>NC_079322.1:66655852-69155852 GCF_029931775.1 Euleptes europaea
ACATGCTACATACTGTGCATTTCTCTGCTTGATTGCAGCACAGATTTTGAAAGCACTCGGGCTATGAGCTTTGAATCCCAAGCTCTAAAGCTGTTAATGAGTTAGATACAGGCAATCTGGTAGATGCTGCCAAGCCGAAAAAACATTCTTAGCAGCTAGTAACCCTGAGATGCCTGTAAAGGAAGATACTCTTTTGTTCCTTTTGGCTTGGGAGGTGAGAGTGTGCAGAATCCTTGTTAAATTAAACTGCTGAGCTATTCCCCCCCCCCCCGGTGTGCATTGGAGTTTCTCATTGGCCAGAAAGCAGGTTAATAATTGAGCTAGCCTTGTATTTGCTGGGCAGGGAGTCAATAGGGGACAGGGGACATGGCTCAGAGCCTCTGCTTGGCATGCAGAAGGTCCCAGGTTCAATCCCCGGCATCTCCAGTTAAAGGGACTAGGCAAGTAGGTGATGTGAAAGACCTCCACCTGAGACCCTGGAGAGCCGCTGCCTGTCTGAGTAGACAATACTGACTTTGATGGACCAAGGGTCTGATTCAGTAGCAGGCATCTTCGTGTGTTCAGGACAATGCTGCTTTTCAGACCACCTCTCAATGTCATAGAAGAAGAAGAAGAGTTGGTTTTTATATGCCAACTTCATGTGTTCAATGAAGCCTGCATTTATTGGACAGAGAGCCTGAGATTCAGGACCTGATTAGATAGATAGCCATAACATGAGATGACAAGTGGTGACAGTGATAATCGGAAGCAGTTAGGTGCTCTGAGTATGAAGAATGAAGGGAGCTTGTACACAGATGTAGAATGGCTTTGGAAAGGAAAAGAAAGAATTTGGAAGAATGAACTGGCTATGTCAGGCGATATATTTATAAGATACTACACTGTAAAATGGTGTACTGCAGTGGTGGGCAAACGGTTGACCACCGCCCACTGGTTGTGTGTGTATTAAGTGCCATGAAGTCGCTTCCAACTCATAGCGACCCTATGAATCAATTTTTTCCAAAACATCCTATCTTTAACAGCCTTGCTCAGGTCTTGCAAATTGAGGTCTGTGGCTTCCTTTATAGAGTCAATCCGTCTCTTGTTGGGTCTTCCTCTTTTCCTGCTGCCTTCAATTTTTCCTAACATGATTGTCTTTTCCAGTGACTCTTGCCTTCTCATAATGTGACCAAAATATGATAGCCTCAGTTTAGTCATTTTAGCTTCTAGGGTCAGTTCAGGCTTGATTTGATCTATAACGCATTGATTTGTTTGTTTGGCAGTCCACGGTATCTGTAAAACTCTCTTCCAACACCACATTTCAAAGGAATCTACTTTCTTCCTATCAGCTTTCTTCATTGTTCAGCTTTCACACCCATACACAGTAATAGGGAATACGATGGCATGAATTAACTTGATCTTGGTTGCCAGTGACACAGTACCCACTTGGTTGCCAGTGACACAGTACCTCCAGCAAATTTCATGGGGCTGCCAAAGAAAGAGGGGTGGCTACTGTGAATTAAGGAGCATGGGCAACAGCAGCATGACTTCCCAGCTAATTTCATGATAACTGATCTAGAAAGGGTTCGTGTTGCATGACGGATGCCAAGAGAAAGGAAAATTATAGGGCAACCCACCCAAGCATTTTCTGTAAGGCTTCCAATCTCAAGAAGAATGCTGTGAAAGAGAATCTGGAAACACGAGGGCTGTACCCATGGGCAAATATTCACAGGTGCCGCAGAAGACCGATTTGAGTTTTAGAAATTGGCCTGGCAGGTGTCAATCTGTTCAGCCTATTTTCCAAGGGCATTTTTAATGCAAAAATTACAAGTATATGCACCAACGTGAAGTAATTATTCCCACTGTCATTTTATACAGTGTACCAAATACCTTGTCTGTAGAATACCAGTAGGTTTGCGCCAATAAACTTTCTGAATCTCAATTTTTTAAAGTTATTTCCTTTAAGATGAAAGGGTACATAGACATTATAACAGATATAAAATGTGTTTATCAAACCATTCCCTGTAAAATATACAACTGCGTTTGTATTTTAGTTTGTATTTTATCTGTTTCCATCCATTGTTCAGCAGAGCCTCAGAGAACTTTTTATAAATGAATTATTTCACACCATTATTTTAACTGTGTTTCCACTGACAGGCCATAAGTAAAAAAATAGTGGTGAGCTATTTAATGACGGGGACTACCTAACACTCCCTTCTCTTTTTGGAATTATTTCCTGAAAGAACTAGCTCTTTTTCTTCACTTACCTGTCTCTAGAAAGTTACTTCTCACTGTGATGGATTATGTGGCCTCAGTGGTCTCATGAGTGGGGGGGGGTAGAAACTAAGAAAACCCTTACCCCCCCCCCAACCAATACCTTCCCCACATAATCTGTATACAAAATAAAGCCTACATGCTTTTGTTACAGCACATATGGGCCCATTTCTGTTGACAATGCAGTCTATCATATTTTTGTCCCATTTTTCCCCTGAGACATTCAAGGGGACATATGGGTATCTCCTTTCTCGTTTTATCTTCACAACGATCCTATGGAATAGACTAGGCTGGCAGCAAGCAACTGGCCCAAGGTTACCCAGTGAGCTTTGTGGCCCAAGCAGGGATTGCAACCAGGACAAAAAAAATTACGAAATGGTCATTGGGCTGGCAGCGTGGCATCCCTTCCAGGGAAGCCATAGAGTTTCCAACAATTCGTAGCAATATGTGTCATCACTTCTGGGAAAACCCTGTTGCTGAAAGCTGCCCCTCCCCACGTCTCTCACTTGTTGCCTGTCTCTGCTATCCATGTCTGATACTCTAACCACTAGGAGAGCCAGCGTGGTGTAGTGGTTAAGAGCGGTGGTTTGGAGCAGTGGACTCTAATCTGGAGAGCCGGGTTTGATTCCCCACTCTTCCACATGAGCGGCAGACACTAATCTGGTGAACCGGGTTTGATTCCCCACTCCGCATGAAGCCAGCTGGGTGACCTTGGGCTAGTCACAGCTCTCTTAAGAGCTCTCTCAGCCCCACCTACCTCACAGGGGAGGGGAAGGGAACGTGATTGTGAGCCGGTTTGATTCTTCCTTAAGTGGTAGAGAAAGTCGGCATATAAAAACCAACTCTTCTTCTTCTTCTTTTCTCAGACAACACATATCAGATTATTCACACATAGGTCAGATTTAAATGGTGTAGTCCTGAAAGGATGGCTGAAGGCACCAGAGGAAGGAAAGATGAACCAGGTTGCTTAGGGAAAAGGGCATGCCTAGCTGTGCGATGCTATGCAGAGTTACAGCTTTCATTGACTTCAGCGGATTTAGAATAGTGTAACTCTGCTTAGGACTGCACTGTAAGAGATGTAACATTTCTCGACATTTTGAAGGCGTGGAGAAAAAATACTGGCAGTTTAATATTGTAAGTTTGCTGAAGTCCTATTGATGATTTTGTCATTGGGATTGTTTCGTCGGCAGATTTCATATGTAGCCTTGGATGGAGGAAAGGCAGTATAGGGATTTGCAAGATCAGTCGCTAAAAATAAATAATAACTGAATGTGCCTTATTCGTGCACGTAGGGCTTGGCAGCCCTGCAAGGATCATCTCTAAAGCTTGACTGTATAAACGAGTTTCTCGAATGCAAACTTTTATCCAGTCAGCTGCAGGGAGAATTATGTGGCAACGCTGCCTTCTGCTAAAAGCATGTTGCTTATGAACCAAGTGATGTTATTTAATTATGTGGTAGCTGCCATCCTCCTGCAAACTCCGTGAGAGGCATTTATGGGATGGTACATTTAAGCACAATCGCTGGCGCACCATATGGTGTTAACGCCACATCAGGAGGCACCCCAGGAGCGCGTTTGCTGAATGCTCAAACGTTTCGCCTTTACGAGATCTTTTCGAGGTAAACTGTTCCTTCTCGTTTGCGTTTGTGAAACAGAACAGGAAGAACCATGGCTGGGCTTAAAGCAAAAGTGACAATGCGCGCACAGGTGAAAAACGTTCTTTGTGTTTTTAACTTTCTTTGGCTTAATCCAAAATAGTAGTGGTCAGGGCCATGCCTGCATACCTTAAGCCAGGGGTGTCAAACATAAGGCCTGCGGGCCGGATCCGGCCCCTTGAGAGCACTTATCCGGCCCGCGAGGCAGCCGAGGCAGCAACCCCCCCCCCCGTCCCGATCTGGGCTGGTGAGACATGGCCCGGCCCAACCAAATGACAATTTAAATCATATCTGGCCCTCGTAACAAATGAATTCGGCACCCTTGCCTTAAGCAGTATGACTACAACATGGCCCTCGCGTGATTTCATGGTGAGAGTCTTTTTTTAAGGAGCAATGTATGTTTTCTGCTTTTTGTGGTTTCATGGTACACAATACCTAGTGTTTGTATACTTTGAAAGAGGTCAATAGCAGTTTAAATGAACTGGCTTTTTAAAAAAAAATTATGTATGTACTGGTTTCTTTGAGAGTGGGAGTTCATTACCGAGCAACTGTTCCCTGATGTAATTGTTCATGAGTTGTGTGGTTAAACGACGGAGTGTGATGTGAGTATGAGTAATATGTATATATGTGAGAAAGATTAATGTATAGATATAGATAATGTGTGTGTGTGCTTAATTCCTCTGGGAGATTTTTTTCTTTCTTTCTTTGGAGGTGTCACACAAGATGTCCTATTAAAGTTCCATTTGATCACAACAGCATATTCCACGTGAGCACACTATTGGGACTGACTGTTCGGCTGAAATTGTTGCGCTCGGTTCAGTTTTAAATATTAGTTATTTTTTAGGTTTATACCCTATTTTTTGCATAAACTCACAGCAGCTAAGACACAATAAAGCAAAACAAAAATTAAAAACACCCTGCCATAAATTAAAAAGGTACACAAAAATTTCATTTGCTCAAGCCGTTTAAAAAAAGCGAACACAAAGCATCCTTAGAGCCTGTTCAAATAGGGAGTGGTGTGCACCTTTGAAGGCTGAAAGGCTTTGGCAGACACAGTTTTCCAAAAGCCCCAAGGCACACAGAAAAAGCCCTTCTGTATTCCCAGCACCAGTAACAGGAGCCTCTAAAGGCTTATACATACGGCTGCCAACTTCCAGGTACTAGCTAGAGATCTCCTGCTCGTACAACTGATCTCCAGCCAATAGAGATCAGTTTCCCTGGAGAAAATGGCCACTTTGGCAATTGGACTCTGTGGCATTGAAATCCCTCCCCAAACACTGCCCTCCTCAGGCTCCGCCCCAAAAATCTCCAGGTATTTCTCAACCTGGAGCTGGTAACCCTACTTATACATATTGTGCGTGTGTTAAGTGCCGTCAAGTCACTTCCGACTCATGGCGACCCTATGAAGGAAAGTCCTCCAAAATGTCCTGTCTTTGACAGCCTTGCTCAGATCTTGCAAATTGAAGGCTGTGGCTTCCTTTATTGAGTCAATCCATCTCTTTGGTTCTTGTAGGTTATCCAGGCTGTGTGACCATGGTCTTGGTATTTTCTTTCCTGGCGTTTCGCCAGCAGCAGTGGCAGGCATCTTCAGAGGAGTAACACTGAAGGACAGAGACACTGTCCTTCAGTGTTACTCCTCTGAAGATGCCAGCCACAGCTGCTGGCAAAACATCAGGAAAGAAAATACCAAGACCACGGTCACACAGCCCGGATAACCTACAAGAACCAATGAACTCTGACCGTGAAAGCCTTCGACAAATCCATTTCTGGTTGGAGACAATTTATTGAGTCAATCCATCTCTTATACATATTGCATGACAGCAAATCCAAGTTTGAGACTAGGGTTGCCAGTGGGGGAGGGGATGCCCTGTCCCCACCTCTCATTTCCCACCACCCCTCGGAGCAGCATCAGGAGACAAATGTAAAATATGGTCATCAGGCTGGTGGTGTCACATCACTTCTGGGGGAAAACACAAAAGTGACATCTCTAGGAATCACTGGAAGCTCTGTGGTAAAACCATAAGAGTTTCCAGTGATTCCTAGGGAGGAATGACATCACTTCTGGTTTTTTCCTGGAAGTGATGTCATACTGTCACCAATGGCTGCCTTTCAAATCCCACCCACCCCCAGTGTCCACCAGTCCTGAACATCCTGTGCAAATAACTATTTGTAAATGTTTATTGATACTGTACCAGCCAGACAACAATAAATATATACTCTTAAAAAATACAAAGTTAAACATCCTGTGCAAGTGGGCTGATCCTTTCAGCTTCCGCCGTGACGCATCTTCCTTCCCTGTCTCACTACTTCCTTCGGCTCACTTCCTCCAGTGTCTAGGGAATTGTCTGCTGCGGCTAGGGAAAGGCAGCCCATCGACAGAAAAATTGGGAAATGTGTTTAAATAACCCATCCATGGCTGTTTGGAAAATAGCACATCTGCTTTATGTTGCTGAGCAAACATTTGGTTCTATAATAGTTAATCCTTTAGTACACCTTGCGAGCATAGCTGATGTAAGCTTGATTCAAAGGCATTCATTTTCCTTCAGGTATACGTTCCCAAAAACTGGTCAGGAAGTGGAGCCGCGTCATCAGTGCCGCTCTGCTGATACAGGCACTTTGTGGATTACTGTCCAAATATTTTCTTTACGTTGGCAAGAAGCAGAGCATTAAGGGCCTGCCGCTCAAAAGTGAAGTTTAGCCAAAATCACTTCCTTTTCTGAGATGGTGAACAAACATAAAATAAATATAGTTTTCTCCTAACACTCAAAGTCACCTTGAGGTTCCTCTACAATTGTCCTAGTTTTGCTTCTCTCTAAGTCTTGGCAGAAAGAGCAAGAAAAGGAAAAGAACTCACTCTTGGGTTAATTGATAACGGGATAGGTGGGGCAGGGATCGATCCACCAAGAAGCTCTCCTGCACAAAACCCACTGAAATGGATGGGAGTGGTGCAAAATGGAGGAACTCCTATTCATTTAACTAGACATACGGGAGGAGATTTAAGGGTACATTGTGCCCCAAATTATTATCAGTCCCTGTAATAAAGTTAATTGCCGACTGCCGGTTGTGAGGGCAATGCAAGACGGGACAGGGGGAGGGGCTGTGGCTCAATGGTAGAGCATCTGCTTGGCATGCAGAAGGTCCCAGGTTCAATCCTCGGCATCTCCAGTTAAAGGGACTAGGCAAGTAGATGATGTGAAAGACCTCTGCCTGAGACCCCGGAGAGCCGCTGCCAGTCTGAGTAGACAATACTGACTTTGATGGACCAAGGGTCTGATTCAGTATAACCAGCTTCATGTGTGTTCATTTGGGACACCTGTAGACAATGGGTGGGATCCTGGCTCAATTTTCCAGTGGTAGCATGGAGCTTTCCTGCCACCCCCCTCCCACTGCAGCTATGAAATGCTGCTCCTGGAGGTTATGCAACCTTGAGGAGGACATGAGGGGAAGGAGTCTGTAGCAGGAAGTAGGGATTGGTGGAAATTGCCAATTTAGTCTAGATCTGGCCCAATGTACATTTGGCAGGGAGAATATTTGACATACAGAATGATGAGAACTGGCCGTGATTGTTGCTTCCTAGGACACATTGACTGTTGAGGGCAGTTGAGCATCAGCTACAGGGAAAGAAAAGGGAAATGAAGAAAGAAGGGAACATCGGCCTGCAAGAACGCCTAAGAATTAAGGAATCCTGAAGAGACAGTCTGAGTCAGTGGGGAATTTCCCAATCGATTATTTCACCCTATTCTCTTTGGCAATTCCCCGTGGACCCTCAGCTCCTGGTTAGAACATCCAAAGCACTTTTCATTGTTGAGTTTGCATTCCGCACCTGAGAGTAACATTCAGAAAAGACGTGCGTTACAGTAAATGTTCCTGGTAATTGAACCACCATCTATAGTGCCCTTTATTTCCTTGTCAGATCTATTCTTCGTTCAACGTATAATACTAGAATGTGGGGTCATCTGCTGAAGCTGGAGGGTAAAAGATTCAAAACAGATAAAAGGAAGTATTTCTTCACAAAATGCATAGTTAAAGTGTGGAATTTCCTGCCCCAGGATGAGTTGATGGCTGCCAACTTGGAAGGCTTTAAGAGGGGAATGGGCATGTTCATGGAGGAGAGGGTTATTCATGGCTACTAGTCAAAATGGATACTAGTCATGATGCATACCTATTCTCTCTAGTATCAGAGGAACATGCCTATTATTTTGGGTGCGGTGGAACACAGGCAGGATGGTGCTGCTGCAGTTGTCTTGTTTGGGGGCTTCCTAGAGGCACCTGGTTGGCCACTGTGTGAACAGACTGCTGGACTTGATGGACCTTGGTCTGATCCAGCATGGCGTTTCTTATGTTCTTACAAATTCTCAAAGCCAAGAAACCCAAATATTAAAAACAAGATGTACTTTCAAATGTTCATGGCAGACCACATGATTGAATGGTCTGCTAACTTTGGTAAAAACCTGCACATGAAGGATGTAAACTTCAAGGAACAGCTTTTGGGTTGGGAGAAGAACCAAGACAGGCAACATTCCATTTATTTGCAATGGAAGTGGGGTCTAGATGGGTGCCCTTTTTAATCAGTATCTGAGTACACTGGTACAGGGATCCAAATCCTGCCCCTTCCTGCCCCCTACTCTGGCATTTCCTGCTTTCATGTCCCAGCATAGTTAAATCCCAGTATTACAGCTGGTGAGAAAATGCTTTTGGCCCAAGTAGGGATATGGCTTCCCCCACCTGTACATTCTATTTATAAAGAGGTACCTCCCCTCCCTTCCACCTGAGGAGTCAAAGGAGGGAAAACTCACATGCCAATTCATACCTCCCTGTCCCAGCTATGCAAAGGAGTATTTATTTGCCTGTGGCTGCAATTCTAAGAACACTTTTCTGGGAGTAAGCCCCATTGAATAAACTGGAGCCAACTTCTGAATAGACCTGTTTAGGAATGCTCCCTATGAACCCCTCCTGCATCTGCCTGAAATCTGAATTCTCTGGGCGAAGAATGCAGTACCTGGTAATTTCATCCCAGTGGGATGGAAAACAAAAAAAAAAACACATCCTGAAATGTGTTGCCTGGTTAATCCAATAAGAAACACTTAAAAACAAGATTTTTAAAACATCACAACTAGTGTAATAATAAAGAAAATGAACAAAAACATTAACACTATAAACTGAAGATGAACAGATACCATTTCTATGCGCAGCCCTAACGTTTTGCTTTATTTAAAAACTGTACCGATGAATCAGGAACAATCCATAATCTGTACAGACTAATACTTACCGAGACCCACAACTCTGTTTGCCTGTCTTCATTGTCCATAATACTTTTCACCTTCAAAAGGTGTGTCATTTACTTTACCAGCCGAAAAGCATTTTGTCTGTACAGTTCCTTAATCATCCTCAACAGGGCACATTATCGTTGTCAGGTGGCAATAGTAAACTTGCCATATTTAAAAGGAAACGGAGCTTAAGGCTACGTCGGGGTTTGGTGATCTCCCAAGCTGAAAATAGCATTTAACAGGCTTTTAATCTATTTCATAGGTTAGTGGTCCCTGAGAGTGCCGTTAGGAGTCTGCAGATAAGAAAAATGAGAACAAAGGGTTATTTTCACTTACGACACAGCCACTGACGGTATTATTACTGAGTCGTTGGCAATCAAATGGAGGCATGCTAATAACAGTACTCTGAAACGTGGAAAAAAAAACAAGAAAAAAAACCAGAGGAAACCATAGTAAACGATTGCATTTTCAAATCAAACGAGAATAAATTTGACAGACGTTCCCCATCAAATGTTAGTGCGGAAGAATGCCGACAGAGCCAAGGATCTGCTAAAGAAATTGCTTCTCGAGCTAGGGGTTGATGTTGTAAGGCAAAATTTCAGGAATTTGGGATTTTAATTTTAAAAAAAAAACGGGTCAGAATTAGCCTGCCCTCATTCGTCTTTCAGATGTTAGAGTACAGCAAATAACATACACCAGAATATACTTTTGAAGTAGAACAATTAGAAATATGACCTGGTACTTTCAACCTTATAGCTGAGGAGCATATTAAATAGGATGAGTAGAAGACTGTACCAATTCAGATTGTGGGTGGGGGCCTTTTTTTTCATACTTCTCCATATCAACAGTAACTTGCATATAGTAAATGTCCACATCAGAAGAAATTCATTTATTTCTCTCTAATGAATTAATTTCTAAATATGCAGTGTTTTTATGTGGGGAAGCGCTCACAAATTTGTTTAATTTATTTAAAGCATTTCTCTGCTGCCTTTCAAGGCAGTGAACATTAAATCATTTCAAACATTCAAGCGTTCAAACATTTCAGTCACCAAAAACAACATGTAAAATACATATCTGTATCTACCTAAATGTAAAAATATTCAAAGCAATTTAAAAAATGTATAAACCCGTATAAATACACACACCAACAGGGTGGAGGGCTCATAAGAGTTAGTGAGGGAACACCGAACCAAACAAAAAGTCTTCATCCCCTGGTGGAAGACAACAGTAGAGGGAGAGAGACAAATCTCACTGGGGAGGGAGCTCCAAAGTTTCGGTGCCACTACTGAGCAGGCTCTTTTTGGGTTGCTACACGTCCAGGCTCACATGGTAGGGCACCTGGAGCAGGGCCTTTGGAGATGACCAGAGAGGTCAGATAGGCTCATATGGGAGTAGATGGTCCTCCCAGCAGATTTCCACGCAAATGATGGTTGTGTTGAATAGATACACTTCTAAGACTCTTTTGGTTTTGTGTTCCTGTGCCCCAGGATGTGTTAAAGATAGTCATCGCTGGTCACTGATTGCTGGTTTTGACACACACAACCACAGAATCCAAGCTGCCCTCTAACCTCCCTCACTCTAGAAGATTATAGGGATGGTGATTGTATTTTCTAAGAACATAAAGGTGTTAACAATGCAAGATGCCAGTCGGTATGGCATCGGCTAGAATCAGGAATTCTCTGTGTGAATATTTGAAGTCCTTTACTTCCTTTCTAGAAAGGACACTACTTTCCCCTCTTTTTAACTAAAGAAGCTGGTCTTTGAACATTTGAACATTTTATGTCGGCTCTGATCAGTCCGTTGTTGCCACATCTGTGTTTTCTCATGAATATCAAACCCCTAACTAATGCGAGGTGGCAGCTCCCAAATTTTGCCCCAAAGCCAATATCATATGAAACTGTCTTATATCGAACTGAACACATAGTCCATCTAGCTCAGTGTTGTCTCTTTCAACTGGCATAGCTCTCCGGGGGCTCAGGAAGAGAGAGGTGTTTCCTAAATCCTACTATCTTTGATCCTCTTATTGGAGATGCCAGGGACTGAAAACAGGACCTTCTATATATATAGTCTGCGCCCTACCACTAGTTATACTTCATCACCTGCTAGTTTGGCTTTCATCCCACTTGCCAGTAGTGATCAGGGAGTCAGCCATTTACCAAGCTGTTCAGAAGCATCGAAACAAATTCAGCTGTGTTCAAAATATTGTCGAAGGCTTTCACGGTCAGAGCTGTGTTCGTTTCTCACACAGACTGCTTTCTTGCAGCTGCTGTACCACCACCCATTGGCTGCTCTGCCTCCAGTTGTTTAAAGGCATGAAGCTAAAAGTGTGTGTGTGGGGGGGAATCCATTTAAAAGTTTTGAACTGTGATGTACTACTTAGATGTCTCTGTGGCCTTTGGGTGTCTGCCTGCGAGCCTAGCAAATTTTGCAATCAGTTCTTGCAATTTCATCATGAATAGTGTCCAGTGTTAGGTCATTTAAAGGATGCGTCCCACTGTGCAGTCACAAAAGTGAACAGAACTACATGTGATCCCATGCTTGACAAGTAGATCACTTTATTGATCTGGCCATCCCCCCAGGGATTGTGCGCTTCTTCTCCAATAGTTAAGAAGATTTAGATAAGTTTCTTATTTATTACTTATAGGTGCAAAGCTTCTCCACACAGTGCTCGAGAGGAATTTCAACAAAGAAACATTAAGGCAAACTGATTGGGGCTCACCTTGCCTGCACTTGCCTGCACTCAATCAAGGTTCATATCCTACCGCTAAGCTATAACCACCACAGAGGCATAGCTCTTTTTGTTTAAAATAATTTTCACCAGAGAAGGTGCAAACACTAATAATGGAATCCGCAAATTCATACACGCATCATGAAAGCAAAGGATGTCTCTACATAGATACTTTTATGTTAACAGGGCCATCTCAAGAGAGGGTAGGCTTAGAGAATCCCTAAACTGTTACGCAGCCAACTTCACAAGCTTGTCTAGTTAGATAAAGACTGCCGAGGATTCAGTGGTGAATTTTGATGGAAATGCCCTCCATGAGGGTCTGTTCTTATTACTATCCCAGAAACATTGCAGGAGAGAGAAGAAGCTGGTGTTGGGTGTTGAGATTCATGGATGCCTGAGGAGCGAACGTCTGGTTCTCTGTGCCACCAGAAATATGGGTTCAAACTGCAGGTGAGCAAAATGGCTCCCCCACACGATGGCTCCTCCATTGAAAAAGAAAAGAACCTCACACTGGGAAGAAAATTCTGGTGTATACAAACTAGCCTGTTGGTCCATCTACCTGAGAACTGTCTATTCCGGCACGCAGGAGCTCTCCAAGGTCTAGACTCCAGACCCTTCAGTGTACCAAGCAAGTGCTGAATCTCACACCCCACCTCCAATGGAGGACTTATGAAAGAGCGCGCACATTTACTCCTACACCATGGGTGTATTTATGCTGAACATTTTTGTGCAGAGCTCAAGCCGCTTTGCTACACTAAATAGTTGTGCTGCCTAGTTCACTGTCGTCTGAAGCACAAGGAACATTTGCGCTGGTAGCGAATGCGTCTTTTTCACACTTTGAACTGTGGAGCATGCGGCTGCCTTCAACGAGGGCCAGGGCTTTTTCGGCCCTGGCCCCGGCCTGGTAGAACGGCCTTCCAAGTAACATCAGGGCCATGCAAGACCTAAATGAGTTCTGCAGGGCCTGCAAAACGGAACCGTTCCACCAGGCCTACAACTGAGGGCAGCTACATGTTCTGTCCCCATTACTATCGTTGCTTGTTTGCCGGGGGGGGGGGGTGCCTGCCTGAACACATTTTTCCAGTGCCTATGATCCATGAAAACGAATGCCATCTTTGTTATTGTATTGTTTTGGAGTATGTGATTTTAAAGTATGTTTCAATGCCATAGAGTCCAATTGCCAAAGCGGCCATTTTCTCCAGGAGAACTGATCTCTATCTGCTGGAGATCAGTTGTAATAGCAGGAGATCGCCAGCCACCACCTGGAGGTTGGCAACCCTAGCTATAAATGTAATAAATCAATAAAACTAAATATTGGACTTGAAAGTGCAAGGACAGGAGTATGTGATTTTAAAGTATGTTTTAACTGATGTTTTTATGATTATAATTTTGTGACCCACTCTGAGCCCAGCTTGCTGGGAATGAGGGAGGGCTATAAATAGGTTTGCCAGGTCCCTCTTCGCCACCAGCGGGAGATTTGTGGGGCGGAGCCTGAGGAGGGCACGGTTTGGGGAGGGGAGGGATTTCAATGCCATAGAGTCCAATTGCCAAAGCGGCCATTTTCTCCAGGTGAACGGATCTCATCTGCTGGAGATCAGTTGTAATAGCAGGAGATCCCCAGCCACTACATGGAGGTTGGCAACCCTAGCTATAAATGTAATAAATCAATAAAACTAAATATTGGACTTGAAAGTGCAAGGGTGATTTTTGTCCCCAAATAATCCAGTTGAAACGATCTCAAGGGGTGGGGAGGCCTTCTCTGAGTGACAGAAGGTATTCTGGTTCCTCTGCTTTCATGGAAAAAGAAGTGCAGCAGAATAGGGGCGCTTATGGGAAGAGCGGAGGAGGCGTCGGGAGAGAGTCAGCCGGAAGCTTCCACAAAGTTATTTTCGAAGTATTTTCCATCTTCAAAATTGAAGTGGCTTATCAAACCCAGTGGTGTCTGAAATCGGATTTCCTTATCCTGAAGTATATGTCACCCCCTTGGCTTGTCACCAGCGAGTGCTCAGCTGAGAAGAGTGAGATAGGAGATTTTTTAAGGAGACAGGAGTGTGGTTATGAGCAGGCCACACTGCCGATTTGCAATGCTGATTCAAGCTGGGGGTAATGGCAAGCTTTCAGGGCCCTCAAACATCTTGCTGAGCCTGTGTTCAGAAGCCCTCGATGATTCTGGCTACCAAGAAACAACTCTAAAGATAGAGCTTCTCAAATGGCAGCGTTCAAATAGGAAGAGGAGGTGAGAGACTAGGGTTACCAACCTCCAGGTACTAGCTGGAGATCTCCTGCTATTACAACTGATCTCCAGCCAATAGAGATCAGTTCACCTGGAGAAAGTGGCCACTTTGGCAATTGGACTCTATGGCATTGGAGTCCCTCCCCTCCCCAAACCCCATCCTCCTCAGGCTCCACCCCAAAAACCTCCCGCCAATAGTGACGAGGGACCTGGCAACCCTATGAGAGACACATAGAACTTGTGCCCCAATCTCTAGAGTTTCCTCTGTAGCACCAGCAATTCCCCAAAACTTTATTAAGGGCGGATGCACAACAAGCCTGGTGGTTGTTGTTTTTAAGGGTTGTGTATTTGCAAAAACTGCAAGCGTCCGTTCTCTAGCAAATTTTAGAGTCAGTCAGCAAACTCATTTAAGAATGCCAACGAATAACAATGGGGGTATTGTATTTAGCGGAGCTCCTCTAATAGCATTAGGCCTTTTGTCTGTTTTTACGCCAGTTCAGTGGTGCCGCTGCTGAAGGTCACTCTTCAGGAAAGTCCCTAATTAAGATTTCTGCCTGCAGCAAATTGTAGGAGCTGTAATACATCACACCGGAGCAACCCAGCTGCAGATCATTGACTGTCTTGATCCAGTCATGTGATAGGAGCAAATAATACGGTTTTCATAGCGCCAGGGATCATTTGACAACGCAATTAAAAATGCAGTACCTTGGGTTTTCTCGTACAATGTCACTAAAAAAAAAAGTTATACTCTTGCCAGCCAAACAGAATTGTTTAATTTGGAGAGTGAAGGGCAATCCCAGAGAAACATCGTTCAGTGTCCGAGAGCTGTAATCCTAAACGGAATGACACCCCTGTGAGCTAGGGTTGCCAACTCCAGGTTGGGAAATACCTGGAGATTTTGGGGGTGGAGCCTGGTGAGAGAGGGGTTTGGGGAGGGACCTCAGCAGGGTATTACACCATAGAGTCTACCCTCCAAAGCAGCCATTTTCTCCAGGGGAACTGATCTCTATCAACTGGAGATCAGTTTTAATTCTGGGATATCTCCAGTCTCCACTTAGAGGTTGGCAACCCTACTATAAGCCAACTAACCTCTGGGTTTAACTCTCATTAGGATTTATTTTTTTTGCCATCAAGTCACAGCAAACGTATGGCAACCCCTTTGGGTTTTCTAGGCAAGAGACATATAATGGTGGTTTGCCATTACCCGCCTTTGCGTAGCAATCCTGGTATTCCTTGGTGGTCTCCCATCCAAATACTAATCATTGCCGACCCTGCTTAGCTTCCAAGATCGGGCTAACCTAGGCAACCCAGGTCAGGGCATATTTAGGACTGAACCATAATAATCGTTCCATCCTGGGTCTTCAGTCCCATACCTTCAACAGATGCGTTCCGGCATACTTCTGGAATGTGATTTGTATGTCTCTTGCAAGTGAGGACTGATACATGCATGCATGCTCAATACTAGAAGCGCTCATAAGCAGAGCAAAAGTGGAGTTCAGTAGCACCTTAAATAATACAGCGTATAAGCTGTCTTGTAAGTTACTCCAGGGTAAATTCATTGAAACCAGTGGGCTTAGACTGGAATAACCCTTCGTAGCAGTGCAATGAAAGTCATTATTTTTGAGGTATAAAACTCTCCTCCCCTAGATTTCATTGTGATCTACAAAAGGCACCTCCAGTGTTTGAAAAGGCAAATTTGGCGCTTGTCCCTTTAGTTTAGAGAAACTAGGTGTTTGTTTTTTCTTTCCATGCTTAAGATTTCCAAACGAGTTTGACCAACAGCAATGTGAAATGTCAGGCTTGCATGTGTACTAGAGACACAATGCATCTGCTCCTGTCTCCGTCCCCATCCCCCAATTAACTCTTGAAGACTTGAGGAAGGGAGCTGAATCTTGCAGAGTGGCAACTCATACTAGCCACATTTTATAAAGGCATCTCCAAAACCTCTACAAAAGGCAGAGAATGGGAAACAATTGGCCGGGGACAACTGGGTAAGCCGATACAGCCATTTTCATTTCTGCTTGAGTTCATATGAAGAAGAAGAGTTGGTTCTTATACTCCGCTTTGCTCGACCGAAAGGAGTCTCAAAGAGATTTACAATCACCTTTCCCCCACACCCACACACAACAGGCACCTTGTGAGGTAGGTGAGGCTGAGAGAGTTCGGAGAGAACTGTAACTAGCCCAAGGTCACCCAGCAGGCTGCATGTGGAGAAATGGGAATCAAACCCGGTTCTCCAAATTAGAATCCGGCTCTCTTAATCGCTACACCACTTTCAATATGTTATCATTAGCTTCAGTTTGCTTTTGTTTAGTTGCTCTCCTTGATGATTCTCTTGTTTTTTCTTTGCCATTTTATACACAACTGGGGTAAACTCACACTGAAAAACACGTTAATTTTTAAGGGGACATTTCAGCACAAGGAAAGAGAAAATGGTATGGCAAAAATACGGTCAGGTTCGTTTCTTTGCAAGGGAGACACGAATATGGGCAGCGAGATGTTCGCGCCGAACTGACTACCTTTCACAGTTCAGTTTCATCCCTAGCCAGTGCCAGAAAACACGGACTATCTTTGCCAAATAAGTTCTGTTGGGCCAAGTGAATATAACATGCAACTCAAGGGAACCTTCACAATCATTACCGCCTCCCTTTCAAAAACTAAATTACACCATGCTACTGCAAAGCATTGGTAAAGTCAACAGGAGGCAGGGCAGGAAAAGTACATATTTCTAAGAGGCAGAAAGACAGAGTACTGTGTTCCAAGGCCGCGACGGTGTCCATTACCTTAATCTCCAAGATCATACCTGCCCGGCTGCCTGCGCAATAAATTTCAGACGCACGCACCTTTAAACTGCCAGCCATTTGCCGAAGGAAAAAAACACCCTTGCCTCATTTTTATAACATTAACTAGTTCTTTATAAATCTAAAACCCGGTTGTAAAGGGTTTTTATTTTTAGGGTGGAGCATTTATCACTGGGAGCTGACAGTACAGGAAAGAACAAGTTAAAGTTTTAACCTTGGGGGTCAGGCTCAGCCAGTTATCAGTGGCAGCTAGCGGGAGCCGGAGACGCATTTAATATGGCCTTTTATACAGGATGGCAGCAGACACAGCCTTGAATACCTAAGAAAAACTGGTGGGATTTTAATAGGAGATGTGCATCCTAAACCCAGGGGAGAGAGCATCGTTTTCTGTCTTCCCATTGGGAAAGCACTCCCATTGATGGCAGAGACTCGGGGAAAGACAAAGGTGACATTTCAAAGCAATCAGGAGTCTAGAAGGGGGAAATTATCGCTGATTTTCTTTCCTCCCATCCTCTTCCGAATTTGCGATTCCAGCGATAGATGCCTCATGAAAAAAGCAGCCGTCATACAAACAGCAGCTGATTTGCCTGTAACTTTTTTACATGTCGCTTTATGAACACGTCTTCAAGGATTCATCTCCTTCCCCCCCTTGCCCCTACCCAGCAGCCAAATGTGAGAAATATAACCTGCACGCGAGAGATAATATTGTCCAGGGAAATATCCAAGGGATTAATGTATTTTGACTGAAACTAGGGGGGGAACCGCGTTTCAGGTTTTCCTTCTTGTAAAATATGTCACCTTAGGAACAATGTGCGATACACGATCCCTACGGCTGTAAAAATGTTCACATACCATACACACGAAGGCAAAATGAGTCCAATTTTAGAATAAATATGATGTATAACATATCCTTTCATTCGGTTGTCTTAAAATCCGCTGTCTTTTAATGAGAAAAAAAGATCATTGTCTCTGGGTTGCTTTCATGAAGTATTAATTATTCCCGTGTTGTCCATTGGTAAAGGATTCTTCGACAGCTTAGCCGCGGATTCAAAGAGCTCGGGTTTAGCCCGACAGGGTCAGTTCGACGGTACGGAAGAGGGTTATACGTATGAAAGCAATTTCTTCCTTTAGAAATACAAAGCCAGAGAATGAGCACAGAAAAGCTATCGAAATCCCTGATTCGACTAGGCTGTAGCTGTATGGTAAATGGACGGATGAGGTGAAGCACAGCCGAGACTGAGCTGTGAAGGTTCATCAGTAATGGCAGGGAAATATATGATGTATCCAGAGTCAGCTCCTGCATATGCCACTTATACACAGCTGTGGCTTGGATTTCTCTGGGGAAAATGGGGTCATCTGTCAGGTTTGATGGCGTCATGTTATCCTTCTCTCACTAGGTGTGGAATATGAATCTGTGATTCTAAATGCCATTGAAGTGTTAAACAGAGACAGTGGGATAGACCCTGCTTTTTATAATAAATGGCTTGTGTGGGGAAATGCCTGAGTCTGAGACTTCCTGACTGACAGCCCCTGTGAGTTCTTTTAATCAAAGGGGTTGTTGGGTGTGTGTTTTTAAGTTGGGTATAGGGCTGCCAACCTCCAGGTGCTAGCTGGAGATCTCCTGCTATTACAACTGATCTCCAGTTGATAGAGATCAGTTCCCCTGGAGAAAATGGCCACTTTGGCTATTGGACTCTATGGCATTGAAGTCCCTCCCCAAACCCAGCCCTCCTCAGGCTTCGCCCCAAAAACCTCCCACCAGTGGTGAAGAGGAACCTGGCAACCCTGGTTGGGTATGGAGCTTCAGTATTGCAATCTATGCTCCTCTCCCTTGGGAGTTTTTTTTTATTGATTTCCAAGATCATGTTCCATAAAATTAGTCCTTGGAGTAAGAAGTAATGAGCAGTGATGAGTGAATTTTGACCCCCAAAATTGCATTGTGTGTGTGTGGGGGGGGGGGGGTAATGGCATGATGAACCTTTGAGCATTTGGCCCTTATTTCCCATTGTTTCTGATACGATTCCATCACCAGTTGTGTATTTTTATCCCACCTTGCAGGCAAAATTGGCTTTCAAAAGTGACTTACAGACATTTTCTAAAATGATACACATTGAAATGCAACACAGGTCTTCCTTGAGGGAAGAAGGGATTCTTAACTGGAGCGTAATCTATGTAGAAAGACGTGTACCTGGCTGCTTCCTATCCTCCATCTGATGGCCCCATCAATGTCAGATAGATTTCACTATAGAATCACAGTTCTCCAATTTGGATCACAGACACAAGGAACTCATAAAGCTGGCTTATTCCAAACCTGGCCATTGGCCTAACAAAGTCAGTATTGTCTGTTCTGACTGACACACACACTCTCCAGGGGCTCCAGTTGCAATCTTTCACATCTCTTAACTGCTGATCCTTTTAAATGGGAGATACTGAAGATTGAACCTGGGAGATTTCTAGATGCAAAGCGCGTGCTCTGCTACTGAGGCACAGTCCCATCCGGGAGAACCATAGGAGTACACATATGAACACATGAAGCTGCCTTATACTGAAGCAGACCCTTGGTCCATCAAGGTCAGTATTGTCTACTCAGATCAGCAGCGGCTCTCCAGGGTCTCAGGCAGAGGTCTTTCACGTTACTTACTTGCCTAGTCTCTTTAACTGGAGATGCCGGGGATTGAATTTGGGATTTTCTGCATGCCAAGCAGAGGTTCTACCACTGAGCCACAGCCCCTCCCCTAGTGTGATCTCATAATTTAAAAACCATGAACCTTTCCACTAACGAAACAGTAGAACAATTCAACGAAAAATGGCAGTTATTCTACGATTACATATCAATAAATCTGTAGATATATGCAGTACAGTATTAGAAAATAATTAATCATTACTTAATCTATTAATACAATAGTATGATACATTGTGTATAATGTTGAAGATACCTCAAGCAGTAAATGTTTAGTTAAATCTTGCGGATATTTTAAATGTTTTTTCTGCATCTATTAGCTTGAAATAATTTTATGCTTTTTTGCTTAGATTTATGTTTACGCTTTTGTCAACGCAGACACACTGCCTTCCCCCCCACCTTTCCGTTCTGTATCCCCTTATTAAAAAAAAAATTATTGAAAGAAAGAAAGAGAGAGAGAGAGAGAGAGAGAAACAAACAAACAAACAAACCATGGAAAATGTACTCCTGGAGCTTTCCTAGCATTTATTAGTTTGTTTGTTTGTTTATAGATTTGTAGACCACCCTCTAACACCAGCCAAGGCCGAGCTCAGAGCGGTTCACATCAAAATAAAATGACATCTTCAATAATACAGGAAGTTTTAATCCTAATTAAAATCACTAATATTAATATCAATTGAAACAATTTAAAACAGTTTAAACAATGGCGCTCAGCTAGCTGCCCACAGGAGCAGGGACCAGCCTCCGGAAGCAATTGGGGTCCCCTATGAAAATCAGGTGGATGAAAGGATCTTTGGAAAGTTGGGGGAATCTTTGGGAAGTCATGGGAGTACCTGGGCCAATTCCCTAAATTGCAGGATTGTGCAAGTACACTCCTGTGGAACTTGAGAAAAATGTTTCCCCGTGTCCAGTTCCAAGGGGGGGGGGAACCCTAATTAAATTGCAAAATCTGATTAAATCATATTTGGCAATCACTCCTACTTAAATATTTCAAGATCCTTCCAATTTTCAGTCTACTTCTGGCATCGTACCTTTGGATATTTAGCACTCGAGACAGGATTCTCTTACTTCGGAAAGAGGGAGAATGAGCTACCTGTTGTTCAGATGTACCTTCTGCCATGGATACGTTTCCAATTACTCTTATTTTGTGAGCATAGAGGAAATATCCCCTCGCGTCCTGTCCAGGTTCAGTACATTACAAAGGTAGAAGTTAATTGAAACAGCCTCAGACAGCAATTGTACCCTTGAGCCCCTAAATGTCTCCGAGCCGACTGTGGCCAGTAGTAAACCCTGTGTGTTTCTCTTTAAAAATGATAGACTGCATGGCTGTGCTGTCAGTCTGCCCTAGAGAGCCTTCTCTATGTATCAAGGCTTCTTTCTGTAACTGCTCGGTAGTGGAGTCAATTTTCAAAACAAGGGAAGTTGGCAAAACGGGCTGGAGCGAGATCACGGGAGCAGGACAGTGATGGAGTCCCTGGAACGAGGGCCGGGCTCAATAAAGGCCAGGCTGCGAGGGAATTAGAGAGAATGTCTGCTGGAAAGTATTTCCCGACGAAATTGTTTTGATCCCGTGTGCTGCTTGCTTGGCAACCAGGCTCACTCAAAGCCAGGCATCCCTTTTGCAGCGCATGGTGGGTAATTCGGCCTCAAATTAAGCGGCTTCCAATTATTGGTAATTGTTATCATTTATATGGCAACGGGAGCATGAGGCTTAGAGCAAGGATTCATTGAGACCATCTAAGCACCCGAAGAGACCTTTGGGGCATAGCAAATGCATTGTTCGATTGGAATTGGGAAAGCCCCAGGTTCAAATTCCTGCTCACTCCATCGATGCCTTTCAGCTTCACTGGTTTCAAAGTGCTGTTATGTAGCCCGTGTTCACTGCCTTGAACTCCCTGCAGAAAGGGCAGGATTCACACAGGATTAGTAGTAAGGTAACAGTGTCAGCTCCAGTTAGCTTATAATCACCCTATTGCACGGGTCTCAAAACTGCGGCTCCAGAGCCACATGCAGCTCTTTGGCCCGTTGAGTGCGGCTCTCCGAACTTGGTTTGGAGCCCCTGCTCTTCCGCCCACTCGCGCCGGCAGCCGGGCTGCGGAGCCGGCGCGCCTGAGAGAGAGTGGGCGAGCGGGCGCGCTGTCTTCCCCCCCCCCCCCGCCATGGAGAATGGCCGGGTCCCCCTTTCCCTTGCCGTCAATGGTTGGGAGGCTAAAGCCTCCCCTCCCCTCTAGCCACACGATTGCTGGGCGGGCGGTTCGGCGGTTCCTGGCCCCCCACCTATCAGCTATTGGGCGGGGCGGGCTTCCTTTGGTAGACCTGGCCTCCAGCTGAGTCCCATTGGGAGGCCATGTCGACCCACTGGCTTTCTTGGCGGTAGACCTGGCCTCCGAGGAGTGGAAAAAGTCCCCCTTCAGAGGCCAGGTCTACCCATTGGCTTCTATGGGCCTCCGGAGGCCAGGTCTACTGCCAAGAAAGCCAATGGGTAGACCTGGCCTCCCAATGGGACTCAGCCGGAGGCCAGGTCTACCAATAGGCTTTTATGGCGGTAGACCAGGCCTCCAGACGAGGACTCCGGACGGGGAGGGGGAAATGGCAGGGACTTCTGACATAGTGTGGTGGGTGCAGCTGCAAAACGGCTGTCACAAAATGGCTGCTTTGGGAGGCAGAGCCAACCACAAAATGTGTGCCACAGTGGACAGTGGAGAGCCACCGCCAGTCTGAGTAGACAGTGCTGACTTTGATGGACCAAGGGTCTGATTCAGTAGAAGGCAGCTTTGATGGACCAAGGGTCTGGTTCAGTAGAAAGCAGCTTTGATGGACCAAGGGTCTGATTCAGTAGAAAGCAGCTTTGATGGACCAAGGGTCTGATTCAGTAGAAGGCAGCTTTGATGGACCAAGGGTCTGGTTCAGTAGAAAGCAGCTTTGATGGAACAAGGGTCTGATTCAGTAGAAGGCAGCTTTGATGGACCAAGGGTCTGATTCAGTAGAAGGCAGCTTCGTCTGTTCATGTGTTCAGAGTTCTGAAAGAACTGTGACTGGCCCAAGGTCACCCAGCAGGCTTCATGCAGAGGAGTGTGGAATCGAGCCCAGTTCTCCAGATTAGAGTCCGCCGCTCTTAACCACTACACCACACTGGCTCACCTCCTTTTTAGACAACTGGATTAAAGCAGCCTAACTTGGTATCAAACCAAGCCTTGGCTAGTCATTACCGCAAATGATCTTTTATTATGCAACTGCAGTAGAGTACTTTTTTTTTTCTTAACAGTTGGAGAGGGTTACTGCCCTCAGCCAAGAAGCAAGAGTATTCCCGACAACCTCGCCGGTCTATTAAAACCGCATCGCCTGGGATAAGATGATTATAAATAGCCAATGTCGTTGCTCAATACATTACTGTGGTAGACATTTGATTCCTCTATAATTATAGAACGAAAGCTTCAATATCTGCAGTGGGCGAAGCATTTAAAATTACAGCTGAGGTAGTAAATTACTGGCCCTCGGTGTCCTCGTCGGACAGCTTGCTTTCAGTACACGAAGAGAAACGCAGAGTTGTGTCAGGTCCAGATTCCCCTGGTGAGCTTAATGTGTTCTATTTAAAAGTATGAGAGGAAGTAAAGGAAGGAGTAGAGGGTTATTTTTAAACAATTCGCCTGCATCGACAGCTATTATTTTTGTTTTGGTTTGGCTTTCCAAAATTAAGTTGTGAAAGTCTTTCCTTGAAGATGCTTACTTCATTTGCATTGATTTCCCCCACTTTTACACATCCCTAGAACATCAAGGGCCCTGGCCTGGACTGGCCCAGGCTAGCCTGATCTCGTCAGATCTCAGAAGCTAAGCAGGGTCAGCCCTGGTTAGTATTTGGATGGGAGACCACCAAGGAAGACCAGGGTTGCTGTGCAGAAGAAGGCACTGGCAAACCACCTCTGTTAGTCTCTTGCCATGAAAACCCCAAAAAGGGGTCGCCATAAGTCGGCTGCAACTTGACGGCACTTTACACACACACACACACACACAGAACGTCAAGGCAGGTTTTCTTGGGTTCACTGGAACCTGTTCCTTTGGGTAAGCCTCTCCAATAAAGGTGTGGGTTTATTTTACCCTACAGACCCCCAAGCATATTTACCAGTATGCTCTTTTAATTATTGTTTTAACAACTGTGTGTGTGTGGGGGGGGGGGGGTTATCGTTACTGTGAGACACTTTTAACAGACCAAATGGCATAAAAATGTTAAAAGTGAAATAAATAAAGGTTGATTATTCCTTATCCGGACTAATTGGGACCAGAAGTGGTCCATATTTCAGATGTTTCTATATATTGGAATATTTCGGAATGTTTGCGTATACATAATGAGATATCTTGGAGATGGGACCCAAATTCATTTATGTTTTATATACACTTTATACACTTTTCTGTAGTTCAAAGTTTTTGCTTCTTGTTCTATCCTTTGTCAATAACATGAATAATCTTCCTCCTCCCCCCACCCCGAAGTATTTGATAAATGTCCAGTTTATCTCCATGCAACTCTCAGGGAGGCTTTCTCCTAAGTGTATGTAGAATCATTGGCTCATGCAAAGAAAAGCTCTGCTCCTTCAGCCTTTCCTCATATGATCTGTTCGCACAGTTATTTGATTCAGTTTTCTACGATCTTTATCCCATCCGACGAGTTATCGCCTGCTTAGGATGTAAGACGCGTGCTGCGGACCAGTTGTTATATTTAAATGGGTTTTGCCGAAAATGTGTAATGCATACGTTAGTTACGCACAACAGGAAATCCCATCCAGAAACAGTGGCCATGTCAGTTAATGGAGTGTATCTTTCAGCCTGCTGCCAGTTGAAGCTCTTTGCCGGTGTTAACACAAAATCCAGTTCTTTAAAGAAAAAAACAGTCAGCAACTAAGTGGCATCCATTCTCAATGGTTCCATCTGGGCCGTGCTAAGACTGGAATCAGGACCTTTTATAAGAACTTCACTACCAGTTAGTTTCAGAGGGTAGATGTGTTGGTCTGCAGTACAACAGCTGTATTTGAGTCCAGTAGCACCTTAGAGGCCAACAAGATTTTCAGGGTACAAACTTTCGAGAGTCAAAGCTGCTGAGGAGAAAGATCTCAACTTGCATGCCTGTTACATTAGGTGCTTGGAACTAGGCTAGATGGCCATCTGTCAGCAGTGCTGATTCTATGACCTTAGCATCTTGGCCATCTTCTGGACGTGGAGTAAGGGTCACTGGGAGTGTTGGGGGGGGTAGTTGTGAATTTCCTGCATTGTGCAGGAGGTTGGTCTGGATGACCCTGGTGGTCTCTTCCAACTCTATGATTCTATGAACAAAGGCAGGATACTACAGCTAGCGGAGGGACCTGTTAAACTTGCTAGCACGCACTCTTCTTTTCACCCATCTTTTCTATTGCCACTTGCCTTCTTGAATTAAATAGCATAAGCTTGAATCCCAGGGGAGGGGCTGTGGCTCAGTGGTAGAGTCTCTGCTTGGCATGCAGAAGGTCCCAGGTTCAATCCCCGGCATCTCCAGTTAAAGGGACCAGGCAAGTAGGTGATGCGAAAGACCCCTGCCTGAGACCCTGGAGAGCCGCTGCCGGTCTGAGTAGACATTACTGACTTTGATGGACCAAGGGTCTGATTCAGTAGAAGGCAGCTTCATGTGTTCATGTGTACTGCAGTCGCCTTGTTTGTAGAGGTACCTGGCCGCTGTGTGAACAGACTGCTGGACTTGATGGGCCTTGGTCTGATCCAGCATGGCTTTTCTTACGTTCTTATAATCTGCATGTAACCAAATGGGTATGGCTGTGGGGTTCCCCCCACCCCCCAAGTGTGTTCTTTCAAAGGAGAAAAGCACTCTTCATTCTCAGAAAGGCTTCATTCCAGTTTTAAAGAGAAGTCTGTATATGCTCAAAGGCACTCAACCTATGGTTCCAGCTCTTTTTGACGGCAGATTTGTACAACCCAGTTGTCAGATGTACGAGAAACCGAAGCGGCTTGCTGAAACATCCGGCACCTGTTATGCCCCCACACACGGTCTCATGGGCCGCTTTCAGCCTCGCGCCCCCGTGTCACGCAGACTGCTGGATAGCCCTAACCTTTCGCAGTGCCGGCTGTCAAAAAGCATTTTCCCCCTTTTCCATACAGGAGAGATCAGTGTAAAACTTTTTTTAATCCCAAACTGACCTTTTCGGCGTTTTCTTCCACCCTGTCTCAAAACGTGCCCTGACAGCTGCCCTGTTCCTTCTAGCATGTGTTAGGGACCGTTCCAAAAACCACATTTCCACAGCTATAAACAGGAGGTGTTTCTTCAGAAGTAGCTGCCGAGCACGGAGGCTGAGCGAAAGAGGAAAGAGGACCTTTAAAACCATCATGTTTCGAGGGCCTCGGGTTACCTAGATCTCAGCACCCTCCTCATGCTAAAGCAGAAGGGGGGAAGGAGGAGGAGGAGGAGTTGGTTTTTATATGCCAACTTTCTCTACCACTTAAGGCAGAATCAAACCGGCTTACAACCACCTTCCCTTCCCCTCCCCACAACAGACACCCTGTGAGGTGGGTGGGGCTGAGAGAGCTGTGACTAGCCCAAGGTCACCCAGCTAGCTTCATGTGTAGGAGTGGGGGGGGGGAATCCAGTTCACCAGATTAGCGGCCGCTGCTCATGTGGTGGAGTGGGGATTCAAACCCGGTTCTCCGGGGGGGGGGGGGAGAAACGGCTCCCCTAGATGGGTTGACTCTTAAGCCCATCTGCAGGGCAGAAAAGGCATAGTAAGGTAATGAACTAGCGCGGAAATTGTTAGCCGCGTAATGAAAGAACAGGTCACAATGCACACATACGCACACGCACAAAGCACCCTGATTATTACAGGGCTGATCTTTCAGCTCGTAAAGTGCCAAGTCGATAAATTAGATTGAAACTCTTTTGGTCTCTTTCTAATTATGTATTTGAGGTTACCCCCAACTATTAATTATCCAAGAAGAGCACATTTCATCTAACCATTCTGAACGGCATTTATGATCTACTCAGTCCTTTTCTTATACATGAACTTTGTCCCTAAAAACACAAATGTTGCTTTATTTGCCGGGTCTATTACCTTGTAAAACCAGGCACAGTTTTCAAAGGGCAGCGGTAACAGTGGTGTATTTTACGAACGGAGTCATGAAAAAAGTCTAAGGCTAAATGTCAATTGTCAGTAGTGTCCACAGTAAAAACATGGGGGGGGGGGTTTACTACTACTGTGGCTTCTGTGTGACCACACTTTGTTAAACTGATGTGTTGCGAATAGACAAAAGGATGGTTGTGAGAGGGGATCTGGGCCTTAATCAGAATTTTGACAGCGGGATAGCAAGAAGAAGGTAGGAACAAAAGATTATGGAGATGAATATGCTAAATGCATTTGCCCATACAATACCTACAATAGACAAACATGCATTTAAAGCCAACTCCAGGGAACTCAGGGAAATGTAGTTTTGTGAGGGGAGGTATGGCTCATTAGCAGAGAAGTCTCGCCAAACTACAATTCTCAGGATTCATTGAGGGGAATTTGCCTCTTCTTCTTCCTCGCCCCACCCTGCCTGTTTCTCCCTCCCCAGCTGTCCCACCAGCTTAAGCTCCCTCTCTCTTTACCACTGTGTCCTCTCCCTTCTCCCACCTCATCTTCATCCTCTCCTCTCTGCCAGTGCAGTTGCCTCCTCCTCCACATCCTTCTCAGATCGTACCCAAAGAGTGCTAGTTAATGGTTCCTCATCCACTTGGAGAGAAGTGACTAGTGGAGTTCCTCAGGGATCGGTGCTGGGCCCTGTGTTGTTCAACATCTTTATAAATGATTTGGATGAAGGAATAGAGGGGATGCTTATTAAATTTGCAGATGATACTAAATTGGGAGGGGTAGCAAATATGGTAGAAGACAGAGCCAAGATACAGGATGATCTTGACAGGCTGGAGAAGTGGGCTAGAACTAATAAAATGCACTTCAACAAAGACAAATGTAAAGTTCGGCATTTAGGTAGGAAAAATCAAATGTATAATTATAGGATGGGGGAGATTTGTCTGAGCAGTAGTATGTGTGAAAAGGATCTTGGGGTCTTAGTAGACCAAACACTGAACATGAGTCAGCAGTGTGATGCGGTAGCTAAAAAGACAAATGCCGTTTTGGGCTGCATCAACAGAAGTATAGTGTCCAGATCACGCGAAGTGATGGTATCGCTTTACTGCGCTCTGGTTAGACCTCAACTAGATTACTGTGTTCAGTTTTGGGCACCACAATTTAAGAAAGATGTAGACAAGCTGGAACGTGTCCAGAGAAGGGCAACAAAGATGGTGAGGGGTCTGGAGACCAAGTCCTATGAGGAAAGGTTGAAGGAGCTGGGTATGTTTAGCCTGAAGAGGAGAAGACTGAGAGGGGATATGATAACCATGCTCAAGTACTTGAGGGGCTGTCATATAGAGGATGGTGCCGAGTTTGCCCAAGAAGATCGGACCAGAACCAACGGGTTGAAATTAAATCAAAAGAGTTTCCGTCTAGACATTAGGAAGAAATTTCTAACAGTTAGAGTGGTTCCTCAGTGGAACAGGCTTCCTCGGGAGGTGGTAAGCTCTCCTTCCCTGGAGGTTTTTAAGAAGAGGTTAGATGGCCATCTGTCAGCAATGCTGATTCTGTGAACTTAGGCAGATGATGAGAGGGAGGGCATCTTGGGCATCTTCTGGTCACTAGGTGTGGGGGGGAGGTAGTTGTGAATTTCCTGCATTGTGCAGGGGGTTGGACTTGATGATCCTGGTGGTCCGTTCCAACTCTATGATTCTATGATTCTTCCCCAGGGTTGCCAGGTCCCTCTTCGCCACTGGTGGGAGGTTTTTGGGGCGGAGTCTGAGGAGGGAGGGGAGGGACTTCAATGTCGTAGAGTCCAATTGCCAAAGCGGCCATTTTCTCCAGGGGAACTGATCTCTATCGGCTGGAGAGCAGTAGTAATAGATGGAAATCTCCAGCTACTACCTGGAGGTGGCAACCTTATTCTTCCCCCATTCTCCTTTCTATACTGCTACTTCCACCTTCTGTCTCTCCTCCATAGGTTCTCCATCCTCCAGGTGGGGTCTGGAAATCGCTTGGAATTGCATCTGGTCTCCAGGCTACAGAGATCAGTTCCACTGGAGGAAATGGCTGCTTTGGAAGGTGGACTCAATGGCGTTATACCCCACTGAAGTCCCTCCTCTCCCCAAACTCCATCCTCGCCAGGCTCCACCCCCAAATCTACCATAATTTTCCAACCCTGAGTGGGCAACCCTGCCTCCCATCACTTGCTTTCCACCTCTTTCCTCCTGATACCTCCTCAGTGTCTATAACATTGTTTATTGAGGTTGCTACACCGCCTCCCGAATGGAGGCAGAGATTTCATGGCATCGCGTCATATTTTTTGCTTTTTTTCTACAAACCTGACAGTTCCCCCAGGTATGTAGAAAAATCTCCCTCATCTTTATATGGCCACATTATGTAGACTTTTGATGCACGCTCTGGGGCCATGTTCAGAATTAGATATAAAGTTGTGTATATGAATGTCATAGGCGAATGGTGTGTGAGCAGTATGTGATGGAGGCATGTGGGAGAATGAAAAGCAATAGACTCTGGCGCTATTCCTCACTGAAAGCAATATGCATAATTGAAAGTGGGCGTCTGCTTGTCCTTTTTAAATTCTACATCCTTTTTTACCTGTAAATACATACTACCTATTAATAAAAGCAATCTGCAATTTTTTTGGTCATATCAAAGCAAAGGGTGTTATTTAATGTGCAAATAAATAAAACCAACCCAACATCGGCACTAGCTCTTGAGGTAAATCATTGCTGCTGTTTCCTAAGCAATTACCATGCATAACCCTGATAAATTAAAATTTCAAATTCAGAAAGCATTAGGCGCTGCTACATTTTAAAGTGACGTCGAATGATTAAATTCTTTCCAGGTGCTGCTTGATATGCATCTGGCAAAAGGAACTGGGAAGCATCTGCTCCCTAACAAGGAGACTTCTTTTCTTTTGGACATCCCACTAACAAACATCTGTTGGCTTATGGCACGCATACGCAGGGCTTGGATTTGTGCTGGCAAACAAATTGTACCTCTGAAAGTCACATTGTGAGGCACGAGCACAGAGATTCTTGATACATAGAGAGAGGTGAGTTGAGGAGGGAGAGGGGTGGGAATAACCATGGTTAATGGGAAGACTCAGATCCTATGCTATTAAGGGGAGGGGCTGTGGCTCAGTGGTAGAGCATCTGCTTGGCATGCAGAAGGTCCCAGGTTCAATCCCCGGCATCTCCTGTTAAAGGGACTAGGCAGGTAGATGATGTGAAAGACCCCTGCCTGAGACCCCTGCCAGTCTGAGTTGACAATACTTTGATGGACGGACCAAGGGTCTGATTCAGCAAAAGGCCGCTTCATGTGTCCTCTGGTTGTCCTGAGATGATGGGACGGGTTGCCAGAGAAGGGGAAGGCCCTGCTCCTCTCCCCCAGCCTTTGGGAAGAATTAAATTGCTAGTTGATTGCTATTAGTTCCTGTGCAGTTAGCAAAAGCAGATCTCCTAATGGCTGAGAGCAGCAAGCAACCCTGAACTGAAAGCTTTTTATAGCGCCACCTGATCTGCTCTGCCCAATAGGAACCAGGAGGCTTCCTTGGGTTTCTCTCCCTGCCCTTCCGTTTTTATCGGGCACTTGGTGGTGGCAGCACCTGTACGCAGGTGGTCTTACCTCAGGTTCTTCAGCTCAACGCCCGGCATAAGATTTAGTCCCAACAATTGCGTTGACTCAACTTGAGCTTTCGGAAACTAAACTGTTGAGCTACTCTCGTGGATAGTACGGTGTTGACCCTTTTATGTAGTGTCTTCAGTACAGTGGCCTTGTGGCTTTTGTTGTAATTGGTTTGGGTCCTGAGCAGCTCAAGAGGAGTCGTGCTAGACAAAGGCAGCCTTCCTCCCTTCCTGCTATTAAGCAGCCCACAAGGAGCAGTCTGTGGGGACAATGTGGGAAGGCAATAATAGGAGGGGGAATAGGTGAAAACCACCCTTCCTGTCCTCCATAAACAGGGACCATGATTTCTTTTCCCCTTCTCACCTGTAAGCATTGTAAAGCTCAGCTTCAGATATATTGAAATGAGTATGTTTTCCTTTATCTTCCAAACCAAGTAGGACTCATAGCTTCAGTCAAATTTCATGGATGGCTTCTTTTAAAACCAATCCCCACTTGGAATTTTGCTGCTTGATTCTCAGGTATGTCTGTATCAAACTGTCAGGCAGAAACCAACTTTTCCTCTTTTATTAGTGACTTAGATGTTACATGTTCAATATAGAATTAGCCAAAGAACCCCATTTCCTTTCTCACAAAGTGAATTCTGCTGGCCTCCCTATCCCCCTTCCTTGCACCTCTATGTTACTCTTGTTAATTGGAGGGGGGCAAGTTGCTGATTATTCCAGGCACTATTGGTTAAATTAGGCACCATCTGGAGTTTTTAAGGTTTTAATTGGATTTTATTGTTTAATTTTAGAATTATTATGAATTTTATTGTCAATAAGTAATGTGTTTTGGTTGATGTTACCCGCCCTGAGCCTGGTCTTGGCCGGGGAGGGCGGGTTATAAATTGAATGAATTATTCCATCAATGAACTATTCCATCAATGGAACCATAGTTATGCTAATGGAGCAGAAAATGGGGGTCCTTGCCCTTGTTTGGGAAGGGAGGTGTTTTGTAACACAATTATTTAGGCTTTTAAAATTCATGATATCTTTATGCTGCCTCTCGGTGGAACATTGAGAAGAATGTAGGAAGAGCCCTGCTGGATCAGACCAGTGGTACATCTAGTCCAGCATCCTATTTCACACAGCGGCCACCCAGATATTTTGGAGGACCAACAACAGGGCATAGAGGCCAAGGCTTTCCCCTGATTTTGTCTCCTGGCACTGGGATTCACTGTGTCTGAACATGGATGTTCCCTTTAGTCAGCATGGCTAGTAGTCACCAATAGACCTGTCCTTCGTGAATCTATCAAATCCCATTTTAAAGCTGTCTGTCCTTTATGTGGAATGCAGATCAGCCACTGTGCCTTTGACAGAATCATAGAATCACGGGTAGAAGGGACCACAAGGGTCATCTATACAATGCAGGAAATTCACAACTGCCTCCCCCACACACCCCCAATGACCCCTACTCTATGCCCAGAAGATGGCCAAAAAAAAATCCTTCAGGATCCCTGGCCAATGTGGCCTGGAGGAAAATTGCTTCCTGACCCCAAAGTGACGATTGGCATTATCCTGGGCATGGAGAAAGAAAGAAGAAGAGAAATAGGAGTAGGAGTTGGTTTTTATACACCGACTTCCTCTACCACTTAAGGGAGAATCAAACCGGCTTACAATCACCTTCCCTTCCCCTCCCCGCAACAGACTCCCTGTGAGGTAGGTGGGCCTGAGAGAGCTGTGACTAGCCCAGGATCACCCAGCTGGCTTCATGTGTCAGAGTGCCACGAGAGCCAAACACTGACACAACCCTTCCTGCCTTCCCTTTCATGATCTGCCTAAATTCACAGAATCAGCATTGCTGAAACACACATGGAACCAGTTTCACACCTGTCTTGCAGGGCCAGGATTCCAGTCAAAAGAGAGAAGAAAATCAATAACTGGGAAGCTGTGGGAGTCCGTCGGTAGCTCTGGTGCCTCCCTCCTTCTCAAGCAGGCGGAAAAAGCTGTTTAATGTGTATGAATTGACTGCCTGTGGGATGAATGCTGGCCTGAGTACATGCAGAAGAATAGGGACTTTGCAACAGATGCACCGCTGATCATCTCAGTGCCCCACACATGCTTTTTTTAAAAAGCAAAACATGTGAATCATGCTTCAAAAGTGTGAATATTTCTCATTTGTCGACTGAAGCATCAAATGACGACTTGTATGTGTGAATGTGCCATTACAGGTGATCGGCGCCGATAAACTTTTTTTTTTTCCTATCGAAGTCAGTTCAAGCATGATACGTTTCAGAGGAGACAGTTCACACTTTGGGCTGTCGTCGACTCCTCAGAGAAACCTGAATGTGCGAACCAGCCCTTTGCATGTGTTGATCAGGGAGTCAGCAAGAGATCTGCCCTGTGCCCCCTTTTTATTCTCTGCAATGCTTTCACGAAAGTTCACTGCATGAGGATAGAGCCCGTCCGACATGAATCAGACGAGTAGAACCCATGTTTAAACTCCCAGTTCCTGTCACCACCTGACAAACATAATCACGGCCTGTATGTACATTAACGGAGAGCCAGAAAGATTTCTTCTAGGGTAAAATCAGTCACTTTTGCCTATAGATGTTCAGTGTATTCAGGGGTTGTGGAAGGTTAAAGATGATTACTTGCAGCTGCAAGAGTATGGATGACATATTATAGATAGTTATTATTATGAATATGTCAATAGAAGGCGTTAGAGATGGTTTTGAACTATGACATTAAGCACCCTATTGACCTGCTGGTCTCTCTGACAATCCATAACCATTGATTGAACCATTCATTAAAACATCTGAAAATCATTTTAATGAGAGGATTTTCTTCTGTGGTGTAACCTCAAGAGTGGTGTCTTATCCCGTTCCTACTAGAACCAGGACCGTCTCCTGGCTGTGGCCTGTGGGTAGCCATCTAGGTAGAACTTCGGTTTGCCCGACCTTGAGAGCCAGTGTGGTATAGTGGTCAAGAGCAGAGGACTCTAATTTGGAGAACCGGGTTTGATTCCCCACTCCTCCACCTGAACGGTGGACTCTAATCTGGTGACCTGGGTTGGTTTCCCCACTCCTCCACATGAAGCCTGCTGGGTGACCTTGGGCTAGTCACAGTTCTGTCTGAACTCTCTAAGCCCCACCTACCTCACAAGGTGTCTTTGGGGGAAGAAGAAGGGAAGATGATTGTAAGTCTGCCTCCAGGACCCTTCCAAGCCGCGGGCCAGCGGGGTGGAGTGCGGAGCCGGCGGAGAGGCAGCCATGGGACCAGGGGGCCAGGCGCCGGTGGTGTCTCAGCATGAAGGGGGACCGGTTTGAGCTGGAGAAACGGGGGGGGGGGTTGTTGGCTATCTGCCTCCGTTCACTATATTTACTCCTCCATTTCGGGTAGCGCTGCTGCTCGCGCATGCGAGAGGGGTAGGCAGCTTAGTGCCGGCCTCTTGGCTTTCTCGTCCACGCATTCAAAAAATTGACGTTAAAGCGTGCAATATTGCAGGGACAAACCTAAGCCATCCCAGCACATGTTAACAGCCCTCGACTCCCCTTCAAAAACAAACAGGCAAGTGCAATCTCCAAAGCTAGGAATAAGGATGTGTGTTCACTGAAAAAAGCCTTACTTTCATACCTCTATACTTTTCCCCCCCTTTTTGCATCTTTTCCTGTAGAATCAGAACAGACCATTTTCCGGGGCAATGCTTGCGCGCTTAATGTTGTCGGGGAGCCAGCTTTGCTTTCTGAAGAGTCGTCTCACCCAGCACTGTCAACACATTTTTGACAAAGCACTGAATGGGAGTGGTGGTGGAGGATAGAGGTCAGATGACTGTGACTAGTCAAAGTTTCATGACTGGGTAATGAGTTTCACCCTCAGAGACAGAGGCTAGGAATAAACTGCTCCGAGTGAGGGTGGGCTTTTGGCTCTGGGCTGGCTAAATATTGGGAGCCAGCGTGGTGTGGTGGGTTGGAGCGGGGAGTCTGATCTGGAGAACCGGGTTTGATTCCCCGCTCCTCCACATGAGCGGAGGAGGCTAATCTGGTGAACAGGATTTGTTTCCCCACTCCTACACATGAAGCCATCTGGGTGAACTTGGGCTAGTTACACTCTCTCAGCCCCACCTACCTCACAGGGTGTCTGTTGTGGGGAGGGGAAGGGAAGGTGATTGTAAGCCGGTTTGAGTCTCCCTTAAGTGGTAGAGAAAGTCGGCATATAAAAACCAACTCTTCTTCTTCTATTGGGGGAGCAGGGCCAGGGTGGAGCCCTGAATTCCCTGACTACGTAGCCTCTTCTGCCTGGGCCCCCTCTGATGCTCCAAGCAGGTGCTGGCTGCGGGCCACTGCAGCCCCACCCCCTAGCGTCACCCGATCCCAGCGCCATCTCACCCGCCCCGGCAGCTTCCCCCCTTTCCTTGCTTCCCAGCCCCACACCGCAAATGTGGCCCCAGGTAAGCCCGGGGGGGTCAGGGCTTCCATGCGTAGGAGACAGGGCTAGAAATGAATCTCCATCAAAAGGTGTCAACGGGCATGTATAAATCCATATACTCCCACCAAAATTGGAAACCCGTGGTCTGCACTCAGATTCAGTAAGTAGGACAATGGTTTGTCGTCACACACCCTGCTAGAACGTCACATCCCACATTGACAGAGACTGCTAGGAGCAAAATGGCTAGAAAGTAAACCCTCATGAAGTGGGAAAGGGCTGAACAACCTGTCTCCCAAGAGGAAATTATAAATTCTCTGGACAAAGAGAAGAAGCTCTTTCATTCCTCTTGTTCTTCTTGGATCGTTACAACCCATGGAGGAGTAAACGTTTACCTAGGGACTCCATCTTGCCCATCTTGGTGAGAGACAATAAAGAGAAGTCCCAACCATAAGATCTAAGGTAATGCTAAACTTTAAAGCACCGCAACTTCAAGTAAAACTTAGCCTTTCCCATTTGAACATTATTTAGGATAAGCACCAAGTGCAGGGGAAGGGTATTGAGTGTTTTCACCTTTTCTTCATAACCTTACTCAGCCCGAATGCTTGAACAGACCATATATGGTCTTTTTATTCCTTTATTCACCATCCACTCAGATATTTAACGTCCAGAGATTCGAGGACAGAGGTCTGAGGTCTGAAAAGTATGAGTGTGTAGTACTAATTTTTTTAAGGCATCCATAAAAGGCAAAATAAGGACAACGTTTTATCAGAGATGAGTACAAGAAAACAGAGCGAACTCCATGGTAAACAAGGACAGTTGAAGTGTATGGTAGCATTTTAATCAGATCATATTATGGAAGTCTTCCTCTTGATGGATGTATCAGCTCATCTCAATTGAGATAGTCTTCCTACAATATTGACAAAGGGGGGGAAAAGTGGTTAAAAATCTGACACATGCTTTTCTTCCGTAATGGAGCATCCGTTGTGTGTGCAGAACTGCCTTCTAGCCAACAGAGTGCAAAATAACAAATGTCTTTACACTAATAGGGACCACACAAAAAAGTCACCCTAGATCAGAAACTCCAAATTCTCATTACCCACCCAAGTTTCTTCTTCAAGATAAATGAGATGCCAGTAGAGAAGTAGCACACACTAACCCTTCAAGGTTAGTTTAACTAAGTAGGTCATTTAAATGCAGCAGTAAGAGCTATTTTAATGTTTTGGGATGCTTTCTCTTTTTATCGTGTTGATCTTCCGGACAGATTGACCCTATGGCCTTTTCTTCAGCTAAAGAGCATCATGCCAAGGTCAACTGTGTTTCGGGGCTGTTTTTGCTTTCTCAATGTAAATTTGGCTGTGAACTTGAAGCAACCAATGGGTTTTTAAAGAACCAATTAAGCGTTATGCATCGCTAATAATATAATTGGGGTGTAAAAGAGATGGAAGGAAAGGTTCACTTGTATCAGATTGGATACCGAATGGGTAAGCCCAAGGCAATAGTTTGAAAGGGCAGCTTTGTACATTGCAACCAAGTGAGAAGAGAAAATCAAATTTGTTCATCTGGTCTCTTCCAGCCCTGGAGTTCATCAGAAGTTATGTGGTTATGAATTACTAGTTATGTGGCCATGAATTACTATGAAAGGGGGTCATGATGCATACCTATTCTCTATAGTCTCAGAGGAGCATGCCTCTTATACTAGGTGCTGTGGTGCACAGGCAGGATAATGCTGCTGCAGTCATCTTGTTATGTCCACTCCCCTCTTGAAGCCTTCCGAGTTGGCAGCCATCACCACATCCTGGGGCAGGGAGTTCCACAATTTAACTATATAGTTTGTTGGTTCTTGTGGGTTATCCGGGCTGTGTAACCGTGGTCTTGGTTACACAGCCCGGATAACCCACAAGAACCAATGAACTTTGACCATGAAAGCCTTCGACAATATATAGTTTGTGTTCCCTGTTTGATTTACATTATATTTTTGTGTTTTGTAAGCCACTTAAGGTCCTCACAGAGATCAGTTCATCTGGATAAAGTGGCTGCTTTTGGAAGGTGGACTCTATGGCATATACCCCATTGAAGTCCCTCCCCTCCCCAAACCCCACCCTCCACAGGCCCCATCCCCAAAATCTCTAGGTATTTCCCAGTCCAAAACTGGCAACCCTACAAGTTGTGGTTTGCCGTTATATATGAATCAGCATCGGTTTGTTCCTTTGTAATACAACCCCCCTCCCCCCCCCTCCGGCATGTGAGTAGTTGCACAACTGTCTTGAATTGATAACAAGGCAAAGTATTTCCACTCCTTCCTGGACCCCTTTCCATCCTAACCATGTTTTCTTGAAAGCCATCTCCCGTTGATTCCAGCACAAATTACTTCCTCGTAAACGTGCTTCGGATCTCACTTTCCTCCCTTTCTTCTTTTGCAATTATCATTTTTTGCACAACAATTCATTATTATTTATGAAGCCTCAATGGCTTCAAATAGTATTTCAGAATCTCAAATGGAGAGTCCAGCACACACACACACACACACACACACACACACACACACACACACACACTTTGATTAAGGTGATGAATATTTCCGTCCTTAAGATCTGCTTCCTAGGTAGCTTTGGCATACATGGGAGCCAAGTGAGAGAATATATCTCAGCTCCAAATGTTCAGTAGGAGTTTACCTCAAGGGAGTTTCCCATAGCAGGATTGTCCTATTTATGATTTATAGGCCACAAAGTCTCATTTTTATGCCTCCAGTATTCAAGCAGATAATAAGAACATCCCTGCATATCATTTCTCTTCCTCGAAAAGAATGTGCAGGTCCTTTCAAGACATTTCTATCTCCTATCTTTTCAAAGATAGGACATTTTGGAGGACTTTCATTCATAGGGTCGCCATGAGTCGGAAGCGACTTGACGGCGCTTAACACACACACACACACACACACACACACACATCTTTTAATATAGGCCACCATCTGTTTAGTTTGCCATGGGAAGTGCTGAACAATTTACCCTTCCCCAATTTTTAGAAGTTCCTGGTAAGCAACAAAAAATGGGTGGAATTGAACCCATGTTGTGCCACCATTTGGTCTGCATTCATTGTGGTGGAACAAAAGTAACTTGCACCCTGACTAGGAAGGGCCAGGCTAGCCCGATCTTATCAGATCTTGGAAACTAAGCAGGGTTGGCCCTGCTTAGTACTCAGGGAGGATGAGGAAGAAGAAGGAGGAGGAGGAGGAGGTTTTTATATGCCAACTTTCTCTACCACTTAAGGAAACTAAGCAGGGTTGGCCCAGGTTAGTACACAGGGGGGAAGAAGAAGAGGAGGAGGAGGAGGAGGAGGAGGAGGAGGAAGAAGAGTTGGTTTTTATATGCCGACTTTCCGTACCACTTAAGGAAGACTCAAACCAGCTTACAATCACCTTCCCTTCCCCTCCCCACAACAGACACCTTGTGAGGTAGGTGGGGATGAGAGAGCTCTTAAGAGAGCTGTGACTAGCCCAAGGTCACCCAGCTGGCTTCATGTGTAGGAGTGGGGAAACCAACCCGGTTCACCAGATTAGAGTCCGCCACTCATGTGGAGGAGAGGGGAATCAAACCAGTTCTCCAGGTTAGAGTCCACCATTCCAAACCACCACTCTTAACTACTACATCATGCTGATGGTAAGATACCACCAAGGAAGTCCAGGGTTGCTTGGCAGAGGCAGGCAATGGCAAATCGCCTCTGTTTGTCTTTTGACTTGAAAACCCTACAGGGTCACTATAAGTTGGCTGCAACTTGACAACACTTTCCACCACTACTAGTTACCTTGAGCTGACTGAGCTTAACAGGTTTATCAATATGACTGCTAGTTTTCAAAAGGCAATGTAGTATGCTGTTGTAGAAATATGAGTCATATGAGTTGCCTGTTTGATATAAGAGCCGTACAGCACCTCTTTTCACTGGTTTGCTGTGGGGTTGTAGAGTTGGACTTGGATTACGGAAGGCTGGATTCACATCTTGGCTTGCCCACAAAACTAATTGGGCGATCTTGGGCCAGTCACAAGCTCTGTACCTAACCTACCTCACAGGATTGCTGTGCAGGGAAAACATTTCATGCTGCTGCTTGCTTTGGAGGAAGGGCACAGCTTAAATGGGATAAATGAACACTCTGTCAGATTGTACAAAACCTACTGGCATGACTGGAAGCTGCATGAAACAAAAATATCCCAGTAGATTTCACCCGGTGTGCACAAGTTACCATTGTACTGAATTTGTACCAGTGTTGGATCTTAGAAGCTAATTGTTCCCATTTGGCTGGCAAAATACAATCTGTCGTTCTTGGAAACTGGATTTCACACGTTTGCCAATATGTACTGAATTTGGAAATGCCACATATTTGAGCAGCGGGAGGTTATGTGACAACAAGAAAGATGTACCAATTTATGACATCTAAATGTGTGTGCGGGGGGCCGTGTACTTTCTGAATTATGGGGAAATGTGTAGTTTGAAGAGAATGTTTCCAAAATATTCTTGACAGTGTGCACTGCCAAACCGTATGGAAACAGCTGGCTCTTTTGCCGTGATTGCTACCATACGAACCTGCGTGGTGTAGTGGTTAAGAGCGGTGTTGTAGGTTTGGGTTAAATATGGGGTCTAGAAAGGTAGAATGCCACTGTTATAGATCTAGCCCCTGCCAATGAGCTAGCAGCTAAGGGGTGCTTTGTGCAGTAAATGTTGTACTCCAACGGGATGTATATCAAAGTTGGCAACATCCTAGAACTTGCTGAAGATGAACTCGGTTGCCTTTTGCGGGGAGCTTGTGAGAAGGCACTCCGATCCTCTGAATCATAGAATCATAGAGTTGGAAGGGACCACCAGGGTCATTTAGTCCAACCCCCTGCACAATGCAGGAAATTCACAACTACCTCCCCACACACACATCCAGTGACCCCTACTCCATGCCCAGAAGATGGCCATGATGCCCTCCCTCTCATGAACTGCCTAAGGTCACAGAATCAGCATTGCTGACAGATGGCCATCTAGCCTCTGCTTAAAAACCTCCAGGGAAGGAGCACTTACCACCTCCCGAGGAAGTCTGTTCCACTGAGGAACCGCTCTAACGGTTAGAAAATTCTTCCTAATGTCTAGACGGAAACTCTTTTAATTTAATTTCCACCTGTTGGTTCTGGTCCGACTTTCTGGGGCAACAGAGGTTTTGAGTTTGAACCTCGCTTCTGCCACAAACTCACTAGGTACCTTTAAGATCCATGAGATTTTTTCATCCCGCCCGTTCTCCAAAGAGCTCAAGGGAACATACCTACATGGTTCTCTCTTCCCCTTTTTATGCTCACAACAATCCTGTGAGGCAGAGCCCAAGGCCACCGAATGAGCTTCATGTCAAAGAAGGCATGCGAACCCTGGCCTCCCTGCTCATCCTACAACTGCTACACCACACACTGGCTTGATAGGCATGCTGCTCATTCTCAGCCTCAGCTCCCCTTTCTGCCCTATGGAGATGATAATACTACTGGCCTACCTTGCAGTGGTTTTATAAGAATTGCAAGATTATGTGTGTGCTTTTAAATTTTAAGAATTATATATGGCTGTACTTTGGAAGCTATGTACAAAATACTTTCAAAAAGTAGTCTCTCGATATTGCAGCAACTGCTGTACGGGGGTATATTTTGAAGAGTCTTCCTATTACCTGATAAGCATAAGTGATTTCAAGATTTTTATACCAGTGCCATTTAACACCAGAGAGGATGGAACTGTTATATCGCAAGTTCTCTGACATGTGCTGAAAACACCACGTTTCAAATACCAGCTATCTATATATATGCGGTGGTCTTGTAGCCACATAACCTTTTTCAGGGCAGAAAAAGTGTTGACAGTGAGATCACAGGCTGCACAGTTCTTTTTCACCCGCTTGTCATCTGAAAGGGATGTATCTAAAAGGCAAAGATTCAAGTTGTTCAATCACTGAGAAGCACATATGTTTCTGATGGAAATTAGTCAAAGGTCTCAAAGTAGACCAGTGTCTAAACAGGCTTTGACGTCAGCTGGAAATGATACTGACTAGTTAGTATGAAAGACGAAAAAGAGCACAAAAACATAAACCTTCCCAAGAAAGGTGGTCTTACCTGGAAGGGGCAGATTAAAAACAGGGCAGGCATTTGCAAGGGTATATTGAGTATCCTGCATTTTTCTAAGTAGTAGAAGAAGAAGAGTTGGTTTTTATATGCCCACTTTCTCTACCACTTAAGGGAGACTCCAACCGGCTTACCTTCCCCTCCCCTCCCCACAACAAGACACCCTGTGAAGTAGGTGGGGCCAAGAGAGCTGTGACTAGCCCAAGGTCACCCAGCTGGCTTCGTGTGTAGGAACGGGGAAACAAATCCAATTCACCAGATTAGCCTCCGCCGCTCATGTGTGCAAGTGGGGAAACCAACCTGGTTCACCAGATTAGCCTCCGCCGCTCATGTGGAGGAGTGGGGAATCAAACCCAGTTCTCCAGATTAGACTCCACCGCTCTTAACCACTACACCACGCTGGCTCTCAGTGAGGGAGAGAGGGAGTGATGGAGAGAGGGAGAAAAACTGGAAGATGTGGAGACAAAGGAAGAGAAGGAGAGAGAGAGAACTGTGCGTTGGTTGGGTATCTGATACGGGATAGCATAACTGCTGCCTGCAGAAGGACCTATTTGCCTCCACCTGTGTTCTGCTTATATATTTACAGATAGAATAGACATGACATAAGTCTCCAGTGTTCTGTCAGTCAAAGAAAAGGGTGTTCATGTGGTCCTGGTAGAGCGGCGCCTGGTCCTTTGCACTGCTTGGAGAAGTGTGCAACATTATTATCCTGTCCTTGTTTGATGAACAAAAGGAGACATTATGACAGGCAGGAGCTCAAGGTTGGCTTGCAAAGTGTAAGGACTCTGGGAGGGGGCTGAAGTCATATTGAAGATGGGGTAAAACTTGTTAATGTGAAATCTCAAGGTGTTTCAGTCTGCCGGCCGATAAAAACCTCCAGGTATCCAGAGCTTGTTGTGGGGGTAGAATGGGAGAGGAGAAAACCTTGTATGCCACCTGAACCCTTTGTAGGAGAGGTAGGGTTGCCAGATCCCCCTTCACCACTGGTGGGAGGTTTTGGGGGCAGAGCCTATGGAGGGCAGGGTTTGGGGAGGGTTTGGGGAGGGCAGGGTTTGGGGAGGGGAGAGGAGGGACTTCAATGCCATAGAGTCCAATTGCCAAAGCGGCCATGTTCTTCAGATGAACTGATCTCTATCGGCTGGACTTGTGAATGTTACCCTTCGTGGGAATTGAACTATATCCAGCACTTTGTAATTTATTATCAAGATGTGCAATGTAAGAGGAAAATGCTTGAAGGACTGATGAAGAATTCAAATTGTCAAGAATTTGAAACGGCCGTATCCTCCATGAAGTTATTCCTCCTGAATTAATATTTATTACCTCTACTTACCTGCATGGGATGAATACAGAAGACTGTTGAGCATATCTTGAGAGAAACTGCACCTTTTTATTGAACTTTTTCCATTCACCACCATCCTAGAGATGATTTTGTGTATGTGTGTTACAACTGTATGAATGGTTCTTTTTGTATATTTATGAAGTGCGTATTGTATTAGACACGGTAGGATATAAATATTTGTTTGCACTTATAAGTATTCTTCGCTCCTGTACTGAATTTCTTATCCTTTGATACTAGTACAGTGGTGTCTATTTTCTCCTCCAGTACCTGGAAGTTGGCAGCCCTAAGGAGGGACAAGATAGAAAGACACAGCATCCCATCACTCCTAATATAGCAGTGTAGCAGAATTATCTGTCTTCAGAGGAGGCTGCCCGTCGTATCTCTGTACAAGTCACTGTTCCCGCCTGGCTTCCAGTTAAGAAGCACAGCCAGAAAGTGACTCAAGCAGAGATGTAGAGTATGAACTCTTCTACGGCTGGGTAATTACTAATTGTACACATTTGAAGGTCGCCTTTTTGACTGTTAGAATGAAGTTACTGCCAGTTTAATTCATAAAGTGTCTTTTACTGCATTTGATAGCAGTGTGATTTATGCTTTACAGCTTTATGATGCTTTGTGGTTTATGATACCTTTGCAGCAGTTTTGCAGCACTGTTTGTCAGCAAGATCCAGGCTGCTTTCAGCTCTTTGCGGTTTTCATAAAAGAGCACAGGAAGAGATTAACCCCAAACGGAGAAGCCGGAAATAAATAGATGGCCTTGTAATTTGTTTGCACCGTTTTCTCCTGAATCTCCCAGATAGCTTTCTAAATAAAAAGTTTCTGGTTATGAGAGCCAGAGTAGAATAGTGGTTAAAAGCAGTGGTTTGGAGCGGTGGACTCTAACCTGGAGAACCGGGTTTGATTCCCCACGCTATGAGCTGTCTTTTGTACTACGCCTGTTAAAGGTTATTGAATTGAATTGAATTGATGCCCCACTCCTCCACATGAGCGACGGACGCCAATCTGGTGAACCGGGTTGGTTTCCCCACTCCTCCACAGGAAGCCAGCTGGGGGACCTTGGGCTAGTCACAGCTCTCTCAGCCCCACCTACCTCACAGGGTGTCTGTTGTGGGGAGAAGAAGGGAAGGTGATTGCAAGCCGGCTTGATTCTTCCTTAAGTGGTAGAGAAAGTCGACATATAAAAACCAACTCTTATTATTATTAGTGGTGGTTTGTTCTCATAATAGGATGGCCTCAGCTATCAAAAGTTGGAGAAACAAGCAGCAGGTTAGCAAGAGGACATCAGGCATTACTGACCTCATAATGTGGTGCTTGCTGTGTTAGGAAGGGGATGGATGTCAACGCTTCTCTCCGCTGTAAAATTTGCAGTTGCCAGGCCTTGAGGAGGAGATTGTCGGTCTTGAGCACTCATTAGCTAAACTGTGCCTGAGATGAAGAGGCTTCTCTAAAATCCAGAGACATGAATTTACATGAGGATTTATTACCTCTTGGCACTTTTCTTGAAATAAGAATTTGTATAATAACAATGAATTACGGGCCAGAGCCTCTCCCTCTAAAATTACTACATCTTCCGTGCACAAAAGCCCTCGCTCAGTTTGGGGGCCTCTTTTTTTTTCCTGTCACGAAGCGGGGAGGGAAACAAGGCATTTAAATCAATTCTGTCTGGGAATAACAAAGGAATTAATTGTCCGCCGCGCAGATAAAATGAAGCCGTGCTCTTCTTTATCGCGACAAATCCTGGGGTTCCCTTCTCTGGAGCTTGGGGGAGGCAAAGATGGGGAGTTACAGATGGTGAAGGTATTCTGCATCAAGCGAACTGTCAACTCCCGCACCAGACTGACCATCTCCAGCTGCACGGGAAGAAAAAGACAGGTGTGCCTTCTCCCTACCCATATCCATCTGGCCTTGACTTCTGCTTTCCTCCTTGGCCAGGCTTGAAGGGGGAAGAGAGGTCCTAAGCACTCTTTCAGCCACTTCCAGTAGTGATTTAAAGGATGCCTGGGGTCCAGGTTTAAGGGACAGCTGTCCTAAAACGAATCCATATATCAATCCGGGATCAGAGGAGGTGGGTGAGAACTTGGAAGGCATTAAGAGGAGAGTGGACATGTTCGTGGAGGAGAGGGCTATCCATGGCTATGAGTCAAAATGGATACTAGTCATGATGCATACCGATTATCTCCAGGATCAGAGGAGCATGAAGAATATATTAGGTGCTGTGGAACACAGGCAGGACAATGCTGCTGCAGTCGTCTTGCTTGTGGGCTTCCTAGAGGCACCTGTTTGGCCGCTATGTGAACAGACTGTTAGACTTGATGGACTTTGGTCTGATCCAGCATGGCCTTTCTTATGTTCTTAACTGCAAAGATTCAAAGTGTTGAATTTGGCATATCCCTTCCTGATAATGAGACCCCCATGTCATAGTGAGCTACCCTTGGGCTCCTGCCCTCTCAAAATTGTCTCCCTCACTGGCTGTTTTACCATATCCTAATATAATTTGTGTAAACCATTATATATGGAGACGCCAATCTCCAGGTACTAGCTGGAGATCTCCTGCTATTACAACTGAACTCCAGCCGATAGAGATCAGTTCACCTGGAGAAAATGGCCACTTTGGCAATTGGACTCTATGGCATTGAAATCCCTCCCCTCCCCAAACCCTGCCCTCCTCAGGCTCTGCCCCCCAAAATCTCGTTATTTCCCAACCCGGAGCTGGCAACCCTAATTATATAAGGTGACGCTTGAGTTGGCTTGTTTACATCTTACTTCTCTACCCCTTGATATCATATATTTTGTTTGTTTTTGAAGATTCTGTGGGACCTTGTACTGTGGTAGTCAGTTAAAAAGGTAATATAATCAAAAATAAAATGACTTGCAAGCCATCCCAGAAAATATTAAGATATTAAAAATGTCAAATATTTAAATGCTGATTTTGAAATATTCAATATAGATGGGAGGAAAGGCCTGTGCTAGTGTTGTCATTCCCCCCCCCCCCGTGGTCATTGGGTTCATTGCATGATGTCATTTCTGAAGAAAACCCAGAAGTGATATCAGTCATCAAATGCCATGGTTTTACCATAGAGTTTCCAGCAATTCCTAGAGGGTCATGATGTCACTTCCAGGTTTTCTTTAAAGTGACATCACTCCATTGCTGATGGTCACCCCTCCCCCATATATCTGCCCTTTGGTCTCCCATGCCTGGCAACCCTAACCCATACTAAGAGCTAGGAAAACAGAAATGTCTTCATCTGGTGCCTTAAAATTCTGCAGAATTGGTACCAAAGTTCAACAGACATGGAGGAGAAGTCCATCAATGGCTATGAGCCATGTTGACTGAAGATAGCCTCCATATCCTCATCTGTAAAAAATAAATTGCATGCATGCACTGCAGCAGTTTGAGTTGGGACCACATGGGAAAAAGTGAAATCGCAGCTTTTTAGGAAGCTGAATTCTGTACCCAATATCATATGCTGTGTTGTGTGTGCATACACATGCTCTTGTGGAATGGTAGCATGTGAACAGTCACACATGAACACATGAAGCTGCCTTCTACTGAATCAGACCCTTGGTCCATCAAAGTCAGTATTGTCAGACTGGCAGCAGCTCCCCAGGGTCTCAGGTTCTTTTACATCACCTACTTGCCTAGTCCATTTAACTGGAGATGCCAGGGAATGAACCTGGGACCTTCTGCATGCTAAGCAGATGCTCTACCACTGAGCCGTGGCCCCTCCCCTGAGTATAGCTAGGACAGTAACGGGAAAAACAATAGTAAGTTGCTTATGCAATGCACGAGACAGTAGAAAATCCATGCATTTTTCAATTTGTGGAGAGATCAATGCTTTGTGCACAGATCACTCCCCTTAAGACCCTTAATAGCACACAATTGTGTCGCTTATTCAGGTGAACAGGAAGCATTCAAACTTGAAAATGTATTTTTTCCAGATATGCAATTATCACATTTCCCTATTTATTTTTTTCTTCCTCCCAAATTGCACAAATATGGTTAGGGTAAGATTAATACAAAGTGTCACAGAATAAGTAGTACGGAACTCGACATGATATGTCTTCTACGAGAATCCTCGCCTTGAAGGGGTATATAGTCAATACTAAATCAAAATGCTGCAGGGATACATGAAACAGCTGCATTTTCATCCAAGGGAAATCAGAGCTTTTTTTTTTTATTTAAATGGAATAGCTGATTTAAAGGCAGAATGTAAAACCTTAAATGACAGTTAAGGCATCCTATCCTCAGGGGAAATTTAGATGTACCTCGGTACATTATCAGTTTTAATACTGATTTTTCCCCCACTTAAAGCTGTTCTGGTTTAAGGGTTCTTTGAAGACTAGAATTGAGCGTTACACTCTATTACTGTATGTGGGATATTGCCTTACTACGAGTCCACACACAGCATTCCACATGGAGAACGGCCCAATTCTCATTCATTGTAAACCAAAAAGACTTTGTGCAAGCTTGAAAAATGCAGGCGACCTGATTTTATTACCTGTCCTGTTAAATTAGCTGGATGTGAACATTTAATTAAATGGCACCAACATCTGTCCCATGCCAGCTTAGAAAGACTCATCAGATCTTGAGAGCCAACATGGTGTAGTGGTTAAGAGCAGTGGTTTGGACCAGTGGGCTCTAACCAGGTTTGATTCCCCACTCCTACACATGAAGCCAGCTGGGTGACCTTGAGCTAGTCACAGCTCTCTTAGAGCTCTCTCAGGCCCACCGACCTCACGGGGTGTTTGTTGTGGGGAGGGGAAGGAAAGGTTATTTTAAGACGGTTTGATTCTTCCATAAGTGGTAGAGAAAGTCAGCACATAAAAACCAACTCCTCCTCCTCTTCTTCTTCTTGAACTAAGGTGTCAAGATAGAGGAGGAGGAGCTAAAACTGGAACCCTTTGATTTTTTTTTTCTTAAAAGATTGGCTCAACAGGGTTTTGGAAGTACCAGGAGGAGAAATTACAGTCAGCTCTGCTTCTTTTGCTTCTGCTTCTTCCTCCTCCTCCTCGCTGGAATCCCAAAGCCGATGGAAGACATCCTGGCAGTAAACACAAATATCAGCCCCTCTACTAATTAGTAGAGATGCAATCCACTGGGGACATTTTCTTGTACAAGCCAAACCAGAACGAGCGGCAGCTGTACCGCAAGTGTTTTCTCACATACCATTCATTTTAAATGGGGTTTCCTCATGAGGACTATAGATTATTTCTCACGGTCAGTTCTGCCTGTCTCCCACTGTGTCATCGTTATGGTACCCATACGCCCAGCCGAGGCTGCCATGTTGTCTCAATTCTTGGTAGGGCCATCTCCTTTTATTGTCAGCCCTTAACAACAGCCAAGGCACAAACCCCCATCTGACCCTGCTGCATCTATGGACACCTCTTGTTCCATGGCTGAGTTTCTCGTACGCTGCAGGACACCCCACAATCACCCCCTGAACTCCAGGAGTAAGAATGATGACAAATGCAGAAACCACCCTTCAGATGATGAAGCATTTGCCGGTCAGGTCAGGCTGTGCTCCTGAAGAAGAGATCCTGAGTTTTGGCTTCAATCAAGACGCCCCACTGACGCCCCAGGAAGAGCGGAAGGGGGCTGCAAAGGCCCAATATAAAAACTCTCAGCTTAGGGTTGCCAGGTTCCTCTTCACCACCAACAGGAGGTTTGTGGGGCAGAGCCTGAGGAGGGCTGGAATTTGAGGAAAGGAGGGACTTCAATGCCATAGAGTCTAATTGCCAAAGCAGCCATTTTTTCCAGGGGAACTGATGTCTATATCCTGGAGATCAGTTGTAATAGCAGGAGATCTCCAGCCTCCACCTGGAGGTTGGCAGCCCTAACCCATGTTGACGTCCTCCCTATTTCCCTGGATGTTTCAACAGTTGTGATCTGGGGCCTGTCCTAGTCTTAGATACCTTTTCCTGCTAGATGACTTCCTTCTCTTACACATGAGCCCTCTGGCCCTGGTGTCAGAGCGAGCAGGCCATGGTTAGAAGACCAGTGATGGCGCAGACCAGCTTCTCTGAAAGAAAACTCAAGGGCAGTGTTGTGCAATGGTAAGAGTGCCAGACGAAGGTTTGGGAGAACCATGAGTTAAATTATGGTTGTGATCAAGATACGGATGCTGCCAGCAGTTACCAAATTAGATGTTATGAGGATTTGTGGCTGTTGCTGACTCAGATCTTCATAGTAAGAGCCAGTGTGGCATAGTGGCGCTTGAGTCTCTCTCTCGCTCTTTCTTTCTCTCTCTCTCTCTCTCTCTCAGCCTCAGCTATCTCACAGGGTTGATGTGAAGTAGGGCTGCCAACCTCCAGGTACTAAGTATGGATACGGCTAATTCAATTAAAGTCAATCACAATTACAATACAGTCTCAGGTATACAAAATTTATCGCAATCCAGTGCTCAGTGCAGTGAAAGACATATAACATACAACACACAATACTATTTACAATCCTATGCTCATGATCCTACAAGGTAATAGTCTCCACAATCCTATCTAGAGTAGTCTGAGCATTGGATTGCGATAAATTTTGTATACCTGAGACTGTATTGTAATTGTGATTGTCTTTAATTGAATTAGCGTATCCATACTTATTTCCTGACTGTGAGTAGTGGTGTGGTGGTGGTGTATAATTTGGTTGCTTAACCTCCAGGTACTAGCTGGAGATCTCCCACTATTACAACTGATCTCCAGCCAATAGAGATCAGATCACCTGGAGAAAAATGGCCGCTTTGGCAATTGGACCTCTATGGCATTGAAGTCCCTCCCCTCCCCAAACCCTGCCCTCCTCAGGCTCTGCCCCCAGAAACCTCCCGCCGGTGGCAAAGAAGGACCTGGCAACCCTTAGTGTGAAGTTAAACGGCAGGGATCACCATGTATGCTACTCGGAGCTACTTGGAGGGAGCTCAGGAAGAAAACATGATTGAAAGATCTCTTGCCTTGGAATTTCAAGCCAGGGGGAGGGGAGTAGGATGAGCCCTCTCAGTATGGCTGGAACAGCGCTGGGAACCAATAATCCTGTAATCAGCCCTCTGCGTGAATTGATTGCATTGTATTCCCAAGAACTCTGTGCAGGCAGGTGGAAAGGTTTCATGAAGGAAGCGAGCTTGAAGCCCCACTGTCTTAGGCTAATCCTTAACCGCAACTCCCCCCCCCAAAAAGTGATGCCAGATACGCTTTCTATCAGTCCCTGGTGTTGCAAACATTTGGTAAATTTACGAGCGGTTGAGAAAGGGAAGTTGGTTCTGAAAAGCAGCACAGATTTGTGTGAATGTTCATTTTTAAAAAAAATTGAGAGCTTTAAAAGATGTATTACTATTATAAAAATATGTTGCATTACAATACATTGCCCTTTTCCAGTGATTTTGCTGGGCCGCATGCTAAGGATCCCTTTTTCAGACCGGCTGTGTCCCTGCCCTCTTCAGTCAATGGACTCGTTGGTACATATCCTTTTTCATTGTCCTTAAAAGTACCAACTTAGGATAAAATTGATTATACCATGTTTTAACAAATGGTGCACATTTTCTTAAGCAATTTTGGAGCAAAAGGTTCAATTCCTCTTAGAGGACTCTGACCCTCAGCATACTTATTTTGTTGCTCGTTTTTTGGAGGCTGCAGAGAAGAATCGAAGGGAGGTGTTTTTAGAGATGGGTCTTATATAAGTTTTATGGTTTATTGTTCAAGACCTCGATCTTAGAACAGTGGGTGGGAGGGAGGGAGGGGGAGGGAGGGAGAGAGAGAGAGAGAGAGAGAGAGAGAGAGAGAGAGAGAGAGAGAGAGAAAGAAATGCATTATAATACATGCACACATAAACACACATCTATATATTGGTACAATTAACTTCATATGGCGTCCTTCCTTCTATTTTATGCACCATTCCATTCTGCTCCACCAAAATTAACTTGGTTTTAATAAGACCTCTTCAAATCCAGACCCAAATGGTGTATTGGTTAAGAGCGGTGGTTTGGAGCGGTGGACTCTAATATGGAGAACCAGGTTTGATTCCCCCCTCCCCGACATGAGCGGCGGACGCTAATCTAGTGAACCAGGTTGGTTTCCCCATTCCTACACATGAAGCCAGCTAGGTGACCTTGGGCTAGACACAGCTCTCTTAGAGCTCCCTCAGCCCCACCTACCTCTTAGGGTGTTGTGGGGAAGGGAGAGGAAGGTGATTATAAGTCAGTTTGATTCTTCTTTAAGGGGTAGAGACAGTCGGCATATAAGAACCAACTTCGATAAACAAAGCTGTAAAAATACAGCTCGATAGCAGGTAGGCCTTTTCTTTGTTGGTGTGTTATATATTTGCCCTGGGCTTTCCTCCCTAGACCTAGACAGACTGGGTAGGTTCCCACTATAGCGAGGAGCCTCCAGGTGACTCCGCCACCTGCAGAGACTTCCCTTTCAACCTACTTCCACTTAGCCTCTTGTCAACAGAGCCTGGGCTCTCTTTGTACTCTCAACAGCAGCCAAGAAAGAGAGAACCAGGATGTTAGCAGCAAATGAAGACGAGCAACTTATCACGGAGAAACAGGGCAGGTGAGCCCGCTGGCACGGCAACATTCCCACCCTGCTACGGTGAGAAACTGCTGTGCTCTGACCCTGCTGTGAACCTAGTGAGGTTTAGAGGTTTATTTTCCTGTGGCCATTTATTCATGGAAGGTTTTGCATTGGATTTGCCACTCTTTAGATGCACTTTTCCCCCATCCATATTCTCAAAACTCAACAATGAGCTGCCATGCAGAGTTTTGAGACTTCAGATGGGGAAAATGTGCATCTATAGAGTGACAAATCCAATGCAAAACCTTCCATGTGACTGGGATGGAGCCGTGGCTAGGTTTGCCAACCTCCAGGTGGTTGAAGATAACAGACAGCACCCAAGCTCAAAATGATCATGAGAAATCTATTCACAATAATGAGCAAATCATACAGAAAAACAGTAACAAAAATATGAACAGATATACAGTATAGACTAAACTTCCAGACTAATAAAGTCCAAGTAATGAAACCAAAATTACTTGGACTTTATTAGTCTGGAAGTGGACGGTGAAGTAACCTTTTCCATTTATTTCTGGAAATTTATCTTTGAGGACCACAGTGAAGGTTTGGGATTTCTGGACCTTCTTTGAAGATTTCTATACTGTATATCTGTTCATATTTTTGTTACTGTTTTTGTGTATGATTTGCTCATTATTGTGAATAGATCTGGGTGCTGTCTATTATCTTCAACTAACGTTATTACAGCACACGTATCAACTGTTTAACCTCCAGGTGGTAGCTGGAGACCTCCTGCTATTACAACTGATCTCCAGGCGATAGAGATCAGTTCACCTGGAGAAAATGCCCGCTTTGGCAATTGGACTCGAAGCCTCGCCCCTCCCCAAAGCCCACCCTCCTCAGGCTCCACCCAAAAAATCTCCAATCGGTGGCAAAGAGGGAACTGGCAACCCTAAGCCGTGGCTAGGGTTGCCAACCTCCAGGTTTCCGATATAGAAATGGAACTGATGATGAATACAGAAACGATCATCTTCCTAGCAACTTCTATATGAAGAATTCCTTGATGCTTGGCTCTAAAACTAGCAGTTTGTACCTTGGACTTTGAAAGAGTTTTGTATTATATTGTGTGTTTGTTATATGTTAATTTGTACACTTGATACACTTTGTCACACTTGTGTGTTGTCTGTTATATCTCAGTAATTCCAGCAATTCCTGCACTTTTCTTCTTTACCTGTGGTATCAGTGCAGTGGTGTTTATTTTGGTTGCTTAACCTCCAGGTGGTGGCTGGAGATCTCTCCAACTGATCTCTAGGCGATAGAAATCAGTTTCCCTGAAGAAAATGACTGCTTTGGCAATTGGACTCTATGGCATTGAAGTCCCTCCTTTCTCCAAATCCCACCCTCCTCAGGCTCCACCCCCAAAATCTCCAAGTATTTCCCAACCCGGAGCTGGCAACCCTAGCAATGACTCAGTGGTAGAACTGAAGGTCCCAGGTTGGATCCCGGGCATCTGCAGTTAAAAGGACCAAATCACAGGTGATGTGAAAGACCTCTACCTGAGACGTTGGAGGGCTGTTGCCAGTCAGAGCAGAGAATTTTTCTGTAACCTGAGTCTGTCTGCAGGAACCTCTACCTTGTCTGCAAGTGGCCTGGATTTGCTCCTTGCTTTATTGACACAGGACCCAGCCATTGTCCTGTTAGATGCAGAGATTTTAATTTTATTTTGTGACATTTCACACTGTATATGTGAGTTAGGCTTCGGGTAAGTAGCGGGAGAGGCGTGTTACAGGTTTGTATCAGGCCCAACGAAATGATGCTCGGACCTTGCATCTAACATAAAAGCGACTTATTCTGCCCCCAAGCGCATGGCTTTTGCTTCCTGTTTGGTGCCGTTGAACCAATTTTCCAAATTTCCCCTCCGCTTTCACTCCGGAATGACATTCTGGGTTTAATCCTCCCATAGGTCAGCCTGCCAGTCACCAGTCGATTCGGCCCGTTGTTTACCTTCCACTGATCCCTCAAAGCTTTGCCAGGTTGTGATGAATTGAGGCGGCAGAAAAGAAAGGACCTCAGAAAACTTGCGAGGCAGGTCGCCTCCGTCCTCCCTTTTAAATGCTTTTTGAGTATGGAGATCCCGATTGGAAGCGAAGGAGCAAACTCCGGGCTCGCTTCCACCGGGGCCATCGTCCTATTTTCGGTAGCTCGCAGAGGTTATGTTTTTTTGGGGGGAATTGTTAACACATTGATTCCCAACAGAAACAAGGCCCTAAAGGAAGAGAGGACATGCAAAAAACCTGTCACATCTGGTTTGCGCAGAGGGGAAATGCGGCAGACAGGCGAGGCTTTTCCAAACAAGTTTTTGTTTAGTTGACCCCAACAGAGCTTTCTGTCTAACACAAGTGGGAAAAATATGTATGTGCTAGATAACATTTACATCAAAACAGGCAAAAACTGGTTTACACCAGAAGTAGTAAAATACCTCTTTTGTGTGTTGTACTCTGCATGTTCTAAAAGTTGGGGTCTGGAGTTCTTGTTTCCCTCTTCCCTTCCTCTCCCAGATTCCCTTTGTCTTGTGGGGTATGTGTATTATGTGTGTGTGTGTGAAGTGCCGTCAAGTCGCAGCCGACTTATGGCGACCCCTTTTGGGGTTTTCATGGCAAGAGCCTAACAGAGGTGGTTTGCCAGTGCCTTCCTCTGCACAGCAACCCTGGTATTCCTTGGTGGTCTCCCATCCAAATACTAACCAGGGCTGACCCTGCTTAGCTTCCAAGATCTGACGAGATCAGGCTAGCCTGGGCCATCCAGGTCAGGGTGTATTATATAGTGAACTCCCTTAAATGCAACAGCATTTAACTATATATGTATGTATGTGCCGTCAAGTCTCAACCGACTAATGGCAGTCCCAGTGAGGGACTTTCAAGGGAAGTGAGAAGCAGAGGTGGTTTGCCATTGCTTTCCTCTGCAGAGTCTCCCTTGGTGGCCCCCCATCCAAAACCCACCCTGCTTAGCTTCTGAGATCTGACAGGATTGGGCTATACCATACCATTCCACATCCCACTTAACTAAACAGTGGTGCATATTCAACCTTAGGCTCGAGGAAGTTCCTCCAACGTAAGAAGCCTGCCTTCAGCCTAACAGTGTAATTGTACGGTTGCCAACTCTAGGTTCAGAAATTCCTGAAGATTTAGATGTGGAGCCTGAGCAGGGTGGGGTTTGGGGAGGGGAGGGACCTCATAATGCCATACAGCCCACCCTCCAAAGCAGCCATTTTCTCCAGGGGAACTGATCTCTGTGTTCTGGAGATCAGTTGCAATTTTGGGAGATCTTCAGACCTCCAGTTAGCTTCAGTTAGCAGCCCTACTTACACCCTAGAAGTGTAAGTAGACCTCAAGGTGGGGTCTGAAGATCTCCCAAAGTTACACCTTCTAGGTTGTAACTTTGCTTAGGACTGTGCTGTTGATGAGCCTTCCTCCTAAAAATTACTGTGCTGTTGATGAGCCTTCCTCCTAAAAAAAGTGCCAGTGTGGTGTAGTGGTTAAGAGCAGTGGTTTGGAGCAGTGGAGTCTAATCTGGAGAACTGGGTTTGATTCCCCCCTCCTCCACATGAGCGGCGGAGGCTAATCTGGTGAACTAGATTTGTTTCCCCATTCCTCCACATGAAGCCAGCTGGGTGACCTTGGGCGAGTCACACTCTCTCAGCCCCACCTACCTCACAGGGTTAGGGTTGCCAACTGCCAGGTAGTATCAGGAGATCTCCTGCTAATTCAACTGATCTCCAGCCGATAGAGATCAGATCATCTGGAGAAAAATGGCCGCTTTGGCAATTGAATGCTATGGCATTGAAGTCCCTCCCCTCCCAAACCCAAATCTCCCGCCAATGGCGAAGAGGGACCTGGTAACCCTACACAGGGTGTCTGCTGTGGGGAGGGGAAGGGAAGGCAATTGTAAGCTGGTTTGATTCTCCCTTAAGTGGTGGAGAAAGTCGGCATATAAAAACCAACTCTTCGTTTCCTTTGATTTCTAAATCTTCTGGCTAGAATAGTCACCTGAATGTAACGATGGGCTAGGTGTGTACACCAAGACACCCACACACATGGTGAGAAAGAAGATAAAATCTGTCTCCAAATTAAATTGCTCCCTCCCCACAAATGTGGAAGGTCTAGAGGAACAAGAATCTGGTGGCATCCTGGCCTTGCGCGTACACACACCTCTGGCTGGTGCCATCCTATTTGATGGCTGCCAGAACAGCTGGTGAATTCCTGCCGGTTTTAATCCCCAAGTGGCCAGCAGCCACTTGCCGCATCTTCAAACATCTCAGGACAACCAAAACGCGACAGGATGACAGATCGCCCCCTCAATGGATACTGACAAACAAATTAGTGCCAAGATGCTTTGCAGAGCATACCAGATGTGTTGGGTTCTCTCGTATGGAGCAGGCAATGAAAAGCTGTCTGTAGCCCATCTGTGCTTCTGAAGCGATGGCTGCTTGTGGAGTAGATGGCACTGTAAACATTTGGGCTGTGTTTTTAAACAGTCTTGGGTCTTGGCCTTATCATGTGTTGAAAGCTTTTTCTACTTACAAATTCTTTTTTTTAAAAAGAAAGAAAGAAAAAAGGCTAGGGTGGAAAATCCAGCACCGACTGTTAGGAAATTATGTGGCGGCTGTACTGAGTTTAAAATTCTGTCAGTCCTGAACAGAGGGTTGCAAATTGGGGTTATGTTGTCTTCTGTCCTGATCCTAACTAGGATATGTTTTTTGCCTGTTTCTTAGATGAGCTGTGTTAGCTGCTAGGCATGGAAAAGGTACCAGATGAGGACGGGGATTAGTTTAATGGCTGCTAGGAGAGGGGCCGTGGCTCAGTGGTAGGGCATCTGCTTGGCATGCAGAAGGTCCCAGGTTCAATCCCCGGCATCTCCAGTTAAAGGGACTAGGCAAATAGATGATGTAAAAGACCTCTACCTGAGACCCTGGAGAGCCACAATACTGACTTTGATGGACCAGGGGTCTGATTCAGTATAAGGCAGCTTCATGTGTGCATATGTACTCTCATAAAGGATTCCCTCTTTCCCTCAGTTAAGGTAAAGCCGTCCAGTTTCCCTCTAATGCTCCTATAGGAAAGTGGCACTAGTGGGGGAAACTCTCCCTGATGTGAAAAGTCACATGTTCCTTAACCACAAGGGGTACCTCTTCCACGTGTGGCAGGCAGATAGGCATGGCTCAGGTGTAACCACAAACCATGATCTGGCACTGTGTAAGGAAACCTGGGGCAGGGTCAAATCCTAGTTTCGGATCCCAGTTTGGGAGGGAAGAGAGCAAACCATAGTTTTTGGGTTGGACATAGCAGCAAACTGGTTTGTGGCAAAAGTGGAAGTCTATATATTCATGCAGCATCACATGAAACACATGAACCCAAGATCCCAAGGGATCCTCAACAAACCAGATTTGCCTTAGAGCCAAAATAACTCCATTTGCTTATATATGGGAGGGTCCCAATCACATTTAAAGCCAGCGGTGGGTAAAGGTTAGGTTTGTAAAAAAAACACCAAAAAGGTGGCCCACCCACCCTCGCAATTTTCTTCTCAGCCAAACTCCAAAACAGGAAGCAAACTTGACTTGGGAGAAATCATTAGAGCATAGAGTAGTGGTTCCCAAACTTTTTGGGCCACCACCCCTTTGGTTCCACGAACTCAACCCCAGCACCCCCTACTCTGTCCAACAACACAGTCAAAGGAATCCACCTCTCATGCCCTCCTGCTGCCCCCTTGCCTCTTAGTGCCCCCCTAGGTAATCTCACCACCTTCCAGGGGGTGGTACTGCCACTTTGGAAACCACTGGCATAGAGCAAATGGTAGATGGGGTGAGGATTCAGCTGTCTTCCCCATCCTTCTTGCTCTAAAAATTGGGCCCTCATTGCCTGCTTGATATGTAATTGGTGTAGACTTGGATTTCATCTTGTCTACCTTGGCCCTTAGATGGAGTTCCCATCAAGGTGCTGATCCTTTTCCTCCTCTTCCTCCTCCTTCAGCATGCTTTGGCTGCAAGTGGCAGTGGCAGGTATAGAATGGCAGCTAAGAAAATTAGCTTTAACCGTGATCTAAATCTTGCTCTAAGTTGCCATCTCCCTCAGTGTCAATGCCCCATCAGTTCTGTGACAGTAATACTAACCTACCTCACAACGTTGTTGTACAAGTTACAATAAGATTAAATATCTGAAATGCTTGACGCTTAGTAGTATCAGTGAAGCTCAAGGCTTTTGGGTGAGAATCAGAAAATAGATGTTCTGAAGAAGTGGTACAAGAGACGGAATTGCTTTTGGGTCATGCATACATTTCTGCTCTTACAGTGCAGAATTACTCCAGTCTATGCCCCCCTCTCCGCTGCCTGGTGTTTGCTAGATTCATTTTTCTTTTCTGGCACATAGGTGGAGTGGGTGTCAGCCGAGAAGGACGGTTGATCATACCCTTATTCCAGTAGTTGAATCCACCTTGTATCCATCATCTTTAGAAAGAAGTCCAACACCTTTTTCGAGTTTGTTGGGCAATGCTTATATACAATCAGGTTCATGTTCACTTTATCCTTTTGAAGAATGCTGTTGAGCAAAAGTTTGTCAACTGTTAATCCTCTGCCTGTTTTAGCAAGTCAACTCAGACACACCAAAAGCTCCCATCTAGCCCTATATCCTGTGGCCAACAGTAGTCAATCAGACAATCTCAGAAGCTCACAACCAGAATTAGATGGAAACAGCCATCCCCTCTCTGTCCCCAGGTCCAATAATCAGAGGTATACTGCCACTAGGATATAGACAGAATAAAGTCAAAATATGATGGCAATGATTCTTCCCACAAAACGGCATAAACACCCCTATTTCTTTATCTCTTAAGATGGTGCTGCTACTGCCCCTAGGTGTCGTTCATTGACTAATTTTACAATTGTGTCACATAAAATATGTTTTTAAAAAAACCTCTTTCAATATCCCTGCCATTTATTTTTTTCCTTGCTTTTCATTCTGATTCCTCCTTCAAGGGTGGGATGGGGTAGGGGGGATTTTATTCTCATTGGGGATTTTATTCTCCAGCGTGTAAAAAACCGTCGCTTGCAAGCTAGTTTCTGCCTGGCAGTCAGAAAGGAAAGCTCAGCCCAAATCAGAATTTTATAAACCTCTTATATCAAAATACCCTCTGCTGTAAATGTGCTGTCTCTATAATTAGATGTCTACGCTGGGCCGCTTGTCTGCAGGAGAGCCCAGGAAATAATCGGTGCCTGCATGGGGTATGAAATGCCCCTTCCCTGTGTTCGATGTCATTGGCATTCTGTCACCGTTTGGAAAAGTGTTCGATGGGGAGGATTGTTTATAGGAGCCGCTATACGTTAGGAGTTAAAAGGCTGTTTGGCCAAGGGAACACAAGGGAAAAGGCAATGTGTGCTAACGGATAAATGGGAGGTGTGTGTGTGGGGGGGGGTTCTCCACCAGTAGGTAAAGGGCTTTTAAATTCTCATTTGATCGTTTACAAAAAGCCTCCAACTTGATTGTTGAATGTTTTCTCTTGTGCTTAAATTTCATGCAGGAGATTATTAAAAATTGACTTTACAGTATTTATTTTACTTATCTACCCAAGCCAGCCTGTGCTGAACTCATAGATTTGGTGAATTATTAAATTTTAAAAAGCCATTTGTGTTGGATTTTACACTCTGGCTTTCTCTCTGTCTGTAGGGACAAACACCTCTAGTCCTAAAGTTGGAGATGAAACGCTTCGATTCATCTGTAACCTAAGAGGTGTGTGTGTGTGTGTTTGGAACTGGAAAACAGAATGGCAATCTCCAGTGTAATGCTTAACTAACTGCTTACTTTTTAGTGTTAACATTTAGAAGTATACTATGAAGGGCAGTGGGGGAGAAATGATACCCTTTTCAATAGGTTACCCAAGTAGTAACGCCCAACAGCATAATTAATTCCCTCGGAGAACACAACTCTTTTCAGACTTAATGAGACGCTAATAAAGGTCATTGTTGCTACAGACCCCTATACTACACTCATGTTAAAAAAGCCCCATGCATCTTGAATATAGGCTTCAATGTACACAACTTGAATTTTCTTAGATGTGGAAAGCCCCCCCCCCAAAAAAATAAACTCCCGAAGGCATATCCACTTAAATGAACAGAAATATCACGTCAGCGCGGGTGTCATTTAAGGTGTCGGGGTTCAACTTTCCAGTCCTACACAACCCTGCCCTCCTCAGGCTCTGCCCACCAAACCTCCCGCCGGTTGCGAAGAGGGACCTGGCAACCCTAGCCATGGTGGCAACATGGGCCCCACAAAGTACGTCTGTGAATCTTGGAGAAGTGCCAGCAAGGCTTACTGTTTCTCCCAGTGGAAAGAAACGGATACCAAATGTGTAGATAAATCTCCAGGGTATTTTGAACATTGCTTAGCTGGCTTAAACATCAGAGCCTGTCTGGGTGCTCCATCAGCCTCTTATCTGGTGTGGTGGGAACCCCACCTATGAAGGGAACCCCAAAGTTTTGATGATAGATTTCACACATGCCAATTTTCTCTACCTTTAAAGGAGTCTCAAAGCAGCTGACAAGCACCTTCCCTTCCCCACAACAGCAACCTTGTGAGGTAGGTGGGGCTGAGAGAATTCAGAGAACTATGACTAGCCCAAGGTCATCCAGTTGTCTTCATGTGTAGGACTGTGGAAACCAGCCCAGTTCACCAGATTAGAGTCCGCAGCTCATGTGGTGGAGCGGGGAATCAAACCCAGTTCTCCAGATTAGAGTCCACCGCTCTTAACCACTACACCACGCTGGCATAGAATAGACAGATAGATGCTGTGTATGACATGGTGTAGCAGTTAGTTGGTTTGCCAGTTCTGGGTTGGGAAATACTTCAGCAGGCTATAATGCCTTACAGTAAACTGTCCAAAGCAGTCATTTTCTCCAGTGGAACAGATCTGAGTTGGCTGGAGACCAGTTGTAATTCCAGGAGATCTCCAGCCACCACCTGGAGGTTGGCAACCCTAGCAGTTAGTGTTAGACTAGGTCAGCGATGACCTAAGTTAAAGTCCCTGCTCGCCATTAAACTCACTAAGTGGTTCTTTCATCTTCACCCATTCTGTAAGATTGTTGTGAAGCTAAAATGGAGGAGGAGGAGGAGGAGGAGGAGGATCGTATATGCCACTCTGAATTTCATGGAGGAAGAACAGGTTGAAAATGAAAATAATAATACAATTATCAGATAAATGGCTGTGACAGCTCCGGGTCCTTTTGTCATCCCATTCAACAAGCGTGTGTGAAAGTGCTGCTCAAGAGGTCTTTATCTGAGAAAGCAATGGGACCATAACTCACACCCATTAAGTCTTGTTTACTGTGTACCAAATGGAGAACTGTAAACTGCAGAGACTCAAAATTAATAATTAAAGTTTAAGTAATTGTTTGCGTGGAGAAAAATTACCGTGAACGCTTGCCATACTTGAGAAAATGAATCTTCACAGCCTACTCAGTAAACACCATTTATTGGAAACATTTTGGAAATTCATGCGTGAAAATGTGTCTGCATAAAAATATGGGTGGAGGGGAAATCCAGCTTCCCATAAACTCTTTCACATTCCACCATGCCCATCCATGTTTCAGGAATTTGGGGATTCCTCTCTGCTCTTCTGGGAGCAGCAAAGAAATGTTTTCCTCTTGCTTTGGCTTACAAGTGAAAGATAATTTCAGATTACTGAAATGTTTTTGCCTGTTGAATCCATTTTGTCAATATGCTTGATACTTTAAAAAGAATCATAGAGTTGGAAGGTACCACCAGGATCATCTAGTCCAACCCCCTGCACAATGCAAGAAATACACAACCACCTCCCCCACACACACCCCTACTCCATGCCCAGAAATGGCCAAGATGCCCTCCCTCTCATCATCTGCCTAAGGTCACAGAATTAGCATTGCTGACAGATGGCCATCTAACTTCTTCTTAAAAACCTCCAGGGAAGGAGAGCTTACCACCTCCCGAGGAAGACTATTCTACTGAGGAACTGCTCTAACTGTTAGAAAATTCTTCCTAATGTCTAGATGGAAACTCTTTTGATTTAATTTCAACCCGTTGGTTCTGGTCCGACCTTGTGGGGCCACAGAAAACAACTCGGCACCCTCCTCTATATGACAATCCTTCAAGTATGTGAAGATGGTTATCATATCCCCTCTCAGTCTTCTCCTCTTCTATTATATTGATATAATTGTTCCATCTTTGCCTTCCTCCCACCAAGAATGGAGAAAAAAAAATAAGCATTCTGTAAAACTAATAAACTCAGGGGAGAGAAGATGTGCTGCGATTCTTCCTTTCCTACGCACATAGCTCGGCATGTGTTAGGGGATGCCTGTAAATTTCAGTGGAGCGCTTACCTCCTCCTCCAGTTGTGGTCTAGGTGTACATACATCAACCAGCTATTTTCCAAAATGGGACACTGAATGTTCACCTGTTTCAGTTCTTATGGGGGGGGGGGAATCCAGATTTAAAGAAGCTGGAATAAAATTTGGAAGCCCTCTTAATGGTAGAGGATGTTTCCTCTGCTTTTCAACCCCCTTTGTTATCACTGTATCTGCTGTTGCTTTGCCACTGGTTTCTCCCTTACTTAAGAGTTCCTTCATAAATTGATCCCAGACAATCAGGGATCTTATAATGAACATCAGGGGGGGGGGCAGCCTTTTTGAGCCTGATGGCACCTTTGGGATTTTTAGAGGGGGTTGTAAGCATCGACCCAAAATGACTGCCACAGGAGGTGGAGCCAAACTCAAAATGGTTACCTGAGGAGGTGGACCCAAATGAAATACCTCCCTCCTCACACGTTCTGGGAAGAAGGAATTCCTAAAGAGAGAGAGGAAGCACACAGTGTCTAAGGAAAGCCCAAGTGCTTACCAGTCCTCATCCTCCAGTGGAAAACCCTTTCATTTGCGTGAAAGCAGCCCATAATAAGCCCTGTCTTACAAAAGCCCCACCCACTTTCTGAAAAGCTTGGTGGGCACCAAGGGAAGTACTGGTGGGCACCATGGTACCCACAGGTACCACACTGCATCTGGTGAACTAGGTTTGTTTCCCCATTCCTCCACGTGAGGCCCGCGGGGTGACCTTGGGCTAGTCACATCTCTCTTAGAGCTCTCCTCCTCCTCCTCCTCCTCTTCTTCTTCTTCTTCTTCTTCTTGGTGTAGTGGTTAAGAGCAGTGGTTTGGAGTGGTGGATTCTGATCTGGAGAACCAGGCTTGATTCCCCACTCCTCCACATGAGCGGCGGAGGCTAATCTGGTGAACTGGATTTGTTTCCACACAAAGCCAGCTGGGTGACCTTGGGTCAGTCACACTCTCTCAGCCCCACCCATCTCTCAGGGTGTCTGTTGTGGGGAGGGGAAGGGAAGGTGAATGTAAGCCAGTTTGAGTCTCTCTTAAGTGGTAGAGAAAGTCGGCATATAAAAACCAACTCTTCTTCTTCTTCTGTTGGGGAACCCTGATGTACATGGTTGTATCATGATGACCAACGAGCCTGGATTGACTGAACACTTCTGTTCCCATTTGCAGTATCATTGAAAGGTTGAGCACCTTCGATCCTGCCAACAAAAGTTCTCAAAAATCACACATATACTGCTTTCAGCTCAGCCTCAACAATAATGAATAACAATGACAACAAGCATTCAAGTACCTCAAGGGATGCCTGACCCCTGTCAGCTTCCCCCACTTGCATGGGTTACCAAGTGAATCCCTGTTCTCTGCTCCTCTGTCATCATAAATCCAAATTATGGCTACGTGGCTTTCTCAGGTGTGGTATTTTTGCTGGTGTGTTCCCTCCATAATGGAGGCCCCCAGGCATTGTCCTTTCAAATTTTGGGAGGAGCCGACTAAATAATTGTGTTTTAATCTTCATTTTATTATTTATGTATTTATTTATTTGAGGCTATTTATTTACCATATGCCAGCTGGGACTCTCAATGCTATAGAATAAAATATACATTCGTTAAAAAAAAAAAAATCCTAAAAATATGCATTAGTAAAAGCAAATTAAATCAACAGCAAATAATACGGGGGGGGGGGGACAATGGAAGCAGCTGCAATAACAATTCTAAAAATACACTACATTTTCCCCCCAAATGCAAAGCAGCACACATGAAATAGATATTGTAAGCACTTGGAATTGTGCTTAGAAACAAATTGGCAGTCGGCCAGTTGGAGCGCTTACAAAACTGGCAAGATGTGTTTCCTGCCATGCAGATGTGTCAGTTAGGAAAGTGGTGGCAGCACTCTGCACCTACTGAAAGGTTCTGACTAGCGTTCAAAGGCACTCGCCGTCACCCCTCCGACGACTTCGGGTCTTTGTGTTGATGATGCATGCCGTTTCCAACAGTCAGAGGTCGCCTCGCTCTCCCCCTGCACTTCCCCATGTTTTGCCTGTGTTTTCAGAGACCCGTTTTATCTCAAATTTGAAAACACGGGCAGAACTGTCGGAAACATCATGCATAATCAACACCAAGACCCAAAGTCATCGGAGGGGTGATGGCGAGTGAAACAGCCCTGCATGAAAGACCGCAGATACTTTATTCCTGGTGGGACATTCAGGGTTTCTGCCCTCCATGTTCTGCCTACAATAGTGAGGAGGAGAACAAACAGCAACTAGTTTGGGGAGCTCTTTATAGACAAACGGAAGTCTAGGGCCAATTTTTCCCATTGGCTTAATTTCCTAGATGAATAAATATGGACAGTGGACTAACCCACTCTGCTACCTCTGCATATCTTTCATGTCACTCCAACTCTATATATCTCTGTATATCTTGTAAGAATTCCCGTGAATCTGTACCGTGCGTCTTCATGTCATGCCGTTCATAACAGACTCACAAGGCAGTCCCACCAAGCTACTTATTTGGTTGGTACTGAGTAAGGGCATAGACCTCGGTAACCGTGACCCACAGTAGATGATAGCAACCAAGGTAGAATGGGCCTTCTAAATGAAAACAGTCTCTTAGCAGCCGTCCCCTGTGTCAGGCTTTTATCAGCTGAACCAGCCCTGCTGGATCTCGCCGACTGACAATGGCATGCAATAGAAGGACAAATCTACACAAAAGGGTCAGAGATGGTATCATTCAGATTAAATTGTTGGAGGAAAGACTCTGTCAGCAGAGTTCCCTAAAGGAGAGTTCATGAAATGACCTTCTTTTGCACTCAACGTGCCGCGCAAACCCTGTGGAAATGAACGAGTGCATTCTTTTGACAGGCTTAAGAGCCATTCTCACACGTTGGGAATAAGGAGGGGATAAAACTCTGGTCTTGAAACCAAATTAGAGTTCTCAGGTCCCCATCTTCTCAAACCCCGAGAGTCATGGGGTAGGGCCAGGTTGTTATTGTTATTGAGGACAGTCTGTTATTGATGTCATTCGATGGGACCTGGTGATGTCCTGGGGCAGGAGTTGACCATGTCACACTGAATAGCAGTGCTGGTGTTAATACTTCCATAAAAAGGTAAAGCTGGCAGGTCATTCCTGACCCATGGGGTGACGTCATGCCCCGACGTTTACTAGGCAGACTATGTTTATGGGGTGGTTTGCCATTGCCTTCCCCAGTCGTCTACACTTTACCCCCAGCAAGCTGGGTACTCATTCTACCAACCTCAGAAGGGTGGAAGGTTTAGTCAACCTTGAGCCGGCTATCTAAAACTGACTTCCATTGGGATTGAACTCAGGTCATGAGCAGAGCTTGGATTGCAGTACTGCAGCTTACCACTCTGAGCCACTAAAAAAAATAACCTTATAGCGGGTTGATCCCAACCAACTTTTCAATTGGTGAAAAGGAAGGAGGAGTCTCCATTGGCCAGCCCAAAAAAGGCTATGTTGGGGGGATCATGGAACCTCTATGAACAAAGCCAATGTGGGATAGGGGCTGTAATAAGGAGGGGAATTAGCCAACACTGAGCGGAAAGGCTGGCTGGGTCCAACCCAGTATCTATGAATGTGTGTAATCATAATCATACTGTTCAGCACACAGAGAGAACCTTGGGGTTCTGGCACTAGAACCTAGCCCTTTGAATTAGCCAGGATTGTGTGTACTCAGGCCCTGACCTGGATGGCCCAGGCTAGCCTGATCTCATCAGATCTCAGGGTCAGTCCTGGCTAGCACTTGGATGGGAGACCACTAAGGAATACCTGGGCCGCTATGCAGAGGAAGGCAATGTCAAACCACCTCTGTTAGTCTCTTGCCTTGAAAACTCTACTGGGATGCCGTAAGTCGGCTGCAACTTGACTGCACTTTACACACCCAGGTGTGCTCGGTCAGAGCCTCCTTCAGCTGCTGACTATACCAGACTCTGTGATTGGTAGGCAATATGATGCCTCTGGATTGGCTCATATATACTATGTGTTTTGCCGTTGACTAGTCGTCACTGAGGTGCATTTCTCCATGCCGGTCTCCAGTGCTTTCACCTTCTCCAGTCTTCTGCTTTAGGCTGCGGAATTGGGGACTTTGAGTTGTAGAAGACACCCCCACGTCTAAACTTGAGTGCTGCCCTCACAGCCCCAGCCTGGTCCTCATTCAGACTATATCCTGGACCAACCTGCTCCCACCATTGCGATAATGGTGCTCAGCATTGTTTTGTCACAAGCACAGGTAGTTTTCTGGCTTTTGGCTGGGCTCCCTGCTTTTTAAAAATCATTTGGCAGAAAAGGAACTCCTTGGCATTAATGCCGTAGCTAGCTTTGCCACGTATAAGAATCTCGCATATTTTAATCAGTGTACTTGGAAGCTTAGCCATGCCTTAGTGAATAGGATCACTAACTGTATAATTGCAATAATGATCGGTGCTTTAAGTGGATTAACACCAGCCTGTTAATTGGAGCAGCATGGAAGACTGAAAGTGCCGTTTATGGGTTTGATTCTACCTGAGGCTCTTTGCCTTGGATCCTTTGGTTGAGGGGTAGGGAAGCAAAACAAACTGTCCAAGTCTGGCATAGTTCAAGAAGTAGAGAAGAACATAAGAAGAGCTCTGCTGGATCAGACCAGCGGTCCGTCTAGTCCAGCATCTTGTTTCACACAGTGACCAACCAGTGGTCCTGGAGGGCCAAACAAACAGGGCCGAGAGGCCAAAGCCCTCCAATGCTTCCTCCTCTAAGCACTGGTATTCAGAGGGTTGCTGCCCTCTGTATATGGAGGCTGGTGGTCAGATGGTTAAAACAATCCTTTCATGATGTGTGTTGCATTGCCAAAAAGCTTATAGGTATATAATGTATCAGAATGTTTATTCTTTTGTAGAATAGGATGATTAATAGTGAAGCAATCAGAGGAAGAAAGTAGATAGGGAGAAAGCAGATTCCTTTGAAATGTGGTGTTTGAGGAAAGGGTTATGGATACCATGGACTGCCCAAAAAACAAATCAGTGGGTTCTAGATCAAATCGAGCCTGAACTGACCCTAGAAGCTAAAATGATTAAACTGAGGCTGTCGTACTTTGGTCACATTAAGAGTCACTGGAAAAGACAATCATGCTAGGAAAAGTTGAATGCAGCAGGAAAAGAGAAAGACCCAACAAGAGATGCATTGACTGTATAAAGGAAGCCACAGCCCTCAGTTTGCAAGACCTGAGCAAGGCTGTTAAAGATAGGACATTTTGGAGGACACTGATTCATAGGGTGGCCATGAGTCGGAAGTGACTTGACGGCACTTAACACACAAACAATCAGAGGGAGGCAAACCAGTAGAATGACCTACCTCCATTATGTCTGGCTTCAACAGAAGTCACACACACTCTATCTTTTATCGTTTTACCTCTAAAAATTTAAACTGCCTTGAGCAGCCTTGTGTTGAAAAGTTCTTATACACAAACACCCTAATCAATTATAGGGGCAAAAATAAATAGGCTTCTAGGTAGTAGATGGAACCAAAGTTTGATCTTTCCATGTGCATGCAGTAGCTCTTCCTGTGTCCTGGCCCACCCCTACGTGCCAGTGGGCCCCACAGATAGTGGCAGAGTGAAGGGTAGAGAGCTACAGGCAGCAAGACAGAAATGGAGTCAGGAAAAGACCGATCATGGATAGTGCAGGACTCACTCAGGAAAAAGGGGACATCAGCAGAGAGGCAAGCAATACAAGATCATAGTGGGAGAGTTGCCAGGAGAAGGCCCCAGTGCTGGTAGATCTGGAGTGTCTGGCGTAGGGTGGCTGGTTTAAAACAAAAGAAGAGACTGTGGCTGTGGCTCAGTGGTAGAGCATCTGCTTGCTATGCAGAAGGTCCCAGGTTCAATCCCCGGCATCTCCAGTTAAAGGGAATAGGCAAGGAGGTGGTATGAAAACCTCTGCCTGAGACTCTGGAGAGCTGCTGCTGGTCTGAGTGGACAATACTGACTTTGATGGACCGAGGGTCTGATTCAGTATAAGGCAGCTTCACTTGTTCATATGTTCAAGAGACTTGTAGTCGGTGCAGCTTCTCTCGTTGCTGGAGCGCTGCAGTGTGTAAAGCCTCATCTCCTGAAATGGGGAATCCAACACAATTTGGTCCAAACGCACTGCTCCAGTAACCACATTAGGGTCAGATCCAGAGCTGGAGAAGGCTGCCGCACCTTTCAGGTGTTAGAGTCACCTCCAGATCTGGACCCCACAACCCTAACGATGTCACTGGAGCATCCCCTCTCCCAATTGGAACAAAATTGTGTTGTGTTGGATTCCCCACATGTGGCCGCTCAATCAGATGGTCTCTGGTAGCCAGCTGCTGTCGCAAACATCCTCCAAAGGGAGCGGAGCAGAATCTGGAAGACAATACAAAGTAAGTGCTGTTTTCCTGCTAAGCTAATCAGTACTGTTTGAGGACGGAGGGATGTGTGCCAGCTGAAAATCAATGCCCTAAATCAACTTGGCGCGCGCCTGAGCACCGCCAAAGTGTCAGCTGCTAACAAGGGAATAAAGGAAACAGTTATTGGATACTTAGGAGTCTTTTGTAGCTGCTTGTGTAAAATAACATATTTAATTTAATGCAAAGTTATAAACCTAATTGGGCTTTATGGGCATTTCAGCAGGGAAGCCAGGAGTACGCGCCGTCTCCTCTCTCTGCTCTGAGAACCGTAGAGTCCTCTCCGAATCGTAGATCGCCCTTCGCAAACACGTGTCTGTGATGGAGAGGTGCAACTTTTTGATAGGGATTGACGACTGGGCCCCTTTCATTTGTTTTTATTTCCCAGTGGTGGGGTATGAATATTTTGCATGTGTTTACTTTTTCGTGTGTGTTTCCGAGTTGTTTATTTCTTTTGTGCCATTTTGACGATTGATTCGAAAGCAGGCATCCATTTTGATTACAACAATTCGGTAAAATTGCATCTGTGTGGTTGTGGGGAAAGTCTGTGGCAGCTTCATCCTGAGTTGGGACAACACATGTCACAAACAGGGATTTTCTAGTCAAAATTCGGCTGCTCTTTTTCGGTGGTTTTCCCCTTTCGGTAAGTGATGCTTTGGTGGCCTTTCCTACTTCTGCAGACTCTGTGAGCAGTTCTCTGACCATTTCCTCTCCCAGTTCTCATCTTCTTCCTTCTCTTAGCCCCCCACTCATTCTTTTGGGCCATTTCTTGTTCATGATCTCCACCTTTATTTCCAAGGCCTTCTTTGGTCTCTTAGCCTGCACTAGGGTTGCCAACTCCAGATACTAGCTGGAGATCAGCTGTTACAAGTGATCTCTAGCCGATAGAGATCAGTTCACCTGGAAAAAATGGCCGCTTTGGCAATTGGACTCTATGGCTTTGAAGTCCCTCTCCTCTCCAAACCACACAATCCTCAGACTCCACCCCCCAAATCTCCAGGTACTTCCCACCCCAGAGCTGGCAGCCCTAAGCAGGAGCCTGCCTATTCTTCCTCTTCTTTTCCCCTCCATCAGTGGGAAGGGGGCTGTGGGTGGTCAGGGGCCTCACAGCCCAGGGCACCTGCCCCTGATGCCCTGTAGCTAAGACCCCTCCTGAGAATTTGGGTTTGTGCGCAGGTGGAAAATTGGAGTTGGATTAAGTCTCACTGGCATTTTTCATGCTTATGGTTTCTGTAGCCTTCCTGGCATGTATTCCTATGGCGCTCGACTCCCAGCAAAACGATCCTTTTGCAGGCAATCCCTTTAGCATGTCTTGCCTTTCGCATCTCCTTGCGTCCTTTGCAATCCAGGAAATAAAATCCCAAGGTCCCTCCTGTTCCAGTTAGTCTCCTTGACTCTGTCAGCAACGGCTGTCTCCTATGCCAGAAGCATCAGATTAGCCCAATTCACTCATCTTTCAAAATGTGGATTTGTTGCTGCGCACGGGAACATTCTTTGTAAAACTGCCCACTAGCAAGCTGCACCGTTCACATCCTTTATTTACACCTCTCCCAAATCACCCGAAAACCATTGCCAGCCTTGGAAGAGCTAACTCTGACGGACCGTGTGTCGGGAAAGGTTGTAAGAAAAAATGACAATGTAAGCGGGCGCAGTAGCACAGGAAATAAGCGAACTCATCTCTGGAAAATTATTGGACTGTGTTAACATTCAAGAGGGATGCTGTCCGCACAGTGGGAGAGGACTAAGACGCACAGCCTCCATTATTATCACTGACGGGAGTTACATGTCATGCACTACCTTCATTCCTCTCTTCTTGGAGTTCACTGCCGGTCACAAATCTGCAGGCGTCTGAAGGAATGAGATTTGTCTGCTAGAAGAGCTTAACCAAGGCTTCATCAGGATAGGACGTTTTGGGAGGCTGAGTGCCCTTCCCTTGTTCCCCAGACTGTGATTCCTCTTTCAGCAGGCTGGTTCTTGACTTGATCCCATGTCAGGAGCCAGGGTTGCCAGCCAAGAACTTGAGCAGTGGAAAGCAGGCACCTTATTCTGCCTTACCACGGCTAATTGTGGGAGTGAGGATCTGATAGCTACCCTTTCCTGCCCTGCAGCATAGGGTTGCCAGGTCCCTCCTTGCAACTGGCATTTCAGAGGCATCTGGCTGGCCACTGTTGGAAAGGGAAGAACAGTCTAGACCAGGGGTGTCAAACATTCGGCCCAGGGGCCAGATCCGGCCCCCCGAGAGCTCTTATCCGGCCAGCCAAGGCAGCCACCACCACCCCAGTCCCGATCTGGCTTGGCAAGGCATGGCCCAGCCTGACCAAGTGACATTTATGTCATATCTGGCCCTTGTAACTAATAAGTTCGACACCCTTGGTCTGGACAATCTGATCCAGCCTATGTTCTTGGGTTCTTCAAACAAATATTCCATTACCCAATAATATGCCGTGTTTATAATATAGTAATCCTAGGATTGCCATTCCCCTGCTAGTGGGATTCCCTACTCTGAGCTTCCTCCAAGCCCCCTCCCACTGCACCATTCAGCTGGCTGGCAGGGGGACTTTCTTGCTGCAAAGGGAGGTTGGAGGGAGGCCAGCATCGACAAGGCAACATAACTTCTGTAAGTGATGTCATCATGTTGCCGACAATCTTGATGACGCTCTGGTATTTGGGCAGAATTCTATTGTAAAAATGGCTTCTACTATATAGTTTTTGCCCAAATTCCAGAGCATCCCCATGATCCCTTCCTCTAGCCTCCCTTTCCAGCTAGTAAGTCCCCCCCATCCCCTCATCCCCTGCCAGTTGCCAGAAGGTACCTGGCAACCCTAAGTAATCACATGAACAAATATATGGAAAGACCACAATCCAGACAATATATGCATTTTAGGGTCAACAGGGGAAGGGGCTAGCAAAACTCACAGAGGAGGGAAATACTGTTTCCTGGCTTTTTTCTTTTCCCAACCTTTGCTTCATTGTATTCTCCCCATTTTATACACCCTGTGTCTTCCCAGCCTTTTCTCTATTTTGTCCCCCTCCCCACTCACTACATTCTCTTCCCCTGCCAGCTTCTTTGTCCTGCTGAAATTGCCTAGGCCTAATTGCTGGGCAACCCCACAGTGCTGTGATCTGTCAAGATTTTGTGAAATCTCAGTCAGCACACTTCAGTTTGGGAAAGGGTAACCTTCTCTTTTTCACTTTTTGGAGCTTTCTGCAAACTTTCCACCAAGTCTGTAGAAAAATCCCCCATCTCTGCATGGCCCCATTGTGCAGACTTTGTGATCTGCATTGTGAAGCCATGAACAGAATTAGATATATTGATAAGTGTTCTATAAGCAGCTTTAGACATGTTACCAACTTGCCAAGGGCCAAATCACACTTAGTTTTCTTCTACTCGGGTATTGGAAAAGATGTTCCCACTGTAGAATCAGCAAGTGACATGGAACTGAGCAGGAACAGTATCCACATACCACTCCCCATGCCACTTGCTGACATTCTCCCCCTACACATTGCACCTGTTCTTTCTACACCATGGAAAGCTAAAGTAAAGCCATTCTTAGTACATCTACTGCACCATCTTAAATAGGTGAAAAGGTGATATGATAACCAAGTATTTGAAGGGCTGTCATATAGGGGACGGTGCTGAGTTGCTTTCTGTTGCACCAGAAGGTCGGACCAGAACCAACAGATTGAAATTAAATCAAAAGAGTATCCATCTAGACATTAGGAAGAACTTTCTAATAGAGTGGTTCCTCAGTGGAACAGGCTTCCTTGGGAAGTGGTAAGCTCTCCTTCCCTGGAGGTTTTAAAGCAGAGGCTAGATGGCCATCTGTCAGCAATGCTGATTCTATTACCTTAGGCAGATCATGAGAGGGAGGGCATCTTGGCCATCTTCTGGGCATGGAGTAGGGAGTCACTGGGGCTGTGGGGGAGGTAGTTGTGAATTTCCTGCATTGTGCAGGAGGTTGGACTAGATTACCCTGGTGGTCCCTTCCAACTCTATGATTCTATGACCCCCAAACTAAAGGGGGAGAAGTACCCCACAAAAAGGAATAATGAAGATATTTAACATGCTTTTTTAAAAGAGATTTTAGAAATGAGTATGAGCAGCAAAAGATCAACTCCCAGTACAAACCAGAGGCCAGGAGAGGATTAGGGTTTAATATGTATTATTGCAAACGTACACAAGAAGGTCATGCCTCCCCCAATCTGTAGTAGATACAGGATTAAGCGGAGAGCCTTTAATCACTAATCACTTACTGTACCTTTCAGAGGCAGTACATGAAAGACAAATAGCCATGAGTCAGCTCTTGCTGAGCAGCCTGCAAAACCAGTGGGCAGCTCAACAGAAGCCACAAAAGGCAGGATACCGCTTTCTAACCCAAAGATCAAGGCCTTGCTCAGAGCATGGCCCTTAACTTTTTAGCTCCTAGGCAGGCAAGGAAAGTTCATGAAGGTCCAACATGTTGCAAGGGACATACTGGTTTCATCGCTAATACAGTTGCACATGCAAGAACTTTTCAATATATCACAGAGAAATTGACAATCCAAATCGGCCGTCAGTTTCATCAGCTGCTCATTCTGGCCATACACATTCAATTTCACTGTGTTTATCCAAAAGGAAGACAACCCTGAATGTAAAAATGTTACACATAATAAGTTAATTGTTGTACATACCTGTAACTTGTATGCAAGTTAAGATGACCCCCTGTTTTTTTCTGGTGACACACCTGGGGGGAAAATTAATCTTCCTTTTGGGAAAATGCTGTGTCAGAGGCCCAGATTATCCATGACGTGTCCCATGGACTCAGCATCACTATGGACAATGTACAACCACCATCACATAGTCCAATGATCAGACGCCCCCGACTTTACGTCAAGCGATACTTCAAGCATTTAGGCTGTCTTTCTTTAGCTTTCTTGACATTGCTACTGGCTAACAATGATGTGGAACAAGGTTGAGAAAACTCCTTATGCGAAGACCCTGAATTTCAAGTGATGCTATATATTAAGGTATGGAAAACTCGCCATGATCATACTGATCCGTTATCCTTGCTCAGTGGACCATCCATCTCTCTTTTGCGGCAGCTGGATCTTGCACAAATGTGTGCACAAGCCTTAGTTCACACTAAATGCACATAAGAGGAAGCACACAACTCTTAAAACTGAGGGCCTGAAATCTCACCTTTATACTACTTCCTGCGGTGTCTCCATGGCAAATGTAATGTGCTTCTATCTGAAGGTGCTTGGGGGTCAATATCTATTTAGGGTTGCCAGGTCCCAGGCACCCTGAACCCTGAAACTCATGGGGTACAAATAGTAATACTATGAGTTGTGTAGGATTTGGTGATGTCCCGCTGATTAGCAGTATTAACAGCAGTGCATCCACACGCCACTAGAAGTTGTGCTACATGACATCTGTAACTGCATCACAATAAACTATTCAAATGCAAAAAATTAAAGATAACAGAGGCTAACTAAGCGCAAAATGTAAAATGTGAGTTGTTAGTGCCAGATTATTGCCTCCCGTCTCCAGTTTACATGTGCAGTAGTTGCCACAAGCAAAAAAAGTCATCTAAACATGGCTCTAGCAGATGGTCCTAAGATTGTGACCTGCTACCCTTAGAGTGAGATCCAGACCTGATCCCAGGCAACCCTTTGTGTATGAGACTACATTTATTTGCACCAGTGTTTAAAATGCTGGAAGCATTTTTCCAGTCTGACTTCGATTACAAAGCAAAAACGAAAATCAATATTACATTTGTTAATCTGATGTCTCTTGGTGTTAGGACAAGGAAGCAGAAAGTTAGTTAATGCGGATTCTGCTAATTAGAACATTAACAAGCTAAGCTGGCGAGCAGGACTATATAAGGAAAGGTAGTTCTTCAAGCATGTGGACCCGGGCCCAAGCCTGTGAAAAGCTTTAAAGGTAAGAATTGGAACCTTGAATTCTACTAGAAAATAAGTAGGCAACAAGAGCAGCAGTTTGAAAACTGGCTTTATATTCCATACCCCAACCTTTTTGACCCTGCAGGCACCTTTGGAACTCTAGCACAGAATGGTGGGTACCAGCTAGGGTTGCCAGGTACCCCCAGGCCACCAGGGGGGTTGGGGGAGGTCTTACCAGACACAAAGTTAGACCTCAATGTCATCGGTGTGTTGACATCACTTCCAGAATTGACATCATCATGTCACCGACAACGTCAGAGACACTCTTTATATTTGGGCAAAAAAATTATGGTCGAAGCTGTTTTTACCAGAGTTTTGCCCAAATACCAAAGTGTCTCCCACATTGTCGTCGGTGTGATGATGTCACTTCTGGAAGTGACCACAACATGCCAACAGCGTCAAGGCCTTGGCCTCAATTTGCGCCTGGTAAGACCCCTGCCAGCCGGCTGAATGGCTCCGGGGGGAGGGGGCCCAAAGCAGGGGATCCTCCGCCCCTGGCAGGAGTCCGGCAACCCTAGCACAACCACACAATGGCTGCCACAGGAGACAGAGCCAACCACAAAATGTCAAGGAGTGAGGTCTTGCATAACTCTAATAGTAACACTTCAGCATTTCAGGCAGAAGCTCTGCTTAACAGGATACCTTTTAAAATGAACATACTGTTTTAAAATATTCTTGCTTGCACACAGCTTACCTTCAGTCACAGAGTGAAGATCTGTGTGTGGAAAGCAATTTTTTTAGTCTACGCAGCCAATCAGAAGACAGTTGGGCAAAAGCCTCACCTGGCCCTGCCCTCTTTCTAAAAAAAATGTTGGGGACGCCGGCATACGTCTGCCAAGGGACGGGCTGCTGCATTCTGTGCTAGGTGGACCCTTCAATAATGGAGACTGCCCCCAGAGACAAAGCAGTTAACAAGGAACAATACACCTGTATTTCCAGTTCCACCCTATGAGGGCTTCACAGAAACATTGGAAGGGTGAGAACCAGTGTTTTTGCAAATAAATGCTGGCCCCTTGTATCTAGGGACCAAACCAGGGATACCAAGAAAGGGAGGAAGTGTCTGGGGCACCCCAAGGCCAAAGGCCCCCAACTTATTGACTGATATTGCTGAAGGTTAGTAGACAAATTAAGTCACACCCATCTGACCTTTGTTGATCAGGGCAGTGGCATGCAGATTAAAATAGGAAGCGTATTAGCCTATCTAGTGAATCAGCATTCATTAATTAGTGAATTTACAGTGCATTCCTGAGCGGGATGCCTGCGCCGGGCTTAAGAGGCAAACCAGTGGCGTTGCCTCCTTAAGAGGTTTCGCACTGCCTAAACCTCTGCCTGTCACCAAAAACCCGTGCAACGGGAGATACGCCAGCTAAAAAGGGGCGTTCCCGAGCCGAAAGTGCTCGGGAGGCCGACTAATGTCAGCCGGCGCCGGAACACCCCAGAATGCCTCTTGGGGCGCCGGAACACCTCCTGGCTCGCCGCTGCGGCCTGTGCCGGTGGCCAGAGGCCGGCGGGAGACTGCAGCAGCATCCGGGCCAAGCGCTGCCACGGCGGCTGGGGACTGGCGCCCGGGCCTGCACTCCGGCGCTGGGGCCACTCACGCTGGCGTACACCTTCTGGGTGCCGACAGTGTGGGCCCCTGCGCCGGCAGAGGCCGTAGTCAGCCTCCTAAGGGGTTTGGGCACACCCGCCAGCACGCCTCAGGAATGGGCTGTAAATGTCTTTAAATACCATTTACTAAACTGTATAACTCTTTTATTATATTAATATCTAGGGCTGTCAAAAAAAAAATTCGGTACAGTTCGGATTCGGCCGAATTTGACCCTTGTGGGTTCGGTACGTGCCGAAGTCTGAACTCCCCCGCTTCGGATCCCCGGTAATTCGGGGGGATCCGGAGTTCGGGGGAAAATTCGGCCCCAGCGCGCCTTCAGAGGGATTCCCTGAAGGCGCACGGGGGCCCTTTAAACTGATCTGCGCCTCCCAGCTGGGAGGCGCAGATCAGTTTAAAGGGCAGCCCGCCCCCCTTCAGCGGGCTCCGCTGGAGAGGCGCGGGCTGTCCTTTAAACTGATCTGTGCCTCCTGGCCGGGAGGCGCAGATCAGTTTAAAGGGCAGCCCGCCCCCCTTCAGCGGGCTCCGCTGGAGAGGCGCGGGCGGCGCAGATCAGTTTAAAGGGCAGCCCGCCCCCCTTCAGCGGGCTCCGCTGGAGAGGCGCGGGCTGTCCTTTAAACTAATCTGCGCCTCCCGCGCCTCTCCAGCGGAGCCTGCTGAAGGGGGCGGGCTGCCCTTTAAACTGATCTGCGCCTCCCAGCCGGGAGGCGCAGATCAGTTTAAATGACAGCCCGCGCCTCTCCAGCGGAGCCCGCTGAAGGGGGGCGGGCTGCCCTTTAAACTGATCTGTGCCTCCCGGCCAGGAGGCGCAGATCAGTTTAAATGACAGCCCGCACCTCTCCAGCGGAGCCCGCTGAAGGGGGGCGGGCTGCCCTTTAAACTGATCTGCGCCTCCAGTTTAAAGGGCAGCCTGCGCCTCTCCAGTGGAGCCCGCTGAAAGGTGCGGGCTGCCCTTTAAACTGACCTGCGCCTCCCAGCTGGGAGGCTCAGATCAGTTTAAAGGGCAGCCCGCGCCTTTCAGCGGGCTCCCCTAAAGGGGGGCCGAATTTGCTGAATTTATTCGCGAACTCCCGAATTCGCTTAATTCGGGCCCCCCCCCCGGTTGCCCGCCAGTTTTGAGTTCGGATCCGTCCGAACAGAAAATCACCGAATCAGGGGAAATTCGGTTGATTTTCAGTTCGGACCAAACCGAAGTGACAGCCCTATTAATATCCCTTGTATTTGAACATGGGTTGTTATCTACTGACAGCTTTTGGGGAAGTGCAGGAAGAGGACTCCCAACATGGGGCGGAGCCTGAGGAGGGCGGGGTTTGGGGAGGGGAGAGACTTCAATGCCATAGAGTCCAATTGCCAAAGCGGCCATTTTCTCCAGGTGAACTGACCTCTATTGGCTGGAGATCAGTTGTAATAGCAGGAGATCTCCAGCTATTACCTGGAGGCTGGCAACCCTACCCCAACATGATGCTTTGCTCCTGGTTTTGGATCACCTCTCTGCAGCCCTGACCAAGGAAAGCTCCTACCCACAATAGAAAAGCTATTTAAATACAGCACATCTAGGACAGTATTATTTTGATATCATGTACGAAGCTGAAGCTCTCGGGCATCCCACCAAACATAAAAAGTACGTTTTTATGAGCAGTTTCCACAAAGGAATATAAATGGGAGTTTGAGCCGACATATCTTGCAAGTGATCCTTCAGCACTCCGTAACAACCCTCTCCAAACCAGCTTAAAAATGTAGGGCTCTTTACAGAACGAGGCGTGTTTCATTGTGAAATATTAGTTTTTTATTACTTCTGGTAAACAGCAAAGTTTAAGGGGGGGGGGGAATCCCAGTGCGTGAGATGGATTTTCAATAAGAGAGGCAAAGTGTTGTGTTGTTCTCTATTAGATTCTGCAGAAATCAATCTGAAATCTGGTTCAGGCTACTAAAATTAGATATAAAACTATTTAATTTGGTTTCAAGAGTGTTTTCCCCCTTTCCATCGCCTAGCCTGAGGACACAAAGAGATAAAATACCTTGAGTTATTATCACTTTATGGGCACCTCAATCTCTGAGCGAGGATTATACAGTATTATGTATTTTTCAGAAGTTCGGCTTGAGCTGTACTAGCAGTCCGCAAATACCATGTTTTCTTCCATACCTTTCAAGGCATTTGACCATTCATTTACCACCACCACCACCCCATGGGTATGTGTATGGAAAATGAAACGTAACTTAAGTAAGGGCTGTGTTGTGTTGGTTTGTTTTGATGGAAGAAGAGTGTGTCTGACCTTGATAGTATGATGGACCTTATCAAGGTTATAAGGAAAGGGCCAACCATGCTGTAGTGATTATAACAGAACATGATCAACATATGACCTGCAGGCCAGATGCAGGCTATGAAGTAAATGCCTAGCATGCCTAACCAAATTTCAATCCCATATTGGGGGGGGGGGTTGATCTAGTACTAAAGGTGGTGAGGTCAGGCCCAACCGACCCACTGCTCTACAAATGTTACTTTTGCCTTCCCTCGAAAAGAAAACAGCAAAGGATGGAACTATACAATCATTCTTTTCGATATTATCCAAACTGACTGTTGACCCGCAGACACCTCTGTTCAATGTCCTTCTCATCTGTCTTCTCTTTCTCCACGCAGCCATTCACTTGTCTCCACTGTACACACAGTGCAGTCTTTCTCTTCTCATATCTCTCGTTGAAAACAGAAGCACGCAGATCCCAAATTCTTCCCAGATGCTACTGCTCTCCCACATGCAGAATTAACCTTCCATTTGTTCACCTGGTGGCTTCCAACACTATGCCACCACCTTTGTCATCTTTACTGACCAAGCAGTGCCCTTGTATAAATTAGGACCACGCAGTACTTGAGGCAAAATTTTATCTTTTCATTTTGATCTTTTGGCTGTTCCAAAGGTGGCAGTTAAGGTATTCCAACCTACAGGCTTCCGATTTTATTTTTTTTTATTTATACCCTGCCCTTTCCTGACAAGCCACACTCAAGGTGCCTTCCAATAATAATGTGTGTGTGTGTGTGTAAAGTGCCGTCAAGTCGCAGCCGACTTATGGCGACCCCTTTTTGGGGTTTTCATGGTTTCAGACTAACAGAGGTGGTTTGCCAGTGCCTTCCTCTGCACAGCAACCCTGGACTTCCTTGGTGGTCTCCCATCCAAATACTAACCAGGGCTGAACCTTCTTAGCTTCTGAGATCTGGCGAGATCAGGCTAGCCTGGGCCATCCAGGTCAGGGCTCCAATAATAATAAATTACACTATATTTAAATATCATCATCATCAGTGACCAGCATAACAATTGCAGCAATACAATACAATTACCTCAACATTTATCCGGCTGTCTCTCGTGCCAACAACGATCTCTGTATTCTGAGGGCAACATAACAGAACTTCGCCGCTGTGTATGGAGATAGCGGTGTTCTTATCTTCGAGCAGAAAATTTGCCACCAAAGTGCTAGCATATCTAAAAGAACTATATAAATACAAGATTAAAACATATAATTAATGAGGCAACCCTGCTGCCCGAGTATGTAATCTGAAGGGGGCGGGAGGACTGGGAGGACAACATTCCCGGGGCTTTGGTCACCCATTGGTGCCATGGGACCAAAAGGTCATGAGATTTGTTTTTATATGAAATTTGATTTGGGTCTGGATATCATTAAGGGTGCCCCAGAGAGGCTATTTTTCTGGGGGCCACGGTGGCTGTAGACAGTCCTGGAAGTTGCCCACAATGTAGAGTTTCCCAACTTCTTTTATATCCAGAAATGTTTATTTGCCACCATTGGGGAAGTTACTTGTTCACAAGATATATTACCCAACTTAGACTGTATTTGCTTCCAGTTGATGTACTGATGGCCACAAGTATAGATAGGATTGCTAACCTCCAGGTGGGGGTTGGCAATCTCCTAGAATTACAGCTGATCCCCAGATGACTGAGATCAGTTCCCCTGGAGAAAATGGCGGCTTTGGGGTGTGGATTTTATGGCATTATACTCTGCTGAGGTCTCCCCCCTCCCCAAGCCCCTCCCTCCTTAGGCTCCACCCCCAAAATGTTCCAGAATTTTCCAACCGAGAGCTAGCAACTGTAAGCATGGATAGCTTTCAAAGGGTATTTGACTGATTCATGTATAGGGTTGCCAGCTCTGGGTTAAGAGATACTTGGAGATTTGGGGGGTGGAGCCTGAGGAAGGCAGGGTTTGGAGAGGGGAGGGACTTCAGTGCCATAGAGTCCAATTGCCAAAGCACCATTTTAACCAGGTGAACTGATATCTGTTGGCTGGAGATAAGTTGTAATAATGGGAGATCTCCAGCCACCACCTGGAGGTTGGCAACCCTATTCATGGAGGATAGAGAGGGAAAACCCTTTGCCTGCAGTGCTGGTTTTCTGCTTTCAGGGAGCCTTTTCATGTTGAGGTTAGCATTCAACAATATCATCTCCGCCCCAGCATGCTGTCCATTCTGTCACATTCGATTTTTACCACTTTATTTTTCTGCCTGTCTGGACCAGGCCGTTGGTCAGACTGAAACATAACGCTGGTGGGGGAAAAAAATATACCAGTGCAGTGGAGAATGCATCCAAAATTTCCTTTAAACTGTGTGCTCCACCATTGTGCGGGCAAAATTAGCATGCCAGAGGTAGGTAGCCTGGGCAGGTGTTTCACCAGCATGATAATGTTGCACGCGTGCAAGTAAACAGCCCAATTTACACTAGATTCACTGGAAAGTTTTCCTTGCCCGTCTGCTTATCTTTTAATCAGACCATAGCCACTTCGGTTTCAAAGTGGAAGGAAGGGATTGTGGGTTGAGATGCGAAGAGGTGACGGATGAGAAAGCAGATCCCGGAACATTTCCAGCTGCTCTTTATTGGGGGAGCTTTATATTCATAAGGTCCTGTCCAGAAGAGATAAAATGCAAACGGTGGTTTGGTTTGGAAATATGCCGAAGCCGTACAGTGTGCGGCAGTGAGGTGATATTGGTCTGGCTGTAGCTGTGATACATTTGATGAGGCGGGCCCTGGCCCACAAAACCTCATGCTGCAATTCACTGGTTAGTCTTCCAGGTGCCACAAGACTTGTTTTAACAAAAACAGGCCTGAAACGGCCACTCTACTGAAATAAATGGATCACACTGTCATGATAGGCAACCGTTTTGGCCTGAGTCCCAGGAAAAAACATAAGAACATAAGAAAAGCCCTGCTGGATCATACCAAGGCCCATCAAGTCAAGCAGTCTGTTCACTTATTGGCCTAACCAGGTGCCTCTAGGAAGCCCACAACCAAGACAACTGCAGCAGCATCCTGCCTGTTTTTCACGGTACCTAATACAATGGGCACCCTGACCTGGATGGCCCAGGCTAGCCTGATCTCGTTAGATCTCAGAAGCTAAGCAGGGTCGGCCCTGGTTAGTATGTGGATGGGAAACCACCAAGGAAGACCAGGGTTGCTGTGCAGAGGAAGGCACTGGCAAACCACCTCTGTTAGTCTCTTGCCATGAAAACCCCCCAAAAGGGGTCACCATAAGTCGGCTGCGACTTGACGGCACTTTACACACACAATATAATGGGCATGCTCCTCTGGTATTGTAGAGAACAGGTATGCATCGTGACTAGCATTCATTTTGACTAGTAGCCATGGATAGCCCTATCCTCCATGAACACATCCACTCCCCTCTTCAAGCCTTCCAAGTTGGCAGCCATCACCACATCCTGGGGCAGGGAGTTCCACCATTTAACTAACTCGTGCAGATGGTGGTGGTGTCTCAGCAGTCAATTATGATGGGAGGAGATTAATTGGACCTGAACATGGAGCAAGCCAAACTCCAACAGCTCTGAAAGCACCCCAGGGCCTGACCTGGGGCCCAGCTGGCAACTCTGCAGGTCCTGGAGGTGATGACAGTCATAAGCCATATCCATCACCTCTGCCCTTAACCTCCATGCCCTGTTTGTTGGCCCTCTCGGGCAACTGGGTCCGAAACAGGAAGGATGTTGGATTGATGGATCCAGCAGGGCTGTGCTTATGTTCCCATGCTGCTATCCCTGGCACTGCTGCCCATATCAGGGGCCCTCCTCTCTTGCTTGGGGGGCAAACTGGCCCTGTGCACCTAGTAAAGTGGTCCGGCATGCAACTGTTGCAGCACATTTGGTGGAGGTTGTCTGCCACTGTTATGTGTGTGGGTAAAATGCCTTCGAATCACAGGTGACTTATAGCAACCCAGTAGGGTTTTCAAGGTGAGAGACTAACAGAGGTGGTTTGCCATGGCCTGCCTCTGCATAGCGACCCTGGTGTTCCTTGGTGGTCTCCCATCCAAGTACTAGTCAGGACCGACCCTGCTTAGCTTCTGAGATGTAACAAGATCAGGTTAGCCTGGGCCATCCAGGTCAGGGCACCGTTGCTATACCACTATCAATATATACGGCATTTTTCAGAGTCTCCAAACAGAAAACTTTGTCCCCAGACAGTTTACAGTCTACATTTGGATAGTGGGGAAGTCAATGGAGGAAGAGATGTTGTAGGGCAGGAGGGAGACAAGGGTACCAACAGCTACACTGGCATAAGCATGGTTACAGACAGGGCTGAATTCAGTTGAGTCTGCTGTAAAATTAGTCAGAACACGTCAATGCCAAAGAAATAACACCGACTGCCTTAGCCAAGGAAAGAATCTGAGTAAAATCTCACCATGTTGGAAACATGGCGCTGGCACACATTTCACAAGGATCTGCTTTTGTTTTCTCGTTTCAGAAAAAGTGAGCATTTTGTCAACTTTCATCGCACCCTTCAAGTATTTAAGTCCTGGCGCAGCGAACGTGGAAGACGAAGACAATTTAAGTAAGCAGTTTCTCTACTTCATATGGAGGTGAATAGTAAAACCAACAGGAAGTTTTGCATGACGTGTATATGTGGCTGAGGACAAATCTTTCGATTTTACACGTAGAATGTAACAGCCGATTCAAGCCACCATTTTTGTCCAGTAGAAAGCGAGCCTGAAGTCTACCATATTAACAAGAGCCAATTCAACCTGCCGTTTTTTGCCCATAGAACACGAGGCAGAATTCTGTCACATTTGTACAGATAGTGAACCACTTATTCAAGAGGTCCTGCCCATGCCCAGGGTCGAATAGTAACTGGAAGTTGTACTTCTTCACACGCTTTTCTATAGGATTCATCATGTAGTAATTGTTTATAAATAGCAATTTAATGTTGTATTTGACTCCTGGGAGTAGTGTAAGAATTGGTAACTCACGTGCACTTCTTGATCCTTGCGCTTCTCTGGATACACATGGTTCAGGGGCTGTGGCTCAGTGGTAGAGCATCTGTTTTATACGCAGAAGGTCCTGGGTTTGATCTCCAGCATGTCCACTTAAAAGGATCAAGTAGTAGTCGATGTGAAAGTCCTTTGCCTCAAACTCTGGAGAGCTGCTTCTGGACAGAGGCCTTATATGCATGGCTGTTTCCCACGCGGTTGCCCCTCCAACGACTTCGGGTCTTGGTTTTGGTTATGCACGCCATTTCCCACTGTCAGAGGTCTCTTCGCTCTCCCCCCTGCATTTCCCCTTGATTTGCCTGTTTTTTCAGGGACCTGTTTTATCTTGAATTTGGAAACTCAGGGGGAGAGCAAGGTGACCTCTGACAGTCGGAAACGGTGTACATAATCAAAACAAAGGCCCCTAAGTCGTCAGAAGAAGAAGAGTTGGTTTTTATATGCCGACTTTTTCTGCCACTTAAGGGAGAATCAAACCAGCTTACAATCACCTTCCCCTCCCTACAACAGACACCCTGTGAGGTAGGTGGGGCTGAGAGAGTGTGACTGGCCCAAGGTCACCCAGCTGGCTTCGTGTGTAGGAGTAGGGAAACAAATACAGTTCTCCAGATTAGCCTCCGCCGCTCATGTGGAGGAGTGGGGAATCAAACCCAGTTCTCCAGATCAGAGTCTACCGCTCCAAACCACCGCTCTTAACCATTTCACCACACTGGCTCTCACCACACTGGTTGGAGGGGTGACCACGAGGGAAACACCCATGCATAAAAGACCAACATAGACAGTAGTGACCTGGATAAATCTGTGTTCTGGCTCAGTATAATGTGTATGTGTTCGTACATCGTGCAAGAGTCATTCCCCATTGAACAATCCCACACTGCTTGCAAGTGAATGTGAATGAAGCAACCATGGGTAGGTGGTGCCAATCATGTGCATTTTCCCCACCTGATTGATTACTGGCTTGGGGTTGGGGAATGCACTCATTGTTACTTCGTTCACACATAGGCACAGGGCTTCCCGGGAGAAGTGGCTCCTGTGCTACTCTAGAGCTGTGTGAATGGAGCCACCTTCCAATTCAGAATCAGTCTTGACCACATGAAGCTGCCTTACACTGCATCAGGCCCTTGGTCCATCAAAGTCGGTACTGTCTACTCAGACCGGCAGTGGCTCTCCAGGGTCTCAGACAGGGGTCTTTCTCATCACCTACCTGCCTAGTTCCTTTAACTGGAGATGCCTGGGATTGAACCTGGGGCCTTCTGCATACCAACCAGATGCTCAACAAACTGAGCCACAGCCCGTCCACAAAGCTATTCTGTGACACATGAACACATGAAGCTGCCTTATACTGAATCAGACCCTCGGTCCATCAAAGTCAGTATTGTCTACTCAGACCGGCAGAAGCTCTCCAGGGTCTCAGGTAGAGAGGTCATTCACATCACCTACTTGCCTAGTCCCTTTAACTGGAGATGCCGGGGATTGAACCTGGGACCTTCTGCATGCCAAGCAGATGCTCTGCCACTGAGCCACAGCCCCTCCCATCCTGTACATCTGCTCTAAGGTTGGAGATAAGCGTCCTCCAATTTTGCAAGGACCCATCTCTGCATCTCCATCTTGGGACAAAGATGGATTGAGATGAGGTGCAGAAGTACAGGGAACAGGAAGTCCAAGTCAGAACAGGAAGTCCAAGCCAGAAGGGACATCCTGCTCCCCATCGCCACCCTTTCTGTCCTCGCCAAAATTGTTTCCGCCGGTACATGACGATGCTCTGTGCAAGCAAATGAGACTGAGAACAGGGAAATGAGTGGAAAGAAAAATGGAACGACTAAGAGCCAAGTGGCACTGGGTGGACAGCATGTGGCGCATTATCCCATTCATCAGCCCCAACATTAATTTTTTGGGCATCGTCTTACCTTCTTGTGGTAGCTTATTGCTGGATTTTGGAGAAAGAGGAAGGAAGCGTTCAAACCGAACGAGGCGCTTCTGTTTATTTCCGTCTCAGCTACCAGATGGCTCCCTTTACCAGCTGGGGAACAATGAGGAGCTGTCCTCTTGGAAATGACGGGTGAAGAAAGTAAATTTGTCTCTGTGATGCTGGTAATCCGCTTTTGTATTCTGCGCACCGACCCGCCGGTACATGTGTGCAGATCTGTCGGCGTTGTAGGGCTCCAGTGTACCTAAGGCTGGCACAACACACAATACAGCGGGGACTTAAAAAAAAAACCCTCCTTTTAACCTACTGTTGCGTTGGCTGTTCTGTGTTTTGTTTCTGATTTCAATGATTCTACCTTAGCTTGTTCTGTCATTATTGTAAACCACCTGCTGCTTCTCCTCCCAGGTCACCTGGGAGGGGCTGTGGCTCAGAGGTAGAGCCTCTGCTTGGCATGCAGAAGGCCCCAGGTTCAGCCCCCGGCATCTCCAATTAATTAAAGGGACCAGGCAAGTAGGTGATGTGAAAGACACCTGCCTGAGACCCTGGAGAGCCACTGCCGGCCTGAGTAGACAATACTGACTTTGATGGACCAAGGGTCTGATTCAGTATAAGGCAGCTTCATGTGTGTTTACCTGCTGCAGCCACATTTCTCTCAAGAAGGGTTCCAGACCTGCGCTTCCAATCAAGGTCGGTTCCAGGGTTTTTTGGGGGGCTATGCCCATTACTTATCCACCCACCTGCCCCCACCTGCTTGCTCATCCTTCCTCTGCCCATTTGCAAGCTCTCCCACCGCCTGTGGTCACAGCTGCCCACACTGCCTGCATGCCTTTTTCCTGACGGTGCTTTGTGCACCACCCACGTGCCTGTCTCTGGCGGCGCCTGACAGCATGTGCAGCCGGGAGCACAGGTGATCAAGCATTCACAAGCAGACAGTGGGGCAGTGAGAGTGCAAACATCAGAGCAGATGCATGCATAGGGCGTCAGCAACAGTGGGCCGGGCCCCGCAAGAATCTATAAGCCCTATTAATGCATAGTTAAACTGTGGAACTCCCTGCCCCAGGATGTGGTGATGGCTGACAACTTGGAAGGCTTTAAGAGGGGAGTGGACATTTTCATGGAGGAGAGGGCTATCCATGGCTACCAGTCAAAATGGATAGCCATGATGCATACCTATTCTCTCCGGGATCAGAGGAGCATGCCTATTATCTTAGGTGCTGTGGAACACAGGCAGGATGGTGCTGCTGCAGTCATCTTGCTTGTGGGCTTCCTAGAGGCACCTGGTTGGCCACTGTGTGAACAGACTGCTGGACTTGATGGGCCTTGGTCTGATCCAGCATGGCTTTTTTATGTTCTGTCAGCTGCCCCACCTCAGGGTATGCTGACACCAGCCCTGCTTACAACCTCAGAGCCAGATTGGTGTAATGGTTAAGAGCGGTGGACTCTGATCTGGAGAACCAGTTTTGACTCCCCACTCATCCACATGAACGACGAACTCTAATCTGGTGAACTGGGTTGGTTTCCCCACTCCTGTATGTGAAGCCAGCTGGGTGACCTTGGGCTAGTCACAATTCTTTCTGAACTCTCTCAGCCTCACCTACCTCACAGGGTGTCTGTTGTGGGGAGGGGAAGGGAAGGAGATTGTAAGCTGGTTTGATTCTCCTTAAATGGGAGAGAAAGTCGGCAACTCTTCTTCTCAGCGTATTTCGCAAGCTCATAAAATCTGTTCATCTCTCGTTTGCTACAGATGCCATTTCTTTTTTCATCCGTTTCTGACTTTCCTAACCTGCCCCATCTCTTAAATTGTGGATAGCCCACAATTTTAAATATGGCCACCCCATCAAAGACGTCGGAACCATTAATCTTTATCAATAATATTTACTCAGGTTTCCAGTGGCTGGGGACATTTATGAAGATACCTTAGCTGTGCAGATTTTTTCTGTATTTGTCATGGGCAAATACCTACTCTGCTAAGCTAATTGTGGATCCTTCCTCGGAGGAGGAGGGAAAGGGCCTCTTCTGCTGGAGGGAGCTGAGTCAAGAGGCAAGATGCAATCCATGCGCGATACAGATAAAAATGAACACCATTCAGATAACCCCATAAATTTCCCCAACCACTTTTTGAAAACCTGGCTAAGTAATACGTCTTTTACAAATTGCTTCTGGAAGATGCCTGGTCTCAAACTTGGGCAGTCTTCCAAAGAAAACATGGGCCAGATCTGGAAGCAGACTCATCGTGGGCTTTCCATATCCCTTCTCTCTGCATGGCAATCTCTTGTTCTTAATTATTTTTCTAGCTCTTTAAATGCTCAGAATTCTTCACAATCTCTTTCTCCCATTTATTTACTTACTTACTTAATTACTTATTTAATTGGATTTTTACCCCGCCTTCAATCCATGGCCAAGGCCAGGCTCAGGGCCATTTTACTGATGGGGAACTAGGGTTGCCAACCTCCAGGTGGTAGCTATTTGTGTGTGTGTGTGTGTAAAGTGCCGTCAAGTTGCAGCCGACTTATGGCGACCCCTTTTGGGGTTTTCAAGGCAAGAGACTAACAGAAGTGGTTTGCCAGTGCCTTCCTCTGCACTAGGGCTGTCAATTCTGTTCGGCCCGAACTGAAAATCAGCCGAATTTCCCTTGATTCGGCGGTTTTTAGTTTGGGAGGAACCGAAATCAAAACTGGTGGGCAACCGGGGGGGGGCCGAATTCAGCGAGTTCGGGAGTTCGCGAATAAATTCGGCCAATTCGGGGCCGTCAGTAAGCAGCATAACCTTCAGTAAGCAGCATTCTCCTCCCCCGGCCAATCGGTGGCCAAGCTGGGTCTTCTTCTGGCCAATCAGTCAGGATTGAGTACTGGAGGAATCAGCTGATGTACGGCCGGCCGGGGAAAGAGACAGAGAGAGGGAAATCCTCATGTGTGTGTGAGGGGGTGCTTGTGCACATTCTCTTCTTTCTGTGGCTGCAGAGGGCGCATTTTTGGGTGTGCCGACCCCAAACTTTCAGCGGAGCATCAGACAAAGCTTCTTAAGATACCCCCCAAGTTTTGTAAACATTGGGTCGGGGGTCCCGAGATATGGGCTCCCCCCCTTTTTCTTTCCATGGCTGCAGAGGGCGCATTTTTGGGTGTGCCGACCCCAAACTTTCAGCGGAGCATCAGACAAGGCTTCTTAAGATACCCCCCAAGTTTTGTAAACATTGGGTCAGGGGGTCCCGAGATATGGGCTCCACCCCTTTTTCCTCTCCCCCCTTTTCCATTTTCGTGGCTGCAGGGGGCGCTTTTTTGGGAGTGCAGCCCCCAAACTTTTATCATAGCTTCAGACAATCCCTCTTAAGAGACCACCCAAGTTTTGTAAAGATGGGTTCAGTGGGGGCTGAAATATCGGCTCCCCCCCTTTTCTCTTTCCGTGGCTGCAGGGGGCGCATTTTTGGGTGTGCCGACCCCAAACTTTCAGCGGAGCTTCAGACAAGGCTTTTTAAGAGACCACCCAAGTTTTGTAAACATAGGGTCAGGGCCCCCCGAGATATGGGCTTTCCCCTTTTCCCTATTGGGATGAATGGATCACCCTCGAGAGATGCATACATATGGATCTCATATTGGATACAAATGGAATCATATTGGTTACCCAGCCTCCCAGCCCCTCCTGCTGGAACAGAAGACAGCCACAGTAAGACCCCTTTGGGGGCTTTAATCTATAATTTTTCTTTTCTGTGTGTGTGTGGGGGGGGGAAAGCAGAGTCTGTGTGTGTGTATGGGGAGGGAGCAGTTTCTGTGGGTGGGGGGGGGGAAGCCAAAGGGGGCTTTTGCCGGTTCTGCCTGGGGTGTGTGTTCCCCCTCCAGTCTCTCTCTCCCTGGTTTGAGGGGGGGCTTCATTTTTATTCTTCAGGTTTTTCCTCATTCATAAGATCAGTTAGGTTATTTTGATGCTTGCTCAAAACTGGTTTTCAAATGGTGACTTAAAGAATGCATCTGCCTGGTCCCAAGTCCAATGCAAAAGGAGAAATTCCACCCCCTCCTGCTCATTATGCATAGCTAGCTGCCTCTGTCCCTTTCCATGGTATGCAAACTCCCAGGTGTCAGGTGTTGCTTTGCACTGTTGCAAAGGTGTTGCATTGCGTGCTTGTGTTGCTTTGCAGTTGTATTGTTTTGCAAAATTCTTCACACCTGCCCCGCCCTTTGCATGTTTGCAAAGGTGTTGCTTTTGTTGTGTTGCTTTGCAAAGTTCTTAGCACCTGCCCTGCCCTTGCTCTCATCAGATGTTTGTCGGGGCTGGGAGCTTTGTGCGTGGGCGGCAAGCTCTGCTGAGAGATGCACATTCAGGGTGGGGGGGACCCCTTTCAGGGCCCATATCTCAGCCCCCCCTGACCCAATCTTTACAAAATTGGGGAGTCTTTCAATATACGTCCTTTGAAGCTCTGCTGAAAGTTTGGGACCTCTAAGCCCAAAAATGCCCCCCCCAGAGCCGCGGAAAGGCGCGATTGTGTTTTTAATGGCTTTATTCGGCCGAATTTTTATTCCGAACTTTGAATTCCCACCGAATTGAACGGATCCGAAGTGGGGGAGTTCGGACTTCGGCACGTACCGAACCCACAAGGGCCAAATTCGGCCGAATCCGAACTGTACCGAATTTTTTTTTTTTTGACAGCCCTACTCTGCACAACAACCCTGGTATTCCTTGGTGGTCTCCCATCCAAATACTAACCAGGGCTGACCCTGCTTAGCTTCTGAGATCTGACAAGGTCAGGCTACCCTGATCTCGTCAGCTCTCAGAAGCTAAGCAGGGTCACAAAATAAGCATTACTTTACTAATCTGTATTACGCGGTTCAAAACAATATCTATACAAGTCCATACACTAAAGCAACTTTAAGACTTACCCGAGTTATGGACTTGTCTAGATATTGTTTTGAACTGTGTAACACAGATTACTGCATGCTTATTTTGTGACAAAGTGGTCACTGTATATTATTAGAAACATTTATATTGACTAAGGTTAATTTTTGACATTTTATTAAGTAAATAATTACACTTTTGAAAGACTGTGGTTGGAAACTGTCGGATATTTGCTAATATCTAAGTGTACACAGTGGTGCTTATTTCCTACAACCTCCAGGTGGTGGCTGGAGATCTTCTAGGACGTCAGCTGAACTCCAAGCGACAGAGATCAGTTCATCTTGGAGGAAATGGCCTCTTTGGAAGGTGGACTCTATGGCATTATACCCTATTGAAGTCCCTCCCCTCCCCAAACCCTGCTCTCCTCAGGCTCCACCCCCAAAATCTCCAGATGTTTCCCAACCTGGAGCTGTCAACCCTAGAAGTAGCTGAGTGAGATACAATGGGTCTCTGACATTTGGGACTCAAAACTGGGTCTCCCAGCTGGAAGTCAAACCAGCCCCCTTTCAAAACCCAACAAAGGGAGGGATTGGGATTATATGAGCTGTCTCCCTCCCTGACCTACGCAAAGGGTTAAGGAGTATGTATGTGTGAGAGAGGGAGACAAAATTCCAGGGGGGCCAGGGAGCTAGACATCTCATATAGAATCATAGAATTATAGAGTTGGAAGGAACCACCAGGGTCATCTAGTTCAACCCCCTGCACAATGCAGGAGATTCACCACTACCTCCCACACACACCCCCAGTGACCCCTACTCCATGCCCAGAAGATGGCCAAGATGCCCTCCCTCTCATGATCTGCCTAAGGTCATAGAATCAGCATGGCCATCTAGCTTCTGCTGAAAAACCTCCAGGGAAGGAGAGCTCACCATCTCCCGAGGAAGCCTATTCCACTGAGGAACCACTCTAACTGTTAGAAAATTCTTCCTAATGTCTAGACAGAAACTCTTTTGATCTAATTTAAACCCGTTGGTTCTGGTCCGACCTTCTGGGGCCACAGAAAACAACTCGGCACCCTTCTCTATATGACAGCCCTTCAAGTGCTTGAAGATGGTTATCATATCATACTTTCATACAGTATTTGGGTTGGGTCTGAGTCTTTGTCTAGGTGTCCATGGCTAGGCCGATCTTGTCAGATCTCGAAAGCTAAGCAGGGTCAGCCCTGATTAGTACTTGGATGGGAAACCACCAAGGAAGTCCAGGGTTACTACGCAGAGGCAGGCAATGGCAACTACCTCTGTTTGACTCTTGCCTTGAAAATCCTATGAGGCATCATCATAAGTCAACTGTGACTTGACAGTCACCGCCACCACGGTAGTTTCCAGAAGCCCTGGCTATACCCATTCAGTAGATGATCCCATGAAGCCCACATATACAGAAGCCAATGGGGAAGAATATACAGTGAGAGAAGAGTCCAGAGTCCAAGAAAAACCCTTGGGTCACAATACTTTTGAGTTGGGACAAGCATGACAAGTCACAGAGGTTCATATTCCAAACCAGGGAATTACAGACTTCAGCTACACTAGTAGGCCACTTATTCAGAGTCAATTTTGATGCTCACTGACAGCTGCTTTTTTAAACCCGTCCTTTAAAATGACTATTCACAGTCTCGATGCAAGAGGAGAAAGTCAAACAAATTCCAACCCCCCACTCGCCTGCTCCTTCGTTCCTTTGTTTGCATAGCCATTAGCAATGGCCGTTTGCAAAGCTAAGCCGCGGCTGTGATTTTTCATGGTTCCTTCAGTAAATGCTTCAATGCGGGGGTGGAGCAAATACAAAAGGTCACATTAAAGAGGCTCTTAAGAAATGCAAAGCAGGTATTCACCGGCTTCGCAGTGATGGCTGGAATGACGGTTCAGCGTGAAGAAATAAAAAAAAATATGCGGGGCACTTCAGCCTGGGAAGTGCTGCTAATTACCAAGCATAAACGGTCATAGTTCCTCTTCCACTCCTTGCCTGGGGCTATAAAAAAACAGGAGAGGGGTGTGTCAAGATCCTGGCAGGCCACAATATATAACTGGTGGGCGGGATGGGAGACATGCCATTTGTCATGGTGGACCATTGCCATGGGGGCTAGATAGATACCTACAGCCATTTCACCTTGTGATGGAAGATGCTCATTTTTGTGTTCCCAATTGCACTTCATTAATCATCTTTATATGAATACAACTTTACAGCCCATTCCTGAGAGGGCCGAATGGGCTTAAAAGGCGCCGTGAGCCCTTCGCCGGCATCCATGCCACTTGCGCCAAGCAAACTGGCACAGATGCCGGCATAGTGCGACTTGCACCACCCATCCTGGACTGCTACAGCAGAGTGGCCCTCAGACTCTGGCTCGGCCTCCCACTGGCGTCCTGCCAGCGCAGGTCCTTGTGTTGGCATCCTGGGAAGTGTCCTCAGGGTATTTCGGGGGGCTGGGCTGCCGGTAGCTAGCTTCCTAACCCCTTTCAGCCCGGAAACGCCCCCTTAGCAACAGCGGTGCTGCGCCAGCTTTTTGCTGGTGCAGCATCTCTGTTTTCAGTGGGACTTCCCCCCCCCCTTTTCTTATTTTTCTTTTTAAAAACACCCTTTTTCTCCCCGCTGCAGCGGCCAAACCTCTTTGGAGGTGCTGTGGCACTGCCGCGGCCGCACCGTCCCCAGCTGCTGCAGCTCTCAGGAAAGGGCAGGAACAGAGTTGGGCATTTGCTTAAAGTCGTCCCCAACAAAAGCTTTTCTTGTACGACTGGGGGAAACTGCACAGAAGTCGCACTCTTGTTGATACGCTGGCTGGGTGGGAGCCGAGGAATTCCCCCCCACCCCCCCACCCCCCGAGATTGCTCCTCTCTCGAAATCCATTGTTTGCAAGTATGTCAGAAACGATGGAAGTGAAACCTGCTGCCCTCTGCACATGGTATGAAGTAGACGGGCAGCGAATAGCAAGCTCTGCGCGAGAAGGGCAAAGAGGAATGGCTCTTGGAAGCTCGAGAAATGGAAGGCTCAAGGGAACGATCTCACCAAGTCAGCCTGTCTTGCTGAGTGGGGTAAACCAGAGCAATTAGTGTAACTTTCCCGTGTGCCCTTAAAGTAGCGATTGCAGACCAAGTTGTAGCTTGAGAGGGATGAGTGACTAGCAGTTGTTTAAATTGCTGCCCTTAAATGCTTTGCTCCAGTTTTTCCAATCAGAAACAGCTGGCCTGGATAGGCCAACTCACAAAACAAGTCCTCCTCCCGCCCAATTGATCTCTTTAGGCCACAGCTTCTCTGCTAAAGTATGTGGGGGACAGTTTTCACAGTTCGTGCAAACTGTGCCTCTTAAGCCAATCCTTTGGTCCAGCTTGCTAGTTGCTTCAGTTTCTTTTGATTTTGTTTCATGTGTTATCTGGAGCATGTGCCTTGGTTCAATAGATGTGCACACTCATGTTCAGGATAGTCACGTGGCACACCTATGGTTGCCAGGCAACCTGCACCTCGCAATCCTGGGAGAATCTGAGAGCCCAGCATGGAGAGCAGGGGTATCATGCGATGCCAGTGTAGTCAGGTCACTTCCAGGTAAAGAGACGAAAGTGGTGTCATGCGAGTCTCTAGGAATTCTCCCAGTCTCTTTAGTAAAGTCTATAGAGATGAGGGAAATTCCTTGAATGTTGTGAGCAAGGTGACACTACATCTGCAGTGTAATTCCCCCTGCCCTACATTTGTGGGTAAGTTCGTGGGGCGGTTTATGGGTTTGTGCTGGGGAGGGGCTGTGGCTCAATGGTAGAGCCTCTGCTCGGCATGCAGAAGGTCCCAGGTTCAATCCTCGGTGTCTGCAGTTAAAGGGACTAGGCAAGTAGGGGATGTGAAAGACCCCTGCCTGAGACCCTGGAGAGCCGCTGCCGGTCTGAGTAGACAGTACTGACTTTGTTGGATCTTGATGGTCTGATTCAGTTTAAGGCAGCTCCATGTGTTCATGTGCCCCCATTTTCTCCCATGGTGACAGCAGACAGAGAGGGCAGAGCCGCCAGGGACAGGAGACAGCCCCGTCAAGTCTAGGCATGCCCTTGTCAGGACTGTACCACTTCAGAGAGCAGGCAGGCACGGAGCCAAGCGTCATTTGCCCTGCGTCCCGTCATGAGGTGACTGTAAGATGAATGTGCCCTTTGATAACCAGTGTTGATGCAGTTGACACCCACTTCATATGCAAACAAGATTTATCCTTTCAAGAGGTTTTGTAACGGAGCGGTTGCCGGTTGCCCGTTCCTTTTCCCCCATCGAAATTTCGGACCACCAGGCAGCCGAATAACCTTCATCAGGAACAATATTATCCCTTCAAATGTAGCGTGGAGTATCGGATGGCTAGTTCTTCTGAACCCTTATGACCCAGAGACAAAGGCAGTGTCGTTATTAGTGAGGCATTACCGTTCTCGATAGCTCTTGATGATGCGAGCGCTCCGGGTTAACACCGCCATGCATAATGACCAAAAAGGAGAGGGGGGGAGGCGTCTACGAGAGAGACGGGGAAGGAGCAAAATAGGAAGCGAAGGGAGGAACGTAGGAGGGGTGCTTGCCAGTTTGCAGACAAATACCTTTCGCTCGCTGCTCGTTTTCACCCTGATAAACAGAATTCTATCAAGACAGAGCGCTTTGGCGGCCCAGCATAGACAGATCTGTGCATCCTATTCAGAGGACAGTGTAAATACGCTAAATTAATGGAAAAGGGCCGGAGGGATTGTGCTCGCTGGCTCTGAGGCGGGTGTCCCTGCATTCATCCCAGTCTGTGCCTTAGGTGAGCAGGTTTCTGTACCTATTTGGTTCTTTCGTTCTGTTCCGCCTCCAGAGGCCAGCAATTGCCGGACCAAATGAGCCTACCATCCCATTTCCTTATTGCAGCTCCGTGGTTAAGCCTTCGTGAAACCTTGGACTCTCTTCTTGTTATGTCTTTAAATACACCCCTAAGATATATTTTTTTAAATAAAAAGACATTTTCCTAAAAATATAAAACTGAAAACTTCATATCTAAATGCAACCCACTTATTATGCAGCTGGGATGGGCCCCATTTCCATGTCGAGTGTATGAGCATGCCAGATCCTGGTTCTATGCTGTGCAGTGAAGAACAATGAGTCTGCTTTTGTCGCGATATGTTTTTTTTTTCATTCTCCAGAAGAATCATTTTGATGCGCCAATAGTCTAAAAACACAGTCCTAAGCATAGCTACACCCTTCAAAATCCATCGAAGTGAACAGGCTTAGAAGGGTGTAACTCTGCTCCGGACTATGCAGCGCTTCACTCATAATTCCTTCCAATGCCGCCGCCTCCTCCTCCCTCGAAATATAATATTTGGGGGAAATTTTAAAGCAAAGTCATAACTACAGATAATAAGAATGAAAGGGATCCTCACGTTTTGCATCTTTCCTCATGTGAAACCTTGGACCCTTATACTCAGGTTTTAGTGCTCCTTACTAAAAGAATTCTATTATCATTGCTCACAGTACATATCTGATGTATTTCAGCATCAGAGAGGAAATGCGCATAACTATAAGGGGCATAATTTTGTAGTTGCTATATAGAGGTCCCGAAGAGCCCCGTGGCGCAGTGTTAAGCTGCAGTACTGCAGTCAAAAGCTCTGCTCACGACCTGAGTTCGATCCCGACAGAGGTCGGTTTCAGGTAGCTGGCTCGAGGTTGACTCAGCCTTCCATCCTTCCAAGATCGGGCAAATGAGTACCCAGCTTGCTGGGGGTAAAGGGAAGATGACTGGGGAAGGCACTTGCAAACCACCCCACAAAGAAAAGTCTGCCTAGGAAACATCGGGATGTGGCATCACCCCATGGGTCAGGAATGACCCAGTGCTTGCACAGGGGACCTTTACCTTTATATAGAGGTCCCATCAAAGCCAGGTTTCAAAGAGATCAGATTTCAAAGACACCTCAAAATATAAGGCAATTTAATTGAATTCACCGTTCATTATGTAACACAAAAATCACTAGGCTTTCTCTTTCTTTCTTTTTTTAGAATATTGTGGTTTAATTTAGGCTGCCCTGTTTCTTCTCCTACTGACATCCAGTATTGTCAAAGGGTTGCCTGATGGGAAATGCGGTCCAACAATGGGAATCTCTAGGAATCTTGCTATCTGTGGTTGTATCAGTGATGTTTATAATGTGTATAAAGCAGTGTGGCCTAACACAAATATATCTATTTTAGGCTGCATAAAGATGTCGTTTATTTCATTTATCTCTTTTTATTTCATCTTTCCTATTCGGATACCCAAAATCCTTAAGTTGGGGTGTGACCAAGTTTTTTATAGTACTGACATTAAGGTAAGGCCAGAGAAAACTTTCAGACCTCAAAGGGAATTGTGTACTTTATGTTATCAGAACTGGTGTACTTTATGTTATCAGAATTGGTTAGGCTACACGTTCATGGTTGATCACGAAGTCCTAAATATGAATTATTTACATTCATAAATGCATGCAACCAGCATGGGAAGAGGAGGTGAGAGAGTGAAACAGAGATTTGAAAAGGCAATATGAATTATAAATACAAATAACCCCCTGTGTTTTCTTATTCAGTGGTGCAGAATCAATACAAATTCTTTTCAAACCTGAATAGAGTGTGAAACAAGAGCTATCTTTCTCTCCATGCTTCCTGACTTCAATATCATTATGTACAATAATTGGGTCTGTAAAAACCTATTAGATGAAGAGGGAGAGAAGAGAGATGTGGATCTGAGAACCGACCCTACTTTCCTGTAGGTAGATACAAGTCTGAGAACAAAATGGGTGTCTGGTGGTGGTGGTTGTTTTTTAAGTTAGTATTTAAAAATATCATTTTTGCGAAAGTATGATAGGTTTGTTTATTATTTTGTTTAAAGGAAGACTGTGCTCATTAGATTCAGAGGAGATAAAATGCAAGCCAATGCATTGTAGTCAACAGAATATTTATTTGTTACATGTATTTGTTATTTATTTTTTGTCTTTCTCCCTAGTGGGAACCCAAAGCAGCTTACATTGTTGTTCTTCCCTACATTTTCCCCCTCAAAACAACCTTGTGAGGTTGGTTAGGCTGAGAGTGTGTGACTGGCCCAAGGTCAACCAGCTACCTTCCATGATAGAGTAGGGATTCAAACCTGGGTCTCCCAGATCGTAGTCCAACACTGTAACCACTGTAACACTTAGGGTTGCCAATCTCCAGGCACTAGCTGGAGATCTCCCACTATTACAACTGATCTCCAGCCGATAGAGATCAGTTCACCTGGAGAAAATGGCTGCTTTGGCAATTGGACTCTGTGGCATTGAAGTCCCTCCCCTCCCCAAACCCCGCCCTCCTCAGGCTCCACCCCCCAAATCTCCAGGTTTTTCCCAACCTGGAGCTGGCAACCCTAACTACACCAGACTGACTCTCAATATTGAAATTGTATGTGTGTGTGTTAAGTGCTTCCGACTCATGGCGACCCTATGAATGAAAGTCCTCCAAAATGTCCTATCTTTGACAGCCTTGCTCAGATCTTGCAAATTGAAGGCTGTGGCTTCCTTTATTGAGTCGATCCATCTCTTGTTGGGTCTTCCTCTTTTCCTGCTGCCCTCAACTTTATTGAAATTGGCCTGGAGAAACTGGCAATCAGATACCACGCAGCCACAAAGTTCAAAAAGTGACTTAACAGTGCCATCCTGCACAGAGTTACACCCTTCTTTGTACACTGAAGTAAATGAACTTAGAAGGATGTACCTCTGCTTAGTGTAGCACTACAAGGGAAGCAGATTGTTAGCTTGGGGTGCTTACCTGCTGTTCTCCTCAATGGGGACCCAAAGAGGCTTACAAAAATATAATTTAAATGGACAAACAAGGAAAGTATAATAAATGGTGTCCTGGGTGGCTCCTGGATCCACTGTACCTCCTCACTCAAGCCACAGGCTGCACGTCATAGGCAATCGGCAAGGGCCAAGAGCCCTTGGCTCATGCCCTTTGGCATATGCCAAAAGGCTTCTGCCTCTGGCTACGCCTAGACTTTAGTACCTGCAAAGAGGAAGAGAAACAGCAGCTCAGCCTAGCAGCTGACAGAGCTGTTTCAAAGGTTTCCCCTCCCTTCCTAATAGAGCCTCTGTTTAAAATGGCTATCACCTATTGGCCCATCCCTAAGCTATTCGAAACAATGCAGCTTGATAGACAATAATGCAGCTTGATAGAAAACAATGCAGCTTAATAGAAAATATTAGTGAAACCTCTTCTTCATGCTGTTGATCTTAGATGTCACAACGGCATCAATAATGTTGGCGGGCTTCTTCTTTTTCTGTTTTGCTAACAGGTACAAGCAGCGCAGAAGTAAAGGAGAACCGCAACATTGGCAACCTGGAAGATCACCCAATCACCTCTAATGATAGGTCGAGAGTGGGAGTTTCCAGCCTGAAAAGGAAAAGGCCCCTGGAAGAAGGCAACGGCGGACATTTCTGCAAACTCCAGCTCATCTGGAAGAAGGTCTCGTGGTCAGTAACGCCAAAGAATGCTCTGGTCCAGCTCCATGAACTTAAACCAGGTTTACAGTACAAAATGGTGTCTCAGACAGGCCCTGTCCACGCCCCGGTATTTGCAGTCGCTGTGGAAGTAAACGGACTTACGTTCGAAGGCACCGGGCCAACCAAAAAGAAGGCCAAAATGAAGGCTGCCGAATTAGCCCTGAAGTCTTTCGTTCAGTTCCCTAATGCGTGCCAAGCTCATTTCGCAATGGGGAATTGTTTCAACCCTTCCACGGACTTTACATCAGACCAGGCGGACTTCCCAGACACTCTGTTCAAGGAGTTCGAACCATCGACGCGCAGCAAGGACTTCTCAGTCTATAACCCCGTTAATAGCGAATTGCTTTCTACGGCCTACCGGCACGGGAGGTTCCTCTACCACACCTTGGACTTAATGGGCCGCGGCAAACAAAACAAGCGCAAGATGGCTTCCGGCACAGAGAGCGAAAAGAACCCCGTGGTGTTGCTCAATGAGTTGCGGTCGGGGCTGAGGTACGTCTGCCTTTCGGAGACTGTGGAGAAGCAGCATGTCAAGAGTTTTGTGATGGCAGTCAGAGTGGATGGGAGAACGTTTGAAGGCTCGGGACGTAGCAAGAAGCTGGCCAAAGGTCAAGCAGCGCAGGCTGCACTGCAGGCCCTCTTTAACATTCGGCTGCCCAGCCACCTTCCCGGCAGGAGTAAATGTAATCATTTGCCACAGGTGAGAGCTCTCAGGTAGTCGCCATCCGAGCAGAAGGGATGCTTTAAGATTAATGTCATTTGTTGTTCTTCCAGCTGTAAATTGTGACTGTCTCAGAATCCTCTCCTCACAGCCAAGTAAGTAATGTGTTGCGGCAAACACCCCGTTTCCTCACAGAGGCCACGCGTAAAACCCTTTGCATGTATTTACTTTCAGGACTGCTTTACCTGACGGACAAAAGGGGCAATTTCCCAGGGTCTACATTCACTGGGGCTCACCACACATGCAGGAAAGAAGCAAGGCTCATATTAGGGCTGTCAACCTCCAGGTGGTGGATAGAGATCTCCCACTATTACAACTGATCTCCAGGCGATAGAAATCAGTTCCCTGGAGAAAATGGCTGCTTTGGCAATTGGACTCTATGGCACTGAAGTCCCTCCCCTCCTCAGACTTCACCCCCAGAATCTCCAGGTATTTCCCAACCCAGAACTGGAAACCCTAGCTCATATACATTATATATTGGGTTGCAGGCAATGCATGTAGAGGGAAAGTGGCGCTCAGCATGGTGGACGTGCCCCACATTCACAGCCAAGCATACTGGCCCTACCATCTCCTATGCGCATTCATCCAAATGGGGGCACGACACCGCCATGTGTATACCCTGGCATGTATCCTACCACTTTGCTTTTTGAAACCTTCCTCCCGCCAAGAGAGTCATTTCCTAGTTTAAATGGCTCTTCCACCTCCAGCCTAGAGAGTCATTTCCTAGTTTAAATGGCTCTTCCACCAGAAGAAGAACCACTTAAGTTGGAGGAAGGCTCCTTAAGCCGGAGAAAGGCTTCAGACTTCAGTGGCAGAATATGTTCCACTGTCCCTCATTACTGGTGATGCTGCGTGGGTGAGGTCCTACTCACCTTCTATGGCTATCCCCCAAGTATGGGTTCCCACTTGGCGCATCTGAGGCCATCTTGCTTAGGGCCCTATGAGATCTACAGCCAGTTCTGCTTACTTTGCTGAGAACCAATTATGGGTTCTTTTCTAAAGAGAAGTGTGAAGGAATGTCATTCTTTTGTCCACAGGTTTATAACACAACCACATGTCATGAAAGCAGATATCTCTTTTTTATAAGGTTGCACTTGATCTTTAGAAAAACTACAGGTAACCTATGATTTGGGATGTCCTTGTTTCGTTTGCTTTCAAGTTACTCTTAGATCATTCTCTGAAAAAAGCATCGTGCAAATGGTGACTTTTTCTAGATCTCATCCCCAGACAATTCTGCCTTAGGCAAGGTTTAAAGATCTTTGTGTGGGTTGTCAAACTTCTGAGCGATGGAAAGGAAATGATTTCTATGTCGTCTTGCCAATTGTACGAGCATTCAAACATAAATATAGGCCAAATGTAGGGCATGATTCTTCCTGAGTCATGGATAACACACTGAAAAGGCCTCATATTTGTGAAATGTTATTAGTTTTGATGGAAGGCTCCTTTCCTTGGTGGAAGACTCCTCACTTAGAAGAAGGGAATAGATGGATCCAACAGAGGTGAATGTTGTGAAATATTAATAGGGAACAAATGAGTTGTGATTGGTCAGATCAAGAGAGGCAGCTTTACTAGAATCTGTGTATGAGTTTTAGTCTCCTGATTTCATTTTGCCATTGTTAGTAACAGCTGAAGCTAATTATCTGTAGAAGCAGATAATTCCTTAAGTTTCCATGAGTTTTTGAAGAATAAGGTGGAACAAGCGCTTATATGTTCTTTTCTTTCTGAGAAGCATCTGCTTTTGAAAAAGTACTGCCTTATTTCTTGTTTTGTTTTTTTAAGGGCTTGTGGTACCTTAAAGATTCACAGATTGATCATGGCTTAGGTTTTCATGGACTAGAGTCAATATAATTAAATGCATGAATTGTATCTGCTTAGCTGGCAGACACATACATGGGTATAGAGAAAACAATTGTGCACAGTAGGGTCAAAAGACAATAAAATGCAAGAGACAGTCTGTGACATTTCATTGTAAAGCTCAGATCATATAAGATAAACACAGTGACCATTCATAAGAGTATTAGTGATAAGAGAACCTTAAGGTAATTTACCATTTGCTGGACTGATCTTGTCAGATCTCAGAATCTAAGCAGGGTTGGTCCTGGGTGGTACTTGGATGGGAGACCACCAAGGAAGTCCAGGGTTTTTATGCAGAGGCAGGCATTGGCAAACCACATCTGGTCGTCTCTTGCCTTGAAAACCTAATGGGGGGTCAGCTGCAACTTGACAGCACTTTCCTCCACCACCAGTGTGAGAAGTACTTATAATTCTCATTGAGCCCTAATTGGATAGTATTGTACTTAGTAAATTCTCATTTATCAAATCTGGAACTCAGTTGCTCCTCTGGATATTCAGAGCATTGTTGGTGTTCGTTGGGTTATTCCTAGGGTGGCCAACCTCCCAGTACTAGCAGGAGATCTCCTTCTATTACAGCTGATCTCCAGCCGATAGAGATCAGTTCCCCTGGAGAAAATGGCCGCTGTGGCAACTGGACTGTATGGCATTGAAGTCCCTCCCCTCCCCTAACCCCGCCCTCCTCAGGCTCCGCCCCAAAAACCTCCCACCGGTGGCCAAGAGGGATCTGGCAACCCTGGTTATTCCTGCTTATTTTAGGAATGGGTTGTAGCTATGCAGAATTAGGAAAATGTGATCCGGAGCCCATATCTTTGCCAATAACCTCCAAGGTCTGTTTCAGTCGCAGCTGCCCAAGCCGCTTTAAAAGGGATTTGTGTGGCAGCCAATTTTTGCAGCTCAGGCTAGCTCACCTTTTTCCCCAATGTGGTGTTAATGTGCTTTTTCTTGCGTGTGTATCTGGCCTTCTGTTCCTCTCCACACTCCCACATTAGAAACACACCCTGTGTTCTGCCGAGCTGGCAATTGCTGAGGCAACTGTGCGGCCCTGGAGTTCAGTCATCTTTGTAGGTCATCCTGCTTTTACATATCTTCTGTGCGCTGAACAATTAAACTTCTGTGTGTGGTGGATGTGACTGAAATTTCAAAGAAGTATGTCGGGCATTTTCTGAACTGAGTCTTACCACACAGATCAGGACTCGTTGAGCAGATGTCTCATCGCTTTTCACTGTTCCCACACCCTAACTTTGAAACGGGAGGAAAGGTGAACAATTAAGAGGTAAGGGGGAATATGATCGGCTTTAGCTAAAGACAACAGGAGTAAACGGTTCTGGTTTTCCTCACATTCAGTTTGGGATAAATAAGAGACAAAACAAAAGTGATGTTTGAAGTTCTGTGAATGGAGTTTCCAGCATTTTTCCCCCTTTAGGTAGCAGGTAAAGGTAGTCCCCTGTGCAAGCACCAGGTCATTACTGACCCATGGGGTGACGTCACATCCCGACGTTTACTAGGCAGACTTTGTTTATGGGGTGGTTTGCCATTGCCTTCCCCATTCGTCTACCCTTTACCCCCAGCAAGCTGGGTACTCATTTGCCCGACCTCAAAAGGATGGAAGGCTGAGTCAACCTTGAGCTGGCTACCTGAGAACGACTTCCATAGCAGGGATACTAGGCCCCAATTAGGATCAATACCACAATGTGAGGGAAGGTTTATATTCCCAGTCTGAAATGACCCTCAGAGCTGCTATTTTCGTCATCGGGACAACATACAAGTATTAACAAGTATACCTATTTACCCCAGTGGGGCAAAAATGACTCAGTACGCTAGTTCGTGTGTGTGTGTGTAAAGTGCCGTCAAGTCGCAGCCAACGTATGGCGACCCCTTATGGGGTTTTCATGGTAAGAGACTAACAGAGGTGGTTTGCCATTGCCTTCCTCTGCATAGCAACCCTGGTATTCCTTGGTGGTCTCCCATCCAAATACTAACCAGGGCTGACCCTGCTTAGCTTCCGAGATCTGACGAGATCGGGCTGTACCATGCTGTCTTCCCTCCCAGGCTAGTTCATAGAGTTCCCAGAGTGACTCTCAGGCCATTTATGCATGGAAGGATTTTCCTTGGATTTGCTGCTCTCCAGATGTACATTTTCCCCATCCAGATTCTCAAAACTCTGCATGGGGGTTTATTTTTGAGTTGTGATAATTTGGATGGGGAAAATGTGCATCTAGAGAGCAGCAAATCCAAGGCAAATCCTCTCATGCATAAATGGAAAAAAGGTGGCATAAGTCAGTTGGACCATCCATAGCTGCTTATAACATCCATGATGCAGTGTAACTGTGAAACACAAGTGCACAAGAACAGTTGATGCAAACTTGAGGCTACAAAACCAATAATGTAGCATGTCTGTGGTGATAAGCAGTACATGTGAGAGCCTGTACAGGAGGCAAGAAATCGCTTATATTGGAGATAAGGCAGAGCAAGAGGGTCTGACTTTAATCGAAACTAGGGGATGGATTTCCTATGGAAAATCCATTGCTTTGGGCTGGGAAATGGAATTCAAGACGTAATTCCGCTAGGGGTTTTCACACATTCCTGATAAATTGGCTTGCTGAGTCAGACCAGCTTGAGAAGCAGAATGTAGCAGTACACATTTTAAGTGTAGAATAGAATAATGTGTAGGAATGAGCGGAGAGTGTGAGTCTGACTAAATAAATGAATATTAGCTTGAAAACATGACCAGGGATCCACGTGCATGAAGGACCGCCTGTCTTTGTACAACAGCTTTACAAACTGTGCCATTCCTGCACAAAGTGAGAATAGTTGTGGCCAGAAGCAGCTGGATATTTACTAGGCTTGCCAGCCTCCAGGTACTGGAACGGTATAGTACAAAATGACAACAACTATATTGTGTTTAAACATGCAAAAACAAGCAAGTGGGAATACACACAAGTAGCACTTATAACAAATATATACAAAATATACAATCAATGTTCGATGCAGTCTCAATGCAATATAGTTTTCTTAATATATTTGTAGGAATTCTCATTAAAAAAGTCCATCAGGTACATGTATGAATAATCATTGGATCGTCATAATAGAAGGTGTAGATGGGGGATGGCCGTTTCAAGGATATTTCTTCAGCCCCAATTCTATTCAAGTTTCCAAAGTAATAAAGTATCATGCAACCTATAATCAGTTCACTGGTTCCCGTAGGATACTCCCAAGTGTAGCCAACAGCTATGCTCGTCTAAAATCCACCTGACTTATGCACAGACATTTCACCTGGGCTGAGCTCAGGGGAAAGGGAAGAATCAGGTTAATAGAAGGACGGGAAGTCCTGGGATTTGTGAAGGTTGGCAGCGAGGTCATCTCTAATGGAGGGAAAACTCATGCATAACTCCAAGGAACATCCGAGACAGACGGGGGGTGAATGTGAGTGAAAGTACCCATGCGTAAATGACCATAGAGTTGGAAGGGGCCATACAGGCCATCTAGTCCAACCCGCTTCTTAATGCAGGATCAGCCTAGAGATAAGCAGGGTCGGCCCTGGTTAGAACTTGGATGGGAGACTACCAAGGAAGTCCAGGGTTGCTATGCAGAGGCAGGCAATAGCAAACCACCTTTGAATGTCTCTCTCCTTTAAAACCCTACTGGGTCGCCACAAGTCGGCTGTGACTTGACGGCACTTTCCTCCACCCTGACCTCAAAACCTCCCGAAACAGAGCTGGAAGGGGCAGTAGCGATCCAATCCTTTTTTAAAAAGGGAAAGTCACATTCCCCTTCCATTTCTTCTATAGGACTTCCCTGAATTATAGATGGGCGTTTGGCAAATTTTTAATTAAAAGACATATACAATCTAGCTTTCGTTGCCCAGGGTGTAAAATGGCACTTTTGAGGATGACTGTCTGTGCTTTTATAAACAAAACCACCAAAATTATTCCTTTCTTTCCAAATGTGCTTCTCTCATCAGTAATTAAACATTATTTCCTGTGACTAAAGCCTAAACCACTGGTGCTAAAAACAAAAAGCAAGCTTCTTCTTAAAGGCAATCTGGCAATCTGTCATGCGCAGGGGAATTCCAAAACATACTTGGAGCTTCCATTTCAGTAAACCCAACAGATTTAGATGCACATTAGCATTGCTGCTGAGGCTACAGCATTTAACTGATTGATCAGTTAGATTATTGATTAAAACCTCTTGTATGCCAATAAAGGTTTGTTTGTTTGTTTGATTGATTGATTGATTGATTGATTGATTAAGAACATAAGAAAGGCCCTGCTGGATCAGACCAAGGTCCTTCTAGTCCAGCAGTCTGTTCACACAGTGGCCAACCAGGTGCCTCTAGGAAGCCTACAAACAAAGCAAAGGCTAGTCACAGTTCTCTCTGAACTCTCTCAGTCCCACCTACCTCACAAGGAAGGGAAGGAGATTGTAAGTCAGTTTGTTTGTTTGTTCGTTTGTTTGATTGATTGATTGATTGATTGATTGATTGATTGATTGATTAAAACCTCTTCTGATTTGGGCAATTCTTAGGCTCATCTAGACTTTTTTAAAAAATTAGATATTTATACCCTGCTTTTCTCACTGACCCGAGCTTACAACATCCACCTTGGACCATGAGAAAAGGCAGGATATCAAATTTTTAATAAATAAATAAACATCATTTCCCCCCTATTTTACCTTCACAACAACCTTGTTAGGTAGGTTAGGCTGAGAAAGAGTGACTGGCCCAGTGTAATCCAGCAAGCTTCTATGGCAGAACAGGGATTCAGACTCAGGTGTCCCATATCCTAGTCTGACACTCTAATCACTACATTACTTTGACTCAACAACTTGGGGGCATCTAGGTTCTCTCACTAAAAAAAAAGGAGTAATGTTTTTATTGGTTGACAATCTTAATAGATACAGAGTGGTGTAGTGGTTAAGAGTGGTGGACTCTAATCTGGAGAACCGGGTTGGATTCCCCACTCTTACACATGAAGCCAGCTGGGTGACCTTGGGCTGGTTACAGCTCTCTCTGAACTCTCTCAACCCCACCTACCACTCAAGGTGTCTTTTGTGGGGAGAGGAAGGGAAGGAGATTGTAAGCCAGTTTGATTCTCCTTTTAAAAAGTAGAGAAAGTCAGCATATAAAAGCCAACTCTTCTTCTTCTTTGAATCATAGAATCATAGAACTGGAAGGGACGACCAGGGTCATCTAGTCAAACCCCCTGCACAGCACAGGAACTTAACAACCACCTCCCCTTCACACACCCACTGACCCCTACTTCATGCCTAGAAGATGGCCAAGATGCCCTCCCTCTCATGATCTGCCTAAGGTCATAGAATCAGCATTGCTGACAGATGGCCATCAGGCATCTGCTTAAAAACCTCCAGGGAAGGAGCACTTACCACCTCCCGAGGAAGCCTGTTCCACTGAGGAACCAATCTAACTGTTAAATAATTCTTCCTAATGTCTAGATGGAAACTCTTTTGATTTAATTTTAACCTGTTGGTTCTGGTCCGACCTTCTGGGGCAACAGAAAACAACTCGGCACCATCCTCTATATGACAGCCCTTCAGGTACTTGAAGATGGTTATCACATCCCCTCTCAGTCTTCTCTTCAGGCCAAACATACCCAGCTTCCTTCAACCTTTCCTCATAGGACTTAGTCCCCAGACCCCCTCACCATCTTTGCTGCCCTCCTCTAGACCCGTTCCAGCGTGTCTACATCTTCCTTAAATTGTGGTGCCCAAAACTGAACACAATACTCTAGGTGAGGTCTTCTTCAAAGACGACCATGCGTTTAAATGCACAGCTATCACTCAAGTGCTTTTCCTGACCAAAACTGCCCCGTCCAATTAATACACGAAAGCTTTGTCCCGGGACGAGCCCCTCCGGGAGCCGCCCGGGCCGTGCTCAGCCCCCACCAGAGTCCCCGGCAAGGAGTCCACCCACCGTGGGGGCGACGGAGCGGAGCGACAGAGGGGCCAACCCCTCCGGGGGCCGGCCCTGCGGCGGCGCCTCACCTCTTTCTTTTCCCCCAGGCTCCCGGCGAGATGGCAAGAGAGAGGGCCCTCCAGGAATCGACGAGGTCAGCCACCAAGCCCCAGCGACGGACGCAGCCGGAATGACGTGCGCCGCCAAGCCCTGCCCCGCTCATCAGCTGGGCTGCGGCCGGGCGCGGGCGGGGCGGGGCACAGCTTGGCAGCCGGCGGCTCCAAGTTTACCCCGGGGCTGGGCCATCCGCCCTTATTTGGGCCTTCTGGGGGCGGGCCGGGGAGGAGGTCAGGGGCGGGACCTCTCTGGCCTGGGGGGGGATATAAGGCCAGAGAGGAGCCTTGGCCGGGGAGGATGGCAGCAAGAGGTTGGAGAGGCTGAGCTGACTCTCGACAACCTGGCTGTGCCCGAGGGGGAGGCAAGCTCCGATTCTCCCTCGGACTGGTCTGAGGCCGAGGAGGCTCCTCCGGTCAAACCCCCCCAGGGCAGAGACCCCGAGGGTGACAGCGGCGCCAGGGAGGCGTGACAAGCTTATTTTAGTTAATTACAATTTGTTGCCCTAAGACTTAAAAAAAAAATAGATTCCTGGATGTGACCTGGCTGTTCTGGTGCAGGCCACTTTGCGTGCAGGAACCTCTTTCCACAGAGAGATCGTGGGATGCTACAAAATGTTGCATTTGGAAATGATGTTTTATGGTTGCTTTATTTCCAAAGGAGGCATAACTAGCTTTGCGCTGGGTTGCTCTTGAATAACTTTCTTCTCATTTGAATCTTACCAGCTCTGCCTGTGTGTAATGTAATTAACAAAGGGCATTATACAACCACAGTTAAGTTAAATGCATGCTTAAATCAATGGGTGTAAAAGTACTTAACCTTTGCCAGATCGCACTCAGAGACTCTATATCAACTCTCTGCTTCCTTGTCTGAAAAGGCAGCTGAACATCAGGCCAGCGTCACAAAACCTTAACCCGGTGGTTATCTGCCTTTTGAGGCGGAAAAGCAGAGACCCAATTTTGTTTTTGGGAGGCTGGTCTGTATGTTTGCAGAGGAGGTTTTCTCCTGAGCATCTATGCCTGAAGAAGAAGAGTTCTGTGTGGATTCAAACGCTCTCTTCCAGCTCTTCTGCCTGATTAGCTCATATAAATGTCATCTTGCCGGCTTTAAAGGAAGATAACAGGGCCCTTTATAGCTCCTGCTAACTTTGACTTATTTACTAATTTGAACAGAACTGTCCTCTCCGGAGAGCTAATGGTGAGGATTTGTCCGCCGACAGGGCACTGAATTATTACTGTTCGGAGCCATTATCGCGAGAGGAGCTTGTTCAGGAACATTACATCTCCAGCAAAGAGAGCAAGAGTATTTATTAGATGAAAGCTCGGTGTCTCGGTCCAGAGTCATCATCTCATAAAGATGCCTGTAAAAGAGCCCCTCTTACAGTTATCAGGGACTTCTCTGTTGCTTTTTCCAGCTCTGCGAGAAAAATGAGAGGAACTCTTTAAAAATCCGCCGGCCCTCATTAAGGCTGGTGCTTCCTCTTGGACTCGCATCCTCGTATTGTTTACGAGGCTCTGTTATTATCGACTTTGCACGAGCTGAGATCATCGCATCCTTCCAAGCAGGGTCCCAACGCAAACGCATGGCTCGAGTGAGCATACTTCTGTGTGCCTGGGTCCTGTGCTCACCTCCTCCTGCTTGGATCAGGCTCCTGGTGTTCGTTCCCAAATTGCATTTTTTATCTATTTAGGGCCAGTATTCACATCTTGGAAGATCCACGTTTATTCTAACGGCTTTTCCTTTCCAGAATGCAGAGCAGCAGGTTGGTTCGGGCTACCGCTGAGTTTTGACTCCCTCTTGTGGTGCTGGTGACACATCTTACACGATGTTTTCTTGTTCCCTTCGCAGGGAAATCGGAGGGAAAGGAAGATGCAGTGGAAAACACTGCAGTGTAGAAACAGGCAGGCAAAGCAATGGTCCAACACCTCTTATCATCAATAAGGGATCTTTCATTGCATACAGGTTATGAGAACCCTTGCATATACTTTATATATAGGAAAGATTGAGCGTGAGAGAAACATGAGCTACTGAGATCCAGTGTACATGTGATTTATTTATTTGCTTACTTATTTAGAAGAAGAGTTGGTTTTTATATGCCAACATTCTCCACCACTTAAAGAAGACTCAAACTGGCTTACAATCACCTTCCCCTCCCCTCCCCACAACAGACACCCTGTGGGGCTGAGAGAGCTCTAGGAGAGCTGTGACTAGCCCAAAATCACCCAGCTGGCTTCATGTGTAGGAGTGGGGAAACCAACCTGATTGACCAGATTGGCATCCACCGCTCATGTGGAGGAGTGGGGAATCAAACCTGGTTCTCCAGATTAGAATGCACCGCTCCAAACCACCGCTCTTAACCACTATACCACGCTGGCTCTCCTCATTTACTTCATGTATACCCTGTCTTTCTCCCCAATGGGGACCCAAAGTGGCTAACGTTTTCCTCTCCTCCATTTTACCCTCACATCAAGCTTGAGACAGATTTAGGCTGAGGGACTGCCCCCCCTCCTCCATAGACAGCCATTGCAAACTTTGCAATGATTGTCTATGGAGGAGGGGGGGCGACCCCTTCTGAACTCCTAAAATCGGACCCCCTGACCCAATCTTCACCAAACTTTTGGGTTTGTGCAAGAACAATCCCTTCAAGCTACGCTGTGAATTTTGGGGCTCTACCTCAAAAAAGGACCCCCAGGGCCCGAAAAAAGTTGCATATATATTCAGCTTTTTTCCGGAATTGCCTATTCTGCTTCAGCTTTCTCCCCAGCTTTTGAGCATTTGGTAAACCTGAACTGGAAATTTACCGAAATGGCTAATTTCGGGTTTATTGATATGCAACACCTAGTCGCACATGTGATGGAAAGTCCTCATGTTCTTCCCACCAAAACAGGAGGACTTTGTAATGTATAGATGGTGCCAGGGAGTGTGTGACCGGCCCAAGTGGGGATTCAAACATGGGTCTCCCGGATTCTAATCTAACCACTGCACCATACTGCCTCTCATGTGATGGCATGCCACTCTTTATTGAAAGAACTCCATATACTCATTGGTAGAGCACAAGCTTTGCAGGCCTAGGGCTGAACCACCGGAAGTTTTCTGCCCGTACTAGGATCCTTGTGGAATCATGAAAAAAAACCTCACACTGGTATTTCTTCACACAGTGCATAGTTAAGAGGGGCGTGAACATGGTCATGGAGGAGAGGGCTATTCATGGCTACTAGTTAAAATTGATACTAGTCATGATGTATGCCTATTCTCTCCAGGATCAGAGGAGCATGCTGTGGGACACAGGCAGGATGGTGCTGCTGCAATCGTCTTGTTAGTGGCTTCCTAGAGGCACCTGGTTGGCCACTGTGTGAACAGATTGCTGGACTTGATGGGCCTGATCCAGGATGGCAGCATTTTCCCTGGCACAACTGCTCGCGCTGGGATCAAAGGGGGTGTTTCCAGGGCGGGGCTGACTTTTGCCAAACCCCCCCCCCCGAGCCCTTTTGTCCTGGGAACACCCCATTTTTTGTCCCCAATCCGAGAGTTCCAGGTAGGGTTGCCAATCACCAGGTGGGACTAAGAGAGAAGGCAGCACAAGGCACAAAGGACTTCAAAAGGAGGCATTTTTAGGTAAAGTAAATTATTACATTTACTAGGAATGTCAGAGCAAAAAAGAAAGCAAAAAATAAATGTATGACGCCTCGCAGGGCTTAAGGCTGGAATAACTAAACACAACCACACAGGGTTAAGGACTGGCACTAGTAAGGCATACAATAAAGAAACAATGGGCGCCACAATTTAAGAAGGATGTAGACAAGCTGGAACGTGTCCAGAGGAGGGCAACAAAGACGGTGAGGGGTCTGGAGACCAAGTCCTATGAGGAAAGGCTGAAGGAGCTGGGTATGTTTAGCCTGAAGAGGAGAAGACTAGGAGGGGATATGATAACCATCTTCAAGTACTTAAAGGGCTGTCATATAGAGGATGGTGCCGAGTTGTTTTCTGTTGCCCCAGAAGGTCGGACCAGAACCAACGGGTTGAAATTAAATCAAAAGAGTTTCCATCTAGACATTAGGAAGAATTTTCTAACAGTTAGAGCGGTTCCTCAGTGGAACAGACTTCCTCGAGAGGTGGTAAGTGCTCCTTCCCTGGAGGTTTTTAAACAGAGGCTAGATGGCCATCTGTCGGCAATGCTGATTCTATGACCTTGGGCAGTACATGGGAGGGAGGGCATCTTGGGCATCTTCTGGGCATGGAGTAGGGGTCACTGGGTGTGTGTGGGAGAGGTAGTTGTGGGTTTCCTGCATTGTACAGGGGGCTGGACTAGAGGAACCTGGTGGTCCCTTACTACTCAAAAAAAGAAAAAAATTGCATACCATTTAATGAGATGATACGGCTAAAAACAGGCTGTCTTCATGTCATCTGTTGCCTGCAAGTCTCACTTAGCGATTAGTTGAACTACTGTGATGTTATGGAGATCTGAGCTGTACATGTGGAGTTCTTCTGCAGGTGCTGGTGAGGCTTATACCTGCTTAGCTGTTAGAGATTAAGTTACATCAGATGCCTTCAGGCCATTCTCTTGGCATCTCGTGGTTCTGTGATGCTTGGCAGTCTTTCCTCCGAAAGGAACCCTTTCCTTCCCTTCCCCACTCCTACCTGTGATGCTTGGCAGTCTTTCCTCCCCCTTAAGTTGCAAAACGGTAAATTTAGAGAAGTTCTACCAGTCGAAGCCCTAATGCTCCCACGTTGTCATAGAAACATCAAACAGAGAAAGAAGACGGGGTGGTTTTTTTGAGCACACACGTTAATGCGAGTAATGATTCAGGGAAGGAGAGGCCTGGTGTGTTTACCTCCGACAACATCCTTTATGTATCTGTGCTTTGATGGACGTTAAAATAGAAGGATATTGATGCTGCTGTCATTGCTTTAGAAAAGTGACGGGGGCAAATGAATAGCATTCCCCCGATTCACTCCAAAAACACCCCAACCAACCCGAGTGACGAAACTTGCCTCTTCAAATTTCGCTTTGGTTTAAAAAAAAAAACCCTCCATAAAATATCCTCCAGATTTTCTTGCCTTTGATGTTGCTGTTTTAAATTCCCTCTTCTGTGGACAAGGAAGAGCAGCAAAAGAATGTAGATTTGTGTGTGTGTGTTTTTTTCAATAAAACCAGAAATATGCATGTTTGCCTGCACGCTTCTTTTGATGCCGCCGTGGATTGCCGACAAACGTCAGCAGGAACACAACCGTAAGTCCGGCCAATCCCTTTCATGTTTCAGCAACGCTGAGAAACAAAGCAGAGTAGAAAGCTGAGCTCCTTAAAGAGCGAAGCGACGCCCAAGAGAGCAGTGTTATTAAAATAAGTCTAAATGGAGCAGGAGGCTAGCCAAAAAAAAAAGATGCTGTGCTTGGCTATCAGGGGTGACCTGCATGAATAAAAGGGATCAATTAAGCAAGTGTGCAATAACGGGTTTGCAAGATAAACGCCGATGGTACCAGATTGATCAGCGGGGGAGAAAGAAAACATTGCCAAGGCGAGCCAAAAAGAGGCTTTCCGTCTGCCTCTGACAGAAATTGATCCGAGTAAATTAAACACTTGTTCTTCAGCCGTCGGAGTTATCGGGGGGGGGGGATGGAAAGTGTCCCCGTTGTTGGGAAGCTGGCTCCTCGGTTTTTACGAGCTTTGGAGGAGGCTGCGGTTCACGACAAAAATGTGGACTCTACGGACCTTGAAAGCAAAGCTGATAGTTCTGGTGGGCAAAGCATGGGATGCAGGAAGCAGTCCCTGGAACTGATAGAAATGGTGCCGGAAGGATGGGCAGGCCGACCAACATCTTGGTTGAAAATGCATTCGCTCATTTGTTCGTTTATTTATTTACAGGGTGTGTGGGGTTTTTTTTTTTTAACTTCTGCTAAAACAGGACCCAAAAGCAAAGGACAAGAAAATAAAAAACACCTTTGCTCGTGTGGTGTAGTGGTTAAGAGCAGTGGTTTGGAGCAGTGGTTAAGAGCGGTGGTTTGGAGTGGTGGACTCTGATCTGGAGACCCGGGTTTGATTCCCCATTCCTCCACATGAGTAGCGGAGGCTAATCTGGTGAACTGGGTTGGTTTCCCCACTCCTACACGTGAAGACAGCTGGGTGACCTTGGGCTAGTCACAGCTCTCTCAGAGCTCTCTCAGCCCCACCTACCTCACAGGGTGTCTGTTGTGGGGAGGGGAAGGGAAGGTGATTGTAAGCTGGTCTGATTCTTCCTTAAATGGTAGAGAAAGTCGGCATTTAAAAACCAACTCTTCTTCTTCTTCCTAGGAGTTAAAAGGGATTGTGGCGAAGTTGCCAGGACGTGCTTTGCAACTAGCAGGGTGGGGTCCAGATGGGGACATGGGGGCATGCCACTATATACAGCACTATAGCACTTGTGGGGAAAACTGAGAAGTGGCATAGAGTAGCTCTAGGAATTACTGGAAACTTTAACGTAAAACCCTAGAGTTTCCAGGGATTCCTAGAGCCGCACTTCATTACATCCAGGTATTCCCTGGAAGTGATGTAACTGGGCACACGATGCGGCCTTGCCAGTACCCAGTTAAGGGAAATCCCACCCCAACTGGGGCCTGGTAAGCCTAGACTGTAGAGAGGGGAAATATAGAAGAAAAAAAAGACTGAAAATACACATGCCTTATTTGTGTGTATTGGGAGGATGGTAGGTAGTGCAGTCTGTAGGAATGTAAGATAGGAGAGCTAAAAAAAGGAACAGCTGAAAAAGGCATATGTAAGAACTCACAGATCCTTTTAGCCTTCACTAGGGTTGCCAGGTACCCCCTGTCATTGGCACGATGATATCACTTCTGGAAGTAACGTCATTGTGCTGTCGACATGGAGGCCTAGGTCTTATTGTTCGCTTGGTAAGACCCCCCACCAGTAGGGTTGCCTCTTCGCCATCGGCAGGAGGTTTTGGGGTCGGAGCCTGAGGAGGGTGGGATTTGGGGAGGGGAGGGACTTCAATGCCATAGAGTCCAGTTGCCAGAGCGGCCATGTTTCTCTAGGTGAACTGATCTCTATCGGCTGGAGAGCCATTGTAATAGCAGGAGATCTTCTGCTATTACCTGGAGGTCGGGGAGAAAAAAGGCACCTCTGTACTAATACCACGAGGTTAGGAAAACAGTACAGGATAATATATATACACAAAGTGCAAATTTTATGAGCTACTGAGATGAAACAAGAACTGGTACTGGTACCTGGTACTCTGTTGAGACCTTTGGAATCATTTCTGCTTTATGCGGATTGTATATATTGTATATATTTGTGCTTTGTATGTGTTATGTATATGGTCCTTATTTCATCTCAGTAGCTCATAAAATTTGCACCTTGTGTATATATATTATCCATTACCTGAAGGTTGGCAACCCTACCCACCAGCCAGCTGGACAGCACCGGGGGAGGGGGCCTATGACATTGACCAACTCTAGTCCAAATCCAGAGACTTGGACCCTGAATGGGACTTAAATTAGTTACAGCTAAGTGGTGCCACCGATCTCAATGGCACAGCTAACTTTCTCTGGATCAGGACCTCTGTGCACCTGGTAAACTGGCTCCAGCATTAGAACTATATCATACTTCTTTTGTGGCTGGTTTTGAAACCCATCACTCTGGCAGGTCGGTCAGTTTTTATCTCTGCAGCCTAGATCTCTGAGGTTTTATGGATACGTAACACAGCCTTTGCTATAGATTGGAATGAGTTCCACAACATTAGTACTGATTATGTTTTAAGTTCTTTATCTGTGTCCTGGTGGTTTGCTGGTTTACAGTTTCCCATCTGGCTTTACGCTCTGTTTACATGAGCTGTGGTAGAGCTGCAAAAAGTGGAATCGATAGGGCAGAGATCTACAGCACCTGTATCACAAAGGTTACTGCAGAGGGAAAATAGCTGATGAAGGCTAGATGTAATGAGGTGGAACATCCTGAAAGTAATTCCTAGCAGCACTAAAGACAATCATATAACTTAGCCTGGCACAGGTAATCCTCGATAGAATAAGGAAATGTTTTTTTCCCCTGGAAAAAAATTTTGTGATCTGTGGAGAGCTGACATAAGATATGGGGGATATCTTCCCAGTGAGAAATAGTTCATAATTCAAGGGAGGGAACCTAAATGAAGTCACAAAGGTCAGCCCGAGTCCATCACAGGAAGAAATACTCATTGCCCTGTATATCGCTCACACTGCCTGCATATGTATAGCCTGATTCTAGGGTTGCCAACCTCCAGGTACTAGCTGGAGATCTGCTATTACAACTGATCTCCAGCCGATAGAGATCAGTTCACCTGGAGAAAATGGCCACTTTGGCAATTGGGCTCTATGGCATTGAAGTCCCTCCCCTCCCCAAACCCTGCCCTCCTCAGGCTCTGCCCCCAAAACCTCCTGCTGGTGGTGAAGAGAGACCTGGTAACCTTACCTGATTCTAACCATGTTTACTCAGACATACATCCCTTTAGTGGTCTGAGTAGCTCAGACTAGCCCCCGCTTGTCAGAGCTTGGAGCTAAGCAGGGTTGGCCAATGGCCATGGTCTGTACTTGGGTGGGAGAACACCAAGGAAGACCAGGGTTGCTTCACAGAGGAAGTCAGTGGCAAATCACCTCTGTTCATTTCTTGCCTTGAAAACCTTATGAGGGGTTGCCATAAGCTAGTTGTAACTTGATGACATGTTGTTGTTGTTATACATCCCCTTGGGCTAGACCCAGACTAACTGGCAGAATGGAACCTATCTATGTCAAGTCAAGTACATTTTTTGCGGCATTGTGCCAATAAAGAACCTATCTATGTTTATTTGTTCATCTCAGCCGTACCCACAGATAATCAAATTTAACGGTGAAGAGAGAAAGGAGGTAGGGATGGGAACAGCAAAAAATAACATGATATGACTGTGAGCAAATGCGGCTTTACGGGTGTAGGCTTCAATGCAATTGGGAATGAACATAAGAAGTTTGAACAAATGGTTAATGGGGGGAAAGGAAGAAGAATCTAAAGGGAGAAAGAGGGGTGAGAGCATTCTGGGGCAGCAGTAAGAACCATTACTATGTCCACTGGCCATAACTAGATCCAGTGGCTCCTCTGCTGCCAGAAAGAGTGAGGGTCTTTGGGTGTAGGGGGGCATTTGGTTGAGACTATGGGAAATAATCCATTAGAAGGGACCCATTCTTCTGATGGCAAACTGATATTATCTTGTCTAGAGGAAATCCTAATGGGAATGGGGAGGAGGGGGTCTAGTGGGAGTCCGAGGTTCAGTCCTTAAAAACATAGATGGGTCTTTGGTGGGCATGTTTACCACATGGTGATTTGCATATATGGGCAAAAACTTGCAGGTAAGACATGCAGTCTAGATAGGTCGATAGGTACTGCTGGCAAGGAGCCAGTTGTCATAGTGTCCTGGTATAGATCTATGGTGCAACTGAATTTGGATATTATATACAGTTCTGATGGTCACGTCTCAAAAAGGATGTTGTAGCACTGGAAAAAGGTGTAGGAAAATGACTAAGGGGTTGCAGCACCCTGCCTATGAGGAAAAAAACTAAACGGGGAGTAATTTAGAGAAAGTGCAAAAGAGGAGGGAAACATGATAGAATGAATGTATAAACGTATGCTTGGGTGGAGAAAGAACTTGGTCTCCCTCTCCCATAATACTAGAACTTATGGACATCCAGTAAAGTTGGGTAGCAGACTCAGGTCAGACTAAAGAAAGTCCATGGGCACTCAGAAATAATTGAGGTAAAATAATGTACCTCTGCCCTGACCTGGATAGTCCAGGTTAGCCCGATCTCATCAGATCTTGGAAGCTAAGTAGGGTCAGGCCTGGTCAGTATTTAGATGGAGACCCCCCCCCCCCCAATGAATATCAGGGTCACTATGCAGAGCCAGGCAATGGCAAACCACCTCTGAATGTCTCTTGCCTTGAAAAACACACAGGTTGTCATAAATCAGCTGCGGTGGTGGTGGGAGGACCTCTATATGCTTCAGGCAATAAGGGTAAAATAATAGAAACATGTCATATATGTAGATGAAGTTTGAAGGCAGGGGCCATGGCTCAGTTGTACATGTTTTCCCGGGAAAGCGTTTCCTCCCCTTTACGCCGCGTTGCTCGGTTCTCGACAGCGGCAAGACTTCCGTTTCCACCTTGGAATTTAACATCTGACCATCTTTCCATTCGTTGGACTTGCTTCACGTCCCCTTCTGGAGACTGCCATTTGGCTTTTTTTGCATTCGCTGTTGTATTTGTGGAACAGCTGTTGCATATTGTTGTATATTCGTATGTTTCACTAGCTTGACTTTTGCACTTGTAGAATTGTGCGTGTTTATCGAATGTAGCTTTTTGATACCCCTGTTTTATTTTCACCCACACTACCTGGAGGTTGGCAACCCTACCCTAATTGCAAATCACTTTTTTTTAAGGTTCATATTTGTTTCAAAATTAACAGTAAACCGCATGCAATCTGGACAGGAAAACACGAATGCAGTGGCACAAATCGCTGGCGTGCAGAGCGTTTCGTACTGAGCTGGGACGGCAGCCACACACGTTCTGATGCTTCTCCTATGAACTGTATTTCACTCCGGATATAGTTTATTGCGCCGCTTTGAGAGGGAGAATGGAGTGTTCTATCACATTTTCCTGCCAACCCTCTTGTGTCGGATTTCATTCCCCCCCACTTTTAAAGAATTGTTTTTATCATCTATCTTTTACTTTTGTATCGCAGTATTATCTCCCCCTGTTAGAGAGCGAAAATGAATGGACTTAAAGCATACTAGAGACTGACAGCAAATCATCACTTAGATGCTCCCTTCAGAATGTCAGATATACCCAGATGGAATAGTGACTAAATAACTCATTGTGAGAAACTCTCTTTTCTGCAGACAGTTATTAAATTGGACGCATTACAGGAAGGGAATGTACGGCTCATCTTGGCCTTGGCGGTCATTTTTCTTTGGCTATGGATCTCCGCGTTCTTTATTTTTCCTCGCCTCAGAAGCGGCTACAGAGCGGGAAGCCAGCCAGGGCCTGACACAGGACATGATCCGCTGGGGATACCTCCTGGACAAGAGCATGAGAGATACTGGGCCTTCTCCAGCTTAATTTGTCACACAAAGAAGAAAGGGGGAAATTGGCTCAATAAGAACCAATTGGCTCAATAAGAACGAGAAGAGGGAGCTGCCCTTCAGAGCTCTCAGCCTCCGTCCGTAACCAGCCAACAGCTTTTGCAAATTGCCTTCGTATGTATTGCTGTGCCCTCGGCATCATCGGCGTGGGAGGAACTCAGCAGGAGAGTTAGGGAAGCAGAAAGGAAGGACAACTGAGTGACACAAAGGGAAGACACGGATGCCACATTGTAGGATGTTCAGCATCCACCCTCACAACCTGACTGACACCAACGCCCCCAAAGCATGAAATCTGTGTCTTCCTTTTGCATCACTCAGTTTTTCTTCCTGTCTGCCTTCCGAACTCCCGTACTTAGGGCCGAACTAGATGTTCGCAATCACATCACTTCCAGAGTTACCCTGGAAGCGCCAGCATTGCGACGGGAATGCTCTAGCATCCCCCCCCCAAAAAAAACTCTAAGGTTTCCATAGAGTTTTTGGAGGACAATGCTAAAGCATCCCGCACAATGCTGGCGCTTCTGGGGTAAACCCAGAAGTGACGTTGTTGCGCCGTGAGCGCGCGGGTCGCTATCCCCAGCCCAGCCTCCACAAAGCTCCTGCCAGTGACTAAGGCAACCCTTAGAGATCTCCCAGAATTACAACTGATTTCCCGACTACAGAGATCAGTTCCCCTGGGAAAACAGCTACTTTGGAGGGTGCATTCTGTGCCATTATACCTAGCTGAAGTCCCTCCTCAAACCCCATCCTCTCCAGGCTTCACCCCCTACCCAGGAATTCCACAAATTTCCCAACCCAGAGCTTGTTACTCTGTGCGCGGGAGGGTGCTTGTGTTTTGGCACTTGACAAGGAACCGTGGGGCGGGACACGAGAATGCCTCAGCCAACTGCTTCACAGGTTCTTGCAGCATTTTAAAACGACTTTAAAATGGCAGCAAGAATACAGCACACATACCAGCACCATCCAAGGTTGCCAATCTCCAGGTGGTGGCTGGAGATCTGCTATTACAACTGATCTCCAGCCAATAGAGATCAGTTCTCCTGAAGAAAACGGCCGCTTTGGCAATTGGACTCTATGCCATTGAAGTCCCTTCCCAAACCCCAAACCCCTTAGGCTCCGCCCCCAAAACCTCCCTCCGGTGGCAAAGAGGGACCTGGCAAACCTACTGTACAAGCATCTAGAGCACTTGCAGGTGCTTTGGCAATTGGTCCCCAACATCTCCAGTTAAAGGGACCAGGCAAGTAGGTGATGGGAAAGACCTCCGCCTGAGACCCTGGAGACCCACTTCCAGTCTGAGTAGACAATCTTGACTTTGATGGACCAAGGGCCTGATTCAGTATAAGGCAACTTCATGTGTTCATTTGTTCAATGCGTTAATTTATTTTGTGCATTTAAGTCTACTTTTTCAGAAGTGCAATCAAGGCAGCGAAAAATAAGCAGAAAGCAATAATTAATAACATTTATGAAGGCATTCACTTCTATTTCGACACATTGGTGCCTCCATGTTGGGAGGGGAAAACCCCCGATGCATGTAATTTACCCCATTTCAGCACCATCTTTTTCAAACAGAACTTTGCCCGTCACCAGGTGCTACCAGTGACCTCAGATTGGGCATCAACAAGTATCTGAACTTAATCTAAGCATTATAACATCCATTTTCTCCACTGTCATAACTGAGTTTTGTCTTTCTGAATACTCTTTCTATGTACTGAAAACCAGAAGAGAGATTGACAGTGTATTATAAAGAACATGCACTTCTATGATATACTCCGCACCACCTGGCTGTAAAAATATTTATGGTGGCAATGATTCACTCTTAAAATATAAGATGTAAATCATTATATTTCTGCCTTTTGAATGACGCCCGGCTGAAGCTGGAAATTAAAAGCTCTAAAGTAAAGTTCATATATACAGTAAAATCTTTCACATTAATTGCTCCTGAACATATCTGTGTACTCAGGAATCCTGACATAAAAGTTTTAATTTCTATGCAAAGCAGATAGAATGATTGAGTTATAATTAAAATGGTAATTATACCCTTAATGCTCCGTATTTGACTTTTCAGGGGGGGAAAGTTATGCTTCAAGAAAAGCTATTTAAAGATCAGAGCAAAAAAAATATTTGAAAACGAATGTATTTTAAACATTCTAAAGGTTTTAAAACCCAGTTATTGATTCTTGCATTCTTTTGGGTGTCATCCCAAATTATTTCTCCTTTTTTTCTTTTCTTTTCTTGTCAGCAGCAACAACAAAAAATAATTGGAGTGTGAAACCCTTCAATTAACACAACCTTTCCAGCTATGACAACCTTTCCAGCTATGACATTTATAATTACCAGCTTTTTAAATTGGGCCTGATCCTGTGCTTCAGACAGCCACTGGACCCAGGGCACTTCAATAGGTGAAGCTTTTCCTTCAGAACAGTAATGGGAAAAGCTTCACCTGCTGAGTATCTGACTGTGCAGCTGCTGTGAAAGGGATCAGAGAAAGGCCATCAAAAAGTTGGCAGAAGGGAAGTATTAATTCACACAAGCCATAGTTAAATTGTGGAACTCCCTGCCCCAGGATGTGGTGATGGCTGCCAACTTGGAAGGCTTTAAGAGGGGAGTGGACATGTTCATGGAGGAGAGGGCTATTCATGGCTACTCGTCAAAATGGATACTGGTCATGAGGCATACCTGTTCTCTCCAGGATCAGAGGAGCATGCCTATTACATTAGGTGCTATGGAACACAGGCAGGACAAGGCTGCTGCAGTCCTGTTGTTTGTGGGCTTCCTAGAGGCACCTGGTTGGCCACTCTGTGAACAGACCGCCGGACTTGATGGGCCTTGGTCTGATCCAGCATGGCCTTTCTTATGTTCTTATGGCAGCAGAAAAGAGCAAGAGTCCAGTACCACCTTAAAGACTAACCAAATTTCTGGCAGGGTATGAGCTTTCATTAGCAGGCACCTGCTACAATGCTACGCGCACTAGCCCTGTGGATAATTCCCATGGATCTTAGTGAGGCTTTCTTCCAAGGAAACAGGCATTGCAACAGGCAATAAAGCACCAGAACTCTAATGCAGAGCAGAGAGCAGGTTGCCGGAATGGAGCCCCATGATTAGCTGTGTTCCTTTCAGTATGGTGCTCATCAAGAGACAAGCCAGTTGTGGCTTTTCATGCACACAGCACCCTCCTACCCCCTCACTAGGGCTGCCAACCTCCAGGTGGTATACCAAAACTGTTCACAGTGCGATGCAAGTGGCTATGCAAAAACAATCAGCACCCGGCTCTTATTCTAAACATATATTCTATAGAGAGACCATCAGTTCAGAAAACAGTGCAGAAATATCTACAAGTGAACAATCGTCAAACAGGGAAACATTGATACAACTAAATAACAAAGCTATATACAAAAATCTATGTCAAAAATTTCCCTATGAGTTCTCAGGACTTTCCGTGTATAGTAACAGTCTTTGTAAGAGCTGGTCCACGTAAATAAAGAAGCAAGTCCTTCTCTCTCTTTTGGAGGGTCCCTGTCAATGAGCGGACATCGCAAACCGCTGGCCAAATGTGCTGCGGAATATCCAACGGGGACCAAGCTGGCACTAAAGAACGAACGGAAACGTCTTCCAGGTAATAGACTCTTTCACCAATAATGGCTTAACTTCTTCTGCCTTAACTTCTTCTGCTGCGTTGCAGTCTAAGAAATGATTTTAGTCTCAAGACTAAAGTTAAGGCTGAAGAAGTTAAGGATTACCCCTATTTTAATTAAATTAGCTGCCACGGTAAAGGTAAAGGTAAAGGTCCCCTGTGCAAGCAACGGGTCATTCCTGACCCATGGGTTGAAATCACATCCTGACGTTTACCAGGCAGACTTTTGTTTACAGGGTGGTTTGCCAGTGCCTTCCCCAGTCATCTTCCCTTTACCCCCAGCAAGCTGGGTACTCATTTGACCAACCTCGGAAGGATGGAAGGCTGAGTCGACCTTGAGCCGGCTACCTGAAACTGACTTCCGTCGGGATCGAACTCAGGTCGAGAGCAGAGCTTTTGACTGCAGTACTGCAGTTTAACACTCTGCGCCACGGGGCTCCTGCTGCCACTGTAACAAAATATTAAATAGTCCCCCTTTTTGCTGGCAGATAGAGACTCAAGAACACCACCGGCCAAATATCTCTCCACCATATTTTCCTTAAAGAAATAAAGGCTCCCCATTTACTGCTCAAGACCTTTGGGTCACGGGCGCTTGAAAAAGGAAAGGAAAGGGTAGCCCACGCTGTCTTTTCCTGCACTGTTTCTCCCCTACAAATAAATGCCCCTTTTATACGCTGCTGCCTTTATAAAGTCTAGTTCTACCCTCTGTTCACAGGTTTTTGAGTGCTTTGAAACCTTCAAAATCCTGTAGGGCAGAAGCAATGAGTGTATTCTTTCTATTGGACCACATTCAGCTCTCGGTGGGGAGGGGGGAGCCATGGGCCTGACTGAAAGCCTGATCTCTTGGAACAAGGCAGGCTCTGGATCCACCTTTTGCCTTGGGAAGTGTCGGCCTGGGCTTTGCAAGCTGTAGAAGCGATGTTTCCTCTGATTCCTCATTGTCTCGGGGGAGGGGGGGTAAAGTGGAAAAAACACACACAAGGAACACCTAAAGCCATACATCAAATGTCAGCCATGGCAGCCTCGTGGAACCGTATCAATATAACATGATGTATGGCTTGCTGGGAGGCTTTTGAAACGTTGGCCACGCCAACAATGACACCCGCTATGCTTTGCATTCGCTCAGCCACGGTGTGTGCCCAGAGCCGCAGCGAACGAATGCAAGAGTCCTCGTTAGACATGCAGCGAGGACATAAATGCGTGCATGGCTTTGGTCCTGGTGCAGCGACGGGGGGGGGGGAGAATCTATCGAAATCGCTAAGATGTACATTCATTGCAAATGTGTTTTTACAGAGTTTCTGATGACCAAATGAGAGCGTAAGAGCAGGGAGCCTTTCCGACCCGTAGACTGGCTGATCTTCATGGTTTTGCATGTATCTGATGTGCAGGAGTGGCTGCTACAGCTGACTTAATTGACCAGGGAAATGGCCAACTTCACAATGGGGGGAGGTATGTTTAGGAAAGGCAGAGACCTCCAGGGAGTTGCAATGCATCTCTAGTGCACAGATCCCTTCCCTTAGGGAGTCTTTTCAGTGGAGGAGGAGGAAGAGGAAGAAGAAGAAAAAGAAGAGTTGGCTTTTATATGCCGCCTTTCTCTACCACTTAAGGAAGAATCAAACCGGCTTACAATCACCTTCCCTCCCCCTCCCCACAACAGACAACCTGTGAGGTAGGTGGGGCTGAGAGAGTGTGACTAGCCCAAGGTTACCCAGCTGGCTTCATGCGGAGGAGTGGGGAAACAAATCCAGTTCACCAGATTAGCCTCGGCTGCTCACTTGGAGGAGTGGGGAATCAAACCCGGTTCTCCAGATCAGAGTCCATCACTCCAAACCACCACTCTTAACCACTACATCACGCTGGCTCTCTGAAAATGTTGAATGTCAGAATAGGATTCTTCACCACACTGTACAAATCTGTTTCCAAGTACATCACTAAGGTCACCAACCCCAGGCTGGGAAATGCCTGGACATCTGGGGCTGGAGCCTGGGGAGGGCAGACTTTGCGGAGGGTGCCATAGAGTCCACCCTTCAACGCTGTCATTTTATCCAGGAGAACTGATCTGTGTGGTCTGGAGATGAGTTGTAATTCCAGGAGATCTCCAGGCCCCACTTGGGGTTGGCAATCCTGCACAGCACCTAATTTTATCCTATTGAGCTATTATTCATTTATATTGTGGAAAGCATAACAGTGATATCCCTGAGATAGAGCTAATAAACTCAGTCCCTGTTCTCCTCTGAGTGCAGGAGGTCCAGTGTAGCAGCAGGGCTGAAAAAGGAGCTATTATCTGAGAGGTCACAGCTCACACCTTACCACTGCCAAAAACTGACCAGATGGCCTTCAGCAAGCCAGTCTCATCCTCAACTCCCCATGTGTAAATATAAGGATGATGAACTGGCCTTCTTGGCAAGGCTATTGTAAGGATCACAGCAAATAGTGCATGTAAAGCACTGTGACTGCTGAAAGAGCCATATAAATGTTGGCATTATTCTCCAAGAAGTTGGACTTTTCTTCATTCTTGTTTTCCTCACTTTTATGTTCCTGTTGCTTTGGGAGGGGTTCTGTTCCACGTGTATTTTGCTTCCTCTAATGGTCAATTCGATATTACATCCCTTTATGTCCAGCATATCTCCCTGCAGATTTAAATCGCAGGTTTTTATGCTGGACGTAAAGCAGTGTAATATCGAATTGGCCACTAGAGGGAGCAAAAATGTGCAGAACAGACCAAAAAAACCCTGAAGCAACAGGAACACACAAGCAAGGAAAATAAGAATGCAGAAAAGCCCTTTGTCTCACAGAATCCAGTAGGAGATTTTAACCAAGCCAGCCCTGGCCTACAAAGCCTCATTCCTTCCTTGGTATATTGCCACAGTAGGATTTTTAATTGATTTGATGTTTTAATTATACAGGATCAACACAGGCAGCAAAAGGAGATCACAGAATGTAGCACTTCAGATTATAAGTGGGAGATGCCACTAAAGAATGGTCCCTTATGTAAAATACACCCTTTAAACAGAAAGTGCACAATTGGGGGAGAAAGATTCTCGCCCAGTCCTTCGGACACTGTGCTCATCTTCCGTTTGCAGAGACTTGAGCATAGGTGAACATTCAAAATTAGGATTCTGTACCGGCAGCATGGAGAATCACATTCTTCTCCTTCATTCTGTGGCATGTATAGATCGGGCCAGGATCTGGAGCTTTTACGAGGGTGATAAGGAGAGAAAATAGTTGAACACACGGAGCTGCCTCATACTGCATCAGACCCTGGGTCCATCAAAGTCAGTATTTTCTACTCAGACAGGCAGCAGCTCTACAAGGTCTGTAGCAAAGGACCTTATCCTTTAAACTGAAGATGCCGGGGATTGAACCTGGGACCTTCTGCACACCAAGCAGATGCTCTACCACTGAGCTACAGCCCCTCTGTTGCTTTATCTATTCAATATTGGAATATGTAGAAAACTGGGTAGCACAATACCTTTCTTTCTCATTTGCTTTTTTTAGGATATTTCTGTGCTACCTCTTCAGAGTCCTCTAACTGAATATAATCGTACTCCGTTTATTTCATGGAGATGGGCAGGAAAGAGATAATAAGAGATTCCACAGTAATGGAAAATACTAAGCCTTAATTAATAGATTAATAAAATGCCTTCAAAATAAAATAGACTGGTTGCTGGAATAAATAAAGCCAAGGTTTTTTTTTCCCCTGCCGTGCCCCTTCCTTTTTAATGCCTCAATTGTGGCCTCTTCAAAAGCCTCTTGAGATCGGTGGAGAAGCTGGAGCTCATTTCAATCAGCCTTATAAACAATTAACGGTGTTAATTACTTCTGGTCTGCCAGCTACACCTTCTTCACATATCCTGAGCGGTGATAACAGGCAGAGCTGCGTTTGATCTGTATGAGGCAGGGGGCTATTACACTGGAGGAATCTAGATTCGGGAGAAAGGTGCATAAATATACTGAGAGCCATATACAGCAGTCCCATACCCCAATCGCCAGAAAATCTGATCAAGCCTCATTCACAGATCTGGGAGCATCCCGCAGTTGCCTTGGCAACCTGCTGACTTTTCCAAATACCCCCACGTGACAGTTCCTGAGCAGCAGTATGAGAATGTGTGCATTGACCCTTCCCCCCAAAAAAGTGGGCCTACATAGAATGAGGATTTGAGCATTTGAAGATGGCCCTTTCAGTTGATGAGCTAACTGCAGTTTGGTTCAAGGAAGTTCGGCATAAAGTTGTACAGACCTGGTGTAGATGAACACATAAACACATGAAGCTGCCTTTCTACTGAATCAGACCCTTGGTCCATTAAAGTCAGTATTGCCTACTCAGACCAGCAGCGGCTCTCCAGGGTCTCAGGCAGGGGTCTTTCACATCACCTACTTGCCTAGTCCCTTGAACTGGAGATGCCAGGGGTTGAACCTGGGACCTTCTGCATGCCACGCAGATGCTCTACCACTGAGCCATGGCCCCTCCCCAGTAATAATAGATAATGCATAATAATAGATAATGCATGATGCAGTATTATCTCCAGACCTAATGCCTGGGGAAAATGCCCAACCTGTTCCGAACGTGACCCACCCAAATGTGGTTTTGGAGCGAAGAAATTGGGGCACGTAGTTTGCGGGTCAAAAGCCAAGTGAAAGCATTGTTTTCCAGTCCAGTTTCAAATATGAAAAGCATGAACAATACGAAGATGCATCAGAGTATGTTGATGTTTCCTTGAGGTGCGCTTTGTTGATGGAGAGGATCCTGGCGAAGTTCGTTAAAATGCCCGAATTGTATTGAAACCGCTGCGGACTGAGTTTGTTCTCAAAACGCAATGCACATTTAAAGTTGTTGATTAGCTCTAAAAAGGCACTGAGAAGCTAATTGAGGAGCCCATTAGAAGATAATTAGTCAACACAGAGACATGTGGGAAATGCATTGTGATAACTCACGGTGCTAGAAAAAGTTAATTCAGATTGGATCTGCTACTACAATAACTGCTTTTTGCTGCTCAGGTGATGGAAGAAACAAATACGCTGTTGTGTTTGCTGTTATAAAATAATAGTTGTTTCTTTGTTTACATCACAATGTAGATGCACCAGGAATGGGTCTAAGGGTGATTAAAAGAACAGTTCTTAGAAAATCTGTTATAACACAATAAGGGTGTACATTTGGTATATCCGGAGCCAAACAAATACCTGAAAAATACCCCACCAGTATTTTTTGGCTCACTTTTCTGCCGACTAGCAAATGAAAGAGTCTAATGCTAGCAATTTGTCCAGATCCCGAAAAAGCTGAAAAATTAGGCTTTATTCAGGATCTTTTCAGGAATCCCCAAGACTAGCTGTAAAAATGGGGGGGGGGACTACTTCTGCTGGGTTTGCACTGTCAGAGTGTGCTGGGTTCTTCTGAAATTTGCAATTGGTTCTGCTGAGCTTCTGCACATTGCACTCTCTCCACACACCCCTTCCACTTCAAAGTACAACCAGAATTGTACTATGGGATATTGAGCACAAGAGGAAGGGAGCACGCACCCGGGTCTTACTCTTTGCTCCTCTTGCCTGGCTTCTCCGAGGGGAACACTTTGGATGCTGGGAACGGCCGCTGCTGCCACCACTCTGAGGGCACCCCTGCTGCAGTAATGGCAGCTGGTCTCCACGTGGAGAGCTAACTTAAGTCCCAGGTGGTTGCTGGCTTGGGGCTTCCGCTGCTGCTGCTGTGTGTCACTAGCTCCCACCCCCTTTGGAGCTCTCCACTCCAGCCTTTTGAGGCATGCTTTCTCGCTTTGGTTTCCTCATTTAGCTTCAGGCTGAGAGGGGGGCGGGCTGCAGTAGCATCTATAATTTTCATTTGGTTCTGCTGGGCTTCTTCACATTGCAATGGGTTCTGCTGGGCTAGCAAAAGTGCACACAACCTTCAGTTTGTTCTGCAGAGATTCTCTGGTTTGACATAGGTTCTGCTGAGCTTACACTGTCAGTTTGCCTGGGTTCTGTGGGGCTTCTGCACAATGCTATGGGTTCTGCCAGGCTAGCAAAAGTGCCTCCCTTCAGTGTCCCCCAGAGGGGGCCTGGGTTCTGCAGGGCATCTGAACATTGCCCTGGGTTCTGTTGATCTTGCTAAAGTGCCCCCTCTTGATTTCTTTGTGGTGTGATTCTCTGGTTTGACATTGGTTCTGTTAGGACCTGCCGCATTGGCTTGTGGTTCTGCTGGATTCCTGGGTTCTGCTTTGGTTCTTTTGGGCTTGTGTTCTTAATGTGGAAGACATTGGCCTGTGGTTGCTCACAGGAAAAAAAAGGCTGCCCCCCCCATTGGAAACAATGGAGGATGGATGGGAGCACCTTCTTTGGGGGGCCATAATATTCAACCCCCTGATCAAACCTTTACCAAACTTGAGGGTTCTTATGTGGAGAGGCCCTAACAGCTTTGCTGCAGATTTGTTCACAAAATTCACAACTACCTCCCTGCCTCACTCCCCTAGTTACCCCTGCACTATTCTCAGTGGAAGGCCAAAAACCTCCAGGGTCCCTGGCCAATCTGGCCTGGAGGGGAAAAAATTCCTGACCCCAAAATGGTGATTGGCAGGAGAGCCGAGCTCTGAATCATCCCTTGCTGCCCTCCCTCTCATGATCTGCCTAAGTTCATAGAATCAGAATTTCTGTCAGATAGCCATCTAGCATCTGTTTAAAAACCTTCAAAGAAGGAGAACCCACCACCTCCTGAGGAAGCCTGTTCAACTGAGGAACCGCTCTGACTGTCAGGAAGTTCTTCCTAATGTTCAGCCGAAAACTCTTGATTAAATTTCAACCCATTGGTTCTGGTCCAATGTATTTCTGAATGCATCGAAACAGACCATACATACCAGGGCCATAGGCTCTGTGGATCTCTGTGGAACATACCTATCAGTTATCCAGGCCCTGGTAACATGCTGCGCACTTCCAACAAGTTGTTATTATCCTACGGAAAATCGCAATCAAACCAGACAAGCTGGCCAATAAATTCAACAAGGCAACTGAGACAAATCGAATCAAGGACGGGTTCTCAAAAATTCATCAAAGGTTTTGAACACACTGATACTGTTCGCAAATGAGAAGTGCTCTCTTCATTTTAGTACTACAAATTAGGTTTTTTTATTAGTGATGAGCTAACAGTCCCGAGAGGCCCAGGAGGCAAACAGATGAGAAGATGAAATAATTGGCTGATGGCTGGCTTATTGGGAGTTCTCTGTGCCTGGCCATTGAAGTTCTACAGTGAGATCAAACTATAGGCTATACTAGGTGATACCTTTGCTCCTCACTCCCCTGCCTGTGGTAGGGCAAATAGGCATACTTGCCCAATACCCCCTCCAAATGGGATATATATGTACAGACATATCATGTAGCTGATGCTTTTTTAGTAACGTGGGAATCAACAGCATGCTTGTCTGATTTTGGTGTGAAGCCCCTGCACAAATGTTCAGAGTAAAAACCACTGCCACCAGCAACTCAGAGAATCTCCTGCTAAATGTACTCTGTACCTGAGTTGCTGTTTAGAGGTTCTGCCTCGTTACCATGCCTCCCACTTCCCACCTACAAACAAGTGCGGGGGGAAATCTATCACAACTTCACAATATCAAGCTATGACGCTCCAGGAATGGTGAGCTTACCCACTGTCCCTCCTTGTTAGCACACTTCAGGTAGCGACTGAATAGGTGTGGTGTGTCTCCAGAAATCTGGCTTAGAGCACTCAAAATGTAAAAGGAATACATATGGTCTGTTCAAGCATTCAGCCTGAACAAGGGTACAAAGCAAAGGTGAAAATATGCAACCCCTTTTCCCCACACTTGGTACTTATCCTAAACAGTGTTTAAATAGGACAGGCTAGTTGTACTTGAAGTTGCAGTAATTTAAAGGTCAGCATCATCTTAGATCTCATTGCTAGGACTTCTCCCCATTGTTCCTCACCACTTGGACAAGATGGAGTCCCTACATCCTTCATGAATTGTGCTTCCATGATCTGTAGCCAGAAGATGAAAGAGTCCTCTGTGTCCAGACAATTTATTATCTCCACTTGGGAGTGTGTGTTCCCCTCTGTTCAGATCTTCCTGTTCCACTAGGATCCACCCCTTTAGGTGTGACATTCTGGCATGGTGTGAGATGGGAAACCATCATCTTACTTTGGCCAGGGCAATTAACAGATGTAAACACCCAACTACACAGTGCTTGATTCAGCCAGGATTGAACGCACATTCAGCGAAACGCTTCCGTTCAATCCTGGCTGAAACAGGGAATAAAGGAGGCTAAAGCGACCATGCGTTTTCGCCCATAGAGTATTGTTTTTGTAAAGATTTGAGATAGCCCCAGAGTAGTTTAAAAGAAATCAGAAGGAGATTGAGACTAGGAAGGGCAGCCATGAAGGAGCTAGAAAAGATTTTGACGTGTAAGGATGTGTCACTGGCCACCAAGACCAGATTAATTCATGCCATCATATTTCCTATCACTATGTATGGGTGTGAAAGCTGGACAGTGAAGAAAGCTGTTAGGAAGAAAATAGATTCCTTTGAAATGTGGTGTTGGAGGAGAGTGTTACGGATACCGTGGACTGCCAAAAAAAACAAATCAGTGGGTTATAGATCAAATCAAGCCTGAACTGACCCTAGAAGCTAAAATGACTAAACTGAGGCTATCATATTTTGGCCACATCATGAGATGACAAGAATCACTGGAAAAGACAGTCATGCTAGGAAAAGTTGAGGGCAGCAGGAAAAGAGGAAGACCCAACAAAAGATGGACTGACTCAATAAAGGAAGCCACAGCCCTCAATTTGCAAGATCTGAGCAAGGTTGTCAAAGATAGGACATTTTGGAGGACTTTCATTCATAGGGTCGCCATGATTCGGAAGCGACTTGACGGCACTTAACACGCACACACACAGTTTAAAAGGACTATATAAACTAGTGTAGTGAGTAGGGTTTCCAGGTCCCTCTCCACCACTGGCGGGTGGTTTTAGGGGCGGAGCCTGAGGAGGGCAGGGTTTGAGGAGGGGAGGGACTTCAATGCCATAGAGTCCAATTGCCAAAGCGGCCATTTTCTCCAGGGGAACTGCTCTATATTGGCTGGAGATCAGTTGTAATAGCAGGAGATCTCCAGCTAGTACCTGGAGGTTGGCAACCCTAGTAGTGAGTGTGCTTGCCCAGAATAACATACCTTCCTCATTCCTTTCAGCACTGCCGGTTTTTTTATTAGAGATGTTTGCTGCCTGCATGCACTGAGCTGTCACCCATTTCTGCCTCCATGGCGCTTTTTGAATCCTCCGTAAGAGCAGAGGCCCTATGCATTCCTCCAGTTGATTGCTTACAAAGAGCTAAGCATGCTCTGGGTTCTTTCTCACTCGCTCTTCTTTCTCCCCCCTCCCCCCAGCTGTCTTTTGTTGTGCATTTACTAGCCCTTGGAAGACAACACCCTGCTGACACACAGAGAGGCATCAGCGTGTAGAAGTCTGTTGTACAGGCTGCAAAGCCATCTGGACTTTGCTGCTGAAAAGGTTGGACATGGTTTTAGGCAAGATTTTATCACATCGGGAGGAATAAAAAATCTCAACACAGTACATCTTCCAAGGTTGATGTCAGGGATTTTATTTTTATTTTTATTTTTTTGGTCGGCTGCAAGGGGGGGGATGACAAACAGTTGAATGGCAGTAAAGGAAGAAGATATAAATCTCTGGAGGACAGTTTGTCAAAGGTAGTGAAGTATAAACAAAAAATAAATTAGTTTAGGCTTTATCAGAAGCTGGTCAGACTCCAGCTCGTGTGCAGGGTTTGTCTCTGACTCCAGAGTCCTCCTAGACAACGTTTGCCAGAAGACAACCCTGTAGTCACTTTATTTAAAAAGATATTTTGCTTGCTGCAGGATGCTAATAATTAGAAGATGCTAATCACTCACAAAATATTGAATATAAACAGTTCAGTCCTAATAGCACTTCCCTGGGAGTAAGCCCCATTGCAGAGAACTCAGTGAGACTCTGCGTAGACTTGCTTAGGATGGCCCTGTTAGTCCCTGTTACCAAAGAGGCAAATCAGGATGCATGGAAGCATTTGATGTCAACTGAACTTAGGGCCAAATTAATAAAAACAGATGCGCGCAAGTGTACCCTTGAGGGAGCCAAGATTGCACAGACCAAGGACCCCCAAAATCCCGCTGGCTCGCCAAAACTGTTAGCGCCACCCGTAGGTTACGCTAAGGTTTGGGCCTTGGTGCTTTTGTCCCAAGTCAAATAGCCAGACACACAAACCGGTTAAGAAAAAAAGATTTATTATGCATAATAGACCACTGCCAGAAACTCAATGGGTTGCTAAGACAGTGCGCCTTTGACACGAGCATAATGTCACCTTATATACCTTTTCACTGGTGTGTAGTAATACAACATTATGACTTGCACGTGACAAAAACGTACTAGTGATATTTGAGTTAGTATAATCAATATTGGAATGTGGACTGGCGATACATTGGTTGTTGGGGTCTTCTTTGAAATACGTGGACAACCTTGAGAAGTCAGATTGTCATCATTGCTTTAAGACATACATTCTTCTAGCATAGCCTCTGGATACTCACTGTCCTTGCGAGGTTCCATAAACAATATGCCTTAGATCTCTGTTGGCGCTACAGTCCTTGTTATTTACAACAGCTCCCTGTGGCATTTTCTCAAGGAATCTTTCCCGTCACCATTCTTTCCCATAACATTCCTGCTCAGTAGGGCAGAGTGTAATCAAAGCATGGATTAATACAAAATCTAATACAGAAAAGGGTTGATTCAAGATCTTAATATGGCATGTGTCCTATCAACCTGACCCTCCAACTCCACCATGTAGACACTGCTGTACTTGGCAGTGAATCAAGGTGAAGGCCATGATTTGTTTAAACCAGTGGTTCCCAAAGTGGGCAGTACCACCCCCTGGGGAGCGGTGGGATTACCTAGGGGGGCACTAAGAGGCAAGGGGGCAGCAGGGGGGCGCTAGAGGTGGGCCCCTTCAACTGTGTTGTTCACTAATTTACAATAGATCAAGCTATGGCACCACACTGGCAAAGTTGGTGGAAACTATCAGAATTTGTTTCCAGCGATGAGATTGGAGAAGGCCGCTCATTTAGATGCGCAGGGCAAAAAGGGAGCACCGAAGAACGGAGCCTTTTCTCGGACGAGACGAAGCATTGGTTTTTATTACCAAGATCGGGCTTGTAATATGAATTGAAAATCTAATTTTGGGGTGGGGGGTTTATAGCGCACAAACGGCTTTCCCAAGACTTAGCCATTCACCAGCGCCGGTGGCTTTATAGAGCTTTTATCTAGTTAAAGAAAACCCAGTCGTGCTAATTTAATATTGGTGGTAGTACAACAGCTTGGCACCTGAAGCTTGTCCTAACGCTGCGGCGACGCGGCAGAATTGAAAAAAACACGCCATTGTTTTGTTTTGAATTATTCAGCACTTGCAGCCAGCCTTGTCTGAATCCCTGTAGGGACAAGTCTTTGGGTTAAGGATCACTAACACGGAGGAGGGAGAGGAGGCCGAGGAACCAGCCGGCTCTGTTTGGTACTTTCCGGCAAGCGCAGGGTTGGCGTCAGGAACGATTCTGCAGAATTGGCGGGGACGTTCCTCATTGCCTAAGTAACGACATGCAAAAACCGAGGTAGAGACCTGGCGAGCGGGGAGGGGCTTCCTCGAGGGAACAGCTGTTTCATCCAGAAGCAATTCATTGAGATGGGGCTGGGGCTCGTTGTTTGGGTCTTTTTACAACTGCAAACAGCCATGAATCATCCTCAAATGGAAAGTCTCCTCCGTTAACGTCCCCGCATTAACCCATCACTGTGAATTTAAAGTTTCTTATTAAACCTAGCTACAAAATGGCTTGGGAGGGAAGACGGCATGGTATGTCCCGATCTCTTCAGATCTCGGAAGCTGAGCAGGACTTCCAGCACCAACTTCCTGTCTCTGAGGACAAAAAAAAAGTCCTCCACAAATAGATGGTCTAGGACACTGGTTCCCAACCGGGGTCCATGGACCCCCAGGGGTCCGCGAGAACTAAATTAAGGTCTGCGAAACAAAGTTATAAACCCATAATAAATTAATATTTTCAATTAAAAGTTCTCTATTATAAAAATATATATATATTCAAATATTATTCTAAGTTTAATGTTTAACTAACAGTTATGATTAAAGTTTATTTTCAAATTCTCTGAATTTTTATTTTGAACCTTGGGGTCCCTGCCCCGAACAAAAAAGTCCTAGTGGTCCCTGGTCAAAAAAAGGTTGGGAACCACTGGTCTAGGAACTGCAGGAGGTATACATAGGGTTGCCAGGTCCTCCCTCTCTACCGGTGGGAAGCTTTGGGGGGCAGGGTCGTGTGCATGTGCGGCCACACATGACATGCTTATGTCACTTCCGGAAGCGCCGTATTGTGAAGGGGCCCTTTACCGCTCAAACCCCCATGTATTTGAGTGGTAATGGGCCCCTTCGCGATGTGGCGCTGCTGGGACTAAACCCAGAAGTGACGTAAGTATGTCATGTGCGCCTGCACACCTGTGCGGCCACCGCTCCAAACAGGCTGCTGGATTGGCGGGCAGTTGCCCACCGGTTCCAGCAACCTGGCAACCCTAGGTATACAGCATCATTGGATGGGAGACCACCAAGGAAGAAAATGCAGAGGAAGGCAATGGCAGACCACCTCTGCTTCTCACCTGCCTTTAAAATGCCTTGCTTGGAGTCTCCATAAGCTGGTTGTGGCTTGACAGCACTTTACACACATTTACACACACGCACATGCACTCTCAATGGCTTGCAAGTTGAAAAAAAAACCATAATGTTTAGAAAAGCCAGGGTGTTCCTTTTCTTCTTCTTTTCATTGGCTTCGTTCCTTTTCTGTCTATTACATTTTTATCCAGTCCTCCTCTGAGGAGCTTGAGGTGGCGTGTATGGTTTTCCTCTCTTCCGCGATACCCTCACAACAACCCTGTGAAGTAGCAAAAAAAAATCAGGAATTTTGTAACACCTTAAAGATTGATGTGTTTTTATTCTAGCAAAAGCGTTGCATGAACCCATGAAGCTGACTTATACTGAACAAGACCATCAAGCCATTATTGTCTACTTAGACTGGCCACGGCTCTCCAGGGTCTCAGGCGGAGGTCTTTCACATCACCTACTGGAGATGCCGGAGATTGAATCTGGGACCTTCTGCATGCCAAGCAGATGCTCTACAACTGAGCCACAGCCTCCCCTACAGAGGTCACGCCGGCTCCTAAGCTGCTTCAGCCCCCCCACCTCCCTGTTAGGATTGGGCTGTAAATCTTTGGAAGCCACATCTTCCAAGTGGGCTCATTTGAAATGAGTCCAAATTTCTGCCTCGTATAGAATCTCTAGAGGATTCTGTCTTTAATATGTGCTGCATTTAAACTGTAAAGTCTGAAGTACTGGCTTCCTTTTGCTATTGAAGTGCAGTCCATTTATCTCATCCCTCTGCAAAGGTGACAATTGCTTCTAGCTATGATTTCTACACTCTATAGATTTCTATTAGTCCCTGTGCTCTAAAATGGATAAGGATCTGCCTAATAAAATCAGAGGGGAGGAGAACGAGGCACCTGGAAATATTGCTTTCCCAAGCTGGTTTCGGTCTTGGAAATCACGAGGGACTTGATCTGAGGCTGAAGAAAAGTTGGATGCTTCTCTTCCATCCAGGATCATTCCGCACAATCTTCATGAGGTTTTCAGCAAAACTAGTTTTTTAGTGTGCTGGTAAAATAAATCACAGTGCATTGAAACAAAGGCTTAAAACAATCACTTTTGTTAAAGTTACCTGGCAGCACTTGAATGCATAAAGCAATACGTGTTAATGCACTTTGGTATCATTTATTGCTATTCAGGTAACATGAATGCATTTCAAATAATTCACCAAGGGCTTACAAAGTTTTTTTCATTTCTGATACTCTCCTCTGAAGACCTTAGAAGGAAGATTCTCAACATTTTGAAGGACAGATGAAGGGATGTTAATGGCTGCTGCACTGCAGGATGATTTCACATCCTCAGTGCAAAAAGCCAAAAAGAACTCATGGACCAGTTGGGCATCTTCACCTGGATTCTGAAGAAGGAGGACACGCATCTCTCCTGTAGGAAGACCCAAGTGGGTTGTGTGAACATCTCCCCACGGAGAAGGCACAAGATATAAATCATCCCAGAAATGTGACTCACTCTTTGTACTTGGAGAGCCAGCATGGTGTAGTGGTTAAAAGAAGTGGTTTGGAGATGGACTCTAATCCGGAGAAATGGGTTTGATTCCCCCACTCCTCCACATGAGCGGCAGACCCTAATCTGGTGAACTGGGTTTGATTCCCCACTCATACACATGAAGCCAGCTGGTGACCTTGGGCTAGTCACAGCTCTCTTAGAGCTCTCTCAGCCCCACCTACCGCACTGGGTGTCTGTTGTGGGGGGGCGAGGGAAGGTGATTGTAAGCCGGTTTGGTTTTTCCTTAAGTGGTAGAGAAAGTCAGCATATAAAAACTAACTCTTCTTCTTCATTGCCTTCTTCTGGAAAACATGGCACTACGTTCTCATTGGATATTCCATTGTCAGTGTAAATTCTACATTCGCAGTGGTGGTGAAGGGGAAACAGGGACTCCTAGTTATGTGGATGCAGCCTTAGTCAACCTGGGTACAAGTAAAGGTGTGTTTTAGTTAATGTGATAGGACTTTTACTAAAGTGTGTCAGAGGCATTTTTTGCATGGGAAGTTTGCTTTGGATTTGCCGCTCTCTAGATGCACAGTATTTCCATTCGAATTCTCCATACTCTGCAAAAGGGCTTCCTTCCCCCCAAAGAAATTATAAGAGTACCTTTTGTTCAATTATGCATCGCCTGTGAAAATGTGGAGCTTAAAAGCCCATCCCCACCCCCTGAAAATGTTGCTTTGTAATTGGCTATAGTGTATTTTTTGAAATATGTCACCAGACCCTGCCAGCCCCACAGCGGGATTCTTTCATTTGAAATGAACCATTTTACAGCCAAAGCAGAGACGGGTCCAGGCAAACCCTCTCCCCCCCACAACCAATTTGTTTCTAGCTATCTTACTGCAGGGATCATAAGACATAAAAACACTTGCACTGTCATTTTCATTTCATCATACCGTCGATAAACTTGCACTCGCAAACGGGAAAAAAGGATTTCGTGTCTATAAGAGGACCCCTGATGAGTGATAGCACTCACTGTGAAACTGAGCAAGAGGATGGGGGGAATCAGCCTGCCTGTGCTCGATCCCTGATGTCTGAAAGCACTCGCTGTGAAACTGACCAAGAGGATGGGGGGGAATCAGCCTGCCTCTGTTCGATCCCTGATGTCTGAAAGCACTCGCTGTGAAACTGACCAAGAGGATGGGGGGGAATCAGCCTGCCTGTGCTCGATCCCTGATGTCTGAAAGCACTCGCTGTGAAACTGACCAAGAGGATGGGGGAATCAGCCTGCATGTGCTCGATCCCTGATATCTGAAAGCACTCGCTGTGAAACTGACCTAGAGGATGGGGGGGAATCAGCCTGCCTCTGTTCGCTGTGAAACTGACCAAGAGGGTGGGGGGGAATCAGCCTGCCTGTGCTCGATCCCTGATGTCTGAAAGCACTCACTGTGAAACTGACCAAGAGGATGGGGGAATCAGCCTGCATGTGCTCGATCCCTGATGTCTGAAAGCACTCGCTGTGAAACTGACCTAGAGGATGGGGGGGAATCAGCCTGCCTCTGCTCGATCCCTGATGTCTGAAAACACTCGCTATGAAACTGACCAACAGGACGGGGGGAATCAGCCTGCCTCTGTTCGATCCCTGATGTCTGAAAGCACTCGCTGTGAAACTGACCAAGAGGAGGTGTATGAGGGGAGGGCAGGAAATCAAAGAATGGGGGTGGGGAGACAAACCCAAAGCAAAATTATGCACACGGCTGGCTTTCAATTTGGGATTGAGGCAGACTTTAAATGCGTGGCAAAACAACATCCTGAAAACGCGGGGTGGGAGCAAAGTGACTTCTGAAGGTTGGAAAAATCGTGCATAATTGCAACGAAGCCCTGAAGCAGTCTGGCGGTGATCGCGACGCTAACTACCCATGCATAATAGGCCAGAACCTCATACAGGAATGTGTTGCAAGTCACTGTTGATACCACAAACTTTTTGCTGCTGATATCATAAACTTTTTTCCTCTTGCGAGTGTGATTCAAGGGAATTCTCTGAACAGGGATGCAGTTCTGTGATTAGCTGAAAGGAAAACATACCGCTATGCCAAGTGACTTCAAAAAGCAATAATCTTTTCAGCTTGTCAAACAAAAAGCTGCATCTACACGTTATCTTCAATACAGTAGAAGTTACAACACTTGGGGAAATAATTGTTATATCTCCTCCTGGTAATAGGCTCCAACAGGCTTTTTGGAAGTATGGGGTTCTGTGAGGAAGACTGTATGAATGCAGAAAGAATGAGTTTGAAAGGCGTCAGTGCTGTACCTTGAACTGTGTTCTTATCCCTCTAATGCAATCAGCATCTGCCCCAAATACTGTGATTTATCTGTACTTAAAGGAACACTACCCTTTGATACCTTTATAGGGCCATATTGGGACTATCAAAAAGTAAGACTTTCTGGGACCATCCTCATATGGCAAGCATTTAGGAAGGCCTCTAAGATTTGCAACACACCGCACCAACCTCAGCTATTTCTGTCTGGCAGCCCACCAGGGGTTTGCTAAGCCTGCTTGTATTGCTGCCTGCCTGGGACTGAAAGAACAGGGTTGCTGTGAAACATCTGACAGCCTTGATTTATAGCCAGGCAGCTGCATTCCACTTGGTAAGACACACATTTCGGAGACCTGCATCAAGTATCCTGCATACATACATGGATAATGACCAGATTGTGGGTGAGCACGAGCCAGTACTGCATTGCACAGGGGGCGGTTCAAAATGTATCAGCGATTGGATTTGAGGATAATTTCAGCTGTCCCTCAGAACTTTTAGTACAATGAGGAGTTGGCAGTTGGCGCTTGTGGATGTCTGAGTAGCTTCTCATAGAATCATAGAGTTGGAAGGGACCACCAAGGTCATCTAGTCCAACCCTTCACAATGCAGGAAATTCCAAACTATGTCCCGCACACACACACACCCAGTGACCCATACGTCATGCCCAGAAGATGGCCAAGGTGCCCTCCCTCTCATCATCTACCTAAGGTAATAGAATCAGTATTGCTGACAGATGGCCATCTAGCCTCTTCTTAAAAACCTCCAGGGTAGGAGAGCTTACCACCTCCCGAGGAAGCCTGTTCCACTGAGGAACCTCTGTTAGAAAATTCTTCCTAATGTCTAGATGGAAACTCTTTTGATTTAATTCGTTGGTTCTGGTCCGTCCTTCTGGAGCAACAGAAAACAACTCGGCACCATCCTCTAAGTGACAGCCCTTCAAGTACTTGAAGATGGTTATCATATCCCCGCTCCATCTTCTCCTCTTCAGGCTAAACATACCCAGCTCCTTCAGCCTTTCCTCATAGGACTTGATCTCCAGACCCTTCACCATCTTTGCTGCCCTCCTCTGGATCCATTCCAGCTTGTCTACGTCTTTCTTAAATTGAGGTGCTTCTCCTGCATTAAAAGCACCAGGGATACAAGGGTCGTGTTACCCCTGTGATGGAAGATCTGCACTGGTTGCTCATCTGTTTCTGGGCCCACAATTCAAAGTGCCCTAACGGCTTGGCACTGGGCTACTTGAAGGACCACCTCCCACCATACTGTCCAGCCCACCAGTTCAGATCTTGTTCCCAAGGCTTGCTCTCTCTGACCCCGCTTGCAGAGGTGAAGCGGGTGGTGCCCAGAGAGAGGGCTTGTTTCAACGGTAGCCCCTCCTCTGTTCACCTTAAGTGATGCTTCACAAGAGTGGGAGGGGGGAAAGGAGAACTCAACAAAGGGTTGCTGCTGTTTTTGATGAGGGGCTTATTATCGTTCCGCCCTGGAGTGAAACTCAAAGGGAAGGACCTGAAGATGAGTCCACCAATTGGACCCATAATGTGACGGGTCAGGGCAAACTTTTGATCAGTGGATGAACAACCCAATGAAATCAACAACATTTGATGGAGGATCACTCAGAGAAGCGGAGTTCACACTGAAAGGGCCAGAGGTGCAGGAAATCTTAATGCACGGTTCTCATGATGTGCCCTGGTTTCTGAAATTTAAAAATAGGTTTTTATTAGAAGGAGGAGTTGGTTTTTATACCCTGATTGTCTCTACCTTTAAGGAGTCTCTCCACCCAGCTTACAATTGCCTTCCCTTCCTCTCCTCACAACAGGCACCTTTTGTGAGATAGGTGGGGTGGGGCTGAGAGAGTTTGGAGAGAACTGTGACTAGCCCAAGGTCGCCCAGCAGACTTCACGTGAAGGAGTGGGGAATCCAACCCGGCTCTCCAGGTCAGAGTCCGCCGCACCTAACCACTAGGCCACGCTGCCTGCCCGTTAGGCATCTGTTCTCTTAACAGTGGTGCTTTCCTCCAGCCAAGGAAGGGTTCTGCTGGCATGAGCTGAATGAGCGCAAGTCTCCTCGCTCCAGGAGATAGCACTTCTGTTTCTGGAACGGATTCACACAATTCCATCCACCGGTTTCTCTTTTCCTGTTTATGTTGAGAATTTGGTGCGCAGCTTTCGATGGCTGTAACTCCCTTCTTGCAAAAAAGATTTGTTGCTCATTCTCCATGCTCAATATTTGCCCCCAACTGTCAATAATGTAAGACAAAATAAAGTCCAGGGAGGGAGGGCGGAGGGTTGGCGCAAGCAAATGCAGTGTCGCGGCAGGCGCCTCTTTAGCAGACTATTTCATCCCACCCGTATGCAAATCTAACCTTTCTACTATTTGAGCCCAATAAGCCCAAAGACAGGATTTCAATAGGAAATGTTTACTAAAGACTTTCTCCCTTATAATCTGTTGTTTTTAATATCCTTACCACTCCCGCTGAATGTCAATTTCCCCCTGAAGACTGCCGCTGCAAACTTGAATACATTTCCTCTTTATTTATACCATTTAAAATAAGCATTGAGAAATGAATTAAAGTTCTTTTTCTCTGATTTTCTAACATTGCAGTCCAAAATTTGATCATTTGTTTCCGGTATGAATAACAGGTAGCAATTTAATATGTCAGTCAAGAAGAGATTTTACCTTGTTTATGACACAGCGCATCTTCAATGGGAGGGAAATTTGCCTTCCTAACATGTTTATGTAGCATTGGCTTAAAAATAGTCAGTTGCTAGGGTTGCCAGCTCTGGGTTGGGAAATTCCTGGAGATTTGGAGTGGAACCTGGGGAGGATAGGGGCTAGGGAAGGGGGAGGACCTTAGATCTGAAGCAAAGGGTCAATAAAGCAAGGGGCCAAGGTATGGTTGCCAACCTCCAGGTGGTGGCTGGCGATCTCCCGCGACTACAACTGATCGCCAGGCAACAGAGATCAGTTCACCTGGAGAAAAATGGCTGCTTTGGCAATTGGACTCTATGGCACTGAAGTCCCTCCCCTCTCCAAACTCTGTCCTCCTCAGCCTCCACCCCCAAAACCTCCAGGTATTTCCTAACTCCAGGTATTTCCTAACTTTGACCCCTAGGTCAAGGGCCCCTTCTGGTCTGTGCTATGTATTTGTGCTAGAGTTGCCAACTCTGGGTTGGGAATTTCCTGGAAATTTGGGGGTGGAGCCTGGGGAGGGCACGGTTTGGGGTGGGGAGGGAACTCAGTGGGGTATAATGCCATAGAGTCTACCCTCTGAAGCAGCCATTTCCTACATGGGAACTGATCTCTGTGGTCTGGAGATCAATTTAATTCCAGGAGATCTCCAGGCCCCACCTTTGGGGGCTCTAACAAGTCCATGGATTTCCTTAACAGTGGGCTCTGGTTTTGTTCCCCACACACACATACTTTTCAAAACCTGCTCAACCTATTTTTACTAACTTCTCGTGGAATGGATTTACTGCGTTGAAAGTCCCTGGTCAGCCTTTTTGAGTTCATCAGAAGCTGGAGGCCCTTATCCTCTCGATCGCATGCCAACGACTTGTTCCGCCTCGATTTGGTGCTCTGCTCTCCCATGCTTTGGAACGGGCTGCCAACTGGAGACAAGAAAACTCTGGCCGGTGCGATTTCTAAAGCCGACGCTATAAAAAAGCTGTTTGTTCCCTTTAGCGTTTTAAAGAACGGTTCTTCTAGTAGCCGCGTGTGCCTCTGAGCTAATTAACTCCTAATGAGTATGAAACACCCTGGGAAGTTTACATGAAGGGCACTGCAGAGACAAAAAATGGGCCAGGCTGTAGGACTGGGAGAGATTAAAAATTATGATTTTATCCTTTAAAAAAAACACCCAAGATGTTACTGAAGGAGTTTTTCAATATTTTGTTTTAAATGGAGCTGATCAAATCAGCCTTCTGTGCGCTCTTCTGTTGAATTTAATCCTTCCACACTCCCACATCTTTTCTATAGGTCTCTTTTCCTTGGGCAGATGCAGTGGATTGGCGACCCTCAGCATCTGTGACCAACATGTTTGGAATTGGGAAGGAACTTTCTCCCAATGGTTCTTGTAGGTTATCCGGGCTTTCTCCCAAGTTGGGGCTTCAGCGGGGTGTAGTGGTTAAGAGCGGCGGACTCTAATTTGCAGAGCCGGGTTTGATTCCCCGCTCCTCCACATGAAGCCTGCGGGGTGACCTTGGGCCAGTCACAGTTCTCTCAGAAATCTCTCAGCCCCACCTACCTCGCAAGGTGTCTGTTGTGGGTAGGGGAAGGGAAGGTGATTTTAAGCCGCTTTGAGGCTCCTTAAAAGGTAGAGAAAAACGGGGTATATAAACCAACTCTTCTTCTTCTTCTGTTGGTAAGACGCTGGGACGCCACTTCTGCGGAAAACCCAGAAGAGATGTCACACTATTCTAGAAAGCACCAAAATCTCTGTGGTTTCACCACAGAGCTTCCAGCAATTCGAGTGGCGTGGTGTTTTACCATACAGTTTTTGGTGATTCCTAGGCCAGCATGGCAAAATTTCTGGGTTTTCTCTGGAAGTGACATCATGCCATGGTGCCAATGGTGATTTTTCTCCTGCTGGCTGAAGGAATGATGGGGGGTGGGGAATGGGGCTGCTGGAGGGAATGGGGCTGCTGGAGGCCAGGAGACCTGGCTACCCTACCTTGATTGTTTTTAGTGGCTGGGTTTATTTGCATAATTTTTAGTAAATAGTGGGCAAGTGCTGCATAGCCAGAGACAAACAGGGGTCTCCTAGCATCCCATCTTTTGCTTGGAGTAACATGGCAGCTTAAAGACATGTGACGATAACATTCCCTTTAACAGGAACAGAGGGAAGAGAGGGGGAAGAGATGTCAACATAAGAAAGCCTGTATGGCTTACATCTGTCCAGGGACAGCTTGATCTGTGTACTGTTAGTCTGAGACAGCTTCCCCGGATTTATTTACAGCAAATCTTAATAATTAATGAGCAGTTATTATTATAGCGGCTCCAAAAACCATATGGCATGCAGGATGTGAACAAATCTTTCGAGACGGAGCGCTCGGGCGGAAGCTTGTTCTGATTTTGCTGCTTTCTGTCGGAGCAGAAGGCGGAGGTGTTTCCACAGCATGGAGTGTTTACTTACAGGTTTTCGTTCAGAAGGGCTTCTGTCTGTTGAGGCCCCTGACTTTGGAATAAAAACTCCGGGCCGATCCGAGACAGATCTGCCATCTGGAACCGCATGTCAGAGGGGTGTGGGAACCCCGGTGGCATCCAGTCGGACCCCCTTCGCCATGGAGCATCGGAGTCAACAACTTTCAGGATCATGATTTAGGAAGGCCAGGGTCTACATTTCAAACATACCCTTCAGTAGCACAGGCTGGTCCAAAGAATTTAGACTGTGTGGGAGGCAGCTTCCAGACTGGCATGAAAAGCTGCCCTGCCATTGGGGTTGCCAGGTCCCTCTGCGCCACTGGCGGGAGGTTTTTGTGGCCGAGCCTGAGGAGGGCGGGGTTTGGGGAGGGGAGTGGCCATTTTCCCCAGGTGATCTGATCTCTATCGGCTGGAGATCAGTTGTAATAGCAGGAGATCTCCAGTTATTACCTGGAGGTTGGCAACCCTACCCTACCTGCCATAGCAACAGCAGCAAGAGCCACACAGGGACAGAATCTGCACACCCCATTCCCATGCCGCTTGCTCTGCCCCATTCACACCCTCTCTGCTCCCCATCACACCTGAGCTTTATGCAGCTCCTCTAGGGTTGCCAGGTCCCTCTGCTCCACCGGCAGGAGCTTTGCAGGGGCGTGACGCAGACGATCTAGCAATCTCTGCTAAAACGTAGAGTTTGGGCAGAGATTGCTAGAGCGTCCATGTCGCTTCCGGGTATACCCAAAAGTGATGCCAGGATGGCCTGTGCCTCCCCCTCCGCCTGGCCCTGTTTTGCCCGTCGACCAGGTGATGGTTGGCGGGCAGCACGGTGGATTGGCAGACTTTTGCCCACCCCCACCAGGCAATTGGCAAACCTAAGCTGCTCCCACCACTTGCGCCCCCTTTAAAGGGCTTCCCTCCCAGTAGTGACAAAATGCGGCTCAGCAAGGAAATGAAAATAGCCCTTAAAGGACTTAAAGGGAAGGAATGTGGAGAGTAGCTCCACCGTTTTGAAGGCAGAGCTTAGTTCTGTTTTCCCCTCTTGGCAGTTACAAGGGACTAGTCAGTAGTCAACTCACAGCCATCCAGCGGCTTAAACCTTAAAAAATGAGGTGCTTTTTTTTTTTTGCTGGAGTAAAGGGGAAAAATGGGAGCCAGAAAAGTTGTAACCACAACTAAGGTTACCAGGTCCCTCTTCGCCATCAGCGGGATGTTTTGGGGGCAGAGCCTGAGGAGGGCGAGGTTCGGGGAGGGGAGAGACTTCAGTGTCATAGAGTCCAATTGCCAAAGCGGCCATTTTCTCCAGGTGAACTGATCTCTATTGGCTGGAGATCAGTTGTAATAGCAGGAGATCAGCTAGTACCTGGAGGTTACTATGTAGAGAAGCAGCACGTGGCTCTATTAGTTGCCACTGTTTTCAGCATAGGTTCCTTTCTCTCCCAGTACCTGGAGGCTGGCACCCCTAGCACAATGTCAATCCCCATTACTGGGAGGACTTCCTGCTGTCCATGTGGGGAGAAATCCCCATGTGGAAGCAACCGGAGCGCACAATAATCTAACTGCAGAGTCAAGCTAGGGTAAACAATCCAGCGGAGATCTCAGGTTTGTCAGTGCAGGGGACAGGCACAACCGCAAAACTAAATGATCGGTCAGCCTCCCTTTAGGACTGGCAACTCTGCGTTGGGAATTCTTGGAGATTTGGGGTGAAGCCTGGGGGTGGCAGGGTTTGGAGAGGGGAGGGACCTCAGTGGGGTATAATGCCATAGAGTCCACCCCCCAAAGTAGCCCTTTTCTCCAGGGGAACCGTACCCGGGAGGGTATTTGAGAGCCCCGGAGCTACAGCAGCGGTGGTGCTTATGCTGTTGCTTGAAAGGCATTAGGGCAGGGCCAGATCCACCTGCAAGTGCTCTAGATGCTTGTACAATAGGTTTGCCGGGGGGGTCATGGTTCAGAGGTAGAGCATCTGCTCGGCATGCAGAAGGTCCCAGGTTCAATCCCCGGCATCTCCAGTTAAAGGGACCAGGCAAGTAGGTGATGGGAAAGATCCTGGAGAGACGCTGCCGGTCTGAGTAGACAATACTGACTTTGATGGAGCCAGGGTCTGATTCAGTAGAAGGCAGCTTCATGTGTTCATGTTCTCTTCACCACCCGCAGGAGGTTTTTGGGGCAGAGCCTGAGGAGGGCGAGGTTTGGGGAGAGTCCATAGAGTCCAGTTGCCAATGCGACCATTTTCTTCAGGTAAACTGATCTCTATAGGCTGGAGATCAGTTGTAATAGCGGGAGATCTCCAGCTGCCACCTAGAGGTTGGCAACCGTATTGTACAATAGGATAGTGACTGGCCCATTGCTCGAAGATGGTGACGTTTCTCACGAGGTGGGCGTTCTCTGTTTTGGTCCTCGAGATTGCCACGACGACTGCTGGTAATACAAAATATTAGCACAACAATGGTCATTGATGCATGGGAGTTTTACCTGAGGGTTGTTGCTCGCTGGACCCACACTTTCCTGTGGGGACTCTATGCACCAGCGGTCTCCAAGCTCAAATCAAGTCCCGCCTCTTTAAATCCTGCTTTGTGACCGGCTTGCTTGTAGTGCTTACTGTGAGAGAAAATCCCCCCCCACCCAATTGCCACATAAGAAAGCATTTTAAGAACAACAATATAAAAAAGGAGCAGTCTGAAAGGAGTGGGGGAGACATCCAAGCCTCGGTTGTAAAAAGATTTCCTTCTGCTCAGAAAGAGCTCCCACAAAGCAGGAAGCATTTGAATCCCCGCCTCTTTACACGCTGCTTTGTAATTGGCAGCGAAAGAAACCAAGCTTGCACGTCCCGTGCTTTGCCTTATGCACAGGGATTTCACCCGGGCTGAGCTCAGAGGAGAGGGAAGAATCGGGTTAACGGAGGAATGGAAAGTCTCGGGATTTTTGAGGGCTGGCAGCGAGGTCATCTCTAATGGAGGGAAAACTCCTGCATAACTCCAAGGAACAACCGAGACAGATCGGGGCGAACGTGAGAGAAAGTACCCGTGCATAAACAACCCTAGTCTTTGTGGGAATGCTCTGAGATTGGTCCCGTAACATGATTTGACAGAGCGCCTTTATACCGATGGGGCCTCGTTGTCGACAACAGCAAGGCCACTCCGCAAAGGAGATTGGTGGCAAGCGATTGTAAGTCAGGCAGATGCCAGCGATTGATGTTGTCTACGTGAGTGAAAAGAATGGCTTCTGATTGTCTTTTCAGGAATTTGCCGATTTCGTGTATCGAATGGTTACACAGAAGTTTCAAGAGGTGACGGACCGTTTTGCTTCCATCCATGCACGTCACAAATCCCTTGCGGGAATTGTAATGACCAGAGGTAAGCGGTGACTTTATTGCATGCTAGTTTGCTACCCTATAATTTACGTAGGGTATTTTTTTTCCTGGTACATTTTTCCCCTCTAGTGAAACAATAGTATACCGCTGCTACCAGGGTACTAGATAACATTTTTGTAGGTATTTAGGTCTTTATTATATTTACATTCAATTAATCTTTGTTGCAATTAATCTGGCAGTACATTCCTAAAAACAGTTATGCTCTTTTGAGTATTGAGGTCCTTGGGCTCAGAAGGGTGTAACTGTGCTTAGCATGGTGTAGTGGTTAAGAGCGGTGGTTTGGAGTGGTGGACTCTAATCTGGAGAACCGGGTTTGATTCTCCACTCCTCAACATAAGTGGCAGAGGCTAACATGGTGAACTGGATTAGTTTCCCCACTCCTACACATGAAGCCTTCTGGGTGACCTTGGGCTAGTCACAGCTCTCTTAAAGCTCTCTCATTCCCACCTCCCTTACAAGGTGTCTGTTATGGGAAGGGGAAGGGAAGGTGATTGAAGAAGAAGAAGAATAGTTGGTTATTATATGCCGACTTTCTCTACCACTTAAGGGAGACTCAAACCAGCTTACAATCTCCTTCCCTTCCCCTCCCCACAACAGACACCCTGTGAGGTAGGTGGGGCTGAGAGAGTTTGACTAGGCCAAGGTCACCCAGCTGGCTTCATGTATAGGAGTGGGGAAACAAATCTAGTTCACCAGATTAGCCTCCGCCGCTTCTGTGGAGGAGGGGGGAATCAAACCCGGTTCTCCAGATCAGTGTCCACCGCTCCAAACCACCGCTCCAAACCACCGCTTTTAACCACTACACCACGCTGTTAGCCACTTTGATTCTTCCTTACGTGGTAGAGAAAGTCGGCATTTAAAAACCAACTCTTCTCCTTCTGTGGACTGAATTTCCAGTGCAATGCAATAGATAGTGTATGAGCCTTCGATGCGGAATCCTGTTCAGCGGTGATGCTTCCTACCAAGAGTGAAACACCTTGTCTCAGCCTAAAGATTCCCACATGCTATAAAACTAAAATCCCCCTCTAGCTGAGCAATGGGCTTCAAATAGGTTGCCAGCTCCAGGTTGGGAAATTCCTAGAGATTTGGGGGTGGAGCTTTAGGAGGGCGGAGTTTGGAGAGGGGAGAGAGCACAGCAGGGATGGGATGCCATTGAGTCCATCCTCCAGAGCTGCCAGTTTCTCCAGGGGGACTGATCTCTGTCACCTGGAGATCAGTGGTAATTTTGGGAGATCGCCAGACCCCACCTGGAGGTTGGCAACCCTAGCTTCAAATGCCCTCAATATTTGGGTTTTTTTAAAAAAAAAAATATCCCAGCAAACATACAGATAAAAAGAATCTGCCCTTATGCAGGATGGTCTCCAATCTATTTCTGTGACATGAACACATGAAGCTGCCTTCTACTGAATCAGTCCCTTGGTCCATCAAAGTCAGTATTGTCTACTCAGACCGGCAGCGGCTCTCCAGGGTCTCAGGCAGACGTCTTTCACATCACCTACTTGCCTAGTCCCTTTAACTGGAGATGCCGGGGATTGAACCTGGGACATTCTGCATGCCAAGCAGAGGCTCTACCACTGAGCCACGGCCCCTCCCCTAGACTTCTGCTAATGCATCTTGGGTATTAGGCTGCTGTACGTAAACTGGCATGGAAGCAGCATTGGTAGATTCTATCTCTGTACAACAGCCTTTTTGACAATTATACCTGCAAGCTGCTCATGTGACAGGGTGATATGCATCATCCCCAAGATGGCGGTGGCAATAGGTGGTGGGCCAGACCACCTATTGGTGGTGGGCCAGACATGGACCAGTGGAACAGACACTGGAAGACAGCTGTGAGGGCCAAACTTCTCCTGGGAAGATTGCATGTGATGCTCAGTTTTTGGTCACTTTGACTTGTATACAAAGCCATATGGACAGCTCTTCTCTTGACCATACTCAGCAAGCTTTCCCCTAAAAATCTGCCTGGTAATGCAAAGTCAAGTGGAAGTCTCAGCTACTTTCGTCCCCGTTTAAATCATACCTGCTTTGGCTTGATTGAGCAGGGATGCCTGCCTTTTCCTGGGTCATCTACAGCAAAGCTTCTTAAACTGTGGGTCATGACCCCATATGGGGGTCGCGTAACTGAATGTGGGGGTCGCGGAAAATTTGGCAACAGTAAATGGTAATTGGTCCTCGTAGGTTGTCCGGGCTGTGTGACCGTGGTCTTGGTATTTTCTTTCCTGACGTTTCGCCAGCAGCTGTGGCCGGCATCTTCAGAGGAGTAACACTGAAGGACAGTGTCTCTCTTCAGTGTTACTCCTCTGAAGATGCCGGCCACAGCTGCTGGCGAAACGTCAGGAAAGAAAATACCAAGACCACGGTTACACAGCCCGGATAACCTACGAGAACCAATGAACTCTGACCGTGAAAGCCTTCGACAGTAAATGGTAAAATTATGTGTCTACCAAAGAATTGTTTCATAATAAATTTCTTTATGATTTATTATCAGTAAATGTTTGATTTGTATACCTGTTTTATATACCTATATACCCAGAGTCTCGTAAAAATTTCTCGTGCGAAAAGGGGTTGCGAGTGGGAAAACGTTTAAGAAGCCCTGATCTACAGCATCATTTTCAACGGTCACTGTTGTACTTTCTACCCCAAAGCAGTGAATGTGTAAAATCATTTTTATATATAAAAAGACAATACTGAATACATCCTTAAAACACCAGCAAGAGAAACAGCACAGGTTACCCATGCCTCTACTGATTCCTCACTGGAGAAGACGTTCCGCAACATAGGGGCTAGCACAGGAAAGGCCCTGATCCGAGAAGGCAACATCTTAGTTTTCACAAATCATGGAGCTTGGATTATGGGCACATTAGATGATTGGACTGTTTGAATACATTTGGTAGAATTTTACACTACGTGCAGTTTAATTCCCTCCAGTTCAGATAAATAAGAGTGCTACTTCCCAAGGGGTAAACGTTAGGGTATTGGATAACTGAGAGTATTCAAAATTGAATTGTTTTATATTTATATTTTATTACTGTTAATAAAAATACAACCAATATATTAACAACAGAGACATTACCTATTATACTGAGCTGTGAGTCAAATCTCATAACAGTTCTATGTTGTTTTTTTAGTGGTTTAACAGCAGTGGCATTTGTCATAACTCTCCGGAGTTAGATGCATGGACGAAACTTTGGAAGTATGATCCAATCCCAGGTGTTTTGCATCCTACACACAGTTTCATTTCAGCTCTGAAAAGTACAAAGGCAGCAAATCGTGTATCAAATGCTGATGATTATCTCAAGATATACATATGTTTGGAGCCTGACAGACAATTTTTCAGAAAAGGCAGGAGGTATCCGATGCATATTCAGAGGAGGCTTGCTAAATTATCTGGAACAAACTGGCATTATGCTGTAGGCTCAGGCTGTGCAATATGTTAACTGCTACAGGCATGTATTAGATCACCAAACCGAACTGAACCACTGTAGGACTGGAATAGAACGAAGGCCTCCTAATCCACCATCATCCCATCCCTCTATTAACCAAAAGTCCATTCCAAAATCCATATCATAGAACTATGGAGCTGGAAGGATCCAGGTGGATCATCTAGGCCAAAGCTTCTTAAGCTGTGGGTCGCGATCCCAGACGGGAGTGCATAACTGAATGTGGGGGGTCGCAAAAAATTTGGCAATAGTAAAATTTCTTTATGATTTATTATCAGGAAATGTTTGATTTGTATACCTATTTTATATACCTATATACCCGGGGTCGCATGAAAATTTCTTGGGCAAGAAGAGGTCGTGAGTGGAAAAAGTTTAAGAAGCCCTGATCTAGGCAAGGGATCTGGCCTCATAAGGTTTTCAAGGCAAGAAATGAACAGAGGTGATTTGCCACCGACTTCCTCTGTGAAGCAACCCTGGTTCATAGGACAAATCTCATCTCTTACTCAACAGAATGTGTTTTGGCTACTTCCTGCCTTATGTAATTCCTGGTATGAAGAGAGACAGCTTGGTGTGAGAGCCATCAGTGGTTAAGAGCGGTGGTTTGGAGCGGTGGACTATAATCTGGAAAAGCGGGTTTTATTCCTGACTTACAGAATCATAGAATCATAGAGTTGGAAGGGACCACCAGGGCCATCAAGTCCAATCCCCTGCACAATGCAGGAAATTCACAGCTACCTCCCCCCTCCACACCCCTAGTGACCAGAAGATGGCCAAGATGCCCTCCCTCTCATCATCTGCCTAAGGTCACAGAATCAGCATTGCTTCACTTCACTTCTACACGTGAAGCTAGCTGGGTGACCTTGGGCTAGTCACAGCTCTCTTAGAGCTTTCTCAGCCCCACCTACCTCACAGGTTGTCTATTGTGGGGAAAGGAAAGGAAGGTGATTGTACGCCAGTTTGATTCTTCCTTAAGTGGTAATGAAAGTCGGCATATAAAAGCCAACTCTTCTTCTTTTTCTCCAAAACTCAGTGCAAATGGAGAGATGGTCCCACTACTCCCCCAAATTCCCTGCATATAGCCAAGGACTCAAGTGGGGTAATCAAAGATAATATCAGGCTTCCAAGCTGAGTCGAGATTTCTGGGGCCCCAAAGAGCCAGACATGCATTTTGACACGCACTATGTCCTTTTCACTTGCCTTGAGTAATCAGGGTCCATAACTAACCACGAACACACTCAGGAATTGTAGGGTATTTCATACAGAACCCACAGAGATGTGGTCCTACCACTACCAGATACCATGTTTCTAAAAGAAAGCCCGAAATATATTTAAATATTATTTCTGGAACCTTTATGATTTAAGACAGTCTTGATTTGGGAGTGAGGTTTGGTAATACGACTTTTTACTATTTGGGATTTGTAATAGTGCTTTCCCTCCCCACCTGTAATCACCGGGCATCATAAAGAATCCCTGTCATGCATTCTACGGCTCATCTATTATTTCCAGAGTCCCTCTTCAGGAAATAAAGCCCTGCACTTTTACAGCAGATGAAGGGAGGCTAGTATTTAAACACAATTTTCCCATTTGAACTCGATACATCTTGACAGTTTAAATATAGACAGAAACATTACTGTCCTTTTTTCTCCCCTCTTCAAAATACATAATCTAAGAAGTTCAGTCCTCTTCAGAAGAGGAGGTACGGAATCTCACAGAAGAGAGCTATACATTGATTTCTTTTCTCTGTATCTGACTCCAATTTTCTCTCTCCTCTTTTTTTGTTATGAAGCTGACAATCACTTTGATCTTAAAAGCAAGCGGGGAGGCCTTTTCGGTTATCTTATATGAAATAAAGATGAAGTGGACAAAAGGGGCTCCAAAACAGCAATTTCACGCTGTGATAAAAGACGGCAAATTATCACCCATATCTCATGAAATGGATCTTAATAATTGCTAAGTGGAGTAGCAGGAGGAAAAGTAAAAAGTTGGCCGTCTGTCTCCATGGATCTTGCTAGTCATTTTAGGATTCACAATGCACGGCACCCAAGTGTAATCAACAATATTGACGGGCAATCGATTTCTAGCCCAGAGTTTACCACCAAGTTGGAAGCTAGTAAAATATATTACCAGAGGGTTACAATAGACCGGCAGCTTAAGGACCCAAGATGCTATGCTAAGTGTTAAGTCCGTGTGGGGAGGACACACGAGGTCGAGACGGAGTTCCAACACAATGCTTTATTGTAGTACAGAACAGAACTGAGAACTGTGTGAACCGGCCCCGCTTATATTTCCCCCTGGCCGCTTGCGGCCACTCCCCCCCTGATCCGTGATAAGGGGGAACAACCCCCGGGTCGCCAATGGCACAACCCGGCTTAGGGCCAATGGGGCACGCTGGCTTGGGCCAATAGCGCGAGCAGGGTTTAGGAGCCTTCACCTGGGACTCAAGCTCCTAGGTCTCCCCCTGCTTACCCACCTAACTATTTACATACATAACTCTAAGCATCCTCTGAACTCAAAACGGCAAGATCGAGCATGCAAGCTTGACGAAATTCTTTCCTGGACAATGCTCAGGGGGACTTCTTCACACATTCTGTCGTGGATGGCCCATACATTTAACCATACGTAGTGGTTAAGAGCAGTGGTTTGGAGCGGTGGACTCTGATCTGGAGAACCGGGTTTCATTCCCCACTCCTCCTAGGGTTGCCAGGTCCTTCTTCGCCACCGGCAGGAGATTTTGGGGCAGAGCCTGAGGAGGACGGGGTTTGGGGAGGGGAGAGACTTCAATGCCATAGAGTCCAATTGCCAAAGCGGCCATTTTCTCCAGGTGAACTGATCTCTATCGGCTGGAGATCAGTTGTAATAGCAGGAGATCTCCAGCTATTACCTGGAGGCTGGCAACCCTAACTCCTCCACATGAGAGGCGGAGGCTAATCTGGTGAACCAGGTTGGTCTCCCCACTTGTACACATGAGTGGGAGACGTTCATCTGGTGAACTGGATTTGTTTCCCCACTTCCACACACGAAGCCAGCTGGGTGACCTTGGGCTAGTCACACTCTCTTAACCTTGCCTACCTCACAGGGTGTCTGCTGTGGGGGGGGGGGGGAGAAGTCTGCAAAGTCATCACATCCACTCCTCCGCCAGGGCTTGATTGTTCCCGATAGTCCACAATTTAAGAGGGATGTTGACAAGTTGGAGCATGTCCAGAGGAGGGCAACCAGAATGGTCAAAGGTCTGGAATCCATGCCCTATGAGGAGAGACTTAGGGAGTTGGGTTTGTTTAGTTTGGAGAAGAGAAGGTTGAGGGGAGTCATGATAGCCATGTTTAAATATTTGAAGGGATGTCATGTTGATGAGGGAACTAGCTTGTTCTTTGTTGCTCCAGAGACTAGGACATGGAGTAATGGATTTAAACTAATAGAAAAGTGATTCCACCTTAACGTTAGGAAGAACTTTCTGACGGTGAGGGCTGTTCGACGGTGGAACGCGTTGCCTCGGAGGGTGGTGGAGTCCCCGCCTTTGGAGGTCTTTAAGCAGAGGTTGGATGGCCAAACACACAGGGAGAGCGATGGAAATCTAGAGTCGTTCCTCCTCCCCCTGGAGTTGCAGCAGCGGATAACGTAGCCCCCCCCCTCCAAAAAATGTTTTGATTTGTGTGACAAGCTACACGTGGCTATTAAAATACAATCGTACTTTGCATCATAAACCGCAGGGGGTAAATCATAGACGAGGGTCTGAGAAGTTCTGGAAATGATTCCCTGACAGTCCAGATACCGGGGCCGGAGCCAGATTCACAGCTTCCTCTATCCCAAAACGCATTGATCAAAAAAAAAAAAAACCCAGCAACAACGCACAATTCTCTGGAAGAGCGGCAGAGGGAGAAATTATTCTGCTAAGTCAGTGTTCTCCTCGCCGGGGCTCCATTCTTTTCTCTTGGCACAGAGGGGAGTAAATGAAATGGGCCATAGAAATGAGAACCGGAGAAGTCTGCAAAGTCATCACATCCACGCCTCTGCCAGGGCTCGATTGTTCCCGATAGTCCACTCTCTTTTCCTAATCGAGATTTAAATGTCTCAATTAGCAGAGGGGCTCTCAGCGCTTCCTCTGGGAGATCCTTCCATTCTAAAGAGCCTTCGCTGTTAATAATAGCTCTCTTTTGTTGTTCAACTCTCCCTTTTCCTTTCTTTGTTTTTGTTGCTCTTTCTCTTTATAACACCCCCCCACCCCAGAAAATGCTGAACACCCTCTCCTTCTTTGGGCTCGCCCCTTTCAGATACTTGTGGGTGGAGATCCTATTCCCTTAGCTGTCAGGGAGCGAAGCGATACGCTTTTGTTTTAATCTCTCCTTCCAAACTTGCAAACGCTTAATCGGGTTTTGTGGCCGCTCTTGATTTACATCCAGTTTGTCAGCATCGGCTTCTCTCTGTCCTGTGGTGTTCCATGGGCCTGAGCCGACTTGTCTTGGATCCCTAGTGAATAGGGCTATAGAAAAACTGGGGAGAAATGGGGTTCTCTTTCTGAATTCCCTTGAATGGGAACAGAAAGTGCGCTAATCTTCCAGAGGTCACGAACACATGAAGCTTCCTTATACTGAATCAGACCCTCGGTCCATCAATGTCAGTATTGTCTACTCAGACTGGCAGCGGCTCTCCAGGGTGTCAGGCAGAGGTCTTTCACATCACCTACTACCTGGTCCTTACCAGAGATGCCAGGGATTGAACCTGGGATCTTCTGCATGCCAAGCAGATGCTCTACCACTGAGCCACGGCCCCTCCCCTTACTTACACATAGCTTGTTTGGCCTGGATTGGATGCTGTTTTCCCACCTTCCCACAGCATTCTGGTGCTTCTGTGCATCCCCTGGTTTTTCCCCATTGATCCTGCAAATCCAAAACTGCTTTGCTGTGACTCTTTGGGAAAGACCACAGCAAAGCTGGGGTGGCATCCATGTGGATGAGAGAGTCGGGATCTTCCTAGCCGCACCCACATTAGCATAAATTTCCCTGCCCTTTTTGTTGTGGAACTGTGCTTTTCCCCTTACATCCTTGCCATGAAACAGACTAGAGACTGCCTTTTTTAATGTTGCTGGGACTTCAGAGAACTGTAGCGACAGACTATTGTAAAGTTTTATCACAATAATGGCCTGTCAATTGATTAAAAAAGAAAAGGCTCCCCATCTGTGGCATATGGGGAGAATGGCTGCCATGGAGGACTGGGGTAGGGAAACGAAGCCTCTACTCGGGGCAACCTTCAGTTTGAGAGCAGGTTTTTGGGGAGGGGTGATATTGGAGCCAGCCGAAGTCTTGACCAAGGCAGCTCTTGTGAAGGAGACTGCTCATCCACACGGGTGAGCAGTCTTCTTCAGAACAAAGCTTGTTCAGCAGCTGTTGAAGCTGGTGCTTTTAAGTTGGAGGGTATATCCCTCTGGACGGGACTGGGTGAGCCCCATCTTTTCAATGACGCTTCTGCCTCCAAGACTTTCCTGATCCAGTTCACACCATTGAATGGTGATGGATAGTTTGAAGATAAATGTCACACAATTTTGAAAGCAGAGCTTAGCTCTGACCTCCTTCCTGTAGTGGTGATACAGGACATATCCACAGCCACTGTGAAGATTCCCCTTAGATGCCCTGGGAACACCTCCAGACATGTTCAGAATAAACCCAATGTCATGTGGATGTACCCTTTTAATCTGAGAACTTCGTGGGTCCTGACAGATCTCTAGCTCAGAAGGATCTAAAACTGGTGATCCGCCCCCTCCCGCGGAAAGGAATAGCCTCTATTCAAGGCAGATGTGAGTTTGTTTTGCCGAGAAAATGAACCTTTCCCCCCCCCTTTCAGAAGAGTCATTAGCTATGGAGCTGCTAGGACCACCCAATAAACTGTATTAACCCTTTCCCACCAGGGCCATGGAGAAACGTATTGATCAACTAATTGTTAAGTGGATAATTTTGTACGGACCCCGAATGATGTTATAAATATCCAAATTTCCCTTGGCGGAAAAAAGGTTCCCCACCCCTGCCATAGAGTTTTCAAGGCAAAAGATGTTCAGACGTGGTTTGCCATTGCCTGCCTCTGTGTAGCGACCCTGGCATTCCTTGGAGGTCTCTCATCCAAATACTTGCCAGGGTCGAGGCCTTCATCAAAAGCATGCTTCTCCAAAATAAGCATTCCTTTCTTGTTGATTATGATGGGTTTTCTGACTGGTACCATCACAAAAGAAACCTGGGTTGTCCACGGTGACTGTCTAGGCTACTGAAAAATATTCATGCCTTAAACTAAACCAAAGTCTCTTCCACAATATAGAATGGATAAAATTATCAGGAGTAGAGGTGGAGGTTTATTAAAGTTCTGAACCCAAATACAATAGCTATATAAATATATCTGTGCATGCATTCATACACCAGTGTTGGCAGAAAACAATAGAGAATTCTTTTGATTGATTTGTTAAACAGGAAACAAAGAATGAACACCAAATTATTGCTTACCATCTAGAGATGAACCATCGTTGAAAATTACATGAAATTGTATGCCATGAATAATTCACAAGGGTGACTTTAAACTATCATTATTTCTAGCTCTCCTTTATGGTGAACAAGCAGTTCATGTCAGTCATCACCAACCTAATAAGAGGTGGATTATATATCTATATTATATATAGATATCCATATATTATCTATCTATCTATCTATCTATCTATCTATCTATCTATCTATCTATCTATCTATCTATCTATCTATCTATCTAAAGCCTGATTTGTGCAGGGGAAGGTTGCTTGTTCCATATGCAAGTATGTAGAATAACAAAGTTATCTTTTTTGTGTGCCGCTGTATACGAAGCTTGAAGGCTGATGGGTTTTCTTATTTATTTAGCACCTTTGTATATGTTCCCTTACAAGTTAAAGACTGTGGCTTCCAGTCACGGGGAAAAAAAGATGATTAAGTGATTATGGAAATTCATACACTTATGCATAATATGGAGTAAGGGGACTGAAATATCTTTTTCTCCCTCTCCTAAAACACTGGATCTCAGAGACACCCAATGAAGTTGATTGGCTGGGGATTTAGGGCAGACCAAAAGGAAGTACTTCTTCATTTAATGGGCAACTTGTGGGATTCATTCTTATAAGAGTGATGGCTGGTAACATCCATGACTTTAAAAAAGGAGATTAGACAAATTAATGGTCGCCAGGGCAGCAATGGGGAACAGGGTTCTTGCGCAGGGGAAGGTATAAACCCTTTCCCTCCATCCTCTTTTCTTGGTTTCAGTGCTCCCATCCATCCAGAGCTGCTTTTGCTCTGTGGAAGAAACACGTTGGGTAATTTGCCTCAGGAAAATGGTGTAGGGAAAGAGGTTGGGGAAAAACCCGTGTGCTACAATCCTGATCCGAATTCGGCTTCTGCCCAAACCATCAAAAATCCATGGCAGATTTGTTCACGGATCTTATTCATTTCTTTACTTCAATTATGCCCTGCCTTTCTCCATAGTGCGGTCCCAAAGCAGATTACATAGTTCTCCTCGCCTCCATTTTATCCTCACAACAACAACCCTTTGCAGTAGGTCAGGCTGAGAGTAACTGGACCCAGCGAGCTTCCAAGGCAGAGTGTGGATTTGAACATGGGTCTCCTAGATCCTTTAAAACTCTAACCTCTACACCACACTGGTTAAAACTCTAATTTCTATACCACACCTCTACATCTTCTGGCATTAAGGTTACCAGCTCCAGTCTGGGAAATTCCTAGAGATTTGGGATGTTGCCCCAGTATGGCAGCATTTGGGAAGAGGAGGGACCTCAGCGGGGTGTAGGGGAGGGGCTGTGCCTCAGTTTGTAGAGCTTCTACATGGCTTGCAGAAGGTCCCAGGTTCAATCCCTGGCATCTCCAGTTAAAGGGCCTAGGCAAGTAGGTGACGTGAAAGACCTCTGCCTGAGACCCTGGAGAGTCGCTGCTCGTCTGAGTAGACAATACTGATTTTGATGGTCCAAGGGTCTGGTTCAGTATAAGGCAGCTTCATGTGTTCATGGGTTCATGCCGTGGAGTCCATCCTCCAAAGCAGCCATTTTCTCTGAGGGAATTGTTCTCTGCAGTCTGGAAATTCTGGGATTTCCAGTGTGATTCTGGGAGAGCTCCAGGTCCTACCTGGAGGTTGGCAACCCTGTCTGTTATCACAATGCTATTGTAAACAGAATTACACTGTTCTAAACCCATAGTCTTTCCTGGATTTAGAAGGATGTAGGAGTGAATTGCCCTGACCTGGATAGCCCAGGCTAGCCTGATCTCGTCAGATCTCAGAAGCTAAGCAGGGTCAGCCCTGGCAAGTATTTGGATGGGAGATCTCCAAGAAATACCAGGGTTGCTGTGCAGAGGAAGGCACTGGCAAACCACCTCTGTTAGTCTCTTGACATGAAAACCCAAAAAAAGGGGTCGCCATAAATCGGCTGCAACTTGACGGCACTTTACACACACACACGCAGGAGTGCATTGCTAGTCTGCCAGCCACAATCCCGATTAGCTCCACCCTTCTTGTTTCTGCAAGGCCTTATAGCCTTCTTTTTTTTTTCCATCAAGTCACGACTTATGGCAACCTAGGGTTGCCAACCTCCAGGTACTAGCTAGAGATCTCCACAACAGATCTCCAGCCAATAGAGATCAGTTCTCCTGGAGAAAATGGCCGCTTTGGCAATTTTCTATGGCATTGAAGTCCCTCCCCAAACCCCGCCCTCCTCAGGCTCTGCTCCAAAAACCTTCCACCAGTGGTGAAGAGGGACCTGGCAACCCTATGGCAACCCCTGGTGGGGTTTTCAAGACAAGAGACATTCAGAGGTGGTTTGCCATTGCCTGCCTCAATGTCACAACGCTGGTATTCCTTGGAACACTGAGATCTTATGAGATCAGGCTAGCCTGAGCTATCCAGGTCACGGCACATATAACCTACACACTTTCCAGTTTTTTTTCTGTTTAGCTGTAAATCCCAGAAACTTGCATTATTCATGAACGAACACTGAAATTATCTGCATGCTGAATCCAGTGTTTTTTCTAATAAATTCTACACTTTCGTTGGGCAGTCATTGAATATAAACTGATGGTAAGCATTATTCAAACATTGTTGGTAGGTACAATCAGCAACAGCTCACTGTTTCTTACATAGGAAAACTTCTTCAGGTAGGGATCCAAATCCCATTTTCCAAACACTTTTCTGTTAGGTCTGTCCCAGACTCTCATCTTCTAACGGGCAAACTGGAAATTGCCCTAACACATCTTGGGGAGGAAAGAAAGAAAATTATTTCTATGGCATATTACAGGTTTGCTGACCAAGCTAGAGTTACATTTTTTTTAGTTGTGTAAGAGTTTGGAGCCCTGACCTGGATGGCCCAGGCTAGCCTGATCTTGTCAGATCTCAGAAGCTAAGCAGGGTCAGCCCTGGTTAGTATTTGGATGGGAGACCACCAAGGAAGACCAGGGTTGCTGTGCAGAGGAAGGCACGGGCAAACCACCTCTGTTAGTCTCTTGCCATGAAAACCCCAAAAGGGGTCGCCATAAGTCGGCTGCGACTTGAAGGCTCTTTACACACACACAAGAGTTTGGAAGCTTTTATGTTTCACGGATCTCTTCATCAGGCAGAAGGGAAAGGTAGCAATGTTCCATTTTTCAAGAGAGCAAATTAGGTTGCATGGGACTGATAACATTTGCATTGCTGATAATGGGTTATTTACAAGGCTGAAAACATTTGCATTGCTGATAATGGTCTATTTGGAAAGCTGGGTTACAAGTAACTGAAAACATTTGCAATTTACAAAATGATTCAGTGGGGTATTAGAGACAACAGAGCTTTAGGAAGGACTCACAGCATGCAAACGATTTTGGGGGGGAACCTACAGTAAGTTGTAGAAGAAGATTTTTACCCTTTTATTTCAACAGGGCTAGAATTGCCGTAGAAATCATTCATAATCAGAAAAAGTAGCTTGAAAGCAGGAATTTAAACCCCAGACCGACCTACATATTTGGGATCTAAACTAGTATATGGAGATGGCCATAATTTGTTGCTGGAGCGCGTGCTTTGCAGTCCATGGCATCTTTGGGTAAAGATTGGGAATGATATTACCTTTGGACCTCAGCCAATACTAGACGAACCGATGAACTGATTCTGTGCACAGCAGTTTCTTATATTTCTCCCTCCACCCATCCCACCTAACCTCTGCCACCTCATATACCATGTACTTAGAATCATAGAATTGGAAGGGAACACCAGGGTCATATAGTCCAACCCCCTGCCCAATGCAGGAAATTCACAACTGCCTCCCCCCCACCCCCAGTGACCCCTACTCCATGCTTACTTCCATACATTAAAAGAGTCAGTTGTTCAGTAGTGTTCCAAACCCTCTTCCTTTTGTGTTTACTTTTAAATTTGAGGATTTTACCAAAAGGGCACTAACGGTTTCCACATGGACGTTTGCTCCACCTTGGTTTCTGTATATCAGCACTGCTTTGGGAACATCCATATGACATCATTCTCTGCTCACCCTGCTTCTGTCTTTCCCCCCTCTATGCTGCAATCGTTTCAAATACTGGTTTAGTATAATCTTGGAAAAACCACAGTCAAAATGTGTGTAGATGGAAAGGTGTGTATTGTTAGCCTCCACAGCCACCATTTCCCCCACAACTATACACACCCCAGAGGACTTTTAAAAAATCAGTAATTGACAGATTACTATAGCTCAGTAACGTTATAATGTTATAACAATCTATTGCAACACTGTCCTAGATTGCAGCTTTCTTTCTTTCTTTTTAAATATGCCTAGCACTTTTGCTGTGGTGTTTTAAGGGGAAATGTGTAAGCTGTGTATTTACTCTTATAACTCCACAATGAAAAGGGCATTCCCCCCAATGATATGGGAACTATTAATTATTCCAGTAGGTAGTTATAATGTTATAACACTACAGCGGTCTGTCAATTCTCAGTTCTTTAAAAAAGCCCTCTAGTGGAAGAGACAGATTATAGCTGTAGGGGACTGATATAAAGAAAATGTGGAGAGAACTGCTGTGTGAACATTCGGTTACCACTGCGAATTCCTTAGCGTTTTCTGCAGGAATAAGAGCAAAACGCAAGTGAATAATTTGGCGCCCCCTGGTCTCAGTTTTTCCTGAGCAGGCTTATGGTAAGACTCTGGTCATTTGTGGACTGCTTCTTAGGTGTGTTTGATCTCTACCTACAGATGCTTTCCAGTGGTTTTGCCCCCACACACACACAAACACACATTGTCATACCCTTTGTAATGAAATAGAGAAATGATTACCGATTCTTACTTCTTTATGCATGTGGATGAGTGAGCGGGCATTCAAGCCTTTCTGTTTACCATTCTGTACCTTTGTAGAACGGCATGGTCAGACACTGTCCAGATGGTTCTCGTGCAATGTCAAGAGTTGGCAATATTGCCGTTCAGATATAAAGGTATAGTCAGCACCCTTCCTTTCTGGCCCAGCTCAGGCATGGAAAGCTCTGGAAAATCAAATCTATAGCAAATAACAAGCAAAGGTGTTGCAAATGAAGTTAATAAACTTCATTTCTTCCCCCCCCCCAAAGAAGACAGCACAAAATATCTTCCCCACTAAAAGCAATAATTTCCCTTTGCTTTTCTCTTTCCCTCCTCTCCATCCCATTCCCCCACACATGCTGACACAGCAACTCTTCCACCTCATGCTTCCCCCCCTCAATGCAGTTACCTTGCTCCATTTCCTTTTCAAATTGAAAACTATTATGAGGGTTTAGCCCAATAATAAAAACCTATAGTTATAAATTTTTCACCCATTATTTCTAGTTTTTTTATCCCAGACGTTATTTCATGCAAGGCTTGGAGGGGGAAGAAATATTCAGACATTTTTCCAGGCAGATGGGTCAGGTGTCAAGGTTATAATAACGAAAGAAGTTCTGTTTCCCTGGTCCATATGAAATTGTGTGGCTGTAGGGTGGTAAATAATTGGTATGGCAGCATAGTCGGATTTAAAGCAGGGTAAAAACAAAACGCTACATTTCTCTCTCTCTCTCTCTCGCTCTCTCGCTCTCTTGCTCTCGTTCTCTGTTGTGTTAATGCTATGTGTCTCCTGAGCTTAATTCTTTTTAATGGCTATTTAATTACTTAGACTATAGTCGTTCCTCTGGGCTGCCAGAAAAATGAAACAACAGTCTTGCAAAAACTTATTACACTGCAAACATTTTTGAGTGTGCCATTTACAAACAGTTTGTATCATTCATTTTTTACCCATTCATTTTTTACCCATTCATTTTACCCATTTTAAGTTTAAGTTTCCCTGGAAATGACATCAGTCCTCCCTAGCAATTGCTGAAAACTGTTTTCATGTCAACTTTGGGCCTATAGGTTTTATCATAGAGTTTCTGACACTTCATAGAAAGGCATGATGTCACTTCCAGGTTTTCCCAGAAGTTACATCACACCATGCTGATGACCCCCAGTGTCCCAATGGCTACCCTAACTCTGGATCATGTGAGCACAGTGGTAGGGTTGCCAGGTCCCTCTTTGCCACCAGCGGGAGGTTTGGGGGGGGGAGCCTGAGTAAGGCGGGGTTTGGGGAACCACTTCAATGCCTTTGGGTCCAATTGCCAAAGCCGCCATTTTCTCCAGGTGAACTGATCTCTATCGGCTGGAGATCAGTTATAACAGCAGGAGATCTCCAGCTAGTACGTGGAGGTTACAATACAAAATAGGCACCTCCGTGCCAGTACCAATGGTTAGAAAATCTGCAACGGAGTCTTCACCAATAAGATTTTTTGCTATTTTTGTACTGCTTACACATATAACAGCAACAATACAAGAGTGAAAGATACATATAAGAACAGTCAAAGTTATATACAGTATGTACAATCTAAATAGGGTGCAGTCTCAGTGCACCAATTGCCATGTTCTTTCAAGTAAATGTTCCTCGGGGGACTGAGAACAGAGTGAAAGATTTGACTATTGGGTACGATTTGGATATGTTTACTGTAAGTATTGCATAGTGTATTGATACATAAACAGCTTACTTTTGAGATGTATACTAGATGCAACACTGTATGCTTTATTTAATTTAGGTTTGGGGCTGAAGAAAAGATTTGAAACGGCCGTCCCCCACCTTTTCCCAAAAAGTGTGCTTTGGGGATAGTACCTACTACTGGACTTTTTGAAGAAAATACAACTTTTACTTGAAAGAACATGGCAATTGGTGCACTGAGACTGCACCCTATTTAGATTGTACATACTGTATATAACTATGACTGTTCTTATATGTATCTTTCACTCTTGTATTGTTGCTGTTATATGTGTAAGCACCAATAAGATTTTTTGCTACTTTTGTACTGAAGACTCCGTTTCAGTACCTGGAGGTTGGCAACCCTACACAGTAGCCAACATAGTTTTGCCATTTGATAATATACAGTGCAGTTCTAAAGACAGCCTTCTGTGTGGGTAATGGTAACCCCATTCTGTCATAACCAGGGTCAGCAAAATACATTGATAAGCTAGCAGAAACATTTATGAGTAGGCTTGCCAGCTCTGGGTTGGGAAATAACTGGAGATTTTGTGGGGTGGAGCCTGAGGAGGGTAGGGTTTGGGGAGAGGAGGGACGTCGGTGGGGTATAATGGCATGGAGAGTCCACCTTCCAAAGCAGCCATTTTCTCCAGGTGAACTGATCTCCGTCGCCTGGAGATCAGTTGTAATCCCAGGAGATCGCCAGCTGCCACCTGGAGTTTCAACAACAACCAGCACGTAGGCTCCAATGTAAAAAATGGCACTAACACAAGCAATATTCCAACAATAACTGTAATCTCCTTCAAAATAAGGTAAGTTAACATTGACGTTGACAGAACCGTAAGGAACTCGGACTTTGCAATATTGTTCCTGTACACTTTGGACTGTTCTGTACCCCCACATGGGGAACTCATTAGGGTTGTTCACCTAATTCTTTTTTTGAGATTGCATTGATTTATTTGTGTTACTGTGGGGAAACAGTGCTGTTAGCTCACCTTATTTTGAAGGAGATGACAGTTATTGTTGGAATATTGCTTGTGTTAGTGCCATTTTTTCACATTGGAGCCTACGTGCTGGTTGTTGTTGTAACTTAAGTTAATTTCAGCATAAGTGAGTTTGTTAGCACAGCACCACCTGGCGTTTGGCAACCCTGTTTATGAGCGAGTGAATCCTGGTGGTGAGACAAGTGAGTTGAGAATAATAGAATAGAGCTTGTGGGGCTAGAACAGGGTTGCCGGCCTCCACGTGGCGCCTGAAGATCTCCCGCTATTAGTATTAATCTCCAAATGACCGAGACCAATTCCTATGGAGAAAGTGGCTGCTTTGGAGGGTGGAGTCTCAGGCTTTATACCCCATTGAAGTCCCTCCCCTCCTCAAACCCTATCCTCCCCAGGCTCCACCCCCAAAATCTCTAGGTATTTCCCAACCTTGAGCTGGCAATCCTAGGCTAGGAGAAGACCCAGTACAAGTAACTGAGGAATGCCGCAATAGGGGCTGGCTTTTATTTAAAGATCCAGCTGAACTGGCAAGATCTGTGTCTTCCATATGGCTTCTAAAGAAGAGGGGCGCTAAACCTTTTTTTTTTTTAATACTACGTTGCATGGCAATGAAAGCTCCCATTACGGGGAGCATATGTTTCTATCATTTAAAAAACAAAACAACCCCTGCCAAAAATTCTCACCATGGCTACTATTTATTTCTCAGTGCTGCTGGAGACGCCTTTATTCCCTCCATACAGGATGTGCATCTCCTGTGATGTAGTTACAGCGATGTAGTTACAGTGATGTAGTTACAGTTACAGCGAGGAAAACCTAGCGGCTGGCTTTTATCTGGGAATTAGCAGTCCAGACAAATGGGACCGGCATTATTCTAATAGGGCCGCGATGTGAGATTGCGGCGTATTCCAAGGGCCACGTAATCATCTTCGGTAGCACCCTATTACAGCTGTCTCTGCCGCCGCATGAAAGTGTGGTCTTCAAGGACTCGGACAATTACGATGTAGCTCTGACAGCCAATTGTAAATCTTCCTTGCTGAAGTTAGACTATGAACAAGCAAAAAGCTTAGTTAAACAAAGGACTGAGCATGTAGAGCGACAACACGATCTTAACAAGACACCAGGTTTCAGGGCCCCTATGAAATCTAAACATATTATTATTGGGTTTTATATTTGGTTAATATAGCAGAGTTTGCCCAGTCATGGAAGCGAGATACTGAGTGCAATAAATTCAGTCTTCCCAAGAAGTAAATTGCAAAAAAGTAGAACTTACATTTATTCAGGTTTAGTTTGTTAACATTCCTGTTGCAGTTGATAAAAGATAGAAAGCCTCATCTAAAGAATACATGTCCCTATACAAGTGGCTAGCTAATCCAGTGTCATGTGAGTGCAAGTATGATTTTATGGTTTATGCAGGAGAGACCTGTAGAAACGTCTGCCTCCTTTGCAGACCTTGTGGAAAGAGAGCGAGACAAACTGAGAAAGGAGGAGGAGTTAGAGGGCAGCCCCCAAGTTCAGCCAAACAGCAACATCTCATTAAAGAAACAGCAACTACAAACTTAGAGAAAAATAGCGTCCCCCCAATGTCAAGGCATGCTGAGTCGCTCTCACTCCAGCAATTATGGCCCCGGCCCCTTATCTCTCATAACTTGAAGCCCACCGAATTAGGAGAGCCTTCACTCTGGCAAGATGTGAGGCTATGCTCTCGGCATTACTGGATGGCAAATACAATAAAAAAAACCACACCCATATCTAGAGAGACTCTGCCCGTGTTCCATGGGAGAGGTGGAGACAATGAAGCATGTCTTTTTTCGATGCCCATATTATAGTGGTCTGAGGGTTAAGTTTGTCCATCCTATAGTAGTTAAATTCGCAGAAAGTCCAGAGCAGGTATGGCTGGATAAATTATTAAATGACGAAAACTCCATGATCTCAAAACAAGTGGCCAGTTTTTGTGCTGGGGTGATAAAAGCAAGGAGCAAGAAAAGCAACCAAAACGATACAGCACTAGGCTCTTGAGTAGAAAAAACATGTATTACAATCAGAAATCACAAACCTATTACAAATTACTAAGACGACACCTGTACGATTACATGTAACAAACAATCACCCTCATGTATTAAGGCAAACCAAAAGTCTCTTAAAGCAAGGAGCTGTAGAAAAAAAACTTGCAGCTGAACGCATAATAAGCAAGATGCGGGAAAATCCTGGGCGGAAAGACCCGGTCTTGGGGAAAACAACCCGGCTCGCTTCTGGAGGCTGGTCATGTGCAGTACTCGATGTCAATGAGAGGAACTTCAGTCTCGGTCTTGCCAAGAGACCGACTAATCATGCGCAGTACGCGATATCCAGCGGAGAAACATCAATATTGGTTTTGCCAAACAAATGCTGCTGATAGTATTTTATCTGTATTTTGTATTCTGTTACCAATTTTTAATGTAAGGTTTTAGATTTGTAGCATAGCAATGCAATATATTTACTGGTCTATGACTGCAATAAATTATTATTATTATTAATAATAATAATAATAGTAATCATCATCATCATCCTTGTTTGCGTAGTTGTTATTTTGTTTTTGTCTTATCCCCCCCTCCCCTCTTTCTACAGGTTTGGACATCCGGCAGGGTCAGGTTATTGTGCTGGCATCGGGTACCAAATGTATAAATGGAGAATACATTAACGACCAAGGACTGGTGGTCAACGATTGCCACGCGGAGATCGTGGCGCGGAGGGCCTTCCTTCACTTCCTCTATTCACAGCTGGAACTGCACCTGAGGTAAGCTGGCTTGGGAGAAAGCTGCAGTGTGGTATGTCGTAGTGGTTAGAGTGCTGGACTAGGATCTGGGAGACCCAGATTCAAATCCCTGCTGTGCTATGGAAGCTCGCTGGGTGACTTTGGTCCGGTCGCCTGCTCTCAGCCTAACATGCCTCACAGTGTTGTTGTGAGGATACAATGGAGAAAAGGAGGACGTTGTGAGCGACTTTGGTCCCCAACAGAGAGCAAAGTGGGGTATAAATGAAGTAAATAAATAAAGAAGAGTTGGTTTTGATATGCCGACTTTCTCTACCACTTAAGGGAGACTCAAACCGGCTTACAATCACCTTCCCTTCCCCTCCCCGCAACAGACACCCTGTGAGGTAGGTGGGGCAGAGAGAGCTCTAAGAGAGCTGTGACTAGCCCAAGGTCACCCAGCTGGCTTCATGTGGAGGAGCGGGGAAACAAATCCAGTTCACCAGATTAGCCTCCGCCGCTCCTGTGGAGGAGTGGGGAATCAAACCCGGTTCTCCAGATCAGAGTTCACTGCTCCAAACCACCGCCCTTAACCATTACACCACGCCGGTAAACAAACCATGTGAGTAAACAAAGAGGTTTCCGGTGTTCATCTCAGTTAGTCTGCCTTAAGTAGAAAACAAGAGTTGTTTTAAGCTTTCCCCCATGTTAAAGAAGGAAAGGTGAGATCAGGTCCTATTAGGTAGCACTCGTTCGCAAAAGAAAAATCAGATTCCATTGCTAATAATGCACCTCTGTGCTCTCTGGCAACAGCATCACTGCAGCCGTGGATAGGGTTGCCAGGTCCCTCTTCACCACCGGCAGGAGGTTTTTAGGGCAGAGCCTGAGGAGGGCAGGGTTTGGGGAGCGGAGGGACTTCAATGCCATAGAGTCCAATTGCCAAAGCGGCCATTTTCTCCAGGGGAACTGATCTCTATCGGATGGAGATCAGTTGTAATAGCGGGAGATCTCCAGCTAGTACCTGGAGGTTCGCAACGCTATACACAGGCCAGGTTTTGGACTATATTGAAATATTGTGTCGGGGGGCAGCAATTCTGACCACTCGGTTTTGGATATGTAAGCTTTTGTTTATGAAAGTTCCAATGTAATTGTTTTTCTGACCCACTTATCACAAAGTTTTGGGGTGACCTGAGGCCAAGTAAGCATACGAATGGCATCAGATTTTATCTGGAGCCATTTTGTGCCAGTCTGATTTTCCTCCAGTGCCTGTTGGCGCCTTAATGTTAAAGTCATGCTTTGTGGCGAAGGCTTTGAACGCAGGACTGATAATAGCAGTAAATGGCCAGAGATTGAAAGACGAGACGTCTTCTCATTATAGGTATTTTCCTTTCTTGTGGCTGCTGAGTCACGCAGTAAAAGTTATTTGCAACGAACCTGCTCTGCTGTACGGCGGTGGTTATTAATACATTGGTTGGGTCGTAAAAGAGCCACCCACTGGTATACGAAGCAGACAGTAGCCCTGGAATCCAAAACTGTAGGTCGTAATAATCCCTTTCTAACAACGCCATAGGAAGCAGCTAAAGAATTAGCTTGACCTAGATGTCTCGTGGTTGGCAGTATCTTTACCGAGCCTTTCCCATCTACTTAGCTTTAAGACGAGCCATTTGTTAACAGGTTTTCCATCCAGCGTCGTATAAATCCGACATTACTACATGTTTTTTCAATTTGTTATCCGCCTTGGTGGCCCTTGTGAGGACAGAAAAGGGTGTTATACATTTTGTAAACTAAATAAACAACAAAAAATAAACTTAAAAGGAGGAGGGAGAATATGAGAACCCTACAGGGATCGGCCATAATTGATATTCTCTCCCTTTATAGTCTCTGCTTCTTTCATGTTCGGTTTACATTAAATTATTACGTTTTCTCCATTTAGCGATCCCAGCGCTTGCTTTGTGCGGAGAATGGCATCGGTTTCTCTAGGGACAGGAGTGCAATCATTGTGTCTTAAGCTCTGTATCGATCCATCTCCATTGTACATTCAGTTATGTTATTATGTTATTTGGATCAATGCTACATTTTTGTGTGTGAAGGGAATTTTTGGAGCAAAACAAAACTGTGTTCCCAACAGCTTCTACAGATGTCTCTCTGTCTCGGTTTAGCCCGGAGCTTACGCCTCTGCTCTCCTGACGCACACATAGACCCACACTTCCTATCCCCAGTGCCTTTGGAAATGAGAGTTGGATGGAAACTACTTCATACCTAGTTCTGTTCCCTTTTGCAACGCATGATCCTTTTGAAACCTTTCTGTCGCCCTTTGTTCACACAGTGTTGACCGGGTTTGTAGGATTGTCAGCACCAGGTCAGCAGCTTCCTGGAGATTTGGGAGCGGAGCCTGTGGAGGAGAGGGTATAATGCCATAGAGTCCACCCTCCATTTCCTTGAGGGGACCGATCCCTGTTGTCTTGGGATCTGTTGTACAGTAATTCTGGGAGATCTCCAGGCCCCACCTGGAGGTTGGCATCCCTATTGGGTACCATGGGTTCAACTTAAAAATAGTTCTTGGTCTGAACAGGCTTCATGCACTTCTGGCAAAAGGATGTCAGAAGAGAACAGGCTCCCCAACCCCTTCCCAGCTTCCTTCTTTCTCCTCTCTCCCAGAATCAGATATTACTTTAAAGAATTTATTTACATATTTATACCCAGCTTTTCTCCACAGTGAGGCCTGAAGTGGCAGACGTCGTTCTTCCTCCCTCCATTTTATCCTCACAACAACCCTATGAGGCAGGTTAGGCTGAGAGTGACTCGCCTAAACTCACCCAGCAAGCTTCCACGGCAGAGTGGAAACTCGAACCCGAGTCTCCCAGATCCTAGTCCAACAATCTAACCCCTGCTGGCTCTCTGCGTTTCAATAATGGTCTGTTAATGGCACTGCTCCCCTTGCCTCCTCCCAAAAAAATAACTTTCGGTCACATGAACACATGAAGCTGCCTTATATCAGACCCTTGGCCCATCCAAGTCAGTATTGTCTACTCGGACCGGCAGTGGCTCTCCAGGGTCTCAGGCAGAGGTCTTTCACATCACCTATTTGCCTAGTCTCTTTAACTGGAGATGCTGGGGATTGAACCTGGGACCTTCTGCATGCCAAGCAGATGCTCTACCACTGAGCCACATCCCCTCCCCAAATGGTCTGATGGAGTCAGACATTTGGAGAATGAAAAACCGTAGTCAACACCAGGTCATTTACTGTTTGGCATGAAGAAACAATGTGAGTCACCTTTACCCATTTTCAACTTTTGCAATACTACAGGGAGGAAATTCGTCCATGAGTCTTATTTAATCTAGGCCAATATAGAACCTGCAGAACTGAGGCCTATTCCCATACTCCCACCACTAGGGCTGCCACCCTCCAGGTGGTACCTGGAGATCTCCTGCTATTACAGTTGATCTCCAGCTGACCAAGATCAGTTCCCCTGGAGAAAATGGTGGCTTTGGAGGGTGGACTCTACGGCATTATACTCCGCTGAGGTCCCTCCTCTCCCAAAACCCCACCTTCCCCAGGCTCCACCCCGAAATCTCCAGGTATTTCCCAATCCAGAGCTGGCAACCCTGCCCACCATACATCATACCCGGTATTATCTTCCCAACACATGTGTATGGACAAAAGAGAGTCTCGCTTCAACTTTCACAAGGTACACGGTTCATGTGCACAAAGTATTAATACTCACAACGTCTGAAAAAGTAATGATAGCTCTTTACTCCCAGGTTTCTTCAGCATAGGGTTGCCAACCTCCAGGTACTACCTGGAGATCTCGTACTGTTACAACTGATGTCCAGCCGATAGAGATCAGTTCACCTGGAGAAAATGGCCGCTTTGGCAATTGGACTCTATGGCATTGAAGTCCCTCCCTTCTCCAAACCCCACCCTCCTCAGGCCCCCAAAACCTCCCGCCGGTGGTGAAGAGGGACCTGGCAACCCTACTTCAGCAGCGCATTTTAACAACAGCAGACAATAACTCTGTGCTGTTTTAGCTCTGATTTTTTTCAGAATAGGTGTGATTTCTAAAAAATCTCTTGAAGTAGTGAGGTTTTCAGATATTCCGTTGTTCCAGAGTTTTCTGCCAGGGTGATAATGCAATTAAGGTGGTTCGGACGAGTTCACGGAAGGTGGCAGGAAAATGAGAGAGCAGCGGGGGGCCGCCCTCTCCTCGGGAGTTCCTAGTGGCGCCGTGCTGCTGTCAAGCAGGGTAATGTGCCCGTAAATTTCGCTCGACAGAAAACGCATCACAGCGTCAAAAAACGACAAAACAAGCAAACCGTGGAAGAGTGACAGCCGAGCGGTTTGAGCAGCATGCAGACTGTGCTGGAAGGGGAGGCGGTGATCAGGCAAGATGACAAGCTGGTAGAACGAGAACACAAAGAGTTGCGAAGGATTGTCAAGTGTACCGAAGGAAAAGAAGGAAAGTAGTTTAGCTGCCTGCAGACTTTGCAAGAACACCAACCGCTCTGGGATTTTATTTTATTTTTTAAAAAAGATTATTATCTATCTGTAGGAGAAACCTGAAGACCCAAGTGAAAATCCTGTTAATTAGTCCCATTAATGAATGAGCTATCGTTAGTTTTCAGACATGATGAGTACTAATAATTTGTGCGCATGTGCTGTGTAGCTTGTGAAAGGTGAAGCGAGACTCTCTTTTGTCCGTATACATGTGTTGGGAAGATAATACCGTTGTCAGGGTGGTGCCTGCAATTCGTATATTATAATGTAGAAAAAGAAGAGTTGGTTTTTATATGCCGACTTTCTCTACCAGTTAAGGGAGATTCAAACCGGCTTACAATCACCTTCCCTTCCCCTCCCCACAACAGACACCCTGCGAGGTAGGTGGGGCTGAGTGAGCTCTAAGAGAGCTATGACTAGCCCAGGGTCACCCAGCTGGCTTCATATGTAGGAGCAGGGAAACAAATCTAGTTCACCAGATTAGCCTCCACCGCTCATGTGGAGGAGTGGGGGGGAATCAAACCCGGTTCTCCACATCAGACTCCACCGCTCCAAATCTCCACTCTTAACCACTACACCACGCTGTAATATTGCTTTTCTCAAGAAAAGCACTCATACTCTTGTTCAACAAAAAAATTAGGAAATGAGAGGGATTTGCTGAGGAACCCCCCACACACACACACCATAATGTGAGGGTCTCTGTCTATGTGTCTCTGCTTCCCATCACCTGCTTTGTTATCAGTGAACTCGTAAAAGCAGTTCACACCTTCTGGTCTCAGGCGCCAGGCCTGATTGCCCCATGTATCTTCCCCCCCGCTGTTCTTCCTGTCAGTACTCCCTCAGGCCGATGCGGCCTTGGAAGTGTGATAGCTTCACCAGACTTCCTGGGACTCGTCTGATGTTTTGTATTATGCCAAGCTTGTAACTTCCCATAACAATAAGTGTGAACCCCAGTGCCCCAGTGCCCTGGAGTCAATATATTCTGTAAACCCGAATAGCCCCTCACTTGCAACTTTCTACCTGTGCCTGTCTCATCTCCTGATGTCTTCAATAAATCCTTTGTTTCTTTACCACCGTCTGAACATTTGATTTGGAGAAGCAAACTCAGAGAGAGGGGATCTCTCACACATATATAATCTTAACCATATACACACATAGTTATTGTATGTGCACCTCTTTAAAAATATTATTTTATATCCTCAGTGTATCCAAGGGACTGCCCTAAGTAAACCAAGTTAAGCTCATCATACCGGAGTACGATTTTATACTTTGTAGTTCTGACAAATTCTCAGTTATTACAAACATCTGTGCCGACGCAAGCATCGCACGAGGGACGGTTTTTAAAAAGAGGGCAGAAAATCGGCTCGCTTGGATTGATTCTCCTTTTGTACTATGGAAAAACTGGCATCAGCCACTAAGGAAGGTCTAAAGGGGTCATGCAGGCAGACCTTCGGCTGGTTTACCCCAACCAAGATGGCTGAGCAACGAACTGACCCCGGGCTTCTCTACATATCCTTATTTGTGTTCCTTCCCCCCCACTTCTTCTTCAAAGCCAGACCACTTTAAAGCAGCTTCCAGCACCAATTCCCCGATCTTTCTCAGTGTCGAAGGACTGCAGGTCCGCTGCTGGGTAAATCCATTTCCATTCGGCGCTGACCGGAGGCAGACTCGTATTGCAAACAAGCTTGGGGACCCCTTGAAGAAACAGAGCGAGGGCTGAGGCCATAAAGGCATCGCTAAGGGCCTATTCTTTTACTACTTGGCCCTTGGGAGTTTGGCTGAAGTGAAACTGCTCTCCTCCTCATGGTTAGAAGTTTACAACTAAACAAGAGCTTTCTTTAAACCGGCCTCTCTCTGTTCAGTCATCAATGTCTACCCTGAGGCAGGGGCAGGGGAATAAATTGGGGGAAGGCGACCTGCGCACCTGAAGCCTACTTCTGACATAATTCCAGGGACAATCCCTGGGCAACATAATAAGGACATCGGGGGTATTTGTGAGAATTTCTCATTTCCGCCATCCCGTACGCACACCATTTTTATCGCCCTTTGCTTTCTGTCCCCAGTTGGTTTGGAAAGACCAATGCATGTTTCGTTTCCAAAACAGCAATGGTATTTTCTAGACTGGCTGCAAACAGAACGATTCGCAAAGTTAGTTCAGAGTTGAGAAATATGGGTGTTTGCATCTTCCTACCGTGCAAAGAAGGCACGGGTTTCCAGGCTGGTCATCCTAGCAGTGCCCCCCACCCCCACCCACAAACTACAGAAGATCCCCCTTCATTGGTTCCTCTCAAATTGATTTATAACAAAATGAATGAAGACTGTGGTCTTTTAGGATCTGTGGAATTTACAGAGGAATCCACTTGGGTTATTTTCAAGTAAATGTTTCTAATCATCAGTGTGTTGGGTTTTAGTCTTCAAACATCTTATTCTCAACTTATCCTATTTCCCCTGATGGCCCAAGCTAACCCAGTCTCATCAGATCTTGGAGGCTAAGCAGGGTCAGCCCTTATTAGTACTTGGATGGGAGACCACCAAGGAAGTCCAGGGTTACTCTGCAGAGGCAAACCACCCCTGAACATCTCTTGCCTTGAGAGCTCTATGGTAGGGATCCCCAACGTGGCACCCATGGGTACCCTGCCAACACCTTTTCTAGTTCCCACCAAGAGTTTTTAGAAAGTGGTTTTTACCACATTTTATTTTCAAGATTGGCTGAAAACAGAATGACTCACAAAATTAGTTCAGAGTTGAGAAATTAGTTCAGAGTTCAAAATTAATTCAGAGTTGAGACTGCCTTGGCTCTGAACTTAGGCAGCACTACTGCCGATTTCATACCAGCCACCTCAGTTAGGGCCTTACCAGTCTACTCTAACCATGATTATATAAATAAGCTTAAGCTCCCTGATACAGTATGAAGCAGGTGAAAAAGGAACTCTTTCATGGCCAATTCAAGTCCCAAAAAATTCCTGCTCAGATCCCAAAGCTACCAGTTACTCCCCTATTTTAAACAACCTAATGCACATAACATTCTGCATCCTCAATGTAGGACAATACATTAAGAAAAAGTATACTTACTTTTCCATTCATAAATTGGTGGTTATAGGTTCTCTTCTGTTCCTCTTATATAGGGAAGGGGCTATCTTCTGTAGCATTTTTAGTTTGTATCTACCACTCAACGAAGAAAAAGAGTTGGTTTTTATATGCCAACTTTCTCTACCTTTTAAGGAGAATCAACCCAGCTTACAATCTCCTTCCCTTCCTCTCCCCACAGCAGACACCTTGTGAGGCTGAGAGAGCTCTGAGAGAGCTGTGACTAATCCAAGGTCGCCCAGCTGGCTTCATGTGTAGGAATGAGGAAACCAACCCGGTTCACCAGATTAGAGTCCACCACTCTTAACCTCTACACTACACCAATGGTTTAAAAGATTCCCTTTTCACCTGCTTATAAATCATAGTATTTTACCACATATTTTCCCTTCTTTTTAAACATGCAAAACAATAAAAAAGCACTTGTATCTAAATTCAGTGGCCAAACAGCCTTCAGATGTATTGGATTTTAAAAGTTGAGGGTGAAAAACGTTGAAACACCTCCAGCTGCTTAACTCTAAAACAGTTGATCTTTTAAAGACTGCATACAAATTATTTCGCTGTGTGTAAGTGGCGTGACGATGGCTTGAGCCTTAATTTTACTAGGATGCTGGAGTTCATACCTAGAAAGGGAGGATGCAACGCGCTAGAGAAGAAAATGTGTATGCCACCAAATAGGCTGCAGACTAACCCGTAAGGAGAGCGGAATTAGTTCTGATTTAGAGTGTAACAAATGACCTACAACCTCTCTTTGTGATCCTAGCAAGCGGCAAGAAGACGGGGAGCGATCAATCTTCGTGCGGTTAAAAGAGGGAGGCTACAGGCTAAAAGAGAACGTTCTGTTCCATCTGTACGTGAGCACTTCGCCCTGCGGAGACGCACGCCTCAACTCCCCCTACGAAATCACGACTGACTGTAAGAACTGTGCTTCCCTGCTCTTATTTCTTTTCTTTTTTTCCTATTAACATGTTCATTCCGTGCTTCCTCCTAAGGAGATAGCAGAAATAGTGCAACAAAGCTTCAGAAACAGGAAAAAATATCCTTCTCTCCTTGGGCTGGTGTAGACATAACACTAATTTCCTATTTTTTTGCGGATAAGGAGTTGGGACTCAGGAGTTCATTCTGGCCATTTTTGCATGGTAATTAGCAGCACGTTCCAGGCTGAATTGCCCCGCATATTTTTTTTTAAATTTTGCACGCTGAACCGTCATTCCGGAAGTGACTGCGAAGCCAGCGCATACCTGCTTCGCATTACTAAAGAGCCCATTTAACATGACCTTTGGTGTTTACCGTGAAGAATCCCCCTCAAGGAACAATGCAAAACAACAGAGGTGCGTTAGCTATGCATATGCTAATGGCTATGCAAACAGGAACAAAGGAGCAGGTGAGTGGGGGGAGTGGAACTTCTCCTTTTGCGTCGGGACCGTGAAAAGGCATTTTAAAGTTGCATTTTAAAAAACAGCTTTGAGCGAGCATCAAAATTGACCATGCAAAAATGGCCTCTGTCTTCTTGCAGTTCGTCCTCTCCCCAAAGCAAATTCCCCTCTTCCTTGGGTGCATGGTTTTTCAACACCAGTGTTAACCAAGGTTAAGTTTAACCAGGATACTTATTTAAATAGTGTTTGAAGCTATGTAATCTAGGTTAAACGTAACTATAGTTAATTCTAGTGGTGGTGAACTTTTTAACCATGGTTCAGGCAGGAGAAGGAAATTTGTTCCAAGAATGGAGGGGCTTCAGATATATAGTATTATCAGGGGAAGGCACATTTTGTCTGCCCCAAGCTCAACAAATAGAAGATCACCTTTCTGCCATGTTTAACCTCACCAAAAGCTGTCTTTCCAGTAGGACATATACGACAACCTTTTCTTTGGGCATTCAATATTTGGGCTAGCCCAGAGGTTCCCAAACGGTGCTCCGCAAAATATCTCCTAGTGTTCCATGAAGAGATTGGAAAGAAAAATTCCACTGTCATTCGGTTTAGTATATAGGTGCTAGTTGAAAATTAGTGCTCCGTGATTAATTTCCTGAAAAGTGCTCCATGACTCAAAAAGCTGGGGAAACTCTGGGCTAGCCCAATCTCAACAGCTCTCAGAAGCTAAGTAGGGTTGGCCCTGGTTCGTACTTGGATGGGAGGGAACTCCAGGGTTGTTACTCAGAAGCAGGCTATGGCAAACCACTTCTGTGTGTCTCTTGCCTTGAAACCCCATGGGGTTGCCATAAGTCGTCTGTGACTTGATGGCACTTTCCACCACCATTACTGGAAATATCTGACAATTTACATTTATTAGATAGGTCTCCTGCCCTTATCCTCCCACCTTTTCATTTACTTTTTCATGACAATAAAACCAAGACAAATGTTGTTACCCTTCTCATATATTCAGTCAGGGAGTTATTATCCTAGAGCCAGGATAACCCATCAAACACGCAGGATGAGCCTCTAAAGATGCATTAACATTTTAAATGCCGCATCTTGCCTTGATTTTTGCATGGCAACTTCACAAAGCCATTCTTCAAATCTCCTTCCCAGTTCTTCCTGCATTATCCACTGTGGCTTCCCCAAGTACCTTTTGGGGAGGCCACAACTTCCCTCTCTTTCTCAAGCGCTTGGTTATTGTAAGAGAGAAAATCAGCTACCCTCAGAAGACAGACTCCTAAAGCATGTGGTCCTGCTAACAGTTAAGGTGGCACATTAAGGATTACAATTTTGTAGTTTTCTGCTGCCATGCCGGTTGTAGCAAAAAGGAGACGATTGATAGAGTCCTCCTGTGCGTTGTGTCTTTGTGTGTCTCTTAAACGTGGCAAGGTTGTCTAATACAACCATAATTTTAGTTCATACTAAAAGGGGGCTTTTTAGTTAAGACTGAGCTTACTCTTGTTTTTGTAAGTTGTCTTTGTAATTTCTCATCTTTTGTCATTTTCTTTCACAGTGTCTTCATAATGCTATTTGTAACCAGGGTAGTAAAGTTTCCCAAGTGCCAAGCTTGCTAGACAAAATGAAGCCTTTTCCAGAGCAGCTCCTTTGCAAGCTATTTTATATCTGACGAAAGGAACTTAGACTCTCGGAAGCTCATACTCCCCCCCCAAAAAAATTGGTCTCTTGAGGTGCTACTAGACTGGAATCTAGCTGTTAATTTGGAATTGTTGTCCTCTTTTCTCCCTTACTTTTCTTTCTATCCCTGTGTTCCGTTTCCGCTAAAGTTAAGATGTTTAGAAATTTCACGTGTAAGCTTCTCAAGATAAGGATCTCTCTTTTATCCTGGTGCCTTTCTGATAAGCACCACACAAATAATTGGTGCTATATGATGATAATAAGGATTAATAATAGCAATGGGCAAGGACAAAAGCATCTTTTAAGGGTATTTTGAGGTCTTAAAAATCTCCACTTGGGAAAAGACTGAGAGGTTTTCTGAAGTAGAAACTTGGTTCCTTGCCTTCCCCCCGCCCCAGAAGACGATTTTAAAGTAAAATGGAAGTCAAAACCCAACCAATGGTCTCCTTCTTTTGCCAAGCCTAGGGTTGCCAGGTCCCTCTTAGCCACCGGCAGGAGGTTTTGGGGGTGGAGTCTGAGGAGGGTGGGGTTTGGGGAGGGGAAGGACTTCAATGCCATAGAGTCCAATTGCCAAAGTGGCCATTTTCTGCAGGGGAACTGATCTCTATCAGCTGGAGATCAGTTGTAATAGCAGGCGATCTCCAGCTAGTACCTGGAGGTTGGCAACCCTTGCCAGGCCATTTGCTCTCAGTCGGTCATCGCCTTCCAATTTGTCATCCCTAGACAGTCTAGGGAAGCGGCAAGCGAATCAAGTCTGCCCTGGGGCTGTCTCCCTCCTCTTCCCCCTGGGTTGCTTTTCTATCTTCTGCTAACATGTTGCATTGCCTTGTGCCATTGACTTCCTGATAGCCCAGCTCCTGTTTTATCCCACGGTCCCGTTAGGTCTGAAACACACCATTGCATCTGCTCCACGTGCCGTCTTCCTCCTGCTTGCCTATTAACCTACAACTGTGCCAGAGCTGCGATGCAGACACATTCCATAGCGCTTCCAACTCAACAGGATCCGTGCCCACCACCCCCACAACTGGGTCGTTGAGTTTGTAGGTAATCCAGGGGTGAGAGTCGGAGCCAGGATTTCCACTCGCCCTGGTGGAGACCTAGCAGAAGAAAGCAACAGATCAAATATAGATCTCTATGGGAAGCACGTAAAACACGCATCAGTTCTATGGCAAAGAAACCAGGGCTTCAGGCTTTAGCTGCCTTCGCTGATAGATTTATCAATCAAAATGTTAGTTGGTCAGTTGGCAGGAACTAATTTAAAGAATTTTAGTTCAGGTGCCTTTTCCAGCCACAGAAGAAATGGAAAGATCATTTCCAATTTAATGCAGAAAAGCTAAGGCACAATTATATAAGGCCATATTAATAATAATAATAGTAATGATAATAAAGTACAAAATCTATATAACGGAACAAGTCGTGAAGACTAAAAATGGAAAAGATAACAATAGAACAGGGAAAAAAGCATTTAAATCAAATAATATAATACGTACAGTCCCATATCACTTTGGAATGTTTCTAAATTGAAACCAGGTGCATGCAACATTACTTCTGGCAAAAACCAGAACTGATATCATTATGCTGGGGATGACTCAGAGTTTGAGCGAAACCTAGAACATCATCCCGATGTAATGACATCACTTCCCGTTTTCTTTGGAAGTGACCTCACACACCATTGTACGTACCTTGGATTTGAGTTAGGGATTAGATGACTCCCCCATTCCTCCAGGGGGTTTGGCAGCCCTAGTCCAGAATTTGTGAGTCATGTTATTTCATTCTGTTATGCCTTTGTGTTTTGCAGCATTATCTCTTGAAAAGAAAATACAAAAGGGCAGGCAGAACTTTGAAAATTTCCAAAGTACCTTTTTTAATGTCAGGGACCCCTACTTTGTGCTATGGGACCTGTGCACTTTCAAAATGGTGGCATCGAAATGCTAATTTTAGATGAGTGGTGCAATTAGTAATTAAAAATAATACTCTTGAAATCTTCAAGCTGCACTTGCTTTGATTGGTGTCTCGAAGCAAGCCACCTGTACAGAATCTTAATTCCTTTGATTAATTTTTTTTTGTGATTTCACTTCACTTTCTGATATATAATTCAAATCCTGAAAAGCGATAGGATTCTATTACTAAAGAGAGCAACTAATCCTGGCAAGGCAAAACTCTGCTTCTGAAAATCTCATCTTGTATAATATTTCCAACCCTCAAATATCATTGTGATGTACAAATGGCATCTATTTTCTCCTTTTCTCTAAGGGTGAAAGCAAAAACGGGACCTGGGCTCATGAGTTTGAACACATGTCTTACTTGCTTTTGTAAGATCAGGTGGGAAATGGATTACAAAGTTGTGGAGTTCTGGTTAATGAAAACCTTCATGTTTTTGTTGCGGTATCTCGGAAGCTAAGCAGGGTTGGCGCTGCTTGGTACTTGGATGGGAAACCACCAAGAAGTCCAGGGTTACTAAGCAGAGGCAGGCACTGGTAAACCACCTCTGTTCACCTCTTTGCCTTGAAAACCCTGTGGGGCCACCATAAGTCAGCTGTTGACAGCACTTTCCACCACAAAACTGACAGTTTGGTGTTTTACTGGTATCTATTTACAAAACTCGTATCAGGAAGATCCAGAGAAAAACTGCAAAGAAATAGCAAAAGACTTACCTTTTTCCAACTTTGTTTTGGGTTTATTTCATTCCTGAATCCTTGATGTGAAACAGCAACTGGCTGCTGACTGGAAAGCAACGTGTCTCTTGCTGAATCACAGAGAACTCCATTTCAGCCTTTGTGTACTTTTTGTGGCACCTGTAAGCCAATATGCTCTACCTTCCTCCTCCCCTAGCACTCTATAGTTTTTATGGTCTCAGCTAGGCATTTATTGTTATGGGCTATAGCTGGAGGTAGGGTTGCCAGCTCCGAGTTGGGAAATACCTGGAGACTTTGGGGGTGGCGCCTGAAGAGGGCGGGATTTGGTGAGGGGAGGGGCTTCAATGGGGTATAATGCCTTAAAGTCCACCTTCCAACGCGACCATTTTCTCCAGATGAACTGATCTCTGACTCCTGGAGATTACTTGTAATAGCGGGAGATCTCCAGCCACCAACTGAAGGTTGGCAACCCTAGTTGGAGGGTAATGTGGCCATCTTTCTGAAGGACTCTCTTTCCTTATATGAGCCCACATACCTGCTCCATTCTTCCAGAAGGCTTCACTCTCTGCACCTTTTCTTCAGAATGTTAAGTCAACTGTGGCCAGTGCTAGTTTTTTCCCCCCAGTGATGGCTTCATGTTTCTGGAATGGACTGCCAAGGAAGGTGTTGGGTTACTTGTCTTTAGGACAGCACGTAAAACAGCATTATTTTGGAGGGCCAATACTGTGATGTTGTGGTTCACTTTAGTTTATTATGTTGGATCAATGGATATGGTGTGGTTTTATGGAAATATTATCGATCTCCAGTGGACTTTATGTTTGCACATGGCATGGAAACCACCTTGAGCCTCACAGGAAAGGTCGCCTACAAATGCTTTTAAAAAATAAACAAACTGCTGCAGCCGGATTTGTTGAGTGAGGTGCCACGAATCAAGCAGTCACATCAAAGATTCATGGATGAGGATCATAAAAGGATTTGCGCACGACTTGTGGAAATGCTTTCAGGGCCAAATTATACATAATGGCAGAAATGGCCCACCCATGAACATCTGGCAGTCTTAGACCAGATGTGTACAGCAACTGGAACAGAAAGGCACAATCTCATTCCTTCCAGGCAATGATGTTGTACCCACAGGGTAATGTAGGCAATTGTCCCTAAGCTCCTGCCTGAGTGGGCCAGTCATGACAAGCTTTTGATCTCCGCTGTTGTTGTAGGATTATTAGCTTATCTCACTCACTATCTGGTGTAGCCTAGTAGCGCGTCTGCATCCCTGCCCTGCAGTGACTCTTCCTCATCAGTTTGGGTGCTGTTGATCCAGCCTTAGCTGCCTCAGAGCAGCAGAGATGAGAGCATCATCAGCTAGGCTTGGTGGACCAGTTCTTGGATTCTTGGCAGCCCAAGATTATAGTCTATCCAGACCTCTAGCCCTAGATCAGGCTACCCAAAGCCATCCTGGCCTATAGTTTGTTTGTCTTTGCTAAACCACAAGTTCTTACCATAGAGTTTCCGGCGATTCCTAGAGCTACCCTTTGTCACTTCTGAGTTGTTCTAGGAATCGCCAAGAGGTCTATGGTAAGAACTCCCTATAAGTTGACGAGGCCTTATTTTTCTATTTAAAATTTTCTTTGGGCAGCAGGACCTAGGCAGCTAGGGTTGCCAGGTCCCTCTTTGCCACCAGTGGGAGGGTTTTTGGGGCGGAGCCTGAGGAGGGCAGGGTTTGGAGAGGGAGGGACTTCAATGCCATAGAGTCCAATTGCCAAAGCACCCATTTTCTCCCGGGGAACTGATCTGTATAGGCTGGAGATCAGTTGGAATAGCAGGAGATCTCCAGCTAGTACCTGGAGGTTGGCAACCCTAGTGACAGCCCTATTTATGTGGGAAGAGGAGCAAGGAAAGGGAAGACTGGGGTATGCAGTTAAACATGGAGACTATTTTGAAATAATGTATTTACTTTAAAGTTCACATGGCAAATGGAGATGTGATGGGGAAGTAACAATAATGTGCCCTGCCCTGGCTAAAGCAGACTAATATGGCTGGCTGTCATTTATTCTCTGTTATAGCCATGTACTAAAATAAACAAGCATGCCCTTAACTTTCAACCCCACCTATTAAAATTTGCCTTTGCCAATTAATCAACAAAAGCATTCACTGAAATCTGCTTAAATAGGTTAGAGCCTTTTTATATAAGCATCTGTAATCAGAAGGATTACTGGATTTCACGGCTGTTTGAATTGCCATTTGTTTCCAAGAACTCTTACAACACTTTATAAACTACACTGATGAACTGAAAGGCCAGTAGAAAAGCAGCGGGTGGGAATGCAAGCGAGCTCCCCTCCCTTCATAGTAAAAAAAAAAAAAAGAAGAAGTAGCATCCAGTGAAGCAGAGAAATAGAAAATGAACTTCAGAGGCAGCCGCATGTGAATTTCAGACAGGTTTTTACTCATGTGATTCTGTTTAATCACCATTCATTTCCAGCGTTTTTTTAAAAAACTGGGTAGAGGCGTGAAAATTGTTTAATTTGCTTTTTACTTTTTTTTAAAAAAAAAGCATTGTCTGTCATAACAAAAAGGCCGAATTGTTGTAGATTGCTGCTAAAAATATTCCATTTTAGTGTTTTTTTAAGAGGGCAGGGTTTTCCCCCCTATCCATTCAAAATACAAAATTGATGCTAATAATTCTGCATTTCCTTTTTCTCTGACATCCTGAGAAGTGATTTACACATCTAATGTCTAGTCAGGCACACATCATAAACCCACTCCAAACGATTTTTAAATTGGTCCTCTCTAAAGCTGGGGTCGGGTTGACATCTTGTTCCAGCTGAAGGAACATCTTGGCTGCTTTCTCTGCACCTGCCCCCCCCCCATTCTTCCCCCTTCCCCAGCCATTAGTGAAGGTAAGCAAGAGGAGAATAAGCTATGCAAAGATCAGAAATCCTTGCAGTCGTGGAAGCTTTGATCAATCCGAAGAAGCAAGCAACAGCAGACTGGACCAGGTAATTTAGCAGTACATAAATAAATACATCTTGGAGATTCGTCTTGTAAGAAAGCTGACCAAAAATAACTGTTCCAGAAAACGGAGCTTACATTAACTGCTAACAAACATTTTGCTGCCCAGTTCAGGACTAAAATTTCATGTTGTGTGTGTGTGTTAAGTGCCGTCAAGTCGCTTCCGACTCATGGCGACCCTATGAATGAAAGTCCTCCAAAATGTCCTATCATTGACAGCCTTGCTCAGATCTTGCAAATTGAGGTTTGTGGCTTCCGTTATTGAGTCAGTCCATCTCTTGTTGGGTCTTCCTCTTTTCCTGCTGCCCTCAACTTTCGTGTTAGGCAGGCAAATACAACGTCAGTTAATTTTTCTCTACATCATTTGTCTTATTTCTCCACAGGGCTGCTGAGAGGGTTGCTTACCCACATCCTAACTCAACACTAGGTACCTGTATTTTTTCCTCCTGAAACACACATAGCAACCAGGGGAGGTTATTTTGATCAGGAATGGGGAGAGCGGAGATTACACGTTTTCTCCCTCTTCCTGCCACTTCTCCAAAAAATTGGCAGCATTTCTGCTTTGTAAGTCAGGAGATCTCACATAACATTTGGCCCGAGGCTTAGAAGGTGTTACTTGCCTAAGGTCTTCCCAGATAGTTAAGAGAGTAGGGATTTGAACACAGGTCTCCCTGATTCAACTACAACATTTTGTCTGGAGTTACGCTCAAAATCTTGAGAAACAGAGAACCAGAAAGGTTAGACTAGGCAGGAATTGATTAACAGTGCAATTCTGTGAGTAAGCCCAGTGAGCAAACATGAGTAACATTCTGCAGGAGATCTCTCTACCTGGAGGTTGGCAACCCTAGTGTAGCCACATGTACATGTCTGTGTATATCAATTTCATATTGTTCCCTTTTTGCAATAGCATGAGTGCATACGGACTTGTATCCCCAAAGGAGCAGGGAATGTCTACATGAACTATGAATAAGTTGACTAGTGCTTCCATGGAGATCTTAAATATTATTTGCTTGAACACATGAAGCTGCCTTATACTGAGTTGGATCAACAGTCCACCAAGGTCAATACTGTCTACTCAGACAGGAGCTCAGGTAGAAGTCTTTCACATCACCAGGTCCTTTTAACTAGACATGCCAGGAATTGAATCTAGGATCTTCTTCATGCCAAGCAGATGTTCTACCAAAGAAGAAGAAGAAGAGTTGGTTTTTATACCCCTATTTTATCTTCCTTTAAGGAGATTCAAACTGGCTTACAATTGCCTTCCCTTCCTCTCACCACAAACACACACCTTGTGAGGTAGGTGGGGCTGAGAGAGTTTGGAGAGAACTGTGACTAGCCCAGCGTCACCCAGCAGGCTTCATGTGTAGGAGTGGAGAAACCAACCTGGTTCTCCAGATTAGAGTCCGGTGCTCATGTGGAGGAGTGGGGAATCAAACCTAGATCTCCAGATTAGAGTCCACCACTCCAAACCACTACACCATGCTGGCCAAATACCAATTCAGAAGATAGCACAGGAGCAAATGTGTAAATGGGCTGCTTTTCTTAAGCTGTCTGGCACGCTCTGTACACACGTGATATCCTGTAGAAGAGGAAGAAGAAGAGTTGGTTTTTATATGCCAACTTTCTTTACCACTTAAGGAAGAATCAAACCGGCTTACACTCACCTTCCCCTTCCCATACTAGACACTCTGTGAGGTAGGTGGAACTGAGAGAGTGTGACTAGCCCAAGGTCACCCATCTGGCTTCATGTGTAGGAGTGGGGAAACAAATCCAGTTCACCAGATTAGGCTCTACCACTCATTTGGAGGAGTGGGAAATCAAACCCAGTTCTCCAGATCAGAGTCCACCACTCCAAACCATCGCTCTTAACCACTATACCACGCTGGCTCCCAAATGAATGGTATGAATTTGGTTATATCCTAAGAATTTTTCACCTCCCATGAAACCAGGGTCGCCAGCTCTGGGTTGGGAAATTCCTGGAGATTTGTGGGTGGAACCTAGGGAGGGTAGAGTTTGGGGTGGGGAGGAAGCTCAGCAGAGTTCCCTCTAAAGCAGTCATTTTCTCCTGGAGTGGGGAAACAAATCCAGTTCACCCGATTAGCCTCTGCTGCTCATGTGGCGGAGTGGGGAATCAAACCTGGTTCTCCATCGCTCCAAACCACCACTCTTAACCACTGCGCCATTCTGTGTTCCTTCTTACATTCTATTTGGGGATGGAACAATGTGGTCTGTGGTATGTCATTCAGTCCTGGGTGAGGTTGTCCTTGAGGGGACTTTGGGAAGGAGTTTGGACGTGGGAACCTTTCCATCCATTTCAGCCCTGAAAAAAATCTTTAAGTGCATAACTGTGAACTATAAAAATAGGTTTCAAATACATTTCTGAATCTGCCTGGAATATGAGTGAAGTGAGCAGAATGCCTGACAAGGGCTGGCTCCTATTTGTGTCTGAATCCGTTTGCATTTTGTAATTACGTCTGTCAATGTACCTTGCTCAGGCTTTGATCCTTGTCAGCTAACATTTACTTAGTATAATCAAAGTCATGTAAATTACAGCATATTCACCCTGTCCTGGAATTGCTGGTATTTTCAGGTAATGCTGTAGTGTGTGTGTGTGTGTGTTTGTGTGTTTCCCTTCTACCATTTCTACTGTGCAAGCTTTGAAATGCGAACGCTAAATACAAAGCCTTGGTAGCAATTTGAGGACTTCAGATCTGGAAATCAAAGAGTAGGCCAGTCAGAGTTGGAAGAGGAGAAGGACGATTTTCAAGGTGTGAGTCGGTGCATTTGTGAGGATGAAGTAAGGAGAAAATTAGACAAGATAATGGAACATCTGAAAGCTTTCCACAAGCCACTGATTTCTGGGGATAACAGCATGCAGCGGTTCGGGGGCACGCAGCTTTTTTTCAGGCCTGGAGCAATGATGTCATTAACTGGAGATTCTGGTGGAGAGAAATTAGGGTTGCCAGCTCTGAGTTGGGAAATACCTGGAGATTTGGGGGCAGAGCCAGAGGAGGGCAGGGTTTGGGGAGGGACTTCAATGTCATAGGGCGAAAACGCATGGTTGCTTTAGCCTACTTCCCTGTTTCAGCCAGGATTCAACCAGGATAGAACGCATGTTCGGCAAGACGCATACGTTCGATCCTGGCTGAATCCTGGCTAAATAAAGGAGGCTAAAGCGACCATGCGTTTTCGCCCTATGAAGTCCAATTGCCAAAGCAGCTATTTTCTCCAGGGGAACAGATTTCTATCGCCTGGAGATCAGTTGTAATAGCGGGACATCTCCAGCCACCACCTGGAGGTTGGCAACCCTAAGAGCGATGGTAGCTTCAAAGCAGGCTGTCACCCACTCAGAAATAACTCCATGTTGTGGCTTGACACGCCTATGGGTGCAGTTGTATGCCAGGATTTAGAAACACAAACACAGCCAAACCTGGCCTAGGATCTGCATTCCCTAGAATATCCACTTGGTTTTGCTTGATGGTTTGTTTTTGCTGTCAAGTCATAGCTGACTTATGGCGATCTCATAGAGTTTTCAAGGCAAGAGACGTTCAGAGGTGGTTTGCTACTGCCTGCCTCCGCATCACGACCCTGGTATTCCTTGGAGGTTTCCCATCCAAATACTAGCCAGGGGTCAGGGCTGAGAGTGTGTGACCGGCCCAAGGTCACCCAGCAAGTGGAAGTATTTTGGAAATTAGGAATAGCCTAGGGTTGTCAGGTCCCTCTTCACCACCAGTGGGAGGGTTTTAAGGCAGAGCCTGAGGAGGGCATGGTTTGGGGAGGGGTGGGACTTCAATGCCATAGAATCCAATTGCCAAAGCGGCCATTTTCTCCAGGTGAACTGAACTCTATCGGCTGGAGATCAGTTGTAATAGCAGGAGATCTTCAGCTAGTACCTGGAGGTTGGCAACCCTAACCTCACTGCCTCTTGACACAGCTTTCCCAAGCAGGGTAGGGAATGTTTATATCCAAAACCTTCATATTTATTTGTGTTTTTATCCCACCCATTCCTCCGAGGAGGTCATGATTCCCCCTTCTCATTATATCCTCACAACATCCCTACGAGGTAGATTAGGCTGAGAGTGAGAGAGAGAGACTGACCTAAAGTTACCCCGGTTAACTTTCTGGCAGAGCAGGGGTTGACTGGGCTACTTATTGGTGTTTTCTTTCCCATTTAATTTCAATAAGTCCATCACTAGACAACTTGCTGCACAATTGTGCTCCTCAACTGGAAAAGCTACACCTCTCAACCTATATTCTTCCGTTATAAAGTGTGGGATTCAGGCTCCCGGTTCCACAGTGCTGTTCTATTAACAGTGTTGCCAAGCTCCAGGTACTAGCTGGAGATCTGCTATTGCAACTGATCTCCAGCCAATAGAAATCCGTTCACCTGGAGAAAATGCCCCCTTTGGCAACTGGACTGTATGGCATTGAAGTCCCTCCCCTCCCCAAACCCCGCCCTCCTCAGGCTTGGCCCCAAAAACCTCCCGCTGGTGGCAAAGAGGGACTTGGCAACCCTATGTATGAATAAACACGGTTAAAAGATTATTCTGTCTGCTTTGTGCATAGGGTTGCCAGGTCCCTCTTCCCCACCAGTGGGAGGCTTTTGGGGCAGAGCTTGAGGAGGGTGAGGTTTGGGGAGGGGAGGGACTTCAATGCCATAGAGGCCAGTTGCCAAAGGGGCCATTTTTCTCCAGGTGAACGGATCTCTATCGGCTGGAGATCAGTTGTAATAGCCGGAAATCTCCAGCTAGTACCTGGAGGTTGCAAAAAAATAGAGCGTACTGATATGTATGTTAGGATAAACCCTCAATGAAGGAAAAAAGCTACAGTAATGCAACCACAATATGCTTACTAGATTTTATAAATTCAAAGTCTCATTATTTCTCATCATTGAACCGCCTTATGGATGGAATAAGAACGACGGAAGTCCACAGTTGAACTGCTTGGTCCGTGTATGGCGCATTATTCATCAGAGTCCTTCTGCAGGTTTTTCTTAGCAGCCTTATGCTGTGTTGGGTCTGATATAGGATACTGCCTAATTTTTGTAACATTGCATGTACATCCTAGTCCTGTTCTTACTTGTTCTGATTAGTATAAATGAGAGATTGTGCAAATAACGAGAATTTGAATTTATAAAATCTAGTAAGCATATTATGGTTGCGTTACTGTAGCTTTTTTCCTTCATTGAGGGTTTCTTCTAGTACCTGGAGGTTGGCAACCCTATTTGTGCAAGATGGTGACATGTTAGGTCTCAGTTCCTTTGTGCAGGCCCCAGGAGGCGACAGTGACCACCATGATCAGGAGCCAGCAGAACGGCTGGCAGGCCAACGCTAGTATTGCTATTCTACATGTATTTGCTCTTCTTTCTAATCCCAGGGTTCTGAACCAATTTATTTTTCCAATGCCTTTTTTTTCTTTTTGTAAAAAATCCATTGGCACCAGCCAGAGTCAAATCAATTTCTTCAGTTGTCGCTAACAACCATAGAATAAACTGTGACAAAGCCAGTGGGGTCTGGCAAAATGACGAGAGGGACTTGATAAAAGCTGCTCTGCGCCCAGTGGCCTCAAAACAGCCAGTTGGCTCTCAACACCTCATCTTTTATTTCTGCCCAACGAACAAGGCCCTTGTAGACAAGTCAGCCGCTGAATGGATGGGACGGGTCACCTTCAAAAACAGCTTTCCGGACAGACGCATGGAAATACGCACGCCCCTTCTCTCTTCAGCTTAGAAAACTCCATTTCGTAGGGACATGGGAGGCCTAGCTAGCTCACGCCTAGGGTTGCCAGTCTCCAGGTGGGACCTGAATTGATCTCCAGAAGATAGAGATCAGTTCCCTTGGAGAAAATGGCTGCTTTGGAGGGTGGACTCTATGGCATTGTACCCTGATGAGTAGGCTTGCCAACCTCCAGGTAATAGTTGGATATCTCCTTCTATTACAACTGATCTCCAGCCGATAGAGATCAGTTCACCTGGAGAAAATGGACGCTTTGGCAACTGGACTCCATGGCATTGAAGTCCCTCCCCTCCCCAAACCCCACCCTCCTCAGGCTCAGACCCAAAAACCTCCCGCCGGTGGTGAAGAGGGACCTGGCAGCCCTACTGATGAGGTCCCTCCCACCCCAAACCCCGCTTTTCCGTTATTATGCTTTTCTTGGTAAGCCACCTTGAGCATGTTCTCCAGAGAATAAATTACTTAAATAAATAAATAAATAAATAAATGCATGGGGCCCAGTCATGCAGCCCAGTCCTTTGCGGTGCTTTCTCAGAAGTAAGCTCTGTTAAGTTGTGGATCTTGTTACAGAGCTGACGACTTGGATTAACTCTTACGTAGAGCGCATTTAAGCTGCTCTGTGTTCCCAGTCTGGTCTGCTCAAGAAGATAAACATAAAAATATTTGGTTCTCGTAGGTTATCCAGGCTGTGTAACCATGGTCTTGGTATTTTCTTTCCTGACGTTTCGCTGTCACTGTCCTTCAGTGTTACTCCTCTGTAGATGCCTGCCACAGCTGCTGGCGAAACGTCAGGAAAGAAAATACCAAGACCACGGTTACACAGCCCGGATAACCTACGAGAACCAATGAACTCTGACCGTGAAAGCCTTCGACAATATAAAAATATTTATTTGCTCTCTCCTCATTGTCGTTTCTCTTTCTCTCTATTTTTTTAAACCCAGTGAACAGCAGCAAGCACATAGTAAGGAAGTACCGCGGGCATCTCCGAACAAAGATTGAATCTGGGGAAGGAACCATCCCAGCCCGATGTCACAGTGCGGTTCAGACGTGGGACGGCGTGCTTCTGGGGGAACAGCTAGTCACAATGTCTTGCACAGACAAAATTGCCAGGTAATATCATACTGAAATTCTAAAACAAGTGATGGGTGTGGAAATGTTATCGAAGATTGTTTCCTGGTGGGAAAATAAATCTAGTGATGTGGAAAATGAAGAGTCTAGCCCCTGATAATTTACTAGAAATGGGCTTGAACATTGAACTGCAGAATGAGAAGGCCCTTCTTCCAAGACCATACAGATTACTAAAGAGTTGGGAGGGATTCTCTTCGGCTCCTTATCTAACCTCCATCGCTTTTACCAAATTTCGATGGGCTTTTTCAAGAGCTTGTTTTAATGCCTTTCCGCCCGCCTTGCTCGGCGGGAGATTCCAGCATTTACCTTTGGAGTCTAGGTTGTGCCCCTGTAACTCTGATGTTGAGACAACTACCCATATTTTACTGTATCGTGAATTTTATCAGGATATCAGAAATAGGCTGATTTTGCCCTTGTTGACCAGAGTTTTTAGGCATTCCGATGATTTTATTATTAAATAGTTACTTGAGGATAAAGATGCCAGCGTTTCCGACAGTGGCAAAGTTTTGGTACATTGCCACTAGAGCTCGGGTTAGCGCATCAAAATTGTAATCCTGGCTCTGTGTTGATCGGTTTTAACAATGTTTATCTGCTGGTCAAATGACTGTAAATGAATAAACTGAACTGCTCACCTTTCAAAAATGCCACATGAGCGCTGGACTGAGGGTTTATTTTACTGTCAGGAACTGTTCTGGAATACTCAGTGAAACTGATGGAAGTGGATGAGTCCTTGCTTGTGTGGGACTCCGTATGCCCATGAGAAACCTCATATATGCCCCGAATTGGAACTAATAAAGCTTGTAATTTAGGCTGCCCCTGCGATGGTTGCCATCTAAAACAATAGTTTTCACACTTCGGGGAACCCTTTCCACACACTTCAGGGAACCCTTTCCACACTGACATGTTCATCAAAGAATAGGGTTGCCAACCTCCAGATGGCCCTGGAGATCTCCCTCAATTATAACTGATCTCCAGACCACAGAGATCAGCTCCCCTGGAGCTGCTCTGGAGGGTGGGCTCGATGACATTTTACCCCACGGATCTCCCTGCCCTCCCCAAATCCTGCCCCTCCCTGTCTCCACCCCCAAATTTCTAGGAATGTCCTAACCTGGAATTGACAATCCTACCTACAAGTACATTCACTGTGGATGTTCCCCACAGTAGAAGATCGGTCATTGGTAAAGCTCTCTTTGGGGGAAGTTAAACTGCCTTTACTCAGTTTTCTAACTGGGGAAACTTCAGCTTCCCAGGAAGCTGGAAAACAACTTAAAAGCCATAGTTTTAGAAACTACATGCTGGTAGACACTCACACAAATGTTCTTAGCTAGTGTTTGATTGACAGGCTTGCAGCTTTCCTAGAACACAATAGAAGACATATATCTTCACCGGAAAAACAGCGTGAAATGTAATGTGTGTGCAGCTGCAATGTTTTGAGGGATAGGGGATGTTTTTCTGAAGTTTCGATGTCACTCCTGTAAAAAAATTACTTTTAGATCTCACTTCACTGAGACAACTCTCTGATGTCAGTGTTATATAATCAAGATTGAAGGATATTTTTATTTGAGAGGAGGTTCATAGAATCATAGAGTTGGAAGGGACCACCGGCATCATCTAGTCCAACCCCCTGCACAATGCAGGAAATTCCCAACTACCTCCCATCCACATCCCCTGTGACCCCTACTCCACGCCCAGAAGATGACCAGTCTGGCCCGGAGGAAAATTGCTTCCTGACCCCAAAGTGGTGATCAGCATTACCCTGGGCATGCAAGAAAGGGCCACAAGAGCCAAACACTGACACAACCCTTCCTGCCCTCCCTCTCATGATCTCCCTAAGGTCATAGAATCAGCATTGCTGACAAGATAGCCATCTAGCCTCTGCTTAAAAACCTCCAGGAAAGGAGAGCCCACTACCTCCTGAGGAAGCCTGTTCCACTGAGGAACCGCTGTGTTAGAAAGTTCTTCCTAATGTTTAGCTGTTCTGGGGGTTAGTTTGTTTTCACATGATTAGACCTGGCTTTTGGGGGATACTGGGCAAGATGATGTAATGTGCACACACAGATGTACACACCCCTTCCTGGAGAAGGGTCTGAACACAAGAGAGAGAGAGAGAGATGCACTACTGGGTCCATCCTGTTTCACACAGTGGCCAACCAGGTGCCTTGGAGGGCCAACGAACGGGTTAGAGGCCAAGGCCTTCCTCTGACGTTGCCTCATAGGGCTGATGTTCAGAAGTATACTGCTGCTGAATGGGAAGGTTCCCTGTATGGTTAGTAGCCACCTAAGGACCTCTCCTCCATGAAAATGTCTGAACTCCTTTTAAAGCCATCTATGCTAGTGTCTACCCAGACATGGATGGCCCAGGCTAGCCTGTTCTTATCAGATCGCGGAAGCTAAGCAGAGTCTGCCCGGTTAGTACTTGGATGGGAGACCACCAAGGAAGTCCAGGGTTACTGTGCAGAGGCAGGCAATGGTGAGCCACATCTGCTTGTCACTTTGCCTTGAAAACCCTACACCATAAGTTGGATGTGACTTGATGGCACTTTCTACCACCATACTTTCTACCATCCATCGCTACATCCACTGGCAATAAATTCTGCAATTTACTTACTCGTGTGAAGAAGTACTTCCTTTTGTCTGTCCTAAATCTATCACCCATCAACTTCATTGAGTGCCCTTGAGTTCTAGTATAATGAGAGAGAGAGAGAGAGAGAGAGAGACTAACTCCTTCAACAGCGTGGTATAGTATTTAAGAGCAGTTGTTTGGAGCAGTGAACTCTGATCTAGAGAACCGTGTTTGATTCCCCACTCCTCCACATGAGCAGCAAACACTAATCTGGTGAACTAGATTTGTTTCCCCACTCCTCCGCATGAAGCCAGCTGGGTGACCTTGGGCTACTCACACTCTCTCAGCCCTACCTACCTCACAGGGTAGGTGACTGCAAGCTAGTTTGATTCTCCCTTAAGTGGTAGAGAAGGTCGGCGTATAAAAACCAACTCCTCTTCCTCTTCCTCTTCCTCTTCTTCTTCCTGATGTCAAAGTGACTTAAAGGAGAACAAAAAAAAGCCATGCTCCGCTCCCTCCAACTCCCCTGCTGAGAGAAGTCCCCCCCACCCCGCTTTTAAGTGCCTCTCCCTGCAGCAAAGGGGAGGTGGCTCCAGAGGCCCACACAGAGGCAGCAATGCAGACTTCTTTTGTGTGAGGAAATCATGCTCTGCTGCCTCCAGATGCTTCTCCCAACAGGAAATAGGAGATCGCTCCCGAGTCCCTTACGATGAGTTTCCATTCCTGGTGGGAGCAGATACGCGAAGCATCTCTGGTTGGTTGCCGTCTCTGCGCTGGGTCATGTGCCTCAGCAGATGCTCCTCATGATAATGAGAGAATCCTGTGGCAATATGTCGAGATTAGCTGACAATTAAACAGTCTCCAAATAATGATGCGTCAAGTTGTCCCCTGTTGCAAGACATTGACATCAAGTGGTAAAGGGAGGTCTCTGTCCCTATTTTCAGTTTGTTATCCTTTCCTCGTTGCTTCTGAGTACGACACGGGTTTAAGAAGCAAACCTCAGGCAGAGCAGAATAAAGAGCAAATTAAGGTTTCCAAACTGAAATGCTGCTGTCTCTGTGATTTTCTGAGTGTCAATAGACAGTAAATTAAATATAAACTTCAAAATCAAGATTATATGTAATATTGATGGGAAAGTCAATTGTAATATAGAGCATCTAGAGATGCATTTTTCCCCAAACCCATCTGTTTTTCTCCAGTACAAAATCAGTATTTTGTATTTTAAGATTCTTTGCACACCACCGGAGCTGAAAAATAATGTGACATGTTGCCTTGTTGTATGCTTTCAGGATCAAAAGAAAAACCTCTTTGTTTTGATGTTCAAAGTATTCTTCCTGTTGATGTCATTGCTTAATAATACCACATTAAAATAAATATGCACTCGGTTTAGACACCCGTTAGGCCTGGTCTAGATATGCCACAGTGTGAGGTGATGGAGTTCTGAGGTGATCTAATGGATTGCACCACTTCGAACTGCGAGAGAGATGCTGTCTTTTGAAGTTCCCCTAGACTACGCTTTGAAGCTCCCATACTAGTAATGCCTCTGTAAATGGAAAACTAGCACAGGAGGCAGCGCTAGGCTGGAAACATTCGCTGTGATGTACTGAGAGCTTTTACATGAGGGGACATTCAAAATATGCTTCTCCACTAGGGTTGCCATCCTCTCGGTACTCCGTGGAGAAAACAAAGGCTCAGTGCTGTAGAAGTATTGGAGAACAAAAACAGCACAGAAACAATATATGCAATGCTTAATTTTATAAGTGAATAAAGTGCAAAAGTGACAATAAATATATACAATATATTACAACAAGATACAGGTAAGTAATATATCTCAATCCAGCATATTCAGGACTTGGAAACCTCTCAAGTCCATTCAGATGTAAGTCCAATATGTCCAGTAGTTATATAGGAAGAATATTTCCTCTCGGTACTAGCTGGAGATCTCCAGGATCTATTCCAGCTGATCTCCAGGACAGAGAGATCAGTTCACCTGCAGAAAATGGACGCTTTGGCAATTGGACTCTATGGCATTGAAGTCCCTCCCCTCTCCAAAGCCAGCCCTCCTCAGGGGACCTGGCAACCCTACTCTCCACACCTACTGTCTGAGATGTTACAACCCATTCTACCCCCTCAGGTTTCTTCCGCCTCATCCTATCGCATGTGTGGACTAGGCCATAGACGCCAGCGCCAAAGGAAAAGCGACGTTATATAGGTGAAGTTTCTCTCAATGATCCCTCTCTGGGTTCTGTTTGAGAGACTACCCTCAGGAAATTTCTTTCTTCATGCTCCTGAGTTCAGGCTGGAGCCACATTCAAACTCCTTTTGCCGTTCTGCCCCTGAGCAGAAAGAGCTTAGCCACATGTTATGGGTGTGCTGCCCAAAAACAGCAACTCCAAGGTGAGGTTTTTCTGCCATAACACTTTACGCACACACGATATAATATAGCCTGCCTTCCATGAGTACCTCTCAGGTTGTTCATGCATTGGTCTGGCTTTGCTTTGCTTTAGCAACTAATGTTCAAATGAAGTCATATTTGCCTAAGCAAGATTTTTGAGGAAACTTCTTCTTCGACTCTACTCATTCCCCTTTAAGGGCTTTGAGCAATTTAGAGAAAAATTTCACACTGAGAGCATTGGTCACAGTTGCTCTAAAACAGCCTATTTTGCATGAATTACAAAACAAAGGAGGTCCAGAGTGGCAGTTTTCTGCTATATTGGAAAGAATTACTAGAGTCAAGCGAATAATGCACAATTAATAATTTATCCAGCAGCTGCTTCCATATTTCCTTGCTCACAAGGTATTTGTAAGCGTAAAAGCCATTTCCTCAATTTGATTATCATTCAGAGCATTCAGCAACTTTTTGCTGTGCGTGGAAAATTGCATCACAAGTAAACTCTCTCTTAGTATTCAGGGCTCCCCTCCGCATGCCGGTTATTGAGAGGCGTTCCTTGTGGCTGCTTTTAAGTTTTGCAGCTCTTGTTTCCTAGACTTCTAACCAAGTGAGAGGTCTGAGAATTGTACTTCCTGTTCAGCATGGTTCTCCGTCAGGAGAGGTGGCTCACCGTGATTTTTTATTGTTTTTGTTTTTTAATTTTTTTCCCTTTTTAAAATTGTCTTTAAAAAAAACGGGGAAAAACCCAAAGAAAAAAACTTTTTTAAAAGATTCACATAAAGACAAAAATATAGCAACAATGGTGGCGGGTCTACACATAAGAATCAATAAGTGGCTTCTACATATCTAAAAATAAGTCAATTACAGTTACCATCTATATGCCATGCTTTCAAATATTGATAGAGTTCTGAGGTCCTCAATCCATTGACTTACCGGAGATGGGCTTTTATCTTTCCAATGTTGTAATATGAGTCTTTTAGCTTTAGTAAGGGCATGGAAGGAGCCCTGTGGCGCAGAGTAGTAAGCTGCAGTACTGCAGTCCAAGCTCTGCTCACGACCTGAGTTCAGTCCCAACGGAAGTCGGTTTCAGGTAGCCGGCTCAAGGTTGACTCAGCCTTACATCCTTCTGAAGTTGGTAAAATGAGTACCCAGCTTGCTGGGGGTAAAGGGAAGATGACTGGGGAAGGCACTGGCAAACCACCCCGTAAACAATGTCTGCCTAGTAAACGTCGGGATGTGACGTCACCCCATGGGTCAGGAAGACCCGGTGCTTGCACAGGGGACTACCTTTACCTTTAAGGGCATGGAGGGTCTATTTTCATTGGCTATCGGTCAGCCTCCAAGAGACAGGCAAATAGTTTAAAAGTACACCAACATCCTCAAAAATCAGTGAATTCTCTAATACAAAATTGATATGAGTTATAACTTCCCAGAAAAACCAGATGACTGGACATGCCCCAAGCATATGTTTTAGGGACGCGTCCAGTGACTTACAATGGCAACAATTAGACACTTTACTCAGTCTTTTGCTAAAGAGTCCCTGTGGTTTCCAGTATATCTTGAACATAATTTTTTTTGCTGAATAAGTCTCAAGATCCATGGAAAGAGCAGATATAAACTTTAAGGCCATCTCCCATTGCTTTGGCAAAATAGGTGGATCTAGTTCGTTCCATTAATTCCTGAGACTTTGCATGTCATATTTATTAATCAACATCAAATATTAGTAAAATGATATCGTAGGTTTTGTTTTCTGCCTTGAATCAATTAGAGTTTCCAGGACTCTGAGACACTTAATGCTGCATGGCCATATTTAGATACCAACAGATGTTGCAACTGTAAGTATTGCCATTTAATCTAAAGTGGCAACTCATATCTGGACCTCAGCTCAGAAAATGGCAAAAACTCATCATTATTACCTATCAATTGATCCAATGTATTGGTCCTATTGGTCCAAGCCTTCCATAAAAAGCATTTCTTAACAATTGTAACAACATGCAATATTTTAATAATCATAAAGCTATCCATACAGATGCCATGGCACTGTCAGTCAGTCAATTCAAAGGGCCTGCCAAAAATGAAGTGTCTTCAACTTTCTTTAGAAGAAGACCTGTAAAGATGGTGCCAAACTCACCTCCCAAAGGATGGATTTCCAAACCTTGGGGAAGCTGGAGAATAGGCCCTGCCATGAGACCCAACCAGTCTTATCTCAGGTAATGCAGGTTCCTATAGGAAGGTCTCAGTTATCAATTTCAGGGCTCAGGCAAATGGAAATAGGAGGAACTGATCCTTCATGTACAGTGGGCCCAGCATCGGAACCAAAACCATTTAGGGGTTTCAAGGTCAAAACCAAAGCCTTGAAATAATAGGGTTGCCAAGTGCCACGTGGTGGCAGGCAAACCCCTGCCAATCCACCTGACTGCCCGCTGACCAGCTGAGGGTTGGCGGGCAACGCTGCACACATGCCTGCCTGCTGCATCTCGTCACTTCCGATTTACGCCCAGAAGCGCCGCATCACAACGGGCCTTTTACCACTCAAACTGGGAGTTTGAGTGGTAAAAGGCCCCTTGCGATGTGGCTCTTCCAGGTATAAATGCATCGCAAGGAGCCTTTTACCACTCAAACTCCAGTTTGAGTGGTAAATACCCCTTGAGATGCAGCACTACCGGGTGTAAACCGGAAGTGACACGAATGCATTGGCGCGGCCGCACGCACCATCTTTCCCTCACCTCTGCCCAAAAAACCTCCTGCCAGAGAAGAGGGGAGTCCTGGCAACCCTATGAATTAAGCAACAGAATGTGTTTAATGTGTTCATTATGACAGGTTCCAATAAGAATAGTTCCTGTTGCATTCTGCACCAGTTAAGGCTTCCAAACAATCTCCAAGGGATGCCCTGTATAAGGTGTGCTGTAGCAGTCTAAATTGGATATTGCCCAAACGTATGTGATGGTGGCTAGACTGGCTTTCTGTAGAAATAGTCATAGCTGGTGAACCAGTCTAGGATGGAAGCAGGTGCCCTCCTGTGCTTTCTCCGTCTCCCAAGATTGGTGCACCCTTATGAAGTCTCTGGCTGTCCAAACTAGTCTCTTGCAAGTCTTCCTTCTTTTTCCATTGAAGTCCTGAAAGCCATAAAGCCACCCTTGGAAATTCTGTAGCTCTAAAGAGCCCACATTTCCAACAATGATCTAAGCAAATGGAGCTGCAGGCGAGAGAAATGGTAACAAGTAATGTTTCTTTTTTTTTGAAAAATGTTAAAGCTTTTACAACTCCTTTTAGTGATAGACTGTCAAATCTGTTGGAAAGTTGGATCCTGGAAACTGCAAGTCGAGGGGGGGAAACAAGCCACTTCAAAAGCTGCATATTAATAGAAGTGGAAATCCATTAACTCAGCTAGCTCCACAACGAGACAATCTGCGCACTTGATACAAGTCAATTCGTAATCTTCTTTCTCCCACTTAGCCCGTTTCTGGATCAATCAGAATCTGGCCTCCATCATTCACTACCAGATACAAAAAAAGATGAACCACCTACTGCTAAAATACAGATCAAAACCTAATGTGGTAGTTCCAGTTTCCAAACCAATAATAGCTAAATTGTCATATAACTAGAAAAACAGCAGGTGTTCTGAGGCAGCAGACGACCATGAATAACAGTCCCTATTGCGTGAAAATATAGAGGGAAACTTTGATAATTGCTTGCATGATCTCCCAGCGTGGTAAACAGGGAAATCCCTGTGACTGTCCTGGCTCACCTGTAGCCTTCGACTTCTTTTCGGGGTCTGCACAGGTAGAAGAGCTCAGGGGATTCGCTTTTTGGAAGCCATTGTCTTAGCACGTAAAAAAAAAACATCTCCACAAACCAACTCTTGCTGAAGGCACAAAAGAACATTTAGTACTGCCTGGAAAAAAACCTGTATAGTTTCCTAGATCAAGGGACACTCGAAATCCTGGGTTTAAGGAGTGCTTTTTTTCTGTACATGTGAACATGGTGAATATGGTCTGAGGAAATCTGTTTGATTCAAAACAAACCATGATGGGTAGCTGTGTTTGTCTGTCTGTAGCAGCAGAAAAGAGCAAGAGTCCAGTGGCACTTTAAAGACTAACAAAATTTCTGGCAGGGCATGAGCCTTCTGAAGAAGTGAGCTGCGGCTCACAAAACCTGCCAGAAATTTTGTTGGTCTTTAAGGTGCTACTGGACTCTGGCTCTTTTCTACTGATTCAAACAGTAACTTCCAAATAACTTGACTAACTTGCCTCGCAATTCCTAAACAGAGGTGCTTCACTCTAAGGGGTTAGACTAGATGTGACCGCATCCCCTGGTCCAACCCGGGGACATTTTCTAATAATATCGAGACTTTTATCTAGACCAAGAGCAATAGCCATTTTTCAATGAATTGATCAAATTTTAGTCTCATAAGGTGTGGGAGAGAGCACAATACTTAGAGGCATTCCATACAGTGGCAGAGGAGAAATGACATGTTGTTTCCTGGATGCCCCCACTGTGTTGACAAAGGAATCCATAATGGGGCTCTTCAGAAGATGGCTGCCCACTACCTAGGATGGTATCTGGGGCAAATGTCCTGTATCTCCAGTGCCTGAACCAGCCAGCGTGGTGTAGTGGTTAAGAATGGTGGTTTGGAGTGCTGCACTCTGATCTGGAGAACCAGGTTTGATTCCCCACTCCTTCACATGAGCGGCGGAGGCTAATCTGATGAACTGGATTTGTTTCCCCACTCCTACACGCGAAGCCAGCTGGGTGACCTTGGGCAGGTTACAGCTCTGTTAGAGCTCTCTCAGCCCCACCTAGCTCACAGGGTGTCTGTTGTGGGGAGGGGAAGGGAAAGGTGATTGCAAGCCGGTTTGATTCTTCTTTAAGTGGTAGAGAAAGTCGGCATATAAAAACCAACTCTTCTTCAGCAAATACATGGCTGAGCACTGGCTTCATACATGGGATATGTGTCCTCCAGTGAACGGAAGGCTGGCTCCTCCAAAATTCCTTCCTTTTCATCTCTGACATTTCAGTTGTTGACAGAAGGGGAATCACATATATTTAGACAGGGATTACCTAGACCGAAAACTGAACAAAGGATTTTCCATCTCCTGCCATAAAAATGGCAGCGATGATAGCAATGAACAGAAGAGGAAGGTATCTTTGCACTTAGCCCTAAGCACCTATTTTGCCCTCCCCGTGTTAAAAATGAAGACAGAGGCCTTTAGAATCATCATTATTTATTTTTACTACTGAGAATATTTGAAGAAGAAAAATCTATGGCTAACAGCCTGATCCACTATGGTCTTTTATGCATGGGTTGGATCTCCCTGCTTGGACCTGGGTTCATTGCACATTAAAGTAACCCAGGTTGGGGAAAACTGTATTCATTGGCTCGAATGATCAGGGAGGAAACTGTCTGCTAATCAAACCATGAATACAGAAAAGCAGTCTCCCAAGCTCAGATCAAGTCCCACCGCTTTAAATGCTGCTCTGTAATTGGCTTACTTCGCAGTGCTCCCTGTGAGAGAAGATTTCCTTCCCCCCAAACCCAACTGCCGCATAAAAAAGCATTTTAAGAACAAAAAACAAAAAACGGAGCTACCTGAAAGAAGGGGGGGGGAATCCAAGCCTCATTTTTAAAAAGCCTTTCTTTTGCTCAGAAAGAGCTCCAAGGTAGCAGGAAGCAATTGAATCCCCGCCTCTTTACACACTGCTTTGTGATTGGCTGTGAGAGAAGCCAAACTTCTGTTTTCTCCTGTTTAATCATTGGCATTCTGCTTTGAGGAGGGGGTTGGAAAAGGGTGGGGCGTGATGGTGCGGGGAAGTGCAACCCGAGAACGGAGTATGCACACACTGTGACTCTGGAATGAGCCAGGATGAACAGTTTAATTCGGGCCAGAAGAGGAATGGGAAAAGCCGGGTTCGTTTTGCGTCGAAACAGCATTTAGCTTCCAAGGAATGAGATATCGTGCATACTGAAAAATTTGATCCTGGCTGAAATGGGGAATCAAGGAAATTAAAGTGACCATGCATAAAATATCTATTTGATTTAAGCCTAAAAACTTGGATTTTAGCCAACTCAGGCCCACTGAATTCAGAGTCAATAAAATAACTTAAATCCAAATATTTCCTCTGAATCCAGCTACCGTCATGCAGATAAGTCACTTTTACCTTAATGACAAAAGTTATTAAAAATGATGTTATCTAAGAAAGAGACTTGTCCTTGAAAGGGGCATTTAGAAACTCTTGCACAATTAGAAAAAACGTAATACAATTCATCATATGTCTTCTTACCAAGGCAAGTCACTTTGATATATTGAGAGACCAGAATGCTACAGTGCATTTACGCTGCATAATAATGTTAAATTTGAAATGCTTTTTATAGAGAAGGCAGTGGAATCACAGCTACTTTATGGCACTTCTTGTTGGGGGAAAAACCCTTTAGAAATTATTAGGGATATGCATTCAGAAATTTACTAATCCATATCCAACTATAACAACTCCCATTTCTAAATATAGTCATCCAAACATAATTATTTCTGACATTCATGAGCTGTTGAAAACCTTCCAGTCTGAAAGTTATCTGGCATATCACTGTCTGGTTTCAGTTTCCAGGGCAGGTGGAGAGGCAGTGAGGAGAGAGAGTGATTTAGCAGATATGTGCCTGACAGGGACATCACCCAACCAGAACAGTTAACCCATCTTCCACTGATCATCCCAGCCACACAGCAAGGCAATTAGGACTTCCTGTGGCCTTTCTGGCTTGGGAAAACATCACAGAAGGGAAAATCCTAGTAAGTTTGGTTAGTTCCCCCACATCATGCCTCTCTGTTAAAAGGACACAGAAGTGTCAGACGTAACATCTAGTTTTCCTGCCAGTCTTCCTTCAATGGAGAAAGACTTCTCTGATGGAGGAAGCCTCTCTCCATTGGAAGACACTTTGGCAGAAGGGAGTCACAGCATCCAAAATAGTGGAAGGGATCCAGGCTAGAGGTTCTAGGGCAAAGAAGGAACCTGTAAGATAGTGACTGCACACTGTGTGTAACATGGGAAATGGTGACAAGTACCCCAGCATAAAACCAATTTCATGTGTCTTCCATGGGATTAAATTACTGTTTTTCAGGCAAAAGCCTTCTTTTGAGACAAATCACTACATGCTGCAGTCATATAAAGAAGCCTACAGAACCCTAGGATTTGATAATGAATAACTATTAGTTTACCAGTTGGATTAAAAAATGAACCCTAGAATCATAGAACCATAGAGTTGGAAGGGACCATACAGGCCATCTAGTCCAACCCCCTGCTCAATGCAGGATCAGCCTAGAAGATCCCTGACTAGGGCTGTTGAAAAAAAAAATAATTCGGTAAAATTCAGATTCGGCAAAATTCGGCCCATTTTTATTCAGGAAATGCCGAAGTCCGAATCTCCCCAATTCAGATCCATGGAATTCAGCTCTAAGTTCGGAGTTCGCGAATAAATTCGGCCATTTAAAGCCATTAAAAACACATTCGCAGCTTTCCGCAGCTCCGGGGGGACATGTTTGGAGGTAGAGGTCCCAAACTTTCAGTGACCCAATCTTCACAAAACTTGGGGGTTCTTGCAAGAAGGGTCCCCTCAAGCTACACTGAAAGTTTGGGACCTCTACCTCCAAACATGCCCCCCAGAGCCGCAGAAAGGCACGAATGTGCACACACACACCCCCATGAGGATCTCTCACACAGAGACACTCTCTCTTTTTCTCCCCGGGCCGTGCAGCAGCTGGGCTCACGCACTCATCCGAGACTGATTGGCCAGAAGAATACCCAGCTTGGCCACCAATTGGCCGCGGGAGAATTCTGCTTCGGGGGCACCGAATTTGCCCAAGTTTATTCAGCATCTGCCCGAACTCGCCAAATTCAGCTCGTCATTTTCCCACCTTTTTTTGAATTCGGCTCCATCTGAACTGAAAACCGCCGAATCGGGAAAAATTCAGCTGTTTTTTAGTTCGGGTGGAACCGAATCGACAGCCCTATCCCTGACAAGTGCTTGTCCAGCCTCTGCTTATAGACTGCCAGTGAGGGGGAGCTCACCACCTCCCTTGGTAACTGATTCCACTGTCGACCAACTCTTACTGTAAAATATTTTTCCCTAATATCCAGCCGGTACCTTTCCGCCCACAATTTAAACCCATTGGTACAAGTCCTATCCTCTGCTTCCAACAGGAAAAGCTCCCTGCCCTCCTCTAAGTGACAGCCCTTCAAATATTTAAAGAGAGCAATCATGTCCCCCCCTCAACCTTCTTTTCTCCAGACTAAACATTCCCAGCTTCCTCAGCCTTTCCTCATAGGGCTTGGTCTCCAGCACCTGATCATCCTCATCACTCTCCCTATGTCTGCCCAGAGATTTGTATGACATTCTTTGCTGTTCCAAGTATTTGGGTTTCAAATGCGCATCAGAACTCATGAACTATGAACAGTTCAGGGCCAAACTAGACAAGACAGGTTCCTCCAACCCAACTCTGATTGTGTCACTGTGAAACGTTGCCTTAGGGAAAAAAATCTTGAAGCATACTGGGTCCCTATTCAGTTTGGACCCTCAGTCTCTCAGCCTAACCTATTTCATACAAGCTTTTGTGAGGGAGAAAAGGGATGACCCCCATCATGGAAAATCCTTAGAGCTGTGGATCTTCAACTATGGTTTGGGATGTGAGTTCAGGAGACAGGAAGAGACAAGGTATTGGGAGAGGAGGCTCTGATATCAAATTTGTGTTTGTGTCTGTAGTGCATAAAGAACTTGAAATAGAGCTTGTCAGTCAATAATGCTATATGTTGATAACTACTAAAACATAAGTCATGTGTTGATAAGTGACGTGAGTTTCCTGGGGTTTACGTTGGGTAGAGGGACTTAGTGTGGAGTTATTTTCAAGTGGATCCCAAAAAGTACAGTAAGTCTAGAAATTAGGTCTCAAAAATACAGTAAGTTAGTGGGTCCCATTTATAACAGTTTGAGAACCACTGCCTTAAAGGCAGAGTGGGCTAATGAATGAAGTACTTTTACATAGAACCTGCAGTGAATATGCATCACAATCCTGTCCGTGGATAGTCAGGAGTAAGTCCCACTGTGTTCAGTGGGGCTTACTCCTAGGAAGTTGCTTGCAGCCTTACGGAATTGACTGCCACCAGATGGCGTTTCAAAGAGGTTAGACAAATTCATAGAGGATAGATCTAACAACAAGACTCACATGGAATGGAGGAAGTATATACGCCTGAATACCAAATGCTGAAAAGGGTGAGTGGAGGGCTGTTCCTTTTGTGCCCTTTTGGTGGGCTTCCCAGAGGCATCTGGCTGGCCATTGTGGGAAACAGGATGCTAAACTGGATGAGGTGTTGGCTTGATCCAGCCGGGCTGGTCTTATGCTCTTAAATCAAAAAGGACACTGACAATATTTAAAACTGGTCATTTATTTGTATACAAACCCTCTTTCTCAGTTAAGTAAATGAGACTTTTTTAAAAACAGGGTCACAAATGATAATTGAGGTCACATGTAAATTTCTGCTTAAAAGAAAATACCGCTTTCAGGTGTCTTTACTTTGTTTAATGAATTAATCCCGAACCGTCTGAACATTCGCATAACTTTTCTCTGTTTCCATTCTTGATGTTTCGTTCAATCTGATAAGGCGCGCCTTTAGAAGTGAATATTTTCTTTCGCAGAAATGACCAAGATATATATTCCCCACCCCCACCCCACAAAGCTATGCAAATCAGATAGACTAAAGCAAATGTTTCATAAAACCAATGACTGTTTAAATGGTAGGACTAAATTGTTTGTATATAAATATTACCTTTTATCTTCCATTTGAGTTTTATGTAGGATGAACACATTACTTTAATGACCCACATTTACAGAGGGAGAGAGGGACAGCCTCACTCGGAAACCTCTCAGCAGCCAGATGGCTGCCTCGTCTTCCATGAGATTAAAAGATGTTTCTCAATCGCAGTCCCGGCTTCAGAGGCAAATTAATATAGCCAACTAAATTGCCTGTGGTTTAGGGAAGGAGGGGGGGTGGGGGGTTGAAATAAAAAATTTTAAAAGAACTTCTGAAAGCCATTTTTGTCTCAGGTTCTGCGAGCAGATTGCTCTCCAGGTACAGCATGCTGGTTTTAAACATTCGGTAATTAATGGAAAGTATTTCGTGTTAATTGACTGCTTCAGGAAAGGGAAGTATAATGGCTCCTTATTAATCACAGAAAGAGACATACAGCACAGAGGCTCCGCAATTATTGCACTAACGGTTGAGAAATGTTAATTAATGAAAAGAACAATGATGTAAGAAATTAGCTACATAATGCTTCCTGCTGGTAGAGATTTGCACTTTGAATGCCTTCTTTTTTTTTTTTTTTTAGCATAGCAACCACTGGATGATTCCTTAAATAGCAAAATCTCTCTAACCTTTTCTGTCGCACTCTTAAATGTCACCTATGTTTGGGCTCGTATGAGCAGCCAAGTCTGCTGAAGACAATTTTTGTAATAGAACCTTTCATGTGGACTGGTATTCAAGAATGGGGCATATGAACTCTGTAGGGAAATATTACTACAGGTTGAGTATCCCTTCTCCGGACTTCAAGTGGTCCATATTTCAGATCTTTCCATATTTGGGATTTTTTTGGAATTTTTGCATATACACCACGAGATATTTTGGGAATGGGAACCAAGTCTGAACACGAAATTCATTTGTTTAAAATGTGTTTTATACACATAGCCTTGAATGTGATTCTAAGCAATATTTTCAATAATTTTGTGCACATTGAACCATCAGAAAGCAAAGAAGAAGAAGAAGAAGAAGAAGAAGAAGAAGAAGAAGAAGAAGAAGAAGAAGAAGAAGAAGAAGAAGAGTTGGTTTTTATATGCCAACTTTCTCTACCACTTAAGGGAGAATCAAACCGGCTGACAATCACCTTCCCTTCCCCTCCCCACAACAGATACCCTGTGAGGTAGGTGGGGCTGAGAGAGATTGTGACTAGCCCAAGGTCACCCAGCTGGCTTCATGTGGATGAGTGGGAAATCAAACCCGGCTCTCCAGATCAGAGTCCACCGCTCTAAACCACTACATCACACTGGCCTCCCACCAAAATACCTGTATCAGCTGTTAAACAAGAGCAACAACAAAGAAACAAACAACGACTGTTACTGCAATAGGTATTGCCAGCGCTGTATTAAGAGTTTGGAAATGTTATAAAAAATACTGTTCGCACTTTCTATGTATTCCCACCGATGTATTCAGAGTTTGAAACTGTTATAAAAAATACTGTTCGCACTTTGTTTGGCCCCTTTAGCTGTGAAGACATCTTCCAACCATTTTTTAACCATAGTATTCAAAAACCCTTTTAAAGCGATGTTTTTTATAACATTTCCAAACTCTTGATACATTGCTGGGAATACCTAGTGCGGTAACAGCCAGTGGCAGGCTTTCAGTCTCCACCTACAATGCAGTGTACACTGTGTTTTAATTTTTTTTTAGGTGAGAGGAAACATTGAAAACAGGCAGCAATGATCTGCCTGCATGCCAGCTCGAAGGGTCCGGATTTTGGATCAGTCTGGATATGGGATGTCCGGATAAGGGATACTCTACCTGTACTAATAACAACAACAACAGTAATGGCTCTTGTGCATATCTCACGAAGACCGGATAGAATAAGAAAGCCTTTAGGGATTCATAGGGGGAAAGCATTAAACAAGCAGGGTGCCACTGAAAAAGCCCTGCTCCTAGTGGGTGCCAGGGTTGCCAGGTCCCTCTTCGCCGCTGGCGGGAGATTTTATGGGCGGAGCCTGAAGAGGGTGTGGTTCGGGGAGGGGAGGGACTTCAATGCCATAGAGCCAATTGCCAAAGCGGCCATTTTCTCCAGGTAAACAGATCTCTATTGGCTGGAGATCAGTTTTAATATCAGGAGATCTCCAGCTAGTACCTGGAGGTTTGATACAAAAAATACAGCACAAGGCTCACAAAATGCTTAACCCACAATGCAAGATGCTTTTTGTGAGCCTTGTGCTGTATTTTTTGTATCAAGTCACACTTATTGCAGCATAGGGGATTACTTTCGTTTGTTTCTAGTACCAGGAGGTTGGCAACCCTAGTGAGTGCTGATCTCATCTCAGACCAGAAAGATAGTAGAAACAGGACCCACCTGAAAATGTCAATGTATGCTGTATGCATGCACGCCTATTGTAGCCCATCAATATAATTGAGGACTCCTAGAGTATTCTTGATGGCTCTGTTGTGCGCACAAAGCTCCACTTATTCAAGGGTAGCCTTTGATCTTTGAAAACTCTATGGGTGCATCAAAGTCCTTCAGAACTTTAAGCCAAGTGTTTAGGATTAGAACAGTGCTGTGTTACTATGCCGGTTCCTGGAAATGGGAGGGATAGGCTGCTGCCCTAAGCCTCAGAGCCAGCATGGCGTAGTGGTTAAGAGCAGTGGTTTGGAGCGGTGGACTCTAATCTGGAGAACCGGGTTTGATTCCCCGCTCTTCCACATGAGTGGGGGAAGCTAATGTGGTGAACTGGATTTGTTTCCCCACTCCTATACACGAAGCCAGCTGGGTGACCTTGGGCAAATCACACTCTCTCAGCCTCACCTACCTCACAGGGTGTCTGCTGTGGGGAGGGGAGGGGAAGGTGATTGTCAGCCGGTTTGATTCTTCCTTAAGTGATAAGAGAAACTCGGTATATAAAAACCAACTCTTCTTCTGATCCGTCAAGCCAAATTCTACACACCAGCCATGTACTGGGGACCTAACCCTCTCTGCCGTCCCTGAAAGAATCTCCTGTTTTCACACTGCAAAAAAATTTTTTTAAAAAAATAGCGTCACTGAAGTTTAATTTAGCAAATATCTCCATCTAGGAAAATGCAAATTAAAAAGAAAACCAAGTGACTTCTACTTACGTATCTTGTTTTGCCATCCACAGAGTTATTCACTTGCCTTCTCTTGCCTTTCCAAATGCCTTCCTACTGTTGGATTTCTTTTCCAGATGGAATGTCCTCGGGTTGCAAGGTGCTCTCCTTAGCTACTTCATCGAGCCTGTGTATCTGCATAGTATCGTTGTGGGAAGCCTCTCGCACACCGGTCACCTTTCGCGGGTAATGAGCCATAGACTAGAAGATGTTGGTCAACTGCCAACTTCATACCGGCGCAATCAGCTGCTCCTGAGTGGTAAGCGCAAAAACGTACTTGCTTGGAAACGAACTGTTGGCTTTCCCGCTGCTAACACTGCTGGAACCCTGCAAGGAACCTTATGAAGTCCTTTCCTTACTTAGAAGTAGTTCTGGTTTTTCTTCCACACTGCTGGCAGCAATGCATTCTGCACACTAGTTTGAAACCTCCTGGTCTCCATTTCTGATTGGGATGGGTATTCTCCCTAGGAAGAACTCCAGTACCAGGAATATTCATTGTGAAATATTTATCAATAAGGACAGAATTGCCCTGACCTGGATAGTCCAGGCTAGCCCAGCTTTATCAGATCTTGGAAGCTAAGCAGGGTCAGACTTGGATGGGAGATCACCACAGAAGACCAGGGTTGATACACAGGGGCAGGCAATGGCAAACCACCTCTGTACATCTCTTGCCTTGAAAACCCCATGAGGGGTCTCCATAAGTCGGCTGTGACTTGGTGGCATTTTCCACCACCAAGAACAGCATTGAATATTAGCATTGAAGGGCTTTATGAACTGATGGTTGTTACTAGTCATTTGATGTGACCTAACTTCATATCACCAGCAAAGTGTCTAGTGGGTTCCATACCAGATCACCATAGGAGTGAACCAGCCCATAGTGTTCTCGTGTCTTTCTATCTTCCCCTCAATATCTAACAAGTGAACATGATCTGGCAGCCCTTGGTATTTTGAAGGACGCTGTATATTTATGATTTATTTAGGTATTCAGACCCTGCTTTTCTCCCCATCGGGGGCCCAAAGCAGCTTACGTTATTATCCCCTTCTTCATTTTATCCTCACATTATCCACCCTGTCACAAAGTTTAGGCTGAGTGATTGACCCAAGGTCACCCAGAAAGTTTCCATGACAGAGAGGGGTTTTGAACCTGGGTCTCCTAGATTCTAGTCTGACACTCTAACCCAGGGGTGTCAAACTTAAGGCCCATGGGCCGGAGCTGGCCCCTTGAGAGCTCTTATCTGGCCCATGAGCCAGCCGAGGCAGCCACCTCTACCCCACTGTTGATCTGGGCTGGCAAAGCATGCCCCAGCCCGACCAAGTGATATTTATGTCATATCCAGCCCTCGTAACAATTGAGTTCAACACCCTTGCTCTAATCACTACTGCATGCTGGCTTCCTTTTGTCTTCCATAAATCCATGAGCTTTGCAGATCACCAGATGGTCACCCAGAAGACTTTAAGCAGTAAAAGTAGTTAAGAACGTAAGAAGAACTCGGCTAGAAGGGCATTGTTATTTCATGGGCTAGCATCTCGGGCCCAGTCCATAAATTCAAGTTGCCACTATGGAGGAGCCCTCTTCAAACCACAACTATACGGAGGCCGTATTATGTAGTAAAACCATTTTCAGAAGAGCCTCCATGTGATTTGTATGGTTTTGCCCTTGCCCAGTGCAAACAGAGAGAGAAGCTTGGCTGAGTTGGGCATGGTTATTATTGCCCAGTCTTAGTAGATTTGCCACTCACACGAATGGTTCGCACATGGCGCTGTGTGAATTGGACCATTACAGTGGCTTATTCTATGGCTGAGTACTACTAGAGTTTTTTAAAAATGCCTTGCACCATTAAGCATAGTTAAACATATCTTTGGCTAACCAAAAAGGCCATATAATTGGAAGCAATCATTATCCACTAGACTTGGCGTTTGTGTGTATATCAGCTCTTACCCAAGGACCTTTATAAGTGTTTAAACCCAACTAGAGCCTCGGCTCATAAAATTTACTTATGAACAGATTTAAACCTATTTCCCATTCAGTTATCTGCTTAAGCACATCAGCTTAAAGTGCTAATTTAAGTACCATGAAAGAGCTTTTACTGAATGGCTTGGGAGTCCACTGAAGGAAAGAGGAGGGGTCAAGTGACTAAAAATGGCAGCCCCATATAGTGCTCTTCCTTTTTTCTTGTAACATCTAGGCATACTTACTCAGGCTGATATGCTCCATATTGTGTATTTCCTTGCTCCACTCCACATCATTGCTTTTCACAGATGGAGCCAGGGAAATGCACAACATAGATCAGTATGACTAAACATTTCAAGGAGAGGCTGGAGAACTTGACATTAGGGCCATAGGTAGCAGTCCCATGTCAAGCACAATTCTGGTTCTGTCCTTATGCCATCTTTGGTCTTAAATCACTGTAAAGCAAATGTCAGCAAGGATGTGTATTGGATTCCTCTTCTGGCTTTTATCCTGTACTGATAACATTCACACCTGACACCAAAGGATTTCTTTGCATGAGGTTGCAATAATGGTAGCCGCTGCAACATTGCTTAACTTCTGAAGGATTTACAGCATATTCCAGAATTTAAACTGAAGGGATCAGATTTCAGATGACTTAACCCACCGACACTCCCCCCAGTCACTGACTTCGGTGATGGACTTTATGGCTATGAACATATATTTCATTTATGTTCTTCAGAAAATCTACTTAATTGCAGTTGGACCACATTTCTCACCATTTAATTGTCATGGCAGGTTATAAACCGGAACATGCCCTGCCAAATTGTGTACCATATAGTCAGATGGTGTTGATTTCCTAGTGGCTGTTCTTGGGACTGCACCCTTAGTCCTTAAGTGTTTCCTGGACAGAGTAGTTAGAAAGAACAAGGACATTTTAGGTGAAGAGGCAGGAAACGTGGAAGCCCCATAAGTGACAGAACACCAAACATACTTGTTTTACTATGATCGTACCAAGCATTCTTGTCATTCCTCCCCCCTTCTCGGTTTCACGTTCAGACAAGCACACACTGTTATCCATTTTGTCCTATGCTGTTTGTGAAATAGGTGGAGGCAGAGACATACAGTCTCTCCTGATTGGCTGGAGGGGGGTGGGGAAAGGAGGAAGAGGAAGCAATGGGCTCTCAGGGTAAGAGGAGTTTGCCCTGTATCTTGTTTTTGTGTTAGTCAAAGGGTATGCAGATACTTCTCCTAAAATTTCCCTTGGTATCTTTGGCTCTCAGAAGTTTATGCCCCAAAAATCTTGTTGCTCCAAGGGGCTACTGGACTCAAATCTAGCTGTTCCCCTAAAATGTATGATTTCCCCTGCGCTGTTAACTTACACATATGGGTGTTGTTGTTGTTTTGGATTTCACCCTCTTAACAGCCCTCTGAAGGTAGGTCATTAGAGTTCCCATTTTTGCAGATGGAAAACCATTGTGCTGGAGCAACACTTTATGGCTAAACCATAGAGTTTTTGGTAAATCCTAGAGTGTTGCACTGACGCGATGGTGAATCCTAGAGCGTCATATCAATGTGATGAACTCACTTTCAGTTTGCATTACATTACAGCATTGGCACAACACCTAATTCCCCCAATCCCCCAACCCTCCCTGATGAGGAGTGTTGGGGAACAGGGGGTCTGGGGCAGGAGGTCTCCCGCTATAGCAGAAAGCCTGGCTGCTCTACCCTGCTGGGATTAGTGAAGCTCCCAAATAGGAACATGAAGGGAAAGACCATCCTTCAAGTACATGGACCCCAAGTAATGACTGAAGTTACTAATGCTATAGCACATAGTTGGTGTTTTGATACAGGTTTGCATGGTTTGAAACACTCCAAATCCTTCCATTCCAGTGAACAGGAGAAGGCTTCTGGGTAGGGTTACCAGCCTCCAGGTGGTGGCTGGAGATCTCCTGCTATTACAACAGATCTCCAGGCAACAGAGATCAGTTCCCCTGGAGAAAATGACCACTTTGGAAGGTGTATTCTATGGCATTACACGCCATTGAAGTCACTCCCCCTCCCAAACTCTCCCAAATTCAGATCAGCTGGCAATAGGTTCAAGATGGAAGCAGGTGAACAACACGTGGTTTCAGCACAAGAGCTCTTATATATATTTCAGCAAATTGTTTGTTTTTTTCCCCTTAAGATACAAACTGATCACTATGGTTGCCGACCTCCAGGTACTAGCTGGCGATCTCCTGCTATTACAATGGATCGCCAGGCAACAGAGATCCCCTGGAGAAAATGGCTGCTTTGGCAATTGGACTCTATGACGTTGAAGTCCCTCCCCTCCAAGGCCCATCAAGTCCAGCAGTCTGTTCACACAGTGGCCAACCAGGTGCCTCTAGGAAGCCCACAAACAAGATGACTGCAACAGCATTATCTTGCCTGTGTTCCAAAGCACCTAATATAACAGGCATGCTCATCTGATCCTGGAGAGAATTATGTATGCATAATTAGTATCTATTTTGACTAGTAGCCATGAATACCAATCTCCGCCATGAATATGTCCACTCCCCTCTTAAAGCCCTCCAAATTGGCAGCCATCACCACATCCTGGGGCAGGGAGTTCCACAATTTAACGATGCGTTGTGTGAAGAAATACTTCCTTTTATCTGTTTTGAATCTCTCACCCTCCAGCTTCAGCAGATGACTCGCGTTCTACTATTATGAAAGAGTTCCAATGCCAGTCATGATGGCAGTGAACAGGGGCCCTACACACCGAAGCCCCATTTCACATTTGCCAGGGCAGGGCAAAGGATGTGTGAACACTACCAATCTGAATCCTTTTGGTGCTTTCTCTTTCTCCCCTGACAGGTGTGAGTAACGCTGAGATGCGGCAGCCGGGGAAATCGCCTGGCTTCAGTGTGAACTGGATCACGAGCACCACAGACCTCGAGGTTATTAATGCTACAACGGGCAAAAGAAACTGTGGGAGTCCTTCGCGACTCTGCAAGCACATGTTTTACACTCGCTGGGCAAAGCTTTATGGAAAGGTAAGGATCCTTGGTCTGGAGAATCGGAGAACCATTGAGTTGGAAGGGACCACCATGGTCATCTAGCCGAACCCCCTGCACAATGCAGGAAATTCACAACTACCTCCCCCCACATACCCCCAGTGACCTCCATGTCCAGCCACAGCACAATTCTGCTAGCCATCTCTGGCTTAGCACCACCAGGTTCCAGCATGGATCGTTGTCTGGAATGCATGTGATGCTCGTCAAGTGGGAAGTGTGTATTTTTCAGTCTGTCCTACTTTTTTAAAAAAATGCAAGAAGAGAATCTGTATGTATTTTAAAGTGGGAAATGGCACGTACCTTCAATAGGAATACATTTATTCTTGAGAATTCGTATCTTAATATTCGCATTGAGAATTCGTATCTTAACTGCCCTGAGCCCAGCTTAGGTTGAGGAGGAGGGCGAGATACAAAACCAATAAATACATCAATATTAAAACCCTCGAATTCTTCCTATGTAACCATATGTATCTGTGCATCCCCCTCCTGATATTATAACTCAGTAGCATCAAGTACTCAGACATCCATTTATGACTCCATCATGTACTATCCAAAGCTGCACTAAGATCCTTCTCTTTGATTCTTCTTTCCCTGCTTCCCTTCATTTGTCTTCAATGCACAGTGTTAAAAGTAACATATGTGTTGGCTCATAGGATGGTTTGGATATGAGAAATTTCATGGTCTCTCACGTACCCTTTTCAGGACTGCATGAGAGAGTTAATGTGGTACAATGGTTAAACCAAGGAGACCTGTGTTCTAATCCTTCCTTGACCAAGAAGATGACAGAGTGGTCGTATGTCACTCACTACCTCTCAGCCGAACATACCTCATATGAAGCTATCTTAAATTGGATCAGACCCTTGGTCCATCAAAGTCAGTATTGCCTGCTCAGACAGTGGCTCTTCAAGGTATCAGGTAGAGGTCTTTCACATCACTTACTACCTGGTTCTTTTAACTGGAGATGCCAGGGATTGAACCTGGGTGCATCTACATGCCAAGCAGATGCTCACCCACTGAGCCACAGCTCCTTTCTTACTTTACTTGATTACCATGATGATAAAGTAGGTAAGCTACCCTGAGCATACAAATGTTATTATTCATAGTTATAAGTACAAAATATACAGAGATTGCATCAAATATGACTGGGGCCCACATGTATTCTTTGCAACTTTTCTTTGCTAAATACTTGGAGGAAGGGGCAGATAATCCACATATGGGCCTTTTTCCACATGCATATCTGGACCTTTCTCCACAATCCTCGGTAGTTTATGCATGGGAGTTTTACCTGAGGTTCGATGCTCTCTGGACCCACACTTTTCTGTTGGGAGTCTATGCACCAGCAGCCTCCAAGGTCAAACCAGGAAGCATTTGAATCCCTGACCCTTGAAATGCAGCTTTGTAATTGGCTGTGGTGAGAGAAAAGTTCCTTCCCCCCCCAAACCCAATTGCCACATAAAATAGCATTTTAAGAACATAAAACAAAAAACGGCGCAATCTGAAAAGAATGGGGGGAGAAATCCAACCCTCGGTTTTAAAAAGCCTTTCTTCTGCTCAGAAAGAGCAGCAGGAAGCAGGAAGTATTTGAATCCCCACCTCTGGACATGCTGCTTTGTAATTGGCTGTGAGCGAAACTAAGCTTGCGTGTCCCACACTTATGCACGGGAATTTCACCTTATGCACGGGAATTTCACTCGGGCTGAGCTCAGAGGAGAGGGAAGAATTGGGTTAACAGAAGAACAGGAAGGTCCAGGATTTGTGAGGGCTGGCAGCGAGGTCATCTCTAATGGAGGGAAAACTCATGCATAACTTCAAGGAACAACCGAGACAGACGGGGGGTGAACGTGAGTGAAAGTACCCATGCATAAACGACCCACGTGTGTTTTTCCTATGTAGCACAAAACAGTAGTGAGAGACACACCCCTGAGAAGTCGCCAATTCACTGGTTTGTAAGTGCGAGACTGGACTTTCACCTACTGTACAACATTCCCCAGACTTTTGATTGCTTTCCAGAAATGTCAAAGACTCACTCTTGGCTCAGTTGCGCTTAGTCTTTGGCAGGTCAGAAAGGAGGTCATTGATTTAATCCTCCTGCCAAACAAAAAGTTCTTTCTTCTCGGGGGCGCATGTGCTTGGAGTGATTATTGGTCTACAGACATGTGTCTTTGTCTCAGAAGAGTTTCTGGCAGGCAGCACTGGGTGTTGTTTCAGAACATTCGCTGGCCGTTTTCCCACTCAGCAAGACTCTCAGCCTCTCTCCGCGTGTATGGCCTCTTAGCTATACATGCCGGGCAAATCCCAGATGCTCAGTTACTGCTCTATGCTAGGCATGTTTCGCTCTCTCTCTTATTGTAAAAATTTGAAGAAAGAGAAGAAGAATGGTACATGTGGTCTCTTTTTCGAGAGCTTGTCTGTCTGAAGCCTCAAACTGCTGAATTCCCTTCTCACAAACCCAAGTGCATCCATTTCTTTTAACGTTGCCACTCCTCCACATGAGCATGGTGAGCCAGCATGGTGTAGTGGTTAAGAGCGGTGGACTCTAATCTGGAGAACCGGGTTTGATTCCCCACTCCTCCACATGAGCAGCGGACTAATCTGGTATATCATGAAGTTTGGCCCCCTCTCTCTCTGCATCTTGTGCAGGAAGCTTTGATTTTGATGGACACGGGATACTTTAGCTGGTATCAAGTTGCCCCCTTGGCATGCTGGGAAGAAGAGGCAAAAATGGATGCCATTCAGTTGAAGCTTATAAATAGAGTCCTCTGACCACCCTCCAGCTGGCTTGCAGTCTTAGTTTTCTCCCCGAATCCCTCTCGAAGTCAGAATAATGTGTTGTTGTTTTTTGTGCGTTGCGTCCAGGCTTTCATGATGGAAACAATATCTTATCAAGTTTCTCTTCTACTTCCCCCCCCCACACACACACACACACTTGTTGCCAGAACCCAGAAGCAAACACATTAAGCTTACAAACCGTTTGCTCGTAGCTTATGAAACATAGATGGAACGATTATAGACAGCTGCTGTCGAGCCCGCTGTTTTCCCTCTTTGTTCATTTGCCTTTTCTCTCACCCCCCCTTCCGCCCTTCCCTCCCACAGCTGAGCACACGGATACCAAGCCATGGAGATTTGCCATCCACATACAGTGAGGCCAAGCTGGTGTCTCGCACGTACCAGTCCGTCAAGCAGCAGCTGTATAAAGCGTTTCAGAAAGCAGGCCTGGGCATCTGGGTGAAAAAGCCTCCCGAGCAAGATCAATTTCTACTAACTGTGTGAACCGTTCAGCCCCTCTGCCTCGCGACCCCACGACAAGGACTGGAGAGAAGGACAGGGGTTCTTCCAGAGTCTAACGGATGCAGTCTAGGACTTACCTCCAAAAGAGCTTGGGAATCCCAGGCTGGGAAATACGTTCACTATAAGGCGCATTCTGATTAATGCACTGAACTTGACTTTAGGAAAAACTGCTATGACGTACCCATCCCTTCTCAAGGATGTACAAGCCCAGGTTACAAAAATGACCTTCACTGTTCATTCCTTGTTTGTAGCACATTATAGATCGCTGTAATTATCCGAGTGGCACCTGCATTTCAGGCGACAGCAGGTCCTACTTCTGGCGAAAAATACGAATAACACGGTTTCATTCCCCCTTCATCGTTAGTGCAATAATGATCATTGGGAGGAGGAAAGTTTTTTTCCGAGTAGCAAACACATGGCGAGGATTTCAAGAATCAGCAGGAGGTCAACGTTTGCTCTGATCCACATGAGGAAAGCTTTATATGTATGTGTAGGTGGAGAGGAAAGGGTGGTACAATTCAGGGTCGTGAACTGCAGGAAGGAGAAATGTTTTTTAAAAATATAGTAAGCCAGAGGTTTTTGCACTCCTGGTTCTATTACGAGTCTGTGGGTACCCAGTGGCAGAGCAGTTATTTCCTCCCCCCCCCCCAAAAAAAATCCGCAGGTGGATAGCCACATGGTCTGTACAGCCCACATAGGTCCAGGGGCCATCCCTTGAAAGCTGTGCAGACCAACAAGGGATCAGGGTGGACAGAAGCACAATGCACAGCTGGACCGCACAGCTCAGACGCACTGGCGCAGGGCACCTGATCTCCAAAATAACGGTCCCTGCGGCTGCTCCCCACAATTGCCGCCCTGGAAGAAAGCTGTTCACTTACTCCAGAATGGGAAGGCTCAGGACCTGAAGCTGTTCTCCCCAGGTGCACATATGATCAGCTTCGAGACACTCTTATTGTTCAGTGCAGTCAAAAGCAGCTTGGAGTGTATTGAATAGCTGCAACATTTGAAAAAAAAATAGTTGCAGGATTGATCCACTGGTGGTGATCATCCAATTCCTGGCACTGCAGAGCTGCCATACAACACTTTTACCCCTGCTGAATAATGCACTTTCAATCCACTTTCAAAGCACTTTAGAGATCATTTGCCAGTGGATTTTGCAGTTTCACACAGTCAAATCCAGCTGTAAAGTGCATTGAGAGTGCGTTATTCCGCATATGTGAAAGGGCCAGGACAGGAGCGGGAGAGAGGATTGCCCCAATGTGGCACAGGGGCAGAAAAGCACATGAAATAATGGAAATGTAGAAAGATTCTACTGAGGAACATGCACACATTACCGTTTCAGACACACAATATCAGCATACTTTTAAAAAAGAGCACAAAAAGGTATATTAGTCCTTGCAGCTGTGAAGATATGCTTGAAGGTGTGTAGCCTATGCCTTCTACTGTCTTAGAAACCAAACAGTGAGCAGCCCTACAAAATTTCTGGTTACAAAGAAGAGGGGATATGCTGGGCTGTGTGCCTGTTATCCCCTCTCCAAAAGCACAATACGTTATGCAAAACAAAAACGCTCCAATCTAGCCACCTATCTAGGGTTGCCAATCTCCAGGTGCAGCCTGGTGTTCTCCTGGAATTGTAATTGATCTCTAGACTATAGAAGTCAATTCCCCTGGAGAAAAAGGCTGCTTTAGACTCAATGACATTGTACCCTGTTAAGGTCCCTCCTAGGGTTGCCAACCTCCAGGCAGTAGCTGGAGATCTCTTGCTATTACAACTGAACTCCAGCTGATAGAGATCAGATCACCTGGAGAAAATGGCCACTTTGGCAATTGGACTCTATGGCATTGAAGTCACTCTCCTCCCCAAACCCCGCCCTCCTCAGGCTCCGCCACAAAAACCTCCCACCAGTAGTTAAGAGGGACCTGGCAACCCCAGACCCTCCCCAGGCTCCACCCCCCAAATCTCCAGGAATTTTCCGTCCCGGAGGTGGCGGCTGCACACCTCTCATTACCAATCGGAACTCTAGTGATCATGTGTAACCATTCTGAAACATCGATGCCACAAGTTCCCAGTGGCAATTCTCATGGTTATGGTGGCTGAAAGATAACGCCTACACTTCTTCCCCCATGCCAATATAACCTTAGGACCTTGAGGGTATGTTTGCATGGGCCTGTTTTGTAAGGTGTTGAATAGTCCTGCACTATTCAGTCAGATAAGGCACATTGCATAGAGACTTGTGTAATGTGTGAACCGGTCCTCTGATCTGACCTGAAGCTGCACTTTGATATGGCGCCCAAAGGGAGAAGTTACAGAAAATCTGAGCAACTTCAGAATTAACCTCTATCCAAACTTTAGCTTTGTTTTCATTTTGTTTTGGTTTTTTGGTTAATTTTCAAATGACAGGATTTGCGGGTATGTAACTACTGTTTTCTTTTTATCCTTGTGGTTTCCATGAAATGTGTATATACTAACATGCTGCTACCGATCTGTGATCTGTTCTAGTGTTTCTCCTTAGATCTGTCCAACTGAGTTTCTTTTCAAATAAAAGCACATAGCTCATGCCCCACTCTGCTCCTGCTCTCTTACCCCAGGTTTCCTTTACGCTATAAATCTTTTTTTTTCTTTTTGGCTAATAAAGCTAGATGCTCTTTATATAAGATTTGGAGAGCCATATTCAATGGATACATTTCTTTATGGATGCCCACAATAGTAATAGCTACAATATTTTGATGAAATTTTATTTTTTAGATTATAAAATTACAAGATGTATCTATAGTGTCTTGTATTAAAAAAATTATTGTGATAAACTAGACTTTTCAAATTAGATTAAAAAAGAGAACACCTCCCCTTATAGAAATGTTTTCAACAATCAATACATTCCATATTATCTACCAAAAATATTCCTTAGAGTAGAAAAAAAATAAGAGAGCTGAATTCCTTCAACAAGTTAGGAATGGGAAATGATGACGTATTCCAGTAGCATGAGCCTCAATTCTAACACGAGCAGACCTTTCATAAGGCCATGTATGTATTTAGCCCGGGAAACTTAATTTCTAGATGGTGTGTAGGTGAACATAATGGTGAGAAAAAATATTAGGGCACAATCCAGAGAAATCCTGTCAAATAGATTGGTCAATTGCGTGAGAGATGTGGCAACTTTTCTCTTTATAGTGTCAAGGAACAATTAAATTTCATTTCCCCTTTTTAAAGAGTGAAGTGGTTGGTGGATAGCCTTTCTAGGGAAAGGAAAATCCAGAGAAACCCTAGGCTTTCCTGGAAGTCCGCCCTACTGATTAAAATAGGACTTACTTCTGAGTAAGCTCATTGGGGTTGCTCTCTTTAAGTCTCGTTGAAAAGAATGCGATGTATGTGCCTGAATACCATGGACAGAGCCACGTCATCACTCAGAGCTGGTCTACAGAATGCAAAAAGAAACTTTTGCCATCTTCGAATTCTTCCCCACTGAACAAATTAAAATCCCTCTAGATGGAAAAGTAGCGCATCTGACAGAAAGCAAGGCTCAAACTCTTCTCCCTAACAAACTCACTTTCCACACATAAGGTGTGTGTTTTAGGTGGGGAAATGTTCAGTCATCTTCACATGCTTTCATGCTGTCTGGTCTGAGGACAGCTCTACCACATCAATATTTCTGATTATGTTTCTCCAATTGAGAAATCTGGTATGGCAGAGCACACAGGGTGCTAGGGAGACCTGCTAGGCCCCACTTGCAGAGTGATTCTGGGCCAATCACCTTCTGAAGGCCATACTAGACGTTCACTTTCAAGAGTTGGGGGGTATTTCCCAGGAAATAACTCCCCTTCCCCTGCCAGCACTGTCTCTACACAGAAAATGTGGGAGAAGCAGGAGCTCTTTCTCCAGCCACAGCAGCTTTTTATAAAAAAGGCAAATGTCTAGTTCAGTTGTCAGCCTCAATTATCTCACAAGATTGGTGGATAAAATGAGGTACATCGATTCTAGGGCCAAATTCTTAGCAGGGTCACATTGAAGCTTCCGTTGTTGCCATTGTATTTATAATTCAACTCTTTCCAGAGTTACTTTTTTTGCTGGAAAACAGATTTTAAACACCTACTTGGGAGCCTTCATAAACACTGCATTTCTTTTCCACATACAAAGTTAAGTTATGAGGTTTTTGTATCCTCCAGAATATAGGACAGCGCTGTGATTGGCAACCCTAGGCAAAATTTAGATTGCCTCTGGCCCCATTCCTTTCCTTAGCAGTCATGGATAAAAGTTGATTTGAACTCTGCACCCCACCCCTTCAAGGGCTGAAAGGAGACATTTGGTGAGGACAACAAGGAACATGATACAGAAGAATAAATTGTCTGGCTGGAGCACCAATGCACCAATGTCAACGAGGGAGTTGAAAGGCTTCCTGAGTAGCTGCAGTACAAACCTTGGGATTGCCACCTGTCTCACACAAAATATCACAAGGAAACATCGGAAGGATATTTGGGACAACTCCTCCAATCACTGACCATTTGTAATAACTTAACAATCTTTTCCCTCCTGCGATCACCTGTGGGCAGGGCGGCCTAACATTGTGGAAAGGCATGGTTGGTTTTAGAGATACGGCAAATTTCATGCGTGCCGAAACAAGCTGACCTAGACCAAAAATAATGACTACGCCAGACCCTGTGAACCTTGCTATGGGCCCGATTTGATAACCACTGAAAGTGTAGGTTAGGTTTTGTTTGAGCATTGAGAGCTGAGTCCAACCCTAAATTATTTTTCCCCCTTCAGTACCTTGAGGCATTGTGATGGAACCCAATCCTAGTACTCAATCTGAATTTCCTGAAGAAAGAGAGAATGACTCAGCAGGAATTCCGAAGGGAAGACCATGTACATAGCGAGCATGAGTGAATGGCAATACTGTACGAATGGATGTACATTTGTAATATTTGTACAAACAAAACAAAAAAATAAATCTGAATTTACAGATGTGAATTTGCTGCTAAGTTCTGTAAATTGCACTTCAATGATACCTGATAAGTGAATGTTTCTGTTATAAGTGAATAAAATGCCCAGAAAATTGTCCCTTTTTTCACTGTTTGCTGACCTTTCTTCATTCTGACCCCCAAAGCTGACAGGAGTTACTACACTAGCAAAGTGCCCATCATGCTTGAAAGGTACAGGAAACAGTGTGTGTGGTGGGGGGGATAAAGCTCCAAGAAACTCAGCATCCTCCTCCTGTGACTCCCCAAAGAGAACAGGAAAACACGCAAGAGGAGAAGCACGATGCTATCACAATCCTTAAGAAGATCTCCTTGTTGACCACTTGTTTGTTAGGCCAAGCTGCGCGCCTGAAAATTTGAAAGCGAGACCCCCCTGACAGGACTCCTTTACATTTCTCATGTATGCCAAGTTAACTGAGGGGCTCCTATGGCACTCCAGCCAAGGATGCCATTTCAAGTTCCAAAGAGATACTCATGGGGAAAATCCACAGGAAGGTACAAAGGCCCACTCTTCTGAAGATTCAACATTAACTGGCAGAAAAGGGCATGAATGCCTAATGAGTAGGGTTGCCAGGTCCCTCTTCGCCACCGGTGGGAGATTTTTGGGGCGGAGCCTGAGGAGGCTGGGGTTTGGGGAGGGGAGGGACTTCATTGCCATAGAGTCCAATTGCCAAAGCAGCGATTTTCTCCACGTGAACTGATCTCTATCAGCTGGAGATCAATTGTAATAGCAGGAGATCTCCAGCTAGTACCTGGAAGTTGGCAACCCTACTAATGAGCAAAGCAATATTATCCCACAAGTGAAAATAGTCACAGGAACTCATTTAACACATTTAATTTTAACAATAAAGACCCACACCTGAGGAACTACCTATCACCTGTGAACACACAGGTGGGGCTGTGGCTCAGTGGTAGAGCACCTGCTTTGCATGCAGAAGGGACCAGTTTCAATCCCGGCATCTCCAGTTAAAAGTTCCTGAAGGAGGTGGTGTGAAAGGCTATGATTAGCTACTTCCAGTCAGAGTAGGGAAGGCTGACCTTGATAAACCCAAGGGTATGACTGAATATAAGGCAATGCCTTGTGTGTTCATATGATCTGAATCATCAGAGGGGCTCCCTCATGCACTCTCTAAATGGCACCCCGACTCCAATTTATACTGTAAGAACCAATTCTATAATGATTTTAAACAAGATCCCATTTTTGTTCTTACTACATTTTACGCCTGAAATCACTCTGTTTAATAGAAAAGTGGCTGCCCCTTGTGTAGATGATCAAAGCGCCCAGGTCTCCAACAGGGAAGACAGAGGTCTGTGTTCAGGGGGCAACTCCAGGTGTACAGCAAACTATTGCTTTGTAAAAGAGAAAAGATCCTAGTTAAGAACCCTATTTGGGTGGAAAGGCAGCACAGCAATGTTTTAAATACATAAATAAAGGTATGGAATGTTGAAGGCAGCTGAGCAACAGTTAAAAGGGGGGAAGGCAACCATCCTGCTCAACCTCTTAGAATTTAGGGAACCCTGGAGGGGGAGATTTAGGACGGATTTCTACATCTCCCTCATAATTTCTGATTGGCCCCCCAGCATGTCAGTACATATAATAGAAAAGTGCCTGGCCCCTGCTGAACAGCCAACCAGCCCTAGGGGTGTGCATAACTCATTTGCTCATGTTTTTCTTTGATTCTACTGATTTCCCAAGCAATGGCATTTTCCCTTTCCAATCAGCTCCTTGCATGGGAAGAGCACAGAGTGCTTCCAGCCAATCACCTTTGGAGACAAGCCACAAAGAGCTGCAGTTCTCTTTCCCTTCCTCTTTTGTAAGGACATAGCCTTTTCCTTTGCAAGTCCTGTGGCTAGGAAGCTAGAGAGCTGGGGGCACATTATTCAGGGGCTCATAGAATTCATCTCCATGGCCCAATTTGCTTGAAACTTTGGGATTCTTTACAGGATAGGCAGCGCTGACTCCACTGCAATTTTGGTGCTATTTGGTTGAAAAACAGCCACTCCAGCCCTCCAGGAAAAAAACCCATAGGGAATAATAAAAGTGCAATTAAGATGGCGGGGGGGGGCAGCTTGCTCAGGGGCCCATGGAATCCGTCCCTGTAACCCAATTTGCTTGAAACATGGGAGAACTTTAGAGGACATGCAGCACACATTCTGCTGCGATTTTGGTGGCATTTGGTCAAAAACAGCTACTCCACCTTCCCTCCCCAAGTCCTCCATAGGAAATAATGTCAGGCCAACAAAAAGGAATGGGGGGGTCTACAAAGGAAGTTGCTTTTACTTTGTGAAAGGAAATAAAGAGATCACAACAAGCAAGGATAGCAAATATCTTTGCAAATAAGAAATTGGTGTTATCAGTCAGTCACTGCAAGGAAAATTCAGACAGGGTGTTTGTTTTTAATGCTATGGCCGGCCAGAGCTCTCCTGCTAAGCTGCTGCATGACTGCCATTTTGGGAATCAGTAGCAAGAAGAGTGGCAGCACATTTCGGATGTCTGTAAAATTGAACCCCTTTGTTCAATCTACTTGAAAATTAGAAGGTCTTTAGATTACAGGTAGGATTGTATTCTGTCCAGAACCACATGGATTTGAATCTGTACAAATTTGATGTCATTATCTTTACAAACAGCTACCACAAACGCTGATATACATTCCCCGCTGAAAATAATGGTCCTCAATTCCAGAACCACATGGATTTGAATCCAAAAATGGTAATGCCCTACCTAAAAATAAGTAATCGTGACAAAAATCCCAACCCCAAAATTCAGATCCAGAATTATAACAAAAATATTCTCGCCTCACACCCCTAACCAGGCCACTCACAGACAAGTCAAGGGTATCTCATACTTGGGGGCCTACCTCGATATACAGAAAAATACACCTTTGTACATTAACTAAAAGAAAAAGAGAGGTACCCCCCAATAAAAACCTGCCTGATGAGGACTAAGTATATTGCAGAAGGGCTACAATACGGACATCGCCGTATTGGGCAAGGGCCGGACAAATCACCTTGCTCAAGTCCCTGAAATCTTACTGAATGCTGGAAGGGAGACTTTTGGGGGGTTAGGGATGGATTTCCAAATTGCTCCTCTTCCTTGCGGGCTCCCCCAGCTTTTTCATTTTTCTATGCGAACTGAAACGTTGTCGAATTATTTCCATTTGCTACTAACCTCTGGGCTTTTCTTTTTCATTCCACACAGTTCAAGAATAGCCCTTGACTGAGTACCTAGGAGCAGAATACAACTATACAAAACAACAACAAGAATAGTCTAAAGAGACCTTTCAGCTCTCTCCCTTCAACACTCGGGCGCAAATTTGCTGCGGGCTGCAATCAACGGGATCAAGACACTCCTCTGATGGGGGCAGCAGATGTGGGGGTCACGTTTGTGTTTTCCTCCCCTTCATAACATGGCCGTTGTCAAAGAGAGAGAAAGCTGGGTCTATTTTTAATCATAAGGATGTATTGATTGATGATTTCAGGCGCTTTGTACAGTTACTTCTTTGCCACAATGCATCCCTCTTTTTAAGTTTTCTTGCTAAGACCTTCCATGCTTGTGCCTTTGGGTAGCCACACAGGAGGATAAGCTCTTTGCACATGTCACTTGCCCTGAGCTTCTCTTTCACCCAACGGCAGCTGAAGCATGAAAACAGGCACACGGGGGGGGGGGATTCTTAATCCTTGGACATTTAAGGATGCTTCTACCACTATTTCCCCACAAATAAACACACACGTAGAAGAGCACCCAGAAAATGGGCGCACATTATCATAGCAGAGGAGGTCCCATGTCTATCCATAGGGTTGCCATCCTCCAGGTACCACCTGGAGATCTCCCGCTATTACAACTGATGTCCAGCCGATAGAGATCAGTTCATCTGGAGAAAATGGTTGCTTTGGCAATTGGACTCTATGGCATTGAAGTCCCTCCCCTCCCCAAACCCCACCCTCCTCAGGCTCCACCCAAAGAACCTCCCACCAGTGGCGAAGAGGGACCTGGCAACCCTACCATACATACAAGGCAAATGTCCAGAATTAGTAGGGAGTCGGGTTGCCAACCTCCAGGTACTAGCTGGAGATCTTCTGCTATTACAACTGATGTCCAGCCGATAGAGATCAGTTCCCCAGGAGAAAATGGTCTCTTTGGCAATTGGACTGTATGGCACTGAAGTCCCTCCTCTCCCCAAACCCTGCCTTCCTCAGGCTCCACCCAAAAAAACCTCCCGCTGGTGGCAAAGAGGGACCTGGCAGCCTTACCTATCCATCAGAGGAGATCATAGGCCACCATTTTCTAAGCACTTCCTGTTGTGCCCTTTTAAAAGGCTGACTGTGAGGAAGTTTTCTCATTTAAATTTTGGGCACTTCAAGTGGTATAAGCTTCTGAGAGCCATCATCACACCAAAATGTAACGACAGAAGAATTAATGCCCACACACCATGATCCAGAGTCCTGTGATGTGCTGTACAAACAAGCCCTGTTCACATGTTACAGTGAACACCTGAACATCCTGCCTGTACATGCATACGTTTGTTTTTAAGGCCTTTTATGCAGGGACGTTTCCCCGTGGTCACCCCCGCCGACTGCTTCAGGGCGTCCTTTTGATTATGCATGCCTTATCCACCCGTCAGAGTAGGCTTACCAGGTCCTGTCAGTCGATCGGCGGGAGGTTTTCTGGGGTGCGCAGTGCAGGCGCGCGCCTGGCTTGATGCACCCGTGCGCCCAAGCGCTAAAGCACCTACATCACTTCCGGTTTACTCAGAAGTGATGAGGACGCTCTCTCAATCTCGGCCGAAACTCTATGGAAACCATAGAGTTTCGGCTGAATTTGCTAGAGAATCCATGTCGCTTCAGGATAAACCCTGAATTGATGTTGGCACGTCACATGTGCGTGCGTGCATGGGGTGCCTGCCAGCCCTCAGCTGGTCGGCGGGCAGCCCGGTGGATTGGCGGTAGTTTACTACTACACTTGGCAACCCTACATCAGAGGTTGCCTTGGTCTCCCCAAGTGTTTTGCCCGCATTTTCCAGATTCTGGTTGAAACAGCACCTGGAAAACTCAGGCAAAACACGCGGGGAGAGCGAGGTGACCTCTGATGGGCGTATAAGGCATGAATAATCAAAAGGAAGCCCTAAGCAGTCAGCTGGGGTGACCGCAGGGAAACATCCCTGCATAAAAGGCCTAAGAAAGAGCCAATGCATGAACTTTACTAACAAAACCTGGGTAAATGGGGGGTTTGTATCACACACTCAGCTTTAGATGCATTGACTGTAGGATGAAAATATTCAATGTACATACGAAGAACAGTCAAGTGTGCACTGTACATGGATTGTATTGTGTTCACTGTAATTTGTGAACAGGTCTACTCACACATGCATAAAACACTTGTACTCTGTGGCAGCTGAAGACACCGCACTTAGAGTAAATAGGGGAAGCCATCCAACCATCCAGCCATTTCCAGCTGCTAAAGGAACCCTGTATTTATTAAAGAAATATAGGCAAAGGCTTCATCAAGGATGCAACTTAGCCATTGTTTCCCACAGAAATAATTCTATGGCAGCTCAGCTTCCATATTTTGGATGATTAAAAGTAAACATACCAAGCAGTCATTTGGATGAAGCATATGCATGACTTCTGTATTTCTAAATCTCATTTGCTTGAAAGATAAACACCAGATTTATATTTGAGTCACACTTTGCAGGCATACACCCACACACACAGAGAGGCACCCGTTTATGTGTGTGCGCGCGTGCACACACACTGCCACATTCATTCTGATATCAAGAATAGATTGCTGCAAGCAAGGGACCGGGCATATGGAGCTGCTCCCTTTGTTGAGGTAAATGGGTTTCCCATAAACTGAATGTGTCCTTCAAAACCTGGTAAGGAATTGCTGGATTGAAACAATAAAAACAGACCAAGAATCCTAAAAGCAGGTTGGCAGCACTAACGGTGAAAGGCATATTGCAGAGATGCCACTGAAAATGGGATCCCTGTGTCAAGTTTTCCCTAACTCCTTAACATGTAGGATTACTTACCCCTGATTGTGTTGTCATCATATTGCATGCCCACATCATTGGCTGTCTTTGGCCTTTTATGCCTAGTTGTTTCCTTCACAGTCACACCTCCGACAACTTCAGGTCTTTGTTTTGATTATGCATGCCGTTCCCAACCGTCAGAGGTTGCCTCGCTAGGGCTGCCAGGTCCCCTCTCGCCTCTGGCGGGAGGCTATTGGGCTGCGTTTGGATTGCACGCGCATGCACGTCACTTCCAGTTTACAACCAGAAGTGTGCCTCACGAGGGGCCTTTTCCTCTTAGTTTGAGTGGTAAAGCGGCCCTTTACCACTCAAACTAAGAGGGAAAGGCCCCTAGCAAGGCGGCACTTTCGGTTGTAAACCGGAAGTGCCATGCGCGCGGGTGCACGTTTGCCCACCCACCCTCAAGGGGTCAGCAGGCAGAGGGGCAAATTGCCGGGGGGTTGCCCACCACCACCGGGCACCTGGCAACCCTATGCTTCGCTCTCCCCCTGCGTTTCCACAGGTTTTGCCCATGTTTTCAAATTTGAGATAAAACAGGTCCCTGAAAATGCGGGCAAAACATGGGGTGATGCAGGGGGAGAGCGAGGTGACCTCTGACGGTTGGAAACGGCATGCATAATCAAAACAAAGACCCAAAGTCCTCGGAGGGGTGACCGCGAGGGAAACAGCCATGCATAAAAGGCCTTAGTTTGCAGCACACACTGTGTAGTTCTTTCCTGAGTCTAGTAAGACGTGGGAAGAGGTGATTTATTTCCGGAGTCTCCCAGATGCCCAAGTCGATATATGCGCTTTCAAGATTATGAAAGCGATTTTGCACCACATACTCCCTGCTTCTTTTAAACTGGAGGTCCTGAGGATTGAATCTAGAACCATCCGGATGCAAAACATGTGCCCGGCCCCTGCCAACAAACTACGGCCTTTCCTCTAAATGCTCATGATTTTTATCACTGGACATCCTGGCAGGTGCACTCCCGGGAGCCCCAATAATAATTGCCTTTTTAAAACATGGGATGTTTTGCTACAATTGTAAATGTTCGCAGTCCAGTGACATGGGAGCTTCTTGTCAGCGTAAAGCTCAGCTGGATAAATGATGTGGCCTTGGAGAATGGGGATTAATAATCGCTGGCTTCCCTTTACTGAAATAGTTCTGCATGAATACCCTGTGCAGACCAGCTTTCCAGGTAATTAAATCCCACAGTGGTGCACTTTATGTTCTATTTTATCAACTCTCTTCATGACCCTGAATGCTTCCATTAGACAATTAAAATTTTTGTTTCTCCCATCTGAGAAAACATTCAGCCTTCCATTTCTAACCAGTGAACTTTCAGGTCTCTAACAATGTGGACAGCCTGCATTCTTCCTATATTTCTCAGTGCAATTATGATATTTGAGCTTTATATATTTGGAGCACGTAGGGTTGCCAGGTTCCTCTTCTTGTGTACAGTTCTGATCACCACACCTAAAAAAGGATATTACAGAGCTTGAGAAGGTGCAGAAAAGAGCAACCAAAATGATTAGGGGACTAGAGCAACTGCCCTATGAGGAGCGGTTAAGACGCTTAGGGCTGTTTAGCTTGGAAAGAAGGTGGCTAAGGGGAGACATGATAGAAGTCTATAAAATTATGCATGGTATGGAGAGAATGGACAGGGAGAAGTTTTTCTCCTTCTCCCATAATACTAGAACATGGGGTCATCTGCTGACCCTGGAGGGTGAGAGATTCAAAACAGATAAAAGGACGTATTTTTTCACACAACGCATAGTTAAATTGTAGAACTCCCTGCCCCAAAATGTGGTGATGGCTGCCAACTTGTAAGGCTTTAAGAGGGGAGTGGACATGTTCATGGAGGATAGGAGTATTCATGGCTACTAGTTAAAATGAATACTGGTCATGATGCATACCTATTCTCTCCAGGATCAGATGAGCATGCCTATTACATTAGGTGCTGTGGAACACAGGCAGGATGGTGCTGCTGCAGTCGTCTTTTTCGTGGGCTTCCTAGAGGCACCTGGTTGGCCATTGTGTGAGCAGACTGAAGGACTTGATGGGCCTTGGTCTGATCCAGCAGGGCTTTTCTTATGTTCTTATGTTCACCTCCGGTGGGAGGTTTTTGGGTGGAGCCTGAGGAGGGCAGGGTCTTGGGAGGGACTTCAATGCCATAGAGTCCAATTGCCAAAGCAGCCCTTTTCTCCAGGTGAACTGATCTCTGTCAGCTGGAGATCAGTTGTAATAGCAGGCGATCTCCAGTTAATACCTGGAGTTTGGCAATCCTAGAAATACCTGGAGATTTTGGGGGCAGAGCCTGAGGAGGGCAGGGTTTGTAGAGGGGGGGATTTCAATGCCATGGAGTCCAGTTGCCAAAGCGGCCATTTTCTCCAGGTGAACTGATCTCTCGCTCCTGGAGATCAGTTGAAATAGCTGGAGATCTCCAGCCTAGTCCTAGTGAGAAGGACGGACTACTGATAATGTAAATAAATAAATGAGTTCAAATCCCTATTCTGACATGAATTTCACGGAGTGAGCACAGTAGTCCCTCTCCCACAGCCTAACATGTCTCATGGGATAATTCCGACGAGAAAATAGAGGAAGAGAAGAACCACGCAATCCAGAGATGAACTGTGATTCTGGGGGATATTCAGGTCCCACCTGAAGGCTGGCATCCCGGCGGGGTATGAGGGGTACAGTTGCCAGATTCAAGTTGAGAAACTCCTGGAGATTTGGGGATGGGGCCTGGGGAGGACAGGGACCTCAGTGGGGTACAATGCCATAGAGTCCACCCTCCAAAGCATCCATTTTCTCCAGGGGAACCGATCTCTGTAGTCTGGAGGACCTGCAATTCCAGGGGATCCCCAGGCCCCACCTGGAGGTTGATACTGGAAATTAATTTCCACTATCAAGACTTTTCCCCCCGCCGCGTTGGCAGCCAATGCCTACACTGAGGAGAAAAGTTAACTAAAAGGAAGCTGAATCCATAAAGAAAGCAGTGTGGGGATTTAAGGGCCAAGCGAACTATGCGTAGCTGCCAACATGGCGGGGTGGGGGGGAGTCTTGATAGTGGAAATTAATTTCCAGCTGTTGCTGGAAGCTCAGACAACCTCTTTCACCTTCATGGTCCTTACCTCCCATTTTCTCCAATGCTGCTCCTTGACATTTCCTTTGACTTACTTAACAAGCCGCCCTCCAAAGAAACAAAAAGTTGACAGGCTGGCAAGGGTGCATCAGACCCTCATCCGAGTCCATTTTTTCCCATCCAGCTTGTTTTTTCAGCTTGGAGTGGCTAGAAAGGTCGAGAGCAAATAACAAAAGTTGGTGCTAAGGCTCACCCAGCATAAGAGCTTCACAGGTAGGGTTGCCAACCTCCAGGTTTGGAGCGGGGGACTCTGATCTGGAGAACTGAGTTTGATTCCCTAGTCCTACACACGAAGCCAGCTGGGTGACCTTGGGCTAGTCACACTCTCTCAGCCTCACCTCTCTCACACGGTGTCTGTTGTGGGGAGGGGAAGACCTCAACTAGAGTACTGTCTGGTTAGACCTCAACTAGAGTACTGTGTTCAGTTTTGGGCACCACAATTTAAGAAAGATGTAGACAAGCTGGAACGTGTCCAGAGAAGGGCAACAAAGATGGTGAGGGGCCTGGAGACCAAGTCCTATGAGGAAAGGTTGAAGGAGCTGGGTATGTTTAGCCTGAAGAGGAGAAGACTGAGAGGGGATATGATAACCATCTTCAAGTACTTGAAGGGCTGTCATATAGAGGAGAGTGCCGAGTTGTTTTCTGTTGCTCAAGGTCAGACCAGAATCAACGGGTTGAAATTAAATCAAAAGAGTTTCCATCTAGACATTAGGAAGAATTTTCTAACAGTTAGAGTGGTTCCTCAGTGGAACAGGCTTCCTCGGGAGGTGGTAAGCTCTCCTTCCCTGGAGGTTTTTAAGAAGAGGTTAGATGGCCATCTGTCAGCAATGCTGATTCTGTGACCTTAGGCGGATGATGAGAGGGAGGGCATCGTGGCCATCTTCTGGTCACTAGGGGTGTGGAGGGGGGAGGTAGTTGTGAATTTCCTGCATTGTGCAGGGGGTTGGACTTGATGGCCCTGGTGGGCTCTTCCAACTCTATGATTCTATGATTCTAAGGGGATTGCAAGCCAGTTTGAGTCTCCCTTAAGTGGTAGAGAAAGTCAGCATATAAAAACCAACTCTTCTTCCTGCTAATTACAAATCATCATGCATGCTGGCCTTCGCTCCTCTCACGATAGGGTTGTCAACCTCCAGGTACTAGCTGGAGATCTCCTGCTATTACAACTGATCTCCAGCCTCTATGGCATTGAAGTCCCCCCTCCCCAAACCCCGCCCTCATCTGAATCTGCCCCAAAAATCTCCAGGTATTTCCCAACCAGGAGCTGACAACCCTATTCACAAGTTAGGAGCAGATGTATCAAACATGCCTGGTGCATTGTATGAAGGGTTGCCAGCCTCCAGGTGGTGGCTGGCAATCTCCTGCTATTACAACTGATCTCCAGTCGATAGAAATCAGTTCCACTGGAGAAAATAGCCGCTTTGGCAATTGGACTCTATAGCATTGAAGTCCCTCACCTCTCCAAACCCTGCCCTCCTCAGGGTCTTAACCCAAAATATTAACGTATTTCCCAACCCGGAACTGGCAACCCTAATTATATGTGAAACCAAACAAGAGGTATGTGATGCGTCACTGATGTTCAGCGTCTTTAAAATTATTTTTGAGTGCCACTGTTATCATACCTAGATATAAATGTGGAAAAGCTGTTAAAGGCCTGATAAAATTGCTTTGGTGAGCCACCAGTTGGTTCTTCCTGCCTCATAAAATCATTTTGTTTGAAGAAATGGTAAGCCGTTGCTTAATCTTGCAGTAGATCTGGTTGTCCTTATTACAGAGTAACAGGAACCGAAAACGCACTCAGTAACATTGATCCTGCGGGTAGGCATGAAAGGAACATGAATGCAGAGAAGCATACACTTCTTTAAAAAAAAAATTAAAAGGCATCTCCAAGATCTCCCTTGAAGGCAAAATATAAACAAAATAAATTACTAAGGACAGAAAACGGGCTATCTCTGGTAAATAAGGGCACCTAGTTTCAGGAAGACTCAGCTTAAGGATCAGCACTGTTCATCAGTTTTCAAAAGTTAGTATGTTGGGCTGAGGGTTGCCAACCTCCAGGTACTAGCTGGAGATCTCCTGCTATTACAACTGATCTCCAGCCGAAAGAGATCAGTTCACTTGGAGAAAATGGCCCGCTTTGGCAATTGGACTCTATGGCATTGAAGTCCCTCCCCAAACCCCACCATCCTCAGGCTCCACCCAGAAAACCTCCCACCGGTGGCGAAGAGGGACCTGGCAACCCTAGAGTTTTAGAGATTCTCAGCCTATTCAAACTGCCTTTATAATCCATTTGAGCAGCAGGCTGCTGATGGATTTTTTGTGTCAGTTCAGACTCAACCAGTTTGGCTCCTGGCTGCTAACGGATTTTTTTTCTTTTACCTGTTCAGACAAAGCCGCTTGTGTCCCATTCGCAAAGCGAGGCTGAGCCGGTTTTTATGAAACCTCTTTCAGCCGTTTTCAGTTCTTCCTTGCGCCTCTGAATTGCTCCAGTGTGCTGTTTGAACTGCCTGGAGTTCTTTGGGAAGGACCGCAATCGTTTTTCCGCCTTTTTTGCTGGTGCGTTCTTTGCTGGCTTTTTAAAACATTCTGAGATTTGCATTATAGCACTATAGCGCTATATTTGCATTATAGCACTATTAAAAAAAGGTAAAGGTCCCCTGTGCAAGCACTGGGTCATTCCTGACCCATGGGGTGACGTCAAATCCCGACATTTCCTAGGCAGACTTTGTTTACGGGGTGGTTTGCCAGTGCCTTCCCCTGTCATCTTCCCTTTACCCCCAGCAAGCTGGATACTCATTTTACCGACCTCGGAAGGATGGAAGGCTGAGTCAACCTTGAGCTGGCTACCTGAAACCGACTTCCAGTTACCCAAGTAATAAAAGAAATATTTAAAAGTTGCTAATCATATGATATGATCAAAAAATGATTGCCTTATCACATCTATCAAACACATTTAATATCTCTGCAATCAAAATAGCTATCTAAATACAAAATTAAGTTAAATATCTACTCTCTTTTTTATTTTTGTTAACATTGGGCCTCAATATATTTGCAGAATAGTTTCCATTTTTCATGAAACTGCTCTAGATTCATGTCATTGTCTGTATTTATCATGTTGGTCGGTAGGGCATACTCTTGTTGTGCACAGTTGCTAAGTTCCCAGACCGTGTGACGGTAATACCTGAAAAGCACTAAGGCGTTAGCCATATTCTTATTGCCTTGAAAGGAATGACCAGCTCCTTCCAAACAGGTTCAATCTCTGGCATCTCCAGCCGAAATAAAAAAGATCATGTAGCAGGTAATGTGAAAGACCTCTGGAGAGCTGCTGCCAGTCTGAATAGACAATACTGACCTTGATGGACCAAGGGTTTGATTCACATGAACACATGAAGCTGCCTTACACTGAATCCGACCCTTGGTCCATCAAAGTCAATATTGTCTACTCAGACTGGCAGCGGCTCTCCAGGGTCTCAGGCAGAGGTCTTTCACATCACCTCCTTGCCTACTCCCTTTAACTGGAGATGCCAGGGATTGAACCTGGGACCTTCTGCACGCCAAGCAGATGCTCTACCACTGAGATACAGCCCTTCCCCAGTATGAGACAGCTTCATGTGTTCATGTCTGATTGCCGAGTTCCCAGATCAAGGCCCCATCTGACGAGACAGCAAAGAATTGATATTTTAAACCTATTTGGCGTTTTCAGCCTTCTTTTACATCCAAGTTACCTAGATTAGGTTTTGAAAAGCATTCAAAACAAGCCAACATGGCTGCACAGAAGACATTTCAAACCCAGGAGAACGGGCAGCTCTTTCGCTTTTCCTGTGTGTTTTCTCTTAATCGAAGCGGGGCATTCTGAGACTCAGTCTGGCGTCATGCTCTGATTATTTTCAGAAAGAATTAAACGGAAAGTGGCAGGGGTGGGACGCTAAAAAGTATTCCCAGGAAGTCTTTTCATTTTGACTAAAGTTTCCCTGTACTGTTGTGTTTGTCCAAACCACTTGTCAAGATCCCGTTAGCCTAATTTACAAACACCCAGCAGCATGAGCGAACAGGGCTTGGAAGGAAAATGATGACCTTCTTACACTTTGAAAAGGCAAAAGAACTTGTTTCCTGGACCACGCTTGCAAGCAGCTGACACGGAAGTTGAATAAGTGACTTCTAAGTTTCATCCAAGCTGCTTGCAAGTGCAAGTTCAAGATGTTTAATAAGAAAAGTTGCCAACCTCCAGGTGGTTTTTGCCGGCAAGTCACAGCTGACTTGTGGATAGGGTTGCCAACCTCCAGGTATGAGCTGGGGATCTCCTGCTATTACAACTGATCTTCAGCCGATAGAGATCAGTTGCCCTGGAGAAAATGGCCGCTTGGACAGTTGGACTCAATGGCATTGAAGTCCCTCCCTTCTCCAAACCCTACATGATCTCCATAAGTAGGGCTGCCAGGTCCCTCTTTGCTACCGGCAGGAGGTTTTGGGGGCAGAGCCTGAGGAGGCCAGATGTGGCCCCTTGAGAGTTCTTATCCAGCCCACGAGCCAGCCAAGGCAGTCACCCACTCCAGTCTCAATCTGGGCTGGCGAGGCATAGCCTGACCTAGTGGCATTTATGTCATATCCGGCCCTCATAACAATTGAGTTTGATACCCCTGCCGTAGGGTTTTTAAGGCAAGAGACTTCAGAGGTGGCTTGCCATGGTCTGCCTCCACGTCACGACCCTGGTATTCCTTGGTGGTCTCCCTTAAAAATACTAGCCAGGGCCGACCCTGTTTAGCTTCCGAGATCCGACGAGTTTGAGCTAGCCTGGGTTTTATAAACCCTACATTGTTCACATCCTGCATATCTAAGGGTTTCTCTCTTTCCGTGTGATCCTGGCTACCCAGAGGTAGGCTGTGGCTCAGTTGCAGACATCTGCATTGTGTGCAGAAGGTCCCTGGCATCTCTGTTAGAAGAATAAGGTTGTAGGTGACTTGGAATGACCTCTTCCAGAGATCCTACAGATCCATGGCCTGTCGGAGCAGACAATACAGACCTTGATGGAACAGTGCTCTGACTCAATATAAGGCATTTTCACACGCTCATCCTTTATGAACTGCTGGAGGCTAGGGTTGCAAACCACCACGTATTACTATGTGCTGCAAGCAGTTAATGCTAAGGTAAACATACAACACTGAGGCTCTCAACTAAATAATGTATTATTACTTACTTCATTCAAAAACACCATAAATTATACTATTTCAAACATTTGTTGTGTATTCGGAGGATTCTTTCTGACAGCAGGACATTACATGTTTCTGATTTTGATTTGGACTCCGTGAACTTTGGGAGGTGCTTTTTCGTATTGTTTGTGTGCTGGTGGATTTTGTTGTTATAAAAGTGTAGTTACTTGAGCAAATAGTGCAAACTTACGTTTTGAATTAATATAATTTATTAGAGTAAATAGCATAAAAGAATACACAACAAATGCTTGAAATAGTATAATTTATGGGTGTTTTTGAATGAAGTAAGTAATAATACATTATTTATTTGAGAGCCTCAGTGTTGTATGCTTACCTTAACCTCCAGGTATTAGCTGGAGATCTCCTGCTATTACAATGGATCTCTCGCCGATAGAGATCAGATCACCTGGAGAAAATGGCCACTTTGGCAATTGGACTCTATGGCAGTAAAGTCCCTCCCCTCCCCAAACCCCGCCCTCCTCAGGCTCTGCCCCAAAAACCTCCTGCCCTTGGTGAAGGGGGACCTGGCTACCCCGCTGGAGACACTCTCCGTCAAGCCATTTGAGAGAGATGCCAATGGGTGCCCTGTCACCCCCAACTCTGTGGAATTTCCTTCCATGTGTGATACATGGAAAATAGTTTCCTTCCATGTATCACACATGGAAGGAAATTCCACAGAGTTGGGGGTGACACAGTCTGCAATAGTTTAGAAAGTAGTATGGGAGCCATTGCATAAAATTTCACAGTGACACTGAAGTATCTTGTACAGTTTCGTAATTGGGTTTTGTTGGCTCCTATTTAGTGCACTGTATGATTTTTGCATGTTGTATCGTCTGAAGCTTTAGTAGGCTGCCTTGAGCAGAGAAAATACACTGCTTGATGTATCCACATCCTTAAGAGCCCGGCATACAACAGAAGGTGAGACAGTGAAGCCAGGTTTTAACAGATAAGAAGAAATTTACAGGGAGCTTCACTGTACTAGAAGGGCTTTTGGATATTTCTTACTGCCCATTATGTTATGATTATAATATTAGGATGTGTGATAAGTTATAATTTTATACTGACCACCGAGGAAGGCCTTTCCAGCCCGAAACACATCTGGTCCTTTTTGTATCTCGTATTGGTCAAAGAAAGATTGTACATCGCAGTTGTGTATGTTTGTATATACTGAATGTGTAAGTTTTTGCCTTTACTAGGAGTTTTATGCTTTTAATCGACATGTGCACCTTATTAAAATTTATAAATTTGTAATTTTAGCATTTTCCAGCTCAACCTCTTTGGTTTGCTTTAGGAGAATACGTCCTAAAAAATAACTGACGGCATTCCCATTTGTTTCAAAACAAGCTTCGGTTCTCAAGCACATCTGACAGAGCAAGAATATTACCCTATAATGCCAAAAAGGTATAAAAATCATAAGCCGGTGTATGTCAGCCTAATAGTCAAATAAATACACCGGCTAGTAATTAAAAGCACACACTCCGATATCTTGTTCTGCCCCCCAGTGGAAGTTAAAACCAAGAACAGTTTTTGCGGAAAAACATTCTCCGTGGGAAAAAACCCACAATTTGATGCGCGGGGCAGGGGGGGGATCTGTCAGAGATCAAAACGGGATGGAGAGGAGAGAACGACAACGGACGCATTTGGCTATCCGAGGAAGAAAGTGCAACACGAAACAGTTGAGCTCAACAAGCCTGTCCGTGAAAGCATTTAAGGAAACCGCCGTTTCAATCAACATGACAAGTATTCTCAACAACCTTCCGGAGATAAGAGGCAACTTCCAGGCAGAAAAACCGAGACGCTGACATGTAGTTATGTGACAGAATGTGGTTGTGTGGAGTGGAGGCGCATATCATGAACACAGAGCAGAAGTGCATTTCTCCACCCAGAAACGCACGTACACACACACACACAATCGCCAGAAGGGTTCTTTCTTACCTGCTATTCCTGCCAAATCCTCAAACTGAACTGGAAACAAGAAACCAGTTGGGGGGTTGGAGTTGCGTCTGGGGGAAACTGAGGCCAGAGAATACATGCCGTTCGTTGTTTCGCCCCTTTTAGGGTCCTGATGAGGCAGAACTAAGTAGGGCAATGGAGAATGATTTCGGGGTCAGCCATAGGGTTGCCAATCTCCAGGTAACGCGGGAGAAAAAGGCACCACTGTACTAATATCGAGGAGATAAGGAATTCAGTGCAGAGGCAACATTATATGCAAAAGTGAAAATGTTGCCTCTGTACTGAATCTCCAGGTACTAGCTGGAGATCTCCTGCTATTACCACTCATCTTCAGCCGATAGAGATCAGTTCCCCTGGAGAAAATGGCCGCTTTGGCCATTGGACTCTAAGCGAGAAGAGTTGGTTTTTTAGTCTTAATTAGGGTTGCCAGCCTTCAGGTGGGGCCTGGAGATCTCCCAGAATCACAACTGTTCTCCAGACCATAGGGATCAGTTCCCCTGGAGAAAATGGCTGCTTTGGTTTGTGGACTCTATGGCATTGCACCCCACTGAGGTCCCTGTCCTCCCCAGGCTCCATACACACAGTCTCCAGGAATTTCCCAGGCCAGAGTTGGCAACCTGATCTACAAGATGCAAAACACCACACACATTCTCACCTGGTAGCCAGTAAACAAGGAGTGGGTTTTTCACTCCCAGAGCTCCTGGGGACTTTGGTGCTATTTACACAGCCCAAATAATGCACTTTCAATCCACTTTCCATGCACCTTTGCAAGTGGATTTTGCCAGTTCACACAGTAAAATCCACCTTCAAAGTGCATTGAAAGTGCATTGAAAGTGGATTATTTGGGCTGTGTAAATAGCACCTTAGACTCCAATCTGGCCTGATGGTGGAATTAAACTGTACAACATAGTACAGCACTGTGGAGAATGGGAGCTGTGCGGAGTCCCCGGCTCACCTCCCCGGAGAAGGAGGAGGAGGAGGAGGAGGAGGAGGAGGAGGAGGAGAAGTCCAGCTCACCAGATTAGCCTCCGCCGCTCAGGCGGAGGAGTGGGGAATCAGACCCGGTTCTCCAGATCAGAGTCCACCACTACAAACCGCCGCTCTTCAACACTACACCACGCTGGCCACCACTTTACTATGTGTTTCCCCACCAGTTGCTAAATGTAAAGCCTCAAAAAGAAACCGTGCTAGACATGGTGGAGAAGAAAGAACGCAACTCAGGACCGGCTGCCATTTTCACAGAACACAAGGAGGGGAATAGGTGCGGTGCTGACCGAGCAAACTAGTCTGGATCACAGCCATGATGAAAATGCGGCCCACCTCCCTCAAGTTTGGGGACTTCAGCTGAGACCCAGGTGCAATCCGCTTCCTAGTGCTTCATTACTTTATTCAATTGGACCGGGTTTTTGCTTCTTCTTCTTCTTCTTCTTTTTAAAGGGGAGTCAGGCTGAATTTGTTGAACGGAAACGCACAAAACACACGAGGGACTGACGGTCGGCTGCCTCGATAGACAAGCACGGTGCCGAGAACAGATGTTGTGTCAACTCCGCAGTGCCGGCCTGCCAACAGAATTGCGATTCTAGAGTGGAGACAGGCGGCAATGCCAAATTTCTCAGGGTTTAGACACATGAAGCAGGCTGCAGCAGAAGCGGGGAGGCCGCCTAACGCGGCTCTCGGTGGCAGAGACCAGGCTCATGAGGAGAAGGCGGAGGGAGAGGCTCTGCCAACAGCTCCTCGATAACCTCTCGTTGAGCAACCCATCTCTCACTTCACAGGTTCATACTAAGGGTTGTGCATAGGGTTGCCAACCTCCAGGTGGTCCTGGAGAAAACAAGGGCTCGGTGCTGTGCGGATAATGGAAGAGATCCAAACAGCACTCACAATTATGAATAGAAATTAATTTATAAGGTGCAAGAAAGTGCAAAAAGTGAGCATATATATACAAAACACAATCCTATACTATAAGATACACATACAAATTTCATATCAATCCAGCATAATGCAATAAGGTTTATAAATATCCTGTGAAACAGATGTGTGTGTGTAAAGTGTCGTCAAGTCGCAGCCGACTTATGGCGACCCCTTTTTTGGGGTTTTCATGGCAAGAGACTAACAGATAAGTCAATATATATTGTCCGTGGTGGACTGATAAGCATAAAAAAGTCCACCACGGACAATGTATATTGACATACCTGTTTCACAGGATATTTATAAACCTTATTGCATTATGCTGGATTGATATGAAATTTGTATGTGTATCTTATAGTATAGGATTGTGTTTTGTATATATATGCTCACTTTTTGCACTTTCTTGCACCTTATAAATTAATTTCTATTCATAATTGTGAGTGCTATTTGGATCTCTTCCAACCTCCAGGTGGTGGCTGGACATCTCCTGCTATTCCAACTGATCTCCAGGCGATAAGAGATCAATTCACCTGTAGAAAATGGCTGCTTTGGCAATTGGATTCTATGTACGGTTGCCAAGTGCCCGGTGGTGGCGGGCAAACCCCTGGTAATTTGCCCCTCTGCCCGCTGACCACCTGAGGGTCAGCGGGCAAATGTGTACGTGCGCGTGCCGACGCAACCGGAAGTGCCGCCTCGCAAGGAGCCTTATGCCACTCAAACTCTTAGTTTGAGTGGTAAAGGGCCGCTTGCGATGCGTTTACACCCGGAAGTGCCACATCAAGAGCGGCCCTTATGCCACTCAAACTCCTCTGAAGGAGTAACACTGAGGAGTTTTACTCCTCTGAAGATGCCTGCCACAGCTGCTGGCGAAACGTCAGGAAAGAAAATACCAAGACCACGGTCACACAGCCCGGATAACCTACAAGAACCAATGATACAATTAATAGTTACTAAAAAAAATGAAAATGCACACAATGTTAGGAATGAAACAATGAGCAATAAAACAAGTACATTTAAATATAATATCAAACAACATAAAGATTAGAATTTTGAGTGCAAAAGAGTACACAGGTTAAGAAAGAATGAAGGGGAAGTTTTTCTTTTTCTTTTCAATATATAATAATGATGTATTTTCAACAACGGGCTGATTATGAAATATTCCGTAACTCTCGATTGTTTGTTGGAAAGCTTATATGTAACTTTATGAAAAATAAAAAAATTCTTTATATATATAAAAAACGAGTGGTGGTTTGGAGCGATGGACTCTAATCTGGAGAACCAGGTTTGATTCCCCACTCCACCACATGAGCGGCGGACTCTAATCTGGTAAACCGGGTTGGTTTCCCCACTCCTACACATGAGGCCAGCTGGCTGACCTTGGGCTAGATGCGGTTCTCTTAGAGCTCTCTCAGCCTCACCTACCTCACAAGGTGTCTGTTGAAGGGAGAGGAAGGGGAAAGGATTGTAAACCGATTTGATTCTCCTTAAAAGGTTAAGAAAACCGGCATATTAAAGCCAACTCTTCTTCTGATCCAGAAGGGCTCTTACACCCCCCCATCTTTCAGACGGGTATTGAAACTCAACAGGGGCTGAGGCAAAAGGACTCACCCATGAGGTCTGCAGTCACACGGCACCTTGCTTCAACAGGGCTGCCACCGGTGTAAAGAAGCTACACATGCTATGTAGCAGAACAGAGTCCAGAAATGGGTTTCCTACAGCAAGGCTGTGAACCGAAGTACATTAAAGCTCTAACAGACCGCAGGAAAAAAGGAACACGGCACCAGTCTCATTCTATCTCCTCTGTGGTTTTCACCCAGTACATCAAATGTCACATCTCTTTCCCTGGCAGGATTAACAGAAGCACGTCATATAGTACTGCAAATCTTCCTCCAAGACTGGCTCCATGAAAAACCTTTTTTGTTTTCCTTGGCTCCCGATGAGTAATGCTGCAAAGGTACAGATAAGGTTTGGACTAAGCTCGATAAGAAATTAAAATCAGATTAAACTTTATGCCATCGTTTCCCTTTTGAATAGTCCAAAGCACCTTCCTCTGGGGATGTCATCCAAGCTTGTGAGAAATCCAAACGCTAAACAATCTAGCGATATTAACTTGTTGACTTTCCCCAGCTGGCTGGCTTTTCTTTTGTTTGTAAAAAAAAAAAAAAAAAAAAAAAAACCCGGACTGGTACAATGTCCAATCTGATTGCTGCCCTGCCCTGCTGCTGATCTCCTTCAATAAGGCATCCCGGACTCATGTTCACAACCCCGCATGTAGAATCGGGCTGTGCATATCCCTGCAACCATATAAAACCAAGTAAGTTTCATTCAGGCTAGTACTAAAAGTCAGAGAGGAAGAGCAAGAAACTATTCCGGGAACTGAAAGGCCAGCTACAGGTTCTGGACATTGTGTGTGTGTGTGTGTAACTGGCATCAAGTCGCTTCCGACTCACGGCGACCTTATGAATCAATGTCCTCCAAAACGTCCTATCTTTGACAGCCTTGCTCAGGTCTTGCAAACAGAGGGCCGTGGATCCTTTACAGAGTCAGTCTATCTCAAGTTGGGTCTTCCTCTTTTCCTGCTGCCCTCAACTTTTCCTAGCATGATTGTCTTTTCCAGTGACTCTTGTCTTCTCATAATGTGACCAAAGTATGATAGCCTCAGTTTAGTCATTTTAGCTTCTAGTGTCAGTTCAGGCTTTGATCTTGAACCCACTCTGGGTGCAGAAGATCCCAGGTTCTATTCCTCTGTGTGTGTGTTAAGTGCCATCAAGTTGCTTCCGACTCATGGCGACCCTATGAATTAATGTCCTCCAAAACATCCTATCTTTAACAGCCTTGCTAAGGTCTTGCAAACTGGTGGCCATGGCTTCCTTTATAGAGTCAATCCATCTCTTGTTGGGTCTTCCTCTTTTCCTGCTGCCTTCAACTATTCCCAGCATTATTGTCTTTTCCAGTGACTCTTGACTTCTCATAATGTGACCAAAGCACGATAGCCTCAGTTTAGTCATTGTAGCTTCTAGGGTCAGTTCAGGAGGAGGAGAGTTGGTTTTTATATGCCAACTTCCTCTACCAGTTAAGTGAGAATCAAACCGGTTTACAATCTCCTTCCCTTCTCCTCCCAACAGGCACCTTGTGAAGTAGGAGGGGCTGAGAGAGTTCTGAGAGAGTTCTGAGAGAACTGTGACTAGCCCAAGGTCACCCAGCTGGCTTCATGTGGACGAGTGGGGAATCAAACCCAGTTCTCCAGATTAAAGTCCACCACTCCAGACCACCACTCTTAACCACTACACCATGCTGGCAACAAGGCCTTCTTTGTGGGATTCCCAGCTCAATTTTCATACAATACCTCCATTAGAAAGAGTTGTCTCCAGTTGCATATCTCTAATGAAACAGATCCATTAACTTCTCCCCGAAGGGAGGCTGTCTCTGCTTCCTTGCACTCCGGGGGAAGCGCCACTGTTAGCAGAACAGCTCTGTGGGATCCTAATCTCACTTGTGGTGCTTGACAAACCTGACATATAAGACCTTTGAAATGTGATGGATAACAATTCTGCAGGAATATTTTAGGATGCATCGTTAGCGACGTGAGAAGTTTCCATAGCAATTTTAACTCATTTCATTTCTATATGAGTGCGACAATCTTTGGATCACTTGTCACTCATGACTCCAGCTTTATTGTAAGTGGTATCAGTTATTTCTGTTCAGTCTGTAAAGTGTTTCATGATACTCCGAGGGCTGTTGTATCAAAATAAATTGTACTGAAACTATGTTTTGACTTGGTTCTTTAAGTAAGAAAAATCTATTTAATGTAACTCTGGGGAAACAAGCCACAAGGAGGATGTTCATAACCTGTGTAGCAAGATGCAATTAAAGATTTGCTCGCACGGAATACGGGAAGACACAAAAAGGGACAAAAACACCTGTCAAAGCCACTTTTACGTTATAGACTTCAAGCGACAGGGTTCATTTTATTACACAGACAAATCCCATTTTCCAAAGCCAGCTTGGACTTCTTCCTGCCAACCATTGCGTAGGATAAAACTAAATGTTATGAATGACACAGAGCTACTGTTCAAAATGAACTCACTGCGTCATATTCTTCTCCAACTTCTTTGTAACATCTAGAGATGCTCAAGGTGTGAACTGTGCGTTTCTTTGCTCGTTCCTGGTATGTGTCCCAGAGAACGCTCCGTTCTCTCCTGGTATGTGCCCCAGAGAATGCTCCATTCTACAAATAACAATCTCCTGGTGGTCCCTGGCAAAAGAGTGTCTGGCTGGCCTCGGCCAGGGCCTTTTCTGCCCTGGCCCCTGCTTGGCAGAATAGGTTTCTAATTGGACCAGAGGGCCCTGCAGGACCTTAGGGACTGAGCTATTTCACCAGGCCTATGGTTGAGGTCAGCTACGGTTCTCCATCAGTCGCTGGCCTCCCAAACCCACCTTCTGTTTCTTCTTTAAATCATTGTTGGGGTGTGTGTGTGTGTGAGCTGATTATCTGCTGTAGTCTGCGCCGCAAAGTGCACCAATATAAGTTTTTTTACAGGGCATTTTTATTTAAGAATTTAAGAATTTTTATTTAAGAATGTCTTGATTTTAAAATGATGTTTTTAAATATGTTGCGCGCCGCCCTAAGCCCAGCATTGCTGGGGAGGGCGGGATATAAATGCAATAAAATAAAACAAAAATAGTAAGTGACAACTCATGTGGCAAAGCATGGGCAGAAAACATTGCATCATGCGCCGAGGACAGCAAAACAGATAGTTACTGTTTTCGAGTGCCATAATGCCCAATCCCACCACTAAAAACGAAACAAGAAGCTGGAAAAGTCTGAATTAGAAAGAAGATAGTGTGATTACTTTGACTTTGCGGATTTTGAGAGAATGGAGGTTTTACAAATTATGTTATTCAGAACTTATTAAAAACACAAGTTCTGGAACTCTGCTGAATGATTTAATGGTATTTTTAAATTGCAACAAACACTGAACATCTAAAAAACACAAATCACCAGAACATTAGTAAATTAAAAAAAGTGGTTCTACATTGACATACAAGCACAGGATTTTTCCTCCTCTGAGGAAGCATGTTTTTCAAAGACTTAGGCATCGAAAATAAGATTTTTTGATTCTGAAATAGTTACAGATCTGCAAAAAAAAAAAAACAGCAACGATGTGAATGTTAAAGAACATTTACACACAGAGAAACAGAGACAGACAGGTCTTTGCAATTTGCCCAGTGATACAGCAAAACTAAGTCTCAATACTGAAAATATGTAACAGACACTTTCCTTCTATGTGAAATGTGTGGGACACAATAAGACTCACAGCAGCTGGAACACCGGACCGGTTTGAGATGGAGACCCCTGAACATGAAATGTGCGACCAGCTTCATTTTTTCACTTCTGCCATTCAGCTACTGTTGGGATGGAACCTATCAGCTCAACACAGCATTTAAGACATTGCACAAGCTGAGTTAGGCAACCTGCTTGCTCCTTGCAAAGAAGCCAGGCTGTCGAGATGAAGCGAGAATGAGCACGTTGGTAAAAACCTTACAGGTCTCAATCCCGTGAACTACCCACACAGTCAGAGCCCAATATTCCCAAACTGCTTAACAGGAAAGACCTGGGTCGACAACCAAGAGGCAGCCACGGTTTTGCCCAGTCGAAGGTGGCAAAGTTCATACATCTAACTTGTTTGTTGCTCCCAACATGGGCAGAAGTTCGGCTGGCATACCATCTGCTCCATTAGCCAGGAAACTCACCGGGAAAGACGATTTTTTAAAATAGTGAAAAATCTTCAGACACTATAGAGCTCACAGCCTTACTTTGGTTTCTCTTGCAATTCGAAATGATCACCGAGGGACGAATGCCGAGGGCTTCCCTCTGTCTGCATCCCCCCCTTCGTGGCAAATGTTGTCTAAATACACAAAATTCTGTTAACTGAACACACAATAAAGTAATCTACCACTGATTCAAATCTTGCCATGGGCTACCAAGGCAGGGGGAAGAGATTGGGTAGAACCAAATTGTATGCCTTAAAAACACACTTGCACAACAGTAAGGTTCTCCAAAACAGACCAGGGAGGGCTTGAAGTCCAATGGGCTTAACGCCAAATTCCAATCATCTTTTCCAAAAAGTCTGAGTCACTTATTCTGTATCAACATACAAGATGGACCACCACATACTTCAATTATTATTCACCCCAAAAGGCTGCAATTTTAAGGATCTACTTGAGCTCTGGCATCACAACCTTCTGCCCCGATAAGATCATGCCACTAATCCTTTATGGCATAAATTATCTTCCAGATTCTCCACTTACCACCTTCACTTTTGTATGCCCACTTACAATGTAGTGTTTCAATTTGCCTCCAGGGTTTTCGCTCTCTTGTAATGGGTTCCTTTACTCTCAACCCATTCCATCCTATGTAAGCGGGGGGGAAAGAGTCCGCCTATCACATTCATCTAGGACTGAGCTGGGGAGGATGCGTGTCTCCACAAGTCATAACAAAATGATCACTACACCAGATGTTTTACAGAAATCCATTTTTAAAATCGATTTATAAGGGAGCTACAAGTCTATTTAATCCTTCTGGGCTCTCAACCCTGAGATGCTGAAAGGAAAACCATTTATGAAGCGACGCTTCTGTGAAGGAGTCTCGAACACACCCTTCAAATCCTTCAAACAAACAATCAGTAGCAAAAAAAAAAAAGACCTTGCAAATATGAACCAAGAAAGACTTAATGTAGAAGGAGCAAAATCCATCCAGGTCCTTTCAAGGGAAAGAGAAGAGAAACCTGCAGGGACGAGGACCTCTGGGCCCCGATGAAGTGGACAAGTCATGTTTCACTGTAAGCAGAACGTTGGCTATGATTGTCTTCACAGCACATCGCAAGGGGATACAAAGTGCTGAAGTGAAACAGCAAAACTCAACGTTAGCCCCACATTCATTTTTGAGGTAGCACTCAGTTACAACTGGGGGGTGGGGGAGGAGATCTGGAGAAGTACATCCAGCACCCCTGAACTCTTGGCTATGCCCAGTGGGACTAGTGTTTTTATTTTTTTCTTTGAACAGCAGACACTCCTCCCCTTTCCAGGCTAATGCTCAGGTTGCTGTATGGCATGAGGAGGGAATATTGCTGCAGGAACACAGGCCCGAACCGAGATCTAGCCACACAGGTCTTTGGATTTTGATCCATGTGGCGTCAGCTCAAACAGACCCGAGGCGGGAGAGAGCCTGTTTAAAACACGTGAAATACGGGATGCGTTTAAAAAGAAACAAACCAAAACCGTGTTTATTCTCTGGCACGTGGGGGGGGGGGGGAGAATCACAGAAACGCAGCTACGTAAATCCTTCATAGATAAGTCTCACATTCTCTAGGAAAGTCATCTGATGCTTACAGAAATGGTTTATAACAACTGCTATAAACTAAAGTGCTTAAAAGCTCATTAAGATTACCATGATTGCAATATTTCATAGTTTGCCATGTGTGTGAAATTCCAAAACACAATGCAGTGCTCAGGTCAACGGGCTGAGAATGTCAGCTAGTTCTTGAAATGCTGAGGAGGTTCTCAGTGCTACTTATTGTCTCCTTGTGTTTCCAGCAACCGGATTAAATTTGAGTTGGAGCTGTCGCTACGTCGGAGTGCTCGAGTCAGACTTCCTACGTATAAGTGAAATTCACCCTTCATTTTAAAAGTTTGGCCCTGTATTCTCTTCAATTGTAAGGGCGGATATGTAAAATGATGGGGAGGGAGGGGAAGGCAGACTATATATTCTTCACAATAACGACACAGAATTCACATTTAAGTCAAACGTAATGCCCTACAGTTCATCTATGCTGAATAACTTATAGACACTTATATGCTCTGTAGGAAAGCCAAGCATCCTTTTATCACTGGCGGATGCCAAGATATAAAAGTTCATACTCAGGAACCTAACTTCTTTGAAAAGGTCACGTTTTTTTCTGTACATTTCATGCAAACTGTGCACAACATGGTAACAACATCTGCAACACACCCCCTTTCAAGGTGCACCTTTTACACAACGAGAGCAGACTTGCTTACAAGGAAGCGTCTGCCAAAAAAAAGGTTAAAAGTCTATGGCAACAAAAAAATGAAAAGGAGGAGGAAAATTCTTCCAGCATCTTATTTTTCTTGAAGCAGGGCAGGGATGTTGATATTCCACCCTATAGCTTGGCGATCGAATCCGCAGGTGAACAGGTTGCATGTTGGGTGGTCTTCGCTCCACGCTGAACAACACACCATTCTTCTGTGACCCTGTGACAGCAAAAAAAAAAAAAATGCTGGCATTACAATAGGCCACTCTTGAAAGCTATTAGTTTCGACATATGCGGACCAAAGATGGTTTATCATCCATATCAGGCTTAACCTTCCAAAGGCCTGAGTTCTCAACAGACCACTACGTGACTTGTTAATCATTCCTTGCCGGAATAAATCAAGTTGTGCCGAGCACACAGACAGCGGCCGCGATAATCCTCAAATGTTGTCGAGAACAACAGGGCCTCACAATTTTCAGGACAAACACTAGCTGGCAGGATCAGATCTTTACAACTAAATGCAAAGGTGCGCACCTTTTTTTTTTTTTTTTTTTTTTGCATTTTTGGATTTTTAACACACACATCCTTAAAGGGCACAATCCAATTCAAACTAAGCACTGTCAGGTTCCTGTGATACCACAGGAGAATGATGCACGTGTTTAAATATCTCTTACTGCAATCAGTGAAATAAAAGTGCCCTAATATTAGCTAGAAGAAGAAGAGTTGGTTTTTATATGCCAATTTTCTCTACCACTTAAGGGAAACTCAAACCGGCTTATGATCACCTTCCCTTCCCCTCCCCACAACAGACACCCTATGAGGTAGGTGAGGCTAAGAGAGCTCTAACAGAGCTGTGACTAGCCCAAGGTCACCCAGCTGGCTTCGTGTGCAGGAGTGGGGAAACAAATCCAGTTCACCAGATTAGTCTCCGCGGCTCACGTGGAGGAGTGGGGAATCAAACCTGGTTCTCCAGATCAGACTCCACCGCTCCAACTACAGCTCTTAACCACGACACCACGCTGGCTAGGTTGTGACCCAATAGCAACTTTGGGCAGAACTTCTTTTCAGCTTGTGGAAATTAGAATTTCATTCCAAGAGAGTGTATAGATAATATCACATCTGGAAATTCATTCCATGGGAACAAATGGGATTTACTTTCATTTAAGAAGTGTTTATGACAGGGTTGTAAGACAACAGGGTCTCTATAATGGGAAGGAACATCATGGTGAGAAGGACCGATTTGCTTCTGAAAGAAAGGCTTGAGAGTCTGAGATTTGTTCACCTCAAACGGGTGGAGAGAAGCTTGGGTTGCGCTACTATGGGACAAAGCGGCTACCCCCCAAAATCTGTGGACTGGAGATACCAGAAGTGTCCCGAGGCACATCTGTAGCGCCATGTTTGGTACAGAAAATGGGTTTCTTCACATATGGTTGCATGCTGGGCGTTCGCCTAAAACAAATAGGTGAAACTGCCCTGAATCCTCAATGTTTCAAAGCTAACGTGGGCACCAGGATGAGGCTGGACAATGGGATGGTCCCCATCCCAGAAGCACTCCAAGAAAATACCACTGGGTGTGAAGGTTGCAGCAAACAAGAATGCACACAACTTTTCAACACAAGATGCTACAGCCTTTCCACTAATTACATGACTATTTTGCCAATATACTGAAGTACACCCCCCAAAGAACATTACGTTCTGCAGAGAATAACTTAATGGTGGTCCCCGTCCTTAAGAGTGTGAGGCTGTCCTCGACAAGAGCCAGGGCCTTTTCAGCCTTGCCTCCGGCCTGGTAGAACTCCCTCCCTAGCAGGATCAGAGCCCTGCGGGACTTGAAAGAGTTCTGCAAAGCTTGTAATATGGAGCTGTTCCACCAGGCCTACAACTGAGGGCAGCCGCGGATGTCACCTTTGCTGGCCTCCCTACGTTCCCCCCCCCCCATTTCTATGTGAATTATGCTGTAATCTGTGGGGGAATGTCTGGGTACAAGACTCTACATCGGAACCAACTTTAATTGCGCCATCTGTTGTTGTTTTAGTATAATTTAGCATTGTTTTAACTGTTCTAATTCGGATTGAATTATTGTTATGCCTGTGGGCTGATTTTTCAATTGTTGTTACCTGTACTGAGCCTGGCTTCAGTTGGGGAGGGCAGGATATAAGAGGGAGGAAGAAAGGGAGGAAGGAAGGAAGGAAGGAAGGAAGGAAGGAAGGAAGGAAGGAAGGAAGGAAGGAAGGAAGGAAGGAAGGAAGGAAGGAAGGAAGGAAGGAAGGAAGGAAGGAAGGAAGGAAGGAAGGAAGGAAGGGAGGGAGGGAGGGAGGGAGGGAGGGAGGGAGGGAGGGAGGGAGGGAGGGAGGGAGGAGAGAGAAAAAGAGAGAGAGAGAGAGAGAGAGAGAGAGAGAGAGAAAGAGAGAAAGAGAGAAAGAGAGAAAGAGAGAAAGAGAGAAAGAAAAGAGAGAAAGAAAAGAGAGAAAGAAAAGAGAGAAAGAAAAGAGAGAAAGAAAAGAAAAGAAAAGAAAAGAAAAGAAAAGAAAAGAAAAGAAAGAAAGAAAGAAAGAAAGAAAGAAAGAAAGAAAGAAAGAAAGAAAGAAAGAAAGAAAGAAAGGAAAGAAAGGAAAGAAAGGAAGGAAGGAAGAAAGAGAATTCAGATGTATTCAGTACATGACATTATGGCAGCTTCAAGAAGAGGTCACATTTGAATCAAACCCATCCAGCGATCATCTCCCAGTGAAGGTCATTTGATCCCAACACCCTGTGAATGACAAGCTGACTCATGCAAAAAAACAAAAAAACGGACACACAGAGCCATGAATGTCTCTTTATGTATGCAAGTGAAATGTCCCGGTACCTGTCTGTTGCTGCGAGGGAGCCGTGCTAATCTTACTCCAGACATGTCAAACAATCTAACCTGTCGGTTGTCATGTGGAAGGGCAATGATTCTTTGGCCGACGCAAACGTTAATCCTGCATCAGAGAGATAAAAGTAGGTTAGGGGCCCAACGGCGAGCCTGACAAATGGGAACTGACAGTTCTTCGAGCTCGCCGAAAGTGATTTAATTGAAGGATTTATATCGTACACATTTCACGCAAATACATATTACTTGTGTGTTTTTTTCCTCACAAAGAGTGAAGGAACTGGAGAAAGATTTATTTCCTTTAAAAGGTGGTACTGACGGTGGCGTGTTAGAGGGGATTTTTTAAATTCCCCTTGATCGTTCCAACTCCTACTGCTGTCAACAGCACCGAAGCAGCCCTCTCTGGCTGAGAACAAAACACAAGGCTACTTTCATAGGGGGGCCCTTCCATGGCACGGCGGCCACCGAGGGCCAGCGGACCCACCAAGCATCACTTGACAGAGCAAAAGGGTTGCTACCAAAAGTCAGAACTCTAAACCCGCTCTCCCTTCCAGGGTCATACAATGACCACGGAGCAAGTGCGTGGTCCTTGCTATCAGGCCATACACAAAATGTGGTTTATCATCACCAACATTTAGGATCAAACTAAACGTGATGTTTTATTCTTCCCTGAGGTCTTCCTCTTTTACAAAATGCAACTGTGAGTACTAAATCATCAAAGTCAGTATTGTCTAAGTCAGGCAGCAGGTCTCGAGGGTCTCAAGGTAGAGGTCTTTCACATCACCTACTTGCCTGGTCCCTTTAACTGGAGATGCCTTTTTTTTTCCTTTTATCCCTTAGAAGCTCCTTGATCAATTGATCTTGAGCAGCATATATCTAGTGTTGGAGGGATATAAGGACTGAAACAAATCTTGCCACTGACAATGTAGCCTTGGGGTCCCTATCACTTAGTAAAAAAGGCATTATGTCAGTCACAGAGGCATTGGATTTGTATATTAAAAGAGGGGAAATATAGTGCGATCGAAGATCCTCGTAAAAGTGGCATTCCAAAAGGGCATGGGCTAATGAGTCAATAGAGCCAGAAGAGCAAGGGCAGATCCTCTCTGAGTATGGTATATTCAGAATTCTGCCCTGCATTAACATAGAAGGGTTAGCATTCAATCTAGCCAAGCAAAAAGCTCTACAGAGACGAGGAGTTGTTAGATAATATGTATAGGCAGGCAGACAACGTGGAGGGGGTATTCCGAAGAACTGGGATGAACAGACACGACGAGCACGAAAAGTAGTGCTGTTATAATCGAGCTCTTTAATGCGCTTTTTAATTTTGGCAAAAGCTTCAGTTTTCCCAAGATCTGATAACATATCCTGCGAGAAGCCCAACAATGCCAGTTTCTCATCTAAGATTTTTTGCCATGAGGATTTAAAAGGGTCATGCTTCAGAGAAGCTAGGAACCCCTCAGTGCTAAAGCACAGTTTAAGGTGTAGTTTAAAGGCGGCCAACCACGCCCTAGCTTCAAGTGACATTTGGCCAAACTCGGAACGAAGAGTAACGCCAGCAACACATCGAGGGGCATTTAGAAGTTTTCGTAAGAACTGAAGCAGTGGACGATCTATAGATTCATTGATGACTGTAATCCAGATGGCAACACCAAAGAGGATAATTGGGGTAATTTTCAGGTTAAAAACCTGAATAGCCCCTGGAATATATTTCCCACCTTTGGTGTGAAAAAAATTGACAATAGCACCAACCCCAGGTTTAATTTTGTTGGACACTGCTTTTTGATGGGCATACCAATTTAGGTTACGGGAAAAAAGAATGCCAAGGTAAACAAACTCCTTGACTTGGTCAACCTCAAAGCCATCTAATACCCAGCGAAAAAGAGGCAATTTTCTCCTCTTAGTGAAGATCGTAATCTTAGATTTATGATGGTTTATTTTAAGACCTTCCCTAGAGCAGTACTCAGAAAAGGTTTGCAAAGATCTTTTCAAACCAATTCTTGTGCGGGACAGGAGAACTGCATCGTCAGCATAGAGCAGAATCGGGGTGGGATGACTTGCAAGCTTTGGGGGGTGGCAAAACTCTGAGAAATTGGTTGCCAAATCATTCAGGTATAGGTTAAACAAGAGAGGAGCAAGGAGGCAACCTTGTCTAACTCCCTTGGCCAATTCAAAGGGCTCGGTTAGTTCTCCTTGGTTGCCACAGCGAACCTGAGCTGTGAGGTCAGTATGAAATTGCTGAATAAGCCATAGTAACCTCCTATCCATAGTAGAATGTGATAGTTTCAACCATAGCCTCTCCCTCGGGATGGTATCAAAAGCTCCCTTAAGATCCATAAAACCAGCATAAAGGGTGCCATTTCTGGGGGAGGAATATTTCTCTGCTAGATGGGAGAGCACTAAACAGTGGTCCGTGACAGACCAACCCCTTGTAAAGCCAAAGGATGTCATTACTCTCAACCCAGTCCAACAGCCTCTTTAATAAGTAGGAGGAATACAATTTGCCTAAGCAAGACAAAAGGCTGATTGGGCGATAACAGCTTGGGTCAGAGCGCTGACCCTTTTTAAAGATTGGGACGATAATAGTATGTCTCCAAGATTTTGGAATAGCTCCTGAGGCATTAATTTGTGTGAATACAGGAGCAAGAATGTTGGCCCACCAATCGCTGTTGACTTTAAAAAGTTCGTAGGGAATTAGATCGGGACCTGGGGCTTTACCTGAGTGTAGGCGATCAATGAGCGGTTTAATTTCCTTAGGAGACACATCTGGCCAGGAATTCAACAAAACAGAAGGTGCTACAGGTATAAGACCCTGGTTTTCCACAGAGTAGGAGAAGAGGCTCTTGAAGTAAGCTACCCAGACCGAAGACGGGATACATGCGGGGACTCTGGCATAGCCATTGCTTAAAGAATTCACAGTCCGCCAGAAAGTTGAATTATCATTGTTGTTTATAGCTGTAATCAAGCTCCTCCAATTTTTATATAGGGCCTCTTTTTTCCTCCAGTTTACCAAGTCCTTGTAGTTCTTTTTAATAGTTAACAATTCCTTCAATACTGAAATAGTATTGTTCCTTCTGAATTCTCTATGTTTCCTAGTTATTGCTCGTTTGAGTAGTCTACACTCGTGATTAAACCAAGAATTTCGTTTGTATAAAGCGTGAAAGCTTGAGGTGATTTCTTTAGTAAATAAAGGTTTAAATAAATCAATTAATCTGAAAAAAACATTTAAGACAGTAGCTGCAGACTCTTGCTCAAGGAGGGCAGCTTTCAACGAAGTCACCTCCAAAAGCTGCATTTTACCACGCACCAAGGAATCAAGCTCAGGGCTCCAGTAAACACGAGCTACGGCTTTTTGGGATTGGTGCAATATTTGATGGTAGGACGGTAATAAGTGTGGAACACATAACTGGTTGATTGAAAGAGAGATAGGGAGATGGTCACTGCCCATGTAATCGCAGACTTCCATATTACTGATTAGAGGTAAGAGATCTAATGAAACCAGAAAATAATCGATAACACTGGCACCATTTTGGTTAAAAAAAGTGAAATCTCCATTAGGGTCGATCTGCGATCGCCCATTGACTATTATTAGGTTCCTCTGAATAGCGAATTGGGCCAGGCTTAAGCCGGAAGAATTGATTACCGAGTCCCTGGAAGTTCTAGTATACCATAGGGAGCTCAGGAAAGATTCATCAAAATTCCCTATAAGATTTTGGAAGAGAGCATTATCATCTGGCCCTATTCGTGCGTTAAAATCACCAGCCATAAGAACTGGAGTAGTTGGGTGGTTATTTTTGATGTCATCAAATAGTTCTCCCAGACGGGCCCAGTTTTGTGCAGTATTACTTGATCTACCAGGAGGAATATAAACAGAAAATAAAATAAGTGAAGAAAAAGTCAGGTTTACTTTAATTGCTAGCACCAGCTCTTCAGCCAAAAGAAGGTCAATTGAGCTTATGCTTAAAGAAGTGGAGATAAAGCATGCTAGTCCTGCACGAGGGTGGCCCACAGAGCCTTTGATTGCTTTTTGGGTAAAAGAGGTAAAGCCTGGGAGAAAGATCTCATTTGTGGCCCAAGTTTCCTGAACAAGGATGATATCAAAGGTCGAAAGAAATGACTGTATATCAGGATCAGTAAGTTTAGCTGACCATCCAGCAACATTCCAGCTAAGAAACCGGAGATGCCAGGGATTGAACCTGGGACCTTCTGCATGCCAAGCAGATGCTCTACCACTGAGCTACGGCCCTTCACATGAAGCAGCCTTATACTAAACCAGACCCTTGGTCCATCAAAGTCAGTATTGTCTACTCAGACCATCAGCGGCTCTCCAGGGACTCAGGCAGAGGTCTTTCACACCACCTAGTCCCCTTAACTGGAGATGCCGGAGATTGAACCTGGTACCTTCTGCATGCCAAGCAAATGCTCTACCACTGAGCCACGGCCCCTCCTTCTGGCATGTTTTTTGGTAAAATACCGCCTTTGCAGCCACACCCCCATATCTGGAAGATGCAGGAATACACAATCGGGTGCGGAGGGAGATGTAAGAAGCCCATTTCTCAACCTCTCCTGATATTCCTTGTTAGACTGCAAATGAATCAGATTGTTCGACTGCAGAAGAATCACAAGGCACCGTTACACAAAACTGATCATCGTGTGTTGGTCCTCAGTAGCTTCAAGGCAATTCAGGAAAGTCATAACTGCTGTCTTTGCTCACGAAAACTCATAAAATATCATTATCACATGAGCATTTTGATGTAATTTAGGGGATTTGTTTTTGATCTGTTAGATTAAGAAACCTAGACTGATTTTGCTTTGAGGTCAGAAGGCATACTGAGCTGTCCAAGAGCTGAAGTCAAACTGCTTTGGTCGTAAATACACTGTCCAGAAACCAGGCAACCATAAATGGAACTTTTTGGAGGGAGTACAGTTTTTAAAGAAATAGTATTTCCAACCCTGAAAACTATCTCATTTGTACACCATACCTGGTGTACAACTCTTTTTCTCTGAAAATGCAAATTACCACGAATGCCACTATTCTGACTTAACACCAGGCATTCAAGATGGCAGCACACTAATAGGAGAGCTGCCATTTTATGATGCTGTTCGGCATGAATTCCAACCTGGAGGCGTTCTGGCTGCCCTGCCCAGTCCAGCCTTCACAAGATATTCCAAGCAATGAAAGACAGGAAGAAAGGTAGGAGCTCCAAGTTAAGATGGATTCCAGCTAAGCCTCAAAAACTGAACATCAACTGGATCCCCAGATTTAGTTCGAGGAAGTCAGCCAGCACCTCCCGCATATAATCTCATGGCTTTGCTTACCTGTTCACTGCAGAATCTGTACGGATAGTTGCAATAGGTGATCTCATATTTTTCAAGTCCCAAACCTTCACAGTACGGTCATCACTTCCAGAAACAACATTATCCCCCACGGTGAAGACCGCCGAAGTCACAGTGCTAAGGGGCAGGAGGAAAATACAGAGCCACAGTTAGCATTGCTACAGAAAATATGCTTGCCAATCTCCAAGTCTACCTGCAGCTACTCTTCCCCCTCCCACTAGAGGAAAGTGCTTGGAACTCAAACTTCCTTGAAAATCAGAGGTCCTCAGTGGCAGAGCATATACTTTGCAGGCAAGAAGCCCCAGAATCAATCCAGCATGACTTGCTGCAGCGGTCGAGAAACACTTTTCTCTGCCTGCGACTCTGGAGAGCCATAGATGATTGGGAGGGGCTGTGGCTCAGTGGTAGAGCACCTGCTTGGCATGCAGAAGGTCCCAGGTTCAATCCCCGGCGTCTCCAGTTAAAGGGACTAGGCAAGGAGGAGATGTGAAAAACCCCTGCCTGAGACCCTGGAGAGCCGCTGCCGGTCTGCGTAGACAATACTGACTTTGATGGACCAAGGGTCTGATTCAGTATAAGGCAGCTTCATGTGTTCATTGACAGCCAAAGGAGACAACAGAGGTTGACCAATGGTCTCACTTGGTATAAGACAGCTTCATATGTTCCACTGCTGAGGCCCAGAAGAAATTAAGCCCCCATACAGACAACACCCCATGTATATCTTTAGTACACTGTAACTGCATATATAAATTGTTGTCAGCCACTTACAGAACCAGTTTGGTTGAAAAGTCAGATATAAAGAAAAAAGGGTGCCTTAGCCTGTATGGAAAGAGCAGACGATATCACTCACGTAAACAGAGGCTGGACAAGCACTTGTCAGGGATGCTGTGGTTGCCAATCTCCAGGTGGTGGCTGGAGACCTGACAACCCTAGCCTCTCCCCCACACACACACACCGGGAGAGCTAAACCTGGTTATGGCCCCCAAATGATGTTATAAATGAGCAAATGGCCCTTGGCAGGAAAAAGGTTCCCCACCCCTGCTCTAGGCTGATCCTGCATTGAGTGGGGGGTTGGACTCAATGGCCTATATGGCCCCTTCCAACTCTATGATTCTACGATTCTATGTTACACAGCTGAATGTTACAGAAGTAAGAACATTTTATCATCTTTTCCATATTTGAATTATAATGGCCAAGTCAAGGAGGGTAAAAATATTTAATCCCGGTGACCCAAGAAGACATTAGCTGCTAAAATCTGAAGAAACAAACACTGAAGTTTTAAGCCCTTCCTTCTGTTTGAGTCTACAAATTTCGTTCCCACCTCTGCTGCTTGCTAACAAACCATTTCCTTCCCGCCCCTGGTTCATTACAGTGTGCTTCCCAGCTCAATTGCTATGGATCGCGTCTAATGACCTAGCCAGCATAGCTTGGGGGTCACATACATCAATTGCTTGGAATTTAGTAATTTTAATTTAAGGTGTCAAGTTGCTCCTGTCACTTCTATTGTGCTGTGAGAATTTGATTTCATGTCCTATTCAGCCCACTGATTGAGATTAGTATTATCCGAGTCACAACGGACTAGCATGCGCGAGCCTTCTTAATTTAAATTGACATCAAATTAAGCTCTAATTAGATCCAAACACCATTGTATCAGTGGCACAGAGTTTTTTAATGCTGCATCAGGGTGCCACTGAGCTGCCCAGGGTAATTACGTGGCACGAAATAAAGGTCTTCGCTCCAGCCTTCTGGTCCTCAGGCTCCCAACACCACATTATGCATGCATGTGTGGCCAAACTGCTGCGCGAGGCACAAATGCTTAAGAACAGTCATTGAATCCATGGAAGATCTGGGGGGGGGGGAATCGACACACAATCACAGCCGCATGAATGTCGAGCCTCCCGGGGTACCTGCGTGGCAGAGCACTGCATACTGAAATATTCATGCCAACGAAGCATTCCACCGTTCCACAACACATGACAATAGATTTGATTCTCTCATCATGCATTAAAATTATTCATCTAGTTAAGATTTAAAAGCAACTGTTCAAAGCTCTCTGCTTTTCACCTTCAGCTTAAAAACCGGAACAGTTTGCTGTTTGATGTACTGCAATTTGCATCCTGACCTATATCCCAAAGGTGCAGTGTGGACTGCAGGTTTTTAACAGATTTTTTAAAAAGGTAAGAGATATAGCCAGTGTTGCGTAGCGGTTACAGCAGCGTTTCTCAACCAGGCTTCTCCAGAACCCTAGGGTTCCACGAGAAATAATGATGAATAGGCTAATCATATGTAAATCATATGTAGTCATATGTAGGGGTTCCCCAAGACATGAATATTATGTCAAGGGTTCTGCAAGGGTAAAAAGGTTGAGAAACCCTGGGTTATTGAGTCGGATTAGATCTGGGAGACCCAGGTTCAAATCTCAATTCAGCCATGGCAGCCTGTTGGGTGATCCTGGCCTAGTCACACACGCACTCAACCTAACCTTCCTCACACAGGGTTTTTGTGAGGATAAAATGGAGGAGAGGAGAACAACGTAAGCCCCACTGGAGAGAAAAAAAAAGGATATAAATGAAGCAAATAAATAAGAAGTTAATTCTGACTGAATTCTTTGCATCTAAAGGTTAAGGTAAAGGTCCCCTGTGCAAGCACCGGGTCATTCCTGACCCATGACGTCACATCCCGACATTTCCTAGGCAGACTTTGTTTACGGGGTGGTTTGCCAGTGCCTTCCCCAGTCATCTTCCCGTTACCCCCAGCAAGCTGGGTACTCATTTTACCGACCTTGGAAGGATGGAAGGATGAGTCAACCTTGAGCCGGCTACCTGAAACCGACTTCTGTCTGGATCGAACTCGAGTCGTGAGCAGAGCTTGGACTGCAGTACTTCAGCTTACCACTCTGCACCACGGGGCTCTAAAGGTTAGCGTACTGCAAACAAGTATTAACTGCATTGGCTATGGAAAAGCCTCATTCTGGCACACAGGCATAGACTTGAAAGTGCTCAGCAGTGACCTTGTGCACCAAATTTACAGTAAGCACCTCTGGTTAATAGTGGTCCCACCCACCATGTGATGCCTCTTTCTTTTTTTTTGGTGCTAGGATTTCCCAACTCAAACCGGAAACCAATGCTACTCTAGCATTTCTACACTCATTCCTACACTCTGCATCCAAACCCTGCACCAGACCTCTAATCTCACGCTTACTGGTAGTAACCAAGTCGGTAGGGGCAGACGGCAGCACAACCTCCTAGGAGACTGGATTGTCTCGTTTGCTTTTTGCTCTTGAGCTGCAACGTAACACAAAGTTCTCTGGTGTATCACCAACAGGCTATTACAGATTAAACATGTCTTTTTTGTTGTTGTTGTTGTTGGGAAAAGAATAACTTTGTTATTAACATCTTTCAAAAACTACCCTCACCCTCTAGAGTTAATTTCAGCCACGATTTGACTGAATGTGGTACCACAAGTCACAAATTTATTTAATACAGTCCAAGACCAATAAAAATAGAATCAATACAATAATTCAAACTTCCAGAATATCAATTAACTCGTGGGAGAAAACATTTAAAATTGTAGAACCACAGGATTATACAATATCCTATAAAACTTATAGCTAAAAAGCCTATTTTTGGCTTACCCAAGTTTCTTAATCTTGTAGGCTATCCAACCAAATTTGGCGACCTTAAAAGTGATCTCTTGATTCTTATCTGCTAGTATTAGTGAGAGGAGAGTCCTATTTTTACCAGGATGGCAGGTGTACCACAAGGCTACTCAAACCACATGTGGAATCAGGTTCAGTAGCCACTCATTTCCCCTTTCCGTTCTAGTTATTTCTTGAAAAGCCAGAAAGCACATCCTGTAATACTGGCACCGAAAGAATCCAGGAATCAACATCAGAATGGAATTACAGCCACCTTCATGCAAACCAGATACTCTACCAACAGCCCCGCGCATTGCTTTGTGGCTATTTCAAAGGGCCGATGATGTACTTCAACATGTGTCACCTTACTCATTCAGCTCAGACACAGTTCATGAAGCGGCCAGCATGGAGACAGATCACGCTAACCACAGCACCATTAAAACACAGCTTTGTGTGACATTGGATTTTCACCCGAATGTCGAACCCATTCATATTTTTATATTGTTCATTCCCCGCCCCCAATTTGTGGTTGCCACTCTTTTTTCCTGAACTTGATCCATTCTCCTGATACTGCGCAGGCTTGCAATACAGCAGCTCTTGTGAGAGAGCATGAAGTGGTTGGAGCAATGGGGCATCCTGAAGGACAATCCAAAACATATTGATAGAGTGAAAACCTAAATAGATTTAAGTTGGACAAAAGAGCTAATGGCAGAAGTGACAAATGAAACCAAAGCCACATATCCTGTAGTGAAGACACTTCTAAGGTTTGCAGAAATAAAGATTTGTTGAACTAGGAGCCAGCTGCAAACAAGCAACTGAAGATGATTGGTGGCAAGCAAGAAGAAAGGCCAGGAGACTATTTTCCTTGTTCAACATATTTGAACTATTCTTCACCCTTCTATCTCGCCTTCCCCCATCAAGGAGAACAAGAAACAAAGTCCATTCCCAGGGGACCCAAAATTTGATGCTTAGTTTGTTAACCATGATGTGCTGAATCTTACAACTAAACAAGAAGAACACATCAGAACAGGGTAAAACCTCAGAGTATTTCTTCATCGCCATGTTTTAAATTTAACATTTCTAATACTGTGGGGAATCTGTCTGTTTGTGTTCATTGACGGAGGGTGGTTATTTGTAAAGGAGAGAACAACTCGCAGGACTGTACACTTGAAGAGGGACATTTGTGCCCTTCTCTTGTGATGCGCTGAAAATAGTGATTAAAAACCCAATAAACTGTTGCGGCAGTGGTTCATGATATGATAACTCAACTAAACACCCCTCAAAGTCTCTGAAAATTTTGTTCTACAAGCTTTCCTGAGGCAGGAGTTACATTCTTTCCCTCACCTTTGTAAGCCCTCCGGAACACCATCTTCAAAAACTAGGGAAGAGCAGTTGTCTTAAGCTTGCTGCGGTGAAAGCAAGGAGGCTTGTGACATCTTAAGGACTAACTCCAATTTATTGTCAGATCTGACACTTCCTTTGGCTCAAGCTGAAACCTAGACTGGCCAAGTCACTGGAAACAGAAATTCTCTCCTATGTAGCACTGTGTAAACGGTCGGTAACCAGCAAGGCATGGCTGGGCCTGACCCCACCTACGGGCTATGGGCTTGCAACTGAAGCCTGTTTATTTCAGTTGTTTGGATAATAATGTGGGGTATTTGAACATGTTCATTTTTTTAATCTTGTTTCGCAGAACAGTGGAGGTTGATGTGAACCATTTTGGAATGAAATGTGTAGTATAACTGAAACAAATGAGATAAATACAATAAAAGCATTCATACTACTAGCGGACCATTATCTTCACTATTAAGTTCCTGGATCTGATGGACTACGTGGAATATTGCTCAAGCCACAACAAATGTGCTCATTCTTTCAGGTGTCAGGCTCTTCACTGTTTTTAAAAACTTTGTGTGCTCCTACACACCACCACACACATTTATTTAAATGGGCAAGAAAGATCCCCATGGATATTTCACTAATGCTTTAACGACCAGGTTAATTTTAAGAGAACAAGAAACCAAGTCCATGTAATACCTTCTACTGGGGCCAACCAAAATGACACATAATACGGTGCAAGATGTTAAAACACATTTAAAAAAATGATTTTTTAAAATTTTCCAGTTCAAGATCTTAAGGCCCTGTCTTGTCATGCGGCTGTTCACAACTTTTTTTCCAACTAAAAAACAGCCTGTGAATTTAAGTCTGCCGTGAATGGAAGCTCAAAGCATTCCAGTAAGGAGCGCATCTCTGCTCTGTACTAGGAGGGGAAATTCCTTCGCATTGCGCTGCAAATTCTGACTGCCTCGATTTGTAGCTCCCTCTGAGATTAGAACAATACCGGGACAAGAATAAAGTCACCTTTTTTTTTGCTTACAAACTAAATTGAGGCTTGAACTCAAAGTTAATGGAAAGCAGGAGGCTAAGTAGAGCATTTGGTTAATGCGCTGGCCTCTTGTTTGGAGGCTTAATGACAAAACGCACACCGCCCAAAGCTCAAGTCTGGAAAGTTTAAATAAAGAACTGGGGAAGGGAGGGCAAATTAACATCTCCTGCACTCTCCTCCCCCAACACTTCTCCCAATGCTGGGTCTTCCAGAAGTTGTAGCCAAGTTAAAACGGTGGTTAACATCCCCACGGCTAAATTAATGAAAAATGTCAACAAAAGATCATTAGACTCAGTGTTAATGGAACGCTAAAAGGCATTAGGCTTTTAATAACTCAATGTGGATGACAGGTATCCGTGGGGATTAAAAAAAAAGGTTGGCAAAGAAACGGTAGTCTTGTGACACCCCTAAACTGTGGGTCCCCCACAGGGAGTTTGGTGTGCTACTACCATTCTCCGAAAAACTTCAGTCTCTGCCAAGCTCCAGCAAAGCTCATTTATCTTGTCGTAGGGAGCAGCCGAGCATGTACTTTCAGCTGACAGAGTGGCACTTTCTCACCACACACCGCTGCCTGATCTGGAACATTCTGCTCCCTCCGTGGGTCTCAATCAAGGAAATACTGTAATGCTAGCACTCCTCATTAGGACTAACAGCTGTCTCCCTAGTCACACAGAGACACAAAACTGTTTTGCATAACAATCTGCTGAAATTTCACACTCACGGGGGGAAAAATATGATGCAGAAAATGCTGGACCATGAAATGCTGATGCGGTATGCTGCTTGGAACCACTTCAAAAAAATTAACACTATGGTGCCCATTTCACTCCTGCAGCATGGTATTGGAGAGAGTGAGGGCAAATGGTAGGGAAGAACAACCAGGACTGTTACATTATGGGAAGAGATACGCTCACCACTAAATTGTAAAAGAATTCAGGCAGAAATCAAGGCCAATTTGAACTTTCATCCAGTGAATAAGCGAAAAGTTGCTTATGTTTCGGGATTTTACTGTATTGAGACTAAGCCTTTTTCTCTATGGATCGTTTTTGGGATTCTCATCTTTGGCTCTCCTTCCCATAAGCCTTTGCAAATATACTTCTGTGAGATACAAGAATGCTATGCCTTGGTGTTGGCCTTTGGTTATGTTATTCCAGCCATTCCAGAGCCTAGTTGTACTATCCTTAAAGTCTAAACTTCCAAGAGACTCTGGTATCAGAGATTATCCTCAATGGTGGCCTAACTAGGGCCCAACGTTCTTTGAGATAGAGCAAGGGGCTTGGACATAATTCTCATGTGATGTGTGTACTCCCCCCACCCAGCCACATCATCTTGGAATGCCTGGATATTGTACCTTCTTGACTGACATGTATTATCTCTTCTATGAACTGCAAAAGGTATTAAGCTTGGTTGATTCTTCTATTCCGGGCTTCATGCCAACGCCAATGCTTTACACGGGCCTTGGTATGCGGACAGAATATATTTCTTTGTATTAATCTTACTATATTATGCATTATTGGTGTACTCAGATGTAGCTGCTACGTATGTTTCTTTTCAGTTTACTTTATAGTATAATAAATAGTTATAGGGTGTTTAACTGCTCTCTCTCTCTCTCTCTCTCTCTCTCTCTCTCTCTCTCTCTCTCTCTCTCTCTCTCTCTCTCCCTCTCCCTCTCCCTCTCCCTCCCTCTCCCTCCCTCTCTCTCCAGGATCTGGACATCCAACCATTCACTCCATCCAGCCCATGAACCTGCAGCTCCAGGTTCAATCCCCGGCGTCTCCAGTTAAAGCTCCAGTAAAAACCCTCCTGGACACACTTAAACAAAAACAGTACTACAAAGCCAAGTACAAGGACCCAAAGAAGGGTCAAATCATGTACTGCAGGTGAATTATTGAAAGATACAAAATGCATGTGATAAATACCGCATCCAGAAAGACATTTATTTAATTCAATGAAGCAGCCAGGCTTGTTAATATTTGCTATGTAGGTACACACAATCCAAGCATGTACTCAAGCATGTACTTAAACAAGAGGAAGGGGATTCTGTGATGGTATAGATGCAGAGCAGAGGGTGTTTCCGTCCAGAGGAGCATTAATGTTAAGAAAGGTGGGGCTTTCTAAGGGTGAGGAGAAGAACAAAGAAATTCACATTAAGGTAACCTGTACTAGGAAACCAGCGGATGAATCAGTCAATCCCAAGTGTATCTTCTTTAAATGCCAATAAAGGTTCTGTATTCTGTTAAGTGTATCTTCTTGCCTGGAAGTTGTTACTCATTAGAAATAATCTTTTTTTTCTTCAGGAAGAGATCATAACTGTGACTGGAGATTGCATCCAAGGACTAGGAAATGGCAACAAATACACAAATACACAGGACTAGAATCTTTGTTTAGAAGTATTTGGAGCCAGCAGCATCACCTACTCCATGCTGGTAAAAGCGGACCGGGAAAACACGTGAGGGCCCATCACCTAGCAACCATTTCAGAGTCTCCCTCTTCAGAATTAATAATAACGCGCTATCAGTGCGCCTGGCGCTTCACAGAGTTCAAGAAGACTGATACCCGCCTCAAAGAGCTTGCAATCTAAAACGTAGCGTAAGGAAGATAACAAAAGGAGGGGAGGGAAGAGATGACGTTCGTCCCAGCAACACAGGCCAAGTTTCAACAGGAAACTAGCGGGTTACACCAAAAGCTTCTTGATGAGAGATTTGCAGAAAGTCAGAGAGCTGCAGCGGCCGGTGTTTGGAGAGGGAGTGCCAGGCAAAGGAGAACAGAGGCATCTGAGGGAACAAGACCCCTTTGGTTGGGCTGGAAGAACAAAGGCCACGGGCAAAGATGTATCCTGGTTCTTTGGCTTTGATTTACCAATACCTGATTAGATCAATACATAGCAATAGCTTTTTTACACACACACACACAAACACACACACAGAGAGAGAGCTGGGCTATAAATACTGAACGCTCAAAGGCACATGAATCTGATACAGAGGATTTAGTTTGTGGGAAGCATTAATAGCAAGAAGAAGAAGAGTTGGTTTTATATGCCGACTTTCTCTACCACTTAGGGGAGACTCAAACCGGCTTACAATTACCTTCCCTTCCCCTCCCCACAATAGACACCCTGTGAGGAAAGGTGGGGCTGAGAGAGCTCTAACAGAGCTGTAACTTGCCTAAGGTCACCCAGCTGGCTTCATGTGTAGGAGCGGGGAAACAAACCCAGTTCACCACATTAGCCTCTGCTGCTCATGTGGAGGAGTGGGGAAGCAAACCCTGTTCTCCAGATCAGAGTCCACAGCTCCAACCTAAAGGATGCCAGAGTCTTGCTAGGACCTTACTGACAATATTGTAAGATACAGGTCGCAGCAACTGTCCAGAAGAACACTACTAGACATCATAATTGTTTCATGGGGAAACACTCTCTTCCCCAAGTATAAGAGCAGTAATGCTGGGGGAAAGGGTTTCTATCCCACAGATTCAAAGTAGCGACAGAGGAAGGGGCAACCGATGTGTTCACACAGAGAATAATTCCAATTCTGAACACACAAGTGCCAAATTTGGGGATGTTTATCTCTGTATCCTGCTACAGGGTATAAGCTTTCTGGACAAATTTCTGACCAAAAATAATGAGATGTCCCCTGACACAGGAAATTCTCTTTCTACAGCAATGAACCTCAGATGCCTTCCATCTTGCAAGTCCATCCAAGAAGCATTCTTTCAGTTTGCACAGCTCCCTAGCATGCGATGCAACAGCAACTCAGCTATGAGTACGCACACAACTGAGCTTCTCAGCCACATCTAATTTTCTTATATAAATTCTCCAATCCCCACCTCCAACGAACCAATTTTTCCTCTCGCACAACTAGACAATGTTCCTCAAGGCACAACTCGAACTTTAATTTAATTCACAAGAGTCACGTTTATATTTTGCGTAGGGAAGCTCACAACCATCACTTTATTATTCCAACATTTCCTCTGCTATAGAAGCAAACATTTTATATTCTTCCACCCTTGAATTTATAAATGACATAATTTTAACAAAGGTGCTCGAAAATTCCTACCTAGAAGGTACCTATAAAGCAGCAAGGTGCTTAAAAAAAATACCCGATGCTGTTATGTTTAAGGCTATGCTCAGAATTGTCTCAAAAACGGGTATGTCTAACATTAGAGTTGACATTTTCAGGTTGAAGACAGAGTTAAAGTGCCATCTGCTGGAAAAATCTATGCCAACAGAATTTTCTTTTAAAATTCCACTGTAAATGTCCAGCTTACAGCTGTAAAGATGGTACTACCTTGCCATTAGGCAAGCCATCCGCTTCCCAGAGGTACTGACTCAACTATTCTATGATTCTATCTCCCCTTACCTTACAAGGGAGAGCCTCCCAGAAAAAAGCTTTTCATGGACTTTATTTGTACATACAGCTCTGAGTCATCATGTCGGCCCTACCATTCAGAGGAACTTTGTTTTTCTTTTTGCTAATGACCAATGTGGGTATTCTTTATACAAAATTAAATGCCTGGTTTTCGGCACAGGCAAACAAGAAAAACAAAATGGAGATGGGTAAACAGAAACAAAACAATCAAAAAATGTACGCAAGACAGCAACTGAAATTCAAGAGTGAAATCACCACCACAGCATTTGTTCCTTCTAATTACACTACACCACAAATGTCACCATGCAAAGTGAATGTATTATATGCAGACCTCCTCGTTCGGGGGAGAATGACCTAGCCTGTAAAAGGCCACCCACCAACCCCTTAGCTTAAGGTCCCATTTTCAACCATGATCTCTGCTTTACTTAGACTGAGCTTCAGTTTAGTGGCCCTCATTCAGCCTGTTACGGATTCCGGGCCATGAAACTGACTCCCTGGGATTTCAGGAGGATATACTAATTTTATTTATCGATTCAAAATATTTACGAGCCTGCCTTTTGCCCAACAAAGTTGGGGCACAAGGCTGGTAACACAATCAAACATGCACAACAGTAAGTTACTAACTGGAGGAAAGGCAGCATGGTATAGCCCGATCCTGTCAGATCTCGGAAGCTAAGCAGGGTCGGTACTTGGTACGGAGTCCACCAAGGAAGATTCTACAGAGGAAGGCAATGGCAAACCACTTCTGTTTCTTCCTTGCCTGGAAAACCCCTTGCTGCGGTCGCCATAACTCGGGAGTGACTTGATGAAACGTTTCACACACACACAAGGTACTAATCCCCAAATGACTAAACCCAATCCATAGAAAATGCAAATGCAAACCAAAATAGCCAGCAATAAACCAAACAAAACTACTGACAATGTCTAAATAAATGCATATTATCTCCCTTGAGCAGAAACAACCGAATAAGCACATGGAGCGCTAACTATGGAGCCCCAAATGCCTACCTAAATACTTGTCTTGCAGCTCCTCCGGAAAGTTAACCAAGTGGCAACTTTCCTCGCCTCTTCCAGAAGACTGTTCCAGAGGAATGGAGCAGCTGCGGAAAAAACCCAAGTATGGGTTGTAACTGAATACCATCAGCAATACGGATGATGGCTCCGCACCCCAATTCTCCTGACAACCGAGTGATTTCATACAGATCTTTTAAAAAGCAAAATTAAAGGTAAAGGGAGTCCCCTGGGCAAGCACCGGGTCATTACCAACCCATGGGTAATGTCACATCCCAACGTTTACTAGGCAGACTAAGTTTACGGGGTGGTTTGCCATTGCCTTCCCCAGTCATCTACACTTTACCCCCAGTAAATTGGATACTCATTTTACTGACCTCGGAAGGATGGAAGGCTGAGTCAGCCTTGAGCCAGCTACCTGAACAGCCACACAGAAACCTGCCATAGATGAGGAGTCACCCCCAGCACCATCTTCTGAAACTTAAAAGAGCAGAAGCGCCAGAAAGCAGTGCAACATGCCACCTCAATCCTTCCCAGCAGTCCAGGAGGGTACCATGGTCAGGCTCCACCCATAATATCTCCTGCAAAGACCCAACTCCTGTATCTTTGACCCCCCGTGTTTGTGAAGCGCTGACCTCCCCTTGCTTTCTAACTGTAACAGTCAGGAAACTGCAGATCCAGCAAATGGTATGGGGGCACCTGAAGTTGTAGTACTGCTGAAACTCAGGAGAGCTGGACATGACCAGTATGCGTATATGAAACTACCAGGAGCCACATGTAAGTGACTCTGAGCTGTCCAAGTGAAGAGCAGAATATAGCCTTTATTCACTAAAATATAGTGCTACTTCTACTGCAGATCGCTGGGGCTGCTGACAGCCAATAAGCTCAGCCTCTAGTTTTTCGGAGGCATAAAGCTGAAGAACTCTTGTCCGGTCAGTAAAAGACACTGCAGGGCTTCATGGTTCTTCTGCTTTTACCTGCTCACACTCCTGTCATGAGTGATACAACTTCTCTGCCTTCTACCCTTTTTCATTATTCCTATAATTCCCACAGGGCCTTAGCAAGGAACGGGCTTTTTAAAATCCAAACATCCAGTTGTCATTGGAAAGAGTCCACCAATTTTATTTCTCTGACCTGGGAAGGATGATTATGAACACCAACAAAAATATTTAATATGCTTAAGGCTGCCTGGTTGCCCCACCCTGTTGTCCCAGCATGTTCTCCGACTCATTTCAGTAGTTCCTACAAAGAATTATCATCATCTTCTTAAGCAGCACCCCTCTCTTAGAAGCAGGGTGCAACCAAGTATCTCTGCCCCAACTACCTCCATCAGAAATCCTGCAAAACTCTGGGGGGAGAGGGGAGCTGGGGCCTCTGTCAAATCTTTACACCTCTTGCTGTACTGAGTTTACCATCATGATGCTGCACAAGTTCCAGGAAGGCAGGATTTTTCCAGTGCCCTGAGATATAGTGGAAGCGGCTACTAGAAAACCCAACAACCTATACAGAGTGCAGCATAGTACCGTAATAAGAACCTTCATTTCAAGCATACATACAGGCTTTTCAAACCCATAATGAGTGTCCTCTCTTACTTTTTCTTGGCAGTGATCTATTTACGTTATTTATAGTCTGCCTTTCTCACTTGGACTCTAGGCCACTGGTTCCCAACCGGTGGTCCGCGGACCCCCAGGGGTCCGCGAGAACTAATCCAGGGGTCCGTGAAACAAAGTTATACCACTGGTTCCCAACCAGTGGTCCGCGGACCACCAGGGGTCTGGCACGAAGCTCTCTCCCTCTCTCTCAGCTGAGCTGCGGCTCAGGGGCCATGTGTGAGGTAAAGCGCCCTCCTCCTCCCCCTCTTTCCCTCTCCTCACAGTGCGGCTGGGTTTTGCACGCGGCGCTCGAGGGCGAGCAGCGCCAAGGCAGGCGGCGGCAGCAGCCAATCAGCGGGCGGGATTTTCCCGCTGGTTTTGGCTGGCGGAGAAGGCCGAGGCGCTGAGGACGGGCGGACGGCAGGCCCCCTGGGGAGGGAAGGTAGGAAGGAGCCCAGACGGCGGCAGCGAGGAGGAGGTGGTCTTGGATTTGTCTTCCCGTGGCGATCCTCCTCGGCCTCCACCCCATTCCCTCTTTATAGGGCTGTCCCCCTCTTAAACGCCTCCCCTGCCCCCACACTGGGCTGGGCTGGGACTTCCTTCAGCCCGACCCTTCGCCTTCCGCCCCGCCCGCGTCCCGGCCGGGCTCGTCCGACGCCCAGCTGGCCGGTGGGCCGCTCAGAAGCTGGTGCCATGTGTCTTCGCCTCCCCCTCACTCATCCTCCTGTCTCCCGGCCGTTTGTGGGGAGGGCCCTCGCTGTGCTCCTCTCTCGTAACGGCTTCCTAGAGGAGAGGGGACGTATTGGCAAGGGACCGGCTGGGCCTCGGTTCCCCCCAGCCCCCAGGCCGCTCACGCGGCCACCATACTCCCTCACCGGCGACGCGACTGAAGGGGCGCTTGTTGGTGCGCATGCCGCCCTCCCGGCTCCCTCCGTTGGGGACGGAAGACGGCCCCCCGGGCTAGCCTCCAGGCATGGGTTGCCCCCCTGTGCGGTAAGTGTGCGGCGTTGTAGAGGGCCCGCGACGGAAGGACTAACTGCTGTCACGGGACGGGATTATTGGCCATTTGTGAATGGGAGGTTTTGCCTTGGATTTGCCACTCAGGTGAACGTTTTCCCCAAAACTCTGGGGAAACTCCCAGAAACTCCCAGAAACTTTTGCCACTCAGGTGAACGTTTTCCCCAAAACTCTGAGGGAACTCTTCCCTCAAAACTCTGCATGGGGAGTTATTGGCCATCTGTGAATGGGAGGTTTTGCCTTGGATTTGCCTTTCAATAAAAAGTTGTTTGCATCATTGAAAGCTCTGCTATTGTGTTTTTCTTTTAAGGCAAAAGATGTTAACGTATGAGTTATTTTTTCTAAACTAAAACCTCAGTATTCAGGTTAAATTGCCACATTGGCACTCAGAATTTTTATTTTGAACCTTGGGGTCCCTGCACCGAACAAAAAAGTTCTAGTGGTCCCTGGTCAAAAAAAGGTTGGGAACCACTGCTCTAGGCGGATTTCACAGAGTGAGTCAATACAATCGACGGATGGGACATTCAATAAACAATGCAATAGGATTAGGGTGGCAGAACCAAGCCTAAAACCAGAACTGAAGCAAAGCATAAGTACTAACATAACCCATTAAATGATGCAAAATTCCACAGTAGGATCTTAATTTCTTCAAGCTATACACAGTAGTATAGATCAGAGGCTAATAATTTTCTAAGTAACTTCGTGCCGTCATAGAAAAGCCCCCTTGAATAATTCATTTTTACATAGTTTGCGGAAAGCCAGGAGAGTGGGACACTTTCTGCCCTCCTCAGGCAGGCCATTCCACAAGATGGGGGCCACAACAGAGAAGGCATGCATACTGGCGGTTGATTATTTTGCTCACTGCAAGTTGGCACCGGGGTTTCTGAAAATGTCTTCGAATAAATTAAGGAAAAAATGGCAAAACCCAGAGGATAGATAACTTTTGGCACAAGCGGCCCAATGCAATTCCTCCTTAAAAGCCCTAGGAAGCAGCTGTAACTTACTCTGTATGGCCCTGAAAGACATTCACAGAATGGATAGAAGGGTCTCTGAAATCCCACAGACGGAACGTTGTGTCGCGTGATGAGGTCACCACAAGACGCTGGGTGGGATGTGTGCAACAGTGCGTAAGTTCCTGGTCATGTCCTACAACCACAGATGAAAACACATAAGGTACCAAGGAATACAAGACATTTCATTTTCCACAAACACTGGACACGGAAAACATCAGAGACAATATCTACATACTGGTGGCAGTCAAAATGGCCGCATACTAACATTCAGGCTTTTACACTAACTCGGCAGGGCTAGCACAAAGTTTTGGTTGCCCTAGATCAGGGGTTCCTGACATGGTGTCCATAGGCATCATGGCACCCCAGAGAGAATCTGGTCCAATTACGCCTTCTGCGTTTCTTATGTCTAATTATGGGGACATTTCACAACACATCGTGAATGGTCACGGAGGACGCCAAGCTTCCATTGATCAACCATGGCATCACTGGCCGATCTTGGGCTAGATGCCTTCTCTAAGCCTAGCCTACCTCACAGAATTGTCATTAAGGATACAGTAGAGGAGGGGAGAATTACAGAAGCTGCCTTGAATCTTCAGAGAAGAAGCAGAGTAGTAGTAATAATAATTAAGTGCCATCAACCTACTTAAGGTGACCCTGTGAAATTCCATCTCATGGGGTTTTCAAGGCAACAGATCAGCAGAGGTGGTTTGCCACTGCCTGCCTCTGCGCAGCAACCCTGGACTTCCTTGGTGGTCTCCCATCCAAGCGCTGACCACGGTCAACCCTGCTTAGCTTTCCAAGCTCTTAAGAACTCGGGCTGGTTTGGGCTGTGACGCTTCGGTAGTTAATACCTGGAGCAGAAAGCAGCCATGCAAGAAATCTGCAGGGGCTCAAAAACTATGTTAACGTCTGACAAGAAAGATCTCGAGTTTACGGATACATATTCTGGAAAGCAGAACAACCCCATGTCATTTCTAATTGACATACCACAGTTACTAAAGGCGACAGGTTGGCCTCAATAAGACCCTTTGTATGGCAACTATGTAACGGACAATCTTTTTTCTTTGTGGCAACATAAATATTGACCGAGGGTGCCCAGAAATAGCATTAAGGCTCTCAGCATTCTGAGAGTTCAAATTCATAACCATTCACAGAATATACTCTATTAGACTCCCCGGCAAATACAAAACCTATGGATTTCTAAACTCTCTAACGCTGGCGCTTGGAAGCGGCAGCGAGCATCACAAGCAACAGATACCTGTCAGAGAATGCACAAGTTCTGACGTCTCCACGTCGTAGAGGTTTGCTGTCCTGTCCCACGAAGCTGTCACAGCTTGCTTCCCTCCAACCAGCCAATCCGCTGCTATGACGACGCCCTGGTGACTTTTCAGGGTGGTTAGAGGAGCCCGGATGGTGGGGCAGTCGCTGGAACCGTCTCCGTCTCCGTCAGCTTCATCCTTATCGGAAAACTCGACTTCATCTTCTCCAGACATTTGCTGTTAATATTCGAGAAGACATAATAGGAATTAAGCCCACCAAGCTGAATAAGACTTAAGCCCTATCAGGGTCTGCAAGATAGAGATGTTCTGCCAGGCTTATGGTTGAGGGCAGCGATGGTATCCATCTGTGGCTAGTCTACCTTTCCCCCTGATTGTACCATTACCTCTTTCCTTCCCTTCTTCCCATTCCTGTGTCCTGCTTTTCTTGTTTTTTCCTCATTGTCCATCTCCTCCCCCCCTTGAGTTATGACCCTAACGTGAGCCTGGTCCGCTGGGGGAGGACGGGGTATCAATAAAATTTCTATTCTATTCCATTAATATATTGCAAATACCCATTTCCCACCACGGTCTATATAGCCCATATAAATACATGAGAGATTACATCAGAAGAAACGGCAATTGATGATGTTAGCCGCCCTGAGCCCAGTCTGCCAAGGGAGGGGAGGGTATAAATAAAATTTCTATTCTTTTAACATATTGCAAATACACAGGTTCCCACCAAGGTGTATATAGCCCATATAAATACATGTGAGATAGCATCAAAAGCAGCAATAGGGCATTGTAAGGGAAGCATGATTTCTTCAGGGAGTTTAAAAATGTGAAGTAACATGGTAAAGTAATAAAAAGGAGTCTTGGCAATAATACCAAGTATTCACAAAAGGCTCAACACATCCATTTTTTAAAATAAGCCAACAGATTATGCTTTTAAAAAAAGTAACAGAAATCATACCAGAACCAACAGGTTGAAATTAAATCAAAAGAGTTTCTGTCTAGACATTAGGAAGAATTTTCTAACATTTAGAGCGGTTCCTCCGTGGAGGTGGTAAGCTTTCCTTCCCTGGAGGTTTTTAAGAAGAGGCTAGACGGCCATCTGTCAGCAATGCTGATTATATGACCATAGGCAGTTCATGAGAGGGAGGGCATCTTGGGCATCTTCTGGGCATAGAGTAGGGGTCGCTGGGGGTATGTGTGTGGGGGGGAGGTAGTTGTGAATTTCCTGCATTGTGCAGGGGGTTGGACTAGATGACCCTGGTGATCCCTTCCAACTCTATGATTCTATGCTTAGTACCCTGAAGTACACACATCACTTACATTGCAGTCTGCGGTTGGCTGAGGGGTAGGCAACTGGACCATGTACCTCCAGATATGAGCTGTCTGGTCTCCAGACGCTGAGGAGCAAAGAAGGAAAACAAGATTCCATATATTTGAGGCCGAAACGCACTTGGTCCTTATTTAGTCCTACTTTGGTCATTGTACAACTTCACTGTGTATGAATTTTGTGTATTTATTGATTGTGAATGACTCGCCTATAATATAGGCCTTATGTTTTTAACTTTACTGTGCACCATATTAAAATTTATATATTTGTAATTTTAGTGTCTTTTAACTCAACCTTTTTGGTTTGGATATGTCATCTTACAGTCACATACAAATTACAAAGGTATACAGTAATCTAAAAAAACATCACGTGTAACATTTTTTTGGGGGGAGCAGTTTTCTTATATGCTGGGTTGTCTTCCTTTCAAGTAAACAAGGTCGAAGTTAAAGGGCCAAAGGCCCTTTATGAGCCCCCGGTTGCTCTCCTATGCATCGTGAAGAGCAAAAGTAAGCATGTGTCTTACCTTCCCACCCACCCCAGTAAGACTGCCCTGCCTTCGACACAACAGTTGTCCAAGGGGCCACTGAATCCAGCTTATGCTCCAGTTAAATTCAGCACATGTAGCTATAACCCAAAGTGCACAGGACAGTTTCCCAGATAAAACCAAAGAATCAATCATTTGAACCTAAATAAATTAGAGTTATGTGAATGACTGACGGCGTCTGAGAGCACACAGGACATTGGAGGGAGCATAAGGTGGCGGGCAGACTTCTTTTTGAACGACTCCCCAAGCTTGAATATGATCGCCAATACAGGTAAAGCAACAGAATCCCCTCCCACCCCCCCATGGTTGCAGTTTATATCTCTACTGTGCTTACACTGGGGAAAAACTCACCGCTTAAGGCATAATAAACAATCACACTTGGCAAATTTCTCTGAACTAAAAGCTTACTGCCTTAGGGCTGGGGGTGAGGGGATATCCTATACAGGCCAGAAATACACACACCAAAATACTACATTAATTTCTTGATCAAATAATCAGACGCCTTCTGTAAACATTCTGGAGCCCACTGATAAAACTATAAACCTCCATCTTCCTACGCACAAAGACAGAATAACAGCTGAGACAAAGAGGAACAAATCTTGCGCCCAACATTTGTTGGAGCGAGACAGGAGGCAAACAAAGCGGTGCAGAGGAAAAGCTGACAAAGGTAATAAAGTGATGAAGCTACTCTGCAGACGCATGCCCATGAAACGAATGACAAGGGAAGGTGTTATTTAACCAACAGGAAGACTAGGGTTTTTTTCCCCAGATGTGCCATTAGGAAAAAGAGGGGATCGTCTTACATTTGCATCCAATTTAAAAGTATGGACAGTAACTGAAATAGCTGTGTATAATATTGTAGGCTTGGGGGGGGAGTCACTTTACATACAGGATTTTTGGGGTAAAAACATACAGGATTTTTGGGGTAAAACGCAGGCAGTTTGTTCTAAAGTTTTGCGACTAACAGATTGAGCACAAGATATTTACGTACCTGGAAACTTTATTATGAATATGTGGCAAACCAACCCTCGTGAAATAAGCTCTTAAAAAGGAGATTTTCTGTTATCAGTTAAAAACGCCAAGTAGCTTATCAACAGTAGCTCTCAAGGGGGAGAGTAAAGATAATGTATAAGAATATTAAATGTACATAAACATCCACTTGTTATATATAATAGTAGACGATATATTAGATTATATTAAGTAATATTAGTTAAGCTTTATACGGTAAATTTTGTATGAGGGGGGATTCAATAATGTAGAGTATGGTACCTCTGCTCACGGGGGGAGGGGGGACGAAGATCTTGTTTTAGATATGTTTTAAACATGTATCTGTGTTGATGAACATGGAGTGTATGTTGTATATTTGGTGTGTTTTGTTATGTTGCTATGTTTGAGATAATTTTAAAAAACCTTTAAAAAAAGATATTTACGTACCTGTAAGACCCACTTGTTCAGTTGGATGGAACTTGATGGAATTAACTGTGGTAAAGTACAAATGCACAACAGTTTAGAGCACTAAACCCACTGCAGGAAGACTTCATTCATAACATCACCCTTCCTCTTAACACACAGCTTACCTGAGCCAGCATGCCCGACGTATTTGACGAGGCACTTCCCTGTTTCTATGCTCCACAGCAGAGCGGTGTGATCTGCAAAGTTTAACCAGAGAGGAACATCATGAGTTTCTCGAGAGATGAACACGTTTCAGCTGAACGCATTGCAAAACTGGAGAGTGAGAAAGAAAGCATATCAACCTTGTCCGGACCAGAGGTAGCAACCTTGCAGGCTGTACTTGCCACCAAAAAGAGATAATGAGATCACATGCACTTGTTAGTGCAGAAATCATAGGAAATCTCCCACAGCTCCTGTTTCTGTGACTCTTGGTAGGGAACGAACTTTAACACTTCATGGAGTCCAGTGTTTAGGACTGATTCACACATGCATGCACACCTCTTGATTCCTCAGTGCTTGGTGGCTTGCAGCTGAATGTGAAAGCCTCCCCTAAACTTTGGCCATTGATGAGGAAGCGTTAGCTCTCTTTGAAACAAGACTCCCTGCCCTTTGGACGGCCACTAGATGGCACTAATGTATCTCGGGCTCCTTTTAGTAGAAAGGGGGGAGGGGAAAAGCCCCTTCTTTCGAAGACCTCCTACAGTGGGGGGCCTTTAGTTTAACTGCCAATGTATTTGTGGGTTTCACATAAGGCCAAATACAAGACATGCCCTTGGGGGGAAAATACTTTTATCAAAGGAATGGATGTTTGCAAATGGAAGCTATACTTGTTCACAGGTTTGCCTTCTTCGTGCATAAAGTGTGTGGGAGACGGACAGCATAAAAGGAGCATATGAGCAACAGGAGAAAAGCGCTGTCCTCTAGGTTTGGTCCCTGCAGCACTTTCCGCCAAGCCCAGCTCCAACCCCAAAGACAAGCTGAGCTGGGAGAAAAACTGCCTGAAACAATGGGGTGTGTTGAAGTGAGGCAGGGTGGATAAGGGTTCAGTTCCCTTTGATACCCACATACCCTTTTACTGTAAAACACATAAAGGGAAGAGCCTTCAACAAAGGGGGTTGCACAAGTGAGATCTACTTTAGAGACAAAGAAAAGGTGGAAAAAGTAAAACCTCCAAAGTAAAACCATTATTAAAAGACCAGAAGAATGCAAGAGAAATCCAGGATCTGAGATACTGGTCTACAATAGAACAGCTACATTCTAGTCCAGTAGAACCTTCCGAGACCAACACGATTTTTAGCGTATGAACTTTTGAGAGTCAACGCTCCCTTCGTCAGATCAGACAAAGGAAGCTTTGACTCTTGAAAGCTTATACTCCAAAAATCGTGTAGGTCTCTAAGGTGCTACTGGACTGGAATCTAGCTCATCTCAACAAACATAATTGATCTAACCTTCTTAACTGCTGGTAAAAGTTTTTTTTTCTGCACCTTAATTGCTAAGAAGAAAACCAAAAGCTAAAATACAGTCGTTGACTCTAGAAGAGTAAATAATTAACCCAAACAATGAATTTAGCCATGGATACTTAAGCACGGAATCAATTGGTCTAGCTAAGTACCCAAGTCTTAACCTAAACAGCAAGGGGCACGAAGTTACAGTCTATCTAGCCATCAGACAAAAATGCAAATTTCTACTTAGCTGCAGAGGGACAAATCCATAGTTAGAGAAGCATGGACTACGTCCTCTTCAACAAGGCCAGATTTAGGGGGTGGGTGGGAAGCGTCACTGACATACAATAAGATACACCAGACACATAATCTGGTGATCAAAACCATAAAGGAAGCTTGTGAAAAGACATGAACGCATGTCACGTCTAGGGCTTTGATATAAAAAAAGCCAAGGGCTATGATGAGAGTACCCTGACCTGGACAGAAGGTCCCAGGTTCAATCCCTGGCATCTCCAGTTAAAGGGACTAGGCAAGGAGGTGATAGGAAAGACCTCAGCCTGACACCCTGGAGAGCCATGGAGAAGGGCTGTGACTCAGTTTTTAGAGCATCTGCTTGGCATGCAGAAGGTCCCAGGTTCAATCCCCGGCATTGTCACGGTCTCTGACATAATTATGGTATTTTGTGTACATGTGCAGAATTAATTCCCTGTAGAGTATGAACACATCATGCAAACTGAGCCACAAACTGCAGAGGTTTGTGTAATGAAAAGCCTGTGTAATGCAAATGTCCTTAGAGCAGGCTGACAGAATTCTCTCAAGGTCAGCTCTTTCAAGAGCTAACTAACTAATTAACTGGTCTTGCCCTTGAAGGGAGAAAAGCAGAGCACCTTTCATTATCTGTCAGAAAGATGTAACTAAAATCACCTTTTCTGACTCAGATGTCAGCTGAATCTCAAAGGCAGAACAGTTTTGCCCTTTTCAAGGTCTACTGAAAATATCTTAATGTACTGAGAGTGCATTAATAGCTTAAACTTTGCTTTTTATAACTTAAAGGCATTAAAGATTCCTGCAGTCCTATCAAAGATATGAATAACATGCTTTCTTGTTTTCTGTAATCTTGCTCAACTGACCAGATGGTCACAAAGTGACAATGTAAGCAATAATTGTGTTTTATGAGTCATACAGTTAAATATTGTGCTACAGAGTTCTAAGTAGTCTCATTTAATGCGTATTGTCCTAACAAAGAGGATGGTATAAAAATTAAGTATATAACGTGATCATGGAACTCAGAAATGAGTGTTTATACTTTAAGCAAAATAGACTGAAAGGAAAGGAAGCCCATATATGGTCATGGGAAGCTGAGCAGCTGTAACTATGGCATTACTGCACTGCTCAGAATATCAGATAGAGGGAATAAAAGGTATTCCTCTTGATGAATAAAAATGTTGTTTGAAAGTGGGGATAAAAGATTTCTCTTCACTCTTAATGAGTTTGAAACAGTATAAATACAGCCACAGTACAGCCAGAGAATCAGAACCTTCCAAAAGGCTCTCAGAAAAGGCTGAATGGTATGTATGGCTTAAATACTTTACTCTAGACTTTGTGAATTAGACTTTGTGAATTACTTTGAACTGAATCAGAATAATTTGGCTGTTATATTTTAAAAGTTGGATTTTGAAACTGAATAGTATGTAAGACTTGCTTGCTTTTATTTCATACATTGTACATACATACATTGTACTTTGACAAGAGTTTTTATAGAAGTGTTAAAGATTTGATAATCTGCATTTATACATATTTTACTAGAAGTATATCAATAAAAAGACTTGCTTTTTAAAAGTAAGTAAAGTTGTTGAGTCCTGCTTAATCAATGACTGGCTGAATAAGATACCTTCACTTCTCAGTAAGTGAAACATTCTAAGAGCCTGTCATCTGAACAGCACGACCCGCTTCAGCATCTGCAGTTAAAGGGACTAGGCAAGGAGGTGATGTTCAAGACCTCCGCCTGAGACCTTAGAGAGCCGCTGACGGTCTGAGTAGACAATACTGATTTCGATGGACCAAGGGTCTGATTCAATATAAGGCAGCTTCATGTGGATAGCCCAGGCTAGCCTGATCGCATCAGATCTCAGACGCTGGTTAGTATTTGGATGGGAGACCACCAAGGACTACTAGGGTGGCTTTGCAGAGGCAGGCAAAGGCAAAACCACCCCTGAGTGTCTCTTGCCTTGAAAACCCCACAAGGGATCACCATAAGTCGGCTGCAACTTGGATGACAGCATGTATGGTTTTAATATAGCAGTGGCCAAGTCCTTCAGCCAAGGAAGGGAAGCAGCCAAAGGCTGGGTTTGAGAACCAGGTTTGATTCCCCACTCCTCCACATGAGCAGCGGAGGCTAATCTGGTGAACTGGACTGGTTTCCCCACTCGTACACACGAAGCCAACTGGGTGGCCTTGGGCTAGTCACAGCTCTCTCAGCCCAGCCTACCCCACAAGGTGTCTGTTGTGGGGAGGGGAAGGGAAGGTGATTATAAGCCGGTTTGATTCTCCCTTAGGTGGTAGAGAATGTCAGCATATAAAAACCAACTCTTCTTCTTCTATAGGCAGCCTGGTGGTGGAAAGTGTGGTGAAGTCGCCATTAACTTATGGCGACCCCATAGGATTTTCAAGGAAAGACATTCCAGAGGTGGTTTGCCGTTGCCTGCCTCTGTGTAGGCTGAGAGAGTTCTGAGAGAACTGTGACTGCCCCAAGGTCACCCAGCAGAGTTCATGTGGACGAGTTAGAGTTCAAATTAGAGTCCACCGCTCTTAACCACTATGCCATGCTGGTTCTCCATAACCAGCCTAGTGATCTTTAAACACAGACAGAACAAACAGCAACAGAGAGGACAGAAGGCTATTACCAGCAGATGCCGTCCCCAGCACTACTGGCTGAGTCTTTGTGACACTAACATCCCAAATTCCATCCCGATGGCCAATGTACTCTTTCACCAGCTGGCAAATGGCTCTTGAGGTTGTGGTTTTGAAGCTGGATACAATCTAAGGGGAGAAAGACACCGTTTTTTAAAAACAAGTAGAGATATAAGCTGCTTCCTACGCCCCCACCCACCTAGTACACAAAATCAAAGCCACTGATGATGTTTAACTATAGCACAGTTTAAGGATGCATAAGGTCTTGGATGTTTTCTCATTAAAAAAATGGGACCAAATTTCTCCTGTGTCAGGTCAGGACACTTTATCGTGTGCCAGAGCAGAATTTGGCCCAGTGGAAGTAATTTTAGGCGGTCAAAGCGCAACAAACTCTCAGATTTTCCCTCCCCTCAAAAAATAATAATAATAAGGGTGGATATAATCTGAGGAACACTATGCTTTATTCTGTCTTAAATGTATTGCGTGTGCCGTAAAAGTTTGTTTAATACATACAGGTGGCTAGGAATGGGTCAGGTCGGGAAGAAGCTGCACAAAAATCCAAAGACCAGAGCAGTGTGATGCAAAGCCATTGGATACTGGAACAAACAATTAGCCTGCAAGCACAGGCCAGTTCCTTTTGCATGACCATTAAATTTCCATTCCAAGAAAAAGCACAAAAGATTTAAAAAGTGATTCAAACAAAAACAAAAAAGACACTAATGAACGCTTACTTGAAACACTTTGTCTGCTCTGATTAAGTGTGTTTAAAAAAATGAAGAATTCTGATTACTACATAAAAAATAATGGGGGGGGGGAGGAAGCAGCAGTTAATTTTAAATTCACAAACAAGGGTACTTTCTCCCTACAGGGTACAGAGATTTAGGAAAATGTTGAGCCATTGGATAAAAAAGGGAGGAGAAAAAGCCTGGGAAAAACAGGCGTTGTGCTGAAACATGCAAATATCCAGAATTAAGCAAAATGAATTAGCTTGTCCAATTGAGGACAGTTTCCAGCATTAAACCATTTGGTCTGAACTGGCGGGTCAGGAGCCACTCCTCTTTCTTCTTTTAAAAGAGGAAAAACACAGGAGGGGGGAACAGAAGGCTCCTAAACGTCCTCAGTGGGGTCCATAGCATGCCCATTGCTGAACCATTGGGGGGAGTAGGGTTGCTAGCTCCAGGTTGGGATATACCTGGAGATTTCTGGGGCGGAGCCTGAGGAGGGCGGGGTTTGGGAAGGGGCTTCAATGCCATAGAGTCCCATTGCCAAAGTGGCCATTTTCTCCAGGGGAACTGATCTCTATCAGCTGGAAATCAGTTGTTATAGCAGGAGATCTCCAGCTAGTACCTGGAGGTTGGCAACCCTAGGGGGGAGGCTAGAAAAAAAAACACCTAGGGGTAAAAGAGATGGCCTACAGTGGCTACTACCTTGTGTTATCGCATCAACCACTAGTCATTTCATGTGAATTAGGGGGGCAGGTGCCAAGCACTTTGGGATCGGCAGTTCTTTATAGGGCTTGCAACCCAAAATGGAGCAAGGGAAAGGGAGACTTGGATAGATATTTAGACTGGAAGAACTGGGGGCGGGGGGAGATCATGAGGATTTTGGAGATCACACGTGGAACAGGGAGCTTAGACGGAGGAGCTGAATGGGGTGCTTGGGCCCAAAGAGAAAGCTAGGAAACTGAGGAGAGCCGTGATGCTAGCAAAGGGGGGGGTTGTTAGGCAAGACGGTGAATGATGGTGGTGGGATGGAGGAGACCATTTTGAGGGGCAGTGGCTCAGTGGTAGAGCCTCTGCTTGGCATGCAGAAGGTCCCAGGTTCAATCTCCGGCATCTCCAGTTAAAGGGACTAGGTAAGTAGGGGATGTGAAAGACCTCTGCCCGAGACCCTGGAGAACCGCTGCCGGTCTAAGTAGACAATACTGACTTGGATGGACCAAGGGTCTGATTCAGTATAGGGCAGCTTCATGTGTTAATGTGTTGAGATGCTAACCACTGGCCTTGCTGCTGTTCCCCTGCCCATAAAAATGGGTGATTTTGAGAGACAGTGTGGGAGTGGCCCCAGACATCTGACCCATTGGAGTTTGACACCTTTGATATAAGGTAAAAATTGAAGAGGAGATACCACAATACGGGTGGGGGTTTGAAGGTACATACGGCATCAAAGAAGTTGAGATATATGGATTACTACAATATTCCAATATACCAATCCCCTGCCTGAAATAGTAAGAATGAAAGGGTAATATACCCATATTCATTTCCAGTAAAGGCATGGTCTCAGAAGTGTTTGCTTTACAAGCACATTCTAGAGACAAAAACTACACTCAACTATTTATACCCTGCTTTGAGGCATGGAGAGAAGAGTTCAAGAGCATTCTTAGGATTCTAAATTCTAGGGGAGAAAACAGCCCAAAGGAATCCTAATAACAGAGTTATCCTGAGGGCTGGTTTACACAATATCTTTTTTTTCTTTTTTGCATGCCCCTTTATTGGTATGCCAATAAAGGTATTGAAATTGAAAAGGAAATATGAGAAACATTTTTAAAAATATCTATTGGCGTACAGCTGGGGTTGGTTGTGGCTCTCTAAAATGCGGTCTTTGTGACAAACCTGGATTTGTTGCTGTGGAGTCGCCCTTCAGATAGAATAGTTATCTAATTATGAAATTTGGCCATCATTTCAGCAAAAGCAATATAAAAGGGACGTCTTCAGCATAACCACAAAGAATTATAAGGCAAGACGGAAGTCTCCATTTTAAAAAAGTTTTTTAAAAGTTAAGAATTCCAGAAACTGCCTTAGAATTATAAGCAGTTAAGTGTTCAATAAACAAGCAGTTGAGTATTGCAAATCCTGGTTGCAACATATACCACCTTGCAAGCAAAAGTAAGAAAGATTTCAATTATACTCAATTCTGTTATTGCAATAAAGCCCTAGAAATGTTTGATGACTAAAACAAAACAAGAAAAGAAAAAAAAAGTATTCTACCAGCATATTAAATTTTGGGCCTAGGGTGGGGGGAGATTTAAGGACTTGAAGTTTGTCACATTTTTGGAAATTGAAGTATACCATTTTTTCCTCGTGTTAATCTTTGTAATGATGAAATGGGTCCTAGATGGAATTATAATTAGCTGGTTAATGAGCAGAATTGTTTCAAAGCAAGTCGAAGCAATAACTACTACGGATGCATTAAAAAGAAAACAGGTTAATTCTTGCAGGTAGAGATTAGTACTTGATCTAGGTAGAGATTAGTACTTTAACCATTGTGTGGAATTTATCATAAAAAATGTCAAGGCAATATTAAAATGCAGTTGTCAGATTTAATAGATGTCTTCAAACAAAATGGAGTTATGTATGAGAAGTGGAACAGTAGAATAAATTATAGCAATAGGACCAGCATACCTTTCAACTGTTAACAACAAGTGGATGAAAGTCCACTGGGCTCCTTCGCCCCTAACCTCATCTCAAGGAGCTGAATGAATTAAAGGAAAAATTCTTTCTTCCTTCCTTCCTTCCTTCTTCCAGCCCCTTTGGCTACATTTTTCAGCTGAAGAACCCTAAATGCCTCAAGAATTCTGCAAAACCATTACTGATGTGGAAATGATTATTTTGCCTTACTACAAACGGACATTTCTTTCGAAATCTTAATTACCCCTGAAAAGTCCAACGAAAGAGGAAACATGGAGGAGTGTGTTGCCTTGGGGAGACTGCAAATCCTTGCACTATGAGCACAATTTGTCTCCAGTCTCTGCCTTGTCTGGCCAAAGTTCTGGAAACTGGGGCATGTATCCTACCACTCCATTCCACAATGTTTGAAGACCTTCTCCAGGGGAAAAAGCTTTCCTCCAACTTACATGGCTCTTCTGCCAAAGGACTAACCACTTAAGCCGGAGGAAGGCTCCAGGCTTTGCTGAGTGAACTGATAAGATACCTGCCACTCTTCCACTTCACCTTGTTACACTGTCACTCAACTGTATGCCCAATCAGCACCTGTGGTGAAAATGGCTGTCATTCTCAACCATTTGTTGCCGCACATAATAAACGTGGAAGCCCATTGCTCTGTGCTCAAAATACCAATGCTTGTTTCCCTGTTTCCTCCTCCCTGTACTGTCAGCATATTTATCAGCAATCATTTCTAATACTGTTTATTTTATTTCTAATTCTATGCCACCTCTGGGCATCAGTGGTACAGAGCATGTTGTTCCTTAATATCATGGAACTGGCGCAATCCCACCAATCAGGTGAGTGGTTTTGTTTGAGGCAAGGGAAAGTCAGTTGCTTGGCAGACTTTCAACATGGTGGCATGGGATGAACAGCGGTTGTCTGTCAGTGAGTTGGAAACATGCAAACAGGGAGAGGAAAATGAAGGGAAATGGCTGAATGGCTGCTAATGTCATAAAGGCTCTGAAGCCTACGTATGCGAAATTGCCTTGCTGCAGTTCTTCATAGATGCCATGCGGAAAAGCACTGAAAGAATTTCTAAGGCGTGAGAGGGACAGAGGTGTACTAAGCATAAAGTGAGAACAACCCCACCCTGGAATTTTGAAGAACACCTGACACACTCAGGCCAACAAAGTTTATTAGGACAGGAAGGCGGGCAGATAGACTTACAAATGAAGCTCACCCCATATAGCTTCAACCTTCCATATGGCAGCCTGCATAGCCCAGCTTTGCCTGAGCTCATTTGGGCTTGGGAGCTAAGCAGGGTCGGCCATTGTCAGTACTTGGATGGGAGACCACCAAGGGAAGTCCAGGGTTCCTGAGCAGAGAAAAGCAATAGCAAATAACCTCTGCTTGTCTCCTACCAGGAAGGCCCATTGATGGCGTCACCATGAGTCGGCTGTGACTCAACAGAACGTTCTTCAGCTTTCTATAAAGCCTGAAATCATTTATTGCCAACATTTTAGGCAACCATACTTGGGTTAAAACCTTTTTAAAGTTAAACCTTTTTAAAGGGGCTTACTTCCAAAAAAAAAAAAAAATCCTTCCAAACCTCTGCACTAGTTAGATTTTGAGGGAGACCAGGGTGTTCTTTCCCAGTACAGGTGCCATCCTTGGATAAGATAATTCTAGCCGTTTTAAGCTGCTCTTTCGCTTTTACGGGCCAACTTTTTAAAACACGCAAGTGACCAGGATCCTTTGTGCCATTTCTTAAGCAGCCACAAATGGTCCAACCCTAAAATTTGCTACACTAATCAAGAAGTTACTAACAAGAGGGCCTGCCAACTGCCTCACCACCTCCGTATCACTAATCAGAGCGAGCATTTCAAGGAAATTACACCAACATGCACCCTTAGGCACGCACACTAGCATTTTTTCTCACAGGTGATTTTAGATTCTACAGGTTTAGAAAAGAATGACTCTTCCGCTTGATTCAGATAAAGACCCTTGCTTTGGATTTTCCTGCACTGAAATGGAGTTCTTTATTTTCCTATTGCAGAAACAGGGGGATTCGCACAGCAGTCCTAAACTGAATGGTAGCCTTCTAAGCCCACTAACTTATGATCATAGAAGGATACAACTCTACTTAAGGAATGCATTGTTAAGCTAGCATAAGTGTGCTTCAAGAGCCCAGGCCTCTGTGGAATCGTATCGAACAAGCTGTTTACCACTTTGAATCATTGTTAAGAGCAGCCGTTTATATTAGTGAGAAGCCTGAAAGACAAAGGTGTCTTTCTCCCAATTTAGGGCAAAAATAAAGAACAAAGGGGTCATGACCACCTTCTTTCAAAGCCAGAACAGGCATTCTCCACAGTTAAGTATGATGCCTAAAAAAGAGCCAAATATTGACCTCCCAGTTTAACATGTTACAAGAGAAGTTATAATTTAACTTTATGATTTATATAATTTCCAGTTTTCACTCAACAATTCACATACTGGTATGTCAGGGACATACAGCCCTTTATAATTTTTATCATATATTGTGCTCTCTCAGCTTAATACAAGGGGCCTGCTATGAAGCTCTGAACTACACAAGGTTCTACTTCTAGCTTCAGAATCCTATTATGCCCTTCATTGGCTAGCGCAAGGATTCTTGTCACACTCACAAGCTAATGCTGGTCTATTTGGTACTTATTTTCTGAAGCAGTACAAAATGAATCCTTAAGACTGCTCACGTAACAAGTGTCTCTTGGGGCTACAAAACAACCAAACACTGACAGAAGTAGGGTACTGGATTACACTGCAGTGATTAAATTAAAGGAATAAAACACATCCCATTTAACACTCACTAGGAAGTCAGCAGGTATTAAGCCAGATGGGCATTAATACCTTCCCCATATGTTTCCACATTTTCACCATTAGTCTCTGGCAATGACAGTAACATGGGATGTAGTCACAACCGTCTACAGACTGATAGTGTAATGCAAGCAAAAACAAATCAATGGGTTTGCTACTCACAACCCCTTCCATTTTGAAACAAAAGACCCTGCATCTTTGCAGGCCTTGGATACCCCCCCGCCACTGCACTGAATCAAGTTAATTTTCATTATCTATGCCTTAAAAAAAAGGTAAAGGTCCCCTGTCCAAGCACCGGGTCATTCCTGACCCATGGGGCGATGTCACATCTCGACGTTTACTGGGCAGACTTTGTTTACGGGATGGTTTGCCAGTGCCTTCCCCAGTCATCTTCCCTTTACCCCCAGCAAGCTTATGCCTTACCTGCCCAAAAAATGTATTTGTAGTATGAACCAAAATGGAATGTCAATCTTTTTTCCTTTTAATATTATCTCATCACTAGATTTTCCTCTTTTCTCCTCCTCGTGGCTCTGAAGGCCAATTCAAATTTCGGCCCTCACATGTGCCACCAAAGAATGTTGCACGGGGTGGAGAGAGTTGACAAAGAGAACTTTTCCTCCCTCTCCCAAAACACTAGACCTGGAGGGCATCCAATGAAGCTGATGGGCAGTAGATTCAGGACAGACAAAAGAAAATCCTTCTTTACACAGCGAGTGATTAAATGTGGAATTTGCTTCCAGAGGATACAGTGATGGCCACAGGCAAAGAAAGCTTTAAAAGATGATTAGAAGATTTGTGGAGGATAGGTCTATCAGTGGCTACTAGCCATGGTGACTAAAGGGGGCCTCCATGTTGAGGCAGTAAACCTCTGAATACCAGTGCCAGGAGGCAATATCAGAAGAAGGCCTCGGCCGCTATGTCCTGTTATTGGACCTCCAGAGCTGGTTGGCCACCATGTGAGACTGGATGTTGGACTAGATAGATCACTGGTCTGATCCAGCAGGGCTCTTCTTGTGTTCTCTCTATGTTGGCAGCCTAGGTGACTTTTTCATTCTTTCAACTTCAGGTCCTAGGCTTTGTCACTACTGCTTTTATACGAAGTTTGCCGTGTGCCATTCTGAGGCGATGAGGGAAGGAAGATTGCTGTCCATGAAAGTCCATAGCTTTTTGGTCACACTGAATTAATGGCCCAGCTCTTGAGAACCTGCTGTCCCTTACTTACTTCTTTTTCATGGTTAATTTAGTTGGCTTCTATGGCTTTTAATGATAAGGACTGCTCCAGAAATTTTGCCTAGAGCAAATTTTAAAAAAATGAATTATGCTCCAAATTCAAAAAAAATTATTTATAAGCCAAGAAAATTCTGTTGAAACATATGTGTTTCTGACATCCCAAGCTAGGGGAGGTGAAAAACTGCTGAAACAATTTCCACATGCAGAAGGCTGCTCAAGAACTGGCCCAGCTTTATCTCTGCCGATCAATGGAATGGAACAGCCCAGGAGGTTGCTTTTATAAGGGAAAAGGACAGAAGCCTACGTCAATATTGTTAGAACTCACCTTGCTTTATCATCCACCTTTGTAACCCACTTTCTGCATTATGGTATGTCATGCCTTAGACAGTACTATGTTTGTACTGTTTTCCAGTTCTGTAACCCTGCTCCTATTGTACTGCTCACTGGATACGTTATGCTGTATGACTGAACTATTTTCCGTACTTTGTAATATGCACTGAGTCTCGGTGCAAAAGGCAAACTATAAATGAAATACATTAAAAACTGGTATCTCATGCTTGAACATATTTATGTAAATGGCATTAAAAACATCCATGACACACAGTCTTTGGCATGTCGTAAAAATGCTTTTAAAACATATAACCCGTTATGATGGTACTTTTTAAAGTACTTTCAACAGTACTTTTAAAAGCTGTTCTTTATATGTCAATATAAGGGGGGGCACAGGCCTCCTATTCCCCATAATGTCCTGGTGCTGAGTGCCCGTGAGTGTGTACTTTGGGGGAAGAGCAGAACAGAGGTTCTTAATCCTTATGAGTCTGGGGACACTGTGGGAGGGATCATGTCCTATGTATCTTACCGCAATATTCACTTCTAGTAATCGTTAAAGGAACAGGAAAAGAAGCGGAGGAAATCTAGCTACTTCTATGTTCTGCCTTCCATTAATATCTACAAGCAAAAGCGGGAAACGACTAACAATGGGCAGCACCAGGTCTTCCAAGAAAGGCACAGTTGACAGATACGGTAGCCATATAGGGAAAACTGGTTAACATGATATTCTGCATGTTCCACCACTCACTACTGTTTAGCTGGGCATGCATGCTGGCACACTGGGAAGCAAAGCAGTTACCCAAGAGTCTCCACCCCATATTTCCCAGCTTCCCACGTTGAAGTTGCGAGGTCCACCTGATTTGCCTGGGAAAGAATTTGAGCGCTATGCAGCAAGTAAGAAGAGATAAGTGTTCAGCACTTGCTTTTTGAAGAACAGTGATTTAAACACACAGTTAACATTCTTTTTAAAAAATTTAAAGACTGAATAGAAATGAACTCCACATTGTTCGTTTTCAATATATTATTCAGACACATTAATAAAATGGAAGGGGTACGTTTCCCTCCTACCACATGCACATCGACAATGGAAATGATGCAGAAAGACATGGTCAAAGTTTTGGAAACGAAAATGAATACATGTAAACACAGCCCATTACCAAACTAAAGCACTGCAACAGTTTGCTGAAATTCCTCCCAAGAACTGCATATGCCTTAGCACAAGCCCCTCATTAATGGAATTTTAAAATTTTATTGGTTAACGTGACCGGCGCCATTCCATTTTGCCTACAAACCTTTGCCCGCTGCCCCTAGTCAGCGACCCATCAGCCAAGAAATATCTGTATATTATTTCAGGCTTGACAGGTGAGGTAATCCTTGTCTTGCATTTACATTAAATTTCAAAGACTGATTTGAATACTCTATGGGACTGGAAGTCCTCCACTCACTCTCTCATTAGCTAGTTATCATTCCAAGCTTTGTAATATTTCAACCTACACCTTCTTATGTCACACTTTCAGCTAATCAAGTCCAGTTTCAACCCCCTGGGAAGTTTTAAAGAAGAACTGGTTCTTTTGCCTGTGATTTTATTTTTCTTTTTTAAACTCTTTGGGGTTAAGATTCGGCAAGCAGGGAATGAGTTCTTGTTGTTTACCAACTTCTTTGATCTAAAGAAAGGAACATGCAGCCAGCTCCACTTGTAAATGTCTTGAACAGAAGAATTTTGGTAAAACAACTAAGCCTTGTGTCCTATTCCGGTTTTAACATCTAGTATCACTCGGTATGGGAAGCTTACTGTATTTTCCCGTGTATAAGACAATGTTTTTTTCTTTAAAATTTTAGTAAAAAATTGGGGGATGTCTTATACACGGAAAAAAACGGGTGGGGAAGAGAGCGGGGCTCATCGGAAGGCCAGCCACCGGGTGGCCAGGGTGACCGGGTTCTTCCCTGCCGCTCTCTTCCCCACCCGTATTTTTCTGTGTATAAAACGCCCACATGTATAAGACGACCCCTGATTTCTTAATTCTGGGTTCAAAAAAATAGGGGTGGTTTTATATATGGGGGCTTCTTATACACAGAAAAATACGGTATATTCTATCACTTTGGAATGCATTTTGCTATTTTTAGTAGTTCTGGGGTTTTTTCTTACCTCTAAATACCAAGTAATTCTGATTTTCTTTTATAACAAATCTGTTTTTAACATTTTGGTTATAACTGTCGTTTCTAATCATTCGCCCTCCGTCTACCCATGCCAGACGTTGGTCATATTAACTGGTTTGCACCCAGATAATACTGAGGTGGTTTGACGAGGAAAGGCAGGATATAAATATTTTAATTAATAAATACAAAAGAGTTAAGAAACATCTTCAGTGGCCCAGTTACTAAGAGGTAGTAGCAACATTGCTAAGGTTTAATTAGTCTGGACTCAGTCAGGGGACATGACGAGGCTCAGGGCAAAAGTTTAAGCAAATAATAACAATAATAATAACTTTGCACATCTCCTGGATTAGATTTAACTATTATTACTTTATCCAATGGTAGAAAGTTGAGCACAGGACAAATCACATGCAGTGAAAAAGCAGCAGATCAAAAAATGACAAGAAGAAGGACAAAAGAAAAACGGGCTGATATCCCCTACAGCAGGGGTGTCAAACTCGTTATGAGGGCTGGATATGACATAAATGTCACGTGGTTGGGCCAAGCCATGCCTTACCACCCCGGAACAGGAGGTGGGGGGGGTGGCTGCCTCAGCTGGCTTGCGGGCCGGATAAAAAATCTCAAGGGGCCGGATCCAGCCTTCGGGCCTTATGTTTGACACCCCTGCCCTACAGCATAAGAACAGCACGTGGAGTAACACCACATAACTTCTTCCTCTGCTGTGAATGCCCACTGCCGTTCTGAGATTCAGAGAGGGGAAAGGGGCAAGGCTGAACTCAGAGCTTTTCTAACTTCCCACCTGCTTGCTTCTAGAAGAGTTGGTTTTTATATGCCAACTTTCTCTACCACTTAAGGCAGAATCAAGGCGGCTTACCTTCCCCTCCCCACAACAGACACCCTGTGAGGTAGGTGGGGATGAAAGCTCAGAGAGCTGTGACTAACCCAAGGTCACCCAGCTGGCTTCATGTGGAGGAGTGGGAAAACCAACCTAGTTCACCAGATTAGCATCTGCAGCTCAAGGAGAGGAGTGGGGAATCAAATCTGGTTCTCCAGATCAGAGTCAACCGCTCCAAACCACTGGTCGTAGCCACACCACGCTGGCTCTACAGGTAGGAATGACTTCAGCCGTACCTAAGGCCAGTCTTGGGGTGTTTTGAGCCTGAGGCTGGTGGTGAAAGCCAGCGCTCAAGGTCCACATGGGCTTGCCCTATCCACCATCTCCCAGGCTCCTCATAATTATCATGGCAAGAGGAATTGAGGGAGAGGGAGAGAGAAAGAGAGAGAGAGGGAGGGAGAGAGAGAGAGAGAGAGAGAGAGAATGAGAATTTGAGGGGGAAATTAACCTTGCCCTTAGATGTTGGCAATCAGGACTCAAAAACATACTGGTGACTGAAGACCTTATTTAGCATTGACCAAATCTAACACCTAAACAATGAGGTTTGCATCTAAAAATCTGATTCATTTTGAAAGCCCAGGAAAAGATAACAAGGTTAAAAAGCTCACATGCAACCTTTGCTCCCCCCATTAATGGGTAATACCCTGCAAATGCTAAGGATACACTACAGCCAGCATATGACTGACTGGGAAGGACCGTAGCTCAGTGGTAGAGCATCTGCTTGGCATGCAGAAGGTCCCCAGTTCAATCCCCAGCATCTCCAGTTAAAGGGACTAGGCAAGTAGGCGATGTGAAAGACTGCCTGAGACCCTGGAGAGCCGCTGCCAGCCTGAGTCGACAATATTGACTTTGATGGACCAAGGGTCTGGTTCAGTAGAAGGCAGCTTCGTGTGTTCATGTGATTCTTCAAGACAGCGATTGAGTTACTGACAACTGCAATCAGAAAGGAAACCCCACCAACACAGGAGTCCTCGTTCTGAAAGGCACCGTTGTATCTTACAGTGCGTATGGGAACGGGGGACTAATATGCAAATAGATTTAACTCCTGTTTTAAATGCTGTTGGTTTGGTGACACCTTTAAATAAAAGAACACCCATCCTGCTGCAGCTTTCTCTTGTGGCAAACATCCCTCTTTTTAATATTTGCCTTTTCTTAATAATGCGTTTATTGAATGCATCTTGGAGCAACATTAAACAAGGACGCCTGTCACCCCAGTAGCCTCAACAGAGCAGGCATATAAACAGTCAGTACAGAACATAAAGGTGCAGGCTAGGCTGGTAAGTAAATACTGAAGGGAACGGAAAAGTTCAAGACGCGCCTCATACCTTGCTGGTAGATGCCTTGTAAGTAGTCTTTAATTTCTGGGAGAGCTGACTGGTACTATGGCTGGCTGTTGAGACAAATAAATTGAAAAGAATATTTCAAAAAGAAACTTGGTCATTGGCTTACTCGGGCATTGGTGTTAATACCCCTCCATTATATTGCAAGCTCAGATTTATGAAAGGCATGTTTCGCCAACCTACCTTTCGTTTTCAGCTGCCCCTTGCTCAGTTCTGCTCCATCGATGGTTTGGCCTTCAGCGGCTAAGCGCTCGTTAAGTGTATCAATCTCTCTACGTACTAGCAGTGACATAAAACGTTGTGTTAATGCAGACAGTAAGTTATGCACTCACAACGTTTACATTAACCATCCCAGTTCTTCTGCAGTAGTTCCAAAGCCTCAACTCTGCAAGCTCCAGGTAACATACAACGTGTTCATTTACTTTGGTTTGCATCTCCCTTTATGGTGATCTCTGTACTCTGTATAAACTATTTGAAAGTTTTGTTATCAGCAGCCTCCAAACCAAGATTTTTTTAAAAAAAAAACTCACACTGATTAAAAAAACTCACATTCTTCGTATGAGGAATTTGCTTTCTAGTCAGGTTCCTTAGGAGGCCGGCGCTGATGGAAACAGCTGTCAGAATAACTTAAATTCAGGAAGGATTTTCCACCGTCAGCACACCAAAACGCTTATCTTTGCATTCAATTCTCTCCGTTTCGGAAACAATGAACATACCATTAGAGCTTTGTCATATTATTGCCTAGTAGAAAGAACACTCGTTCTTGGGAATAGCAAGCTTGAATCAATACGCCGAGTAATGAGTAAGAACCTCAGCACCGTCATACTTGGAGACCTAGGCATGCACTGTTACGCAAGTGCATATTTCTTTGTTATTTATTCAGTTTCTGTGCTGTCTTTCTACCAAACTAGGGACTATTTTCAAGGCAGCTATTGTTACGATGCAGGGCATTCATGCATCTTCTAATGTTTCCTGTTGAGTTTCTGATTTTGCTAGGCAATGGCTACTCTATAGCTTAAAACAGCCATTGTCTAAGTAAACTCGGGAACTCAACGGGAAACGTTAAAAGATTCCTGAATGTTCTGCCTCTTAAAAATAAAAAGAACGATACATCTGACAGATGGCACTGGCTTCAAGACACATATATTTGTATTATGATAAGTTAAGAGGCATAAGATAATGTTAGTGAGGGTGATGTCAAACCAGTATGCCGTGAAGACCGATCGATCAAGCAAACTCGGGACATTTCATGCTCAGTGTAAGCTCTAGTCCTGCGGCAAATCCATAAACAGACTCCAGCAGACGGCAAGTCCACTAAAGCAGTTTTATTGATTAAGCACGACAGGTTACAGAAGTCATATTCAAGATGTTACTAGTGACAGGCTAAGGGAAAGCATTTGGCATATATACAAAGCAATAAGAGATAACCAGTAACCCTGGCAACCCCTCTCCCAGTGGCAGGAAGGAGAACTTGGCAATTCCCACACTGAAGGAATCTATGAAGTCTAAACACGGGGCACGGAGTGGTGATCTAATCTGGCCTTGGAGAGAACTGGCAAAACAACACCTGGGAGCGCAGCCATGAACTGTCTTCATGGCCTGCTCCTGACACTCAGCATAATTTAAAATAACAAAGGCACAGAATAGCTAGGTTCGAGTCCAGTAGCACCCCATAAGCTTTCAAGAGTCAAAGCTCCCTTTGTCAGATATAGTCTGAATGGAGATTTGAGTCCTTATATCCCATTCAGAAGGTAGGAGGGGTGTTGCAAAGAACAAACTCAGAATGCAGAGTTACAAAATGGGCACTGTAATCAGCTTGTTTAGAGCAGAGGGGAAATGCTTGGGGGCAGAAAATTAGCATCTGTAGTGAGATAAGAATACTATGTCCCTATTCAACCCTGGTAGCCCATCCTTGTGAACTGGTGAATCAACTCCAGTTCAGCAAGTGTTATAAGCTCCCCTCAAAGCTTCTCTGTTTGAGAGCTGCCATTCTTAGGCCAAGAATGGAATGGCATGGAAGATTAAAATGTTCTCCCACAGGTTTTTGAATGCTGTGGTTTTTAATGTCGGATTTAGGTCCATTTATTCTTTTGCGCAGGGTCTGACCAGTTTGTTCAATGTACAGAGTGGAAGGGCAGTGCTGACATTTGATGGCATATATAACACTGGAAGATCAACGAGTGAATGAACCTGAGATGGTATGGCTGTTGTTGTTAGGTCCTGTGATTGTGTTGACAGAGTGAATATGGGGACAGAGCTGGAATCTTGATTTGCTCCAAGCCCTGGTCCCGAAGTCCGTGTCCATTTTGTAAGGGCACAGGTGTGGGTGAGAAGTTGGTTAAGGTTAGGAGGCTGTCCACGGACAAGAAAAGGTGTCCCTCCCAATGCTTTTGAGAGAGCTGTATCATTGTCCAGCACAGGTTGTAGGTTGTTAATGATGCTTTGAACCGGTTTGAGCTGAGAGCTGTATGTGACCACAAGTGGTATTCTGTTGTTGCTTTGTCTGGGCCTATCTTGTAGCTGGTTATCCCTCGGTATCATTCTGGCTTGATCCTTACTACATCAAGTAGGTACTGTAATTCCAAAAATGTCTTTTGTAGTTGATGCAGGTGAGAATCTGTCTGAGGGATCAGAACAGATGTGGCTGTAGCATACAGCTTGCCTGTAGACAATGGATTGTTTGGTGTGTTTAGGATGGCTACTGGAGGCATGTAGATATGTTTGGCAATCAGTACGTTTCTGGTGGGAGGGAAGGCAGCATGGTATAGCCTGATCTCATCAGATCTCAGAAGCTAAGCAGGGTCAGCCCTGGTTAGTATTTGGATGGGAGACCACCAAAGAATACCAGGGTTGCTGTGTAGAGGAAGGCACTGGCAAATCACCTGTTAGTCTCATGCCTTGAAAACCCCATAAGGGGTTAAATCAGCTGAGACTTGACAGCACTTTACACACACACACGTTTCTGGTATACGGTAGTTTTTATGCTTCCATTATGTATTTGTACAATGGTGCCAGAAAATGTGTTTTATGGTCAGGTTGATAGTTTAGTTCTATTTAGGGCTTAATAGGGACACAGGATTCTTAGGTCACTACAAATGATAATTTTCTGCCCCCAAGCATTTCCCCATGCTCTAATCAAGCTAACTACAATATGCACTGTACCTCTGCATCCTGAGTTCCCTCTTTGCAATGCTCCTCCAACCTTCTGACTATATCCCACCTTCTGACTGGGATAGAATGAGAGCTCCATTCTGAACATATCTGACGAAGAGAGCTTTGTTTCAGATGGTCACCGTGTTGGTCTGGAGTAGAACAGCTAGATTCAAGTCCAGTAGCACCCTAGAGACCAACAAGGTTATCGGGGTATAAACAAGGTTTTTGGGGTATAAACAAAGCTCATTAGATGAAGGGTGCTCTGACTCTTGAAAGCTTATACCCCGAAAACCTTGTTTGTCTCTGAGGTGCTACTGGACTCAAAACTAGCAGACCAACACAGTTACCCTCTTAAACTATCTTCATAAAAGGCCCAGAACAAAGATCTGGATCAAAACTTCCTTTCCAGTATATAATATATCATACCAGCAGTGCCCACTTCATTTGAACTTCTTTTCCGTTCACTAATAAAATAAGTGAAGATCAACTCACATTCTAGATTTTCAATGTAGAGGTTCTCAAATTCTCTTTCTATTTGGCCAAAGAGATCCAGAAGTGTATTTCTAACGGATGTTGGCAGTTTGGAATCCTAAAGGGGAGGAAAATATCACTAATCAATGTTACAGTGAAGTCTGTCCGCTTTTTTGCTCACCACAGCATTTGGCATGAACCCTGCTGTTTGCCCATTCTGAAATAATGTTTTCATTTTTTAAAAAATTCACAGCAAGCCATGGGACACTATCTCAATTATCAGTTCAAATGTGAAGCTCTACCTGAACTGAACGCCCATCTTTCTGCCTGAATGTTTCTAAAGAGGAACGTGGTGAGGTTAAACGAAGGGAAGGGCCCACAATCCTTAAGCAAGCTGTAAGATGCTCCCCATAGGCCTCTTTGCCCTTCTTATCTGAAGAGGTGCTCTTCCATGCTGCATCAACACACACACACACAAAACCCTCCTGATGATATGGAATTAGTCATATTGCTTGACAGAATGTTATCGAGGTATTGTAATGTAACCTGACCTGACATAGTAGTAAAGATACCTTATTTGCAAGACAAGAAACGCTCTTCAGTCCAGGCAAACCTACCTGGCCTTCCAGCATCTCTCTCTGCAATCCCGACCGCTCTTGCTCGGAACTGTTGGTTCTTCGTATCGAAAGACTGTGAGATTTGCGTTTCTGCTTTGCTTGGCGTGCACTGGCACAACTTCCACTTTCTGTGGGCATTACTTCAAAAAATAACTTCCCAAAAGCTCCTAAGAGAAACTAAAAACCAAATATTAAATATCACCACTTGGCCTATATAACAAGCTACTCTTAGAACTATTAACAGGAATGGAAACATTTAGGCCTAATGAGTTCTTGAATCATTTCAGGGCTTTCCAGAAGGGAAACAAAGATTTGCTTTGAATTAAGATAAGCACTTTAATTCGTTCTATAAACAAACCAGATATTGCTTTTTAATTACAGATGAACACACTTTAAAACAGTGGAATTGTTACATTACATTTTTCACCATTAATTGTTAATTAGCAAGGCCATTCAAAAAATAAAACAATTTAATCCCCTTTATTCCTACTAAGTGTTTCCCAAACCCAGTGAGCATCCATAAATGCTTCCAGGAAACAACCAAACACCCATTGTCACACATGCAGAGTCAAACCCAGCTGGAAATACAGGAAGATGATGTTTGAAGAACAATGCCAGGTGAAATATTTAGAATCAAACATCTAAGGATGGTTTGGTTTAATATTCCAGAGTTTTCAATACTCCAGAATGTGTTCATTCATAAAATATGTGACTCTTCAGTAACTGATTCTGTCTATGTAATGAAAATTTTTCCAATTTCATTTATTTTTGTACTCTGATTCTACGCATTAATGCTATGCAATTTCAAGCCTAACGTCTCTAAAACTAGTTTGAAGTATGCCTAAATTAACAGACAGTAACCTTCAACCACTGTCACCATGCAGGAACCATTTTTCTCCCCCAAATAAAAGCGACCATGCTTATTGAAAAATGGTCAAGAAAATGCATTGAATCCAAGACTCACAGACGTGAGCCCATTTAATCTGCAGTATTTCCAAATACTTTTCCAACATCCATGTTTGCTAGGGTTACAATGTTTGTTCACCCTATACGATTAATTGATTAGAAACCTTTCAAATGATTAAAAAAGCAACACCAATTCATCCATGTACTCACAAAGGCAGCAAGAGCCAGACACCATCTTAGAAGTGGTATCTTCAAACAACGGAGAAGACCTCTTCTGTTGTGGTGCACTTGTCCCATATATAGAAGAACGCTTTTTGTTCAAAATGGTCATTTTAGACATATGCATATTTAATCAATTAAAAGTCATATAATCAATCAAGGTTTCCTTCTTCTAGCGATGGCCCCAATTTTACCCATCGTTTGAATTATGTCCATGTCATTGTTTTAAAATTGAGGTCAAAAACTGTCAACTCTGGAGACCAAGTCCTAAGAGGAAAGGTTGAAGGAGCTGGGTATGTTTAGCCTGAAGATGAGAAGACTGAGAGGGGATATGATAACCATCTTCAAGTACTTGAAAGGCTGCCATACAGGGGATGGTGCTAAGTTGTTTTCTCTTGCCCCAGAAGGTCGGACCAGAACCAATGGGTTGAAATTAAATCAAAAGAGTTTCCGTCTTGACATTAGGAAGAATTTTCTAACAGTTAAGAGTGGTTTCTCTGTGGAACAGGCTTCCTTGGGAGATAGTAAGTGCTCCTTCCCTAGAGGGTTTTAAGCAGAGGCTAGATGGCCATCTGTCAGCAATGCTGATTCTATGACCTTAGGCAGATCATGAGAGGGAGGGCATCTTGGCCATCTTCTGGGCATGGAGTAGGGGTCACAGGGTGTGTGTGGGGGAGGTAGTTGTGGATTTGCTACAGTGTGCAGGGGGTTGGACTAGATGACCCTGGTGATCCCTTCCAACTCTATGATTCTAACTCATCCTTGACAGAAGGCAACAACAATTCCCAGAAAAAAGTTTCAGAGTTGTAGTGACAGCCCAAGAAACACATCCAGCATTTTACAATGCAAATAAAGTACAAAAAGAAGTTTTGAGTAAACTAGGCTATCACGGTTTTAACTAATAAGGGTTTGATTGTTGTTTTTTAAACTTTAGATTATGGTATATACAGCCAGGGACAAATCCAAGTTTCCAAAAAGACATAAATCTATAAAGAAGAAATATGGCACCTCAAATCACTACAGAAAAATTCTATTGGCTTCATTCAATCACAGTAATTAAAGATTGCAGATGCCACTCCTTTTGATACACGAATATGAGCAAAGGTCATTTTTCAAATACCTAAAGCAACTCCTCTTGCCAATCTACTAGCCAACCTCCATGTCCAAGTGGCTACCAAATACTACAAGTCATGGCACTTTGGGAGAGGTCTCTATGAGACTCGCCTTATGCAAAGTAAATTATGTTCATTTCAGGGGAGGGGGAATTAACCTTAGACCTAGGATCCTCCTATGCTAGCTTTGCTACATGTTAGTAAAATACTTCCACTGGACTCGCCTCATGTTTTGGTTTTAAAGCTTTCCTTTTGAGGAATCAGAAAAATTGCGTTCCCTTCATTTTGTGTTATCTACGCTGTCACCATAAACCTAAGTATCTATAATATACACAATTTGCACTGTGTTCCCTGCACAAACACCCATCTGCTCTTTTGTTAATTATTTAACTCATTTCACAGCATCAAGGGAGCCAATTTCTGCCCACTTAAGGGCCCTCTGCAGTTCTTTCCTGAGCATCACAAAAAAGAAAACAGAAGCTACAATTAACGTGATACAAGCTCAGGATCAAAAGTAGGACGAAACCATGTCAGCGCCTGCTATCTAAAACCTTTTTGTCTACTATTATTGGTGAAGCACACGGCTCTCCTCCTACCCGTTTTATTCTCACAAGCAGCCCCAACATGATGGGTGAGGTTGAGCCAGAGTGACAGATCCAAAGCAACTTCGGTTTGTGTTTTTGTCAAAATCATATTTTTTTAAAAAAACAACGAGCTGGTATTTTTGCATGCTTTCTACAGTGCCTACAGCTGGCTTCAGAACTGTCTTTCAGTCGACATGAACAGAAGGCCCCCTTTGGATTCAGCCCCTAGATGCTCTTCTGTACACGTGAACTTAAAGGAAACCCTTGAAGCCAACCATCAGCAGGCGCTAGGCAAAGCGCACGAAAATACAAGCCCAATCGGTTTCTTTTAAAATGTGGTTTAGACAAAAAACACAAACTGAAGTTGGTTTGGGTCCGTCACTCTTGCTCAACCTCACCTATTGCATTAGGACTGCCTGTGAGAATAAAATGGCTAGAAGGAGAGCCATGTATGCCAGCCTGAGCACCTAGGGGGAGGGGGGGGATGTAATAAATAAATAAATAATAACAATACAAGGCTAAAATAGGGGAAGGCAAAACGCATTTAGACACTGCCAAAACCTAAAACTAATGCAACTTGAGAACCAGAGAAAAGTGATTTGTTCACAAAAATGCTAACAGTTTAGTCAGTTGGACATCATCATTCTGCGTTTCATCATACTAAAATGTTCTCTTGCACATTTTCATGCACCCATACAAACCGAAAACTCATGCATTATTTGGGGGAAGCGTACACTTCGCATGCAAGCCTTCCCAAGACCTTGCAGAAAGATATACCTTACATTTGAAGCAGCGGCAAGCAAGCAGATGCACAGGAAAGAAGGAGAGACGTAACAAGCGGGATCAATCTCCAAGGGACAGCCGGTACGTGACATTTCTCCCACACTAAGAATCTGCGCAGAAGCGGCACATACACTATCGTATGTGAAGCCAGAGCGAATGTGCGAGTTGTTGCAAGTGCACATCAGAAAGCTAGTGTGGGAAAAACATCATGTGCAAAGCAGCCCTGAATGTGCTTGGCATTTAGTTTAAATCTGCCCACAAGCCACTTCATTAGGAAAATAGAAAAGCCTTTACCGTTTTCTTAAAAAAAGAAGAGGTGATGCTTGAAACATAAAGGAAAACACTACCACCCTTTCAAGAATTTTAGAAATAAATCACTTCTCCAAGATGCAAAAGTGATGGGGGGGGGGGGAGAGTCAGAATCAATAGCACATTTCACCACAAAAATTTTAAAAACTTAATACAAAACGTTAAATTAATGGAATACGCCCTTGGCAAAATGATGCTGCAAAGGAGATACACAGATGCTCATTTCTGTCAATTACCTGGATTTACTCTATTGGATTAGGTTTTCAAAAACAGTGGAAATTACCTGTCCAGTATATCAGTGTCATGTTAAAAATCCTATGAAAACCATATTAAATAAAGATTAGTAAAACAATTCAAAAAACCAGTCAAAAAGACTTTCACATTTTAAAAGTTAATTATACTTGAAGCATGCAAAAACCGCTACCTATACTTTAATCCTCCTGTTATCGTGCGAACTAAGGGTCACGAGAAATGCACGAGTGAGAAATGGCACAATACACATTTTGCTGTTTGCAATTATTCTGCTCACTTGAAAGATTCATGGACCCAACAGCAGCTATTGTACACTTACAGCACCCCATCGGCATACTTACTTGAAAGCAAATTTTTACTTATTTCAGTGGCAATTGTACTGAAGATGTGTTCTTAATATCAGCAGAATTATTCTAAAATGAGGCCCAGAAAAGCCTCAAATAGTAGAGTGGACTGTTCTACTCCAGGTTGCAGGTAAGGAATTCTGGGTTTGAATGTTCCTATACATAAAGAAAATTCCATGCAAAAAGTAACACAACAAGAGAAATGTTCTACCTTCTCACTTTGCTTGCTCTGCTGCTAAAAAACCAACATAGGGTAACTCTCCAAAACTGATCCTGCACCTGCAGTCGGAAGTGGTCAAGTCCAATCTACCTTCTCTGCACCCTAAGTAGTTCTACTCAGAATCTTACTCAGGTCTATTCAATGGAGCTTGTTCCCAAGGAAGCATTTAAAAGGACTGCACTGTGAATATATCTATATCTACTGTGGCAGTAGTAACAACATATTTGATTACCCAGAACAAATCTGCTGAAACACAAAGGATCTTTTGAACACACATAAGCAAAGTTTTACTGTGATCAACTGGGTCCACAAAAATCATTTACCACAAAAAGCTTACAAGCTAACAAATCTACACGCACGATGTAGAAAAGAAACGCCATATTCCACACAACACTAATGCAAAATTAACTGTTTATACATTTTTGAATAGTTATTTCAATTTTATCTGGGAATATTTTCATATGTTATAAGTATAATGGCATGCATGAAACCTAGCTTGGGGCAATATATCGTATTACATTTTGGAAAACAAATAAATGTAAAACAAATGTTTTGAAATAAGGAGCTAAAATGACACGAGAGTAATGAACATCAAAGTTCAAGCAACGGTGTTAGGATCTCCCTGATAAATCACCTACTCCAGCAATAGCTGGTATTCTTCAGCTTGCTTTTCTGATGTTTAACAATCCAGATGGTTTGTGTAATGGAAGGGAAAAAATCCCTAGGGAATATATGCCTCTGAAAGGCAAAGAGACCATCTTAGCGTTTTCAGGAAAGTAGCAGGATGCGGAAGGAATGACTAAAGCTGTGTGCTTCCTCATTTGTTCATTTAAAATGGCTTACAGATTACAAGAGAGAGAGGATGGTAGATCAGATATAAACGCTTCAGCAAAACCTCCATCCCTTTCCATTCCGCTGCAGCTTAATTCTGAATGCAAATTTTAAGCACGGTTAAGCACTCTTATTACAAAAGGATACTTTCAAAAGACAAGGAAATGAAATAACGCAACTAAACTCAACAATGTCTTCCTTAAAATTTCAGTCCAAAAAGAGTTGTGAAATTTAACTTCTAGCTGCAGCATAAGATTATGAAGAGCAGTGCTTTGTACTACAGGGAACTCAGAGGTCCATTATTAGAGGTTGCTCAAAAAAAAAAAAAAACCGCACAACCAGTCATGATGGACAAACTTTAATGAATGACCAATTCACTTGTCAATGGCAACCCCTATCCTTGACCACAGGAGAGTCTAAGACAGGGTTCCTCAACATGGTACCTAAGGGTGCCTAGTGTCCACCAGAGCTTCCCTTGGCAGCCACTGAGCTTTTCAGAGAGTGATTGGAACGACTGTAAAGAAGAAGAGTTGGTTTTTATATGCCGGCTTTCTCTACCACTTAAGGAAGAATCAAACCGGCTTACAGTCACCTTCCTTTCCCCTCCCTACAACAGACACCCTGTGAGGTAGGTGGGATTGAGATAGCACTAAGAGAGCTGTGACTAGCCCAAGGTCACCCAGCTGGCTTCATGTGGAGGAGTGGGGAAACCAGTCTGGTTCACCAAAAATTAGCCTCTGCCGCTCATGTGGAGGAGTGGGGAATCAAACCCGGTTCTCCAGATCAGAATCCACCGCTTTTAACCACTACACCACGCTGGCTCATTCAAATGAAAGGGTTGTCCTCATTCAAATGAAAGGGTTTTCCAACAGGCGATTGGGAGGACTGGTAAGCACCTGGGCTTTCCCAAGTCAGTACGTCATTCCCCCTTCAGGCTTTCCTTCTTCTCAGGACGTGTGAGTATGGAGTATTGTGTTTCCTTCCTCTTCATGCGAAAGCCATTTTTGGGTTTGGCTCTGCCCCCTGTGGAAGCCATGTTCGGGGTGGCGCTCACCACCCCCTGTCAAAATTCCAAATGTGCCCACAGGCTCAAAAAGGCTGGGGCCCCTGATATAAGAGGTGTTCCAAGACATACACTTTCCCTTTAAGTAGGACGGAAGAGAGAAATGATGCCCGACTGGTCTGGTGAGAGCAGGACGTGGCAGAACTGCAGCCAAGAATTACCTGCAACATGCCAACGTGGAAAGGGCTGCTTGAAGGCAGAAACTCAGAAAGCTAGTGACATACAGGTAGTCAGCTTCCCTAAACTGATGGAAAGCACCTCACATTCCCAACTTTCATTGTTACAAAGTACACACCAAAGCAGCAAATAGGCATTTGTGAAATAGGTATTGTGCAACAGCATCTAGGCCGTGTTCATTTATTTGTATGTTATACCCTGCTTTTCTCCGTAATCAGGACCCAAAGCAGCTTATCACGTAGTTCTCTTCCACTCTATCCTCACAACCACTTTGCGAGGAAGGTTAGGCTAGGAGATTGTGATGGGCCCAAGGTCTACATCATGAAGGTACCACATCAGAACTGTAGATGGGGTCTCACATATAGAATACTCTCTCACAAAAGAAAACCCTGCACACAGAGTGAACTTTCCAGTGGGAAAGCTAAGCTAAAACCTTTTCTCTCTGATGCCTAACTTTCTATGTACAGGGATATTTTTGTTTTGTTTCTGTATGGGAAAGCTTTTGTTCTTGTGAGCCCCCAACCAACAGACGGATATGGTACAATGAAGATACAGGCTTACCATCTCAGTGAGAAGTAGGCCTAAATTCCCATTCAGTTAATCCATATGTTTTACTTTTATAAGCAACCAGATCCCTTAGCTCCCATAATCTTGCTGCTTGGGGAAAAAAATAAGGTACTTTTGAGCGGCTGCAAGCAGAAACTAGAGCGCTGGTGTGGCAAAGAAACAAAAACCCACCACCAATGACACATGACAACAAAAATTACAATCCTGTGAAAATTCTTGTAAGCTTGAGACATCAGTTGCAGCGATCCAGTTAATAAAATACAAAACATGCATTGGTTTATAAGAATTAAGTTGAATGTTTGTAAAATGGCCTCTCTCCCCTTTGCGAAAAGCCAGAAAATGTTAACCCTAACAAAACTGATGTAGGAAAATTGGGCTTTGTAACCATTTAAAAGCGCAGCCCTGAGTAATCGTGTCATCCATATGGATTAGTCTTCTGCTGCGAGTGGGCAAAATGACGTTGATAGCTGTAGCTTCTGCTGACTTTCAAAGGGAGTCTTGCTGACATTACGTGATGCAATTACATAACACGGTGCTACAGGTAAATCTAGCCAGGCCTGGCACAGTACAAGACCAGCTTTACTGTAGACACGCAGTTTTCTGCAGGCACGGACTAAGCAAGCAAGGCTGCGATTTTAGCATTGACTTTATGAATTTAGCAGCAGTTACCACTATCCCAGCATTGTGACAGCCCTAATAAGATATTTTAGAAGAGCAGAGAATTTCTCTTTTGAAATTTCATATAACATTTCCAGGAGAGGTTAACAGAGTGACCATGCGTCAAATAGGAATTGTGATTCTGCAGTATAAACAAAACATATAAACCCAACCAACACTACAAAAATTAGTGGAACTGGTGTGTCTAGCCTATTTGATGTTGATACTGAAATATTCATATGAATCTCCACAGCATATTCATATTAAGCGGGTAAAACAACCATATTTCGCTTTACCCCTCAACTTGGAAGGCTTTAAGAGGGAAGTGGACATGTTCATGGAGGAGAGGGCTATCCGTGGCTACTACTCAAAATGAATACTAGTCATGATGCATATCTATTCTCTACAGTATCAGAGGAGCATGCCCATTATATTAGGTGCTGTGGAACACAGGCAGGACAATGCTGCTGTAGTCTAATTGTTTGTGGGCTTCCTAGAGGCATCTGGTTGGCCACTGTGTGAACAGACTGCTGGACTTGATGGGCCTTGCTCTGATTCACCACAGCCTTTCTTATGTTCTTATGTAAAAGCCGATCAGACTCTGGTTGGGGTATGAGCCATGGACAAACCCCAGTCCTTGCACATAGTCCAGGCATGCACAAGCTGTATTTGCTTTCTTTAGCAATATCATTTAAATTAAATATAAATCAGAAAATTTTCCAATTCAGATTTCCCAGAAAACTCACATTAACAAAGTTTCTCTCACTGATACAGGTCCCTTTAAAAACACTGGGGAAAACTCAAGTTAATAAAAGCTTCAACCCAAGATGAAGCATCTCTTATTTACATGCATGTTTTTGTTTTTTTAAAACCCTGTTCTATAATAGGAATTATGCATAATGCGGGTGTTCTCCAATCTTGGTGGATAATCCAACAAATTTTAGAACACCAAGCTTAACTGCATAAAAACACTACTTAGCCCAGGCCTCAACAAATCCCAGATACCAGGTTGCCTGGAAGTTTTATCATGGTGTCCAGTTGTGCTGTGTATTTTTTTTTTCAAAAACACAATCCCTTAGTCCTCTTACAGCGCAATCCTAAAGAGAGTTATTCCAGTCTAAACCCATTTGTTTCAGTGGGCTTAGAATGGAGTAACTCTTCATAGGGTTGCACTGTTATTGACTCTCAGCTTGGCTGCTCCTCCTCCTAACAAAACATGTTCACTCCCCCTCCCCATCTATAATTAGAGGGGGGCTGCTAGTTTCCAAAAGCTCTACCCATCCTGATTGTTAGGGACAAGATGGTTATTAATGGGATGAAAAGGTGTAATGTAATATTCATAATGCATTAACACACCTAAGTAATGGAAATTGAAGCCCTGATATCTTTAAAAATTTTAATGGAAATGCCACTCGGGCATATTTGTAAATTAATCCCTGGGTTCTACTTATTCCCCCCCCCCCACAAAACATTTCTGCTGTTCTTCAAAAATGAGTGTTTTATATCTGGGTAAGAGATTAGCTTTTTATCATTTCAGAGGTAGCCATATTGGTCTGCAGTAGAACAACTCGAATCCAGTCCATTAGTACCTTAGAGATCAAAAAGGTTTTCGGGGATATGAACTTTCGAGATTAAAGCCCATACTCCAAAAAATCTTGTTGATCTCCAAGGTGCTGCTGGACTGGATTCTAGCTTTTTGTCATGGTGATGACAGCCAGGGTTACCTCTGTATCTGTATACAACATGCCTGTCATGGCACTAATAAAATTGTAATAAACTAGGGGGGGGGAGAGGTTAGGATTAGGACTTGTGCAAGCAGTCTTTAGAAAATGTGGTCACTAGAATGAGAAACATTGAAAGTCTGACTCCTAAATCCAAAGAAATTTGTCAAGGCCTGACCTAGCCAAAGAAAGATGTTGCTTATTAATATGAACACACAATGACTTGCACAAGAATGAACAAGGGATTCAGAAAGTAGAATTGTCCTTTTCAGGTAACAGCAAATGATGAGAAGGCATGCCTCAATCATTGGTTGATAGCCACTTATATGCATACAAATATATTCTTTCAAAGCAACTCAAAGCACCAATGACTAACCAAAGTTCTGCAAGAAAGATGGACTTTAAATGAAGAAAAGAAAGAAAAGAAACCAACAGTTTCTAAACTGTATGGGGTGTGTCAAGCAGAACATTAAATTTGATCCAATGAAGGTTCTGCAGGTACAAAACAAAGCACAAATTGTCAGAAACACAGATGTCAACACCAAGAAGGAAAACATCAAGCACTTTATCTAAATTAGCAACTCCAGCAATGTCAGTTTTGCAACCTAGCGAACACAGGCATCACTTGCTGTTTCAACTTAGCAGCGCTGAAATGACCCTGAGAGTTTTATCACATGGTCAGTAATAAAATCACGTAAAAACTTAACTATGTGGGCTTGTATGTGCAAGCTTCACGTTTATACTCAAAGGTTCATATACAGTCATGTAATGAACCCTAGTTACAGTTTCATGATGCACTGGCGTGCTACCGCTGTACACTAAAAAACAGAACTGAAATGTATTGTAGCCTTGCTTAGGCAAGTTTCCTTCAGAAGTCCAATGTTGCTGCCAAGCCTGATAGCCAGAATGTACCATCTCTCAACATGGATGCTAGATTTTAGCTAGCAGTAACCAACAGACATATTCAGCGTGAATGTATTTTTCTTCTTAGCCACACATACCTAAGGCTATCCTGAGCCCCGGAACAAGTTTCTGGCAAACATTCTTTCAGTGTCACAATTATCATCTGATGCTGACAGATTAATCTATTTGCTTTCAGATATGGACCCTTACATTTCCCAAAAAATGGCAATGTTTGGCCTGGTGGCCAAGAAAATCAAGGCAAAGCAAATCACGAAAGATGGGCATATTTTAATTTCTTAATTTCCATATTCTTTTAATGATTTTGGTTTTGTATATTTCAACTTGCTATACTGTTTTAGATTGTAACGGCCTACGGCCTTATACAATAAACTTGATCTGATCTGACCTAAGGCTATCTCCAAAACACTATGAGGATTAATTCAATCATCTGAGTTGTGTCACATGCTCTTGTCTGCCGTAAGCCTCGTCTATACATTTCACTGGATGGCATCCTACAGCCCGTGAGCATGTAAGCACACTAAATAGTTCCCCTTAAAATCACATAAATTCTAGAACTGTCAAAGGGGATTCATTCTACATACATCTTGCAGGTTCACTGGGCATCTGCTTCCTTCAAGCAATTAGCACTAAGCAACTTGTTTGAGGAAAATCATCACACTAGGAGATCAAAGTGCTGGTAACAGCTAGTGTGGCATATTGGATAGGAGTCATGAGCAATTAACAGGGAAGACAATATTCAAATATTGCATCTGCCATGAAATCCTCAACTGGTCTTAAGCAAATCACTATCTCCCAGATCTCATGTATAAGGGGATAATGATATTGACCATATGTGATACTGTCCATCTCAGAAGGTGGAGCACTAATGCTTATCATTTTTAGAAAGAAAAAGCAACCACAACAACAACCTCTGCAGTTCTTTGTTTTAATATTCACTTGGGCAGAAAAATTCTCCTTACAGCCTCCAGAACACACCCCCACATTTCCCAAGCTGTGAAATCCTTTTTATTACCACCAACGAAAAAATGTGTAGTTGGGAGGGAGAAGTTCACTGCAACCCTGCAGGCTAATTGGCAATCCTCCTTTGCGCTAATTACTCTGGCACTCTCATTTCTTGGTGGAATAAGTTCCTTAGAGCATTAATTAACGTCTCTGTATTCAAACACCGGTGTTTACTTCCAGGATATTTTTGAGAGAGGCTGCCGGGAAAGCATGCGTAACCTAAAACGGCCAGCTCGATGCTGATTAATATGAAACAAACACTTTAGCAGCTAGCATCATTCCCCAATTCCTTGCCTTCCCCGCCCCAGCTGCTCCCATCACAACATTCCCAGATAACCCCAAGGTTTGGAGACGGGCCGTGGCTCAGTGCTCGAGCATCTGCTTGGCATGCAGAAGGTCCCAGGTTCAATCCATGGCATCTCCAGGTAAAGGGACTAGGCAAGTAGGTAATTCACAGTGGGTAGCCGTGTTAGTCTGTCTGCAGTAGTAGAAAAGGGCAAGAGTCTAGTAGCACCTTAAAGACTAAAAAAAATATTTTCTGGTAGGGTATGAGCTTTCGTGAGCCACAGCTGAAGCTGAAAGCTCATACCCTACCAGAAAATATTTTTGTTAGTCTTTAAGGTGCTACTGGACTCCTGCCCTTTTCTACTAGGCAAGTAGGGGATGTGAATAGACCCCTGCCTGAGATCCTGAACAGCCGCTGCCGGTCAGAATAGACAGTACTGACTTGGATGGACCCAGGGTCTGACTCAGTAGAAGGCAGCTTCATGCGTTCAAGGGGGTTCCTTCCCTTGCCTGCTTCTCCTGCCCGCGCCCCGGTGTCTACGTGCCCTCCCGCCCAGGGAAACGTACTTGTGTGTGCGTGTTAAGTGCCGTCAAGTCGCTTGACCCTATGAACGAAAGTCCTCCAAAATGTCCTATCTTTGACAGCCCTGCTCAGGTCTTGCAAACTGAAGGCTGTGGCTTCCTTTATTGAGCCAACCCATCTCTTGTTGGGTCTTTATTTTTCCTGCTGCCCTCCACTTTTCCTAGCATGACTGTCTTTCCCAGGGACTCTTGTCGTCTCACGACGTGACCAAAATACGACAGCCGCAGTTGATTCATTTTAGCTTCTAGGGTCAGTTCAGGCTTGATTTGATCTATAACCCACTGATTGGTTGTTGTTTTTTTGGCAGTCCACAGTATCTGTCACACTTTCCTCCAACACCACATTTCAAAGGGATCTATTTTCTTCCTCAGTGGGTAGCCGTGTTAGTCGGTTTGCGGTAGTCCAAAAGGGCCAGAGTCCACCTTAAAGACTAACAAAAATATTTTCTGGTAGGGTGTGAGCTTTCTTCCTATTTTCTTCCTACCAGCTTTCTTCACTGTCCAGCTTTCACACCCATACATAGCAATAGGGAATACGGACTTACAGGCTCATAATTCTCCCCACCCCCACCCCCACCAGGATAGGAAGAGGGGGGGGGAGGCCACCGAAGGCCCCGCGCTCACCTGTGACGTCCAGCTGAGACGCGGCCCCGGAGCCCAGAGGAGGATGGGGAAGGTTAAGAGAGGGTGGGGGCGAGCCGAGCGGGGAAGGGCGGGCGGAGGCGAGGAGAGCGCCGGCCGGCCGGCCAGGGGCGGGCCGCAGGGAGGAAGGGAGACAAGGACGAGCAAAGAAGGCCGAGGCCGCCCGGTCTCGCTCCGAGCAGGAGGCGGAATGCGCGGAAACCCGCTCGCCCGAGAGCGCCTCAAGACCACTTCCGGTCCTCGGCGGAAGCTCTCCCCCCACCCCGCCCCCCCAAAGCCAGCGACCATAGAGGCAATACGGGGCGAGCGGCTAGACGGAGGTCGCCGTTAAGGCCCGAGAGGGCAGAGAACGGCTTGGCTGTGTGTCACGTGACGTCGAGGCGGCCGTTGAAGGGCGGCCGTTGAAGCCTCGTTAGATTCCGGGGGGGGGGGGGATTTTAAAACAAAACATGCAAACAAATAAAACCGGAAACAGGAGTTTGCAGCCTAACAACATTCACGCAAGCATAAGCTTTCACGATTGGAGCTCATTTCAACAGATACACATGAGTGGAGTTGTTTCGAATTTCCTGGGGTTGGACTAGATGACCCTGGTGGTCCCAATTCTATGATAGAATATCATATGATAGAATATCCTATCAATATGCCTTATACTGAATCAGACCATCAAGGTCCATCCAAGTCAGTACTGTCTACTCAGACCCGCAAAGGCTCTCCAGGGCCTCAGGCTGAGGTCTTTCACGTCACCTCCTCGCCTAGTCCCTTTAACTGGGGATGCCGGGGATTGAACCTGGGGACTTCTGCATGCCAAGCAGAGGCTCTACAAACCGAGCCACAGGCCCTCCCCTAAATCCATGAGACTCTATTCATCTGATGCAGAAAGGCGGGGTGGGGGAAAATGTTTCAAAGCAAGATCAAAAAAAAAAGGGGGGGGAGAATCACTCCCAACTATTGTTATGTAGGGAAAGTAGGAAAAATATAAACTCTAGGGCAAAATAAATAGGCATTGATGGAGGTGTAAGTAATATACAAGTATAAGTAATTATAGGATGGGGTGTGCAAGATACTAGCATCTAAAGTGCACGAGGAATTCCGGGTCACTGTTAAAACCTGGGTAAATAGTTTGGGACGTAATAAATTGGAATCAAGCAATTTGATTCGAGGTTTGCTTGTGGGGAAACAGCCTGTGCACGTGTCACAGGGAATGCATGCACATCCCACCTGTACGTTCATACATCTGTTTGCAAAAGTGAGCCAACACGCATTCACTTTATGAATGAATGAAACCTGGGACCAATACCTGAATAACTGTGGGTTTTAAATCACATGTTCAGCTGTACATGCATTGAACGTAACACGATAATCACACACCTACGAAGAAAAATCAAGCGGACACCGAACACACATTCATTCTTTGTAACTGGTGAACAGGGTTAGTGAGTTCAGCAGCAGAGCAGGAGCTCTGTCTACTAGAGATTCCACCTTCTGTCTGTTGGCATCTGTAATTTACAGGAAGCAGTGGTTGGCCAAGACCTGCCTCTGCCTGACTTTAAAAAAAATGCCTTATTTATAGCCTGCCTTTCTCACAGGGACTCAAGGCGGATAAATACGGATCATGTTGTGCCACTTTGAAAAATATTACATTGGGGTTCAAAGGCGGGAGCCACAACGGCGAAAGCACTTGCAGAAGCCCCTGTTTGGGTTGCCAACCTCCAGGTACTAGCTGGAGATCTCCCGCTATTACAACTGATCTCCAGCTGATAGAGAAAATGGCCACTTTGGCAATTGGACTCAATGGCATTGAAGTCCCACCCCTCCCCAAAACCCTGCCCTCCTCAGGCTCTGCCTCAAAAACCTCCCGCTGGTGGCAAAGAGGGACCTGGCACCCCCAGCCACAGTACATAATACTGAACTAGATAGCATTGTCAAGATCCATCTATCCCAGGATAGTCTTATTGACTAAAATTGGATTACTCCATAACATTTTTAAAATAAAATTTTATTATTTCAAACATAACAAACATACACACAACATTGCAATATCATATTCGTATGTGTGGCTCCTTATCTAAAACATAACTAGAACAAGTTATTTATTTGCATCCCAATAAACAAAAAGATTATATTTTATCACGTTATATTTTATCTCCCTTATACAGAATTAACCATATGACATTTCATTTTTATACTACAGCTACTGGTTCAACTACTTTAAAGTCTGACAATTAATTAATTGTATATATATATATATAATATTCTTCACAACAGAACAAATCATTACTTTCCACTATCCACTATTCAAAAACTATGGTTATTAAGCTACATAATATCTTGGTATAATAACAAAAGCTTCCCTTCTATAGGCTTGTTTCACTTTGTGAAAGTTTACACACGAGTTTGGGTTTCACTTCCATTGAGACAACAAGGAGCATCCCTTGAGAGTTTTTATGAGTATGTGACGCATGCCAAGTGTACCGTGCTCAATTTGTACTGGTTCGTGGTGCAGCCACCCTTGCAAGCAGGTCTCTCGATCAAAGTCACACAAGATAATTACCATTACCATTTTATGGGTAAGAATGAAATTAAGTGGGTTGTCAAAGACTGTCCACAGCCTGATCCTTTGTGGAGTCAGGCATACCTACCTTAATTGAAAACAACAGGTTTAGGCATGCCCAACTATGTAGAGGAACCAGATGTTGAGGAGTTCAAAACAGAAGGAGGCTTTGAACTCCAATGTAATATTTTTCAAAGTGGCACAAAGTTATCCGTATTTATGTGTCACCTTCAATGTGCATGGTGCACAAGAGGAGAGGTTCCTGTTACACAACTGGCCCACAGGATGCCATATATTGTGTCAGAGACCACTGGTCACATGAACACATGAAGCTGCCTTAAACTGAATCAGACCATCAAAGTCATCATTGTCTACTCAGACAGGCAGCGGCTTTCCAGGGTCAGGCAGAGATCTTTCACATCACCTGCTTGCCTAGTCCCTTTAACTGGAGATGCTGGGGATTGAACCTGGGACCTTCTGCATGCTGAGCAGATGCTCTACTAACTAAGCCATGCCCCCTCCCATCTAGCTCAGTATTACTGGTAGCAGCACTCCAGGGTCTCAGGCAGAGAAGGGCCTTTCCCATCACCTGCCATCTTTTAGCTGAAGATGCCAGGGATTGAACCTGGCACCCTCATCACGTAATGTCTGTGCTCTCCCTCCTTCTAGAAACCCTTTGTCTTGTAGAAGTCACCTCAAAGTGGAACTCGAACCCACTTCAACCCTCTTTCCCCTTGCAGGCCTCTTTTGCCCACTGAGCTATTAGCTTGGTCAACTACTGCATACAACAGTGTACAAGATAGGATTTATTGCGTAGGGCCAAAGGCTATTACAATTAGGATGTGCAAAAGGGAACAGAGAAGCTACAACAAAAACAATAATATAATGTTTGGAGTAAGTTAAAACACACTAAAAACACATAAGCACCTTCCCTATGTACAAATAAAGTAATTCAGCCTTTAGCCTGAGCTCTGGCTTGCATTTTTCTGGATGCCAAGAAAAACTGTGCCACTCTATAAGAAACATACTGGTCCATACTGGTCCATACTGGTAGGGTTGCCAGGTCCATGTCTACTTATGAGACGCTATGGGTGTTTTCTGTTTCATACACTGTGCCATTTATATTCGCAGGGCCAGCCAGAGACCAAATGGCCCGTTTCCAGCGCCCCTCTTATTTATTTATTGCTCCCCCCAATCTAAATTTATCCTCGCACCAGCAGCCTACCTCCGTTATTTAGAGATAAACAGATATAGAAGGGCCTTTAGCCTGGTTAGGTGCGCAGCCTTTCACTCTCCATGCTAGAGGGGAAATTTAAGAAGATACCTAGGGCGGAGAGATTCTGCCCCTGTAAATCCGGGGATCTAGAAACTATTGAGCATGTCCTTCTATACTGTAATTTTTATACAATACCTCGCTCTAAGTTTATTGAGCCCCATATACAGAGAATGGGACCCGACAGGGAAAGAGATCGAAAAGCTCCTACAAGGTGATAACTCCTTTATTACCTCTCAGGTCGCAACGTTTTGTACAGCAGCAATGAAAATACGTCATCATAGAGTATTCTCTTAGCCCAAATGCTAGAGGTAATCTGGTTGATATTTTAAGTGAATTAAGACTTGGACTGTAAATTGTTGTCTGTAATTTTATCTGGCTAAGGGCCGTAAATAAACAATCTAATCTCTCTTTATTTGATTATTTATTTCTAAAATCTCTATGCTGCCTTTTTACCCAAACAGGGTCCCCAAGGAAGCCAACATTAAAACATTTCAACAGTGAAACAGCATTTAAAATAGAGTATATATAAAATATTTAAACGCTTCAGTAAAAACACAGAAACATGGTGTACCATGGATCTGGTCTTCGTCAGTTTCTGAATCTGTTGTCAGGCAGCCTCGGACAGTGTGTGTGCTTGTTCAGGTTTCTTGGCATAAAGCAAGACAGGTGTGAGGAAACCTTACTCTGCTGACAATAAGAAATAGACAGATCTCCAGTTATCTCTGGTGCTCGGCAGGGACCAAGATGAAAACATATGCTGGAAATTAAAGTACCGGAATGGTGAAGTGCCCCAAATAAAGGTATTTTACCTGTGGCACTATTAACTGCCCCGTGTACATAAACAGGTGCAGGAATTCTCCTTTTAGACGTGACACCCATGTAGATAAATGCGTGTCAAGAACCCCACCCCCTTCCTCTCTTTCCTCTTGCTTTCTATTGACATAATCTGCATAAAAGCACAAACATTCCTCAGTCTGCAACATTCCAACCTCTGCCGGATTTGCTCTGCCTTGCTAGCTTGTTATCTCATTACAAAGACCTTTGCAAAAGAACTGCTTTGCACTTGCTTTACAGAGACTGTTTGTTAAGAATGACAGCATGAGAAAAACAGCAAAGTATCATTATTGAAGGAATTGAAGAGAAAGTGTATAAAAGGTCAATCAATGCTAAATGAAGATGTGATTCTTTCTTTTGCTTTTGGGCTGGAGAGATTTGATCCCAGCGTGTACTGTTTAAAACTTGACACCATTAAATAGTAAGCTGTTAAAATAATTCCTGACCTCCAGTGCGTTATCCTGGATCGGACCTATCTGGATAGCATTTTTCTAGGCATAACAAAGGTATGGTACACCCTGTCCTGGATGGCCCAGGCTAGCTTGATCACATCCGATCTCAAAAGCCAAGCAGAGTCGGTCCAGGTTAATACTTCACAGTGGATAGCCGTGTTAGTCTGTCTGCAGTAGCAGAAAAAGAGCAAGAGTCCAGTAGCACCTTAAAGACTAACAAAAATATTTTCTGGTAGGGTATGAGCTTTCGGGAGCCACAGCTCACTACTTCAGATACAGCTAGAATGTGAATCCATCTGTCTTTAAGTAGAGGAGAGTGAATTCAGACAAGCATTAGTATGTAAATGTTAACAGTATGTACATGTGAATAGCAGGCGTGATGGGATTAGGTGTGGTATGCAGAAGAGTCTGTGATGTCCAGGGGAGAGATGGGTGTGGAGAAATCAGCACTGGTAATGAGCCATGAATGCAAGGCCTTTATTCAGCCCAGGTAAATGCATTGTCTTTAGTTTGAATATCAACTGTAATTCAGCAGTTTCTCTTTCCAATCTCCCTTTGAAATTCCTTTGTAAGAGAAATGGACATAAATGGACATAAGTCTGACATCGGAAACCACAATATTCAAAAACCAGTGGGAGAACATTTCAACCTTCCAGGACATTCTGTTGCAGATTTAAGCGTAGCAGTTCTCTTACAAAGGAATTTCAAAGGGAGATTGTTAGTCTTTAAAGTGCTACTGGACTCTTGCTCTTTACTACTACAGGTTACTACTTGGATGAGAAGCCTCCAAGACCAGGGTTTGGTACACAGAGGCAGCAAGCCACCTTTGCTGGGTTCATCTCTTGCCTTGAAAACCACAGCATTTATTGATTCATTTGCTTTATTCATAGTCCGCCTTTCTCACTGAGTTTCAGTGCAACCCAATAGGATGAGACTACTAGGGTCAACAACTCTGGGTTGGGAAATTCTATTTCACCAGTCAAGCCGGAGTAGGTTGTAGCTCTTAAAGCCTTAATTTAAAAGTTACTAAACCCAGTTTTAATACTGACAGCCTTAACCTCCCCTCCTCTCACCTTGCAGTTCAAATCCTCCTTCTCATTGGCTCTCCCATCTACCCATCCCTCGCTCCTTGCTAATCCCATTGGCTCCTTGCTAGCCCCACCTTTTTCATTGTATCCAACCCCCAATTTTCATTTCCCCCCTCCCTCCGGCTGTTTGTCCCCGCCCCTTTTTTCCTTCGACGTCCTTGCGCTATTCTGCTCTGGCCCTTGCTCAGCCTCGCCCTCGGCGCTGTCGGCTCCGTCCCGATTGGGCAGGCGCCCGGCAGGCGGACGCCTCCTCGCTACCGATTGGCTGGAGGAGCCGTGGCCTTTTCGTGCCTCGTTGCGGTGGCGCGATCGGCCCACGGCGTGACGCACGGGCCTAAGCGGGCCCCCATTGGTCGGGGACGCGGAGGGGCGGGGCGACCGGCGATGGGGCGCGCGGTGTGGCGGTTGGCGTCCGTTGCTGCGGTTGTGGGGCCAGGTGGGGAAGGCTCTGCCGCGCGCACTCTTTCTTCGGCCGCCTCTCGGGTGCGTCGCAGTGGGTGCCTCCGCCCTAGAGACTTCCCGCCGCCGCTTGCTTCTGTCGGCCTGAGGGGCAGGGCGGTGTGGCCTGGAAACGGAGAGCGGTAAGGACGGGAAGGGGGCGACGGGTGCCCAAGAGGGTCAGTCGCGGGGTAGGGGGGGGGAGGCGCTGCAAGAGCAGGAGGAGAGCCCCGCTGAGCCTCTGCCGCTCCGTCGAGTCCCCCACACGGAGCAGGGCGTGAGGGCAGTTACGTTTTCTCTGCCGTTTCTTTCCGGGGGGGTACACTGCGCCTGTGCATGGAGGTTCCATTTCACCGCTGCTGCAGCGAAGAACTTCCATCTCCAGGTCAGGCAAGGGCCAATTTCGAGCACTTGTGCCGAGAACTGGGGGCACAGGACAAACTGGAAACCTTGCCGTGCGGCCGGCTCTGTGGCTCCCTTGCCGGAGGGTCAGAGAGTATAGTGGGTAGAACGTCAGACCATGATCGAAAAGCAATTGGTTAAAAGGATTGGTTATAATGGAAATAGAATTATATATGATATCAATTTACTAGAAAACAATATATGTTAAATGAGAGCTAGGGAGAAATGGAGGATTTATAAAACAGTTAAATTTTAATGGAAATAGTTAAATGCTTTTTACTATACTAATCCACTTATATGTAAGGAGATTTACTATTTCTTTTTCTATTTACTTTTTTTTAATTATCTCTCCTTTATATGACATTATTAATTATAAAAATCTATTTTTTTTCTTTTTTTCTTATTTTGCTATGGAAAATATGATAGAGATTAATAAATATTAACAATAGAACTAGGATTAGAAATGTATGCAAAAGAGATTACCAATTTGTTGCAAGACGTAGGGAGATGTAGGAGAAGTTCAATTTTTGATTATTTATATATTTTTAACAAAGCTACCTATCTGTTACTGCTTCTTACTGTTTATATCTTTGTTAAACCCTGTGATTAATAATTTTGGAAAAATAAAAAATTTGTTTAAAAAAAAAAGAATGTCAGACCAGGACTTCAGGGGGCTGAGTTCAAGTTCCCACTTAGCAGCCAAGTTCATTGGATTGGCTTTCTTTCAGCCTAACCTACCTCACCCAGGGTGGTGGTGGTGGGGGTTTAGTCAAACTGGAGTAAGGAAAGAATAATGTATGCCATTTTGAGCTTTGGGGGAGGGACAGTGATAAAAAATGTTGTCTTCCTTGTCCTTAGATGTAGCTTCCTTCTTTCTTCTTCTCTCCCCCCCCCCAGCCATTACTGGTATATTATATTGGTTATGCTTAAGTGAGGTGTACTTGAGTACATGCTTAAGTGAGCATGTACTCAGTACCTTGAAATGTGCTATTTCATAAGTATGTTTGGGATTGTAGCCTTTCAGATCACTTCTTTGTCTGATATGTCTGTATTCTTATGCATCTTGCCTTGCAAAGTGCCAGCTAAAACAAGTAAAGACTGAACACTTTTTGAGGAGGGTGAGCATTCTGGATGAAGATCAAAGAAGCAATGTACAAACTTTAGTTATTGGGAGGGGGGTCCTGAGGATAACTTATATAACTATCGTATTCTAGGTGCAAAATTCCAGATCATACTTATTTAATATATATTTTATCCTGCTTTTCAGCATTCTGGCATGTGATTTGAATTGTGGCCTACTCCAGAATTCTAACGAGTATTTTATTTATTTACTTACTTAAAATTGCTACCCTGCCTTTCAGCCCTCATAAGGACTACCAAGATGACTGATGAATTAAAAACATAATGAAAACCAAATCTTAAGAACCACTAAAACAAACAAAAAGCACACCGTTAAAACCAGAGCTGAAATACACATGCAAAACGATAAAAACATAAAACAACAATTAAACACTATGCCATTCTGGTTCTCAATGCAGTAACCAAAATGGTTACAGGAATCAGAGTTTAATATATGACAACCTTCGTTCAATACAAAGGGTTATCCAGAGGTTCTGTTCTAATGTTGGAGGCTTCTTCTAGTAGAAGGCTGTTTAAACTAGAGAAAGACTAGCAGAACAGAATCCATCTCAAAAATGATCCTCGGAGGAAATAAGCCTGATGTTGGTAGGTCAGGTACAAGCTATAACTGACTGTACACATTAGTTTCTCTTTTTATAGAAAATGTGTAACTGGTGAACCTTTTAACGAAGTGATCAGTATGGTTGATTAAATATATAATTGTTTTGGGGGGGTGCTTTTTTCTGAGTGACCTTTTTATAATTCGTATTCGTCTTAGGAAGATCAATATTGCAACCATGCCAGAAATAAATACAGATGATCTGGATGAGCAGCAAGTACAGCTGCTGGCAGAGATGTGCATCGTTATTGATGAAAATGACAACAGAATTGGAGCGGATACCAAGAAGAACTGCCATCTCAATGAAAACATTGAAAAAGGTATTTCAGAATTTTCCAGTTCATTTCATGTAAAGTTGAAAGCCTCAGTTGGACATTGCACTTGACCTATCTGATACAACTCAAGCGCCTCCAGGGGTTTTGGTCCAGTTTTACAAGATAAAAAGAAAACCTGAGGATATGAAACCAGAATACAAGACTAATGTAGGTGAACCAACTGATCTTGTAAAACCATCTCCAAGACCGGTTTGAATTGCTGATAGGCTTTTTTGTGTACTGAAAGGGAAGTTGAAAATCTCCTTGCACTTGCTAACTGGCTTCCAGGTACCCACAAATTGCTCACTTTCTCTACCCTGCCATTCCATTTAGCTTTCCCCTTGTGGGGAGCTGCAGATGTTTGCTCCAAATATTGATAGAGGTGTATAAAATGAGCCAAGATGCTTATTTTCCCTTGTACAGACAAAATGTCTTTTGGCTCTAGCATATAAGCACCTACCTTGTATTTCTGTTTAACAACAAAAAGGTCTCCAGGCAACTTACAAAAGATGTATTGACATCAGTTGACTCTAGTGGCTTTTGATTGAATGGCTGGCTATTAAAATCTGGAAGATAATAGGTGTCATGCCATGTCAGGGATGGAAGCGTGTATCAGTCATGTTTTCATGTGTATCACTTCTGCTCAATCTGTTAAGTCACCCTTTGGATACACTTTTCTTATGGCCAGAATATGTTGCCCTTGCTAGGGTTTTAAGACTGAATGGCTTCATTTGGAGTTCCACATTTGAACAACAGCCTATCTGAATAAAGACACAAGGACAGGCAATGTTACCTGTGCCCAGCTTAATGGAAGGATCAGCTTGTGGCTTGCTGGAGTTCATGTGGGAAACTGACATTTGTGCTCAGCATAATATTTTCCCCGAAGGTCAGAGAGACACAAAACAAATCCAGAGTTTCCATTCTGTTCCGGTGTGTTTGATGTTATATTTTGCTATCAGTTCTTGTGCTGAGCATGTAAAAGGTAAAGGTCCCCTGTGCAAGCACCGGGTCATTCCTGGCCCATGGGGTGACGTCACATCCTGACGTTTCCAAGGCAGACTTTGTTTGCGGGGTGGTTTGCCAATGCCTTCCCCAGTCATCTTCCCTTTACCCCCAGCAAGCCGGGTACTCATTTTACCGACCTCGGAAGGGTGGAAGGCTGAGTCAACCTTGAGAGATCGAACTCAGGTCGTGAGCAGTTTTTGACTGCAGTACTGCAGCTTAACATGGGGCTAAGTATGTACTTGTATTTAAATTGACTCCAGTGAAGCTCTCCAAACTAAATTGTAAGAGGATCTTCAAGCAAATAGTTGACTAATAAGAGAGCTTACTGTAATTCTTCTCTTTTAAGCAGAAAAGCTCGCAGTTGTGCTTAGAATACTAGCTAATGTTATATTATAGGAACAGAAGTTTTCTCCTTTGCCCAATATGCATTTAAAATTAAAATCTGGTGTTAATTGAAAACAAGGATTGAATTTGCTGTTGTTTAAAGTACAACATTTTGAAAAATTACTTACATATCTCTGTGTTACAGGACTGCTGCATCGTGCTTTCAGTGTTTTCTTGTTCAATTCCGAGAACAAACTGCTTTTGCAACAGAGATCAGATGCAAAAATCACTTTCCCAGGTCTGTTTCTTAATAATCTTGATTTCATAATGCAATATTGATTATGCACAATTATGAGATGGTCTTACATAGAGAAGTTTGTGTTTGGTTTCTGTTTTCTTATGAACAAACAAACTGATTAAAAATGTCCAACCTATTTTCAACTAATGGTTTTCCAACTCTGAGTGGAATAAAAATTCAGGCTTGGAATCCAATAGTGAAATCTATGCAAGAGTATACTATATATAGTAAGTATAGTGTAAGAGGACTTTGAAATCAGTGACACTGGTGAAACACTGATCTTCTGAGTGTTGCTCGATTCCGACTTCCATGAGCAGAGTGGAACTTGTGGAAGAAACTGTTCCTTCTTCTTGACCCCCCCCCCATTCCATGAAAACCCATTGCTAAAAGTGTAAGGAGATTCTTAAGAAGAGCATGGGATGTGGTGTTGCGGGGGGGCAGTGGGAAGGGGGAATTGGCAGAATTTTAACTCTTGCGTGAACAGAATAGGAGCTTGTGCAAGGGAGGCAGTTTTCGTTGATTTCTCTCATTTCACTGCAGCCCCCTGAACAATATCCCACAGTTCCCAAGACTCCCCCAAACCTTGGGAATGACTTCTCAGGGAGCCCATTTAGTCCTTTGCAAAATGTAAATAAAGTTGATGGGATGGACCACTTGTTTCACTGTATAGTCTGTGACTGTGCTACACAATATTAATCCACATATATGCTTTGTAGATTGTTTTACCAACAGCTGTTGCAGTCATCCCCTCAGCACACCACTAGAGCTGGAAGAAAATAAGGCAATTGGAGTTCGACGAGCAGCACAAAGACGCCTCCAAGCGGAGTTGGGCATTCCACTGGAACAGGTAAATAATATTCCGCCTTCAAAGAATGACATCTCTGTGGGGAAAGGAGCTGAATAGCATCTAGCTGTATTTGGAGCCCTAAATACTAATTAGAGCTAATTGGAAACTCCCTTGTTTCCAAAGTTTTAGCCTTTGGGACTATGTGTCTGTCACAATTCCAGGAAACAATGTTTTTCAATAGGCAAAATGGCCAACACCTTATAGGTGCCAGGCAACCAAGAATGGGGACAATGCAGAAAAGAACCTGCCAGTATCCAAAACCAGCATTTTAGATTCGTGTTAACTTCTTTATGCTAAATGTGATCAGAGAATCATGACAAGTATGTACATAGATGTAGTTAGCAGTGGTCTATGTAATTTGCCTAGCAGTAGATCAGGAAACCTAGTGTTTTTTTTTTGTGTGTTTTTTTCAACAATCCTTGAGACCAACAAGGAGTGCATTTAAGTCAGTGCTTGTATTAAAACTGCTGTTAGAAATTAAAGCAAAAAAGCAGTTCCCCAACCCTCCAAATGCTGAAATCTGGTGTTCTCTTTGTGGAGAACAGGCTTTCATCGAGGGGTTCTGAAAAGGTGCCTATCTCTTGGCCATCAATCTTACACAGTTTTGGATTGTAGGTAACTCCTGAAGAAATCTTCTACCTGACCAGAATTCACTACAAAGCCAGGTCCGACGGGATCTGGGGAGAACATGAAATCGATTACATCCTGTTTGTGCAGAAGAATGTGATGCTGAATCCAGATCCAAATGAAATTAAGAGCTGCTGCTATGTGACACAGGAAGAACTGAAGGAACTACTGGAAAAGGCATCACGAAATGAAATTAAGATCACTCCCTGGTTCAAACTGATTGCAGAGACTTTTCTCTTCAAGTGGTGGGATAACCTGAATCATCTGAAGAAATTTGTGGATCATGCTAAAATACACAGAATGTGAAATTAAATGTGCTGATATAAAAGGGTGCAATAGCCTTTAAAAAAAACACTGATAAATTACACGTTTGAATAACTGTTTTTAAACATACTGCAACATGGCAGTTTAATTAGGAAGAGGTTCCTTAACAATGAAGGGAATTTGCTGTTGTGTGGGATTGTTTGGATGACTTATTGCTTACCTCTTTCCTTTCACTTAAACAGTTTATAGTGCTAAAAAAAACTGCCAGTGAGTATGCTCCTGTCAGAATTTGTTACTAGCACCTGACATTTTGGTACTAACTGGCTACTTGCTCAGGGTAGGTGTATGCTGGTCAGAATCCAGAGAGCGCTATAACTCAGTTCCCTGTGCAGCTTTACCTGGAGAAGTGCTTTTGAGAATACCAAGTTCTAAAGCAGCTTAAGATAGCAAAGAGAAGGGGGTCAGCTGTGGCAAGGCAGTGAGCAATCCCACAAGGCATATAGAAGCTGGGGACAGAAACAAATAGGGGTGCCTGCTGCAACTTTCCCCCCTAGCCCTAAAGGCTATATTATAATCCTGTTGGAGATGCTAGGAAAGGCAATTAGGCCACACCCAGCTGAGACCTGGCATGTTTCAGTCACACATTTTGAATGTTGGGCAGCTGAAGCATCAATTGAAGGTTAGAGGCTCCAGTAGTTCCTGTTCACCTGGAAATGCACTAGGCTAAATCAACTGTTTCTGAAGAGAACAAAAAAGTAGGTGGTGGTATTTCAAAACGAGGAAGATCAAGTCAAGGACAAAATCTAAAAATACCTTCCTTATGCAGGTTATTAAAAATTAAAATCCTGGTGAACCTTAGATTTTCGGGTAGACTTGGAAGCCTTTGAAAGGCAATAGTGTAGCGCATTATTTAACCGAAGACTAGGGACAGTCCATTATTGTGTTTGTAATTACTAAAAAATCTTCTGAGTCATGAAAGTCTTAAGAAATTACATTACTTTGAACAAAAACAAAATTGCAAGTGGTTTAAGTGTGGAAGTGTAAGTTAGTAAAAAAATGTATTTTGTACAAATTTATTTTCCCCCTCAAAAATAAAAAAACATGGGCAAAATATGGAGAGTTCATTTTCCATGCTATAAAGAGGTTTTTGGACTTCTTAAATAACAGCCTTTTCTGAAGCAGAGAGGACTTTCGAAAGCAGTTTGTGATGGGGCTGTTTTTTAAAACTTGCATACAGTAATTAAAGAGAAATGCTGTTTTCATATCAAGACAAATCCTGCAACCTGAGAAGTTGAGCACAATGCTACATTTCTCTTGTATCACATATTCCACTTCTATCACCTTAGTCATCCTTTATAGACCATACGTTTTCCAGCTTGTCTTAATTAGTTTCCCCCATGCAATGTAAAAGAGAAGTTGCATACAAAACTCAGCTCTCCGGCCTCTACCAGCTCCTGCTGCCCAAAGCCTTAAAACCAAGATCAACAAGGCCTGAATTTGGAGCCTTCTGCATGCAAACCATGTGCTCTACCATTAAGCTACAGGTTCATCCCCTTTGTTCAATAAGTCTGTTTACTATCCTTAGTTTAAAGTGATGGTGTGACTTCAATAAGACTATTTGAAACACCAAAGTTTAAGCCACCAGTTAAATAGATTTAACAACCCTCCAAGCATTCCATGCAGAGATAATGTGGCCTATCCTGGAAGTAAGCTGTTACATTTCCTCAGGAACATGAGTTTACATAACTAGGTTAGGTTGTGGACATTTCTTGGCGTTTCCAAAATTCAAACATTTCCACAAGAAGTTTTTCTTACATTTTTAATTTGTTTTAGTAAAAGATAGCCGTTCCTTTTATCGTCCACTGTTAGCCACTTATCTTCTCTGGTTTGTACCAGATTTCCTCTTGCCAGAAAACAGATGCTTGGGCTTAAGGTCAAACACGTGCCTGTCCCCCTCGCCTTTCCTGCCCAACCGATTCATTTTCTTCTGAGCTTTCTTCATCATGGTTTTAGTCTTCTTCACCATCTACACAAAGATATAAAGTCACAGAAGTGCAATCATGTTTCTGTACTTAAGCTTTTCCCAAACACCTTGAAAAGCAACAAACTGTCACTTTGTTTTATAAAGATGGCCATATCAGATGTCACCCCCAGTGGATTTGGTTGACTAAAGAATATTCCCAGAAACAAATGTGAAGCTGGACACACTGGAGAAAATTATGTCCTGCTGTAAGCAAGATCCATTTTACAAGAAGCAGCAGGACAATGATCTAACTCAGGTCTTTCAAATATTGGAAGTGCCCTCGCAGAATCTCAACACTGCAATGCTGTTGGATTATAGAGACAAAAACTTTGATAGGTTATTTAAGCTCACATGTTAACTGGAGCTCCTGGCCCCACGCACCTCTCCTTGCTATGGGTTATCTTATTTCACTAGGGCACTATTTCTTTCACTTCTTCATCCTATGTTTTCCTGCCTTCTCTGCCCCTCTGATTTTGGGGAACATCTCAGCTAATCACTGTCAGAGGCTTCGCCAACATCTCTCTTGGTGCATCTGTATAAAAGTATCGGTGAATTTGCTTCTCAAAGTAAACTGTCTTCTCCCCCACCCTTAAAAGAAAAAGCAAATGCACTCTGAAAATACAGTATTAAAAGAATGGCGAGACATATGAAAAATTGAGCTTCAATATATCGTTAATTTTTAAAGGTACTTTTCAGGACTGTTCAAACAATTTATGTTCCATGGAACCCAGATTCTTCATCCTCGCCCCCACAAAATATTATAGCAAAACTACATGAACTCAGTTGAGTTCAAAGTGCTTTTAAACAAACCCCTAGCATCTATTTAATCACAATAACACAAAATGTCTGTTTTATATTAAGACAAATTACTATAAAGTGTCAACAATGTTAATAAGCCAAAGCAGACCTTTGCATCTCGAAGACCGGATACATCACGAGGTGTACGTGAGGAGCTCCGACTTCGTGCAACAGACGTGGGCGGTTCTGACTCCTCTCGTTTACGTTTCCGGGTCACGCTACGGGATCGTCTTGCCTGGGCCACGTAATGAGCCTGAAAAGTCACAAAGAACCCCGTGAAATGCAGTCATAAGCCGTGATGGTGGTGACAACCAGCTCATGTGACTTCAAAAGGGAATCAGACAAATCCACTACATGTAATAGCCCACTGGCATGACAAAAGTATGGGGGGAAATGGTAGAGGCCTTTACGGACTTGGGGGACTCCCCATGTGTGAAGAAGAACAGGGCTATAAATCAACCCAAAGAAAAATCAAAAAGGGCACGGTGAGCTCAAAATATTTCTGAGGGAATTGAAAGTGGAGAATAGCTGAGTGTCCATCAAATTAAAAGAAAAGGAGAAAAAGCAGTTAGCTGGCTCAAGCCCTTGAGAGTTCATGGAGAATCCTGGAAGGGGAGATTTCAAAACTGTTCTCCCCCCACCCAGTGATTCAGCACAGATCCCCAGCTCGACAAAATGGATACTAGTCATGATGCATACCTATTCTCTCCAGGATCAGAGGAGCACGCCTGTTATATAAGGTGCTGTGGAACACAGGCAGGACAATGCTGCTGCAGTCGTCTTGTTGTGGGCTTCCTAGAGGCACCTGGTTGGCCACTGTGTGAACAGACTGCTGGATTTGATGGACCTTGGTCTGATCCAGCATGGCCTTTCTTATTTCTTATGACAACAAATATCAGCTATGGTGGCTCCATGAAATGTTCCAGTGTACCTCTGATTAGCACTTGCTAGGGGAGAGCCATGAGACAAATGTTGCCTCCACACCCAGCTCCTGGGCTTCCCAGAAGAACTGTGGGAAATGGGATGCTGGACCTGATGGACCTTTGCTGTGACCCAGCTAGCTTCCCAGAATGTTCCTGAAACCACTTCTTCTAAATTAGATGCTCAAGTGATCAGACACTGTGCTAAAGTCACTTTTGTCAAAGGTTTGCAGCTAGTCACATGTAAAACGATCATGGGTCATTCCATGTTCCCCCTCCTCCCAGCAGTCCTTTCAGAACCAGGAAAAGTTGGTTCCCAGGGTTGCAGGACCCACGTGGACTAATAAACTGCACTATTGCACTGAGGGAGGAAAACAGGCAAAATTCTCTCCTTTCCCATGCATCAGAGCAGCTCTGCTGACAGAAGAAACAGGAAGGGCAATTTCCTCTCTGCAGTCTCCCGACCCATGCAGCCATTAGTCCTAATGTGTCCTGCCACCTTAAAAAGGTAACGGTAGTCCCCTGTGCAAGCACTGGGTCATTACTGACCCATGAGGTGACATCACATCCCGACATTTACTAGGCAGACTATGTTTACAGGGTGGTTTGCCATTGCCTTCCCCAGTGTTCTACACTTTACCCCCAGCAAGCTGGGTACTCATTTAACCAACCTCAGAAGGATGGAAGGCTGAGTTAACCTTGAGCCGGCTACCTGAAACTGACTTCCGTTGGGATTGAACTCAGGTCATGAGCAGAGCTTTTGACTGCAGTACCGCAGTTTACCACTCTGCACCACAGGGCTCTATATCCTGCCACCTTAGGAATCAACTTTTCCTGGGTCTTAAAGAACTGCTGGGAGAAAGAGAACATGAAACCGTTCGTGACCATCAGCAAATTCCACTGGTAGGCTGCTGAATTCAACTCAATATTTTAAGGGTAGGACACATCCTGCTTTAAAAGGACAAAACTTAATTTTCCAGAAACAATAGGGATTTCAAGTGAGAATTCAAATGATAAGGTTCCCCCTACTGTATTCCTTTAACATTACTCTATTTCCTGAAACCAAAAGAAGTGGAACGATGACCTGTTAAAATAACAAAAACAAGGTACGTCAAAAACCAACTTTTAAAAAATAGTATTTACGTAACTCACTTCATTTTTGTCTGTCATGTCCACTCCAAGATCACTCATCTCCTTCTCTAATTTCTTCCGTTGGACCTACAGCAACAAGGAACCCGTTATTTTCTGCATCAGCCATATATTTCTTATTTTGTATTGATGCAGCACTGAGGAACAAGGAAGACATTAAATACGAAAACCGCAAGAGATACTCTGTGGTGAAAAAATGTACACGGAAAGCAACAGCTGGATGCACCTGGATGAGAAAACATAGTTTGACCCCCTACCATGCTTCACTGCCCCCTTTTTGCTTTGGCATAACGCAACACATGTTAAAATCCATGCACGGTAAATTCAACCCATGCTTACTAGATGCACAATACCACAATGCAAAATGTAGGTAGACAACATTTCCATTAATATAGCAACAGAACAACCATCCTTAGCATCATTATAAAAGCCACCTCGAATGGGATGCAGTCCCCACATTCAAGACGAGCTCCAACTTGAGCAAATCTTAAGGAAACTGCAATTTGTGCACTATTTCTACGTATTTGTACATGGCAGAACTGACTTTGAGTTGCTTCATCCATCAGAACTGTTCAGGCTGACTGGCAGTGGCTCTCCAGGGTCTCGAGCAGGAAAGGATAATTCTGAACCCCTGACACCGGAGATCTTTTCATTGTATGCGCTGGGGGACTGAACCTTGACTCGCCCATAAGCAAAATGCGTGGCTCCTCTGAAGCGAAGGCCTCCCTTTCCCCTTGGGCATGGGCCTGGCTGAAAAGTGAACCTGAACTATCGCGTCTACAACGAGCATCACGTCTAGACCAACAAGCCTGACTCGATATGTCCTTGTGCATTTCCCTGTCTTAATTCTAACATAACTATGGGAAAGGGGGGACACAATGACACATGCAGTCAATCAAGTACACGGAAGAGACACAGCAGACTGAATTTAATCCCGTAACCCCCCGCCATTGTACCCATCACACTTGACTGACACCACAAGGTTTCTTCCACTTGCCTTTTTAGCTGTCCTTGGCATCCTGGGCCCCTGTGTATCTTTCTCCTTGGATTCCAGCATCCTCAGTTTCTTCTTCTCACGAATCTGTTGCGCCAACTGCCGGATTCCCGCCATTTCGTCATCTTCGCTCTCTGAATCACTGTCGTATTCTCCGGCCGCTTGCCTGAGTTCCTCCTCTTCCTCCAGCTGTTGCAATTTCTTTGAAGAGATCGAACGAAAGGCGTCAGTGTGTTGGCTTCCCAGTGTGGATTCTTCAGAGAGGCCAGCAGCACTTTGGCTTGCCAGGCAATCCTCAATCACCAACTCTGATCGGCTTCTGGTTTTAATTCAGCAGCTGACGTTCTAACAGCTTTGGCAGAATGCACGAAGCCGCCTTATACTGAGTCAGACCCAGTGATCCATCATGGATGGTATTGTCTACTCCAACTAGCAGCGGCTCCCCAGGTCTCAGATAGAGGTCCTTCACATCATCTACTACCTGATCTTTTAACTGGAGACGCTGGGGATTGAACCTGGGACCTTCTGCGTGGCAAGCAGATGCTCTGCCACTGAGCTATGGCTCTTTCCTGTTGGTCTCTCAGGACATGGAGACCTCTTGTCCTTGGGAAGAAGGCACAAAAGGAATGAACCCAGCAATGAAAAGTTATATACTGGGAACGGGAGGTGAGGGGAAAGAAGAAGAAGAGTTGGTTTTTATATGCCGACATTCTCTACCACTTAAGGAAGAATCAAGCCGGCTTACAATCACCTTCCCTTCCCCTCCCCACAACAGACACCCTGTGAGGTAGGTGGGGGAGCTGAGAGAGCTGTGACTGGCCCAAGGTCACCCAGCTGGCTTCATGTATAGGAACAGGGAAACAAATCCAGTTCACCAGATTAGCGTCCACCACTCGTGGCGTTTTGGGGAATCAAACCCGGTTCTCCAGATCAGAGTCCACCACTCCAAACCACTGCTCTTAACCCCCACACCATGCTGGTAAGACTATACTTTAAAAATATAAGTGGGTTTGAGGACTTTATAGTTGGGGGCAGGAAAAGATATTAGCATAACACATCAACCAAGCTGCCACTTTTTGATCCAATAGGAGTAATGAGGCCAGGACCTTTAGCAAAGAAACATCGGGGTAACACTTTTATACAGTCAGCCAATCAGTGCTTTCATCTCGTCCTACACCTTGGCGAGGAGGAGTGAAAAGGAGACACAGGCAAGTCCCATACATTCTTGTTGCAACACGAACTCTACACACAGCAAAGTACTATAGTAATGACATAACACTTACCTTCATGATGTCTGGGTCAATGTAGTCTGCGATGTTATGGCCTTCCCAGACCTCCGGTACCTTATCATACTTTTCAGACGGATTCATTAGATCCCAGTATTCTAGAGCAAAGGGAAAGAGAATAAAGGAATTCAGGAGCGGACAAGGAGAAGCTTTTCTCCCTCTCTCATAATACCAGAATGCGGGGACATCTGCTGAAGCTGGAGGGTGCGAGATTCAAAACAAATAAAAGTATTTCTTCACACATCGCATAGTTAAAATTGTGGAACTCCCTGCCCCAAGAGGTGGTGATAGCTGCCAACTTGGAAGGCTTGAAGAGGAGAGTGGACATGTTCATGGCGGAGAGGGCTGTTCATGGCTACTAGTCAAAAGGGATACTAGCTAGGATGCATACCTCCAGGATCAGAGGAGAATGCCTATTATATTAGGTGCTGTGGAACACAGGCAGGATAATGCTGCTGCAGTCGTCTTGTTTGTGGGCTTCCTAGAGGCACCTGGTTGGCCACTGTGTGAACAGACTGCTGGACTTGATGGGCCTTGGTCTGATCCAGCATGGCCTTTCTTATGTTCTTATGAATTCCAATCCTTTTTTGCAGCTTAAGAGCCCCATCAAACTCAGCAGTTGCCGAAGCGATGGAAGGAAACACCCACATCCTTCAAACATTAGTTATGTCCTAGCTGATCCCTTGTTTCTTTCAGCCGGCAGTCCTCTTGATTTCAGGGTAGTGTAAAGTATTATGTAAAGCCTGAACTAACCCTAGAAGCTAAAATGACTAAACTGAAGTTATCGTATTTTGGTCACATTATAAGACAAGAGTCACTGGAAAAGACAGTCATGCTAGGAAAAGTTGAAGGCGGCAGGAAAAGAGGAAGACCCAACAAGAGATGGATTGACTCAATAAAGGAAGCCACAGCCTTCAATTTGCAAGTTCTGAGCAAGGCTGTCAAAGACAGGACATTTTGGAGGACTTTGATTCATAGTGTTGCCCTGAGTCAGAAGTGACTTGACGGCACTTAACACACACACACAAAGGTTTGGGGGTTTGCTTATAAACAAAATTCTCTCCAAAACTCTACAAAAACGTCATGGGATTCTCCACTGACCCTGAAAACCCAAGTATAAGGAATGGAGCATAGCTGTAAAATTTCAATAGCAAAACATACAATTAAATACAGGGGGGGAAAAGAAAGTGGATTTATCCAATACAGTAATAGGGGGGATGCACACATCAACTGTTGAGGTTGATGCACTGTTTTTGTTTTGCTAGAACTGTTCCACTCCAAGACCTCACATGCTAACAGCTGAAGTTCTGCACAACATTGGGATTAATATATTAACACTTACTCTGAAGATCCAAAACATAGTCATCTCCCAGTTCCATTTCCAGATCTTTCTCCTGCAAGAAAGCACAGCCATTAGTACGGGCATTATTTCTAGAGTTCCTAAAAAATGTTGGAATTGCGCCCCAAATCCACAGAAGAGAAACTTTTCAAGACGTGCTTACCAGTTTCCTCTTAGGCATGTCAACAACCTCCATGCGTTTTTTGCGCAGCAAGGCACCCTCCGGAATAAAAGGAGGCCTTTCCTGAGACAAAAAGTATAACATCAACATTTATTTGTTTATTTATTTGTATTTAAGTACTGGGATTCTTCTATTTGCCATAATAAACCTTTACTAAGCAATCATGGTCACATGTTGGGGAGTCACCATGGCATATTGGAAATAAGCAGACAAAATATTGTTTATATCTCTACTTCACAATGGGGAAAAAATTATAACAACAACACCAAACCAACCTTGTTGTCTCTTTGGGTTGGGAGAGCTAGATGTAGCCTGTTCAAGACATCATGCACCTTGTTGCCTTTCATTTTGGTTTCAACACGATGAGCCAGGAGTTGATCACAGGCCTGCAAGCATATGACATATTAATTCAAACAGCGTGCAAATGAATACTGACTCCCTGCAGCTATCATGTTTGCTGACCTCTTATAGATTCAGGAATAGGGAGCACCCCTCCGACTCGCATGCTCCCTTTCACCATCTCCCTTTCACCAAGCTCCCACACACTGTTTCCTTCTCAGCACTGACCACGGTGTCGAGTTCTGCAGGCACCAAGGTTAATGCAAACAAGGGATTCCAAAAGAGCTTCAAGGCCTGGATTCAAACTAATTATAGTAGCCACTGGCACTGATGTAGATGTCAGGCTACACTGTGATTAACACTGAAAAGGAGATGGGGGGGGGGGAACTGTGCGTGCCAGGGGTGGTCCAACCCTTACTTCAGACATGTTGCTGTAGAGGGATGGAAGGACAAATGTTTGTAGGCAGCTGTGTAAAGAGAGAAAATATCATTCCCAGAGTTACAGCGGTTTAGTGGTTACGAGTGTCAGACTACATTCTGGGAGACCCAGGTTCCATTCGTCACTCTGACATGCAAGCTAGTCTGAAGAAGAAGAAGAGTTGTTTTTTATATCCTGGTTTTCTCTACCTTTAAGGAGTCTCAAACCGGCTTACAATCACCTTCCCTTCCTCTACCTACAACAGATACCTTGTGAGGTAGGTGGGGCTGAGAGAGTTCTAAGAGATCTGTGACTAGCCCAAGGTCACCCAGCAGGCTTCATGTGTAGGAGTAGGGAAACCAACCCGGTTCACCAGATTAGCCTCCGCCACTCATGTGGAGAAGTGGGGAATCAAACCCAGTTCTTCAGATTACAGTCCACCACTCTTAACCACTACACCTTGCTGGTAACCTGTAGGTGAGCCAGTCACACTCATTCAGTCGAGCCCACCTCACAGGGTTGTTTTGAGGATAAAATGGAGGAGAGGAGAACAACATATACTGTTGGGCGTCCCCATGAGGGAGAAAGGTGGGGTATCAATGAAGTGAACACACCCCCAAAAAATATTCTGACTTCTAATATTTGGGATTAACCGGCCAACATCAGATGCAACTAAAGAAGACACTCTTGCAGAACAAATTCCCATGTCATTGTGGAAGACATGCTCACTTGTCAAACAGGTTCACTGAATAGGTTTGTCAATCTCCGGAGCAAACACAGAGACTCAATCACAAGGAAACTGGGGCTACTGCAGTTACTTTTTCTAAAGAACCTGGAAAACTATCCCAAGAGATAATGCAGTTGGCTTTAGCCAAGTATCTCTTTTTTCTTTACCCATGTGTCGCAAATATTTTACACGATTCAGACCAAACATGTAAAAAACAATATAGAACAGTACAGGCTGGATTCCACAACACCCTTCATCCAACTCCTTGGCTCCACACATTAGTTTTCAAAAGCTCAGTTGTGTAAGAGGTATGAAAGTTCTTGCGCAAGCACAATACTCAAGGCCCTCTGGATCAAGCCCAAACTGTGGGTCTAGAATATATTTTGTACAAGCGAGAGAACATACTCACTTCAGTTTTAACTTGAATCACTCCTTCCTCAGTGAGGGTGCTTGTCTCTATTATGGGAAGTCCATCTGCTTCTAAATCCGCAAACATTTTCTAGAGCAGGGAATGGACATGCTTGAATTAACGAACAGTCCCTTAAATTTTTCCAACAACTGAAATATTTTCTGTCACTTGTTTCTAAAGAACTTAAATAATACCAGATCATTATAAAATGAATAATCTATAAAACATTTATCAGGATTTACAGCAACTGACAGGTGATAAGTTGTGCATATACTGACCAAACCAGGGGCTCTATACATGTCAATATTTATGGAGGGAGTTCAGGGGGAAGAAGAAGAAGAAGAAATGGACTTTTCTGAACCAGAAAGTGGGAAATTTAGCATGCTTCCAGAATAGATGGAAAACTGAGACTTGGTATACATAAAAGCTAAAAAGGCAAATGAGATCTTGGGCTGTATTAACAGAAGTATAGTGTCCAGATCATGCGAAGTGATGGTATCGCTTTACTCTGCTCTGGTTAGACCTCACCTAGAGTATTGCGTTCAGTTTTAGGTACCACAATTCAAGAAGGATGTAGACAAGCTGATAACCATCTACAAGTACTTGAAGGGCTGTCATGTAGAGGATGGGGCCGAGTTGTTTTCTGTTGCCCCCGAAGGTCGGACCAGAACCAATGGGTTGAAATTAGATCAAAAGAGTTTCCATCTAAACATTAGGAAGAACTTTCTAACAGAGCAGTTCCTCAGTGGAACAGGCTTCCTTGGGAGGTGAGCTCTCCTTCCCTGGACGTTTTTAAGCAGAGGCTAGATGGCCATCTGTCAGCAATGTTGATTCTATGACCTTAGGCAGATCATGAGAGGGAGGGCATCTTGGCCATCTTCTGGGCATAGAGTAGGTGTCACTGGGTGTGTTGTGGGGGAGGTAGTTGTCAATTTCCTGCATTGTGCAGGGGGTTGGACTAGATGACCCTAGTACGGTAGTCCCTTCCAACTCTATGATTCTATAACAGAGAGAAGACTGGGAATCTGACATTTTCCCCACATTATGGTCAAAACTTGAAATATGAACCTTACAGTATCCCATATAGTGAGGCTAAGGTTGCCATGAAGGCAAACAAGCTCTCACTAGAAGTGAAAAACTGACAGGTAAAGGGACAGAGCTGCAGGTAAAGATATACCTGCAGTTTGAGCGGAGGACGTGCTGGCACAATTGCATTGCTCTTGGACTGAGAGATGGAGAAATTTGCAGTGGCAGCCAGGAACGTATCCACTCATGCAAAATGCAAGCTGATTTACTGGTTCAGCGGTTCCCAAACTGTGCTCTACGGAGCCCTTGGTGCTCCGCAAAGCATCTCCTAGTGCTCCGGGAAGTGATTGGAAAGAAAAATACTACTGTCATTCGGTTTAGTATATAGGTGCTAGGTGAAAATTAGTGCTCCGTGACAAATTTCTCTCCTGAAAAGTGCTCCAGGACTCAAGTTTGGGGGCCACTGTACCAGTTTATACGGGTACATATATACGCACCCTAACTCCTTGTAAAAGCTTCCTACCTGGTTTTCCTCACTCAGTTCAGAAATCCTCTTCACGTCACATTTATTGGCAACAATTAACAGAGGCTAAATGGAAAGAAGAAAGACGCATTAAGCTACATTTGTTGCTCAGATTTCTACAAGCGATCCGTAACTGATGCTCCATAATCCCAGCCTTACCTTGTTTGCAAACAGGGGCTTAATATTCTTAAAGAGTTCGAGCTGCTCCTCCAGGCTGTGGCCGCACTGCTCAGATATATCCATGATATACAGCACAGCGGCACGAAGGTGAGCAAGAGCCGTTATTGCCTGCATCTCAATGGTGTTTCTCTCTTCCAGAGGATGATCCAAAATACCAGGGGTGTCCACCACCTAAACAGAAAGACTACGGAATCAAACTCAGGTATTTGGTCTCACAGGTTTTTTAAAAAAGCAGAACAATTTCGTTAAAGGGTAAAATAGCTCCCCCATCTGAAGAGCTGCTATGGCAAAAGGGGGCACACGATGTCCACATGACCAACAGCTGTTACCTTTCCCTTAAGATATATCACGATGGTTAGCCGTGTTAGTCTGTCAATAGCAGCAGCAAAGAGCAAGAGACCAGTAGCACCTTAAATATTAACAAAATTACTAAAGCACCGTGGCACACAGTGGTAAGCTGCAGTACTGCAGTCAAAAGCTCTGCTCACGACCTGAGTTCGATCCCGACGGAAGTCGGTTTCAGGTACCCGGCTCAAGGTTGATTCAGCCTTCCATCCTTCCGAGGTTGGTAAAATGAGTACCCAGCTTGCTGAGGGTAAAGGGAAGATGACTGAGGAAGGCACTGGCAAACCACCCCATAAACAAAGTCTGCCTAGGAAACGAGATGTGATGTCACCCCATGGGTCAGGAATGACCTAGTGCTTGCATAGGGGACTACCTTTACCTTTATAAGCTTTCATGCGCTACAGCTCACTTCTTCAGATGATCCTACTCTGCCAGAAAGAACGTCTTTAAGGTGCTACTGGACTCTTGTTCTTTCCCTTAAGAAAAGTGGAGAGATCATAGCTCAGTGGAAGAGCACATGCTCTAAATGTAGAAGGCCACAAGTTCAATCCCCAACAGTTTCACTCTAAAAGAATCTCAGGCGGCAGGGCTGGGACAGAACTCTGCCCAAGGCCCCCGTGAGTCACAACATGGTGCTAAATTGATTGATTTTTTGATATTGCATAAGGCAACTGATGTGCCTTCTAAGCCTATCCAATAATACTAGCCATGATTAAAAGACTAAAATGGAATTTCACAGAACTGGTAACCAAAATACTCAAGATTGAATTCATGCCCCTGTAAGTACTCAAAGGCGCAATTCTGCACATGACAAATTCAACAGGAGTAAGTCCCATTGAACTTGCTGAGCCTATTGCTGAGTTTTAAAAGCACAGGAACTGACCGCCGCAGGGCTAGGTATAGTCCCTTACACTTTGAAAACTTGTACGGTAAGCAAACCGATCCATCTGGCTCTTCAGGCCTCTAGACTGCACTCAATTGGCCATCCCCAGCACATTTGGACAGGTGTCCTCAGTGGTTCTGGTGACGAATCCCATGCTTTTGGACAGAGCTGGCAGAACGCTAAGGAAGCATGAAACTATCAAAGACTACAGCTGAGGAAGATGATGTATTGCTATTTTTCTACGGATACTGAAGAGTTGATTTACAGCTGATCTACTGATGTTGCATCGTTGAAGAAATATCCATGACACATGGAAGAACAAATTTAAAGGATTGCAACAGGACTCTTGCTTCTATGCCAGTAGAATTATTGTGGATTGTAACCTTGGATGTATTTTAGTCAGTATATATAGATAGTCATAATGTTTGTACGTGATAAATTATGAGTTTATGTCCCTCAGCCACAGAGTGAAGGGTAGCACTGCCTGGTAGAGTGACAGAGTGGTTTAGCTCTCTCTCGGGGAGAGACTAGCGTTCCCAATTGTTAGGCCTTGCACCATTTATGTTTAGCCTGAAGAGAAGACTGAGAGGTGATATGATAACTATCTTCAAGTACTTGAAAGGCTGTCATATCGAGGAGGGTGCCAAGTTGTTTTCTGTTGCCCCAGATGATTGGACCAGAACACGCAGGTTGAAATTAAATCAAAAGAGTTTCTGTCTAGACATCTTGTGGGCATGGAGTAGGGGTCACTGGGGGTGGGGAGGAGGTAGCTGTGAATTTCCTGCATTATGCAGGGGTTGGACTAGATGACCCTGGTGGTCCCTTCCAACTCTATGATTTATTCTTGGGAAAGGGCAGGCTGGTGTGGGTGGAATCCTGAGTGTGTGTGAGAGGATCCAACCTAGCTAATCAGTAATAGCCTGTTTGTGTCTGAAAGCATTAGAGAAAATTCTAACTACTCTCTAAAACAGCGTTTCTCAACCTTCTTACCCTTGCAGAGCCCTTGAAACAATATTTATGTCTCAGGGAACCCCAACATATGATTACGTAAGATTAGCCTATTCATCACTATTTCTCGCGGAACCCCAAGCGATTTCTCGCAGAACCCCTAGGGTTCCGGGGAACCCTGGTTGAGAAACACTGCTCTAAAGCCATAACAGGTTTAAATTTATTTGCCTCAGCCAGGTCTCCTTTGTCAGCCTGGAGACTTGAGCTGCTGATCTATTTCCTGAGACTAACCTGTAAACAAATAAATCTTCTTTGTTGTTTGTATTCAAATTCTGCCTCAGGGATCTCCATAAACCTCTTGCGCACCACATACACTTCCCTCACAGCAGTGAATGCAAACCCTACACACTCGCTACCTTTACAACACCTGGTAACTGAGGGAAAGGTTTCTAGGTCAAAACAACCCAAGATCCCAAAAAATTCTTAGGAGGCTGCATGCATCCCCCTCAGTAGGGAAAAAAGGTTTGTCACACTGGGTATTGGATCATATCAGCCAGGGGGAGAGACCTTACCTGCCACCGCAGATACTTGTAGTCCATGTGCCCCACAAAAAGAGATTTTGTCGTAAATGCGTATGGCTGTACCTCCACATCAGCTCTTGTCACCTTAAAAACAGAGAGGGGGGATATACCTTAAAAGCCGTTCTGTCACTTCCTTGATGATTACCTTTTCAAATGAGAGGGGCTGTGGCTTGGGGGTAGAAGAAGGGTTGGTTTTTCATATGTCAACTTTCTCTACCACTTAAGGCAGAATCAAACAGGCTTACAATCACCTTCCCATCCCCTCCCCACAACAGACACCTAGTGAGGTAGGTGGGGCTGAGAGAGCTCTAAGAGAGCTGTGACTAGCCCAAGGTCACCCAGCAGGCTTCATGTGTAGGAGTGGGGAAACCAACCCAGTTCACCAGATTAGCCTCCGTTCATGTGGAGGAGTGGGGGAATCAAACCCGGTTCCCCAGATCAGAGTCCACCACGTCAAACCATTGCTCTTAACCACTTCACCACGCTGTGCTTAGTCTGCAGAAGGTCCCGGGTTCAATCCCTGGCATCTCCAGTTTAAAAGATGAAGTAGCAGATGAAGTGAATACCTCAGCCAGAAAACCTGCATGGCTGTGGCCAGTCTGAGTGGGCCAGTGAGTGTTTATTGAGCATCAAGCAGCTTCGTGTGTTCAAATAATATAAAGAGAGGGTATTTACAATCCGTACTGAACTTAATTTCTTACATGATAAAAGTTTATAAACCAGTACAGTATAGATGAGAATGCATTACTTTCTTCACGGCTAAGTGACCACAGTGTGATCTTTTATGAAGCTCTTGACAGTCTATGTAGAATGGGGCATCATCGTTATAATCTAATTGGCAGCTAAGAAATGTAACACAAACTGGTGAAGCTAACAGGCAACAGGATCCTCGCAGGATCCATGCTAAATTCAAATGACTAATTTTCTCTGAAGCAACACTTAAAAGTCCACCGACCTTATTTATAAAGCTGGATTTCCCAACGTTTGGGTACCCACACAACAGAAGGGTCCGTGTGTTTGGATCGATGGTTGGCAATCGAGATAAATGCTGACGCACTGAGAAGTTGAAAAAGAAAAATCATCACTCATTGTCACTGAGGAGGAGGTTTAAATAGAGAGAAGAATTCATTTATTTGTTTAGCCATAGGCCATTACAAAAAATTTCCTTACATATGTACAAAAAGTTTAAAAAGGGATAAAATTGCACCAATATACATTGCCTGGATAAAAACTAATTCATACAGAATCACTATTAAAACAAATATTGCACTCATTAAGGTTTAAATAGAGAGAGGAGGAGGCGGCAGCATTAGTTTTTATACCCGCTTTTCTCTAACTTTAAGGAGTCTCAAAGCAGCTTATAATTTCCTTCCCTTCCCACAACAGGCACCTTGTGAGGTAGGTGGGGCTGAAATAGTTCTGAGAGAACTGCGACTGACCCAAGGCCACTCAGCAAGCTTCATGTGGAGGAGTGGGGAATCAAACCCAGCTCTCCAGATGTCGATGGGGCTTCAGAAACATGCACAGGTCTATGGCCCTGATGCCTCATCTCCTGCTCAACATTTCCTAATGGCCGCCCAAACACAACCTTCATCTTTTCCTACTCTATGCCCACACCCCAGGCACCATGGAGGGAAAGTGATTTCTTTGAACACCTAAATTTAAAAGCAGAAGCAATTATATACAGGCACACCCAGCTGACCCTAGGCTATCCCCACCCTCCCAAAATCAGTAAAAGCAGCCGCTTAGCTGACTGGAGGGGTCTATTCTCTAACTTTCATCACAGATGTGTTCCCCTATACCCGTGTTGGCGAACCTATGGCACGGGTGCCACTTCCGGCACGCGTAGCCCTTTCTGCCGGCACGCACGGTTCCTCCAAGCCGCTGGCCTTTCCGGCTCTGCCCCACCCCGGATGGGGGAGGCTGTAGCACAGGGGTGGGGAACCTCCGACATGATTGGCGGTGGCCTCCGGACTCTCCCACAGAAGCTGCCGCCATTGCCGCCGCTGGAGCGTGCGCGGCCAGCCAGGCGGGTGGGAGAGCGGGGAACAGAAGCCGAGCGCTCACACTCGGCATGGCCGGCGGCTTCTCCGGCGCCCTCTGGGCCTGTGCGGGCGGAGGGGCATGGCTGGTCGGTGGGTGCCAAGGAGGCGCCCTCTGCCCCACCCTGCTCGCCTCTCGCAAGCCTGCCGCCGCGCCCCACCGAGTGGCAAATCCAAGGCAAAACCTCCCATGCATAAATGGCCTCTTTCTTTTTCTGTCTCCCTCTGTCCTTTTCTTTCTCTCCCTTGCTCCATTTCTTTCTCCCTTTCTCTCTCTTTTTCTTTCTTTCTCTCCCTCCCTTCCTTCCCTTTCCCCCTCCCTTCCCTTCTTTCCTTCCTTCCTTCCTTCTTTCCCTCCAGCGGCTTCTCCGGCACCCTCTGGGTCCGTGCGGGCGGAGGGGCGTGCAGTCCTATTCCACCTTTGAAGTGCCCACAAGCTATCCTCCAAACCCCTTTCCATTTGTCTTGATATGTAGAGAGAAAACACTAAGGAACTAGTTGCCAATCTCCAGGTACTAGCTGGAGATCTGCTATTACAGGTGATCTCCAACCAATAGAGATCAGTTCCCCTGGAAAAAATTGCCACTTTGGCAATTGGACTCTATGGCACTGAAGTCCTTCCCCAAACCCCGCCCTCCTCAGGCGCCACCCCAAAAACCTCCCACTCATGGCGAAGAGGAACTTGGCAACCCTAGCCTCTCCCTCTGGGCCCCCTCTGGGGGTGGTATTCAGGTTAAATTGCCGCATTGGCACTCGGCGATAAATAAGTGGGTTTTTGGTTGCAGTTTGGGCACTCGGTCTCTAAAAGGTTCGCCATCACTGCCCTATACCATAATGGGCGGTGACTTGGCTGGAAAACTGATGCACACCAGGAAGTTCAACTGGGACCGACAGACAGACGGGCCTCACTGCTTCTTAGATTCATGACAGTCCTATTTAGACAGGTTAACTGTCCCGCTACCACAGCCGAGATACACCACCTTGTTCTAAGTACTCCAGACTCTGCTTCTGCCTTTTGATGATCGTACACATCCGTCCCAGGGCGGCCCGCTTCAGCTGCTTGCATCGGTAAAGGGAGTCGCCGTACTTCATCAACCGAACGTAATCTTTGGCGACACTGTGTTGCAGATTGGGAAAACAAACCTGAGTTCTGATCCCAAGGAAAATTTTACACTCATGGCCTTTTGCCCCACCCCAGTACCTGAACACAAGGCTGGGACTTTCGCAAGGAGACTGGGCAGAGTAAGTATGGAGGAGAGGAAGAAGAATTGGGTTTTATATGCCGACTTGCTCTACCACTTAAGGAAGATTCAAACCGGCTTACAATCACCTTCCCTTCCCCTCCCCACAACAGACACCCTGTAAGGTAGGTGGGGCTAAGAGAGCTGTGACTAGCCCAAAGTCACCCAGCTGGCTTCATGTGTAGGAATGGGGAAACCAATCCAGTTCACCAGATTAGCGTCCGGCGCTCATGTGGAGGAATGGAGAGTCAAACACGGTTCTCCAGATTAGAGTCCACCGCTCCAAACCACCACTCTTAACCCACTACACCACGCTGGCTCTCCTCCATATCATGAAGAAGCTTTATAAAATCCTGAAACTTTAGCAAACCCCGAAATGCTGGCCAAAACTGACTTACATGAAGCTGACTTACATGGAGCAAAAATACCGGTCCCTCTAGCTCAGTACTGTCTAGTACTATGGCTAGCAGTGACTCTCCAGGCCACTAATACTCAGTGTCTTGGGAGCCTCCAGTGGCTCTTCTGGGTACTGTTCTCCATTGTGGCCCCTGCCTCATGTTCCAGGAAAGCAAGGAAGACCCCTGCCCTATAGGACTCGTGGTTGGCAGGTGGCTCCCACCTTGAAGCAGCTGGCACTGCAAGGACTGGAGGGCTGGTAAGGTGCAAGCTGGGGATGGGAGCAACATGCCCTTCTCCAACAACAGCCCACCCTTCTTTGAAGCACTCTATACTCTCATCCCAGCACTTATGCGGATGTTGGGACGAAAGCAAGCTGGCCACAGAGTGGGTTTTTTAAACTGATTTTACTGCCCCTTCTACATGACTGGCTGACTATCTAGGATAATAGAATCAGAGTTGGAAAGGGCCAGACAGGCCATCTAGTCCAACCCCCTGCTCAATGCAGGGTCAGCCTAGAGCATCCCTAACAAGTGCTTGTCCAGCCTCTGCTTAAAGACTGCCAGTGAGGGGGAGCTCACCACCTCCTTAGGTAGCTGATTCCACTGTCGAACAACTCTTACTGCAAAAAATTTTTTTCCTAATATCCAGCAGGTATTTTTCCGCCCGTAATTTAAATCTATTACTTTTTATTTTTTAAGTTGTTTTTTATCTGCCAATTTTCTCTACCTTTAAGGAGTCTCGAACCAGCTTACAATCACCTTCCCTTCCCCTCCCCACAACAGGCACCTTGTGAGGTAGGTGGGGCTGAGAGGGTTCTGACAAAACTGTGACTGGCCCAAGGTCACCCAGCTGGCTTCATGTGGAGGAGTGGGGAAACCAACCCGGTTCACCAGCTTAGAGTCCGCCACTCACGTGGAGGAGTGAGGAATCAAACCTGGTTCTCCAGTTTAGAGTCCGCCACTCCTAACCACTACACCACAATGGCTCTGCATATAGAACTGTAATCTTTTCATTTCTATCTTAGATCACAGTACACGTGTGTTTGGTGGGGTGGCACACAGGCTGTAGCATAATCATGTGGCTCCTTTTGGTTGATGGTAATTGCAAACCTGGCTCTCCATGAGCCACAGTGAATACCACTGCTCCAGAGTCTTAAGCTGGTGAGGGCCCTTCCTTGCAGTTCCAACTAGAGATCCATTAACTGGAGATATCGGGGATCCACCTTGGTTACTTTTACATGCAAAGCATTCACTCTACTGCTGGGACAGAACCTCCACAACAATCTAAATGAACATTTTACATATAAACAAAACATGAATATGTCTTACTTGTCAATCAGATTTTTAGCGATATTAATTTGCCCCAAAGCCAACTTGTAATGATCTTTGTCATAAAGAACGTTCATCAGATCTGCATAAAATGGATGAATGTCCTGAAAGAGAACCAAAATACATCACTTTAAAAAAAATTCTCTTAGGAAGATACACGCGTTTCAGTAGTTTAGCCTTTACTAAGAAATGTGGCCAGGATCCAAAGGCCCAAGAAATGAGTTCTATAAACCCAAAGAAGATCGTTTCCTCCTCCAATCGCACCTTCCCACATCAAACAGTAAAGTATTTTTGAACATGTATGGTGTTCAAAACCGAGTTTGCGACCCTGCATGGGGGTGGCTGCCGGTCAACTGTTCAGCAGAAGAAAGTAAAAAATTCCACTAGGCTAGCACAACTCGATGAGTTTTTAATGCTGGAAAGGAAGAACAGAAACGTGGTGTCCACACTGAGTTCTGAAAAACAAGATTTGTTCACTCTTTCTGGCCCTGAACCTTTCATAAGGCGTTGCTCAACCTCATGTTCTCCTTGTCTAAGCGCTACGCACAGTAAAACCGATACTAAAGACAGACCGAGCTGTACCACATAAGAGTAATTCAACCATGCAGCTTCCAAAGGATGGGCAACGCAGAAGTCAATGGAAATGATGACATCCTCCATTGCATCAGCCCAGGTTGGTGTAGTAATTATGGAAGTTTCCAAGCTCCAAGGAACTCTTAATTGGGAAAGAGATCCACAAAAGTCTGCACACTCCCTCCCTGACTGATGACATTTCAGAAGGAGACATCATTTTATAGCCTAAATAATAGGCCTTCAAAAGAGATTACTATTTACCTTGTCGAAAGCACTGCTACAAAGCTAGGTTAAAGTTTTCACACCCAAATACGAATTGCACAAGAAATCCTACAGAATTGCATGACACAGTAATATAAAAAATTGACATATATCCCTCTACAAATGTACTTTTCACTGTAGTTAAAGCGGTCAACATTTCCCTCAAAAGTTATCAACATATATTAAAACATACAAATAGAATCTTCAAAGCTTTTCAAAAGAAAAGATCAAGTCTGTACTTCTTCTCCAAAAGAGATATCTGCACAAACTCGGAATATAAATATAGTTATTTATATACCTTGCAAAATATAACTGTGAGCAAAAATTATTCCTCCCCCCTTTCCACTTACATCTAGCTTGGGGAAATCCATTATGATTTGGGTGAGTCTGTCGTGGTAATTTTGCTGAGTGTATTTTACTTTTCTCATGTAGAACTGCCGGATGCGGTGAATTTGATAATGTTTATGAATGACAGTAGGAGTCTTTCGCTGGGTCTTGGACAACGTCAAATCTATGAAGTCCTGTAGTTAAAGAAAGAACAGTAATTGGTAGAGATTTGATTATTGCAAACAGTATATATAAATATTTAAATAAAGAGTTGTGGTGTAGTGGGTAAAGCTCCAGACTAGGATCTGAAAGGCCTGGGTCCAAATCTATACTCTGCCACAAAGCTCACTAGGTAACCTTGCGCTGGGCATGGTCTCTGAGCCTGATTTGTAGAGAGTGACACATATGTGAGGAAACATTAACTTGCAGGACTTTACAGAAACGAGATCCTCAGGGCACACAAACCATGGATTCCAATGTCTCTACACTAATGCACAGAGTATGGGAAACAAGCAGGATGAACTTGAAGTCCTAACACAGGAAGGGGTCAAAAGGTAACAGCAGTCCCCTGAGCAAGCACCGGGTCATTACTGACCCATGGGGTGATGTCATATCCTGATGTTGACCAGGCAGACTGTGTTTATGGGGTGATTTGCCATTGCCTTCCCCAGTTGTCTACACAGGAAGGGGCCTATGACCTAACAGACATTACTGAAACTTGGTGGGATGACACTCACAATTGGAATATTAGGATTGAGGGGTACAACTTGTTCTGAAGAATTAACCCAAAACTATGTCGCAAACAGCTAGTTTTAATGAACAAGTTTACTCAGAAATAAGGCCTTTGAAAAACTGTTGCTTCCCAGACAAGGGAACAGAAGCACTTACAACTCTTAAGTGCAATAAGAACTTCTCTGGATAGTTACAATCCACAGTTATACAAAGGAGCACAAATGTGTTCACAAGACATAATGTGCTCACAAGACATAATATTCATCCAGGAATAGAGCCTGACGCACTCTGCCAAGCGCATGAAAATATCTGCTCTGATTACCAGAGGTTTTACCACGGTCTCAGGCCAAGATCTTTTTCACTGGGAATGCCAGGCAATAAACTTGAGATCAGCTGCATGCAAAAATATGTGCTCCACCACTGAGCTAAGGATGTCCGCTTCAACCCGGGTCAATCTTACTCCAGTGCTGCAGAGGGCCTGGCCTTCCAATGAAACTTACAAGCCTTCAATGGATGCCTAACAAATCAACAGAAAACGGATATGGACCTTAAAATCCATTTGGATAAATACAGCAATATGTGGGGCAAACAGACACAGCTTTCTTGGTTGGAGATGATCAGTTCTGTCCTGTGCCCGGGGAAGAAACAGCCAAAGAAAGAGAAGGGGATAGAAGAGGCTGTGCTTTAAGCTCTGAGCAACATCAATTAAAACTGCTTAGGTGCACCCAATAATACACAGTACAGGGACCAGGAAAGGAAAGAAGAATCAGTCTGCACACCAAACTAAGACTATGCTTGTGCGAGAACTTCAGCCGTGCTTTGCTCAGCAGGGGTTTCTTTTCGCTATGATCACCACAAAAATACACTGAAATCCTAAATCAGGATTTTATTTAAATACTTTACTTATGCTTTGCCTTTCTCCCCAATGGGGACCTGAAGAGGCTTACGCTGTTCCACACAACCACAACCCTGTGAGGGAGGTCAGGCTGAGAGTGTGTGACTGGCCACCCAGCGACCTTTCATAGCAGAGTGAGGATTTGAACCTGGGTCTCCCAAACCCTAGCCCAAGACTTTAACCAGTACATCACACTGGTGTAAAGTATTTCACAGGGTGTGGCACAAATAATTATTTGACAACATATAGGCAGGCAACCCCAATTATGTGTAACAATCAGCGGTATGCCACACCGTTTTGTTCAGTATACAGGGGCTGCCCAAGCTACTAAGGGAAGCCACGGATGTACTGGCAATACCAGTGGGACTGGAGATGCGGGAGAAATGCCCAAGGCACAAGTAATGCCACTGAGGCACAGCTTGTTCCCAGTGCGTGTGTGGTTATGCACAAATCTCATCCTCCCTCCTCTCTTACTGCCATCCGCAGGCATGTTTATCACCCCCTAGGTAGCTGATTCCACTGCTGAACAACTCTTACTGTAAAAAAAAAAATCCTAATATCCAGCTGGGATCTTTCCGCATGCAATTTAAACCCATTATTGTGAGTCCTATCCTCTGCTGTCAACAGGAACAGCTCACTGCCCTCCTCTAACAGCCCTTCAAATACTTAAAGAGAGCAATCATGTCCCCCCTCAACCTCCTCTTCTCCAGACTGAACATTCTCGACTCTTCACACATAAATGTCGAAGCCGTTGGCACTCAGGCAAAAACAACAACTGCATCCTCTGCCATGACACCATGTACAACAAGAAGCCCTTTCAAGTATGGCAGTACATAAGAGCATAAGAAAGGCCCCACTGGATCAGACCAAGGTCCGTCAAGTCCAGCAGTCTGTTCACACAGTGGCCAACCAGGAGCCTCCAGGAAGCCCACAAGCAAGACGACTGCAGCAGCATTATCCTGCCTGTATTTCACAGCACCTAATATAATGGGCATGCTCCTCTGATCCTGGAGAGAATATAAGAACATAAGGAAAGCCATGCTGGATCAGACCAAGGCCCATCAAGTCCAGCAGTCTGTTCCCACAGTGGCCAACCAGGTGCCTCTAGGAAGCCCCAAACATGACCACTGCAGCAGCACCATCCTGCCTGTGCTCCACAGCATCTAACATAATGGGCATGCTCCTCTGATTCAGTAGGCAATGCATGCAAAGCATTCTAAGCAAGACCAGCTTTTTGCAGAGCAAGCAGCTGGTCTGAAAAGGAGGGTATATTGTGGGGGGGAGGGGAGTGATATACAGTAGTGCTACATTGCACCGCAAGCCTGTAGCAAATACATCTGCCTAGGAAATGGATTTGGCACCAATTCAAGAGCCTGCGTTGGCCCACATGCGACCCCTTTTGCCCCGTCACTCGCTCCTCTCCCTCCCTGGCTATTAATATGGCAAGCTCCTCGGGGCGCAGCCTCATCTACTGTCAGCTACATCCCAGAAATATGGAGACAGCGGCAGATCCAGATTTTTTTTTAAAAAGCTACCTAGGGACAGGGATGGCTACTCTTCCCCACCCCCGCAGGATTCCCAGTGCTAGCAATAGCTCCACATTGATATGGTAAACCAGAGGTTCGTGGGGGAAATAGAGACCCGAACCGTTATTTCAAGAAGAGTTTATGCTGGCAGCAGCGACCCAGAGGCTCTAATGGGCAGAAATCTCTGAGTCCCGATTATACTGGGGAAGAGATATTTATCCAAATTCAAGTTATGACGATACATCAACAAGTTACGCATATCTGATTGTATTACAGAAAGGTGACTCAGTACAGTTGCAGTTTTCATCCAGTTCCTCCTATCATTGTTTATCGTTCACCCTGACACTCCATGACTCTTTTTTTTATATAATTTTTTTTATTTTTCTAATTAATTCAAATTCAGTTACAAATATCCATTAACATATTATATGATCTAATAAGTTCTATCTTATCATTTAACAAATTATGTATATATATATATATATATATGACTTCCCCTCTCCCCTCCTCTGTCCATTTATTATTATTGTTACTCTCTTTGTATTTATTATCTAATTCTTTATAATACATCACCCGTGTTGTTATCATATATATCTAATTGACCATTGTCACCTCTTAATTATCTGACACTCCATGACTCTTAACCCACTTAGTTAAAGCGCCCAGAGAGCAAGCCTGCATCCAGGTAGACATTCCTTCCCCCAGCTTCCCTAGCAGTCTGGATGCCAATTATTACCGGGAGATCTTTGGGGCCACGGTTACAACATGCAGGCAGAAATGCACCAGGAAAATGACTCTTAACCCACTTACTGAAAGCGCCCAGAGAGCAAGCCTGCATCTAGGTAGACATTCCTTCCCCCAGCTTCCCTAGCAGTCTGGATGCCAATTATTACAGGAAAGATCTTTTGGGCCACGGTTACAACGTGCAGGCAGAAATGCACCAGGAAAAGCTCCCGTACTGAACAGAGCGCCTCCTCTCGAAGCCCTGCCCCGTTAAAAGCAACCCAGGGCCGCTCCGAAACGCAGCTGCGGTGGCCGAGAGGAGGACGACGACGCCTCCCCTCCCGACACGTGGACTCAGGCCCGGCACGCCACGCCACGCTCCCGGGAACGCGGCCGCGGCAATAGCGCAGCCGCGCAAGAAGGGGGCGCTCGCGAACCGCCGCCGCCGGTCGGGCTTTACCTTAGCGGACGGGACCACCATGATCTTCTTGAAGTGATAGAGCGCCATGGCGGCGGCGTGCTCGCCCGGCCGCTCGCCGAACGCGGAGAGGCAGGAGCGGAGGGGGAAGGAGGACTTCCGGCGCCGGCCACGCTCGCGAGAAGAGCAAGCCGGGGCGAGATGTGAGGAACGAGCGAGTCGCGGGCGTCCCGGGTCTTTCCTGCAGCGCCCTCTTGCGCTCGGGGGTGTGAAGCGCAGGGCCAAGCGTGGCTGCGTGGGCCAGCTGGCATAAAATCCCTTTCGGTGCTGTTTATATGTCCAATTTCTTTCTTTATATATATATGTGTGTGTGTGTGTGTGTATATGTATATATGTATATATATAAATATGTGTGTGTGTGTGTATATGTATATATGTATATATATATATGTTTGTGTGTGTGTATATGTATATATGTATATATATGTGTGTGTGTGTGTGTGTGTGTGTGTGTATATATGTATATATATATGTGTGTGTGTGTGTGTGTGTGTGTATGTATATATGTATATATATATGTGTGTGTGTGTGTGTGTGTATATATATGTATATATATATATGTGTGTGTGTGTGTGTGTGTATATAGTCTTGTTTGTGGGCTTCCCAGAGGCACCTGGTTGGCCACTGTGTGAACAGACTGCTGGACTTGATGGGCCTGGGTCTGATCCAGCAGGGCCTTTCTTATGTTTTTATGTTCTTAAGTGACTATGAACACATGCAGAAGAGCTCTTGAAGACTTCAGCACCACGGCCAGCCATCATGCTTCTGTTGCTTCCAGACAAATTTGGCTCCCAACATTTCTCATTCTTTGGTTCTTGTAGGTTATCCAGGCTGTGTAACCGTGGTAACCACGGTTACACAGCCCGGATAACCTACAAGAACCAATGAACTCTGACTGTGAAAGCCTTCGACAATATTTCTCATTCTATTTGGGAGATAATTTCCCTCCTAAGGCATAAAGAAAGTTGTTGTTGTTGTTGTTGTTTTAATTGCACCTTCTTTCCTAATTTCCCCTGGCTTATTTTTTTTCCTCCCAAAGGTAGCTTCCGCCGAACAAATAATAACATATTGGCAACTGTCGGTACATTTGAATAGCATTTTTCGTCCAGTCAGCCAAGCGATCGATTAATCCCTTTCACCGCTTAATTTCAGTAATTAATTAACGAGCACTACTCATCACACAAAAAGGCAGATAAAACCACAGACACTACAGTCTCTCAGGGTGTGTTGACAGCTGCCTTATCATCCTGGAAGGTAAATGACTTTACAAACACTTTAATGCATTCAAGCCCTGCAGCCTGTTATGTTAAAGCCACATGATGATTGATGTTTCCATTGAGACGGAATTTGGGTTATGGGAGTGCCTTAAGAGACAGAGTTTGAGTACATGAGATAATTCAATTTTATACTATGGACCCTAAGGTGAGCTTGATGTTATGTGACAGATTAATAAGGCATTGTTCACAAATCTTCAAAGCACTAAAATTGCTTTTGAGTTTCAAAGCACTAAAATTGTACTACTTGGGGCTTTTATGCATGGTTGTTTCACTCGCCCTCACTGCTCCAACGACTTCAACTTCAGGTCTTTGTGTTGATTATGCATGCGATTTCCAGCCGTCAGAATTTGCTTTGCTCTCCCCCTGCGTTTCCCAGTGTTTTGCCCGCATTTTCAAATTTGAGATAAAACAGGTCCCTGAAGTAAGGTTGCCAGGTCCCTCTTTGCCACCAGCGGGAGATTTTGGGGGCGAAGCCTGAGGAGGGCGGGGTTTGGGGAGGGACTTCAATGCCATAGAGTCCAATTGCCAAAGCGGGGAACTAATCTCTATCAGCTGGCGATCAGTTGTAATAGCAGGAGATTTCCAGCTAGTACCTGGAGGTTGGCAACCCTACCCTGAAGGAAGGAAATGGTGACTTTGCAGGGCACACTATATGGAATTGTATTTCCCTCTGAGCTCACACTTCGCCCCAAACTCTGCCCTCCCCAGGCTCCTCCCCCAAATCATCAGGAATTTCCCAAGCCAGCGTTGGCAACCCTACAAATAAGGTTGCCAGCTCCGGGTTGGGAAATACCTGGATATTTGGGGGATGGAGCCTGAGGAGGGCGGAGTATGGGGAAGGGAGGGACTTCAATGGGGTATTGACTTTGGTCAATGGAGTATTGACCTTGCTCAGTTCCGCAGGGCCTGTAAGACTGAGGTGTTCTGCCAGGCCGATGGGTTCAAGACAGCAACGGTATCCATCGTAGCTGGCCTCCCTTCCCCTATTCTCATAAATGTCCATCTTATACTGTTTAACTATGGACTCTGATTGTTTTTCCCTGTGGACCTCTATGATGATTTTAGCACCAACTGATTACCGGTAATTAATAATAATTTTTATTGTATTGATTGACTTTTAACTTATATATATGTGTATTGTGTTTCACGGTTGTTAGCTGCTCGGAGCCAGGCTCCGGCTGGGACATAGAGCAGGGTGTAAGACTAAAAATAAATAATAATAAAATAATGCCAGAGAGTCCACCTTCCAAAGCAGCCATTTTCTCCAGGTGAACTGATCTCTGTTGCATGGAGATCAGCAATCCTACCTACAAAACATACATTCATTTTTGTGCAATAGCTAGTTGCTGTTTTCTTGAAAAGGACACAGGGTTAGCTAAGCCCCCCAAAAAGGCATGTCGAAGCATCATTTGTTCACACAACGTATAGTTTCCTGGTAACTGTTGTAAGTAAATACTAATTATTGGTTCTTGTAGGTTATCCGGGCTGTGTAACTGTGGTCTTGGAATTTTCTTTCCTGACGTTTCGCCAGCAACTGTAGCAGGCATCTTCAGAGTAGTAACACTGAAGGACAGTGTCCTTCAGTGTTACTACTCTGAAGATGCCTGCCACAGTTGCTGGCGAAACGTCAGGAAAGAAAATTCCAAGACCACAGTTACACAGCCCGGATAACCTACAAGAACCAATGAACTCTGACCGTGAAAGCCTTCGACAATATTTTAAATACTAATTACTTTAGCACCGGAATTTCTTATTTTTGTTATACTGTTCTCACAGCACAGTAGTTTGGCCTAGTTTTTCTGAAGCTGGAGGTAGGGATGGATCTGATCACTAAGAGCCAGCATGGGTTTCTCAAGAATAAGTCATGTCAGACTAATCTTATCTCCTTTTTTTGAGAAAGTTACTACCTTGCTGGATCAGGGGAATGCTGTAGACATAGTTTATCTAGATTTCAGTAAGGTTTTTGATAAGGTTCCACATAGTATTCTAGTTGACAAATTGGGAAAATGTGGATTAGATCCTATTATTGTTAGATGGATCTGCAACTGGTTGACAGATCGTACCCAAAGAGTGCTAGTTAATGGTTCCTCGTCCACTTGGAGATAAGTGACTAGTGGAGTTCCTCAGGGATCTGTGCTGGGCCCTGTGTTGTTCAACATCTTTATAAATGATTTGGATGAAGGAATAGAGGGGATGCTTATTAAATTTTCAGATGATACTAAATTGGGAGAGGTAGCAAATACGGTAGAAGACAGAGCCAAGATGCAGGATGACCTTGACAGGCTGGAGAAATGGGCTAGAACTAATAAAATGCACTTCAACAAAGACAAATGTAAAGTTCTGCATTTAGGTAGGAAAAATCAAATGCATAATTATAGGATGGGGGAGACTTGTTTGAGCAGTAGTGTGTGTGAAAAGGATCTTGGAGTCTTAGTAGACCAAACACTGAACATGAGTCAGCAGTGTGATGCTGTGACTAAAAAGGCAAATGCAGTCTTGGGCTGCATCAACAGAAGTATAGTGTCCAGATCACGCGAAGTGATGGTATCGCTTTACTCTGCTCTGGTTAGACCTCAACTAGAGTACTGTGTTCAGTTTTGGGCACCACAATTTAAGAAAGATGTAGACAAGCTGGAACGTGTCCAGAGAAGGGCAACAAAGATGGTGAGGGGTCTGGAGACCAAGTCCTATGAGGAAAGGTTGAAGGAGCTGGGTATGTTAAGCCTGAAGAGGAGAAGACTGAGAGGGGGGATATGATAACCATTGTTCAAGTACTTGAAGGGCTGTCATAGAGAGGAGGGTGCCGAGTTGTTTTCTGTTGCTCAAAAAGGTCGGACCAGAATCAACGGGTTGAAATTAAATCAAAAGAGTTTCCATCTAGACATTAGGAAGAGTTTTCTAACAGAGCGGTTCCTCAGTGGAACAGGCTTCCTCAGGAAGTGGTAAGCTCTCCTTCCCTGGAGGTTTTTAAGAAGAGGTTAGATGGCCATCTGTCAGCTATGCTGATTCTGTGACCTTAGGCGGATGATGAGAGGGAGGGCATCTTGGCCATCTTCTGGTCACTAGGGGTGTGGAGGGGGGAGGTAGTTGTGAATTTCCTGCATTGTGCAGGGGGTTGGACTTGATGGCCCTGGTGGTCCCTTCCAACTCTATGATTCTATGATTCTAGGGTTGCCAACCTCCAGGTAGTAGCTGGAGATTTCCCACTATTACAACTGATCTCCAGCTGATGGAGATCAGTTCACCTGGAGAAAATGGCCGATTTGGCAACTGTGGCATTGAAGTCCCTCCCCTTCCCATACCCCGCCCTCCTTAGGCTCCGTCCCAAAAACCTCCCACCGGTGGCGAAGAGGGACCTGGCAACCCTAGCTGGAGGAGAGGATGGTAGGGTTGCCAGGCGTGGCCACATAGGAATCTGAACCTAGGATTTCTCAATATAAATCTGACATTCTGTCTATTCTGGTTTTCATAACTGTGTGATTCTTGGCATCGTTCTTAGAAATTAAGCATTCAATGATTAAGCATTCAAATTAAGCATTCAATGAGAAATTAACCATTCAATGATTAGGGAACTAGAGCAACTGTCCTATGGGGAGCGGTTAAGACACTTAGGGCTGTTTAGCTTGGAAAGAAGGCGGCTGAGGGGAGACATGATAGAGGTCTATAAAATTATGCATGATTTGGAGAGAGTGGACAGGGAGAAGTTTTTCCCATAATACTAAAACACGGGGTCATCTGCTAAAGCTGAAGGGTGAGAGATTCAAAACAGATAAAAGGAAGTATTTTTTCACACAACGCATAGTTAAATTGTGGAACTCCCTGCCCCAGGATGTGGTGATGGCTGCCAGCTTGGAGGGCTTTAAGAGGGGAGTGGACATATTCATGGAGGAAAGGGGTATTCATGGCTGTTAGTTAGAATGGATACTAGTCATGCTGCATACTTATTCTCTCTAGTATCAGAGGAGCATGCCTATTATTTTGGGTGCGGAGGAACATAGGGAGGATGGTGCTGCTGCAGTCATCTTGTTTGTGGCTTCCTGGAGGCACCTGGTTGGCCACTGTGTGGACAGACTGATGGACTTGATGGGCCTTGGTCGGATCCAGCAGGGCCTTTCTTATGTTCAAAGAAAGTCAAAGAAAGGCAGGTTTTCTGCTGTTAGGGAGGTACAACTGTTAACAATATTTCTTCAGTCAGAATTCAGCCCTCCGTGACCCCTGAGGCAACTATGCCTTTGCCAATAATGTATGTAAGTGCGGTAGAAATCCCACTCTTAATCTTTTATCTGTATCTCTTCTGATAACAAGACCGGGGGAGAAAAAATCGTTCGAGCATTAAGAAAAGATGACAGATTACAAGAGGAGAGCCAGGCTGATCAGCCAAAGGTGCCTTTTCTGTGCTGAGTTTTTGTTTTGTTTTTTTGTAAAAGGAGAATCACACTTTGTAGTCCTTTCCATTACGTTACAGAAATAATGATGCTTAAATATTTACTACATTTCTTAGTCAGAGATGACCTCTGTCTGTTTGAATTGATCTTTTTAAATTGATCTGATTTTTATTTTCATAGAGCAGGGGTCTCAAAACTGCGGCTCCAGAGCCGCATGCGGCTCTTTGGCCCTTTGAGTGCGGCTCTCCGAACTTGGTTCGGAGCCCCTGCTCTTGCGTTCGCTTGTGCCGGCAGCCAGGCTGCGGAGCCAGCGCACCTGAGAGAGAGAGAGAGAGCGGGCGAGCGGGCGCTCTGTCTTTCCCCCCACCACCACCGTGGAGAATGGCCGGGTCCCCCTTTCCCTTGCCCTCAATAGTTGGGAGGCTAAAGCCTCCCCTCCCGCCGCGCGATTGCTGGGCGGGCGGCTCGGCGGTACCTGGCCCCCCCGCCCATCAGCTGTTGGGCGGGGCGGGCTTCCTTTGGTAGACCTGGCCTCCGGCTGAGTCCCATTGGGAGGCCATGTCTACCCACTGGCTTTCTTGGCAGTAGACCTGGACTCCAAGGAGGGGAAAAAGTCCCCCTTCAGAGGCCAGGTCTACCAGTTGGCTTCTATGGGCCTCCAAGAAAGCCAATGGGTAGACCTGGCCTCCCAATGGGACTCAGCCGAAGGCCAGGTCTACCAATAGGCTTTTATGGCGGTAGACCAGGCATCCAGACGAGGACTCCGGACAGGGAGGGGGAAATGGCAGGGACTTACAATTTAATTTTTATCAATAAATAAGATCACTATTAAGTATGATATCAAGTTTTATTCAGTGTACCTATAGTTTAATTAAGACTTAAAACTTTAATTAAAGTTTATTAAGTTAATAAACAGTGTACCTACCTATATAGTTTAAGTTTAAGAAATTTGGCTCTCAAAAGAAATCTCAATCGTTGTACTGTTGATATTTGGCTCTTTTGACTAATGAGTTTGTTGACCTCTGTCATAGAGGAATGACCAAAGTGTGACACATGATAAACTCTTCTCTGGTGAATTGATGGGTCGCTTTAGCCTCCTTTATTCCCTGTTTCAGCCAGGATTCAGCCGGGATCGAACGTAGCGTTTCACCGAACGTGTGTTCGATCCTGCTAAATCCTGGCTGAAACAGGGAATAAAGGAGGCTAAAGCGACCATGCGTTTTCGCCCTATGTGATTCCCTCCCAAAGGCAATTTCACCACACAGAGAGAATTCTCTATATTATTTTCATGTCTCTTTATAACGCTTTTCCATAAATACACTTCCATAGATGTGAAATGGTAATATAATACAGGATTTGAACAATTCTTGCAATTAAGAATTAAGCTCTTTATGTTTATTTAAAATATATATATAATGATATTGAAATTATACAAATCTCAGGAAGATTTGAATCCACTATATTATCCAGTCTCATTATGTTTCAGTATCTAATGTGTGTGTGTCAAGTGCCATAAAGTCGCAGCCGACTTATAGCGACCCCTAGTGAGGTTTTCAAGGCAAGTGATTAAGCAGAGGTGGTTTGCCATTGCCTTCCTCTGTACAGTCTTCCTTGGAGGTTTCCCTTCCAAGTACTGACCTGGCTTAGCTTCCCAGATCTGATGAGATTGGGCTATACTATACCATTCTACATCCCAATATCTTGTTTACCCAACATTTAATATTTTACATGTTGTGTACATAATATACATTCTACAGATTGTATGCTGTTTCATTCATGCTGCAGAGAACCAACGTTGTGTAGCGATTAGAGTATTGGACAAAGATCTGGCAGACCCAGGTTCGAATCCCCACTCTGCCATGGAAGCTTGCTGGGTGACCTTTGGCCAGTTGTTCTTTCTTACCTAACCTAGCCACAGGGTGGTCATTGTGAGGATAAAATAGAAGAGGGGAGAAAAATGTTGTAAACCAGTTATTGCTTGTTATCCCATCTCAGCATCCCCTGCCTCCTGAAGCTCATTAATCTTATCACTGTCAGCAGGGAGTGCTCCTCACTGGGCCTACAGTCTAGCACTCCTTCTTCACTCATGTAGCTGTGCCCTGAGTCTCCTGCACCTTTGCTCTAGCAGCTTTGGGGGGCTCTCTGGTGGCACTGCCTGTGCCTGGACCTCTGACACAGGTGAGTCTCCTGTGCTGGGTGGCTGTAGACACGGGCAGGACCTGTCTGCCTGAGGCTCCTCTACCTGTGGCTGCAGACTCAGGGAGGACCCATCTGCCTGAGGCTGCTCAGCCTGCTGCTGCACCTCTCTTCCATAGTGTTCAGCTTCAAGGTCTTCATCATTCGAGGAAGCCCCACCAGACTGATCCATGTCAGTAGCATAATGTGAAAAAAATTAAGCAGGTAAACATTAGCTATTGTGTATGCCAGGAAAAGCGCCACCTTGTAATACAGCTTCCTCTTAGTTGCCACCTAGCGGTCGAGGGGAAAATCTGAGCAGTCAGATTCTGCAGTCAGATTTTCCTGGAGAAAAGCGGGGCTCCTTCAAGTCTGATTCCAAAAGGGATGCCTGGCCGAGGTTTTGTCCGCTGCAGTTCTAATAAAGCAGATTTATAACCTCGACCTGCTGGTGTGGACTCCAAACTGTACACAGCTGTCTAATGGCTTTGTGTCAGGCTCCTGCAAAGCCAAAAGACCGGGGCGGGGGTTTCCTCTTAAGTGACAACCCCAGCATTCGGGATAGTTTCCCCTCTTTTTTCTACCTAGCGGGGAACCATCATCCTCCCTTCCTTTTTAAGTTTCCTGTATGATCTTCCAGCTAGTGTCTTGGGCTTTTATGCTGATTGGGGTCAAATGGCCTCCACCCGCTGGAAGCGACCCCAATCAGTTTCCTCTTAACTCGAGCCTATCACTTTCCACAAAAAGAATGAGACAGGAAGCTGGGTTCCTTTCCTCCCCCATCTGAGTCTTCCACACACTCTTTAATTTGTAATCAGACTTTTTCTCTTGCCCTGTGCTTAACCTTCTCCCTCTGTAGCAGGATTTGAATTTCTCAAGCAAATGTCTCTATCAAAATGGTTTTTGCAAGCCTGAATTAGACTTGCCCAGTGACACAGAACAAGGCCGCCCCAAGGAAAGGACATTTTTTAACGGAAAGGTACTTACTTCAATAGAAGTGGATTAGGGTACTTCGCGTAAAATCACAATGCAGCGATTCTGGTTTGGCCTGACTTTTTCACCCTTCTCGTCCACTTGGACTAAAGGCAATGCTGAGAGAAGACACAGAACAACATTTAGACACCAAAGCCTAAGGATGTAACTTTTATCCACCATGGTAGCCTTGGTTGAGCAGAAAGGCGAGATACATATTCTGTAAATAAATAAAAGAATGTTGAAGGGTGAATGACAGGTTTTAAGCAATATGTATGTGGAGAGGGTGTGTGTGTTTAACCTAACAGCAAACTTCAACAAACGTGGAAATCACATGAGGACAGAAAAATAAGTTGCTCAGTCAGGTAAACTAAAAGCTTGGCCTTACTGGTCTGACTATGAAAATGTGTAGCAAAGAGATCTATCAAAATTAATGAGTGAAATGTATTAGGCTTCTTCTTACCGCACCATATAAGCATGGTTTTGCTGTCTATGAGATGTAGATTGTGCCCTTCGAATAGAGAATCTGGCTTCTCAACAGGACCATTTTATTTTGAGCCAGTGCCAAATCTCTGCCTGCCTCAGTATGTATGAGGTAGTGCTCCCTAAGTTATTAAAAATCAAACTCTCTCATTTGCAATTATCATTACAAAGGGCATCTACACTAATGAGCCAAAGAGCTTTGGAGTGTAATGAGTTTGTCACTCAGTGGATTATAATGCATTATCATTTCACTTACGGCAGCCTGGCTGCTCCCACTCTCCGTAATGCAAGGATAATGCATGTCACTAACAATTTTGTTGGCGTCATTTTCTTCCCTCCTTTGCAAAAATAAAAACAAAAAAGCTTCCCACTTTGTCAAATTAAATAAACAGACAGATTGTGCTAATGGCTTGTTTATATCAGACAAAGGGTTGTCCTTTGCACAGCTCCACCCTATAATACAGCTCCCTAGGGCAGCACCTCTAATGCTACTGCAACCAGTGATATGGAACAGAGCGGGTAAAGGCAAAATTAGGAGAGGGGCTAAGGGAGGGACGAAGAGATGGAAGGTGCAGCATCCACTCAAAACCTTTTTAAAAATGCTCCTTCCTCATCACTGCAACCATCATCCATGTTAGTAGGGTTGCCAACTGATCTCCAACCAATAGAGATCAGTTCACCTGGAAAAATGGCCGCTTTGGCAACTGGACTCTATGGCATTGAAGTCCCTCCCCTCCCCAAACCCCGCCCTCCTCAGGCTCTGCCCCCCAAAATCCCCAGCTGTTTCCCAGCCCGAAGCTGGCAACCCTATGGGTTCCATGCGAACAAAAGACTCAGGAAACGGGAGCTGTAGCGTGGAGAGGAATCTGGTGAGGTGGGGCCCTGGAATTCTCCTGGATTTACAACTGATGTCCAGACAATAGAAATCAGTTCCCCTGGAGAAAATGACCCCTTTGGAGGGTGGACTGTATGGAATCCCATCTTTGCTGAGTTCCCTTCCTTTTGTAAACGCCACTCTCCCCAGGCTTTACCCCGCCCCACAAATCTCCAGGAATTTCCCAACCCAGAGCAGGCAAACCTAGCATGAGTGGGAAAACTGGTAAGATCCAACCTCAGGTGAAAGCTGCAGTACTGCATCAAAAGCTCTGCTCACAACCCGAGTTGGATCCCGGCGGAAGTCGGTTTCAGGTAGCTAGCTCAAAGTTGACTCAGCCTTCCATCCTTCCGAGGTCGGTAAAATGAGTACCCTGCTTGCTGGCGGTAAAGTGTAGATGACTGGGGAAGGCAATGGCCAACCACCCCGTACACATAGTCTGCCTAGTAAATGTCGGGCTGTGATGTCACCCCATGGGTCAGTAATGACCCGGTGCTTGCACAGGGGACTACCTTTACCTTTAAGGTGAAAGAAAAAAAATTGAATACCGCAGAATCAAAAGGCCATGAATACAGAATGTACATTCAAATGTTATCATGATAAGTACCGTGATCATTCACTATAACAGTGACTGGTGATAATAGTTTCCCTACTTCTGCTTGGACTTTGTTCAAGTCTTGGGAAACATGGTCAGGTTTCTCAATGAATTATAATTTAGTTGTCTCAAGTTAGAGTCTCCTTTTGAAGTTCTTTTGTTGAAGAAGGGTGTCTATTTATTCTTTTCCATACAGACTGATCTCTCTGTCCTGTTTAACCTTGGCCATCAAACACACAAATAGAGAACAGTCTGGTTGACCGTAAAGCAGCGTATAATGAGCTAAATAAAATTCACGGAGCGGCAAAGCTCATTAGATAACCAACAGAAAAGTTAGTTGAGAGAAGATTACATTTCTAACCTGAGAATCAAAAGTTTGAGACTGTGATATTCTTTAATTATCAGAATGATCTTTAGAAGGCAGAAGTGTAATCCTTTAAAAAGTAATACAGTAATGCTATTGAAGGTTACAATTGCATACAATTTCCTAGAATTGCAGATGGTATACCCAGGTCTGTTGTGTCATTAAGAATCAGCAGGTGGTGCTTTTGAGTCATGGGTTGTTCCCTGTTGGTAAATTCAGCCCCTGCATTAAACATGACAACATTATGCAAGGTACTTTATGTAATGGACAAAGGTCCAACGTTAGTAGCTAATGGCCAATTTATACAATCAGCTGAAGTTTTTGCCAGACTGTATTATTTCAGTCTGCAAGAGGGGGAGGGAATCAATACCGTGCATTTTTATCCCACTCTTCCTATGAGAAGCTCAGGTTAGCATGCGTGGTTCCCCCTTCCTTCATTTTATCTTCACAACAATCTGTGAGATAGGCAAGACTGAGAGAAAGAGAGAGTCCTTAAGAGCACGGCCAGGCAACTTCAATGCTATCTGGGTGGTGGGGACATGGGGGTAGGGTTGCCAGCTCCAGGTTGGGAAATACCTGGAGATTTTGGGGCAGAGCCTGAGAAGGGTGTGGTTTGGGGACGGGAGGGGAGGGACTTCAATGCCATTGTGTCCAATTGCCAAAGTGACCATTTTCTCCAGAGGGAACTGATCTCTAGCGACTGGAGATCAGTTGTAATAGCAAGAGATTTCCAGCTAGTACCTGAAGGTTGGCAACCCTACACGGGGGTGCTGGTGGCAACAGCATGAAGTCACTTCCTGGGAAAAGCTGGAAGAGACGTCACACTTCTCTAAAAATCACCAAAAATGCTATGGTGAAACCAATAGGGGTTCAGGCAATTCCTAGAGCGGTCTGAGATCACTTCCGTTTCCCCCCAAGAAGTACCACATACGCTGTCGCCTTCTAAAAATATTATTTTTCTCCCACCAATTGCAGGAATGGTAGCGGGAAACAGGAGCCGGGGCTGGGAAATTTCAGCCATGACTAGACTTTGGACCTCTGTCCTGCACGAATTGTACTCAACCTTCTCTGGCTGAGGCTCAGTGGTAGAGCATCTGCTTGGCATGCAGAAGATCCCAGGTTCAATCCCCAGCATCTCCAGTTAAAGGGACTAGGCAAGTAGGTGATGTAAAAGACCTCTGCCTGAGACCCTGAAGAGTAGGGTTGCCAACGGCCAGGTAGTAGCAGGAGATCTCCTGCTAGTTCAACTGATCTCCAGTCGATAGAGATCAGATCACCTGGAGAAAAATGGCCTGCTTTGGCAATTGGACTCTATGGCATTGAAGTCCCTCCCCTCCCCAAACCCTGCCCTCTTCAGTCTCCACCCCCAAAATCTCCCGCTGGTTGCAAAGCGGGACCTGGCAACCCTAGCTAGTAGACTCTTGAACTCTATGGCATTGAAGTCCCTCCCCTCCCCAAACCTTGCCCTCTTCAGGCTCCGCCCCAAAAATCTCCCACCGGTGGCGAAGAGGGACCTGGCAACCCTACTGAAGAGCCGCTGCCAGTCTGGGTAGACAATACTGACTTGGATGGACCAAGGGTCTGATCCAGAATAAGGCAGTTTCATTTGTTAATGTGTTCTCACTGCAGGCCTGCTAGTATTAACAAAAGAGTTTTGTTTTTTTAATCTGGCCTTTTAATTGATTGTTATCCCTGGTACAGTCTGTGTTTTAATTATTTACCTTTCCCCCCCCCGAGCTATCGTGGCCCTACTTTTATGGAAAGGCCATTGTATAAATGCTAGAAGATCAAACTAAAGGCCAGGTTTCTAATATTTGCACGAGGCCAGGCCAATTCAGAAGCTTCACAATGCCAGCCAAACACCTTCAGGTAAGGCAGCTCCCAAAACCTGGTCCCAGCTTCCAACCAGGAGGTTGCTCCTCACACAATGCTGTCCCCACGTCTGTTGCATTTATGGCCCGTAAATCCAAACGGAGAGGATCAGACAAAAGCAATAATACAGTTTAGACATGTTGTGATTGATTGTACAGAAAGTCTTTCATCTCTAAAACAGTGCATCACTTTTAGCCTTCAGGACAAATTTATTGCTTCCCCTCTTGAACATAATTCATGCCTTCGCATTTGTTTCCCTATATAAACCTTCTTTGGGGAAGGCACTGGCAAACCACCCTGTAAACAAAGTTTGCCTAGGAAACGTCGGGATGTGACATCACCCCATGGGTCAGGAATGACCCGGTGCTTGCACAGGGGACCTTTACCTTTTATAAACCTTCTTATGTTACATCGGAGATAAGAGAATCTGTATTATTAGAGGCAGTTACGGTTCACTTCCTCTCTTATCCGAATACTGATAAAAAGGGTTGCCAGCTCCGGGTTGGAAATACCTGGAGATTTTGGGGGGAGTGGAGCCTGAGGAGAGCAGGGTTTGGAGAGGGGAGGGATTTCAATGCCATAGAGTCCAATTGGTTTGGGCCTGGCAACCCTAGACTTTCCATCTTCTATAGGGTTGCCAGGTCCCTCTGCCACCGATGAGAAGTTTTTGGGGCGGAGCCTGAGGAGGGCGGGGTTTGGGGAGGGGAGGGACTTCAATGCCGTAGAAACCAATTGCCAAAGCGGCCATTTTCTCCAGGTGAACTGATCTCTATTGGCTGGAGATCACTAACAGTTGTAATAGCAGGAGATCTCCAGGTAATACCTGGAGGCTGACAACTCTAATCTACATAAGAACATAAGAAAGGGCATGCTGGATCAGACCAAGGCCCGTCAAGTCCAGCAGTCTGTTCACACAGTGGCCAACCAGGTGCCTCTAGGAAGCCCACAAACAAGACAACTGCAGCAGCACCATCCTGCCTGTGTTCCTGGAGAGAATAGGTATGCATCATGACTAGTATCCATTTTAACTAGCAGCCATGAATACCCCCCTCCTCTATGAACATGTCCACTCCCCTCTTATAGCCTTCCAAGTTGGCAGCCATCACCACATCCTGGGGCAGGAAGTTCCACAATTTAACTATGCGTTGTGTGAAAAAAATACTTCCTTTTATCTGTTTTGAATCTACTTTGAGCCCCCCAAGAAAGAAAATATCAGTAAGCCATTTAAATTATTTCTCCTCTGGAATAGGTGTTCACAGAACAATCATTGCAGTCTGAGACATTGCACACTGAAAGCACTGCACAGCACAATGGATAGGTACCCTGAGATATCTGAGTCATACAGCAAAGCCATTATTCAACTAAACTTGATATGCATTGAACTGTATCTCATTCTTATCCCTCATAAGTCTGGCGAGGTTCATTAATTCAGCGGCTGAGTCCTTGACATTTTGGGTAGATGCAAATATAAAACCTAGAAACAGAGAGAAAGATCAATGAATGACCAACGCATGCTTGACAGATGGAGTTTAGTGTGCTAAAAAAAATACAGTTCTATGGTTCAAAAATAACCGAACTATGAATATGTTTACTGTATTATGGCCCAGGCTAGTCTGATCTCTTCAGATCTCAGAAGCTAAGCAGGGTCAGCCCTGGTTAGTATTTGGATGGGAGACCACCAAGGAAGTCCAGGGTTGCTGTGCAGAGGAAGGCACTGGCAAAACCCACCTCTGTTAGTCTCCTGCCATGAAACCCCCCCCAAAAGGGGTCACCATAAGTCGGCTGCGACTTGCCGGCACTTTACACACACACTAGTCACGTTGGTAGCCTGTCTTTCTTTCACGAAACTGAGAGCAGCATTATAACTAGGGTGGCCAGGTCTCTCTTTGCCACCGGCAGGAGATTTTTGGGGTGGACATTGAGGAGGGTGGGGTTTGGGGAGAGGAGGAACTTCAATGCCATAGAGTCCAATTGCCAAAGCAGCCATTTTCTCCAGGTGAACTGATCTGTATCAGCTGGAGATTAGTTGTAATAGCAGAAGATCTCCAGCTAGTACCTGGAGGTTGGTAACCCTAATTATAACCCCGCTACCACCCTGTGAAGTGCAGCTGAAAGACCTGCTTGTGTACTCATGTAAACCTGAGAGATTAGTTTCCTAGGTAAAGAGAATCTGGAGGCAGGGTGGGGACATTTAGACATTCAAATCCAGGACGCCAATATTTACTTATTTGGAAAATTTATATCCTGCCTTTGTTTTATTAAAACAATACTCAAAGTGACAAACACTAAAGAAACAAGCAAAACATTAAGCCGCAAAAGCAACAAATCAACAGCAGCTAAAATAATCAACAGAAGGGCCTAAATCTTCTTCCAGATCCAGAGAAGCTGCTCTTTCTATCAGACGCCAATCCTGATGTTTCCTACAAAGTGTCACTCTTTGCTTTAGCAGCCAAGAAAATCTGAGCAAAAGCTGTTTTTAATCAGGGAATTTAACATATTTAATTCCTAGCTTCCTGGGGGTGGGGGTGGGGACAGACTGTTTTAAAGTTATTTCAGTGTTATTTTATGTTATTTTAATGTTTTGGATGGTAGATTGTGGTGGCCTTTGGCCACAAACAATAAATTTTATCATCATCTTCAACAAATAATGAATCAAAATAATCAACAGCAGCCAATGCAAAAAACATGAGGCAAAACAGCAGTGAATAAAATAATAAGGTACATGTTTTCAGAGGTAGCCCTGTTGGTCTGCAGTAGAACAGCTGGATTCAAGTCTAGTAGCACCTTAGAGGCCAACAAGATTTTCAAGGTATGAGCTTTCGAGATACATATGTTCCTCAGCACTGACAGAAAACTATTAACGCTTATTTAGGGTTGCCAGGTCCTTTTTTGCCACTGGTGGGAGGTTTTGGGGGAGGAGCCTGAGGAGGGAAGGGTTTGGGTTGGGACTTCAATGCCATAGAGTCCAATGGCCAAAGCGGCCATTTTCTCCAGGTGAACTGATCTCTATCGGCTGGAGATCAGTTGTAATAGTAGGAGATCTCCGGCTAGTACCTAGAGGTTGGCAACCCTAGACATATTACTATTAGCTAGTAGTAGGGTTGCCAACTGCCAGGTAGTAGCAGGAGAGTAGGGTTGCCAACTGCCAGGTAATAGCAGGAGATCTCCTGCTAATTCAACTGATCTCCAGCCGATAGAGATCAGATCACCTGGAGGAAAATGGCTGCTTTGGCAATTGAACTCTATGGCATTGAAGTCCCTCCCCTCCCCAAACCCCACCCTCTTCAGGCTCCACCTCCAAAATCTCCCGCCGGTTGCAAAGAAGGACCTGGCAACCCTAGCTAGCAGACTCTTGAGCGAGTGTGGAGTTTTATGTATTTCTGTTACTATTATTACTATTATTGAGGTGGCAGTAAAACTGGAAAAATATTAAAACACTAAGAGAACTAAGAAAAGTTCAGAGGAAGGTCACCTGAAGAAGGGAGGGGGTTGGAGTTAAAGTCCGTGCTCTGGCTTGGAAGCAGAGAATACACAAGATGGAACGGAAGAAGTATGTTAATTGGACTACTGAGGCACAGAAAGTCCAAGATAAGAAACTAATTGGGTGCTTCAAAGGAAAAAACGTTAAGTAATGTTGTTCAAGCGCCAACTTATATGCAAATGATGGTATCCAAAACTGACCAATAATATTATATACAATAGACTGTCTAAAAAATCTAAAAAATAGATTTTTACCAATGAGTAAAAAAAGAATGTTGTAACCATTATGTAAAAAAGGTTCCAGAGAGAACTTTTTGTAACCAATGAAATTGAATATAACCAATAAGAAACAAGTAGAACATTGAATAAACCGATAGCCAAAGAGTATATGTTGTACAGCCAATAAGAATAGAATTGTCAAATGAATAGATAATGAATCCTTCATTATGAATAATGAATCATAATGAATGCACTGATAGTGGATAAAATAACACCTGTTGCTTTTGAAAAGGGCTCAGCTTTTGGATGCTTTTTGAACCCAAGCTGGGTCTGCAGCTGCAAATAAACTGTTTTTTCTCAAATTGTGGTCTGGGGTCTCTCTGTTCCAAGCCCAAGCCTATTTTTGCTGTAACATTATCATGCCAATAAAGGTGACTAAAACTGAAACTATTAGCTAATAAGGAGATAAAAACATTAACAACAACCCCCCCCCCAAAAAAACAAGGCTTTTTGACTAACTTCTAGTCATCAGAGATATCCTTCCTAGGTAGGGTTGCCAACTGCCAGGTAGTAGCAGGAGATCTCCTGCTAATACAACTGATCTCCAGCCGATAGAAATCAGTTCACCTGGAGGAAAATTGGTCTCAAGGGCATTGAAGCCCCTCCCCAAACCCCGCCCTCCTTAGGCTCCGCCCAAAAAATCTCCCTCCAGTGGCGAAGAGGGACCTGGCAACCCTATTCCTAGGGTTGGCAACCTGCAAGCGGGGACTACAGAGCTCTCAGAATTATAACTGATTTCTAAACAACAAAGATCAGTTCTCCTGGAGAAAATGGGAGAGTGGACACTATGGTATTATACCCCACTGAGCTCCCTCCCCTCCCCAAACCTCACCCTCCCAAAATCACTAGGAATTACCCAACGGAGAGTTGGCAAGCCTAGCCCTGCCACTGAACATTAAGGTTCTATTTAGTCGTAATGGCTAATAGCCATTGATGGTCTTCTCTGTGGTGTTTTTAGGGTTGCCAGTTCCGGGTTGGGAAACACCTGGAGATTCTGGGGCGGAGCCTGAGGAGGGTGGGGTTTGGAGAGGGGAGGGACTTCAGTGCCATAGAGTCCGAGTGCCAAAGTGGCCATTTTCACCAGGGGAACTGATCTCTGTCGCTTGGAGAGCAGTAGTAATAGCAGGAGATCTCCAGCCACCACCTAGAGGTTGAACGTTTTGACAAGTTTTTTTTATAATATAGTTGGAAATTATTATGGGATGTTTTGTTCCACTGGCAAGACGGGATTGTAAGAGCGTGAATTGTCACATGAGCGCATTTCCGTGCGTTTACATTATCGAAAGAGCGTGTATTGTCACATGAGCGCATTTCCGTGCGTTTACATTATCCTGTATTTGTATAGCAACCTTTCAACATATTATATAAATCACAAGAATGTTTTGTATGGTGGTTTACCTTGTATGTAGTGTTTATATATAAGTGAAGGTTTTCCTCTTAAGTAGTAAAATACATAAGAATCAAGTGTATTGGTGGCTGTGTACTGAATAATTCCTTGACTGGTATTGCATAACCACCTAGAGGTTGGTAACCCTAGATGTTTTCTATTTCTCCTACAGTCATCTAAGGTAAAAGCCACCAGTGCTTCTGGTGACAGTGAGTTCCACAAGTTAAGTGTGTGTGATCAAGTACCTTCAGTGGTAGAGCATCTGCTTGGCATGCAGAAGGTCCCAGGTTCAATCCCGGCATCTCCAGTTAAAGGGACCAGGCAAGTAGGTGAATTGAAAGACCTCTCTGCCTGAGACCCTGGAGAGCCGCTGCCGGTCTGAGTAGACAAGATTGACTTTGATGGACCAAGAGTCTGCTTCAGTATAAGGCAGTTTCATGTGTTCATCTGTTCTTTTCTGAGTTTCAAATTGACAGCCCATCAATTTCATTGGATGCCCAGAAGTATCTTGGGAGAGGAAAAAAGAGTCTTTTTACCCATGTCCTCTACCTCATAATATACCTAAGTAACAAATAACTCTTGCTGGATTAATGCAATATTAAAAAGGGTTATGCGTGGCGTATTTCCATAGTGAAGACTGTAGCTGTGGCAAACACAACGGATTTGGGTGCTATTAAGGAAGACCTGTCGACATCTGTAACAGCAGGTGAATTAGTCACTTCCTTATTTTTTACAGTTCTTGCCACGTAAATGGAAACATTTGGTCAAGGTCTGACATTGCGTAAAATCCTCCCTCACATCAATTATCATCCAAATATAGACGTTTAAACGCCAGCCAAGCAGAACAGCTGAATTAACAATCTCCCCCTTGACACACAGAGGGAGAGAGAGAGAGAGAGAGAGATGAACCGACCAGCCAACCAAACATCTCTCTCATGGACGCAGTCAGTTCAGGGCACTGCTGTTGCTAGCAGATCAGTTGCCAGTTTTCAAGCAATCAGTCCAGAAAGGAAGAGAAAGGATGGTAGTGTGAGCATTTGTCAGGCAAATGGAGGGGGTAGGGGGCTCAGCCTTTTTAGGGGTCCAAAGAAACAACTGCCTAGGAAGAAGGTGGGGTACCAACTTGAACTAATTAGGTTAGGGGGGCAAAGGCCACCCAGAGGAAACCCAGAGCCAGAGTCAAAACCTAGCCTTGAGGTCCTTCTCCCTCGCCAATGCTGTCAGTAGTAGGGTTGCCAGGACCCTCTTTGCCACCAGTGGGAGGTTTTGGGGGCGGAGCCTGAGGAGGGAGGGGAGGGACTTCAATACTATAGAGTCCAATTGCCAAAGCGGCCATTTTCTCCTGGTGAGCTGGTCTCTATCGGCTGGAGATCAGTTGTAATAGAAGAAGATCTCCAGCTAGGACCTGGAAGTTGGCAACCCTAGTCAGTGGAGAACATAGTGCAGGGGTCCCCAATGTTTTTGAGCCTAGGGGTACCTTTGAAATTCTGGCACAGGGTTATAGGTGCAATAGGGTTGCCAACCTCGAGGTGGTGGCTGGAGATCTCCTGCTATTACAACTGATCTCCAGCCAATAGAGATCAGTTCACCAGGAGAAAAATGGCCGTTTGGGCAACTGGACTCTATGGCATTAAGGTCCCCCCCATCTCCAAACCCCGCCCTCCTCAGGCTCCGCCCCAAAATCTCCAGGTATTTCACAACCTGGAGCTGGCAACCTTAGGGCGCAACCACAAAATGGTGGCCATGGGAGTCAGAACCACACACACACACACAAACGAAGAGGAGTTGGTTTTTATATGCTGACTTTCTCTGCCACTTAAGGCAGAATCAAACCAGCTTACAACCACCTTCTCTTCCCCTCCCCACAACAGACACCCTGAGAGGAAGGTGGGGCTGAGAGAGAGCTCTAAGAGAGCTGTGACTAGCCCAAGGTCACCCAGCTGGCTTCATGTGGAGGAGTGGGGAAACAAATCCAGTTCACCAGATTAGCCTCCGCTGCTCATGTGGAGGAGTGGGGAATCGAACCCGGCTCTCCAGATCAGAGTTCACCGCTCCAAATCACCGGTCTTATTTACTACACCACGTTGGCCCAAGGAGTAATTTAAAAAAAAACACTTGGAAAGAGGAGTGAGAGAGAGAATGAAACCAACGCTGTAGTGGCAGCTGCCACTGAAACAACATTATTTTAATCTGCACAGTCAGTCGGATCTCCAGTGGCCAATCAGAAGCCCTGCTGGGCAGGAGCCCCACCTGGCCCCATCCACTTTCTAAAAACACTGGACGGGTGTCAAGCAAGGTGTTAGCAGGCAGTCCCCATGGACACCTGGTTGGGGACCCCTGAATTATAGTGTATTAAATACACTATAGAATATCATCAGAAGTATTCTATATAATGGTAATTCATTAACTGCCGCAAATCCTTATTCACTAGATTGGCAAACAGGCTATCTGTTTCATTGTATAAGCCACTGCCCGGAAGGTCAACAGCTGGATAAGCACAATCTTGTTTGTCCACTAATGTTAGGCAATATGTTGAGAGCCCTCAGCCTGATGCCAGTGGGAAGGTTGGCCCAAGACCTTAAAAAAATAGGTCCTGGCGACTGAAGCCCTGAGAAGCAGAGGAAGCAGGTAATAAGAAGAGTGGCTGTGAGCATGTGCAGAGTGCCTTTTCTTCACCACTGAGCTATTGGAGGAAGTGCTTCCATCTCAGTTGAGTGTGTGTGTAAAGTGCCTTCAAGTCACAGCCGACTTATGGCGACCCCTTTTGGGGTTACGGGCCAAATCAGATGAGATGCTATGGGCCAACCCATCAAGATATTTTCCTGACCTCAATGGGCCACGCAGAACAGAGAGAGATGTCCTATACATAGCGTTGCCAGGTCCCTCTTCGCCACCGGTGTGAGTTTTTGGGGGTGGAGCCTGAGGAGGGCGAGGTCTGGGGAGGGGAGGGATTTCAATGATATACAGTCCAATGGCCAGTGGTCATTTTCTCCAGGGGAACTGATCTCTACTGGCTGGAGATCAGTTGTAATAGCAGGAGATCTCCAGCTAGTACCTGGAAGTTGGCAACCCTACACCACCAGGAGGTTGGCAACCCTATACCAGGCAGCCATTTTCTCCAAGGGAACTGATCTCTGTAGTCTGAAGGACCTGGCAATCCTAATCAATGTGAAGCGGCAAATGCAGAGAGAACAGTAGTAGTTAAACTGCACAGTTGATCCTACATCCATCAAAAGGCACACTGGCATGAAAACAAACGAAGTCCGGCGGAAGATGCAGTGACCCTTTAACACATGTGTAATCAAAGAAAGGTAATCCCAGCATGCAATATTTAACATAAAATATAAATATTTCCTAAGTAAAACAGTAACTGCTTAAAAAAACTAAATTAAAAGTCCAGCATACTATAAAGATCTTATGATGTGCATCCCTGGGTTTCAGCCAAGGACTTCTACAGCCAATTAAGGTGCTGGTGATCTCGAGGTGGCTACTTTCATTAATTATGAAGAAGTCATGGTCACACCAGCAGTAGCAAGCTAAAGGGTTGCAACTTCCTAAAATTTTAAACCTAATTAAAAACATATATATTCCAAATGAATTGTATTTGATTATATATGTTTTATGACTTGTTTTTATTATATGAGTTTATTTTCCCTGATTACAACAGATCCCCTGACAAAGCCTCAGGCAAAATACGTCGGGATCAAGAATTAATAAAAAAGGATTTATTCAACACCTTAAATATTTTCCTCTGCTTGTTACCTTCATTCGTTGTCATTCATTCATTGTTTGCATATCCTTGCGTATCCCTCTGCAAGGCAAACAACGGTTCCAGCAGCAACAATAAGTCTTGGGGCATGTTAAAATTAACAAATTGTAGTTTGACATAGAAGTTTTAAAAATAAATAACATGAGCCTGCAGTTGGGGCCAAAACTGACTTACCTGGGCCCTTTGGAAATACTGCTAGTCCAAAAGAAAGCTGCGAGGATTACTCACAAGTATATGTATTTAAGATAACACTTGAAATACATACACTGTGAGTCAACCCTGACAGGTCTGGTCTAAGATGGTCTAATTCTATGGAGTTCCCATCACGTTGTAATTATAGGGTTGCCAACCTCCAGGAACTAGCTGGAGATCTGCTGTTACAACTGATCTCCAGACGGTAGAGATCAGTTCACCTGGAGAACAATGGCCGCTTTGGCCATTGGACTCTATGGCATTAAAGTCCCTCCCCTCCCCAAACCCTGCCCTCCTCAGGCTCCGCCCCCAAAACCTCCCACTGGTGGCCAAGAGGGACATGGCAACCCTATGTAATTAAGATGAGTGTGCTGTGCAGGCCACATCAGCAAGTGCTTCAGACCTTTGGAATATCACCTTGGCCACTCCTTGAGGCGTTCCTTTCTTTGGGGAGTGTGAGATAACAGCCTGGGAGGCAGCTATCAATGCAGATCAAGCTCAGAAGCAAAGCGGGGTGGGGGGAATCAAGTCGACATCCTTTCTCCATCTTGAGGATTAGCAAACCATTCCACTGGCCATTGCTGCATTCCCTTGATAGCTCTCCAATCCTGCCGTCTGTACAATGCCACAGACGGGTTGACTCTGCCTTATTTCATAGCGCTCTATCTTTCTCCTGCTCCCAGGTACCCGCTGTGTCAAAGTAGAAGATAATCTTGGAATCCTTGACAGGCAAATCAAGGGTCAAAGAGGAGCCAGTAATCAATATTCCTTCCCCCGGCTTTCAGTCATTGAGTTTGACCCACAGGTAGGGTTGCCACCCTCCAGGTACTAGCTGGCGATCTCCTGCTATTACAACTGATCTCCAGCCGATCGAGATCAGTTCACCTGGAGAAAAATGGCTGCTTTGGCAATTGGACTCTATGACATTTAAGTCCCTCCCCAAACCCCACCCTCCTCAGGCTCCGCCCCAAAAACCTCCCTCCGGTGGCAAAGAGGGACCTGGCAACCCTACCCACAGGGCCCTCCTATTCCGACTGCATTGAAATGAATGGGCTTAGACTGGACTAACCCTCTTTAGGATCGCATTACCAGGCTCTTTATTTGATGATGCAATTCAGCTTTTCTCAGCCAACCACGTTTCTTCCAATATCAGGGCCACTGTTAAAACTCAACTGCATTTGAAATATTCAGAATGCACCTGAGGAATTTAAGATTTTGGACTTCTTCCCCCCCACTCCACCCCATGATGGTGACACCTTAAAGATAACAAATTAAGAGATCTTTCTGGGCTGGCAGCCAATGCTGGTGGAGGCCAAGGAAAGAAATCAATCTCCAGCAACAAAATAAATTAAACACTGTGGTGATCTATCAATATTTGTCTGCAGCTCCAGCTAGCAGCGCTGAGGAAACAGGCTGCTTGTTTTCAAAGATACCAGCAAGATAGAAATTGGACTTTGGCTATGTGTTGAAAGGGCACTTGTTAGGGAGAGAAATTCGTCACCATGACAGGACAGAACGTGCTTCTAAAACGAAAGAACAAAGAAAAGGGAGGATTGCGGCCCAAGCAGGAGACCATGACTGGGGACATCAGAACATGCAAGCACGAGTAGGGTTGCCAGCTCTGGGCTGGGTAATTCCTGGAGATTTGGGAGTGGAGCCTGGGGAGGGTGGGGTTTGGTGAGGGGAGGGATCTAGGGTTGCTAACCTCCAGGTAATAGCTGAAGATCTCCTGCTATTACAACTGATCTCCAGCCGATAGAGATCAGTTCCCCTGGAGAAAATGGCCACTTTGGCAATTGGACTCTATGGCATTGAAGTCCCTCCCCTTCCCAAACCCCGCCCTCCTTAGGTGCCGCCCAAAAAACCTCCCGCTGATGGCGAAGAGGGACCTGGCAACCCTAGAGGGATCTCAGAAGGGTATAATGCCATAGAGTCCACCTTCCAGACATTTTCTCCAGGGAAACTAGGGTTGCCAGGTCCCTCTTCGCCATCAGCGGGAGGTTTTTGGGGTGGAGCCTGAGGAGGGCAGGGTTTGGGGAGGGGAGGGACTTCAATGCCATAGAGTCCAGTTGCCAAGGCAGCCATTTTCTCCAGGGGAACTGATCTCTATCGGCTGGAGATCAGTTGTAATAGCAGGAGATCTACAGCTAATATCTGGAGGTTGGCAACCCTAAGGGAAACTGATCCCTGTAGTCTGGAGATCACTTGTAATTCCAGAAGATCTCCAGGCCCTACCTGGAAGATGGCGACTCTACATTGATGCCTTGAGATAACCTGAGGACAGGGGGCTTAGGTGTATATTGAAATCAGGGAGGATAACAAAGGTCAGTCCCTGTGCAAAATTTGAAAGGGTGTCACTATTTCACCCTTGCTGCTCTATGACTCTGCCCACCCCACCCCCATATCAGTGGCCTACTGTTGTGGGATGGCATCCAAATCCCCAAGCCAGTCCTTCTAAGTCCTTTTGATTGCAACGATCCCGATGTTCAAATAACTGTACAGGCACCATCTACAAGCGCAGCCTCTTATTCAACAACTCTAGCGACACACAAAAAGACATACCAAGTGTGATAAAGCACTAGCAAAGCCTTCGCGCACTTTGAAAACTAACTTGTGATTGATCCAGTAATTGAAGCACAATAATTTTAAACCTGCAGTTTTCAGCACACAAATACGCCTTAAAGGGGATAAGGTTGTCATCTCAAGCAATTAGCTCATTATTCTCGTGACAGATTGATGATGACCTTTTATATGCCATTGCATTATGGAAATTAGTGTCTTTATTAAAAATGTAATAAGAATCTCTTTTGGAACTGCAGAAGTTACTTGCACTTGTTCAGAGAATATCTAACAGGCCTGTCACAAGGGCACTATAGAGACTATCCTTAACTAAATGTGGGGGGACAGGGACTTGCCCATTTGAGAACTAGGACTGTGAATAGGGTTGCCAGGTCCCTTTGCTCCACCAGCAGGAGTCTTGCGGGAGGTTTGGGGAGGGGGGGGGACTTCAATGCCATAGAGTCCAATTGTCAAAGCGGCCATTTTCTCCTGGGGAACTGATCTCCACTGGCTGAAGATCAGTTGTAATAGCAGGAGATTTCCAGTTAGTATCTGGAGGTTGGCAACCCTAGGTGTCACCAATTATTTTTTAATAAAACAGAGACAACTTCACATATATCACACACTCTTCATACTTCATATCTACAACAAGATCCTCCTCCAATATACTGTAGAGAGGTTCTAATACATTTGATATAATCTAATACTATTCTTTTGATCTACACAAGCACTTGCTTCTATTATTAAATGGCTATATAAACAGTTATTCTCTAGCCTTTATTTTACCTAAGTTATTTATCTTGATTACAATTATAGTGAATTTGAAATATTAATACTAACATTTACAATTTTATGCTATCATTTGGGTTGGTGGGTCCCTCTTTACAACCAGCGGGAGATTTTTTGGGGCAGAGCCTGAGGAGGGCGGGGTTTGGGGAGGGGAGAGACTTCGATGCCATAGAGTCCAATTGCCAAAGCAGCCATTTTTCTCCAGGTGATCTGATCTCTATCGGCTGGAGATCAGTTGAATTAGCAGGAGATCTCCTGCTACTACCTGGCAGTTGGCAACCCTAGGCTGGGCTCAGGGTGGCTCACATCATCAATATATGCAGAAGAAGAAGAAGAAGAAGAAGAAGAAGAAGAAGAAGAAGAAGAAGAAGAAGAAGAAGAAGAAGAAGAAGAAGAAGAAGAGTTGGTTTTTATATGCCGACTTTCTCTGCCACTTAAGGAAGAATCAAACCGGCTTACACTCACCTTCCCTTCCCCTCCCCACAACAGACACCCTGTGAGGTAGGTGGGGCTCCAAACCACCGCTCTTAACCACTACGCTACACCATAAATATTCTTTCAGTTATTAAAACAGTTCTAATCAATTAATTAATAAAAACACGTGGTGCTCAATTTAAATGTATAAGGTTGTATTTAGGGCTACCAAGCTTCCTTTCATTCATTTGCATTGGTTGCTACAGAACAAATTCCGCTGCACTATTGTGCATAGCAATAATGAAAACGATGTAGCTCTTACCATAAGCTTCTGTTTGGGGGGGGGGGGAAGCCACAGGACAGCTGCTATTTACTGTGCTGAAAGGTCCTCCGTTGTACTGTGCTTTTGCTCCAATGAAGCAGAACAAACCCTTCTTCTTCTTTGTTTATATGAGGTAGAAAAAGAAAAACATACTGTTGCTGGTTTCCCAACAGAAACACACAGTCTGTGCAGCTCCTGCTCCTTGGAACATGATAATAGGATGAGGTCAGGTGCCTGTTAAATGAAATTAAAACACCTATAGCATTTGATAGAATTCATCTCGAGAATTCATCAGTGGTGGTCCTATTTGTCAAGCTTCGCTCTGGAATCACGAGAGCTGGAAGCTTTGAGGAAACCTGCCCTTTCCCCCTGAGTTGAGCTCTTGAAAAAAAGGGGAAGCACTTTGTGGATCACACAAAAGTTATTTGTAGGCTTCCAGTTGAGCGAGCACACGTTTCCTTGGTTAGTGAACAAGGTGTCCTTCTCTGGTTTAGAATATTATATGAGCAAGGAATGGAAGAAGGCGTCATCTGCTGATCTTATGGGATGAAGGAGATGTTCCTAAAGTATGCTGGATTGAGGCTACATAGTGACATAGGAAAAGGCTGTGGCCACCCACTGGTGAAGAAAATGGCCAATGAGGTTGTTTAGTGGCAATAGTCTATACTAGGGTACTGTTGGAGGGTACGTGATACAGTAATGTTATTAAAGCAAAGCAGATTCAAGTCGGGTAGGGTTTTCAAGGCAAGAGACGTTCAGAGGTGGTTTGCCATTGACTGCCTCTGTGTCACGATCCTGGTATTCCTTGGAGGTCTCCCATCCAAGTACTTGCCTGGATCGACCTTAACTTCTGAGATTTGACGAGATCAGGCTAGCCTGGGCTATCCAAGTCAGGGCTATGCATCACCTCTCCCCGCCCCCCCCCCCCGTCAAGCCACACCTGACTTATGGTGACCCCTGGTGGGATTTTCAAGGCAAGAGACTTCAGAGATGGTTTGCCATCGCCTACCCCTGCGACACACGACCCTGGAATTCCTTGGAGGTCTCCCATCCAAATACTTGCCAGGGTTGGCCCTGCTTAGACCTAGCTCCTGATAATACCAACTTCACATATACACACTGATGGGATCTGTGCTGGCAGTGACAGACCAAGAAAGGGATCTTGGGGTGGTGGTGGATAGCTCAATGAAGATGTCAACCCAGTGTGCGGCTGCTGTAAAAAAGTCAAATTCCATGCTGGCCATAATTAGACGAGGAATACAGAATAAAACAGCTGATATCATACTGCCCTTGTACAAATCTATGGTGAGACCACACTTGGAATACTGCGTGCAGTTCTGGTCACCACACCTAAAAAAGGATATTACAGAGCTTGAGAAGGTGCAGAAAAGAGCAACCAAAATGATTTAGGGACTAGAGCAACTGTCCTATGGGGAGCGGTTAGGACGCTTAGGGCTGTTGAGCTTGGAAAGAAGGCGGCTTAGGGGAGACATGATAGAGGTCTATAAAATTATGCATGGTTTGGAGAGAGTGGACAGGGAGAAGTTTTTCTCCCTCTCCCATAATACTAGAACACGGGGTCATCTGCTAAAGCTGGAGAGTGAGAGATTCAAAACAGATAAAAGGAAATATTTTTTCACACAACGCATAATTAAATTGTGGAACTCCCTGCCCCAGGATGGGGTGATGGCTGCCAGCTTGGAGGGCTTTAAGAGGGGAGTGGACATATTCATGGATGAGGGGTATTCATGGCTATTAGTTAGAATGGATACTAGTCATGCTGCATACCTATTCGCTCTAGTATCAGAGGAGCATGCCTATTATTTTGGGTTCGGTGGAACAAAGGCAGGATGGTGCTGCTGCACTCGTCTTGTTTGTGGCTTCCTGGAGGCACCTGGTTGGCCACTGTATGAACAGACTGCTGGACTTGAGGGACCTTGGTTTGATCCAGCAGGGCCTTTCTTATGTTCTTATGTTCTTATGATAATAACCAAGCTACAGCATTCTGCATCAACTGGAATCTCTTGAGTTGACTTGGGGGGAAGACCTATGTAGAATGCATTATAGTAGTCTAGTCCTGATGTTAGCAAGGCTCCAGGTGGCCAGATTGAGCTAGTCAATGTAAGGGGACATCTTTTATGCTAAACTAAGATGGAAAAAAGTGTTTTTCACAGCTGCATTAACTTGCTTCTCCAGTGGTTATGCTTGGCCCAGTGTAACCCCTAGGCTCTTAACCAAGTAAGGAAGGGTCGGCTGAATATGGGAAGAACAATGTCCTTCCCAACCAGCATTGCCTTTGTCTTGTGTCATGGGGCATGAGAGATCTTACAAGTCGGAGTGTTACAGTTCCCGCAGAGATGCTGCTGGTGACTAGGGTTGCTAACCTCCAGGTAATTACAGAACAAATCATTGTATCCTATTTGGGAACATTGTAAATTATTGAACTTGTCTGTGGAACCATGTACTGGAGAATGAATATCCTTGTTTGGAAATCATAAGATATGAAAAATTAATTCTACATGGTGTGCTTCTTTTCTTCATCCCTATGGGAGATTATTACCACTGGCTTTGAAAGCTTGCATTGAAACAAGTGTACTTATTAAGACTCAAACTAAACGGGACTGAGGAAGTCTTGAAACGATCGTATCCCTGTTTACCTTCTCTTCTTTTGAAGACTTCCAAGCTGGATTGACTGTGACTGTTACTCTCTTGTAGACACTTACCTTGGCTTGATAGTAACTGTATATTATGTGATGTTTGCTTATGCTTATTACACTTTTTGAGTATTTGGCTATAGTGATTTGTTCTGTAATTTTCTAACCTTAGGTACTAGTACAGAGGTGTTAATCTTTGATTACTTAACCTCCAGGTAATAGCTGGAGATCTGATAGAGATCCAATCACCTGGAGAAAATGGCCGCTTTGGTCATTGGACTCTATGGCATTGAAGTCCCATCCCTCCCCAAACCCCGCCCCCCTCGGGTTCCACCCCAAAAATCTCCCGCAGGTGGTGAAGAGGGACCTGGCAACCCTATTGGTAACCATAATCCTTGCATAATGCTAAGAAGGTGAAGGGATTGGCCATTGTGAATTGCAGGATGAAACATATTGTTCCTGCTGGACATCAGAAGATGAAACTGGCTAGTAGATAGGGTTGCCAGCTCCATGTTGGGAAATATCTGGAGATTTGAGAGGTGGAGCCTGAGGAGGGCAGGGTTTGGGGAGGGGAGGCACTTCAATAGGGTATAATGCCATAGAGTCCACCTTCCAAAGCGGCCATTTTCTCCAGGTGATCGCTATCACTTGGAGATCAGTTGTAATCCCAGGAGTTCTCCAGACACCACCTAGAGGTTGGCAACCCTAGCCTCATCTTAGTAGTCATATCTGTTAGTAATTGTGATTGAAGAGAAAGGCTGCCAACCTGCAGGTACTAGCTGGAGATCTCCTGCTACTACAACTGACCTCCAGCCGATAGAGATCAGTTCACCTGGAGAAAAATGACTGCTTTGGCAATTGGACTCTATGACATTGAAGTCCCTCCCCTCCCCAAACCCGCCCCAAAAACCTCCCGCTGGAGGTGAAGAGGAACCTGGCAACCCTATCAAAGAGACCGGGAAGCATTGATTAAGATCGTGCAAACATAGATTAAGTTCCCAGTTGAATAGAAGCTTGTTTTACCTTACTGCTTTCTTTTTACTTCTTGGTAGAAACCTACTTCTAACCTTGTGCTAAACATTAAGGATTTGCCGAGGCAAACAAGCCACTCACATCTCAGCAAACAACAACACAAAAACACACGCACCTTATCAATTCTACTCATCCACTTCCAGGACAGATACCCCTTTATTGATGCCCCTTTATTGAGGTCAGGGTGGGCAGAGCCAGCATGTGCCTGCCCAGAAGCCTATTAACTCAGTCACTACCATATATGCTAACATTTTAGCTGTATCAGTTACGCACACATTGTATTGAAGCAAAAATTTAATTGCTCCCAAATATGCAAACTAGATAGCTTTGCCTATAAAAGCACCGTTTCCCACTCTGCCCGCAGTGCCATTTCCTGCCACTAGATGGCTGCAACATGTATGTTTTCCAATAGCTTTATACCTGGCCACCACCTTGAGTTCCATGAGCAGAGGAAAGAGGGATATAAATAAATAAATAAAACAATACCCTGTCTAGTATTTATGGTTATTGCACCTTACATTAAAAAAAAAACCTCTGGATGCATCTCACAGATTGATTTATCGAAATTGCAATAAAATAATAACATCAAGATAATAAAATATCCCTGCAGCTTCAAAGTATCAACACTAATAGGTAGGGTTGCCAGGTCCCTCTTTGCCACCGGCAGGAGGTTTTTGGGGCGGAGCCTGAGGAGGGCGGATTTGAGAAGGGGAATGACTTCAATGCCATAGAGTCCAATTGCCAAAGCAGCCATTTTCTCCAGGTGAACTGATCTCTATCGGCTGGAGATCAGTTGTAATAGCAGGAGATCTCCAGTTAGTACCTGGAGGTTGGCAACCCTACTAATAGGCACCAGACAAAAACAACGGGTAACAGCAGTAAGTTTAACAGTAGATCACAAGGCAAAAAAAAAAGGTAAAGGTAGTCCCCTGTGCAAGCACTGGGTCATTACTAACCTATGGGGTGACGTCACATCCCGACATATACTAGGCAGACTATGTTTAAGGGTTGGTTTGCCAGTGCCTTCCCCAGTCGTCTACACTTTACCCACAGCAAACTGGCTTCTGTCAGGATCAAACTCAGATCGTTAGCAGTGCTTTAATTGCAGTACTGCAGCTTACCACTCTGCACCACGGGGCTCCCTAGGCAAGAAAAGCCACATCAAAAAGAATTAGCATGGATGCCGGGAGGGATTTCCACAAATGAGGGGCCACAACAGAAAAGACCCTGTCTATGGTACCCTCCCTAATCTTGCCTCTGAAATGGGGGCACGGCGAGCTGAGCAGGCGTTCACCGAGGTGCCCCGCACCTAGACTGTGCAGGACTTGAAAGACAAAAACCAGCTTTTAAAATTGTGCCCAGAAATGGACTGGCAGCCAGCAAAGCTCTTTCGTTGTGCGTGTGTGTTCATTGTTAATTAGGGTTGCCCACCTCCAGGTACTGTGGAATTCAAAATGTAGCACAAGGCAATTGTTTCTAAAATAAAGAAACCAAACAATAGCAACTCATGCTATTACAGATATATATATTGGAAACATTCAATAAACACAATTCTGGAGCAAAGAAATGTATATCACAATTGGTCTAAGTAAGACCCCAACTCTTAGCATAAGGCTTTACAATACAAAATATAAGCCAAAATGCTCAGTCCTTATTCAGTCCGTATTAATAATTTCATAAAGTGCATCAGTAAACCACGGAAACAAGATGTAGAGCAATGGAGAGCCGGTATAATTCCATTTCGTGTGGACTCGTGCCGTCCAGATACATAGGAAAGGTACACTCCTTCATGCATTGATTGAACAGTGCACGGAAAGATTGAAGGCTTGAAAAAGTCCACACGAAATGGAATTATACCGGATCTCCATTGCTCTACATCTTGTTTCCGTGGTTTACTGATGCACTTTATGAAATTATTAATACGGACTGAATAAGGACTGAGCATTTTGGCTTATATTTTGTATTGTAAAGCCTTATGCTAAGAGTTGGGGTCTTACTTAGACCAATTGTGATATACATTTCTTTGCTCCAGAATTGTGTTTATTGAATGTTTCCAATATATATCTGTAATAGCATGAGTTGCTATTGTTTGGTTTCTTTATTTTAGAAACAATTGCCTTGTGCTACATTTTGAATTCCACACTCCTGACTAAGCACTTGCAAGCCGTTTTTTGATTACCACCTCCAGGTACTAGCTGGAGATCTCCTGCTATTACAACTGATCTCCAGCCGATAGAGATCAGTTCACGTAGAGAAAATGGCCGCTTTGGCAATTGGACTCTATGGCATTGAAGTCCCTCCCCAAACCCCACCCTCCTCATGCTCCATCCCAAAAATCTCCCACCGGTGGCGAAGAGGGAACTGGCAACCGTATTTATCACTCCTCTCTTGTGCACCCCTTTTGCACTACAAATTACTTTCACTTTATGATCTGAGCACATTCAGACTTATACTCGTGTGTAGTTTAAGCCTAAATTAAACCAATTACTATTAGTTGACTTTTTTATGTGTCACATTTTTTGATAGACAGAAACAGTTTGGATAACTTTTTTTTTTAGAAGCTTAAGAAAAGGTCAGGATGTAATTGGGTGGAAAAAAATTATGTTTATCACAGAGTACAAAAGATTAAGACAGCACATTGTAAGCATTTTCCAGCTATTTAAAAGCCTCATCATTTAATGTACAAATGGTAACCAGAATCTGGCAGGGACGCCAGATTTCATGGGGTTTAACCATATCTAACTTCGTTTGATTGTGAATAAGGTGAGAGTTTTTGGTTTAAAAAGGACAAATTGTCTCCTTCGCTTTAAAAACAATGCATATTGTTCTATAGTTTTATGTCTTTTAAAACATAATGTTTTATGTCTTTTAAACGATCACATTTAAATAAATGTGCAGATTGCCAAAACTTCTAACTTTTGTGCACCATGGCACCCACCAACACCTCTTCTGATGCCCATCCAAATGGGGCAGGTGGAATTTTTGCCCAGCAAGGCTTCTGACTGAGCACTGGAGATTTGATTGGCTCTGCAGAGAATTAAATATGGTGCTTTGGTAGCAGGATCACAGCAGAAGGATCTTCACTGTGTGAGTAAAGGTAAGCTGCAGCAGCAGCCATTTTGTGGCTGCGCCCACCGCATTAGGGTTGCCATCTCCGGGTTGGGAAATTCCTGGAGATTTTGGGGGTGGAGCAGGAGGAGGGCGGGGTTTGGGGAGGGAAGGGACTTCAATGCCATAGAATCCAATTGCCAAAGCGGCCATTTTCTCCAAGCGATCTGATCTCTATCAGCTGGAGATCAGTTGTAATAACGGGAGATCTCCAGCTAGTACCTGGAGGTTGGCAACCCTACCTATTTTCCATAAACTTGTCTAATCCTTTTTTTAAAAGCCGCCCACGCTAGTAGCAATCATCTCATCACCAAACACACAGTGAACCTCGTAAATTACTTAGGCAGTCATCCAACCACATATCCTGCATATATAAAAATTGGTGTGCATTTCCCTCAAAATCTTCATCACCTCTTTCCGGTCTGAAGCGGGCTCCTCCATGTTTACACAATCTCTGTGTGTCTTAAATGCCGTCAAGTCGCTTCCGACACATGGCAACCCTATGAATCAAAGTCCTCCAAAATGTCCTATCTTTGACAGCCTTACTTTTGATGTTTTTATCATTTGCCAAATTCTGGAATGCCAATAAAGGTTTTTGAATTTGAATTTGACAGCCTTGCTCAGGTCTTGCAAACTGAGGGCTGTGGCTTCCTTTATTGAGTCAATTCATCTCTTGTTGGGTCTTTCTTTTTTCCTGCTGCCCTCAACTTTTCCTTGCATGATGGTCTTTTCCAGTGACTCTTGCCTTCTCATAATGTGACCAAAATACGATAGCCTCAGTTTAGTCATTTTAGCTTCTAGGGTCAGTTCAGGCTTGATTTGATCTAGAACCCACTGATTTGTTTTTTTTGGCAGTCCACGGTATCCGTAACACTCTCCTCCAACACCACATTTCAGAGGAGTCTACTTTCTTCCTATCAGCTTTCTTCAATGTCCAGCTTTCACAGCCATACACAGTAATAGGGAATATGATGGCATGAATTAACTTGATCTTGGTGGCCAGTGAGACTTCCTTACTCTTCAGAATCTTTTCTAGCTCCTTCATGGCTGTCCTTCCCAGTCTCCACCTCCTTCTGATTTCTTGGCTGCAGTCTCCCTTTTGGTTGATGATGGAGCCAAGGAACAGAAAGTCTTCAATCATTTCAATTTCCTCATTGTCAACCTTAAAGTTGTGTAAGTCTCCTGTAGTCATTACAATCTACACAGGAAGAAAGAGCCGGCATTATCTCTGGACCCGAACGCCCCCTTCTTCCCTTGTACCACTTGCCATTATAAAGGTCAGCGCTTCTACATGAGTCACTGAAGGGTATTTGATAGAAAGCTAAAATAGGAAAATTTTGATTAAACTGAGACGGGCCAAAGAGATTAGTGATTTCAGCTATATCCAACGTGAATATTTTTAGGCCAGAAAGGTTTCATAGCTGATGGTGCTTTCCCTGGGAAGAGGAAGGGCTGTGGGGAGAAAAACTATAGATGCAAAGTTCAGGCAAGCTCACAGGTCAGAATAACAAAGGAGCATGTCAAAGATCTGCAAAACTGGAATGAGTTCAAGTCAGGAGGGCCTCAGGACACTTAGAGAAGGGCAGCGAAGGAGTCAGGCCGGACAGATTTTAGAGCCATGACCTCATTCTTTTCTACAAGGACTGGGGTGGGGGGAACTTACTTGGCCTCACAAAATTGAAGGACAACAGATATGATGGTTATCTTTAAACATGTTGATGTAGAGATTTACGGTGCTGGAATTCCCCCACCTAAGAAGATAGATAAAGAGCAAGTAAAGCTACACACTGGTGAGAGAGTTAGCTAATCATGGGAATCATATTACATAAGCAGGGAGAATATGCAGTTTCTTATCAGACTGGCTTTTTAAGGGATGGGTGTCAAAAGACCCTATAAGCAAGGTCTTTTGGGATGGTGCAGAGCAAAAAAACATCAAAACTAAAAAAAACCCCACTGAAGTGTCCTCACACCTCAGAAGGTAGCCTGCCACCAGTCTGTTTCACTACCCAGTTAGCCAGAGACCAAGGGACAAGCCTCTGACCCACCTGGGACTAAAATCAAGAAAGTCACCTTGCAAGGTAGGACACTCACAAGGCGAGTTTCAGAAACTATTAATCTGGTAGCTGTAGCCAATGAAGGCCAAAGTACTGGATTCAGATTGAAGCCTCCTTAAATTCACAGACACCACAAACTATGATTAAAGTGATTTCTTTAAAACCGTGCAAGAATATTCATAAAAGAGCAGTGAACAGTGAGCATAAAATAATAAAGCTAAGCGTGGTGTAGTGGTTAAGAGTGGTGGTAAGGAGCGGCGGACTCCGGTGAACCAGGTTGGTTTCCCCACTCCTCCACATGCATCTTGCTGGTTGACCTTGGGCTAGTCACAGTTTGCTCCAAACTCTCTCAGCCCCACCTACCTCACAAGGTGTCTGTTCTGGGGAGAGGAAGGGAAGGAGATTGGAAGCCGGTTTGATTCTTCCTTAAAAGGCAGAGAATGTCGGCATATAAAAACCAACTCTTCTTCTTCTTCTAAAAAGATCTAACTGAACACTTTACAAGCAGTGGTTCCTTTTCAGATACTACCCACAGAAAGCTGAGTCTATCCAGGTTTCAAAATCAGAGTCCAAAGACAGGTTTCCAGTTAGCAAGACCCAGATTTAAAACAAAACATAATGAAGCTTGGAGAAAGAGCACAAAATGAGAATGAAACACCCTAGCTATATGCCCCAGGCCTGTGTTAGCCTGATTTGAGTTGACCAATCAAAAGTTGGCCCGATGAAGTCATTTTGACCAACAAAATGGTTGCTGACCAGTGGTTAGAGTCTCAGGTTTGTACAGGTTGAGTACATGGTCCATATTTCAGATCTTTCTGTATTTTGGAATTTTTGCATATACATAATGAGATATCTTGGGGATGGGACCCAAGTCTAAAAACAAAATTCATTTATGTTTTAGATGTCTTTTGTATACACTTTATACACATAGCCTGGATGTAAATGAAAACAATATTTTAATAATTTTGTGTACATTGAACTATCAATAAGGGCCTGTGAGTAATGCCTGCATACTGGCTCAAAAGGTCTGGTTTTTGGATCAGTCGGGATATCGGATGTCCAGATAAGGGATACTCAACCTATATTCAGTTTGGCGCTGTGGAGGCTAACACTATTGCAGGGGACTAGCTAGGATTGCCAGTAGACCTGTAGAAACATGTTCTGGTCCTTTAATACAGGAAATAGGCAGCTGAAGCTTTTCTTGGCGTTAAATTAAATAAGATCACCTGGTAAATAACATCCCATTAAACCTCTGTTAAAGGGACAAGTGAGCCACTGTGGTGTAATGGTGTAAGAGCAGCAGACTCTAATCTGGAGAACCGGGTTCGATTCCCCACTCCCCTACATGAAGCCTGCTGGGTGACTTTGGGCCAGTCACAGTTCTCTCAGAACTCCCTCAGCCCACACGGAGGCAGGCAACGGCAAAGCACTTCCGAACGTCTCTTGCCTCAAAAACCCTACAAGGTTGCCATAATTCAGCTGTCAATTCACAACACTTTCCACCACCAAAGGACAGAACAGGTTTTTTTCTTTTTTGTTGTTCAGGCATCTGGCCTAGTTATGGTGCGAGGTTCTTTTTCTGGTAGGGTTTTTGCCCAACAAGGCTTCTGATCGACTACTGGAGATTTGATTGGCCGTGCAGATTTTTTAAGATGTTGCTTTGACAGCGGCGACCATCACCACACGAGGATCTGCACTGTGTTACTGAAGTTAAGCTGTGGCAATTATTTTGTGGCTGGCTCTGCCTCCTGCAGCAGCCCTTTTGTGGCACCCATTTTTGTTGCTGCACCCACCATGCTGTGTCAGAAATCCTAATGTGCCTGCAGGATTAAAAAGGTTGGGAACCCCTGTGCTAGAACACTAAACCCATTTTAGATGCTTTTTACTTAGGGTTGCCAGGTCCCTCTTCACAACTGGCGGGAGGTTTTTGGGGCGGAGCCTGAGGAGGGCGGGGCTTGGGGAGGGTCGGGTCTTCATTCCCATAGAGTCCAATTGCCAAAGGCAATTTTCTCCAGGCGAACTGATCTCTATTGGCTGGAGATTAGTTGTAATAGCAGGAGATCTCCTGCTGCTACCTGGAGGTTGGAAACCCTATTTGTACTCCACCAGGGAAACGCACATTTGACATCTATACGTTAGCCCTCGAATCAGAGCTATACATAACAATAGTTTTGCAAATGTTTTTCCCATTTAAAGAGAGGGTCTGCCGTGTGTTTGTGGGGGGGATCTAACTCTTTCCCTGCTGGTTTGTGTTTAGACTCAGTTCTACAGGCAATGTTTCCTTCCTACCACTAGGTGGCTAAAATTGTGTGGTTTACAATTTCCTGGAAATTAACACATATTTGCAAGGAAGCCGAACTCAGAACTGAGCTTTAATAGGCCATTTCCTGGAATATATACTATTGTAGCCTTACGGTTGCCGATTCTGGGTCCTGAGAAACGCCCGTATCTTTAAAACTAACTAGAAATCAGAATTCTCCCTGTAGAAATGTTCTAGCAGTTTTCTTTTTCCTTTCCCCTCCTACCTCCCTGTTTACAGTACATTAGATTGTTTTCATTTCATTCTTCTCTAATGGTGTGATGTTATCCAATTCTGTTGCATTATTTATTATATGTATTCTAATGGTTTCTATTGCACTGATTTGATACTTGGGGAATTCACCTTGAGTTTCAACAAGAAAGGGGGATGATAAATGAAATGAGTAAATAATATTTTGGTATATAGTTTCCCCCCACATTAGTCCAGCAAAGGAAAAGCAATGCAATTTCCCCTCCTACCAACAGAGGCCTCATCAGTTCCCTGACTGCCAAGCATGTAGACCAGTCCTAGCCATGTTTATATGAAAACTCCCAAGTATGGGTGTGCAGACTTTCATCCTTAGTGAGGCTTGCAGGAATGTAATGAGAGTTTTTAAACCCGGAGCCGACGTAATTGTCGAACATTCCCTTTAATCCAGTTGAGTTTACTCTGCAATTTTGCAAAGCTAACATTTCTCCAAGTGTAAAAATAAAGTGTAAAAACCCAGATTAATCTCTCACGTCAGAATGTCATTAGCTAATTTACAAACAATTAACATTTTGAAGGGAAGGGCTGATAAGGGGGAAGCGAGACTAAATGTCCAGTTATTTCTGTGGAACTGAGGCTATCTTGGGGAGGGGCTGTGGCTCAGAGGCAGAGCATCTGCTTGGCATGCAGAAGGTCCCAGCTTCAATCCCCGGTATCTCCAGTTAAAGGACCAGGCACGTAGGTGATGTGAAAGACCTCTGCCTGAGACCCTGGAGAGCCGCTGCCGGTCTGAGTAGACAATACAGACTTTGATAGACCAAGGGTCTGATTCAGTATAAGGCTGCTTCATGTGTTCATGTGTGACATGTACGTAGTCACAGGGGAATGCAGTGATAGTCAGATTTCCAAACCATCACTAGGCTCGTTTCACCAATTTTTACACAAAGGCACAATCACATAAGAATGTTTTGTGAAGGCCTATGGCCACATGCAAATAAAGTCTATTACTACATGGAAACACAGCAGCACTGGATCCCTCCAATGGTCCATCTAGTCCAGCATCCTGTTTCGCACGATGCCCAACCCAGGGCATCCAACACCATAATCACTGATTTCAAGGTTACTTAACTCTGGTCAGGAAGATTAATGGAAATTGGGGGGGGGTGATGCCTGCCGGGGGGGATTTAGGGAGGGATTTCACCTAGAATCTATGGTCTACCATTTTGCAGTGGCAGACCTACGTTTTTGGGACCCTGAAGCTTGAACTGTTATGGGGGCCCCTTCGCAACCAGCAACAATAGGGCAACCAGCAACAAGGTCCAAAGGGCCTTGCTGCCCTTGCAAGGACCTCGAGGCCCAAACGGCAGAGAACAGGGTGGTGGGGTGGAGTTCTTGAAAATGGCCCCTTCCCACCAGCGATGAGGTCTGGGCAACCGCTGTTATCTTCTTCAATGGGGTTGTTCTATGGCAGATGTACTGGCTCATTCGCTAATAGAGAGGTAGAAGATCATCAGAGGGGGCTCGTTAGGATGTGTGTGTGTAAAGTGCCGTCAAGTCACACACGACTTATGGCGACCCCTTTTGGGGGTTTTCATGGCAAGGGATTAACAGAGGTGGTTTGCCAGTGCCTTCCTCTGCACAGCAACCTTGGACATCCTTGGTGGTCCATCCAAATACTAACCAGGGCCGACCCTGCTTAGCTTCTGAGATCTGACGAGATCAGGCTAGCCTGGGCCATCCAGGTCAGGGCCTCGTTAGGATAAAGAGGTGAAAATCTTATTTTTGGTGCTAAAACGCACAAGCAAGACAAGCGCAGCCTGAATTGAGACTTCAGATGTCTTTTCATGCTTCTGATTGGCTCTAGCCTAAAGTCTGAGCTATAGAACGATTCAGCCATGCACCAATGAAGGATTCGAGGATCCAGCTGCCAAAATGTAGGCTATGAATAGATTCTGGTGAACTCAGCAAGCCCATACAGCTGTGGGTTTGGGCGCTGCAAGCCATCAAGGAAATTTTGAAATTTGCCCAGGGACATTTTGAGGCCATGTGAAATGGGTATTAGAGCATAGTCCAAGGTCGCTATTAAGTACTTCAACCCACTGTCTTATGATTCTATCACTAAAATAGCCTTATTTTAATGACACTGTTAAAAAAATTCACTCATTAAAAAAATAAATCACAGTGGGTAGCCGTGTTAGTCTGTCTGCAGTAGTAGAAAAGGGCAAGAGTCCAGTCGCACCTTAAAGACTAACAAGAATATTTTCTGGCAGGGTGTGAGCTTTCGTGAGCCACAGCTCACGCTGTGGCTCACGAAAGCTCATACCCTACCAGAAAATATTCTTGTTAGTCTTTAAGGTGCGACTGGACTCTTGCCCTTTTCTAAAAAAATAAAAGTTGCTTCAGGGTCCCTCTGGGATTAGAGGCCCTGAAATTTAAACCTCATTAGTTTCACAGTAGATCCGCCACTGCCAGTTTGTCTTCTGAAGCTGCCATTTTCGCCAAGACCCCCTGATCCGTGTAATCTGGAGTGCAACTGTAATTAGGGTTGCAGGTCCCTCTTCGCCACCAGCGGGAGGCTTTTGGGAATGGAGCCGGAGGAGGGCGGGGTTTGGGGAGGGGAGGGACTTCGATGCCATAGAGTCCAATTGCCAGAGCAGTCATTTTTTCCAGGGGAACTGACCTCTATTGGCTGGAGGTCAGTTGTAACAGCAGGAGATCTCCAGGTAGTACCTGGAGGTTGGCAACCTTAATTGTAATTCCAGGAAAACTCCAGTCCCCCGCCCCAGGTTGGCAACCCTATTAAAATACATTGTGTTTTAAAACTGTTAAAGACACTTCTTCGGAAGTCGGGTGATGGGTCACTGTTTTAAGGTGGGTGGAGGGGTGAGGGGGTATCTCTTTGGTTATGATATTTGTAACTACGAATGTATTAATTCACATATATAGATACTCTTTTGTATTTTTCTTATGTTAATTTTCTCTTTTTTAATATTATTTTTATTGTATTTGTTTTTCGTTGTTCTTTTTGCTTTGTGTGTTGTTATAAAAATGTTAATTTTTTCTTTTTATATTATTTTTATTGTATTTGTTTTTCGTTTTGTTTTTTTGCTTTATGTGTTGTTATAAATCGTTAATTTTCTCTTTTTATATTATTTTTATTATATTTGTTTTTCGCTTTTTTGTTTTTTTGCTGTATGTGTTGTTATAAAAATGTTAATTTTCTCTTTTTATATTATTTTTATTGTATTTGTTTTTCGGTTTGTTTTTTTGCTTTATGTGTTGTTATAAATAGTTAATTTTCTCTTTTTATATTATTTTTATTGTATTTGTTTTTCGTTTTGTTTTTTTGCTTTATGTGTTATGTTATAAAACTGTTAATTTTCTCTTTTTATATTATTTTTTATTGTATTTGGTTTTTTTTTTGCTTTATGTGTTATGTTATAAAAAGTAATAAAAATTATAAAAAAAATACATTGTGGGGGGGGATGTGGTTCTGTCCTCCCACCTTAGGTTCACACAGCCGCCTTCCCCCCCCCCCCTTTAAAGCCGTTCCTCCTACGGAAGCCGGCGAGAGGACTAGTAACGGCCGCGAGGGGCGTGCGCGAACCCCTCCCCCCTTTTCCTCTCCACCCCGCCCCCACCTCCCAAAGGCGGTGACGACACCCGGCGCCGCGCCGCCCGACGTCACGCCGCGCCCCGCGCGCTGGGCCCGACCGCCGGCCAATCAGGCGCCGCGGAGGTTGCCGGCCTCTGGCTCGCGCCTGGGCGAAACGGGAGGGGCGCGTGCGAGAGAGAGAGAGAGAGAGAGACAGAGAGAACGCGAGAGCGGCCGAGGGTCGGAAAAGATGGTTTCCAGCGAGGAGGCCAACCTCCAGGCGTAGGCCAATCGCTTCCGCCGGCGGAGGCGGGACTTCCCCCCGGAGCCGGAAGCGGGGCTCGTGGGTCTCCCTGCCGCTCTCTCGCCCTCTCATACGCGAGCGAACCCTTGCTGCTGCTCCTTGGCGTCGAGACGTTCCGGGGCCCGGACCGCCCGCCGCCGCCGCCGCCGCCTTCTCCTCCTCTCTCTCTCTCCCGCCTGGGCCCCGCCGCCGCGCCTTCCCCCCCTCCCCGCTCTCACCCCCCCTTCCTGGGACTCGGCAGCGGCGGCGGCGGAGGAGGAGGGGGAAGGAACGGAAGAGGGAAACGCCGAGGATCCCTGGACCGACCGCCCGGCGGGGCCTGACTGGCTGTGGGGTGACAGGTGAGTGAGGCCCGGGCCGCCGCCGCCGCTCCCGGCCTTTCCTTCCTCAACGCCCCGCCGCCGCCGCCGCCATCTTCTCACCCGAGGCCGCTCGTGGGGGCGGGGCTGGCGGCCCTGGCAGGCCGAAGGAGGGAAGTCTGGCCTACACTGCTGGGCGGGCGAGGCGGGCCTCCCTCTTCGCTCCTTAGTCACGCGTCGCTCCTCTCGCCCCGGACCGTGCACAAGGGGCGGGAGACCAGAGAGAGGGACGGCCTGAGGTCCGGCCCAAAAGGGGTCCCAGAGGCCGCTCTGGTGTCTCTCTCCCCCCCCCCCCCACCTCCCAGTCTCTGGCCTACACGCCCGCCTGGAGTTCAGGACTCGGTGTTTCTCTCCCCCCCCCCCTCCTCTCTTTCCCTTCCGGCCGTAGTCGACATCAGGTGCGACTGGGCTCTTGCCCTTTCCTACTACTGCAGACAGGCTAACACCGCTACCCAAAGCTCCTACCCTACCAGAAAATATTCTTGTTAGTCTTTAAAGTGCGACTGGGCTCTTGCCCTTTCCTACTACTGCAGACAGGCTAACACCGCTGCCCAAAGCTCATACCCTACCAGAAAATATTCTTGTTAGTCTTTAAGGTGCGACTGGGCTCTTGCCCTTTCCTACTACTGCAGACAGGCTAACACCGCTGCCCAAAGCTCATACCCTACCAGAAAATATTCTTGTTAGTCTTTAAGGTGCGCCTGGGCTCTTGCCCTTTCCTACTACTGCAGACAGGCTAACACCACTACCCAAAGCTCACACCCTACCAGAAAATATTCTTGTTAGTCTTTAAGCTGCTACTGGACTCTTGCCCTTTACTACTGCAGACAGACTAACACGGCTACCCAAAGCTCATACCCTACCAGAAAATATTCTTGTTCGTCTTTAAGGTGCTACTGGACTCTTGCCCTTTTCTACTACTGCAGACAGAATAACAAGGCTACCCACTGTGAATTATCTTCATGTATTGTGTACAAACTGTAAAAAAAAAAAAGGCAGTTGCTGTTGTTCCCAGATCACTTCTACATAGTGTGCTTTTTGTATGTAAAACGTAGTGCTGTTTGCTGTAGCGCAATTGTTGCAACATTCCAGTGATTCCTATGTTGGCTGAAGCCCCTTATGCTTACTCTTTGAGCCGGTTTTAGAGTTTTGCAGTGTCAGTTTCAAAAGTAAAACCAAGCAAAAAAAAAAAAAAAAAAGCAAAGGAGTTGGTTATCTGTGTCATACTGGCCGGCTGAAATAAAAGGATGTTTGTCAGCCCTGTGCTGGGGGATGAATCAGATCATGTGCTCCTGTGTTTGGTACTCACTCTAACTTGAATAATTAGTTGAAATGAGAGGGTTTGTGAAGCTCTGTGAGCTTATGACACTCTGTACTTACCTGTTCCTGTCCATTTTCACCACTGTGGAGGCATACCGTGCAACTTCTGAGAGGATGCCATCATTTAGTGTGTCACTTTTGTAAACTTAAGAACCTAAGAAAAGGCTCTGCTGGATCATCCTTCGAGTCCAGCAGTCTGTTCACACAGTGGCCAACCAGGTGCCTCTAGGAAGCCCACAGACTTGTCATTCAGATGGTTTTCATTTGACTACTCTTACCACTTCAGCTTTAGTCATCACCAAAGGAAGACTGCTTTGTCAAATCTTACTAAATTGCCATCTTTCTTTATTTAGTATGTTAGAAGCCTTCTGTTTTAACCTTGTCTGCTTCCCCACCCTCACTAGTCAAATGTCATATCAACAGGTTATTTCTTTGAAGATGTTGGGAGCTGTAGCTTATACATATGCATTGTTTAATACACATGGAACAGTAGCTTTCAGGTATGGGAGACAGCACTAGATGTTTCCAACAGAGAGCATGGTGGTGAATTTTGTGCTATAGCATGGCATAGATCTCTCTTCTGTTTTTAACGTAATATCATGTAATACCAATTTCTGTGTAAATGTTTCTTTGAAGCTAAAGAGGACTACTACTAATGCTTAATCATCAACCAAAATCAAAATAATATAGAGGCACATGACAATATAAACGTTGAGTTTTGAGCTAGTAAGAAGTACAAAGAAGTTACAAACTTTTCTGGTTAGTTCCTCCCATATGTGGCAGGTGCCAGACAATTTACTATAATGTGGACTGGGTAGTTTAAGGGGAAATCAACCATGTAGCACTTTGGATTTGTCTCAGTAATATCTGCCTACACTTGCAAATCTGTGGATTGAAATACTTGTTTCGTCCAAGTGATTTGTTTTGGCAGTCCTAGATACATTCTTGCCAATTTCAGTGGTGTTTCATGTGGGAGGTATATTAATACTGATTCATCCATACCTGTGTTTTCTCTTTTGGTTCAGCACCCAGCGTTTAAAGGAACCTAGTGGCATGGTATTATGAGTGTCGTTTTTATTACCTTGGGGGAGGGGGAGGACATCTTAGTTTTCTCCATGCTGGGAAAACTAATTAGTCCTCCATCAAGCATTATTAATATCTTCAGTTATCTTTTGTTGTAAATGTCTCGTTTAATCAGAAGAGTACAGAGTAAAGTTATACTGGGGTTTTCAAATTAGGATTAAGGCAGAACATTAAAACTATATGAGTGTGATAATGAGAGGCGTTGTCATACAGAAGGTAGAGCCTTGGGCTCAGATGTGAGACACTTGTCTTTGTGACCTGTCACTACTATGAGCACTTTAGCATCTTATGCAAAATGGAAACAACAGTGCCTTCAACCACCCTGTGGAGCAAGTCAAAGATTGTCAAGTACTTACAGTACTTTACTTTACACTATAGTATTTACAAGCATTCATTGTAAGTACTGGTCGTAACAGAAAATGTCCAATTGCATTTCTAGTTTTTCACTTGCTTTTCCAAAGTCCCGGGTAAACATGAGATTATATCAGCTGACATGGAATGGCAGCCTTGAAGTATACAGTGCGATTGTCTGTTAGACCTGGTGCAAATGGCCACGGCGTATCCTAGAATTAGAATACAATTGTTGGTGTGGTGGAGAAACTGAGCTTATATTTTTCACGTTAAATAGAAACTAAAATTATTCTATACATGCAAACCAGCTGGACAATTTATTACATTTGCACTCCTGCCTCCTTGAAAATCTCTGGTGCCTGTTTAAAATTTTGATCAAAGAAGTGGTTTTCACTGCCGCCTTGTCAATAGTTAATTTTCTTGAGGGATTACCAGTGCTAGACAACAGGAGAGGCATGTCTTGAGACATATATTACTTAGGCTATTCTTAGTGGTTAAGTTGAAGGGAGTGGACTAATAATGTTCATTCACCTTTTTTCTCAAAATGGATAAAAAGGCTCATGACTGATGGCTTCCCCCCGCCCCTGTCTTTGGAGTACTTGTGTTCAGCTTAAATCTTGTGGTAGGACAGAGTACTGTTAAAAGTGGCTTGTTGGACTTGGATGCATAAACTACTGAACAAACGGTTTAAGAGTCCTAAGAAGGCATGTCAGTGAATAACCAGCTCCAGTGCTGCTGCATCATTAATTGCTTCTAGTGCAGAGCTGGCAAATGAGAGTTCTTTGCCTGATTTTTCTTCTTTCTTGTCTTGATGTAGCTGGATAATTACTCTACTTTTTTCAACCTAAGAGTTAACTTCCACTGCTAGGCCGTTTCTATATATTTACATTAAAGGGTCCTTGAATAGCAGTTCTAACCATCCAGGAGCCGTGCTGACTAAGGCAGCTAAGGGTATTGTTTGTCTCAGCTCCATAAAAGTGGGAGAATACAGTGATAAACAAATGGAATACAGAGAAACTGGTGTTGTTTCACTGGGAACTTAGAAAGGCAAAAGTCTGTAGGGAAGCCAAGTGATGTCTACAGGCTTTTCTACCCCTTAGCTCTGGCAAAATACATTGTGAAGTTAATACGCAAACTTGAATAAACAGCATTATGTGATGGTTCTTGTAGGTTATCCGGGCTGTGTAACCGTGGTCTTGGAATTTTCTTTCCTGACGTTTCGCCAGCAACTGTGGCAGGCATCTTCAGAGTAGTAACACTGAAGGACACTGTCCTTCAGTGTTACTACTCTGAAGATGCCTGCCACAGTTGCTGGCGAAACGTCAGGAAAGAAAATTCCAAGACCACGGTTACACAGCCCGGATAACCTACAAGAACCAATGAACTCTGACCGTGAAAGCCTTCGACAGCATTATGTGAATTTAAAACTTTGGCTGGGATCCAGAAAGCTGAGGTTCATGCAGACAGCTTGTCCTAACGCAGTGGAATTTTTTACTTTGAACAGCTGACCCCCCCCCCTTCCCCATGGCATTTTTACAAATGTATTTTGAAACTTCAGTTTCAGCAGCAGTTTGCTGGGCAACATGAAAGGTCAGAGGTTTGAGGAAAAGCAAATCTAGAGTTCCCTTGGACTCATGAAACTAGCTCGTTGGATCTTCGATACCTTTGGTAGTGGTTTTGTTGTGGCTTCCCCCCCCCCCTTGTCAATTGCTTTGTATACATGCAAGAAATTACTACTTGATGCATGCAGCTGTCTTGGCATTTTGAGGTGGAACTCAGAAGCACTAAACAGGAAAGGAAGGCTGGTGATCTCCTGTCCTATAAAGCACTTACAGGCTGGCTAAGCACACATGACTTGTGCAGGCCTAAAATGACAGGCAAGCCATGGTATTTCAGGAAGCATGGTGACGTTCTCCTTCATTATGTGAGACATGTATGCGAAGCAAGAAAAGTCATTAAGAGTAGTGAGGTAATAAGCCAGAAATACTTGATGGAGGAAGATGACTGGAAGTATCAGGAATGTGTGTTTGAGAGAGGACCTAGGTGTTGCCCCAATGAAAGCTTTGTTTAGGTCTTAACAGAATGAACAAGTCAGTTGAGTGACACATGGAAATAATGTCTCCCAAGCTGAGATATTTCTGGAAGAAGGCTTTCTACAGTGATAACAGCTCGCATGCTAAATTTTAAATATCAGTCTGTTCTACCAGTTATTATTTACTACCCTTATTCTAGGTAGTTAAACATAAGCTAGGAGTTTTGTCTTGCCATTATGTACCTTAATGTCTCTTGTATATTCAAGCATCAGCTCCAATCTGTAACTTGGGATATGTGAATTTACAGGAAGTTCTGTCACTCATGGTTTAAGGAATAACCAGGCTGGCAATTTTCCAAGAACAGTCATCGAGGATACAGCGCTTGTAATGCCATCTTAAATACCTTTTCCTTCTGTAAACCCAGCAAGTATTTGCATGTGGAAAATTTATGAACAGTACTTTAGAAATAATACAGCTCTGTTTTTAAGAAACTCAGATGGTGTAGTATAGCTTTGGGTACCTCAAACAAACTGAAGCAGATAACATTTGAAGAGTTTCTCTTGTATTAAGCTTCTCTTGTAACATTGAACACATATCTGAGTTCATGCACTCATCCTGGTTTTGGTTCATTCAAATGTTCAGTAATCATCAAATCTGTTCAATACTTGAAATCAAAGAGTTGGTACAAGACATTCACTTTAGCATGATGTGCCATTTCAAAATTCTGCATGGGTTTTCTAGTATCTGCGTCTTGTGCTAAACTTCTGTACAAAGAAACTTTGAGAAAAGCTATACCAAGAAATAGAAGCATGTCATATTGCTACTAACATAAGTTATGTTTTCTGTGACTTAACACTGATCATCTGTCTATGAGCTACTAGTATTTCTGATGTCTGCAGCTAAAATTCTCTGGTGCATATAATTCTCAGTAGGCACCTGTGAAACATTTCTGTGACCCATGACTTGTGCAGTTGTATCATCCTGCTGCTCTCCAGCTTCCTTTTTGTAGTTTTCTTTTCAAATAGAGCAGTGAAGCAACGCTTTCAGGTAGTGCAGAGTGAATTCCAGGGACCAACACTTACACAATGTGTAACGAGGAACAGCTGTTTAATTGTTAGCAACTCTGTTTAAAGCCTGACTCTGGCTGCTTGCGTGTTAAGTTTCTGGCTCTCTGACATAAACGCCTACCTGGAGATCACTGATAAAATATTCTAATGAATCACCCATGTATTGAGTCTTTTCTCTTAACATTTTCTCTCTCCAGCACTAATTTAAGTGAAATGTGAGGTTCTAGGAATTCCAGATCCTGTCACTCCAGATCCTTAATGACTAGCTGAAGTTTAATTCAAAGGATTCATTGCTTCATAAGCTGAATGTGGTTGCCACCCATGTGTCCCACACAGCCCATGTTTAATTTCAGTGAAGTTAATAAAACAGGATTGTCCTTGGTAACAAAATACACAGACTACAGAACTTCCCAGGTACTACTTTAGTCAGAGGTCCAAAAACATGGCTAGTAGTGCCATGTGGTCAAGTTAGGTAATTCCTGATAAATAAGAGACAGCATCTTTTTATAAAGAGTGCTTGTGGTATGTGGGTATAAGCTGGCATGCAGGAAGTCCAGGTCAAACTCTGCTCGGCCATGAACTTTATTTGGCCTTGTGCAATTCAAGTTTCACAGTCTAACGAATCTTGCAGGGTTTCTCTGAAACTAAAGCAAATACTTGTTTTGTACTTGGAAGGGAAACTAATTTTCATGTGCCACTGCAAATAGTCAATCTCACTATTTCCTTCTTGGGGAATAATTTTTAAGTAGTTTCTAGTACAGCAGTTTAAAGTTCAGTGCACAAGCATCAATCTTTGTCACAGAATAATGTGGCTTCAATTAAAAAAACACATTGTATCTGAACCTCTAGTTTAATGCTTAGTAACTTAAACTACCATTTAGCAAGTGGTAGCTCACGTGTAACCATTTGGGCAATCTTTATCAACTTGCCGTAGGACAGTGAGAATTCTGCTGCACAGAGGTTGAAGCTTATAGTTCAGTAATCACTTATTACCCTCCGTTTCTGAGACCATTGAGTACTTCTCTTTTTCAGGAGAATCATGGCAAAATAAAATGTCCAGTCTCTTTGTATTGCCACACGCTTACACTGTTCCTTAACTTGAAAAAAAATCCTTGTGTCATATCCCCTTTTCAAACCTCAGTAAGGCTACAATATTGGAGGATCCCATGGCTAATTGAAACTTCTGCTATGATGGACCGTTAGATTCATTGTACACCTCCATAGCTAACCAAGGAAACCTTAACTTGGCATATGTATAGCAAAAAAGTTCAAAGTACCGTTTATACCCGTGTATAAGCCGACCCGCGTATAAGCCAAGGTGCCTAATTTCTCCCCAAAAATGGGGAAAAATTAGGTACCCGCGTATAAGCCGAGGGTCGGCTTATAACCCCTCCCCCCCGCAGGTTTACCTGGGCTCCCGGCAGCAAGCGGCACGGGCCTGGCGGCGGCACGGCCCAGCGAGGGCCGGGGCAGCCTCCCTGCAGCTGCAGAAGGCCGCCCCAGCCCGCCCTCGGCCGCGAGAAGCGGCGGCGCAGCCGGGCGAGGGCCGGGGCAGCAGCCCTGCAGCCGCCCCAGGCCGCTCTTGGCCGCGAGAAGCGGCGGTGCGGCCGGGCGAGGGCCGGGGCAGACGCCCCAGGCCGCTCTCGGCCGCGAGAAGCAGCGGTGCGGCCGGGCGAGGGCCGGGGCAGCCGCCCTGCAGCTGCAGGAGGCAGCCCCAGGCCGCTCTTGGCAGCAGGAAGCGGCGTGGGCCCGGCAGCGGCAGCAGTAAGTTCCCTCCTACCCCCTCCCCTACCCTACCGTATTGACCCGCGTATAAGCCGAGTTCGGCTTTTTCAGCCCTTTTTTGGGGCTGAAAAACTCGGCTTATACGCGAGTATATACGGTAGACAATACCATTGTAATTCTAGATGCCCTGTAAAATTTCTGTACTATGAATTAATATAATGTAACTTTTTAATTCTGCACCAAGTTCTTACAAAATACTGCTTGCATAGAGTTGTCAAGTGTTCAAAGTTCTTTACATACATTCTCATGTTATAATCAAAAATGGGAAGCAACATTGCTCCACACTAAACGTCAGTGAATTACTAGAGAACTTTCTGAATGCTTAGCAAAGTTATTGAGACATAGGGGCAGTGCGGATGTTTCTTGCTCCACACCAGTCAAAGTAAAGAGAACAAAAGGCTTATGACCTGAATTCTTACTGTTTCTCATTGGACACAATATCACTAGCCAGGATTGTCAAATTGATGGGTCTTGTACCAGACACAGGACACCATATGTAGATTCCGCCCATGATGTGTGAATAAATAGCTATTGACAGGTCATCACAGGTAACTGGAACAGCCCACGTATGATCAGGATATGGTGACATCCCAGGTCCTCTGAGTTGCAGCATGTGCCCTGTTTAAGAATGTAGCTCTTAAACAATTTACTGCTCAGTTTGGTGCTGACTGGATGCTTTTCAGCTACCAAGCCAGTACTTTAATTGTAGAAGCCTGTTGTTTTGTTTTGGAAAGAGTTCTGCTCTTTGTAGGCTTCTTGTGCTCATCAAGACTCAGAAGACTGACAGTTCAGTCAGCACTTTGTGGTGTACGCTTTTATAAGAGGTTCGCATATCCTTCGACTTACCTTTTCCTTGCTCTGAGACAGTGTTGGGAAAAGAAACAAATTGAGCTTCATCTTGCTGTTTGTATTCGCTGCAGGGAGAGAAAGTGCTCTGAAAACTTCTCACGTGGACATGTTCACACAGTGGCCAACCAGGTGCTTCTACGAAGCCCACAAGCAAGACGACCACAGCAGCATTATCCTGCCTGTGTTCCACAGAGGAGCATGTCTAATATAATAGGCATGCTCCTCTGATACTGGGGTCTTTGTAATGGAATGGATGGACATTTTTATTCTAGAACAAAATGCCTAGGATAAGGCAACTTAAAGGATAAACTAAAATGCTGCTTCTCGTTTTATTTGTTTGACATAATCTTTCTGAAAGGAATGGATACATTGCAGTTCTGTGATATGATTTGTAGTGGAGGCCTTGAAAGCACCTGGCCTCTTTTTTCCTGGATGTTTTCCCCTTCACCTCCCTTTCTGAGAACTTCAGCAAGCAGGGAAGATTAGCTCCTAACTAACAGATTTTTCAGAAATGTGGGGCATGTGTGAAAAAGAAAGCAGCAAAGTAGCCGAGAAGGAAGATCCATATGCACTTGTATGAAGAGCAGGTACTGTTCTTTTTCTGTGAGGAGCTGGCAGTCGGTGCGTTTGGGGTAATGCTGAAATAAGGCCATTTGCAGGAGCATATGGCAGTGAACAATGGGGCTAGTCTGTCCAGTTAATGAGATGACGGTCCTTGACACTTTTAAATGTGGTTGGGGCCTGGCTGTGGTACAGAAAAAGCTTTCAGTTGCTGGCGGAGGGTCTCTCTTACAGGGGACAAGGACATGCTTCCCTTCTAATACTGCTTGATTTATTGGCAGCCTTTGACATGGTTGGCCATTCAATATTGTTAGTGTTTGGAAAATGTTGCTGTTATCAAGGAAAGTGCTGAAATGGTTTTATTTTAATCTAATCACCTTCTGATTCAGCCTCTTGAGATCTGTGTTGTGGGGTTCTGCTGGGTTTTGAGTTAGCATTTATGTGAAAGCCGTTCCTGAGATCATGTGTAAATTTGGAGTTGGATATCATCAATATCCTGATGACACCAGCTATACAGCTCTTTGCATAAGCCTCTAGAAGTGGCTGTTCTTGGGCAAGTGGCTTGAGGGTAAATAAACTGAAGCTGAATCCAGACAAGAGGGAGTTGGTGCTGGCTGGAAATGCTGATGCCTTAAACAAGTGTATTGCATTACTTATTCTTGATGGGGTTCAGTTTGCCCTATCCGCTTCAGTTAGTAGAAGACTTGGTTTTTATATGCCGACTTTCTCTACCACTTAAGGAGGAATCAAACTGGCTTACAATCACCTTCCCTTCCTCTTCCCACAACAAACACCTTTTTGAGGTAGATGGGGCAGAGAGTTTGGAGACAACTGTGACTAGCCCAAGGTCACCCAGCAGGCTTCATGTGGAGGAGTGGGGAAACCAACCCGGTTCGCCAGATTAGCCTCCGCCGCTCATGTGGAGGAGTGGGGAATCAAGCTTGGTTCTCTAAATTAGAGTCCACCACTCCAAACCACACTCTTAACCACTGCACCACACTGGCTCTAGGACTTTGAAGGTTCTGTTAGATCCAGCCTACCTGTTGGAAAAATCAGTGGGGCAGGTTAGAGTACATTTTTCCCAGTTTAATTCAGCATGCGAACGGGTTCCATTTCTTAACTCCGCAGAACTGGCCATGCTGATCCATGTGACGGCAACCCTGAGGCTAGACTATTGTAGCAGGCTATACATGGGGCTTCCCTTGAAAAAAGTCTGGAAACTGAGTTCTACAGAATGAAGCATCTTGTTGGTTACCTGGAGCTAGCTGCTATATACTTAAGATCACTACATTGGCTTCATGTTTTCAGTTTCTGTTCAGTGTTCAGCTTCTGTTCAGTGTACAGGTTCTCATAGAACTTGTGTACTTCAGGATTGTCTCTTCCAGCATGTACCAATGTGGCCACTACTTTTATCACCAGAACGGAACAAAATGCAACCAAAAAAACTTGCACTGTGATCGCATTTGTGCTTTACATTTAACTTGGAAGTAGATTCCATCAGGGCTGTAGCCTAAAGTTTTCTTTCTTGAATTCAGCAACTGGAATATCAGGCTTGGCTTACATGCTCATTGTGAGCCATGAAAAGAAACTGTGTGCTAAGCAGAATGGAGAGAATGGGCGGGGTGGGCAAGGGAAAATTCACAATTATGGAGTCCAAGTGGAGCTGTATCGTTAAATGGGTTGCAGGACACTTTCTGGTTTGCTCAGTGTGGATTGATTTAAATCAAGGGTTTTAAAACGGGCATTTAAAAATCATGATTGAAATCACCAAGGGGGGAAAAATATAGATACTTCACAAATAATATTTGCTCATTTGCTGTTATAACATATGGATGTACTTGAATAGCTTTCATACAAGTTCTGTGATTTCTTAAACTTTAATATTTTTACCGTTTCAGAATTAACATAGAAGTTTGTCTTTTTAAGATTACAGTGCCCATCCCCTAATGTAAGGTCTCTCATGACATGCAGCTATGGCTGGTTTTTGTAACAGCTTCTGGTTGGAATCATCCCTGGAAAGTCCTTTCCTTTTCCTGTGTTACTTTCTGTTTTAGCCTGCCTCTTTTCCTTTTGTTTTAGAGCTGCCCTCCCCTATACCTTCCCACAAAAGTAAATAATTGCAACCAGACTCGAGGGGCAGCCAGCAGTAGTTACTGCTCAGAGTATTGTTCTCTGTTAGGGGTGGTTTAGTAGGAAGTAATAAATATTTATAATTAGAATACTGAGCCGATTGCAGAAATTACATCATTCCTAAGTATAAAACAGGAGTAAAATGTCACCTAAATGGATTAGTGGATGGCACCTGAAGTGTCTTCCCTAAAGTACATGAGCTGTTGTGCTGCACGGATTGAAGATTTTTTTTCTGTGCAGCTTTTTTTCTTTAAAAAGGAAAACAGCCTTTTATAAAAGGGTATGAAATTCATGTTTATGAGATCATAGGTTGGATTCTAGGAGCTTTCTGCTCATAGCTCCAGGCTTTTCTGTATTGTCTCCTTTCCACAGCCTCCTGTGATTGTAGAAAGCTCTCTGAAAGTTGTAAACGAAATATACAGGCAGTGTGTTGGGGAGTGTTGTAGTAAGAGGGAGAGTTGTGCAAAATTGCTTGCTTCTTTCATGAGTAGAAAGCTTATGTTTCACCCCTATAAATTTGTGTTAAGTTTTCATTTTAAACTGTTATTTTTAAGAGGCCATAGCTGAAACATAAATAAAATTTTCCATCTAGTTTAGAGTAAAAATAAAAAATAGTTTGTAACGCCAAATTTTAATCTGCTCTTGCCTTCTGGAGTTAAACAAATTCAAAGAGAGCGGTGTGTGGGGTGAAAACTTAAACCCAAATAAAATTATGTTCTATTCTTGCTGTATAAGGAACTAGAGATCACTTACAGGCCCATCCTAAACCCAGTTCATGTATTTATTTATTGCGTTTATATCCCATTCTCATTCCAGGCAAGCTGGGCTCAGAGCTGGTCACATCATAATAATAAAACATCAATTAAAACATACTTTAAAATTCCAAACTACATTTAACAATAAAACAAAGTGGTGTGCATCCTATGTTTGCTTAGCAGAGGAAGTATGATATAAAAGAATAACTCTCCAAAGTGTAGGGAGCGTAGCAGTTATACTAACACCCACCAATCATGGCAGAATATCTGTAATACTTTGCTGTCAAACCTAAGTTTTAGTGATTAAACAGCACAGAATGCATCCTTTATAACTTAGCTGGTAAAATTGTACTATTTGTCATATTTATGAAATGTAAAGGTACAAATATCTTTATTTTCTATAAGAAAAATTGCAAGTAAACACAGTACTAGAGAAAGAGTTGCAAACTGCTGCATCCTATGAAAGGACATGTGTCTCTAGTTTGGGCTATATGAGAGGTAGGAAAAACTAAAAGTTGAAAGAAGAAAACCAGTTCTTTACTAAACAGAAGAAAGTGTATTATTTGAACAGAAAGTTTCTCAGAGTCACAAAAGGTAGGGCTGCCAGCATGTTTGGATATTACGCTTAACTTTATAACACTGAGAACACTTTTTTAAAACCTTGAGTATTATATGTCTATAGTATAAGAGGTTGTTTTCAGTGTTCTTTCATGCTACACATCTTGAATATTAAAAACATTGCTTTGAGAAGCATTTTACTCATTCTAAAAGACAATGCTGCTTAGGATGGTTAAATTTGAGTCCAGTAGCACCTTAGAGACCACGATTTTGAGGGTATAAGCTTTTGAGAGTCGAATCTCCCTTCGTCAGGTAACTGATGGAGGGAGTTTTGACTCTCGTAAGATTATACCTCCAAAATCCTGTTGGTCTCTAAGGTGCTACTGGACTCGAACCTAACTGTTCTACTGCAGACCAACATGGCTGCCCTCCGAAATTTGTTTCATGGGAGTTTCTTTTCAGCCTTCAAGTTTCCCAGTTGTTCCATTGGAAAAATTGGGAGGGAAGGCCTGGGGGAGGCTTTTTCCAAAAAAACAATTTCATTGGCGGGGACCTCACACCTCTAGGGGAAGGTGCTATGGAGCACCAGCCTTTTGCTGATCAAAAAGAATGGAGATATTGTGGGAGCAGTAAAGGCACACAGAACTGCACACTTACGGGATGCTCTTCTGTCACAGCTTAACTTCCATCTAGACATTAGGAAGAATTTTCTAATGGTTACAGCGGTTCCTCAGTGGAACAGGCTTCCTTGGGAGGAGGTAAGCTCTCCTTCCCTGGAGGTTTTTAAGAAGAGGTTAGGTGGCCATCTGTCAGCAATGCTGATTCTATGACCTTAGGCAATCATGAGAGGGAGGGCACCTTGGCCATCTTCGGGCATGGAGTATGGGTCACTGGGGGTGTGGGGGGGAGGTAGTTTGGAATTTCCTTCATTGTGCAGGGGGTTGGACTAGATTACCCTGGTGGTCCCTTCCAGCTCTATGATTCTATAACTGCAGAAAGGCACCCTTGTAGAAAAATTGGCCACCGATTCAGAGGCCATCCAGGGGGTTGCTTCCAAGAAGGCGGCATGCACTTCTTGGCCAATCAGCTGCAAAACGGAAGAAAGAGCTAGAGTAGAATTGGCGTCTCACGCACTTGGGAGCAGTTGTCTAACTATACACCCAACTTGGGCACAGAGGAATGAGGCAGAGCGCAGGGCATCATTGTGGAATCCCTGGCAGTCCTGGTGTTGATACCAGTGAACATACCAGGGCAGGGGAGGAATGCAGAAAGTGTCATCGCGCACTGGAAATGTGCAGACATAGCCTGCCCATGGTTCCTGGCTGATGCTTTGCACAGAAATAGATGCCAGACTACCTTGGAGGAGTCCAGGTGCAGCTGAGATATTGCACCGGGGACACGGTAACAGGTTTTACTGCTCATGCTGATTGCCAGTCCCATACAACAATCGTATTGGAAAGCAAGCCCCTATGCCTCTGTGGCAGACAAGGGGTTCACTGCTGTCACCTGCTCCCATTCATTGCAGCTATCCTTATACTCAGTCCTTCTCTACATCACGTCATTAAGACCATATGGCTTTATGCACAATCAGGCAGCATGCATCTCGAGGAGTCTACTCTGATTGATGCACATGACGATCTTGTGGTGAGAGCCAGCGTGGTGTAGTGGTTAAGAGCAGTGGTTTGGAGCGCCGGAGTCTGATCTGGAGAACTGGGTTTGATTCCCCACTCCTCCACATGAGCGGCAGAGGCCTACCTCACAGGGTGTCTGTTGTGGGGAGGGGAAGGGAAGGTGACTGTAAGCCAGTTTGATTCTGCCTTAAGTGGTAGAGAAAGTTGGCATATAAAAACCAACTCTTGTTCTTCTTTTCCTGACCTCCCTTCTCCTTGCTGGGTTCCCACATGATTTCCTGACCTCTCTTCCTTTGCTGGGTTCCCACATGATCTCTTAGGGGACAGTGGCTTGGATCCAGTTTAGAAATTCTCAAGGAGGGGAGTAATTTTTGCCCATTTCCCCCTCCTGCAGCAATCCCCTAAATGCCCCCTGAAATACTGCTTCTGATGGTTGGGGGACCCCCCCAAAAGAAGTTTGGGGGCAGTGGAAAATTTCACACACAAAATTTCTACTGGGTCAATCAGTAGTCTGTGCTGTTCTTGGGAAGAAGTGTGGTTTTTAAGATTATTTTGTGCAGGAGTTTAAACACGGAAATGAGTGAATCTCTGGGCTGGCAGCAAGCTCGAGTCACTTTAACTGGAAAAGCCATCTTGTATACTAAGATTCCACGGTGCTAGCAGCGTACACTCCTCCTCTGGTGAGGAGGTGTTTCAGTTTTCCTTAAATGCAACCTCTTGGTGTCTGGGCGAAAGCCACTCTAAGGGGGGCCCCTGTCTCACTGGAACCAATTTGGGAAGGTGCGCGCAGGTGGGGAGGATCGTCCTGTGAGCTCAGGTGTGTTGTCATGCTGTCAGGTTCTGAAACATCAGCCAGGGAATTGTCAGAAGAACTTCAGCATTCATGTAACCATTTTCATGCAATTAAAGGTGGCAGTTCCTCATGATTTTTGCCCCTTTATCCCCAATCTGCAACGTGGGTCCCACTTTGCAAGGAAAGGTGGGATATACATTTTAATAAAATTGCCAAAAGTGGGGCCCCCTGTTGTGCAGTGAAAAGTTTGAATAACCATGTTTCTGTTGTTCATATCTTCCTCATATTTTCTCACTCCGAAGACAACGACTAAGAAAATAGTGGTGGTATTTGTTGAGTATACTGCACCCTGTTTGAGGTGGGGTCCAGCCAACCAGAAAGACTGACTGCACTTTCACACGTGCCAAATAATGCACTTTCAATCCACTTCCAATGCACTTTGCTGCTGGATTTTACTGTATAAAATGGCAAAATCCACTTGCAAATGATTGTTAAAATGGATTGAAAGTGCATTATTTAGCACATGTGAAAGCTCCCACAGTAAGCAACTCGCTTCAGAAATGTCCTCCTTCAGTGCATCAGTTCTAAGCGGAGAGTAATTTTTTGTTCTTCAGTTTCACGATGGGGTAACAGCGTAGGTTTTTTTTTGTTGCGGAGCAGATTTGGGAGGAAGCTCAGCAGTATGTAAAAATGCAATCCCTGTTCCAAGTATTGTGGGAAGAGCAGAAGTCAGCGTAGCTTCACCGAAGAGTCATGTTCCTTGTATACTTATAGTGCTCCTCGAATGTAGCAAAGGTTTCCATTTTACAGTTACCAGACTGTTGCTGTGTCACAGTTCCTTGAAGTGTTGATGGTTGTGTTTCTCCCCCCTACACACACACACCAAGAGCAGATGTTAATATAATCAGCTCATTAGGAATTTCTGGTTGATCAGAGCCTTATTGAAACCATCACCCATGCTGGAGTTCGAGTTGCGGTATCTTCCCATGTTGCCCCACAGCAGAAACTTGCTGCTAATGACCGTTGAATAAAACTGATGAGTCACCAGCCTGTGCTTGCCAAAAGAGCGTGATTATTTATACCGCGGGGGGGGGGGGGGGTGCTGGTATAAAGCTTATTACAAAAAGCAAAACTGAAAAAAATCATCAACCCCAAATGCTCACTTTATAATATATCCAGCTGCTTGTTGTCTCAAATGATCATAGGTCTTTTTTGTGTGGGAGACGGCAGTCACGTTAAGCTGTAGCATTTGTTGCTGAAACTACAACTTGTACTGCTGGGAAATAAATACGCTTCTTGTGGGGGGGGGAGAAAGAAAGCCTCTTTTAAAAAGGACTGCCATCAGAGTTGATTTGGTTTAAGCCAAACACGAGAATAGATTTGGCATTCTTGCTTCGCCCTCGCCTTTGGTTGCTGGAGCAAAGAGGCTCAGTTCCAAGAGGATTCAAAGAAAGGCACTATGGGAAAGCTAGTCCCAAGCTCTGTTCTTTTTACCTGTATAAGGAGTGCCAAATTAACACTTGTAGGATTGCACTGCAAGTTATGTTGCAGTATCTGTGGGGCGGAAGCATCTTTCCCCCCCCCCCCCACTTCATATTTAGAAAATGCTACTTTATTCAGGTTTGCTGAGACCAGATTCAAAGGCAACCTTTTTTTAGACAGTGTTTGTATCTGTGCTGTGGGGCGAAACAGCTTCACGCTGCACTTTCAGCCCAGCCAAAATGTTGTAACATGCCATAATTCCTGTGCCCTATGCTTAATGGTATTGCCACACTTACACAATGCAACTTTAGAAATAAGTCTGAAGTTCAGTTTTGTCATTGAGGTTCCTGGAAATGGTTCTTAAATCCTTTGCTGCAATTCCTCTTGCATAGTTGAAGGTTATGATATTTAAATACAGAGGTGTGCTTTAGGCATGGCCGCAGGAGCCAAACACTTCTGTCTTGTTTTGTAAGTATTCCACTCCTTTGGTTTCGAATATTTCCGTTTAAACGTTGCCTCTTCCCTGCCGTTCCCCTACGCCATCAGCTGAGGCATGGGCTGTATGTTGCTTATTTTATGTTTTGTAAAAATTTAAGCTTACTGTTTTTATGTTTTGTAAATAAGTTACAGTGTGTTGCTTATTTTTAGATAATAGCCACGATTCCCAAATAAGGTCCTCTTTTATAACCTGTCACCTTGACAGGCTTTCCTAAACTGGTGCTACTGGTTGGAATCAGCCCTCAAAGGTATTTCTGCATTCCAGTTCTCTGTTTTGCATTTCTTTTCTTTTTTTGCACCCCCCACATACATCATGTGACTGCCCTGCCCTCAAAGAAAAGTAATCTTCATGAGAAGCAAAAGGCTGTTGGTGGTTCCTGAACAGATCACTGTTCTCTGAAAGATGGAAGGTGAAATTTTGCATGTTCTTTGATTGGTAGGTAGGTGCGGTTACCGGCTGGTGCCCCTGGCAGGTCGTCCCTGGGTAAAAGGTCAGCCATATTGGTCAGTGGATGACCGTTGGTGTCTTGCTTCGCTATTTGGAGGCTTGCTGCGCTATTGTGCTGTGTGGTAACCAGGAACACGGTTTTCCCCCATAGCTCTTTTTTTCTTCGCAAAGAAAAAGCAAATTTTCGTTGGAGTATCATAAATTCAGTTTAAAGAGATGGTTTGCATTAAGCTCAGATTTCATTTTCAAGCTAAAGATAATCCCTTTGGCTGCATCTTAAAAAAAAAATCTGTTTCTAAATGTTTTAACGAATTAAAATATGTTTTTAGCCACCGTGTTCTGAAAGTAACCTCCGAACAGTAAAAGGTATCATATGTGGGGGGCGGGGGAATGGGCGGGGATGGGACAACACCCAAATCACTAACTAAAAACTGGCTGAATGTGAGTTGGAGGTACCATGATAAAAAGGGTCTTTCCCCACAGCCTTGTTGAGACAGCGATAGCACATCCCTGGTGTGGAGAGGCATTTGCCTGTCTGCTTGGCAGCTGTTTAAACAAAACCTGAGAGTCATTGTGGTGTAGCGGCTCAAATGCTTTGCTGGGATGAGGGAGGGTGAGGTTCAAATCCCCCGCTCAGCCATGACTCTTGCTGACCTTAAGCCCCAGTTCACTTTCATCTTAACCTCCCTTTCAAGGTTGTTGTGAGGATAAAACTGAGGAGGGGAGAAAACCTATGTATGCTCACTTGATAGGATTTAAAAAAAAAGCCCTCTGTTCATCCATACTTATGTCTTCTCAAACTGCATAGCTGAGAGCCAGCGTGGTGCAGTAGTTAAGAGCGGTGGTTTGGAGCGATGTACTCTAATCTGAACCCCACTCCTCCACATGAAGCCAGCCGGGTGACCTTGGGCTACTCACAGTTCTGTTAGAGCTCTCTCAGCCCCACCTGCCTCACAGGGTGTCTGTTGTGGGGAGGGGAAGGTGATTGTAAGCCAATTTGATTTCCCCCTATGTGGTAGAGAAAGTCAGCATATAAAAGCCAGCTCTTCTTCTTCTTCTGGGAAAGGAACTGCTAAGTGATTTGCTGACTGTCATTGGGGCAAAGTGAAGTTTTGAAATGCGAGTAGGCTTCTCTGTGGTACCCACCAAGAATCCATGAAGCTGATGAACGTTCACTTGCATCGTTATGACTGGCGAAGATGTATGGGCGGTTGTAGAATATTTCTCAGAGTAACAATGAAAGCGTAAAGACCTGGCGTGAGAAGAAAATGGCAGATCTCAAAGCATTTGGTAGTTGTGGGCATTTGTACAAGAGTGTGGAAGGAGGTGGAGAATGCCCCCCCCCCCGAGATTGAGCCCTGTATCCAAGGCTCTGTGGATTATACTAAGCTCCAAAGAGTATTTGTGGCTTGCAAACAGGGGGAAAAACTTTCCTGACACTTTCCGCAACGATTCTATTTCCTTATAGGTAGTCCCCAGTTTGTTTTTTAATTCCTAGTACTTGAGTTCTTGACAGCAGGATTACATTCTATGAATTGGGTCTGGATGGCAGCTTTGCTCATTCCCCGTTTAAAATGGTGCCACCTGCCTGGAATTTCTCTAGTCTGTAGTTTGGACTAGTAAGGAATATGCATAAGCCCCCCCCCCCCCCAAAAAAATCTGGGCATTGCTTCAGCTGCATTCCACCAAGATTATATATGTAGGCTGAAATAGTCTAATGAATGAAGCTTGAAATTCCTCGGTTTCTAAACATTCACGGAGCCCATGAGCGAACGCTTGCTGCTGCTGTAACACATTTCAGAAAGCTTTTAAAATCAGTCTCGGGTTGTGGTTGAGAAGGCTTTCTGCTGTACAGGCCAGCGAGCAAAGCTAACATTAAAATGTGCTTTTCTTTTTGAAAAGGGGAAAATCCTCTGTGGAAGCCGCTTCTTGACCTTTGAGCTAGGGTAGCGGGGCCATGTGACCGTGTTTGTTGCTATGCAGCTAAAATGCTGAGTCTTGTTGGGCCATACCACAAAGCTGTTGAATTGTTTGTTCCCGCTGCAGCTAGCTCTATTGTCTGGTGGACTCTGGCAGTGTCCAAATAAATGTGTGACTTGTGCAAACGCAATCCAGAATTTTTTCTTCATGTTCTCAGGGTTAAGTTGATATTATTTCAGGTAGTTCGGAAGCATCCCTTTAGCTGTCGGTGTAATTGTAAGGAACTATGTCAATGTAATGCAGCCGCTTAGAATCATAGAATAGAATCTTAGAGTTGGAAGGGACCACCAGGGTCATCGAGTCCAACCCCCTCCACAATGCAGAAAATTCACAACAACCTCCCCCCGCACCCCCAGTGACCCCTACTCCATTCCCAGAAGATGGCCAAGATGCCCTCCCTCTCATCATCTGCTTAAGTTAATAGAATCAGCATTGCTGACAGACGGCTGTCTAACCTCTTCTTAAAAACCTCCAGGGAAGGAGAGCTCACCACCTCCCAAGGTAGCCTGTTCCACTGAGGAACCGCTCTGTTAGAAAATTCTTCCTAATGTCTAGACCAGGGGTCAGCAAACTCATTAGTCAAAAGAGCCAAATATCAAAAGTACAACCATTGAGATTTCTTTTGAGAGCCAAATTTCTTAAACTATATAGGTAGGTACCCTGTTTATTAACTTAATAAACTTTAATTAAAGTTTTAAGTCTTAATTAACTATAGGTACACTGAATAAAACTTGATATCATACTTAATAATGATATTTTTATTGATAAAAATTAAATTGTAAGCCCCTGCCATTTCCCCCTCCCCGTCCGGAGGCCTGGTCTACAGCCATAAAAGCCTATTGGTAGACCTGGCCTCCTGCTGAGTCCCATTGGGAGGCCAGGTCTACCCATTGGCTTTCTTGGCAGTAGACCTGGCCTCCAGAGGCCCATAGAAGCCAATTGGTAGACCTGGCCTCTGAAGGGGGACTTTTCCCCCTCCTCGGAGTCCAGGTCTACCGCCAAGAAAGCCAGTGGGTAGACATGGCCTCTGAGGAGGGAAAAAAGTAAGTAAGGCATCCATAAAATTAAATCATGACAATGACTGACAAACACTGTACATTTTCCCCATCTGCGTTCTCAAAACTCTGCAGGGGGGCTTATTGTTGAGTTGTGCATCTGAGTGGCAAATCCAATGCAAAACCTCCCATTCGTAAATGGCCAATAACCCCCATGCAGAGTTTTGAGAATCTGGATGGGGAAAATGTGCATCTGAGTGGCAAATCCAAGACCTCCTGCTCCTCGCCGCCGCCTGGGCTCCTTCCTACCTTCCCTCAAGACCCGACCCAGGACTGCCCCGGGTGGACACTGACGGGCCCCGCGCCCCACTTACCTCTGAGCCCAGGGATCAGGCGACGTGGCGGGAGCGCTGCGTGGACGGAGCCAAGCTGCGATGCCGGGCCGAGCAGGGAGGGGCGAGGGACAGGGGCCCCGACAGCCATCCCCGACAGGAGGGCGGGCCGGAAAGGCATTCTCCCGGCCAGCATGCCGGGGCTGAGAGGCGAGGCCAGGAGTGACCCGGGGCAGGGCAACACCCCAGCGGGCCGGTGCGCAGACGCCGACGGCTCCAGCACCAGGCGGCCCTGGGGGGAGGTAGCTCTCGAGCCAGCCGGCCGGCGGGAAGACTGGCCCAGACAGACACCAGACGGCCCGACCAGACCACCCGCCAGAGAGGAAAGGGGCGGGGCTGGAAACCAGGAGGGCCCTTGGAAGTTCGGGGAAGGTGGAAGGGGCAGGAAGCGCTTCAAACCCCCGCCGGCCAGCTGGGTGGGACTGGAAAGAGCCGCACTCAAGGGCTCAAAGAGCCGCATGCGGCTCGGGAGCCGCGCTTTTGCGACCCGTGGTCTAGACGGAAACTCTATTGATTTAATTTCAACCCTTTGGTTCTGGTTACTGCAACTGTGTTTTTAGACGCTATTGGAAGTCTCCATAGCTTAAAATTCCAGCTGTAGAAACATCATAGCTGTTAGCCTGCTAATGGACGTAATAGCTGTACAATGAGTTATTTTAATAAGAGTTTTCCAGTAGCTTCTAAAAGCACAGTTTCCATATAGTGACAAGTACTGGCTGCTTCTTTGGTAGCTTCTCCCTTCCTGAAAGGGCCTTTAAGCAGCCAAATAGGTCTCTTCCTATTTTCTTTTAACTAGAGGCCAAGGATGAACTAGAACTGGATGCCCAGCCAGATCACCAGAAGCAGTTGATGTTCCTGCCAAGACTGAGCATGGAGTAACTAATGCCAGCGGCTGGGATAACAAGAGTAGGCTTACTGTGTGGCAGTCGCATCCCACAAGACAAACGTTGGTGACTTATCATAAATTTGACCTTTACTCGAGGCAGGTGGGATTTAGCAGTGCTAGAATATCCAGAGGTTTTAGAATAATTAAACAAAGCAATTCCCAGACGTTCCATGTAAAAGAAATGGGATCCTTGTTTTGACACCAGCAAGGTTTTTACCACTTGATCAACACTTTTCAGTTTAACTACTGAGAGCTGTTTTTCAATATGGGTGACTGTGTGCATTTAATAGATTCATTTATTTTGATCCTCCTACTCCAAATATCAAAATAAAACCACAGAATCCACAAAAGTTCGTTTTATTGAAATGTTAATAATTTTTTAAAATAAAAGACCAAAAGGCAACGCCCAAAGAATGAAACATTTACAGGTTGAATGTCCCTTATCAGGACTGCTTGGGACCAGAAGTGGTCCGTATTTCGGATCTTTCCGTATATTGGAATATTTTGGAATTTTTGCATATACATAATGAGATATCTTGGGGATGGGACCCACATTCATTTATGTTTTATATACACTTTATACGCGTAGCCTGGATGTCATTTTAAACAATGTTTTTTAATAATTTTGTGTACACTGAACTGTCAGAAAGCAAAGGTGTAATTATCTCACCAGAATACCTGTATCAGCTGTCAGACAAGAGCAACAACAAACAAACTAACAACGGCAGGCTTTCATTCTCCACCTACAATGCAGCATACACTGTATTTTATTTGTTTTGGTGAGAGGAAACATTGAAAACGGGCAGCATGGATCTGTCCACTTGTCGGCTCAAAGGGTGCGGTTTTCATATCAGTCTGGATATGGGATGTCTGGATGAGGGATAGAAGAAGAAGAGCTGGTTTTTATATGCCAACTTTCTCTACCACTTAAGGGAGACTCAAACCAGCTTACTGTCACCTTCCCTTCCCCACAACAGACACCCTGTGAGGTGGGTGGGGCTGAGAGAGTGTGACTAGCCTAAGGTCACCCAACTGGCTTCGTGTGTTAGGAGTGGGGAAACCAACCCGGTTCACCAGATTAGCGTCCACCACTCATGGAGGAGTGGGGAATCAAACCGGTTCTCCAGATCAGAGTCCACTGCTCCAAACCACCGCTCTTAACCAGTACACCACACTGGCTCTCTGCCTGTACCTGCAAATCATCAGATAATTGAATTTGTAAGTCCTGTCAAGCCCCACAGAAAGATTCTTAAAGCCAAAATATACAGACGGTTAAAAAAACACCAACCAGCAACCAACAAATTAACTCCCAAAGAACTCCCTACTGGAAGAAGACAGTTGTATGAAATCTTGCCAGGGAATGTGACCTATGCACCTCTTTTGGCGTGCTACTCCAAAGGATAGGAGCTGCTGTGGAGAAGACTTGGCAGTTATGCAGCTGTACAGGAGGTTTTGTGTGTCCATCTCTCTCCATATGAGTATGTGCACGCATACACACCCCTGTGGTATCCAAATTCATCCGTTTGATCTGTGGTTTGGTAACAATGGAACAAACAGGGGCCTTTTGCATAAATACTCTTGGGGCTCATGAAACTGTACGTTTTGGCCTCAGAAAATGAGATGGGCTTTTTGTGAACCACCTAATGGTAAATGTGGGCAAGGGGACTGACACTTGAAAGGCAACTGCGAAATGTATCTCTAGTGAAAGAGGAGATACGGTAACCTCCTATTGGCTCTGCCTACTTCCTCAGTGTAGTCATATTTATGAATGCATGCTGTAGTAATTTACAGAAGGAAGCTACTCTTGAGATTTTTTACTAGGCAGTAACCTTTTTCCTGGCTTGTTTTCTGAAGTTGATTATCTTTGTTTGCTTGTACTTTAGCATGCACGACAGGTGTATTTATATGAAGTACTGTGATTGCTATTGTTTTCTTTCATTCGTGCGTGCCATTCATATTCGTACCTGTAGCTGAAGCAACCTGGAGTGGCCTGACTGTGCTTTTGGGGGAAGGCGTCTCTTACCATGCTTCCAGCCTTTTGACATTGATGTAGAAGAAGAAGAAGGGTCGGTTTTTTATATGCCGACTTTCTCTACCACTTAAGGGAGACTCAAACTGGCTTACAATCACCTTACCTTCCCCTCCCCACAACAGACACCCTGTGAGGTAGGTGGGGCTGAGAGAGCTCTAACAGAGCTGTGTCTAGCCCAAGGTCACCTAGCTGGCTTCGTGTGTAGGAGTGGGGAAACCAATCTAGTTCACCAGATTTAGCCTCCGCCGCTCATGAGGAGTGGGGAATCATACCCGGTTCTTCAGATCAGAGTCCACCGCTCCAAACCAACTCTATTAACCATGCTGGCTATCTTTATATACAATTTCTTCTAAATGTTGAGTACTTAGGCTTGTATTGGTATTAGCTAAGTATGTGGCTGCCCTAACCGTATGTTGACAAGTGGGACTTTCTATATCCACCAGTTCATTTCACTGGAGTTCAGCATGCAAGGGACTGTTGCATGGGGGTAGTATGCCTGACCCTGCAAGGGTGGCGGTCGCTGGCGTACACACATGGGTGCTCAATGCTTCCCTGACTGGGAGCACCTTGCCACGCCATAGCAGTGTTACACAGTGATGTGCTACACCCAGTCTTAAACTGTTGGCTGCTGCACCAGCAAATACATGAATCATCTGTTGTGAATCACCTGTTCTAGCGTCTGCATACAATTTGCCATATCAAAGCGCAGTGCTGATAAGAGCCTTTTGGTTTGTCTGAGGGAGGTACAGTAAAACCTTGTCTGAGGTGTAGGTGTAGTAAGACTTCCTTGTGCAAACGAGACAAAGGTGAAATGATGGCTGCCAAAAAGCTGAGCTAATAAGTTGTCTCTCCGCCTTTTACATTTTACTGTATTTCCTCTGTATTGGTTCGTCTCTTGCTATTATGCAAAATCAAGTGCAAATTCTTTTGCTTTTAAGAAATTGCGTCATGCTGGGGTGGTGGTGGCATTTTTTCCTTCTGCACAAGGCCATATCTATGGAGAAAAAGATCTTTTTTTTTCTTGCAAAGTTATGAAATTTTCTTGAAGGGAAAAAACTGAAATACATGCCCTATTTATCAAAACCAAATTGAACTTGCTGCTTTAGAAGTGTGAAATGTATGATTTGTAACTTGGTGTATAAAATTATACTAGTTGACATATGTATGAAATTTAGAAGAATAAATGCATTAGTTTTCTTTCTACAAGTAAAATTGTGAATGTAGCCAATAGTAGAGAAAGAGCCATGAGCTCTGACAAACTTTAGTATTTTCCATCTGAGAGTAAAAATAAAAGTTTAAAACAGAAAAGAAATTTTGTAGTAAATAAAAATAGATTATTTGGACAAACTCATGTAGTCACAGGACTAGCAGCATATTTGGATATCAAGTTAAACACTGAAAACATTTTATTCCTCAATAGTGTATTATAATCTACAGTATAGCATATTAATTATGGACAAAATTAGTATCATTCATGCCATGAATATATTTTTGAAAATGTTATATAGGTCTACGTTTTTGAGCTTGCGGGCACCTTTGGAGTTCTGACCCAGCACGGTGGGTGAAGCCACCAAATGGCTGCCGTGGGAATAAATAGCTGTATCTTTGCCCACCAGCCTGGGATATACATGAAAGTTCTTGGTTCTTACCATTTTTACTGGTTTTGAAATGCCGTTAATGGTTTCTTTATTGCATTGTCTTGGAAATGACAACGCTGTGGTGCCGTTCCCAGAGGCTTCAGCTGTAGTTGCAGCAACTGAAAACAGATGCCTGCTAGCCATCCGAGGTGTAATGAGGACTGTTAATAATACACAAAAGTGCCAAGATCAAAAGGGAGAATAAGCATTGTTGGCGTAGCGCTTCCTATTCAGGGGAGGTGTTTTATCCCTAGGCAGAGGGGCGGTGAGCTCTGTTCTGGAGAATGAAAGAGGCGCTGGCACCTCTTCAGTAGCTTATTAACGTAAAAAGGCTTTAGCTGGCAGGATGTTTACCTCTACACAGCAGCTCTGATTGTGAAGGGAAATATCTTAAGAAGGGGGGATTGGAAACGGCAGCGGTAATTAGACACCGGGAAGATTCAGCAGCCTTTCGCCAGATTCTTTTCACCAAAGAATAAACAGGTGTTGGGGGTTTATATTAATGAGAGGGGCCGTGGCTCAGTGGCAGAGCCTCTGCTTGGCATGCAGAAGGTCCCAGGTTCAATCCCTGGCATCTCCAGTTAAAGGGACTAGGCAAGTAGGTGATGTGAAAGACCTCTGCCTGAGACCCTGGAGAACCGCTGCCAGTCAGAGTAGACGATACTGACTTTGATGGACCAAGGGTCTCATTCAGTATAAGGCATGTTCATGTGTTCAAAACTATGAGGGTTGGATCCAGTGGGGCGAGGTCACACAGCGGGATGTTGTCTTTCCTCCATCACTCCTGGAAGCGCTGCTCCTGGGGTGGTGGCTGCACTGTGTGGGGAGGGGATATCGGCACAAATCACTTCTTGGGTGAGTTGACACACAATTGTGCTAGAGCCTCCTCCCTCCCCCCAAAGTTCCCCAAATCCTCAGGAGAAGAAGAAGAGTTGGTTTTTATATGCCGACTTTCTCTACCACTTAAGGGAGACTCAAACCGGCTTACAATCACCTACCCTTCCCCTCCCCCCAACAGACACCCTGTGAGGTAGGTGGGGCTGAGAGAATGTGACTTGCCCAAGGTCACCCAGCTATCTTCGTATGTAGGAGTGCGGAAACAAATCCAGTTCACCAGATTAGCCTTCGCTGCTCATGTGGAGGAGTGGGGAATCAAACCTGGTTCTCCAGATAAGACTCCACCGCTCTTACCACTACGCTGGCTCGTGGTGTAGTGGTTATAAAAGGAGCAACTTTTTGGAGGTGGCTGGAAGGGAAGGGAAGGAAGTAAAGATCTTTTACGTGAACTCAGTCTGTGTATGAACTCTTTCTTTTTTTAGAGGTTTTTTTTAGAAGTAGCCTGCAGTATTTTTACAGTTTGCTTCTCTTATTATTTAGAAGATTTCTGTGCCGCCTCTCGTGAGAGTCCTTGAGGCAACTTACAAGCTAAAGGCCAGTGTTAAAAACCCAGGCAGAGCATGAAACGTTTATTAGCGGAAAGCAAATCTCAGGCTAGAAGCAGAATCTAAAAACCGTAAAAAAACCCAACCCTTTTAAATTAGAAGCCCAGGTAAAAGGAAATGGTTTTGCCGGGCACCTAAAAGACAGTATTGCTGGGTTCAGGTGTGCCTTGCAGGGAAGGGCATTCCACAGGCAAGGTGCCACCACTGGAGGGGGGGAGGGGGAGTCTGGCTGCCACCCACCTCATCTCTGAAGGCAGGTGGGCACAGAGGGCGAGGCTTGTTGGGAGGATCTTAACTGGTAAGTTGGGCAGTATAGGAGGAGGTAGTCCTTCAAAATTCTCCTTCCCCCAAAGAAGAAGAAGAGCTGGTTTTTATATGCCGACTTTACCACTTAAGGCAGAATCAAACTGGCTCACCGGATTATCCTAACAAATCCAGTTCACCAGATTAGCCTCCACCGCTCACGTGGAGGAGTGGGGAATCAAACCCGGTTCTCCAGATCAGACTCCGGCACTCCAATCCACTGCTCTTAACCACTACACCATGCTACCAACCCATTTAGGGCTTTAGTGGTAAGAACCAACACTTTGAAATGTGCTGGAAACAGATGGAACAGTCAGTGCAGATCTTTCAGCGCGGGGTGATATAATCCCGGTGTATCCTACCCAGGCTGTCACATCTTGAACCAGCTGAAATTTCCAGATAGTGTTCAAAGGCAGCGTTACACTAATCTAACCTGGATGTGATCAAAACAACAAACCTGGATGTGATCAAAACAACAATCATTGTGGCCAATTTATGGGGGAAAGCCCCTCCCCCAATGCACCGGTTTTAATTGGTACTTGTTACTCAAGAACCTGCATTCAGTCCTTTCCAAGCCAATGGCCAAATATACAACCATGTTTTAAGTTACTTTTCACTAATTTATCCGTGTGCTGGATTATTACACGTCCGATTGACTTGGGGTTGGGGGAGGTAAAAGAAATAAAATCTTAATTTTGTTTTTAAAAACCGCATGCAAGTTGTCAGAGCTGACAGCCACAGTCATGGCCAGATTTACAGTTTTCATTGTATAAGATCTGAAGTAGATTAGATGGTAAATCTTAGGAGAACTGTTTTATTCAATTGGATTTTATAGTTACATTTAAAGAGGAGGCCTTTCAAGCATTTGCAGGGAGAGGGATCTGTTAAGGCTCTAAAACGGGCTAGTTCACATGCTGCTGGTATTCAGCGATCACCTATGTGAGGTGGGGAGCGTATGTTAGCTGCTACGCGGGTGTGTATATCTAAGTGTTCCGATCTTACAGTCTTTCCCCTTCTTTTTGGCGCGCCCTGCAGGGCTTATGTGCAACCCACGTATGCCCACACTGTGAGATCTGCTGGGGCCGGCGCAAGCCCATGCTTTTCTGCATGCCTCTTCTGCTGCACACGCAGCAGTTTGGTTGAAAGGGTTTTAAGGTATTTACACTGCGCTCTAGCATATCTCACGGTATGTTGTCATAGCAATTCATCGCCTAATTCCATGCTTGGATACGTTCCTGCAGCTCACTAATATTTGTTGATGAAGCCCGGGAGCTGTGAAAATTGCTGTTTCCTTTCCGAGAAGGAAACTTAAGAAGGAGCTTAGCTCTATGTGAGCTCGTTGGAATCATAGGGGAAGATAGTTAATGCATGTTATGTGTGGAATGCAGCTGTTTAATATTAGCGACACTGCAAATATCTAAGAGCTGTAATTCCCAGCTGTAATAGGTGTCAGCCTCGGCCTGCATGTATTTAGCCTGTTGCTCCTCAGTTTTTTATATTACATTTTTTGATCCAGAAAAAGTGCTTTTCAGTATTTAATACTTGTGACAGCGCTGAAGGGTGTGATGGCAGCAGTACTGTTTTACAGATAGAAAACTGAGGCAGACTGTGGCTAGCAAATTAATGGTGGAGCAAGGATCTGATCTCCAGGTCCAACCAAGCGTGCCCTCTACACTAGCAGTGTATGCATATGTGTGTATGACATCTGTGAGAGGTTATGCTTGCCTTTAGATAGCCAAGGAGAAATTTGTGAGAGTGACGCAGATTCTGTGACCTAGTTTGATGGACTTCAGGAGTGTTAGAATCTAGAAGTCAAGTCATTTTCAACTTAATTTCACAGATCAGGCTTTGGATAAGTGAATGGCAACATCCTTCTCCTGGTTTGGAGTTATAGCGTTGGCAGGAAGGATACTGTATCTTTTCAAAGGTGAAGAGAAACCTGGGAATACACACTGCTTACTAATCAAGCATAGAGTTATACCCTTCTAAACCCATTCCCTTCTAGGAAATTAGAAGAGACCCGTGGCTCAGAGTGGTAAGCTGCAGTAGTGCAGTCCAAGCTCTGCTCACGACCTGAGTTTGATCCCAAAGGAAGTCAGTTTCAGGTAACCGGCTCAAGGTTGACTCAGCCTTCCATCCTTCCGAGGTCGGTCAAATGAGCACCCAGCTTGCTGGGGGTAAAGGGAAGATGACTGGGGAAGGCACTGGCAAACCACCCCATAAACATAGTCTGCCTAATAAACGTCGGGATGTGACGTCACCCCATGGGTCAGGAATGACCCGGTGCTTGCACAGGGGACCTTTACCTTTAACTCTTCTTTGGATGACATTGCAGGTAAGCGAGTCACTTTTTGTGGCAAGTGCTGGTTGTTTCCATGAAGCGAACTGGGCACTTTGTCAGCTCTCGCTGTTGCGTATTATGAGGTGGGCATTACGTTACCTTTAAAAAGTTTACATTGGCATGGCTGAACAGTCAGCTCTCCATTTCCAAGCTTGCTATTGGCAACTTGACAACCGAAGAAGTTGCTTCTTGTTGTTCAGATGAGTAACTTTGAGGAAATGAATCCTGCTAAATACAGGAAACAGAACACAGCAGTTGGAATATACTACTTAGAAGCACAGTGGCAGCTAGAATTTCCAGCTGTACTGGGAATTTCCAGCATAGCTGTCAAACTTGTTCACTGGGAAACCTGGAATCTCCTAGCCAGTGAGGCTAGGAATAGTTTTCAAGGGGAGGACCCAATCAGATGCCTTTTTATGAAAGATCTAGTACAAACATAGGGTTTTTTTTTTTTAGTGTTCTCTGCTAACTGTTGCTTGATATTAAATTTGATCTGTCGCCCCTTGTGACTTAGACTCTTTTTGTTTGTTTGTTTTTCTACTTTGCAGCTTATCAACACAGTTCTCTCTGAGGAGCCAGAAAGTAGGCAGCTCATGACTTCTGATCAGGACACTAAAGTTGTGGCTGAACCGCAGGTGCAGCAAGTACAAGAAGTTAAAGACAGTTCTCATCTAGTAAGTATCGTAAACCTTGGCTAGCATTTTCCACCCATCTGGGAACTTAGCAACTGTTCTGAATTGTGACCTAGGTGTCCACCTTGGATACCAGCTCTTTTCTAAAGTGCCTCCACAGCAAACAGAAGTCTTCCGTATACTGACTCTTTCTTTCTTTCTTTCTTTCTTTCTTTCTTTCTTTCTTTCTTTCTTTCTTTCTTTCTTTCTTTCTTTCTTTCTTTCTTTCTTTCTTTCTTTCTTTCTTTCTTTCTTTCTTTCTTTCTTTCTTTCCTGCCTTTTTCACCATTTGCATCGAGCATATAAAATAGCAGCAAGCCCTCAACTTCCAGTTATGCTTGACGCTCAACTAGTTAGCGTCTGATTTTGAGGAGCATAATTTCGACATCCATAGAATCATAGAGTTGGAAGGGACCACCAGGGTCATCTAGTCTAACCCCCTGCACAATGCAGGAAATTCCAAACTACCCTCCCCCCCCACACCCCCAGTGACCCATACTCCATGCCCAGAAGATGGCCAAGGTGCCCTCCCCTTCATCATCTGCCTAAGGTCATAGAATCAGCATTGCTGACAGATGGCCATCTAGCCTCTTCTTAAAAACCTCCAGGGAAGGAGAGCTCACCACCTCCCGAGGAAGCCTGTTTGACTGAGGAACCACTCTAAATGTTAGAAAATTCTTCCTAATGTCTGGACGGAAACTCTTTTGATTTAACTTCAACCCGTTGGTTCTGGTCCGACCTTCTGGAGCAACAGCAGTAATCTGCCATATAAAACCAGAAAAGTTTCCAATATGATTTTCTTACTGCTAGTTCAAGGCAGTAATTCAGGGGTGGGGAACCTTTTTCCTGCCAAGGGCCATTTGCACATTTATAACATCATTCGGGGGCCATACCAGGTATAGATCTCCCTGTGGGTGGGGGAGAGGCTAGGGTTGCCAGGTCTCCGGCCACTATCTGGAGGTTGGCAACCCCAGGGGAGGCCATGCAGAGAAGGCCTGGAGTGCGCCCCCACTCCCCCCCAGGCGGGAGGGCAGCCAGCGGGGGGCCTGAGCATACGAGGCACCAGGGGGGTGCAGCCCACAGTCGATCAGCAAGGGAGGAAGGAAGGAAAACAGAGAAAGAGGAAAAGGGAGAGAGGGAGAAAGAAATGGAAAGAGGAGGAGAAAGAAAAGGACGAAGGGAGACAGACAAAGAAAGAGACAGAGAGGGAGAGAGAAAAGCCTTCCCCCCCACACACACACACACATCTGCCGGCCCCACGCGACCTGGCCCCAGGCTCCATGCCTTCCCACCCCCAGAGTCCACAAAAGGCCCCCCGAAGCCCGATCGGCTCCTGTGCATATGCTCTGCCGCCAGGAGCCGTGGGCCTCTATTCCGCCCCTCCCTCTTGCTGCTCAACAGCCGACAGGCAGCAAGAGGGGCTTACAGTGTGCCCCGACGTTCCTGCACGCTGTGGTGATAGGGGGCAGCCTTGGGGGAAGCGTCCCTCCTCTTGCCGACCTACAGCCGTCAGTCGGCGAGAGGAGGTCCAAAGGGCGCTGCAACGCCCCTGCAAGCCGTGGCCCCAGGAACACCCTCAGGGAGGGCCGCCCTGTGCTGCGCCTCCACGGCGGGGCCACGGAGCTCCCGAGGGCCACAAAAAATGTCCTCGGGGGCCGCATATGGCCCCTGGGCCTGAGTTACTTGAAAGCTCCATATTCCTCAATGTTGCTTCCACAAAATGAAACAATGCATTAACGGCTGGCCACCAAACCGTATTCAAGGCGCTCCATGTGACCTTTTCCATATAGATCCCAATTCTTGTTAGATTTCAGCCAGCAAAGCTTTTCCCTCGTGGATGCCAATACAGGGCAGCCAGGTAGGATTCATACCTAAGCCAACTATTTTGTTTAATGAGTGTGGTCAGAAGACTCATCTGCCCTAAATGCATGTCTCTGTGAAGGGTGTCCACTTTCCAGTTTGGCCCAGAATCACCCTGAGGTGGTCAGAGTGTAAGGAAGAAGTTTTTCCTTTTATGCCTATTGCTGCTGAGAGCTTCTGGCTTAGGCTTTGTACCTCTCTGTGCATCCAGTCGGGCAGTGACGTGCTCAAACAGCAACCCAAGAGGTTATTTGACAAAATGGCAAGGCTCCTAATGCAAGTTCGGGAGAAGTACTGAGACCTTGAAAACAGTGAAACTGGAGAGATTTTTTAATAAGGGAGATAGCACATTCAGGGAGTCGGGATAGTAGCCATATATGTAGCTAGTGTACCAGATAATAGAATGTCCATGTGAAGATACAAATATTCTAAATCCCCACTTCATACACATAAAAAGTGTATTATTCCAGAAGTAGGAAGCCAGAAAAGGTAGAGCATGAAACACGAGCTCATCTTGGCAGGATCTAGGTATGGATCTGTGTGCTGGGCAAAGGTCCTAAGCATGGGCACCCTGTAATCCACAAGATATGCCCAAAGGGGAAAGCAGCAGAGATGCTCAAAGGCATCAGAAGATGAGTATCCCACAACTACACAAACCCTGGTGGGTTAAACCCACAGTGCACTTGCAGGGTGTCCTGTGGGCTTGTGTGTATGTGTCAAGTACTGTCAAGTCACAGACGACTTACGGAGACCCTGTAGGATTTTCAAGGAAAGTGACTAGCGGAGGTGCTCTGCCACTGCCATCCTCTGCATAACGACCCTGGAATTCCTTGGTGTTCTTCCACCCGACTACTCACCTGGCATGACCCTGTTTAGCTTCTGAGATCTGATGAGATCAGACTAGCCTGGGCCAACCAGGTCAGGGCCTGTGGGCAAACCCAAGTGAAACACACTGGAGCCCACAGGAACTTCCAAGGCAGGGCTGAGCAGGACTGGATACAAAGCCCAGGTAGCTCAAGAGTGTTGTTTGTGGACAGGTTCTAGCACAGGTTTCTGTTTTTTTTTTTTTTTAAGTACATTTTTATTCCAGCCTTTTTCCAAGTTCAGAACTGCGTGTCCTCTCCCTCCTTTTTATTCTCCCAATAACCCTTTGAGGTCGGTTGAGCTAAGTGAGAGATAGGCCCGAGGTCACACTGCAAGTATCATATCAGAATGAGGATTTGAATTCAAGTGAGCGTGATGGGGTTGTGCAGAAATTATACCTGATCCTGCCCCTTCTTACCTGAAGGACAAGGGCATCCTTAATGACAGCTCCATCTCCCCCTCACTGACCCTTGGAGGCAATTGCAATTCCTATCTCCACCACTAGGGGGTGTCCTTTTCCTTCCGTTCTTTGCCTGCCGCCACCACATGGAATAGAGAGAGCTCTGCATTCTTTTTTCCTGGCAGGGCTCTAAGGTTGCTTATATTCCCTTTCCTGTTTTTCCTCCCCCCCCCTTTCTCTATTTTCTCCACTTTGTGCTTATCTATCTTCATTTTTCTCCCACTGGGTATCTTAAAAAGGGAACCCCTCTTCCTTTAGTTTTTAGTTTTTTACCTTGCTGCTTGGCATTAATGCTCCCATTTGGCCTCAGTCACAGGGACGGTGGTTCACATTGGCATTGGACACTGCGGGATCCTCATATGGGGAGTCGGCGGTGGTTATCCCCAAGCCACGACTGACTGCACGCTCAGCTGTTTGGAGGCAGCACAGCTCCGGGGAGGAGACCACAGGGTGCAGCCCCTCAGGCGTTGAATCGGGTGATGCAGTGGGCAGGAGTTTTGGTTACCAAAGCCAGCTCTGTCCCCGAAGGGAGCCGACAGTAAGCTTAGTGTGGTGTACTGATTCTCCAATTCTCTCCAGGATCAGATGAGCATCTGATTCCAGGATCAGATGAGCATCTGATTGTCAGCTCCCTTCGGGGCCGGAGGATCAGATGTGCATCTGATTCTCTCATCTGATTGTCTCCAGGATCAGATGAGCATGCCTATTATATTAGGTGCTTTGGAACACACGCAGGACAATGCTGCTGCAGTTGTCCCTCAGGGGAGAGGCTGTGGCTCAGTGGTAGTACCTCTGCTTGGCATGCAGAAGGTCCCAGGTTCAATCCCCGGCATCTCCAGTTAAAGGGACTAGGCAAGTAGGTGATGTGAGAGACCTCTGCCTGTGACCCTTGACAGCCGCTGCCGGTCTGAGTAGATAATACTGACTTGATGGACCAAGGGGTTTGATTCAGTATAAGGCAGCTTCATGTGTTCATGTGTGTGTCTTGTTTGTGGGCTTCCTAGGGGCACCTGGTTGGCCACTGTGTGAACAGACTGCTGGACTTGATGGACCTTGGTCTGATCCAGCATGGCCTTTCTTATGTACTGGTTAGACTGTTGTACCTGGGAGACCCAGGTTTGGAACTGCCATGGAAGCTTGCTGGATGACCTTGGGCCATTAACCCACGAGCTCAACCTAACTTTCCTCACAGGTTGTTAAGATAAAATGGAGGAGAAGAGAATGATGTAAGTTGCTTTCGTGTCCCTGTTGGGGAGAAAGGCAGGATATAAATGAAGTAGATTAAGTAAAATAATTATAATGGCAAGAGTGCTATGAATGCATGCCAGATGGGACTTTGGTTGTGTCCAGCTGACCCTAAGTGAATGAAGTCCCCAGTTTTGTTCCTGCAGGAGTGCAGGCCTGGTTTAAATAATTGCAGGGTGGTAATTGTCCATAAAGATCAGAGCTAAGAAGCACCATAGCCTTCCAAGTTTAGTGCCCCCCATTGTTCTAGTTGAAAGGCTATCTCTGCCAGAAACAGGAGAGGCTCTGCAGTTACAATGCTCCCATCCATTGTGCCATGTCAACCTGACCAACTAACGTAGCCCACTTGGCTCCCAGACAGAAACATCGAGATGACCCGTCAGAACAGACAACACAATGGCAGAGGAGCGTTTAAATCAACATGGAGGCACCAGGTCCAGGGAGTGTCAAGGAGAAGCAGAGTTACTATTTGGTGTTTCTCTGCCCATGCTTGCCTCTCTGAGGATGAAGCACATAAGTGGCCTTACTCAACAGGTGCCAACCGGACCTGAGAGTATGGGCCGTCAACCCAGAGACGTTGCAGGAAATGTGTCTGTTGTTCAGTTGTTCTCAGGTGGATCTGTTTGCATTTCTTCAGTGTCAAAGTTCTTCTCCATGTTGGCCACCGTGTGAACAGACTGCTGGACTTGATGGGCCTTGGTCTCATCCAGCAGGGCCTTCCTTATGTTCTTATGTTTAGTTATTTGTAAGAACAGACAGGTTCCGGCAACACCATCACCACTGAGTTTATGCCCCCCGAGAGCTGATTATGTGACTCCCGTTGGCTAAAGAGACTAGGGTATCAAGTCTGGTGGAAATAGCAGTATCTCCTTGGAGGATTCCAGTATCACTAATGTACTTACTCAAGGACTTGTATCTCATCTGGATCTGAAATCACTTTGGTTAGGCACATGCCGATAGAAAGGCAAGCGCTACTTTCAGAAGGGCTTTCTAAGAAAGTGAGACAGATTGTACTGTCTTCATAAAGAACATCTACTGCTCATGAAAGGCATATTCCAGAGGAAGGAATGGGAAGGACCTTCAGGCAAGGAATTCTGCATTCTCTTGGATTCTTTTATTTCTTCAGGACTGCTTATCTGATGGTCCTATATCTCAGCACCTTACACGGGCAGATAGCTATGCTGTCCTAGAGACACGCCATTTCAAGAAACCCAAATCAAACGATTCCTGGAAGTTTCCTCAATGTTTAATGTGTATGTTGACTCATCTAGCATCATGAAAACACTTGGGCGATGGAATAAGCTGAATGAAAGTCTTGAGATGAAGGTTCGGGCAATGCTAAACTTTAAAACATCCAAGCAGACAAGGGCCTGGGGGAATTCTACAGATGAGTGACTGAAGCGTGAGAAGAGGACAGATATTTTTTTTTAAAAAAGGCAATATGGGCAAGATAGTCGCAGTGGGCTGGATGTCTGTTCTCTAATCGTGAACTTTTTTAGCAGGACCGCCTCTCCCGATATACCTCCCAAACAGCGCTGTGCTCAGCTGGTAACAACTTACTGCTGTTCTCTGGCCCAAAAAGTGTCCAGCTGTCCTTGACCAGGGCCAGGGTCTTTTCAGCTCTGGCTCCGATCTGGTGGAACACTCTTATCAAATGAGACATGTTCCCTGTGGGACTTGGCTCAGTTCTGCAGGGCATGTAAGATCGAGATGTTCCACTGGGCCTACGGTTGAGGACAGCGACAGTTCCAGTCTAGCTGCCCCCCTTCTCTTGTCCCCCTTCTTCTTTCCCCTTCTCCCTTCCTTTCCTCTCTCTTCACTTCCTTCCTGATCACTCTCCCCATCACTGGTAATGTTTTGTGGGGGCGCTGTCTTTTATATTTGGTAGGATTCTTTTAATGTTAACGTATATGTTTAAATACAGTGTTTGTTTTAATTGTATATTTTGACTGTTGTCAGCTGCCCTGATCCAGACTCCAGTGAGGAAAGGGCGGGATAAAAAATCAAACAAGTAAATTGAGGGGAGTACCCCTGGGGCTACAGAGCATCTGTGAAGAGTGCTTTGAGCCCTCCGCTGCTGGGAGAAGATCAGTGTCCAAAGCTCCTGCCTCTGCAAGGGCACCTAATGGAAGCTTTGCCAGAGCAGCTGGCAGAAGGCCCTGTTGAATTACAAAAAATAATGGAGATGACAGGCATGAGGGAAAGGAGGTTCCTTCACATAGCAGCATTAGCATTTCTCCTCCGAGGCAAGGGCATCTCATGATTGGGTGTTTTCCCGCTGCTCCCAGGAGGCAGGACCAAACAGAACTTCCTGTCTCCTTGGCGGGAAGACCGCCCCAATCCTCAGTTTTTTGTCCTGCCTTGTCCGGAGAGCAGCGACCATTTCTAGCTCTAGCCTTAATTTAAAAAAAAAAAAAAAATTATCCCTTTGTTTCTGTCCGTTGGCGTGTACTTGTTGTTTGTTCGTCTCCTCCCCCCCCCCCGTTTCGTTCCCCCCCTCCCCGCTAGCGCGGGTTGGCCGGGGCCGAGGAGACCGGCTCTTAATCAAGATGGCCGACGCAGCAACGAGGAGAGAGGACGACCTCCTCTCCGTGGAAGACTATCAGGCCGGCGGGCTGGTCCACTCCGCCCAAACCCCCTCCAATGACCGCAACGACGGATCATTGGAAAGGGAGGGAGCCGCGGCGAGGTTTTCGGGCGAGCAGGAAGAGCAGGCGCCAGCAAAGAAAAAGGCGCGAAAATCGGCGCCGAAGGTAGCGCCGCTCCCCGGCGCTCATAAAAAGAAGAGACGCTCCAGCAAGCCCAAGATCGGCTCCTCCAAGCCCGCACCATCATCCACAAGGCAGCCGGCTCCAGTTCAGCCTGCAACCTCGGTGCAGCCTTTGAACCACCTTGGAATTCCGGTAGGGGGGCTCCAGGCGGGAGGTGGCATCCCCCCCCCTTCGAGCGCTGTGGGTGAGGGGAGAACATTTACCAATGAGGAGGCCAATGACTTAGTTAACCTGGCCCTGCAAAGACAATGGCAAGCCTTCCAAGCCTTTCAAATGAGGCTTCCCCCCCCCTTCCCCTGGGTGGTGCAACAAGCTTCCCCACATTCTTCTTCCTCCTACCCTAATAGTACTGATAGAGAGGATCTTGAACCTATCCCCTCTACTTCTTCTAAGTGGCCCACTAAGGCGGCCAAGAAGGCCTCAGTTCACACCACAGTACTTCAGGAAGAGGACCCTTCCTCCGAGGAGGATCAGTCTTCTGACCCAGGGGAGCGCGAAGAAGGCGAATATGACTCTGACGAAGACATCCCGCCTTCAGATGAGCAACAGCCAAGGCTGTTTTCTGGGGATGACTTTCAGAACCTGTTAGCTAAGGCCCTGTTGGCACTGGACCTCTATGAGGATCAGGAAGCCTTGGAGGAACCTACCCCAAAGCGCAAGCGGGGAGTGCAGGAGTGCTTTCCTAGGAAACGGACCCAGACTAACACGGTACCATTCCCAGAATTTTTCCTGCAGGCGGTCAAGGACGAATGGGACAATCCCACGTCAGGGAAGCAAATCCCCAGTGGAGTTAAAAAGAATTACATCTTAGCACCCCATGCCATGAGCCTTCTTAAGGTTCCCCTGGTGGAGGCTCCTGTTATAGACCTACAAAACCCTGGCCTAGTTCCTGAAGATGGTGCTGGATCCATCAAAGACCAACTAGACAGGAAAGCTGAGGCGTTGACTAAGAAGGCTCATGAGGCTGCTGCCATGGCCATCCAAACAAGCGCAACGACGTCCATTTTTGCCAGAGCCTCTTACCTCTGGATAAAGAAACTAATCCAGCTAGTTCCTCAGGAGAACCAACGCGTGGCTGCTGGCCTGGATAGGGTCCTCAAGGCAACCTCCTTGATGGCGGATGCCTCTCTGGACACAATTTCCTTTTCAGCCAAATCTATGGCTTCAATCACCTCTGTTAGGAGAGCCTTATGGCTCAGAGCTTGGCCTGCTGATTTCAAGGCCAAATCTTCCTTAATGGCCTATCCCATTCAAGAAGGGAGATTATTTGGTGAAAAATTAGACAAAATCCTAGTAGAAACTAGAGACAAACGTCATGTGATGCCTAAGCAGCTCAGAAAGGACAATCGCCCATCTGGATACCAGTCCTTTCGTGCTCCCAGAGCGCCCTTCAGGTACAGATCAGAATCTAGAAAAGGATCCTGGGGCTCAAATAACAACAATTCCCGATCATTTCGTAAAGGCGGCAGGTTCTTCAGGCAGGGTCAACAAACTCGCTCGGACAAATCCGACAAGTTTGCCAAACCTAACCCCCAATGACTCTACATTTCTTCATATTGGGGGAAGGCTGCAGGCGTTTGCGAGCAGGTGGCAACATTCAAACCCCGACAACTGGGTTATGCCAATAGTTTCCAGGGGTTACCTCCTGGAATTTTCTACCCCACCTCCGGATCGCTTCATCCTTTCCCCCCTTCCAGCAAAGAGGAAGAAACATCTAAGAACCCTTCAAGCTATTATCCATCTCCAGCAGCTGAAGGCCATAGAGGTTGTTCCGACCCAGGAAAGGTTCCAGGGAGTATACTCCATCTTTTTTACGGTCCCCAAATCAAATGGGGACTGGAGAGCAATCTTGGATTTGAAATTTGTCAACCGCAGGGTCCAAAAGAAGCGTTTTCGAATGGAAACACTGCGTTCAATTGTGGAATCTCTCCTCCCGGGAACCTACATGACGGCGTTAGACCTCAAAGAAGCCTATCTTCATATCCTTATCCACCCTATTCACAGGCGATTCCTCCGATTCGCTTATGCCCAGGAGCACTATCAGTTCAGGGCACTCCCCTTTGGGCTTTCCTCAGCACCCCGAGTCTTCTCCAAGATCCTCATAACCATCATGGCAATTCTCAGACAGGAATCCATTCAAGTCCACCCTTATCTGGACGATATTCTGGTATGTGCCCAGTCCCGACGCCAGTCCCTGGCGGACACCGCGCGAGTTGCGCAGATCCTGCAGGAACACGGGTACATTCTCAACTTGGAGAAGAGCTCATTGGAACCATCACAGAACATCATCCATCTCGGAGTTCACATAAACTCAATCACAAACTCTCTTTCCTTACCACAGAAAAGAATCCTCAAAATAATCAACTTAGCCAAAGCGGCAATACTGAACAAAAGATCCACCTTAAAGGCGCTAGCGAAGCTCATGGGTCATATGGTCTCAAGCATAAATATCGTTCCATGGGCGAGATTCCACCTGCGCCCACTCCAATGGCTACTCCGGCCATTTCAGAGAGACATTACCCGCAGAATACACAAGCAAATCCAAGTACCATTCTCAGTGAAGAACAGCCTTCGGTGGTGGACCAACCCTTCCAATCTGAGCAAAGGCCTACAGTATATACACGAAGATCCGCTGCAGGTCTTCACGGATGCCAGTTTGGAAGGTTGGGGAGCTACCCTCAACTCCAAAGTAGCACAGGGTCGTTGGTCACCACAGGAAAGGAAGCTCCACATCAACCTCCTGGAGCTTCGGGCAGTACGGTTGGCCCTGCTGGCATTCTCAAGGGACCTCCAACACCATCATGTCCTCGTGCGCTCGGACAACATGACCACGAAGGCGTACGTCAACAAACAGGGAGGATCCAGGTCCATGGCCTTTCACCAGGAGACGTCTCTGATCTTCCAGTGGGCACAATCCAACGTTCTATCGCTGAAGGCAGAGCACATCAGAGGGGTACTAAACACACAAGCAGATTGGCTAAGCCGACAAACGGTGGAAGAGGGCGAGTGGTCCCTCGACAACTTGACCTTCCAAGCCATCACAGACAGGTTCGGCCAACCCGTAATAGATCTCTTCGCATCCGCCAACAATCACAAGACCCCTCGGTTCTTTTCCAGGTATTACCATCCAAGAGCGGAGGGGACGGATGCACTTCTTCTTCCCTGGCCCCAGGGGCTGCTGTTCGCCTTCCCACCGATTCCAATTCTTCCCAGAGTCCTGCGCAAGATTCGACAGGAAAGAGCCACGGTTCTTCTAGTGGCCCCCTTTTGGCCACGCAGGCCCTGGTTCGCGACTCTCCGCAGTCTCTCGGTACAGGAGCCATGGCAGATCCCAACCACTCCAACAATGCTTCAGCAGGGCCCTCTAACCCATCCAAAGCCCCAATGGTTCTGCTTGACCGCATGGCTCTTGAGCGCTCAAGACTCTTAGCTTGTGGTTACTCTCAGGAAGTGGTAGGGACTATCCTAGAAGCTCGCAAACCTTCTACGCGTCGGATATACACGGCAACCTGGAAGGCTTTCGTGAGATGGGGACTCAGGAAGAAAATCGACCCCTTAAATCCGGGAGTTAGTAAAATTTTGGAATTCCTACAGGAGGGAGTAAGGCTGAAATTATCAGCATCAACTCTCAAACGTCAGATTGCAGCCATCTCCACTGTCATTCCTTCTATAGAAGGTGCTCCTACCTCTCAACACAGGGACATTTCTGCCTTCCTGAAAGGTGTCACACACATACGTCCTCCTACCGTCCACCGATTTCCCACTTGGAAGCTAAACCTAGTCTTAAAGGCTCTCACCTCGGCACCATTTGAGCCTCTGCGAAAGGTATCCCTTCAGTTCCTTCGGATGAAGGTATTATTTTTGACAGCTATCACTTCAGCCCGCAGAGTCTCGGAGCTCAGAGCCCTTTCGATCCACAAAGGTCTCTGCACGTTCCATAAAGATAAGGTTGTTCTGAGGTTGGACCCAGCCTTCCTACCAAAAGTCAATTCTTCCTTTCATAGAGCTCAAGACATCTCCCTTCCATCATTCTGCCCAAATCCGTCCGGTCAGACTGAGAAAGCATGGCATACCCTGGATCTCCGTAGGGCTATCCGCATCTACATTGATCGAACAGAGGAGTTTAGAAAATCTGACTCGATGTTCATCAACATTTCCAATCCCAACAAGGGCTTAAGAATGTCGTCCGCTTCTATAAGCTACACTCTGCGTAGGTGCATCATAGAGGCCTACAGAGCAGCCAAGGTTACTCCTCCAGAGGGCATCACCGCTCACTCCCTTCGCAGCACGGCAACCTCAGCTGCATTCAACCGACAGGCCCCAGTGGACGAAATTTGCCGTGCGGCTACTTGGTCTACTATCAATACATTCATCAAACATTACCGAATTAACACCTGGTCATCGGCTCAGGCGGCCTTCGGACGCAGAGTCCTCCAACATGTGCTGGAAGAGAACTGACCCACCCACTATGGGAGCTCTAGAAGGTCCCAATCATGAGATGCCCTTGCCTCGGAGGAGAAGGATGCCTTGGTACTTACCGTGAAGGCTCTTTCTCTTCCGAGGCGAAGGGCATCTGGCCCACCCGGACGGACTATCTACTCATCTGCAGACCAGAATGCACATCGTACCATTGGATGAGTGTCCAAGCAGTTGATGACGTTTACTCGGCCTACACCCCGTTCGTCAACACTCCGTTAGTGACGACGGGACTGAAGTTCTCCAGTTTCCGCTCGTTGGCGGTCCAGTTGCCATTTAACCCTCCGGGGTCATATAGGTTCAATGTTCTATGTTTTTTAAACACTCCTGTTTCCTTCCTTACTTGTTTACGGTTCTCAGTCTTGTTTAGCAATTCTCTAGGAGCTAGGCAAGCCAGTAACTGAGGATTGGGGCGGTCTTCCCGCCAAGGAGACAGGAAGTTCTGTTTGGTCCTGCCTCCTGGGAGCAGCGGGAAAACACCCAATCATGAGATGCCCTTCGCCTCGGAAGAGAAAGAGCCTTCACGGTAAGTACCAAGGCATCCTTTTCCTTCCTTTCCTTTCTAGCTCCCATGACCCACTGGTCTTGAGTGGTTAATGGGAAGGGTGTTTTTTTTCTATTTAAGGAAAATATGTTGCAGAGATACTTGGCCACTGCCGGTGTTATACTTGGATCTCTGTCCATCAGCAAAAAGGGGACTATTTTATCACCTATTATGGTGGCAGGTAGTTTCGTTAAAATAGAACCATTGGTTGCGAGTAACATTAGCTCTTGGGCACACTTGTGGGAGAAGGGGAGAATTTATTTTATCAAAACAATTATACCCTGCCCTTTCCTCCTGATTCAAGATGGCTTACAACGGTAGTTTTAAAAAAATCAAAATAAAAGAAGGCCCCAGTCTCTCCCCCTTCTCCCCTTAAAATACGCCTGCCATTCAAGTAACTCTTACAGTGTTTCCCAAAGATTTCCAAGGAAGGCCTCACCCTCATCTCTTCAGAAAGCCCTTCCGTGATGGAGAAGACCCAGGCTCTAGTCAATGCCAGGCGGGCCAACCTAAGATGGCCAACAGATGTCTATCTGATGAATGTAGTTGAGTTCAATAATGGGTTTTTTTTTGTCTCTGAAACCAAAGTAATAATACAAGTAGAAGTGTCAAGTGCAGGGGGGGAAACTGGAAATTTTTGAAAAACTTTTTTTTGCGTTTTCCCCCAAGGATTTTTTTGAATTTTCTCAACAGAAAAATTGGAAATTCTTAGGAATTTTTTTGTGGGGGGAGCTCCTAAGTCTAGCTGCATGGACAGGAATCCCTTCTGTCCACAGTAATCCCGTATGGATCCAAGCCTCATATTTTAGCATGCAATAGTCTTGTCAAGATGCAAACTGGAATACTTGTAACACGTTCTTGTCATATGAGTTCTACTTCCTCTGTTCTAAACTCTTAGTTGCACTTCCGGGAAAATAATGTGTTGTCATTGTATTGAGTAGTATACAGTTACGAACCAGGTAGTTGACATTCATGTAGCAAACACTAGCTGTGCCAGCTAGCCAGTATGTTATAGCTCATCATAGCTACTAACAAAATTAGCACTGGAAATCTTTGCCAGAAAAAAAAGTACTGTTTGCCGCGGGCGTTAATAGATGGGGTAGGATGCTCTAAATTCCATGCACAGAAGCACAACTTCCTTGGTCCCTTGTCCTCCTGCTCTAGGGGGTTGGACACTGTTAGGAGTGGCGTGGGGGGGTGTTGGAGAGCTGCTGCTGCAGGGAGAGAACTGGTGAAAATAATGCACACACACCCTTGTGCGTTAAGGTCTTTTCCATGGGATCCAACCCACCGTGTTTATAAAGTGGCAATCTAGGTCCACCCCAGCTTATTTGTGTTCTAGCTGTAGCTGGGATCTGGCTCTGGGCCACCAATGGCAAAGCCCCATTTAGGATTAGCCATGGCCAACGGAGAACACGAGGTGGCAAGTTGGGGCCTCCTCTTGGGCAAAACCAATTTGCCTCTCCTGGTCCACGTTAGACGGTGTGGGATAGCGCCTGTGCACAGCCTTTCCTGCTCTGTTTCGTTGGGCAATTTGTTCTATAGACGGTGGATTGGATTCAACGATTCCATTCTGTTCATGGCAGAGCCCTTCTCCAGTGGAAGGGAACGTTCTCTTGGAGGACCCCACAGTTAGCAAAAAGGATGTTTCAAGCTGCTCCACCACCCACTTACCCTTTCTTTTTTTGTAAAGAGACTTAGAGAGAGAGATGGCTAGTATTAGGGTGTGAAGTATCATAATATGTAGACATATTACTTGGGCGCTGTGCCTATTATTTGGTGCCTGTTATCTTGGGTGCTGTGGAACACAGGCAGGATAATGCTGCTTCAGTCGTGTTGTTTGGGGGCTTCCTAATGGTTAAGAGCAGTAGTTTGGAGTGGTGGACTCTGATCTGGAGAACCGAGTTTGATTCCCCACTCCTCCCCATGAGCAGCAGAGGCTAATCTGGTGAACTGGATTTGTTTTCCCACTCTTACACATGAAACCAGCTGGGTGACCTTGGGCTAATCACAGTTCTCTTTGGACTCTCTCAGCCCCACCTACCTCACAAGGTGTCTGTTGTGGGGAGGGGAAGGGAAGGTGATTGTAAGCCGGTTTGATTCTTTCTTAAGTGGGAGAGCAAGTCGGCATATAAAAACCAACTCTTCTTCTACCCATTGTTTTTTTGGGGTGGTGGTGGTGGAAGGGAGGAATGACAGAGAAGCCATGTAAGCAGCAGTACTTTAACAATAACTTTAAAGTTTTGATTGTACTCAGTGTGCGAGACTCCTGTTCCCTCCCTGTTAGTTCATTTATGTTGCTGGTTAGAAATGTGTATACGGCCTACTTCAGAATTCAATCCAATGTGTGTGTTTTTTGATATAGCATTCTTGTAGTCACGAGGAAGGATGGCTACAGAGCTTGACACATCACTAGTCTGGATGAGGAAAAATCAGGAAAAGTGCTCATTGTGTCCACATTATAGCTTTAGCTGTTTTTCTGGCTTAAATTGTTTAGCACAATACTGTGCCGATGACAACATACTAAGGCATTTCTCAGTAACAGGGCTTTGGACTTTGAGTGGCGTTAGCATATGAGCCCCATGCACAGTTTAAGCAGTCCTATTTTTGGCATCTGGGTGTTGGCTTGTCTCCCCAGCAGCCTTAGAAAGTACAGTGGGCATAAGCGGAAAGGAGCTTGTAGTTCCGGGACTTGCAAAACACGACTTAAAAATGGGTTGTTGCTTCAGTAAAGAGCTAGATAACAGCAAGAACGAAAAAATGAGCCTTTTGGAAAAATCTGTAGAAGAGGAGCCATCTGAAAATGGGATAAGTAAAACTTTAACTTCAATTTTGGAGACGGTAGAAAGTGAGGAACTGCATTTAGTCCAAAAGACAATTTACGGGACAGCTGCCATTCAGGATTGCCCGGAGTCTGTTAAGTCCCCTTCGCATTGTCGCGTGGGGGGTGCTGATGGTGACCATGTCCTCAGAAATATGTACGATGGACCTTTTAATCTTCACCCACTTAATGAGATTAAAAGAGTCTTGAATAGGTACGGCACCTTACAAGAGAATGATCTAATGGAAGCTAGAGTTGGGAGCGAATGGCTTACAGAAAATAGCAGTAGTAGCAGCGCTCCGTGTGGGAATAATGCCGGCAGCTCTCGTATTAGTGCCAATAATGAAAACGGATCCACTGTGGCTAGACAGCTGTGGTGTTCACTTGAACATAATTTCACTCCATGCGTTCCGGTGGCTGTAGGCCAAAACGTTTGGGAACAAAGGTCCTTAAGTAAGAGCTGTCTAAAAGAGGGTTCCGTTACAGCCGAGTGCTTGCCACTGCAGGACGAAACAGAGGCTGCTGCAAGCGATTGTAGTGTGATAGCTTCAAGGAAAGTAGATGGAGAAATAACAGCATCACCCCTTGCCTATCTTGATATAGACAGGCACCAGATAAGCGCCAAAGATAAGGAGTTCTACAGTATTTGTGTTGTGGATGAGGACGATCTGAAAATGGATTTAGAAGGGCAAGCAGCTGCTGATGGGGAGACTGACACAGACGGAGAAAGTTCAGCTGTTGAGGAAGCATATGGCTCAACCCAGCCCGTAGAGAATGGGAAGCAGTTCCTAGTCCCGGAGTTGATGCAAGTGGCCATAGATGTCAGTACTCCAGAAGACGCGTCTTATAACTCAATAGCTGATAATAGTTTAGCAGCGCCCAAAAACGCAATGGAAATTAAAACTTCCTCTGTTGACTCAGTAAATGGTGGGTGTGGGTTAAATACTAGCAGCATAACAGCTGATGTTTTAAGGCCACATGCATATGTTGAAGAGCTTCCTCAAAATAGAACTTGGGAAATGGATACACTGGGTGGTAGTGATGGTATGAATGAATTTGTTAGTGAAAGGAATAATTCTCCAGCACCTGTGCCTTTAGTGCAAGCCATGCAGTATCCTCAGCAATTAAAAGACATGATACATACAGGTCCTGATGGGAACAACTGTGACTCTGAAGATCTGCAGTTTCACTCGAACGAAAACCACAACGCAGAACAAGCCAAAAACTGTCCTAAGCAGTTAAATAATCTGAACTCTCCATCGGACTTCAACAAGGAAACCAACTTTCTCTTTGCAAGCCAAGCTATTACAGGAAACCGAAATGAAGGCAACCAACATAGATCAGAAGATAGGCAAGACTCCAAAGGGAGCACCAGTGAATTTGGAGCAGTATCTTGTTGTAGTAAGGAACCCCCCAACTTTTCTGAGCACTATAATGATCTAGAGCAGCTCTTGAAATGTGAGGATGTAGGTGCTGTCGAACCTTTGTGCAGATATGATCAAGCTGAAAATACTATCAGAACGCTTCCAACTCCACATGACTTCATTTTTAAGGGGGAAGCACTAAATTTCCTAGAGATTACAGGTGATGAAGAAGGCATCTGTCCAAAGATGGTTGAGCATAGCCAGCCATCTCAAATACATCCTAGCCCTTCAGAGATGAGTACCTTAAGAGGGTTATCAGGGGGAAATGGGGAGACATTAACTCTTTTGGAGCCGCAGAATGAGAGAATTCAAAATGAAAACTGTCTGGAGGTTCCATTTTTGCACCAAATGGCAAAGAATGACTGTAAAACATGTGAATTTTCCAGTTCACTTAATGAAGATAACAGCTGTTCTGCCTCTTTGACACATTTTGAAACGAGTGAAATGAATTTGAGTGGTGCACTATCCAAACTGTGGGACAGATGTACATCCCGTAGGCTGGAAGATCATCCGAATACGAGGACTGCTCCTCTTAATTCAAGAGCGGGGACAGAAGAGGCTGGAAATCAGTCGACATATGAAATGCAACATGAAGGCAAAATGGGTGGTGGAACGAAGCCACATCCTGAAGATTCCATTGTTTATGACAACTGTGCATTAAGTAGCAGTAGTGAGCTAATGGGCAAGCGCAGTAGGCTTCCAGAAGCACAGGAGAAGTCTGCAGTTCCACAAGGGTCTTCAGATGTCTTTCAGATCAATAGGGCAGACTGTCAGTTTGAAACTGATAGGATTCCTGCATCAGTGCAGGAGAATGATCCTAAAGCTGTAGAAATGGATGCTGGCTGTATCATGACTTTTACCGGGTCAGGAGAAAAAACTATAGAACTCTTTAAAAATGGGTCTTTGCCCCACATGCCTGGACCAAGTGAGATGGAAGCTCTGTGTCCCGTCAGGCACCTGGATTCTGAACTGCCACCTCACTATGCAGAGATATTCACAGAGAATACCAAAGACTCTGCTTTAGAAAGTTGCTTGAATCAAGTCAAGGCTTGCATGGAACATGCTTTTGTCACAGGTGCGAAAGACTCTCAGATGTGCAGTCTGAGAACTTCTGAAGGCTCCAGTGGGATCTGCGTTGACCCCAGGCAGATAGACAAATACGCCGCTACTCCTTCTTATGAAATACCTCTCGTTAGTGACAGAGAATCTGAGCAAGGCCATGCAAAGTGTGTACTAGACCTGATGGAGGATATATTAAAGGAACCTGACAATACATCTAAAATGGATATAAGGGATTCCCAAGACGTGGGTGACTTAGGAACAGTGAATCAGTTTTGTCCATCTGCTCCGCTAAGTCGGTTGTTTTCAGACAACAGCTTTGATAACGATCAGGAATATCTGATGGGGTATCTGTGGATTAATTCATCTTTTAACAAAACCGATGAAACAGGCACTACTAGTGAGACACTACGGAACCAAGCCGAGGACGTGGCGGTTTCTTCCTTTGGTATTGGAGGATTTCCTTATCAGTTGCTAGTACAACAAAACAGTCACATTTGGGGGTGGCAGGATACAGATGAAGAACGCGTAAGTATTATACCTTGATTCATGAGTCAATTAAAAAAAAACAATTCGGGGGTTGGAGGTTTTGTTGCATACAACTGATCTTTTTTAAAAACAAACAGTAGCGTTTCACATTAGAGGCTTATAGGCAGGTCATGGCAAATGAAGCCATCTATATTTCTGTAGGCCTTCTCCAGTATTTTATAGGCTTGCAGCCCGTGCTCCAGCTGGTGGATTCCAGCATCTGCAACCTTTCTCCCTGTCCCCCACCACCTACCTAGCCAATGACAGTGCATTCTTAAGGAGAGTTACTCCAGTCTAAGCCATTTCAATGGGCTTAGACTGGAGTAACTCTCCTTAGGAATGCGCTCTTCATTTCAATGAGCTTAGATTGGAGTAACTCTCCTTAGGAATGCACTGTTCATTTCAGTGGGCTTAGATTGGGGTAACTCTCCTTAGGAATGCATTGTTAGTGTCCCTTAAAAGGATCTTCCACCCACTGTATGATGACTTTCTCTCCTGAAAAGTGCTCCATGACACAAAATGTTTGTGAACCTCTGGTCTCACGTAACCATCTATGTTTTTTCGCCAGTCGTCCACTCCTGCTTCTGTTGATCTTGTGCATGCCTCCTGCCTCGTTCTCTGTCATGTACTTGTGGTTTTTTCCTCTTGTGACAAGGGTTTACTGCCGTAAAGACAACACGCCTTTTATCCTATCCATAAAATTCTACACTTGCTGGTAGTGTTTGCCTTGTCCTGTCCATGCTTACTGTGCTGTGTTACTCGATCCACAGTCAAGGATTTTTGGATCTGTGTCGAGAAAAGCCAATTACCATTGGTGCTTTTCTACATTTCCATTACTCCCGCCATTACTTTCCCAAGTCATCACTTGAAAGTCTCAGTGACTTTGACTTTGACGTACAAGTCAAAGTCACTGAGACTTTCAAGTGATGACTTGGGAGAGTAATGGTGGGAAAGTTTCATGGCAGAAGAGGCTAGTGGTTGGTGTGGTATTGTTGGTCGGTCCCTGGTTGAAATCTTGCTCGAGGCTACCTAGCAAGTCCTTTTCTCAGCCTTTTAGCACCTGCTTCTCATTTGCAGTTCTGATCCATCTACTCAAATGCTTTAAGGAACATATATATTTGTATGTGTGTGGACACACATAAAGTAAATTGCTAAGGAAATACTAAATATGATGTCCTCAACAAGTAACTTGGGGTGACTTTAGGTGGGTTGTTTTTTTTACAAATAGTGTAAGAAACGTATAGTGGGGGGCATAATTGTAACAAAAGTGGCCATGTAAACAATTAGTTTTCTGCCTTGATCAGCCACTGTGGTGTTGTAGTGGCTGTATTGGACTGAGATATGGGAGGACATGAGTTTAAATCTGTACTCTAGCGTTAAGCTCACTGGATGTCCTCGGGCCGATCTCTTGGGCCGAGAGCCACTGTGGTGTAGTGGTTAAGAGTGTCAGACTCTATAATCTGGTGAACTGGATTGGTTTCCCCACTCCAAAACATGAAGCCAGCTGGGTCACCTTGGGCTATTCACAGTTCTCTCCGAACTCTCTCAGCCCCATCTACCTCACAAGGTGACTTTTTCTTGAATACAACTCCAGACTTTATGACTACGTCTTGGCTATGAGATATTGATATTTGTATTTATGGTTGCAATATTACATCCCCTCATTTAAGAGGGAAACACACACGATTAGTTTTCCTTGTGGATGGAAGCCTAAAACAGAGGAAGAAGCTTTGCAGTTATATATTTTAATTGTTACCTTGCAAAAACAATGCACACATAGTCATATAGATTTTTTATATATTTATGTATATCGTTAAGTCTGGAATGTTGATTGCTTAGACCACTGAAGAAGGCTGTATGGCCGAAACGCATATGGTCAGAGTCTAATTGTGTGATTTTATGTATTCTTGTGTTATATGAGTATGTCAATTTGGTAGGCTTTTGCTGGGCCCTATATGTGTTATATGAGGTATTAGATTTTATCCTGAAATAAATATATACATATTTTCTACTTACATACTTTTTAGATTGTATAACCTTTGACCTTAGCCAAGGGTTCTTTCTGTGCTTCCTCACATGATGTGAAAACAAATCTCATGACTTGTCTAGCTCCATGAATTCTACCCTACCAGTGTGTTCAGCAAAACTTAGAAGCTTCAGAAGTGACTCTTCTTCCATGGCTGCTTTCACTGGATGAAGGCTCCTTAGACTGCTGCAGGGTTTCAAATTGTGCTGAGCAGAGTGGTACGGTACAAGCCTATATTGATCCTGGGCTTCTGGAAATCTGTCCCACTAGACGTTGGATAGCCTGAATTTTACGGGGCAACCTCACTGCCGAAAATGCCCAAGTGATAGATTTCTGCTCCAACAAAATATGTAACTGAATCTCTTTTTTTTGTAGGAGTCGGCCAAGGTTTCTGAATTAAATCCAAATGCTAAAGTATGGGGGAATCACATGTTACATCTGGAAGCAAGTGGTGCCACTGATGGCGGTGTGAACAAAACCTGGGAAGAAATACCAGATCACCCACCAGATTCCTGCAAAGAAGGTAAGAGTGGGCGGTTTAGAACCTGTGGGTCATGAAGCTTATAAAGTTAGGTCCCAGGTTCTTGCAGTTTTATAGACTTGTGCATGCTCTTTTTGGTGTTGACCGTACCAAGTAAACTTGGACTCACCACGGCACCATACCAAAAGGATTGGGAACTGCTATTTTAGGATGTGTCCCGGGTCGCCCTCCCGCCCGGGCTCCCAGGACGTCCCACTCAACCCCAGCGGGAAAGGCAACCCCCGGGAAGGGGAAGACCAACACCTAGAGCGCCACTCACCCAAGAGGAGGTCCGGGGTCCCGACAGGCGACTGGCGGTCTGATTCCCCGCCCCACACACTGGCAACGCGGCCAGAGGCCCCCACGAATGCCGCAGGGCCCGCTTGTCAGCTGGTGAGCAGGGAAGAATGACGGGGAGAGCCGCGCCCCGCTGCTGCCCAGCCCTACAGCCCCCAAGCTGATGAGAGAGTGGGCCCCCCGAGGAACTGCCAGAAGGTCCGCCCATCAGCTGATGGGCAGGGGAAGAGGGCCGGCGGTACAGCGCCGAGGCGCTGAGACCCCAGAGCGGCAGCGGGGCAAATCAGGCTGCAGCCCACAGCCGTCGCGGGAAAGCAATGAGGGAGGCGGGGAAGGGAACGAAAGCCAGGAGACGGCACCTGAGAGGGGGATGACTCACCCCGGGCAGGACAAGCCCAGAGGGGAGGGAAGAGCGAGGGCGGGGCAAGGACGAGGTCCCCGCCCTCCGGGGAGACTCCAATCAAGGAGAGGAGGGAACACAGGGAGGGGCCTTTGTAGCCTCTGATTGAGACGTGGGGAGGGTGGAGCCATCCATGAGGAGGGGTATAAAGCAGAGGGATGGAGGCCAATGAGGAGGCTGTCTGACTGTTACTCTCACCACTTCCTGAGAGCTATCATGCTGGCCAGCTCCTCCTCTGAGTGGTCTGAGGCTGAGGAAATCCTACCTGCGAAGGCGTCGGCCAGGGCAGGCAGGACCCAGACAGGGGAAGCCCCTCTTGAAGGTGCATTGGCACCAGAGAGGGCACGACAGGATATCTTGTTTTAGCTTTCTCGGGAGTCTCTTCATTTAAAGGTAAAGGTAGTCCCCTGTGCAAGCACCGGGTCATTACTGACCCATGGGGTGACATCACATCCCGACGTTTACTAGGCAGACTTTGTTTACAGGATGGTTAGCCAATGCCTTCCCCAGTCACCTTCCCTTAACCCCCAGTTAGCTGGGTACTCATTTTACCGACCTCGGAAGGATGGAAGGCTGAATCAGCCTTGAGCTGGCTACCTAAAACCAACCTCCATCGGGATCGAACTCAGGTCATGAGCAGAACTTTGACTGCAGAACAGCACCTTACCACTCTGTGCCAAGGGGCTCCTCTTCATTTAGACACTAACTTATTGTTGAAGCTCTCAAAATGTAGTTTCAGGTGCTCCTGCCTATACCTTGCTCTCTCTCTGCTCAAACTCTTCTCACCTGTCCCTCTTCCCTCCTGCTCTCCTGACTTCCGTACATCCCTTTGCTTTTTCTGCGTGGAAAACCAGTGATTTTTCTGTTTAGACAAAACAAAACAAAATTCTTGGTTTGTGACTCTTGCAGTTTTGTCTGCAGGGTTGGAGGCCAACGGCGATGGTGACAAAAAGCACCAGAATGAATCGCTAACGGAACTGCAAGAACCGTCACTCGCAGTTCCAGCATCAGACCAAACCGATATGAACCCTTTGGCTCTAGATCATTCAGAATATGAATCTCTGCACGAAAATACTCAGACAGGTAAGAAAAGGTCTCGCAAGCCAAGAGTATTTTGGGTTTTTTTGGTTTTGTTTTTTTGTTACCTCAAAGCTTGTTTTTTCCAAATTGTAACATGACCTCTAAAGTTCATATATCAGGCCGGAAAAGCAAAAAAAGCTTGCAAGTTATTTAAACTTATTTGAACAACATTGTAAATGGAGGCTTTGCTTTAAAAAAAAACAGGCAAAGCAGTAACAGTAGTCCTTTCTGCCTAATTATTAATACATGGGTTGAAATTGAGAGGATATATTAATATTATAACCTCATGAGGCCTCAGAATTCTTTTATTAACAGGCCAGCCTGTACCAGCATGCATGGGCTAGAACCAGCTCTTGTAGATGGAATAGCTGGAGCCGGAACTGTCCTAGAAGGCACCTCTGCTCCCCCTAGGTGCATGGCTGTCATCAGTATAATCCAGGGTGGGGGTGATACTGAAGCTCCCCCAAAAATAGTTGAGCAAAGTTCAATTGCTGGAGTGGTCTAGGATCTGGGAAACCTGGATTCAAATTCCCATGTTGCCATCAAGTTCACTTGGGCACCTTGAGCCAGTCACTTTCTCTCAGCCTAATCTACCTCGCAGGGTCGTTGGGTGAATGAAATGGAGGGAGGGGGCAGACCATTGCATGCCACCCCAAGGACCTTGGAGGAAGGTTGGGATAAAAATGTACTAAATGGTGGGAAATGTTTTGATATGTAGATATATACACGTATGCATGTGTATATACATATATGGGTGTGTGTTTATATATGGAGGATACATAATGGACTGGATCTTCAGTGACTTTCTGTGAATGGAAGGGAGAGTAACTTTCACTAATTGCCCACCTCCTTGGCTAATGGCCCCCTGTCCCAGATACCCCAGGAGCAGCATTTCAGGGGACATTTTGGGCTGTGCTGGGAGACAGCAGGGAAGGTTCCCTCTGTCAGAAAACCCTTCTGTTGGCAGAAATGTTCTAGGGGATCCAAGCCTTATTATCTGTCCAGGTGGTTTTATAGAAACTACGTTTCAAACTCTGTACTGTAGTACACTAAAGATTATGGCATTTTATGAGCAGTTACATAAATTAACATAGATTGGAAGGAAGAAGAGACATTCTCCTTTCTTCACCTGCTTCTGTTATAATAGGAAAGGTAGTGTTTGAGAATGGAGAGTCTGGCTGTCCATGGTACACAGGAGATTTTGAGGAAATGAGACATTTGTGCTTTTATCCTTCTAAGGAGCACATAAACGTTCCCTAACTGCGTAATTCTGAAGGGGAGGTGGAGCCACCTAGGTTCTGGCATGACCCCAGCGCCAGCAACAGTGCCAGTGCAGGGTGACTTACTCTGGCTCCGGGGAGCGTTGCGCTGCTGCTGCCTCCCCGGCAGCGATTTTCCAGCACAAGTGCCCAAGCCGGCGATGCATATTGCCCATCCAAGGCCCTCTGCTTCAAATGCTGCAATTCTTGCGTTAATTGCATTTGAGGGGCTGTGGCTCAGTGGTAGCGCATCCGCTTGGCATGCAGAAGGTCCCAGGTTCAATCCCTGGCATCTCCAGTTAAAGGGACTAGGCAGGTAGGTGATGTGAAAGACCTCTGCCTGAGACCCTGGAGAGCCACTGCCGGTCTGAGTAGACAGTACTGACTTTGATGAACCAAGGGTCTGATTCAGTATAAGGCAGCTTCATGTGTTCATTTATATCCAAAGCCTAGAAATGAGATGTTACTGAAAACAATTTCTGCAATTATCTAATCTAGAAACAGTCAACTTGTGACTCTTCAGTTCTTTGTTTTAAAATCAAGAACCTGAGCTTTCACTTTATGGAGAAGTAGTAACATTTCTAGTTCTCCTGGTTTGCAGTGATGACTTCCATATGTAAAAAGACAAAAGTGTCCATTATTGCTTATAGTGCCAAGAACATTCTTCACGCTCAGATTTACTGTCCTTGGTTCAGTCTTAGGTAGAGCTTAATGTTTTCTGAAAGCCCATCTAGCTTGTTATTGCCAACAAACAGCAACCTCCATCTTGCATACATACCTCAGCTGCAAAAATGCCTTTGCTACTTTAGAACTGGTTCTTCATCTATATGAGTGTGTGTGTGTGTCACAGGGTGGAATAAGAGAATATTCCAGTCTCTCTTGATTGCTTCAAGATACAAAAAACCAGTTCAAATATTTACATACCTTAGTTTGCACTTCAGATTTCTTAAAAGCTGAACCAACAGACAAGAAATCGTGACTAACTTGTCACTGTCCATGTACTGACTCATGTTTCTTTTGTAAAAAATTGTTCCTTCACTATTCAGCTTGCACAGTCATTCCCATGCTGCCTAACACATTGCAGTGGGGAAAGAAACAAAGACCAAAACCCTAAGTGTGCTTAAGCATTATGTTAAGTGTATTTCTGCAGAGTCCTTGGGATGAATCCCAAAAGTATTTTTCTGCTCGCAGAAGGAATCTGCCATTCATGGAAGCTGTCCTGCTGTGAGTGGAGGGCCGTCTTTGGATCCAACCCCATGTGTCTAGAATCAGTCGCATCCTATAACTGTAGCATGTTTTTATGACAGCCGCTTCACTTTGTTGAGTTGAATGCACCCTCATGAAACAAGCCATCTTGTTTCTTGAAGGAACCTACTTTTACTAAGAATTAAGATTAGTTTTTTAAAGAAAACTTTGAACTCAATTACCATTTCTAGGAGATAAAGAGCAGCTGCAGCCAGAAGGTCAGGAAGACTTGCGAGAGGTGCTTAAAAAAACACTGGAGTTCTGTTTATCTAGGTAAGCATCAAACAATTTCTCTTCTGGTGAGCATTTCTGCTGTAACTGCCTTTGGGTTACAAACTTTTAAACTGATACCTTGATTTTTGTTCTTTAATTGCCAGTGTGGTGTAGTGGTTGAGAGCCGTGGCCCCTAATCTGGAGAACCGGGTTGGTTTCCCCATGTTAAGCCAGCTGGGTGACCTTGGGCTACTCACAGTTCTCTTAGAGCTCTCTCAGCCTCACCTACCTCACAAGGTGTCTGTTGTGGGGAGAGGAAGGGAAGGAGATTGTAATCCGGTTTGATTCGCCTTAAAAGGTAGAGAAAGTCGGCATATAAAAACCAACTCTTCTTCTTAAAATACATGTGCTCCTTTGGTTACAGTGGTTCCCCAAAGTGGCTTACATAAGGACAACTATGCTGGATCAGATCAGTTAGTATACAATACCAGAAGGGAAGTGGTACCTGGAACACACACATACATAAAGTACCACTGTTGCACTGAAGATAATGGTTTATGTGATTTAAAAAACGTGGATTTCCAACAATGATTCAAGTTATGCAACAAAACAATCTATGCAAGTTTACAAGGTTTCGCAAATCTTATCCTTGTTTCGCAAATTGCATGATCTTCGTCAGAAGTCTGTTGCTGCTGTACAGGAAAATCTGATTTTGCTCCCGTTGCTTTAAAACAGAATTTTCAACAAAAATTATGCACGTGAATACATTAATCCCTTAAAACTTAACATCAGCCCATATAGTTTTACCGTTAACACAATTTTATCTTACCCAAGCAGATTAATTACATTTGTATTGGCAGACCATGCTGTTTTGTTCTCAAGCCTCTGCTCTGCTGGTCTGCTGGGTCAGATCAGTTAGCATCTTGTTCTTTGCAGTGGACGATCACCCAGAAGGGCCTACGAAGAGGGTATGGAGTCAAATCTCCCTCTGTCCCTGATGCACAGGGTTGCTATTCAGAGGGTTACTACCTGTGAGTGTGGAGATTTGAGAGCCACTGTGCTATAGTGGTTAAAGGGTCAGACTAGGGTCTGGGAGACCCAGGTTTGAATCCCCATTCTGCCATGGAAGCTTTCTGAGGGACCTTGGGCCAGGCACAGACTCTCAGCCTGACTTGCACCATAAAGTGGTTGTGGGGATAAAGTGGAGTGGAGAAGGGTATAAGCGGCTTCTGGTCAGCGTTGGGGAGAAAGGTAGGATATAAAAGAAGTAAATGAATAGTTTCTAGTAGCCATCGATGGACTTCCAGGGTAATATCAATTTTATATAGATATACAGACAGATATATCAAGGGCAAAAAAAATAATATAAAACCATTAGGATGCTGAAACATTTTGTACTAACGGAATAAAACTCAACGAGTCTATGCAGATAACAGCATGCGTATTCATAGGGAGAAAACGCTGAGGATTAGCTCTCGTTGATAGAAGTCCTCCTAAGCAGAATAATTTCCCCCAGTTGACCAAAACCAAGGCTTTTATATGACCAGCCTGCACAGATAAGTGTGGAGCCTTTGCCTAGTGTCAGGAACCTACCTCTGCAGGGAAGGGCCTTGTCCACTGGGGTAAGGTTCTTTGGAACCTCTGCATTTAGTTGAGATTGTATGTAACCATTCCCTTCGACAGGCTGCATAAGTGTTTGTCTCTGAACTTGGGAGCTGGTGCTCTTACCCCTCTCCCAGAGAGGGGAAACATTCTGTTATGTGCATGAGGCTTGCAGTCAAAACGGCTCAAGCACTCCGCTGGCTCCAAGAAGAAATGGTGTCAGGTGATATCCTGAGCCAGGTACCGCCCTTTTCACTCCAGTCAAAGTTCTGGCCCGCCTATTTTGAGTTGTGCACTTTTGCTCTCAAGTATGTTGTTATACAGTGCTGAGTACTTAGAAATCTTTATCTGAGATGTCTAAAGTATAGCTTTCATATAGTCACGCCCTCCTTCTTTTATCGCTTGCCCATCCCTTCCATCAAAATAGTATGTCAGCAGTGAGCCATACCCTCATATCAAGATTCCAAAATGTGTGATCTACCACGTTCTATCGTCCGCAGGACAGAAAGGGTGTCAGCTACCTGGCAAATGAGCTATGTTGTACTTGGTGCAGTTTGTAGAAACCTAACCTCGAATCTCCACCAGCGAAAACACCAAATAAGTATTTCATGGGCAGCAACAAACCAACAGCAAAGAGCATTGAAGTAAAAGCACTGGCTATATTCACATAAATATAGACATACGTTTCTTGACTTGCAGCATCTAGACAAATGAAATTTTGCTCTTGAATGAGTAAGTAGACTGCTCACAATGCAATTTCACCTTACAGAGAGAATCTTGCCAGCGACATGTATCTTATCTCTCAGATGGACAGCGATCAGTATGTGCCAATAATGACAGTAGCTAACCTCGATCACGTCAAGAAGCTGAGCACTGATATGGATTTGATTGTCGAAGTGCTGCGATGTAAGTAGCTGAGCATGTGTGCATTCATGACTCATGCATAAACTGTGAATGTGCTCGTTTGTGTTCACTAGATCATTCTAGCCGTACCTGAAGAAGTGAGCTGTGTGGCTCACGAAAGCTCATATCCTGCCAGAAATTTTATAGTCTTTAAGGTGCTACTGGACCCTTGCTCTTTCCTGCTGATGGTGTAACTAGTTAGTTTTCCTTCCACAGACTGGCACCCTGATTAAGAAGCCCAACTTATGGGGAGGGCTCGCTCCAGTTAAGCAGTGTGCATGCTTTTGTGCATCACACATGACTTGGGTTAGTATTCCTTCATCACACTCTGTACATGAGGGGAGGGGGAAAGAGGGAAGACCCACCATGTATGCAAACCTGGCACGTGACAGATTTAAGCACGTTAGTATTTAATCAAGGTTAAACAGGGCCTCTTAATATCGCCATATGATGTGCGCTTGAGAACTGCACATTTATAAAATAGATCCGAATGATACAGAGCCCAGCACCAAGACCTAGGAACATTAATAGGCTATACAATCTGTGGCAAGAATAAGACACATCCTTAGGCTTCGGTGTTTAAAAGTTGTCCTGTGTCTTCTCTTAGCATTGCCTTTAGTCCAAGTGGACGAGAAGGGTGAAAAAGTCAGGCCAAACCAGAATCGCTGCATTGTGATTTTACGTGAAGTACCCGAATCCACTCCTATTGAAGTAAGTACCTTTCAGTTTCAAAATTTCCTTTCCTTGGAGCGGTGGACTCTGATCTGGAGAACCGGGTTTGATTCCCCACTCCTCCACATGAGCAGCGGAGGCTAATCTGGTGGAACTGGATTTGTTTCCCCACTCCTCCACATGAAACCAGCTGGGTGACCTTGAGTTAGTCACAGTTCTCTTAGAGCTCTCTCAGACCCACCTACCTCACAGGGTGTCTGTTGTGGGGAGAGGAAGGGAAGGAGATTGTAAGCCGGTTTGAGTCTCCCTTAAGTGGTAGAGAAAATCAGCATATAAAAACCAACTCCTCTTCATCTTCTTCCCCCCATTGTGCATTGGCCAGCTGTTAGCTGGAATTAAGCAAAGTAATAGTACTAGGCTCTAGGTATAATAATTCAAGTTCAAACAAATAAGTGTGTGTCAAAAACACATTTAACTAAACAACAACCAACAATAAGTGTGAAACAACAACTATGTACAGGGTATACACTAAACAATTCAAGCAAGACAAGTGTGAAATATAACGAAATTATAAGTGAGTATGAATAGTTTTCTTTCTTTGTACTTAATTATTTCTTCTTCGTTACAGGTATTTCCAATTCATCACAGCTTATTCAATATCAGTCCTAAGACTTTGATATGGAACATGGAACAAGAAGGGAACGTTGTCCGGATTAACTATCACGCTTTCGCTACTATAGCGTAGCTTCATCAGCCAAAGTTCCAATTCAGTGTTTCTTTCAAACTATAAATATACAAATAAATAAATTTCATAAGCCATTTAGTTTTGTTTTTGGTGTCATTATTATTATATTTATACAATGAAAATATCTGTTAAAAAGTAATGAGCATACCTTCAAATTAATGAATTTTCATAGATTTATCCAAGGTTATTTGGAGATTTCAAAGCGCCTCTTGTGGCTGTTCATTCCTTCTCTGCATCTCATGATGTGTGCTTAATGAGACGCAGGTGTGTGTAACTGGTCAATCTACCTAATGGTGATCTGTGAGCTAGGCTTGTAATGGCTCTAAAGGTATATTCTCAGAATGATGTTAAGCTTATCCAATATGCAAAAAAAACAACCAGTTACATAACACACCTGCGTATGCTCACTACTTTTCAACATATATTTTCATTGTATAAATATAATAATAATGACACCAAAGACAAAACTAAATGGCTTATGAAATTTATTTATTTGTATATTTATAGTTTGAAAGAAACATTGAATTGGAACTTTGGCTGATGAAGCTATGCTATAGTAGCGAAAGCGTGATAGTTAATCCGGACAATGTTCCCTTCTTGTTCCATGTTCCTGTCAACATATGTCAAAGTTATGCCTAGTCTGCAGTTTGCTAAACAGATCATACTGATCAGAGTGACAGCTAAGTCATGTGATGATGCTGGTCTGATCCAGTTTGTACAGCCAGGAATGGGGATTTCCAGAATGACTCATCTCAGGTGAACTGTGATTGGTCATGAATGTGTATATAAGTCTGTGTAGTGAATGTAAGTTACCTCTTGCCTGAAATATACATGCTGGCGGAGCATGCTGTTGCTCAGAGCTGTGAATGTTAACAGCCAAAGGACTCTGTGTAGATATTGTAAATAAACTGTACATAGCAGAACTGCGTGGTGTGAAGTTGCTACCAGGTAAACTCCTGAAGTCCAGACAAGCTGTGCGTGACAGTTCCATGTCAAAAAGGACTGATATTGAATAAGCCGTGATGAATTGGAAATACCTCTAACGAAGAAGAAATAATTAAGTACAAAGAAAGAAAACTATTCATACTCACTTATAATTTCGTTATATTTCACACTTGTCTTGCTTGTATTGTTTTAGTGTATACCCTGTACATAGTTGTTGTTTCACACGTATTGTTGGTTGTTGTTATGTTTAGTTAAACATGTTTTTTACACACACTTACTTGTTTGAACTTGAATTATTATACCTAGAGCCTAGTACTATTACTTTGCTAACAGCTGGCCAACGCACAATGGGGGGAAGAAGATGAAGAGGAGTTGGTTTTAATATGCTGATTTTCTCTACCACTTAAGGGAGACTGAAACCGGCTTACAATCTCCTTCCCTTCCCCTCCCCACAACAGACACCCTGTGAGGTAGGTGGGTCTGAGAGAGCTCTAAGAGAACTGTGACTAACTCAAGGTCACCCAGCTGGTTTCGTGTGGAGGAGTGGGGAAACAAATCCAGTTCCACCAGATTAGCCTCCGCTGCTCATGTGGAGGAGTGGGGAATCAAACCTGGTCAGGAAAGAAAATACCAAGATCACGGTCACACAGCCCGGATAACCTACAAGAACCGATGAACTCTGACCGTGAAAGCCTTCGACAATATATTGAATTGGAACTTTGGCTGATGAAGCTACGCTATAGTAGCAAAAGCGTGATAGTTAATCCGGACAACGTTGCCTTCTTGTTCCATGTCCAATGTCAAAAAGTCTTAGGAATGATATTGAATAAGCTGTAATGAATTGGAAATACCTGTAATGAAGAAGAAATAATTAAGTACGAAGAAAGAAAAGTATTCATACTCCCCTTATAATTTCGCTGTATTTCACACTTGTCTTGCTTGTATTGTTTAGTGTATACCCTGTACATAGTTGTTGTTTCACACTTATTGTTGGTGGTTGTTATGTTTAGTTAAACGTGTTTTTGACACATACTTATATGTTTGAATTTGAATTATTATACCTAGAGCCTAGTACTATTACTTTTCTTAAACTTGATTTATAGTATATGGTGATTTCTTCTTAGTTAGCTAGAATTAGGCATTTACCACTTCGTTTTTTAATTTGACAATTACAGCACCAGAATATATGGTTTCATGTACTGCATAGGCCTTGCTGGCTGACTTAAGGGGGTGTTATAGTTGGGGCGTTTCAGCAGTCAATAGCTGGTCTATATGCACTGCAGTGTAACCCTGACTATCCAAACAGTCTGCAGTGGAGTCATTTTTACCCCCAGTGGTCTATAAGTGCAAAACAAAGTCTCCCTTGTAAGGCTGCAGCGGTGAACAAGCTTAGCTCACGCATAGGATGACTCTCCCCTTTCTGCATTGTGGGGGAGGGGGCGCAGAGGATTTCCAGTGGAAACCAAGACACATTGTTCTGAGGAGTATGGCTGCATGTGCTCACATGCATGTAAATAAAAGTCTCTTGGTAATAATCAGAATATTAGCAATATATAAACAGCAGGTTGGAGTGCAAAGAAATTTTGGAGCATTGATAACTGAAATCATGATGGATCTAAAACTCACTGTGTCTGGGAATCTTTTTAGGGGCATCCTACATAGCTGAGAAATACTTACAGGGCCCCAAGTACTTTCAAATTTTTAGGACTGCCTCTGTATTGCTTCATAGTTCTTCATGCTGAAATAGAGCAGAGTTACTGGGATTTTAATGGCTGGATTCTTTTCCACCAATACTCAAAATGGATGTCCAAGAAGATTGTTAAGGGGAGATATGATAGAGGGCTGTAAAATTAGGCAAGATATGGAGAGAGTGGAAAGGGAGAAGATTTTCTCCCTCTCTCATAATTCTAAAACGCGGGGTCATCTGCTGAAGCTGGAGAGTGAGAGATTCACAACATATAAAAGCAAGTATTTTTTCACACAACACATAGTTAAATTGTGGAACTCCCTGTCCCAGAATGTGGTGATGGCTGCCAACTTGTAAGGCTTTAAGAGGGGAGTGGACATGTTCATGGAGGATAGGGCTCTTCATGGCTACTAGTAAAAATGGATACTAGTCATGATGCATACCGATTATCTCCAGGATCAGAGGAGCATGCCCATTATATTAGGTGTTGTGGAACACAGGCAGGATATTGCTGCTGGAGTCGTCTTGTTTGTGGGCTTCCTAGAGGCACCTGGTTGGCCATTGTGTGAACAGATTGCTGGACTTGATGGACCTTGGTCTGATCCAGCAGGGCTTTTCTTGTGTTCTTCTGGTGTTACTGTTGGGGAGGGAATGCAGCAGAGCATCTGCGTTGCATGTAGAAGGTCCCAGGCTCAACCCCTCGTCTCTCCAGTTAAAAGGGCCAGGTAGTAGGTGATGTGAAAAACCTCCAACTGAGACCCTGGAAAGCCACTGCTTGGACAATACCAACCTTGGTAGACCGATTGTCTGACCTCAGCAGCTTCATGCGCTCACGCTGTTTCCTCATTCATCTTTCTCCTAGGAGGTCGAAGCACTCTTCAAGGGAGATAACTTGCCTAAGTTCATCAACTGTGAATTTGCCTATAATGACAACTGGTTTATTACATTTGAGTCAGAAGCAGATGCACAGCAGGTACAGTTTTTTCTGTAGCTCTCTAAAATTTCCAATTTTTCCTTTGGAAAAGTGCAAGGGGGGGGGCTTAAACCGTTTTTTTCCTCTGGGCCTTTACATCTTTAGGTCTGAACTGGTAACCAAAACAACTTGGAGCAAGCTTATACTTTTTAAAGAAATGCTCATTGTTAGTTCATTTATTCTCAAACAAATATTTGTCTTTCTTAAAGGCTTACAGATACCTTAGAGAAGAAGTGAAAACTTTCCAAGGAAAACCAATTAAGGTAAATGTGCTGTGCTGTTCTTTTTTCTTTAGTGTTTGCTGTAATCGCTGAGTTCTGAACATTCGGCTCACGTAACGTTTTGTCTTACAGGCGAGAATAAAAGCAAAGGCGATAGCTATAAATACATTTTTGCCAAAGAATGGATACAGACCTCTGGACATGAACATCTACACACAGCAGCGTTACACAACATCATTTTACTTACCTCCAGTATACAGCCCCCAACAGCAGTTCCCACTCTACAGCTTAATTGCCCCACAGACGTGGTCAACGACACACAGCTATCTCGATCCATCATTGGTAAGCTTTGGGGGAATAGTTCATTTGCTCTCTGAATGCTCTTGACAGGCCTTGATTGGCGTTGTCATTTTGCTTTCATTCATCAACTTTAACAATTGGAACCTCGTTCAATCTCAATATTGTGCTTGTGTGTTAAGTGCCATCAAGTCGCTTCTGACTCATGGCGACCCTATGAATCAGAGTCCTCCAAAATGTCCTATCTTTGACAGCCTTGCTCAGGTCTTGCAAATTGAGGGCTGTGGCTTCCTTTATTGAGTCAATCCATCTCTTGTTGGGTCCTCCTCATTTCCTGCTGCCTTCAGCCTTTCCTAGCATGACTGTCTTTTCCAGTGACTCTTATCTTCTCATAATGTGACCAAAATACGATAGCCTGTTTAGTCATTTTAGCTTCAGTCTAAATGCACCAGAAGGCTGCTCAAAATGGCTCAGTTCAACTGTAGCCATTTTGAGCAGCCTTCTGGTGCATTTAGACTGAATACTTGTATTAAACTGCTATTATTGCATCTACTAAGATAAATGATATATATTAAGAAGATATTAGCTGATGAAGCTGCAATTACGCAGTGAAAACGCTCGTGAACATCCGGACGGCGTTACTGTGGACCTTCTCCCCTTTGTTCCACTTGGGGTTATTATCTGAAGAAACTACCTAGAGATAAGACTTTCACTTACTCTGATAGAGACCTACCTTGAAAGAGACTTTCCAAATCTCCCTTGTGGATTCACTTGTATATATTCTCTTTGATGTTTGCACTTGTTTGTAGATGTTTACGTTCACAATACATGTTTGCATAGTTTGCTTGTGTAATTATTTATTTTGTTTGGTGAGCCTGGTACTAGAGTTTTCCTAACTATCCTGTTAGTACTAGTGCATATTTGCCTTATACAAATCCAAACATTGGCTTCTCCTGTTCCTAATCATGCAGGCAGAAACTACATCATGGCCTCCAGTTCTGAGGTCTAAAATGTTGGAGTGGTTTCCTTGAAAAGTACCTTGGGTTTGTTCTGCCATTGACTTTTCCTAGTTGTCTTACACTTGAGATTATATCCAGGTATTATAACCAAAAAACAGTAGAAGCAAATGCAAATGGTCGAATCCATCCAGAACCGTACTGTATCAGATAGTGTATTTAAAAAAAAATAATGATGGCACTTTAGGGATGGATGAACCCCCTTCAGTTTAGTCCGCTCCATGAAATTCCAGCTTGGTATACGTGAATAATTTTGTACAGTGGAGGAGCAATCAACATGGCCCTCTCTTTACCAAATGATCACATAGATTGAATTTGGAGAGTTTTCTGATTATAACTTGATAAATACTTGGGTTTTTGGGGGGGGGATTTAATGGAAGTTTTGGAATTGTATTGAAGAGTTGTAGCAAAACATGGTTAATGAACATCTGAGCTAGATTATAAAATCATGAAGAAGTGTCCCAGCAGAGGTTGAGAGATGCCTTCTGCTCTGAAGAGCCATAGCCCTGCGATCTTTAAGAGTCACAAGGCTTACAAATATGTAACCTGCAGTGCTTCTCTTCTATACAGGTAACACCGTTTCCAAATACTGGGTTTATCAATGGTTTTACATCTCCTTCTTTCAAGCCTACTGCTTCTCCTCTGACTTCACTCAGACACTATACTCCCAGAAATAGGTAAGTTCTAAATACAGTAGGGTGTTTTTTTCCATCTTGTGGGCTGTTGAGTTAAATCAGTCAAGGGAATTGTCGGAAATGACTTTCAGGAAGAGAGTACATAGCAGTATTCGTTTGGACACTGTGGGCGATCTTCACAGAACAACAGTATAAAAACTATTAATTTATTTCCGTGCAACTGACTCAAATTAAAGCCCAAAGTTAGGTTAAATTTACAGTCAGCCATCCACGGTGCAATCCTAAGGAGGGTTACTCCAGTCTAAGCCCTTTCGTTTCAGTGGGCTTAGACTGGAGACAACTCTGCACAGGGTTGTGTTGCCTGAGGCTGAATTAAGGTGTGTGGTCTGTGTGACATCTCCAAATAGAACTCTTCATCTGCTGCAGGGAGGGAATATCCATTTTAATAGGAGTGGGAGCCCTGTGCCTTTGCAGAGTGCTGCGGCCACAGTTCTTAGAGTGATGAAACGGGCATGCGTCTCCTTAGGAGTCATAGTTAGCTGCAAGGGAAGGCACTAGTAGCAGAACCACAAAAAAACGGGTAAGAAAAGGAGTGAGATGAGGGAGGAGAACAGCTGTCGGATAGTTAATGTCACTAGGGACCAGTGGGTTGGATCCAAAGGTGTTCTGTTTCTTCAACAGTGGAATCTTCGTTTGGTGCAACACCAAAGGAAATTTCCAGCATGGTGTAGTGGTTAAGAGTGGAGGACTCTAATCTGGTGAACCAGGTTGGTTCCCCCACTCCTCCATATAAAGCCAGTTGGATGACCTTGGGCTAGTCACAGTTCTCTTTGAACTCTCTCAGCCTCACCTACCTCGCAAGGTGTCTGTTGTGGGGAGAGGAAGGGAAGGAAATTGTAAGCTGGTTTGATTCTCCTTAAAAGGTAAAATCGGCATATAAAAACCTACTTTTCTTCTTCTGTAAATAGAACAGAATACTTGTGGATCCTAGCCAAAGATCCCCATTTGTTTGATATGGCGGTGAGATGGGCACAGGCTTCAGGATCCACTGTGCCCTCCTGAGAGCAAATTACCCTCTCCGCAGACTATAGTCAGTTGATGCTATAGCGAACTCTGTCCAGTAGCCCCACGTAACTGTCTTCAAATCTTGATTCAGCAGGGACCATGGCATTAGCTGTAGTTTAGTTCGATGCTGACCTGTCCTAAGCACAATTAAAATGGGGAAAGAGGGCGTGCTCCTGTGGCTTATCGAAAAGTAAATTGAATTTATCCTCAGTATATTTGCTTAAAAACAATTCTTCACTCTGAAATCCCTCTTAAATAGCTTTTGAATTGTTTGGACTTGGCGCTTTCTGAAGCGTTAACTAAGAAGAGCAAACTGTGTCAGCCTTTCACGTGCTGAAGAATATCCTTGTTTTATTTCAGTGTGTGCAGATGGGGGAAAAAAAAGCTCTATAAGCTATTTAAAATGTGATATGATTTGTCTTTCTCTCCAGAAATCCCAGCAAATCACACCTACGGCATACAATACCCAGCGCAGACAGAGGACCTGGACTTTTAGAGAGCCCCACCATATTCAATTTTTCTGCGGATCGCTTAATCAACGGTGTCCGGAGTCCACAAACAAGGCAGCCAGGTCAAAACAGAACACGGATGCAAAGCACCTCGAGCTACACTAAGAGGGAAGTAGGGAGCGGCCGGGTAGAACCCACTACTTCGGACTCGTCCCCGAGCTTAGGGCGAGGAAGGTGAGTGTTGACCGCGAACTGCAAAAAAGCCGGGCTGGTTGTATGTTTCTGTGAATAAGCTGTAACGAAAGGATAGCTGGAAAGCAATAGAAGGGGCAAAAGAAGGAAATGAAGCAAATTTGATTAGACTAAGCATAAGCCGTTAATTGGTTTATAGATGCATAAGAATGGAGCAGGAATTGTGGTGACTGGATGCCGCAATTAGGTCAACAGGCAGGCAGAGGAAAACTGAGAGAAGGTGGGTATTAAGAACACTCGAATAATAGGCATGCCAAAAGCAGCTAGAATCATTTTACGTTACAAGTGTTACAGAGTTTTACAAAGTTACAAGAACTGGAATGATTCTGTGATCAGTCCAGTCAAAGGAATAATGGTGGTTAGAACCTGGCTTTACAGAGACCGCTCGAAAAGCTGAAGTGCAGGCCTAGAGAACAAACCTAACCCGAATAAAAACTGTGCCTTAAAGCTGGAAAGGGGGCTAAAAGTAGGAAGCCCCTCTGCCTTCCCTAACAAGAGGTTCATCTGACGATTCCCAAATGGGGCCCGTGAGCCGGACTGCGTTAATCACTAGGGGGCAAGTTGGAATGGAGGGTCAGCAGTGGGGTTGGATGCTATGCCCACACTTGTGAACTGAGTGTCCGTACAGGAAAATATCAGCAACTGTTGCGTAAGCAAATTTTGGCAGTGCAGAATGTTGACTTCCATAGAGGAAATGTTGGCTCCCCCACCTCCTAGTAAGTTACTGTGTATATGATCCTTCAGTGTATGAAGAAGAGTTGGTTTTTATATGCCGACTTTCTCTACCACTTCAGGGAGACTCAAACTGGCTTACAATCACCTTCCCTTCCTCTCCCCACCTCCTTTCCTCTCCCCACAACAGACACCCTGTGAGGTAGGTGGGGCTAAGAGAGCTCTAACAGCTGTAACTTGCCCAATGTCACCCAGCTGGCTTCGTGTGTAGGAGTGGGGAAACAAATCCAATTCACCAGATTAGCCTCCGCCGCTCATGTGGAGGAGCAGGGAATCAAACCCGGTTCTCCAGATCAGAGTCCACCACTCCAAACCACAGCTCTTAACCACTATACCACGCTAAGTGAGTTATAGCTGCCTCCATACTTTCATGCTTGTATAGGCTTTGGCCTTCAAAAGGCCACTGATATAACTTCAGCTCTTCTGCGGATCTGAGCCATCCTGTCTCTAGTGCTTCATTTCAAGCAAAGCTTTATTTAGCACCAATGGTACCCAGCTGCTGATTCGAAATACTGTGGGTTTGATTTGCCTCAATGTCCTTTGCATGAATGCTTTCCCTTCAGTCAAGTGTTCAAGAACTGCCTTTGCAATTTGGTTTTATCAGCCTGTGCATGATAGCCTATTATAACTGTATAGCGGGTTCCCAACTCTGGCGGAATGGCTTCACTTGAAACATTCTCTTTCTGATATTTGAGATAGACTGTGGCATTCACGGTTTTCAACTGGAACTAGCCAGAAGCAGAAGACTATGTGGCTGCCCTGTGCACGATTACAAAAATAGGTTATATAATAGCTTTAGCAGGCCAGAATAGTAAAAAACGCACTGTACTGCCTGAGGATCTAAGATTATAACTTTCAACTTCTACCCTGTCCCTGCTAATAAAACAACTAAACTTATTTTCCTCATTCCGTGTTTGATAAACATTCTTTTTTCACAAGGCAAACAACTAGTTTTTGAAAAACAAATGTATAGGCAGATTTTTATCTGTCTCCCCCCACCCCCCGCGCTCCTAGTGCCCCTCCATGCGAATTTTGGTCAAAAGCCATTACGATGACAATTCTCTGTAGTTGAGAGCCACACTCTTCATTTCTGTCCATTTTCATTTATTAACATAGAGTACCCTAATGGGAAGCTTTAACAGTGATATCTTAAAAATTTGAAAGTCAAAGAAGCACTATCCTCTTTGGTGTGTCTTAAAGGCATTTCCATCTTAAAAAAAGGGGGCAGTGATTTCTGCTGATTTCCCCCCTTTGGCTGCAGAACCCCAGGTTGCCCCCATGCTGTGATTTGCTGACCCCCTAGGAACATAATTCCTGGAAGCTCTGCCTGGGCTGTTTCAGAGCAGAGATTGGGTACGAGCCAACTCCGCTTGGCATGCAGAAGGTTCCAGGTTCAATCCCCGGCATCTCCAGTTAAAGCAGTGGTTCCCAACCTTTTTTTGACCAGGGACCACTATGACTTTTTTGTTCGGTGCAGGGACCCCAAGGTTCAAAATAAAAATTCTGAGAATTTGAAAATAAACTTTAATCATAACTGTTAAACATTAAACTTAGAATAATATTTGAATAAATATTTTTATAATAGAGAACTTTTAATTGAAAATATTAATTTATTATGGGTTTATAACTTTGTTTGGCGGACCTTAATTTAGTTCTCCCGGACCCCTGGGGGTCCACGGATCCCCGGTTGGGAACCAGTGAGTTAAAGAGACTAGGCAAGTAGGTGATGTGAAACCCTGCAGAGCCGCTGCCGGTCTGAGTAGACGATACTGACTTTTGGACCAAGGGGTCTGAATCAGTGTAAGGCAGCTTCATGTGTTCATGTGTGTTCATGGACCTCAGCATGGTATCATGCCCAACAGTCTGTTTTCCAAAGGAGTCAGTTTCTCCAGGGGAATTGATCTTGATCGTTTGGAGATCAATTTTAATAGCAGGAGATGTCCAGGTGCCAGCTGGAGGGTGGCAATCCTAGTTGGAATTGTGTGGGCGCCATGGTCATGGACAAGGATTTTTTGTGTGTGTGCCATCAAGTCACAGCTGACTTATGACAACCCCGTAGGGTTTTCATGGCAAGAGATGTTCAGAGGTGGTTTGCCATTGCCTGCCTCTGCATCACAACCCTGGTATTCCTTGGTCTCCCATCCAAGCAACTAACCAGAGCCAACCCTGCTTCTGAGATCTGACAAGATCAGGCTAGCCTAGGACTATCCAGGTCAGGGCATTGACAAGCTGATGCAGTATATGTGAAAGTTGAAGTTATGTCATTCTTTTCTTTTCTATTTTGTTTTAAGAGTTTTTTGGGGGGGGAGTTGTAAAAATAATTTGATAATTTTTTAAATGTTGTTTTCTGTTTAAATCATATTCTGGTAATAGTAATTAAGGATCTGGTTGATTCAGGTTTTGGAGTGTTTCTGAAGATTGGGGGTTCCTGTATTAATATTTATGCTATAAAAAGGCAAATAGAAACGTTAATGTCTTATGTTCCTTATTTTTATTTTATTAAATTTATATCCCACCCTCCCTGGCTTTATGAAGAATAAGCTTCTGATGATAATTTCTCTCTCCAGAAAAAACTCGTACGGCTATCGGAAGAAGAGAGAAGACAAGTTCACGGTGAGTCTGTTTTTATGACTAGCTTGGTCAGGAATGACAGAAGAATATTGATTGTCCCCTTTAACATAGCATTCTACAGAAGGGATTTAACTATTAACTATTAAATATGAAAATAACCGTTCTAAATAGCTGTGGTGCAGTTGCTTCCTAATCATCATGGGCAAAATGCTGAGTGTCAGCAAATCTTCATTATGATGTGAAATTATTGAAATGCAGGGTTTGCTCAAATGGAACAGATTCTTCTTTTCTCTCCCCCACCCCAAAGTACTGCCTTGTTTACATTTCTGCTTAGGGTGTCCCTTGTTCTCAAGTTTGTCTCCTCCTGTTGGCTGCATATGCTTTTTTTTTAATGACCAGCCTAGGATATCTAGACTTGAGAATTTTGTCCCTGTGTGTAGAAACATTTTCACTGCCAAATTCTCAGTGGGTTTTCATTCTTTTATTGAAAAGCTCCATTGTATTTCCATTGAAGCGTTCTTACATTGCGTTTCCCTTGCAGAGAGGGCAAGCACAGTCTCCTCCCCCTCCAAAGCCTCCATCTCCGAGCTTTGAACTGGGGCTGTCCAGTTTCCCTCCATTGCCAGGAGCTGCTGGCAATCTCAAGACGGAAGACCTCTTTGAAAACAGATTGTCAAGTGTGGTAGTCGGGACGTCAAAGGAGCGGGTGAGCGGGTCCAAAAAAATGGGCTGGGAGGTGGAGGAAGACCAAAGGAAGTTCTCCCACTTCCCTCTGCAACCACCTCTACTTTCACAGAGCGGCCTCCATTTGATGGGTGGAATCCCAGGATAACCCCACAGTACCTGTGAAGCTTCTGAGTTGAAAGGCTTTTGTGGCTGGGTTTCAAATTCACCCCCAAATGGCTAGTTTTTAAACTTTGGTTTCAGAAGCTGGCACAGCTGGTTCTTGCATTAAACTTATTAGAAGAGACAATATTCATTGGTGCATAAGGGGTTGAGGGAGATGAGTTAACGCACAGTCTCGCAGAGGTGTGTGGAGCTGTCTTACTTGGTGTCCAAAGGGCAGAGCCAGAAAAATGGAAGAAAAGCTAAAGGGAAAAAGAGTGTTCGGTGTGTCCTTTATGCCCGGAAGTGTCCAGAGAACCAGAGGCAGAGCTTTTAACCAGCTCTAAGGCAATGCCTTCTACTCAATTGGGCCAATAGTAAGAATACAAGAAAAGCCACGCTGGATCAGTCCAAGGCCCATAAAGTCCAGCAGTATGTTCACACAGAGGCCAACCAGGTTCCTCTAGGAAGCCCACAAACAAGACCACTGCAGCAGCAGCATCCTGCCTATGTTCCACAGCACCCATTATAATAGGCATGCTCCTCTGAGACTAGAGAGAATAGGTATGCATCATGACTAGTGTTCATTTTGACTAGTAGAAAAAGAGTTGGTTTTTATATGCCGACTTTCTCTATCACTTAAGGAAGAATCAAACTGGTGTACAATCACCTTCCCCTCCTCACAACAGACACCCTGTGAGGTAGGTGGGGCTGAGAGAGGTGTGACTAGGCCAAGGTCACCCAGCTGGCTTCATGTGTAGGAGTGGGGAAACCAACCCAGTTCACCAGATTAGTGTCCGCCACTCATGTGGAAGAGTGGGGAATCAAACCCCGTTCTACAGATCAGACTCCACTGCTCCAAACCACCGCTCTTAACCACTACACCACACTGGTAGTCTAATTTGTCTTGTTAATGCAGGCAGTGGCTTTCCCAAAATATTTGTTGTCAGGATTTTCATCCCATCTAACCTCTTTTTTTTTTTTTTGGCAGCATCATTTCTGTCTGCCATATATGGGGCCAGAAGTAATTCCCCCCCAAAGTCGTATTTGATTGCCTTTCAAGTTTGGAGCTCTCCTAAGGCTTGCTTGGGTCATCTAGAGCTCTGTGCCCTTGACTGTGGTGCCTTTGGGTCTCTTCTGGTGTTGTGCACCAGGTGGGCTTGGTTGGTGGGCCTTTGAGGGGCTGGTGCTGCACAGGAGCTATTGGGCCCTGCGGCCCCGTCCTTCCAGCCATGGTTGCATAACGTCATTGTGTGTCTTCTAGTATGTTCTGCACCTGCAGCCCCAGCTGTAAATTAAGTATGTTTGAAATGACCCAAGCATCGTTTTCTTCAGAACCTCAACGTGGATGCAAGTACAAACACTGTTCCGTCAGGAATTCCTCGAGAGCCTTTATTGCCAGTTTCTTCTTCTTCTTCTCTGCCAGGAGCGTTCGAAAGGTCTCCTTCCCCATCCCAGCCTCCTGAGTAAGGACTTAATTATACATCGCTTTAAATATACTGCTTTGAACAGATAGTTTGCACGTTCCGTAATCAAAAGCTTAGGTGTGATGCTGCTCGAATAGATCTCAAACTGAATCATAGAGTTGGAAGGGGCCATACAGGTCATCTAGTCCGACCCCGTTTAATTCAGGACCAGTCTATTGCATCCCTGACAAGTGCTTGTCCAGCCTCTGCTTAAAGACTTACAGTGAGGGGGAGCTCACCACCTCCCTAAGTAGCTGATTCCACTGTCGAACATCTCTTACTGTTAAATTTTTTTTCCTAATATCCAGTCGGTACCTTTCCACCCACAATTCAAGCCCATTATTGTGAGTTCTGTCCTCTGCTGCCATCAGGAACAGCTCCCTGCCCTCCTCTAAGTGACAGCCCTTCAAATGCTTAAAGGAAGCAATCATGTCCCCCCTCAACCTCCTCTTCTCCAGACTAAACATTCCCAACTCCCTCAGCCTTTCCTTATAAGGCTTGGTCTCCAGGCCCCTGATCATCCTGATCACTCTCCTTTGCACCCGCTCGATTCTGTTTACTGTTCAGTAAACTACACCCATGGGTAACCTGCAGCAGGAGTCTAAATTTTTAATAGTATAGTCAAACACTAACCTTAAGCCTGATTCTTAATGTTGGGAAAACAGCAGCATTCGTCCAGGGAAAGGACCTGGCAGTGTTGCGGGCCCTACAGTACAGGTAGCCTCCTCTCCTAAGTTGTGAGTAGATGCCTCCTTCCCGTAGGCTTCCGTTTCTGAATGCAGGAGAACATGGTGTCCCATCCCATTCACATTTTCCTCTGTATCACTTGCAGCGACTCCAAACCTATGGACAAGCCGCAGAGAGAGACACAAAACACGGAAAGACTTTCTTCCACGCTTACTACTGCTTGTAAATCAGTACAAGTCAACGGGGCTGCCATAGTAGTAAGTGCATTTTGGCTTTTATGAGGAGTCCTCTCTGTTTGATTTGCTACCTTCTGTTTGTTCCTTGACAATTTCAATAAGAGCCATTTATTGCCAGGAGGGAGGGAAAAGGGTCAACAAAATTCATTTGGCTCAAGTTGTTAAGCACTTTGGTTGATGAGTAATGAAGGGGAGGGAGCTTGGAGTCCACCAAGTGAGTTTTGGTGCCTTTATACACCAGTTAACACTGATCAATTTCACCTTTGTTTTTACCTTCATTAGGCAGAATTAAAATCTGCCAATTGACACTCAAAACGTAAATTTTTTTACCTTCTATATTGTGTGGCCCTTTGTCACTTGTTATAAAACATGGCATTTTCACCATTTAAATTGGCACACACAGAGGTCTAAATATCAAAAGATATCAATAAGCAAGGTTTTAATTTCAATTCCAAAAGCATAAATATGTCCACAAAGAACTTTTTCTGGGGCCAATATTTTAAGAACCAGTTCAAAAACATAACTTATAATATATTTCCAATGTCGTATGGCAGGGGAAAGCAGGTTAAAAAAATATACATTAAATATCACAAAGCTCTCCCTATTGTTGATCTTTGTCCTCAAGTAGAATTGGAAGCGACAGTTACTTTTGGTCAATATCACTTCGGCCTTTTTAGCAACGGCAACAACAAAAAATCGCCACCTTGTCCTATATCTGTGCCTTGTGCTTCCGATTTGCCCAGGAACTGCGAAAGCCGAGTTACGCGGAGATCTGCCAGAGGACATCGAAGGACCCACCGCCGCCCCCGAAAGAACAGAAGCCAAACACCGCAGCCTGCGGGAAAGACGACCGGAAGCCCGCAGAAATGCCTGAGCGGAGCAAAGAGGCCCCTCCGGCGAAGCCGAGCCCTGGGCAGCCCAAAGACCAGAGGGGACAGTCGGGGCGCCGGTCACCGCCCCCTCCAGCTGCTGGGAAACGCCTCACGAAAGAACAGAGCACCCCTCCCAAATCTCCTCAGTGAAACTAGCGCTCGGGAGGGGGGATTCAAACAGTTCTGCTATCCATGAAGTAAACCCACGTGGCCACTGAAGAGTACAGAGAAAAGAGTTGCTGGTTAGGAGCTTGCAGTGGGTATTGAGTCTGTGCGATGCCTGCGAGGGTGTTTTTTTTCCCTTTCTTTTTTGTGTTTTGTTTTTGTTTTTCCTTTTGTAAAATAGATTCCTCCTTCACTTTCCTTGCACCTCCGCCCCCCCCCCAAATTCTCCCTTGAGCAAGCAGTCTACTCTGTCAGGGTTTAATTAATCTAAACCTAACGTTTAGATTGGCGCTTAACCGGAGGTGATGCCTAAAAAATATTTTTTTTCTCTAGATGGAAAATATGTTTACCTGACAAAAAAAAATTCTTTATGAAGCCTTCATATGGCTGCGTGTGAATACAAACTTTATCAAATGATTTTTTCCCTAATCTATTAAGCAGAATTGTGCTGCTGTCGTTTTTTAAATAACTGGTCTAAAACACATACCTTCTAGAAATGACTAAAGGGTTCGTAACAGCAGCTAATGTTTAGAGTGCAAGAAAAGCAAGCATTTTACAAGATGGTAAGATTTTTTTTTCTTTTAGATTCTGGCTGCTATAGCACATCAGTATAGAAAACTGTGTACTTTTTTTAGTTTTAAAAATAAATTTGTATCTAACGTTTTAAAGTACAACCTTTTTTGTTGTTGTTCAGCCAAAAACGAGTCCCTTAAAGATCACCTGGGAGGCTTTTCTAGCGTATTTGTTGGGATGGACAGCAAGCGAGTAACCAGCTTCTCGTAAATAAAATGGTTCCTTGAATTTCAGGAAAAGGGAAAAAAAGCACATTGTGAATAGAAAATAATTAAGTACGTAAACCCTTATTTATGGCAGATGCCAGTTGATGGCTGTTTTTCACAAGATAGCCCAGCAGCACTCTCATGAGGAGGATCTCCATTTGTTGCCTCTCAGCTGGAGGAAATTAATTAGTCACCACTGTCCTTTCTGGTTTTCCCCTGTGCAGGTTTTTTTTAAACTGTGCTCAAAGTGCTCTTTGAAAGAGTTCATATCTTAATCGGCCGAAGTGCTGCCACCTTTCTGTACCTACAAACATTGGCATTTGAATTTAAATTTTTTTTCAGTCCGAAAGATAATGGAGTTCTCTTTTACGTGTGCACGTGAGGTGAAGGAAGGAGACCCCCCCTGTTTCCGTCTGGGGTGAGGATTGTCACACTTACTTTAGAAGTGACATGCTTTCTGAAAGACGAGGATGCACTAAATTAGCAAGTTTCTAATAAAGTTGACTATAAATTATTCTTTTTGTTTTAAAAATGCCTAAAGTTTTTCTTTTTTCTTTTGAGTGTTTGAAGCGGCAGGTAGTTCGGATGAAAATGTGTTCCTGCTGAAAATACAGTTTATTCCACACACAAAAAAAGAGGTTTATTTAAACAACTGATTTTTAAAGAATTATTTCCATCCAATATTTAAAGACTTGAATTTTATTTAAACTTGAAAATGACTTTGCCTTAACTTTTGTATAAGACAGCTTAGAGTTACTGAAGTCTGACCCCCTTCACAGGGTTGGTGTGGTTGGCGCATACAGAATTACTCAGTTACAGTATGTATGTACTGCCACTAATCTTGCTGAGTAAGCAGACTATAGTACAGGATCTAGCGGTGGGGTTTTTTTTTTTTTTTTTGTAATATACCTTAAAAGATCTTAAGCAGTTGATCTTTTTCAAAATGTTGAAAAATCTGTAAATGGAAATAGTCAATACTGTATTAAATATGTGCACTTGGAAGTATGTGCTTTGATTGTACAGTTGTAAATAATCAGAACATATAAAAAAGGTACCCTTAAAAAAAACTGATAAAAATTATTGATATATTATAAATGTTGCTGTTGAGCTGGATGTAGATAAACTAAATGTTGTGGTTTGAATATTACTTTTAATTTGTTGGGTTTTTTCCTTGTTAATTTTTTTCCTTTTATTCTGGTATGCGGAGCTGATTCTGCCTCTTCACTGCAAAAAAGGGAATTGGAGAAAAATCCGTCTTTAAAATCCCTGAAAATTTTAAAATCTTTTGGGCGTGTGCATTTCGACCAATGTGAAAACTCGGTTGCGCACTGTAATTTTCACTTCTGTTCTTATAAGATGCAATTAAAATATTTTTTAGGAAATCCCAAGTTAGAAAGCAGTTGCCACACACACACACACGCACACCTCCCCAAAGTTTACTTCAGTTGCTTTTCTTAGGCCAAACCATTAACGTTACTTGTGTTGGATTTAAGTTTCCACACGGCTATAAAAAGATCTAGGGCAGTTGATTTTCTAGCATAGATTGCTGCTATTTTTTTTAATTCTCCATTTTAGAAACCCAGCCTGCTTTTTTGCACGGCAGAATTCAAAATCGGCAAGCTGGGGTCTGTTTGTTTGTTTCCTTCCTTTTTTAAAAGGCACACTTGGAAATGCTGGGGGCGGGGGGTGGGGAGGAGGTGAGATACCTAACATCAAAAATCACCAAGTCAAAAATCACCAAACTTGGTACTGTTGTTGGGTTTTAATGTTCATCCTTTACCCCAGTAAGCAGTGGAAAAGGGCAGCTAGATTAGGGTATGGTTTAGGCCAGCTATGGGTTTTTTGCTCGCCTATTGGAAGTAAACATAAAGTAAACAGCTGCAAACAACATAGGAAGTGGCCACAGGCAAGTGTGTAGTGAATCATCACAGCCAACTGATACATTTAAATTAATGTTACCCAGAAACAGCAGGTGGGTTGTCCTGTTCTTAATGCATTCTGCTGCTGCTTGTACTAGGTTAATACACTGTAATCACTTCTCACCCAAATAACAGTATGTGTAAAGAATTTAAAACTTTACTGTGATAGCTTTTATTTAAAAAGAGAGAGAGAGAGAGAGCAAGAGTGATATGCCAAAATACCTTTTTCCAATCACTTTAACATTTCCCACTCAAGACTGTAAGGAACTACTGGCGCAAAGCTGAAGTCTTACAGGCCTGTTGAAATACAGCTGTCCAAATTTTAAAAGAGCCAGCTCCTCCTCTGGAATCTGAGCTTCGGGTTACAACAATAGGAACCAGTTTACAATTGGCATATTTAAAAAAAAAAAAAAAAAACTTGTAGGATTGCTTTGGTTCCCTTCATATGGAAGTATAACGCAGGTTTTCTGAGGCTTTGTCAAAGGAATGTATTTAAAACAAGAGTTGACTTCTGAATATTTAATGTGTACATTAAATTTTGCATCAGTGCTCCCTGCCCCCCCTTCCGATTTCACACATCCTGCCATAGAGAACTGGTAACCTATCAATCTTTGGGAGGGTGGGCTGCCTCTCGTAAGTGATTGGCGCAGAGATGCCCTTCTTTCTAAACGTGTTGCAGTGTATCATGAACAACCACTGATGCTTAAGGGGCCTGGACCCATCTCTGTACCCCTCGTAGCCAGCTGCAGTTTTTACCCATTCTGTAACCTATTACGCGGATCGCAGCAGACAATCGGAGACGCCTGCAGCTGCCAAGTCAGGAAACAGAAAGTGTAATACAGAGGAGGCCTTTTTTTGGGGGGGAGGGGTTTTCTGTTTTGTTCTTCTTCCATTTAAGACTGGAATCAAGCTTACATGTAAACTATTGGTAATTTAAGTTTCCTTTTTTTGTGTCATAAAATGTACGACTGTCTAAAAAAAATGTAGGTTATGAAAAATAAAGATTTAGGCACTGTTGAATTTCTCCTTTTTTAAATTAAATTTCTTAACAATCGTATTTTTTCACTTCTTTTGTCTTTGCGCTCACTTGTGTGTGGTCTTGCCACTTCAGGAGCGCATAACGGACGTTTTTGTGTGCGACGCCTGTGCCCTTTGGAGAGTTAATGCACTTTAAGAGCAATAAACGTGACACCAAAATACAGATCCCTTTGCCCATTTTTTAAAAAACGAGGAGTTAGCTGTCTGACAGACGGTTTGCCCTTATTATAATTAAACATCTAAACTAAAGTTTGTTCCCATTCTTGGGCAAATTGTGAATAAGATTTTTTAAAAATTCAAATAAAATCTGGTGTGTGAATTTTTTAATTGAAACATGCTATGCGATTTGACTTGAGAAAATCCTTTGAGATATCGGTGTTTTGTTTTTGGGTAAGTTGTGGTTAAAGCAAGCTAGAGTAAGTTTTACATTCTGCCTTGCTCTGGAATACGTAGGATGGTTCAATAGCAGAAAGTTCTAAAGAACTCTGTATTTATGTGCCATTCCTTGGGGTGAGAGGGGAGAGAGCCAGTACTCAACATCCTTCTCCCTCTTATCTGATTCAGTACACATTTCCAGTATGGCAGTCAGACAACAGTGGCTGATCCCAGAGCATTGTTACTGTTTCGTGGATTCAGTGGTGGCCACTGCTTCCTCCTAAACAGAGACATCCACTGGTGTTTAAGTGCAGGGGTGTCGAACTTATGCGTTACGAAGAAGAGGAGTTGGTTTTTATATGCCGACTTTATCACTTAAGGAAGACTCAAACCAGCTTACAATCACCTTCACCTCCTCCCAACAGACACACCCTGTGAGGTAGGTGGGGCTGAGAGAGCTCCAAGAGAGCTGTGACTAGCCCAAGCTCACCCAGCAAGCTTCATGTGGAGGAGTGAGGAAACCAACCCGGTTCACCAGATTAGCGGCCACTGCTCATGTGGAGGAATGGGGAATCAAACCCGGTTCTCCAGATTAGCGTCCACCGCTCTTAACCGCTCCACCGTGTTGGCCAGATATGACATAAATGTCACCAGGTCTGGTCATGCCTCGCTGGCCCAGATTGAGAGGGGGGGCTGGCTTGCGGGCCGGATAAGAGCTCTCAAGGGGCCAGATCCGGCCCTCAGACCTTATGTTTGACACCCTTGTTTTAGTGGTTGTCTGCACTTACAGGGGAAGAAGAGATGCAACTACATGAGGTAGTTCATGGCTCACTTTATATTGGGTTTTTGTGAGAGTTGGTGAGCAACGCCTTGTCCTAATTTCCTTGTTGCTTCTAGTCAAGGGAAAAAAAAGTCTATCAAGTGTGAGTGAACAGGCAAGGATTCTCTTTGTCTAATGTATGTGTAGGAGAACCTAGGAATGGGTAGTTAGGCCCTAGCTTTCTTGCCCAGGTTCTTCACACCTCAAATTTGGCCATACATCAGGGCACACCCTGACTGAAACGGGGGTGCGGGGAGAGGGAGGGTGCCCTGGGCCCTTTCTAGTAAAGCCCTAAAACTAGAGTGGTGGCAACAGTTAAGGCCTTTGCCTGTTGCAAAGGGCAGTAGGAAAGGAGGAAGGGGTGTGTACGGAGGGAGATATCCCTGGACGGGATGTCCAGTCTGGCAAACCTGTATGGCCCCATTCCATGACAGCCTCATGCCAGGGGTGGAAGTAAAGGGCCGACCCTGCCCAAGAGACCCACATGGGCAGCCACCCGGGGCAAGAGCAAGCTGGTCACAGTGGCGTCGTGGTGACTTCCCTTTCTCCGTAGCCAGCTTGCTCTTTTCTGGCTGCCTTGCTAGTCTCATCCTCTTGCCTCAGCTGCTGTGCTTCATTCTGAGGAGAGTGAGAAGGCGCAGAAGGAAGCCCTTCCCCTTATTCCAGGTATGCCAAAGCTGGCCAAGGTTCAACACTGGTGGCCAGCGACAATCCTAGATGGTTAGAAGTACTCTGGTAACTTTAAAAAGTTCTGTGTGTGTGTGTGTGTAAAGTGCCTCCAAGTCACAGCTGACTTATGGCAACCCCTTTTGGGGTTTTCATGGCAGGAGACTAACAGGTGGTTTGCCAGTGCCTTCCTCTGCACAGCAACCCTGGTATTCCTTGGTGGTCTCCCATCCAAATACTAACCAGGGCTGACCCTGCTTAGCTTCTGAGATCTGAAAAGTTCTAGTTATATATTAATAGCTTTTGTGTGTTTGGGGGTGGTGGTGGCAAGTAGTGGCTGTTCTGGTTGATGGCCAAATACAACTGTGGCTCTCCGTGAGCCAGCAAGTGAGTACCAGGGCTTTAAACTCTTCCAGAGATGTCCATCCCCAATCTGCTGTAGAGCAAAAGGGAGTTCCAGTTGGCTGGAAGAGGATCATGAATGAGCACAACTTTCAGGCCCTCTAAGGGTGAGCAGAGTTGCAGGCAAGGGCCTAACAATCCTTTGTGGGGAACTAGTCATATGTTTAGTGTGCTACTTGAGTCACGTGAATGAGGCCGGTGCCTGCCTAGCCATCTTGTCTTTGAAGTCCATCGTTTGGTAGATCAAATTGCGTTGTTGGGTGTGGGCTTCTGTAGCCAAGTTGTCCCAGTTAGCTGCGTGCCCTGCGTTTTTCCTCTATGTAGGAATGGTTGGGTTAGTTACTACATTGTATTCTGTGTGCCAGGAGAAGACATGTTGGTGCAGCATTCTCTTTTTACAAGTCTCTTGTCTGAATTTTACTGGTTAAAAACCAAAGAGTTTGAGAAACATCCAGGCAGGTAATTCTTGTGCTAGATATTCCTACAAAAGCAAAATGAAGCAGATGTTCTGTGATGGTAGCCCATCAGGGAGAAAAAGGCAAGACACATTATATTGACAGCAAGCGTGTTCTGATGGATGAGCCATGTTCTTATTTTAGTCATTGATACTGTTAGGACAGTGTAAGCGACCGAATGACGCATTTTCCATTGTGTCATTATGATGGCCATCAGGAATTGCCGAGGCATCGCTTTGTAAGCAGATGGCATGTCATCCTGTCTTTGTAGCTGAGCCAGCCTCAAGACTTAGGCGACCACCAAAGGTAGCACACTTCAACATGAACACATGAAGCTGCCTTATACTGAACCAGACCCTTGGTCCATCCAAGTCAGTATTGTCTCCTCAGACCAGCAGTGGCTCTCCAGGGTCTTAGGTAGAGGTCTTTCACATCACCTTGCCTTGTCCCTTTAACTGGAAAGGCCGGGGATTGAACCTGGGACCTTCTGCATGCCAAGCAGAGGCTCTACCACTGAGCCACAGCCCCTCCACGAGGGGCACTAATCACATTAGAAGCAGTGCGCTTGGGATTTAGTGCTGCCCGGATGAGTCTCAGAATCTTGGGTGGGTGAGCATTCCCAGTCTGCACAGGAACATCGGTTCTGTTCCCATACCTCAACACATGGTGCCCGCCCCCCCAAACCCCACAGCCCCTCAGCAGCGTACCCTGACCGTAGCTTCTGGTGTTAGTCTCTTGCAACAGAATTACATTTGAGTCCAATGGTACCTAAAGACTGGTGGTGGAGAGTGCCATCAAGTCACAGCTGATGCATGCTGCACAACCACTCTGGAGAATAAGGGCAGGATGACCAGGGTGACACAGGCGCTTGCCAATAGGCATCCTCCAGCCCTACATTTTCCCTGGTTCACATTAAACCTCACTAAAAAAAAAAAAAGTGCATAAAATCCATTTTTCAGAACCACACTAAGACCGGGAAAAGTAGGGTTTTCAAGGCAAGAGACGTTCGGAGGTGGTTTGCCACGGCTTGCTTCCACATGAGCTGAGATAGAGCGGAGAGAACTGCGACTGGCCCAAGGTCACCCAGCAGGCTTCATGTGGAGGAGGGGGGAATCGAAATAGGTTCTCCAGATTACAGTCCGCCGCTCTTAAACGATTACACCACACTGCTATTCCCGTACAAGTTCTTGAGTCAGAGCTCTTGCATCTGATGAAGTAAACTGATGCATCAATGTATATGTTGCAGTAATTTTTTTTTAAAGCTTTTAAGGTGCCAGTGGACTTCTCTTTAGCAGTGTTCCCATTTGTTTTGTAGCAGTTGACTAATCTGAAGAGGCATGAATGTGAACTTGTTTGGTCCTGGTGATGCTGGACATTAGGTGCCAAGTTCAATTCCCAACACCTTCCGTTAAAGGATCTTGAAAAATACATTTTACTACCCAAACCCGCGGTGGCCACTGCAAGCCAAACTGGGTGATACCGAGAGAGATGAGCCAAAGGTCGGACAATGTAAGGCAACTTCATATGAATATGTGACTTGTTGGGAAATAGTAGGTGCATTTCTGAATTTGATATTTTTCCTTTTATCTTATAGGGTCTATTCTGAATTCTCAATCATACAACTCTCCCAGGCACAACATTTGAAAAGTGGTGACAAACTGACAAACATACAAAAACGTACTTTTTCGGTCTTAGTGTGGCTCTGAAAAATGGATTTTATGCACTTTTTTTAGTGAGGTTTAATGTGAACCAGGGAAAATGTAGGGCTGGAGGGTGCCTACTGGCAAGCGCCTGTGTCGTCCTGGTCATCCTGCCCTTATTCTCCAGAGTGGTTGTGCAGCAACTGAGGAAATTAATAATTAATGGTGGTGGTGGAAAGTGCTGTCAAGTCATAGCCGATGTATGGCGATCCCATAGGGTTTTCAAGACAAGAGATGAACAGAGGTGGTTTGCCATTGCCTGCCTCTGTGTAGCAACCCTGGACTTCCTTGGTGGTCTCCCGTCCAAGTACTGACCATGGCTGACCCTGTTTAGCTTCTGAGATTGGCCAAGATCTGGCTAGCCTGGGCCATTCAGGTCAGGGCAAAAGTTAATAGGTGTTTTTTAAAAAAATGAAGGTTGAGAGCTAATATGAATTCATGAGAGAGGAGAAAATGAGCTTGAGGCAGAGTTAAACCAGTTGGTATGCGGTGTGAGCCGAGCCAAGCCGTCACAGTTAAAGATCCTGCTTTATGTCTTCCTTTTCTCATCCCCCAGTGAAGAAATGGTCACCAAGACAACCGAGCACACTTGGTGAGATCTCAAGGTCAGGCTTCGGGCATCAACAGAGACGTGTAAAAGCTTGTTAACTTTTTCCACTTGTCACATACAAACACAAGACCCAAGACCCAAGAGCCTCTACCCAGCACCTTTATGGGTATTTAGAAGTTTTGAAAATGGTGCTGTCTGTGCGTGAAAGGGTTTTCCCCCCGTCCTCCTTCCTTCCTTCCAAGAGTAATCTGAAAGTTTGAATCTTAAATGCCTGTCGGGCTTCCCTTGAGCTGCTCCTGACCTTTGCCTGTTTTCAACGGTCTGCATCTTCCATGGGTATTTAAGAAGAAGAAGCGCTGGGTTTTGTATGCTGACTTTCTCTACCACTTAAGGAAGAATCAAACCAGCTTACGATTGCCTTCCCTTCTCCTCCTCATAACAGACATCCTGTGAGGTAGGTGGGGCTGAGAGAGCTCCAAGAGAGCTGTGACTAGCCCAAGGTCACCCAGCAGGCTTCATGTGGAGGAGTGGGGAAACCAATCTGGTTCACCAGATTAGCGTCCGCCGCTCATGTGGAGGAGTGGGGAATCAAACCCGGTTCTCCAGATTAGAGTCCACTGCTCTTAACCACTACACGCTGACTGCAAAGCCTCCTAGCTGGGGCAAATCCCCACAGTCTCAATGGAATTGAAGGAAGAGCTGCCTTTGGACATCAAGCGGTAATTATTGCTGCATATACTGTGTCCCTTTTCTCAATTAGGAGGGTGCTAGGTGGCATGCCTTCCATGTCAAGAAGTCTTTTTGTCTTTTTCTCATGTTCTTTTTGGGGGGGTTGTTGCTTTTTTTTTTTTTTTTTAAAGGAAGCAAGCTGTCAGAAATCTAAAGTTTGTCAGGAACCTGCTTTTCAGCTGTCAGGTTTGGCACTCGGAAGCCCCAAAATAGCATTGGAACATTTGTGACTTAAAATGTAACGCTCAGCCTGTTTTGAAGATTCAAGACCCGATTTGAAAAGCGAAAGATCTCCCATTAAGCTTCAATTAAAAATCCAATTAAACGGAAGACCTGCTATCAAAAACCCGAGGCCTGTTCTAACTTAACCTCTCTCCCCTGTGCAAGCCAAGCTAAATGAATCTCTTGCAAAGCTTCCAGAAAGACGTTCAGCTTCCTAGTTTTTGGAGACTTTGGGGGGGAAAGGAGGGCCGGCAGTTCACCCGAAGCATCTTAGTGGGTCGATCCTAGGAGTTTTAATTGAGAGCACAATTTAGTCTGTATCATTCATATATGAGTGCAATATTTCTGAGTTACAAAGCCTACTGTCTTTGATTTTTAGGATGATACACAGCATGATATAGGGGCATAATTCTAGCACTTCCAGTCTATATGAGACAGAAAGAAGGTGCAACAGTTGGTTGGTTTTGGTTTTTTTGCATGAAAGAAAACTTAAAGCTTTTTTTACATCTACCTAATTAATTGTGGAAGAAGCCCCGTGGGGCAGAGTGGTAAGCTGCAGTACTGCAGTACAAGCTCTGCTTACCACCTGAGTTCGATCCCAACGGAAGTTGGTTTCAGGCAGCTGGCTCAAGGTTGACTCAGCCTTCCATCCTTCCAAGGTCGGTAAAATGAGTACCCAGCTTGCTGGGGGTAAAGTGTAGATGACAGGGGAAGGCACTGGCAAACCACCCCGTAAACAAAGTCTGCCTAGTAAACTGGTTCTTGTAGGTTATCTGGCTGTGTGATGATGGTCTTGGTATTTTCTTTCCTGATGTTTCGCCAGCAGCTGTGGCAGGCATCTTCAGAGGAGTAACACTGAAGGACAGTGTCTCTGTCCTTCAGTGTTACTCCTCTGAAGATGCCTGCCACAGCTGCTGGCGAAACGTCAGGAAAGAAAATACCAAGACCACGGTCACACAGCCCGGATAACCTGCAAGAACCAATGAACTCTGACCGTGAAAGCCTTCGACAATATTCTGCCTAGTAAACGTTGGGATATGATGTCACCCCATGGATCAGGAATGACCCGGTGCTTGCACAGGGGACCTTTACCTTTTTAATTAATTGGGGACCCCTACGTTTTTTGTATACCCAAAAAACTAATAAAATATTTATTTTTAAAAAATTGATCTGGTTACATGAGCAAATGGTTATCACTGTGAACATGCAGCCTTCTTAGCTTCACTGTTGCTCCCATGTGCAGCTAGTTTGCAGAGTATTACTGCTCCTTTCCAGCTTGTTAATTCTCTCCTCACTACATATCAATATTTGCAGCCTTATCATAAAAGTAGGCTTTGTAACTTCACTCAGCTATTGGCTGTCCTCAAAGAAACCATCAAACTAGGTATCATAAGCAAGGGGTCCTCTTGTACAGCCTTGCGTAGCAGAGGGCTTGGAGGATACTGGCTCCCCACAGCAAATTCTGCAGCAGGTTCCCCTTACCTGAGCCACAACATCCTTCGTCGTATTCTTGTCCCAAGTGTAATGCTTTCGATCAGATCGAGGCCCACCCAGCACAATAGCCTGGTTCCTTTCTTCTCGAGCCATTCACGACCTGGCACCCACATATCTGAAGAACCATCTCTGCCCATCTGAGTTCATCGAACTGACTGCTACTTGCCTCGGCTGCCTTTCCCAAATCCTGGACTTCTTCAGTTATGGCAACCACCCTGTGGAATGAACTTCTGGGAAAGGTAAGGAAACAGATATTCAGAAGTCACACTTGCAAACCTAAAGCCATCTCAGGGCTGCACAGACAACTGGCAGGCTGCATGCTTAGGGAAGCTGTTCCAGTTCTCCAAAGAGTTTACCAGCCCTGACAAGCTTTCTACGCACTGGGTTCGGATCACAAATCCTCTCTCGTATTCTGAGATACATTCTGACACGTAAGGGAAGATCAAGGCTATTGCAGAGGTGATCTTTGTACTACTTTAGACATATAAATATGAGACAATGCCAACGCTGGGACAATAAAAGTATGGATTAGCTTTCTCATGAATGACACTCTGCTCTTGATTACCCTTTAAAATCCTCCTCTTAATTAACTCGCTAATTGCAATATAATTAAGTTCTTAAGACTCTTATTAATTCTGCTTCTCAAAACCCCAGTCTTCCAATAAAGACTCTGAGTTTAAAGGATGCTCTGTCATGGAGGGTTTGTTTCAAGTTAGCATCAAAACAGTTACAATTCTTTAAAAAGATTTAAGCGTATGCACGCTATTCAAATGTTTACAAATACTGGGTTTTAATTTTGATTCGTTTGACAGCTTGGGAAAAACGAGAGTGTCTGTCAAACACTTCTGTCGTATATTAGTATCTCTGCTACTAGCTAGATATATATTTTAAGAACAATTAACAATATGAATCAAAGATCAGTTTACACGGGGAAGGTTTTCCACCAGGAACATGTTTTTGTCCCATGATCCAACCCCCTTTTCCATTAGGGTTGCCAGGTCCCTCTCCGCCACCAGCGGGAAGTTTTTGGGGTGGAGCCTGAGGAGGGCGGGGTTTGGGGAAGGGAGGGACTTCAATGCCATAGAGACCAATTGCCAAAGTGTCCATTTTCTCCAGGTGAACTGATCTCTATTGGCTGGAGATCAGTTGTAATAGCAGGAGATCTCTAGCAAGTACCTGGAGGTTGGCAACCCAATTTTCCACTGAGGAAAAGGGAGGATGGAGTCCTGTTTGACCACCAAAAATTTTGTGCCTGAGATCATGGGACCTGCTCCGTGTATCGGAGGCTGTAATTGGGAGGGAGACCGGGTATGCCATATGTGCTGTCTGAATCACTTAAGTAAAGTAAAGGTCCCCTGTGCAAGCACCGGGTCATTCCTGACCCATGGGGTGACATCACATCCCGATGTTTCCTAGGCAGACTTTATTTACGGGGTGGTTTGCCAGTTTTCCTGGCTCATGCCTACTTCCTTTGGGAGCATCCAAGAAGGTGAATGCCCACATCTGGGTGTGTAGGGTTGCCAACCTCCAGGTACTAGCTGGAGATCTCCTGCTATTACAACTGATCTCCAGTCGATAGAGATCAGTTCACCTGGAGAAAATGGCTGCTTTGGCAATTGGACTCTATGGCATTGAAGTCCCTCCCCCCAAACCTCACTCAACACAGGCTCCACCTCAAAAACCTCCCACCAGTGGCAAAGAGGGACCTGGAAACCCTAGCCTGGGCCCTCCACGTAAGGACCAACACTTACTTTAAGGGTACATCTAAGTACAGCTGCTCCCACCTACCCTCCGATGCTTCAATGCTTAACAGAGAGCTCAAGAACTGTGCTAAGCAGTCCTAGGTGTGGACTGGAAAGCTCTTTGCACATTCTTGAAGGTGCTGGCCATTCCAACAAATAGGGGAAGATCAAGCATATTGCAGAGGCCGTAGGGTGCAGTGTGGTTCTGCTGTCTGCACAGAGACACATCACTACACATGAAGCTGCCAGTCTACCCATCCCGTCTCCCAGGGGCTCCAGCACCTTATAACTGAGCACTGCCCCGAAACAACTGTGAATGTGATCGGTGCTTCTCAGTAAGCCCAGCGGTTCTTCTTAATCACTTGAGCTCCTCTTGCTCTCTCATACTGTTTCCCCGTTGCCAGGCAATCACAACACCACAAGGCATATTGGTATTAGCTGCCCTGGTGTGTTCTTATTTCACTGACTAGTGCTATACCTTCCCCCTACACGTAGACTGCAGATGGCTCCGCTCCCATGTATGCAACCTTCGCTTTCAATATAAGAGCTATCGGAGTATTTGTATATATCTAGATGTGTGTGCGAGACAGAGAGAGAAGGAAAGGCAAAGACATTTATATAAATATTACCAAGAGAAGAAGAAGAAGAGGTGGCAGAAGAGGCAGAGGCAGAAGAAGAAGAGGCCAAAGAAGAAATTACTTAATGGACAACGCTAATTTTGGAAGGCAGGTGCCTTGGTCATTTGCATACTATTAACAGGTAAAGGTTTCAATCAATTAATAAAGAAATTCACAAAGTTTCTTTATCCTTCCTGTTCCGTAATCTCCTTCCCCGAGGGGAAAATAATATTTATTAAGTACGTAAAAGGAAACAAGACGCCGCACAATATAAAGCAGAGGATTAAGTTTTAAAAGCCCGCCTGCATGCTTACAATCTAAATAAACAGTCACACAAGCCGGGGCAATGGGTCCTGAACTGTTTTAATAATGCTCCTCCAGAATGTTCCTGTTCAGACAGGAATATCCAGAAGGCGAATGATTCCAGTAACACAGAGATCCCTCATATGGCGCCTTTGGGTTCCCTGGTGCCAACTCATATGATTCCGGTTGCTGCCTTGCTTCTTTCCCAAAGCAATGCTGATTCTATAACCTTAGGCAGATCATGATAAGGAGGGCACCTTGGCCATCTTCTGGGCATGAAGTATGGGTCAATGGGGGTGTGTGGGGGGGAGGTAGTTCAGAATTTCCTGCTGTTGTGACCCAATTATCTATAAAGTCCAATGAAGACAATAGGATAAACATTGATGGTGTAAACTTATTTACTCAGAAGCAATTGGGCTCTATGCTCACCAGGACTTGCTATCTATGGCCTTTTTTTGTTTCTGAAGTGGGGGGGCTGCTGAGCCCATGAGTTGGGCCCAGGGCTTTTCCCCTGAAGTCCAGCCCTGATGGCACCGCTAAATGATTTCTTTAATTAAAAATGCTTCTCTAAATTACATGTGATTTTCATTGGTTATGACAGGGATTGTATTCACGCTTCACAAAGAAACTGCCTCGGTTGCATCTGTCATGTATAAAAAAACCTCTGCTCATGTCAGCAATGGGGAACCCAGGAGAGAGGATAATACTGTTGGGAGTGTCTGAGATCTCACAGCAGCTTTCCTGTACAGCTCATGCCTACTTCCTTTGGGAGCATCCAAGAGGGCGAACGCCCACATCTGGGTGTGTAGGGTTGCCAGCCACCAGGTACTAGCTGGAGATCTCCTGCTATTACAACTGATCTCCAGCCAGTAGAGATCAGTTCACCTGGAGAAAATGGCTGCTATGTCAATTGGACTCGTTGGCATTGAAGTCCCTACCCTCCCCAAACCCCACCCTCCTCAGGCTCCACCCCCAAAATCTCCCGCCGGTGGTGAAGAGGGACCTGGCAACCCTACTAGAGTGCTTAGAAATTCCAATTAGCATATTTGTTAAGCAACGTCACTAATGCATGTCTACATGGCTTTGTAGAAGTTAAGAGTTTCTGGCGAAAGAGACAATGTAATGATGTATCAAAGGCAGAGTACGTAATCAAACCCATGTGCTTTGGCACAGGCACCTAATACTAAAGCAAGGCGTCAATCTCCCGAGTCTCTGCTTAGTTTTTATAGACTTGAAAAGAAAAGAGTGAGTCAATTAATCCTAATAACAAGGAGTAAATTGCATTTCAGACCTAATCAAGGTCTACAGCGGAGAAATTAGCGCAACTTTCTCTTACAGAACTCAGCCAAGACTCCTAGCGCACAATTTCTTCTATGTCTATCGGTGTAGGCCTCTGAAATCTGCCACTGCTTCACCTCCTCTTAGTTCCAGTGTCACCGGGATGGAAGAGATTAATTCAGTAATCATTTGCTTATTTCTAGATGCAAATCTGCACTCAGTTTACTTTTGTAGATGATTTGCATATAGATGGCACAAAATGCGCCATGGTCTTTTCAGTTACCTAGTCCTCATAGAGGATAATGGCGTATTCTATTAGAAACAACATCACTTCTCAGCCTCAAAAACTATAGGTAGGCTTGCCATCCTCCAGGTAGGGCCTGGAGATCTCCGGGAATTACAATTGATACTAGGGTGGCACCTGGAGATCTCCCGCTATTACAATTGGTCTCCAGGTGACCAAGATCAGTTCCCCTGGAGAAAATGGCTTCTTTGGAGGGTGGACTCTATGGCAGTATACCCTGCCAAGGTCCTTCCACTCCCCAAACCCTGCTCTCCCTAGGCTCCACCCCCAAAATCTCCAGATATTTCCCGACCCAGGGCTGGCAACCCTGATACTTCAGACTACAGAGATCAGTTCTGGAAAAAATGGCAGCTTTGTGGGGGTGGACTCTATGATGTCACATCCCACTTGAGCTCTCTCTGCTCCTGAAGCCTCTGACTTCTCTAGGCTCCACCCCCAAATCTCCAAGAATTTCCCAACCCACAGCTGGCAACTCTAGAGGGTGCTTGGTGACCAACTTGAAACTTGAGGTAAGGACATTCTATGGAAACTCCATTACTGCTGGAAAATAAATACATGGGCTTCCTATTGCTGGTGGTGCTTCCTATTTCTGGGGGGATCTCATTTGTCTCCAGCTCTACTGTCTTTTTTTACATCTTTCGTTATTATTAATTGTTAGATGTTGTTATTGTGCAGGTGATAGCAGATAATCTTCCTCAAGCGCACCCTTCTTCTGTCTGCACTAGAAGAGACATATTTTCCAATGATCTGATTAGAAGCTACAAATGGTAAGTATCAAGAATTAGATTACTGCTCCATCAACCTTATCTGCAAAGATAATCACATTCAGGGTCCACTGATTCAGATAAGAGTGTCACAACCCTGGTTTTCTTCAAACTCCTTGTATCATTGTCTAGTCAATCCATATTAAAAAAAAGGGTTCACACATTACACAGGGCAAACCTTGGTCTACTCTCTGTCATTAGATCATGGTTCACTGATGAGCACTTGAATGATGCAAGTTTGTAGACATGTGTTCCCTGAATTTACATGCTACATTGGCATATATCCTACCTCTCAATTGAGCCAAGTTTGAAACCTTTCTCCAGCCTAAGGAGCCTTGCAGCATCTTAAGTGGCTCTTCCACTTGAGGAACAGCTGTTTAAATTGGAGGATGCATCCTTAGGTGGCAACTCATTTCCCAAATGTGTGGGCCCCCTATTTAGACTGGAACCATAGTACTCATGGAGAAGGGGCTTCATCCTCCCCTGTGTACCTAGGGCTGCTAGCTCACCCACCATAGTGGCAGATCTTGCACCTAGCAGCCCTACTCAGTAGAGCAATGGGGGGAAATGGGAGAGAAATAGTTCTAACGCTGCAATATCACTTCTGGTACGAACCCAGAACTGATGTCATCCTGTTGGCACAGCACTCTAAGATTCCACCATAGAGTTTCACTGGACTCTGGGTTTGTGCCAGAAGTGATGTTGCAGCATCTGAGTTGAATCCCCTTCTCCCCATGCACTGAGATCCTAATTGGAACTGGGGAACCGGGGAAACTCACAGCCGACATGTGACCAGCTGATTCAAAGTTAGGTCAGAGAATGCAAACCAAGCGCACTGAAAACTTGGCCCTTAGGTGTAGGGGAAACCTGGATGTTGATCTTATACATGTGTGCATAAATGATGGTGTACACCCAGATGTCCTGTCCCTTTAACAGAGGCTTAAAAAGGTAAAGGTCCCCTGTGCATGCACCAGGTCATTCCTGACCCATGGGGTGACGCCACATCCTGACATTTACTAGGCAGACTTTGTTTGCAGGGTGGTTTGCCAGTGCCTTCTGCAGTCATCTTCCCTTTACCCCCAGCAAGCTGGGATGGATGGAAGGATGGAAGGCTGAGTCAAGCTTGAGCCGGCTACCTGAAAACGACTTCCGTCAGGATCGAACTCAGGTCGTGAGCAGAGCTTGGACTGCAGTACTGCAGCTTACCACTCTGCGCCACGGGGCTCCTTTGGGTAAACAGAGGCTTAATGGGATGTTATTCACTAGGTGATGTTATTTACCTCCATGCCATGAAAAGTTACAACTGCCCATTCCCTCACACCAAGTCTCTATTAAAGTGACAGGACTCTCTCCAGGCAGTTGGCAACCTTTTGGTCATCACTACACAGGCTCATGCTTCCCCTTACAAACGTTCCTAATAAAAAGTCCTTTTACAAATCTAACAAAAATAAAACGTGAGAATGAAATGGGGGGAGTTGTTGCGGCCTTTAATAGCACAAAGTAGTGAGGACTGCTGCCTGGTTCATATTTGCAGGAGAATTGGGGGGGGGGAGTTGAATACGGGAGTGACAGTGTGGATTCCACCACTTCTTTATTAATTTCAGCCTCTTGTATTCTGCCTCTCATCTGAAAGGCTCATGGGGGGAGGGAGAGAGAGATATTATGACACCACCCAAACCCATATCATCGTGACAGAGACTAATATAATCATTAAAATTAACTTTAAAATAATCCCCACAGCCCAAATAAAACCATAAGCAAGAGAGCAGCAAATTTAAAACAGAAACAGGGCAAATGAAGCACTTGAGACTACAAATGGTAGATTCCAGAGATTGTACATCCCTTCCCTTTTCCTATACTTTGCAAAATTCATACACAAATATTTGCACTAGGAGGAAACTGAGAGGAGCTTTTGTGAATCCTACCATTGCAGACTTAAGAACATAAGAACACAAAAACATAAGAAAAACCCTGCTGGATCAGACCAAGGCCCATCAAGTCCAGCAGTCTGTTCACACTACGGTTGCCAACCTCCAGGTAGAAGCAGGAGATCTCCTGCTATTACAACTAATCTCCAGCCGACAGAGATCTGTTCACCTGGAGAAAATGGCTGCCTTTGGCAATTGGACTCTATGGCATTGAAGTCCCTCCCTCCCCAAACCCTGCCCTCCTCAGGCTCCGCCCCAAAAACCTTCCACCGGTGGCAAAGAGGGACCTGGCAACCCTAGTTCACACAGTGGCCAACCAGGTGCCTCTAGGAAGTCCCCAAGCATCTCCCATCTTAGGAATCCTGGGTCTCTGCTTTAAAAGGTACCATACCTATGAGACTTAATATTTCTCCTGTTTATTGTGATATAGAGCTTTGGTGTCTAATGTATGTAGCAGCACATGCATGTTTGGAACTGCATGGAAGGCAGACAATTTGCTCATAGGCTTATCGCACCCAGTCCAGGGAACGTTTCTGAACCCTTTATAACACGGAACATTCCTTCCCCCCTGCACTACATTTTCCCATTTTGGTCATGACACCGTTTTGGAAGCATATAAAGGCTGCAATATCCCAAAACAGTTTTATGACAATTTAAAAACTTCCCCCGTTCCCATAACATTCTAGCCTTGGGTGCGATAACTCTCAGACGCTTTGAGGACCCTTCCCTCTGCCCACGCCCACTTTTCCCAGCTGCCTCTGACTCCTCCCCTCCTGGTCAATCTTGTGGTCACTCCTCTTTTATTTGCTTGCGTCCTCCTTTTTTTTATCGCCATCTGCTTTTGCTATCGTTGGGTCAAAGGGAGGCTTGTTCGTTGAGATGAAGGGGAGGGGGTGGAAGAGAGCAGGCTGCAGGATCCCGGACGGGACACGCTCCTTTTGCTTGGACTGTACCATCACTTAAATATGAGCGGGTGGATTGTATTGCCAAGCATTCCCCCCACTCACATTGGGGAATTGTCTGCTCTCTACCTAGCCTCAATGGGAATTTCATGTTTTTGGAGGGGGAAAAACCCTTTCTTAACCTCCAAACCACTACAGCGAGCATTCCTGGCAGCCTCTGGTAATTGGAGAAATAAAAGTGTACGCTTGCAAGCCCCCCCCCCCTTTATTTAAACCATGATAACTTCTATTTTTATATATATATATTTATTTTTATAACATAAACTCATAAAACAAAACAAATACAATAATAAAAAGAAAATACAAAAGAGTATCAATTATATAATCTACTTAATATAATCAAAATTACTGAAATTCATAATATCCTTTTGATCCACCACCCACCAAAAAAGTGACCCATCACCAGACTTCCGGAGAAGTGTCTAAACAGTTTGAAAATTACATTATTAACAGTGAAATTAAAAAAAAGTTAAACTTATTTCTATAACTCATTAACTAATATAGTAAAATCCATTTTTGCCAGTTTATCCCAATATGTGACGGCCTTCATCCATGTTTTAACCATGATAACTTCTAGTGCACCCCCCCCCAATCTCTAGGCAGAAGGACTTTCCCTATTCTGCTTCTGGGTCCCAACTGATTGCAAGACCCCTCTGTTTTCCCAACCACCCAACTTCTAGGGCACCTTCCCCCCCCCATTAGTTTCGCTAGTCGGTTACAATGCAATCTGATTAGAGAGTTCTGTGTGTGCACAAAAGTTTGTGTGCGTGCGAGAACTAGAGGCGTCGGGGGAAAACGTGAGCCCATCGTCCTATCGTCCCGTTGCAACGACGATCCTGCGCAGGTGCACCGAAATGCCGAGGGGGGGAGGTAGAGGGGAACCCAAGCAACGTCACGATTACGTGTTGCTCCCTCCATGCCCCCCTCTCTCTTGTGTGCGTGCTATTTTATTGGAGGTGCGCTCTGTGAGCAGACGTTTCAGAGACGTTAGAATGGGCAGGAGTGCGGGGTGGAATTGGAACTCGCATCCAGGACAAACGCTTTTAAGGTGTTTTCCCCATGTTTCCTGGACTGGGTGCGATAAGCCTCTCAGTCTGCGTCTGGCTTGTTTTACACGTAAAGTGGTGTCCCAGCTCTCCTGAGGAGGAACCAATTGTAAGAAGTAAGACCCTGTGTAAAACAAACCCAGTTGTCTTGGTTGTATCGGCTTTAACCTCACAAGAATGGGGAACTGTTTATTTTGAATGCTAGATCTAACTTTTTAAAAGGTTGGGCCCAAGATAGGCACATGTTGAAATTATTTACAAAAATATGAGCGCATACGTACATCTTTTTTAGCATTAACATCTCTCTGCTTTCCTGGTCTTTTGCTTCACTTACCACTAGGGTTAATTCAGTGATGTACGAATGCACTCAATTTATAAATTATTTTAATGTCTGATGTATTCATTATTCGCATAGCTATTCTTGACCTGTCCCCCGCTTTTTTTTTCTCTCTTCAGGGGTTCAAAATAAGCACTTGACTCTGAACTCTGTCTTAGATTTATATATAATCTATGTAATATTGTCCCATGTTTTCTCTTTCATCGCGGGGTGGGTTAATTTAAGTGTTAAGGGGCACAGAATAAGGTTGCCAACCTCCAGGTACTGTGGAAAAATCCTATGTAGGAAATTTACTTTCAGTACACGGCCACTAATAAATTTAATGACACTAAGGGTGCTATTGCAATATTCTATTATGCCCTTAACATTACAACGTAAAATAAACCATCACAGTGGATAGTAATACAGTTACTCAAATGCACAAACGGAACTAAACATTACATGAATAGTCCATATATCTGAGTCCATATGATAGACGTTTTAGATGAAAAACTTGTGAATACTGTGGTAAGGCACTTTTCTTCCAGCCTAGCTCTAATCCCTTCCCTTCATGCCCATTTTGATGTGAAATTTGGATGGCACCTACTACCCTTTACACATGAAGGGATAAACATAGGATTCAACGACATGGCTGTCCCTATCATATCAAGGTAGGTCTAACCCCTACCATTACGGTTTCTCATTTTAAAACATCAGTAACGCTACATGTTGGATCCACTAAATATAAAAATCTGAGATGCATCCCAGGAAGAAAGGAGCTCTAAAACCTCAGAGGCTCTGAAGAGTCTTGAAATGTCAATGTGTTCTTGAGGTGTATCATGACAATCTGCCCTTTGAATGATATTTCTCATAATGTTCAAGTACAGGACTTGAATGTTCAAATCCACACCGTTTTTCAGTCAACAATACATTTTACCTCATCATTATACCCATTCCCTCTGAATTTCATCATTTTTGTGAAGTGATCCCTGGGGAAAGTAGGTCTTTTATTTCAAATATGTACAAAAAGAGATTATTTTATGCATGATGGAGTCCCTCCTTATGATAGTTTATCAGCCATGCACTAATACCTCTTTCTACTTGGTATTCCTCAGTTTGGTCCTGGGGGGAAGAGGGGGTGTCTCCATTTTCTACCTAGAAAATTCTGTGTGTGTGTTAAGTGCCGTCAAGTCGCTTCCGACTCATGGCGACCCTACGAATGAAAGTCCTCCAAAATGTCCTAACTTTGACAGCCTTGCTCAGATCTTGCAACTTGAAGGCTGTGGTTTCCTTTATTGAGTCAATCCATCTCTTGTTGGGTCTTCCTCTTTTCCTGCTGCCCTCAACTTTTCCTAGCATGACTGTCTTTTCCAGTGACTCTTGTCATCTCATGACGTGACCAAAATACGATAGCCGCAGTTTAGTCTAACAAATTCTAACCAAAAAAATAAATAAAAAAATTCAGTGCTGTTATGAAACCACAACTCCAATATCTTGGAAGGGAAATCAAGATGAATTTGATTTCTAAACACTTTACATTTGTGGCTGATGTGTTAATGATAGCTCAAGAAGTTAGTTTGGGGAGTCAGAAATTGCTTCTGATCCTTGCTGTAACAACAGTTCCCAGCCCCATTTGGCACCGCAGGGTTACTTGTTTATATTTAATGTTTCAACTGTATCCGTAGGGTTGCCAACCTCCAGGTGGTGGCTGGAGATCTCCTGCTATTCCAGCCGATAGAGATCAGTTCACCTGGAGAAAATGGCCGCTTTGGCAATTGGACTCTATGGCATTGAAGTCCCTCCTCTCTCCAGTCCCCACCCTCCTGAGGCTCTGCCCCCAAAACCTCCCACAAGTGGCGAAGAGGGACCTGGCAACCCTATGTATCCGCTTTAATAATGATAATACAATATTGTGAATAACCACCAACTGGACTTATTTCTTACTTCTTTATATAAATAAGTACTTCAGTTTAAAGCGCTAAAAGACTTTCTGCTAGCTAAATTGTATTTTGGCCCAAGAAGACATTTTCTTTCTGTCTTTCTGCCATTCACAAGCAAAGAGAGACAGTGACAGTAATTCAAACCCATCCACCCTCTGTGAAATAGCTAATAAGAGCATTTTTACTCTTCACGCGATGAATGTTGTTTTAAATTCCACAGCCTTTGAGGAAATGGCCCCTGATTCCCTGTTAGGCAGGAAAGGAACGGCCACCATTTTCTAAGCGGTGACAATTTTAAAGTAGCCTTAAGAGGCAGCAGAATAATACCTTACGCCCTTCGTGGAGGCACTTCTAAATCCCACTCTCGTGGCCTCCATCTGGCACATAACAAACTGTAACGAGTTATCCAGCCCTACACAGTCCTCACTTCCACAAACCGCTCAACCCCCTGTGCATAGATTTTAAGCTATTGTGTTTCCTTTCACTTAAAATCCATGAGCTTTTGCCAGCAAAAACTCATCCTATTAATATATTATGCTTAAGTTAAACAAATCTCGGCATTTTTTTTCAGCTGCATTGACTCTGGAGAATGTCAGAATTGGCAGGCAGAGATTCTTTTAGCCACCGTTGGCCAACCTTCGGCTAAAGGTGCCACTGGCAGAGCCGGGGTGGAGGTGGGGTGGGCTTGAACAGTGAAACCGGAGTTCAAGACACTGTTTGAGCCATAAATACAGTGTCGTTCTATAAATGATCAGAGAAAGCCGACAAGAGCCCTAAAAGGGGGATAAATGTGGGAGAGGGGAGGCATCTGCGAATTGACATTTATGGATGAAAATTTAAACATAATTATTCTCCTTTGAATAGAAAAACAGGTCACCAAAGGGCCAGCTCTATGATTAACTTGTCATGCAAAATCCTTCCCCCACCCCTTTCTTTTTTTGCTATAAAGGGAGTTAGGCTGCAGAGCCGGGCCAGTCCTTGAGCTGCATTCACACACCATTGGATATTGCTGAATCATTTCACTATAGCACTCCTTTGCAATGGGAAGATATTTTGTGTGCAAGCCGACACAACTGCCAGTGATTGCTGTATCTCAGTGATAGCGCCATATCCATCAATGTGAGGATACTTCTGAAGATGCAGACAGGTATGACAAATATTGCCCTGACCTGGATGGGCCAGATTAACCCAACCTCATCAGATCTCGGAAGTGAGGCAGGGGCAGCCCTCGTTAATATGTGGATGGGAGACTACCAAGGAAGTCCAGGGTTGCTACGAAGAGGCAGGCAATGGCAAACCACCTCTGTTTGTGCCTTCCCTTGAAAACCCTACGGGGTTGCCATAAGTCAGCTGAACCTTGAAGGCACTTCCATGATCGTGACAAACATCAGGATTTCAGGGGATCATGATTCAAGATCCCATGGATGTGTGATATAAATCAAATCAATTAATCGACTAATAGATTTATTGTTAAAAGCTTCCAAGGGTTCTGTCCTTTGCTTCAAGAAGGATACTTCATATTCTGGGAGCACAAGACAACTATGCATACCTATTCTCTCCAGGATCAGAGGACCATGTCTTTATATTAGGTGCTGTGGAACTAAGGCAGGACAATGCTGCTGTAGTGGTCTTGTTTGTGGGCTTCCTAGAGGCACCTGGTTGGCAACTGTGTGAACAGACAGCTGGACTTGATGGGCCTTGGTCGGATCCAGCATGGCCTTTCTTATGTTCTTACACATAAGAGGCCTCGTAAACCCACAAGTTCCCTTTACTTCCACGTTGCACTGGGGTCTTTTCTGGTATTCTTCACTTTGTAAATCGACCTTAAAAGGACACCACTGCCAGCTTCTCCAGATTCAAGCCCTGTAATATTGTGGAGCGGCATTCCAAAAATATCTGTATTGATTTTTTCTCTCTCCATCAATTTTTCCTGCCTGTGTATCACCCCATTTGAGGGTCTTACTTGGGAAGGGGCCGTTGCTCAGTGGCAGAGCGTCTCCTTGGCATGTAGAAGGTCCCAGATTCAATCCCCAGCATCTCCAGTTAAAAGGTTCAAGTAGGAGGTGATGTGAAAGACCTCTGCCTGAGACCCTGGAGAGCCCCTGCCAGTTTGGGTAGACAATACGGACCTTGGTGGACCATTAGCCTGATTCAGTATAAGGCAGCTTCATGTGTACGTGTGTACTTTGTTGTGCTGTGCTGAACTGCATACACATAAGTTATATCTGCATTAGCTTGAATTCCTGGGAAAGTTGCCGTAGCACATATGTGCTGTGTTAGAGAGATGCAATTGCAACACCTGTCCGGAGCATCAGCATCTGCTTATCCCATAATGTCCTGTTCCTAGCTGAAGAGGCACTCCTCTGGAAGTATAACAGGACTAAAATATGAAAGCATAAAATTTTTCTCCCTCTCCCAAAAGACTAATAGGGGCACTTTCACACCGCCCAAATAATGCACTTTCTAACCTTAACTGCACCTTAACAATCATTTGCAAGTCGATTTTGCCAGTTCACACAGTAAAATCCACCTTCAAAGTGCATTGAAAGTGGATTGAAAGTGGATTATTTGGGCTGTGTGAAAGTGCCCTAGAACTCAAAGGCATCCAATGAAGCTGGTGGGCAGTGGATTCAGGACAGACAAAAGGAAACACTTCTTTACACAGCGAGTGATTAAAATGAGGAGTTTACTGCCAGCGTGTGTAGTGATGGCCACAAGCATAGATAGCTTTAAAAGGCGATTAGACAGCTTCGTGGAGGAGAGGTCTATCAGTGGCTACTAGCCATGGTGACTAAAGGGAACCTCCATGTTTATAGGCTGTCAGCCTCTGATTATGAGTGCCAGGAGGCAAGATCAGGGGAAGGCCTCTGCCTAGGGTTGCCAGCTCCGCGTTGGGAAATTCCTGGAGATTTTGGGGGCAGAGCCTGAGGAGGTTTGGGGAGGGGAGGGACTTCAATGCCATAGAGTCCAATTGCCAAAGTGGCCATTTTCTCCAGGGGAACTGATCTCTATCGGCTGGAGATCAGCTGTAATAACGGGAGATCTCCAGCCACCACCTGGAGGTTGAGGAGGAGAAAATAGACACCACTGTACTAGTATCAAAGGATAAGAAATTCAGTACAGGAGCGAAGAATACTTATAAGTGCAAACAAATATTTATATGCTACCGTGTCTAATACAATACGCACTTCATAAATATACAAAAAGAACCATTCATACAGTTGTAACACACATACACAAAATCATCTCTAGGATGGTGGTGAATGGAAAAAGTTCAATAAAAGATGCAGTTTCTCTCAAGATATGCTCAACAGTCTTCTGTATTCATCCCATGCAGGTAAGTAGAGGTAATAAATATTAATTCAGGAGGAATAACTTCATGGAGGATACGGCCGTTTCAAATTCTTGACAATTTGAATTCTTCATCAGTCCTTCAAGCATTTTCCTCTTATATTGCACATCTTGATAATAAATTACAAAGTGCTGGATATAGTTCAATTCCCACGAAGGGTAACATTCACAAGTGTAGCCAGCAACCTGGAGGTTGGCAACCCTGCCTCTGTCCTGTTGTTGGCCCTCCAGAGGAGCTGGTTGGCCGTTGTGTGAGAGAGGATGTTGGACTAGATGGACCACCGGTCTGATCCAGCTCTTCTTATGTTCTTAAGCAAAGCGCTGGCAGCAAGGGTCAACAGCCTGTGGCAGGTGTGCCAAGTAGTGGCATACCAGATTATTTTGCTTGGCACACAAGGTTGCTTCTCTGCCCAAGCAGCTGAGGTGAGCCCCTGGGGTTCTGTCAGCAACGCTGGGTCTAGCAGTGTGAGGGAAGGTGGTGGCCATGGTAGATGCTCACCGTTCTTTCTGTACCCATGCAGCAGCCCTGGTTTCCTATTTCAGGCCTAGAGGTAAGCAATTCTGCAGCAAAATCAGCAGCAGATTTCACAGCCTTTCTTCTGTGCCCCAAATTCACCAGACTACAGCATAAATTAAGGACCACGCTAGTCTTTATCTCAAATTTCATCTGAATAAAATGATAAGAAGTATATCTATTTCATGCAGGAAATGAAAGGCACTTGGTAATCCTTCATGGACTACAACAATACACACTAGGGTTGAAAACCTCCAGGTACTAGCTGGAGATCTGCTATTACAACTGATCTCCAGCCGATAGAGATCAGTTCGCCTGGAAAAAATGGCTGCTTTGGCCATTGTACTCTATGGCATTGAAGTCCCTCCCCTCCCCAACCCCTGCCCTCCTCAGGCTCTACCCCAAAAACCTCCCACCGGTGGCAAAGAGGGACCTAGCAATCATAATGCACACCAAGTGTCCAGAAACTCAGCAGTTCACTCTGAGAAGCATTCTGATGTTCTGTTTCCTCAATTTTCTGCGGACAGTTGTAAAGGTCATTGAATAGCTCAAGTGAAAAGTAAGCTGAGAAATGAAGGGAAGAAAAAAATCAAACCTGGTAGTATTGCAGAGTGAGTTCAAAGAATGAGGGTGGATAAATGTCATTTTCTGTGAAATGATGGCCGATTCTTTTTTTCCTCCTCTGTACAAATGGTGATCCTAGAATTCCCAATATCTGTAAAGCTCTCTAGTGAAGCAACATTTGACACTGTTCCAGTGAAAACTACTAGCATCAAATATTAACACCAAAGATAGTGTGTTGTAGATACGACAACAATAATAATGTATCAATTGCCTTGCAATGGAGATGCACTCAAAGCAAAATACAATAAATAGTAATAGTACATAACAGCAGCTGTTAGGGTTGCCACCTGGCCAGGAGGAAAATGTCTGGTTCCCTTAATAGAGGCTTAATGGGATGTTATTTACCTCCACACCATGAAAAGCTTCAATTGTCTAGTTGCACACATTAAGCCATTACGAAAGAACAGGGCATTTTCCTCCAGACCTGCTGGCAATCCTAGCCGCCGTGCTGGATCGGATCAATAGTACATCTCTAGGCTGGCATCCTGTTTCATACAATAACCAACCCCATGCCCCTAGGAACCCTACAATTACTACTGCATTGGCTGCCCCTGAGTTCTATTACTAAAGGAGATAGAGGTATGTTTAGGAGAGATCGTTCTGGAGTGCCTGATAATCTACTTTGATTTTTTTTTATCTTCCTGAATACTTTGGTGTCATCCCCCAACTTGGCCGCTTTTCGACTCACCCTCAATTCCAGAGCCTTTATAAACACATTAAACAGCACCAGTCCCAGTACCTGATCTTTGTGGAATCGCACTGCTTAGTTGCCTCCATTGGGAGTGAACTGCCCATTTACTCCTCCGCTCTGCTTCTAATCCGTAAGCAGGCTTGTCTTCTAATTCTATAACTGCTAAATTTACTCAGGAGCCTTGGGACTTTGTCAAACAGTTTCTGGAAGTTCAAGAATATGATATCCAGGGCTTTGTATTGTGGCATCTTTGGGGGGGGGGCGCTCCCCCAAGTCCTGCTTGGGGGGGATTGGTGAAGACTGGTGCAACCTTACATATGAATACTGGCATCTTTTTTATTGGGGAATGGATCCCTTTTAACAAGTTGGTGTTAACATTTTGCCATTTTCCAGTCTTTTGGCATGGAGGCTGATTTTAGCAACAAGTTGCATATTTGTATTAGGAAACCAACAATTTCACATTTGGCTTCTTTACAAACCCTTGGGTATTTGCCATCCAGCCATGGTGACTTGCCTGTTTTTCATTTCATGAGCTCTGGAACTGCATCTCTCTTCACATCAATTTTATTTGGTTTTTCCCACACTCTTTTTGGGAACAGCAGCCTACATTTTCCACAGTAAAAACTGGCACAAATAACACAGTTTCTCTGTAATCTCTATCTTCTTTTAGCAAACCTTTTGTCCCTTTGTGGTCCCAAAGGCCTTGAACTTCCAGCCCCCCCCCACACACACACACACACTCTTGATCTGGGCTGGCGAGGCATAGCCGGCTTAACCAAGTGTAATTTTTCGCTCCATAAGACACACTTTTTTCCTCCTCAAAAGTGAGGGGAAAAGTCCGTGCGTCTTATGGAGCGAATGCCGGCTGGGCGCGTGCGCTTCGGGACGGCGCGAGCCGGTGTTCCCAGCTCCGACGGCCAGCTGGGAGGCGGGTGGGGCGGCACAGAGCGAGCCGGCTCATGCGGCCAGCTGGGTCTGTGCGGCCCCGCCCGCCTCCCAGCTGGCCGTCGGGGCGGGGAACGCCGGCTCGCGCCGTCCTGACTCGCACGTGCCCAGCCGGCATTCGCTCCATAAGACAAGTTTTTAGAGGAGGAAAACAAGATTTTTTCTTGTTTTCCTCCTCTAAAAACTAGGTGCGTCTTATGGAAAGGTGCGTCCTATGGAGCGAAAAATACGGTATGTCACATCTGGCCCTCGTAACAATTTAGTTCGATGCCCCTGGTATAGTGGTTAAGAGAGGCATACTCTGATCTGGAGAACCAAGTTCGATTTCCCACTCCTCCACATGAATCCTGCTGGGTCACCTTGGGCCAGTCACAGTTCTCTCAGAACTCTCTCAGTCCACGCGGAGTCAGGCAATGGCAAACCACCTCTGAACATCTCTTGCCTTGAAAAACCTATGGGGTCGCCATAAATTAGTTGTGACTTGATGGCACTTTACACACATACATAAAATCTTGCACTTTGTATTCTGGGGTGGATGTTGTGAATTTTTCAGATTTGTAGCCACCCCTTTCCTCACGTAAGTATGAGTTTCATTGTTTCCCAGGGAGAGGGAATTCTGATTAAGCCAAAAGGAATAAGCTGTAAAGACATGCCTTCCTCTGTATCCATTTCAAACAATAGAAATTACAAGAATTTGAAACCTGAATTTTACATTTCTGGGGAATAGTCATGTTAGTCAATTGCAGCCAAAGCAGCAAAGAATCTAGTTAGTTAAGGACTAACACAGCATAAATTATCACGGACTAGAAGCTACTTTATCATAATATTGATATCTCTAGGTATGGACAAAACAAACAAAGACTGTAAATATTGGAATGGAATGGTCCGTGCAAATCTTAAACATATATAAGATGAGCGCAGTGACCATTCACAAAAAGAATGACTGGCGATAACTCAGCCTTCCTACTTTTTGATTTAATACGGCAAATGTTAAAAATGTGGAAACCACAGATTGTGTTAATGGTTGTCTCCAGCAGAGGGCTCTCTGGCACAGATCCACCTTTTGGCCAATCAGGGTGAGTAACAGCCTAGTCCAAGAAAAATACAGATCACTTACAGGTTGGTTTTTTTCATTCTCTGGAACAGACGTGGCAATAATAACTATCTAGGGCTCCATATATACAACTGTGTTTTGACAGGGAATATAATACCATGAGTTCACCACAGGCATTGTCGCTTTGCATCTAGAATGTTTTACATTATAAGGCACCCTACTGAAATTATCACTACTTGGGTAGTAAGAGATTGCTAAGTACATCACATGCTATTACAAAGCAGGACACGATCCAAAGAGATGTGCAATTATCTCTGTGCATGCTGTGCGAGCTTTTTTGGTTATTTCCCCCCCCCCCACACACACACACACACACCTCCCACAGATGGAAGCCCACATAACAAATGGCTTTTGCAAATTCTCTGGATGGTTTGCCACACAATATGGAAGACAGTGTTGAAATTTTGTAAACAGGTTGTGGATGCTACAACAAAATGGCTGCCCTGGGGGCTAGATCCAGTGTCAAAGCATCGAGTCTACAGGGATGGTATAACAAATCAATATAGAACTGCTCAGTTGGTTCCAAGTCCTCAAAGGTGTTTAGGGCTTGTGTTTTACAAGCAGCAATTCCCCCGCCCTCTACCTAGGGCTGCCAACCTCCAGGTACTCATCAATACAAAGAAACAGCACAAGCTCTTAACTTAGAAGAGTACAATGCTATATTCTGAGACAATTAATATACGATCAACACACTTCACAAGAAAAACAAACCTGTACCATAGGCATACGAAATAAAGGCAAACAAGTTCTCATTAAACAGCTAAATATACAAATTCGAACACCAAGAGTAATGAGTAACGAGAAAGTTCATTCCCAAAGTTGATAAGCAATCGGTGGCAGAGCTGAGTTGGTCATGCACAGTAGAAAGACTGAAAAAGTTGAATAGCTGGAAGTTGATCATGCGCCGTAGAAGAACTGAAGGCAAGTTGAGTAACTGGAAACAATGATCATGTGCAATAGAAGAAGTCATATGGAGCGGGAACCGCCCGTCATTCAAACTAAATAACAAGATAATAGCTGTAGAATATATATTCAACACATAGCCATGGTGCAGAAAAAGATAGACTGAACGTGGTCTCTAGATTATTGTTCACGTTTCACTGGGGGGGCTTCATCAGCCAATGGTAATCAGTGCAAGACAGTCAATGCTGCATTGTAAGAGACCCGCAGGTTCATGTATCAATCATGACATCTCCTCAGGCTCTGCCCCCCAAACTTCCCACCGGTGGCAAAGAGGGACCTGGCCATCCTACTGTTGGATGAGGGAATCAGGAAAGCTCCATTCTGCCACTGAAAACTTTAGTCCGGATCCAACCCACTATAAGTCAAAAGATGACATCATTGGGCATTTACACTGATGCACTTTGTAGCCATGGGAAAACCACCAAACTTTGCCAGGCTTCCACCCGCCAAGCATGGGGGATAATAACAGTTTTCACAGTGGTGTGAAGGCTAATTATTGTGCAACTTCCTTTGAAGATAAGGAACACTTAAGAAGTAAGTATCCTTAAATTGTAATCCAGCAATTATGACCCTCATTACTTGCCTTTACTGTTATGTTGCAAGGTTTGGCCTTTTTTGAAGATGGGGAAGACAAGCTGTGCATTTGCAGACACTTGTTTTGGGAGTAAAATTTAAGGTTATATTTTATGAGCCCTGCTTGACTGGAAGCCTTGTGTGCGGAATTCCGTCTAAAATGGCTTATAGCCTCAAGCCTTATAGTCATGGTTACTGTATGTAAAACAGTGCTAAATTAATACATAGAAATCATGCGGCAATTAATATCCCATTGATGGGGCTGTTTTTAGAAGGGGGGATTGCTCATAGAAGCACACCCATGAATCTAAAACTGTAAAACATTAGGTCGGACATATGTATGCTGAGCAATCTCTGGGATTCTTGGCATATCTGTGTCCAATTTGAGGGCGGATGTAGGAATAAGCCCTTTTGATGTTCTTGCTATGAAGCCGAGTTATGCTAAGCAAAGATCTCTCTCTCTCTCTCTCTCTCTCTCTCTCTCTCTCTCTCCCTCCCTCCCTCCCTCCCTCCCTCCCTCCCTCCCTCCCTCCCTGATGCTACTGGGAATCTGGCTGTTGTTGTTTTATAATGGCCTTTTGTTGTTAGCTGCTCTGAGCACGGCTTTGGCCAGGAGAGAGGGCGAAAGACAAATCCAAAGATAAATTAAATTAAATTATTCTCCCCATTCCTAGTTTTTTAGCCCCCTCCCACTCCTCCGGTGACTCAGATAATAGTCTGTTGATGGCATTAGAATGGCTGGGGTTGCCAGGTCCCTCTTCGCCACCGGTGGGAGATTTTTGGGGAGAAGCCTGAGGAGGACGGGGTTTGGGGAGGGGAGGGACTTCAATGCCATCGAGTCCAATTGCCAAAGTGGCCGTTTTCTCCAGGTGAACTGATCTCTATTGGCTGGAGATCAGTTGTAACAGCGGGAGATCTCCAGCTAGTACCTGGAGGTTTAGGATAACAACAGCACACGGCTCAATTTCTATCATTCATTTACTCATGCAAAGAATTAACATGTATAAGTTCTAAACTTAAGGAACTAGTATAACAGTACAAAAAGTACAAACGATAACTGATATAAATCACAGTCTTCACTATTCAGACACCAAGGTAAGTAAAAAGTAGAAATAATACTGTAAATAAAAGTCTCTCCTTTTCTTCTTTTGAAGATGCCAGATGCCAGGTTACTTCACCAAAAAGTCATAGTTTCACGAAGATTCCCAAAACATACAATAGTCCAAAGTATTAACAAAAACAAAACGACACTTCCAGATCAGTGCGCGTTTTGCAATAAACTTGCTTCATCAGTTGTTCTTCTTTGTATTCTTTCATGCGTATTGCCAAAATTTATATTATGGGTACAAAGACCTCTGGAAGAAATATGGAACATGCTAACCATCATATAATTCAAAAATAATATACATGATTATATTAAAAGGAAAATATCAGAGCTTACCCTTCTAATGACCAGCATACCCTCTAGGTTCTTTTGTAGTTCTAATGGCTGGTGGAGAACAGTGGTTCTCTCAAAGTTTAAATTCATTAAACTGGTAGATGCCCCAGCTGTAGCTAATCATGGTAAAACTGTCTCTAAAGGAATTTCTTAAAGAAAACATGCCAGGTCGAATTCATTATTGAGACCTGAGGGGGACATAGTTTTAAAGAGATAGACGAATCTCATTTCTTGTCTACGTAAGATTTTAACAACGTCTTCACGGCAATAAGGACGTGGTTTATACTGCCATAGGGCAAAGAATAACAAATCATAATCAGAGTGGCCCTTTTGCAGGAAGTGGCTTGTCAGGGGCGTCTCCATCGTTCTGGAGCGAATTCGTGCCCTATGTTCACCAATGTGCAGTTTTAATTGTCTAGATGTTGAGCCAATGTACATCAAAAAACATGGACACAAAATGGCGTACACGATATTTTGTGAGGCAATTAGTAAACTGTGATAGCTTGAACTTAAAATTAGAACTAGAAGAACTCACTTCCTTAATCGGCAGGCTATAGGTGCAGACGGAGCACGTGCCACACTTGTAATGGCCACTGATGTTAACTCCTTGTTTACCCATTACAGAAGCGGTCTTAACCAAATAATTGCAAAAAGAACAAGTTTTTCTAAGACCAAAGAGTGGTAACTCAGAACACCCCGAAACATTGTACAAAACATGCCAATAACGGTGGATGATTTTTTTAATTTCGCAAGTTAAGTGATTGAATTCAAGAGAGGCATATATCCTGGGACTAGATTTCCCAGATTGTAAAACAGGGCGGAGTAATGAATCCCGGTTCGTGTTGGACACTCTATCTTGTGCCGCTTTGATTATGGAATCATCATCGCCCCTGTGACATAATTGCCTTTTCAAATCTTGTGCCGCATTCAAAAAATCCTGGTTATGGGTGGCGTTACGTTTTAATCTTAGTAGTTGACTAAAAGGAAGATTGAGCCGAAGGTGGAGGGGATGGTGAGACGCAAAGGGAAGTCCCACCCCTACATCAGTGGGCTTACGAAATGGTTTTACCGTCACTGTATTCCTCTGGGTCCTAAAGACTGTCAGATCTAGAAAAGAAATAGCCTGTTGATTAGATTGACCGGTGAATTGTAGATGTGGGTTAATGGAATTAATCCATTGTAAGAACGTTTCATATACAGAAGCTGAGTCCAAAATAAGAAAAAGATCATCAATAAACCTGAAGAAGGTTACCACATGATTCTGAAAGTTTTGATGACACATGAAAAAAACTGTTTCAAAAGCAATCATATACCTGGAGGTTGGCAACCCTAAGAATGGCAGCTGCTGATAGCTGCATCTTCAAGCCCCTCCCTCCCAGGTAGGGTTGGCAGCTTTGGGTTAGGAAATACCTGGAGATTTTGGGGCGGAGCCTAGGAGGGTGGGGTTTGGGGAGGGGAGGGACTTCAATGCCATAGAGTCCAATTGCCAAAGGGGCCATTTTCTCCAGGTGAACTGATCTGTATCGGCTGGAGATCAGTTCTAATAGTAGGAGATCTCCAACTAGTACCTGGAGGTTGGCAACCCTATCCTTTGGGTTCTGCTCCAGGATTTACCCCCAGTAGTGTCTTAATCAGAAGTAGTCAATGCCTGGTCTGTATTAATTATTAGCAGTTTTATTTATATAGTGCAATGAATGTCTTATCAGTGAAACCTAAGCCTTTTTACTCAGAAATAAGCCCCACTGAGCTCAATGGGGCTTACTCCCTAGTAAGCATTCTTAGAATTACAGTGCATGTCTTGTTGACTGTAAGCTCTATTGTCATGTCTGTCTTCTGCCAACTTGGAAGGCTACCAACTTGGAAGGCTTTAAGAGGGAAGTGGGCATGTTCGTGGAGGAGAGGGCTGTTCATGGCTTCTAGTCAAAATGAATACTATTCATGAATCATACCTATTCTCTCCAGGATCAGAGGAACATGCCTATTCTATTAGGTTCTTTGGAACACAGGCAGGATGCTGCTGCAGTCATCTTGTTTGTGGGTTTCCTAGAGGCACCTGGTTGGCCACTGCGTGAACAGACTGCTGGGCTTGATGGGCCTTGGTCTGATCCAGCATAGCTTTTCTTATGTTCTGCAGAGTACCTGTAATGCCAGTTGCATTCAGACATCATGATGAGCTGAGACTGCGCAAGAATACAGTTCATAGTGGTTTTCACGTCCTTCTCTTCTGCTGTCATACATGGAGTTTTAGTTAAAACTTCATGATTTGATCACACTATGATTTGCCATGATGTCTAAATGGAGGTACCACAGTGAACTGGTTTTATTCTCAACCAGCTGGGATTTTACATGTGGATTAAACCCAAATTAAACCTGATTTGTGTGGGGGGGGGAGTGTACAAGGTCCAGTTTGCAGAGGTCATTGCATTCGGACAGCATGGAATGTGATCGAGCCAGGGAGTTTTAAATCAAGCCTCATGTGTGGAGGAAGGAGTGGAGGTGGTAGGAATGAGAGGAGTATTAGATCACAGCACCAAAACGGTGCTCATGTTAATTTTTCAACTTGTCATCATGTCTGAATGTAGTCAGCGGTTGAAATTACACAAACTAGGAGTAGCTGTCCAGAGTCCTGTAAAGGTGTTACGTAGTGGACGGCCCACCTATATGTTTGTATAGAGTATTCATTTTAATTGTATATTTTAAATATTGTTAGCCACCCTGAGCTGGACTCGGGTCAGGAAAGGGCAGGATAAAATCAAATCAATCAATCACAGGGATTGAACACTGAACCAAAATGTCAGGTTCGCACAACTGAGATCACAATATACAGTATATCTCGGAGTGAAGACAGGCAATTTTGAGAGCTGAAAATGGTCTGTGAGATGCTTCACTTCCAATGATCTCTGAACATATTGTTTCTTGTCCTATTGTGTTCTCTGGCCAAACAGATTTCAGAGGTTTAAAAAACCAACAAACAAAACTCCCAACTCTTTTTTTTATCAGAGGTAAAGGTAATGGATTATGAGAATGACAGTCCCACTGTAGGTGCGCAACTTGCATATATATTTTTTGCGTTTAAAAAAATGCAGCTGGTTGCACTGTGGAGAGGCACATAAATGACGAAATAAATAAATTAAAAATATCTGTAAACAATTGCAGATATGTAGGGCTGTGTGTTTGAGTTTTGGGGCGGTGGTAGATAAGAGTTTCTGCTCTTCTCAGCCTTACACAGTTAGGCTTTGATCAGTCCTCTAGCACTGGGATTGTACCGTAAGAGAACATACAGACCCCACATAAATGAATAAATAATAAAAGACGCAGGCACGGGGAGCATTGTTGCTCATCAATAACGATATTGCAAACAGGTATCCATTAGCTGCCCATTACATTAATGCAACTACACTCTAGTACACAGCAATCATGATGGTAATGGATGCACTGAAGTAAGCAGTAAATTTCCCCAGTTACCAAATGTAGGACTTGGATGTGGACAGAATCGAGCAGGTGCAGAGTGACGAGGATGATCGGGGGCCTGGAGACCAAGCCCTGTGAGGAAAGGCCGAGGGAGTTGGGAATGTTTAGTCTGGAGAAGAGGAGGTTGAGGGGGGACAGGATTGTTCTTTTTAACTATTTGAAGGGCTGCTACTTAGAGGAGGGCAGGGAGATGTTCCTGTTGGCAGCAGAGGATAGGACTCGCAATAATGAGTTTAATTGCAGGACGAAAGGTACCGGAGGGATATTGGGGAAAAATTTTTACGGTAAGAGTTGTTCGACAGTGGAATCAGCTCCCTAGGGAGGTGGTGAGGCTCCCCCTCACTGGCAGTCTTGAAGCAGAGGCTGGACAAGCACTTGTCAGGGATGCTCTAGGCTGATCCTGCATTAAGCAGGGGGTTGGACTAAATGGCCTGCATGGCCCCTTCCAACTCTATGATTCTATAGAAATGTACATAGGTGGTGCTAAAGGGAGCATGGAATGGATACTGCCCTCCCTGAAAAAAATCTTGCTCCTTCTGGTAGGGTATGAAAGCTAATACCCTACCAGAAAATATTTTTGTTAGTCTTTAAGGTGCTACTGGACTCTTGCCCTTTTCTATTGCTCCTTCTTTGTCCTTCTGTTAATGACTAACCATTTCGGCACATAAGACTGCTCCTCTTCCTCCTTGTCCTGAGTGCCCAAATCCTTTTTTTCCCCATTGTGGCCATGCCGCTGTGTGACAGAACAGCCGTCCTTGAGAGAAGATACCCTCCCTGGTCACAGAGATCGATTTGCCCTGAAGAAGCCGCAGTGATTACCAGGCACAATTCTAAATGCTCTTTTTGACTTTAAAGGTGCTGAAGAGCATAAACGGTGTTTAAGAGGGTGGAGCTTTGCCTCAGTGACTGAGAACTTTCTTTGCATGGAGAAGGTTCAGAACCTGACATCCCAAGCTGAAGAAGAGTTGGTTTTTATATGCCGACTTTCTCTACCACGTAAGGAAGAATCAAACCGGCTTACAATCCCCTTCCCTTCCCCTCCCCACAAGAGACACCCTGTGAGGTAGGTGGGGCTGAGAGAGCTCTAAGAGAGCTGTGACTAGCCCAAGGTCACCCAGCTGCCTTCATGTGGAGGAGTGGGGAAAGCAACCTGGTTCACCAGATTAGTGTCCGCTGCTCATGGGGAGGAGTGGGGAATCGAACCTGGTTCTCCAGATCAGTGTCCACCGCTCAGGGTCTCAGGTAGTGGGTGCTGAGAAAGGCCTTTGTCTGCCTGAGCTGCTGCCAATCAGAGCAGTCAGTAGTGAGCTAGACAGGTCAATAGTCTGGCTGTACATTACTGCAGCTGTCCCTCGTTCGATAGAGCCGTTGATGCCTGGGAGGGTCATGGAGGTCTCCTTCCGTATGTTCTGTACACCCTGAACTCTTCCTTAGGGTTGCCAACTCTGTGTTTGGAAATTCCTGGAGATTTGGGGGTGGAGGATGAGGTTTGGTGAGGGACCTCAGTGGGGTATAATGTCATAGAGTCCACCCTCCAAAGCATCTGTTTTCTCCAAAGGAGCTGATTTCTGCCATCTGGATATTGGTTGTAATTCCGGGCCCCATCTGGAGATTGGAAAGCCTAGTTTGGGTGTTTTCTCAATCCGGTTAGAAGAAGAGTTGGTTTTTATATGCCGACTTTCTCTACCACTTAAGGAAGAATCGAACCGGCTTACAATCCCCTTCCCTTCCCCACAACAGACACCTGTGAAGTAGGAGAGGCTGAGAGAGTGTGACTAGCCCAAGGTCACCCACCTGGCTTCATGTGTAGGAGTGAGGAAACAAACCCGGTTCACCAGATTAGTCTCCGCTGCTCATGTGGAAAAGTGGGGAATCAAACCTGGTTCTCCAGATCAGAATCCACCACTCCAAACCACTGCTTTTAACCACTACACCACGCTGGCTCTATGGTTACTAGGGTGGAGGGCTTCTTGGGTGCCCGTACCTTTTGGGGGAACTCCCGGCCCAGGGAGGCTCACCCTCCTGACTTTTGGAAGGCTAAGTCAATGGATTGACTCTATAAAGGAAGCCATGGCCCTCAATTTGCAAGACAGCATGTTTTTAAGCAGCCCAGTAAGAAAATCAAAAATAGCACCCCTTATGGTAGTGGGGGGGGGGAGATTGACAGTTAGGGATTCCAGCCTCCAGGAAGGATCCGGGGATCAGTTCATCTCCTGACCACTGAGATCCTTTCCCCTGGAGAAAATGGATGCATTGGGGGGTGGGCTCTATGGCATTGTACCCCACTAAGGTCCCTGCCCTCTCTGGGCTCCATCCCCAAATCTTCAGGAGATTCCCTCCCTGGATTTGGCACCCCTACTCCCCCCACACACCTGGCAACTCTATTGGCATGAAACTCCAAAATCTCAGATGGAAGATGGGCAGGGTTGCCAACCTCCAGGTATTAGCTGGAGATCTTCTGCTATTATAACTGATCTCCAGCCGCCAGAGATCAGTTCACCTGGAGAAAATGGCTGCTTTGGCAATTAGACTCTATGGCGTTGAAGTCCCTTCCCTTCCTAAACTCTGCCCTCCTCAGGCTCCAACCCAAAAACCTCCCGCAGGTTGTAAAGAGGGACCTGGCGCCCTAACTCTATGGCATTGCAGTCCCTCCCCAAACCCCGCCCTCCTCAGGCTCCGCCCCAAAAATATCCAGGTATTTCCCAACCCGGAGCTGGCAACCCTAAAGATGGGTCACTTTACTCTGTATAATGGTGGTAGAGGCAGCTCTGTATGACTGAATTGTTGCACTGATTCAGCTTTTGCCTGTTTCCATGAAAATGGTACATTATTTTACACGTGGTGTGAAGTCTCTAAGGGCACTTTCACACATGCAGCTGGATTTTACTGTGGCCATTTATGCACGGGAGGTTTTGCCTTGGATTTACCATTCTCTAGGTGCACATTTTTTCCCATCTGAGTTCTCAAAACTAAAAAAATAAGCCCCCATGCAGAGATCTGACAATTTGGATGAGGAAACTGTGCCTCTAGAGTGGCAAATCCAAGGCAAAAAAAACCCAGGCATAAATGGCCTGTGCGAAATGGCAAAACCCACTTGCAAACCATCGTTAAAGTGCATTGAAAGTGGCAGGAAAGTGCCTTATTAGTCAGCATGGTGTGAAAACGCCCTTGAACGTAAGCTGCTTTGGAGGCGAAAAGCAGCGGTCTACAAATCTGGGGAAAGCCACCTCTCCGTTTCCCCCTCTTGGCGTTTACCGGCTCTCCCTTGTAGGGGTTCGTGGGGGAAATAGAGACCTGAACCGTTATTTCAAGAAAACAGTTTATTCTGGCAGCTGCGACCCAGAGGCCCTAATGGGCAGAAATCTCTGAGTCCCGATCATACTGAGGAAGGGATATATACCCAAATTCAAGATATGACAGCCATTAACATTCAGGGCATATCTGATTGTAATACAGGCCGAGAGGCGGCAGTATAGTAACAGTTTCACCCAGTTCTTGTTACGGTTCACTGTAACCCTCCGTGATTCTTGCCCCAATTACTAGCACACAGACACACAGAGATACCCTGCCCAGCAACAAGCTACTCCCTTGCTGTCCTAATACATGTCAATACATTTACAGAAAGGAAAAGAGATTATTACAAATTGCAAAATCAGTGGATCTTCCATAGTCATGGGAAGTCTACCTTGCTGTCTCACCCTCGACGAGCGGCTCTGGCCTGCAAGGCCCCAGCTACCGAGGACGTTTTGGCAAACCTGGACTCAAATTTAAGAGTGAATATGTGTGGAATTCTACGTCTTCCACAATTCCAGTAGCAGAAGTGGTCTAGGTACAGAAAATGTGCAAAAGATTTAGTGCTCAAAAAGCGAGTTACAAAAGGGGCACAAAATGCTACAGGAGACCTGCTTTTCCTACATTTTGGCATTTTGTCCAGCCAACACCCATATCTCAGTGCAGTTCCAAATTGCTCTCGAAAAGCCCTGATGTGCTTTCGCTCTTGCCTTGATGTAATCCCCCAATGTACGCCTCTCGGCATGCAAAGGATTGAGCTGCTGGTTGCTGCCATGGGCTCAGGTGCAAATGAGGGCAAGACTCAGGTCCTCTCAGCCAGGGAGACTGGACGTTCTGGCAACAACGGGGTGGTGAGACAGCTGGCCGGCCGGCTGGAAGCACAATCGTGGCTTTCCTGCATGGTGATTTGCTTGGACATAAAAAAAAAATGCATCTGTATATGATGGGCAACCATTGTTGTGTTATACCACCTTCTTTTTTATATATATATAAAAAAAATTATTATTTTCTCATTTCAAACATCATAAATAATTTTTCATTGATAAATTAACAATACAAAGTAAAGTCTAATAAAGATCCTAGTTCAAAAAATAAAAAGAAAGTTGACTTCCCCTACACTCTCTTCTGTCCAAAATTAAATTGTACATACTTTTGCTAACAATATATCCCCCCTCTAATTGGTTACTTTATAGGTATCTTATTTTATCTAGTTAATATTCATATAAGTATCCCAATATAATCATTACGCAAAGTAAATATGAGAGTAACACTGTCCTTCAGTGTTACTCCTCTGAAGATGCCTGCCACAGCTGCTAGCGAAATGTCAGGAAAGAAAATACCAAGACCACAGTCACACAGCCCGCGTAACCTACAAGAACCAATAAATATGAGGGATTAAATCAAAGAGTATCCTTTAAAACACTGGTTCCCAACCGTGGGTCTGTGGACCCCCAGGGGTCCGCGAGAACTAAATTAAGGTCCGCGAAACAAAGTTATAAACCCATAATAAATTAATATTTTCAATTAAAAGTTCTCTATTATAAAAATATATATTCAAATATTGCCCTGACCTGGATAGGCCAGGCTAGCCTGAACTCGTCAGATCTCAGAAGCTAAGCATGGTCAGCCCTGGTTAGTATTTGGATGGGAGACCACCAAGGAATACCAGGGTTGCTGTGCAGAGGAAGGCACTGGCAAACCACCTCTGTTAGTCTCTTGCCATGAAAACCCCAAAGGGGGTCGCCATAAGTCGGCTGCGACTTGACGGCACTTTACACACACATTCAAATATTATTCTAAGTTTAATGTTGAACTAACAGTTATGATTAAAGTTTATTTTCAAATTCTCTGAATTTTTATTTTGAACCTTGGGGTCCCTGCACCGAACAAAAAAGTCCTAGTGGTCCCTGGTCAAAAAAAGGTTGGGGACCACTGCTTTAAAATGACCCGTCGAGAAGTAGTTTTCACAGTAAATTCTCCACACCTCCCACTCCCCCCCCCAAAAAAAATTTGTACATTTTTGGTCTGATTAATATAGGCAGTGAGTTTAGCTGTTGTGGTAGGCAGCCTCTCCACAGTGTCCCACAAATCCTCCCTTTTCAGATATTGCTCCAGCCTCACAGACCAAACATGGTAATTCCCAGAGGTGAGCTTATACACAGGGATAATTGATTGTGCCATAACTCACACAGCCTTCACTTTTCCTCAGTAGCTTCTGAAAAATCCTGGACTCTGCTTATCTGCCACCACACGTAACCTGCGCAGTGTAGCATAAACACTCCTTTAACGTGGAGCTGGGCCCATAACCCTGACGTGGAAGCCAAGCAGATTGGCAGCCTGTCCAGGATAACCCTCAGAAAGTCCTCGGCTACTTAGAAAAGCGTAGTTTATTTTACAGTGCAAAGATATAACACAGATACTTCTTTCACACTCTCCGCTCATAGCATTCACACAAGTCTTTATGTGTAGAAGGGGCTTTATTGTGTGGTGTTGTTGTTTGAGGACAGGATGTGAAGTGGTTATGGATCTGGTATTTATTTGAACAGTTTTCTGCTGGAATTCATGTTTTTAAGCAGCCCAGTAAGAAAATCAAAAATAGCACCCCTTATGGTAGTGGGGGGGGGGGGAAGAGATTGACAGTTAGGGATTCCAGCCTCCAGGAAGGACCCAGGGATCACTTCATCTCCTGACCACTGAGATCCTTTCCCCTGGAGAAAATGGATGCATTGGGGGGTGGCTTCTATGGCGTTGTACTCCACTAAGGTCCCTGCCCTCCCCAGGCTCCATCCCCAAATCTTCAGGAGATTCCCTCCCTGGATTTGGCACTCCTACTCCCCGCATAGAACTTTATGCATCCCGTATAGAACTTTAGTTTCACTCCATTATATACACCTGGCGGACGCAGCCACCAATCACAGCAGATGCTTCGACCTCCTTAAAGTCTCCAGACTATTCCCCTTAGTGAAACAATAGTACAAGGCTCAAACAATCAATTTGCAAAAACATATATTGGACAATTACAACAGTGAAAGTGCAGAAAGTGTTGAAACGAAAACTAATCAAATAAGCTAACAACAATAATCTTAAAAGTTGATAGGTTCAAGTCAATAAATATGTTCAAATCAATAAATATATTTCAATATGAAGTCATATAGACTCTATAAAAGTTCATAACTGATATATCTTTCGCTTGTGTAGAGGGAACGAAAGTTGAGAAGAGACGGAACGCCGTCCGGACGTCTTGCGTTTTCGCCGCCCCCGCGGGCGGCTTCTTCTCGACTTTCGTTCCCCCTACACAAGCGAAAGATAGACCAGTTATGAACTTTTATAGAGTCTATATGACTTCATATTGAAAATATATTTATTGCTCTGAACATATTTATTGACTTGAACCTATCAGCTTTTAAGATTGTTGTGGTTAGCTCATTCGATAAGCTTCCCTTTCAACGCTTTCTGCCCTTTCACTGTTGTGATTGTCCAATATATTTCACAGCGGGTCGCCGTGTTAGTCTGTTTGCAGGAGTCAAAAAGGGCAAGAGCCCAGCAGCACCTTAAAGACTAACAAAAATATTTTCTGGCAGGGTATATTTACTGGACAGGAGTCCAGTAGCACCTTTTCCGGCAGGGTATATTTACTGGACAGGAGCCCAGCAGCACCTTAAAGACTAACAAAAATATTTTCTGGCAGGGTATATTTACTGGACAGGAGTCCAGTAGCACCTTAAAGACTAACAAAAATATTTTCTGGCAGGGTATATTTACTGGACAGGAGTCCAGTAGCACCTTTTCTGGCAGGGTATATTTACTGGACAGGAGTCCAGTAGCACCTTAAAGACTAACAAAAATATTTTCTGGCAGGGTATATTTACTGGACAGCCTGTGGCTCACGAAAGCTCACACCCTACCAGAAAATATTTTTGTTAGTCTTTAAGGTGCTACTGGACTCCTGCCCAATATATGCGTTTGCAAATTGGTTGTCTGAGCCTCGCACTGTTGTTCCCTCAGCCAGACTTTGCTAGTGCTAGCGCTTATTCCTCTCAGCTATTCCCCTTCGTGGGCACCCCGCCGTCCCTCCCCCGCCAGCCGCCTAGGCGAGCGCGCGGACTTGCCCGGGGGTGGCGGCGGCGGCGGCGCGTGCTCCCGCGCTCCCCCTAGGGGCCGGCTGCGCCCAGGCGGGTGACGCGCGAGCGTGGCAGAGGCGGCGGCGGCGAAGCGCTCGCGCCAGCCCGGGCTGTTTGCAGCAGCAGCAGCAGCAGCAGCAGCTCCAGCTGCAGCAGCTCCAGCTGCAGCCCGGGGTGGAGCGAGGCGGCGAGGGCGGCGCGCTCCGTGCGCAAGGGAAGGAGCCGAGGAGGAGGAGGAGGAGAGGAGGAGGAGGAGAGGCGGTGGTGGCAGCCATGGCGAGGCTCCACTGAAGGCGGCGGCGAGCGCAATCTCTGCATTCCCTCCACCCCATCCCTTCCTCTGCGCTGCGGTGTGTGTGCGTGCGTGCCTGCGTTGCATTGCAACCGCACAGCCCTGAATTCTCCTCCCTGCCTCCCCTCTTTTTTCGGCGGAGGGGAGCCTTGCGTGCGCGCCGCAGACAAAGAGCCCCACGCCCGCCGGAGGAGAGGGCAGCGGCGGCGCTGCGGAGCGGAGCCCGGGCGGGCGGGCGAGGGAAGGGCGCGGACGTCGCCTGCGAGCGGGCTATGGCGGACCGCAGCCTCGACAGCCTCTCGCTGCCGCTGGAGGTGAGAGCCCGGCTGGCCGAGCTGGAGCTGGAGCTGTCGGAAGGTAAGGCGGGCTTGGGGAGGGGGGGATCCCCCCTTGACCCCCCACCCACCCACCCTGATCCAACCAACCCTGATCCAACCAACCCCACCCCAAGGAAATGAGACGATGCCGTGCAGGGATCCTTGGGAAGATCTCCGCTCCGGGGAGCCGGGTGGATAGAGAGCATCCGTCCCTTGGGGGAGGCGTGCGCTGCTCCCAGTACGGGGGGGGGAGGGGAGGAAGAGGGGGTGGGGTGGGCAAGGTTAGGAGTGTGTGTGAATTGGTGTTTTTTTTGGGTTTTTTTTTTTTTGCAATAATCTGAAACGAGGATCTCTGGAAGGTGGATCTCTCTCTCTCTCCCCCACCCCCACCCCCGCCCCTCTGCAGTGTGCAAACCCATCGCTTCCAGCTCGGCTCCATCATTTCATGTGGCATGTTGCAATTGTTTCCTGTGGGTGTCAGTGGCTCCTGGGCTATATGTGACAGAGCCTAAGAAATGGGGGGTTTCTTGGAGGCCCCCCCCGAGACCCCCCCTTCCCCCCTTTCCTCTCCTCGGTGAAGGACAATTCCATTGCTGCATATATTCGCCTATTGTTTAGTTGGTCAGGAAACTGGTTCTTGGTTTCAGTCTTTTTTTTTGGGGGGGGGGCTTTGCTCATTGATTCTTGATGGCGCCTGTTGTCTCCTTCCCCAGTGCCGTTGGGGGTGTCTGCGTGTAAATATATAGATTGGATCCTGATTGCGATGAATTTGATCTTCCCTTCCTTCCTGCCTTCCCTTCTCTGCTATTCTTTTGGCCCTGGTGCTAAGAGGAGATGGGGAAAGGGGCCGCTGGCACCAGAACCGCTGTTCCAGCTCTGCACGCTTTATTACGGAAGATGGAAAAATCTTTAGGGCTAGGCTTAGGAGGACTTGCATCCTGCCAAGAAAATACAGTTTTACTTGGGGGGGGGGGGGATGCAAAAGAACAAAACACACTCAAGCCTACCCTTTTCTCTTGGTGCAGTTACCGTTTGAAGGCACCCATTGGCATTCTGGCATCCTACAGAGACGGTGCATAAGATTCACTCTTGGATCAAGTTTCAGATATGAATAATCAGTTCTAGGTTAACGGTTTTCATGCTCGCTTCTGGAAAGGGGGTTGTGGGTTATGTGTGGTTTTAACGCTTGGTGTTTTGTTTGTGCATTTTGGTGAAGAGGGTGTAATTTTATGGGTTTGGTCCATTGTGGTGCTTGGAGAAGTTTTAACCCCGCAGAGGGCATTTATACAACATTTTGACCTTTTTTCTTATGTGAAAAACAAACTGACTAGAGCCGGTAACCTTGTAATGTAGGGACACCGATGCAATTTATTTATATATAATATATATACATATATATATTGAGCGAGAGAGAGAGACTCTCACTTGCTGCTTCTTTTCATGTACGTGTTCAGTGGCTGCTCATTTTAAATAATATTTGATGTTTCCATTTCCTGTCAATATTTCTCCGCCTCAATAGCCAGGACTGGGTCTCTTGTGTGGGTTCTTCAAGTGCTTATGAAAGGAATGCTGATAACTCTTGGCCAAGGTGTCTTGCGTTTCTGGAAAAGACTAGATGTCCCATTCCCTTTGGAAGGTTATTCGAATAACATTTGACAGACAAGGGGGGGGGGAGAGAGAGAGAAAAAAACAACCCTACGTGTCCCAAATCGGGGTTGGAGTGGTTCGATACAGGGAATTTTTCCTCTCCCTCCCTTCTCAGATTTTTTTTTTTTTGGGTAACGGTTTTGTGAGGGCTTCTAGCCAGAAAGTAAAATGCTCTCATGCCTGCTCCATCAGCAGGGAGGAGCTGCTGTTGACATTGTATTTTTCTTTTAATGCTTTCGAAGGGGGCGTTGGGATTGTCGTATCCATGCCTTTATAGACGGTGCCTTAGCCAGGACCACAGTATTCTTAGCTGCACTAAGGGTTAAAGAAATATTGACTTATTCTGGCTTTCTGCACATCGATTTGCTCTTTTCTAAGCTAACAGGGAGAGGCAGGGAAAATTGCTACAGTATGCTGAATGTACCACTGTATACATGGAAGAGTTTGTGTGTGTGTGTGCGCGCGCACACACACACAAAGGTCCATGATGAATATAAATGCCAACATTACAAGTCCAAAATTTCAGCACACTTATAACTTACCTGACTTGTAGATGTAGTATGAAATCTTTCCAAAATAATAAAATTACACGCTAAAAATCTGTGGCAACTCCCTCCCGCCCACAATAGCTAATGCATTGAGCTCTGTCCAGTATGTGCTGAGGAAGTGGGATGTGGTTAGCAATTTAGACACACCAATGGATCCAATTAATCCCTGCTGTATTTATTTCGTAAAAAGTATTGCTGAAATTAATTTAGTTGGCTGATAATTTTTCTTCTCTTGTTATGTAAAATCGCTCAACTATTTGAGTGTTTTCGGAGGGGGGGGAATCACTTTTGTGCAACTTTTTCCCTGTGGAATGGCCAAGAAATTGGGTATTGTTTTTAAGAAAATATTTATCTTGCCGTTCTTGAAAATCATAGAAAAATTGTCACTCCTGAAAATAACGGTGTAATCCAAACCGTGTTTACTCAGAAGTAAATGCCAATCAGTTCCGTTTCAGTTCTGAAACTATCTTCAGTGACAGTATCTTGTGCACACGCTCTCAGAAGTAAGTCCCATTGAACTCCGTGCTTTTTACTTCTGTGTAAACATGCATAGGATCAGTCTGCAATGCTGCAATCCCATACATCGTTATTGGAGTAAAAACCCACTGAACAAAGTGGAACCTGCGTGCAAGTATGCATTGTTGGGGCTTTTAGTATCTTCATTTTTTAAATTTTTTTTTTAAGTTTTATAACATAAAAAATAACAATTGTTATAACAATAACAAAAAATAATAATAAACAAAAATAACAATAAACAACCAGGAGTATCTGTATATATTCACTAATACAATTTAAAAGTATCATTATTAAATCTACTAAGATACCCCCTTTCCCACCCCCCACCACCTTATGGTTTAAGTTTAAAACTGTCAAGTGACTTCTTCGGAAGTCAGGTGAAGGGTCACATAAGGTAGTATCTTCATTTTCAGCATAATCAGATTTAATAGAAATTTCAGGTACCTTTCAGCGTGGTGTAGTGGTAAAGAGCGGTGGTTTGGAGTGGTGGACTCTGATCTGGAGAACTGGGTTTGATTCCCCACTCCTCCACATGAGCGGTGGAGGCAAATCTGGTGAACCGGGTTGGTTTCCCCACTCCTACACATTAAGCCTGCTGGGTGACCTTAGGCTAGTCATAGCTGTCTTAGAGCTCTCTCAGCCCCACCCACTTCCCAGGGTGTCTGTTGTGGGGAGGGGATTGTAAGCCAGTTCGAGTCTCCCTTAAGTGGCAGAGAAAGTGGGCATATAAAAACCAACTCTTCTTCTACCTTTGAAACATCTAGTTAAGTTACCCGGTGAATACACATTGCAGTGCAATTTGACTTTTAATGTATCTCAAAGTTGACTCGTTTTTGTATGTCACACTTGGAAAGCCTATTAAGAAAATTTCCAAGATTGCAAATGCTCTCTGGCCGTTATAGGAGAATTTAAATTGGTTTCATATTTTGTTAATGTATGCATATGCTCTGATATGCCAGAGTGTCTGCATAAAGGTCTCGCTTCAAGAAGACAGAGCTTCCAAATTGATTCATATGATACCATGTGTGGGAACAGATGCGATGTTTATATAGGGTATTTGGCATTCCAGTTGAAGCACCTGATCAATTAAAAGTTGTTTCCGAGACACTCCAAAGCTGGCTACCATATTTTGCGGCTCGGTTGGTTCCAACCTTAGGGTATTTTCTTAATTATATTGGTTTGAGTTCATCTTTTTATGAGTCTATGTGGTAACTATTATCACCAGTTTGGAACAAAGTTCATGTATATGAAATTGCAGAAGCTCATGTTTACATTATAAGGATGATCACAAGCATATTTTCTCAAAAGTAAATCCCGTGGAGTTCTTTAAGACTCACTGGATTTTCTGGTGGCAGCAGTGGCCCAGAGTTTGTTACGCTTGCTTGAGTTGGTTCACTTAGCTGTGCCTTTTCCTGGAGAAGATCAATATAGTTGAGTAATTTATGCCTTGGAAGCTAAGTAGAGTCTACCCTGGTTAGTAGTAGATGGGAGACCACCAAGGAAGATCCAGGGTTGCTATGCAGAAGCACGCAACCCTGCAGAAATTTGCAGAAGCAAATTCCACTGGAATTTGTCTCTTGCCTTGAAAACCCTGTGGCGTTGCCTTACTTCGGTGGCCACCAAGTATCATGTCTTAAGACCAGCATGGTGTAGTGGTTAAGAGTGGTGATTTGGAGCGGTGGAATCAGATCTGGAGAACTGGGTTTGATTCCCCACTCCTCCACATGAGCGGAGGAGGCTAATCTGGTGAACTGGATTTGTTTCCCCACTCCTACACATGAAGCCAGCTGTGTGACCTTGGGCTAGTCACATTCTCTCAGCCTCACCTACCTCACAGGGTGTCTGTTGTGGGGAGAGGAAAGGAAGGTGATTGTAAGCCTGTTTGATTGTTCCGTAAGTGGTGGAGAAAGTCGGCATATAAAAACCAGCTCTTTTTCTTAATTACATCCAGACTGGACAACTGAAACAGACACTTTTGGGGGCTGCATTTAAAGAGTAACTAAAAACTACAACATGCTTCCAGAACCCAGGGACTGGCTGCAGGAGGGGCCGTGGCTCAGTGGTAGAGCATCTGCTTGGCATGCTGAAGGTCCCAGGTTCAATCCCCGACATCTCCAGTTAAAGGGACTAGGCAAGCAGGTGTTGTGAAAGACCTGAACCTGAGACCCTGGAGAGTCGCTGCCGGTCTGAGTAGACAATACTGACTTCGATGGACCAAGGGTCTGATTCAGTATAAGGCAGTTTCATGTGTTCATAATGCCAATTTTATGCAGTTGCTCTTGATGCCGGTTAATTTCTCGGCCCAGTTAAAACCAGCAATCTAAACCGTAAAGCCATCAACAGCCTGGGCCCAACATACCTAAAGGTCTTCTGCTCCCAACTGAACCGACTCACACATTGTGATTTCCCTTGGAGGCATTTCTTCCACTGTCAGAATGACTAATAGGATAGGGCTTTCTAAGTAGACTCTGGAACTCCCTCTGGAAGGATTTTCTTGCTCTTTCCATTCTGGCATTTTGGTGGTGCTTTTTAATGGCTAGATCAACACAGTTTGTTGCTACAGTTTTGTTTTTTTTAAATTTCTTTGACCTTCAGTTCTTCCACGTGGGTTTACCCTTTATTTGGTTTTTGGTTTCATTTTTAGCAGGTAGTGTTGGTTTTAATTGATGGTTAGTCATCTTGGAGGTTTTATAAAATGGGAAGGGAATACTTTTTTAAAATACAGATGCGCTTTCATGAATGAAGGACTCTAGTATTGTGTGTGTGTGTGTGGGGGGGTATCTGATAATTTCTTGCACTATTTGATCTTACTTTATGCAGCTCTGCATCCTATCAGTAGAAACAGCAAGGGCTGAATCTACAGCCAGCGAAGGCAAAATATTTGAACTCTTTGGAATTCCCTAGAACCCAGTCAGGTACAAACTTATTCAGGATTGGGTTTAACTGGACTATATGTTGCCTACACAAGAAGGAAAACCAGCTCTACCACTTTACATACATGGCCTATTATGATTGCACAATGTGTAAGGTTGACTGAACATGCAAATAGCGTATTGTATGGTGTATTTTGGGGATTGTGTATTTTTAGGACTGAATGAGGTTTGACTAGGGAATGGTGTTCAGAATTGCTTGTTGAGTGCTAGAGTGTTCAGCCAGAGCTGGAGTGAACTTTTACTGAGATCTTGGGGGTGGAAAGTGCCATTGAGTCTTGGCTGACCTATGGTGACCCTGTAGGGTTTTTAAGGCAAGAGATGTTCGGAGGTGGTTTGCCATGGCCTGCCTCCGTGTGGGCTGAGAGAGTTCTGAGGGGACTGTGACCGGCCCAAGGTCACCCAGCATGCCTCATGTGGAGGGATGGGGAATCGAACCCGGTTCTCCAGATTAGAGTCTGTCACTCTTAACCACGATACCACTCTCTCTCTCATCTTGCAGCTCCCTTTTGCCTCATTGGGCCTTCTGCAGACGGCACTCTTGTGTTAAACCAATGAGCCTAAATAATTGCAGTTCCCTGGGTAAAGTCACGTTGTGCTACAAACATACTAGACGTGGCAGATCTAATGAAGCATTCCTTCAGGGGCAGATTGGGTGGAAATAAAATAAAATAGTAACCTTACTTTGAAAAATTACCAGATGAGGATGAAACAAAACTTTGTACAGTGCTTTATGTCAGTAAGATTAACAATCTGTTGTTAAGACCAACTGCCCAAATGGTATGGAGGGGCAAGATTATACTCGACATAAGAAAAGCCATGCTGGATCAGGCCAAGGTCCAGCAGTCTGTTCAAACAGTGGCCAACTAGGTGCCTCTAGGCAGCCCACAAGCAAGACAACTGCAGTAGCATCCTGCCTGTGTTCCACAGCACCTAATATAATAGGCACGCTGCTCTGATACTGTAGAGAATAGTTACGCATCATGACTAGTATTCATTTTGAGTAGTAGCCATGGCTAGCCCTACTCTCCACGAACATGTCCACTCCCCTCTTAAAGCCATCCAGGTTGGTAGTTGTTAATACTCAGTGGGTCTTGGCATGGATGGGGGGGACTGACCAGAGGTTTTCCGAAGGAAGAGCAGGATAGATGTGTGGTAAATAATACATACGTTCTCCTGCTTTATGGTAGTAGGCCCAGGCTTTCCACTTATGAGTTGAGAGAGAGAGAAAGAGACACCAAATGGCAGAGTTTTAAAGCCAGTTGATAATGCTTTTCGAAAAATGCCCTAGGGATGGAATTTGAGCTAGATGTTTTCTGATTCTGTTACTTTCCTTAATGTACCCTGGAAACCAAAGTGTATCATGGCAAGGGCTGCCATAGCTTAGTAGGCATCTCATCCCTGTCCCCAGTGTGTAAGCTAACCTAATCTCTCAGTGAAAATGAGCTGTGCGCTCTGAATGACACCCCCTCTCAAGGTAAGCGCCGAGGCTTAATTTTATGACACTGCTGTAAACTTCACTGGAGGTGTTTCTGAGTCTATTTTGAGAAGAGGAAAGATGTGCGAAGGCATCACTTAAAGCGGCAGCAGGGTGATCTTCTAGGAAAAGTGAGATCGTGCAGTTACGTTACATGGAACTAAAGTCCCATTGATTTCAATAAGGCTTATTCCTGTGTGTGATTATGTATAAAGGGCAGAAGTGAGCAATCTGCCCAGCCGTCATAAAAATAACCTAGAGTCTGGATAATTTGCATATTACGCTTCCACAAAAAAGTTTACTTTGCTTAACATTTGCAAATAAGTGATAGGTGTCTTTAGAGTGACACTGGTACGTTAACTTACTAAAGGGTAAAGGTCCCCTGTGCAAGCACCGGGTCATTCCTGGCCCATGGGGTGATGTCACATCCCGACATTTACTAGGCAGACTTTGTTTATGGGGTGGTTTGCCAGTGCCTTCCCCAGCCATCTTCCCTTTACCCCCAGCAAGCTGGGTACTCATTTTACCAACCTCGGAAGGATGGAAGGTTGAGTCGACCTTGAGCCGGCTACCTGAAACCAACTTCCGTTGGGAACTCAGGTCGTGAGCAGAGCTTGGACTGCAGTACTGCAGCTTACCACTCTGTGCCACGGGGCTCCTATCTAGTTAACTTACTAGATATTGTTTAAACAAAATGTCTAAAAGGAGAGCCAGCGTGGTGTAGTGGTTAAGAACGGTGGTTTGGAGCGGTGGAGTCTGATCTGGAGAACTGGGTTTGATTCCCCAGTCCTCCACATGAGCGTCGGACACTTATCTGGTGAACTGGGTTGGTTTTCCCACTCCTACACACTAAGCCAGCTGGGTGACCTTGGGAAAGTTACAGCTCTGTTAGAGCGCTCTCAGCCCAACCTACTGCACAGGGTGTCTGTTGTGGGGAGGGGAAGGGAAGGTGATTGTATGCCGGTTTGAGTCTCCCTTAAGTGGTAAAGAAAGTCTGCATATAAAAACTTAACTCTTCGTCTTCTTCTAAAACAAGGCTGATTCAAAGAGAACGATTGCTCTGTGAATATTCTGGCCACCCCAGATCTCAGATGTGCAACCAAACAGAGAGAAATGTTCCTAAGATTTACAACCGTGAGCGACTTAAAACAAAGTGAAAGATAAGAAAGAACCACCTTGGGATAAAGGGTACACAAAGCCCAATGGCTATGGTTTCCTCTCCTCTTTTACCATTTGCCAGTGAGGTTTGTACATCCTTGTAATTTCTTTAATGCTCCCTTAAGTCTGCATTGGTTTCCACCAATTAAACCGGGACTCTTGAGTTGCCCGGACTTTGTGGTCAGATGCTTTTGACTACTCACGCTAGCTGCTCTTTCAGTTTTTATGAGTGTCTTGTTTTCTAGCCTTGAGGGTGTATGTTACTGGATTTATCACTTGGCTTTCTGGGATATCTTGCAGACAATTATATGAATGCTTGATGTAATACTAATGGGGATTTTTATAAGTGTGTTTACATAGAGTATCAAAAGTGCAAGATCTCATTTTTCTTAAACCAGAAGTACAACCGAAAGACCTTTGTGAAACTCAGCCTGTTCCAGAAATGTGGTTATTTGGAAGTTAGTCATACTGAGTTCACTGGGGTTTACTCCCAAGCAAGTAGGCTCAGGATCATAGCTGAAAGTTTACATGTTCTTATATACCAGCCTAAGTTAGATGTGTAGGAGTTGTTATCTTCACTGTGCTGTTTTTTTTTTTAAAGGACCAAGGGCAAAAACGCATGGTTGCTTTAGCCTTTTTTATTCCCTGTTTCAGCCAGGATTCAGCCAGGATCGAACACTTGCGTTTCGCCTAACATGCGTTTATTAGAAAATAAACTTGCAGTTGCATTGGACAGTGTTTTCAGTATTTAAATTATCTTGCCAACCCTTAAGGAATCACACAGGTGTTACATTGAGGAGAAGCATCAGAGAAATATTCCAAGTATATGCGAAGTCCATATCCTCTGTGTTTAAAAACCAAAAACTGCAGTTGGGTTACATTGACTCTCATAAAAAACAAACCTCAGAGACCCAGAAAATAACTGCAACCATGGGTGGTGGCGGCGGGGGTGGGGTGGGGTGGGAGGAGGGGAAGAAATCACTTTGAGAGCAGTAGATAAACCTGCAGTTGTAAACATCTGTTGCCAGAGGCCTAGGAATTTAACAAAAGGTGCTGGGAAAATAAAGATATGGAAGAGAGGGTAAATACAGTCATGAAGGGAATTCCGCAGGACATATTGGTCTGTGAGCTTTCCAGTCTTCTCTTTCCTTTTTGCAGCAGTAGATGGATATTTTCATCCTTGAGACCAAGGAGAAGGGGAGGGGCCGTGGCTCAGTGGTAGAGCATCCGCTTGGCATGCAGAAGGTCCCAGGTTCACCCGGCATCTCTAGTTAAAGGGACTAGGCAAATAGGTGATGTGAAAGACCCCCTGCCTGAGACCCTGGAGAGCCGCTGCCGGTCTTAGCAGACAATACTGACTTTGATGCAGCTTCATGTGTTCATGTGAGAAATGTCAGTAATTCTGTATATTCTGTATATTCTGATACCAGCACCCTACTGACTTTTGTAATAGGGCCTCAGCACTGAAGGCACTACAGAGAAACATAGGGGGTTACCGCACCTGTATTCCCAGCGATGTATTAAGAGTTTGAAAATGTTATAAAAAATACTGTTCGCACTTTGTTTGGCCCCTTTAGCTGTGAAGACGTTTTCCAACCATTTATAAGCCGTGGTATCCAAAACCCTTTTAAAGCGATGTTTTTTTACAACATTTTCAAACTCTTAATACATCGCTGGGAATACAAAGTGTATGGGTAACCCCCATAGGCAGGATCCCAGCTCCATCTTTTCCAGCAGCACTGTTTTACATTCAGATCTTTTTAAATGTCTATTGTTGTTATTATGATGCCTCTCTGTCCAATATACTTCTGGTGCAACATGATCTAGCTGCGGCCAGCCCATGAACTCCCCCTTAAAATGTTCTCTGCTTCCTAAACTGCTTTCTGGGAAAGCGCATTCCCTGGGAAGGTTCCATTTAAATAAGTGGGACCTGCAACCCAGTACTTAGCTGGGAATGAATTCCCCCATTGCATTCAGTGAATTGAAATGTGACATCAGATAAACAAAAAAAATTGAACCATGTGTGCACCAGGGTTCCATAGTGGTGAGTACTGGCACACTGAGAGCCAGCAGTGGTTAAGAGCGGTGGTTTGGAGCGGTAGACTCTGATCTGGAGGATCGGGTTTGATTCCCCACTCCTCCACATGAACAGCAGAGGCTAATCTGGTGAACTGGATTTGTTTCCCCACTCCTGCACACAAAGCCAGCTGGTTGACCTTGGGCGAGTCACACTCTCTCAGCCCTGCCTACCTTACAGGGTAAGCCGGTTAGATTCTTCCTTAACTGGTAGAGAAAGTCAGCATATAAAACGCAACTCCTCCTCCTCCTCCCCTTCATCATCATCATCATCATCAACAACAACAACAACAACAATGGATGCGTACCAGCTAGAGTTGCCAGCTCTGGGTTGGAAAACCCCTGGAGATTTGTGGGTGAAGCCAGGGGAGTGCAGTTTTAGGGACAGGAGGGGTCTCAGCAGGGTATGATCTGCCTTGAACCACGAGGAAAGGCAGTGTATAAATGTTTTAATAAAATTAATAACATGGCACAGACTCCGCGCTCAGTATAGCAGCCATTTCCTCCAGGGGAACTAGTCTCAGACATCTGGAGATCAGTTGTAATTCCTGGAGGCCCCCCCGGCCTGGAGGTTGGCAACCCTTGCTTTAAGCAAGGTGACATATGCACACAGATAAATTCTTGTTGCACATCCAGCGTTGCATTTAAATTGGGCGTTTATTCCTAGCAAGTATCCCTATGATAGCAGTCTTTAGGACATAACTACGTGTTGATGGCCTGTTGATACGAAGCTGTTTCTGTCATGTTCTCTGGATTGCACTCAGAAGTATCTCCAGATACACAGCTACAGTGAGGGAAAAAGTATTTGATCCCCTGCTAAATTTGCCCGTTTGCCCTTTGACGAAGAAATGACCAGTCCAGTTTTTGAATTACATCCCTCATCCTCTCTGTAGAGATTAATTTGTTTTGTGTACATTGGCTCGTGGGTTTGGGCCTATGTTGCAGATTGGTTTTTGGCAATCCCCCCCCCTTCTCGCCCTTCCCTTTCCCCCTTCTCGTCTGTTTGTTATGTGTCAAAATACAGCACTTTTCCATAGGGAAGGAAGGTCTCCCTGCACCAGAATAACCGCTGTCAGCAAAAATAAGAGAGCGTTCACTAATATGCCTGGCAAACTTTCTTGTGCACATAAAAAAACAGGGCCAACTCCGCATGTCTGGATATGCTGACTAGTTGAAGTCAGAGGGCCTTTGGTTGACGCTGCTTGCCAACGGAAATCTGTACCAAAGGGATGTTTTAAGTGTCAGGAATGTAAACCAACTATCAAACTTGCCACATCTGTATGATCTTAGGGAGACGAGCTAACCTCTGTCTGGAGTTGTGATTCTGCATCATGGTCTGCCAGGATTTTCCGCTGGGTCTTTGCTGTCTCTCTTTGTGATACGCGAGAGGCAGGCTGCCGCGGGTAGTTTGCTCTCCTACTCTCCGCTCAGGGAGTGGCTGGCAGGTGCGATTCTCAGCAGTCATCTTTGTGCATGCCAGTCTGGAGTGGGAATGAGAGAGAGAACTTGCGCACCCGGCCTTTCCTCTGAACAGTAGACTTCTCAGCTGTCACTACTAGGCTAGGGCTTCTGAGACATTTTTTGTTGCGCTGTCCTGTGTGTTTTTTTTTTCCTTTTCAACTTGGGTGTTCAAACATGCATCATTTAAACACCCTGAGAAGTAATAAACAGATCTATAGGATTAAAGACGATCCTGCCAATGGGATGCAATCTAAGGGTTCCTGATCACCTCAGGACTACTTCCAGTGTTTCCACTCATGCACGGGAATCAGTTTTCATTTGGGAATGGCATTTTTAAGCAGAGATGTTGCAAAGTGTATGTGGTTAGTGCCGGATTTTATTTTATTTTTGCCGTCAAGTTGTTGCTGACTTAACGGCATCCCTGTAGGGCAGGGGTGGGGAACCTTTTTCCCGCCAAGGACAAACTTGACAAACTCAAGATGGCAAACAGTGACTTGGAGCTATAGTTGCAAACATTAGCCTATTGATAGCCAATCACAACATGACATAATCAGGGCTGACCCTGATTAGCTTCTGGGACCTGACGAGATCAGGATAGCTTGGACTGTCCAGGTAGGTGAGAGCCAGATCTTTATCAGGAAGCTTATTCATGTGCCAGCATAAAACAGGACCCGAGTCTATTTTGGTGGCCTTTAGAATTTGCATGCACATGCACTGATTTCATAAGGGACACCAGGTGTATGTGGTACTCACAGAACAAGTTCAGAAATTATACATGTCATACTCAGGCATCCCGGTACCTTACCAATACAAGTGACCCCAGGTGTTACTCAAAGGGCTGTAGCTAAGCAGCCTGGAATTCAGGGTCAGCCCCGCCCAGAGGCTGAGCGGTGAGGCCATCTCAGATGGTAGATTTTGGATGCCAAATTGCCAGTCTTGTAGTGATGACTGTAATTTCTGTGGCTGGGAAGAGAGCAGAGCCCTTTGTTTTTGTTTCTGCTAAAGGCAGCAACATGTTCTGGAGCGGCACTGCCACAATTCTCTGTCCAGATGTAGACTGATGTTTCTGGTTCAGAATATTTATGCTAGCTAAGATAGAAGAATGTGTGTGTAAAGTGCCTTCAAGTCGCAGCCGACTTATGGCGACCCCTTTTTGGGGTTTTCATGGCAAGAGACTAACAGAGGTGGTTTGCCAGTGCCTTCCTCTGCACAGCAACCCTGGACTTCCTTGGTGGTCTCCCATCCAAATACTAACCAGGGCTGACCCTGCTTAGCTTCTGAAGTCTGACAAGATCAGGCTAGCCTGGGCCATCCAAGTCAGGGCAGAAGAATACTAAAGTCCATTTTATATGGCAGTAGGGTAGCTGTTTGAAATTCAATATGTGTGGAGGTACCTTAGTGGTAATCTGTTTGTTTGAAACGGCCCCAAATGGTGGAGGTCTATTGCCAGTGCAAACCACCAAGAAGGTAAAGTTAACAGTAAAGTTAAAATGACCTGAAGGCACTGTAAAGGTACTGTCAAGTCACAGCTGACTTATGGCGACCCTGTTGGGTTTTCAAGGCAAGAGAGGTTTGGAGGTGGTTTGCCATTGCTTGCCTCCGTGTGGGATGAGTTTTGAGAGAACTGAGACCGGCCCAAGGTCACCCAACAGGCTTCATGTGGACGAGTGGGGAGTCGAACCAGGTGCCCTAGATTAGAGCCCACTATTTTTAACCATTTCATCGCACTGGCTCTCACGTTGTCTCCTAAGGTAAAGGTAGTCCCCTGTGCAAGCACCGGGTGACCCATGGGGTGACGTCACATCCCGACGTTTACTAGGCAGACTTTATTTACGGGGTGGTTTGCCAGTGCCTTCCCCAGTCATCTTCCCTTTACTTTTAGCAAGCTGGGTACTCATTTTACCGACCTCAGAAGGATGGCAGGCTGAGTCAACCTTGAGCCAGCTACCTGAAACTGACTTCCGACGGGATCGAACTCTGGTTGTGAGCAGAGTTTCTGACTACAGTACTGCAGCTTACCACTCTGCGCCGCGGGGCTCCTAACACATTGTCTCCTAACACATTGTCTCCTAGGGACTTCAATGCCATAGAATCCAATTGCCAAACGGGCCATTTTCTCCAGGTGAACGGATCTCTATCGGCTGGAGATCAGTGGTAATAGCAAGAGATCTCCAGCTAGTACCTGGAGGTTGGCAACCCAAGTCTTAAGGACACCCTGTCAGCTTTATGGGCGATTGAAGATTTGGACTGTGATTCCTCCTTGGAACACGTTGGGCCCTCGTGATGCTCTATTAGGCATGTCTGAATTAGTTTACAGGTTGTTTTTGCCTTGCCGTTAAAACACCATGGCAAAAACAACCTGTAATCAGTTCATTTGTTCTTCTTCTCATCCAGTTGTTGTTCACATTTTACCGTTATAAGACAGTAATGTGCAGCACACACCCCGTCTCCTAATACAATAATTTCATTTTGCTTCAGCATTCAACGATAAAATTAGATTTGTATTCAAGTGTGATAGCCTGCAGTCCAGTTAAACCAAACTACAGTGTGATTTAAGACCATTTTGTCCTGTTGAAATCACTAGGATTCAATCAGTTCAAACACACATAATTCAATTTAACTGGGTTGCTCGCATTTTCGTAGAGCTACAGACTAGTTTGCATTGAAAATGTGATTCTGTATTTAGATGTGTATTGAAACGAAGGCAGGCACTTTCAAATAGCCCTTATCTTTCAGGGGAGAAGATGATAAATGTTCCCTTGAGAAAATAAATATATAAATATATCTAATTTTGGAAATCACTGGTTGATTCACAGCTGCAATATTTTTGTATCAAGCTGGCTAGGCTTGCGGAGTACGCTAGAACGATAAATGCTTCTCTAAAGGAACATCAATAGAGCCCTTCGGGTTTTCAGAGTGCAACACACTTGTATGCATGAGCACAAGAATGAGCATCCTGAATAGGCAGTATTTCTTCTGAGTTGATAAATGCACCACCTCTATTCATTTTTTTTTCCGTAGAGGCTTTTTGTATAAAAACATGATGCAAGATGCATTTTTAACACATGGAATATTCAGTCAGTGCAGTACGAGACACCTCGACACATTCCCAAGCCTTGTGAAATTATGCTTGCGTCTTCCCCTATGTTTGTGCTGAGCAAAATGTCCCCATCAGAATTCTGACCCTGCTCTTCTTTGCCTCCCCTCTCCCACACCGCTTCTTAAAGCTATGGCCTTTTATGCATGGTCCGTTTCCGCTGGATCAGCTGCTCTCTAACTGCACAGTATTTGCAGTCGAATTCTCAAAACGCTATGCAGAGGGGCTATTTGCCCTGAAAAAATTCCAGGTGTACCGCGTGATCAATTATGCACCCCTAGCAAAAAATGTGGAGCTTCTGAACCACGCGTGAGCCCCTCCCTGAAAACACTGCTTTGTAATTGGCTGTGGTGTGCTTTTTAAAAATACGTTGCCAGCCCCACAGCCGGATTCTTTCATTTGATATGAACCAAGTGACCATTTTACAGCCAAAGCAGAGAGGGGTCTGGACAACCCTACCCCCCCCCCCAACCAATTTGTTTCTGCTTAACTCAATGCAGGGGTCATAAGTACATAAAAACACTTGCAACAGTCATTTGTGACATTAATCGTTCCATCTGTAGTCTTGCATTCACACACAAAAAAAACTTTCATGCCTATAAGAGCATGTGTATAAAGGGAGGGCTGCAAATCAGCCCAGCCCTATTCTATCCTGCTGAGAACTGAAACTGACCCACACTCGCTGTGAAACTGACCAAATAAGCAGCCCCATAGGTTGTAATTATATCAGCGTCCTCATTGTGTTTTATAACACACCTAAAGAATAAGATGCGACCTCTAATTGATGTAGCTCATTATGTTTTGCTGTTACAGAGTAGCATGACAAATGTATATCCAGAATTATTTTTAATAGTTCAAGAGCAAGTGTGGTATAGTGGGTAAGAGTGGTGATTTGGAGCAGTGGACTCTGATCTGGAGAACCGGGTTTGATTCCCCACTCCTCCACATGAGCGGCGGATGGTAATCTGGTGAGCCGGGTTTGTTTCCCCACTCCTCCACATGAAGCTAGCTGCGTGACCTTGGGCTAGTCACAGCTCTCTCAGCCCCACCCACCTCACAGGGTTTCTGTTGTGGGGAGGGGAAGGGAAGGTGATTGTAAGCCAGTTTGTGTCTCCCTTAAGTGGTAGAGAAAGTCGGCATATAAAAACCAACATTTCTTCTTCTTCTTCATTAGATAGTTTGGTATACAAATGTTTCTTATATCCTTGCTGCATTGGAGTTCTGCATTGGAGAATTACCTTATTGGTCTCTGTTTCCCCTTTAAAAACAAAACAAAAAAGCAGTTACTTCATACTTGTAGCTTTTCTTATTTGCTGCATTTTTCAGTTTATAGAGATTAAACTAACAGATGGGTCTGTTCTGCTTAATACTGAAAGCCATAATGGAGCCAAAGCCTTCTTCTCCCCAACTCAGTAATTCTGGGTTGTCTTTCTTGCACATAAAATGCTGCCCAGAAACAAACTGTAGTTAGGCCTGGTCTACCCAACCAAATCCAGTTTAGAATTAAACTCTGGATTGTTTAGAATCACAGAGTTGGAAGGGGCCATACAGGCCTTCTAGTCCAACCCCCTGCTCAATGTAGGATCAGCCTACAGCAGTGGTTCCCAACCTTTTTTTGGCCATGCCCCCACCTAAGCATCTCTAAAATCCTGATGCCCCCACCCCGTGACATATAATTCTTATTATTCAAAAAGTGAACTCCTGTTCACCACTCCTCTCTATTAGCGGGCTTTCCCCCTCTCCATTGTCACCAGCTGACCGCCGTGTACATTCTGATTTTAATTTTTAAAATGTGTATGTCGCAATATATATTTATATACTGTATATGAGGCCCCTAGAACCATAAGAAATGCAAAAAAATAACTGTTAATAACTCATTCTCGAATTGCCCTCCTTAAAAATCAAATTGCCCCCCTGTGGGGCGTGTGCCCCACGTTGGGAATCACTGGCCTAGAGCATCCCTGACAAGTGTTTTCCAGCCTCTGCTTAAAGACTGCCAGTGAGGGGGGCTCACCACCTCCCTAGGTAGCAGATCCCACTGTTGAACAACTCTTACTGTAAAAAAATTTTTCCCCTATTATCCAACCGGTGCCTTTCTGCCTGCAATTTAAACGTATTATTGCGAGTCTTGTTCTCTGCTGACAACAGCTTGTACAATTGAGGCTGCTCTGGAACGTTCGTAGTAGCAGACAGTTACATGAATCTGCCTTACACAGAGTCAGACCATTCATCTGCCAAGGTCAGTGTTTTCTGTTCTGATTTTCAGTGGCTGTCCAGGGTCACGTTCACCTCCTGCCCAATTCTTTGCACTGGACATGTCAAGGGGCTGAACCTGGGACCTTCTACACACAAAACAGAAGCTTTGTTCCCACCCCAGTTCAGCTTTTCCTTCACTACTAAGTAGTTACACCCTACTGCTAATATGCAGGATAAGTAGAACAAGTTTCAGGTAAAAAAAAAAGAAGAGTTGGTTTTTATATGCCAACTTTCTCTACCACTTAAGGAAGAATCAAACCGGCTTGCAATCCCCTTCCCCACCACAGACACCCTGTGAGGTAGGAGAGGCTGAGAGAGAACTGTGACTAGCCCAAGGTCACCCAGCAGGCTTCATTTTCAGGAGTGGGGAAACCGACCCGGTTTACCAAGTTAGCCCCCGCCACTCATGTGGAGGAGTAGAAAATCAAACCCGGTTCTTCAGATTAGAGTCTACCACTCTTAACCACTACACCACGCTGGAGGAAGGAAGTTCCATGTGGAAGTAAAGGATTGCCTTACCATTATAGCCTGTGTGTGTGTTAAGTGCTCATGGCGACCCTATGAATGAAAGTCCTCCAAAATATCCTATCTTTGGCAGCCTTGCTCAGATCTTGCAAACTGAGGGCTGTGGCTTCCTTTACTGAGTCAATCCATCTCTTGTTGGGTCTTCCTCTTTTCCTGCTGCCCTCAACTTTTCCTATCATGATTGTCTTCTCCAGTGACTCGTCTTCTCGTAATGTGGCCAAAATACGATAGCCTCAGTTTAGTCATTTTAGCTTCTAGGGTCAGTTCAGGCTTGATTTGATCTATAACCCACTGATTTGTTTTTTTGGCCGTCCACGGTATCAGTAACACTCTCCTCCAACACCACATTTCAAAAGAATCTACTTTCTTCCTATTCTAGCTTATAGTTTAGGAGCTTACATTCCACAGTTTAAAAAAAAAATGGTTACAAACACAGATAAGCAATGTATATACGGGCAAATGGTTCTTTGTTCCCTTTCTTTAGCTGTGCTTGTCTCAAAAGAGGCACCTTTCTCATCCCCTACACCTGTCTCAGAGAGCCTCTAGCTTAAATAGTAAAGCCCCCGCCCACCAGTTGTTCCTATGCAGACTTTCTCTGGCTTTCTTTTACCTGGCGAGGACCTCTCCTCTTCCACCTCCCCAGGGTTTGCTTTTGTTCCCCCCCCCCCAAAAAAAACCTCTTTGGAGTCTTCCCAGCTTCTCTTGCTTTGCACCTGGCTGGGGCCCAGCTCAAGCTGATTGTCTATTAGGCTATTAGGCTTTTCAGCTGTTTTGGCCTCAGCTTGCAGCCAGACAATCCTGGGCTGGGAATTAACCAATTGCTCACCGGTGCAGAGTGTAGAATGCTCTCTTGCTTTTAATAGGGCTGCATGCTCCTTGTGCCTTTAAGGGCCAGGTGCAAACCGGAGAGAAGTGAGCCACGATTCGAAAAGCTCTTGCTGGAATAAATGTTGGTCTGTTAAGGTGTCTCTGGACTTCTGTTTTATTATGCTCACTCAAAGGCCTTTAGGAAATCACCTGTCTCCATTCTCGGCTTCCCATCTGTAAAAAAAGAAATAAATTGTGACTGACCTAACAGGGCAGATCTACCAAGCCCATATCCTTAGAGGGATCTTGCACTTTTAAGGTTGCACAAGAGAAGAATTTCTCTAGCTGCAATAATGGAAAAGCTACACTTAGGGCATTTTGAGAGCCAGCAGAGTGTAGTGGTTAAGAGTAGAGGTTTGGAGCGGTGGAGTCTGATCTGGAGAACCGGGTTTGATTCCCCACTTCTCCACATGAGCAGCAGAGGCTAATCTGGTGAACTGGATTGGTTTCCCTGCTCTTACACAGAAAACCAGCTGGGTGACCTTGGGCAAGTCACACTCTCAGCCCCACCTACCTCACAGGGTGTCTGTTGTGGGGAAGGGAAGGTAATCCCGTTTGATTCTCCTTTAAGCGGCAGAGAAAGTCAACACATAAAAACCAACTCCTTTTCCTACTCCTCCTCTTCTGCTGCTTCTGTTTCTTCCTTTTTAATGCAAATTTTCCTTTCCCCCCTCAGATTCAAGACCCAGGAATGATATATGCACGGGAGATCGCATGATTTTGTTCTGCTTCTCCATGTGCTCTGCAGTGGCAAGCTCAGTTGCACAGCGTAGCTCTTGGCCTTGCAGTATTTCATACCAGAGGGTAGACAGTCGTGCCAAAACAAAACAGACATGGGACCGCATCGCTGCATTGTTCAAACTCCGGCAGCATGAAGCTTTGCCTATTATTATTATTCGCCTGTTATTGCTAATATCCCATCGGGGTGTTGTTGCAACTGTTTGGGGCTCAGGGGCATTTTTGATCGCCAGGCTGCTTGGGAAAAAATATAGTAGTGATGAGATGCCAGAACTCCTGATCTGTTGCACAAATTACAATTCAGCTTAAGCAAGAATTCCATTGCCCCCCCCAAAGAGCTGCTTTCTCAACTTAATTGTGTTTAAAATGAAGGATTGGTTGCATATAAGTAATTCCTAGGGTTGCCAACCTCCAGTTACTTGCTGGAGATCTCCTGCTATTACAACTGATCTCCGGCTGACAGAGATCAGTTCACCTGGAGAAAATGGCCTCCTTGGCAATTGGACTCTATGGCATTGAAGTCCCTCCCCTCCCCAAACCCCGCCCTCCTCAGGCCCCACCCCAAAAATTTCCCGCCCGTGGCCAAGAGCAACCTGGCAACCCTAGTAATACCTGGCATGTATCCAGAGTAAAGCTGCCATAGCGTCCAGCTCTTCTCCCTGCAACCCTGCTTTCTGTTCCCCTTTCTCAGAGTGGGACGGGGCATTCTGAAACTGAAAATAACAACGATTGCTTCCCTTATTCTAACACTTTATAGACCATAATCTGTAAAACCTGCCTGCATGCAGAATGAGTATACACAGCAATTCAGGCCTGTAGATGGGTTTCACAAAGGTCAGCATTGGCCCTACTGGGGTGGGGAGGGAATGGGCAGTTGAAGCTTTTCTTGGCATGGAAAAGCTTAAATATCTATTAAAGGAACAGGGTTTTTTTTTTCCCCTCAGGCCTGTTGGCAACCCCTTCTCTCTCCTCCAGGCGTAGCCGTCACAGTATCAATCTGCCTGAGATACAGTAAAGAGCCAACCTGTTATTTATTAGTTACAATCATATCATGTCTTTTATGACCACAGAGGTGTGTTTTATTTCGTGATCTTAAACATGCCAGTGAGACTTACTAGGATACTAAAGAGCTGGGAACGTTGTAGAAAAAGATAACCAAAAAGGATCAAGGGATTAGAGTGTCTTTTCCCAAAAGGAAAGGCTAAAGAATTTGAGGTTTTCCAGAAAGGAGATATTTGTCTTAGAGTGGTGGGATGTACTAGAAGTGTCTTCCTATGTCTCTCCCCCATAATATTAGATGAAGAATGATAGGTTTTATACTCGCTTTTCTCTGGCTTAAGGAGTCTCAAAGTGGTTTACAATCACATTTCCTTCCTCTCCTCCCAAAAGGCACCTTGTAAGGTAGGTGGGGCTGAGGGAGCTCTGAGAGAACCGTGACCAGCCCAAGGCCACCCAGCAGACTTCATGTGGAAGAGTGGGGAATCAAAACCGGTTGTTCAGATTAGAGTCCACTGCTCTTAACCACCACACCTCGCTGGCTCTCAGGGACACCCGGTGAAACTGATGGCATTGAATTTAGGACACAAAAGAAAGTACTCCCAACACACAAGGCATAATTAAGTTGTGGAACTCAAGCGCCTCAAGGTGTAGCAATGGCCACTAACAGATCACTTTGGTGGTAGAAAGTGCCATCAAGTCACAGCCTCCTTATGGCGACCTCGTTTTCAAGGGTTTTCAAGGCGAGAGATGAACAGAGGCGGTTTGCCATTGCCTTTCTTTGTGTAGCAACCCTGGACAACCTTGGCGGACTCCCATCCAAGTGCTAACCAGGGCTGACCCTGCTTAGCTTTTGAGATCTGATTTGCCTGGGCCATCCTGATTGCTTTAGAGGGAGATTAACTGGCAGTTAGGTCTATCATAGATCATGGCTGCAATCTGAGATGGCTAAATTGGGTGGGGACATCCATGCTTCAGGGGTGGTATGCCTCTAAATGCCAGATGCATTCTGCACATGCAGATACAACAGACTATCCACTTGTACCGCATTGGGTCCCAAAGTATAAGGCATAAAGTTAAGGCTTCCTGTAGGCAAATGTGGCTTTTGTGGACTGTATCCCTGTACTTCATCACTTTCTACGTGACATCTGTTTGCATTGTTAAACCCAAATTATGAACTCTATCTTCGGATCTTCTTTGAATATTCATGAAGGCACCTGTTACGCAAGTGGTGAGAAATGCTCTCCTGCCTTCTGCCACAGTTTGTCAAGGTGAAAGGGGAGGGAGAGGGAAGCAAGATCATTTGTCAATTTAAGTATTTGAAATCCAGAGCTGTGCCTCATCTGCATAATAGCCTAATACTGAAGAAAGATACCATTAGTTTTTACTAGGGCTATATTTGCGTGATTGCCTGCAATTGAATTACAGGGTATTGAGTTAAGATTTGGAGAAGCCTCATTTTGCATAATGTCACAGCATTACAAAGGAGCTCTGGAATATTTAATTGGGGTGGCACTAATGTTTGATTGCAACAGATCTATCATAGGGTATGGATCCCTACCTTGTCAGGGGTAGGGTTGCCGAATGGCCTGGAGGAAAAATGTCCTCTTCTGTTGGTGGTGGAGAGTGCCGTCAAGCCGCAGCTGACATTTCCAGGGTATAAGCTTTCAAGAGTCAAAACTCCCTTCGATAGATTATTTGCAATGCTTTCCTTTATAGAAATATTTTGCATGAATTTTCACAACTATGGTCTGCCAGAAACTTAATGTCTGAACAGTGGTTATTTGTTTGTAAGACTTGGGTTTGTGAGTCGATTCCTGGTCCCTCAAGTAATTACAAGGTGATCAGTAGCAAGTCGTGAGCTCAGGCAGAGTTGAACTTGGTACTAATCCTCTGCAGATGAAGAACACTCTGATTTAAGGGGAAGGCGTGAGAGATTAACATATTTTATAGATTAGCTGTAAAATCTAATTTTAGGAATAAATATGCCTGAAAAAAATAAAAAAAGCTCATCAATATTTATGGAGTTTGAGTTCTGCTTGGCTGTTGTTGGGAACTTCAGTATCCAAGATGGGTTTCTTCAGACGGGTAGAGCTATATTAAAGACTCTAGATTAAATAGAAATTAAGCGCTGCATATCTTCTGCGTACATGACTCATTATTCCTCCATTAGTACATAATGGTACATGGCAGAATAATCTAGGGGAAAAAAGAGAAGCCAGCCCTCCCTTAAGGAACTGACAGTCTTCACTTTGACAGCGTGGGGGAGACAACAGAAGAAGGGAGAGGAAAATGAGAAAATAACAAAGAATGCAGAAAGGGGAAGGGAGAAGCAGAACAATGAGTCCTATTTTGAACTGTGTTCGGTTTCTTTAATTCTCAGCTCCATACTTTCCTGAAGCTGCCAATCTCAGGGCCTGTTTTGTAAAGATGGAATTGAACAGTAACTGGTGTTGGCTTTTCACATGCGCAGAGAATGAAAGTATATGGGTATATCAAAGCAAGTGTATGGGGTATATCAAACCCAGTGCGGATTCAGAAGAATATATAAACACAGGCCTTTGAAGGTTTCTACTCTAGGCAATTGGCGCTGTGTCAAAGGTTGTCCTGGAAATGTAGAGTAGCCCATGGATTGCATTACTCGGTTGCTTGCGATCAAACAAAAGTCATGTATCCTTTACTTTAAGGCAGTCCTTCATTGGGTCTGAAGAACATAATTGTTTAGTGTCAGTACCCGTGGTAATTTGGCATGCTCATCTCCATGTGCAATTGGTGTCAGTTAATTTGGAATTGATTAACTGCGCATGGATACTCAGATGTAAGCCCCGCTGTGTTCAGTGGGGCAGACTCCAAGGTAAATCTGTACGGGATTGCAGCCTAATACTCTTGAGTCCTTGGTATGCATTATCATTATGGTTCAACCACAGGGCTAAACAAGGCTGAAAATCTTGCCACAAATCCTCACGCCAAATAAAAACCCTTGGGAAACCTGTTGTGACCATGGATTGCGGAAATATATTTTTTTTAAGCTGTGTGATTCATAGTTGGATCCTCTCCAGGATCAAAATAGTTGCTTTCTGATTTCAGGCTATGGAAGCCGTTTGGGAAATCTTTAGACATGTCGCCCATTGAGAATATTATGTCATTAACAGAAACACATTGCTTCTTGCTATTCTTCTGTGTTTCCCTCCATTTAGATCCATTGGTATTAATTCACTAAACAAGTTTAATTCTTGTAGGGTCCAAAAGCATCTGTAGTATAAAACTCTTAGGGATGGCTAGTCTTGTAGCAGCACCAAACGTCGTGGGGCTGAGAGAGCCAGCATGGTGTCGTGAGAGCGGTGGACTCTGATCTGGAGAACCGGGTTCGATTCCCCACTCCTCCATGCGAACAGCGAACACTAATCTGGTGAACCGGGTTGGTTTCGCCACTCCTACATATGAAGCCAGCTGGGTGACCTTGGGCTAGACACAGTTCTCTTAGAGCTCTCTCAGCCCCACCTGTGTCTGTTGTGGGGAGGGGAAGGGAAGGTGATTGTAAGCCAGCTTGATTCTTCCTTAAGTGGCAGAGAAAGTCGACATATAAAAACCAACTCTTCTTCTTCTAATCAATAATTGCAAGAGAGATTCAATTCTACACTCCCTTGCTTTTTATTCTCCTGTTTATGGAACCAGTTGGATATGTGAAATTTGCTTGTGTGTGTTGGCCATTGTGCTAGGCCCCAGTGGTTGGCAAAGCAACCATGGAATTCCCTTGTCAAGAGTAGCCTCAGGGCACGTCGTAGATGACATATGCTTCAGAGGAATGATGTGGGAAACAAAGTTGTGTGTTTTGGAGGAAAAGTTAAGGCCATTTTGATTTTTGTCTTCCGGTCCAAGATGAGTGTGTGCTTTCTTGCATTTATGCTAAAAGTTAGAAACAAATGTATTTGTTGTTATTACATAGAGTTTTGCAAAAGAAAGCCACAAAAAGCTGTACTAACCAATCCGCTCCGCGATGTGGTGCTTATTGGAATCATTACATGGCGTACCATTGAGCAGAAAGTGGCAGGGAAAGCACCGGACATCTAATTTTGCGTTATCTTACCTGCCTTGTCGTCTCAAGGTTATTCCCGTCACCTTCAGGTTACCGAGTGTGTGCGAGTCATCAAGTCACAGCTGACTTACGGCAGTCCTGTAGGGTTTTCGGGGCAAGAGAGGTTCGGAGGTGGTTTCTCATTGCCTGCCTCCGTGTGGGCTGAGAAAGCTCTGAGAGAACGGTGACTGGCCCAAGGTCACCCAGCAGGCTTCATGTGGAGGATCGGGAAATTGAACCTGGTGCTCCAGATTAGAGTCTGCTGCGCGTAACCTTATACCACGCTGGCTGTCACGTTGTCTCCTAGCCGCTGGTATTTGGAGATTGACTGCCTCTGAATATGGATGTTCACTTTGGCATGCTAGCCAGGGTGACTAAGGGGTACCTTCAGGAAACCTCTAAATAGTGGTTCTTGGAGGCAACGTGAGGGAAGGACTTGGTCCTTCCCTCTGTTTGTTGTCCTTAAGGCAACTGTTTGGCCACTATGTGAAACAACGTGCTGGACTAGATTGACCACTGGTTTGATCCAGAAAGGCTCTTCTTATGTTCTTACATATGTGACTTGCCACAAAGCCTGCGATCGTAAGGGGACTTTCCTGGGAGTGAGGCCCATTGAATAATATTGGACTTACTGCCAAGTAGACCTGTTTCGGATTATTTCCCAGCAGTACAATCCAGATCAGAGTTGGTCTCTCTTAACCACTACACCACCCTGGCTCTCATCATGTTACCGTATGCGTGGTTATTTCAAGTCTGCTTGGTAGCTCAACATACTTAAAATATAATTTTGACCTCTCCTTTCAGTTACTGTATTCACTAACATTCCCCCCCCCCAGCAAGGCTTCTGTGCCTATATTAGCTAATAACTGGCAGATGTTCAGAAGATAGAACTTGAGTTGAACATGATGGCCTACTGAATTTTAAACCGTCGCAGAAATGCCATGGAAAGGTCTCCTGTGTAGCACATGTTTCTGAGCTTCTCTGAGCAAACGGAAGGATTAGACCATAATTTTTTCCATACGGGGGATGGTCTCCTTGTCCAATTAATATCATCTGGGATGTCAAGATCTGGTCTTCTTGAACGGCTTCAAAATGGTAATTGAATAGCTCTTAAAGGAAATACCCTTCTTTTGACCATGTGCTTCTTCAAAAACCTCAAACGTATCCTGGCATGTGGTGTGAGTGTGTGTATTTGAAGATTTATAGGGGCATGAAAAGAAATTAATTCTTTGAAAAGGGAAGATTTCCCTCTCAAGGGAATGGTATCTGAAGAAGCAGTTCTTTCAGGGATAGGTCATGGTATGTGTCTGCATTGTGTGAGTCATAGATTCTTTTTTGGCTTTTGGAATTGTATTTGCATGTTCTGTACCCGCTGTGGTTTGCCATACCTAAAATTACTGATGGATCAAGGCAGACAAGGCCCAAATCTTTAGCATTGTTTTGGTCTAAAAGGATTGCTTGGATTTCCTGAAGCCCGTAATCTTTGTCAGTAAAATAAAAATTGGAGGATAATTAAATTAGAATGTTATCCTGAAGAAAGAAATGGTGGAATATGTGATTTATATTCATATTTATCGTCACACCAGCTGATGATGGAACATCAGTGGGTATTACCCATGATGACTCAATGGAACCACAATGTTCGAGGGATGTTACCTTTTGAATAATGGACTGTGGGCAAGAGAGAGAAGGAGACAGAGAGGGTTTGGCCTCCCATGGCCTGTTTGTAGTTCTTCTGGGACCATCTGAATGACCAGAGTGTGAAACAGGATGCTGAATTAGATGGGCCTTCGTTCTTGTGTTCATATTGTGGGAGACAAGGGGGTTCCACTAAAAATAGCCAATACAGTATCATTTTGCCCTTGTTGCGATGTCACTATATTGGATTTTCTGCTCTTCCACCTGAAGCAGCCGTGATGTGGTTAGGTAGAAGAACTGCATGAAGGTGGAGCATCATGCCATGGGGGAAAGTGACATGATACCTTAGCAGAAGGGAGAATGTAATGCAGGGATGGCGTTTTCAGAACCAGCTCCATGTCTCTTGTAATGTGCAGTTCTACTCTTACAGCCAGTGTTTGATGTGGCATTAAACATTTATAGGAAGCTTTTTGAACACCATGTGCGAGGTGAGGACTGGTGTGGTGTAGTGGTTAGAGTGTCAGACTAGGACCTGGGATGACCAAGTTAGAGTCCTTCACTGAGTCATGGAAGCCCACCAGGTGGCCTTGATCCCATTGTAATCTCTCAGCCTAGCCTACCTGTACAGGGTTGTTGTTGTGAAGATTACGTGGAGAGAGAGATGATGTGAGAAGCTCCTTTGAGTTTCTGATGAGGGAGAAAAGCAGGATATAAATGTTAAGAAGTGTAAAAACACATTGATGTAATAGGTTGTTTGTGGCTTTGGAAATGACTTTCATGGATGCATGGATGCAAAAATGTTTGTTTAGAATACATCATCTATACTCCCAGCAGAGTAATGTTCCAGTGACTTATATTTGTCCAGTAATTCAGCTACTTCAACAAAGTTATTTCCAGTCACTTGAAGAGTTGTTGTTGCCCCTGAGCCATAGAATGGAGTCATTACAAACATTTCTATGGCCCTTCTTGCATTTCTGTCCACGTGTGATTGTTGCTCAGGAATATCAGTCTCTTGGAACCCTGTTTCTAGCTTCTACACAATGAGTAATTTACAAGCAGGGATGTTGTGAATTTCATGGTGCTTGTATTGGACATCCGAGCATGCTGTGTTTGGCTGTCCTGAGCACAGGTGAGCTGATCGCCCAGTCTGTTCAGCTCCCACCAAACAACTTGAACTCCTGCTGCCCCGAAACCGCCTCCCAGACTTCTTGCTGAGCACAGGGACCTAGTGAGAAGTTTGGAGGTGGAGCTCAAAAGCCGACTCTCAGACGACAGTAACTGACCTTCTCAACTACACCAGAAGAAGAAGAGTTGGTTTTTATATGCCGACTTTCTCTACCACTTATCCCAAGGTCACCCAGCTGGCTTCATGTGTAGGAGTGGGGGACACCCAGTTGTCCAGATAAGACTCCACCGCTCCAAACCACTGCTCTTAACCACTACACCATGCTGGCTCTCTCTTGTTGTTCACAGGGAGAAACTTGGGATGGGAGTTTGGAAGTGATCTGCTTCCTTTTCTCTGTGCCCCAAACTAGCAGCTTGGGATGCAGAGAAAAACAGTGGACTTCTCTTGTTCTCTGCATCCCAACCAGTTTAAGGTGTGTGTGTCTCTGTGTGTGTGTGTCTGTGTCAGATATATTGGGCTGCAAACAATAGGCTCAGATTGCTTCTGTTCTCTGCAGCCTATTCTTTCAGTTTTGGGTGGAGATGAAAGAAGCCACTTTTCTCTCTCTATCCAAAACTGATGTAATCGGTTGACATCTTGGGCTGCAGGAGAACAGGAAGGACCTGCTTCTATTCTCTTCAATCCAAGCTGACGCTTGGGGGGGTTGGGATGGAGAAGTGATTTATTTCTCCCATCCCAAACTGAGAACTTGAGGGGAGTAGAGATCTGCTTCCCACCCCCATCCCAAAGATGGAGAGAATAGAAGCAGATTGTTCCTCTTCTCCTGCAACCCAGACTCTCAAATTTGGAGGGAGAGGGGATCTAGTGTTCTCAGCCCAGACTCTCAGTTGGGGGCGGGGAATGGATTGCTTGCGCCCACTCTCCCTTGGTCTGCAGAAGATAGAAGCATATCATACTTGTTTTCCTCATTCCAAGCTGTCAGTTTCAGGTGGACAGGGGGCAATCCTTCTCTTCTCTTCTCTTCTCTTCTCTTCTCTTCTCTTCTCTTCTCTTCTCTTCTCTTCTCTTCTCTTCTCTTCTCTTCTCTTCTCTTCTCTTCTCTTCTCTTCTCTTCTCTTCTCCCCACTGGAATCCTGCAGGGGAATCAGCTGGGCTTCTGACTTCCCCCATCTTGCTGAGCCCTGCAATCAGCTGAGACTTGGCTTCTGATTCCCCTCTCCCTATTACTTCGCTGGATACACAGCAAAATGTCCCCAGCAGGAGATCAGAAGCCGACTCCCAGCTGATCCCTCCTCAGCTGCCAGTTGGGTTCTGATGGCTGAAGTCGCCCCTTCCTGCGAATAGACATGAACTGACTGCAAACAGCCAAACAGCCTGTTGATTATTGTCGAAGGCTTTCACGGTCAGAGTTCATTTGTTCTCGTAGGTTATCCGGGCTGTGTAACCGTGGTCTTGGTATTTTCTTTCCTGACGTTTCGCCAGCAGCTGTGGCTGGCATCTTCAGAGGAGTAACACTGTCCTTCAGTGTTACTCCTCTGAAGATGCCGGCCACAGCTGCTGGCGAAACGTCAGGAAAGAAAATACCAAGACCACGGTTACACAGCCCGGATAACCTACGAGAGCCTGTTGATTAATCAGCTACCTGATTGTCACCAGAGAAGAGAATGAGCCGAACCAGCAGGTATTTAGAGCATCCCTACTGACAGTCAAAAAAATGGGTTATTATACTCTCCATGCAAAAGACATAAATCTCTTTGCTTTGCTTAAAGAAATTGGTTGTGCATGATTAATTGTACTCCTGTTGATAATGTTGCTGTAGTTGTTACGCGCTATAAACAGAAAATAATTACAAACATTGCTTAAAATAGACAGGTCTTTCCCCCCCCAATTTAAACTTGGACATATCCAAAAGCTGACCTCTGTAATCTGCTGTGAAGGCCCCTATTTCCCCATCCACAAGGCTGAACGGCTCCCTGGTAGAAGGGGCAGGTAAGGCGGAAAGGTGTCTTGGCCTGCCAGAAAACAATTTTTAGCGTACGCTAATGCTGAGCTTTTTGCAGGTTGCAAAATCTGTTTGATACTGAATGGGGGCGGGGGGAACAGTGGTGACACTGATTTTTCTTTATTAGTCAAGAATCTGCTTCAAAAAGAAGAAAAGTATAACTCCACATGATGTGTACGAATGCAATCCTAACCACTAGGGAGTAAGCCCCAAAGAGATAATTGGGAATAGCTTCTGAGCAAGTGTACTCAGGACTTCACTGCAAGTCTTCTACCACCAGAGGTGAAAGTAAACTGGTATGTGCTGGTATGATGTACTGGTCAGAAAGTGGCTAAAACTGCAGCCGTGTGGAGGCCTGATATCTAGTTGCAGTTGCTTCTCCACATCTGACTGTCAGCTTCAGTGGTCTGACTCACTATAAGTACCTTCATGTGTTCATAACCTTCATATAGGTGCCTTTTTGGCATGCTGGAGAAAGTGTGAGGTACATGTACAGGCTAATAAACAAGCCTTATTTAATATTTAATCCCCCCTTCCCCAATTACATTCACACAGCAGAACCAAAATAGCCTCCCAAAATCCTTTCCTTTCCTTTCCTTTCCTTTCCTTTCCTTTCCTTTCCTTTTATCCCTTAGAAGCTCCTTGATCAATTGATCTTGAGCAGCATATATCTAGTGTTGGAGGGATATAAGGACTGAAACAAATCTTGCCACTGACAATGTAGCCTTGGGGTCCCTATCACTTAGTAAAAAAGGCATTATGTCAGTCACAGAGGCATTGGATTTGTATATTAAAAGGGGGGAAATATAGTGCGATCGAAGTTCCTCGTAAAAGCGGCATTCCAAAAGGGCATGGGCTAATGTGTCAATAGAGCCAGAAGAGCCAGGGCAGATCCTGTCTGAATATGGTATATTCAGAATTCTGCCCTGCATTACCATAGAAGGGTTAGCATTCAATCTAGCCAAGCAAAAAGCTCTACAGAGACGAGGAGTTGTAAGATAATATGTATAGGCAGGCAGACCACGTGGAGGGGGTATTCCGAAGAACTGGGATGAACAGACGCGACGAGCACGAAAAGTAGTGCTGTTATAATCGAGCTCTTTAATGCGCTTTTTAATTTTGGCAAAAGCTTCAGTTTTCCCAAGATCTGATAACATATCCTGCGAGAAGCCCAGCAACGCCAGTTTCTCATCTAAGATTTTTTGCCATGAGGATTTGAAAGGGTCATGCTTCAGAGAAGCTAGGAACCCCTCAGTGCTAAAGCACAGTTTAAGGTGGAGTTTAAAGGCGGCCAACCACGCCCTAGCTTCAAGTGACATTTGGCCAAACTCGGAACGAAGAGTAACGCCAGCAACACATCGAGGGGCATTTAGGAGTTTTCGTAAGAACTGAAGCAGTGGACGATCTATAGATTCATTGATTACTGTAATCCAGACGGCAACACCAAAGAGGATAATTGGGGTAATTTTCAGGTTAAAAACCTGAATAGCCCCTGGAATATATTTGCCACCTTTGGTGTGAAAAAAATTGACAATAGCACTAACCCCAGGTTTAATTTTGTTGGACACTGCTTTTTGATGGGCATTCCAATTTAGGTTATGGGAAAACAGAATGCCAAGGTAAACAAACTCCTTGACTTGGTCAACCTCAAAGCCATCTAATACCCAGCGAAAAAGAGGCATTTTTTTCCTTTAGTGAAGATCATGATCTTAGATTTATGATGGTTTATTTTAAGACCTTCCCTAGAGCAGTACTCAGAAAAAGTTTGCAAAGATCTTTTCAAACCAATTCTTGTGCGGGATAGGAGAACTGCATCGTCAGCATAGAGTAGAATCGGGGTGGAATGGCTTGCAAGCTTTGGGGGGTGGCAAAACTCTGAGAAATTGGTTGCCATATCATTCAGGTATAGATTGAACAAGAGAGGAGCAAGGAGGCAACCTTGTCTAACTCCCTTGGCCAGTTCAAAAGGCTCGGTTAGTTCTCCTTGGTTGCCACAGCGAACCTGAGCTGTGAGGTCAGTATGAAATTGCTGGATAAGCCATAGTAACCTCCTATCCATAGTAGAATGTGATAGTTTCAACCATAGCCTCTCCCTCGGGATGACCTCCCAAAATAAAAAATACCCTTATGTGGCATCCACGTTAATTACCACTGGCCTGACTGAAATTTAGTTAATTGATCTATTAATTAAAGCTTGAAGATTTGATTAATTTGTCTTTAACGCGTCTCTCAAACTTATTAGGAAGGAATATGTAAGTTTTCACCTTTACCCCCGAGGAATAAGATTTTTCTGTCTCAGAAATGTGCTGGCTGTTTTCAAGGGGCCCGTGGTGGTGTTTTCCTTACACAAAACATTTGATCTGTGTGATGAAGAAGGTTTATAATAAGTGCACCATTGCCATTGGCTTAAGTCCCAAGGTAAATCTCAGCTCCAAGAGGTTTCCGTCAGTGGAACAAGACTTTCTTGGCTTCCCTCCTCATGCATCAGCTCAAAATACTCTTCAAAAATACCACTTCTGGGGGACAGGCGCTCTCTGGAGCAGCGTTGGGGGAAAATTGGGGGGTCTGCAGTGGGAGAGAAGAATTGGAGAAAATCGCATCCCCCTCCAGTGGGATCCAAGCCAGTCTTTCATCGATCCAGCGGGTGCCATCGTACATGGGGGGGGGGTGTCACTGGGTTATAACTGTACTCGGGGGGGGGGCGAGAACACAAAAGTAAGAATGCACAAAAGTAAGAATGCACAAAAAGAAAAGAAAATCCATTGATTCCAAGAAGTTCTCTTGTTAATAATTTGCAGACTTGACAGGATTTCTCATCCCATGGGCTAGATGTTCATACGGTGTTTTGGCTTGACTCTTATTTTTCCATGTGCTGATGTCATCTTTGGGCTTCCTGACAGTTTCAAAATTCTTGCTTTAGGTTGCATCATTTGCACGCGCACACAAAATCCCCCCCACTGGTTTTGAGCCAGACTGCCTTCAGTGAAGCCATGTTTGATCAAAGCTTTTAAATACAATAAAACGTAAACACAGTAAACTTGCAAAAAACAGCACACAACCACGTTGTGTGGCTGGAGTCCTTGCCAGATACTTTGGCAACAGCCCGTTCCCCCCCCACCCCGCCTTCTTTATTTCTGTTTTTAGTTGTTTTCTAAGCAGAAAGAAGTTGGTTCAAATGACTCTGTTTCTTGGGTGTGGGATGTGTGGATTGTCCCACTAGGCTGTTCAAAGGCAAGCCTTGGTTGGAGTTTCTATGCTTGAATTGTGTTAGTCCATTAGAATTGGTTTTGGTACAATGCACAGCCCACTTTGAGGTAATTTACTTGGCCGTTGCACGTGTGGCTAGTTACTAATTTTCATCTGTATTAACTGAGAACCATTTGTCTGAACCATTCATCGCAGCTCGGTAGCCCGCTGTGAACCCCTGTTACGTGGTGTAGGCCAAAACCACGCGGATTGTTTTTGAATCTGGGTAAACATGTGGCCAGGGTGATATTGTGGCTTGAACAAAAGCCAGGATCCAAACAAGCTAAGACCCTGTGCCCAAAGGGGACTTCGGACTTGCTGTACCCAAACACCACTCTGTCATATAGTGTAACAAACTACTTTTTAAAATGAGTGTTTGCTTCGAAGGCAGTTTGTGATGCACTTCGGAATTTTGCACAAGCCCTTAGGCTAATTTAAAGAAGTCTTTTTGCATCTTTGCTAAAAAAAAAAAAAGTAGCTTCCATAGTGTCTCCTCTTAGAAGTTCTATCAGCAAATCTGGACATAAATCCCTTATTAATATTGGAAATCCACAGATATCACAGATATCAGATACCTGGATGCCCGTGCTGGCCAGATCTCATCAGATTTCCTGATGGAAAAGAAGAAGAAGAGTTAGTTTTTATATGCCGACTTTTTCTCCCACCTAAGAATCAAACCAACTTACAATCACCTTCCCTTCCCCGCAACAGACACCCTGTGAGGTAGGTGGGGCTGAGAAAGCTCTAAGAGAGCTGTGACTAGCCCAAGGTCACCCAACTGGCTTCATGTGGAGGATGGGGAAACCAACCCAGTTCGCCAGATTAGCGTCCACCACTCATATGGAGGAGTGGGGAATCAAACCCAGTTCTCCAGATTAGAGTCCACCACTCCAAACCATGGCTATTAACCACTACACCACACTGGCTCTCTCATAGGAAAAAGGCTTCCTATGATGAAGAAAAGCTATTGAAAGAAGTCTGTCCTTGTTGAATCCTATGATACGCTTCTACCAAGGAAGTCATAGGATGCAACGACTTTAAGATACGGTAAGTAATACCTTCTCCAGTCTGGGTTACACAAGTCCCCTTGGTCACATGAAATTAGTTATCCACTAGTTTTCTCTTGTGTTCTCCCCACTGTAGAGGAAGATCTGCAATGGTGGATGAATGAAGATTCTCCGTTGTTACCTTTTCCCCCGAAGGAACCCCTGAGAAGTTTCAGAAGGTCCTCGGGCTCTCTAGGACTGCAGTTTGTAAAACTGTCTTTGTAGGTCCCATCCTAATTGCATACTGGTTTCTTAATAGTAATGAGTTTATGGCTAAACATTGGGAAGAACTTCCTGACAGAGAGATTCGTCAGTGGAACAGGCTTCCTCAGGAGGGGTGGGCTCTCCTTCTTTGGAGGTTTTTAAGCAGAGGCTAGATGGCCATCTGTCAGCAATGCTGATTCTGTGAACTTAGACAGATCATGAGAGGGAGGGCTGGAAGGGATGAGTCAGTGCTCGGCTATCAAAGCGCTTTCTTACAAGACCAGGGTAATGCCGATCGCCACTTTGGAGTCAGGAAGCAATTTTCCTCCAGGCCAGATTGCCCAGGGATCCTGGAGGTTTTTTGCCTTCCTCTGGGCATAGAGCAGGGGCAAGGAGGTAGTTGAGAAGTTCCTACGTTGTGCTGAGGGTTGGATAGATGACCCTTAAGGTCCCTTCCAGCTCTGTGTTTCTATGATATAACCTCACATTTTGTTACATAATCAGAAGACTCTGTGTTTGTTTTGTCTCTTTCTGCCTAATCTGAAGGTGTGAATTGACTCATGGCCGTGGCCTTGTGTTCTGGCCTGAAGGGAACTCAAGAATGGTATGCTAATTCTAGTTCCATGTATTTGGTTAAACGGCGAGGAAGCTTACGTAGCAGTCTTTATGATTAAAAATAGCTCCTTTCTTCTGTTTAGTTCACTGAACATGTAGTAATCGTACATATAAATGCATCTAATTGATGTTTCTAATTGAAATTGTCTCAAAGGCTGGAAAAATGAGTCAGAAGGATGAATTCCAAGAATTACTTGTCAAGTGCCGCAATGATATTCACAGCTAGGTTTAGGACTTCAGACTTGTTCATCAGGAGGCAAAGCCTTTGGAGAACATCCCTTGGTGTTACACCATCTGGTGCTAATATAGTGATGGCATACCACTGTGAGTGTAGATGCCCACATAAGGATTTCCAGATAATCCTTCAATGCACTCAACATTCCATGAGGACCACAGCAGGCAAGAAGTGGTTGCACATTTTACTAAGTCTACCCACATTTCTCCGGTGGTTTGGAGGACCAGAATTAAAGAAACAATAGGAAGAAAAAATGCATAGACAGGTGTGCACCGAGGATCGTTTGACATTTTATTTCATGCTACCTAATGACCATGTTGCTAAATTGCTTCGTTGCAAGATTTTTAAAAAGTAACTTATTAAAACATGTATACCCCATTTTATTCTCTCCAGGATCAGATGAGCATGCCTATTAGGTGCTTTGGAACACAGGCAGGACAATGCTTCAGTCGTCTTGTTTGTGGGCTTCCTGGTTGGCCACTGTGTGAACAGACTTGCTGGACTTGATGGACCTTGGTCTGATCCAGTCTGATTGGCCTTTCTTATGTTCATCTTTCCTCATGGTTCAAGGTGGCTTTGCTCATAACACTACTCAGCCTGTTTCATGGGTATGTGTGCACTCATGCATGCTGCTGTGTGCATCTTGCTGCTGCACATGAGAATCTGTGGTCTTGGGGAAGAGATTCTGACCCAAGTACCACCCATCTTCCTTCACCCCAGCCTGAACAGAGAATCCATGTGGCTAATCATCTAGGTTCTTATGAAGGGCAGGAAGTGAGCTCGTCCATCTCCAGTCCCCCTCTTAGCATCTGATAAAGAAGGGATTGGGGGGCTGGCAGCCGCTGGTTGACTTGTGGCAGTAGGATTCCCAGATTCCCGGCAGTCCTGACTCCCCTGCAGGTGTCTCTCTCATGACCTCCCCAGCTCCCAATACGAGACCTTGGGGCGTATCATGCACACATAATGCTGCCTTATACTGAATCAGACCCTTGGTCCATCAAAGTCAGTATTGTCTACTCAGACCAGCAGCGGCTCTCCAGGGTCTCAGGTAGAGGTCTTTCACATCACCTACTTGCCTGGTTCCTTTAACTGGAGATGCCGGCGATTGAACCTGGGACCGTCTGAATATCAAGCAGATGCTCTACCACTGAGCCACAGCCCCTCCTCTAAACCACGAAACATTCTAAGTAACATTTGAAGAATGGGTCACTCAGTGTGGATGCAGAGTAGGAGTTCCTTGCAAAAAGTTATAGTGTGGTGTAGAGAGCCAGTGGTGTAGTGGTTAAGAGCAGCAGACTCTAATCTGGAGAACCGGGTCTGATTCCCCACTCCTCCAGATAAAGCCTGCTGGGCCTGTCACAGTTCTCTCAGAACTCTCTGAGCTCCACCTACCTCACAAGGTGCCTGATGTGGGGAGGGGAAGGTAAGCTACTTTGAGACTCCTTCGGGTAGAGAAAAACCAACTCCTCCTCCTTCTTCTTCTTCTTCTAAAGTTCATACATGTCTCAAATCTTTAGAAGGTCTTCATCTTTTTCACCTTACTAAATGGCAAGCAAACACAAAAGCCACATCAAACCTTTGCAGAAAGAGCCACACAAAGTGTGTGTGTTAGAATCTGAGCCTGTTTTCTCCTCCCCACCCTCATTTTAGAGAACAGCCTGTCTGGTATCTCTGACTAACAGTAACATGTCTCTCTTGGATGGAATGAATGTACGAATGACCCCCCCACCCCAAAGGCCACCTGTAATCCTGTTTTTGAATTACAGGCGTGGAGGCCTGTTCGTTGGCACGGTGGAGCATGGAAAGAAGATGCTCAGCTTGTCTAAAATCTGCAGTTTTTGTTGCTAAGGCATTTATGTCTTGCAAAAGAATGTTCCTACGACATGTTAATTCGGGATGGACAATGGGTCCCTCTGTATTGTATGTGAAATAGTCTATTGTGCTGTGTGGGGCCTGTGTTCTGTCAAGCCAGACACACACACACACACAACCACCACACATTCAGTGCTGCCTTTCTGTTTCCTGTGCTGTGTCCACCACCCAACATTTTCTTGCAACTTTATCTGAAAGATCTGTTATCTTTTTTGGGGAGGGGGTAATTAAATGAATAGCTTTCCTTTTCTCACTTGAACCATTGTTGTCCCTTCATTTAAAGCAGTGGTTCCCAACCTTTTTTTGACCAGGGACCACTAGGACTTTTTTGTTCGGTGCAGGGACCCCAAGGTTCAAAATAAAAATTCAGAGAATTTGAAAATAAACTTTAATCATAACTGTTAGTTAAACATTAAACTTAGAATAATATTTGAATATATATTTTTATAATAGAGAACTTCTAATTGAAAATATTAATTTATTATGGGTTTATAACTTTGTTTCGCGGACCTTAATTTAGTTCTCGCGGACCCCTGGGGGTCCGTGGACCCCCGGTTGGGAACCAGTGATTTAAAGTAAGCAGCTTTTTCTTGTTCCCTTCAGTGTAATTGACTTCAGCCAGCGTGGTGGAGTGGTTAAGAGGAGTGAACTGTAATCTGGAGAACCGGGTTTGATTCCCCACTCCTCCACATGAGTGGCAGGCTCTAATCTGGTGAACCAGGTTGGTTTCCCCACCTCTACACATGAAACCAGCTGGGTGACCTTGAGCTAGTCACAATTCTGTTAAGAGCTCTCTCAGCCTCATCTACCTCACAAGTTGTCTGTTGTGGGGAGAGGAAGGGAAGGCGATTGTAAACCTGTTTGATTCTTCTTAAAAAAGGTAGAGAAAATTGGCATATAAAAACCAACTCTTCTTCTTCTGAGGAATTATGTTTAGGATTGCTGCATTAAAGAACCACAGTGTAACTGAATTTACATGAAGAGCTAGATTCGAGTCCAGTAGCACTATAGAGACTGACAAGATTTTCAAGGTATGAGCTTCTGAGAGTTCAAGCTCATACCCCCCAAATTTTGTTGGTCTCTAAGGTGATACTGGACCCGAATCTAGCTCTTCTACTACGGACCAACATGCTTACCCTCTGAAACGGAATTTAATTGCAATTTATTCTTAAGGTTTTTTTAAGTCATCAACAACTGTGCATTGTTTTAAAGATGTGAGTAAAAAATGATAAGAAGATGTACAAAAAATGATAAGAACATATACAAAGTCATCAGTGTGGTCTACTCCAGATATCCCACTTCTTGTGTTGCTGGCTCAGAGCAATGACAAATCGGGAGGTGAAATGCTGAACATAGCGTGGATATTACCGTATTTTTCGCTCCATAAGACGCACCTGACCATAAGACGCCCCCCCACCTGGCCGTCGGATCGGGGAACGGCTGCTCGCGCCGTCCCGACGCGCCTAGCCCGCCTCCTAGCTGGCCATCGGGGCGGGGAACGCCGGCTCGCGTCGTTCCGGCGCGCCCAGCCTGCTGGCGGGAGGGGCGGGGGTCCCTCCGCCCGGCTCTGGGAGTCCCAGATGGACTTAGGGTCCATAAGACACACATTCAATCCATAGGTCGCACAGACATTTCCCCTCACTTTTGAGGAGGAAAAAAGTGTGTCTTATGGAGCGAAAAATATGGTATGTGGATTTAGTTCTTGCGTAGAGGTTTTGCTTTGGAACTGATCTGGCTGCCTAGAGATGCTTGGCTGTCGCTTGACCTGGAACGGGGGAGCAATTCCAAATGACTCGTTCCAAGACAGTGGGGTGAGCTGCAACGCTTCGTAACTTTAGTTATGTATGTATGTATTTATTTATTGTTTGGATTTATATACCTTTGTATTCCAGCCAAGGCCGGGCTCAGAGTGGTTCACATCATTAAAACAACAGTTGAATAAAACAGTCATTGCTACATTACATGCAAAAAGTTACATTAAAATAATAATTCCTAAATCGAAACCCTAATTCCTAATGTTCACTCCCATTGTTAAAAAGTGGGGGGAGTCATCAGTATTTACACACTCTGCACAAATGTAAAATCAAGGCACAATGAGTAACAGCAACACTGCTGGTTATTTCCTACCTCTTAATTTTGTTCCTGTGATCTATAGAGATGGGTTTTTTTTGTAATAATAAGTCATGGTGCATAGACTTGGAAAAGACTGATAATGCTTGGTGTCTCTGGAGATAATTACAGAGAGAGAAAAAACATTTGTGATTTAACAACTTAATAAACAAAACAAATCTATTTAAAATCACTGAAGCATATCCCTATGAGAGTTTTGCTTCATGGAATGTGATCCAGAGCCCTTTTTTTTGGGTCATTTTGTTACAGGATACGCATGATAATATATTCAGTTTTTTTAAAAGAATGAATTCATTTAAAGCGACTGGTATGTCTTTTTCCACTTGTTGATTATGTGTCTGTGTCAGTGCTCTGAATATAGAAAGACGTGGCGTTATGGCTGTGAACATTTTGCAACAAGGAATTTCTGTACTGGCTTTTGCTTTCTTTCACCAATATAAATGAGACCCCCCTCCCTTTGTAACCTTCTTAAATATAATGTTTGATGTTGCTAAGTAGAGATTTACTGGAGAGTCAGCTTGGTGTAGGGGTATAGAAATGTAATAAAATAAATAAATCTGGAGAACCGGGTTTGATTCCCCACCCTTCCACATGAGCAGCGGACTCTAATCTGGTGAGCCGGGTTTGTTTCCCCACTCCTCCAGTTGAAGCCTGCTGGGTGACATTGGGCTAGTCACAGTTCTCTTAGACTCTCTCAGCCCCACCTACCTCACAGGGTGTCTGTTGCGGGGAGGGGAAAGGAAGGTGATTGTAAGCCGGTTTGATTCTTCCTTAAGTGGTAGAGAAAGTCAGCATATAAAAACCAACGCTTCTTCATCTTGCGTTAGAGGTCCAAATATAACTTGGAGTGTTTTTTCAGAGTCCTGGATGATGCCCACTCTCTCCTCCACTCTGGGTCTCTATCCTTTCTAGTCAGTGGCTTCCTATATGACCAATACCTATGTGCTTCCCACGCATCTATTCCTCTTCCTTAATTCGCTTTTGCTGCTGCTTGATTTTAGTAAAAGTAGGTCCCTTTTGGTCATCTACTTCATTGCATATTGTAAGTATATTACTTTCAGTTCAGTTTAAAAAATAGTATGTGTTTTTAGAAGCCATCTTTTTCAGAGTGACACTCTGACAGCTAGCGCATACTGTCTCTGGCTAGCCACAGCCACTTAATTACTGGTGCCAAATCTTTGGTAATCTGTTTAAGGAGAAAAGATAGGCACTAATGAAAACACCGGCTGAAAACTTATCAGCAGTTCAAGAGCGCCACGTCAGTTTAATTCTCTCTTCAGAAGGACGTGCGTTTTAACGTTAAATGGGAACTAGTGGGGAAATCTATCCATTTAATAACATAATATTTGTCCTGATGAATTAAAAGAACAGGACTTTATAATGATGGGTCTATAGGTAGGAATTAAATCAGGTCAAATTGCATGCTGAAATTATTGTGAATATTGTATGAGAGGAATGTTGTATGAATCTGGGCATGGATTTCCATGGCGGATATTCAGAAAGATGCAAAGGTAAGCATTGAAAATGTGTGTCACAAGACATTCTGGCCTATAGAAATTTAGCCTTAGAGCCAGTTTAATATTGAAACCTTTTTTTGTGGACTGTACAGTTTCACCATGCATGTTGCAGTTTATGTATGTCTCAATGCTCCTGTGGGAGAAAAACCTCAACCTGTCTGCACATAAAACACTGTCATATCAAGAAGAAAGGATCGACTCACCACCTTTCTCCTCCTAAAGAAAAGTAGCTAGTAAAACATCTCTTTGGATTGGCCTTTGGTTCTTGAGTTCGGGCCGAGTGCCTTCGATGCAGTAGTTTGCACAAAACTTGCAAAATGAAGTACTCGCCTCTCAGCTTCATTGCTAGAGTTCTGATCTAACCATTTCTCTGTCGTCTTCTGTCCCTTTCTTCTTCTCCCCTTTCTCTTACAACATGCTTATTTTGTGTTTGATGGTCTGCTTAGAAAGACACTGTTGGGCAGGTTTTCCAGTGAGCGTCAGATGCGGACTGCCACTGTGAGGAATGAATGAACTACGAAGAGAACACACTTGATAACTGAGCAGATTCCATTTCTTGCTCCCTGCCAAGGTTTCTGGGGAAGGAGTCTCCTTCTAGCTTTATGCTGCCATTTGTCACCAACCCGTATCTAGCTCTGCTGTATTTCTGCAACTTTTTTTCTTTGGGGGAAAATAAGTTTTCACGGACTTTGGCATTTGTTGGCCCCTTTCGCAGGAAGGCTAATACTATTTTCTGGAACATAAAGTTGAATGCAAAGACAAATCACTGTGGCCAGAAGTCGAACAGTGTGAACAACATGCAGAGAGGTTTGCCTGCCTCTTGTTTCAAAGGAAATTGTGGGGCCAAAGAGAGAAGCCCTATTCAGTGTGACAAACTAAATGTGTCTTTGGTTGTGGGAGCCAGCGTGGTGTAGTGGTTAGAAGCGGCGGACTCTAATCTGGAGAACCAGGTTTGATTCCCCACTCCTCCACATGAGCGGCGGACTCTAATCTGATGAACCAGGTTGGTTTCCCCACTCCTACACATTAAGCCGGCTGGGTGACCATGGGCTAGTCACAGTTCTCTCTGAACTCTCTCAGCCCCACCTACTTCACAAGGTGTCTGTTGTAGGGAGAGGAAGGGAAGGCGATTGTAAGCCAGTTTGATTCTCCTTAAAAGGTAGAGAAAGCAGATTGATATTGCAGAAGAATATACCTAAGTCACCAGAGATGATGCTACTTAGTATAATACCAGATACCATTTTAACTCATAGAACTTTTTTGATTTATGCAACCACGGCTGCAAGACTGTTATACGCAGCTAAATGGAAAACAATGGATATGCCAGACAAACGCGATTGGATATTGAAAATGTTAGACTTAGTGGAGATGGCAAAATTAACGGCTCTGATAAACCAAAGTGATAATGAACAGTTCAGGGGAGAATGGGAGGTATGGAGAATTTATTGTGAACAAGAATTACATTCTGGGAAAATAGAAGGCTACACACTGAACTGACCCATTATGTGTTTTTTGATGATTAGTTATTGACGGTTTTTGTTTAATATTAGGGTCAATATAATAAACGAAAGAAATGTACTAATCTATTTTGAAGCAGAGGGAGGTGATGGGGAAGTCATTGTTTAATTCATTACTATGTATTTTTAACAACTTTACCGAGATATTTACTAATGATTATTATTATAATAGTTGTTAAACGAATGTTAAATTTTTTATCTTTAAAAAAACCCAATAAAATTTTATTAAAAAAAAAAAGGTAGAGAAAGCATATAAAATCCAACTCGTTTTCTTCTTCTATGAGGAGGCTGGGGCTCAGCTCTTGCCAAGGTACCAAGGACAGGTTCAACTCACGGGGGTGAGGGTAAAGTCGAAGGACTGCCTGCGGCAGGGAGTATCAGCAAGCTGAGTCTGCTTGTTGGTTAGACCAGAGAGCAAACCAGGCCTGAAACCTTTAATAAGGATCTCACTTTTGTCGCGTGACCTGCTTTGGCCATTCTGGCAGGACATTCCTTATAGTTTGCTAGCCAAAGGAAGGACCAGTAGTGGCTGTGCATGTAGTTCTGTCCTGTGCTCATATTTATTTGCTTACTTCATTAATACCCTGCCTTTCTCTCCTGCCTGGGCCCAAATCAGATTACATCATTCTGCACTCCATCTGATTCTCACAGCAACCCTGTGAGGTAGGTTAGGCTGGGAGTGTGTGACTGGCCCAAAGTCACCCAGCAAGCTTCCACATCAGAGTGGGATTTTGAACCTAGATCCTAGGCCAGTACTGTAACCACTGTACTGCACTGGTTGTATAAAAGTGTAGTTAAAGCAGTATAAATGTATAATATAAGTATGCCTGGAGAGCACGGATGCAATTACTCCTGGTCTTTGAAATTCGCCATTTCCTCTGTGCTGCAAAACGTTTGCCTACCTACAAGGAATATTAAATACAGAGAATGTAAATCCAGGTAAGTACCAGATATTCCTGGTGGTGATTGGTACAGGCATAGAAATTCTCCATGCATTTGAGAGGCTGTACATGATGATGTGTTCTAGGCATTAGTGTGTGCGTGCAGAGCGATCACCTGAGGGTGTTTCCAAATAACAATTCTGTAGAAAACTTAGTGTGAAGACCAGCCTGGAGAGTGAGTCCCTCCAAGACATTTGGAAGTAGAACTAGTGTGGGGTATTCCACAATTATCAAACAAGAACGTCGTTATGGGTGCACGGATTCTAGAGTGGTGTGGCACAGGGCGCACAGTAAAGGTGGTCATGCAGACGTGGCCATAGTATGATTCATCATGTGGAAGCATGAGTTCGCCCTGCACAAAACCACACTTCACCATTTAAAATTGCCACCCTAGCACAAGTAGAGAAAACAGAGAGTGGTTGCAAATACAGAGGGGTGAGCTGGTGGCCTGGGGACTCTCCAAACCTCAACGTTTTCAGTCTCTTTCTTATGGGAAAACCGTTTGCCAAAAACCGAAGCATCTTTCCATGAAAACTGACCGAGGGACGACTCCTCCGTCCACTTGTAAATCACGGCAACTCACAGCTTCTGTCAGGTTTCCTCGAACTGAAAGTCTTCATCTGTTTCCTGTTGATTGCTTAACACAGGAAGCCCAGTTTTCCTGCCTCCAATCAGAGTTGGCCTTTTGAATGAACCTGGTCCAAGTAAAGAGGGCTTCCTCTGTGTTGCTGCGGTACCTTTTGCTTGTAAAGGTGGCCTTTGTGCCTTTAGCCGGCTCGGTTTGTGGCAGCTTCTCATTCCGTGGCTGCAACCCTGTGTGCATTTCCTTGGGAGCAAATCCTGTTATATTCAGTGAGACATCTCAGACGTACAGGATTGGGTTATTTGTCTTCGTAGCGTGGGTATTGCCTTGCTCGTTCATCTGTGTCTTCAGACAGCCCAAAAACAATGGGAAATGTTGTCACTAAAGAGTAATTCACTCATACTTGTATGTCACAATTTCTCATCAGTTGATTAATCTGCATTTGGTGACCAGGGGTTGAATGAGTGAGCGTTTTCTACTCAGAAGTGTAATGTTTGAGTCTCCACTATGTGTTTTCAGATGGGATATTCATACATATAAGGAATCACTTGATGGTGGTGAACATTACATCTTCTTGTTGACTTTAAAGGGGTTAGACACATTCATGAAGGACAGGTCCATCAGTGGCTATTAGCCAAGATGACAAAAGGGAACCTCCATATTCAGAGACAGTAAACCTCTGAATAACTGTGTTAGGAGGCAATATCAGGAGGAGACCTTGGCCTCTATGCCCTGTTCATTGGCCCTCCAGGGCTATTGGTTGGCCGCTGTGTGGAAGGACGCTGTACAATATAGACCACTGGTTGGGAGAGGCTGTGGTTCAGTGGTAGAGCATCTACTTGGCACTCCGAAGGTCCCAGGTTCAATCCCCGGCTTCTCCAGTTAAAGGGACTAGGCAAGTAGGTGATGTGAAAGACATCTGCCTGAAACCCTGGAGAGTTGCTGCCGGTCTGAGTAGACAGTACTGACTGATGGACCAAGGGTTTGATTCAGAATAAGTCAGCTTCATGGTTTGATCCACCAGGGCTTTTCTTATGTTCATGAACAAACTAGCCCTTAAACAATGGCATATTATGGAAACATTTCTAAATGAAGATTCCTGTGATCTAGATGACACTGGTCACATCAACTCTGCCAGTCAGTTTATCATATTAACGAATGTACAAGCTAAAGGCCATATATAGAATGGTCAGCATTGGCTCTTTATATTACTTTATTTCGTTTATAGTCCACCTTTCTCATTGATGTATTTTTAAAGTTACTGTTAGGACTGTATACCTCTTGCCTTTAAAAATGACTTAAGAACCAGCTCTGACAACAGCTGGCTATATCCTAAAATCACTATGAATTATAGCTCGTTCACATACTACAAATTATCTCCCATTTGGTTCTCCTTTAGTTGATCATTATTTGCTTTCACGCTCCAGTAAATGTTTAGATAATGCATTGTTTTGTGTCAACTGTTCCTGCTATCAGGATGTGGGGTTGTTATTCCTGTTATCTTTGGTCCTCGCCTTTTACCTGGACTTACCCTTTGTTGTGTACCAGTGCATGAAAATATACACCTGCTGTGATACATTTGTCTAAGAACTGAGCTACATATTCAGGGAGATCACGTAGTGGTGCTAAAATCTTTTCCCGAATGGTTCCCCTTCACACTGCTGGTAAAGGATTGCAGAAAATGGGCATAGCAGAGAAAAAGGTTCTTTAGAGACCAGTGATGATTGTATTTATTTCTGTTAATAATTTTTAAAAAATAACAATCACAGTTCACAAACACAGGAACACAACAAAACATAAAGCAAACAAAACAACAACAAGAAGAAAAAAACAGCAAAACTATAATTACAGCACTAATGGTCGAGGGCTAAATATTTGTTATAAATTCTTATAATATATATATATATATATATATATATATATATATATGTATATGTATATGTATATGTATATGTATGTATATGTATATGTATATGTATGTATGTATATGTGTGTGTGTGTGTGTATATATATATATATACATATACACATACACACACAGATATATACATATATACACACACACATGCATAAATACATAAACCTTTTCCTTTTGATTACAGGTATAAAAGGAGTACAATATCAGTATAGGTGGTTAATACATTCAGAAATGAAAAGAAAAGAAGAGGAAGGGTCATTATAACTTTAATTTGTTTTCCATAATCTTTGAAATGGTTTAGATGCAAGTTGAATTTCTTTCTGGTTTGTATATGAGATGAAATCAGGCCATGTTTCGTAAAAATCCAATATATTAGCCTTGCCTTTAATAACTAAGTTGATGTGTCAATTTTTCTGCCATAGCTATTTGCCACAATTCAGAATACCAAGAGTGACGATTGTTAGAGCTTGGTTCTGGGTGAGTTGGGTTAAAGATCTTCTTTGTTGAAGCATGATCGTACTGGCTGTTCCCTCTGTTCCTCCCAGGGTTGATCTGAGGACAGTTAACAGTGCTGGTAACCCACGTATAGATATTAGTGCTGGCATAGCTACATGGAAAACTGATGCAACATCCATGGAAAGCAGCCATAATGTGATAGACTGTGGTCTCATTCTGCCCTGGCAGCTTGGCCCAGCTGTTAGTATGCCACATCCTCGAGACGCATTCGCTGGCACAGCAATTTTATGATTGAGCTGTAAAATAGTACCTAGAAACACTGGAGCTGGTATGTTATTTTACACAGCAGTTCTCTCTCACACATACACACTCCTTTTCAAGGGCCCTTTGGGGGTATTATTTTTCTTGTGAAACATGTGTTAACCGATGAGTTACAAAAGTAGTGAACTACCAGCATAGTACCATCCTAATCAGAGTTACACCCTTCTACGTCCATTGAAGCCAGTGGGGCTAAGCTGGGTATAACTCTGTTTAGGATTGCCCTGTGGGTCACACTTTGTTGTGTTGGTTTTCTTCACCCACTTGTGTTGTGTCGTTGTCTAGAGATACGTATTTGGGGCGTGGGATGGGGTGAAATCACGCACATTTTGTAGTGCATTCCTTACTTAAATTAGCATCTCCAAGGGGCCAGCTGCTACCTTAGTTCTCTAACGAAGGTTACTTAAAAAAAAAAAGGCCTGTGTAGTAATGTCATAAAAGCAACTAATGGAAATGTCCTGTCCCGACGCTCAAACACTATATGCCTTTGCTTGCATTTCTCTCATGTTTGCTTTTTCTCAACTAAAGAAAAAGGGGAACAAAGAAACTCAACCTAAAAGTCAGGGGAAACTAAACACTAATGTAATAACCAGTAAATCTATTTTTATTATATATTGTGCACATTTGTATTTAAAAACACAGGGCCTAAAATACAGGCTTCTTCAAAAGCACAAGCACAGTTACAAATACTGCAAGCCCATAACAGTTGATATTAGTACATAAAATGGCCAAAATCTGACCAGACGCATTTCGGCCTTTTACAGGCCGTCCTCAGTGTTCATACACACACAGTTTTACAATACACATCCTCCTAAATGCAACTAATGGGGATGTCTTGTTCTGCCGCTCAAACACTATATGCCTTTGCTTGCACTTGTCGCATGTTGTTCGCTTTGTCTCCCCATCTTTCCTCTTTTACTCTGGAACGCACTGGATAAATAAGGGTAATGATGATGACGATGCATTTAAAAATAATAATTTTATTTTCAAAGCAATCCTGCCATGACAATCTAATTGGCAAAACAGAGGATTAGAACAGCACCATTAGAATTGCAGAGCTGTTCGATCCAAATTAATGTCAGCGTAGCAGAGGTATGTAAGGAGCTTTGTTTGTGTAAGCAAAGAGACAGATGTTAGTCACAATATTTGAACGTTTGTTCGTTGACGCACGCCTTGCCAACGCTTACTGGGATGCAAAGTTTTAAAAAAAAAATATTGTGGCTACAGTAATGTCCTGGGCCATGATCCTGATCTACTTGTGTGCAAGAGGTATCGGCTCATGGTGGGCATGCACCTACATCCCCTATTTGTGTAAAAAAATATTCCTTTGGTCAATTCTGTTAGGACAGCTTATGCTCATCACCAGACCGGTGTGCTGAGCTTGGCTGTATTTATTTATTTATCGAAAGAATTAAAATGCCCCCCCCCCAGCCATAAGCTCCCTGGGTGGCTAACAGCACGATAAAACATAAAAAAAATATCATAGAGCTGTAAAATTCAGAAATGAAATACCTAACAGTGAAAACCACTCCGTATTTTGAATCAATTAAAAAAAAAAAGAGTAAGATGTACTTGGGGCAGGGAGAGGGAGAAGATGGGGTCAAAGCCCTCCGCCACAGCCCCAAAACTCACAGATCAGCCAAATAAATAAATAAATAAATAAATAAATAAATAAATAAATAGGGTAAATAAAAGTATTTTAACCCCATGCCTGAAAGTAAGAAGGCCTGATCTGAATAGCTAGGCCAGGAGTGGGAGAGGTGGATGGGTGATAGACGTATTCTAAAGATAAGGTATTATTATGGAAAAGATCTTCCTCTCTGACAGCTAGACTGCTCCTTTTTGAATTTTGGAGCATATAGAAAAGGGCCATGGGAAATTATTTGATTTCACTGGCAAGCATATATTGTGGTATAGACTCAGCATGGTGTAATGGTTAGAGCAGGGGTCCCCAGCGTAGTGCCTCCCAGGTACCCTCCGACGCTTTTTCTGGCGCCCACCAAGTGTTTTTAGGAAGTGGGTGGGGCCAGGTAGGGTGGAGTCTGATCTGAAGAACCGGGTTCGATTCCCCGCTCCTCCCCATGAGCAGCGGATGCTAATCTGGTGGATTTGTTTCCAGACTCCTACACACGAAGCCAACTGGGTGACCTTGGGCTAGTCACACTCTCTCAGCCCCACCTACCTCGCGGGGTGTCTGTTGTGGGGAGGGGAAGGGAAGCAGATTGTAAGCCGGTTTGATTCTTCCTTAAGTGATAGAGAAAGTCGGCATATAATAACCAACTCTTTTTCTTTTGCCCAGAAAGGCTTCTGATTGACTTATTAGAGATTTGATCGGCTGTGCAGATTTTTTAAAATGTGGCCTTGGCAGCAGCTGCCACCGCAGCACAAGGATCTACGCTGTATTTCTGAAGTTAAGCTATGGCAATCATTTTGTGGCTGGTTCTGCCTCCTGCGCCAGCGATTTCGTGGCTGCGCCCACCATGCCGTGGCAGAATTCCAGATTGGCCCGCAGGCTCAAATAGGTTGGGGACCCTGGGTTAAAGCATCAAGCTTGGATCTCAGAGTCTGTGGTTCAAATCCCCACTTGGCCATCAAAGCTCTCAGACCGTGGGCCAGTCACATACCCTCAGCTTAGCCTACCTCACTGGGGCGTTGTGAAGATGAACTAGAGAAGGGGGAGAGTGTTGTAAGCCACTTTGGGTCCCCACTGAGGAGAAAAGTGGGGTATAAATGAAGTAAATAAATATCGGAGAAGGCAGTCCTATAAATACTATGGTCCCCGATAGTTAATGGATTTAAAGGCAATAACCAGCACTTTGAATTACGCCTGGTAGTGAATAGGTAACTGGTATAGTTCCTTTAGTACTGGAGGAAGGTGCTCTCGTTAATTTGTACTTGTCCACCAACTAATTGCTGCATTCTGAACCAACTGAACTTTCCAGCCCGTCTTCAAAGGCAGCCCTCCTGTTCAGCACATTACAGTAGTCTAGCCTGCAGGGTAGTCAAGAAATATCCTACGTTGGCATTTAAAAAAAAAAAAATGAAAAAGAAAATATCCCCTCCCTCATCCCCTATGAAACTGTTCTCGGTAGAGCTTTCTTGACACCCTTGTATCCTTCTTCACCTTTCACATTTAATTTAAAAGTCAATGTACTTCAATAAAGCTGGATGCAAGTAAAATATTATACCACAGTGTACTGTTATTTAAGATGTAATAGTATTTTTTTTAAAAAAAGAAATATCCTACAGAGCTGAGGTTCTATCTGTTGTTTTTTTGTTTTATCTTGATAACCCAAGGTGGGAAACTCGTTCCTTTAGACCACTGGTTCCCAACCAGGGGTCCATGGACCCCCAGGGGTCCGCGAGAACTAAATTAAGGTCCGCAAAACAAAGTTATAAACCCATAATAAATTAATATTTTCAATTAAAAGTTATCTATTATAAAAATATATATTCAAATATTATTCGAAGTTTAATGTTTAACTAACAGTTATGATTAAAGTTTATTTTCAAATTCTCAGAATTTTTATTTTGAACCTTGGGGTTCCTGCACCGAACAAAAAAGTCCTAGTGGTCCCTGGTCAAAAAAAGGTTGGGAACCACTGCTTTAGACTGAGGAGGTGGAATGCCCATCGTTTAGAACCTTGATTGGCATTATGATTGACCAATAGCACCTTTTTGCCTTGCTGTCCTCTCCTCCTCAGATCCCACCCTCCTGCATTGCCATCACCCCTGCCATCTTTGCCCAAGGGCAGCTTCTTTGGACTTGAATGTTTTGATTAGAGGCTTGCCTGTTTTCTTGCTTATATTTGGCTTTTGGGCCACAATAGCTACTAAGGATGACTACTTATCCCGAGTGGGCTTTTCCTTCCTTCTTTTTCTGCTGGAATTGGCCAGCGAATACAAGATAAGGGACTTAACAGAACTCAGTACTCCTGAGGAGGCAGCGGGAATTGCATTTGCATGTACTTGGTATCCATGGTGTACGCATTCAGGGGTACGCATGGTGTACGCATTCAGTTCCTCAAAAAAGGGATGGAACAACCTCCTTTCTCTAGATCTGCAGCAGAAAACAGATGGTGGCTCTTAGCTTGGCGTTTGTTCTCCAGGGCCGACTTGATCGCTGTCTGTCTTTAACGTTCCCCTCGCAAGCTTTGACATGGACGATAAGAATTTTTCTCATCCTTGTTAACCGCTGCCCCGATGCCAGTCAGATTATTTTTGCTAGCAGCATGGCTTGACTGCTAGTTATTGGACACAGAGCGAGAGTGCTTATTTGTAAACACGCACGGGCCATCCAGGCGACAGCAATGCCGTTCCAACTGGTCCTTTCAATCTCCCTCACTCCCTGCTTCTCTCCCTTGGACCCTGGGAGAATGGTGCTGCAGAGGAATTGCACGGGAACTGAGGACAAAGAGGAGGAAGAAAAAAGCAATTCAGAATGGTATACAGACAGCAGCAGTGGGCCTGAAAAAAGCAAACACAGTTGGGCGAGGAGCTGTTGTGGAAGGAAGAGTGGGTGGCAGTGCGTTTGCTGTTGTGTGCGTCCAAAGAATTGGGAGCGTTGCTGTTTGCAGCTCACAGCAGTGTGATTCCTGCCGGGACTCAGCCTCGCAGACTGCAGAGCCATCTTGCAAAAGGGTTGCAGGATCTCTGGCAAGTTGCTCAAAGAGTGAGCAAGGGAGGAGGAAGTGGTTGCATGGTGTGTGTGTGTTAAGTGCCGTCAAGTCGCTTCCGACTCATGGCGACCCTATGAATCAATGTCCTCCAAAACGTCCTATCTTTGACAGCCTTGCTCAGATCTTGCAAATTAAGGGCCGTGGCTTCCTTTATTGAGTCAATCCATCTCTTGTTGGGTCTTCCTCTTTTCCTGCTGCCCTCAACTTTTCCTAGCATGACTGTCTTTTCTAGTGACTCTTGTCTTCTCATAGGTTGCATGGTAGCAAGTATGAAATGATTGCCCCCCCTGCAAAACGGGCCATGTGATAGCAGTACCAGGAGTAGTAGAAGAAGAATAATTCGTTTGTATATGGTGACTTTCTCCACCACTTAAAGAAGAATCAAACCGGCTTACAATCACCTTCCCTTCCCCACAACAGACACCCTGTGAGGTAGGTGGGGCTGAGAGAGTGTGACTCGCCCAAGGTCACCCAGCTGGCTTCATGTGAGGAGTGGGGAAACCAACCCAGTTCTCCAGATTAGCGTCCGCCACTCATGTGGAGGAGTGGGGAAACAAACCCGGCTCTCCAGATCAGAGTCCACTGCTCCAAACCACCTCTCTTAACCACTACACCACGCAAACCAATCTTTGATGAAGTCCCTTGCTATTTACTGAACTCTTATATATGCCTAGTCTTCTATTGCTCTTCTAGACCGCTGTCTTACTTGCTGGGCCTCATCCTTCCCCTGGCTTTAACCAACACCCTCGCACTGCACTCTTTCGAAGGGCACTTTTGGGAGCAGCGTGGCACACGCCAGAGATTTAAAGCCGTTGGCTTTAAATAAACATTGTTACCATGCCAAGCAAATCTTCAATCTGGGGTACTGCAATTCTCAGTCAAATCTCCATTTCTAATTTCTGGAAGCTTTTTGAAATATGCTTCCTAATACGCAGTAACAAGCTTACTTTTCACCTGTCCTAATCCTCCAAGATACAGTTTGCCAAAAAAAACAACAACCCCACTCTGTTTCATTCTTATAAAGGGATGAAGGAAATCGGAGTGAATTTTCAGGCTTGCTTCAGGTAGTACAGAGGAGAATGTATTCTAATAAAAGCTGGTGATTAATTACAATTTAACTGGACAAGTCAGAATTCATATGTGTATGATGATTAGTCTTTTCATACATATAGCATAAATTGATCTATAATGAATGTGTTAAAGCCACGTTGGCTCTTTGCCACACTGCACACAGTAGAAAACCTTTCTAAAGTTTAAAAAAAGAGCCTGTGTTGAGAACAATTTTTTTTTCATATTACTTGTGAAGGTGTCCATAGACAAATAACACGGAGACCATTTTTGCACATGGAAGTAATAAGTACATGATTTGTGCCATGTGTAAAGGTGGCCGATGCCTGGTGGAATGCAGAAGGGAATGTACATTTTATCCAGTGTGGGTCTGACTTTTGCATTTCAGACATGGAGATGGAAAAAAATATAGTATATAAATTAAGCGTCCCTTGTGAAAATGGTGACAACGGTAAGTGTGTGAAGACCGAGCTACCACATTTTGGGTCATTTTGATTTTAATGGAGAGTAAAGCTGTAGAACTGCTTGCAGGGATTGTGATCGATTATGAACATGCACACGAGAGCCTGATATATCATACTTTGTAAGACCCTTTTTAATCTCCCCCCTCCAGGGTTTTGCCCCATTTTCACCAGTTTTTAATCAGTGCCCAATCTTACTTTCTTGATACATCGTGTATTTTATAGATGGCTCAAACACTTTAATTAACGCATCACTCCGCCCCAAGTTCAGAAGTCCCAGGCTCAAAACCCTACTCGGCCATGAAGACCACTGATCAACCTTGGGCCAAGGACTCTCTCGGGCTCTCCTTTCTTTATGGTGTTAGGATTAAATGGAGTAGGGGGAGAGAACGGTGTGTGCTAGTTTCTCTCTCAGCCTCACCTACCTCACCTACACACGAAGCCAGCTGGGTGACCTTGGGCTAGTCACAGCTCTCTCAGCCTCACCTACCTCACAGGGTGTCTGTTGTGGGGAGGGAAGGTGATTGAAAGCCGGTTTGATTTTGCCTTAAGTGGTAGAGAAAGTCGGCATATAAAAACCAACTCTTCTTCTTGTCCTCCTCCTTGGAAGAAGGGCGAGATAAACATGTGATCGGTAGATGAGAGATCGATGCTGTCCTATCTAAAGGTCGCTTGTAATTAGAAATCATATTTGACCTTCTCGGTAGAAAACCTAAGGTCTGAGTTATATACTCAGCTGATCTCAAATTAGAAGAGGTAAACGTTGGAAGGTAATTGCAGCTTTTGCTTCGGTGCCCGGGCTATTTCATGTTCTCGTGTGTACACATAGATAAGTGTTGTTGATCCAGAACCGTTTATGAGGCTTTGCTTATCCAAAATAAAGAGTATTACACAGCTATTTTGACTGCTCTGTTTCATTAGCTCTTTCCTCTCCAAAATTGTTTCTCCGCAGTCAATAGTAAAAGGCTTTTTAATACAAATGGCGAAGTCATTACTGTGGCATCATTTATCAAATGACCCCAGGTTGGCAGACCAGTACCTAATACTGGATTGTTGCATTTGGGGATGACTTAGGGACCTCAGTTTTTCAGGCTTCCATTTGTCTCATTGTCTTTGATAACAGCCACCATTACCTCAATTAAAATGTAGATTTAAAAGTCGAGAAAGGTTCTTTTCATTTCATTAATTTTTAGGAGCCATTTCTTATGAAGATAAATGAGCGGATGGAGTAAATGTCCTTTTTACAATCCCAAACTGAGTGTTTTCCCCCCTTTTAATGAAAATAGCTTTCATGCTATTTTATTACTGTCTCCCTTTATGAACCTCATTATTTGTTAAATTGCTGTATTTTATGCTTTGGCTCGTTTTGCGAGTTAATTTGCGAAATTGGACAGTTCTGTCTGTGTGTTTGGCCCTGTTTACAAAGGTCCCGCAATTCACTCTCCCGCAATGATGTTATGCCATTCATACTTTGTGATGGAGAAAACTTTAAGGCACACCTGCACAGGCTTTTCGCAGGGCCAGGTGCATATTTTCATGTTTGCCGATTCCCACAAGACGAGCAGCACTCCGGGCTTACCCCTGGCCTATTCAGCACCCCCCGCCTCCAGCCCCACATCAGATGGTTGTGGCGATAACAGTTCTGGCCTAGGTGGAGTGTGGTCTGTGTCAACGAAACCTGGTTGTTTGTGCAGAGTCTTTCCTTGTCCTGGAAGGTTGGGTTGTTTGGGAGGATTTTGTTTGCCCTTTGGGGTTGCATTGCTAAAACCACCCAAACAAGAATATGGACTTACCTTTAGTAATTCTGTTTGCAGCCAACGCTAGATGTACCAGATCACTCCATTAACCCAAACGCTGCTGTATCCTGGTATTTTATTTTCTGTTTCCCAGTCAGTTGACAGATGAATTTCCCCCTGAATTAAAGATGCAGTGTCCATCTTTTATGGGAGGGTGGGCAGCACTGGAAGTGATTGAACAATCCCAATGTCATGGTGTTAGCTCTCCAGCCGATAGAGATCTGTTCACCTGGAGAAAATGTCCTCTTTGGCAACTGGACTCTATGGCATTAAAGTCCCTCCCCTCCGTAAATCTCACCCTCCTCATGCTCCGCCCCAAAAATCTCCTGCCGGTGGTGAAGAGGGACCTGGCAACCCTAAAGCACACATGCTTGTTTTTATTTGGCAGCTTTTCCTACATTTTTGGCAAAGTTTTTTTTCCGTCCCCAACTATTGCTGCAGTGTATTATTCTTCAGCCCTTCTTCTATTGACCCGAGGACTATTTTTGTTCTTCCAAGTACAGTCCTTTGCCTTCCCCCCAACCAGTATTATTCAAGACTTGTCAACCAGGAAATCTCTTTTATCTCTTTGCGCTAAAACAATTCCGCAAGAGAATGCCTATCTTGCATGTGTCTCTTAAGCTGCTAACCTATGAATATTCTGCCCATTTGTTTCCTCTAAGAAACAAGAGCAAAAAAAAAATGATTTATGTATTCCTCTGAAGTTAAGAAGCTCCAGATGTTTCCAGTGAAGGGGTGGAAGGAAACCTGTATCAATTAACAATTTTCAAGCGGGTGACTGATTTCTTTTTTTACATTGAAAAAATACTATGTCTGAAATATTGACTAAAAGATAAAAGCTTCAGGTAGAAGATAATTATGTGCCAGCACTGTACAAGAGACAGCGTGTTCCTGAATTCAATAGCTTTACCATATGTCTGTCTTGGTGTGTTTATTTGATATTATGTTCTCCCCTTGAAAAGGGCGAAGTGTCTCAGAATCATAGTCTTTCAGTAGATGATGTGCTGACAATTACTGAAATAGTATAAAACATGGGCAGTCTCAAACCAGGTGCTTTGGTAGTATGGTACCATTTCCTTTTGTGGTTTGTAAGAAGAAGGAAATGCAGACGTTTCCCACTCTTTGCCGCTGCTGCCACCGTTGAGGATGGCCAGAAGTTGGTATTGCAGCTGCTAGCTCAGCACGGGTTAAGTGATACTAGTCAGGTTCCTTCAGTCTGGCTCCTGGGTTTGAGGTGTACCTCCTGCTTATCTGCTGGTCAGATTGATTGCCCATTAGCTCTACTGCACATCTTCTTCCAAACTCAAGTGCCTATCTGGTTGATACTTGCCAGCCCTGACACATAGGTGACTATCACTGCTCCATCTTTTCTGACAGGATCCTCACATAATTTGAATTAATTAACTCCTATTCCTTTCAATAACCATTTTGTTTCACACAGTAGTTGTCAAACAACTACCCGCCTGATCCCCTTGACTCTTATGTAAGGTTATATAAATTACTTCTCTGTCATAAGCTAATACATCCTTTTAAAGTTCCAGATTAATTATCCTTAATTTTTTCCACCGCCTCCACTGTCACTTTTGCCTCTGGCACAAAATTACACCCTTTAATAATGAATATGAAATAGCTATTCTACCTCGTCCTTTTCTCAAGCTCATTTAGTATACTACCACCAGTAGTGTGGGAAGCAGGTTGCTTGAGATCTTGTCCCAGTTACGTCTCTGCTGTGGAGCCATAGCTTCTCCCATAAGAACATCACAGCACTCCAGAAATTAGGGAACCTCAAGAGGAAGCAACTGTGTCTTTCCCTTTACCTATGTGCTTTTGCCTGCCAAACTTTCCAGAAGGGGAAAACACAGAAAAGGGTGTAGTTGTGGCATTTGAGGTAGAAACTACATATTAACTCTTGCATTGTCCTTCTAGCCCTGTCCCGGATGGCCCAGACTAGCCCTGTCTCTTCAGACCTCGGAAGCTAAGCAGGGTTGGCCCTGGTTAGTACTTGGATGGGAGACGATCAAGGAAGTCCAGGCTTGCGACACAGAGGTAGACAATGGCAAACCGCCTCCATTCATCCCTTGTCTTGAAAACCCTATGGGGTCTCCACACGTTGTCTGCAACTCGGTGGCTCTTTCCACCACCAATGTGCTTCTAAACATGTGTCCTACGATTAATGTGAATGATAGGATTGGGGAGGCATTTGCCTGAATGTGCCCAGCAAACACACACTGCTCCTGTGTTAGCATTATGAGGGAAACATGGTATGGGGGGAGGCATACGTTTCCCTTGTAAGGATGCAGTTCATAAGGTGTAGCTTCTCCATGAGAATGCACTTTGACATAGACCTTTAAAAATATTTCATTTAAGAGTAATATATCCCATTCTTGAATCTCAGAGTAGTTTAAAAGAGGCTTCCCATGATCTTGTCAGAGTCGCACCATCTTAGATTAAGTTCTCAGGACCATGTGTTCATTAGCTTTGTACGTCTGACTGAACGTTACTAGTTCTATATTCTTTGGGTTCCCCCCCCCCCGCCATGCCCCTGGGTAGCCCACCCTCTGCAAACTCGTGAATATCTGATTTAAGCTTATCTCCTGCAGTTTTACACGAGGTCTCGATTTTGATTTCCATTATTCATGTTCACCTTGTACAAACTTTTTTTTTTGACTAATTGTTGTTCACAATTATGTCATTAAGCCAAAGGCTCTTAAACCGCTTTACCATTCCAGCTTGGTTTCCTGCATAAACCCGTTTACTTTGATATGCAAATGTGTGTAATTTTGTTTTACTACTTTAGTCCCTGAAGTGCCGTCTCTGAATGTGTAATTACCAGCAGGCCCCAGATGTACCTCGACCAGTTATGTGTCTTATAAAGTCTAAGGCATGTTGTTTCGTACCGAGTTCTTTCGGTTCTGCTCACGCCCAACCGGCCTTGGCAAGCAGGGAATTTTCTTTGGATATCTCTCCTTGTGGATATGGACTGCTCATTGGGTGTCTGTATACCGTTCTCTTCCTCTGTTAAAAACTCTGAGTCGAACACCCTTGGGCTTTGTTTCCCCTAAACACCCAGCGCAGACATAATGCAAGAACTCTTCTTCCCGGCACTCTCTGACGACATAGCTGCCTCTTGTGAGTGTGTTCTTGGCCATCCAAGAATTATGAGTAATTCTGAGTATGTTTCCCCCCCTTGCTTCCTTTCTGTCTTCTGAAGAGAGGGGCAGGCTGTAAAGGTAACACTGGCAAAAGATTATGGGATCTTGGCAGAATCTGGTAGGTGAAACTCCTGACGGTAATGCATTCGTGGGGTCTGCAGACAAAAAACAGGAGGTTTTGGTCTCCTGTTGCTTCTTGTGCAAAATAAAAGACCTTCATTGTATTGTTTTTCATTCAGACCATCACAAACAGAGCACAGCACAACCACAGAGGGGCTGTGTAGTCCAGTCCAGTGGTCCAGTGTGGTCCTTCAGTGCTCACTTATCATCATTCTTATCTAAATTAATGAACACTCTTGAACTCATTTGGTTGACTAGGTTGCCCTTCCATATTTTGAATTTGTGTATGTGTGCATGTGTGTGTGTGTGTGTCAGGAAATACGTATTAGTTTCCAAGGTCAGATACTATACAACTGTACATTATGAGGTGAATGTACATTTATGACGCGAAGGAAATCCCCCCAACCCACAAAATGTGGCGTAATTTGGGGCAATTTGTAATTTCTTTACATTCGGGGCTCTGTTTGTACCATACAATGTACATGTTGCCAGAAATGGTGTTCAGGTGGGCCATTCCACAAAACAAGAGCCAGAACGGAAAAGGAACAAGGTCTACATCTGCAGAACATAATTGACAGGTTCAGAACGCTTGATGGGAGGAGACCCAAGGTTGGGGGTTACAACAAGTGAGAGGCGATTGTTCAAGTAGGGGGGTCCCAGGCCCTGAAGGACATTAAAGATAATAATCTGCACATTCAGTCTGGAAACAGGTAACTGGTGTAGCTGTCACAAAATTTGGCATGGTACGCACATGTTGTACCATGCATGGCAGATTAGCAGCCCCGTTTTGCACTAATTGAAGTTTTGTGGGGTTATCTTTGAGGGCAGCCTTATGAAAACTGCGTACAGCCTCTTGGAAGACATGTTCACCCGCAGCTGCAGTTTGCTTGGACTGTTAGGTACGTTTTAGAGTTGAGGATCATGAAGTCTCAGGGGCGGAAATCTGTTTAGTTCCTAAGGTTAGGTGAGCCGGCCTACCAGCATGGGAGCAAACAATGAACGAAATGTGACTCAGCCTTATATTTTCTTCTCGCCTCCCCTTCCTGCCCTTAGGTCCGCATGAGCTCATGCGCCCCCGTTGTCTCCTTCCGTTCCAAAGTGACTCAGCATTGCCCTCCTCCCCTCAATAATTAAACGGTTGCCGATTTGTAGGGCTCCAATTCCCCCCCACACACACATTTTATTTTCTGATTTGCTTCCTTGCATCTGGAGACAAAAATGGATTTAGCGGGGAAGTCTTATTTTGTCTTTCGTTCTCCCCGAGGAGGCCTGAGCTGGACAACACCCCCCCCCCATCTTGATGACCAGAACTTCATCCGTCTGACACAGTTTAACGTTGTCTTGGGTGGAGCAGTTTTGTTTCAGTGATGATTCAAAACTGTGGGCTGTTTTTCAAGAATGAGAGTCACGGCGGAAACGTTCGTTCGTGTATTGGGGATAAATCTTGTTGTTAGGGCAACCGGCACGGCTGCTTGCTGCATGCCTATGCGCTTTCTGTGTGGCAGACTTTTGCAGTGTAGCCGGCGCATACGTTACGAGAGTATAGCTCCTCCTGTTTATCCCTTTTAAATATTCATGATGACATTTTAATGTATAATTTTCCAAGGCTGAGTAAATAAGATTTTAATCTAGTTTAGAATGAAGCATTTAGCATTAAGTGATAGGCCTTTTCAGATGACTTAATTTTTTCCCCCTTAGTGCAATCCTGGTGAGACATGCTGAACAGGGCATTAGTAGAAGATCTAAAATGCCTGGCAGATTCATAGGGGAGCAGCAATCCTTCAGATGCCATGTAATAACTGTCAATTTTTGCATGAAAAACAAATTGCCCTGAAAGGTTTCTAATCATTTTGAATAACACCTCCTTTTCTCTTTGTTACTCTCTTCCTTAAAGGTTTCTGGATAATATTTTTCTGTTCTTTCACCAAGGAGCTTAGGCCAGTAGACATGGTATTCTTTTCTTCTTGTAATTTTTCCTCACAATAGCCTTGAAAGGTAAGTTAGACTGAGTGAGAGTGTGATCAGGCCAAGGTTGAGGTTCATGGATGAGTGGGAGATTTGGTCCCTAGTCTGAATCTGACACGGTAGCTGAAATATCCCGAATGTAGTTCCCAAAGAGACCGGTGTGTTTCCTGGAACCTGCTGGGCAGGTGTGTCAGAGCTGCATGCCCTGAATCTGGTATTGAACACCGACTTCCTTATGTCTTAGGGCTTGGACTGCCAAAAAAACAAATCAGTGGGTTCTAGATCAAATCAAGCCTGAACTGACCCTAGAAGCTAAAATGACTAAACTGAGGCTGTCGTATTTTGGTCACGTCATGAGACGACAAGAGTCACTGGAAAAGACAGTCATGCTAGGAAAAATTGAGGGCAGCGGGAAAAGAGGAAGACCCAACAAGAGATGGATGGACTCAATAAAGGAAGCCACAGCCTTCAAGTTGCAAGATCCGAGCAAGGCTGTCAAAGAGAGGACATTTTGGAGGACTTTCATTCATAGGGTCACCATGAGTCGGAAGCGACTTGACGGCACTTAACACACACACACACACACACACACACACACACAGGGCTTGGTAACCTCTTGGTGAAATTTGTACTCAAAATATCACCAGCAAGGATCATAGAATCATAGAGTTGGAAGGGACCACCAGGGTCATCTAGTCCAACCCGCTTTGCAATGCAGGAAATTCACAACTACCTCCCCCCCCACACCCCCAGTGACCTCTACTCCATGCCCAGAAGATGGCCAAGATGCCCTCCCTCTCATGATCTGCCTAAGGGCATAGAATCAGCATTGCTAACAGATGGCCATCTAGCCTCTGCTTAAAAACGTCCAAGGAAGGAGAGCTTACCCCCTTCCGAGGAAGCCTGTTCCACTGAGGAACTGCTCTAACTGTTAGAAAGTTCTTCCTAATGTTTAGACGGAAACTCTTTTGATTTAATTGCAGTGTGTAACCATTCTGCAGGAAGACCTCAATTTGCTACCACGTTTCACCCGTACTAGAATTTCCAGTGTGGTTTCACACTAAGGCTGGTAAAGACCCAGGTTCAAATGCCCGCTGTGCCACAAAACTCACTGGGTGACCTTGGGCCAGTTATCTCCCTCTCTCTCTCTTTTTCTCTCTCGGTCTCATCTATCTGACAGGGTTGTTCCGGGATGTAGAGTGGAAACACAACTACCTGTGTTGCCCGGAGGAAGGGCGAGATAAAAACAGACAGGATAATTTATCTTGAAACTGGCAGCTCTGTCAAACTGGAATATCATTGTGAAATTTCCAGCAGTAATTGTACTGGAATCAGCTGTGCTTTTATATAATCTGATGTGTAGTCGACCAGGAAGTACATCAGTATCTTCGGCGCTTTAACAGTTAGCACTACACTGTTGAAACCCCCTAGTCTGTGGACCCTTTCCTGTCTCTTCTGGCTTGCCAGCCAGAGGTATGGATTTTCACAAAAGCTTTTGGCTTCTGATCCACTTCAAAGAATTTCAAGAAGACCTGAGAATCAGATCCCTTCGTAAATCTCACTTTAAGCCTCCTAATTATGGGTGTTCAACATTTCCAGTTTCTGAAGAATGCGTCTTTGCCTCAAGTAACCTTGAGGATGATAATGGAAGATTTTTTTAGTTCTCTTGTGTATCTTAACACTGATCAGAACAGTCTGAGAAAGGGGCGTGATGCAAAGCTTGAGAGCCCCTGAGTAACCTTTTGAATTAAGGTCTGGCAGGCGCTGCTGTGTTATGCAAGCAGATGGCACGTTTATCACCAAGCTTAGATAAAGGATGAACTATATGGGCTGCTAATGGGACCTTGTACAGATCTGCTATCAAGCTCCAGTAGCCCTTGGCTAAGATAAGACGACCATCCCAACATTTCTTCGATGCAGCAAGGGCAAATGTTTGGTTGCACATAACATTTTGAACACTACACTGCAAAATTAAATGACTTCCAGCCCTTGGCCTCCCTTCCCCCTCTCAAATAATTTTAAATGCTCAGCTGCCCAACCATGTGTAATATGGCCTTCAGGCTGGAAAACAGTTGACAGCATCCAAGTCATATGAGCGGAGCAACGTTGAATGGAGAGTTCTGATGGCCACTTCGTGTGCACAAGAGGGGCCGTCTTCTGCCACAATGCAGTGAGGCTATCTTTATTTCCCAGATCTGCTACACGTACAAGTTAACTACTTCTTTCTGAGAATGCAATGGGCTGATAAATGCTCAGCAATGGGCTGATAAATTTTTAGGGGACACGTCTTATTTAGTATTACATTTCTATCATTTTTCCCCCATTGGGGAAGTGGTGGCAGCTTGCACACATTCTCAGAAGGTCTCCCAGCTAAGCACTGACCATACCCAAACAGTCTTAGGAAATATAGGAAATGTAAGCTTTTACAGTTGAGCAGAACCCTTCAGGCACAAGTAATAAGGAAACACAGAGCCCTAGACAAATTAAAAATAATGCTTATATATTTGTACATTGTAGCAATAATTTTTAAGAGAAATAGGACTATCAGTGTTATAATTTATATTTAAATCCTTTGACTGAAGAAGAGTTCTGTTCTACTCAGCAGCTGACCCTTCAACCGTATGGCCATTAGTTGATCCAAATGCAACCCGTTGCGTCTCTTTTGTGCTGTTTTTAGGTTTGTAGGACCAATCTGGCTCTTAAAGCTGTGTGGACGCAGTCTGAACTTTCTGCAGCAGCTGCTGGCATGGCTGAGTGAACAAGCTGATGTCAAACTAAAAATCTAAGCTTTACAAGCAGCTGCCGTCAGGGTTGCCAGCTCCAGCTTGGGAAATTCCTGGAGATTTGGGGCAGAGTCTGGGGAGGGTAGAGTTTGGGGACGGGGCTCAGCAAGGATGCGATACTGTACAATCCACCTTCCAAAGCTGCCCACTTCCTCCAGGGGAACTGATCCCTGTGGTCACTTGTAATTCTGGGAGGACCCCAGGGCCCACCTGGAGGATGGCTGCCCTAACCACAGTAGAGTTTCAAAGGTGCAGGTGTGGTTCTGCTAATGCATAAGCTGAGCTTAACAGAATTGCCTCCTAAACCTTTGCATCATATTCACAAAGGCATTCCTGCTTCTCTCCAGTGAAAATTCGAACCTGACGGACATTTTGTAATTTCCCTAAGCGATGCCTCACAATGACACCTGTTAGAAAAGGCAGGCGGGCAGCTGCTCCCCCAGCGGAGCCAGTCACAAATCCCAAACTATTTGCCTTGACCAAGGCACACATGGTCTGGTATTCTTGTCCGTTAGCAGCAATTTGTGATCTAGGCATACCAGCGTGAGCTCCCTAGGATTAAAGTGACTGCCAATATCAGTTTTTTGAATCTTTGACCTTGACCGATGGCGGCCTTTCCTGTTGAGCCTGCAGAGTCGGTATCCGTGGCTGTGCCTCTGATAGCTTCTCTGCACGATTTTCTATCATCGGCTGTGTTTTTATCATTTCCTGCCCTGGGTCGGAGAAATCTAATTACCTTTTCCACCGCCGGCCCTCTTTCCCCTGCATGTCTGCATTTGTTTCAAGAGACACCTCTCCCATGACATACACCACCCTTGTTCTCTCAACACAGCCTTTGGTCTTCTCTCCCTTTGAATATGTTTATGTGGATATTGTAAAATCAAAAATACCAGGGGCTAAGAGGATGCTTGAGCTGCGGTATGAATTTGTGACTTCTAAAGAAAGTCTGTGGGCAGGCGTGCAGGAAAGTTAAAATTTTAATTTTGAACTGGCGTGTGCTTTCAAAAAGAAAAAGCATGTCCAAGCCTGAAAAAGCATGTCCAAGCCTGAAGCTTAACAGAAGAATGACAACCTGGAGAATGAGGGCTCGTTCCAGGTTTTGGTTCCTGGAGCTCCCTTCCTCTTATCTGACTGCCGCCACGTCATCCTGCTTACACCCCCCTGCCACTCTCCCATGGCCCACCTCTGCATTCCCCCACCACCACGGTTGCTTGTTTGCCAGTCCTCCCAGTTCTCACATGCTCTTCCCTGACAGCGAAGAAGAAGAGTTGGTTTTTATATGCCAACTTCCTCTACCACTTAAGGGAGAACCAAACCGGCTTTCAATCACCTTCCCTCCCCACAACAGACACCCTGTGAGGTAGGTGGGGCTGAGAGAGCTGTGACTAGCCCAAGGTCACCCAGCTGGCTTCGTGTGTAGGAGTGGGGAAACCAACCCGGTTCACCAGATTAGTGTCCATTGCTCATGTGGAGGAGTGGGGAATCAAACCCGGTTCTCCAGATCAGAGTCTACTGCTCCAAACCACTGTTCTTAACCACTACACCATGCTGGGCTTTGCATGCAGATGGGAGCGCCACTGCCAGCAATGAGTTAGGGCTGCTATGTCCACCCACATGCCCTTCCCCCACAAGCACTGGGCAGGATGAGCAGTCAGGAGAGTGGGTATTGGGATGGCTTACAAGGGAGCAATGGGCAGCAGAGGAGCTGTCCAAGTGTGTGGGTGGGCAGCAGCAACGGGGCCCCGCCGAAAGCTCTGGGAATCGGCAGCTGCCCCCCCCCCAAGGTATGCAGACTCCAGCCCCGACGAGAGCAAGGAAGGCTGCTCGCGAGGTTTAAGAGGGGCCGGTAGGAGAGGCTTCCCTGGCTGAAGAGCAACAGCAAGCCCTGGCAGATCATATCGGGCAGAGCTTGACAAATCCCAGGCGCCAGGTTGCCATGGCGGCTAGAAATTTCACTGTGGCGCTTAGTATTTTTTTTGTGGTAGCAATAGCTAGCAAATGTGGTCATACATAACCCTGAAGGCTGAAATCCAAGTCCGGTGCCTAAATTTTTGAGCTGCCTTCTAGACCCAAAGAAACTTGTCAGCGCCACGTATAGGAAGCAGTAAGAGGTGACTGATTCTTCCTGATCACCTGATATCCAACCCAGGTGCGTTCTGCCCAGAGATATCTACCTGCCAGCTTGACAAGCCTGCAGTTTCTCCCAGCCCAGTTGTTCTGGTGATCTTCCTCTTTGGTGCTTAATGGAAGAAACGGCCTATATCTATTCATTTACTTTCTTGTAGCATAGGAAGGTTTTGTGAATTACGGTTACATCTGTGTAATGTTTTAAGAAACTTGATAACAATCTTGAGAAAGGCTAAACTGACTTACAGTTTCACCTGAATGCCAGATTCAGATTTTTTTTTTTAAAGAGTCCATAAATCCTTTGAAAAATATGCACATTAAAAAACGGTATTCAGTTATCTACGAATGTGGGGGGTTGGCATTTTAAAGTTTTCAGATTCAAAATCCGGATGTTTCAAAGTGCAACAACGTAAGGGTACAGGTTTTGGATTTCAAATACAAATTTTGCATGTTGAACACAGCTCATTTGTCAAAGTGGGAAGAGTATTTGAAATACTCTCAGTATTCCTATTGGCCCTGATCCTGAAACGGATCTTTCCATCAGAACCTGATCCTGGTGCTGTCTGCTGTAGTTCACAATGATGTTGTTTTTCAAAGGGACAGCTGTCTTCTGTAGCAAAAAATAACTCAGATCCTTGTAGCATAGTGAAGACAGAGGCTGTAGCCCTAAGGACACTTTCCTGGGAATGAGCTCCGTTGAATAACTTTGGGACTTAGTTCTGAGTAGACCTGCTTAGATTTGCTCCTTTACAAGTTTATTGTGGCGTAAACATTCACGAATGAACCCTTCTTCAGTGAAGAAGAAGAGTTAGTTTTTATATGCCGACTTTCTCTACCACTTAAGGAAGAATCAAACCGGCTTACAATCCCCTTCCCTTCCCCTCCCCACAACAGACACCCTGTGAGGTAGGTGGGGCTGAGAGAGCTGTGACTAGCCCAAGGTCACCCAGCTGGCTTCATATGGAGGAGTGGGGCATCCAACCCGGTTCACCAGATTAGCCTCTGCTGTTCATGTGGAGGAGCGGGGAATCAAACCCGGTTCTCCAAATCAGAGTCCACCACTCCCAACCACCGCTCTTAACCACTGCACCTCACTGGCTCTCAGTGGATGAATGAAGTGCATGTATATACCATATGAGCAGCCAGTTCCTGAGTTCCAGGCTGAAAAGTGCTCAGAAAGAGCGCAAGTGGCTGTGCCAGTGGCCGGGCTGCTTGCGCCGGCGCCCGGGCCACTTGAGGCACCGTGAGGCAGGAACATTGGCATTGGGGTGCTCACGCTGGCCTCCCTTGTGCTACCGTGACAGCGCAGCCCAGGGACGCCGGACTGGCCTCCTGCCGGCGTCCCCCTGGTGCAAATGCCCGCGCCGGCATCCCAGGGGGCATTCCTGGGGCATTCCAGTAGGCAGCTTCATGACCCATTTCAGGCTGGGAACACCCCACTTTGAAACAGCGTTGCTGCGACAGCTTTTTGCTGGCGCAGTCTCACTGTTTTCAATGGGGCAAAATGCCCCATTAATTTTATTTTTTTTAAGGCTTTTTTAAGCCTTTAAGCGGCCGGGGAACGGCTTTGGGGCAGTGCCTCGGCTACGCCGTCTCTTGGCCGCTGCAAAGCTCAGGAATGAGCTGTTACTGAGAAGGACGGTGAACCTGAATGTAAGATGACTCCTCTAAAACAAGTTTTATTCCAAGATTATTATTTTTTTACTGGACATAGCTATAACTTGTTTGCACATGTAAGATGACCCCGATTTATGGCATAACTGAAGTAGGGGAGCTCGCCTTGCATTAGAGTAAACGCTGTGTCTATATAAATAACACAGAGACCCAAATAAAATTTGTTATATAAGCACAAGGGCCAAAAGGCTATGCAATGCTTAGAGTAATAATAGGTCTGCAATATTTGCATCCAGAGCCAAAGATAAGAACAAAGCAGTCCACTCCCAACAGTAGATGTTGTTGAAACAGTGATCTTCCTATCGATAGCAGGCTAGTTTTAACGCCTGTTGTGGGAATTTTTTTTTTTTAAATCTAAACTAAGCAAAATCAAATTCTAGCTCAAAATGGCAATTTCCTCTTGGAGGTCTTTTATTCAACTAGAGGTGACTTTGAGGTCAGCAGCAGAGCAACTGGACAGACCGAAACATTTTCTCACTAGTTTTTGAAAGCTGCTGTTTGTAATGTCAGATTGCGTTAGGGATGCCAGACTCCATGTGGGACCTGGGGATCCCCCGGAATTGCCGCTCATCTCAAGACTACCCAGATGAGTTCCCCAGGATAAAATGGATGCTTTGGAGGGTGGACTCTTGTAGCCCTGTACCCCACTGAGGCCCCATCCTCCCCAGGGTCAATCCCCAAATCTCCAGGAATTTCTCAACCTGGGTCTGGCAACCTCCCCCCGCAATCTAGGCAAACCTAGATTGTGTCCTTTAATTATCATGTGCCAGGGTGGTGTAGTGGTTAAGAGGGGTGGTGTGGAGCGGTGGACTCTGATTTGGAGAAGCGGGTTTGATTCCCCACTACTCCACCTGAGCGGTGGAGGCTAATCTGGTGAATTTGATTTGTTTCCCCACTCCTACCCATGAAGCCAGCTGGGTGACCTTGGGCTAGTCACAGCTCTCTCAGCCCCACCTACCTCACAGGGTGTCTGTTGTGGGGAGGGGAAGGAAAGGTCATTGTAAGTCGGTTTGATTCTTCCTTAAGTGGTAGAGAAAGTTGGCATATAAATACCAACTCTTCTCCTTCTCTCTGCCAACACTGCCATTCACCATTCTACACAGGCAATGTGAGTATGTACACACACACACACACACACACACACACACACACACACAACTTCAGGTGAATGAGCCCCAATGGTATGGCTGATGTTATTAGGTCCTGGATTAGGTCTAGATGAAGGGATATGGCGTCAAACCAGGCACCCACTTAGTGATGTTTTAAATCATCCTTTAAAACCAGATCTCTGCAGTATCATATCATAAAATTTATTGCGGTCTTTGACCAGTGTAACAAAAGTTATAACAAGATTTTACAAAGGTTCCAGATTTAATCTCTGCAGTAACTTTGCCAGTTCTTTAGCTTTTCCTTGGAGATTTGTGACTCACTTCTTGGGCCTTGGTTTTTGGGTGGACAGTGAAGGCTCATGGTCTCCACAACAAGAGTTGTAACCTGGAATTACTGAAATTAAGCAGCTGTGCAGTGAGTCCTCAAAAACTGAAAGCTCAGGCGGAACCAAATATTAATCTGATGGCAAACTGCAGAAATGCTCTTCTACTTGGTTAGCTGTCTACATGGTGCAGGCACTATTTATATAATTCAAGCACATTATATCCATGCCAGGGAAAAACCCTAATTTTGGGGCGAAGAAGGCCCCTGACATGATGAAGGACCATGGCATGTCTTCTCAACAGCAACTGTGCCTTCAGGCGAAGTGTCTTGGAGGGGGAACGAGGCAGTAACACACCAGAACCGTAGCAGCACCAAAGATAATAAAACCTATGCCCTTAACTTGCAACATTTTCTGGATGTGTGGTCCCCACTGATTATTTAAGTAGTAATGCTTAAGTTGATGAATCTGGCTAACCTTTCTGCCCTAACTAAAAGCCAACTGAATTCTCTTGATTAAGAAAATTTGATACTAGAGAAAGGATGGTTAAAACGATTGCACTTCGTTATTTCTGCATCAGTATCTGTCCGACCACATTTCACATTGTCATCCAGTTGCAGAAAACCATAAATCATGGAAGAGCCAGCACATCTGAACTTTCAGGCACCCTTTTAAACTCTCGGCTATTTTGTATGCTGCCCAAATTTCAGTAATGACTTCTTTGTCACTAGTAATTCCTTTCAACAATAGGTCTCTCCCGACATTCAGAAGAAAAATGCACTCCATTTGCCCCTCAGTGTCTTGGCAGCCTCTTTTATAGATTTCTGCAAACTCCAAGGGGGTGGGTTAAGACCTTCCAGGGTAGTCCGTATTGTGTTTGTGTGACTCTTAAAATTTTACAGCTGCCTTTCTTCTGGGTGATTACATAAAGGCACTGGGAGAGTTGGAGAGAGAGAGAGAGTCTTTCATTGTCACCCTCTCTAGGGAATAAGTAATTTTTAGGGTTTTCAAATTGTCTCGTACTGACAAAAGAGAAATAGCAGTGGCTTTTTAAAAAATTTAGTCGAGCCGTGGTGGTGGGGATCCAAACTGCCTGAGCTTTTAAATGGAACTGAATTCCTTCACAGCGTCCTGCTTCCAATGCACAGTGCTCAAAACAAAAGAAAACCCTTTCGTGCACTATGGGAAGAGAAAGTCACTGGATTACTTCGTGACCGGGTTGTGGTTCTGAGGTCCAAAGCCCCCAGCAGATTCTCGTGGTGGGCTTGAACTTTTGCATCTGCTGCCTTACCACATTTCCTCATACCTGCTACTTCTTCTTATCCCTGGTACCACATTTATTTCTTTAGCAATGTGCATCAGTCCAAGTGGCCTTCTTCCATAAGCAAGATATGCTTGGGGGGGGGGGGAGGAGAGTTGGTTTTTATACTCAACTTTTCTCTATCTTTAAGGAGTCTCAAAGCTGCTTACAACTGCCTTCCCTTCCCCCCCCCCACAACAGGCACCTTGTGAGTTAGGTGGGGTTGAGAGAGTTCAGAGAGAACTGTGACTAGCGCAAGTTCACCCAGCAGGCTGCATGTGGGAAAGCTGGGAATCGAACCCGGTTCTCCAGATTAGTGTCCGCTACTCATGTGGAGGCGTGAGGAATCAAACTCAGTTCTCCATGTTAGAATCCGCTGCTCTTAACCACTACAACACACTGCCCCTGCTAGTTCCAGGCATTTGGGGGGTGGGGACTGATGTTATCGTTGAGGGGAACCAGGAACCCCGTGGAAAGCAAATGGATGAATAAGGGGTAGCACAGTCAAGTACCTAATATTTATGTTTTTGATGGGCTTTGCATGGGTCCACCCTGAACACTGAATACTCAGTAGTACCAAGGTCCATCAAGTCCAGCAGTCTGCACAGTGGCCAACCAGGTGCCTCTAGGAAGCCCACAAACAAGACGACTGCAATAGAAATGCTTTACAATTTTGCTCCTCTGATCCTGGAGAGAATAGGTATGCATCATGACCAGCATCCATGTTTACTAATAGCCATGAATAGCCTTCTCCTCCATGAACATGTCCACTCCCCTTTTAAAGCCTTCCAAGTTGGCATCCATCACCACATCCTGGGGCAGGGATTTCCACAATTTAACTATGTGTTAACTAGTACTATGCATTTAACTAGTAGTGTTAGATCTCCAAATGCAAAGCTGATGCCTTCTGCTCAGTGAAAAAGCCAGGAATGGTCCCTCCCCCCTTTCACCACCCCAGAAGATGCTACGCTGAAGGGTATGGCATCTGTATGTGCCCTGTGGGAAGGGTGCTGTAGAAGGAGGGGAATTAGGTGAGTGAAAAAGCAGGCAGGATGCAACGCAAATAGCTTTAATCCTTAGAACATTTTCGTGCATGGTGTTAAAACTGGTTTTGGCATTTCGTTCCTCTGTGACACAAACAGAGGATCTACAGCCAGGTTAAAAATAACCCTGTTCTGCTTTGTGTCTTGCGTCAACCGTATTTGCTGTTTGCCCAAGAGGGGCTTGCTGGCTCTTAGAAGCTGCAGACTGGCTGCTGTCATTGAACCCAGTGCCTTTTTTTCCTGTTTATTGTGCTGAAGGTGGGCCTTGGTTGTCATGTGTGAACACCCCCTTAGGTATTGTTTGTGCATCTTGTAGTATGGTACACACAGATTTCATTTAAAATGAGTGGGGGGGGGGCTGCACAAAGAAGTGCAGTTCCTGAGCCCCCCCTTTTTTTGACTAGCTTAGCAACTATTCTCTATTCCTCAGCAGACCTGGCGTAATTGATTTCTCAAACAATATGTACAAATTAATTGAAATCCGTATTGAGCTCTCATCCACAGTGTAAATACATTGCTCTGATTGCAGATTGAATTAGCCTGAAATCCAGCATCTGATTGTGGTTAAGATAACTAAAGAGATGTCTGGCTAATTTAATTGACAAGATTGTAACTGTCAGAAAGGGCCCTTACTTTCATGTTGGAAGATTAAAATAACGAATAGTGAATCACCTCTGCCTTAGAGATGTTGGGGGAAGGGAGATGATGAAGGCTGGCAACCATATTGATGGTGGGATTGCTTTTGAAGAATATGTTAGGGCTGGAGGCAACTAAGGCAGGGTCTGGCAAGCTGAAAAGAAGCAGGCAGGCAGAGGGGAGTGAAGCAAGACAAGGAAGCAAGCCCTTGGTCTTCTCTGGAGTGGGAGATTGCTCTTCTTTGAGTCAGGCTGACATGTGAGGGTCCGGCTGTGTTCAGACAACCAAACAAACCATCGTTTGTTCCGAGAATAAGCCTTGGAAGTCGCCTGGCTCATGCCTTCCTTTTCTTCCTTTGCTTTTGGCTTGTAGATCAAAGACATTCCTGGTATCAGCTTAAATTGTGGTTTGGAATCCTGGTTCATGGGGGGAAATGAACCCACGGAGGCTCAGACCATAATGTGAAACCGTGGTTTAATTGAATGGAACATAGGCCTCTTCACTAACTGTGGCTAGTTTGTGCCCATCAAACCAGGATTTGAAACCTCAGGTTTGTGTTTTAACCACTACTTGTCTTCTTACCAATGGTTTTGCACGGTGTATGGATGAGACCATCCTGGCTTAAACCTGGCTTGTTTCCCAAAGGCCTGGAGATCTCCCAGACTTACAGCTGATCTCCAGACAACAGAGATCAGTTCCTCGGAGAAAATGGCAGCTTTTGAGGGTAGACTCCTTGGGCATTATACCCCACTGAGGTCTTGTCACTCCCCAACCCCATCCTGCCTGGGCTCAAGGACTTTTCCAACCCAGAGCTGGCAACCCTACAATGAAACCAGGAATTGAATGATTGGCTGTGAGCTAAACCCTAGTTTCATAAACCAGGTAAAGGTCCCCTGTGCAAGCACCGGGTTGTTCCTGACCCATGGGGTGACAAACATCCCGACGTTTACTAGGCAGACTTTGTTTACTGGGTGGTTTGCCAGTGCCTCTCCCATAATACTAGAACACGGGGTCCTCTGCTAAAGCTGGAGGGTGAGAGATACTTCCTTTTATCTGTTTTGGATCTCTCACCCTGCAGCTTTTTTCACACAATGCATAGTTAAATTGTGGAACTCCCTGCCCCAGGATGTGGTAATGGCTGCCAGCTTGGAGGGCTTTAAGAGGGGAGTGGACATATTCATGGAGGAAAGGGGTATTCATGGCTATTAGTTAAAATGGATACTAGTCATGCTGCATATCTATTCTCTCTAGTATCAGAGGAGCATGCCTATTATTTTGGGTGCGGTGGAACACAGGCAGGATGGTGCTGCTGCAGTCGTCTTGTTTGTGGCTTCCTAGAGGCACCTGGTTGGCCACTGTGTGAACAGACTGCTGGACTTGATGGGCCTTGGTCTGATCCAGCAGGACCTTTCTTATGTTCTTATGCCTTCCCCAGTCATCCAGCAAGCTGGGTACTCATTTTACCAACCTCGAAAGGATGGAAGGCTGAGTCAACCTTGAACCGGCTATCTGAAACCGACTTCCATCAGGATCGAACTCAGGTCGTGAGCAGAGCTTGGACTGCAGTACTGCAGCTTACCACTCAGCACCATGGGGCTCCTAGTTTCATAAACTAACCATAACTAAAACAAGCCATGGTTTTGCATTGTGGCTGAACCAAGCCAATGAGTTGCTTGTTCTGATTTGGATGCCACACCAAATTGCTGCAAACCAAGAGGTCCTCAATATATGAGTCAAATGGGGGGGGGAGAGTTGATGTGGGAACTTGAGTACTTGTGAGGTTCATTCATATCTGAAGAATCCGAACACTTTCTAAGCTGTCAAAATCTCCCCCTCCCATGTCTTATAGAATAATACCATTTCACTTTGTTTGTTGGTTGGTTGATGAGAACTAATGAAACATAGATGTGTGCTGTCTCTTTTCATTCATCATAAAAAAGTGAATTCTGAATTTTTTAAAAACTGACTCACTGTTACTTATTTACAAGACCAGAATCGTTTGCTCACGGTAAGATATTTCAGTAACCTGTTCTGAGGTAGAACATTACATTTATGAATATTCCGTTAGGGGATGATTCATTGCTACTGCTATTTTCTGAACAGTGGGACTTGAGTGACTCATGACAATAATAAACTATTGGATTAAAACAGAAGTAGCTCATAAATAGAAGCATAGAGTTTATGGCCGGGTTAATATTCTTTTTGAATTTTGAAAGATCAGATTGACAGCAAAGCTAGTTGAGTGGGTTGAGTGTTTTGATCTATATTTGGGACGGGGAGTTTTTTAAAGTCCTCATTAAACAATAGATTCTTCGAATTACCTCGGGTGAGTCATGATCCATCAGCCTCAGTTCTCTTATTGGAAAGCGGTCATACTAATGAATAAAAACGACCATTACCTAACAAGCTGTTTGTTTTCTATTTTTTCAGTTGAAACCATATACATAGCCCTGCTGAATCAAACTCGCGGTCCATCTAATGCGCAGCCCTCTTTCCAACGTGGCTAGTTGGATGTTCCAAAAATCCTTTAAGCACAACAGTGGCCCTTAACCTTGGTGACTAAATGGAATCTCCATGTCTGGAGGCAGCGTGCCTCTGAATAACTTGTTGCTACCTTCCAGCAACTGGCATTCAAAGATGCACTGCCTCTCAACGTGGAGGTTCCATTTGGTCCTCATCCCTAATAGCCATTGATAGACCTATCCTCTGTGGATTTGCCTGATTCCTTTTCCAAGCCATCTAAACTAGTGGCCGTCTCTACATCCTAAGTCCCACAGAGCTCATTTAGTTTACTCACTCCCCAAGTTAGCTTTTCAAGCAGTTTGCTAGACATCTAGAAATCCACTTTCCCCTTCTCCTTTCACAGTTTTTGAAAGCTTTTCCTTTTCATCCTTTATTCCGATATTCTCTTCTTGGCACAGAAACCCCAGCAGACAGAGGCAAGTTGGCAAGGCTGTTCGTAGCTCTGCTGTCGAAGATGAATGGTTTCTTACAAACAAATAAACAAAAAAATCCAAGATGTTGAGGTTGCCCTTCTTTGGCAATTCTGTTTGCTAGTTTGGCAATAATCCTGAACTGTTTGGAGGCTGTGAGCGTCCTTCTGAACCAACGCATGTGTGCCAAGTGGGCAACAAGCCAACGATCAGGCTCTACATGAAAACATGGTTTAGAGCCAAGAATGCTTAGCAAACAAACATCAGTTTGATTGAACTACAGTTATTTTAGTCTAGGTGAAACTTGTATTATCTGCAGAGTAGATAACTTGTAGACTTCCAGACGTAGGACCCAGTTCAAATATTTGCTCAAGACACGGGCTTGTCAGTTGGCCTTGGTCAAGTCATAAAATCTAAGCCTCCGACATATGTTACTGAGGCATGAGCTGCTTCACATGTACCATTATCCACCTGTGGTTGCTGCTGGAAAGCACTGGGCAGTTCTGGTGATCTACGCCGGGAACAGTGTTTCAACTTCTCTTCTGCACATGCTGATTCAATCTTGTGAAGGGTTAATATGTCAACATCAGCTCCCCAGAGGAATGGTAGCACAGGTGTGCTAAAGGATTTTTATGGGATTGTACAGAGAAGGACAGTTTCAATAATACCCTATACTGGGTGATGGCTAGTATTTGGAACTGACTTTGGGTACTCTCACACATGCCAAATAATGCACTTTCAATCCACTTTCAATGCACTTTGCAGATGGATTTTTACTGTGTGACAGCAAAATCCACTTACAAACCATCGTGAAAGTGGATCGAAAATGGATTATTCAGGATGTGTGAAAGTGCCCTTTGTGAAAAGCAGACCAAAAGGCAACAGATGCAATGTGGACTCTGCAGTTCAGATGCGCATTGGATTGTGTATCTACCTCCAAATTAAATGCCTATGCAGATGTACCCAGACGATGTTTTGTGTATCTGGGTTAAAACAACCCAGTTGCTCCAACTCGGCAAGGAAGAGCCGTGAGCAGAAATAGCCTCTGTGTAATTGAGGCGGATGCTCATCTGGATTTGTATCTGGAGTAATGGTCAGTTGAGCCCCATTAAACTGGGTGGAAGAGCCTTTGGGTGAGGTACACATGTCCATCCAGGGAGGGCCAACAGTGGTTATCACACAACTGCTTGCCTGTGTCTAGAGCTGAACTGAGACCAGTGGTCTAGGAGATAGCTCCATAAGATGTCCACCATTACTATGGCAGCAGCTTCCTATACTTGGCTTTGCCTGCCTCCTATTTGGCATCGTACATGTTCTTGTGGGCTCCAGATAGTGAGAAAGCACTCATCTAGATTATTTGTTTGTTGTTGCTGCTGCTTTAAAAAACAAACAAAAAAACCCCCCAATGCCTCCCTTCAAGAATGAAAAATCAGTTAAATTGCGGTAGTCTTGAATCTGCTCCAAGTTAGATTGCTACACAACTCTTATTACTTTAGCTGCTTTCTTTCCTTTTAATTTTTTTTTAATTTTGCCTTTTATGTTGGAATCATGAAATTATCAAGCTGATCCAGGGACTGTGTGGTATGAATGAATGGAAGAGAGAAAGACAGACAGAAAGAAAGGATTGATGCAAAATCCTTTTTGTAGTGATCGGGCTAAGCTCTAGAATTCCAGCCTCTACGGCCTGATCCTATGGGAAATTCTCCTGCACCACCCTTGTTGAAATGAAGGGAAGCCCTGTGCCAGGCCAATGAAGGTAATCCTGCCGCCTTGAGTAAAAGTTCTGTGGAGTAAGGGGGTTGTGAATTTCTGCAACCTAGAAATAATTTAAGGAAGCGCCATCCAGTTCTTTTGTGTAAATCCGGGTGACAGAGGGATACCTCAGTACTAATCAGAGGGCCAGGTCAGATGTTACTTATTGGGAGGAGGTCAATCCCGGGTTTCCAAACAGCCTTGCTCGTCTGAATGTCGCGCCTTCAGCAGTGCTAAATGGAAGATCTGGACATTTACCCTACCCCAAAAGACTTTGCTCATGTAACATGAATAAAATTTATACGCTTTCTCACACGATGCTGGAGCATCCCCATTTCAAACTCCTACGTGACCAATGGATCACTCCTATTTTAACGAAATTACCTGCCCCCGTAACAGATGATAAAATAGTCATAAGAATATAAGAAAAGCCATGCTGGATCAGACCAAGGCTCATCAAGTCCAGCAGTCTGTTCACACAGTGGCCAACCAGGTGCTTCTAGGAAGTCCCCAAACAAGACGACTGCAACAGCATTGTCCTGCCTGTGTTCTAAAGCACCTAATATATTCAGCATGCTCCTCTGATCCTGGAGAGATCCCCTTTTTGCTGGTGGATAGAGATCCAAGTATTAACATTGGTAGTGGCCAAGTATCTCTCCACCGTATTTTCATTAAAGAAATAGAAAAATAAAAAAGCTCCCTATAAACTGCTCAAGACCAGTGGGTCAAGGGAGCTTGGAAGGAAAGGAAACTGGGAGGAAGTCTCTAGTTACTAGGCTGCTCATACTCCTTCCCATCTCCTAATAAAAGGAGGCTGTGCTGCTATTCAGGTAGCTCCTCAGCTTTTTGAACACATTTCTTTCTGACCTCATGCCTGTTCTCGATAATGATGGAAGGATTCAGTCATGACTTGAGGGACCACATATTAACTTCATGGCCGTGGTGAAGAGGTGGGTTTTGGTGCCTCTCTCCACAGGTTTTACCAGCTTGAGATTTCTCTGCGGTGAGGGAAAAGAATGAGATCAGCTTATAATTTAATTATGCTTTTAATTGCAAAATGGAGAAGTTCCAGTTCTGTGATGACTTTTTGTACACCGCCCTATAAGATTTGTAGCTTGGTATTGTTAACCTATGGATAAGGACTTTAAAATAGCATTTTGCTGTTAAGGGGAAAAGGACTTCCCCCCTTAGTAGCGCTTTAGGTTTTGTCCCAGTTGTTTCAGGAAGATCATTAAGCAAAAGTGTATGTTAATAGTAACACCACTTCAGCAGCGACTATGCCTGATTAAACAATTTCTACTTAAAGCTCTGTGCATGCCAGCTCTAGTGTTCTCTTCGAAAGCGCAATCGATGTTTTATGCAACAGCCTCTCGCTGCATAATTCATTATAGATCTCTCCCCCCCACCCATATTGACTTCAGAGAGTCTATACGGCATGACACTCGCTAGATGGAAACCCAGAGCACTGCTGTTGGATGCCGTTGTTTTGTGATTCTTTCTGAAACAATACGTTGCAGAAAACACGCGTGATTGAATGAAAGAAACCTCACAGTGTGGCTGTGTCAGATTTGGTTTCCATTGAATTTCAGGGATCTAAAAGGGTTGCTAATTATCCCTTTGCTGTGTGCAGTATTTAAAACATCCCATGGCTTGTTTCTTTTTTTAAAAATCCAGTAAAGTGGACTCTGTGGTTTTCTTTGATAATTGCATATTTTGTATTGCTTTTAAATTTGATATTTGTTTCATTGATTTCCTCCTTAAATTTAGAATCATAGAATCATAGAGTTGGAAGGGACCACCAGGGTCATCTAGTCCAACTCCCTGCACAATGCAGGCATTTCACAACTACCTCCCCCACACTCCCTCAGTGACCCCTACTCCATGCCCAGAAGATGGCCAAGATGCCCTCCCTCTCATGAACTGCCTAAGGTCATAGAATCAGCATTGCTGACAGATGGCCATCTAGCCTCTGCTTAAACGCCTCCAGGGAAATGTTGGAATCTTTGTTGTATGACCTTGCTTTTATTGTGATGTCTATTACCGTTGAAATTGTCTTTCTGCATTGTGGTATGTCATGCCCTGGGTTTTTGTTTGTGCTTCTTTCTGATTCTACAATCCTAGTACTATTGCTAAATGTATGGGACGCTTGCTTATGTTGTCTGACTGAATTGTTTTTTGTAATCTTCCTTGAGGTTCAGTGAGAAAAGTGAGCTGTAAACAAAGTAAATACATCAATGCATTGTATTTCATTTTGATTTCTAGTTTTGTCTTTGGCAGACTTACGATACGTGTTGCTTTATAGGTAGGATTAGGTTACAGATTAGCCTTCTTTCTTTTAAAGAGCAGCAGATTTATCCTGATAGCGATATCTCACTGTTTTTGCGACAGATGCTTCTGGAGCCGAGGGAGAGGGTTTACCTGGATTAGTCTGATTCAGGTGTAACAAGCTAGTACAGTCAGTAATACACGTAAATCCAGCTGGGCCAGGCACTGAATTGGTAGGAATGACCTAAAAATACTTAATGTCCCATCTTGGGTGGCTTCTTATGACAGACATTGGGCTAGGCAACAGTCAGTAACAACTAGACTCAGCAATTCAAGAACTTGAGAAACAGATTTTGTACCCAAGTTCCTCTGAGCTGCTGCATGGAAAGAAATCAAGAAAAAGAAGAGGAGGAGGAGTTGGTTTTTATATGCCGAGTTTCTCTACCACTTAAGGGAGAATTCAACCAGGTTACCCTTCCCCTCCCCACAACAGACACCCTGTGAGGTAGGTGGGGCTGAGAGAGCTGTGACTAACCTAAGGTCACCCAGCTGCCTTTATGCGTAGCAGTGGGGAAACCAACTCAGTTCACCAGATTAGCACCTGCTGCTCCTGTGGAGGAGTGGGGAATCAAACCCGGTTCCCCAAATTAGAGTCCACCGCTCCAAAACACCGCTCTTAACCAGTACACCACGTTGGCTCTCTCTCAAGCTACTTCTCTTTGACACTACCTGGTTTTCTAAGACTGCTGAAACCTGTGTGTGATATGTTCCAGCAATGTGTTTAGAATTGGCATGCCTGTGTATTTGTGTTTGTGGCTAGGGCCCCTAACTGTGTCACCACCAAAATGTTTCCTTAAAGATTTTTTTTCCTGCAGGCTTGTTAATGTGACCTCTTTCTCGTGCATTGAAGCTGTGTATGTGAAATCTCACAACTCTAAAGGATATTTATTTATTTACTTGCTTATTTACTTACTTAATTTATACCCTGCCTTTCTTCTCAATGGGAAGTCAAAGTGCTTTATATCATTCTACAGATTAAAATGACTCCTACGGTTTTTTCCCCATACACTTGGGCACCTCTTCTGCATCTGCCTTAAGAGTTTCGAGTGACCCAATTCCGTGGGTGGACAAGAGGCGACAAAGTGATGCTTCACATCGGCGTTGCCTTTTCATCAAGTTAGTTCTGATAATCACTTTGTCTTGATATCGTCCCTGGTTTCTTGCAGGTGTTAGAGCCAGTTTCTTCTTTTGGCTCATTCAGTCTGGTAGAGGGAGGTTTTATTCATACTATATAATTTGTAAAGGTAACATAACAGATTTCTAAATGCTTCTTTCTTCAGTTACTGGATTGGATAGAGTCCTAGTGGTTACACCTATTTTTTTCCTTTTATTCCTGATGTATGCTTATATTGATTCAACTTACAAGGTTACAATTTATACCGCTAGTGAAAAAAACAGTTTTTTACTACACTTTGAACTTCTATTGTACATAAAAATTATGCCCACTAAGTGTGTCTCCAAACATTATCACTATAAAGCTTTCAAACACCAAGGAATTGGAACAAACTAATTTTCCTGTAGGTTGCTGCAGTCCGCCGCACCACGTCAAGGATGCACTCGCTGCACCGGTCAGCTGACCCTTATCTAATTATATTGATTCAACAGCAAAGCATCTTCATTTGTAACGAGGTGTGGAAAACTGTAGCAATTCAGGGCTCTTGCTGTTGTTCTTAAGGGTTAAAGAGAAGAAGAAGAGTTGGTTTTTATATGCCGACTTTCTCTACCACTTAAGGGAGAATCAAACCGGCTTACAATTGCCTTCCCTTCCCCAAAACAGATACCCTGTGAGGTAGGTGGGGCTGAGAGAGCTGTGACTAGCCCAAGGTCACCCAGCTGGCTTCATGTGGAGGAGTGGGGAAACCAATCCAGTTCACCAGATTAGCCTCCACTACTCATGGAGAAGTGGGGCATCAAACCTGGTTCTCCAGAGCAGAGTCCACCACTCCAAATCACCGCTCTTAACCACGGATATGCCATGGAATAGCCAATCAGTCCGTAGCTAGTAGTGGGCTAGATAGCCCAAATGGATAGTCTGACCTGGTATGAGGCAACCTCCTGTATTCCTAACTAATCTGCATTGTGAACATGACTTCTGTATACACTGAGTGATTATAGCATCTCTAGTTAAAGGATCTCAGGTTGTAGCTGTTGAGAAAGAAGAAGAAGAGTTGGTTTTTATATGCCGATTTTCTCTACCACTTAAGGGAGACTCAAACCGGCTTACAATCACCTTCCCTTCCCCTCCCCACAACAGACACCCTGTGAGGTAGATGGGGCTGAGAGAGCTCTAACAGAGCTGTAACTTGCCCAAGGTCACCCAGCTGGCTTCGCGTGTAGGAGTGGGGAAACAAATCCAGTTCACCAGATTAGCCTCCGCCACTCACGTGGAGGAGTAGGGACTCAAACCCGGTTCTCCAGGTAAGAGTCCACCGCTCATAACCACTACACCATGCTGGCTCATAGAAAGACTTTTCTATGACTCAGACCCTGGAAAGCAACTGCCAGTTATAGAAGATACTGAACAAGATGTACCAATACAGTAGTGCAGTCAGGTGGGAGTCCAGGGCTCTGGTTGGGGTGGGGGCAAAAATCTGTGGTTTTGCATTTGAATTACCACCTAAAGGGAGCGCTCATTAGACTTGAGTCTATCTGTACCATTGGACCAGTAACTTGTCTCAATATGGCAGCTTGTAACCTTTGGTTCAGCATTCCTCTTGGTCTTTTTCCGAAAGAAGGCAGAATATGATGAACTAGATTTTTTTTAAAAAAAAAACTGACATTGTTTTTGTTAGCCTTAAGAAGACTATTTTCAAAGACTTCCAAGAAGAGCATTTTCCAAGAAGTATTTCCCAAGCATTTTCCAAGTCTTGGGAAATAAGAGCATTTTCCAAGACTTGGGAAATAATGGTACCATTGCTTCTCAGTGCTGGCGAGACCTCATTTGGAGAGCTCTGTGAATTTTTATGCAATGCCATTTGGAGAAGAATGTTGAAAAAACTGTGGAAAACTTTCAAAGAAAAGCTATGGAAAAGACGATAGGCTCTAGAAGAAGTTCGTGGGATCAAAGCTTGTTGGAAATGGGACAGTTTAGCCTATAGAAAATACGAGTCATTGATAGTCCGTCCCCCTAACGTTAAGAGGGTATCAGAATGAAGAAGTAACAAAAGAGAGTTCATGTTAGTCCTCTGCAGCAAAGGCAACGAACTACTGTGACATCTGAAACAGCGCAATCCTGTGCAAAGTTATCCCAGTCTAGAAGAAGAAGAAGAGTTGGTTTTTATATGCCGACTTTCTCTGCTGCTTAAGGGGGACTCAGACTGGCTTGCAATCACCTTCCCTTCCCCTCCCCACAACAGACACCCTGTGTGGTGGATGGGGCTGAGAGAATGTGACTTGCCCAAGGTCACCCAGCTGGCTTCATGTGTAGGAGCGGGGAAACCAATCCAGCCCACCAGATTAGCCTCCGCCGCTCATGTGGAGGAGTGGGGAATCAAACCTGCTTCTCCAGATCAGATTCCACTGTTCCAAACCACTGCACTTAACCACTACACCACACTGGCTTAGACTGGAGTAACTATCTTTAGGATTGTACGGCATTTATTGCGGCAGAAGCTAGAGCCATTTTGTTAGACACATGAAATATGCAGCAAAGGTAATCAAGAGATACATACAGTAGGATGGGGAGAGGGGAGAGTGGTATAATGATACTGAAATTACAGGAAGTAAGATTTAAGGTAAAGATTAGGAGAACGAAGGCGAAGAAACAATTGGTGCAAGGGAAATGAATCTTCAATGTTTTATAACCCCAACACGTTTCGCATAAAGCTTCTTCAGGTGGAATCTTTTACATTCAATTCAAAACATCCTGTGCAAGTTCTTTATTGCTTGCACAGGATGTTTTGAAGTAGAATCTAAAAGATTCCCCCTGAAGAAGCTTTACATGAAACGTGTTGGGGTTATTAAACGTTGAAGATTCATTTCCCTTGCATTAATTGTTTCTTCCCCTTTGTTTTGCTTTGATGCGGCCCCTCCTTTTTCTTCTTTAAAGATTAGGAGAAGTGGTTTTCAGATCACTTTCCGTTGAACTTTCTGAAGAAACATTGAATGGCCGTCTGATGAAGATAGTTTAGGGATCCGATAATTTGTTCTGGGTGAAAGGCTTAGTTTAGATTAGGGAGTCAAAACAATTTTGTAATGCCCTTATATAGGTATGTGGTATGGCCGCATTTGGAATACAATGTACAATTCTGGCTGGCCCCATCCGCAAAAGGTAAAAACTCAGCTGGAAAAGGCTCCGGGGCTCTGAAGGTCGCTTTGTTATAAGAAGAAGAGTTGATTTTTATACGCTGACTTACTCTTACCTTTTTAAGGAGAATCAAACTGGCTTGCAATCTCCTTCCCTTCCTCTCCCCACAACAGACACCTTGTGAGGTAGGTGAGGCTGAGAGAGCCCAAAGAGAACTGTGACTAGCCCAAGGTCACCCAGCTGGCTTCACATGTAGGAGTGGGGAAACCAACCTGGTTCACCAGGTTAGAGTTCGCCGCTCACGTGGAGGAGTGGGGAATAAAACCAGATGAATCTGGTTCTCCAGATTAGAGCCCACCACTCCTAACCACCACACCACACTGGCTCTCCATAAGTCAATTTTGAAAAATATTTACAGATTTTATGTGCATTCTCCACTGGATGTTGATCACTACCTCTTTCTCCCTCTCCCATAATACTAGCCCTTGGGGCCACCTGGTGAAGTTGATGGGCAGTAGAGTCTGGACAGACAAAATTAAATACTTTTTTCATTCAACAAGTAACTAAATTGTGGAATTCACTGCCAGTGGATGTAGTGAGGGTCACTACCACAGAGGGCTTGAAAAGGGAATTAGACAGATTCATAGAAGGCAGCAATCCTATGAATGCCAGTGCTCGGAGACAACACCAGGGGAAGACTTTGGCCTCTGGGTTCTGCTTCTTGACCCTCCAGGGCAACTGGCTGGCTGCTTTGTGAAACAAGGTGCTGGACTAGATGGACCTCTGGTCTGATCCAGCAGGGCTGCTCTTAAGCCATTGATAGGTCTATACATCATGATACGATCTCCTTTTAAACCTGTCTAAGTCCATGGCCACATCTTGCGGCAGTGAATTCCATAAGTTAATTATGTGACCTGTGAAGAAGTACTGTCTTTTGTCTGCCTTTGCCTACTACCCATCAACTTCCTTGGGTGACTGAATTCTAGAGTTGGAAATACCCAGCCAACCCCCATCCTTTCATAGTAGTTATGTTTTAAAAGTTAGTGCATTCCTTTTATTGATGACAGGAAACCAAGGAAGGATCTATAATTCAGTTAATGGCCAGCTATAAATAAATTGCTTACTTAAAAGTGCATTGGCCTGTCGCTGATGTGCACATGTGCTTTATGCTGACTTATTTCAGAATGTGATTTCTCTTTAACTGTCTCATGGGCAAAATTTTGCTCCTGTGCCAAACCCATGAGCCCAAAATCTGAACAAAGTGTGGAAGATATGGAATAAGAACAAATGGTGAACATGTCTAATTATGACACAAATGTTTGAGAGGGAGTGGCCTGTAAAACAGGCATGAATTAATAACTGCAAGGTCAGTGTGACCAAGAGGCAGAAGGGTTGAACGGCACTCTTTCTTTGCCCTTCCTTCCCCATATGTTCTCTTGAATGTTGTGTTTTGTCTCCTTAGCCATTTCATAGAATCATAGAGTTGGAAGGGACCACCAGGGTCATCTAGTCCAACCCCCTGCACAATGCAGGAAATTCACAACTACCCCCCCCCACAGCCCCAGTGACCCCTACTCCATATCCAGAAGATGGCCAAGATGCCCTCCTTTTCATCATCTGCTTAAGGTCATAGAATCAGCATTGCTGACAGATGGCCATCTAGCCTCTTCTTAAAAACCTCTGGGGAAGGAGAGCTTACCACCTCCTGAGGAAGTCTGTTCCACCGAGGAACCGCTCTAACTGTTAGAAAATTCTTCCTAATATCTAGACGGAATTTAGGAAGAATTTTCTAATTTTCATTAGTTGGTGGTCACACTGTTCAGAGATAAATAAATGTGTAGTAACCTTTAAAACAAGGTCATAAAATAGATGACGCTCATTTTTGGGAGCAGAGACCACTGTAAGGCCTGGAAGCAGTCAGGACCCCCATATTTAGTTGGAAAATTTATAAACAACTGTAAAGAGAAAAGGAGTGGGGGTGGGAGGCCAACATTCATGGGAAACCGTAGCTGCCCTCAACTATAGGCCTGGTGGCACAACACTGTTTTTCAGGCCCTGAGGAATTCTTTGAGATCCTGCAGGGCCCTGGTCTCATTAGAAAGGGAGTTCACAAGGTTGGAAGAGACCACAAGGGCCATCCAGTCCAACCCCCTGCCATGCAGGATCCCACAATCAAAGCGCTCCCGACAGATGGCCATCCAACCTCTGCTTAAAGACCTCCAAAGACGGGGACTCCACCACCCTCCGAGGCAACGCATTCCACCGTCGAACAGCCCTCACCGTCAGAAAGTTCTTCCTAATGTTTAGGTGGAATCGCTTTTCTCTTTAAATCCATCACTCTATGTCCTAGTCTCTGGAGCAACAGAGAACAAGCTAGTTCCCTCATCAACATGACATCCCTTCAAATATTTAAACATGGCTATCATGTCACCCCTTAACCTTCTCTTCTCCAGACTAAACAGACCCAGCTCCTTAAGTCTCTCCTCATAGGGCATGGATTCCAGAGTTCCACCAGGCCACGGCCAGGGCCGAGAAAGCTTGAGGACAGCTAGACGTTTATTGGGCCGAGGACCACCAAAAGGTTATTTGCAGAGCTTAATGCTCTCTTGGGAGAGGTATACCATGAGAGGCGGCCCCATAGGTGCGAAGAATCTTACATTAGGCATCCAGATCATGTGTTGCTGTTCTCGAATATGTATATTTTTTTTGTCACGGAGAAGCAGTTTTGCTAAAAAATGTTTGCGGAACACTTGGAAGCTATTTCCTCCACACTTGCACATTCTTCCTCTTTAGCTTCAGCGCACGGATTAATTTTTCATCCCGGGGGGCAGAAGGGGGAGGCTTGATGACATCTCCTTCTTGAAGTGGACATTTGGAAACTATTTGTTCTGCACTTTCGGCCAGATGTGCATTTTATTGGTCCCTGGCTTTAACACTGTAAAAACCTATGCTTTCTGTAGAATGATGTAGTAATGTCCTGTATACTCTTTTTAGCAACTATTTGAAGCATAGCATTAAAGATATGTGAGCACAGCTGATCACAGAAATCTTCATATGATCAACACCCTGTTGGGAGGAAGGATAACACTCCAGCAAGAAACTCTGATGGGATTGGCCTCACCCGTATCGTGTTTATATGCACCCCCTTCCCCGCAGTTTTGGATCATACCGTAAAGAAGTGGGCCTTATGCCTCTGGGTGTCTTTGTGGCCTCCTTTTCCTACAAAACTATGTTTATCATATTTTTATCCTGCCTTTCCTTCGAGAGGATCAGGGTGACTTACATGGCTGTCCCTTCCTCAAAGCCTTTCTATTCCAGTATCCCATTTTCTGCTTAAGTAGCTGTATGTCAGGTGGGAAGATGCCTTTAGATCAGGGGTGGGGGACATCAGGCCCAGGGGCCATTTAAGGCTTGCAAAATAATTTGGTCTGGCCCTTCATGGCCCTTCCTGGCAGATCTCTAGCACAGAAGGATCTAAGACTGGTGATCCGCCCCCTCCCCTCGGACAGGAGTAGTCTCTATTCAAGACAGATGTGAGTTTGTTTTGCCGAGAAAAGGAACCTTTCCCCCCCTTGCAGAAGAGTCCTTAGCTATGGAGCTGCTAGGACTGCCCAAGAAACTGTGTTAACCCTTTCCCACCCGGGCCATGGAGAGAGACTGGGGGCAGAAATGGTGATAATGGAGGGGTTAAAGGAGGCAGGGCCAGAATGCATGGGTGGGGGAGTTCTTAGCCAGTGTGTCCTCATTTCATCCCTGCTGGCGGAGGTAGCAGGAGCCGATTGTAGAATACGACCCCGACCATGCGGAGCAGGATCAACTGTGGCGTGAGACTGGACGGCTATGCCCGGTTGGCAGAACAGACCATCCTGTGCCACCAGGTGGGCGAGTGCGGCACTGGTTGGAATGCCTGCTTGCTTGCCTGCGCGCGGGGTGTGTGTGTGTGTTGTTCTGGGGCAGCTGCTTGCTTGGGACTTGGTTGGCTAATTTTTAAGTTGATAGTTTTGTATGGCCCACGAATGATGTTATAAATATCCAAATGGCCCTTGGCGGCAAAAAGGTTCCCCACCCCTGCTTTAGATAAAAACTAGAGTGCCCAGCAACTGCAAAATTCCATTCATTTGGAGATCTGGCAGAACCAATCCTGAGCATCTTTTTGAAGCATTGTGTTTCCAAGTTCAAAGTCATGTTGTGATTGGCTTTCAGTAGGCTAATGTTTGTAACTATAAATCCAAGTCACTGTTTGCCATCTTGAGTTTGTTGATAGGGTGGGCTTCAAACCAGTCTTCTGGGGCTCATCATGCTGTCTGCAGTCAGATCTTGGAGATCCCTGATCATATGACAGCCTTGGATCCTCCAGAATAGATTCTGTTCCCCCCCCCCCAATCTGTGACACCGGGTACCCTTTTGCAGAGAATTATGCATCAGTAACTAACTTTATTGGATTGCCCATCTGGCTTCTGTGAGTGGAGGTAGGGATAGATTATTGGTTTAGCTTAGTTTGTATGAAGTGCATAATAATAAACAGAAAAATGCCATATGTACGTTTAACATGGTCTTGATTGTGGAGAGCTACTGCGAAGGGGCCTGATGATCCACACAAAACATGCTGCAGGTGGGTAGAGACCAATGTGTGAATGTATACATCAGGTCTGTATGTGAATCCCATTGCTTTCGAGTTACATTTTGCCTGTATTACTTCCTTGCTCATTCATGTTAATGGTGCATTTAATGAATTTGTTGTTTTAAGATCGACCCTCCTTCCCATCCCTTCTCTTCTGGTAGATTCTTTTTTTTAATACTCAAGATCATATTTTACTTATCTAATTCGGGTGGTGGTGGTGGGGGATGCCTATTGGCTTCCAGGCAAGCTGGGTCTCTCTTTTAATGAGCTGTGATTAGATATTGATGTTCAAAGCATGCTAGTGTGGTAGGGCCAGCCTCCTAAATTCCCATTGATTCGTCTGGGACCTGCTTATCTTTTGAACTTCCTAACAAGTATTTCATTGATGCTGGACTATGCTGATGAATTATTCATGTTTGTTAAGGAGGAGGCAGGGTTGTGGCCCGTACTGTATATTTTTCTCAACACGGAATGGGAATAATTGAATCACTTGATGTCAGTTTCCATTTTTGCAAATTGTTGGCATGCTCTTTAAAAAAAAAAACCCCACAGCAGTGAATTATATTCAGAGCATGTCACTGGACTGGTATCATTTGGAGCCATTTTGCAGACCTTATGAATTGGCTAGTAAACTCTCTGGAGCAGGGCCATCCTGTCATTTTATATGTCAGTGGAGTTTCAACCATGTTGCTGGTGCTCAGTCAAAGATAATAAACGTAAGTAATGTTCACACACGATGGGTGTTTGGACTTTATTACGTTGCAAGTGGGCATTAGTTTACCTCACAAAATCGCCACCGTCAAGTTCCTGTAATTTGATGCACTTGGCCAAAAAAAAAAGCTAACAGCGGAATAGTAGAACACATTGACAATATAGAGGACAGATTATCCAGGCATGTTTTGTGCTGACGTTGCCACCTTTTTATTTTTAATGGACAGAGAGAGACTTTGTGACAATTGTATGCCAAGTAGGAATTCAACTTGTGGAGCTTTTCTCCCAGTATGGAAATGCATTGATGGGAAGCCCATCAGATTACTGTAGCATGTGTACCAACTTTCTGAAATCTAAAAGAATCTGATTCAGTAATTATGTAGGAATTACATATGCGCTGTTGCCCTGACCTGGATAGCCCCAGGCTAGGCTGATCTCATCAGATCTCAGAAGATAAGCCCTGGTTCGTATTTGGATGGGCAACCTCCAAGGAATACCAGGGTAGTGATGTGGAGGCAGGCTATGGTAAACCACCTATGAAGGTCTCTTGCCTTGAAAACCCTACGGGGTCGCTATAAGTCAGCTGTGACTTGACGGCACACACAAAAAATGACAGTATAAGTATATGGAACTTATCCAACAAATAAGTATATATTTATGTGGTACAGTCTTGGGCCTACTTTGAATTGTGGGAAGGGAGCACCATTTGGAAATCTCATCCCCACCCAATTCTAGAAAATTCTCAGGGGGCTTGAATGGGCTGTATACGTATATGGAACTTATCCAACGAACAAGTATATATTTATGTGGTATAGTCTTGGGCCTACTTTGAATTGTAGGAAGGGAGCACCATTTGGAAATCCCATCCCCACCCAGTTCTAGAAAATTCTCAGGGGGCTTGAATGGGCTGTTTCCCCCCTCTTCCCTCCTTGAACTGTTTTCAAATCACTGTTCATCGGGCCATTAAAAAAAAAGAGATGGATTTCCAGTTGGTGGATTGTGTATATTAGTTAATTCATGGGTATGCAGAAAAAGCAGGGTAAATAGTGATGTTTGTCCAACTGACCATGGACTTTGTCAGCAGGACTCTGCCACTTCTCCTTCCTCTTGCAGCTCATGGAGCCCTAAAATTTTGTTCCTGGGGTCCAGTGGACCTTCCGAAAGAGCATAGGGGACAAAATATGGATCTGCATTGAGTGGGGAATTGGCAGAAATCAACATCCGCAATCAGGAATGTTACTCTGTCAGAGGAAATATGGGTTGAGTATATGCTAGAGGAGCAAGAGACCATTAAATGCAAAGTGCAGATGCATACAGAAATCCACAGTGATCTTTTGCATCTGCTGTAATTGGTGACAGAACAGGCTTCTTCCCAGCTTTGCTATGTCAACTTAGCAGTGTAATGGGAGAGAAATCATGCAGCCCTAAACAAATAGCATGAAACTCGTGGATAAATGCAGCAATTTTGTGTTGGCACCTCCCTTACAGCAGGTTAATCTTGATAAACAGCTTGTTCTGTGAGCAGTTTGAAGATGGTTTGGAATCTCTGGAGGAGGCAAATGATGTCAGGGTTGGCTTGTGGGAGCATCCAAGACCAGTGTAAAGTGGTAGTAATTTTTGTAGATGAGTAACCTTTGTAGATTTGTGTTCAAGGTTGCTGTGTAAGTACAGGTGCTGCCTGATCATAAGCCACAAAACTTACTAGCCCCCAAGAATTTTTACTAGCTTGCCTACCCACAAATCTCTGTGCTAGTAATTTGTAGCCTAAAATAAAAGAAGACATGAAACTTGGCAAAGCTTCCCTGCCATGTCACCTGGGGGCAGTTTTAATCACCATAGACTAGGTGAGTAGATGTTAGAAAGCTCTATATCAGGGGTGTTGAACTCAAGGGCCAGATATGGTATAAATGTCCCATGCCTCGCCAAGCCCAGATCAAGACTGGGTGGCTGCCTCAGCTGGCTCGCGGGCCGGATTAGAGCTCTCAAGAGGCTGAATTCAGCCCCCGGGCCATATATTTGACACCCCTGCTCTATATGACCTGGATCCAGTGTATGTGAGTGCATTCTCACATGTGACTCACCTCCTAATACTTGCCTGTATCTGTCATGGTGTGGAACACAGCCTTTTTCGTAATGGCGCCATGATGTTGGAATTCCTTTCTAAAGAAGGCCTGCCTGAATTGAGCTGAACAACTTGTACAAGGCATATCAAAACTTTATCGTTATTCAATCTTTTTTTTTTCTTTTGCTTGTTGCGTGGTACTGTTTGATTCCTGTTTAGGAGTCTATGGATTTTTTTGCCCTGACCTGGATGGCCCAGGCTAGCCCGATCTCATCAGATCTCAGCAGCTAAGCAGGGTCAGCCCTAATTAGAACTTGGATGGGAGACCACCAAGGAATTCCAGGGTCGCTACGGAGAGGCAGGCAAAGGCAAACCACCTGTTAGTCTCTTGAAAACCCTACGGCGCCGCCATAAATTGGTTTAATCTTGATGGCACTTTACACACACACACACACACACACACACAGACACACAGAATTATTTGCTTCTGTCTAACATTTGACGGAATTGTGTTTATATTGCATTAAGTTCTTTTGATATTGTTGGTGCCTATCAAGGGGAGCCCCTTTGGACTTCCCCTGGCAAGGAAGAACACATTTTTTAAATCTGTAAATAAAGAAATATCTGTACTTTCAACTTTACTTTGAAAAAAACACAACAACGCTGATTATAGTATGTTTATTTGAACTTCATTGATTGTGAGTGGAACACACATTTAACCTTGCAACAAAATGCATGCAGTTAATAAAAAAAACCCTGAAAAATTGAACCAGCTGTGAGTCTTACACAATACCATTCTCAGCTGCAGTGGTTTCTGATGCGCTCCCAGGATATCTTGATACAGTCTAATAGTTCAGAATGGAAAGACCTTATTTCACTTGGAAGAGAGTGTAGCTATGGTGCTGTTTAACCATTACAAGATTTCTAAAGCAGCAACAAACTCATTTTTTTTGCACCTGCTTTTGTGGATAGCTGCCCAGAACCCCATTGCTGTAATTAATGTGAGTCCTTGTGTGTCTAATCTGCCTTGGAAAATTAGACTCCCATCCCAGAATGCATTGTGGGGCACCATTAAGAAAAGCTGTTGAAATCTGTAGAAAGTAGCTGTCAAATATTGCTTAGAACTGTGGCTAGAAAAAAAACAGGGTCTTGGCCCTCACAGCCCTGAAGATGCGGAAGGACCATTCTTGATTAGGCTTGTGTGAGCTTTCCAAGAAGATAAATATGAGGCCCATTTGGGGAAGTAGAGGTTAGCTTTTGAACACTTGAAGCTCCCTTATAGTGAATCAGACCATTGATCCGTCAAGGCCAGTACTGTCTACTCATACTGGCAGCGGCTCTCCAAGGTCTTGTGCAAAGGTCTGTCAAATCACCTACTACCTGATCCTTTTAACTGGAGATGCCGGGATTGAACCTGGGGCCTTCTGCATGCCAAACAGATGCTCTTCCACTGAGCCACAGCCCCTCCCCGTGGCTTTTCTCTGCTGTTTTAACCTATTGGGTTGGATCCAGCCAGCTTTTCCATTTTTGTCAAAGGAAGAAGGGGTCTCCATTGACCACCAAAATGGCTATGCTGGGGTACGTGGCGCCGGTGTGGACTAAAGCCATTTGTGATGTGGTCTAAGAAGAATCGGGCAAGAGTGAGCAAAAAAACCTGGCTATATCCGATTCATTGTTTCCCCGTCTGTTGCACTTGCTGCTTTTAAAAGGATGTTTTGTTATTTCCAGGATTCTGTTATTGTTTTGAGGAACCTCAAAAGGTTGGGTTCAAAGCATCTTACAAGATGGCGTAGGCAGGACCTCTTTTTGGTGGGATATGAGCATGTCAGGGCACCATCTAAAAAGAGACCCTCTATCCTCAGAGTGCCCTGACCTGGATGACCCAGGCTAGCCCAATCTCATCAGACCCTGGAAGATAAGCAAGGTCAGCCCTGGTTGGCACTTGGCCAGGAGACCAACCAGCGTCGCTATGCAGAGGCAAAATGGCAAACCGCCTCTGTGTGCCTTACCAACAGGGTTGCCAGTTTCCTCCTGCACAACCTGCAACTCTGCCTTGTGAGTAAAACATGAATAGCAGGTGGAAACTGGCATTGGATAGTATGAAGGATGAAGAGTTAGGCTACACCGATACTACATGAACTTGTAAAACAGGCTCATACCTAGAAAAGTAAAGGCTAAGCAGCAAGGACATGCCACATCACTGCTGGTATGGATAGTTGTGTCGCTTGTGACAACCCTGATTTAATTATTTTGCTTTTAGGTCTGAACTTAGCTCAAGACTCTCTCTGCAGAGCTGCCGTTGGGTGAACGCAACTCCAGAAGTGACGTTTTTGTTCGGCATGAAGCATACCATTAGTAGACTCTTTTTTGGGGTTGTTGCTTGATGCAAAAGTACTGATTTCGTGACCCAAGTAATAATTAATGCATGCTGTGAGCAAGAAAGGCCGTGTGCGCAGGTTCCTCACTGATGGTGCTCTAACGAGAGGGTGTAGGCACAGAGACTTTTAAAGAATCCCCCCTCCTTTTTTTTAGCCTACACACATCTGTATGGCAGAAGGATACCTTTTTTTTAAAAAAGTGGCAGGTTATGTAAATAGAATTGGCACGTGTTTAATGTCATTCCGGTTTTAGTTTTGCAATTTGGCCGCACGCTTTTGCACACTGCCGTCTCTGGCTAGTGAGGCCCTGGCAGTTCTAGACCTGAGCATTTTTGATGTACAAAATTTAAAGCATCAGTATCTGAATTTCCGCCTCCTCTCTCCCCTTGGCTCTTAAGCAACAGGAGGGGAGAATGGAGGTTGTACTGATTTTCTGTAATACAGATAATAATGGGTTTGTAGTGTTTAGAATAAGGTTAGGTTACTAATCTGTGTGTGTAAGCTTATATCTGATGCATATGTAGGGACTTGTATTGCATTTTAATCAGTCTAATTAAATGATTAGGAGGAATAGATGCTGCATGTAGACTTAAGGGCATACCATAGAAAGTCACTTCTGGCGTTGCGTTCACCAAATAGCAGCTCTGCAGAGAGAGTACACAATACACCAGAGTGATGTAGTGGTTAAGAGCAGTGGACTCTTAATTGATTCCCCACTCCTCCACATGAGTAGCGGACTCTAACCTGGTGAACCGGGTTGGTTTCCCCACTCCTCCACATGAAGCCTGCTGGGTGACCTTGGGCCAGTCACAGTTCTGTGGACTCTCTCAGCCCCTCCTACCTCACAAGGTATCTGTTGTGGGGAGGGGAAGGGAAGGTGAGTGTATGCTAGTTTGATTCTCCTTAAAAGGTAAAGAAAGTCGGCATATCAAAACAAACACTTCTTTTTCTTTTTCTAATCCTTGTGTGCAGGCTCTAAAGGTAAAAGGTAAAGGTCCCCAGTGCAAGCACCGGGTCATTCCTGACCCATGGGGTGACGTCACATCCCGACGTTTTCTAGGCAGACTTTGTTTACGGGGTGGTTTGCCAGTGCCTTCCCCAGTCATCTTCCCTTTACCCCCAGCAAGCTGGGTCCTCATTTCACCGACCTCGGAAGGATGGAAGGCTGAGCCAACCTTGAGCCGGCTACCTGAAACCGACTTCCGTCGGGATCAAACTCAGGTCTTGAGCAGAGCTTTTGACTGCAGTACTGCAGCTTACCACTCTGCGCCACGGGGCTCTTCATGCAGGCTCTACTGTTTAACATATGAAGCTGTCTTATACTGACTCAGATGCTTGGTCTGTCATAGCCAGTATTGTCTACTGAGACTGGCAGTGGCTCTATTCCCTAATACCTGATCCTTTTAACTAGAGATGCCAGGGATTGAATCTGGGACCTTTGGCATGCAAATCAGATGTTTTGTCAGTGAGCCACATCCCTTTCCCTTATGCATAAGTCATGTCTTACATGTCTTCATAGGCCAAAGCCCAGCTTGGTTACAGGCATGCATGGTACAGTCTCTGTTACAGTAACATGTGAAGTGGCCCTGTAGAAGCTGTGGTGCCAGATGTTACTAAATCAAGTATTGCATCCCTGTAGCCTCTTCTGTTCTGGTCTTGCACTTTAAGACAACATTATTTCCTTCTTTTCAACCCCCCTTAGTATATCTTGGCTTCTTCTTTTAAAGGTGATCTCATGCAGAAGTTTATCGTAAGGTGAGGATTTAGAGAAATAAACCACACACACAAACTAATATTTCCTGCCAAACGACATCAGTTCTTTGGCAAACAGATGCGCCAATCTTCACGCAAAGTGATGGTATCGCTTTACTGTGCTCTGGTTAGACCTCACCTAGACTATTGTGTTCAGTTTTGGTCACCCCAATTTAAGAAGGATTTAGAACTTGTCCAGAGGAGGGCAACGAAGATGGTGAGGGGTCTGAAGACCAAGTCCTATGAGGAAAGGTTGAAAGAGCTGGGTATGTTTAGCCTGAAGAGGAGAAGACTGGGAGGTGATATGATAACCATCTTCAAGTACTTGAAGGGCTGTCATATGGAGGATGATAGGAAGTTTCTCATCCCAGTCTTTGCCGGAGGATCGCACCATTTCCCGCAAGGCTTCCTTAATAGTGCAGTTAGTGCGTTCAATAAGCCCAGAAGATTGGGGGTGTCCGGGAATGTGGAAGCGCTCCTTGACGCCCAGGGCAGTGCAGAGCTCCTGGACCACCTCCCCAATGAAGTGGCCCCCCATGTCGCTATCTATAACATGTGTAACACCCCAGCGAGACCATATGTTGTTGAAAAGGAGGCGAGCCGTAGTAGAAGCCGAATTATTCTTGCAAGGAAAAGCCTCCACCCATTTACTAAAGGGATCAACGACAGTACTTGTTTCCCCTGGCGGTAGTTGGCAATGGACCTATGAAGTCAATTTGAATCCGTGCCCATGGTCCCTTTATCCGCTGGTGTTGGATAGGGGCTTTAGCACCCGTGGGGTCAGCGTTCACCATAGCACAGGCAAGGCAATTGTCTACCCATTATTCCACGTCTTTGCGCATGCCTGGCCACCATCCAGTGTCTCTGACACGTTCTAGCGTGCCTTCCTTGCCTTTTTCTATGAGTCTTCAAAAACATTACATTCCTCTGATTGCCAGTTACTGGAGAGCTGCAGCAGGAATAGGCTGGGCTTTTGTAAAGCACCGTCTGATACCTGCTGTGGCCTTTTGGGGACATCTGTTTGGGCCTGTGGAAGAAAGAGCATGCTGGATTAGATGAACCCTAGGGCTGATCCATCAGGACTCTTCTTATGCTCTTAAATCAGGTGGTTTTGAGTCACTGGTGCAGTTTTCTGCAGCATGCCCTGTAAACCCTTCCTTCCCGCTGTACACACACAGTGATATGCAGTGGGCAGTCAGAACTTCAGGAGATCATAGAATCATAGAGTTGGAAGGGACCACCAGGGTCATCTAGTCCAACCTCTTTCACAATGCAAGAAATTCACAACTACCTCCCCCCAAAAACCCCAGTGACCCCCTACTCCATGCCCAGAATATGGCCAAGATGCCCTCCTTTTCATCATCTGCCTAAGGGCATAAAATCAGCATTGCTGACAGATGGCCATCTAGCCTTTGCTTAAAAACGTCCACGGAGGGAGAGCTTACCACCTCCTGAGGAAGCCTATTCCACTGAGGAACTGCTCTAACTGCTGGACAATTCTTCCTAATGTCTAGATGAAAACTCTTTTGATTTAATTTCAACCTGTTGGTTCTGGTCATGGCAGTCAGCTGACGAGAGAGCTACTCACGGCAGAAATTAACTGCATATGAAATATGTTCTTCGGAGAATTGCTTCCTTCCTGTTAGTTTTTGAGCTTATGCTGCCATGGGTTAAAAAAAGTTACATTGATGGCTCACGTGCACTGATGCCTTTCATTTTAATTGACATGTTGCTGCAGTTTTCACCTGTGGAGTCTGTGAGGTTGGAAGTTGGTGCAGTCTCTGACTCTCCTGTGCTAAGAACTGTGGCGGAGAAAGAGATATTATATTCACTTTGGGGCTTTGATTATTGAGGTGGTTTGGTGTTGTAAGTAGAGTTGATGTATTCCATTTGGGACCAGGCAGGAATATGAAGGAAAGCACCAAGGTAATAGGTAGGCAGCTTTTTCTTCATTGCTGCAAGCTGGACCTTATTCATTTACTTAAAATGGGGTTGGGTGTTTGTTTGTTCGCCACTCTTAGCATAGATGGGAGTTACCCCAGTTCATGCTCTCAAACAACCCTGTGAGGTTCATTAGACCAAAAGGGAATGGCTGGCTCAGCCTTACTTAGGGAGATTTATGGAGAACTGGGGTTTGGAGCCTGCTTATTGCTGATCTAGAGACAAGACTCTACTGATTGGGCTACATGCCTATCTTATGAGGAACATCTGCTATCTTCTAAAAGGGATAGAAAGTCCACACTGTGTGGAATATGACTACTTGTGAAGAGCGTTGTCAGTGCCCCTATGCCCTCTTTCTTTTATCTTCTCTGTTTTTGCTCACTTTCACTGATACAAAATTGATCTGATCAATTTCACAGGGCAGTTTTTTTCTATTGGCTTGTTCCCTGCCCAGATAAAAAGTTGTGATCAAGTTAATTGCAGGTGTTTTGAATGCTCCAGTTGTGTTTTCTAGACTGTGCTTCAGAAAGCCCAGACGCCGAAAGCTACATCTGGTAAAGCTGAATTAATAAACTCCATACATGACGTTGATCTGTCCTGAATGAGATTATGAACTCATATAGTCTAGAGATGTGGGTCCTCATCATATGCTGATTGAGATACTTTTAAATCGGAGATGCCGAGGATTGAACCTGGGACTTTCTGTATGCATTACTGATGCTCTGACACTGAGCTATGGTTTTCCCCCAAAATATTTGCAGTGTTTGCATGGTCTGTCTCTTTTTTGTTAGCTATGGCAGTGGGACAAGGATCTCTGTGGACCACTGGATTCCCTACACCAGTCACGGAACCCCGACTTAGGCCTAATGATGTGGGTTTTCTGAGAAAAGTTGAAGTGGGAAAGTTTCTGGAAAACTGTTCAGTTATTTTTCCAATTCATATTTAAATAAATTATATCATGTCAGCAAAGGAAGGCATATACCATGTACAAGCCTAGACCAGGTACAAGCATGGGGTTTGCCTCTGCTTCATATTCAGTGTTTAGCCCATCTAACATGATTGATTTGCAGCTCAACAATTGTAATAGCTATAGATAAGACTGTTTTTACATATGTTGGGGAGAAAGCTGACCACCAAAAAAGCATAGTGAAAAATTTCCTCCCCGTATTACTACTTAGTCCTCTATCTGGCTTCTGAGATTTTTAAAATGTTGACCTTACATTTTAAAGAATATATTGGAGCGAAAGAAATGTACACATTTGCCTTAAAATGGAATGTCATTATGCTGAATTCTTTTCCAGGTACCAAATGTATTATTAGCATGGTAGGATCATATTATATGCAGCTCAAATTGAGGACCAAGTGAGTAACCTTCATGAGAGATTTGTTTTAAGCAAGCCACAGAAAGTGGCAGAGAAGAAAGCCCCTTCCTATGTAATGGGACGATCCAGCCGCCCTGACACCATAGGATCCGGGGAGAAAGAGCGCACCAGTCTTAGTTTACAAGGGCCTAGGAAAGAAAAGGCAAACGGTACCGTTACTCAGTGTGAACCAAAGACCAGGCAAATCTGCCACAGCTGTACGGATTCTATATTTCCTTCCTGAGCTAGAGCTGTGTGGAAAATGAGATGGGGAGGCAAATGTTGGGGGTGTGGGGAGAAGGAGATGTCATCTCTGCCTGGCTTAATTGCATCCTTTGGTATCACCTCACCCTCATATTAGAATCGCACGATGCGCTATTCATGCACAAAACAAAGCGCTCTGTGAAACTAAAATAACATACAAATTGGCTCCGGTTGGGGTTTTTTTAATGGTAATTTCAATCAGTAGGACCCAATCCTGCAAGGTCCTTCCTGTTTCTGCCATCTTCTGTAGTATAATGAGCAATGAGGTCCTCTTAGCAGTCAGCACCAGACAGGATGAAGCCGTTGCGCTTAAAAAAAAAAAAAAAACTTTTCGAATGGTAAGGCTTTTTATCTCCCCTTGAAAAAATTATGCGATTGGGTGCACTATAATTATAGAAATTGTGATTCTGTCCTCTGGACAAGTCAGGAGCATTTATTTATTTATTTATTTATTAGTTCTAAGAGGGGAAGGGATACTGTGGGTGTATTCCTGAAACCTAAATATAGCTTGGGACAATTATTTTGTTTCATGATTAGAGGAAAAAAAGAAGGAAGAAGGAAGTAGAAGAGTATGAGGAGACTTGGTGTAAATAGGGTTGCCAGCTCTGGGTTGGGAAATTCCTGGAGATTTTGAGGATGGAGGCTAAGGTAAACTTAGCTTTTCACCAACTAAGGTGAAAAAAATTAGAAAGGGACACACCAGTTTTTTATACATCTTGTTTGATGGGTTATCTGGAGTGTATTCTTAATTTGCTACAGGCCATTAGGAAAGAGCCTATTTACTGTCCTGCTTTACCCACCATAAAGTATATGTGAAACACCATGAACATCACACTACGGTTATCTGCATAGTACCTTGTTGTACACAAGTAGGCAGGTACTACTGGAGTGTACATGGTCCTTCTGAAAAGCACAAATATTTTCTTAAGCTAGGCTGCTGTGAAGGTTTTAGATGTTGCTTTTTCTCAGGTGGCCCCTACATATTGTACTCTGACCTTGTGTGAGCCACCCCATGATCCTTCAGAGAACATCAGCTTCTTGTAACTTTGGCATGTCACAATTTATACCACATTGAGATTATTTGTAGAATATGAGGCCCATAGTAAATAGTTTCAAGTGTGTTTTGTATTGAGAAAGTGGGAACATAAAATTGGTAACAACTTTCCCAGCAAATCTGCTCACTCGGCGTATTCCAAGTTTTATTTGCTAATGTCATTGGCTAAAATGAGCCTTTATGGGTTCTTTAAAAACATCCATATAAGACTTTTGATGCCAAGCAATAACTCTAGGAGGGAGAACCTTAATTTGACTCCAACACTATCAGCAATGTATTAACTTTTTAAATTGCAGGCTCTTGATTGCTGGCAATCATTTTCAAGGAGTGACCTCTTTCTGGCTTATCTTTCCAGTCTCAGATGGAATTACTTAGCAGGGAAAGATGAATAGAAATGATTTCACCCCCATACAAGCCCAACAAATTGACAGTTGGCAAATGTGAGGCTCTCTTGATTCAGAAGGTAAAATAAAATACTTTTAATATTGAGAGTAGTAGCAAGATAAAGCTAACAGTGTCTTTGTAATCAGGATCCAAGAGTGTAATAAACAGCACCAGATGGAATCTGAAACAGAAGTCTCAGAGGGTATACAGGAGCATGGCTGTCAGGGAATGCCGTGTGTGTGTGTGTGTGTGAAGTGCCATCAAGTTGCTTCCGAATCATGGCGACCCTATGAATCAACGTCCTCCAAAACGTCCTATCTTTAACAGCCTTGCTCAGATCTTGCAAACTGAGGGCCGTGGAGTCTTTTATAGAGTCAATCCATCTCTGGTTGGGTCTTCCTCTTTTCCTGCTGCCTTCAACTTTTCCTAGCATGATCGACTTTTTCAGTGACTCTTGTCTTCTCATAATGTGACCAGGGTATGATAGCCTCAGTTTAGTCATTTTAGCTTCTAGGGTCAGTTCAGGTTTGATTTGATCTAAAACCCACCGATTTGTTTTTGTTTTTTGGGTGGTCCAGAGTGTCCGTAACACTCTCCTCCAACACCACATTTCAAAGGAATCTACTTTCTTCCTATCAGCTTTCTTCATTGTCCAGCTTTCACACCATTACAAAGTAATAGGAAATACAATGGCATGAATTAACTTGATCTTGGTGGCCAGTGACACATCCTTACACTTAAGAATCTTTTCTAGCTCCTTCATGGCTGCCCTTCCCAGTCTTAATCTCCTTCTGATGCCCTGTACCCAAGGCTAAACCTGGAGTTCTCCAGTTCACTTTCCCTGTGGTCAGTGGCTTGAGCTGCAAGCAGGAGCCTTAAAGGGTAAGAAGCAGAAAGTCCTGTTCTGTTGACCAAATAGAGGTCAACTCCTCCTAGACTCCTAGTGTTTATAACAAGCCCTGACAATGCAGAGGCACGGTACTGCCCGGAAGTTGTGGGGGTTGATGATGCAGGCCTGGATGACCATCTGCACCTCCGTTCTGAGTTCCAAGCACACAGTAACCGCAGGTGTTTCACTAGTTCCCACTTCAAAACCTAGAAGTTCCCAGTTCAAGCTCCACAATATAGAACTAGAACATTCCCCCCTCTGGGACTTCCCCTCCTCATTTTCCCCAACCGAATTGAAAATTTGGGGAAGCAATGAAAAACAACAACCACCCAATGAAATATTTTACCTTTTTGAACGAGCGAAATGGTTTCGAATGAGCGAAATATGTAGTGTGAAGACTTTCGGGTAAAATAATTTACAGCAATAGATAATGATAATTCCTGTGTATACTGTAGGTGTATACAACCTGTTTTTAAGGAGATGTTCATTGTTTAAATATGGCCAATTTGTCCACAACTAATTTGCTATTTTGAGTGGAGGGAGATTTGTCAGTCCTCCTCTATCATGGACTTCCGCCAGCAGGTGAAGAATTTTCTATTTTGCTTGGTGTTCCCTCAGTGTCCCTCCTGCCTATTTAAGTGTTCTGATATATGTATGTATTTTTACAGTTTGTTTTAATGTTTTTTATTGTTTGCTGCCTTGGGGACCCTAAGTTGGGTGGAAAGATGGCATTAAAACGTTTTACATAAAATAAAAATAAGTATTATGATAGTATACTTTCTTGACATTCAGTGGTTTCAGTGTTTACACTTCAATGGTTTCAATGTTATAAACTTTGGCTCAATATCTAAATGTACTGCTAGTCCTTTTGTGGCTGTCCCAAATAGAACTCTTTCTTTTGTTTATTACAATATTTGTGTTTTCTGTTTTTCCTACTCAGATGGCAGAAATTAGATACGCATCCCAAGGTAGCAGAAGGTGCACCATTTGCATGTATTGGGTATATTTACAATATTGCTTATAGAAAACAAAGTTATTTATAGTTTAAAATTTCATAAATATGCCATACTATATGTTAACTATGATATGTTTTATGTTGCCAAACAGTAAAACAAGTTTAGCTGTGATAAGAAAGTAAGCATTGCATATATTTACATTTTCTGCAAAATATGTGCCCCCCATCCCTGGGAAAAACTCTCCCTTCCCCAGTGGCTTTAATATTTCCAGAAATTTCATGTATATAGGCAAGATTAAATAAATAGTAAAAATGAAAGTTTGTGCATGGATAATCAACTATCCCAATCTTACTGGATGTTTATTGTTTTGGAGAGTATTATTCTGTGAAGTACTTCCAGGGTTTTTTCTCTCTCTGAAAGTTTGATCTAAAAGGACACATTAAATAAATACACGTCCATAACTATGTTGCCTGTACCCCTCCTGCTTGTTGTGACATCAGCATATAAATGACTGACTCCACATGGCCTGGCTAACTATGACATTTGAAATGGAAACAAACTCAACACTTAGAAGAAGAAGAGTTGGTTTTTATACCCCACTTTTTCTCAACCTTTGAGGAGTCTCAAAGTGGCTTACAATCACCTTCCCTTCCCCACAACAGACACCTTGTGAGGTAGGTGGGGCTGAGAGAGTTTGGAGAGCACTGTGACTAGCCCAAGGTCACCTAGCAGACTTTTTGTGAAGGAGCAGGGAAAACAAACCCGATTCATCAGACTGGGGTCCGACGCTCATATGGAGGAGTGGGGTGTCCATCGCTCTTAACCACTGCACCATGCTGATGTAAATTTCAAGTTCTACATGGCGTGGGACTGGGATATCTAAAGGGACTGTCTTCTGCCATATGTCCCTGTTTGGAAATTCAGATTTCAGGGAGATGCCCTTCTGACTGTCCCACCAATTAAAGATGCTCATTTGGCAAGTATACAGGAGAAGGCCTTTTCCGTGATAGCCCCACAGTTATGGAACAACCTCCCCAGGGAGATGCGCCTGGCCCACTCATTGTCGATCTGCAGAAGGCTGTGGAAGACAGCTTTATTTAGGACCGCGTTTTGATTGATTTACTTTTATTATTGGCAGTCTTAACTGGATTTTTTAAACTGTGACTTTTATGGGTTGTTTTTATTTTGTTTTTTATAATGTTTTTTTTAATATTGTAAGCCGCCTTGCGTTTCGCAAGGGAGAAAAGGTGGCTAATAAGTGTTTCAAATAAATACGGTAAGTAAATCACAGTCCCAAACCCGTTTTGGTTCCTTTCTTTTGGTTTTGAAGTAGGCTGTGACTGTTCCATCTACAAATAAAATAAATCATAGCCAGAAGAAGGATAACATGTTCACAAATTCTTGCCTGTCAACTTTATTATGAGCACTCAGCTGCCCCTATAAAAGATAACTTCACGATGTGCTTTATGCCTTTCTGTGTAAGAGGTCAGCACAGCAACAGCTCTCTGAAAAACGTAATGTGGCATGCATCATTAAGCCCTATTGAATAGAAAATGGTGGCTCGCATATGTCAATATAAGCACTTCCCAAAGACTGTGTAATTGAAGCTTGTCTACTTCATGATGTTGCTCAAGGTCTAAAGTTCCTTTCAAATGTGAAGTGATTGTTCAATGTCTTTAATGTTGCCGTATTATGGCTTCTACATAGTCCAGAGTCATCTGCACTCATGGTTCTTAAGGTAGCATTTTCTGCATTTCCTTGAGGATCTACAACCAAATGTGCAAATTCTTAGAAGCTTCTGGCATACCAAGATGAACTAAACTCTTCCTGGCTAAAAATTGGGATCCAGTAAATCCTCTTAATCGTCTATTAATCATTGCCTGTGTTGTAATCAGAGACAAATCGCTGTGCAAGTTACTCCCCCTATTCAATTAAAAAAAAATTACCTGTAATTTTAATGGCTGCAATCATCTATATTCACACCCACACAAGATTATACTTCACACTGACCGGAGACACACTCGGGCATTGTACTGCTGTGTTCGTTGAAACATTGTGGATTTGTTTTATGCAAATTCAGATAATATTGTGGATTCCTTTTGTTTGTGCTCTGCGGTAGGGGTGTTAAATGTAAATTTTTAGTGAGCGCTAACTGGGAACTGCAAGGGAAGTATATGTCTCCCTGGTGCTTTCATGCAGATAGAAAAGGCATGGATTCTGTTGCTGTAGAACATCATAGATGTCAGGGCTTAATTGATGGTTGCTTGACAGCCACCAGAAGAACATCACTCCTCGGTAGGAATGGATAAGATGCCATTAGATGCATTCATTGTTCTCAGCATTATTTTAAACTAATGTTTTAAATTATTGTGTATGTTATCAATATTACTTTTATGTTTGTATGTATATACTCATAGAATCACAGAGCTGGAAGGGACCACCAGGATCATCTAGTCCAACCCCCTGCACAATGCAGGAAATTCACAACTACCCCCCACACACCCAGTGACCCCTACTCCATTAGTTGCTCTGAGCCTGGCTTTGCCAGGGGAGGGCGGGATAGAAATACAAGTTGTTATTATTATAATATTATTATTGTTGTTGCTGCAGGGTTTTTTTAAAAGAACATTTCTGAAACCACGTGTTTGTTTGTTTGTTTGTTTAAGACATTTCTATGCCGCCCTTCCACGTAACCCAAGGTCCCCAAGGCAGCAAAACAGCATTTGAAATACAAATATACATAAAATATTTAGAACAAATAAAACATATAGACGCTAAGGACGACAAATAAGAGTTAGTGAGCACTTACCTTGCTGAAAGAACTGACATCGCAGGGCAACATTTTTGAGTTAAAATAATAGATTAACAGTGTGATCCTAAAGAGAGTTACTCCAGTCTAAGCCCGTTCATTTATGTGGGCTTAGACTGGAGTATTTGTAGGATTGCACTGTAAATCAGTAAGTGAGGTTTTTCTGCAGTTTTAAAAGACTCACAGGAATTATATATACTTAATGCTGGCCATGCTATGGTATGTGATATGGTTCTCTTACCTGCATTAAACTCATACCAAAATGGATTAGATTGGTAGGAACTCTTATTTTATAAACTCTGAAGGTTACTGCAGATTACAGAGATCTGTAAACGTTGCAGATTACTGAGCAGATTTCAGATACTCTGCATCTTTTCCGTGGATGTGACATTCTCTGATCATATAGAATTTATAGCCCCGTGGAGATTCAATGAGGACTGCAGGGTGCCCTGCTGGGTTTTAGATATGTGTCAGGTCAGGATTGCCGTAGGATGTGATTGATTTTCGTATCTTTCAGATGTGCGAGATCCCTACGGACAAACAGTTGAGGGCTGTAGCAAAAGACAATATGGTACCTGGTTTACCATGCGTGACCGTTTGTTCGCAAGCAGCGGCCACTTTGAGCAAATAGCACGACTTAACATCTGAGTCACCAGATACATGATTCACACGGAAACATGCACCTGCTCTGCCTGCAAAAAGTCAGTGCAATAGCCAACATTTCCCAGGTTTGTGATAGCGTTGTTTTTTTCTTAATTTAAATTGCCCACCTGAATTAGTCACATCTCTGGGTGTGGGTTTCCTGTTTGGAAGAAGCAAGGGGTTGTTGCCTCCTCTGAGGGCAGATAATCTCTCGCCTATCAGGAATAATTCAGTGTTACAATAACACCAGACGCTTAATCACACCTGATGGAGAAACATGACAGACTCACTTTACCCCGCAGTGAAAGCTGATTGGAAAGAATCCAGACCTGAGCTTTTAATAAATTTTTATTTGTTTTTCATGGCAGTTCTCCTGGTAATCCAGGGGCAGGCAACACCCAGCATGCATACCGAATGCGGCACATCAGATCACTCAGCTCGGCTCTCAGGATCAGTTCTCTGGCCGAGCAACCAATGAGAACCCTTGTGGTGGTGGCAGCGCCATTGGGGATGATGGCATGCATGAAGGCAACAGGCACGGGTTTTGCCCACCCTTCTTCCAGGTCCAAGCTGAGCTTCTGAGGTGTGGCTTACCCTCAGTATGTCCGGCAAAGCACAGCTAGGGTTGCCAGGTCCCTCGCTGCCACCAGCGGGAGGTTTTTGGGGCAGAGGGCGGGGTTTGGGGAGAGACTTCAATGCCATAGAGTCCAGTTGCCAAAGCGGCCATTTTTCTCCAGGGGAACTGATCTCTATCTGGTGGAGATCAGTTGTAATAGCAGGAAATCTCTAGCTAGTACCTGGAGGTTGCCAACCCTATCTCCCCACTTCCCCCAAGTTTTGTTTTCCAGCACAGCAAAATCTTCACTGGGAGAGGTTGCCCTTGTTTTGGCGCTTGGGCCACAAAGGTTACCTGCTCCTGTGCTATTCCATGAGGTATTTTCAGGACCCAGTAAACTCTTGTGAGTTTATTTGAGAGCGTCATACAGCTGGCTATAGGAACTTACAATGTCCTTAAAAAAATTTCCTTAAAAAAAAAAAAGGGAACAGAAAAACAAAGAAAAAACTTTAAGAATATATATAAAGTAAAGACAGAAATATAATAACAGTGGTGGCGAATCTGGACATAAGTTTCTATAAATGGTTTCCAAATATCCAAAAATAAATCAGTGCACAATTGCCGTCTGTATGCCATGCAATCAAATATTGATAAACTTCTAAGTAAGGTTACCAGGCCCCTCTTCGCCACCGATCGGAGGTTTCTGGGGTGGAGCCTGAGGAGGGCGGGGTTTGGGGAGGGGAGGGACTTCAATGCCATACAGTCCAATTGTAAATGCGTCCATTTTCTCCAGGTGAACTGATCTCTATTGGCTGGAGATCAGTTGTAATAGCAGGAGATCTCCAGCTAGTTCCTGGAGGTTGGCAACCCTACTTCTAAGGTTCAACTATTAGAGTTCTAAGGTTTACCAGAGTTGCCCTTTTTGTACTTTATAATGTCCTATAGAATTGAGAAAAAGAAACCCACAAACACACAAAACATTCAATTTACACCTTCCACATTTATTGCAGGCAATATCTTTACTGAGGAAAGCAATCACGTGAGGGAAGGGTCACACAAATGGAACAAAAACCCCAAACCCAGGAACGTAAATAAACACACCAAACCCAGAAACTTGCCATATAGTTTTCAGGGAGGGGAGGAAGAAGAACAAGTGGAACAGGAAGGGGAGGAAGAAAGGTAAAGCAAGTAGAGGTTGCCTAGATTACCAGATCCTGAATAAGCTAGTGCGCCCACGATGAAATAGGTTTAGTACTTTTAAAAATGGTTTGCTAAGACCTTGTGTGGTGCAGCAGTTAATGTATCAAAATAGAAATTGGAAGATGTGGGTTCAAGCCCCACTGAGCCATAAAGCTCTCTGAGCGAGGAGATTTGGGCGCGTCATTCCTGCTCCGACTAACTAGCCTAATTATCAGATTGCTGATAATTTAGAATAAGTTAGAATAAAATGAAGCAGGGAAACACTGTTTATACTGGCTTCAGCTCCTTTGAGGAAGGGCGGGATAAAAATATATACATATGTATGAAGCTTTGCCATGCACACATCTGACTAAAACACTGCACTAAAGGTAAGATTCAACAACAGTTGGAACTGGTGCATGCTTAGGGTGTAGTTTGGTGTAGAACCAGCGTGGCATAGTAGTTAAGAGGGGCGCACTCTAATCTGGTGAACCGGGTTGGTTTCCTCACTCCTCTGCATGAAGCCAGCTGGGTGACCTTGGGCTAGTCACTGTTCTCTTAGTGCTCTCTCAGCCCCACCTACCTCACAAGGTGCCTGTTGTAGGGAGGGAAGGCAGTTGTAAGCCGCTTTGAGACTCCCTAAAGGTAGAGAAAAAGCGGGGTATGAAAACCAACTCTTCTTCCTTTTAATTACTCTTTTCCCACATTTTTATTCGTAATGTGTGAGTGTTTTGTTTTGAACTGACTTTCAGAAAAATCCATTGGGTGATGGAATCATTATATCTGTTTATCATTTCTAGGAATATATTGATTTAATATATTCATGCTTGGTCTGCACACTGACTTAAATTAATTTGGAAGACCCAGGGTGGTATAGCACATTGCAAGTAGTAGTGTTTTTGACTTGGAAGTGAGCTGAATGTTGTACTACTTCCCATACTGGTGACATCTCCTGCCCTCTCTCCTCCAGGTGCCCTATGTGATTCTTAATTGTTTGAATTCTCCTCCTATTTGGGCTGTGCCCATTTTTTCCAAGGACCAGCTCTTATGCTAGATTGTTACTGTTCACGCCAGAGGGCATGAAACAGTCATTTGAAGACCTACAAAAGAGTATATAATAAAAATAACAATATTATGCAGCTACAATCCTCAGGGTTTATTTGGTCAGCACAGCCTGATCATCCTGTGTGCGAGTCCTGACAATATGTAAATTTGAACAACTCCATATACCTAAAATCTTACTATGTAGCATTTCTGCCAGTATGGTGTAGTGGTTAAGAGCGGTGGACTCTAATCTGGAAAACCGGGTTTGAGTCCCTGTTTCTCCATGTGAGCAGTGGACTCTAATCTGGAAAACCGGGTTTGTTTTCCCTCTCCTCCACATGAAGCCTGCTGGGTGACCTTGGGCTAGTCACAGCTCTCTCAGAACCCTCTCAGCCTCACCTACTCACAAGGTGTCTGTTGTGGGGAGGGGAAAAGAAGGTGATTGATTGTAAGCTGCTTTGAGACTCCTCAAAGGTAGAGAAAAGCGGGGTATAAAAACCAACTCTTCTTCTACTTCTCTGTGTGCATATGTGCACGCACAACTGTGAGATATTGGCTGGGTGGAGAAGCATATATGTCTCACCCTCCTCCTGAGAATGTCTATAACCAGTAAGAGCTGGTTTAGCCCTGGTCCTGACACATACAACATTGAACTGACACCATATATACCCAAAAACACTACTTAGAAGGAAGTCCCATTCATTTCAGAATATTTTAATTTGCGTTTAGGGCCACAATCTGCCACCTGCTGATTTAATGCTTCTTAGATTAGTTAAGAGATGGATGGACTCACTGAAGGAAGCCACAGCCCTCAATTTGCAAGATCTGAACAAGGCTGTCAAAGATAGAACATTTTGGGGGACTTTCATTCATAGGGTCACCAGGAGTCGGAAGCAACTTGACGGCACTTAACACACAGAGAGATTAGTTAAGGAAATTAACCCTTGAAAAATAAGTTTTCGCTCAGACAGCCTGGTAAGAGATGGTCTGAAAACTGAAGCTACAGGATTCAAGTCTTAAGTTTTGCATGTAGGCTGGAATGTATTTAGGGAATATTTAAAAGGCATGTAATTAAAGCAATCTGTTTTTTTGAACTGATGACCCATCTTGAAATAATCAGCGGCGTGTCTTTCACAGTGCTAGAATTCAGAACATGGCAACTGTGCCACTAATGAAAATGGCTGAGGGAAGTGAGAGAAACAATGAATTAGCGAGGAGCTATCAGAAGAAGACAGTTGGAAAAGAAACTGGGGGTTGAATCCTGCAAACTGTGTTGGGGAAGTCTCCTTCCAGCAGGGGAAAACACTTTCTGTTAAAGGGATGGATCCAACCCAAGGGATGTTCATCAGTATCTATAAATGGCAACAGATCTGAGTTTGTTTGTTGGGGAGGGGCTGTGGCTCAGTGGCAGAGCCTCTGCTTGGCATGCAGAAGGTCCCAGGTTCAATCCCCGGCATCTCCAGTTAAAGGGACTAGGCGAGTAGGTGATGTGAAAGACCTCTACCTGAGACCCTGGAGAGCCGCTGCCGGTCTGAGTAGACAATACTGGCTTTGATGGACCGAGGATCTGATTCAGTATAATCAATCAATCGACCTTTATTGCCATATACTTAGAAACATGACATAAGCAGTGATTCCGTATAAGGCAGTTTCATGTGTTCATGTGTTTTAATTTATCTTACCTTGAAAAGTTTGTGCCTTTAAAAAATTCTTCTGTGTATAAGTGTTCTTCCGTGTATAAGCATATAGAGCAGAGCAGGCTGAGCTATTGAACAAGCTCAGCTGCTCTGATTGTGTGTGTGTGTGTGTGTGTGTAAATTAAATAGAGGGAGCGATCATCATTTTTATTGGTGCCGGTTTAGCATCCCAAGATTAAGTGGGGGGTGGATAGCGTGGCTGGAGTCTTTACATTGACAGCTCCGGGTGGATAGCTGCTCAGTGACCCACATATATTGTGCACTCCTCTTGACGTATGACGTTTATGTGCTTCTCTGTGAACCAACGACGCACAGAGCCTCTTTTGAGATGTGGGCAGATGAAAAGAGAGGAAACAGCTGGTTCGATTTTATTCCATTCAGGTCAGTTCCCCCCCCCCCCCAACCTAAAGTCACTATGTAAGATAATTTTTTAAAAAACAACTGTTGTGTGCCAAGACAACACAACAACCTTGCCATTATCAGATGTTCTAGTTTCAGAAGATGGTCTGGTGGCCTGACCTAACCAAGAGATCTAATTTTTCAGTAGCAGGGTAACGGTTGTCTTTTTAAAAGTGGTTGCCGTGCATGCCATCTGCAATATATTCAAAATGCGTGACACATTTTTATCCTTTTTTTCTGTGAAATGTGAAGTTGGAAGGCTTCTTAACGATAGCATGGAAATAAAGTGAACATGTTTCACTCTCGAGGAAGATGCAGATAACAGCAGGATGAATTGTAGTGATCTGCACAGAGGTATGTGTAGTTTCTCTGTTCAAAGCCTGTTGCATTAAGCTTAAAAGGATTGCTTCCAAGTCTGGGCTGCAAGCCAGTTGGAATGTTTACAGTGATAATTGACCTTTTGCCTTCTTTGCTTTGTAATGTGCATAAACTTGGGGAGAAAAACTTAGTGCAAATATTGAGAGAACTGGATTAGCAGCTATCAGCAGGAACTGGGCGGCAATCGGGGTAATATTGGTGGAAACGATGGTTTTGATTGGAGTGTGTGCAACTGGTATCGGCCTTCTGAAGGAATCTGCCCTCAGAAATTGATTTCCTTCTCTTTACTTAGAGCGGAGTCATGTGAACTTCTTGGCATGGTAACTTCTGTGCGACTGTGCCGGTACCACATGCCGTGGCGATTGCCTGATGGGCCCCCAAAAGTCATCAGTTTTTAAATGGGCGGGTTGGACAGCAATTGAGAGAGAGACGGTCAACCGAAAGGTTTCCAGGGGAGACCCATTTGGAAAACAGAGCCATTCACTGTTGAGAAGCAGTTGAGAAGCAGGACGGACTTGTACGCTTCATGCAGACCAATGGGTTTAGTCACCTCAAATGATTACTGAAGCACCTTAATCCACTACACTTCCTTTTGCCCCCAATATTATTGTAGATAGTGACAGTAAAGTGAAGTCACTGCCCCAGGATGCGGTGATGGCTGCCAACTTGGAAGGCTTTAAGAGGGGAGTGGAAGTGTTCATGGAGGCGAGGACTATTCAGGGCTACTCTTCAAAATGGATACTAGTCATGATGCATCCCTATTCTCTCCAGAATCAGAGGAGCATGCCTATCATATTAGGTGCTGGGGAACACAGGCAGGACAATGCTGCTGCAGTCGTCTTGTTTGTGGGCTTCCTAGAGGCAACTGGTTGGCCACTGTGTGAACAGACTGATGAACTTGATGGGTCTGATCCAGCATGGCCTTTCTTATGGTCTTATGTTCTTATGTTCAACAAATACTACAGTTATGAACAATGCCAGTGTAATGTTATCAAAGTTACGTCGGCAGGACATTTAAAAGGAAGATCAAAGCAGCTGTTGTGGAGCAGCTGGGTTTGGAGACTGAGTTGAATGCACAGAGTCCGACTTTTGGGGTTGGGGTTGGCAGTGTGGAATCCGGGGACCTCAAAGGACTCCTTGCATAGTATAAACCTGGAATTCAAACTATATCCCAGAACGTGGGTGTGCTACCATTGGTGAACTAACTGCTGTAGCACAAACTGGCTGCACCTTCGTCAGTTTCCTACGTGCCAATAAAACGGGATTCATCATTACGTGTGTGTGTGTGTTAAGTGCCGTCAAGTCACTTCCGACTCACGGTGGCGTTATTATTATTCATTTCCCCCTCCCCAGTCTGCTACTGCTTCACCTTGCCTCATTATAGAGCTAGCCATGAGGTCAGTTCACTTAAGTGAGTCGTGTGGTGGAAAACTTTCAAGAGTTGTGAAAGTTTGAGAAGCCCTCTTGAGTATATGCGGCTTGCAGCAGTGTGAACACACGAAGTTGCCTTAGGCTGAATCAGACCTTTGGTCCATCCAAGTCAGTATTGTCTACTCAGACCGGCAGCGGCTCTCCAGGGTCTCACGTAGAGATCTATTCACATCACCTACTTGCCTAGTCCCTTTTACTGGAGATTCTGGGGATTGAACCTGGGACCTTCTGCATGCCAAGCAGATGCTCTACCTCTAAGCCACAGCCTCTCCTCTATGTGTGTTTGAAGACATCCAGGGAATGAGGAGGGAAAGCAAGGGCCCATCACATACTCTGGTTCCTGAGTGATGGTAGGCAGCACCCCTTCTCAGTATGCCACTGTGGACTGTCATGTTGGAAACTCGGCAGGAAGATCTGTGTCTTTGTACCCGTCTCCTGTGTCTTGCACATTAGCAGGTGATGCTTTTCCTAACCTGGAAACAAAATGATGATTAATTTTTGTGGCTCGCGAGGGGAAAAAAGTGGCAACCCTATTTCATGGTTGCTTGTATTGACACACAGACAGTTAAATGTTCCCTTAGAATGCCAGTACAAAAAACGGTACACAGCTTCTGTCCTGGGAAACTGGGCTGAAAGACACGGTAGCTTTGAAATAGCTTATCTTTGTGGCAGGGAAATAATTTCTGGGGATCCTATCCATTGTGGTAGGGCTTTGTAAAAGTCCAAGCAATTTCCTGGCATAATTTAGCAGTCAAAATCTTTCTCTCTTTTTTAAAAAAATGACAGCCTCTTTTTTTTTCTGTCCACAAAGGACCGTTTAATAATGTGGACGACTAATCTTGCGGATGTAGGAAGCACTACAGCAAACTGCATATTCTGTGAGCCATTTTAAGAGGGATGGCTGCCTGGAAAAATGAAGGCAATAGGCAGAATGGTTATTGTTTCCATTAACACAGACACTTGACATCATGCGTGTGTTTTTGTGATTACGCTGTTAGTCAAATGTGCAGCGATTGTTGCTTTGCAGAGCGGATAAGAATGGCTGCCTGCGAAACGGCTTCTCCGCAGACGAGTCAGTGTAAAAGTTAGTAAATGTGGTTGCCATTTGAATGGTTGTTTGCGAGATCTGGACAGTTCTGGGCAAAATCGCCCGCGTGTCCCTTTGCTCGTAAACGTGCCTTCATTTAAAATAACGTTGCTCGGGCATCCGTCCTACCTCTTGACGCAGCGATTACAGTGACTCATCAGAATCTTGTATGCATGCATAGGTTTTATAGACGTTGGGTGCTGTGAGAGGGGAAATTTGCTTTGCCTGCCAAACGTCGTCACTGAGCATGTGCAACTTGGGATTGCTTTTGCTTCATTTACTCTCTGTCAGATCTCGGTAATAATGTTTCCCGTCTTTCACCTGTGTTGCCATCTGGCACTGTAACTTTGTGTCGAACCCAACCCCTTTTACTCTGAAGCTGGTATGTAGCCAGCGTGAGAAAACTTCTAGTTGCCAAGAGGCATGAACAGGGCTGATAGGAAGACTTTATAGCACTGGTTCCCAACCAGGGGTCCGCGAAACAAAGTTATAAACCCATAATAAATTAATATTTTCAATTAAAAGTTCTCTGTTATAAAAATATATATTCAAATATTATTCTAAGTTTAATGTTTAACTAACTGTTATGATTAAAGATTATTTTCAAATTCTCGGCATTTTTATTTTGAACCTTGGGGTCCCTGCACCGAACAACAAAGTCCTAGTGGTCCCTGGTCAAAAAAAGGTTGGGAACCACTGCTTTATAGGGATCAGGAAGTACCACCTGACCTGTTGTGGCCTATAGCTGCAAAGAGACAAATATGGCTGTCCTCCCTTCTTTGGCCAGAATTGAGTGGTAGCCCATTGGCAGAATGTAGAGTTGCCAACCTCCAGGTGGTTCGTGCTGTTTCTTGTTTTATAACCTCCAGGTGGTGGCTGGAGATGTCCTGTTGACAGGCCCTGAACAATCAAAGCCATCTTATTCTTGATTGCTAGATTGGGTTCAGAGCAGTGGTTTGGAGTGGTGGACTCTAATCTGGAGAACCGAGGTTTGATTCCCCACTCCTCCACATGAGCGGCGGATGGTAATCTGGTGAGCCGGGTTGGTTTCCCCACTCCTCCATATGAAGCAAGCTGGGTGACCTTGGGCTAGTCACACTCTCTCAGCCTCACCTACCTCACAGGGTGTCTGTTGTGGGGAGGGGCTTACTGATTGTAAGCCAGTTTGATTCTTCCTTAAGTGGTAGAGAAAATGGTAGAGAAAGTGGTAGAGAAAGTCGGCATATAAGTGATAGAGAAAGTCTTCCTTAAGTGGTAGAGAAAGTCAGCATATAAGTGATAGAGAAAGTCTTCCTTAAGTGGTAGAGAAAGTCGGCATATAAAAACCAACTCTCCTTCCTCCTCCTCCTCCAATTTTGATTGTCTGAGAGAGGGCGAGAGAACTCTAGTGCAGACAAGAGTTTAAAATATAGGCAAGTAATTGCAACAGGTATTCACCATGAAGTAAAACTTGGCACACTGTATGCTCTGGAGCTACATTTACACATAGCTTATTCAATACAGCAGAGGCCTCCCATATGTTTTGCAGTACCACCCCTATATTCCAGATGTTTCTAAAACTTCTCCACAGTACAGTCAGCTCCAAAATATTTTGCTGAAGAAGCTTGTTTTATAAAAAATGCTGCATAGTATAGTGGTTAGAGTGTTGGACTAGGTTTGAATCCTCTGCTTAGCCATGGAAGTTTGCTGGGTGGCTTTGGGCTAGGGTTGCCAATCTCCAGGTGGTGGCTGGAGATCTCCTGCTATTACAACTGATCTCCAGCCGATAGAGATTAGTTCCCCTGGAGAAAATGGCCGCTTTGGCAATTGGACTCTATGGCATTGAAGTCCCTCCCCTCCCTAAACTCCTCCCTTCTCAGGCTCCGCCCCAGAAACCTCCCACCGGTGGCAAAGAGGGACCTGGCAACCCTACTTTGGGCCACTTCACACTCTGAGCCTGGCCTACCTCACAGGGTTGTTGTGAGGGTAAAATGGAGCACAGGAGAGCAACGTAAGCCACTTACGCTCTCCAGATTGTTCTGTACTGGTTCAAGGCTGCACAATATTTGTTTCAGATTATAATAATTTGTTATGTTTATCACCTGTCACACAGCTAGGTGATCTCTCAGATCAGCTATATCAGTTTCAATAAAAGTCACAATTTAAAGCGACCCTTTTTGCAGACGAACAGTGCATTCCTAAGGACAGTTACTCCAGTCTAAGTCCATTCATTTCAATGGGCTTAGACTGGAGTAACTCTCCTTAGGAATGCATTGTAATACAATATGTGGTCACCATTTCAGTATGTATCTCCAGGAAGTAATAATACCGAGCTGTGGTATATTCTACTTTCTCAGTGTGGCGTGCAGGTTGAGAATTGCTGCAACAAGCCATAGAATGGATAGTTTAAAAATGCATGCATTAATTTCTTATAAGTGCAAATCTAACATTTTTTCACGAATAGTGTGCTTACCTCTTTGGACACCTCTTTCCTTTTGTGGAGACATTCTTCTTCAAGCCAGCCCGGTGGCTTTTGCATTCTGCTTACACTGTTAATTCATACAAAAGCTCTGCAAGTTTTTTCCACCTCACAAGAGTTTAAATGTAGAGTGTACGGAGAAAATCTTGTATGCGTGGGGTTTGGCCCCGATTCAGTAATTCAGATTAAATTACATTCTTTGATGTCCTCAGTGTGACTGAGACATACTTTATCTATGGGATCATCATGAAGGAATACAAATAAATCTTGTTCACCTGGTCTTGTTAATTGCCAGCTCTCTTCGCTGTTGATGTTTGAAATTTGAACTCCAGGTTCTCTGAACTGGTGCCAAGAAGCGTAGGCTATTGTTCTGTTGGAAATAGCCAACACATTTGCCAAAAGGTCAACCAGCAGACTTCAGTGATATTTAGATTCTATTCATTAACTTCCTAAAGGAAGGTACACTCTCTAAAGATGGTCTTGCACCTTGCGGACATTCCCCTGGGAAACACAGAAAAATATAATTATTATTACAATTCCAACACAGTTCAAGATTTAATTACTTGGATTCCATTAATAGTAAATATGCAAGTCTTCTTCTTCCAAGGATAGTGTATAATTGCATGTTCAAACATTACAGAAAAGTCCTGGGGAGGGGAACCTATACATGAGAGGCCTTAAATGCCTGCTATAATGGAAAATACACTGTATTATAACTTCCACACTGATATGTGTGTGTTAGGGTTGCCAACCTCCAGGTACTAGCTGGAGATCTCCTGCTATTACAACTGATCTCCAGCTGATAGAGGTCAGTTCACCTGGAGAAAATGGCTGCTTTGGCAACAGGACTCTATGGCATTGAAGTCCCTCCCCTCCCAAACCCCACCCTCCTCAGGCTCTACCCCAGAAACGTCCCGGTGGTGGTGGTGAAGAGGGATCTGGCAACCCGTGTGTGTGTGTAAAGTTCCATCAAGTCGCAGCCAGCTTATGGCAACCCCTTATGGGGTTTTCAAGGCAAGAGACTAACGCAGGTCCTTTGCCATTGCCGTCCTCTGCATAGCAACCCTGGTATTCCTTGGTAGTCTCCCAACCAAATACTATATTCCTGATTAATTCCTCCACTCTATTTGCAAACAAAGAGTGTATTGTATCTGCCACATTCCCTGACCCAGCCTAGAAAACTATCTCACGGAGCCAAGCCTTTCCTTCTTTTCATTTCACAACAAGATAGATTCTGCTCTGGTTCTGTGCGTCAATTGTGTCTGCACCTGTGAGTCAAAGCACATGTTACAGGAAGCAGAAAAAGGAGGACGGTTTGTCTGTAGGACTGATGGACTTTATATGATCCCCCCCTAGGGGAGGGTGGCTCACGGACTTCACCACAAATGAGACCCCCAAATCCCATTTCACATGTCGCACCATAGAAATGGCTCGCCACAAGATAGACAGCAGCTGCTCTATGAAGCCAATTTAACCTGGCAACCACATAGCAACCATAATTTGTACGTTGACCTCCGGGTAGTCCAGTAACGTCGTCGTCTTTACTTATTAAAATAAGGAGAAATGCTTAATATACTAAGCACAGTGTTGTTGCTGGGGGGCGGAGGGAAAATCTCAGAAGTAATTTCATTCTTGTCATCTTTTGTAGGAAGTTTCCTTAAAGCCATTTTCCAATATGTTCAGATGCAGCTTTCCCCGCTCATTATTATCACTAATGTGTGTATGTTGCGATTTATAATTTTGCAGTTTCCTTCTCAATCTCATGGGCAAATTTCTTTTCTTTTTTAATATGCTATTTGTGGAAACCTCCTGTTTGGAATAGCTAGTTTTTTGCCTGCCTGTTCCACGGAGGACATTCTAAAACCAACAACATTTGTGATGCTGGTAATACTTAACATCTACATTTTAATGATAGGTGCATGTATGTGATGCACATTTTAAACCCTAAACCGGGAGGAGTTCAAAGCGAAAGGTTTATCTTAAATCTTTGTGGTGACTCATTTTAAAAATGCCTGTCTAAAAATAGCTACGCTGCCGGCAGAAATGCACAAAGCAACCCATCCTGCTGAGTGCTCGTATCTTTTTTGATCAATGACGGTGCGCTAATAGATTTTTATTTTCTCTGAGTCATCTCTCCGAGCTTCTGGGCCAGTCCCTGAACAATCAAAGCCATCTTATTCTTGATTGCCAGATGGTATTCTGTGAGGTGCTTCCGCGCATTCTTTTTCAAAAGATGTTACCCTCATCGATTAGGACGGCGCTAGATGATTTTCTCCTCTTCAGCCTAAATGGCACTATCACTTTTTGTAGAAAACCATACGCTTGGTTTTACTCAACTATTCCCCTACTGGGAGCTATGGATTGAAGCGAGTTGTGGCCTATGAGATGAGCCTCCCTTTGCTTTGATGCCGGCCAGACGCGGTGGGAATGGGTATTATGTGCTTTTCACAGCTGATGGGCAGAAATACCCAGTGGATTGCCGCGTAATCATGAGTCTTCCTGCCTTATAAACCTGCCCCGCGTTTCAGATCATTTTCTGGTTCCCTGTAGTGGATTACCCCCCTCCCCCATTCAAAGACTCAATTGATAAGGACTGTGGTTAAGAAAAAGAAGAAGAGTTGGTTTTTATATGCAGACTTTCTCTACCACTTAAGGAAGAATCAAACCAGCTTACAATCACCTTCCCTTCCCCTCCCCACAATAGACACCCTGTGAGGTAGGTGGGGCTGAGAGAGCTCTAAGAGAGCTGTGACTAGCCCAAGGTCACCCAGCTGGCTTCATGTGGAGGAGTAGGAAACCAACCCGGCTCATGTGGAGGAGTGGGGAATCAAACCCAGTTCTCCAGGTTAGAGTCCACCACTCCAAACCACCGCTCTTAACCACTACACCATGCTGACTCTCTAAGGTCTTTTATGTCGTAGTGCCATACGTACGTAACCTTTTCTTTGGTAGTACCATATGTACGTAATTCCTTCCCCAGAAATGGTACTTTGTAGACACCATTAGGAATGCTTTTTCTTTATTCCTTCAAGCATTAGCTGGCTGATTTGTTGAATGCTGCTTGTTGCTGTGTTTATGTTGTTGTTTTTGTTCCTCTCTTGTTTTGTAGCAGTTTGAGCTTTTGATTGTTGTTGTTGTGGCAATTTTATCTTAATTTTTTTGTTAAGCCACCATGGAGGCTTTCTAATGGAAACATAGGATACAGTAAAATCATCATCATCATCATCATCATCATCATCATCATCATCATCATCATCATCAAAGAAATAGATAGTGAACATGTGCCAAATGTTACAGTCAGTCATTTTATATTATTGTTTGTGAGTCCCAATGTCATTATAATAAAACATGCCTTTATAATAGAAAAATGCCTTTACATCTGTGGTTTAACGTCTTGGGCCGAGGCTGAAAATCCAAATGGCAATTCCTCACTACCACCCAGCAATTAACACAGGGCAATGGATTGCATGAGCTTCAGCAAAACTAAAGGGGGCGGCGATGAAAACATGCTTGTACCCTTGTACAGTTTTTACTCATTTTGTTGATGCCAAGGCAGGAGTCCTTCCTAACAAGACTGTTGTGCCTCATAGAACAAACCTGTTTCCTTTTCCTGCCCTTCACAGTGCCCCAAATCCACCACTACGGCCATTGCCGCCTCCTGTCTCAGTAGGGTGGCCAATCTCCAGGTAGTGGACAAAAAATAAGTTAGCTTGCTGTCATGTAAGATAAGTCAGGAAAAAACAGCTGAAAGGCAATAATACCACTAGTCTGGACACTAATTTCTGTGTGACAGTTCCCTTGACCTGTATCAAGAGTGCAATGGATACAGGGATCCGGTATTCTTCCTGTTTCGATTTACAAATCTTCCTCAGGATATAACATGGTCTGCTCTATAGCCAGTTCACATGTTGGTGTGAGAGAGATCTCCTGCTATTACAACTGATCTCCAGCCGATAGAGATCAGTTCACCTGGAGAAAATGGCCGCATTGGCAATTGGACTCTATGGCATTGAAGTCCCTCCCCTCCCAAAACCCCACCCTCCTCAGGCTCCACCCCTAAAACCTCCCGCCAGTGGTGAAGAAGGACCTGGCAACACTGTGTCTCAGACCAAGGCTACCTCTCGACTATGAAATAGAAGGCACTCATTTTTTTATAGAGCAAAATCAAAAGGGCACATTGGGAGAAGAAGAAGAGAGATAAAAGCAAGAGTACATGTTTTCAAAATTTGAACAGAAGGGATGCAGCCTCTCTTTTTAAAAAGCAAAGCATTGTCTTAAAGGTCAGAATGTGAACCACTTTCCCCCCCACAAGGATTTGAAAAGACCATGTATTTAGTCGCTGACTGACTGTCTTTATGAAATTTCTTTGCAAGGAAACAGTTGAGCCCTTCTTGACAAGGCATACCCAGAAATGCAAATGGGTGTTGCGTTTTTCCATAAGTGCACTTAGCCAGCTATAATCAGGGCCTCTGGGGAGGATGCATCTGTTCCAGCTCATAATCAAAACTTGATTGTTGTGGAAAGAACACTATTTTTATTCTTCCATAGGCGACTGCAGTCAGATAACACCATGGGATTTTATTTATGTAGCCGAACATTCCCTTTACCCATCTCGGCTACATTCATTGTTCTCTGCAGTAACAAAGACAATAGTCTAGCACCTCTCAGTAAGACAGTTAAATGCCATCGCTAGCAAACCAAGGGGAAAATTTCTGCCTACTATGTTGTCCAGCTATGCCGAAAAAAATTACTGTGAAACTCCACCCGGCAGCTAGAAGAGGACTGAGCAGGCTCAGTGGGGGAAATTTCAACAGTTTACTTCTTCTACCCTGTGACTTATTGTGGCCCCCCAATTTGAACTATTTAGTTGTTAGAGCTGGACAGAATTTGTAATTAATGGTTTTTAAAATGATCATACATTTAAAATGAGAATACATTTACTAGCTACTGACTTAATTCGTATTTTGGGAGGTTGTTAATATTTTTCTAGAAAATTAATACCTGCAGAAATCTCTGCTCTGGAAAAATAGCCATTTAGTAATAATATTAGTATTTCTCCTAAGAGCTTCACACACATTATTTTAACCATACTTACAACACTCTTATAAGTAGTATTATCACCTGAAGCTACATAGTAAACTCATGGCTGTTATTATTTTTATCTGTTGTCAGTCCTTCTTTCACAAAGCTTATATTAGGCTAAGATGCAGGGTTAAATTAACTCTGGAATTTTCAGTGGTGTGACATCACTTCCAGGGAAAACCTGGAAGTGATGTCAGTCTTCTCAAGGAATCATCAGAAACTCTTAAGTTTCCAGTGATTCCTAGAGAGGACTCATGTCACTTCCAGGTTTTCCCTGGAAGCGACATCATGACATCACCAACAGCAACCCCCCTCTCCTGCTGGTTGCCAGACCATGCCTTGCAACCCTGGGCAGGCTAGATGTGCAATATGGTGGCTGACATAGTCCTTTTTTGTGATGGTACTCTCCGATACTGAGTATGGGAGCCTTTTTGGGAAGGGGCTTTCGCAAGTCCTGAGGGGGGAAGTGGTGGAAATTGGTGCAGCCTTATATACAAGCTCTGCACTGGTGGAAATTGGTTCAGCCTTATATACAAGCTTTGTTACTGGTGGAAATCGGTTCAGCCTTATATACAATCTTTGTTACTGGTGGAAATTGGTTCAACCTTATATACGAGCTCTGGCTCTTCCTTCCTCCCTCCCTCCCTTCCGTCTGTATTAATTTTGTAACGTGCTGAGCCTCAACATCCATTGGTGTCAGTGGGCTTAGAAGGGCGTAACTCTGTTTAGGATTACACTGCAAAGAGTTCAGAGCAGCCACAAGGCGTTCAAGACCTATTCTGTTGGCAGTGAAGCCGATCCTTAAGCCAATGAGAGCCGCGCAATACGTCTTGGTCTGTCAATAGCTTACTATTATGCTTCTGCAGTACTTCGTTAGTACCAGCATCACTGCCAAATGTGTTACATCGCATCAACATTAATGTTGGTGAGATCAGCTGAAGCCTTTTAAGCCTTTTCCTGTAGAAGACCCACATTAAGACATTGCAACGTTTGCTGTTGGATAACCTCGTAAGCCGGCGTTTGTTGTTCAAAGGGCTTACCTTTTGGCACAGGGTATCTTGGACACACCTGTTCCGAGGAGGGCATCATGGCATGCAGCTGAAGCGATGCTCACCTCATTTCAGGAGCATAAAACTGTACCTTCTGGCAGTGATTCTGCTAGGCAGGTGCGACCAGCTTTCCTAGATGTAGGTCACGTATGTGCAATGCGTGATCCCCCAAGTCAGAGGCAACCCGCCAGCCACGTCCCTGTTTTTGTGGTCCCCCAAGCAAAAACAGGTACATCCTGGGAGGTGTTCCCAGGGCGTTCCAGGGGGCGGAGCTGCTGGTAGGCAGCTTCCTAACCCCTTTCAGCCCAGGAACATCACTATTTTCAAATGAACACATGAAGCTGCCTTATACAGAATCGGACCCTTGATTCATCAAAGTCTGTATTGTCTACTCCAGGGGTGGGGAACCTTTTTTTTGCCAAGGGCCATTTGGATATTTATAACATCATTTGCAGGCCATACAAAATTATCAACTTAAAAATTAGCCTGCTATATTTGGTCAAACATTTAGCCAAGAGGCATGACCGGAGACGGCTCTGAGTGTCTGCCACATAGAGCGACTCGCTTTTGAGCTCTGCTGTCCCCAGCTGGGCCCAAGAGATTCAGGCAGGGCAGCATCCTTCTGAGCTAGAGATCTGCCAGGACCCATGAAGGGCCAGACCAAATGATTTCGCAGGCCTTTTATGGCCCCCGGGCCTGAGGTTCCCCACCCCTGGTCTACTCAGACCGGCAGCAGCTCTCCAGGGTCTCAGGTGGAGGTCTTTCACATCACCTACTTGCCTGGTCCCTTTAAATGGAGATGCCGGGGTTTGAACCTGGGACCTTCTGCATGCCAAGCAGATGCTCTACCACTGAGCCATGGCCCCTCCCCTAAAATTATTTGTAAGAACACATGAAGCTGCCCTACACTGAACCAGACCATTGGTCCATCAAGGCCAGTATTGTCTACTCAGGCTGGCAGCGGCTCTTCAGGGTCTCGGGCTGAGGTCTTTCACATCACCTGCTTACTACCTGATCCCTTTTAATTGGAGACGCTGAGGATTGAACATGGGACCTTCTGCATGCCAAGCAGGTGCTCTACCACTGAGCCACGGCCCCTTCCCCTTCAGTGGGGCTTTCCCCCCCCCTTTTCTATTTTTTTCTTTTTTAAAAACCCCTTTCTCCCCCTGCTGCAGCGGTCTAACCTCTTTGGAGGTACCTCAGTACTGCCACGGCCACACCGTCCCCAGCCGCTGCGGCTCTCAGGAATGAGCTGTAAGTCACCTTCCAGGCTTGATAGGTTTATAGTTTAGAGAGGAAATGGACCAGGGGGAAAAAAGGCTCTGAAATGTATTTAACGTGAGTGATAGTGGAGGAAATACTTCCAACATTTCAGAGGGGGGGTTATTAATCAAGTGGATACCCAACCACTGACTGAAACACATGGAAAACTTCTGAGGAACTTTATGAGCGTACTGTGCTATGCAGAATCCACCACAGCATTTAGCCGCAGTGTTCGATTACATGCACCACAGAAGGAAAGCGTGACAAACATTCAATTCCCGTGTTGCTTGTTCCTGTATAGACTTGGAGGGTGGGGGAGCAGTTCTTGGAAGCACCAACTTTCCATTCATGCCCACGTGGAATTTGAGCACGACTAGCTAGACCACATTGCGTCAGATGTGGAACCTTGGCTGTCAGAGTGTAGGTTTGTGGGACTGTAGGCAGCCAGAAGTTACATTATTTCTTTAAAATTATTTAAATTAGCTGCCTTTTTCCTTACAGAGGTCAAGGTGGCTTATAATTCAGAGTTGCAAAGGTGAGGTGTTATCATTTGACCCCGTACTGTCTTTCAGCAGGAAATGGAGTATCCCGCTGGCCACGATCCTGCCCCTGTTCAGAGGACAACACAACATTCAAGAGAACCCAGATTATGTAGCAGTAAGAGGCCCATGAAACCTTTTAATATTACTTCCTTGCAAACAACTCACTATGACACTGTGAGAGCTAGAGACCTGAATTAAAATTAAAAGCATAGCTGCTTCTGCTTAGAGTGTCCATATGGAATTTCACACATGTGGAATTCTGGGAACAACCCTATGTTTAAATAACTTAACTCAATGTGTAACGTCTTCATTTCTTCATTGTTATCATGGCTTTCAACCTTCCCAAGCACTGGAGCTAGTACCTTTAAGGATCACCTGTAAACAGTTTTTGCAAATTGCCAGTTTCTAAGTGACCTGGCTAGCCTGATCTTGTCAGATCTCAGAAGCTAAGCAAGGTCAGCCCTGGTTAGTATTTGGGTGGGAGACCACCAAGGAATACCAGGGTTGCTGTGCAGAGGAAGGCACTGGCAAACCACCTCTGTTAGTCGCCATAAGTCGGCTGTGACTTGAAGGAACTTTACCCACGCACAAGTGACCTGAACTTTCTATAGTCGAACCCCCACCAACCCCATCACAATGGAATGAATTGGGATCATCAAGTTGTGCACACAGTAAACAAAACATAAATGTGTGACCTTATTACTGATATCTTTGTCCTCCTATCGACTTCCTTTGTTTCAATTGTGAGACTTTCCAGGGCATATACTCAGCAGCCCTAGAGATTTGTTAACTGTCTATAAACATTCACAGAGACAAGAGATGTTCAGTGTTGTATTTGTACAAGTGATGAAGAGTTGGTCTTTTCTCTTAAGTGGGTGTTTTGTTTTTAAATAGTTTCAAGGGAAATGTTACACTTACTTGTGCTATGGGGGCGGGGGGGAAGCAGCGTTGTACCCTCATCTGCAAACTTTCCGGTAGGAAATAGCTTCAGTTCAAAAATCTTGGCTGGAAATCATTAGGATGAGAACCTTTCTGCGGTATCAATTAATGCATTGTTTTTTTGTTCTCCCTTTCATGTTGCTAAGCAGGCAGAGAGATAGGAGACCAGCTGTACTCCATCTTGTCAGATGAGTTAAGCTATGTCGGTTATCTGGAAGAAGAGGGGAAACATCCCCTCTTGGATTTATTTAATAAAGCCCACATTTTCCAGGTCATCTCCTCTGCAGTAGATATTCCTGCCAGAAATTATGATTGCAGTATCAGTTAAATAAAAATAGCAAGTTAATTTTTTTCAGCATGCCAAAAGGGGGGGGGAAGCATATATTTGTGCACATGGTTTATTTACCATAAAATCGCCAACATTTTCTTCTCTTCAGTGTGAAAATGGAAGCTACACATATAGTTCCTAGCACCTGGATGGTCCCATTCAGCAGTCAAGGTGGCATTTGATAGCCACAGTTTTCTTTGGGAGCAAGAATGAGAAGCGATTGAATTTAACCCCCTCCTGCGCTGTCCTGCCTCCAATGGGTATGCATCACATGTTCAGAGGAAGTGTAATTCCAAAGCACACTTTCATAGGAGTAAGCACTATTGAATAGATGTGAGCTGGGTTTTGAGGAGACCTGCTTAGGATTGATCTCTAGGCTGTGGATGTGTCTTCACTTGCTTTTTAGCAGAAAGGGAAATTGGTCCTTTAGCCTGATTTAAATGTCCTTTGGCCTGATTTAAATGGGACACTAATGGGACAGAAGAACTTCCCTGGATGCTGCTCCATGACCAGTATTTCATTTGAACTTCAGCCACTGCTAGGGTTGCCAACCTCCTGGTGGTGGCTGGAGATCTCCTATTACAACTGATCTCCAGGCGTCAGAGATCAGTTCACCTGGAGAAAAATGGCCGCTTTGGCAATTGGACTCTATAGCATTGAAGTCCCTCCCCTCTCTAAACCCCGCCCTCCTCAGGCTCCAACCCAAAAATCTCCAGGTGTTTCCCAATCTGGAGCTGGCAATCCTAGCCATTGCACTCGCAGTCCCATTATTCCCTCCTAGTTAACATGTCATTGAGGAGCCCTGTGGCGCAGAGTGGTAAGCTGCAGTACTGCAGTCAAAAGCTCTACTCACGACCTGATTTCGATCCCGACGGAAGTTTGTTTCAGGTAGCCGGCTCAAGGTTGACTCAGCCTTCCAGCCTTCCGAGGTCAGTAAAATGAGTACCCAGCTTGCTGGGGGTAAAGGGAAGATGACTGGGGAAGGCACTGGCAAACCACCCCGTAAACAAAGTCTGCCTAGTAAACGTTGGGATGTGACATCACCCTATGGGTCAGGAATTACTTGGTGCTTACACAGGGGACCTTTACCTTTTTTTTAACATGCCATTGTGATGCCTGTCCTGAATTCCGATCTCTGGCATGCCAGCAGTGTATACGGAGTGGCTGAGGGCCTGGTTGAGATGAAGGTCCCATGTCTTGGCAGTGCCATGTTTAAACCAGGCACAGGGGGTCCTGGTATGAGAGGGTACAAACTTTGGGCTTACATCCTTCCCAGAAAAAAAGTAGTTCCGTGGCCAAGTTGCATATTGGACCCTTGCATTTCTGGGCTTCCCTCGTGCAGTTGATCTTCTTGCCCTTTTCAGTCTAGGGATGGATTTTGGGTTCAGTAAGAGAGAACCTGGGTACAGCCAAGCCTTGTCATCAGCATGGGAATCGAACCCACATCAACAAAACAATAGCTTTTTTCCAAAGCAGGTTTGGCCAGGTCCAAAGCCAGTGGAGAAGCTTTATGTGTGATGTTTATTTATTTATTAATTATGTATTTATTAAATTTATAATCCGCCCTCCCCAGCCAAGGCCAGGCTCAGGGTGACTCACATAAATATAATAAAACTATTAAAACAGTTATTAAAAACAGCCCGTACAATCCTAACAATGATATATGTAATTCTGAGATGTGACTAGCATGATATTTAGGCTGCAGAGTAGCCTGCTATATTCCACATCCCCCAAAGTTAACAATTTGGGGGGGGGGGGATGTGCAGGATAAAGGAGACTACAGGAGAATTACTGAACTTTAAGGTTAAAATGAGGAAATTGAAATTGTTGAAGACTTTCTATTCCTTGGCTTCATCACCAACCAAAAGGGAGGCTGCTGCCAGGAAACCAGAAGGAGATTGAGACCCCTACAGTATACACAGGAATTACCATTATCTATTGCTATAAATTATTTTACCCGAAAGTCTTCACACTACATATTTCGCTCATTCAAAACCATTTTGCTCATTCAAAAAGGTAAAATATTTCATTGGGTGGTTGTTGTTTTTCATTGCTTCCCCAAATTTCCAGTTCGGTTGGGGGAAATGAGGAGGGGAAGTCCCAGAGGGGGGAGTGTTCTAGTTCTATACTGTGGAGCTTGAACTGGGAACTTCTAGGTTTTGAAGTGGGAGCTAGTGTAACACCTGCGGTTACTGTGTGCTTGGAACTCAGAACGGAGGTGCAGATGGTCATCCAGGCCTGTATCATGATAGCATACGGGCCTGCCTAAATCTCCAGGACTGGACCTGGCAACCCGGTATGCAAGCGCACTGACTGCTTTCCAGCCGTGCGCCTGCCTCAAACGCTACTGGGCGGTCGCAGCGCGGTTCATTTGAAAGCTGACACAGCCGCTCCCACCAGCCCGGGCAACCAGCCGCTGGAAACCAGATGCCAAGGGCCGTCTCTGGTGAACCTGAGAGGAGCCATGTTCCTGTAAACCTCTGTTCTAGCAGCAGCCATTTCGCAGAGAGCTGACAGCCACGTACACAATGCGAGCTGCTCCCCCTCCCAACTTCCTCCGTTGCTCAATGGGTCGTTAGCAGTGATCCTGATATCAAGATGAGTCATCCCCCCCTGTCCAGCTGCAGCGACCCCAGGACATTTGCACAGATCACACCCATTGTTCCTGAATGTAAATCACATCAGCAGAGATATTCCAGACCATCTCGGGTTGCGAAAGCCATTGGCATTAGAATAGATTTCCAAATTCTCACTACCCTGCCCCGGTAGACACAGCTTAATCCTTTTGTCACCTTTTGTCACCTGGGAACCTGGGAGGGGTAAAACCCCTCCTCCCGCCCCCAGAAAATAGTATAACTGGGATGCCCCTGGCCCATTCAAGACACCTTAGGTCTTTCCTGGCACCTTTGCCGTTACTCTGTTGGTTTGGTTTCGCGGACCTAACCACGCTCCCTCCCGCCTTGGGAACCCCTACCCCCATCTCGGTCTTCCTTTTCAATCTGTTTGTAGCCTGCGTGAGATTGGACAACACCTCATCTAGATACGGTAAATATTGGATCAACGATATCCTGCCACATTGGCAAACGTCTCTGTACTCCTCTCTTTAATTTACTAGCTTCTTGTATGCTTGTGCTGCACCATTTGAATGCTTGAATACATAAACCCTGTTTAATTTGGAATCCTTTTGTCTGTCTTTATTCAAACGTCTCATTAAACGGATTCTGGTATAGTTGAGTGCGAGATCGCTATAAAAATACATAGTTACCGATTGCTCAGCTAATTTCCCCATATAAAGGAGCATTTCGGCTAACAATCATCAACCCCCACAACGTCCGGGCAGTACCGTGCCTCTGCATTGTCAGGGCTTGTTATAAACACTAGGAGTCTAGGAGGAGTTGACCTCTATTTGGTCAACAGAACAGGACTTTCTGCTACTTACCCTTTAAGGCTCCTGCTTGCAGCTCAAGCCACTGACCACAGGGAAAGTGAACTGGAGAACTCCAACTTTAGCCTTGGGTACAGGGCATCAGAAGGAGATTAAGACTGGGAAGGGCAGCCATGAAGGAGCTAGAAAAGATTCTTAAGTGTAAGGATGTGTCACTGGCCACCAAGATCAAGTTAATTCATGCCATCATATTCCCTATTACTATGTATGGCTGTGAAAGCTGGACAATGAAGAAAGCTGATAGGAAGAAAGTAGATTCCTTTGAAATGTGGTGTTGGAGGAGAGTGTTACGGATACTCTGGACCACCCAAAAAACAAAAACAAATCGGTGGGTTTTAGATTAAATCAAACCTGAACTGACCCTAGAAGCTAAAATGACTAAACTGAGGCTATCATACCCTGGTCACATTATGAGAAGACAAGAGTCACTGAAAAAGTCAATCATGCTAGGAAAAGTTGAAGGCAGCAGGAAAAGAGGAAAACCCAACCAGAGATGGATTGACTCTATAAAGGACTCCACAGCCCTCAGTTTGCAAGATCTGAGCAAGGCTGTTAAAGATAGGATGTTTTGGAGGACATTGATTCATAGGGTCGCCATGAGTTGGAAGTGTCTTGACGGCATGTAACACACACACATACATGTGCAGGGTAGGGAGGCCATCATTGTTGGAATAAACCATAGCTGGCCACAACCATAGGCCTGGTGGAATAGCTCTGTCTTGCAGGCCCTGCGGAAAACCCTAAGGTCCCACTGGGCCCTGGTCTCAGTTGAGAGGCTTTCCCACCAGACAGGGCCCAGGGCATGTTCTCTTGAAAGACTCTCTTCCTCGGCTTGTAAGCCCCAGAGTCCTTGTGCCCAAGCTACAAATTATTTGCCCGTTTTCTCTTCTGTTCATCTTCATCTCCCTTTCCCAAGTCTTACAGAGCAAGTGCTAATAGCTGTGTTCTGCGGTGCTTCAGCAGCCCAGTCGTTGCCTTGCAAAGGAGGAGAGACTTGCAGAAAACTCTGCTGGGGAAACGAATGCTGGGAATAAAAGCTCGTTCCTGGAAGCGGTCTCTTAGGGCTGCAGCCCTGCAGGCTGCGAGCTCTCACCATCAACTCGTTTAGTGGAGAATCTCCACCAATTACCCAGTCCTTCAAAAGGGAGTGCAGAGCATCACATGCGAAGGACCTGGCACAAGAACAAAGTGGAAGATAAGTGGCATTACAGAGAAACCCGACCAAAATAACTGCCTGAAGGGGCATCCCATAGTAGCTTTCGTCCCGGAGACTTTGTAGATTCTGATTCATAGCCACAGGGGCTTATATTTTTGAATGGTTGGTTTGTGTGAAAGCTGTGATGCTGTACAGATGTACCACAGGCCATCACTTTGCCTGAAGTTCATCCTGGCTTGAAGGGATCTTTGTTGGTGTTGTTTAAACATTCAGGCTGATGAAGGGCTCTGGAAGATGTGAAAGCTTGCACACTTCGTTATATTTTAAAAGTTATTGCCTGACTTTTCTGGGGGGGAAGGGCTTACTATGGACCAGTGTAGGTACTTGCCTCAGATTTAACTGATAAAGAGAGGAGTTCTTCAACTGGCAGAAAAACCTGGGAAGATAGTATTCTGATTATCACTAGGAGCTGTTTAGATGGAAAATATAAGAAGATCCCGAGATCTGAAAGGCTGAGCCCTTGTAGTACAGGTGACATAGAAACCATCGAACATGTATTGTTCAGCTGTCCATTTTATCATGAGGCTCGTAGTAGACTTATTGATCCCCTGATCAGCGAATTCCCAGATAAGTCAGCTGAGTTCCTGTCTAAGAAGTTTCTGATGGGAGAGATTCCTCATCTTTCGCTCCCCACTGCTAAATTCTGCGCCATTGCAATTAAAATACGCAAAAATAAGGTGGAAAAACCCCAACAAACTCTTTTATACTTTTATATTTTTAGTAATCTTAAGTTGGCAAGCCACTTTTGTGCCGTGTACTAATTTTGTATATTTTATTAATACCAGATTTTTTAAAATCAATTTTTGTAATTTGTAACAGTTTTAGTTTTATCAAGTTGGACAATATGATAAACTAACTTCTGGCTAGTCAAATAGACCGTATTAATAAACTTGACTTGACACTAGGAGCTGTTACTCCAGCCTGGCTTATATTGGCTTTTTATTTAGTGTGTCAAACCTTCCAGTGATTCGGCTTTAGGGACTACAGCGTTGTTGTTGTTTCCTTTGCTCTCAGCCTTTTCAGGGACTTCTGTGTTCAGTTTGTAGTCAGAGTCATTTCACTCGTTACTAGTTTGTATGTGCACAATCACACGGCGTTAGTTTTTGCTTCTGTCCCAAAATGCTTAGGGTTACCAGAATGGCACTGGTACGGTCTGATGACCACTACACCTCACACCCTCTGAAGGTAGCAGAACAATTCCACCCAGTACAAAGGACTGTAAGATTAACATGGCTGTGAAGGATCCTCTCCTCTGACACACACACACACACACACACACAAACCCATCCGCACAAAGAGTTAACTTGAAAGCTGGCACACATGTATTATTACAGTGGGTCTTGATAAAAGTTGTTACATGGCTTTTGTTTTTCGATTTTATTGTAGGCCAACATGCTCTCAGCCTTTTCAGGGACTTGTGTATTCAGGAACTTGTGTGTTCAACATGTGCATCCATCGCCTGAAGGACTCCTTTAGCATCCTTCATCAATAAGAGTGTTGCCATTTAACAGCAGTGGTGCCTTTTAGAACAACAGTAACAGTCTGATATGTAGGTAAAGCTTTTCGTGTTGCATTATCTCCATGCTGAAAAAGACTACGTCTACTGTATTCCCGAGTACCAGGATGTTTGTAAAGGCACAGGGTGAATAAAAAGTTGTGTGTGTATAAAGTGCCGTCAAGTCGCAGCTGACTTATGGTAGGGTTTTCAAGGCAAGAGGCCAACAGAGGTGGTTTGCCATTGCCTTCCTCAGTGTCCAGATCATGTGAAGTGATGGTATTGCTTTACTCTGCTCTGGTTAGACCTCACCTAGAGTATTGGGTTCAGTTTTGGGCACCACAATTTAAGAAAGATGTCTGCAAGCTGGAACGTGTGCAGAGGAGGGCAACAAACATGGTGAGGGGTCTGGAGACCAAGTCCTATGACGAAAGGTTGAAGGAGCTGGGTATGTTTAGCCTGAAGAGGAGAAGACTGAGAGGGGATATGATAGCCATGTTCAAGTACTTGAAGGGCTGTCATATGGAGGATGGTGCTGAGTTGTTTTCTGTTGCCCCAGAAGGTCGGACCAGAACCAACGGATTGAAATTAAATCAAAAGAGTTTCTATGTAGATATTAGGAAGAATTTTCTATGACCTTAGGCAGTTCATGAGAGGGAGGGCATCTTGGGCATCTTCTGGGCATGGAGTAGGGGTCACTGGGGGAGTGGGGGGAGGTAGTTGTGAATTTCCTGCATTGTGCAGGGGGTTGGACTAGATGACCCTGGTGGTGCCTTCCAATTCTATGATTCTATAATGACCCTGATTTTCCTGGGTGGTCTCCCATCCAAGTACTAACTAGGGCTGACCCTTGTTGTGGCTTCCTAGAGGCACCTGGTTGGCCACTGTGTGAACAGACTGCTGGACTTGATGGGCCTTGGTCTGATCCAGTAGGGCCTTTCTTATGTTCTTATGACCCTGCTTTGCTTTTGAGATCTGATGAGATTGGACTAGTTTGAGGTTTTTTCCTGCCTTCAGTCATCTCTGTAGTTTTCTCTTTGCCAGCCCTCTTCTTGAGCCAATAAACTGTACTGAACACTGTGGGCTTGGGCTTTTGGGAAGTACCGTACTTTTACAGATCCCAAGTTATTAGTGGATCAGTCCAACTGCGTCTCTTTGGTGGTTGACTTCATGTTGTGTGTATTTTTAAACACTGCTGGAAAGATGATAAATTGTAATTCAGTAATATCTGGAGTCATTGTCCAAAAACTATCTCGAGGCAACTTTGAGTAACATACACTGCATAAAATTGGCCGCGGAGAGTCCCATGGGGGCTGATCTGGGCCCATGAGCTTGGTCTATATTTGAAGAATTGGCAAGACAGCCCTTTCTGTTTTCCAGTGTGAGATACAATTTGTGTTAAAATAGACGGAAGGAGAAGATGCTGACTTTAAAGGATTTTTGAGAATGATTCTTGTCTGTGCAGATGCTAGTTAATTTCTTAGCAGATGCTGTTAATGCTGCTATTTATTTTAGCCTAAATAAAGTATGTCTTAACTTCTGGTTGGTAGAATTTTTTTTTCCTGCATAGATTCCTTTGGGCAACTTTCACGAGATGTTTATTTCTGTTTGGCTCTGATTTGGTGTGAGAGCTTTGTTAGATGAATATTACATTCTACACTGGCATTCCTCTCGTATGTTCGTTAAAAAATAGAAGTAAGGCCGGTTGGTCAATGATCACCTGTCCGATGGCCTGTGGCAAATAGGAATCTCCTCTGTTTTTCTTTTTCCTTAAGCCAATTTACACAGAATATAAATAGCTAGGGCCAGGTGATAACTAAACCAGGCTGCCCAATGGAAGGGGCCTTGTTCTCCCCCCCCCCCACCATCTCCGCTTGTGGGATTCTTTCACACATGTCATTCATCACTTGTTGTTGCAGTCATCAGATGATGCATATATATGTCTAGGTTGGGTCAGTGCCAGAAGGTGGAGATCTCCTGTGAACACTGGGAATTAATGTTACAGAAGAAAGGTGAGATATAAAAGAAATGAATAAAATCAGTGATTGTAAAAAATAAAATCAAGGTTTTGACTTGGAGGGAACCCCCCCCCCACATTTTTATGTATCCTGTTTTTTCAGTAGAAACATGCAAGAGGCAGCTTATGATGTTCAGTTCTAACAATAAAAACGTGCCCAATAAACAACCAGTATAAAATGGGTCAAATTTGTAATAGTTTTAAGGTAGCATCAGAAGAAGAAAAAAAACAAGCTCTAAACAAAACCATCCATAAAAGCAATAACTGTAAAAGCAGCGACACCATGTTAAGCCAGCAGAAATAAAACCCTGATAAAAATTTCACATGCAGGTTGGGTGAGTGGAAGTACAAAGATTACATAAAAAGCATGGGGAAATAAAATGATTTTTGCCTGGCCTTTTCACAAATGCTGGTTCGGTACCATTCAGGATTACTCGGTGGTAAATCCAAGCAGAGGAGCTACCCTGCCTCTCTTGCAGTGATTGGGAAATGTCTTGTGTGCCCAGGGAATCGCCGTGTTTTGCGTTGGAGCCTTCACGCCACAAAGGACTTCTGGGCTATATATTACGGCTACTGATTCCCATGGTGAGCTTTTGCTGTGCCTCAGCCATGACTCACTTTTTCAAAAACTACTAAGACAAAATTAGGGGGGCAGAAGTCTTGCCACAGAGACGCCCTGTCCCCATGGTGACCATCCCATACAGCCCAGAATGGGGCAGTGTCTTTTTAAAAGACCGTGATGGATTTTCTTTCTTTCAGAACTGAAAATTAAGGCTGTTTTCCAGTATTCAAGCATGGTTTCCTTCGACAAACAATCAGATCTGAAAAGTGAATCTGAGAGCTGTCATCATCTAAGTCCATGTCAGTTTTCGTTTTCTTCTCTCCTTCTTCTTCATATCGTTTTAGGCTGTAGGCATTATTGTCACTGCGTTGTGTAAACACATTTACAAGAAATTAAATCTCTCTGCGATTTCATAGGAGCACCCTGCCAGGTTAGAAGAAGAGTTGGTTTTTATATGCCGACTTTTTCTACCGCTTAAGGAAGAATCAAACTGGCTTACAGTCCCCTTCCCTTCCCCTCCCCACAACAGACACCCTGTGAGATAGGTGGAGCTGAGAGAGCTCTAAGAGAACTGTGACTAGCCCAAGGTCACCCAGCTGGCTTCATGTGTAGGAGTGGGGAAACCAACCTGGTTCACCAGATTAGCCTCCGCCGCTCCTGTGGAGGAGTGGGGAATCAGGCCCAGTTCCCCGGATTAGAGTCCACCACTTGAAACCACCATTCTTAACCACTACACCACACTGGCTCTTAGTGTGTGCTGAGGGTTATTGTAGGACTTTCTTTAATGTGTATGTAGGATTTTTGGCAGTATTTATGATTTATATAAAAGAACACTACTTTGTGTGCATGCAGGAAAATCCGTGGAGGGCAGGGTATCATTTTTCTTGCCATGTGTGGTTTCTGGATCATCATTTACATGGCTTTGCTAAATTGTGGTATTTCTAAATACCAGTTTATTTTGCAAAAAAAAAATTAAACATTTAGTTTGGGGATGCTTTCCATTTTAAGAAAATTTATTGTCACCTGCAAGGAGCTGGCTGCCGCTGGTTTAATGATTTTAAGCATTTATTTTTATGATAACCGTACAGAAACAAATAGACCCCTCCTTCCTAGCTCTCCAGCTGTTCTAATTGCCAGCCGTGAAGTATTTAGGAACAGATATGCCTGGAGAAAGTAGATCATCCCATCTGTGTTGTGTTCCAAGATAAGTGGTTAAAATATATTTGAAAGACGTGTTTCAGCAGGAGGTACCCACCCTGAGCCCTCTTAGTAGCAGTCAAGCTATGGTAATACACCTGAAACTATCGTGACGTTTGAGTCCAGAAGGAACAGTCATGCGCATCAGTTCATGGCTGCAGTATCAAGTGTTCGTTTTGTGCGTGCGATGAAACAGCCATCAGAGAGCTAGAGAGCTTCCATATAGACTTGTACATTGTCTCAAAGGCAACCTTTGTGAAAGTTGCCCGATACTTAATTTGTTCACTGGTGAACTGATGTCCCTTTTGGTTGGATTTTGCTTTAAAACGAAGAAGAAAAAGAGTTGGTTTTTTATATGCCGACTTTCTCTACCTTTTAAGGAGAATCAAACCGGTTGACAATCGCCTTCCCCTCCTCTCCCCGCAACAGACACCTTGTCAGGCAGATGAGGCTGAGAGAACTGTGACTGGCCCAAGGTCACCCAGCTGCCTTAATGTGTAGGAGTGGGGAAACCAACCCGGTTCACCAGATTAGAGTCCGCCGCTCGTGTGGGGAATCAAACCCAGTTCTCCAGATTAGAGTCCACCACTGGTAACCACTACGCCACGCTGGCCTCTCTTTGTAACATCTCTCTCCTCTGCCTTTCTGTTAGAAATGTGCTTTTCGTGTCTCCGATGAAGTGCGCTCTGACTCACGAAGCCATATGCTGGAATACGTTCTGTTAGCCTCAAAGACCAGTCATTGGACTCTTGTTTTATTTTGATCTGTATAACTTTTCCAGAGTGCCTTCTCTGAGTAGTTCTCTATGAACTCAGGCAGAGAGAAGTTTTTTTCCACACCATCTGCTAGCTGAGATTTTTAACTAGAAATCCTGAAAACGGAACCTGGGACCTTCTAAATGCAAAACAGGTGCTCTAGCAAAGAGCCAAAGCTCGTCCTTGGGAGGCCATTCAGATATTCAGTTCTTATGTTCAGCTGCAAGTCATTGAGCGACAGGTAATTAGGTGATGAACCTGCATGTGTGAATTAGCCCTCACTAGCCTTGGACGGAGTGGGAATGGGTAATTGCGTAGACCACATAATTTTTATCTGTTCCCCTGAGGCCTGAAAGAATTTGAAATCTTTGGACACTGTTAATATGCTTATTGGATGGAACTGCCAATAAAATTAGCGTAATAAATCCCACAGGAATGCTAATGGGGAATGGATCAGGAAAGCAATTTTTAGAGAGCCTCGGGTTGCCAACTTGTTCTCTGGGGGTGGGGGTGAAGTCTGTGCTATGCAGTCCTACCCAACTGCTAAGTTCGGCTGCCTCTCTGTTTTTGCTGCCTGGCTGTGAAAAGCTTAACAGGCCAAAAAGCGTGGTTGGTGGGCGACCTTCAGTTTGGAGGGTTATAGGCTGTGCAAGCCTGTTTTAATAGCTGCATGAAATGTGGGAAGTGGAATTCCTGTCCACCACGGAGATGAGCAAAAGGAAAAGAGTCTGTTGTACAATTCCTGCCGGTCATGCAATCTTTAAATGCATATGAACTGTGTTAGGGGGAAAAGTTCGAAGATCTATATTTTATCAGAGACTCCCGTAGGGTTGCCAGGTCCCCCTGGTGAGAGCTGGGGAGGGGGGATTCGCACGCGCACAAACGTCCCTTCCAGGTTTACTCTGGAAGCGGCAGGGACACTCTAGCATGCCCCTCAAAAAACTGTATAGTTCCCATAGAGTTTTTTAAATGGGACATGCTAGAGCGTCCCCATCACTTCCAAGGTAAGCCCAGAAGGGACATTATTTCACCGTGCACTGCTGTGCACACAGATTCCCACCCTTTAGCTGGCCTGCTTCCCCCGCTGGCCAGCTAAGGGGTGCTGGGCAGGCCTGCTTATTGGCGGGCAATTGCCTGCCATTAACAGTCACCTGGCAACCCTAGTCTCCCATGAATTAGAAGCCACACATATTCAGGTCACGTGCAAATTCTCTTTCATCAAGTAATGTAGAATTGTTTTCATATGTTTATTAAAAGCAAAAATGTCCCCCTGATAGGTCAGAGGTCCGCTTCCTTTTTTCTCTTTCTACCACAGTTTAACTTCTCTGCTTTGTTGGAAGTGTATTTTCACAGGCGCTATCCAAGATTGTAAAGTTTGCTCAAAAGTTACCGCATGATTCACTTGGCCCAGCGTCCTCCAGCGTGGCGAGGAAAAAGATCTGGTTTCACTTCAGAGCCAAGAAGGTTATGAAGAGATGTGATTACAGTCTTGAAATATCTGAGTTGATGTCTTGAAGAGAAGGTGGATCACAGCTGTTCTCTCTTGCCCTAAGGCAGGGGTCGGCAAACTCATTAGTCAAAAGAGCCAAATATCAACAGTACAACGATTGAGATTTCTTTTGAGAGCCAAATTTCTTAAACTTAAACTATATAGGTCGGTACACTGTTTATTAAGTTAATAAACTTTAATTAAAGTTTTAAGTCTTAATTAAACTTATCTGGGGCCCGACTGGGTGCCCTCGCTGACAGGTACACTGAATAAAACTTGATATCATACTTAATAGTGATCTTATTTATTGATAAAATTAAATTGTAAGTCCCTGCCATTTCCCCCTCCCCGTCAGGAGTCCTCGTCTGGAGGCCTGGTCTACCGCCATAAAAGCCTATTGGTAGACCTGGCCTCTGGCTGAGTCCCATTGGGAGGCCAGGTCTACCCATTGGCTTTTTTGGCAGTAGACCTGGCCTCCGGAGGCCCATAGAAGCCAATTGGTAGACCTGGCCTCTGAAGGGGGACTTTTTCCCCTCCTCGGAGTCCAGGTCTACCGCCAAGAAAGCCAGTGGGTAGACATGGCCTCCCAATGGGACTCAGCCGGAGGCCAGGTCTACCAAAGGAAGCCCGCCCCGCCCAACAGCTGCTAGGCGGGCGGGGGGAGGGCAGGAACCGCCGAGCCTCCCGCCCAGCAATTGCGCGGCTAAAGGGAAGGGGAGGCTTTAGCCTCCCAACCATTGAGGGCAAGGGAAAGGGGCTGAGAGGAAGGTGGGGCTGAGAGAGCTGTGACTAGCTGAAGGTCACCCAGCTGGCCTTATGTGTAGGAGTGGGGAAACCAATCCGGTTCATTGGATTAGTGTCTGCCGCTCATGTGGAGGAGTGGGGAATCAAACCCGGTTCTCCAGATTAGAGTCCACCTCTCCAAACTACCACTCTTAACCACTCATCATGCTGGCTGTTACTGTGTGGCAAAAAGAGGGAACTGGGAGGGAGAGAGGGAGGGAGAGAAGGGGTGTGTGGGGGCCACTGTTCGCCAAGGGTGTCTCAGCCAGCAGATGAGGTGGGAAAGGGATGAGGATGATGGCAGAGATGGATCCCCCACCAAGAGGGCACAGTGCCCCCCTCCCCAGCAATATGCAGTATGGGGTGAAATGGTTCTGGATCATTTTACAGGACAGTTGTAAGAATTGCTATGGATAATGGTGCTTTCAAGAGTGTTCCATATAAAGGCCAAGTATAACAATGGTTATTCGTCAGAAGCTGCATTCTTGTGCAAACTTACTGAGGAGGATTCCCATTTGCCTTTAAGAGTCAGTGTGCATTACAGTTTTTTGCAATTTTCATGGATCAAATCACCCCAATCCACATGGTGAGCCTCTACTTAAAAACAACAACAAAACAATTTAGGCTCTTTACCGCTTGGGAGTGGGATCGTATCGTATCTATTGATGCTGATCTATCTTACTAATAGTAATAGTGGTTTTCATTAATTGGGTTAAAGGTGTGCTGCTGTTTCCTGCTTAATCCTTGGAGAAATTGACAAAAAGGAGTTTGTAATAATTGCTTTGCTTAGTATCGTTTACGGCATTCCAGCAGGTCTGAACTGCAGTGGTCCAGAGTCATCCCCTGCTTGGCTAGGAATGAATGATAGTTATTTTTAAATATAGCCTTTGCTTTGTAATCCCCTCACCCCACCCAGCATGTGATATTTGATGAATTCAGAGTCAGTAGTTCATTGTGGGGTGGGGTGGGGGAGAGAAGGCAGCATGGTAGATCTTGGAAGCTAAGCAGGGTCAGTACTTGGAAGGGAGACTGCCAAGGAAGATTCTGCAGAGGAAGGCAATGGCAAACCACCTCTGCTTTTCACTTGCCTTGAAAACCTCTCTCTCTCTCTCTCTCTCTCTCTCTCTCTCTCTCTCTCTCTCTCTCTCTCTCTCTCTCTCTCACTCACTCACACACACACACACACACACACACACAGTCCATCGGGGGAAATGGTCCAGAGAAGATTAATGCAGTAAAAACAGATGATATATTTATGTGTTTAATATGAGAGGTCTGCACACGTGATTAGCATCATGTATGAGGGGGAAGCTGCTGGTGCAAATTGTGCAAACTGGGGAACTGGAAAATATAGTAACACTCCCATCAAATATTACTGCTTTGTTGTATTCCCCCCTACACGCACAAAGGGCAAAGGGGGCATTTCTGGCCCAAAAGGGTTTAGGAGGTTGCCTAAAAGCGGTTTCTCCCCTGGACCGGCCCGGAAACGCCCCCGGGAGGACGGTGTACAGAAGTGTACCGTCAGGACGCCGGCGTGAGGCTGTGCCGGCGACCCTGAGCTGCGCTGCCGCAGCAGTGCCTAAAGGATAGCGTGAGCGCCCCAACGCCGACATCTGTTCCTCTCTTGGTGGTGCAAGTGGTGCCGGCTCAGGGGCCCTGGACGCCGCTGTGGCCACTTGTGCACTTCCTGAGTTTTTTCAGCCTCAAAGCTCAGGAATGGGCTGAAAGTGACCCAGCATTCACAAGCATTGAGAAAGGAAATATTTTATCTCCTTCCTTGCTTGCCATTTCCTCTGTTCCAAATTGTCTCCCCCTCCCAATAGCTTTTTCCTGCAAATTCATAACAGATTTGCTCTTCTAAATTTATTCTACGGTTAGCAGTTTCTAATTTCCACCTCCAAAAGCTGCTTCATTTCTGTCATTGAAGTAATGCTACTTGAATCAGTAGTAACGCTGCCAGGCACAGCCTGGCAACCAGCAGGAGATGGGAGAGGTGTGGACTTCTGGATTGCTGGGGAAGGTGATCAGCATCCCTGACACAATGAAATTACTTCCAGCCCGAGTGAGAAGTGATGTCATTGGGGTGGGGGAGGGGGCGACACTCTAGCATTCACCCCAAACTCTGTGATTTAACCATAGTCTTTTGGGTGAATGCTAGAGCGTCACCTGGCATGATATCACTTCCAGGTAGTGCCAGAAGTAACATCACTGCGCTGGGGACACTGATCATGCCCCCACATTTTGCTGGGCATTTCCTCCCACTGCCTTTTATTGTGAAGTGGTACATACTATCCATCCTGAGTTTTGACTTTGGGTGTATGCAGGAGGGAACAAGAGGAGGAACAAAACACTGTGAATGCATTTTTTCCTTCTTTCAGGACTATACATTAGGTTTGTAATATTGAAGCATATATACAAATAGAATTCCTCTTTAAAGTTCAGGTTGTATGGTGAATTGCTGTAAAACACAGATTTAACACTAAGAACCCATTCCTGAAGGCGGGAGGCAAAGCTCCTTAGGAGTTGGCGTGACCCCGCATTGGCATAGGTGCCACCTTATAATGGAATAAGGTGGAACCTACGCTGGCTTGGGGACAAACATGCCGGGAGCCACTGGCCCCCGCCGCCAGCACAGCCAAGCCAGCAGGGATCTCCCAAAAGGGAAAGCCTGCGCCAGCATGAGTGGGTGTTCCTGGGGGGAGAGCTGCTGTTAGGCAGCTTCCTCACCCCTTTCGCCCCAGGAACGCCCCCTCGCACTGTGGTGGCGCAGCCCCATTAGAGGCAATGGGGGATTTTCCTCCGTTTTGTATTTTAAATACATTGAAATACCTTTTTGGCGGCCAGGAAGCCTGTGGGTAGACAGCGTGGCTGTGCCGCTCCCGATCCCCGTGGATCTGCCCCCTCCCTTCAGGATTGGGCTGCCCATATAGCATTTTGTGGAAAGCAGTTGTATATGTCCTGTTGACCTGGAATTAAAGGCATGGGCTTCTATGACAGTGTTTCTACTATCTTCACACATCTGCTACTACTATTTGCAATGCATTTAAAGGTATTATTATTATTTGCATTTTTAAAATTCGTAGTCTGCAGTTGGAGCTGTTAACAATATTTTAAGCAGCTGTAAAATGAGGCAGTTCTGTCCCCTGAAGGGGGGTGGCCCTGAAAGGAAGTTCACAATCTAAAAAAAAAAAATGTCGAGTTCCCAAAGGCCCACTGAGCACATGCACATAATTAAAACACAGAATGAATAATTAACATGAACACCCAGAAGAGCAGATTAAACTCCGCAAGGAGTTCAAAACCACAGAGGTTCACTTTCTCTGGGGCTGTCCGTTCTTTGAGGAACAATTTTTTTTTTAAATGAAGGTCATCGTAAAATCTTCTTCCTTCTGAGACGTCCTTACGGCCCCGCAGTCTGTTCTACACCGCTGCTGCGAGGCTTCACATTTCAACAGTGGTGGGGGAGTTAATTGAATCATAGTCTGCTGACAGAAGCATGGACAATGCACCGCATTCAGAACAGACGGCATTCAGCGGTCCACCAAACATCAGGGCTCCCCCGGAAGGCAGGAGGCAAATGCCTGCTTGTTTGTTCATCCCTCAGCAAAGAACCATGTGGATAGCTGTCAGGAAAGCGGAAGGGAGGGGCAGAAGATTCAGATCTCAGTCCACTTTGCAAACGGACAGGAAGAGACAGTAGTGACAGCATCTCAAGAGAATGATATGGATCGCTGCAGATGGGGGCGAAGGCAGCGCCGTCTTTTCCTGTGTGTAAGTCGAGTCCCTGAGATACCAGGCCTTGAACGTCAGAAATCATGATAGCTGACTAAGGGTTTTGGCTTTTTAAAAAAGGATGCTGCTTTAACATGTTGTACAATTCAGCATCTACACCACTGGAACATGTTTTTTGTTCAATTCAAGGTACTGGACATCATCTATGAAGTCTTTCATGGCCTGTATCCACATACCTGCAGGATTGCCTCTCCTACTATTCTCCACCTTATGAGCGTCTCATAGAGAGCCAGCGTGGTGTAGTGGTTAAGAGCGGTGATTTGGAGCAGTGGACTTTAATCTGGAGAACCGGGTTTGATTCCCCTCTCCTCCACATGAGCTGCGAAGGCTAATCTGGTGGACTTGTTTCTCCGCTCTTACACATGAAGCCAGCCGGGTGACCTTGGGTTAGTCACAGCTCTCTTAGAGCTCTCTCAGGCCCACCTACCTCACAGGGTGTCTGCAGTGGGGAGGGGAAGGGAAGGTGATTGTAAGCCGGTTTAAGTCCCCCTTAAGCGGTAGAGAAAGTTGGCGTATAAAAACAAACTCTTCTTCTTCTTCTCCTCCCCAAAAAAAGCTCTTCACCAGCTGTGTCTAGTTTAATGTGCTTTTTCTATTAAATTTGGTGTTTGCTGAAGTTGTCTTAGGGTCTGAGTCTGTAGTAGTTTCTGAGAACTGCTTTTCACATTAACATTTCAATATGCAGAAGACTATCCAGGAGAAATTTTCGGATGCCAAATGTTCTTCAAATGCTCACGTATGCTCTAATCCAAGACATGTAAACTATTGATTTCCCACATCCAGACAACATGTTTGTACCATTTTAAAGATATGTGTATGATTAGCAACAGTAATTTGATAAATCACTTGCATTCTATCACAAATGTGGGGAAGGAGTTTCTATCACTGAGGCTGACATGCAGTCCCACCTGGGTAAAATCCCCAAAATGAATCAAAGTCTGAGCAGGCTGTAAGAGTAGGACAATGAAAACCCAGTGAAAAGCTCTGGGTTTTCTGTTCATTTTTAGTTAGCCTGGGCACAGTTACTGGAATGAAATAGGAGAGTTTTGGCATGGGATTTTAAAACCAGTTTGGTGGAAAGCATTACCTTCTGGAAGTTTCTCCGGAATGCCGAAGAGAATTCTGTTCAGATGTCTGTGACTTCTCGTTTTGAAGGACTTTTTAGTTTGTTGGGTTTTTCCTTCCATTTCTGGAGAAGTTTTTTCTAAAAAAATATGTGAAAAATACCGTGAACTTCTTTACAGCTCAAGCTTTTCCCACAGAAAAACTATAATGCCAACCTACTCCAATTAATCTATTCACCCCCAGGACTACCAGGCTGAGCGGAAAAGTCCAACTGTATTATTTCAAAATATGAAATGCTTTAGAACGCATTATGAAATAAGCAGCAAATATATTCTGGTTTCATGTGGTTTTCTCCCAGTCACGATTTATGTGGCTTTTTTTGTAAATGCACAATTAGCTTTGGGCACATCTCAGCCCTTTTTCTCACACAAATGCACATATACAATTTTATTGCATTTATCAGATGTCTTACCGTAATAAGTGCATTACAGGAATTCCTTGGGAGACCAAAGAGTATACAATTATTTGTAAATATGTGCCTCTTGGATCGTACCTTGTGAATGCTCCCATTCCTTTTTGAAAAGATTTTATTTTTTATAGATATATAAAAACAGAATATAAGAATGACTGAATGCAAAAGAAAAGAAAAATTTAAAGCTCATATCATGACAGCAGTTACAATTGTGTCAATTACATCAGATAAAAAAGCTAGAATATAACAGACAATAATATTATAAACAATGCACAATAAAAAACAATTGCAGAAGAGTAGTGTATAATAGAATAATGAGCAGTATTAAACAGTGACCATTAACATAGATCATAAGAGACTCTGTATAATACTTGATAAACACAATATTGAAGTTGTGTGTGTGTAAAGTGCCTTCAAGTCGCAGCTGACTTATGGCGACCCCTTTTGGGGTTTTCATGGCAAGAGACAACTCGAGGTGGTTTGCCAGTGCCTTCCTCTGCACAGCAACCCTAGTATTCCTTGGTGGTCTCCCATCCAAATAGTAACCAGGGCTGACCCTACTTAGCTTCTGAGATCTGACGAGATCAGGCTAGCCTGGGCCATCCAGGTCAGGATTGAAGTTAAGCAGTGTTATAAAATGAATTACAAAATGTAATAGATAAAATTACTTGCAATAATAGTAATTATTATAGATTTATAAAGATATTTCCCAAATATTAACAATTACGTTTTGCTTCCTTTTTGGCACGTTTTCAATTCAACATGTTAAGACGATTTTTGCACGTTTCGTATATATCATTACGACAATAACCTTTGTTTACACCCAATTTTAAAAGAATAATATGAGTAATATGCTTTCCGTTTATCTTGGAATTCTCTGATTGATCTTTTGTTCACATAATTTGTCAGTTTTGCCATCATTGCGTATTCAGCCAACTGAACCCTCGCATTCTCGCTTAAGCCTGTTCATATGAGGCGTCTTAGGGTTGCCAGGTCCCTCTTCGCCACTGGTGGGAGATTTTTGGGGTGGAGCTTGAGGAGGGTGGGGTTTGGGGAGGGGAGGGGCTTCAGTGCCATAGAGTTCAATTGCCAAAGCGGCCATTTTTCTCCAGGTGATCTGATCTCTATCAGCTGGAGATCAGTTGAATCCTGCTACTACCTGGCAGTTTACAATTGAAAAAAAGACTTGGATTGCAATAATTAGTTATTCAAATACTAGCAATCTCTATAGCTATCAATTGCTATAAATAATCCAATGATAATAATAAAGTAGTAAAGTAGAGATAAAAATACTTTATTATTATCATTGGATTATTTATAGCAATTGATAGCCATAGAGATTGCTAGTATTTGAATAACTACCTGGCAGTTGGCAACCATAGTCATCTGAGTTCACCACAGTCATGTGTTGTGTTGTGGAGTGCTAGAATATTGGAGCAGCAGTAACTGAACTGGGAGTTCCTGATACTTCAGAATTGCTGAAGCTAAGCAGGGGTCAACCTGGTCTGTCCCTTAAGTGGGAAACCATAGGGAGCCCCCCTCAAGCGTGTCTCAGTGAAGGCGCTCCTGCTTCAAATGGAGAAAGTGTCAATTTCAGTATCTGGCAGGTTCCATTAAAGAATTGAGTGAGCCAGTGTGGTGTCATGGCTAGAGTGTTCGACTAGGACTGGGTTAGGGTTGCCATCCTCCAGGTACTAGTTGGAGATCTCCTGCTATTACAACTGATCTCCAGCTGACAGAGATCAGTTCTGCTGGAGAAAACGGCCGCTTTGGCAATTGGCCTCTATGGCATTGAAGACCCTCCCCTCCCCAAACCCTGCCCTCCTCAGGCTCCGCCCCAAAAACCTCCCGCCAGTGGCAAAGAGGGACCTGGCAACCCTAAACAGAACATCAGAAGGGGGGAAATTAGGTTATTAAGCTACTGGCAGAGCATTATCTGAGCAATAAGAAACAGCTCCCCTTTCGGAAGTCTGCTCATGAACTTTAAGGCATATGCAAAGACGATGCAGGAAAGGTGGGTTTACCCATGCTCTGAAATGTCAGCCTGGAATTAAAATTAGGATGTTAAGATTTGGGAGTGTCGCAATGGGCACTTTTTAATTACATGCTTTGCAGATTCCTTGCATGCATAATCATTAGCTGTTCATTTGGCATAGACTGGGTTTGATTTCTTTTTGGTGCTGTGCTAAAAAGAGCACAGGTCAACCCCAATGTTCAGAAACTGAAACTGAAATTATTTGGGGGGGGGGGTGGAATGGGAAAAGGGTGTGCAGCATTCTTCAACTGCCTGCCAAAGGTTACTTATTAGAACAGAAATGTGGCAAGAAGCCATTGGGCCTCACACCGAAAGGAAGTGGAGTTGTGTGGGAGTTTAGCTGGGCTCCTCTGTGTATCAAACCCACTTCTCATGGCTGGCTCTGCTCTGCACGCCTTTGGGGTTTGCTTAATTCTGCCAGATGTGAATCAGGACCTTTCCTACGGCCTACGGAACAGGCTTTTTATGAAGCCTGTGAAGCTGCTTCACTGACTACCTTTTGCTGACTGGTTAAGACAGGGGTGTCAAACATAAGGCCTGTGGGCCGGATCCAGCCCCTTGAGAGCTCTTATCTGGCCCATGAGTCAGCCGAGGCAGCCATCCCCCTTCCCACTCTCAGTCTGGGCTGGCGAGGCATGGCCCGGCCTGACCAAGTGACATCTATGTCATATTCAACCCTCGTAACAATTGAGTGTGACACCCCCGAGTAAAGACTCTTCTTTTCCCCAAGAATATGGTTTCAGAGGGTTGCTGTGTTGGTCTACAGTAGAACAGTTAGATTCGAGTCCAGTAGCACTTTAGAGGCCGACAAGAGCACCGCAATTTAAGAAAGATGTAGACAAGCTGGAATGGGTCCAGAGGAGGGCAACAAAGATGGTGAGGGGTCTGGAGACTAGGTCCTATGAGGAAAGGTTGAAGGAGCTGGGTATGTTTAGCCTGAAGAGGAGAAGATGGAGCGGGGATATGATAACCATCTTCAAGTACTTGAAAGGCTGTCATATAGAGGAGGGTGACGAGTTGTTTTCTGTTGCTCCAGAAGGTCGGACCAGAACCAACGGGTTGAAATTAAATCAAAAGAGTTTCCGTCTAGGCATTAGGAAGAATTTTCTAACAGTTAGAGCAGTTCCTCAGCGGAACAGGCTTCCTCGAGAGGTGGTAAGCAATCCTTCCCTGGAGGTTTTTAAGCAGAGGCTAGATGGCCATCTGTCAGCAATGCTGATTCTATGACCTTAAGCAGATCATGAGAGGAAGAGCACCTTGGCCATCTTCTGGGCATGAAGTATGGGTCACTGGGGGTGTAGGGGGGAGGTAGTTTGGAATTTCCTGCATTGTGCAGGGGGTTGGACTAGATGACATTGGTGGTACCTTCCAACTATATGATTCTATGATTTTTGGAGTATGAGCTTTTGAGAATCAAAGCTCCCCTTCTTAAGTTACATCCTCCTAAGTCCACTCATCAACTCAACAGGCTCAGAAAGCCGCCTCATGGTATACTGCAATGGTATTTTTATTGGGGCACATTGATATGACAATTTTATTGGAAATGTAGCCGATGAACGAAGCAACTAAACTTTCAGAGGTAAGGACTATCTTAAAAAGTACAGCTCAAACTGTTTCAGTCCCCCTTCCCTTCTAATTGCTTCTATTACAAATGCCTTTCCTTTCAAGCACAGATTCTGTTTTATCGGGTCAGAGAAGGAACAGGTTGCTTGTTTTGTACAGTTTCGATTATCACTTTGAGACGTGTCTGGGAACATTTGTCCCTTCTAGAAAAATAGGAAGGAGTTTTCCCTAGCAGGCTATAACTACTTCTCTGATGAATTGCCTGTGTTGCACTTGACTGGACTCACCTGGGGTTTTTTTTTGGTGATACTTTGAGATGGCTGCCCATTATCACGTATGGGTGCCTCCAAGTCCTGAAAGTAATAATCTTCCTCACAGGTCTATCATCCCCCCACCTTTTACTGCAAGGAATGATGGCAGAAAGAGATCAACAACTGACTGCTCAAAGTGCTCGGCACATCCTGCAGCACGGAGGGAACCTGTTCAGCTCTGATGGCTACATCAGAAATACATAAAAGTGCCAGAAGACTGCCACAAAGAGGAGCCTTTTTGATGCATGAAATTAACATGAATGGCACACTGCTTCATACTTTCCTTCCTTCCCTGAGCATCAATCTCTCTGTTTTTTTTCCAGAGAAAAGTGCACTAGATACTTATCGAGTCTTTGCAACTATATATTTATATATCGATTAAGCAGGTGTCACAGTGGCGCTGCGGCAAGCACACAATCACGCAATTGCAACATTTCAAAGCAACACCGGTCCCAAAGCAATAGTTTCGGTCCAGAAACACCTTTATCTTGGAGTCTCTCAGTACATCTGATTAATGTTGATTGTGATAACACAAAACAACACTTGCATGAAACCGTCTGTATCTTCTTCCACCCAATTCTTCTTTGATAGGTTGTGTGCGTGTGTTAAGTGCCGTCAAGTCGCTTTACGACTCATGGCGACCCTATGAATCAAAGTCCTCCAAAATGGCCTGTCTTTGACAGCCTTGCTCAGAGCTTGCAAATTGAGGGCTGTGGCTTCCTTTATTGAGTCAATCCATCTCTTGTTGGGTCTTCCTCTTTTCCTGCTGCCTTCAGCTTCTCCTAGCATGACTGTCTTTTCCAGGGACTCTTGTCTTCTCATAATGTGACCAAAATACGATAGGCTACACAGTCTCTATCAGACAAGGTAGGCTGTTCACCATGAAAGCTGATACTATAATATAACTCACTTATCCAAAACTAATATTTTTCCACTCTGCCGGATGAGGGTTCCATATATCTACATATTCCTGAACAAGGAATTTTTTGAGATTCCCACTTCCCAGAGGAATTTGGAGGAGGCAGTGCTGTACATTGGTCATGTTTTGTTGTAAGCAGAGAATACTAATGGTGTTTTTGGAATCTCTCTCGGTGACTCAGTTAAGAGCCTAGGAGTAATATTTGATCCGGCATTACTACTGGATAATGCAGCTGTAACACATGTTTTCGTCCATTTTCATTTCACCCAGATTATGACTCCCTATCTTGACTCAGATGATCTGGCCGCGTGGACTCATGCCACAGAACCCCAAGTCTAGACTACTGTAACACATTCTACATGGGTCTGCCCTTAAAGTCAGCTAAGAAACTCCATTCAGTACAGAATTGGGCAGCTCAGTTGCTATTGGGATCTAGGCAGAGAATGTACATCTCGCCCATTCCGCATTGGTTACTGATCCGGGTTCAATTCAAGGTACTGGACATCATCTATGAAGTCCTTCATGGCCTATATCCACATACCTGCAGGATTGCCTCTCCTACTATTCTCCACCTTATGAGCTTCTCTTAGAGAGAGCCAGCATGGTATAGTGGTTAAGAGTGGTGGTTTGGAGCATTGGACTTTAATCTGGAGAACCGGGTTTGATTCTCCACTCCTCCACGTGAGTGGCGGCCGCTAATATGGGGAACTGGGTTGGTTTCCCCACTCCTCCACATGAAGCCAGCTGGGTGACCTTGGGCTAATCACAGCTCTCTCAGCCCCACCTACCTCACAGGGTGTCTGTTGTGGGAAGGGGAAAGGAAGGTGATTGTAAGCCCGTTTGATTCTCCCTTAAGTGAAAGTCGGCATATAAAAACCAACTCTTCTTCTTCATCATCTGATCAAAGCAACGCTCTGTACACATGCATTCTCTGTTGTGGCTCACACCTGGTAGAAAAATCACCACGTAGTACATGGACGTATTGTGTGCCCTCTGTTTAAAGCTGTGCAATTTGTTGTGTTTTGCAGGACAATGATTCAGCTCAAACCCAACCCCTTTCTGACTATATATTACTCTTCCTACACACTTGACACTGAGAGACACTGTCCTTCAGTGTTACTCCTCTGAAGATGCCTGCCACAGCTGCTGGCAAAACGTCAGGAAAGAAAATACCAAGACCACGGTCACACAGCCCGGATAACCTACAAGAACCAATCGTTGTGTTGTGTTTGCCACTACCCAGTAGACATGAAACACATTTGAATCCCCCTTGGGTTCACTGGGTCTATGTAATACTTAACTTTTAATTAGATCAGGCCCATTATTTACATAGCACATGTTAAAGGAAATGCAAATCCCAGAAGGTTTTGGCTAGTATCTCTGTCCGGGGGACTGTCATCCATGCAAGCCTTTTGTATGTTTGCTGTCCCTTGACTCTGTGGATGTCCTTTTCTGCTCCTATGACATACCTGGTGTGGTCAAGCTGCAGGAGGAACGGGCCATTGGAGGGTCAAGGGTTGATTTATAGTGATGGAGACCAGATTCCAAGTGGTGAGCGTTTCATCCATTGGGTGGTTTTTAATTACTGTTTTTGAATTCTGGCAGCATCAAATGTACTGGATGAGCCAGATGGGCTGATTTGTCTAATGCGTAACAGATTATTATTTCAGCATCGTTTTCAGACATATCTAGGCAATTTGGGCTTTCCCATTCTGGCTTCTATCTTCAGAATGCGAGGAAATAATTAACAGATTCTTTTGCCCCCCAAACGTTCCTGCCGTTTCTATTGAAATACTAAGTTTCATGCAACATTCTTTCTGTTTTATTATGTCCTTGACATTTATAACTGTAAAATTCCATCTACCTGGCCCTTCAAGTAAAGTAGCAGAAACTGTTTCCCAGCTTCCAGCATGCATTTACAAGACTGTGAATAAGCTCCATCCTGCAAAAGGCACTAAGGACAGATGTCTATTGCAGACCTCTCCAGCTCAAGAACCGTCAAGCCAAATATAAGTCGGGATGTGACGTCACCCCATGGGTCAGGAATGACCCGGTGCTTGCACAGGGGACCTTTAACTTTTACAGGTGGGCACACGCATCAGCTTAGAAAACCTAGGTCATTTATGCATGGGTACTTTCACTCACATTCGCCCCCGGTCTATCTCGGTTTTTCCTTGGAGTTATGCATGAGTTTTCCCTCCATTAGACATGACCTCGCTCCCAGCCCTCACAATGTCCGGGTCTTCCCATTCTTCTGTTAACCCGACTCTTCACTCTCCCCTGAGCTCAGACCGGATGAAATGCCCGTACATAAGGCAAAGTGTGGGGCACGCAAGCTTAGTTTCTTTCACAGCCAGTTACAAAGCAGCATGTCCAGAGGCGGGGATTGAAATACTTCCTGCTTCCTCGGAGCTCGTTCTGAGCAGAAGAAAATATTTTTAAAACCGAGGCTTGGATTCCTCCCCCCCACATTTCAGATTGCTCTGTTTTTTATGTTGTTGTTCTTAAAATGCTTTTTTATGTGGCAGTTGTGTTTTTTGGGGGGGATTTTCTCTGACAGTAAGCACTACAAGTAAGCCAATTACAAAGCTGCATTTAGAGGGGCGGGACTTGAGACCGCTGGTGGATAGATTCCCAACAGGAAAGTGTGGGTCCAGCGAGCAACGAACTACAGGTAAAACTCCTGTGCATAAATGACCATACTGTTCCTGTTACCTGCCTGGGGCTTTTTAAGCACCTGGAAGGCTGGAATACTTGCCTGGTCGCAGATTTCACAGGCTTCCTCCATGGGTAAGCACTAACATTTAGAATCATTTAAAATAGTGTGGAAAGTTTCATTGATTGGAGGAAGCAAAGGGGAAGGCTTCTTTATTTACCCATCCATTTATGTTTAGCTAATAGATCTATTGAAGACCTGTGCAAGTTGTAGCATGCCGAGCTGAGAACAGCCTACTAGCCAAATAATGTAGATTTTCAAGCAGTTGAGAACCCCCATTTTTGCCGAAAGAAATACTGAGATGTTCTTGATGACTTGCTCACCTCTCTTGGGTCATTGTGGATAGTTGCTGAACTGTTTGGAATGGCAAACAATATACCGTGCAAGTCTGATCTAGGGGTTAATCAAAAGACAAATGATGTTGGGATAACAGACTCTGCAACTTGTGGAGTTGTTGGATCCTGCCAGCTTTTTCACTCAATGGTCATTTATGCATGGGAGTTTTACCTGAGGTTAACAGAAGAATGGGAAGACCCAGACATTGTGAGGGCTGGAAGTGAGGTCATCTCTAATGGACAGAAAACTCATGCATAACTCCAATGAACAACTGAGACAGACCGGGGGCGAATGTGAGTGAAAATACCCATGCATAAACGACTAATATCACCCAGTTCCCTTCCATTCTACAGCCCTTGTTCCATGTGGCTTTTGTACATGCAGGACCCATGATTCTCAGATTTTTGTGGTGGTCAAATGGAATCACTCCTTCCTTTTTCATCAGTAGAAACGCTGGTTGGTTCCAACCTCTGGTTTCTTTGTGATGTCAGAATTGAAGCATGATGAAATGAGTGTGAATGAAACCGTTTAGGAGTCCTTGGTCTGATTAACCAGGGATTGGTGATTTAAAAACAAAAAACAAAACATGGATTTGAGAGTCTTGGGTGTCTCTGAATGCAGGAAGGCTTTGCAGCAAATCTTTGTTTATTTTTGATGGCACAAAGCCTTGGATAAAACTCCAGTTTGCCATTACATCCGATGCAGGTAGCTGTAAAAGTTGGGGGTGCTAAACCTGAATTAAACCCTGGTTTAGAATCTTGAGTCTTTGTACTACACCGTGTTGGCACTCAAATAAATATATATTTATTAAACTTATATCTGGCTTTCGTAAGGGGCTGCCTTCTCGAAAAGGAATGACTAGGTCTGTACCTGTTTTACTTTAGCAATGAATCAGGTGCTCCCAAACCGCTTGTCACAGGTGAGTTTAGTGACTGTTAGTGAAAGCAAACCAAGGGATTGTTTTTCATATCAAAGGCCATAATCTCCAAGACAATTATGTTTCAGTCCAGGGACTTACCATGTTGACCTGTTGACCTGTAAGCTACAGAGCAGGGAGACACTGAATGATCAATGCAGGTGTGAATGCTTAATGCTGCTGTCTTGATGCCTGAAGGTGTAAGAATCTGTTAGATGCTCTTGGAAAGACTTGTTCCATTGGGAAGGTAAACACTGGGTATTTTTTCTATTAGTCAGCCTTTTCTTTTTTAAAGAGCATTGAGTCAAGTACTCTGGATGGTTTGTTACATTCACTGTGTGCGCGCACGCTTGGCCTTTCAATAACAACAACAACAACAACATTTCTATCCTGCCCTCCCCCGGCCAATCTGGCCTCAGAGCAGCAAACAACACAAAATATACAACAATAACATATTATAGTACATAATAACATAGATTTAAAACTATTACAGTAATTCAGTCATGCTAGGAAAAGTTGAGGGCAGCAGGAAAAGAGGAAGACCCAACAAGAGATGGATGGACTCTATAAAGGGAGCCACAGCCCTCAGTTTGCAAGATCTGAGCAAGGCTGTCAAAGAGAGGACATTTTGGAGGACTTTGATTCATAGGGTCGCCATGAGTTGGGAGCAACTTGACGGCACTTAACACAGACACACACAGATTTAAACCCATTACAATAATTTTTAAATACGCTAAATAAAACAATAATGCTAGGCTATCTTGATGGCGCCATTATTTCCCCAAAGGAGTGATGTTATTCTGGTGGCGGTCATGCAACCATCGTTATCAGAAAAGGCGAGGAGGGCAGAGGAGAGAATAAGGGGAAGGGGAAGGAAAAGAAGGGAGGAAAAATACAGAAAGATATCCATTTAAATGAATCAAGAGATTAGATTGAGATTTTTGCTTTGTGGTTGGGATATAAGTTTTTGTTTTGTGAATTAGTTTTGCCTTTCCAAATATGTGGTCTTGTACTTGGCCACTGGGCCTAGGTTTTAATTAGGAATGTCATAAGACTGCATGTAGGAAACCACTGGTCATTTTTCTATAGTATAAATAGATGGGGAGGAAGTAAAGGGAAGGCAATAAAATGAAATTGCTGTGAACATCCTGCTTTCTAATGGAAATCTTTTTGTTTAAAATGCAAAGCTATGTAAGATTTCTATTAAAGCAGGCCACTCACAGTATTCTGCTGAAATTATCACAGTTTCCTTGGTGATACTCATGCGGCTGAATGCTGGAGATTATACCTTTTGTTAATCGTTTCTCATATTTCAGGCAAATATTTTGGATAGGAATCTGCAGCAGGAGTTGACAAAGGCTTCCTAAGTACCAAGAGATTGCATTTTAAGCATCGGATTCTTCCCCTTTTGCTGAGAACACAATAGAGCGGAGGTGGGCAATCATAGGCTGGAGCCTTTCGTCCAGCCCTCGAGCTGTGTAATCCTTTGTTGGGATGATCAACTGCAATATGAACTAGTGAAAAAATTGTAAGACAGCTTGAGAGCCATGAAGGGTGGGGGAGGGAGGGCATCTTGGGCATCTTCTGGGCATGGAGTAGGGGTCACGGGTGTGTGTGGGGGGAGGTAGTTGTGAATTTCCTGCGTTGTGCAGGGGGTTGGACTAGATGACCCTGGTGGTCCCTTCCAGTCTGTTTATGAGGTTTATGAGTTGCACAGAGGTGCTGGAAATAGGAAGAGCCGTTGTCCAACTTGGAGACCTCAATTGAGAGTGCAGGTCCAATTTTTAAAAAATTAGCCCACCCATACAATTTAGGCATTTTCTCCCAGCAGGGCTGTTTCAGAGAGCCAGTTCATATCTGGAGATGGGGTGGCCAACTCTGGATGAGGAAATTCCTGAAGATTTTGGGGGTGGAGCCTGGGGAGGGTGGGATTTGGGGATGGGACCTCGACAGGTGTAATGCCATAGAGTCCACTCTCCAAAGCAGGCATTTTCTCCAGGGGGACTGATCACTGTCGCTTGGACAGCAGTTGTAATTCCAGAAGATCACCACACTCCACCTGGAGGTTGGCAGCCTATCTGGAGATAGGGTTGCCAACCTCCAGGTACTAGCTGGAGATCTCCTGCTATTACAACTGATCTCCAGCTGATAGAGATCAGTTCCCCTGGAGAAAATGGCTGCTTTGGCCATCTGACTCTATGGCATTGAAGCCCCTCCCCAAACCCCACCCTCGTCAGACTCCGCCCCCAAAACCTCCCACCGATGGCGAAGAGGGACCTGGCAACCCTATGTGGAGAGCAATGGGGGTTAGGCGTCTCCCCCCTTCTAAGATTTTTTTTAACGTCAGGAGATCCATTTCTGCATCTTTTACATCATGTATAGTTTGGCATTCATATTCCTGCTGGTGGCAAAAGGAAATACCTTGTGAAGGGGAGTTGCCCCGGGTATTACAGCTAGCTCCAAAGTCTGAAGTTAAATCAAGTGAAATTGTATATAAATTTGTCACGGTGTCAAAGCTAAAATTTTCAGAAGGAGAAATAAATTCTGCTCCAATCATCGTAATAACACTGATTACTGTCTCTGGGAAGCGTGCCAAAACCTGCAGCGAACATTGGAGAAAATGTTTGCCATTTCGATAGGGTGGTGTGTTGTTCGTGGAAGAACCGAGGGAGCCGTAGGAGACAGAACAAGGGTGGGAGTGGGGAGCGCAGGTGGGAGAGTTAAACGTGTTGAGGATCGTTTAAGGGTTCCTTCCCCCTAGATGGATTTTCTGAGAGCCAGCGTGGCCTAGTGGTTAAGAGCGGCAGACTCTAATCTGGAGAACTGGGTTCGAGTTCCCACTCCTCCACATGAAGCCTGCCGAGTGACCTTGGGCCAGTCACAGTTCTCTTTGTTCTCTCTCAGCCCCACCTACCTCACAAGGTGTCTGTTGTGGGGAGGGGAAGGGAAGGTGTTTGTAAGCGCTCTGAGACTCCTTAAAGGCAGAGAAAAGTGGGGCATAAAAACCAACTTTTCTTCTTCGACACAGAAGCCTTGTCCAAGCAGGAAATTCCAGGTGTCCGACAAATACCTGTATATGATGAATTCACGTATGCCTTTTCTATTCCTTGTGCGTGGAGCAGGGAGTCTTATTTTGGCATCTGCTGCCTCTTGCATGAATGCAAAAGGCAAATATCTCTGTCTGATTTTTATCCTGCCCGTCCTGCAAAAAGTGCGGTGTGGTGTACTTGTTCCTCCTTACCTGCATTTTATCCTCAAAACAACCCCGTGGGGCTGAGTGGGAATGGTTGGCTGAGGCTCACCCAGAAATTGTCATGGCTGAGTGGGGATTTGAACCCGGCTCTCCCTCATCCTAGTCCAGCACTCTTAATCACTACCCCACACCAGCGGTGGTGGTGTATTACAAACTGTATGTAGGATGCATTCAATTTCCTACATCAAACTCAAGGACATCTGATATAGCGTGGGTTCAAATCCCTGCTAATCTATAAAACTCATTTCCTGGTCTTGGGTAAACTGCCATCTTTCATCATCTCAAAGGGTTGCTGTACGGGTAAAATGAAACAGCATAAATTGAATGTTTTGTTTGACCCTTATAGCTAGGGCTGCCAGCTCTGGAAATTTCTGGAGATTTTTTTTGGTGGGGGGAGGGGGGGACCTCAGCAGGGCATAATGCCATATAGTCCATCTTCCAAAGCAGTCATTTTCTCCAGGGGAACAGATCAGTCGTCTGGAGACCAGTTGTAATTCCAGGAGATCTTCAGACACCACCTGGAGGTTGGCAACCCTACTTATAGCAACCCTTTGAGATTGTGAACAGAACAGCATTAAGTTCTGAACTTTGGATACATGAGCTTAATAAGCATTTATTAATAATATTTGTATACATTTTTTATTGTGCATTTCTACAAAAGTGACTGAAAGGTTACAAAAAAGAATAGTACTATAATACCAAAAATCCCTATAATATCGTACCATTTTATACACTGTTGTTGGTGTTCTGTATGATATTTTGGGTTTCTGTAAAATGGGCCATAAATATTTTGAACAAATATACTGGCATTCTGTATGAGTGCATTGAATTGCAAATTCAATGCTCCCAATCACCCATCTAACCAGAGATTACTGTTTATCTGATATTTTTAAAGGTGTATTTGTATTAATTTATGTTGTTAGCTGCATTGTTATACTCTTGTTTTAAAAAGATGGGATAGAAATATTTATCTATTTTTTAAATTTCCAGCCTGCCCTTCCCAGCAAAAGCCAGGCCCAGGGCTTTTAAAATAATATTTAAAATAAATACCAAAAGAGTCCATTATTAGAGAGGGCCAGAAAATAAAACTAAGCAAAAATTGCTTTCTCCCCACCCCCTTGCCAAGAACAACAGTCTAAGCCGTTCAGTCATTTCCACATTGCATTCATTTTCCGTAAGAAAACTGTCCAAGTTGCCACCCTGCTAACCTGGCTTCTTCGCCAACAGGTTTGCCAACTCATGCGGTGAAGCCGTGACCTTGCAGTCGGGAGAACCTTCTCAGCTCACTCATCAATTTGTCTAGTCCCGTCCCAAGGCCTGGCCTTTTTTTTGCATTGCTGGGCTGAGGCTCAGGATCAGACACTTTCCGCTTTCATTTCTCCCTTGTAAAGAGAAAGCAGAAGTGAGGGCAAAAGGCTTTCTGTGTTCTACAATTTGGTTCATTAGCAGCTGTTGCATGTGTTTTGTCCAGCTGTGGCAACTCATAGAATTGGAAGGGACCACCAGGGTCATCTAGTCCAACCCCCTGCACAGTGCAGGGAATTCACAACCACCTCCCCCCTCACACCCCCTGTGACCCATACTCCATGCCCAGAAGGTGGGAAATAAAAAAAATTCTGCTATTTAGGATGGGTTCCAGAGCAGAGCCTTTGCGTTTACAGGACTGGAGCCCACAGGAAACATTTTGTTCCCCTAAAGGTGTACAGATAATTGGATGTGTTTATGAGTCCTGTGCCACTAAGCGATCCCATATCAGACCTTCGTAGGTGACAAGACAATCCAGACTATAACCATAACACAATAATAAAGGAGGAAAGTCAACCACCTGCAGAGCAGATAACTCAAGAAAGTGAGCCAAACCACAGAGTAAAGGTAACATTCACGTGTGTGCATTTATATGGCCAAGGAATAAATTGGGGCGGGAAGGCTCACATTATCTGTAAAGGAACTAACAGGTAGGAAGCACACCAAAAGAGCTAAATAAGTAGAGAAACACAGACACTGTACAGGCAAATCCCCCCCAACTGAGGAAAGTCAACCACCTGCAGAGCAGATAACTCAAGAAAGTGAGCCAAACCACAGAGTAAAGGTAACATTCACGTGTGTGCATTTATATGGCCAAGGAATAAATTGGGGCGGGAAGGCTCACATTATCTGTAAAGGAACTAACAGGTAGGAAGCACACCAAAAGAGCTAAATAAGTAGAGAAACACAGACACTGTTCAGGCAAATCCCCCCCCCCAACTGAGGAAAGTCAACCATCTGCAGAGCAGATAACTCAAGAAAGTGAGCCAAACCACAGAGTAAAGGTAAAATTCACGTGTGTGCATTTATATGGCCAAGGAAAAAAATGGGGGGCGGGAAGGCTCACATTATCTGTAAAGGAACTAACAGGTAGGAAGCACACCAAAAGAGCTAAACAAGTAGAGAAACACAGACACTGTACAGGCAAATCCCCCCCCAACTGAGATTTAAAGCAGCCAAGGAGGGGAATTTTCAACCAAGGAAACAGCATAAGGAGAGGCGTTTTTTCCTTGCACCATGGCTCTAATCCATGTCCCTCCCCCATTGCTTTTTGCTGCTAAATCATAAATGGATATCTGATGAAGGACCCCAAACTTCCTGTGTAGCTTGACCCTTAGGTTGAAGTCTTCTCTGTTATCTACCTGGAAGGAAGTTCCACTGAAATCAGTGGGATTTACTGCCGAGTAAACATGCTTAGAAGCAGGCCGAGTTCACATCTCCCCGCATTGCACCGATGGGAGCAAACTCACGGCGGCTGGCATAACGTGACTGCAGACGGGCTGTCAATGGATACGTCTTCTCATTTTGCGAAGGCAGAACATCGATTGAACTTGGGCGAGTCTTTCTCCTCCGTGGGAAGGGGAGGAAAACGCATTTCAGCTCAGCTTTCTGCCTTTCGGACGGGGCAATCACGTTTCTTTCCCGAAAACACATTCTTCGTTTTGGAAGGCAGATAATGACAAGGGGCGTCAGAGTATAATCTGTGTGAGAGCAAGCATTATTCTGCCGTGGAAGCAGTGAACTAGCACTTTGGTCCCAGGTGGCCCTTAAAGCCACGTCTTTTCCCGTTTAGCGGGTCGGTTTTTTATACTGCTTTGTCAGGGTGGCAAGAAGCTCTTTCCCCCCCCTCCCCGTTTTCTTCCGCATTGTCTTAAAGCAATTATTTGGAAAGGAGGTTTGAACATTTCCGAAATAACTAAAAACAGGGAGTGCTTTGCGATATAAAAATGCAGATATTTATTTCAAGCGTTTACCGTGTTGTTTTTAAAAGGAACCGTACGGTAATAGTTTTCAGTTTGCATCACCGTGAATTCCTGCTGCTTCAGGTCCAGAGAAGATTATATACCAACTCGGGTCCATTCATTGCTGCAGTAAAGAGTTGCTATCTGGACCTGGAGGGAAAATGTAAGGGGGGAAGTATCTAATCAGGATATTGCATTTCCCCCCCCCTGACATGTCTTGGAACCAAATTGTGGGGGAGGATTATGGCTGACAACACTTCAGCGTAATAAATAGGCAGAAAGTTCTCTGCCTTTTGATATTCCTGTCAACTCCAAGAGGAGCTGACAAATTACCAGGGAAGGTGCCTTCCGCACTTGCCGCAACCAGGAAAAGAGAACATTATTTTTTTATTAAAAAAATTATTGCTTTTTCCATAAAGTTGATACAATAATCCCATTCGATATACCATCTAGCTTATTTTTCCATATATAAACAATAATAGTACAATGCTAAATGGATATCCTCATAGTAAAATACATATATCAATTTGAACCCCCCCCCCAACTTCCTCTAACCCATTCTTAATCCGGTCACTTCTTTGTATTACTCATTGCCTATCCTTCTAAAACAGTATATATTTATTTTTATTTATCTATTTCTTTCTTATATCCATGCATACGCCATAACTTTGTAACCCTATCTGAAAAGAGAACATTAGAGGCCGGTGTTTGTGCTTTGAGATGGGATAAATTCCTAGAGAAGGACAAATGGCGAAAAGTGCCTTTCGGCTGACAGCGACGTTCAGGCGACTGAAGATATTTCCGCCAATGCATGCTTTCAGAATGACTTGAGGCCATCTTGAAGTCCCATCAGCCTTGTAGAGCACATGAAGCTCATCTGATAGGACCACACCCTAACCTTGCATTCCCCAAAGCTAAAGCAGATTTCCCTGAGAAGAGTTCAGGTTTGGTCTACTTAACACAGCAAAATGAAGGAGAACCCTGAGGTGATAGAGGGGACGTTGCCATTAAATTTGCAGGGGTACTATTTTTAAAGGCTGCCCCACAAAAACCAGTGTGGTGTAGTGGTGAAGAGCGGTGGTTTGGAGCGGTTGAGTCTTGATCTGGAGAACCGGGTTTGATTCCCCACTCCTCCACATGAGTGGCGTCGGCTAATCTGGTGAACTGGATGTCTGTTGTGGGGAGGGGAAGGGAATACCTATGCTGCATACCTATTATCTCTAGTATCAGAGGAGCATGCCTATTATTTTGGGTGCGGTGGAACACAGGCAGGACAATGCTGCTGCAGTCGTCTTGCTTGTGGCTTCCTAGAGGCACCTGGTTGGCCACTGTGTGAATAGACTGCTGGACTTGATGGGCCTTGGTCTGATCCAGCAGGACCTTTCTTATGTTCTTATGTTATGGAAGGGGATTGTAAGCCAGTTTGAGTCTTCCTTGAGTGGTAGAGAAAGTCAGCATATAAAAACCAACTACTATTCCTCCTCCTCCTCCTCCTCCTCCTCCTCCTCCTCCTCCTCCTCCTCCTCCTCCTCCTCCTCCTCCTCCTCCTCCTCCTCCTTCTTCTTCTTCTTCTTCTTCTTCTTCTTCTTCTTCTTCTTCTTCTTCTTCTTCTTCTTTGCAAGGAATAAATAGTGCATCAGAACTCAACAGTTTATCGGCTGGAGATCAGTTGTAATAGCAGGAGATCTCCAACTAGTACCTGGAGGTTGGCACCCCTAACCATCAGCCTGCCTGTGGCCCGTGCCACCATCATGCGTGGGCCCACTGAAGAGCTCCTGTCCTGCCAGCACCTGCTGGTTCTCCCTCAGAAAGCCCCTGAAGTGACTCAAGAAACCTTGTGTCAGGGGAGTTGTCTGTATGTCAGAGCTACCACATGCATTTGAAAGGAATGGGAGCTGTTTCCTTCACAACCTGATGTAAATGTTACATGAACCAGGGAGTGGACTGTGGAGAAACCGGCATGTGAGAGGAAAGCAGGGAGAAAACGCACAATTCTGTCCTCTTGATCCTTTACCCTGGGTGACCTTCCACAGGCCGCCTTGGGACAAGCTTGAAGCCTCCGCAGTAAACAAAAGGCAATATGGCCGTATTGGGGCGGGGGGGTGTAGCTTATGCTGTTGTTATTTTTTTTAAGTCGAATACATAAAATGCAAAGGAGATCCTGCAAAACAGAAATGTTTGCTCGATCCAGATGGTGTTAAGTAGGAAATGTGGTCACAGCACATTAGTTTTGTCTCCATGGTAATGCTGCTTTGGCAGGTTTGGATATGTAGATCTGCAGTGCAGCGCTCGCTACAGGGCAATCTGCACCTCCCTGCTTTTGCTGGGCCTGAACGCAGCCCTCGTTTGTGCAGTCGGACGCTGGCAAATGCGGCCTGAAGGAAGCAATGTCATTTTCGCCTGGAGAGGAACGGAGCGACGGCGGAGGACGCGTTTGGTCGGCTGCTGTGATTAAGATTCGCAGGCCATATTTTTTATCCAAACGACTCTTATAGGCCCCAGTTCCCTGCGTGTACACCAGGCAGGTTGCAGTTGTTTCTTGATTATGATGTGTTCGTAAGTTAAATTGAAACAATATCTGCTGTTCAGGGCAAGAACGCAGCCTTAATTAAGTGGAAGCAGCTTTGGGGACTCTGTCCCTAGCCTGGTGGGAAGGAATTGCGAGTACCCTGAAATGCCATGCATCGAGAGGAGTTTGTTATTGCTCAGTGTACTATGGAAAGGGGAGGACGTAGGGTTGCCAGGTCCCTCTTTGCCACTGGCGGGAGGTTTTTGGGGCGGAGCCTGAGGAGGGTGGGGTTTGGGGAGGGGAGGGACTTCAATGCCATACAGTCCTGTTGCCATTTTCTCCCGGTGAACTGATGGTGATATTCTGGAGAGATGGTCAAAGGTCACCGCTTTGTCTCATGCCTGAAACGAAAAGCAGATGTGCCCATACATTATATGTTTTCGCCCACATGTGCAAATGGTTACTGGCTTAACTTGGCATTAAATTTAATTAGGAAGTCATTAAATCATATTGTCAGCGTGGGAACTGGATTAGTAGAAGTCCACGGACTGGCATATGAAAAATCGGGCTGGATGGCACAGTAATTAGAGAACCCTGTTATTACCAACACAGTCCTATGCAGCTTTATTCTTCCATAGGCCTCTCTGTGTTCAACAGCGTTTGCTTACAAGTAGGTGCAATTAGAATCTGCAGCTCCGACCTATCGTTCTTTAGTTGTATTTGTTTCCGTGAAACAATGTGTGGCAGTTTCATGTTCCAAAAGAATCCTAACTTTAAAGGAAATAGCAATGGGCAGCGCTGTAAAACTCTTAGGTGTCTGGTTTTACGTAAATGGGGTGCTTGTTGCTTTTTTAAAAAAAAATTTTATTGAATTTTTTAACAAAACATACAGTATAAGAAAGAAAAAAGAAAAAAAATACAATAGTATTAAAAAAACAAATGTAAAAGGGTATTTATACAACATATTCAATACAATTCGATTTTCAATACCATCATCAATCTAAATATTCAAAAGTACCCTTTCCCCCCACCCACCAAAAAAGTGACCCGTCACCAGACTTCCGAAGAAGTGTCTGGTAGTTTTATTTATTAATGATCTAAAATTTAATTTTATTTAGAAGATTTATTTTCTATAACTCACTAAATAACATAGTAAAATCCATTTTTGCCAGGGTGCTTGTTGCTAAGAATTTTTCTCATGCCTGTAAGAGAGGAAACCTATATGTATGCCCTGGAACATTTGGTTCTAGCACGTTGGAATTGTAAGCTATTTTTCCAGCTGTGGTAATGGATGCTACAGGCTTAGAAAGCGGATGGCAAATAAAATTTGTCTTAAGAGTTGTACTGTTTTTCCCCCTCAAGGTCTTTAATACCTGGGGTTAAGACTTCCGGAATAAGAAGCACCCATTTTCAGCAAATCTACATTGTCCGCTCTCAAAGTTTACATTTTAATCTGTACTGAGTGATCAGCTTCTATTATGTGTCCTGTGTCTTTAACAGCTGCTAGATCTACAAGACATTACCAGGCAATAATATTTACCTCCATGCGGAAAAAAAAAATGTGCCACCTGCAGATTGCTATACACCAGACTGCTAATGTTAAAAATGAACCAAAGATTGAACAACTCTCCATACTAAATTCTGTATTTAAGCCACTAGGGGCTAACATTTTAAAAAGAAAAATGAAGCGTCTCTCCTGGCAATTGAGAATCTTCTTAACATCTTGTGCCTGGTATGCTTTAGGCTGGTATTGCCAAAGAACAAAGAATTTGAGATCGTGGTCACTATGACCATGAGAGACAAAATGGCTGACAATTGGTGCGTCCTGAGTTCGAGCCCCTAGTGGCTTAAATGCAGAATTTGACCTCTCTTGTTTTTTGTAACGTGGTCACTTTAATCAGTTGGATCCTTTTGAGAATTTTTTCTCACAGCTGTGTGCATTTGAGTTTGTCCCTGCATTCCTGTTCTCACTTCGAAGAATACTGACTTCTGAATGGGTTGATTACTCTTTCTAGATCCCTTTCGTATGGGGTAAGACTTCATTTTTAGTATGGAGAGTTGTTCAATCTTTGGCTCATTTTTAACATTAGCCTGAGTGATTAGCTTCATTGTACCATAGGAAAAAATTGTTCCCATGAATTTCCTTTTGAAGATTCTTTGGACTTTTTGAAAAGCAGTGGTAAGCAGTCTTATTTTTGAAATTGCATTCACGTTGTTACAAATGTATTCTCAACACTCATAAGTTGTCACTGTAGCCATTTTGATAAGCCTTATTATTATGATGATTATCATTATTTTTATTATTGGTCTCTTTAAACATCGTAGTGGTCGCCAAACTGAGGAAGGATTGGATTCCGAAACGCGTGCTTGTGATAGACCCACCTTGGACCTTTCTTTGTCTTTTCGTGATTTTTCATGGACTACCGTATATACTCGAGTATAAGCCGAGTTTTTTAGCCATGATTTTTGGCTTAAAAAACTCACCACGGCTTATACTTGGGTCAATACGGTAATTCGCCTGCCGGGCCATCTCCCAGTGCACTCCCGCTGGCCAGCTGATGGGCGGGCTGTCCCTCCTTCTCCCCGCCTTCTCTGTGTTATGGATTTTCCAAAAAATAGAATTATTATATTCTGTAATATTGTTTTCTTTTCCAGTTGGTATATTTCACATTATATTATCTTTGAAGCCACGTGCTGCCATTTATTATAGTTTCTACTATTTCCAGCATAGGTATTTTCTTCTTCCAGTTCACCAACCTCCAGGTGGTGGCTGGAGATCTCCTGCTATTAAAACTGATCGTCAGCCAATAGACATCAGTTCACCTGGAGAAAATGGCCACTTTGGCAATTGGACTCTATGTAGGGTTGCCAACCTCCAGGTAATAGCTGGAGATCTCCTGCTGTTACAACTGATCTCCAGCCAATAGAGATCAGTTCCCCGGGAGAAATTAGCCGCTTTGGCAATCGGACTCTATGGCATTGAAGTCCCTCCCCTCCCCAAACCCCGCCCACCTCAGGCTCCGCCCCAAAAACCTCCCATTGGTGGCGAAGAGGGACCTGACAACACTAAGCCCGGAGCCAGCGCCGAAAAGGACAGCCACACACTCTTATGTTGTCATAATAGTTTTTTGGTGTGGTGTCTGTTCTGACTATTAACTGCTCTCTGGTCTTTGAGGCTGAGATTTCACCCAGCTTTGGTATCTGAGAGTCTTTCGCTGGAGATGTCAGGGAAGAGCTGGGGACATGCCGAGGTCATGTCGAACAGATGCTTTCCCACAGACCTGTGGCCCTTTCCTCAAATTGTCATGTGAACGTTCTTACACTAGGTCAGACTGTTGTTGTATCTTGCACTTATTCGAAACATTTATGTTGTGCTTTTTGATCACCAGCCCTCCCCATCCTGCAGGCAGCTTACAAAACACGCCAGTGAAAAATAAATCCCCAAAGAGAGAGAAAGAGAGATATCACGCTACAACCAACAAAACAATGGAAGCCGGCCGAGTGAAAAGGACAAACCAAACCAACAAAATACTGAAAGAGAATAAGCATGTTTTAAGCCAGGGTGCTTGTATTCACACATCATGCGAAAGTTTAGTTTCACATCAGTGACCTTAGTTTCACATCCCAGATTGACAGATCCTCATTTGGTAGGGCTCAGACACACTAACCACAGTTTAATTAAAGAATTGTATGTTGTCTGATTTGAGCCATTAAGTCTAATAAAAATAATATTGATAGATGGTTGCAGCGTGGTGTTGTGGTTGAGGGCAGTGGTTTGGAGCGGTGGAGTCTGATCTGGAGACCCAGGGTTGTTTCCCCACTCCTCCATATGAGCAGCGGAGGCTAATCTGGTGAACTGGATTTGTTTCTCTGCTCCTACACACAAAGCCAACTGGGTGACCCTGGGCTAGTCACACTCTCTTAGCCCCACCTACCTCACAGGGTGTCTGTTGTGAGGAGGGGAAGGGAAGGTGATTGTAAGATGGTTTGATTCTCCCTTGATTTTCCTTGGTCTGATCCAGCAGGGCCTTTCTTATGTTCTTATGTTCCCTTAAGTGGTAGAGAAAGTCGGCATATAAAAACCAACTCTTCTTCTTCATCATCCAGCTAAAACCAAGCATATAACAGCCTATTCCTCTATTTGTCTGACAATTTAGACCCTAAATATTGTCGAAGGCTTTCACGGTCAGAGTTCATTGGTTCTTGTAGGTTATCCGGGCTGTGTAACCGTGGTCTTGGAATTTTCTTTCCTGACGTTTCGCCAGCAACTGTGGCAGGCATCTTCAGAGGAGTAACACTGAAGGACAGTGTCTCTCAGTGTCAAGGGTGTAGGAAGAGTAATATATAGTCAGAAAGGGGTTGGGTTTGAGCTGAGTATTGTCCTGCAAAAGTAATGTGCTAATCATTGTCCTGTAAGTATCAAGATAATGTGCTAATGATGGTATGGTATGTTAATGATTAGCACATTACTTTTGCAGGACAATACTCAGCTCAAACCCAACCCCTTTCTGACTATATATTACTCTTCCTACACCCTTGACACTGAGAGACACTGTCCTTCAGTGTTACTCCTCTGAAGTAACACTGGCGAAACGTCAGGAAAGAAAATTCCAAGACCACGGTTACACAGCCCGGATAACCTACAAGAACCAATTTAGACCCTATTTCTTCTTTTTGTTCAAAGAGGCTTACAAAGAATTAAGTCCCACTGAGTTCGATGATGCTTACTCTAAATAAGTGTCCGTACGATTACAGCCAAGCCCCATTGATTTCAATGGGATTTGAATGTACTCTACTGTGGGTGGATCCCAGCCAATATTTGAGGCACCCCGGTGTAATGAATTAGCTAAAGTGGGTTGATCCGTGATGGTTTTCTACAGATCCAAGTGAAATGTCTCTTTATTATAGATGCTAAAATAATCATTCAAGGAACTTGCTGAATGCTTCGGTACTTTACCCGTTTATAGAAAAAACAAAACAGAGGCCTAACTGATTTCTGTCATGCAGAGTGGAAAACCACAACTGCAGTGTTTTTGGTTACTTAAATGAATATAAATGGTTTAGCAAACAAAAATGAGCCAGCTGGGTATTTCACACCAGCAGTCTGTACCTATTTTTCTAATGCAATTCGTCCCTCAGTTACTCTGCGTTCAGGTATTGGCAGTCCAAGTAATTCAGCTTGATTGGGGCATGAGTTGGAACTTGACCATGTGGCCAGCTTTGGCCACAATCCTGTGCTAGGGTTGCCAGGTCCCTCTTTGCAACCGGCGGGAGATGTTTGGGGCGGAGCCTGAGGAAGGTGGGGTTTGGGGAGGGGAGGGACTTCAATGCCATAGAGTCCAATTGACAAAGTGGCCATTTTTCTCCAGGTGATCTGATCTCAATCGGCTGGAGATCAGTTGAATTAGCAGGATATGTCCTGATACTACCTGGCAGTTGGCAACCCTATCCTGTGCCGAGGTGAGCGCTCAACACAAATTGGTTACATTCCAACGTAACTACTAATAGATGTTTGTGAGGCTCATGAAGTCAGTTTGTTGATATGCTTATGACTCCCCCCTTGCAGTGGAAGAAGAAGAAGAGTTGGTTTTTATATGCCGACTTTCTCTACCACTTAAGGGAGACCCAAACCGGCTTACAATCACTTTCCCTTCCCCTCCCCACAACAGACACCCTGTGAGGTAGGTGGGGCTGAGAGAGCTCTAACAGAGCTGTGCCTAGTCCAAGGTCACCCAGCTGGCTTTGTGTGTAGGAGCGGGGAAATAAATCCAGTTCACCAAATTAGCCTCCGCCGCTCACCTGGAGGAGCGGGGAATCAAACCCGGCTCTCCAGATCAGAGTCGCTGCTCCCAACCACCGCTCTTAACCACTACGTCACGCTGGTTCTGTGACTGGGACTATGATTGCAACTTCCTTTTTCGGAAGAATTGAATCAAGTTCCAGTTGATGTATATAGGATAAGTGTTTAATTAAAATGTTTGTTTGTTTGTTTATTCAGAACACAACGTACCAGCAGTCATAAAGATTTTTAAAAAGTCATGTACATTTGTAGCCTGGAAGTGTGATTCTTTTGACCACTGAAGAAGGCCATTTGGCCGAAATGCGTTTGGCCAAAGTCTATTTCTGTGATTGTATGTCCATTTGTGTTGTATGTTTATATGAATATGTTGGTTTGGTAGGCTATTGCAGGGCCTTGTATATGTTTTTTTTTATTTTAGCCTGTAATAAATATATACATATTTTGTACTGATATAACCTTTAAACTGTATAATATTTGGCCTTGAATGCTGATTTTTTTCTTGACCTTTGGGTGCTTAATTCAAGTTCCAGTTCGCCACAATTACCAAATGCAGTCCTCTGGACAAATTACAGATTGTGTCCATTACAAACTGGGATTGAACTGAGGATTAGAAACTAAATTTGTGAGTCTCAACCTCGGCCCCTTCCTTTCTGCAAGCTACAAGCAAGCTTCTGGGTATTGGTCCACAAACAGAGCGCAGTCCCAATGGTTGGAAAGTTGGGGTGAATTCTAGGGTGGAGGGCATTTCTCCACAGAAGCTTTAAATGCAACAAGATGGGCTGTGTGGTGGTGGTGGTCTTTAGGAAAATGAAAAAGAGCCACTAAGAGCAATGTGGGTTTCTCCGCATCATATTGCATAGCTGTAGTGGTTAAAGCCAGTTCCTCCCCCCTCCTTGCAGTGGGACTGTGATTGCAACTTCCTTGTAGATCATGAGAGGGAGGGCATCTTGGCCATCTTCTGGGCATGGAGTAAGGGTCACTGGGAGTGTGGGGGTGGTAGTTGTGAATTTCCTGTGTTGTGCAGGGGGTTGGACTAGATGATCCTGGTGGTCCCTTCCAACTCTATTATTCTATGAATTGCCCTGTGGGTCCTAACTCATAATGGGCTTGTAGCTTCTGTGTATCCTTTTGGTTTGTCTCCTCCCATATACTCATCAGTGGCTTAATTTAGCATCGGAGAGCAATATTATGTATCATGTGCCTGACCAGTGGACAGTCATGTGGTTCTTATGAACTGAATTTTTGTGACTTGAGTGTGGAAGTCTAGTTATGTTCATTTATACTAGCAAAAAGAGTAAAACCAATCGGCACCTTTATAGTTTATCTTTTGTTTTGTTTGTTTTGGTGGATTGAGTCTTCTATAATGCTGTACCTCTTACACAGTGCTTCTTTCCACTGGACACAATTTTCAGGACAGATGCCCTGAGGAACATAACAATAAGTGTAGCGGAATCCCATTCTCACTTCAGTCTTTCATGTTTTGCATCTAAAATGGCCAGTTTTGAATGTCAGCTTACTCAGTGGCCTTGGGCAAACTATGTAGGTCTCACTTTGATAATGTAGAAGCGGCAGCGGGAAAAACCAACAGGAATAGCAAGGAGAGAGACAAAGATGGAAGACTGTGTACAGTTCTGGTCACCCCACCTTAAAAAGGATATTGCAGAGATTGAGAAGGTGCGGAAAAGAGCAACCAAAATGATCAGGGGACTAAAGTAACTGGCCTGTGAGGAACGGTTAAAACGCTTTGGGCTGTTTCGCTTAGAAAGAAGGCGGTTAAGGGGAGACATGATAGAGGTCTATAAAATTATGCATGGTTTGGAGAGAGTGGACAGGAAGAAGCATTTCCCCCTCTCTCATAATACTAGAACGTGGGGTCATCTGCTGAAGCTGGAAAGTGACAGATTCAAAGCAGATAAAAGGAAGTATTTCTTCACACAACGCATAGTTAAATTGTGGAACTTCCTGGACTTGATGGACGTTGGTCTGATCCAGCATGGCCTTTCTTATGTTTTTATGATGTGTATCCAGACGTCTGCGGAAATTGGGGGATGGAACTTCCCCTCTCTACGTTCCACCCTGTTCCTGTGGTTCATCAAACCCTGAATAACCAATTGGGGGCAATGTGGAGAGGGGGAAATTAGCAAAAATAATCATCCGATCTTCCGCAAATGGAAATTCAGTTCTGTTGAGGAATCTGTGTCATAGGATGCATGCCAATGGGGTATAGAGGTCTCTGTGTAGGGTTGCTAACTCCGGGTTGGTAACTACCTGGAGATTTTTGGGGAGGAGCCTGAGGAGGTGGGGGGGAGAGGGGGACTTCAATGCCATAGAGTCTAATTGCCAAAGCGGCCATTTTCTCCAGGGGAACTGATCTCTATTGCCTGGAGATCAGTTGTAATAGCGGGAGATCTCCAGCCACCACCTGGAGGTTGGTAACCCTATTTGAGTATCAGACTAAGAGCAGAGAGAGATTGGTTCTCCCTCCCTCCTTCTCTCACGCACACACCCTAACCTATCTCTTAGGGTCGGTGTGAGGATAAAATGTGGGGGGGGGGGGGAAACCATATATTTTGCTGTGAGCTTCTTGAAGGAACAGTGGGATTAAAAAAGTGATAGATAATGCAATTAGGATTTTAACATCTGTTTCATCATCCAAATGCACAGACCACACATTTTTACTCATTTTGAGAATCCCATGAGCATTGTGCGAATTTTCCCCTGGAGAGCAAATTTAGGAAATAATAGTAACCATTTGTAACTAGCTAATTGGAGCTTCTGCAGCAGTTAAGAGTATGAGCTCTGAGCTAGGAAGCCCAATTTCAAATATCCCCTCAACTGTAAACTAGTTCTATTATTATAGTAATGATCCCAGTCCCAACCATGCAGAGATAATGTCAGGTTGCACCTGGTTTGCAGTCTCACCTGAGCCATAAGGTGCTTCTGAGTGGCTGTTCCCCAAGCTGATGGTAGCATCTAACAGGGAGAAGAAGGAAAGTTGATTTTTATATGCCGACTTTCTCTACCACTTAAGGAAAAATCAAACCGGTTTACAATCACCTTCTCTTCCCTTCCCCTCCCCACAATAGGCACTCTGTGAGATAGGTGGGGCTGAGAGAGTTTAGAGAGAACTGTGACTAGCCTAAGATCACCCAGCTGGCTTCATATGGAAGAGTGGGGAAACCAACCCAGTTCACTAGATTAGTGTCCGCCACTCATGTGGAGGAGTGGGGAATCAAACCCGGTTCTCCAGATTAGAGTCCACTGCTCCAAACCACCACTCTTAACCACTACACCACACTGGTTCATATATCACAAAGAACCGTGATTTGTTTATATGACTGTTGCAGAAACCCTGGTTAGTCTATTGGATGCATAAGCCACATTTCGTTTGGAAATCCCATTCTGCTGTTGCTTCCTTTCCTGCCTCGAAGCAGAATCCCTGGAAAATATCCTAGGCTTCCTTGTATTACCAGATTTCTGGCAGAGCCTTACTCCATATATAACCCTCTTGCTATTGGTCAAGAGCAGTAAATGGGAAGGGAGAAACGTAGGGCAAGCCAGTCTGCTACCTCCTTGCCCTTGGCTGAGTTATAGACTCCATTCCATTTCTGTTTAGCTACTTCACTTAATTCCTGAACTTTAAACCTTGAAACAAAATAGAGCTTTTATTGCCCCCCCCCTTTATGTCTGCCCTTTCTCCTGCTTTTAAATTTCCTCTCTGGAGAAGCTGAAGCCTCCAAAGTACATTCCTGCTTGGTGAGCCGTTTCTAGCAGGAACAGGGTGTGGACAAAAGGCAGAGGTAGGTAGGAAGTTCCTTAGAAGATGTCACAGATTATTGCCTCTGGAACAGCAAGGTTTTCTGTTGGTCTGTGCTTCCCTCTCTGTATGCTGGAGCCTAAGAGGAGGGCTGCTACGGAACAAAATTGGATTTCTGAATTCAGATGTCACAATTTGCGACAGTTGCCAAGTAAGGAACAATTCGTGGTTTAGAATCCCTGCTCAGCATCTGCTAACAAGCTACAGTTTATTGGGCATTTAGATATCACACCAAACTGGAGCCTAATTAAACTAAGGTTTACTGCAGTGTCTGAATGTAGCCAGATTATGTCTGTTTCTGTGAAAGCATAGGCAGAAGGTAAAGAGGAGGCAACCAGTGGGCTTCCTAGAGGCACATGGTTGGTCGTTCTGTGAACAGGCTGCTGTACTTGATGGGCCTTGGTCTGATCCAGCAGGGCTTTTCTTGTGTTCTTACGTTCTTAGTATAGAACTAATTAGTTCTGCCCTTCAGACACCAGCTGGGTACTGGGTGGCATATGGGTGTTCACCATTTGATGACTACACCTTGTGTGTTAAACTGAATGTCTGAATGATCTAGCATGGCTCAGGCATGACAAATGGAATGTTGATATTTTATTATTCGTCGAATTTAGATCTTGATTTTTTAACTAAAACCTTCCAAAGTGGCTCTTAACATTGTAAAAGGCAACAGATTTTTTAAAAAGTAACCCCCCTTTTCATTTGAACATTAAAGCCATAATATAAATAGATGAATTAGAGCAGAGATGGATGGGAAGAAGACAACAGATTCAAAAAGAGATTTTTAAAATACTGAACTGTACCCCCCCCCAAAAAAAACCCCCCAGAAACTTAGAACATAAGAAGAGCCATGCTGGATCAGACCAAGGCCCATCAGGTCCAGCAGTCTGTTCACACAGTGGCCAACCAGGTGCCTTGAGGAAGCCCGCAAACAAGACGACTGCAGCAGCATCCGGCCTGTGCTCCATAGCACCTAATATAATAGGCATGCTCCTCTGATACTAGAGAGAATAGGTATGCATCATGACTAGTATTCATTTTGACTAGTAACCATGAATAGCCCCATCTTCCATGAACATGTCCACTCCCCTCTTAAAGCTTTCCAAGGTGGCAGCCATCACCACATCCTGGGGCAGGGAGTGCCACTATTTAACAATGTGTTGTGTGAAGAAATACTTCCTTTTATCTGTTTTGAATCTCTCACCCTCCAGCTTCAGCAGATGACCCCACATTCTAGTATTATGAGAGAGGGAGAAAAGCTTTTCCCTGTCCACTCTCTCTATACCATGTATAATTTTATAGACCTCTATCATATCTCCCCTTAACCACCTTCTTTCCAAGCGAAACAGCACTAAGAGTGTTAACCACTCCTCATAGGGCCCATCAAGACCTCAAAGTCTTCAGGACATCTCAAACCCAATGCTTTCCAGTGCAGCCAGTTCCCACATTCAGCTGTGGAGTACTGAGGGCTGAGAAACCTGGCAGTGTATATACATGTTTAACTCAACCCTAGCTGTCACCCTTGTGGCATTTGTGCCACATCTGTGCTGCTGTCCATTCTGATGATTCATTTGGACTGGTAGAGATGGACGTGGGACCTTTCACAGCTCCCGTATAGTTTAGGGGTGTCAGCGCACCTGTTTTTCACAGATGCTTCCACCTGTGAGCAACCATAGACTCCCTGGGTATCTTAGAACTCTATCTATCTCACATCCTCATCTCTAAGACAGCAGAGATAATGACCTACCCTACAGGCTTCCTGTGAAGATGAGATAAGGGTAGAAAATCGCTTCATGTTGTTAAAAGGGCTGTATAAATGATTCATGATAACTGAGTGCTTCCCAGGCACTTGCAGGGGTGAGTAATTTTCTATTTTCCGAGGGAAGTTAATGGGATAGTTATTGCTGCCTTTAGTAGCAAGTTGCAATTATGAGTCTGCAAGGGGAGCATAGGGAGGGAGCTACTGCAGTTATTAAAGAGGTCTTTGGCTCTGCGCATGGAACATGTTAGCTGACCATTTGCGCTGGCGTAGATCCCTGAACTTTTAACTGGCTTGGTGAGGAATGACTTATTTCAGCGTGCAAACCACTGTTCCAGATGTTCTACTGGTGTCACGCTGAGTGAGGAGGAGAAACAGAATTTGGAAACTGATTTGGGATGGGCAGAAGCAATACAACAAAGATTCGTTGCCCCTTCCTCGTCCTCAAATAGAACCGAGCTAGGGGTTGCTAACTTTTCAACCAGCCTGGCGCTGCCCCTTTTAACAGAAATTTGATCTGCAGCAATGAACAAGTGATGGTCTTTAATCTCGTGCCATGAAAAACTTCAGATCAAGATGATAGAGTTCCCATATTTGATGGGTGTGTGTGTGAGAATGCTCATAACATCCTCTGCCATTCTCTATAAAAATCGAAATGAAGCACCACTATGTTAAAGGAGAAATTTTAATCAAAACACAAAAACATAGGTAGCCAAAATAAGAATGCCATATATATGTAATGTTTGGCCGCAAATATAAAGATTTCCAACAAAGTTATATATGGAATACAAACGCTCCCCAAATTTCCTTCCTTCGTTCACCCCTTCCTAGACAAACTTCTGGGTTGCTACTGGCAGTGAGGAAGTTTGTCTAGGAAGGGGTGAACGAAGGAAGGAAATTTGGGGAGCGTTTGTATTCCATATATAACTTTGTTGGAAATCTTTATATTTGCTGCCAAAACAGTACATATATACGACGTTCTTACTTTGGCTACCTATGTTTTTGTGTTTTGATTAGGGTTTCTCCTTTAACATAGTGGTGCTTCATTTTGATTTTTATAGAGAACGGCAGAGGATGTTATGAGCATTCTCACACACACCCATCAAAGATGGGATCCTTTTTTAACTTTGCTAATGGAAACGATTGCACCCTCGCTGCTAAAGCTGTCCCTTGTGATAGGGTTGCACAAGACCCCATTTTTTTTTTGCAGCAGATAACGACAGGGCTGAGCTGCCGCTTATTATCTGAGTAGCTGCTAACACCTTTAGCCCCGTTGACACGTTGTATCTAATCACACGAAGGGACGAAATGCAATGCAGTAGAATGTCATCCGCAGTGGCGAGCGCAAGCATTTGCTACGATGTCTTGATAAATGCTATCAATTTGCCCGGCAGATAATGTTCAGCCTCAGCTGACAGCAGTTGTCTGGCACGGTGAGCACTGGCAAATGTATTGCGTGATTTGAAAGTTCTCGGCTTTTAGAGGTATAGATGCTAGTCACAAAGCACCCCTGTTAAGAGCGTTAATACCGAGTATTTTCTTGGTTTTATTAGAAAATGGTTTTATTAGATCCAGCTTCTTCTAGTAAAACAAAAGGGGGGTGGAATGGAATGAAAAACATTGGATGACCTTGAGCCAATCACTGTTTCATAGCATCATAGAATAGAATCATAGAATCATAGAGTTGGAAGGGACCACCAGGGTCATCTAGTCCAACCCCCTGCACAATGCAGGAAATTCCATCCCTTACCCCCAGTGACCCCTAGTCTATGCCCAGAAGATGGCCAAGGTGGCCTCTCTCTCATGATCTGCCTAAGGTCATAGAATCAGCATTGCTGACAGTTGGCCATCTAGCCTCTTAAAAACCCTCCAGGGAAGGAGAGCTTACCACCATGCTAGATCAGACCAAGGTTTCTCAGCTCCGTCAGTGATGCTAGAAAAACCACATACACCACCTGCACAGGAGCAGCCATGCTGGATCAGACCAATGGTCCCATCGAGTCCAGCATCCTGCTTCATACAGCCAGATGTCCCAGGAAGGCCTAAAAACGACACTGAGGCCAATGCCTTCCCTGTCACTCCTCTGCAGCGCTGGTATTCAGAGGTACAGTGGCTCTAAGCATGGAGGTTCCATTTAGTCTTCATTCCTCAATATATTTGCTCAATCCTCTTTTATAGCCCCCTAAGCTAAGTGTCTATCACTCCATCCCGTGGCCCTGAATCCTGCAAGCTAATTACTCGCTGAGTGAAGGAGGACAGGATGAATAAAAGTGTAATAATAATAAATAAGCAATGGTGGCTTGGATCAGGTCAGACAGAAATCTTGGAGACAAACATCTGTGATGATCATGTGTGCATCTCACTGTGAATGTCTCCTAAAATGTGTATGTGGGATGCATGTGTGCAGTCAAGTCACGGCTGGCTTATGTTGACCCCGTGAGGTTTTCAAAGCAAGAGACGTTCAGAGGTGGTTTGCCATTGCCTGTCCCTCCACGTGGGCTAAGAGAACTGTGACTGGCCCAAGGTCACCCAGCAGGCTTCATGTGGAGGAGGGGGGGGAATCGAACCCAGTTCTCCAGATTAGAGTCTGCCACTCCTGACCACTACACCATGCTGGCTCTCCCTCCTAAAATACATGTATATTTAATAGCATGTTTAATCTGACATGCAAATTGCATCCTGTTTTCTACCTGGAACTCGTTCAGTGTAGGAAAATCATTAATATATGAAGAGGTCATTACCGATCATATTTTTAAACCTTCTCTGTCGTGCTTGCTGAACTTCAGGTTGTACCTCCCTAACAGTGTAATCATAAGCAGAGTTATACCTTTCTAAGTCCACTGAAGTCAATAGACTTAGAAGAGTATAACTCTGTTTAGGATTGCACTGTGAAGCTACCAACCTCTCTTCACCCTCCAACCCTAAACATAAGAAAGGCCATGCTGGATCTGACCAAGGCCCATCAAGTCCAGCAGTCTGTTCTCACGGTGGCCAACCAGGGGCCTCTAGGAAGCCCACAAACAAGACGACTGCAGCAGCATTGTCCTGCCTGTGTTCCACAGCACCTAGTGTAATAGGCATGCTCCCCTGATCCTGGAGAGAATAGGTATGCATCAAGACTAGTATCCATTTTGACTAGTAGCCCTGAATAGCCCTCTCCTCCATGAACATGTCCACTCCCCTCTTAAAGCCTTCCAAGTTGGCAGCCATCACCGCATCCTGGGGCAGGGAGTTCCACAATTTAACGATGTTTGGTGTGAAGAAATACTTCCTTTTATCAGTTTTGAATCTCTCACCCTCCAGCTTCTGCAGATGACCCCGCGTTCTAGTATGATGAGAGAGGGAGAAAAGCTTCTAGTATGATGAGAGAGGGATGGATTGTGGTAAGACTGCCAATTGGCCTTTCTTTGTCCTGGCACAGGGCAGAGAGGTGGACCCAGCCCAATGTAAGAGAAGCCAGGGCGAGAGGCAGGGTTATATGTTCAAATGCTAGCATATTGGATGCTGTTCTTTTTTTCCTCTTCTGGACAAGGTTGCAGTCCTCAATAAACATGATCTCCAAAAACACTAATTGGTCAGGCTACAACTGAATAAATTGTGATCTTGGCCTTCTGCAGTAGCGGAGTTTGCTCTGGCGGCTGTGCGTGACATCAGCGCATTTCTGCGGTTCAGTATTTGAAACTTAGAACAATTCAAACTTTGCTTCTTTCCGTTTCCCCCCCTTATGCAGAAATTCAGGCATCAGAAACAAGCATTGCACTTCAGAGCATCCCCCCCTCCCATCCCCACCAGGCAAGGTCTTAAAATCAGCTTTGTAACTGAGTCACAAAGCTGACTGTAAACCATTCGGAATCCACGAGTTGTAATTGATTAGTATTTTAGATACATTTTAATCCACCTTAATTAGTTTGTTATGACTTTGGCTTTGGCTGACTTTATATAGTTTCAGGGCCCAGCAAATGGACTGACTCTGGAACTCTTAGATACTGAGACTGTTTCAGAGAAGTTGCTGTCCTCTCATTTTAGCCTTGAGTCCAAATCTTGCCAGGAAGATCTATGCACATATCAAGCAGGTTTTATTTAGCTTTTTAGCAAGCAAAACTAGTCAACTCTTTTAGGCTAAAGAGGGAAGCAGGCTTCTGACACACCCAACCCCCACTTCAGGCATGCATTGCCCCAGAAAACAGAGGAACGGGGCCAAGAACCTGGGCTAGGCCCAGAATTGTTCTCTAGAACTCTGTTCCCTTGCTGCTGAAGAACTCTCTTGAGACAGAAGAAGATGATGATGATGAAGAAGAGGAGTAGTAGTAGTTAGGTTTTATATGCCAACTTTCTCTGCCACTTAAGGGAGAATCAAACCAGCTTACAGTCACCTTCCTCTCCCCACAACAGACACCCCTGTGAGGTAGGTGGGGCTGAGAGTGTGTGACTAGCCCAAGGTCACCCAGCTGGCTTCCTGTGTAGGAGCGGGAAAACAAATCCAGTTCACCAGATTAGCCTCCCCCGCTCATGTGGAGGAGTGGGGAATCAAACCTGCTTCTCCGGATCAGATTCCACCGTTCCAAACCACCGCTCTCAACCACTACACCACGCTGGCAATAGAATAAGGATTGTTCTTCTGCTCAGGTACCTTTGGCATGCATTAATACTCACTTGAGCTTTAATGGGCGGTGGGGGGGAATATCTGCTACATACGTTCAAATGGGTTTGAGCCATTTTAATAAGAAGTTTGATTAGCCTGTGTTTGTATAGGTAAATCGGCCCTGTCCTTCACCCCGTCTCACTGGTAACACTGAGCAGGTTTCTTGTGTCTGCCCAGCATCCTATCTCAATCTGATTTGTGGAATTTCAAGCACGACCAAAAGAGTTTCAGTAATATTAGCAACAACAAAAAAAAGGTCAGAGGGGTTTTTTCCTCCGCATCTCTGGTCCTGTTAAAAGACAGACATATTGTTCGCTCCTGTCGCATTTCATAGAACCCCTTGCAAAGTGGAAGCCAGGTGAGACAAAGCCGTCACTGTATTAACAACGATAAAGATCAAAGCAAGAGGGGGTCACCGAACAGGCGACAGGTGAGGAGGAAAGGGATGATTCTGTGCCCGCACTTGGCTTTCATCTTGCTGCAGGGTTCTTGAGATCAGCTCAGGGAGGGAAGCTTTCGTTGTGAACCCATCCAAGCGCCGCTTGAGTTAGGTAAGGAATTATTCGAAGATGGAAGACCGGCATTGCGGTCGGGTCCCTTGTATGGGCAAAGGGAAAGGATTAATGACAGTGAAACGAAATGGTGAATAGAATTAGTACAATGTGTCGACGCACTCATAGGCTCCCTGTTTGTAAAGCTGCTGCTCTGTGCGTATGCACGTTTTCAAACGCAAAAAAATTATTTGTGCAATTGATCTTTTCGGTAAGGCTGAAATGTCTGCCCAGTCAAGACGATATTTTTCTACTGCGCAGGAGCGTCTATATCTGTACGGCAGCATGGTGTAGTGGTTAAAAGCAGTGGACTCAAATCTGGAGAACAGGGTTCACCACAACAAGATTCCCCGCTCCTCCACGTGAGCGGGGGGCTATAATCTGGTGAACCAGGTTCGATTCCCCTCTCCTCCACATGAAGCCTGCTGGGTGACCTTGGGCCAGTCACAGTTCTCTTTGAGCTCTCTCAGCCCCACCTACCTCACAGGGCGTCTGTTGTGGGGAGGGGAAGGGAAGGAGATTGTAAGCCGGTTTGATTCTCTTTAAAAGATAGGGAAAATCGGCATTTAAAAAACCAACTCTTCTCTATTTGTAGCAGAAGGTGATTTTGCTTGGCAACACTTTACCACTAATGTGCCTTAATTAGGCAATGGATCTCTGCTGTAAATTCTCAGATCTTTTCAAGATAATAAATGCAGTTTCTTTCTGTTTGTTTTGTTTTTCTACTTCGCTGTAGCTGGATAGCCCTCTCCCCACCCCCTGCTACAAATTCGCTTGCTCCGATAACACAAACTGTCATCAACAAGAAGAACGGGACTTTCCCAGTTGGAGAAACAACTTTTTATGTGTACATAAATAATCTCTAATAGTTCGGCTCCCTAGCATGCCACTTTTCTGTGGGTGAATTCTGGCGTGAAGAAGAATTCAAGTATATACTGCCTGGTCTGAAATAGGATACATTCCTAGGAACTTCATACCAGTATGATTCTCCTGCCTTAGATTTACACTGGAAGGAAACCAAAAGGACTTCTTATAGCCGTTTTACTACACCAGTTCATGTGATAGGTGTGAAGAGGTTTAAACGGCATTATTCATCTCTACAAACCTGTGAGCCAGTGTGGTGTTGTGGTTAAGAGTGGCGGACTCTCATCTGGAGAACCGGGTTCGATTCCCCACTCCTCCAGATGAAGCCTGCTGGGTGACCTTGGGCTAGTCACAGTTCTCTTAGAACTCTCTCAGCCCACCGGAAGCAGACAGTGGTAAACTACCTTTGAAAGTTTCTTTCCTTGAAAACCCTACGGGGTTGCCATAAGTCAGCTGTGACTTGACGGCACTTTACACACACACACAAAGAAATCACTTTCAGAATCTGTTCTCCTTCCTATTGTCGAAGGCTTTCACGGTCAGAGTTCATTGGTTCTTGTAGGTTATCCGGGCTGTGTGACCGTGGTCTTGGTATTTTCTTTCCTGACGTTTCGCCAGCAGTTGTGGCAGGCATCCTCTGAAGATGCCTTCCATAGCTGCTGGCGAAACGTCAGGAAAGAAAATACCAAGACCACGGTCACACAGCCCGGATAACCTACAAGAACCAACGTTCTCCTTGCTGTTTTGGAAGTGAAATGGAAGTGTATTTATTGTCATTTATGGGCTTCTGCAGGATTACACTGAAGCTGGATCTGTCTGCTTCAAGTAAGCCAAGGAACATTCTGCTTTTTAAATCTGGGAAACTCAATGCCACCTGACGAATGTTCTTTATCCTTGGCTTCTGGGGCAAGCCTAGGGTTGCCAGGTCCCTCTTTGCCACTGGCGGGAGGTTTTTGGGAGTGAAGCCTGAGGAGGGCAGGGTTTGGGGAGGAGAGGGACTTCAGTGCCATAGAGTCCCATTGCCAAAGTGGCCATTTTTCTCCAGGGGAACTGATTTATATCGGCTGGAGATCAGTTGTAAGAGCAGGAGATCTCCAGCTAGTACCTGGAGGTTGGCAACCCTAGGCAAGCCAATCCCTGGTGGCAACTGTTGCCCGTTTCTGCCTTGGGATTGCCTCTGCTTCCTCTGCACAAGTCGAAACCTACTGTATTTGGTTGTGTTCCTGACCCTTTCACAGCTCACAGAATATGGAGAGTTACTGGGCCAAAGCCCCCCCCCCCCCATGAGCTTCCATGGCAGAGTGGGGATTTGAACCTGGGTCTCTTACATCCTAGGCAGTCTCTGTGTTATATAATTGTCCATATATACTGCGCCTTTCCTACCAGTCGCACCTGAGCGAAGTAGCACAAATCAATTTTCTTTTAGGGAAGAGATAGGACCTTCTAGCTTTCATTTCCTGATCCCCCTGGCCACTTTACTTCTTTGTTTAGCTTCTTGAAAAGCCTCAAAGCTCTCAAGGCTTAAAGCTGTTTTTCTTTCTTTCACAGCAGACCAGTACCAACAAGCCAGTACAATTTTTGCTACTGGTTAGCCAGGGGATCGGAGCAGATTAGAATCCCCTTGTCTTTTTAAGCCTTACACCATGAAAATATTTTAAATACCTATCAGCAAGTTGTACCAGCGGCTTTTCCACTGTTTGTCTCGAGATGAACCCGTTTCAGCTCCTCTGTGTGTCCAGCTTATAGGTTGGCTGTAGGGTTGCCAACCTCCAGGGGGCGGCTGGAGATCTCCTGCTATTACAACTGATCTCCAGCCGATGGAGATCAGTTCACCTGGAGAAAATGGCTGATTTGGCAGTTGGACTCTATGGCACTGAAGTCCCTCCTCTCCCCACACCCCGCCCTCCTCAGGCTCTGCCCCAAAAACCTATCGCCGGTGGTGAAGAGGGAACTGGCCAACCCTAGCTGGTTGGGTCACAAGGCAGGATGGATTCTTTCAGTGGTGCCTTTTTTGGGCATCGTGTCCCTGACAGCTCTCAAATTCCAATGATCTGCTCAGGTGGGAATAGGATGGAATTCTCCCAGGAATGATACATCGTTTTGGGGTAAACGGCTGCAAAAAAGTACTCTCCCCTAAAGTGAAGCCCTTTGGATCACAGCCAGTAATGAGTATCAACTACATTTGCCACACTACAAACCGATTGCATAGAAGGGCCCAGCCATGAACCTTCTTTCAAGTCGGCGGAGCTTTCCCAGGTCCTGGTGGGATTCTGCCTGCTTGGCTTTGATATCTTGGGCTTTGCAGCTGAGAGGTGTATACACGGCCCATTAATTTCCCATCAGCATCGTGTTAGTAGGTCCCAGGAGTTCCCTTTATTGACGTTTGGCATCTCCCCACTCTCTGTGCAGGATGAAACATGGCTTTCCTTCATTATATTCTGGCGGAAGATTTCTAAGAGGATGTGCTTTTCTTTTAATGGTGCCCACAGTGTTATTTTTAACTCCGGCTTCGAGTTTGTTTAGCTAGTCGTTGGACCTTAAAAACTCCTATTTTGGCATAAAGTATGGATGGCAGTGACCAACTCAATGCTTTCCATTATGATTAGAGAAGGTAAGAGGGGGGAAATAATACTGATATTCCTTTTATTGTAAATAGATACGGTATATAAGTGCTTTTTCCATGTTAGATCAACAGCTGTATTGTCTTGTTTGTGGGCTACCTAGAGGCACTTGGTTGGCCACTGTGTGAACAGACTGCTGGACATGACGGGCTTTGGTCTGATTCAGCAGGGCTTTTCTTATGTTCTTATATGCACACACCCAAAACAGAACGAAGAAGCTTTTCCTGTATGCCAAATCACTCCCTTCTGTTTGCTCAGGTTTGGGGGAGGTGTTTGCTTCTTCATCAGTTAAATCACAGTCTGTTGAACATTTCTAAATTTTTGTAGCTGCTGTTTATTGTCCCGATTCCCCCTTCCGAAATGAATATTTTAAAACAGGGAGCACATTAATTCAAAACGATTTGTCTGTCGCAAGTAATTGGATTGCTTTGGCCCTCCCCCCCAACTTCGTTTCCTAAGGCATTCTACATGGTTATGCATGCACGCAAGATGACAAATTGATAATTGCAGAGCTTAAACCTAGTTAATGGACTGATCTCTTCAAATACCAAATCAGCTTGTTTAGTTCTTTTTTACCGAGACGGCTAGCCAGACTTTGTGATTACACGTATTTTTAAGCCTTCGTGAATGAATGATGCGTACTTTTCAGGCTGAGCAAACATTTCTCAGTGTTTTGTCACCTATATGGTGCTGAGCTTGGCGAAGCGTCTTATGGTGACTGGCTGGGCTTGCGTGATGGCTTGGAAGGTTTAGTTGATCAAGGAACAAAGCCGTCTGGTTCTATGAGAAAAAGGAAAGTTGTCAGTCTGGCTGAGATTAAAACTGCACGCAGGAAATGCCTCAGGGCTGTGGAGCGGTTCCATGAAAGCTCACACGGAGGCAACAGGCCAGGTGAATGAATGAAGGGTGCAGGGTAGGCAGCGGATGGAGAAACAAGGGTGGGTCAGTAGAGAGTCGTACCCGAGGCAAGGAGGGAGCTCTTAAAGAGGTTTGTGGAGAAGTCTCACAGTATGCAAGGTCAGGAGAGGCAGGGAGTGGCATGGGAGAAGAGTAGGGTTGCCAGGTCCCTCCTTGCCGTCGGCAGGAGGTTTTTGGGGCAGAGCCGGATGAGGGCGGGGTTTGAGGAGGGGAGGGACTTCAGTGCCGTAGAGTCCAATTGCCAAAGAGTCCATTTTCTCCCGGCGAACTGATCTCCGTCGGCTGGAGATCAGTTGTAATCGCAGAGATGTGGCAGGGCTTTCCAAAGCCTGGAAGGTCCTTAGCTTCTGTATCTCTGTCACTTGTTACGCATTAGCATGACCCACTGTGCACAGATGGAGGAGTAGGGGCACGCAGGAGAAGGACACATTCTCCACTAAATCTGTAAGACAAACTGAATGAAAACAGTTGGTTTTACAACTGCATTATGGACTCTGTGTTTTTAAGAACTCTGTTGCTTATAGTGGCCAATCTTTTGTATAACAACTTGGAAGTGTTTTAGAGAAGTTTAGCAATGCTGACTGTTTAATTTTATTTTTATTATTACACATGATTCCTTGATGTGTCACCATTTAGGAGTTTGTTTGTTTTTAAACTTTCCTGATTCTGAAGCTGTTCTCCTTGGCTGTTACGGATTAACTCAAACCTAAATATGGCTACGTGGAAGGAAGGCCCATTGATTTTAATAGGCCTTCCCTCCAAGTACTTACGCTTGGAGTAAAGTTGCCAACCTCCAGGTAGTAGCTGGCGATCTCCTGCTATTACAACTGATCTCCAGCCAATAGAGATCAGTTCCCCTGGAGAAAAATGGCCGCTTTGGCAATTGGACTCTATGGCCCTGAAGTCCCTCCCCTCCCCAAACCCCTCCCTCCTCAGGCTTCACTCCCAAAAACCTCCCGCCGGTAGTGAAGAGAGACCTCGCAACCCTAGCTTGGAGGGGGAAGGACGTTTTGTTAAAATCTTCGGGCCTTCCTTCCAAGTATGCTTCAGATTGCAGCCGTTGAGTTCTAGCTATAGACCACCAACTAGGGTTACCAATCTCCAGGTAGTAGCTGGAGATCTCCTGCTATTACAACTGATCTCCAGCTGATAGAGAAAATGTCCGCTTTGGCCATTGGACTCTATGTCATTGAGGTCCCTCCCCTCCCCAAACCCTCCCCTCCTGAGGCTCCCTCCCCAAAACTTCCTGCCAATGGCAAAGATGGACCTGGCAACCCTACCACCAACTGCTGCTCAGAATCTCTGTCAAGGTGGGCAAGATTCTAAGCTGCTTGTTAACATTAAAAACAAAACCTGGCCAGGGCTTGTGATAGGCAAGAACTAGTGAGTTACTCATGCACATACTTTTTACCAGCACACACCGCAGTCAAGAAAAAAGCATTGTCAATGGGATGAAATTAAGAGTAAACGTCAACAAATGGAAGTTGCACACGGAAAAATATAATGAGGCTGCTGAAGCAGATAAAACCACTTTGTTGGAAATGATCGTGGAAAAAAGGACAGAGTTTACACTTTGAAAGTCTGTGATCAAAGATGAGCTGCAGGAGGACTTTGTTTTGCTTCAGTCAAAATTGCACTGACAAATCAATAACGGAAGTGCTTTTTAAAAAAATTGAGTCATATTTAGACATCTGTCGTAATCAGAGATGCACAAACATTTTTTTTAAACTCATCCCACCAGTACATGGGGCTCCCTGTAGTTTTCCACCCAGTGCCCTGATGTGGTCTAGAGCCGCTTAATTTCATCAGAGCTTGGGTGTTTCATGCTCACGCCCCCCAAAAATTGTTAATTATATGCTTATATTTTGTTCCCTGTGTGTTTCCACTGTCCTTCTAAAGTGGAAGATAGGTCTTCATTCTGTTCTAGCAATTAGATTTTATTAAGTTTGTGTCCAAACTGTGTGTGTGTGTGTGTGTGTGTGTGTGTGTGTGTTAAGTGCCGTCAAGTCGCTTCCGACTCATGGCGACCCTATGAATCAATGTCCTCCAAAATGTCCTGTGTTTGACAGCCTTGCTCAGGTCTTGTAAATTGAGGGCCGTGGCTTCCTTTATTGAGTCAATCCATCTCTTGTTGGGTCTTCCTCTTTTCCTGCTGCCCTCAACTTTTCCTAGCATGACTGTCTTTTCTAGTGACTCTTGCCTTCTCATAATGTGACCAAAACACGATAGCCTCAGTTTAGTCATTTTCGCTTCTAGGGTCATTTCAGGCTTGATTTGATCTATTACCCACCAATTTGTTTTTTGGGGGCAGTCCACAGTATCTGTAACACTGTCCTCCAACACCACATTTCAAAGGAGTCTACTTTCTTCCTGTCAGCTTTCTTCATTGTCCAGCTTTCACACCCATACATAGTACTAGGGAATACGATGGTATGAATTAACTTGATCTTGGTGGCCAGTGACACTTCCTTACTCTTCAGAATCTTTTCTAGCTCCTTCATGGCTGCCCTTCCCAATCTCAATCTCCTTCTGAATTCTTGGCTGCAGTCTCCCTTTTGGTTAATGATGGAGCCAAGGAATAGAAAGTCTTCAACAATTTCAATATCCTCATTGTCAACCTTAAAGTTGTGTAATTCTCCTGTAGTCATTACTTTTGTCTTCTTGATGTTCAGCTGTAGTCCTGCTTTGGCACTTTCTCTTTTAACTTTCAGAAGTAGTCGTTTCAAGTCTTCGCTATTTTCTGCCAGTAATGTAGTATCATCGACATATCTCAAATAGTTAATGTTCCTCCCTCCAATTTTCACTCCACCTTCATCTAAATCTAATCCAGCTTTCCTAATTATATGTTCTGCATATAGATTGAAGAGATAGGGAGATAAAATACATCCTTGTCTAACACCTTTGCCAATTGGAAACCATTCTGTTTCTCCATATTCTGTTCTAACTGTGGTCTCTTGTCCAGAGTACAGGTTGCACATAAAAACAATCAGATGTAGTGGCACACCCATTTCCTTTAAAACCAGCCATAGCTTTTCGTGATCTACACAGTCAAAAGCTTTACTGTAATCTATGGAACACAACTGTAGTACATGAAAAAAAGAATGGCACTTAACAAATTTCATATGCTTTGGAGAGATTACAGACTTGCTGATTGTTTTATCTGTTTAGAATGTAATAGGTATTGTGGACTCAGGGAAGATTGTAGCAAGAAAACAGTAACACATAATTTTTGTTAATTATCATGATAACACTATGACTCAATAATCACTCGAAGATAATTGGTATTTTTTATTCATTTGTTATCACTCAGTGTTTCTTAAATAGGCAAGTTAAATTAAAAGGAAACGCTAGGGGAAAATGATCATTTAAATAATAATTTTCCAGTTCGAGCTCTTCGAGAAGGTTGTTAGATACATATGGAAATGATCCATAAGCTACTATATTTATTTCAGTGTAACTTAATGCGCATATGACATAACCTAGTTAATGGTAAGAACTATTTGGCATCTGTATACACATAATACAAAAACCACGGTGAATGGAAACAAGAGATTTACTCCAGAGAGGGCAGGAGGGATTGGGAAGGAACTGTATTTCTGAGGCTGGTTCTCAATTTGCAAAACCCAGTTTGCATGCAGCCAGCTTCCATTCTGTACTGGACCTTATGGATTAGCCAAGATGGACTCAGAGGGTGGCCAGGATCACAAGAGTCTACAGCAATAACCTGGCCGCCTCTAACAAAAAACTCTAAAAATGTTGCAAAGCAAGAGGGAACACGCAGAGCTAAAAGCACTTGCTTTTGGAATAATTTCACATCTTATTGTTCATCTAGAAATTTCAGAGAATTTCATTGCACATCTGTTGAGCTATGATGGCGCAAGATGAAAACCCTTCATGGCTGAAGACACAATTAAAAAAAACAACGATCATAAGTTAATGGAAAAATAGGGAGCCGGAACAAGAGGGGCTGTAGTTTTTGGGGGAAACTCCTTGGGGGGGTGTGTGGCTTTCTTAGTGGGCCCCAGAACAAGTGGTGTTTGCTTTGGACCAGGGAGTGTGCTGTGCTTACACTTGTCTTATCGCTGTCTGTATGCCTGGGCATTGCATTGTTCACTTGGAGACACAAAAGCAGTTTCAAGTACAGAACGAAATATCAGCAGAATGCTTCATCGAGGGATGTAATCAATAATTCTTTTTTGCATTCCCATTAAGGCAGCAAAGGTTCGGTCTTCCATAAATTGATCCAGGAAGACTAACTACAGCAATTATGCAATTCCTACTACAAACGATCAGACTCCTCTTAACCCCAGACTTAAAAATACCAATGCAACTTCGCAATAGAGGACAGTGGAATACTGGGAACATTGTGCCTGCCCTCTCTGTATTCTTTTGTTCCAAGCTTGCATCTTGGTCTGAGAAACAAGTTCAACGCCCATTCTTTGGCTGGCTGTCACCATGCCCATCAAGACCTTGCTCCCTTTATTGGGTAAGAGTTGACAATAACTCATGGTCCACAATATCATTGCTTGTACAGGTTGAGTATCCCTTATCTGGACATCCGATATCCGGACTGATCCGAAAATGGAACATTTTGAGCCAGCATGCAGGCATTACTCACAGGCCCTCTGCAGTGCCATTGATGGTTCAATGTACACAACATTATTAAAAAATATTGTTTAAAATTACATTCAGGCTGTGTGGATAAGGTACATAAATGAATGTCGTGTTTAGACTTGGGTCCCATCCCCAAGATGTGTCATCATGTATATGCAAAAATTCCAAAAAGCAGGAAGAAAAGAGGGAAGAAACCCAACCTTAAAAAACCAAAAGCTGGGTACCCAAGGTTGGGTGAAAAAGATAAAATAATAACAGAGAAATATATTTTATTTTAAGGGGCTATATCGGCTGCGACTTGACACATATCAGGATTAAAAACATTACAAATGATAAAACATGGCGCGATGGCATCTTATAAGGTTGATAGACCTAAACCAGACACGGTTGGTGTAGGTCTATCAACCTTATAAGATGCCTTTGTGCCATGTTTTATAATTTTTAATGTTTTTACTCCTGATATATATTTTTCTATTATTATTTTATCTTTTCCACCCAACCTTGGGTACCCAGCTTTTATGCAAAAATTCCAGCATATTCCAAAATATGGAAAGATCCGAAATACAGACCCCTTCTGGTCCCAAGCAGTCCAGATAAGGGATACTCAACCTGTATTATTGGGAGTCGAGCCAGGGCTTCTGAACCACCAAGAAGTCATCCAAGGGCCCCCTTTATATCATAACCAAGCTCCCCTCAAAGTCTTCTCAAAGGTTCTCTGCAGAGGTGGTCTATACGTTCTCCAAATAAAAACCGAGAGCAGACAAGATATTTGATGAGAACAGGTGTGCTGCTAGCATTCCCCAGCATCACCTTGTATGGTTCCCCCGAGCCCCCCTGGGGACACATGAACACATGAAGCTGCAGGGTCTCAGGCAGAGGTCTTTCACATCACCTACTTGCCTAGTCCCTTTAACTGGAGATGCCAGGGATTGAACCTGGGACGTTCTGCATGCCAAGCAGATGCTCTACCACTGAGCCACAGCCTTGTACTCCTAGTCATTCCCTCTCAGCAGCCCCAAATAGAATTTACTGATAAAATTGGTTGCAGTCTCCTAGGAGATGAAGCAAAACTATTTCTTAGCCCAGCAGAAAGGGAGAGGCGGCAGAAGAGCAAAACGTGGCTCTTCTCCATGAATGTATTTTCCTCTCTTACATTAGGGAAGCTTTATACCAGACCTTGGAAGTGTCAAATTAGTATTTGTGAGTGGGTAGCATGGAGAATTGCAATACTGTGCAAGCTGGTCTTTGACAGTAATAAACAAATGTATGTATGAATTGCAATACATGAGCGTATGTCTTGGATGCCGTATGGGTTTGTCATTTGAATAATTGACCTAGGTGGCAGCCAAGCATGCTGAATTGCAGATGAGCCCAATCATGGGTGTTGAGGTCAGTATTCCAGCAACAAAAGCCATAATGAGAATGGGACCGTGGGGATTAAGATGCGACATTGACGAATGGCCTTACACACGTTCTCTTTATGTTACTTTATTGCAAGATCATTTGTTTTCCTTTCTCTGGGTGTACTTCGTGGGAGAGGAGCTTTGCCGAAGTGAACTTTCACCCTTTGCGGTGAGCCAAGAGCGTCTGGTCTAGAGAATACTTTTGTGCCTGGTGGGTTTTATATGGAAAATCAACTAAAGTATTGTGAGTGTGCATGGGTCTTTTATTACAAAGGTGCAGCCTCCCGGGAGCGTCCCTCAGGATGGAGAAGCTGGATTTTGTTTTGATCTTTTTGGGAATGGAAAAAGAGATTGTCTCACAGTCTTAAGTTCCCTTGGGTCACCTGACTTGCAGTCACAGGGGTCTCTCCTTTGGGGAAAACACATAAATAAGTAGGGTGCCAACCTCCAGGTGGGGCCTGGAGACCTCCCAGAATAACAACAGATCTCCAGCATACACAATCAGTTCCTCTGGAGAAAATGGCTGCTTTCGATGGTGGACTCAGCGCTTCTATACCCTGCTGAGATCCCTCCCCTCCCCAAATCCTGCCCTTCCCAGAATCCACCACCAGATCTCCAGGCATTTCCTAACCTGGAGTTGGCAACCCTTCAAACAGAATTTTTGCATACTAAGCTTCTTGGAGCAGGGACCTGTCTTATGCACACATGAAGCTGCCTTCTGCTGAGACAGAACATTGGTCTGTGTACACAGCACTGTCTACTCTGACTGGTGGCTGACCTTGGGCAGAGAAAGGTCTTGCTCATCACCTGGTAACTGTGTTCCCAATTGAAGACACCAGGGATTATACCTGGAACTGTTTGCCTGCAAGCTAGGTGTTCTGCTGCTGAGCCAAGGCCCTTGTCTCACTGATCAAGAAAAAATAGTAGCCCCGCCACACCAACACTGCAATCAACCCCCAAAATACAAAAGCATGTGGCTAAGGGACAATACTAATAGATTTAATTCTGTAACAACATTATAACTGCTTATATTTACTGACTGGAATGCATCCAAAGTAACAATACACAATAGTTCTACTGTCATAGAATCAAGAGTCCATATACAATCCTTGAACTTGTTCTTCCATATGTTGTGGATATCTCTTCACTGATGCAACACCAGTAGATCAGTTAATAAATAAAGTTATAAATAATCTCTTCAGTATCGGTAGAAAAATAGTTTTAAATAATCTCTTGTCACACTGAGCCATTCCAGAGTCCTGATGGGGAGGCAGGCAAAGGCAAACCCCCTCCGAATGTCTCTTGCCTTGAAAACCCTACCAGGTCACTATAAGTCAGCTGTGACTTGACCAGCACACACACACAAAAGGTTTATATGCTGGTTTGGAGCATAGGAGTCAACTTTTCAGGTTACAAATTAAAACTGATTGTATATAAACTCGCCAGAAACAAAGAGAGCAATGATTAGCAAATACTCTTGACAGATAAGGATCCTGCACATCCTTGCATTCACCAAACAGTCGATTAATTTAAAAGTTCAAAAGTTGAGAAGCAGACAATAGACCTTGTGTGCTGACACAGACGCCAGCTTCCAGCACTTTACGAGCTTTTCTGACAAGCTCAACTAGAATTTTCTGGCTTTGATTCAGGCTCAGGACACCATTCTAAGTCTGTTGAAATCCATGGGTTCACAAGGGTGTCGCTCTGCTAAGGATTGCATGGCAAATCCAGACGTTTCACAGGCCTTTAATGCTAGGCATAATCTGTCAAGGATACGTACATTCACATCCATGTTCCACAGCCTTAGCCTGTCCTTTTTGGGAACCTCAGATGAACATGCTGAAGATCACAAGGCTAATGCTATGCTTCCTGCTTTCTCAACACACAGCCCAGCAGATTCACATAGTATGAAATGACTCTAAATCTATTCTGTTACATAGGGATTCTTTACACCCAGTATATCTGCATGATTATTTGAATCCAAGCTTTTTGAAGTGAAAAATCCCATAATTTTCGCAATCCCGTAATTTACATAATTTCCCTCAAAAACCCATAATTTCCGCAATCCCATAATTTTTGCAATTTGAATTGCACATTCAAGTATTCAGTGTAATTCACATACATTATTGTGTTGTTATAATAAACCTTTAAGATAGGGGAGCGCTATTATGTCCCTGTTGTGGGTGTGGGGAGATTTTTATTATTTATTTATTTCATTTATACCCCCACCTCTCTCCCCGGCGGGGACCTAAAGTGGCATACATCATTCTCTTCTCCTCCATGTTATCCTCACAACAACCTTGTGAGGTAGGCTAGGCTGAGAGTGCAAGACTGTCTCAAGGTCACCCAGCAAGCTGCCATGTCAAACCCGGGTCTCCCAGATCTTAGTCCCACACTCTAACCACTACACCACACTGGCTGTCAAGAGATGACAAAGCCAACCTAGAGAGTTCATTGCAGAAGCAAGACTTGAACTGGGGACTTCTGACTAATAGGGTAGTCTCTTAGCCACAATGCCAATAGAGAAGGGGACAAGTAGGTTTGCTGCCCTAAACTCTGGGGAAGAAGGGAGGCAGGGTAAAATGTAAAGTAATGAACTATGTGTGTGTGATTTTGCTGTCAAGTCACAGCTGACTTATGGTGACCCCATAGGGTTTTCAAGGCAAGAGACATTCAGAGGTGGTTTGCCATTGCCTGCCTCTGGGTGGGCTGGGAGAGTTTTGAGAGAACTGTGACCGGCCCAAGGTCACCCAGCAGGCTTCATGTGGAGGAGTGGGGAATCGAACCTGGTTCTCCAGAGTCCACCGCTCTTAACCACTACGCCACGTTGGCTCTCAATAAACTATTCAGCAGTAGTATCTTAAGCAGAGTGACCCCATTGACTTCAGTGGACTTCGAAGGCTGTAACTCTGCATTGCAGTTCTCTTGGAATGATGTGTTTTATTGCCATGAATTTAGTTTTTCTAATATTTCTGTCTTGCTTGTAAGCATAAGCTAGGTGGGATGTAAACATGTTAAATATGTTAAATAGATATATTAGCACTAAATATCTCGGCACATTTCTGTAGCTATCAAAGTACAGTGAATGACAACCTCAGCCCATTAAACAGTGCCAATAGAAGGCTCCTGGCAAACAGATATTTCCTAAAGAATGTATTTTCATTCCCTTGGGAAATTTTGTATTCCGTGCTGATTAACACCACACTTGGAAAAGATTTTTACTTGACTCGGGGTGTGTCTTAGTATACGTATTTATTTTCTGGCAGACATAAACGTCATACCTTTAAGACATTCAGGTAGGATATACCTACATCCCCCCCCTTTTTTTTGACCCTGCCTCCAAGTTTGGGAACACAGGATAAGTAGGTCATCCGCAGCTTAGTATTTTGCAATACCTAGATTTTTTTCTTTTAAATATGCACTAAATTATTTAGTGGCAAAGTGACATGAAACACAATGTGTCAAGGCGGAAAAAAAATCTCATTACCTGCAGTTCCAGCCATGGTTTCTTTGAATCCTTTACTTTCAAATTAGAGTCCTATAATTTAGGATTATACTCTTGTGTGAAGTAAACATCCCTGTTATATTAGATAAGAAATGAAGCATATATGCTGTCTGGATACCGATGCTTTTAAGGCTGCCATTTATTTAAATTGCTTGGAAAACTTGTACCCGGTTGATTTTTATGCGGTTCTACAAAACAGGTGTTTGATTTTGTTGTATCAGTTTGGTGGAAACCATGAAATGTTATCCATCTATGCAACTATCCAAGACCAGTAAGAATGACATCTTATTTAAATAATTTGTAGTGTAGTGGTGTAGTGGCATGGTGTAGTGATTAAGAGCAGTGGTTTGCACTGCTACCCCTACACATGAAGTCAGCCCTCACCCCTACACATGAAGTCAGCTGGGTGACCTTGGGCTAGTCACAGCTCTCTTAGAGCTCTTTCAGCCTCACCTACCTCAAAGGGTGTCTGTTGTGGGGAGGGGAAGGGAAGAGAAGGTGATTGTAAGCCGGTTTGATTCTACCTTAAGTGGTAGAGAAAGTCGTCATATAAAAACCAACTCTTCTTCTTCTTCTTCTTCTCCTCAAAAAAACAACAACAAGATCTTAACTACAAGGATATCCATCATGTGTGGGAGCAGACACATTGTCAAGGGCACTAAAAATTTAGGACACAATCCAGCCTCCATTAAGCAATGCTGAGTCTCGTTGATGTGATGTTTGAACATCTCTCATCTTAGCATGTTCATCGCTATGGTATACCTCATGGTGATTAGCTTGTTTTTCATATCCTGAATTTTTTTGGGCCAAAACTCAGGCACGCTTAGGGTGGATTTGGATCCAGCTCATAGAGACAGGGGGCTTAAGCTTCTCTCCATTCTGTTTTCCCTGAGGATATGCTATTTGCCCTACTGAGAAAGTTTAGTTGTAGCCATAAATACAATGTAAGTTTCCCTAGTAGGTCAATAGCAGCTCCCCAAGGCTTTTTCAGGTAGGGAAAAATCATGGAGGTGAAAACTTAAGCCCCCTCTCCCCATGGTCCTGATCTGAAGTGGGTAGGCTTGCTAATCCCCGCCAGAGATGGGGGATCCCTCACTCCGGGGCCCATCCCCATATGATGATCTGCTGGCTAGCAGAGGACTTACTGGCAGGATAACTAAGCCTGGGCCTGCATCACCAGCAACGCAGTGATGTCACTTCCGGCATGCAGTGGAATCGACGCCATTACGTCACCAGCAGTGCAGGGATACTCGGGTATTTGGGCAAAACCTCTTTGGTTAAAAATGACTTCTACCATAGAGTTTTTGCCCAAATACCAGAGTCCCTACATTCCCACAAAATGGGAATACAACACGCTAATAAACAACAAGGTTTTCTGTTTTCTTCCCTTCTCACTTCCCTCTGTGGCCCCCTGGTCTTGTGCTGTGGGCCCCCTTTTCGCAATTTTTACCTGTGGCACCCTTGGAATATCCTGGGGGCCCCTGGGGGGCCATATGGCCTCAGGTTGAGAACCACTGATCTAGAGCAGTGGTTCCTAAACTTTTTGCATATATTTGAGAACAGATGTGGAACAGAGAAGTGTGAGTTCCAGGCTGAGTTGCGCCCCAGAACCTCTCCCTTTAGAACAGTGGTTCCCAAACCTTTCGGGCCACCGCCCCCTTGGTTCCAAAAACTCAACCCCAGCACCCCCTCCCTATCCTATAGAAAGCATTATTCAAAATAGGGGTCTGCATGACTCACTAAAGAAAATAATAACAATAACATTTCAAAACAGTAACAATTAATTGCACATCAATTCAAAATCAAATTAAAACTTTTTAGTTGAAATTTATTCAACAAAACTGATGAACTTGATCCAGTGGTACCAGCTCTTCAAAGTCTGGAAAATAATTCTGATAGTTTCCACCAAATTTGCCAGCATGGTGGCATAGCTTGATCTATTGTAAATTAGTGAACAACACAGGTGAAGGGGTCCACCCTTAGCACCCCCCTGCTGCCCTCTTGCCTCTTAGTGCCCCCCTGGGTAATCCCCCCCAGGGGGTGGTACTGCCCCCTTTGGGAACGACTGATCTAGAAGTTACACTGTGTGACTTTGTCTTTCGAGCAGTGGGTGTTGTCACGCCACCCAACAGCTTTACATTTTCCATATTAAAAGATGAAAAGAACTGTCAATTCGTATTTTTATTGTGTGGTGAAATCTTTGCATCAGCTTCATGGTTTTGTTCGCCTGTCATGCATGTCAGTGCACCTTTCACTTTAATTACCTATCAAGAGTTTGTAAACTGTGCAGAAATGCCCTTTTGCACCATACCACTTCAATTATTCTATGTTGTTGTGTAAATATTCCACACTTGCAGTCTTTAATTGATCTATGTGGCCTGGAAGCAAAATGGGGGGGGGAATAATATCAGTAATAAGTTACAGGAGTCTTCCTGTTATTGTCCCAGCAGCGTTCTGAAAACAGGAATTTCCATAATTGTCTTGGAACTGGAACAATAACACAATAGTAGGTTAGGGAACAAAATATAGTTGTAAAGTATACTGAGAAAACTGTCATACAATGCCTTGATGTGATTTACGGAAGAAAACAGCTTCATTCTTGTTGCATAATGGAAAATTTCCGCTAGATTTTTAGACACGAGTCGCTTGCTTTTTTCATTTTTTGCATCTGAAAAAATTGCAAAATGCAGATATCTGCAGTCGTGAAACTTCGCTGTGCTTGGGAGGGGAAGGAAACCTTATTTTAAGCATAGTGTTGAGGTGGTTGCTTGCAAGCAATTACAAGCCTGGTGTTTGATTTCCATTTATTTTCCGCTAAAGAGGAAATTGCTTTCACATCGGGCTAATCCATGCTGTGGATCGCTTTAGTGTATTACATTTTGTTGCTTTGTTTGCTGTGCCTTAATTATCACTTCAGGTTTCCATCTTTTTATTAAGCAAGAATAGATTGGATCTGCTCTGATTTTTGAACTTAGGAGGTTTCATATGAAACCATGCTTGTGCATGGATCTGTATTCTTTTTGCTCTTTGGGCTTCCCAAATCTATTATCTTTGTTTATGGGTATAAAAATCTACAATTATTCTGCAGGAGTACTCAGAATAATTCAGTTCAGAGATCTGTCTGCAGGCTGGAATATTTGCATGCATACACATTTCCTCCTTTCAGACCCTCCCTTCACTGGATTGGGTTCTCCCTCTTCTTCTGCCTTAGCAATGGTGAATACACATAGCAGCACCAACATCAATTTTGATGGCCTCACTGGGAAGTAGGTGTGCAAACCTCCAAATGGTGGCTGGAGATCTCCTGCTATTACATCTGATCTCCAGGCAACAGAGATCAGTTCCCCTGGAGAAAAGGGCCGGTTTCGGCAATCGATGACATTACGGTCAACAGCAGTATAGGGAAAATCTGGTATTTGGGCAAAAACTCTATGGTTAAAAATGATTTCTGCCATAGAGATTTTTCCTCAAATACCAGAGTGCCCTTACAATTCTGTCGATGCAATGATGTCACTTCCTGTGCATGCCGGAAGTGGTGTCACCGGCAATCCAGGCCTAGTTTTCCTGCCAGAAAGTCCCCCCGCTTGAAGTCCCTCCCTTCCCCAAAACCCACACACCCCAGGCTCCACACCCCAAATCTCCAGGTATTTCCCAACCCAGACCTGGCAACCCTACTGGGAAGTGCATGCGTAGTCTCAGCTGCTGATTGGGTTCAGGAAGCACATGGTGATCTGGCATGGCATCGCGGATAGAGTGTCGGACTAGGACCCCAGGAGACCCAGGTTTGAATTCCTCCTTCTACCATGGAAGCTCATTGGGTGACCTTGAGCCAATCACGTTCTCTCAGCCTAACCTACCGCAAAGGGTTGTTGTGAGAAAATGCAGGAGGGGAGAAGGATGTTCTAAGTTGCTTTGGGTCCCCGTTGGGGTGGAAAACAGGATATAGATTAATAAATACCAAATGCAAATGTGCAGTACCCATTCTGTGTATGTGGGTCCTCTTCCGGCTTGGGATGCCTTTGCGTTCGCCTCCCCCAAGCTGGTTCATGGTAATTATATAAAAGAGGCTCTTCTTATCAGAGTGGGAACTGTTATTTCCTTCTGGAAGGCAAGCAGTCTGCTAAGTTTGGACGTCAGCTGGATGGTCAGTCCATTTTGTGGTCTCTTTGTGGTCCAGTTTGGTGTAGGGTTAGGAAGCCGGCGCATGTGTGTGGCTTTTTACGCCAGCGGGCGCTTTAAGAGTCCCATGCTACAAAGCCTTTGCTTGCTTGTCAGCCCCACTGATTAATCGAGGGGGCAAATGTTAATCTGAGATTAAGGTTTTGATCAGTCAGTCACACCAGTTCATCAATTAAAGCTTCCTGCGCCCTTGTTTGTCTCGTCGTTTGTACTTTTATCCTCTCCCATCAGAGACTCTGGATGGGGTGAAACGTGCAGACCTTCCAAGTTACTGAAATGGCATACCGTCCAACCCTTCTGCCCGTGAGTCCATTTGTGGGCAGAGTCTGACTGCATAGCGGCATGATCTGGCGAGTGGAGCCAAAATGGCTTATGCTCCAACATGCCACAAAACTAAATGTATTGAAGAAGACTACTTCATTGTTGTTGTTTTTTCTGCTGGTCAGTGACCGTATTAATACATTATTACTACTACTCCAGAAGACAAGAGTGGCAATCTTTTACCTCAAGTTGTTACTATAACCCGCTATAAGTTGTTATAAGAGGCGAGTCTTACATGGATAAATCATGTTTTTTTGTGGTGGAGCCTGAGGAGGGCGGGGTTTGGAGAGGGAAGGGACTTCGATGCCATTGAGTCCAATTGCCAAAGCGGCCATTTTCTCCAGGTGAACTGATCTCTATCGGCTGGAGATCAGTTGTAATAGCAGGAGATCTCCAGCTAGTACCTGGAGGTTGGCAACCCTACTCTCTATGCCCACCATTCCTGGCGTACAAAAGCTAGAAAAGACCGGCAGTTAAGGGGAGATATGATAGAGGTCTATAAAATTAGGCAAGATATGGAGAGAGTGGAAAGGGAGAAGCTTTTCTCCCTCTCTCATAATACTAGCATGTGGATCGTCTGCTGCAGCTGGAGGGTGAGAGATTCAAAACAGATAAAAGGAAGTATTTCTTCACACAATGCATAGTTAAATTGTGGCACTCCCTGTCCCAGGATGTGGTGATGGCTGCCAACTTGGAAGGCTTTAAGAGGGGAGTGGACACATTTATGGAGGATAGGGCTATCTATGGCTACTAGTCAAAATGAACACTAGTCATGATGCATACCTATCCTCTCCAGGATCAGAGGAGCATGCCTATTATATTAGGTACTGTGGAACACAGGCAGGACAATGCTGCTGCAGTCGTTTTGTTTGGGGGCTTCCTAGAGGCACCTGGTTGGCCACGGTGTGAACAGACTGCTGGACTTGATGGCCCTTGGTCTCTTCACACAGTGGCCTTTCTTATGTTCTTATGCTACTTTTGCATGCATCGTTTTTCTCCCCAGAATTAGCCGCCCCTCACCAAGAAAAAAGATCTTTAGCAGTATCCAACTGCTGATGCAGCAGATCAGTGTCAACTTGAGCCTTTACGTAACTAATGGAGAAACAAACGATAGCTTTCCAACAGTCGTAAAGAGATCAACGCTTCGGAGATAACCCACCAGCCTTATAAAGTAAGAAAGGAAAGGAAACAATATTATGAATGACCCGAAGGGCCATAAAATTCCAAAAATGGAAATGATTTGCTTTCGTTACATAAAAGTGTCCGTTACAGCTTCAAATAACGAAATAAACATTGGGAATGGAAAGCTTCCCCGTTAAACTGGACTCTGTTTACTTTCCAGTAATCCAGGCTATAAAAGCAGCACCATGCAAATGCCCCACACAAAAAAGCAAGAGAGACCACACAGCACTCCCCATAGAGAATATTTACATTTTGAACTATGTATCGCTGCAGTTCTGGCTTCCAGTGAGGACTTGTGATAGTTTCTTCTTGCAATTCGACTGTCCAAATATTAGAAAATTTGTCTGGGGAAATTAGATGGATGCCTTTTTTCTTTTTGGGAAAAAACCCTATTTCAGTTTTTAAACAATCATTGGCTTCAGTTCAGGAATGTTTCTAGGAGATGGCAGTGTGTTTAATGCACAGAATGTGCTGAAATGATTGGTCTCAAAAGGTAAGCAGAAAAACTAATAAGTTGGGTTGAGGATGTAGCAAGTTGAGGAAATGGCTGAATCAGCCAGCAGAATCTGTACAAATTATTTGGAGTTTTGTTTATTTAAAGTAATTACAGGATCTGTGGAGTTAGCACACACTATTGTTCGTACTTTGTAAAGAAGAATAGTACTTATGGAGGGTAGACAAACCTTTGTTTCCTTTGATTCTGTGTGCTGTCATTAGCATTGGTTTCGGTCTGCCTCATTTTCATTGCTGTCTTATTCCTTTCTTGGTCCTCTGAGGCTCTCTTGCCTCGAAAACCCTATGGGGTTGCCATACGTCAGCTGCAACTGGATGGCATTTTCCGCCATGGCTTTGCCTGTTCCTAGTGGGACTTTTGAGTTTGAGTTCCCTCCCCATAAATAGCAGAGCCCCCTCCCTCTCCCAGTAATTTAAAGTCATCTTGCAAACCCCTCCTAGTTTCAAATGTGATTTGCCAAGAAACCTTGCCCCAGGATGTGGTGATGGCTACCAACTTGGAAGGCTTTAAGAGGGGTGTGAACATGTTCATGGAGGAGAGGGATGTTCATGGCTACTAGTTAAAATGGATACTAGTCATGATGCATACCTATTGTCTCCAGGATCAGAGGAGCATGCCAAATATATTAGGTGCTGTGGAACATAGGCAGGATGGTGCTGCTGCAGTTGTCTTGTTTGTGGGCTTTCTAGAGGCACCTGGTTGGGCCACTGTGAGAACAGACTGCTGGACTTGATGGGCCTTGGTCTGATCTAGCAGGGCTTTTCTTACGTTCTTATGTATGTTCTTGGGGGAGGGTTAGGTTAACTGGTCTTCTAGCCTAAAGCTCCGTGAGGCGTGTAGAATGTATTTACTTGGTTCCTTGAATCCTATCCTGTGTGTACATTTGGGCTGTGAAATCGGTCTGGTCTCCTTTTAGTGCATATTCTCCCCTTATGCTTCTGCAGCTTGCTTCCTCCAAAACGGCAATCTCTGGTCTCCTTGTGTATTTTTGGAAGGGCAGACGGAGAGGCGGTCTGCATCATCAGTGGGAGAAGCGAGTGAGTCATAACGCTCGTTTATGAGGAGCAGTGCTTCATTCAAATCTCTCTTGGCAAGATTTTGACAGTGAACTTGAGTCATCGGCTGTGAACGGGGTCTTAAAGCAACTTGGATATTCTGAGGATGGAAGAGGTTTTCGGGGGATGGGAGGAAATTTCGTCCATGAATTCGGTAACTTGGTAGATGGTTTTCAATAGAAAGTTTATACTGGTGCGGTTTCGTTGTCTAAAAATACCCAAAGCTGCATGTGATCAAGCTTTACGTTACTGTACATGTATCTTTTGAGAATTACAGGCTAGTTATTTGGTGGCAGCTATTGAAATGAATAGCCTGGGTTCAAACCAGAGACAGATCCAGGGCGGTTTCCCACATTTCTCATAGCTGGGACATATAGAATTAAAACTGGAGGCATCGTTCTATCATTCCCTCTCTAGAATTCATTCTGTTTGGCTGTGAGAGTTATGAATTACCTTCACTCAGAGAAGCGCTTGTTCCTTGTGCTTTTGCACGTCTCTGTTGTGAGTGTACATCCTGATTTGGAAGAAAGCAAGCCTTGAGACTGGCCAAGCAACACAATATGCAGCTTCCTCTAAGGGTGGGTAATTCTTTTGCCATTGGGAGAGATTTAGGATTGCCAGGTCCCTCTTTGCCACCGGCAGGAGGTTTTTGGGACAGAGCCTGAGGAGGGTGGGGTTTGGGGAGGGGAGTGACTTCAGTGCCATACAGTCCAATTGTCAATGTGGCCATTTTCTCCAGGTTAACTGATCTCTTAACAGTTGTAATAGCAAGAGATCTCCAGCTATTACCTGGAGATTGGCAACCATAGAGTGTTATCCCAACCCCATATGATATAGAAGCCCACTGGAACGAGATGGATGGGAGCTTAGTGGATTCATAGGAACCTTTAATTCATTTATCACGGCACACTACCAGTTTCTCTCGCCATGTATTTGTGTGTCCCTGCACAAAACTTGGGAATGAATGATTTAGGGGCTGATTCAAAGAGATACGCAAGACAGAATACACCGTTCATTCATCATTCTTACTTCAAATTCGGTTGGCGGGGAACAGGTGATCTCCCCCGTTTCTTCTGCAGTTAATGATAGGCTGGAGTATTGGATTTTGTCGCCAAAGACATGTTTTCTTGGCTTGTCATCCTTTTCTTGGATTATATTTCAATATATTCCAAAACTGCAAGAAGAAAATCTTTGATCTATTCAGTTACATTTTTCTCCTTAATTGTTTTATTGAATGAACATGTTGAATGTCTGACTCATTCCCTGTTTTTTGGGGGGATTGCAAATATGCATTGCACTAAAAGCTTCTTTGAGCATGGCCTAACTTACAAATACATATATGCTGCAGACACACGGGGTGGGGAATGCAGGACAAATATTTTGCTATACCAAATTGTGCATGCCATATGGGCAGTGGATTAATGAGCAGCTAAGCACCTGTTGCCTTCGTTTTCATGTCGAAACTTAAATGAAATTCTCACCGAGCTGAATATGGACCCATGCATACCCACATATACTCAGAGAGCTGTTTTTTCATCCTTCCCAGCTCTGGACCAAGTACACTTCATCCTTCCCAGCTCTGGACCAAGTACACTTCAGTATATGGTTCTCAGGCCTCGGGCTTTGGTCCTGAAACTCAGGTTGGGGGGCTCATTTGTAGGGCCTCAGATCTGCAGGTTGTAATCTCAGGACCATGAGCTAGCGCAGCACACCAACACACTTGGCCTGCAGATGAAGGGGAATAAGGTGTCAATGAGGTGACAGAGTTCAGAGGTGGTATTCTTTTAAGGTGCAGCAAGACAAAAATAGCTTAAATGCAACTTAAGTAGAACATCAGGGGCTCTGTATCTTTTTGCCAGGAACCTCAAGGCTTGAAATTGGAGAGAATACACTAAAAAGGACTGCACTTAGAACTCTCTTTAGGCAAAGACGGGTGTGCAATATTGCCTCCTATGTTTGGCAAGCAGTATGATGCTTCTGGATCGGCCTAACATGGTGTAAATGCTAGGAGCCAGACCTTCTTCCCTTGGCTGATAAAGTTGGAGAAAATGGCAGCATAGAAATAAAAAATAAACACGTTAAAATTACAGTAGCTAAATAAAATAAGTAGAGCTGTACACCAGCGTGGTGTAGTGATTAAGAGTAGTGGTTTGGAGCAGTGGACTCTAATCTGGAGAACCGGGTTTGATTCCCCACTCCTCCACATGAGCGGCGGAGGCTAATCTGGTAAACTGGATTTGTTTCCCCGCTCCTCCACATGAAGTCAGCTGGGTGACCTTGGGCTAATCACAGCTCTCAGCCCCACCTTCCTCACAGGGTGTCTGTTGTGGGGAGGGGAGGGGAAGGTGATTGTAAGCCGGTTTGATTCTTCATTAAGTGGTAGAGAAAGTCGGCATATAAAAACCAACTCTTCTCTTTGTTGTATTTCAGCCCTATAGCAATTGACCCCAGGAGCCAAAACACACTCTCAGTCAAGATCTTGGCTGGGTACAGAATGTGTTATTGGGCCAGAGTTTTCACAATATAGCTATAGCATTGTCAGGAAATGCTTTCAGACTGAGCACTGAAATAAAATTAAAAGCCATGCTTGTAATCCGTATTTAAACATTTCAATCAGTTAGTCACGGTGATAATGAAAGGGAGCTTTCGGTCTTGTTTGCTCTTTGTACACCTCCAGGATGAGAGAGGACTACGCTACCAGCTAGATGTTTGTGGGATTCCATGTTGCCTTTCGGCAGATTTATCCCAACTGCACTCCTGAACGGATAGAAATGGTGCCTTTTTATAGTTCAGTTGTGGGAACCGCGATACGTTTGACGGCTTGGCGTTTTTTGTCTTGAAGAAGTGCTTAACGGCTTTGCCAAATGCTTATATTGTTATTTAAATAGTACGTCAACAGTTCCAAATCTTTTTGTGTGCCCTTCACGCTTGATTAAAGAACCCCATTAATAGTGGAGGAAAATGCTAATTGGCGATGTCTTTTGCCAGCCATTACCAACCAAAGCATTCTATATAATCCACTATTGATTAACTTAATGAAGGCTGATGTGGTTTTGTCCGACAGTATCAGAATGACAAAGCAGCCCACCGCTTCTTGGACTCCCCACTGCCGGGATAAACTGCGCCGGGTGTTCGGTTGCCAAAAATGGCTCCAGTGTAAATTAAATTTCTTAGGCAGAATGATCGTAATGCACTTTCAATTGTCCATTCATTACAATTGTCGGGACAAACCGACAGCGCCCCAGTGGCAAAGCGTATGCTACCGCACTCAAGCAACCAGATTGCATCTTCATTCAGGCTTTATTGATTTCCTCCCCCCCCCTTTGCTTTCCTTGGCAGGTGACATCACACAGAAGGGCTATGAAAAGAAGAGATCAAAATTAATTGGGGCCTACTTGCCACAACCTCCGGGTATGTAGAGCGGCACGAGCGATGCATGAAGCTGTCGTGTGTATTGATCATTTGCCTCAAATATCAATGTGTGTCTTGGGGGTGGGGGAGTCACCTGGGTCAGAAAGGAGCCTCTCACTGTTATGCAGTGTATGTAGATTCACCCTCCCACGCACCCCACTGTTCATGTGTACTCATGTATGTCTGCTTGTCCGACCAAGTAGTAGATGTGTACACCTTTTTAAATGTATTCTACTGTGGATTGCATGGAGAATGGAACTACTTGAGATTCTTAATTTGGTTAATTATAAATAACTAATGAATAATAGAATCATAGAGTTGGCAGGGACCACTAGGTTCTTCTAGTCCAACCCCCTGCACAATGCAGGAAATTCACAACTACCTCCCCCCAACCCCCCCCCCAGTAACCCCTACCCCATGTCCAGAAGATGGCCAAGATGCCCTCCCTGTCATGATCTGCCTAAGGTCATAGAATCAGCATTGCTGACAGATGGCCATCTAGCCTCTGCTTAAAAACCTCCAGGGAAGTAGAGCTTATCACGTTCCGAGAAAGCCTGTTCCACCGAGGAATGGTTAGGGGACATATACATTAACCAGAATGGGCCTGAGGAACTGAGGAAGCGCCAGAATTTAAGAGAAGTCCCCCTTCCCTGGTGAATAGCTGACACAAAAAATTCTAGAAGTTGTGACCGACAGGAAAAATTGGATTCCAGAATGAATCGGCCTTTATCTATGTATGCAGCAGGATGAAGTGGTGGACTCCTAAAACAGCAGCACATTGGGTCGCTGGTGTAAGATTTCATTTTTGAATATTTCCATAGGTGAAAAAACTCTTGCAAATAAAAATTTAGCAAAATTTTAAAGTCAGCACATAAAGGAGAAAGATGCTAGCCTACGGTGGCCCGTGTCGTGCCACTTTACTACTTCCAGAGAATGATTTCATGTTAGCAAGCCCTTGAGAATGTAATCCGCTACTTGTACCTGAAGTTGTAGAGTCCGTTCTGCTGTGTTAAAACTCTGCCACCTCATTCATTCTGAACAGGACTTAGTCGAATATGTACAGCAGGTCTTAAAACACCTTTGAGGATTTTGCCCTGACCTACTCCATTATGATTATAGCCAGCATCTAAAACTGAATGCTGGATTGGATGGATTGGGACCCCAATTCTATAAGGCTAATCCACACCAGGATACTTAAATTTATCCTGGTCTTGTCTCCATGAAATCAGGTAGGATTACATTGACTTACACCTACCTACTCCACCATTGCAATGACGTGGCCAACAGCCGTAATTCTTAGGATGCAACCAAACAACAAATACATTCAACAACAAAAAAGAGTTTGGATTACTTTTTGTCTTTCCATTACTAAATTAATTACTAAACCTTTTGGGGTTGTCTGTTTTCCCCATGGGTCTAGGTTCCTTTTGTGGGCCAGTGTTTAAGACCTTAAGAGCTGGCTTCATCTTTTTGTGTTTGTAGTAAAGACAAAAGCTGCTATTGCTCTTATTTTAAACATTTTTAGTCCAAGGAGCAAAGTGCAATGAAGGGGAACGAAGTGCTGATTCCGAGGTGGCATGCCTCAGATTATTGGACATTGTAGACAAATATGGCTGTCACTATTCTGGCCTGCTTCTGCAGATCTCTGGAGCATTGGGATACCACTGGATAGTTACTGAGTAGTAGGATTAATGGTGAACTGGTCTGATCTGCCGTTGTTATTATTGCATTCTTGACAGTGCAATCTGAAGCAGAATTACACTTTGCTAAATCCATTGAAGTCAATTTCCTACACATTTATTCATCATAATTAGACTATGTCCGAGGCAAACGCTAATCCATAAATGGAGCCAACTGTTTTTACATAAGGGTGCATTTGAGACTTTCGGAAACCCTAAAAATAGGAAATAATTTGCTTCCACTTCTCAAAAGCCCCATTGATTTAAAAGAAAAACCATTGACCGGCATAGCCAAAAGTTCTTTTATGGCCTCAGGCCTGCAAATGGCTGCCCAGTGGACAATCACACAATAACTCCTGTGTAGACATCTATAGACTGCTCTGTGCACCCTAAACAGAGCAGTGCTGAGGTCACCGTTGCCTCTGCTGTACAAAGTCCAACCTCATTTCTTCAGAGCTTTACCAACACTTAGGCTGTATTGTTTGACATATACACAGGTGCAGTTAAGTTCTGGTTTTCTCAGACGTGGAACATCAGTGGAATTGGACATAGGGTACGAGTCAGGAGCTAGTGACCCCTGGGCAAAATCTGGCCCCCTGCTTGCTGTTGCCGGTGTTGCCCACTCCCAACGGTTGACAGCTAAGGAGAGACAGTGGGGAGCAGGTCATTGGGGTGGGTGGGTTGGTTCACTGCTGAATAGTCCCTTGTCCAAATTGCCCTGTGACAAACCAGTTTGCTTGCCTGGGGTTGTATTCTGTTGTATTAGCAGTCCTTCTCTTGGGATTCAGTAAAAGTGTTATTCATCTCCCCCGAAGGAAGTTGTATGCACTGTGCCTGCCCTTAAAATAATACAAGTTGATAGGAAGAGCTGATACTGAATTAGTCTACAGAAAAGCTCCTCTGGCTGTTGTAAATGGTCAATGGATCCAGAGATTTTTATGGGAATCCTGGGAAGTTCAGCTACTGTAATGTGATATCTGGTTCCCAAGATACTGATAGGAAGGACATGTTGTCTTGCTGCAAGAGAGGAGACCATTCTGGGTGACATAGGTGTGCTGGAATTTCCCTTTTTTTTCAGCCCTCTCATAAAGTCTTCTTTTTTCTTTTTGGTTATACTGTGGTCCATGAAATGATGAGGCCATAGGTGGAGAAACAAATTTCCTGCTTTTTAACCACCATAGGGCAGAGGTGTCAAACGTGTGGCCCGCGGGCCAGATCCTTGAGATCTCTTATTTCACCCATGAGCCAGCAGCCACACATACCCAATCCCAATCTGGGCTGGCGAGGCATGGCCCAGCCTGACCTGACCAAGTGACATTTATGTCTTATCTGACCCTCGTAACAAATGAGTTTGACATTCCTGCCATAGGGTTTCCTGACTCTGCCAAGGCTCTGATTTGTCAGGTCATCAGCTTCATTTGTGTCGCTGAATAACAGGTCGTAGTTTTCAGGTAACAAGTCCCGAATACAGGTTGCGGCTGACAGAAGTAGAATAAGGCTCATGCCTAGTAAGTGTTGAAGTGGTAACCCTGTGTCCAATCTCTGCTAACTTAGAGTACAGTTCAAGACTCGCATGGCAAAATGTTCTTCCATGCAAAAAAATCCTCATACATTTATTTTTATTTACATCATTTATTATCCTCCGGTCTTGCTGCGACTCAAAGTGGATTACACCATTAAAAGCAGCGCTGTACGAACAATACAAAACACACAACCAACAGTGAACAAATCTGGTTTAGAGAATTAGAGGACAATATAATAAAATGGAATAGTATGCAATAAAACGGAATAGTATATACAAACAGTGTAACAAAGTCGAATTGGAAAATTTGCAAACAATGCAAACACCAGCTGGAGTTTCCACCTCAGGCCCATGTAGAGTGCATTACAGTAGTCTGGCCTTGAGGTAACCGTGGTATGGAAAAAGAAGATGTGAGAGGGAAGGCTATCTAGAACCCTTCTCCCAGACTTGCTTTTTTTCTTTTTTGTATTGAAGGCATTTTTTGCCTGCATAGAAGAGCATTCAGGAGTCTACATATGGTACAGCCTGACCAAGTTTACCATTTTAGTGAGGCCATAGGGACCACTCCCACTGGAAGCTCCTAGGAAAGGCCAATGGTCCTGGTTCAGAGAGTCGGAGTTGGAGGATTCACTAACTGAGGAATTGGGGTGGGGGACAGGTCTCCACATGGGAGAACAACACATATTGCGCCCCCCCAAAAGTCTAGAAAGAACCTTAATTTTATATGTATACTTTCAAATTTTGGGCCACCTTGGCTTTATTTCAATGAGGGTTCTCCAGAATTCCAACCAGGAATCTATTCCAGGGACAGAACTCATCCGTGGATCATTTGAAGCAATAATACTGATGCAATAACCTCTGTTTTATCACTGAATTAACTACGCCTAGTCTGCATATATTTGAGAACAGATGTGGAACAGAGAAGTGTGAGTTCCAGGCTGAGTTGAGCCCTAGAACCTCTCCCTTTAGAACAGTGGTTGCCAAACTTTTCGGGCCACTGCCCCCTTGGTTCCACAAACTCAACCCCAGCGCCCCCTACCCTATCCTATAAAAAACATTATTCAAAATAGGGGTTTGCATGATGCACTAAAGAAGATAATAACAATAAAATTTCAAAACAGTAACAATTAATTGCACATCTATTCAAAATCAAATTAAAACTTTTTAGTTGAAATTTATTCAACTAAACTGATTAACTTGATCCAGTGGTACCAGCTCTTCAAAGTCTGGGGAAAAAATTCTGATAGTTTTCACCAAATTTGCCAGCGTGGTGCCATAGCTTGATCTACTGTAAATTAGTGAACAACACAGTTGAAGGGGGCCCCTCCAGCGCCCCCCAGCTGCCCCCTTGCCTCTTAGTGCCCCCCTAGGTAATCCCACCACCCGCAGGGGGTGGTACTGCCCACTTTGGGAACCACCGCTTTAGAAGCTAATTCACCATTCAGAGCACATGATGCCCTGCGCCTCTTTCCGATTATCTGTTTAGTGTGGAGTAGGAATGTCACCATACAGTTATCTGTAGTGTGGTGTAGGGATGTCAGCTGTTAATTAAAAATAATAACCGATTCTTATTGCAGACACAAGCTGGAAAATAATAATGCTGAAATGTTACTCTTTACACACAGAGAAGCATATGATCAGTACCGCACATTACTCTTCATTAAGGACTATTGAAATTCTGCACCCAGTCCCACATCAAGACCAGTTCAGTTCCGCAACTTGTATAAATTACACCCTGTCACTAACCACTGGCTCGGCTGCCCCTTTGGCTTTTGAGACTTTCAGCAAGCATTGTCCATACAGATATTAACAAACATGAGCGTTTCGGACGGGTTTCTTCACTCTTGCAGATCTGCGGCAAACACACAGCCCCGCCAGCTATAACTGCTGAAGCAAAGCTGTTTTTTATTTGCAGAAATGTAAGGAGGAGAAAGGAAAACCCCTTCCTGCCAGTTCTATCTTTGTTACCAGAATTAATATAAATCACAGCAAACTCCCACTTAGGGCTGGAAGATCTTCAATATGTTTGTAATATTGTTTGTTTATCTATAAATGTCTTCAGTACTTTCCAGACAAAATTGGTGTTTTCATATGATCGGATTTGCTCTACCCTTTGATTCATATGAATGGAGGGTTGCTGTTCCCCACGTGGGGAGAGGCATTGACTTGAAATGGACGTAAAATTATTGGGGGCTCTTTCTTCAGCTTTCTGTTCACTTAACACATTTTTTTTTAATCAGGAAGTACAAGCATTTATAAAGCTGGATATTTGAGCTCATAATTGATGGGGGATAAGATTATATATTTTTATTAAAACTAAAATCGCTGAATTCTGCACAATGGGGTTTTTTTTGGGGGGGAAGGGAGATAAGATGACTTTACTGCTTGTACAAATGTGCCCCCCAGACTGACAGTAAACCCCCAAGGCAGCGCCCCCCCCCCGACTGTTCCAGCATTTAATCTTCTTGCTGCTGCTTTGCTGACATTACAAACACCAATGTTGGCAGAGTGGGAAGTTGACTATGTGGCTCCATACTGTAGTGTTTGTGTGTGTGCGCGTGACTGTGTGTGCCCCGTGTGCGGGCTCGCGTGCGTGTGCGCCACGCGCTTTACTGCATGGGGGCAGAAGCTCCATCCGTTGCTGTAACAAATGTCAAAAAACTAAACCTGACTTAATTAGTTTTTTCCGACTTGTTACAGCGGCGAATGGAGCTGCTGCGGTACGGTGTAGACTGCAGCACAGTGAAGGGGCCACGAGGAGGACGCTGCGCACTAGCAACATTGGGGTCTGTGACATCCGGGAAGCAGCAGCTAGAGAGCGCGCAGCACCCCACAGCACTGCGGCAAACCGGCCTCTCTTTTACTTTCGCTTTGGTGAGCACAATCAATTTAAGAGTATGTGTGTGTGTGTGTGTGTGTGTGTATACGTGTGTGTGTGTGTGTGTGTGTGTGTCTAATGAGCCTTGCAATTGCTTGAGAGAAGCAGGTGGTGAGAAAACCTTTATTGCACTGAGGCCCATGCAGCTACAGTGGCCTACGATAGCTTGGCCATAGACAGAGGAGAAAAGGATGATTATTTTCTGTCATAGTCTCCTCGCCCTTTTCCCTATGACAAAGGCTTGTTTTGGAGGGAAATGCTCTGTACTCTATCATGTTCAGCTGGGACATCATTAGGGTTGCCCACCTCCAGGTAATAGTTAAATCTCAATAAATCACAACGTGTGCTGAGAAAACACTGATCTCTGTCGGCTGGAGATCAGTTGTAATAGCAGGAGATCCCCAGCTATTACCTGGAGGTGGTTAAAGGGAAAAACAGCACCAGCTCCAATTAACAATAATCAAACTGAATTTTATAATGATTACTCAAAAATAATTCAGTATTGGTGTACTATTCTGTACATTTGTCAATGATATAATCAAAACAGTCACAACCGTGGGGCCGCTGGTCATTGGTATGTATATATATGTGGTTCTTTATTAATAATAATTTTCTTAATTGGAATTTGGATACAATATGGTTCTGTTGGATATATTTATTTATTACAGAGGTCGTTGTACCCTTATGAAAATTGATTAATCAACTGAAGAAGTTGAGGTCGTTATACCCTTATGAAAATTGATTAATCAACTGAAGAAGCTCTTTCCAGGCGAAACACACTCAAATCCGGAGGTGTTGTCTTGGATTTGTTGGACTTTGGACCTTGATGAACACTGTTATTATTGCAAGTTTCATACCAGATTGTTTCTGGATCTTCCCGGAACCAGTTCATTTTCTCTCAAGAGGACTCAGTATTGGACTTTGATTTGAACTCGAATTGTACATTTTGGACTCTATTTCATTTCAATACTTTTATTTTTCATGGGTGGGGTAACCTGTGACACCTTGGTTGTGACTGTTTTGATTATATCATTGACAAATGTACAGAATAGTACACCAATACTGAATTATTTTTGAGTAATCATTATAAAATTCAGTTTGATTATTGTTAATTGGAGCTGGTGCTGTTTTTCCCTTTAACCACCTCCAGGTAATAGCTGGGGATCTCCTGCTATTACAACTGATCTCCAGCCGACAGAGATCAGTTCACCTGGAGAAAATGATCTCTATCGGCTGGAGATCGGTTGTAGTAGCAGGAGATCTCCAGCTAGTACCTGGAGGTTGGCAACCCTACATCAGGTGCAAGTCACCTGGTCTGCCGTTTCATATGTATAAGTTGCCATTAGATGCCCTGCATTATATGTCCTTGTAAAATAAAATAAGTTGCATTCTGAAAAGCAAGGGTAACCTCATGTGCGTAGCCGCACAGGTTGCAGCGTTATGAGCACCCAGCAGGTATACGATGCCACCTTGTTGTTTGTAACAAAGCTCCGCTGCCTTCCTAGTGTTTAATATTCTGCAAGGGTTTTGCTTCTCATACAAAACACACAAACACACAGGAAGAACTAATTCCAATGGAAATGAAAATTGGGGGGGGGGATTACATTTTGATAAGAACATTTCAGAAAGCGTTATTTTATAGGAAGCAAAATAATTTCATATTTTTGGAAGCTTTTTTTTGCAATACTGACAATGTTTTCACAACCTCCCCTTTCTTTCCTGACTTACACACCTGATGCTACATTAGCATAAATCATGGAGGATGGGAAGAATCTTTTGTATACTCAAGTGATCCTTGTTCGGTAGGAAATTATGAAAGCGTCTCAAAGGCCTAATTGAGGAGACAAAAGATAGGCCGTCTGGTGTAAGTTCTCTGTGGCCCCTTTATTTTTTAAAAAACATGAAAAGAAGTCTATAGAATTTGCTAGTTCACATAATCAGTTACTAGCCTACTCGCCCACGGATTACTGTGTTAATTCATTGTGACAAGACTAAACGCCTTTTCAAAATTTCCCCTGTTCTATTAACTTAAAAAAACACTAAACATATTTCATCTTACTGGTTTATAGAAAGGTAAAGGTAGTCCCCTGTGCAAACTCGGGTCATTTCTGACCCATGGGGTGACGTCCTATCCCGACGTTTACTAGGCAGACTTTGTTTACGGGATGGTTTGCCAGTGCCTTCCCCAGTCATCTACACTTTACCCCCAGCAAGCTGGGTACTCATTTTACCAGCCTTGGAAGGATGAGTCAACCTTGAGCCGGCTACCTGAAACTGACCTCCGTCAGGATCAAACTCAGGTCATGAGCAGAGCTTGGACTGCAGTACTGTAGCTTACCACTCTGCGCCATGGGGCTCTTAGACTGATTTATAGCATCTACTTATAAAAGATTGGCCATATGTTTGATTTCCTATTGACCAAGGCCCATATTTGTGTTGTAGGACTGCCCTTTTCTGTCCATCTCTATTCACCCAGGAGGTCAGGGAGCATACGTGGCTCTCTTCCTTTCTGTTTTATCCCGTGTCTGTGAGGTAGACTTGACTGAAAAGGGGTGACTTGTCCGAAGTCACCCAGCAAGCTTCTTGGCTGAGTGGCAATCTCCACCCAGGTCTCCCCTGTAGGCTTCCCAACCTCCAGGTGGGGCCTGGAGTTCTCCCGGAATTACAAGTGACCACAGGGATCAGTTCCCCAGGAGGAGGTGACAATTTCAGAGGGTAGACTGTGGCGTTACATTGAGCCAAGCTTCCTCCCTCACAAAAAACCCCGCCTCCCCTGGCACTCTCCCCAAATCTCCAGGAATTCCACAACCCGGAGTTGGCAACCCTACTCCCTTGCCCCAGTGCAATACTCTAATCCATGTGCCACACTAGATATCAAGTGGTATTTTTAAAAAAAACAGAGTGTGCATATGCACCGTTTTTGACATCTTAGAACTCTCTCTTGAACCTTGAGAATTTAAATCTTCAAGTACAAGGCAGAGACGCCATCAAATGCATAACCTGCCATTCCTCATGCTGCAACAGGTGAGATTCAGTTTGCATTGTTCTATAGGATAACTTCGTATATGCCCTTACAAGTCCCCTGCCTCTAAGCAACACCATCCACAAATCAGATCACTCCATCTCAGATCAAACTATCCAAATTCCAGCGATGTCAAAAGCACGCTGCAAGGGCATGCCGTGTAGATAACATTGGCCAGAGAGGCTAGTTGCAGAACATATGTCCAGTCAAATATATGATACACACACACATGCCACTTACTGTTAAGAAATTCCGCGTGCGACAGACCTCCTAGGAAAGGTGTACCCATTTTACACATCAGAAGTGCTGAGACTATTCCCGTTGAACCTGTGAATTCTTAATTTTTCCCATCTTTGAAGCTCTTCCTTGATATTTGTCCAAACTTTTTGATAATTATCTCTGCAGAGATTATCATTTTGTCCTGTTATATATATTCCCAAATATTTTATTGGTTTTTTCAGTAACAACCCATTCTGTTATTTTTTCTATCTCTTCTTCTACTTCAGTTGCCGTTAATAAGATTATCTTTGTCTTCTTTTTATTCAGTTTGTATCCAGAATAAGTACCAAATCTATTTATTTGTTCCATTGTTTATTTCAAAGAGATATTTGGTTTTATTACTGATACAACAACATCATCCGCATAACTTTACATTTTATACTCTTCTTTATCTTTTTTTAATTCCCGAGATCCTTATGTCTTGTCTAATTTTTGTACCTAGTGTTTCCATTGCCAGAATAAATAATATTAGTGAAATTAAGAGGGAGGGAAGGATGATGGGACAAAATAATGTTTTGGTTCACTATGACCCAATTCATATATTACCAGTCCATTGCAATCAATTTTTTGCTGTCTCATATATTATAGAAAAGTGTGTTTTTTAGTATACCTTAAATAGGAAAAAACCCCATGCCTCTTTGCGCATGACTTAGGTCAGACTACTACAGAGCCAGTGTGGTGTAGTGGTTAAGAGTGGTGGTTTGGAGTGGTGGAGTCTGACTTGGAGAACCGGGTTTGATTCCCCACTCCTCCACATGAGCGGCAGACGTGAATCTGGTGAACTGGATTTGTTTCCCCACTCCTACACGTGAAGCCAGCTGGGTGGCCTTGGGCTAGTCACAGCTCTCTCAGCCCCACCTATCTCACAGGGTGTCTGTTTTGGGGAGGGGAAGGGAAGGTGATTGTAAGTCGGTTTGATTCTGCCTTAAGTGGTAGAGAAAGTCGGCATATAAAAACCAACTCTTCTTCTTCTTCTTCTCCTCCTCCTCCTCCTCCTCCCAAAAGATAGAGCAGAGGTGTGTAGGAGGGGGGTGCTTAGGCAGCGATCTTGAACATGAGAGTGGGGATGTTAGAAGTACATGAGGAAGTCTCGGTTTCCACCTAGGAAATATTGGAGAATCTGCACAACCTACATCTCGATAACGGGAGATGCTTTTTTCTGGTCCCCGATGGTTCATATCACCATAGTATCTAATTTGTAGACTTAAAATAGAGCTGTCACCTGCTCTTAGCGCAACCACATGATGCTGTTCGGAAAGAGCTGCTGAACTGATTATTTCAATTAGCTTGCGTTTATTTTTAACCATTTGCCAGAGTGGTGCACAGCACATAATCCCATCCCGGCGCGGTTCACTTGCTCAATATCCTTCCTTTACTTGTTTTGTATCACACTTGTCTGAATGCCGTTGTATTTTTCCAGGAATGCCATTGCCTGGAAAAAATAACTATTCTAAGCCAACATTCTTCTCCCTCAGTTATGTACAGGGGACCTGTCTTCCCTTTTCTTTCCACCGAGGAATCAGAGATAACAACATCTGGAGAGAGCAGATGGGGATCACCGAGCTAAATGGCTAGGAAACTTTTCTTTGGAACTAGAATAGATGGATACAATGAATAAACTTTGTCTTCTTGGGCAGTCAGTGCCAGTGCCCAGTTACCCAGCTGAATGTGGCATGGCTTGATTTCTTGAGACGTGTGAATTAGTTTGACTTGCCACTCAGTCCAGTAGGAATTTGCAGAAGTCTGCCACTGCACCATCAATTGCATGAGTGCAGTGAAATCACTATCCTGTGGTTTCAGTCCGTGAGTTGACCTGTTAATATTAACCTGTTAAATTAACCCGTTAATGTTCACGTCTTGTGATTCCAATCTGGAACCAGGGCGAAACGGAGGGCTCTTGGTCCTGTTGAGGCTAACATTTAGACCTGTCATTCTTCTGGTCTGCCCTACCAGACCCCACCTCTACCCTCTCCTGATTCAACCAAGGCCCTTCTAGAGCAATAGCTCCCATATCATTATCTTGTCTCCTACACAGATAGAGAGCCAGCATGGTGTAGTGGTTAAGAGCAGTGGTTTGGAGTGGTGGACTATAATCTGGAGAACCAGGTTTGATTCCTACTCCTCCACGTGAGCGGCGGACACTAATCTGGTACACTGGAATTGTTTCCCCGCTCCTACACAGGAAGCCAGCTAGGTGACCTTGGGCTAGTCACAGCTCTCTTAGAGCTCTCTCAGCCCCACCTACCTCAGTTGTGGGGAGGGGAAGGGGAGGTGATTGTAAGCTGGATTGATTCTTCCTTAAGTGGTAGAGAAAGTCAGCATATAACAACCAACTCTTCTCCTCCTCCTCCTCCTCTTCCTCTAGTATAACGCCCTTGGGGTGCTTTGCTGTGCTGGTGCCGCGTGTGACATTTCCACTGATGCGGGCGCCATAGTCCTTGATCCTCCCTCCATTTCGCTTGGCACAACCGACTAATGGGCAAACTGCAGATCAGACTCTATGAGCTCTACAATTAGAATGTGGGCCTGGTGATCCTGGTGGGGGTCGAAGGGAATGGACTTCAGGGGCCGTCTCTATAATTCTGCATCCCCATTGCTGTGGGGACTGCTAAATGCCAATGTCAGTTGTGTTTCTGTCTGAAGGAATAATGTAAGGGCACTCCGTTTACTTTGCATAACCCCTGTTGTAAGGGCAGGGCAAGGGTGTGTATTACCCAAACACATGTGCAACAAAATTAAAAGTGTGATTTCCCCCCCCTCCCCACCCCACAAATACAGGAGTGGATCAAGCGCTGCCACAAGAACGCCGAACTCCCGTTACTCCCTCCTCCTCCTCTCGCTACCATCGACGCAGGTCCTCAGGGTCACGTGATGAGCGCTACCGGTCAGGTACGTGAGAAAGGGACACCAGGCTGTTGACAGGAGAGCCTTTCCGGCTACTCATTTGAAATGGGGATTCCGACAGCATTCACCTTTTAACTTCAGCGGGAAACAAATGACCAAAAGAAGTTCTGATTTCATTTGCCAAACAATCCCAAGCAAACACTGCACCAGGAAAGGAAAGAAAATTAAGGAGTAATGTGATTTTGGCACTGCTCAACATCAGAATTACTGCTAACATGTTTTTTTTTAGTTGTGTGCATATAGGGTTGGATGCAGCCAGCTTGATCATTTAATCTCGTCCAGTGCCCCACTGTACTACGGCCCCCCTCCCACATGGCTTTTGGTCATGCGGGTTCCATGATTCTGGTCACCTCCTTCCTTTATCACTAACAGAAAAGCTGGTTGGATCCAACCCGTAGCCTTGTCCAGCCAATTGATATGACCAGTTTTTCTCGGCCATCAGTAAGAGTGTATATTGTTCCTGCCTTCAGGATTGAGCAGAGATCTGCTTTAATGTATCGCTTGACAACCCAGGTTCTGGGGCGCACTTGCATGTGCTGCCATAAATGCGTCTGGGGCCAAGAAGAAAGATGCTTCCCCCAAACAGTGGGTGGGTGGCATTTACCAGCGTGGTTCGTGTCCGTTGCACATTTGGAGAAGTGTTCTCTTTGACTTTTACACGTCTACTGCAGTGCTGAAACACTGGTGTACTTAGGCTGTTTCATGAAGTATGCAGTTGCTCTAGGGCAGGGGTGTCAAACACAAGGCCCGCGGGCCAGATCCGACCCATTGAGAACTCTTATCCTGCCCGCGAGCCAGCCGAGGCAGCCCCCCCCCCCCACTCTCAATCTGGGCTGGCAAGACATGGCCTGGACCGACCAAGTGACATTTATGTCATATTCGGCCCTCGTAACAATTGAGTTCGACACCCCTGCTCTAGGGCAAAGGCTTGAGATTTCTCTGCCAAGATATCAGAGAGTTAGAGTAAGCCCTTGAGCCTGTCAGTACCCTTCCTTTCACCTTCGGTACTTTATCACAGACCTTAACATTCCTGTACTTGGATGTAGGTTCTAAAAATGTGCACATATGCAGTAGGTCATACAACTCATGAAAATGTATTTCCACTTGGTATCTTGTCATTGGGATCTGAAACAGAAGGCTCAAACGTACACAGGCTCCAGTGTGAAATTCCTTGGGCTTGCTCCAATAGAAAAGAAAATAGAGAAAATATTATGTGAGACTCGGTGCTCCAGGGCCACAATCCTAGTGCAGTCTCTCTGATCCGGTCATACTTTCTGGAGCTGCAGTGATAATTAAAATCCCAGTGCGAGTGTAACCGCAGAATGTCCGGAAGAACTGGATACAAAAGTGGAAGCAGATGCTGCTGTGTAAATCTGGAAGCCTCTGGGCAACGTATAGGAAAGCCCTTGCTCATGTGGGGCTCTCAGTCACTGCCAGCATTTGTAGAAGAAAGGTTTCCTGAATGATCTTGGATCAGTCTCCACACAGAAGGCTTCCCCATTAAATGATGGAAAGACATCTTTACAGTGGGAGGGCTCTATTTGCCTTGGTTGGTAATGGGATCCGTATGTGTTACCAGAAGCTCTTGATTGTTGAAGATGTCTTCAGAGGGTTAGAGGCTGAACACATACATGATGCTGCCTTATACTGAGAGTCAAACCACTGGTCTATCAGTATTGTCTAATTTGACTGGCAGCTGTCAATTACTGAAGTCGCCTTCAGAGGAGTAGAGGTAGAATACATACACAAAGCTGCCTTATACTGGAAGTCAGACCACTGGTCTATCAGAGTCAGTATTGTCTACTCTGACTGGCAGCTCTCAGTTGCTTAAGAGGCCTTCAGAGGGGTAGAGGTAGAAAGCTACCTTATACTGAGTCACACTTCTGGTCTATAAGAGTCAGTATTTGCTACACTGACCGGCAGCAGCTCTCCAGAGTCTCAGGTCTGCCTCATCACCTACTACCTCATCCTTTTCACTAGAGTTGTTGGGGATTAAACCGGGGACCTTCTGGATGCAAGCAGACGCTCTTCCAGTGAGCCATGGTGTCTCCCCTGATGCTGCTTCCAAGGCTCAATTTGGAAGCTTATGGACTCAAAAATCCTGAAATTCCCCAGCTTTTAAAAGAAGTGTTATTAACACTTCTAGCTCTCAAGGGCGTAAAAATAAGTCTGAACTTCTGGTTGCAATAATGTCTAACAGCCTGTCTTAATTTATTAAATGTATTTGAATCTGGCCTTATCCTGTCATAAATCTCTTATGTGGTTCTCACGCACACAGCATAAACAGATAATTAAAAGAAGCATTACACTGTCAACAGTGGCATTCACTGTATAGCCATAAATTGGAAGCCCTGATGTTGTAAGAAAGTTTGGCTATCCTACAGTAAAGCTTTCTGTGAATTGAACTGGTATAATTATGGGCTTGAGTTTGATCCTGACAGAAGTCAGTTTCAGGTAGCCGGCTCAAGGTTGACTCAGCCTTCCATCCTTCCGAGGTTGGTAAAATGAGTACCCCAGCTTGCTGGGGGTAAAGTGTAGGCGGCTGGAGAAGGCAATGGCAAACCACCACGTAAACATAGTCTGCCTAGTAAATGTCGTGATGTGACGTCACCCCCATGGGTCAGCAGTGACATGGTGCTTGCACAGGGGACTACCTTTACCTTTTTAATTATGCTCTGGCAATATTCACACCTGAAATGAGGATATTTCTGGACATTTCTGTTTACTGTATGTTCAGGCATAGACCTACTATCATGAAGGTTATATATTCATACTGAATGTTTGTGAGAGTAGTCCTAAGTAGGTCTACTCAGAATTCTGCTCATGTCTATTGAAGCTTTTGGAGGCATGGGTGTAAACATCATCTGATGTGGCTCAGTGGTAGAGCATCTGCTTGGCATGCAGAAGGTCCCAGGTTCAATCCCCGGCATCTCCAGTTAAAGGGACCAGGCAAGTAGGTGATGTGAAAGATCTCTCTGCCTGAGACTCTGCAGAGCCGCTGCCAGTCAGAGTAGACAATACTGACTTTGATGGACCAAGGGTCTCATTCAGTATAAGGCAGCTTCATGTGTATCCTCATGTGATTTTTTAAAATCCCATTAAGCCTCTGTTCAAGCAACAGGATGACCTGGGTGGTCCTGGCTTAAGGGTTCAACCACCACCACTATTCAGTGGGGTTTACTCCCAGGAAAGTATTCGTAAGATTGCGCTGTGTATGTGCTAGTTTTGCCTCTAAAATGCTGGTATGGCTTTTATCGACATTTGATCAAGAAAACAAGAATCTCGACAGTCCATGTGCTACCCTTAAGCTGCCAACTCTTTGCCCACAAGATAGCTCCATTAGTCATCCCACCTTCAGAAGGGCTTTAGTGGCATGCAAGGATTTCAGCTTGGACCTGTGGCGAGCAAGTCAGATATCCATCACATGCCGCCAGAAACAGAGAAGGGTGAAAAAATTGGCTGCCCTAGCCAGGTCAGTCATATGCTGCAGCTGTCAGCCCTGCAGGGGGGTACATACGTGATAAATAAAATAAAATAAATTATGCAGTCTTGGTCTGAACAGCAAAAAGGACAACAACAGATTTGAGAGTCTTCCATCAAGCTAAAAATTAATCCTCTTAATTTCCCCTCTGTGAAAAGACCTGCTTTGACTAATCTTTTCTTGCTTTTATTGGGCAAGATTGATCAGAGTTAAGTGATGAATGAATTATTTACTGTAATCAAAGAGCAGCACTAAAGTAAGTACATTAGCAGAAATATTACATTAAAAAACTTTATTTATTTTTTTGCTGTCAAATCGCAACCGACTTATGGCAACCTAGCAGAGTTTTCTAGGCAAGAGAATAACAGAGATAGTTTGCCATTGCCTGCCTCTGCGTAGCAGCCCTGATATTCCATGGTAGTTTCCCGTTCAAATACTAACCAGGGCTGACTCTACTAAGCTTCCAAGATCTGACGAGATCAGGCTCTCTTGGGCTATCCAGGTCAGGGCAAAAAAATAATAATACATAAATTACATTAAAATATGCACATATGATTCATTACATTAATACAGAGTTACAACAGGCTCTAGCACCTGCAGAGAATCTGCCCCCCCTTTTTTCTGTGATCCAAGGCTCAAGGTCCAAGAGGAGAGTTAGGTGAACCCCGGATGCTGCCCAAGTTAGAACAGGGGTTCAGCTAATGCAGTACTTGATATCTGGTCTAGTATCTAGAGTGCCAGCGTAGTGTAGTGGTTAAGGGCAGTGGTTTGGAGTGGTGGACTCTGATCTGGAGAACCAGGTTTGATTCCCCACTCCTCCACATGAGCGGCAGATGCTAATATTGGTGAGCTGGATTTGTTCCCCCACTCCTACACACAAAGGCAGCTGGGTGACCTTGGGCAAGTTACAGCTCTGTTAGAGCTCTCTCAGCCCCACCCACCTCACAGGGTGTCTGTTTTGGGGAGGTGGAAGGGAAGTTGATTGTAAGCCAGCTTGATTCTTCCTTAAGTGGTAGAGAAAATCTCCCAGTGTTTGCCAGTCAAGCAGTTGTTGCAGACACAGGAGCAAAGGACAGGAAAAGAGTTGGGGACTCTAGCCATTGCAGCTTTTCTTGGGCTACTCTACATTTGGCCTAGAAAAGAAGAACCAATCGCGGCATCCCAAATGAACGCCCGCGCTCCCTTTTTCACAGGGATTGATTGTTAATGGCATTAGCGTATCAATTTCCATGGCATCGCCAGCCACCTCGCTCCTTGATAACAGCAGGCTAATGACACCGAAAGACACAAGAGGCTACAAATCCTATAATTCGGCTGCTTGCATCATAGCACATTAACTGCTTTATCACCTGTCACGAGCAATTAGCACATGTCCTCATCCCATTGCTAATAGACACTCGGCATCAAAATTAATTATATAGCTGTAATACGTAAAATGTGAGCATTTCCAGCAATTCTTGCTAAGTACCTCCACACTTTCTCTAGCGAGCAGAGGAATGATTGTCAGTTTTCAGTAATACCGTTCATAAATACCTGCTTCTGGTCTACGTTAAAGGCAGGTAATACCCAAACACATCAACCACCGGTGGAGGGATTATTAATACGGTTATAATTCTTTTCTTGTTCCATTGGAGTTAGTCACTTGAATTCAAAAATTAGTTTCAAGAGTCCTTTTGCCAAGTGGTTGTGGGGCGGGGGAGTGGGGGGAAAGCACAGTTAGGCACGTGGAACTAGCTGCAAGTTTTCTGGACGGCAGCCAGTGTGGCTTACTGCCAAGTAATGTATTTAGGAGCAGACGGTTAGGGTTCCCCAAGGAGAAGCAGGCCCTTTTCCAATCTCCACAGTTTGAATGCCCAAACAATACCCGATTTCATTAAAAACTGACGCCCAGAATCAAAAAGAGAAATAAAAAGACATGGCACAACTAAAGAAATCTAGGAGGAAAGAAGGGCTGCCAACTGTAATCCTACCCTTTTAATCCTACTTATTCCGCTGTGATCCCTAGAGGTACTTCCCCTCCGGTGAGGAGAGGGAAAACTCACTCCTCCTTAGTTCAGAGACTTCCAAAGCTGCCCAGTGACAATAGCGCGTGCCCAACATTTCAAAACCTGAAAGAAACATAAACACAGCAAAAGAAATGATGGCGCATCAATATTTAGGAAAAAGCTGGACCTGGGAGGAAAGAGGAGCGGCGTAGAACGCCTATATGCGGTCCAGCGGATACAACGTTTTGCCTCAACTCAAAAGGACAGCCATGAAACTCACTGGGTGGCCTAGGGCAGCTAAGATGACAGTGTAATGTAGTGGTTAGAGTGATGGGCTGGGACTGGGGAGACCCAAGTTCAGATCCATCCCTTCTCCCCCACCTTCTGTTTACTTGTGGGGTTTGGCTGCTTGACCAAGTCTCCAGTGGCTACTACCATTACCATTACTATCACTTGACTGAGCGCCATCTTGGTGCATTTAATTGGTATATTTATTTCATATTCATCTATATTGATATGCAGTTTGATTGTGGTGGTTGTTTTAAATTAGAGTTTTACAGTTTTATGTTGTTTTAAAATGTTGCCATCTGCCCTGAGCTTGGCCTGGCTGGAAATGAGGGTGGGTTATAAATTTAACTAACTAAATCCTAGCTCAGTTATCGGGTGGCCTTCAGCCAGTTGCGTTCTCTCACTCTAACCAGCCTCAAAGGATTATGGAAGTGAGAGGAGAAACTTGGAATGCCATTCTGAGCTCTCAGGAGGAAGGGTGGAATAATAAGTACCAATTGGCACCTTTCAACTAAGCAGTAAATGGACTCAGGACCCGGGCAACGCAAACGAACAGGTTCTTTCCCCAGTGGACACATGAAACGCGTCATATGGAGGCTGAAAAAAAATCTTGGCCTACTAACGTGGAAACTTTAAATATTTACTGGGTAACACTTGATTGTACTGAGAAAGGCATGCAGTGCCGTGAGCCAAAGTGGAAGTAATAAATCACCTGCAGCACATTCGGCCTTTTCTATGCCTCTGGAGCAGTGCTGCTAATACCAAGATATGGAAGTCGGTGTGCCCACCTTTCCTGCAAAGAGAAAAAAAACCTAGCATTTTCTGTATGCTGGCAAGGACGGGAATAGTTGTATTAAACAGGAGCAAGCTCAGAATTGCAGCCCTGAACATGATCTCCATTATAGAACCAGCCCAGTTTTCCAAGTGCAGTTTTATTTCGGTCAAGGAGAAGGTGTTATTAACGTTGGGGGTTGGGATCCTGCTTGCCACAGTGGGTAGTGGAAGGAAACCTATGACAAGAGTGGAGAGTAGGGTTGCCAGGTCCCTCTTTGCCACCGGCGGGAGGTTTTTGGGGCGGAGCCTGAGGAGGGTGGGGTTTGGGGAGGGGAGAGACTTCAATGACATAGAGTCCAATTGCCAAAGCGGCCATTTTTTCCAGGGGAACTGATCTCTATCAGCTGGAGAGCCGCTGAAATAGTGGGAGATCTCCAGCCACCACCTGGAGGTTGACAACCCTAGTGGAGAGGGCATGGAGGGAGAGAGAGAGAGCTGTGCCTGCCTTATCTCCTCTTGCATTGGCCAATTTGAAGCTCTGTGCAGTGTCCAGATTGCAAGATGGCTGCCTCAGATTTGATATGAGAAAGAGCATGAGCAAAAATATGCAATACCTGTTGAGGTTGTGCTGTTGAATGCCCCATTAAAGGACAAACCATTTCCCCCTGTTGTATTTCAGTGGCACCAGAAGGGGGGCAAGTATCCCCTGTTCCCAGCTCACTAGCACCACCACTCTCTGTCAAATGCCAAACACAGTTGGGTTGCTAAACCTTTAACATCCTCTAATCCACACCTGCCTTCCTTTACACAACCGTACCTGAGAACAGCCTCAGGGTGTAATTTTGACAGCAGAAAATACAGTGTGAAGAATTATAACAATACAAAGGTGAGGTTATGGATAGAATCGGGCATTCTGATGGCTAAGCTAGTTCTGAAGGCAGTAGATCCAGTGGGTCTATGGGAGAGCACCACATGGGTGAGCACCGTTTAACCCACAACTCACCTCATTGCAGTCCTTTGCCCCAAATTCCTTTTTCCTGCTATCAGGCTCCAAAACTGGAAGTAGGATGGTACGGGAAAGGGGTGGGGGCAGCAGGGAGACAAAGAGTTAGATCCAGACAAAATTTTCCAGTGGACGAATGGAACTTTCCTGCCTCTTTCCTCCAACTGCAGCCCACTGATCTCCATATAAAGCTGCTTCTGGAGGATAGGTCTCCTGCTATGGCAGGAACCTTCCCACCAGCAAGTCCCATTATTCACCTCTCCGAGTGACCATAGGAGGGGGAAAAAAGTCATGCCACTGATGTCACCAGTGTGGTGTAGTGGTTAAGGGCGGTGGTTTGGCAGTGGACTCTGATCTGGAGAACCAGGTTTGATTCCCCACTCCTTCACATGAGCGGCGGAGGCTAATCTGGTGAACTGGATTTGTTTCCCCACTCCTACACATGAAGCCAGCTGTGTGGCCTTGGGTTAATCACACTCTCTCAGCCCCACCTACCTCACAGGGTGGCTGGTGTGGGAAGGGGAAGGGAAGGTAATTGTAAGCCGGTTTGATTCTTCAAGTGGTAGAGAAAGTCGGCATATAAAAACCAACTCCTCCTCTTCTTCTTCTTCCTCTTCTTCTTCTTCTCCCCACTCCCCAGAAATGACAAAGGCTAGCTCTAAGAATTGCTGGCAACTATGGTTTTACTATAGAGTTTCCGGCAATTCCTAAAGGCAACCTTTGTTACACCCAGGTTTTACCCTCAAGTGATGTAGCAAGGTCACTAACATCACATGTAACCCCCCCTCCTATGTCCCTGTCCCCAACCCTCTTACCCGGTGACAGGGTCGGTTGGCCTGGCAACCCTAGGGATAGGGGACCTTGAGGAATTCCATGAAGGGGTCTCACCAGAAAGGGCGGGGGAATAAGTAGAAATTCTCAATTTAGTCTGAATCCAACCCAAACAGGTAGGAGAGACTGTTTCTACACACACTCACATAATCTTGTTCCTCCCACCCTACACACATTTTATGTGTGACAGTAGCAGGTACCGATTTCATCTCACAGTTCTGCTGCTATGAAGTAAGAACATAAGAAAGGCCATGCTGGTTCAGTCCATTAAGTCCAGCAGTCTGTTCACACAGTGGCCAACCAGGTGCCTCTAGGAAGCCCACAAACAAGACGACTGCAGCAGCACCATCCTGCCTGTGTTCCACAGCACCTAATATAACAGGCATGCTCATCTGATTCTGGAGAGAATAGGTGTGAATCATGACTAGTATCCATTTTTACCCTCTCCTCCATGAACATGTCCACTCCCCTCTTAAAGCCTTCCAAGTTGCCATCCATCACCAAATGTATAAATGTTGGTCTGGCTTGGCCCTGAGTTTTACTACATATTATGAGGCCACCAAGCAAGAACACCCGACAACCTGAATAATGAGCCTTGCGCAGACAATCCTCACACAAGACAAGCAATTAGCCTCCCTGATCATGGTGCTTCATTTTGCACCATTTATATTGATTCTCCAAGAATAGCAAGAAGCACAAATTGAATCCAATATATGAGCCATCCAATTCGGAAGGGGAAGAGGAGAGGAAAGGAAACAGAGGGTGAAGACCTGCTGGTAAACAAGAGAGCGAGAAGGTTTTATTCAGCACTTCATGTTTTTTACAATGACATTTCCTTGTAAAGAGAAGTTTTTTGTTTGTTTGTTTGTTTGTTTGTTTAAGGTTAGTTTCTTGAGGGATTATTCAGACTTTGTATATCCTGGGAAATTCCAATCACATTTTATTGTCATAAAATACACAATGGGATTTACAATTGTAATTCAATAGAAGTAATTTTTATGTGCCTGGGAAATTGCAGGTACATATTAATAACTGCAGTTCTCTCAAATGGTTTATTTTTCACCCTTGGCATATTTGAACAGCTATAAAGAACCTTCTAACCCCTTCTGTAATCTCAATTATACATTTGAGTAATAAATGTGAAGTTTTACAGTGTAAAAGAAGGAAAATACCCCCCCCCTGTGTAGCTACTACATGGTGGGGCAAGGCATCACCTCTAGGAGAAGAAAGAACAGATCCATTTTTCTCCCCCACCCATACAGTAGCTGCATTCAGATTTCACGAACAGACCAAGGTTTCTTTTCTTTTTTTGAGAACTACTCCAGACATACATGGGCTTGTGCATGGCTTTCCTTTTCCTCTTCTCCCCATCAGGCACTGTGCCAAGGCTGAAGATTTCTAGTTTGCAGCTTGCCTCAGTTGGTTGCGACTCCTAACAAATTAACAAACTGCAGTTGAATTCTTGCTTACAAGCCAGGATTCTGAACCATGGTTTAGCACTGCTTGGGGACAAGAAACAAACTACACTTTATTTAAAAAGGGGTGATCCAGGCATGATGAATTGCTGTTAGTTCTGAACCAGGCAGTCTTGGTGTGGCCTGATTTGTTCATGATGTCTGAATTCAGTATGGGTCCTGGAGATAGAGTTGCCGACCTCCAGGCAGAGCCCAGAATTACAAATGATCTCCACAGTGGGTAGCCGTGTTAGTCTGCCTGCAGTAGTAGAAAAGGGCAAGAGTCTAGTAGCACCTTAAAGACTAACAAAAATATTTGCTGGTAGGGTATGAGCTTTCGGGAGCCACAGCTCACTTCTTCAGATACAGCTAGAATGTGAATCCATCTGTCTTTAAGTAGAGGAGAGTGAATTCAGACAAGCATTAGTATGTAAATGTTAACAGTATGTAAATGATCTCCAGACTACAGAGATCAATTCCACTGGATAAAATGGCTGCTTTGGAGGGTAAAGTGTATGGCAATCGATTCCTCTGAGGTCGCTAGGGTTGCCCGCTCCAGGTTAAGAAATACCTGGAGATTTTACTGCTTTGGTAAATCAAAAAGAGAATGAAGAATATGTGAGAGAATTGGAGGCATGGATAACATATTGTGAAAATGAATTAAATATGGCTATGATTAAAGGCTATGATTTAATCTAATTCAATTGATCAACGTTGAAAGGATGAAGCATTCAATAATTAAAGTATATAGGATGATAATATGTAGTTCATGGAAATGATATAACAAATTAGAAAACAAATACAGAGGGGATTATATAGATATTAATTTGATAGAGGAGGGGAGAGGGGAAGTCAGAAAAGTCAACACTGATTAGGCTGATTAGTTTGAAATTGTTTTGTTTTATGTAACTCTGAAGATGATAATATTGAAATTGAATGTGACTTAATAAGAAAATAAAAAAAAAATCTTAAAAAAAAATACCTGGAGATTTTTGGGGCGAGGGTCCCTGAGGAGGGCGGGGTTTGGGGAGGAGAGGGACTTCAATACCATGGAGTCCAATGGCCCAAACGGCCATTTTTCTCCAGGGGAACTGATCTCTTATCGGCTGGAGTTCAGTTGTAATACCGGGAGATCTCCAGCTACTACCTGGAGGTTGGCAACCCTAGAAGTCGCTCCGATCCCCAACACCCCCCCCCCCCAAATCTCCACAAATTTATCATCCCGGAGTTGGCAACTGTATCTAGAGGCCTGCTTCACTGGAAGGGGTTCATAGGCCTGTATGAAGTAGGCCTAATATTGTTACCTCAGATTAATGATGAAACTCAACTCAAGGATTTTTTTTTTTAAAAAAAACATTAGATATGGAAGTATTCTGAGGATTTGTTTATAGGATCAGGGACACCAAAAACGGTTGAGCCAGGATTTTAAACCCATCTCAGCTATCTCACCTCATGTTTACCTACAGGGGGTAGGGAATATAGGCCTACTCCACTCCCTACAGTTTCAGTTTATACAGTCCCCTGCAAGCTTGAAGCGAATTTACCAACGCCAACCAAGTGATCATAGTTTTACTAAGTCATGGATTCTTCTTTAAAAACCGAGGCAAGGCAAGCCGTCTTGAATATCCCGGTTCCGTTTTCCTAACCGTTAACTCGTTTCAACTTCAGACCGTCCCCTTCTTCTCATAAACCACTGGTTCCCAACCAGGGGTCCGTGGACCCCCAGGGGTCCGCGAGAACTAAATTAAGGTCCGCAAAACAAAGTTATAAACCCATAATAAATTAATATTTTCAATTAAAAGTTCTCTTATTATAAAAATATATATTCAAATATTATTCCAAGTTTAATGTTTAACTAACAGTTATGATTAAAGTTTATTTTCAAATTCTCGGCATTTTTATTTTGAACCTTGGGGTCCCTGGGGTCGGTCACAGTGGAAAACAGATAAAATACCAAAAATCGAAACGTGGACTGATAAAGCGTATGTATTTATAACAATGCCACATCTAACAGAACTATTGCAAACAAATACTCAAAGAGTAAATAAAGACAAATGGTATGCTTTCTATGAATATATAAAAACCAAAAAATAATAATAAAATCTTATAAATGTTATGAAAGTTAAAACGAGAACTATATATATTATGCTACCAAATATTGATATTTTGAACCGTACAAGGGGGTAGAAATATGTAGAAATATGTATTTTCTCACTGATGTTTTCCCCTTCCCTTTTCTTTTTTCCTGTATCCCTATTTAATATTATAAACCAATAAAAATATTTTTTTTAAAAAAATACTTCGGAAAACTTCACCTGATAAATGTTTGCTTCTCATGCAGCATAGGACTCCTCCAGGAACAATAGCAGCAAGGATTCTACATTGTAGATCAGGGACAACTAGGCAAAGGGAGCAATCTTGAGCAGGTCTAGTGAGAAAACAGTCCCAAGTTTTTAGTTTGGCTTACTCCCAGGAAACTGCCAAATTATATATTTAAACCAATTCGACCCCACCACTCTTCCCCTCACTGTTTGAGGAAACACTATTTTTAAATACAAGCAAAATATAATTAAACCCGACGCTCAGACCCAGCGACAGCAGCGAATCCAGTCTGAATGGCAGCCTTATAGATATAAATAATTAATGTTTTTAAAGAAAAATTCTCAGATTAAATTGTGTGTGTGTGTGTGAAGTGCCGTCAAGTCGCAGCCGATTTATGGCGACCCCTTTTGGGGGGGGGGTTTCAAGGCAAGAGACTAACAGAGGTGGTTTGCCAGTGCCTTCCTCTGAATAGGGACCCTGGTATTCCTTGGTGGTCTCCCATCCAAATACTAACCAGGGTTGACCCTGTTTAGCTTCTGAGATCTGACGAGATCAGGCTAGCCTGGGCCATCCAGGTCAGGGCCAGATTAAATTACCATTGCTTCTTTAAAAGCTGTGCCTGGTAATACTTTGTGAAAAATGTTAGAGAAAGTGCTATACTGAAAAAAACAAGCAACCATGGTTTTATTACGTATTTGGGATCTAGCTCTTTGCAGGCCAAGCAGTTCTTAGCGAATTTGCTGGGACGTCCAAGTATACATGGTTGTGGACAGGGTGTGAAAATGCACTACACGTTACTGATAAAAATGTCTGCGTTCATATCCAGATAAGTGGCAAGGTGGAGTGTTAGCATTCTCATTGTACCTACTGGAAATAAGAGACTCGTGACTGCTCATGCCTAGATAATGACAGTACTTGAAGACCTAATGCTACCATTATGGTTGCTTTTTAAAAAGCCCCTTAAAGCAAACCTTACACGAACAACAATGACCAGAAACTGTCAGCTAAGGCTTCCTGGCTTTCGGCCTCTGCCCATCCCACCTGGCATCTACACCTCAATGGAGACCTGCCCGGCTAATCGTTACTGAGTTACCAGGTCCCGCGGAACAATGCCTGGGAGCCCTGGCAATCACCTAGCTATTTCACACATTAGTTTCATGTATGGTTTTTCCTGTGAGTAGTAACCCGCTGTTACCTTCTGTATTGTTTCCTTATACCTAAGTCATCAAGACAACTCTGCCTCAACTTGGCCCTTTTGTATAATGTCCTGAAACTAACCAATCCTATTGTATGTATCCTTTAAATGTACTGGTGTTTCCCCATGTCTGCATTCTAGCCTTATGTCTTAGTGGACCCACTGAACTCGCTGGCTTTCTTAAATAAAACTTTTTAACTCGCGATTATGTCTGGAGTAAAGTTCCTTATGAGAAAAACGCAACGAGGTGCTGGAGTCTTACAGAAACAGAACTAAAAGGACAGCTTGGACCATTTACTCTCGAAACAGCACAGAGTAGGCATACTGAGGAAAAAGAATGAGTAGGATTGTTACTCTCCAGTCCTTCTGCTGGCAGTGGGATGGTTCCACTCTGAATGACCAGAGCCCACTAAGTATGGTTAAATGCCTAGTAGGCGGCAGATTTCAGTACAGTAAAGCCGATGAGATTGAACACATGAAGCTGCCTTATACTGAATCAGATCCTTGGTCCATCCAAGTCAGTATTGTCTACTCAGACTGGCAGTGGCTCTCCAGGGTCTCAGGCAGGGTCTTTCACATCCCCTACTTGCCTAGTCCCTTTAACTGGAGATGCTGGGGATTGAACCTGGGATCTTTTGCATGCCAAGCAGATGCTCTACCGCTGAGCCACAGCCCCTCCCCTTATTAGATTACTTTATCCTAAGATTTCAGTTCTTTGCACTCTTACTAGAGCATTTACCTAATGGAACAGTGGAGCTTACTCCTGGGTAAATATGCATAAGTCAAGGCTGTTGGTTCATATCTTGAAAAGAGAAATCTGTTCTTTTGCTTTTAGGGATTTTTAAAAAAATCTCATCCTTCCTCTGACTGAGCGTCCTCGGTTGCTTTATGTTAAAAAACAGGGTAGCTTGATTTCCAGGCAAGAATGTAGTTAAAAGAAGAATATGCTAATAGGTGGCTTTATTTTTTTTTTATTTGGGGGGAGGGGCATCTGCTTTTCTTGCTGATGCTCAAGGTGGATTATCAAATGGCTTTCTGTTATTTTCTGAGAGCGCTAGTGGTTAATACCACAAAAAGCTACTTTACAGTTTTGTGGTTTCTTTTTCCTGTCTTAGTCCAAGTTGGGTTGATGTACTGAGTTCCCACTAGCTTCTTCTTGGCAGTTAATAGGATCAGGCTGAATTCCTAGTTAAGTATACTTTTCACTGTTGCATTGTCTTAGAAAGTGCTGTTCTGAGTCCAATCAGTGCAAATGGTTCAAACGCTCTCTTTTTAAAAATGCAATAAGTTAAAAAATATATATATTCACATGTCAACATGTTGGTCTCTGAGGTTTACCTTTTAAAAATATTATTTTGTTTATTATGTTTGATTTCCAGCCCATTTGTTGTCTACCAGCAATGGTTTGAATTAATTGAGGGAGGTGGTTTAGTTAAAATAAGGCAGTAATTTTAAAAGTTGTTGTTAAAATGTATTTTATATAAATAAAAATATTTTACCTTACAGAATCTAACATCAAGCCATTATGAAGCAAGGGGGGGGGGAATACAGAGTTCTCTACTCTTGGTACAAAAATGAGCACAGACCTCAAAATGGGATTGCTTGGATTTTTTGTTGTTTTCTTCCCCCCCCCGCTCCATATTTTTCCAGAAGTTTGATACTGTCATTAAAACATTTCAGTGAACTATAGGATATGTTTGATGTCAGAAAGTGGTGGAGGTTTCCTGGTACATTTTGACTTCATGTTTCTGCACTTACAACATGACTTAAATGTGAAACAAAACACTTCCTTGCAATATGTTTTTAAAGGACTTGTGGTTTCTCGTTTCCCCAGAAGTTATGAGCTGAAAGTCAAACTAGTTTTGCCAAGATTATTTCTTTTCCTGACAGTGCTGGGGGCTTTGAATTTCTGCCTCTCTGCAGTTACTGAATCCAGTGGAGGGTTTCCTATCATTACAAACTCTACATTTCCTATCGTTATAAACTCTTGAACGTGTGGCTGTTAAAGGTATAGGCAACAAAGGTACCAGAAAAAGCTTATCAGCGCTCATTCAAGCATTTAGCCTTGACCCCCAGAAACAAACAAATAAAATCAGAACTTGGGTGGTTGCTAAGATAATTACCTTATTTAAACAATGCCATTTGTATGTAAATAGCTTTAAGAGTTGCCTCTTTTGTTCTAGAATTCTGCACTCCCTGAGCCATTAGCTCAATTACCAGAGCCTCAAAGAACGGTACACAAATAAGTAGCTTTATTAAAGTTAGGGTAGGGTTGCCAACTGGCTGGAGAAAAAAATGTCCCTTTGATAGAAACTTAATAGTATGTAAAATATTGTCGAAGGCTTTCACGGTCAGAGTTCATCGGTTCTTGTAGGTTATCTGGGTTGTGTGACCGTGGTCTTGGTATTTTCTTTCCTGACGTTTCAGGTGTTGTTATGCACCTCCCTGCCATGAAAGGCTTCACTGACCCATTTCAAAACATTAGGTCTATTAAAGGGATAGGACATTTTTCTCCCGGCCGACTGGCGACCCTAATTCTGGTGCGCATCATGCTGATTGTTTGTTGTGTGACACTCTGCAGAATCGGTTCCTTGCATACAAGTTGGCGGGGTGCATAAGTCTGTGCTTAAGGAGCGTTAAGAGGTCGCTGCTCTTGTGAAAGGCTTTTGGGGTTTATGGCTGCTTTTGCTTTGACTTCCAAACTAATATTTAGCTTTTACTTCTAGACGTCCATACGGAAGCCGTCCAGGCCGCTCTTGCGAAGCATAAAGAAAGGAAGATGGCGGTGCCAATGCCATCCAAGCGACGTTCGTTGGTAGTGCAAACCTCAATGGATGCCTATACGCCTCCAGGTACGAGGATGATGCTATGTGTCGTACAGTGAATACTTTAAAAATTATATTACCTCACTGTTTCTTTGAGTTGCGATTATTACAATGAAAGCATCTTTAAAAGATGAGGGAGGGACTTTGGAAAGCAATCCAGTTTTGTGCTTGTTCACATAGAAGTCTTTGAGGCTCACTGCAGGGTAGAATTGCCACCTGTGGGTTGGGAAATACTTGGAGATTTTGAGGTTGGAGCCTGAGGAGGGCAGGGATTGGACAGGGGAGGGACTTTACTGCCTTAGTGTCCAATTGCCAAAGTGGCCATTTTCTCCAGGGGTCTGATCTCTGTCGCCTGGTGATCAGTTGTAATAGCAGGAGATCTCCAGCCACCACCTAGAGATTGGAAGGGTGGCTGGAGATCTCCTGCTATGGAAGGGTGAGTTTGCATAGGATTGCAATCTAAATTAAATCCAACTACAAATTTACCTGGCTAGTTAACAAGTTGTTCCCAGTCTTCCCTTTTGGCCCTTTGCAGCAAAAGTCACTGGCCCAATTTGAATTTTCACATTTGGTATGGCTGATGCCTCTGATCTTAATTGCTTTTACTTGGCAGCAAGTCCTATCGAAACACAGAGGGCCTAACTTCTAAATAAGGATCTTAGGGTCGAGGTGGTATTTTTAGTTGGTGTGAATATGGCAGCGCAAGTAGATTGTCTCCTCTATTATTAAGGCCGGCAGATAGGGAAGTGCTATGAATCCTGCTTGGGAAACTGCATATGAGCGTACAAAGCATCTGTTCATCTGTTGCAGTGCTGCAGCTTTAAAATTCCCTTCCCACGGAGGCCCACTGGGAGAAACATTGTATACCTTTGGCATAGCCTGGCAAGCAACTGGAGATGGGGAGGGCAGGGGGGGATGACATTGTGATGTCACTTCTGGGGCAAACTTAGATGTGACACCAGCCCTCTCTAGGAATCGGCGGAAACTCTATAGTAAAAACTATAGAGTCCCCAGAGATTCCTAGAGAGGACTGACATCGAGTCCAGCTTTCTCTGAGTGTGATGTTATTCCATTGGGTTGACATCCTTTTTTTCTTCTTCTTCTTCTTCCCTTGCTGCTCAGAGCAGCGACGAGAACTGGGGATGGGGCATTGCCGTACCCACCAGGTATTCGGCAGTCTTGTTGTTGCTCAAGGTGAATACATTCTTGTTGCCTGATCTTCACATATGTAGATATATCCCGCTGAATTCAGTTGGACTTGCTCCCAGGAAAGCAAACATAATATTCAAGTCATACTCCGCCCCGAGCCTTTCAGTTTGTTGAGGCTGTGACTAATTTGCAAGTGTAGAAGTTGTTTTTATTAGATCTGACTTTTGCTCTCTATATTGAAGGCCAAAGTGTGTTTTGGAGGGAGGCCGCAATCTTCTCCCTGAAACGCCCAATCGTTTCCTGTATTGTTGCTGTTTGCAGCACTTCACATTCTACAGATGCATCAAAAGGAGGAGTGATCACTCAGTCACAGATTGATCACTGCTGACCACTTGGTTACTTTTTTTAGCTGGAAAAGTGATAGAGAAATTTTGAATACATATGAAATGTAGGGGAATTTTCTACCCCAAAATATTATGCCTCCAATCATGGCTATGTGGAAAAACAGCTTTCTCTGCTTTTGCAAATTGGTCAGTTTCCATTCTATGGGTGTTCCACTCATTCTCTTGGAATAAAGTAGTGGCACCATCCAACATGTTGCTGAAATCCCCAGCAGCGGTTGATTCGACTGTGTATATTGGCTGCCAGATTTTTAGCTCCCTTTGGGATCAATGTCCTTTGTCCATGTATTCTCGTTCAGACATGAAACTTGTAACTTATTTCCATGCTTAGATACCTCATCTGGTTCAGAAGATGAAGGCTCTGTACAAGGTGATTCCCAGGGAACTCCAACCTCAAGCCAAGGGAGTATAAATATGGAACACTGGATCAGCCAAGCAATCCATGGCTCTACCACATCTACAACTTCTTCATCTTCGACGCAAAGTGGAGGCAGCGGTGCTGCGCATAGGCTAGCGGACGTAATGGCGCAAACACATATAGGTTTGTCCATGGCTTGCTTTTTTCTTCTTTTTTTGTAGATAATGGGTTGGATCCAACCAGCTTTTCCACTGGCGAGAAAGGGACAATGGGATTCTCTTTGACCACAGAAAAGCCTGTGCCTGGTGATTGTGGGACCTGCATGGATGAAAGCCATGTGTATTGGGAGCTCTAATGAGGGGCATTGGGTGAGACTGAATGAAAAAGTTGGCTGGATCCAACCCATACTATGCATGCCCATTTGATGTAATAACCCTCTGATCTTTTTAAAAAGATGGTCTCCTGTGTATTGAGACATTGGGGCACGATTGAGCTCAGAAGGTCATGTGTGTTTTTCTCTAGGCCATTGTGCTTTTTTCTTAATTTTTCTTTGGTAGTGTTAATAGGATAATATGGTAACAAAATCAACAGAACCAAACAAGGTAACTGCCTTGGGTACAAACAAGGCTCACTATGCAGGATGTAAGTTTCTGAATTGTAATCTGAGCAAATATGTTCAGGGGGAAAAAGGCAGAAAATATTTGAGTGGTTGCATTTGTGTGCAGATTGATGCAGTAGTCAGGACTGTAATGAAGAATGTTTGAAAGAGGGTGCTGGAGTAAATAGCCCCTAGTTGTGGTCCAGTAAGGCTTTCTTAAATTCTTACAAGGTTGCATCTGATCTGCACCATGTTTACTAGGATATGTTCACAGGATTTACTTCCAAATAAGTAGGTTTAAGATTGCAGCCAAAGTCTATGAATATTTACTTATAAATATTACTGTGTTCAACAAGGCTTGTTCCTTGAGTTTTTTGGGTGTGGTATGAGGTTTTTAGGGATATTGAAAATAACTATTAAAAAGCCTGCCGGAGATGCTATGTTTTTGAGGTTGACTAAAATAAGCTTAATCCTAAGTAAACAGTCATAGGAATACAGTTTTAGCAAGGCCAGAACTTTGCTTATGCTAAGGCCTATATGTTGTCCCTCTTTAGGCTCATCTCATGAAGTAGTGGAAGGTCTGAGAAACGTTTTCCCTTCTGTTATCATCATCCAGTTTTGTAACTCATCTCAGATGCCTAAGTTTGGTCCTTTCCCTGTATTCAGGTTGAATTCCTGTTTTGGAACAAGCATCATTGGACATGCAGGGAGTTATTTCTGAATAGACGTATGTAGGATTGGGTCATTGGTGTGGTCTAGTCTGGAATTTGCTTCCAAGCTGGCATGCCAATGGTTTTAATTAAACTTGCTTCCAAGTAAGTTTGTTAAGGATCACAACCCTGGACCTTTTTCAAAGGCTTTATTCCTAGAATTACATTCTAGGGTACATGTTGAACGCTGACTGTACTAGGTGGTCCTAAGAACGTATCTACTATGGAGGAGAAAAGATAGTGGTGAGCTGTCAAACAATCTAGCCAGATAGCAGTTTTCATCTTTTGTTGTTTCTTGTCTAACCCCAAATTAATTTGAGGATGTTCACCTCTAAGGAACCAACGCACATTTCATTTTTAAAAATTGATTGTAACAACGTCATGATTACGGAGAAGCCTAGAGCTTGAGGTCTAATGAAGGGAAATGAAATAATTTGCTGGAAAATAAAAGGTTTTACTGGCTTGAAACAGAAGCAAATTCATTTGCAACCCAAGTCCTCAGTTCTCTTGTGAGAGCATTCCTTGCGGCATCTGTCTATACTAATTAAAATTGTTTTGTAGTCCTCCCCTACCCAGATTGAAGTAAATTGAGCTTTTGATTTGGTGGTAACTTGAATGTGCTTTGTTAATGCTTTTCTCCACATACATGGTCGGAACTGTTAAAGGAAATCTGCTGTGTTCTCAACAGGTTAAACCCCTGCATTTGGAATGCCTCTGTGACTTCCTGTCAAAAATTTCCTTCTCATTATGACTGGGAGCATTAAAATTATAAAAGGTTGCATTAGTCACCAAGTCTGAACGTTGTTTTCAATTATAGCTTTATAAATATAATGTGGCATTTTGTTAATTTTAGACTTGCCACAGTGTCTTGCTTGTAAATGCTGGGGGTTTAGTGTCGTCCCCCCACCAATGTTGTGTTATTGAGAAACAACAGTCCATTACCGAAGTATCTCCCCAATAATAGGCTGCATATAATGCACGGGTGGTGGGCAGACCATTATCTCTTTAAAACCCAGATGGCTGTGGCACTTCCTTCCCACAGGACTCCATAGTAGGGTTGCCAGGTCCCTCTTCGCCGCTGGCAGGAGAATTTTGGGGCAGAGCCTGAGGAGGGTGGGATTTGGGGAGGGACTTCAGGGCCATAGAGTGCAATTGCCAAAGCGGCCATTTTCTCCAGGGGAACTGATCTCTTATCGGCTGGCAATCAGTTGTAATAGTAGGAGATCTCTAATTAGTACCTGAAGTTTGGCAACCCTACTCAATAGGATGGTCTGCTCCCAAGATTTATGGATTCAATTGGTTTCTGGATTGCTCTGGAGGATTTGGAAATGGTACGGGATGGTGATTCTTCTAAACCTCCGGGTGGGGGGCTGGAACATCAGGCTGTGCATTCACAAGTCTGCTCTCCTACTCACAGAAAGAGGTACAGTGATTTTATGCCAATAAAGGACGATAAGACTGACTACTCACAGAAAGAGATCCAGATTCCTGGATATCTAGGGAGCTAGCAGTTATTGCTAGAGCACCTGTGGTGGAGGACTTGAGCCGTATGTGACAGAACATGCCACAGAGCTCATTTGTTTTAGGGCTTTTTGTCTTTTGTGGGTTTTGTTTCTTTTGTATTGATAATATTTTAATATGTTTGTATGACGTGGCTTGTGCCTGTATTTGTAAGCCATCTCGAGCCTCCACTGGATGGGGGAAAGGCGGGTTAAAATACATATCTAAATATGGAGAGGCTGGTTCTGCCTCCGTGCACCAATCACAACTCCTGTACATGGGCACAGACATACACCCTAGAGTGCACGGATCAGGAATGTGCAATCTGTACTCCACACATGGATATGTGTGGTATAGGTCATGTATTCAGATCTGTCACTTGTCAGATCTGTCACATGTTGTTGAACATTGGTCCCAGTGTAGGAGTTTTAATCAGTGCATGGGGGTTATGAAAGCTGCAGGCACAACTATAAATGCCCCTGCCCAGGGCTGGATTAAGACCTTTAGAGTAACCTAAGCACTTTAAAGATTTTGGTGCCTCCATATATATGTAATTCAAAACATAAACAGTAATGTTTATATTTGTATATTTCCACTTTACATTTGAAAAGTTTTCTCCTACTTTTTGTGGACCCTGGTTCAGCTGCACCATTTGCAGTTTTGCACCACACCTTTCCTTTATCCCTTAGAAGCTCCTTGATCCATTGATCTTGAGCAGCATAATTTAAAATCTAATGTTTGAGGGATATAAGGACTGAAATAAATCTTGCCACTGACAATGTAGCCTTGGGATCCCTGTCACTTAATAAAAAGGCATTATGTCAGACACAGAGGCATTAGATTTATATGTTAAAAAGGGAGAAATATAACGTGATCGAAGTTCCTCATAAAAGCGGCATTCCGAAAGGGCATGAGATAGTGAATCAATAGAGCCAGAAGAACAAGGACAGGTCCTGTCTGGGTATGGTATGTTCAACATTCTGCCTTGCATAACCATAGAGGGGTTAGCATTCAGTCTAGCTTAACAGAAGGCTCTAGAAAGACGAGGAGTTGTCAAATAATAGGTATAAGTGGGCAAACCATGTGGTGGTGGTATTCTGAAAAACTGAGATGAACAAACGCGGCACCATACGGTCCATGGTAAATCCGGCAAGGGAAAATTTCTGCGGTGCCCCCCCCCCTTTCCTTGATGCCCTGAGCACGTGCTTATTTTGCTGAATGGTTAATCCAGCCCTGCCCCCACCCCTGTACATTTCTGCTCGGTTTGACCACCTGCACACATTTGCGCCTTCTGTGTGGCATCTGCAAGCACACTGGACAACAGGACTTTTCGTAGGGGTCACTCAGTTCACGCTCAGCAGGTCCACGGTGATGACAAGAGCTGCCCAGAACACTTGGCAGTGGCACGAAATCTCTCCCCTAAGATGCAAGGGCCTGCCTAGCGATGCGTGCCGAGTGAAAAAAAACAGCCCCCTGGGACTTGTGTCTGCGGGAAAAATATGTCGACTGGCTCTTATAATACCTTGTATTACGCAGTCAAGTCACCAGTGGCTCTTAAAAATCTAGGCTGTGGAAGGAATCCGAAGACCAGACCGGCTCCAGGCACGACTGCAGCTCTGACATTTGTTAAGTTATTTCAACTTCTCAATTAGACGGTAGACAGGTGCTCAGGAATGACCTCTCTCAGCATGGTGGGCATGTAAGGCGGTCGGTCTCCTTAAGTGTTTGTTAGCAAGTAGGGGATTGTGGGTGAGCCAGTTTGAAGTCTCTTTCCTGGAGCAGAGACATCGCGCAAGACTCCTCTTCTTCCCTTAAATAAAAGAGCTGCCTTTAATAGGTCCAGCGGTCTCCTTGTAATAAAGAGGAGCAATTCCCACCGACTGTCTTTTTTCTTTTTCTTTTTTGCCCATGCCATATGATTTTAAAGCAAAGCAGTCCAGTAATGCATGAGTAATCGGGATGTTTCATTCATACCCAATAAGTAGGACAACACACTGTGGAGAGACCTCCCCCCTCCCAGTTATTCAGAAATAACAATGTGCTCTTAATGACAAAGAAATGCAAATTCCCCTACTCCCATCTGGGGAGTTCCCTCTACAGTCCTCTCTGTCTGTGGGAGACGCCACAATCCGACAAACAGTTACATTCCCAAAGTGTTAACTGTGATAAATATGAATTTTTCAAGGCCAGCACTCAACACCTCTGACTGTGAAGAACAGAAAAACTTCCATTCTGAACTCAACGGGGATCTGACCTTCAGAGTCCAGAGGAGAATATGGGACTCCCCCCACATTTTGTTCAAATGCTGAATTGCCTCCCAGAGGAGGGGAAACAATGGTAGAAAGACTGAAACATAAAATACAACCAAAGTTAAGAGCGTGCATAATTTTGTATAAGGTTGTCCAGGCTTCTAATACTATGCCATTCATTTTAGCCACTGGTTTATTTGTTTGTGGCCAGAAAATACAAAAATATATGTTTCCATTTTAGCTGTGATGGTTATTGTTGATAGTACTTGATGTTTATATGAAGCATCTCAATAGCAAATGCTATTAGATAAACCTTTTAGAAGTTAGAATATGGTCCATTTCAGAGCTGGGGTTTTATTGGGATTGTGTCGATAATTTTTATCTATGGATTTGTTGAGTAATTAATATTGTTTTATGGTGATCGTATGCTATTTTGATTTGGTCAAATGACTGTAAATTAAAGATTGATTGATATGAAGCATCTGAAATGTCAAAAAATACTCCATGTTCAGGGAGCTGTTGCGAGGATTACCAAGGCAGTCCAGTTTTGTTTCACTACCACTTCCCTATTGCTGATGGTCAGTGAGACCTCCAGTTGTGGTCGTGGCTGACATGAGATTTGGAAAGAGAACTTGAATGCTCTTAGTGCTCTCTTCTGGCTCTATGAGCGTTTAAAAAAAAGAATCCATCTTCCAAGTCTGAACTCTGTGGGGCTGCCGGCAAACTTTAGTTACCTGAAATATTTATGGCCCTGCCTTTTGGTTTAGAAAGCTGCAAAGTGGCTAAGAAAGCGTTTGGGAACCATGATAAAGATTAAAACTAATATAAAAAAAATGGTAGAAGTTGATACTAGGGGGAACAGCAGAACCACAGCTGGAAAGAAGCAACTGCAAAGATCTTATCAGTTAAGATACAGTCTGCAAACTGTGTGTGTGTGTGCGCATGTGCCATCAAGTCACAACTGACTTATGGCAACCCCATTGGGTTTTCAAGGCAAGTGACTAACAGAAGTGTATTGCTATTGCCTGCCTCTATTGCTAGCCTGGGCCATCATGGTCAGGGTGCAAACTGGGTGAGCAGTTAAGAGTAGGGTATGTGTGCCTGGGGTGCGGGACCTGCACAGTCTTGGTGTCAGTAATGAGTAGGGTTGCCAGCTCTGCGTTTGGAAAAACCTGCAGATTTTGGGGGCGGAGGCTGAGGAGGGTGGGGTTTGGGGAGGGAAGGGACTTCAATGCTATACAGTCCAGTTGCCAAAGTGGCCATTTTCTCCAGGTGAACTGATCTCTATCTGCTAGTAGTGAGATGTTCCCTGTCCTGCATCCACAGTATCTTTGATGGCGGAGTAATGTGGGGCATGTTTTCATTCATCCCCTCCCCATTGTTTCTTTGTGCCATAAGTGGAGCTCCTAAAGGTGTGTCCACATGTAGGATGTAATGCAAGCCTTGTTCAGATAAATGTAAGATCACCCAGTTAGAAGATTGCCTTCTATGGGGGTTGGGGGGTTGGGAAGGGGTAAGGAGGGAGCATCTGAGTCTAATACTACACCAGATCTCACTGGCATAGAAGTAGGGGAAGAGAAATAGCATGTCACCCTGACTCAAAATCTGTGTTGCTGTGGCATGGCTCTCTTGTGGGATGGAGAAAGGAAGTTGACATTTCGGCATGTTCAGAACCTGTGTAACTGTGGGTTTACTGTGAAACCTGAGAGTGTAATTCACTGGGAACATCCCCTGTTGTAAACCCTTCTTTTGCACACTTCCCATTAACTTTGATGAGGTGTGGACCAAATAGTACTTCTTGTACTTCCATGTGCTGTGGCTAAATAGAGGAAGCTACTTCTATGTCATTACAAGGGTTGGTTCTATTTGGTCAATATTAAACCCTTCCTGTAGAACATAGAGATTAATTAATTTGACAGTTGTTGGTAATGAATTTGCATTCGCGAGTTAACCTTTAAATCCTTAGAGACCGATTAATGTTCCAAACAAAAATTTAAACAAAGAATTAACAGCTAATTGTTATCGGAATGGGCTGGCCAGGCATGGTTTCTAAACATAGTCGTTGCACAAACTTAGTAGCACAGATTGCCTAAAATACCAGGAGTCCATGTATTGCTGTGGCTCCACAAGTTTTAAGCTTGTAAAAAAAGAGATACAGTACTACCATTAAAAACAAACAAACCCAGAAGCCACTGTTGTACAAAGGTGACTTAAGTTCTGACTAAAGGAACTGAGTTGAAACTTCAGTGGTTCCCTGGTGGGCAAAATGGGTCCTCGAAAAAACTTCCCTTAACCATCCAAAAGGGCATTATGCTGCCTTTCAAAATATAGTTCTGAGCCCTGGACTCAGGGCTAGAGAAAAGAGTATCCTCCTCCAATAAGGTGGCCATCCTTGAATTCGAACAGTGGTCTTTATTTGGTGGGCCATGACCCACAACTAAGTTGTACCCTGGCAAAAGATGGGCTGTACCACTGAACAGCCATCATATTCTGTTTAAATAAAGGCGTACAAGAAAGATAGATGATGACAATGAGACTAACAGTATTTGTGAAGGGGAAAGAAGGACACTTGTTGGAAGTAGGTCCGATGTTGTCTGTTGGACAACATCGGACCTACTTCCAACAAGTGTTGGAGTTAAAGGTGGGTTCTAGATCTGATGAAGCTGAAGAATTAAAAGATAGACATTCCTGTAGCTCCTTAAAAATGACTCTGAAATATAGTGGGAAAGAGATTGCTTTATTAACTGCATGAAATAGTGACTGAATGTTTTGAGTTAAATGAACAGTATAGCATGGTGAGAATTGAAATTTGTTTTAAAGTCTGAGGTAAAGGAAGACTGCCTGGTATCAGGTACTATATGTGACCCTCTCAGTTGAAGTAAAAGGGTTTCCCCCCATCAAGTTACTCTGTGTAGTGACCCTGGCGTTCCTTGGTGATCTCCCATCTAAATACTAAGCAGGGCCTACCCTGCTTAGCTTCCGAGATCTACAAGATTGGGCTAGCATGGGCTAAACCGGGTCAGCAAACCACGGTTCCCGAGCCGCATGTGGCTCTTTGGCCCCTTGAGTGTGGCTCTCCGAACTCGGTTTGGAGCCCCTGCTCTCGCGCCCGCTCGCGCCGGCAGCCGGGCTGCGGAACCGGCGCGCCTGAGAGAGAGAGAGAGAGAGAGAGCAAGCCAGCGGGCGCTCTTTCTCTCCCCCCCCTGCCATGGAGAATGGCCGGGTCCCCCTTTCCCTTGTCCTCAATGGTTGGGAAGCTAAAGCCTCCCCTCCCCTCTAGCCGTGCAATTGCTGGGCGGGCGGCTCAGCGGTTCCTGGCCCGCCCCGCCCACCTATCAGCTGTTGGGTGGGGCGGGCTTCCTTTGGTAGACCTGGCCTCCGGCTGAGTCCCATTGGGAGGCCATGTCTACCCACTGGCTTTCTTGGCGGTAGACCTGGACTCCGAGGAGGGGAAAAAGTCCCCCTTCAGAGGCCAGGTCTACCAATTGGCTTCTATGGGCCTCCGGAGGCCAGGGCCACTGCCAAGAAAGCCAATGGGTAGACCTGGCCTCCCAATGGGACTAAGCCGGAGGCCAGGTCTACCAATAGGCTTTTATGGCTGTAGACCAGGCCTCCAGACGAGGACTCCGGACGGGGAGGGGGAAATGGCAGAGACTTTAATTTTTATCAATAAATAAGATCATTATTAAGTATGATATCAAGTTTTATTCAGTGTACCTATAGTTTAATTAAGACTTAAAACTTTAATTAAAGTTGATTAAGTTAATAAACAGTGTACCTACCTATATAGTTTAAGTTTAAGAAATTTGGCTCTCAAAAGAAATCTCAATCGTTGTACTGTTGATATTTGGCTCTTTTGACGAATGAGTTTGCCGACCCCTGGGCTAAAAGATCTTATTAATGGTACTAAAAATGTATTTATTTTACTAGAAAGATGGTAATGCTTTTGGTAATTGGTGGCCCTGGAGAAAGCAAGATACTGGAAGTATCATTATATGCAGGAAGAGGTGTTAAATGCCCAATACCTAATGCTGTATGTTTTTGAGTGCGCTAACAAACGAAATTCATGTTGTTGTTGTCAAGTAGCATCCAAAGGGGAATTCCATGTCCATAATAGTGTTTCATTTATTTTTGGTAATGGCGCGGTAGCTACAGCGCTTTCTGCCTAGGACTCAGTCCCAGGATTGTTTCGCTGGCATGACGCCAGAGCACCTTTTGATCAGCACGGGCGAGTTGGCTGGAATAAAGTAAGAAGTGACAAAAATGTGTGAATTATGTAACTCTGTTGAAGCACAGGCCCACAGAATCATATTTTTATATATCAAATATGTTGAGGCAAATGGCATGACCTTTTCTAACTCTGCCTGCTAAAACTAATATTTGAATGACCGCTCAGTGCAAATTCATGACAATGTTCTCCTACTTTTTTGCTTCTTCTCAGAAGAGGAAAAATTCTTAGACAGACTTTCTGTTTGCCCCGAAGTCCTATACACTGGTTCTACAAGAGAAATGAGCCAGGTGCAAAGTGGTGCAGACAGGCCTACTCTTGGGGTGAACAGGTTGCCATTTACCTAGTGGTAACTTTGTCAGTGAGTGGCCAACCCTACACTGAGCTAGTCATTTGCTTCTGGCCCCCGACTGAAGACAATGATGCCCCTCCATCCTGTCTCTTTCATTAGGTGTAAATGTGTAGTAAAATTCTGTTCTTTTGAGTGAGAGCTATGAATGGCTGGTTTCTAACATTGCAGCTTATCAGGGTAGCCATGTAAACACCGTATAATCGCTTGGTGGGCAGTGAGAAACTGGATGTTCAAGTTGGGTGGTGGTTATTTTTTAATTCCAATACCTGCTTTGAAACCTGATCTAACTATATTTCTTGGTAAAAACAAGAACTTTTTTGGAAAGTATCCTCATCAAAATCAGTATCTTAGGGCTATTCCATTCCTTTAAAAATATTTATTTATGGTAAATAATAAGAAATACAGAAGGCGAAGAGTAAATAAACTAGATACAACAGATAAAACTGAAATTACTACTACACATAAAAGTATCTAGGAAATATATATATATTTCTTCCATTTCTAAGAGAATGCCTGCAAACATAAAGTGTGAATACACCAACCATGTATATTGTGAAGTACTCTAATCAAGAAGCTGTACACTGTATGAAAAACCCAGGTTTGTTTCCTTGTAATATTAAGAGTATAGAAGACAAAGCCTTACTGAGGAACAGCTTGGCCTCTGCAAATTAGCATGGCCTCTGCAAAGGGAAATCATGCCTCAGCACACTCTGAAACATTTCCAAGAAATTGGAAAGAAACCTAAAGATAGTATATACTTGGACTTTTAAGAAAGCTTTAAATGAAGTCCCTCACCTAAGCTTCCTGGGAAATGTAGTAACCATGGAGTAAGAGGACCTATCCTTGTGGAAGCAGAGAGGAGTAAAGAGCTAGTCACCTCCCCATAGTTTCCCCACAAAGAATCACTAAAGAGTTTGGGGCAACTTAGTTTATTAAAAAGATGACTTGGGGTGTGGAAGTGACAGAGGTTTGTAAAATTATGCATGGTATAGAACTACCAATGAAAGTGATGGTCAGTAGATCCAAGATAAAAAGTACTCCTCCGCACAGTGCATAATTACCTTAATGAACACATGAAGCTGTCTCATACTGAATCAGACCTTTGGTCCATCAAAGTCAGTACTGTTTACTCAGACCGGCAGCAACTCTCCAGGGTCTCAGATTGAGGTATTTCACATCACCTTCTTGCTTAGTCCCTTTAACTGGAGATGCCAGGGATTGAACCTGGCACTTTCTGCATGCCAAACCGATGCTCTCCCACTGAGCCACAGCCCCTCCCCAATGAATTCAGTGCAACATGATGAAGTGAAGCCACTAAGCCGCAATAGCTTTGAAAAGGGGTTAGATGAATTAAGATGGGAGATGGGAGTATCAATGGCGATTAGTCTCCATGACTAAACAAAACTTAGTGTCCTCAGTGGGATGTCTGATGCTGGGGCTTACATGGCTGTAGATGTTGGAGAGAAGAGCAGACTGGCCCTGGGGCCCCTTCTCACCCTTCCCAGTGACATAAGTATCCTTGATCTGAGTACTTCTTTGCCACAAAAACTGTGATGCCCCTATTGTGCCCAAATATAGTATTTGGCTATGTATGACCTTGCTGCGGCTGCACGATGCAAAGTCCGCTTACCTGTTGGTCTATGGCGGGGTTTCTTAACCAGGGTTCCCTGGAACCCTAGGGTTCCATGAGAAATCGCTAGGGGTTCCTTGAGAAATTGCTAGGGGTTCCTCGAGAAATAGTGATGAATAGGCTAATAATATGTAAATCATATGTAGGGGTTCCCTGAGACATAAATATTATTTCAAGTGTTCCACAAGGGTAAAAAGGTTGAGAAATGCTGATCTGTGGTCATTATTCACCCTTGCCATTTCATTATCCAGGGTTGAAGTGAGAGGAGGACCTGAAGAGTTCCTAGATGGGCAGGACTCCATTCCAACTTTTAGGTGTTGTTGTTTTTTAATAGAACTATAGTTTATTCCTCTAGTAGAACGATGGGGGCTGTTCTGGTCTAGAGGCAGAAACATCCGTAGTCATCTTGTTATTGGAGAGCAGCTGCTGAGCTTGCGGTGTAAATTTATTGAAAGGGACAGGAATATGGGGCAATGCAAATGAATATGCTTGTGGGGGAGGAGGCACTTTGAAGTTCTACAGCTGTCACTGTTCCTATATTTACCACCAGCATATGTTGATCAGAGTCATTTTTCTTCTGAAACAACTTAATTTTACTTAATGGGACTGCTGAGCTTATATATCAGAGGATGCACCCTCAGCATATCTTGATGGCTACCATCTCGAAATGACTTCTTTATTTTTGGCCTGGTATGTCATCTGCAAGCCACTTTGGCAGTGTACATGTCTATTGAGTTAATTTTTCTCTTGCTTTCGACTATGCAAAGCATGCAACTCGCTGTCTCGGTGACAGATGCGCTATGCAAAATGTGTTCGCCCCCATGCATAAATTTTTGCATAGTCTTAAGAGCAGCAGTGAACAGGTGTGGCTTTTTGGTTTCAGTATTCCTTCTGCTATGTAAAAAGAATTCTGACCCCATGTGATGAGTCATTTTTCAGAATGGGGAGTGGGCAGCAAATTTTTCTTCTGTCTACATTGCAACTAGTAGCTCTGGTCCACTTGGCTAAATCCGTCACTTCCTGCAAGATTTTTAACTGGCTGCCCTGTTAACAAAATGACCCAAACCAGTGGCTGCAGGTAGAATTAACTCCTGCATTGATTGGGAAAAGTATAAAATAGTTCTGTATAGTTTTTGATCCTGTGGAAGTATAGATAGTGGTGTAAGGGTCATCACCAACAGAGGAAGTTATGGGGGGGGGGATCTGTTATAGCTGCACAAGAAAAGTTTCCTAGAGAAACATTCAGGTTTCTAATATAATCCCATTAATGTGCATTTTTAACGTTTCTTGGCTCCTTCTTGAATAAAGCGTACCTGAACGTTGTTAATTAAACCAATATTTAAAAAAAAAACCTCAGTGAGCTGCTTCCCTTGGAAATAAGCTGAAGCTGATACTCAAATTAAACAAACAACTCTCAGTGGAAAAGACAAGTGCAGACTTTTCTACTTAGTCCAAAATATTGCTAACGCTGATGTACAAACGTTAATTCGTGTTATAATATAAGAACGTGTTCATTCACATCCATAGGAAGTCCCCCACCAAGCATAAACATTGCTTCTGATTGTGTTTTTGGAAGGCAGTCTTGGCTTGTTAGCTGGGTACCCTTTTATCTAATGAAAAGAGACCAGTGTCTGATCATCCAAAGCTACCTTAACTTGCAGCTGCAAAATGTAATGGCAATTACCTGGCAGCATTGTGAGCAGTTTCCCTGAAAACTGCTTCCTGCTTCGTGCTGTAAAAGCATCGTATCTGAAGGGTTTCCCTCTTACATGTCAAACTGTCTGTTATGCTGATGCCACCAGCTAAAGCTTCGCTAGGGATGCCCCGATCTTCTGACTGGGTGGATGGCTATGGCAACAGGGCCTTTTCTGTGGTGATGCTCCCAATATAAAATACCGTCCTGAGCACATTTGTTCTCATTTAAGTGCCCAGTTAAAAAAAATTCTTATGGAACTGTGTTACTATGTGTTAGCTGCTACCTATTTCGGTGTTGTCTTTTCATGGGTTTATTTTGAAAGTTGTTTTATGTTGATTTTTTAAAATGTGTCCCTTAATTATGTGGTTCTTTTCTTCCTCCTGTTTAATATGAACATTCAACCACTTTCAAGTAGGGTTGCCAACCTCCAGGTAATAGCTGGAGATCTCCTGCTGTTACAACTGATCTCCAGCCGATAGAGATCAGTTCCCCTGGAGAAAATGTCCACCTTGGCAATTGGACTGTATGGGATTGAAGTCCCTCCCCTCCCCAAACCCCGCCCTCCTCAGGCTCCACCCCAAAAACCTCCCGTTGTTGGCGAAGAGGGACCTGGCAATCCTACTTTCAAGAAATTTCCTCTTTAAATGGATGCGTGTATAGCTCATATAATTGTACAGAACTGGTTTATAAGTGGTACAAGAAGAGGGCTGGCCTCATCATGTCGAGTCCTTAACCTATGCTCCATTCCCTTCACATGGAGTATTTACTGGGGGCAGATACTACATTTTAAGAGGCAAGCAAGCATCGGCCTTTCTGGCAAGGGATCCAGCCGGCTAGTTAGTAGGTGTGAAATGGTCTGGGCTTTCCCACAAGCCTTGACATCTCTACTCCCCTACCCCCTTCCATACCCTCAATATTTCATGTATTTAAAATGTTTCCATCCTCCCTGACAGCCCAGAGCTTCCGAGAAATTAGAAACTGTCAGCGCATTGCTTCGAGCAGATTCACTTGCAGGCCAGCCCTGGCAGGAAACTTGCGGTGATGTCGAGTGAATATTCAGGTTGCCTTCCGCTGCTCGAATTGGGGAGGGGCCGTCACTCAGTGTTAAGAGCATATGCATGGCATGCAGAAAGTGCCAGGTTCAATCCCTGGCATCTCCAGTTAAAGGAGCTGGCAGTAGATGATAGGAAAGACCTCTGCCTGAGACCCTGGAGAGACCCTGCCAGTCTGAGTAGACAATACTGACTTTGATGGACCAAGGGTCTAAGTCAACAGAAGGCAGCTTTGTGCGTTTGGGTGAGTTCATATACACAGATGAAATCGTGAGGGAACGAGTGTGTGTAGTTCTAGCCCTTACTGCTGTCTTTTGAATCATTACAATGGACAAAGTGGCCAATGAAATAAAAACTTCATAAAGAAACATGCATTTCAAATAATTATAAGGGTTTTATTGTGGGGCGTGTGTGAATGACTGCCAGTTTTGTCATCCGTCAGCCTCCATACACCTTCCTGTTTCTCTTGGTTGATCTTTTTTTGGCAGCGGCAATGATAACGGAAGGCTTAGTACTGCGATTTGCCCCCTGAGAAGTTCTTTTGTATAATGGGCCAACCGTTCTGAAGGCTGACATGTTGAAGCTTTGGATGATGGGGCAGCATTAGAAAACCCTGCCTTGGCAGCCCTTCCACCCGGTTTCAGTTTGGCCTAGGGGCATAGCGTCGGACCCTCTGGACGGACGGCGCTTTGATCGTTTAGGCTTCTGAACAGAAAACTTGTTTAAGCCCGAGATGGGGCTGGTTCCTGCCTCTTGGAGCAACGCGTGCATCAAAAAGACTGCAAAGAGTACAAATTGAAAAGCGGCTGGGGGAAAAACAAATTGGGAAGGCATGGTGGGTTACTGAGCTGTGAAAGGTGAGGATTAGCTTGCGAATTGTTGAGTAATGTCACGCGGCAGGTTACCCAGTCATGCTTGCTTCTGGAAACGCAGTCTCGTGGTTCCTGTTTCAATTCTTCTCTGTAACACTGCTAAAAATAGCAAGCAGCGTGCATAGCTTGGTAGGTCTACTTAGAAGGAAAAAATGAACATCTCGTAGGCTTTCTGAAGTTTCACTAATACAAATTAGTAACAGAAATGTTGACTTGTGAAACAGTGGGTACAACTCAAGAGGTGCATGATCCTGTGCTTTGTGAGTTCAACATAGTTCATTTCAGTGTATTGTGCATAGGATTTCGGCCTCTGGGAATGACCAAGGATACTTGTCTCAGCTCAGGAGAATGTGGTGATTTGAACGGGTTCAGTCCGTTGCTTCAACAGAGGGGAAATTAAGCTGTTTCAAATCATTTTGAAATAAATAGAAATTACACTACGAGAGTTGAGACTCTTTCTGGGTTGGTTCCAGTAGATATGAAACCTGAACCTTCTTCTTTGAAATGAAAGATTGTACTTCTTCAGATTCTTCACAGGAGCCTGCAGGAGGTACAAGAAGTATAATAAGAATCCAGAATTTCACTACTTGACAAAAATGTTAATATATTATATATTATATATATAATGAAATATATATGTTTGGTTTATAGAGTAACAAAAAGGCCATTCAAAATGCTTGAAGAAATAACATAAACGTCTTAATTTTGTTTTTTCAGAAAATCATTCTGCACCTCCAGATGTTACTACTTACACGTCAGAACACTCAATACAAGTAGAAAGACCGCAGGGTTCAACAGCAAGGGTGGCACCCAAATATGGAAATGCTGAACTTATGGAAACTGGGGATGGTATGTTTTGTAAAACAGTGGAGGAACGTGTGGGCCCCATGATGTCTGGATCTTTTCCAGTCTGGTTTTGGGCCTGGTTATGGGACTGAAACAGCCTTGATCGCCCTGCTAGATGATTTGCACTGGAGATGGACAGAAGGAATGTGACTCTGTTGATTTTCTTTGACCCTTCAGCGGCTTTCAATGCCATCAACTATGGTATCCTTCTGGACCACCTTTCTGGGGTGGGACTGGGAGGCACTGTTTTGCAGTGGTTCCAGACCTACCTGGAGAGTAGGTTTCGGAAGGTGGTGCTGTGGGACTGCTGCTCAGGCGTTTGCCCTGTGGGGTGCCTCAAGGCTCCAGTTTGTCCCTATGCATTTCAACATCTACATGAAACTGCTGGGTGAGGTCTTCTGGTGAACTGGGCTGGATTGTCACCAATGTGATTCCGGCTGATCCTAGGGAGGCTATGGAAACCCTGAACCAGTGCCTTGAGGCAGTTTTGGAGTAATAAACTGAAGCTTAATCCTGACAAGATGGGAGTGCCACTGGTTAGTGGAAGGTCTGATCTTGGACTTAAGGTGTCACCTGCTCTGGATGGAGTTGCGCTCCCTTTAAAGTGACACGGCCATAGTCTGGGGGTGCTCTTGGAACCAAGTCTGCTGCCAGATAAGGAGGTGGTAGCTCTGGCCAGGTGCGCCTTTCACCACCTTTGACTAGTTAGCCAGCTGTGTCCTTTCCTGGGCAGAAAAGATCTGGCCCCTTGGGCGCATGCCCGGGTTACATCTAGATTAGATTATCGCAATGAACTCAACATATAAATCTTGTAAATAAAAGAATAAAACTGGCTGTGCAGCAAACTCCCTACTGCTTTTGGGCTTCTGCATGAGAAATGGGTAATGCATGAGAAATGGGTAATGGCTACAAGCTCATCTGGAGCTGGTAGAGAGAGAGGGAAAAAAGAGAGAAAAAGAGAGAGAGAACAAGATAACATAGGAGTTCAACAAGTTTTGAATTTGAAAGGGGAACTCCCAGGACTTGGCCGAAGTCCTTCATGTGACCCAATGTGATGGAATTGCCCGCTTCTTGCTTGTCAGAATTGTTAGAATTTGCTTCTTGAGAGACCGGAAGGAGTTATACAAAGGACTGCTAGACCATCTGGCCCTGTGACTAAACAGATCTTGGGAAGGCTGATGACTGATCTGGTGGGTGCATTTACTCTTAGCTGCCCCCAAGGCTTCCAGCAAAGGAGGGCCTTTTGCCAGAGGACTCTTCTGTCCCTGACAGTCGCTGGTTTAGAAAACAAAGACAGATCCATTGTCACATGGTTGTTGCCCATCCTGGACAGATCCTGATTTTTATCGGAATATGGTATTTGTTCTTTGGGTGACAAAGTGTCACCACCGTCTCCCTTGATCATAGAAATTTGCCTTTGGGTTGTTGTGGTCCCTTCTGTTTATATGTGACGGTGCAGGACAGGAACGACCCACTGCTGAAAACATGTATTGATCCCTGTTGTAGGAGTTCCAGTGAGCAGCAGAGTGTCGGCGAAAATTCAGCAGCTGGTCAACACCCTAAAACGACCCAAGCGGCCACCATTACGAGAGTTCTTTGTAGATGACTTTGAAGAATTACTAGAAGGTAAAATGGCTTGATAACTCCTCCTCTCCAAAGATTTTTCTATAAAAAAGTATTGCTTGCAGAGAAGCGTTTGTTCCCTGTGCTAGAAAAATTGAAGTTCTGCTCTGATAGTTCGGTACATAATCTGACCCTGTGCTCAGATTTAAATTATATAGATTGCTGATGTGTTTCTGGCAAGCCTGCTGCTGTCTCATGCATTTGTTCTATTTGTTCACTCGTAATCAAAATTCCTTGGGAAACGAGCAGTGTTGTGGCAGGGAATATAATGGGTGATGAAGGGAACATGACTAAAAAGGAGGAGAGAGGCGGTTCACTTATCCATGTGTGTGACTCATTTGTTCAGCACGCGACTCTTGGCTTACTGTACGACTTGACTCCTTGGAAAGTCGTTATGTCTAAAATGACACATAAGTCTCCCTCTGGAGTTTGATCCTCGATGGCTCATTCGCACCTACAACCCACCATTTCAAGCTGCAGTTGTGAAACTTGGTACATGTAATGTGAGCCAGACAAAATAAATGGATAAATATTAATGCCTTGCCACTTCTTACTAGTTTCTAGTTAGGAAACACTGTTGCCCTCTTGACTTCAGTAAACTGTGTTTTCAGGCTCCTTCCGATGGTGTGGCAGACCCAATAGCTGGATTCTTTGGGCATTATCTTGGGTATTATCTGGGAGCAGAAATGGAAAATATCTACAGACATTTATTTATTTTTCATTATAATAAGAGTTGGAAGAGGCCATACAGGCCATCTAGTCCAACCCCCTGCTCAATGCAAGATCAGAGCATCCCTGACAAGTGATTGTCCAGCCTCTGCTTAAAGACTGCCGGGGAGGGGGGGCTCACCACTTCCCTAGGTAGCTGATTCCACTGTCGAACAACTCTTAATATAAATTTTTTTCCCTAATATCCAGCCGATAGTTCTCCACCTGCAATTTAAACCCATTAAATCCTCTCCTGTGCTGCCAACAGGAACAGCTCCCAGTCCTCCTCTAAATGGCAGCCCTTCAAATATTTAGAGAGAGCAATCATGTCCCCCCTCAACCTCCTTCTCCAGACTAAACATTCCCAGCTCCCTCAGCCTTTCCTCACAGGGCTTGGTGTCCAGGCCCCTGATCATCCTCATCGCTCTCCTCTGCACCTGCTCCATTCTGTCCACATCCTTTTTGATGTGGGGGCTCCAGAACTGCATACAGTACTCCAAGTGTGCCCTGACTAATGCTGTGTGCAGTGGAACTATGGCATCTTGTGATTTGGATGTTATGCCTCTGTTGATGCACCCCAAGATTGCATTAGCTTTTATTTGTTTGATTTATACCCCATCCTTTCCTGGCAAAGCCGGGCTCAGGGCGGCTAACAACATGTAATACACACACACAACATAAAATTAAAATATACGATTAAAACCATAAAACCTAACCTAACCAATAGGTATATGACCTATATGCAAGCGGTGCCCTAAAATACGGCCTTACTTCGCTACCTCACCTAGACTGGAAGACATTCCCACATGGTGACAGGCCAGATGTCAGTGGGAGACAACCAGCCAGCAGCGGTTTCAATCCTTCCATGGAAAGGAGGCAGGAAACCAAAGGAAAAAAGGAAAGAAAACAAAAAGAAAGAGAGGGGAACATCATGACCAAACCATTGGTCGTGAATATCCTTGGGCTCATGCACTCCCATTGCTTGTGTCAATTTTCTTCTTCAGGCCCTACTTTGTAAGAGAGCCAGTGTAGCGTAGTGGTTAAGAGCGGTGGTTTGTAGCAGTGGACTCTGATCTGGAGAACCGGATTTGATTCCCCACTCCTCCACAGGAGCGGCGGACTCTAATCTGGTGAACTGGATTTGATTCCCCACTCCTACACATGGCGCCTGCTGGGTGACCTTGGGCTAGTCACAGCTCTCTTAGAGCTCTCAGCCCCACCTACCTCACAGGGTGTCCGCTGTGGGTAGGGGAAGGGAAAGTGATTTCAAACCGGCTTTATTCTCCCGTAAGTGGTAAAAAAAGTCAGCATATAAAAACCAACTCTTCTTCTTGTAACAACCATAGTTTACCATGACATCCAAATCATGAAAGCCTACAATTGCTGTTAACCGTAGGCTTGCTTCAATGATGCATACATTCTGGTTACCACGAACCAGGAAGTGGAGGGCTAGAATCTAGACAAGAGTTTAGTTTCAACAAATGGTTTCCATGACCGGAAATACTAGGAGCAGTATTTCAGGGGCATTTGGGCAAGCAGCTGGAAGGGGAAGACGCGAAAGTCATTCTTCGTGGCTGGAATTCCTTCTGCCCATGGAAATGCTGTGTTGGATCCAGTCTAGGGTAGAGGCAGCGCAGGAGCCTGCAAGACATTCCCATCGGCCAATTCATGGTTTGACTGTGATGTGTAAACTGGACCTGAGTATTCGCAACCAGGGAGCCCCAGCTCGGACTTCTTGTTGTTCTCAGATGACCTTTCAGAGGTCAATGTTTAATTTTCTCTAACTGTAATAAAGCATGGTGTAAAATGTATAAAGTAACTCTCTCTTATAACTGTAAGTTCAACAGCCAGACCCAAATCAACCAAAGCCAGAGGGAGCTCAGATGTTGGCTATGCGAGGGGAACAATTGGGCGTGGTTACGAATTGGCCTCCGTCTCTTGAAGCAGCATTGCAACGATGGGGAACAATTTCCCCTAAAGCTCCTTGCCTAACCACTATGGACACCAATGGGAAACCACTATATATTCTCACTTATGGTAAGCAGCTTTCTAAACTCTACTGCAACTTTCCCCATATAGTTTCAGCTTTGATTATTGTCAAATATACTTGGTGTGCGTTTTATTATTTAAAATATGCTTTTTGTTGTGGGATGAGTGGAAATTTTTAATGCATAAGTTAAGCACTCCGTTTGCTCAGTTCAATGAAGAATCCACTATGGAGGGACACAAATTATGGAAGAGGATGTGGCTTACTGCTTGGTGTGTACAAGCTTCAGTGCTCGATTTGGGAATCTCCACTGGAAGGGTCAATGGTAGCTGGGACAGACCTTTTCCAGAGAACCATTGTCAACTGGGCTTGATAATACTGGGGGAGAACCTCCTTGTTTACTTCTATTTTTAATTTCATACAGTTCAAGGCAACATGCATGGGATTTTCATGCAGTTGCCCGCCCTAATCTTGACCTGACAGCTGCAGAAGATTTCTGTATCACATACCTTTAGCCAGCATCCTGGGAGCCTAACTTCTCTCATGCTAACTTTAAAAACAAAGCAACACCAAGATTGCTTAGTGTGTGTGTGTGTGCCTTTGGGAATGGGAAACATCTTGTGTGAGACTTGTTACCCAGTGGCTTTCTGAATTACAAAACCAGATTCTGAAAGACTGCAGGCTATGTGTTCATGAGTCCATGTATTGCTTACTCTTAACGCAACCATTGTTGCATATGTATGTTCTAGCATAGACATTGGATGAAGGGACTAATGTGTATGCCTTCCGTAAACCAGTTCCTCTTGCCTTTTCTCAACATAAAGTAATGATGATGTAGTGGTTTGGAGCAGTGGTTTGGGGCGGTGGACTCTGATCTGGAGAACCGGGTTTGATTCCCCACTCCTCCACATGAACAGCGGGTGCTAATCTGGTGAACTGGATTGGTTTCCCCACTCCTACACATGAAGCCAGCTGGGTGACCTTGGGCTAGTCACAGCTCTTAGAGCTCTCTCAGCCTCACCTACCTCACAGGGTGTCTGTTGTGGGGAGGGGAAGGGAAGGTGATTGTAAGCCGGTTTGATCCTTAAGTGGTGGAGAAAGCTGGCATATAAAAACCAACTCCTACTCCTACTCCTACTCCTACTCCTCTTCTTCTTCTTCTTCTTCTTCTTCTTCTTCTTCTTCTTCTTCTTCTTCTTCTTCTTCTTCTTCTTCTTCTTCTACTACTACTACTACTACTACTACTACTACTACTAACAATCCGGCAGACATTTCCACTTGCCAGGGGTATTTAGTAGTCTGTGCTGTCCCAGACCAAAGTCACTGATTGTATTAGGATACTGTGGGCATCAGCCTGCACTGGGACAGTCCAGCTATACCTTTCCCTCAGGTGCCATTCAGAAATGATGACCAGTTCATGCACCATCCCTCTGCTCCGTCAGTGTCTTCTACTTGGCTTCCCCTTCCCAAGGCAGCTAGAAACAGCAGCAAGTCTGTTTTGGTAAAATGTTTTCGAGTTCTGCTTTTCTTCTCTTTTGGGGAGGTCTCAGAGTAGACTTGGCCTGCTGCTGTCCTTGGCCTTTTATCTATGAGAAGATAGGCCCAGAAGATCAATATCCAGCGCTGCAGGGCTCTGCTCTCAGCATCTGTTCAGAGGGAAGGAAAAAACAGCAACAGCCAGAAAGCTAAGAGGATATGGGGAGAAAAAAATGAGCATCACTCACTTGCCACCTCTTGCTGCCACAACAGATTTATTGCATGACTTTGACTGTAGATCGTTTTTATGATAAATCTCATTGGGAGCTGTTATTTCTGAAGGGTGGTCTGTAAAGATACACTACTGAAATAAATGAACTGTACTTTTGATATGACCCTAAACAGTTATACTCTTCTATATCCATAGGCATAGATGGGAAGGGTGTAACTTTGCTTAGGATTGCACTGTGTATAGTTGAACGTAATCTTTTTGTATTCTGGAGAAAAAAAAACCACCCTGACAATTATTTGCAGCTGCCATTTTGCAAACTCTGAACTGCTGGATGGCGTTTTGGTAAGACTCCTTTGGCTTGCTGTGACTGAGTTGGTGCTGTGTGGTGACGACAGTCCTACTGATCATAATAAGGAAACTGATCTCGTCTCATTTGCTTTTCTCTCGACATACCTCTCTGTCATAAGCTTTGTTGTCTGGCTATCTTTATACTTTGCACGTTTTTAAGATATAGCACTAGTGGGAGAAAGACACCTGGCGAGAAAGCTTAATGCTATAAGTCCTTTGATACCTTCTTAAAAGGCCCTGGCACACTTACTTAGGGGCCAGTCAGTCCCCTTAATTTTTAAATGGAATTCACCTCTGGGTAATTGAGCTTTTGGAAACAACCTGAACAAATAGTATTTGTGCTTTTATTGTGTGGGTGTGTGTCGTCAAGTCGCAGCCGACTTATGGCGACCCTGTAGGGTTTTCAAGGCACGAGGCTAACAGAGGTGGTTTGCCATTGCCTGCCTCTGCATAGCAACCTGGTATTTCTTGGGGGTCTCTCATCCAAATACTAACCGGGGCTGACCCTGCTTAGCTTCCAAGATCTGACGAGATCGGGCTAGCCTGGGCCATCCAGGTCAGGGCGCTCTTATCATAGAGACGTACATTTATTATTGTCCGAGAAGTGGAGGAAGCTTCGCCATAAGAGATTGGCCAGTGACCTTTCCAGCACCCAAAGGAAGATGCATAAGATCCTCCTCCATTATCGGTGCTTCTGGGCCGCACTCAGAGCTGTCCCGAGAAAAGCATTTCAGAACGTATTTAATTGCTGCTGGGTATGATTTGGTAAGCTACAAACCTGTCAGTTTTGCTTGTCAGAGAGTGCACTTAAGCCTCTTTGCTTTAATGGATGTTCAATCATATTGAAATCAGCAACTCTTGCTTAGATCCGGTCTGCAGGTTAGAATGTGAATGTGGGAGGGCAAGGATACACCTCACGTCAAACACTCTTGCCGTGTAGAAAATGTGCATGTTCAGAAGGTGACTAGATTTAGGACCCTTTGCTTGTTATTTTAATGGGTGGGTCTGTGGTTCTTGCACTTCAGATTGCGGAAGAGATGGTTGGTATGAAGTGGCACTCTTGAGCTTTTCTTTTTCCATCAAAGTGTTTTATGTAAAAGAGGCGTACCTGATCTCAGATTTACTTCTGCCTTCTCATGCTTATATAAATAAGGTTCATGCTCATTTAAACTTTTTTGACTTGCTGCTTCCTCCTTATATTCTGCCTGCAAATTCTTAGTTTGAAAATGTCCTTCCTTAATTATCGTGACACTAAATAATTTGTCTTCAGAGTAATGACTTGGAAATAGTTCACAGGGGCGTTGCTGATGGAACTTTCTCAGTAGCTTTAATGCCTTTTATGTGGACTGGAGGGGTTCAGTACCTCACTTAGGCTCATTTGGATTAAGCTTAATGATGTTGCCTCTAGGTACAATCACTTAGGAACTTCTCCCGAGCAAGTTGTACTGGATGTTATTCAAAAGCATGGCTTGCATAGCGAAAATTCCCTGTTAATTATGCCCTTCGTAAGTAGGCCTGCTACTTCCTTCTGGTTTGAGAGCAGCACAGAACAAAACAATCAATCTTGCCAGGCATATGGAAAGGAATCTGACTCCTTTGTGCTGTTGGGATAAAAACTGTGACACAGTTGTTTCAAATCTCATAATACCAAGGACAGAACTTATTAGAGTTTGCATTTGACTAAAAATATGGATGAGGACCCTTGCGTAGAATCTTTGGTACCAATATTTTGGCTTCCTGTAAACAGGGTTTTGCTCAAGGCAAACCTCACTTTGATAAACTTTGTCAAGTGGCTTTTGTATGTGATTAAAGATCCATGGTTATGATCCAAAGTTATATGAGGCTACAACAATCATACAGAGAGCTTTGTTGACAATGGAAACTCTGCTCTCTTCAGTGTTGGAGATTTCATTCATACTGTACTGTCCAGATGAAAAAGTGATTTACCATGGATTGGTGTGCTGTCTTCCTAATATTGTAATAGTATGTCGACACTCTACCTTGATTGACTTACTGTGGCAGAGAAAAAAGTAGCAAGAATTAGGAAGTGTCAGGTCATTATGCACACAGCCATGTTCAAGCTAACCAAAACAGCTCTTTATCTCCCTATATTTATCTCGCCCCTTGGGGAGGAAGGAAATAATCTTAGTGGCTGTTAGAAGAAAGGTTTCACACATGAAATGAATGGAAATTTGAGAAATGGTTGTTTGAAACCTCATCTAACATACAGTGCAACATGGCCTAGGTGCTATTGCATGGGTAATTTACTAGGTGCTATTGCACAATACTGTATGTAATCTATACTGAGAGTTAGTCATATGCAACACATTTCTGGAAGGAAATTTCTTTGAAATCACATTTCAAATTATGTGGTTTTTCTTTTTTAGGACTGTGCTGTCTTTTCTCCCATTTCCAAATTACACTAGACCCTTTGAACTACCAGTCTTGTAGTACGGTCTGCCAGTTGTTCATTAATCATACCTTAGCTTTGTTAAACTGTGTTTGGTAGGAGTCTCGTATGCTGAATCCATGTTCTGAATCCAGCCAAAGCTGGATTAAACCTTCACCGGCCAGCGTGGTATAGTGGTTAAGAGTGGTGGACTCTAATCTAGAGAACTGGGTTTGATTCCTCACTCTTCCACATGAGCGACGGACTCTAATCTGGTGAACCAGGTTGGTTTTCCCACTCTTACATATGATGCCAGCTGGGTGACCTTGGGCCATTCACAGTTCTCTTAGAGCTTTCTCAGCCTCACCTACCTCAGAAGGTGTCTGTTGTGGGGAGGGGAAGGGAAGGAGATTGTAAGCTGGTTTGATTCTCTTTAAAAGGTAGAGAAAATCGGTATATAAAACCCAACTCTTCTTCTTCTGCAGAATCTGAATATTTATTTATTTATTTAGATATTTATACTCTGGTTTTCTTCCCATTGGGCACTCAAAGCATACATCATACTCTCTCCCATTTTATCTTCATAACAGCCACCCTATGAGGTAGGTTAGGGAGAGAATGACTGGCCCAAGATCACCCAGCAAGCTCCTATGGCAGAATGGAGATTCGCACCTAGATCTTCTCAGATCCTAATTTGACACTTTGACAATGGAGGTAGATCATGATGGGTAGCTGTGTTTGTCTGTCTGTGGCAATAGAAAAGAACAAGAGTCCAGTAGCACCTTAAAGACTAACAAAATTTCTGGTAGGGTATGAACTTTCGTGAGTCACAGCTGTGACTTACAAAAGCTCAAGCCCTATCAGAAATTTTGTTAGTCTTTAAGGTGCTACTGGACTCTTGCTCTTTTCTACTTTGACCATGCTGGCTCTAAGTCATTAACTGCATAAAACTGCATGCAGTGGCTTAGTATATCATAGGGTCCTCAGTTTTGGTAACAGGAGTCAATTCTGTAGCATATCATGGTTAGCCTGGGGATCCAATGGGACTGGATAAGTGTAAAAACCTGAAGGATGTCTTGGTATTGTATATGACAAGACCACACTGTGCACTGGAATACCAAATTTGTCCTTCAGAACTTACCAAAGCCATTTGACAAACATTTCTGTGTGAGAGAGAAAGAGAGAATGAAAATTGTTTGAATCCTATTTAGAATAAAACCGTGTAATCCATTTTAAAAGTAACTTTACCATTTGTTTTGTGAATAGGCAAACTTTGGACCCGTAGTATGAAGGTCGCATACAACATTCTGCATAAATTAGGCACGAAACAAGAACCAATGGTTCGGCCAGGAGACCGGGTGAGTACTGGAGTGGTGATTGTGTGTTTTTAATGGCATCCACCTTTATCTTTTAAAACACACGGGCGACAGAATCTAGATATCTATATTGGAATACACTGTGAATCTCCTGATTTCTTCGCAGATTTGTTAAGTCGTTGAGCGATAATACTATGGCTGCTTGTTCACCTGATCGTGTCTGATATAGACAGTAAAAATGGCGGGAAGCCTGTGGCGAACTTAGCCCAAAGAGCCTACCTTTTTTTTTAAAAAAGTTACTTTTGAAAAAGAAATTTGTGTCACAAAAGCTTCCTTATATGAACAGCATTAGAGCGTGTTGTCATGTGGATGAAATCAGTTTTGGTAATAATATCAGTCAGAGGCCCTGGAACAATCGGGGCCTTGTGAGGAGTCTGGGCCGGACCCAAGGAACGTTGCCAGCTAATTAAGATGATGTGGAGCACAGTCCGTTAAAAACATTCCCACTTGGCACAAGAGCACAGACGCATTGCTAAGTGGGGATGGACTGGGGGGATGCTCTTGAATCAGCAGAGTCAGGACTCGCATTGTTCTGGCGTGGTCTCCGTGTAGTCCCACACTGGGAACTGTATAGGCCAGTCATACAAGCTCAGACTATGAGGCATTCATTCTCTCCCTTTTGGGGAGAAATAATTCCCGAACTTTCCTTTATGGTGAGGTGAGGGGAGTATGCGTTTCAATATTCCCTTCTGTCACAGGGCTTCTTTTTCAACATTCTTGTCAGCATTTCTTTTTGATGAGTTTTCTTGTTTTTAGTCTCTGGAACCTTTTCATTTCCTTGCCGCATTCGTTTTCTCTGCTTCGGTACAAAAAATAATTAGCATGTATCTGTGACAATATATAAAATATGTATGATTAAGAAAAAACACTATGCTATTTGCATGTTTTTGATTTGCATAACAAGGCTTACTAGCACCATTCCTTACGCATAGTCTTGCCAGCCGTGCTCATAGGCCACATTTATTTTCTCTAGCAAAAGCCCAAGATAGCTTAACAATATCCATAAAATAAATATCCAAATAAAAGTACAATAAAATATTGGGGGTTGGGGTATAATAAGCACATACAAGCTTAATGAAACCCAAAACTGGAACATTCAGAGAAACTGAATTCATAGTATGCAACCCAAAATTGCTTGCCTCCTAAAACACTTCCAAAATTATGTTTAGCCTGAAGAGGAGAAGACTGAGAGGAGATATAATAACCATCTTCAAGTACTTGAGGGGCTGTCATATAGAGGAGGGTGCCGAGTTGTTTTCTGTTGCTCCAGAAGGTCGGGCCAGAACCAACGTGTTGAAAATAAATCAAGTCTTTAGGAAGAATTTTCTAACAGTTAGAGCAATTCCTCAATGGAACGGGCTTCCTCGGGAGGTGGTAAGCGCTCCTTCCCTGGAGGTTTTCAAGAAGAGGTTAGATGGCCATTTGACAGTAATGCTGATTCTGTGACCTTAGGCAGATGATGAGAGGGATGACATCTTGGCCATCTTCTGGTCATTGGGGCTGTGGGGGGGAGGTAGTTGTGAATTTCCTGCATTGTGCAGGGGGTTGGACTAGATGACCCTAGTGGTCCCTTCCAACGCTATGATTCTATGAGAGAGCAGCTAGGTTTGAGTCCAGTAACACCGCAGAGACCAACAATATTTTCAGGAACTGAGCTTTTGACTCTCGACTCCCTGAGCTTTGATTCTCAAAAACCCATACCCTCCCCCCAATCTTGTTGGTCTCTAAGGTGCTACTGGACTGAAATCTAGCTGTTCTGCTGCAGACAGTCATGGCTACTCTCTGAAATTTAAGATTATGGGAGCAATCTTAAACAGATGTGCCCAGAAGTCACTCCCAGTTTAGTCAGTGACGCTTACTCTCCAGCAAGACAGTAATTCTTCTTAGAATTGCAGCTAAAGCTTTGGTCTAGACCAGTGGTTCCCGAAGTGGGCAGTACCACCCCCTGAGGGGCGGTAGGATTACCTAGGGGGGCACTAAGAGGCAAGGGGCCAGCAGGGAGGGCGCTAGAGGTGGGCCCCTTCAACTGTGGTGTTCACTAATTTACAATAGATCAAGCTATGGCACCATGCTGGCAAATTTGGTGGAAACTATCAGAATTTCTTTCCAGACTTTGAAGAGCTGGTACCACTGGATCAAGTTCATCAGTTTTGTTGAATAAATTTCAACTAAAAAGTTTTAATTTGATTTTGAATGGATGTACAATTGTTACTGTTTTGAAATGTTATTGTTATTATCTTCTTTAGTGAGTCATGCAGACCCCTATTTTGAATAATGCTTTTTAAAGGATAGGGTAGGGGGCACTGGGGTTGAGTTTGTGGGACCAAGGGGGCGGTGGCCCGAAAAGTTTGGGAACCACTGGTCTAGCTATGGGTGTCGAACTCAATTGTTATGAGGGCCGAATATAACATAAATGACACTTGGTTGGGCTGGGCCATGTCTTGCCAGCCCAGATTGAGAGTGGAGGCGGTGGATGCCTCGGCTGGCTATCAGGCTGGATAAGAGCTCTCGAGGATCTGGAGCTGGCCCACGGGCCTTATGTTTGACACCCCTGGTCTAGACAGTTGCTAACAAGTACAACGCATGCTGCTACTTTTTTGGAAAGATGTTGCATTGTAGATACATGGAACGGATCAGGGCCTCTTCTGATCTCCATATTTGTTTAGCATGTTATTTCTTTTCATTCTTGTGCCTTGTTCTTCCCTGCTTGCATCCTCACTATTTTGTTCTGGCACCATCCTGCATCACCTTTCCATTTTGCCACTTTGCAACACCTAGCCTCCTTGCTTCTTGTTTCTTTTGTTGTTCATCCCCATTGCTTCTCTTTTCAATTTACACACCTGGAGTCTTCTATGCATGAGCTACCTTCTTACGTCTCAAATGCTAAAATTGGGACAGTCTTCGAAACTAAACCAAAGAGACTATGAGCAGATGTTGAATTTAAATCACTGACTGCTTTGGCATTTAGCCAAGATGAGTCCGCAGAATCTCATATCTTGATTTATGACAGTGTTCAAGTCTCTAAATCATACTCATAGTGGTGGGCTGATACGGCTGGAAGTAAATAAGTTGGGGGGTGAGGCTTGACAGCACAACTAGTTTTTCTTTTCTTAGCGCATCTTGCATGTATTTGCTGTGCCTCCAATTACTCTCATGTTCTTCTGCAGTAGATTCTTTGCCTGAAACTAAATTTACAATGTTATTTTGCCATAACCCGAGGGCTATGGACAGATTTCAACATGTACTAAATTAGAGAATTTAAAAAAAAGTTTAGTTCTTTCTTAAAATTGAGGAGATAAATTTGTTATCTTACATTCCAAAATGAAGTATGCCACACACAATTGCCTAATTTGCATGATCTCTTCATCACTTTTCCTTGAAGTAAAATAACTGCATGAATCAGGCTACTGGACATAGAGATCTCCTTGTGAGCATGTACCTCTTATATCACTGGATGTGCATGTTGGAGAGGAGGAATGGACAGCTCCTCTGTCACAAAAACTGGAGTGTATTTCTAGGACAGGTATCTGATCTATGTTCTGTGTTCTTGGACTAGCACAACGCTGTGTGTTTGTGAAGTGCAGTCAAGTTGCAGCCCACTTACAGCGACCCCTTAGGGCTTTCAAGGCAAGAGACATTCAGAGGTGGTTTGCCATTGCCTTCCTCGGCATCGCGACCTTGGACTTCCTTGGTGGTCTCCCATCCAAATACTAACCAGGGCCAACCCTGCTTAGCTTCTGAGATCTGACAAGATCAGGCCAGGCTGGGCCATCCAAGTCAGCACAACTATCTGCTTTCTATAGCCTTTTGTTAGGAACAGTCAAAAGTGTCACAAATAGTGTCCACGTTTCTGAGTTCCCCAGAGCTCTTCATCAGGCTGGATGTTGAAGGATGAATTACCGGTAATTTTCCTGCTTTTCTCCTAGTGCTTAGCAATCTATCAAGTATGAAACTTCAGAGTGGAAGGAAATTATGTGTGGACTACGAGCACTTTTTGTGTGGGGGAGGCAGTTGACATATCACCATAGCATTATAATGTAATTGCCTAGTAATTCCTCTGGATCCTCAGCTTTCCTTTTAAAAATTCCAAGTCCTTTCATTGTGGAATATGTGCTTCCCCTTATGAAAAGGGCAAGATACTTACTTCTTTAAAAATGAAAGCTTCTGGGAATTCAGAGGAACTAAGAAATCAATTGTTATAATGCTATAGCGAAAAGTCAATTGCTGAAATTTAGGAAAGCCTTCCTGGGGCCAGGGTGGCGGGGATGGCAGCTGCCAGGGAGGGTGAGGAAAGGGAAATTGTGCCTCTATAGGTGGTGGTGGTGGAAAGTACCATCAGGTCACTGTCACTGATGACTTATGGTGACCCCGTAAGATTTTCAAGGCAAGAGATGTTCAGAGATCGTTTGCTATTGCCTGCCTCCATGTGGGCTGAGAGAACTGCCCAAGGTCACCCAGGCTTCATGTGGAGTGGGGAATCAAGCCTGGTTCTCCAGTTTAGTGTCTGCCGTTCTTAACCACTACACCACACTGGCTCACCTCTATAGGTGGGACCTGAGGAAAAAAAATATGTACATTCCCATCCACATGGCGTACAAACACACTTTTGATTACAGCCTTTCCAAGAAGATCATATCAAACCAGGTGGAACGTGGACAGTTAGGGCCAACATTTGTATGGATGTCACAAAATAACCTTGCTCTGGTTTGGATGCCAAACTGGAACAAAACCTCTATGTGAAAGCAGCCCTTCTTCAGCAATATATCAATGGTATCCTTTAGCAGTGGGAAGCAGACAAAGACTAAAAACAGTTTTGTCAGTAGTCATCTTCACATGTTAATAGTGAACACACATTCAGCCTGCATGTACATGCATACATCTGCTTGAAAGAAAGAGCCAATGCACATTCACATTCCAAATGAAACCAGGGACTCGTTCCTGGACAAATGTGAATTTGAATCACATCTTTAGCTGTCTGTGCATTGAATGTAACGTGAGGATGACTCAATGCATTTATAAAGAAAAATCAAGTGTACACTGTACACGGGTTTTATGTGCATTCCCCGTAACTTGTGAACTGGGCTGCTATTGTCTTTTGCAGGAGATTCAGGTACAATACGAGCAGTTAAGACTATTGAGTGTTAGATTACATCTTGTTCAAATGTCAAAGTGCTTCTGAAATCTTACTTCTCACTCTCTGTTTTCAGCTAAAACATTGCAGTGCTGTCACGTAAATATTACATAATTGTTGTGCATTGGCTAGAGGTCGAAAAATGTGTTCGGGGCTGCTTTTTAAAATATATGCATGTATCTTCCTTCTACAGGTAGCACTAGTATTCCCCAACAATGATCCTGCTGCTTTTATGGTAGCGTTTTACGGTTGCCTACTTGCGGAAGTTGTCCCGGTTCCTATTGAAGTCCCGCTTACCCGAAAGGTAAGAGAGAACAGTTTCTTGCTGTCTCCATTAGAAAAGCTGTCAGAAAAAATTGCAATCGAATATGGCCACCTGAATAAGTCGTGCATTTTGGGACAAAATGGGAAATGGTGTACTATTACATAATTTATTTTTTTTGAACGATCAGCCTCATATGCATGCTGTGGTTACTCCTTTTAACTTGACTAGATGTTCTCTGGATTTTGTATTGTTGTTTCTTAGTGTTGTTTTGAAGCTCCACCCAGAACAGTTAGGTAGCTTGAGAGCAATGTGACCATTTGGGGCTTTACTTGGAGTGGATCAGTTCTTGCATAAAGGTCCTCAGTGTTCTGTGTCAGAAATGCAGGCAAAACCATGGGAATGTGCTGGCTAAATTAGTTTAAATGCCGCTGAAGTGCATAATTAGCTTAAATCAGGAGTGTCAGACATAAGGCCCAAGGGCTGGATCCAGCCAGGAGAGCTCTTATCCGGCCAGCTGAGGCAGCCCCTCCATACACATACACAATCTGGACTGGTGAGGTATGGTCCGGCCCAACCAAGTGAGATTTATGTCATATCTGGCCCTCATAACAATTTAGTTGGACACCCCTGGCTTAAACTGAACTCAAGACACCTTAGAAGTGAAGGTCTGCTCAGCTAAAAAGAACAGAGTTTGGTTTTGATAGGGCAAGAACTTCTCAAAGTCCAAACCTAACTTTGTTCTTCTTGTGTGCATAAAGTGCTGTCAAGTTGCAGCCGACTTATGGCGACCCCAACAAGCGGTTTTCAAGGCATGTGAGAAGCAGAGGCGGTTTGCCATTGCCATCCTCTGCAGAGTCTTCCTTGGTGGTCTCCCTTCCAAGTACTGACTCTGCTTAGCTTCCAAGATCTGATGAGATCGGGCTATACCATGCTACCTTCCCTCCCCATTCTTCTTAAGGTGTGAATTTTTCAGCTTCTTCTTCTATCATTGAGTTAGAATTCCCTAGCCACTTCAACTCCTTTCGTATGTGATTAAATCTTGAGCGCTGGTCAATCTTGTCAACACTTGCAAGCTCTACTGGGGCTTTTTAAAAAAGGAATATTGTTCAGAAAGTACCAAAGTAATCTTTAGAATCCTGCAAGTTCTTTAGAATCCTGCAAGTATGACAGCTGAGTGATATTCACAAAGCCAGCCCAAAAGTTGTTAACATATGGTGGTAGGTATTTTGTATCTTGAATTTCTTGATATTGTTCATGTTGATGGACTCTGTTCTTGGGATTGGCGTTTAAAATGTTTAATGGATGATAAATTCAGGCAAAACTTTCTCAAATGTATGCATCCTTGGAAGAAACTGTATATGGCATGGATGTAGAGAATAACATCAGAACTGTTCAGCTAAGGAATGAAAATTCTTTGTGTTGTGTTGACTTTTCAAACCAGTTTAAGAAAACAACCCCTGTTTTACAGAAATCCGAACATACTTTTAAAAAGAGAATCTTGTAAGGCAAACTAGTTTTATCACTAATCCTTATTTAAGGACTTGTCTTGAATGTTGTGGTTCATGTTTCAGTGTATGGGCACTACACTGGGTTACATTTTATTTGCACTGACTAATACTGAACTGGGGACCCTGCAATGCAAACAACAAAATGGAAGCCCCAGTGCTGTGTTTAATACTGAACTGGGGACCCTGCAATGCAAACAACAAAATGGAAGCCCCAGTGCTGTGTTTATTTTTATAAGAAATTCCTGTTTTCCATGCATTAGAGAGAGTCTTCTTGTGATTGTTTATAATATGTATTTTTGTGGTACAAGAAAGAATATTTCTGAACAACTATTTTTGTATACATATTTATATACGACTGCTAGGCTTAATTTGGGTTTGAGTTCTGGGCCTTCAGCAGGAGTGCTGCTCCCAGACCTTCAACAAAATGTCAGGTGGAACTGCACCTGCCCAACTTCCACATGTTCTAACGTGTACATGAACAACTGACCCCTAAGATTTTAATAAAGTCCTTTGCTATAGACCATCAAGAACAATGGCATAACCAAATCATTATGTATCTAATTTTGGTTTTGCATGTCGGATTTTTGCAAGAGTTACTCAAAAGCATTGGACAGTTTAGATTAAACCTTGCTGAGACCATTTTAGGAAACACACTTTGGAAATGCACACACAAACTAAAAACTAAAAAGTAGAAACAATGTGGGGAAAACACAACAGCAGGTTGGGGATAAACAAAAGCTGTCTTTGGAAGGAGTTGTGGCTGTTGATGTTACTGAACATGTTTATATGAAGTTGGAACTGGAGTGCTAGCAATGACTTAAAAATCACATCAGCCATCCCAGAAGGAGATCTTCTACTTGGTTGATTGCAGTACCAGTATTTACTGGCCCTGGTTGGCGGTTGAGACCGGTCAGAACAGTAGGCGAGACCATGCTTTTCTGCTTCCCCCTCCCACCCCCCCATTATCTGAGCTCCTCCTGTTTTATTCATGGAAGCCTTCTGCATTTTGAACTTTGTACCTTTAGTGAAAGAAAAGATTGTAAATCAGATATGGCTGTCAATCTCTAGGCAAATTGTGAGCCAGTATGATGGATGTAGCAGCAGGAATGGTCAGTGGAATTAATGCCTTTTTATTTCATTCCTTCTCATGCATGCGAGAATCCCCTGTGGGGTTGACCTGTTTGAAACTCCTATGCGCTTCCATTATGCCTTTAAGGATTCATTTTGAAACTTCTTACGTTAGAGGCTTTTACTGAACAGTGGCTTTGTGCCAGTCAGATGCAATGTGTTCCTTCTTCCCATCATCACAGTGCTAGCAAGGTGTTCCCAAATGACAGAAATGTGGCCACATATGAGTAGGGTTGCCAACCTCCAGGTACTAGCTGGAGATCTCCTGCTATTACAACTGATCTCCAGCTGATAGAGATCAGTTCCCCCTGGAGAAAATGGTTGCTTTGGCAACTGGATTCTGGCATTGAAGTCCCTCCCCTCTCCGAACCCCGCCCTCCTCAGGCTCCACCCAAAACACCTCCCGCCGGTGGTGAAGAGGGACCTGCAACCCTACATATGAGTTGTAGTTCAGGGAGTAGATAGACCATTTGCCAGTTGCAGTTTCTCATAGGAATCTATGCATGCAGTAAGGTTATATGAACTACCCACCTTCTTGCCACTATAGCCCTCCTTCCTGTTCTCCCACTGTTCCTTTTAAAAAATGTATCTGTGCCAGTCCTGGAATGGTCTGAGGTGCGATGGGTGGATGCTTGGCACAGGACTCTTTCAGCAATGGCATCAAGACCATGCAAGCAACTTCCTGGGGAGGTTCTTTTTAAGGCTTGATCTTTGTTGACTTCTAGAGACTCTTTTTCAAAAATGCTTTTGGAGAATAATTAATTACAAGAATGTTTCTATTGGCTTTCTCAGACTTTTGTTTGGATGATGCGACTTTGTGACTTGAAGGACCACCTCCTCCCTTGCTGTCCAGCTCACTGGTTAAGATCATCTTGGCCTTGGTGCTTTATTACGGTCAATTGACCACTCCCAAGAGAATTCAAAAAGATAATCTTGTCAAGCTGTGCTCTTTTTAACCCCCATTCCCATAGGGTTGCCAGCCTCCAGGTACTAGCTGGAAATCTCCTGTTATTACAACTGATCTCCAGCCGATAGAGATCCATTCACCTGAATAAAATGGCCACTTTGGCAATTGGACTTTATGGCATTGAAGTCCATCCCCTCCCCAAACCCCGTCCTCCTTAGACTCCGCCCCCAAAACCTCCTGCTGGTGGCAGAGGGACCTGGCAACCCTACATTCCCAGGGGTGAGACAGGTGGTGATTAGAGTCGGGGCCTTTTCAGGGGTGGTACCTTACTTTAGAGCACTCTTCCCTTGAGGTTTGCCTGACATCTACTTTCCTTTCCTTTAGGTGCCAGGCCAAAACCCTTCTCTGTACCCAGGCTTTCAACTTGAGAAGTTCCTTCTTTCTTTCTTTTTGGCTGTTTTATGATCTGCTTGGAGCCTGAGGACTGTTTACTGATTATCATTTTATGCTGCTCAGTGTTTGTTTTTAATGGTTGGTTTGGTTTTGTATTTTTAGCTGCAAGCTGCCTTGGGCAGGCCTCTGGAGTGGCGGCATAAACTTTTTCTAAATAAATTATTCTCTTGTTTATGTGTGTGTGTATGATAAAGGATTTATTGTGGGTTTCAGTTTGTTTACCATCTTGTGGACCAAATATTCCACAACGGCAAACTTACCTGGTTTGCTGCAGCCTCGTTCCACAGTCTCGCCCCTGCGCTGCTTGTTCATCCATTTTTGTACCAGTCCTGGCTTCTCAGCTTCCCTTCGTTTGGCCTCTGCTTTGTCCATACCTCCTTTCCGATGTCATCTGCTTTGTTTAAAACGCTTCCTGTTCACTTCCTTGACATAATAGGTTTCTGATGTACAAGGTGTTATAATTTATGATTTTCAACCTTCTCTTAATGTTGGTATGGTTGAAGAACTGATTATCTCAGGCCTATGTAAACAGCCATAGTCCCCAGTAGGTATGAGTTAATTTGTGTCTTCACTTCAGACTAATTGTTGATTCAACTGACTTGTTAGTTATTGGTTAGAGATGGAATCGTGCTAGAAATATGAGGTGATGGGTGTGCATTTTTGTCTGGAGGTTGTCACATTCACTTTTTTACGTGATGTCTAGTTGTACTGTGCCTTTCATCGCTGGTGGAAGAGTTCCATATAAGTGATGTAGGGACACGTCTCTCTGAGGCCGAGGTCCTGGAGCACTTAGCAATATAGAGCTGCTGAGAAACTTTAGACTGTGGAGAAATATGGACTAAGTGTCCTCCACTAAACGTTTGTTGAAAAATCTAGCACATGTGCTCTTTGGGGAGTTCTGGAAAATGTACAAAAGAAGTTGTGGTGAGATGTATGTGTGTATTTTGCTATCTCACTCTAGAAAAACTGTCTATGTAATCCTTTGGAAGGATTGTAAGACTTCTGAATAGGAGGTAGAATAACTACCACAACCTTTCAGGAAGCTAGTCTAAAAGTGTCGTTTATATATCTATGATTGTATATGTTCTTCAGGCACTTTCTTGAGCTAGGGGAACTCCTACTGACAAAGTGGTGGGAGAAGGCAGGCTTAGTGGAAAGATCCTTTGGTGGGAGAAGACAGGCTTAATAGAAAGATCCCTTTGCTTTTCTGCAGTTAAGCCTGAACCTCTGCGGAGTCATAGTTGAAGAATATCTGCTCTGAACGCTCATGGTTTCACATAATGCCATGAATCTCTGGGAGTTACCATCATTCCAAAGGGAACATGAGACTTATGTGTGTGTACTCTGGGCTGCCCTGTGGCGCAGAGTGGTAAGCTGCAGTACTGCAGTCAAAAGCTCTGCTCACGACCTGAGTTTGATCCTGATGGAAGTCGGTTTCAGGTAGCCATCTCAAGGTTGACTCAGCCTTCCATCCTTCCAATGTCAGTAAAATGAGTACCCAGCTTGCTGGGGGTGAAGTGTAGATGACCGGGGGAAGGCAGTGGCAAACCATCCCGTAAACATAGTCTGCCTAGTAACGTCACCCCATGGCTCAGTAATGACCCGGTACTTGCACAGGAGACTACCTTTATCTTTACTCTGGGTGGCCAAGACGGGATTTTGTGGGCCTAGTACAATGTAGTCCAAGTTGCATGAAGTGTGGGTGAGCTTTTACATGGTGTGCCTTTCTTTTCTGGCCAGATCACTCTGGGCCCCGCTGTGAGCTTTGTACAGTAAATTCAGTTGAACTTGCTTCTTGACAAGACTGAGTAGTAATACTGAGTTTGGAAGCAGAAGGGTTAGGTTCAGGTCCTTGCTGAGCCAATGGCTTTGGGCAATGAAGATAAAATTAGATATTCTAATTTGCCTTCGGATGAGGCAGGAGCGGAATCTTGATAAACAGACTGTGGTGACATATGCTGAATTTTTCACTCTCCTAACCAAAATTAAGATGACTGCCTAGCTGAAGGACTTTGCTTATAAATGATGGTTTTGGCATCTACATTTAATACCCATGAAAATAACAATTTCAGTTTTAGCATCTTCAGAATCTTTTGGAAGCAACAAAGGAAAGACATTAGTGGTAGGCTTCTAACCTCTATCCTAGACTTCTTAGGTGCACTTTTATCTGCCGAAATCAATGAATGCCTTTAAACACTGTAGTTCTGCCGTAGCCTGTTTGGGCACTCTTAAGCCTATTGATAGAAGAGCATGCAGAGAATTCTCCCCAAAATGGCATGATTTCATCCTCTTGTCTCTTTCTATTTATCTTAAAAAGGGGACTCCTCCTTCTGTCTGGATTTTCATAGAAGCCAAACCAAATGAGAGCTCATTTCTGAAGACTTTTCTTGCAAAAGTATGTCTTTCTTTGCCAAGCTGGAAATAAATCTCTAATTATTAATGAACAGAAAATGCGAATAAGTTGACAACTTGTTGGATGTCTGAACTTGGTTATACAAGTTATTATGGCTTAGTTTCTCATCCCACCGTGTTGCTTGAAATCAGCATATGCCAAAACATCAATATAGTATATTCTGAAAATGGAGTGTGGAAAAGCCTAGGGCTAAGAATGGGGAGACATGCCATTATTTTATGTAGCTTTGATAGCTTTTGTCAGTGTAACTGTGTATTTTATTAAAAGAAAAACAAAACTTTAATTGGATCCAATGTGGAAAAACATAGATCTATCTGTGTGTAAAAGCTTTACTTCATCATAATGATGACTTCAATGGCCACGGGGTTTTTTCCTCACTCTTCCAGTTTGCTTTACTCCTCTAATGCATACCTACTTCTTCATCCTGTGTTAAGAACATGATATTTAATGCTGGCACAAAAATTCTTGAATCTATTTTCAGATCAGCTTCTGGTTAATGTGTTTCTGATCTTTTAAAATTGGAAATGTGTTGTTTTTCCGGTACTCCTTGAGCAGATGCATGGGGAAGTTTGCACGTATATTAGTGCTGTTTTTGAAAAATTGACTTTTTTGTACAACCATCAGCAGCATTACTTTCCTAATGTAGGTTTTTCCCGCTAGGAAGTTCTTATTGGGTTTGTACACAGAGGGAAAGGGAAAGGTATGCAACTAGTGTGGGGTTGGATTGTTTGTTCAGAACTGCATAAATCTAACCAATACCACCTCCTGGCTCTGTAAGAGGAATCCTGTTAGAATCAGACAAAGAGCATCTAGTTTAGCATCCTTTCTCCAACAGTGGATGTCCACATGGGTCTGGGTAGCCCATCAGCAGAATGTGAAGGAAACAATCCTCCCCCACTGTTGGTCCCCACCACTTGATATCCAGAGATATACTTCCTCTGAACCTAGAGGTTCCATTTAACCATTATGCTAAATGGAGTATCTAGGTTCCGAAGTCGTATACCACTGATTAACCATTTCCCCATAAATATATCCCTCTTTTTAAACCCATCTAGGTCATATCTTGTGAATGTGAATCGCATTAAGTTGATCGGTGTTGTGGCATAGTGCTTCCCCTTGTCTTGTTCTGAACCCATTACAGAGTCATCTCCTTACATGGCACACACCTTTCCTGAACTCAAGTACCACAAGAGGGGGAGAAAAATCTCTTTGATCTCAGTGCATCTATAAAGCACATTTGTCCATACATATGCATCGGTTTGCTTCCTGGATTGTTTGCGGGGGGAGGCTGTTGATTGAATATAAAGTGGACATGGAAGGAAAACCGTGGGGACTGGGGTTATGTGAGCTTGGCTAATAAAATAAAAGAGGTGTTCTAGACTAAGCAGAACACATGGGTCTCAGTCGCTGACCATTGGCTAGCATGGCCATTCCCCCATTTCTCCTTCCTCTAATTTTTTTGACAAATGAACTATTAAGCCATAACCATAAGGCTTACAAATGTGGAGCTGTTTCAAAATTTTGTTTTGTTCTGTTTTTTGTTGAACCTGAGATTCTCTCCCCCACCCCCAGGAATACCACAAACTAGGGTGGTCAACCTCGAGGTGAGGCCTGGAGATCTCCCAGAATTACAGGTGTTCAGACTACAGAGATCAGTTCCCCTGGAGAAAATGGAGGGTAGACTATATGACATTATACCCCGCTGCATGGCATTATACCCCACTGAGGCCCCTCCCCTCCTCAAATCCCACCCTCTCCAGCTCTACCCCCAAATCTCCAGGAATTTCCCAACCCAGAGTTGGCAACTCTACCCCAAACCCCATTGAACCATGAAATACAAAGAACCTTGTTCAGACTGTAGGGTTGACCTGGGTCTTTTAAAACCTTTGATTGGGTAATTGAAGAAAATGTTTTGTGTGTGAGAGAGTTTTACATAGGTGTGTCCATGTAGACTTCTTATTACAGCTCATGCACTGATGTACTTCCATGGCTTCTTTTGTTGCTTGTCTTCAACCAGGATGCAGGAAGTCAACAGATAGGCTTCTTGCTCGGAAGCTGTGGCGTTACTGTGGCCTTGACTAGCGACGCATGCCATAAAGGACTGCCTAAGAGCCCTACTGGGGAAATACCACAGTTTAAAGGTAAGCTAATCATCCCCAATCCCTGATAAGGTACCCTGGTTTCATGAGTACTGCATCGCAGTAAGTTTTACTGGCTTGCAAAGTACTGATGCTTGCCTTAATGGTTTGAGACAGGGGTGCCTGCAGGACCAGCTCCTTTTGTACTGTCCAGCCCACCGATTTAAAGTCCCCTCAAACATTACCCCTGGTGCCCCCCCATCCATGGAAGTGAGGAGGGCCGTGAGTAGAGGTGGTGCCTTTTCAGTGGTCCATGCCCCGCCTATAGAGTTCCTTCCCCCTTCAAACTCACCCGGTGCCTTCATTATTGGTGTTTAGATACCAGGCCAAAATGCTTTTGTTCTCCAAAGCTTTTAGCTGAATTCTATCTGCTGCTGCATTCTTTCCCTGATTATGTTTTTGCTTTTATATCTGTTTTCATTCTGACTTTTGTACTACTGCTTGAAAAAGCCAATGGATTTTAGTTGATCACCATGTTATTTTTGTTTATTTATTTTTTTATTTTAAATTGAGTTACTTTTTTTTTTTACATTAGCCACCTTGGGCAAATTGTGGAGACTGTAGGTGATAAGTCTTTTAACAAATAAAGGGATATCAGAATAACTGACTAAATGTGCTTAATGTGTACCAACCCCCCATTGTGTGAGTGTCGTGATTAAAATTGATTTTTAAGTACACCTGTGCAGAAATAAGGTTGGCATCCAGTCAGTTGATGGGCAGAATGTCAGCTGTGACTGTTCAGTTGGTCACCTGTCATTTGACTGCTGTCAAATATCCCATGAAGCAAAGAATGCCATTATAGAACTAGCAGCTTACCTTTCCCCCATTTCTATGTCATTCGTTCACAAGGGCAGGGGTGCTGCTTCCCTTCGTAAAGTTGCTGCTTCGGATGGAGACAAACCTGGCAGCATGGAAAAGCTTCCCCTGCTGGCCTCTTGCTGTACCTGCAGGCATTTCCAAAAATAACAGTTGAACACATGAAGCTGCCTTATACTGAATCAGTCCCTTGGTCCATCCAAGTCAGTATTGTCTACTCAGACCAGCAGCGGCTCTCCAGGGTCTCAGGCAGAGGTCTGTCACATCACCTACGTGCCTAGTCCCTTTAACTGGAGATGCTGGGGATTGAACCTGGGACCTTCTGCATGCCAAGCAGATGCTCTACCACTGAGCCACAGCCCCTCCAGTTGAATTATTTTCTGCTTAGCACAATTGGCTCTTATACTGAATTTTTTTTAAAGTAGTTGCTGCTACTTTTATTTCTATTTTAGTTTCACTAAAGTTAATTGTAGGCTAGTTTCGGTATTCTAGAATAAAAGCTATTTTGTTCATAGAAACCTTATGTTATTGTTAAATTATAACTTTTTTGAATGGTAACACAATAACTTCATTGTTTCACAGTAATGGTTAACTATATACCGCAATATTTTTCTCTAATAGAATTAATGCTATATTGTACAAATACTTGACAAGTATTTGACTGGACAAGCCTAGTAAAAATACTAGTCTATTTAAGCACCAGAAGCCCAACTAATGTTTAAAACATTACCTTTTTGTGTTTCGAAAGGCTGGCCAAAGCTGCTATGGTTTGTCACAGAATCAAAACACCTTTCGAAACCTCCTCGAGACTGGTTCCCACATATCAAAGATGCAAATAATGACACAGCTTACATTGAGGTAAGTTTACCTCTTGTCCCTCTCTCTTAGTTAATCTTCCAGTACTCTCCCTCCTTTCTTTCAGTCCCATATTCTTTTTGGGTTAAACGTGTTAAGGGCTTGCAAGAAATTTCAAATGTGGGGGAGGTAAAATCATAGAGTTGGAAGGGGCCATACAGGCCATTTAGTCCAACCCCCTGCTCAATGCAGGATCAGCCTAAAGCATCCTTGACTAAATTTTGTTAGCCTTCAGGGTGCTTCTGGACGCTTTCTCTTTTCATCCCTGACAAGTGTTCATTCAGCTGCTGCTTGAAGGCTGCCAGTGAGGGGGAGCTTACCACCTCCCTGGACATCCGATTCCTCTGCTGAACTACTCTTACTGGCAAAAAACTTTTTTCCCTAGTATCCAGCCAATACTTTTCTACCTGTATTTTATACCCATTATTGCAAGTCCTGTCCTCTGCTACCAATAGGAACAGCTGTATGGGTGATTTGGGAATTGCTCAAATAGTTACCCCTCTGGTAGGGTTGCCAACCTCCAGGTAGTAGCTGGAGATCTCCCGCTATTACAACTGATCTCCAGCCGCTAGAGGTCAGTTCACCTGGAGAAAATGGCAGCTTTGGCAACTGGACTCCATGGCATTGAAGTCCCTCCCCTCCCCAAACCCTGCCCTCCTCGGGCTCCACCCCAAAAACCTCCCACCAGTGGCAAAGAGGGACCTGGCAACCCTACCCTCTAGTATCCTATGGTCTCTTAATGGATCGAGCTCTTGTGGGGGGAGGGATTTCCCCATCTCTTCTTTGATTTCTCCCCCTTCTATCTACTGTGATGGACACATCAGCCCTCTTCATACCTGCCTTTGTACCCTGGTAGTCTGACAGAGAGAGCCAACAACAGCCCATCTGGACCCTTGGAACCTTTGGCGGGAAAGAGGAAAGGAAAAGATGAGGAGAAAAAGGAGCCATTTAACTGCTGTTTGAGTTAGAGAGGGTTTAGAGGTTCCTTAGGTAGATCAGGGATCTTGCTCAGCCTCCAGTCACTTCAGACTGAAGTGGGCGGCCTAGTGTGGACACCTAGTTTGGCGCAAACTGGTTACTGGTTCTTATTTGTAATCTTTCAGGGTTATCCTTTCCTTTTATCCCTTAGAAGCTCCTTGATCAATTGATCTTGAGCAGCGTATACCTAGTGTTGGAGGGATATAAGGACTGAAACAAATCTTGCCACTGACAATGTAGCCTTGGGGTCCCTATCGCTTAGTAAAAAAGGCATTATGTCTGTCACAGAGGCATTGGATTTGTATATTAAAAGGGGGGAAATATAATGCTATCGAAGTTCCTCGTAAAAGCGGCATTCCAAAAGGGCATGGGCTAATGACTCAATAGAGCCAGAGGAGCAAGGGCAGATCCTGTCTGAGTATGGTATGTTCAGAATTCTGCCCTGCATTACCATAGAAGGGTTAACATTCAATCTAGCCAAGCAAAAAGCTCTACAGAGACGAGGAGTTGTCAGATAATATGTATAGGCAGGCAGACCACGTGGAGGGGGTATTTCAGGGTTATATGGGGCAAGCAGGCGTCCGCAGTTTAAAAAGCCCTATTGATGGATTTTTTCCCCATCCTGTGGAAGTAACAAGTTTTAAAGTCCAAAGTAATCTGCAGTTACTGGTGCTCTCTCCTCTCTGACTATAGATATATATGTATGTTTCTTCTATGAAGAAACCGTATCTCCGTATCCCAATTTTTCTCTTACATTTGTATAAAGTTGGTCCTGAACATCCATGGTTTACTTTCCCTGTCACTGTAAAATAAACCTTTCTCTTGTGTTCACTCTCTGTTCTCCTCCTTGATATTAAGGGCAGAAAAAGTTGTAACTGAGGGGAGAGGGTGCCTCAGCAACACCATCATGATTTACTTCAGCGGTGGCTAGCTGTAAATAGTGCCAGGCCACTAGCAGGCCATTAAGTAAATATTCCTTGGCCTCTTCAACAGCAGTGCTTGGTGGTGTAATGGGGAAATGTGGTGTGGGCAGTAGATTTTGGTTAATCCCAGAACCATGCTACCATAATGAGGACAGCGGCACAGGGCTCAGTGGGGGTTTTCCCACAAAAATATTTTTAGTGCCTGTTCATGCCGCCTCAGCAAGTCAACTGACACTCAACATTCCTTGCCTCCTGGAACATGCTTGGTCCTCATCAGGCTATTGGTATGCATGTCTTGCCTTCAGTGGCCTGTTCTGCTTTTGTGATTGGCAAAGACTCCCCCCTTTACTGTTAGATATAGTTAGCTAAGAGAAGTCTGTCCAATGCACTTGCTGATTGAACACTGTGTTCAAGTTACTCTTAACCTGAAATGTTTGCGAAGAAGGTCTTAGTTTCTTCCAGCTTTCTTGTTTTTAAAGTTGCATGTGTGTGTGTGTGTGTGTGTGTAATAAATTATAAGAGAATGATCAATTGATGCCAGAGACTTGACCATGAGAGCTAATTTTCAAAGTACTACCTTGTGGATGCTCAAATGTTGTGCTTGTTTATACTTGCAGGTTAGCTATAAGTGAGCTGAATGTGAACGTGATGGTGGAAATAATGGTCCTGGGCAGAGTGAAGTGTGTGCAGAATAGACATGTGATCATGGTCCATGGTTCCCTGGTCAGGCTTATAGATTTGGGATGCTCCCAGATCCTCTGCAACCTCATATTTGTGTAAAGTGTTGCCAAGTTGCAGCCGACTTATGGCAACCTAGTAGGGTTTTCAAGGCAAGAGACTAACAGAGGTGGTTTGCCATTGCCTTCCTCTGTGTAACAACCCTGGTATTCCTTGGTGATCTCCCATCTAAGTACTAACCAGGGCTGACTCTGCTTAGCTTCTGATATCTGATGAGATCAGGCTATCCTAGGCCATCCATTTCAGGGCAACCTCATATATAACCTCTAAATATAATAAAAATAGCAGCAAATAAAATATTCATAACATTCTTCAGTGTAGATTAGCAAACATTTTAACTGGTCTGTCAAAGGTAGCAATAATTGATTAGTACCCAATGTATTATTTATATCATAGAGTTTCAGTATTTTAGATAAATTCTATGAAGATTAAAAGTCTATCTATCTCATTCTGTTTTTCTATGTTATATAAATTTCAGGCTTTTGGTTCACATTTTTTATTTCTCATTAACTATAAATATGTGGCAACTCTATCATTTTTCTGCTGTTACTGGGCATTTCAATTTTCAACATGAAATACAGAGGAACTTGCTGGTTTTTCTGATCCACCATCTTTCAGAGGCTTAAGAAGCAAGTGTAAAATTATCACATCTTACGTAAAATATATTAAGCTCAGAAATGCTTTGTACTAGCATAAACCAAGTTGCCAATAGTGTTGTCCATGAAAGTATACGTGAAGGGCTTTTGAAACAGTTATGGATTGTCATTCCACCTGGCCTTTAACCATGGTAGGTGCTAACCTGGTTCTCTCTTAACCAGGGTTTGCCAAGATCTTCCCTATTAATGCATGCATCCAGGTGGTAAATAGTAATAACACAATAGTTATAGCATTAAGAGGCTGTAAAAAGCCCCAGGGTAATGCACTGACCAGTTAAACTCTCAGATTCATTCCCTGCATGACAGCTAGATTGATTGACAGGGAAGATTTTTTTCCCAAGGCTCATGCCGGTCAGCTAAGGTACTGAAGTCTCACAATGCCAGACTATAAGGGATATGTAGCAAATTAGCTGAATATGTACATACATAAGCTGGTAGAAGAAGCTTGAACCTAGATGGTTGAATAATGTATGACCTTAGCCAACAGCTGCAATAAGCTGAGTGCCGGGAAAGACTCTTTGACCCTTCCAATTGTGAAGATCAACTTTGGCCAAGCTCTTCCCTTTTATTATGCATTTCAGCCACTTGTTCTCTGCATTAGCCAAGATACCGGTAATGGCATTGAGCAGCTAACATTTAAAATACTGGCTCTTTCAGATGATCAAACTAACCATGGTTGAAGAATGAAGCTCTTGGGCTTGTGAGCTTCCACCCTTCTCCCTCATGCATAGGGTTGCCTACCTCCAGATACTAGCTGGAGATCTCCTGCTATTACAACTGATCTCCAGCTTATAGAGATCAGTTCTCCTGGAGAAAATGACCGCTTTGGCAATGGACTCTATGGCATTGAAGTCCCTCCCCTCCCCAAACCCCACCCTCCTCAGGCTCCGCCCCAAAAACCTCCCACTGGTGGCGAAGGGGGACCTGGCAACCCTACTCATGCACCATGCCAAGACTGAAGAATTCCTGGTTTTGAACTCCCTGTAGTTTGTTATAAGGTCAGAATAGGTGCTCTAACAAACCATTACTAGTTTCTTGCCTGCAAACTAGGATTCTAAACTAGGATTGAAGCAGGATTTAGAGTCCTGTTTGTAACGATCCACAATTTGTTCAAGTGCCCAATTCAAACAAGCATGAGGACTTCTGAGCCTTAGTTCTCATGCTATGGTGTGTTCAGATTTCATGGAACATGTGAGTGCAGCTGCAGAAATGTTGCCCTCCCAAGTGTAAAAAGTCATACTTCTGAGTTTCTGCTGGTATATTGGGGGATGGTTGAGGTTCACAGTGAGAAGGATATCTTTGGGATCTAGGTCGGGAAAGAGCCCTCAGACTCCTACCTGTATTCCTCTAGCTTCTTCAGGTGTTGGCAGTTTTTGTGATTTCTTGAGTCTTGAAGTGAGAAATTCTTTTGCAGTATAAAACCTGTAAAGATGGAAGTGTTCTTGGGGTGACGGTGACAAGAATTGCGCTGCTTACCCATTGTCAAGCCCTTACTCAGGCCTGTGGATACACAGAAGGTATTTCAACATTTTAAAACTATTTCTAAAACAATTTAAGATTCCAGGATGTATTCTGCAAATCACAGTTTTATTTTAGGTATTGTTTTATATGTGGCTTTATTTTTCCAGATTATATTCTTTTTGTATTCAGTATTTAAACAAATACACTCTATTTTTAAATTGTTATAATGCATATGAAAGTAAGGTTGAGCTGGCTTTATCGACATCTATGCCAGTTGTGGCATACCTTGGGATAGGGAGAGCCAGCGTGGTATAGTGGTTAAGAGCGGTGGTTTGGAGCGGTGGAGTCTGATCTGGTGAACTGGACTTGTTTCCCCACTCCTGCACACAAAGCCAGCTGGGTGACCTTGGGTGAGTCACACTCTCTCAGCCTCACCTACCTCACAGGGTGTCTGTTGTGGGGAAGGGAAGGTGATTGTAAGCCCGTTTGAGTCTTTCTTAAGTGGTAGAGAAAGTCGGCATATAAAAACCCATTCTCCTCCTCCTCCTTCTTCTTCTAGTTCTCCCACTCATCTGTTGGTTACTTTTTTCAGCATAAAAATGTATTTAAATCACTCCTTTAAAGTAATATTTTTCTTCAGGATGTCGTTATGTGCTCAGCAACTAACTTTTTTTTATTTTTGTTGCATAGCTGAAACCATTGTGAATGTATTAGATTTCAAGAAAGATGTAGGTTTGTGGCATGGGATTCTTACGGTAAGTGTGTGCTGTTAAGCAATTCTTGTTCAAAAATCAATTTGTGCTTTCATTATGGCTATCAGAAGTCAGAATACTCTAGACATCAATCCTGACCCTAAATGAAGGATTGACTTTAACTACAAAGTTACAAAGAGTTTAGTCTTGCTTTAAAGGCTGCGAGGAGACGGTGTGACTAAAGTAGTGCATGAACTCAAGTAGCGCGCCAAATTTCATGGAAGTGCTCCAGAAGCATCAGCGAAGCAGTAGAAGATGATGATGGCAGAAGCACAATGCTTGGAGTTTCTCAAACCCGTTATTCTGTTGCCATTTTGGTGTCATTTTCAGAGCCCAATGTCTGTATTTTTAGCCCACTCAGCCATTGAGTCACTTCTTTCTGTATTGGCTAGTTTCCAGGCCTGTCACGTAAGAGGATATTTCATCTTTAAATAGTACACCATTAGCTTATTTTGTACATTCTTCTTTGCATGTACTATTTCAAGCCTCTCAGATGACCTTTTTAGGTTATTGGATTTTTTTGCTTTTGATATCTAAAAATAGATACTATTGTACCTTGTTTAAGAAGGATTAATTCTTTCCTTTGGAGCTCCACCTTGAGTTAGCTGATAAATTTAGCCCTCTGGGTTTCCTAGCTGCTTAAAACCTCTGCCTTGTCCTTGGTGAAAAAGGCATCTTACCCATGTTGTTCCGGTGACCACGGCTGACCTTTAAATTCCTGTTCGAAGTGATGCGCAGTGATGTAAGCATAATATGTGTCACTTAATTACATAAAAGTTGACTCGTATTGTTTATCTAATTCACTTGCCTGCCTTCTTCCATTCTGGAATTCGAGGTGGTGTACATAGGAATTTGAGGGAGTCTTCATGCAGGCACCAGCCAGACCAAGGGTGCCTTAGCTTCAGCAGTTCTGTCCCATCATGTGCCTTTCAGCCACACTCTAGGACTTGCACGTGTATGTGTAAATGGGGTCTATTTGGAATAATTGTGTTTGATGAGATGAAAAGGGAGCATGCATGCTCTGCGGTCTGTAATGGCTCGTTCACATGTGCAAGCTACCACCTGATACATATTCCTTTCTAGGTGACTTCTGCATGTTCTGCATAGAACTGAATTGCTATCAGAATTGCTACATCTCAGCCATTCTATAGAAGAGTCAGAAAATAAGATCTTCTTTTGCAATGTTCTTTATCATCATCTGTGGCTTTTGATGAATACCTGATGCATTTTTTGAAAAAAAGAATTGCTTATTTGGACTAGCAAAATAGTTGCTATATTGTTGATGCCTACTTTTCTTTCATTGGATTTCAGAGTGTTATGAACATGATGCATGTTATAAGCATCCCATATTCTTTAATGAAGGTAAATCCGCTTTCTTGGATACAGAAAGTCTGCCAGTATAAAGGTAAGGGTTATAAAGATGCATGTGGGGGAGCATGGTTCTTGTTCTGGGAGCCAGTGTGGGTGTATATATACACAATCCAGCTTAAGTCTTCTTGAGTAAAGTGGGCTAAAATGCGTACATAGGAGCATATTTTTACAAAGATATAAGGAGTTATGATAATTGTGATGGTAAGATCCAGAAGCCTGCTCCACCTATCTGCAGTCTTTGGTTGTGTGGTCCATAAAACATGGAAGCCCATATTCAGGCTCCAGTTTGCCTCCAGGTGGGACCTGGGGATCCCTTGGAACTACAGCTCATTTCCAGATTACAAAGATCAGTTCCCCTGGAGAAAATGGATGCTTTGGAGGTAGGGTTGCCAGGTCCCTCTTCATTACTGGCGGGAGGTTTTTGGGGCGGAGCCTGAGGAGGGTGGGGTTTGGGGAGGGGAGGGACTTCAATGCCATAGAGTCCAATTGCCACCAGCAGCCATTTTCTCCAGGTGAACTGATCTCTATTGGCTGGAGATCAGTTGTAATAGCAGGAGATCTCTAGCTAGTACCTGGAGGTTGGCAACCCTATTTGAAGGGTGGCCTCTATGATGTACCCCACTGTGGTCTCTGTCCTCCCCAGGCTCCACCCCCAAATCTCCAGGAGGTTTCCAACCTGGGGCTGGCAACCCTAGATAGAGATTAAATAGTAAATTCGTATTGGGGGTGGGGTGGGGGATCCCGGCACCTCTGCCCCCCTTTAATTATGATGCAATTCACAGCATGCCCAAGCATTTCCAAATTAATTTTAACTTTATTCGCCCGCGTTTTAACAATATCTCCCCCTGCTTCCTTCCCCATTTTCTCTCCCTAGCAAAAGTTGCTTGTGTAAAATCTAGGGACATGCACTGGGCATTAGTAGCACATCGAGACCAACGGGACATCAACCTGTCATCGCTCCGTATGCTAATAGTTGCTGATGGCGCCAATCCATGTAAGTGATGGCTGTGGAGTGAAGCAGTGGGGAAAGGGCACATCCCAGCATGCTCTGCTCTTTGGCATCTCCATGAATATCCATGGCGGAAGCCACAAAATAAGATTGCGTGACTGGAGTGCTTTGTGGGGGGCATCTGAAGATACTTATTCCGTGTGTGTGTGTGTGTGTGTGTGTAAAACTATTAATTCTGCCCCAAATGGCAGAAAGTGAAGTTTACTGACCATTTTCAGAAACCGATCGTTTGGGATTTTATTTAACATGTTTCTCTTTAGCAAATCCTGAAGCAAACTTGATGTTCCATGTAATGCAAGTTGCAGTTAATCCAATTATATATGACATGACAAGCTGTTACGTAAAGGCTGAATCAGATTTATCCTTAAGCAGTGGGAAAAGAACAGGAAGGTTTGGTTCTTGGCAAAACATTTCAAATGCAGGGGTAGCTTTTACTTTTTTCATATTCAGTGACACAAACGGAAATGGAATACACATGTAGGCCCCGTCATGTGTGACCCAAATGCAGGAGCGGTCGGCAGAAGTGAATTAGGCACACAGCCAACTTCCTTTTCTGGCTTTAATTTTCAGACTTTAAAAAAAACAACAACAGGCAAGTACCTAACTGTATACACACACATCACATACTGACTTCATGGGGCAAAACTGTGTTTTGCATTCCAGTATTCAGCCACAGAAAAAGTACGGAGCAACTATTAGAAGCAAAAAGGAAATAGCTGACATTTCCCTCTCAACAGTGCATAAAAATCCATGTGGATTATTTCCCCCCCTCCAGTTTTCTTTCAAGATATCCAGTGCAGTTCTTCTGCTAATCTTTTCTAATATGCTATGAATTGCTAGAATAAATTTCTGGGGCTTGTGGCTTTTTATTATATTAAAAATCACTGTGTGTTCTTCCCTCCAGAGTGTTCTTCCCTCTTTTATGTTTTAGGCAAGAAAACTCTAAATTTATCATGGCAGGAAATGAAAGAACTGCTTTAGTTCTGCCCAGTATTTTGGGGGTTTTGCGCGTATTTTTTTATCAAGGCATATTACAGATGGTGCTTCGAAGACCTGTCCATTTCAAAAGCAGTTCTTAAGAAGAAGAGACTGCTATCTAGGAGCACTGGGCAGGAGGAACTAGTTGGGTAGTTGTTTGGATCCTATTTGTTGAATTTATGCCCCACGCTTTTACCAATGACCCACCCTAACCCAACCGGCTACGAATTGTAGCTGAGTTACTTCTTTTTCCGTGGCGTCTAGATTCTTTTGAAACTTCTTATTTGTTTGGAAATCCTCTTAAGTTAGAGAAACAGTGCTTCATCACACACAATTTATATTGGCATCAGATTTCGTTTGTTCTAATTCTAGGGTCTATTTCGTCTTGTGATGCATTTCTCAATGTCTTCCAAAGCAAAGGCCTGAGGCAAGAGGTCATCTGTCCTTGTGCTAGTTCGCCAGAGGCCCTCACCGTGGCTATTAGAAGGTACTGTATTTAAATTTTTAAATGATTAGTGGAGGAGGAGGTCTCAGTGCCCGTGGAAGTCATAGGGTTGCCAACCACCAGGTACTAGCTGGAGATCTCTGCTATTACAACTGATCTCCAGCTGATAGAGATCAGTTCACCTGGAGAAAATGGCCACTTTGGCGATTGAACTCTATGGCATTGAAGACCCTCCCCTCCCCAAACCCCGCCCTCCTCAGGCTCTGCCTCCAAAACCTCCCGCCAGTTGCAAAGAGGAACCTGGCAACCCTAGGAAGTCAGAAGAGCTCCCACACTTTATTTATTTAAACCATTTCTGCGCCCACTTTTCCACCCAATTACAGGTCCCCAAGATGCCATAAGTTAAAATAAAACATTAAAACATTTCAAAACATTAACAAGAATTTAAAATACAAATATATGTAAAATATTTAAAACATGATATAAACAGATAAAGGGAGCATGTAAGCACAGTAGGGTTGCTAACCTCCAGGTACTAGCTGGAGATCTCCAGCTATTACAACTGATCTCCAGCCAGTAGAGATCAATTCACTTGGAGAAAATGGCCACTTTGGCAATTGGACTCCATGGCATTGAAGTCCCTCCCCTCCCCAAATCCCGCCCTCCTCAGTCTCCGCCCCAAAAATCTCCCACTGGTGGCGAAGAGGGACTTGGCAACTCTAACAGACAGGGAGGCTGGCCGGTAAGAGTTAATGAGGGGATGAAAAGCTTATGCTGCCTGTTTCCACACATTAAGCCTCTATTAAAGGTAGAGGGTATTTTTCTCCAGGCCTGTTGGCAACCCTAGAGGAAACTTTCAGTCTCATATCTTTGGATAAGAGAGCTTGTAATAGCCTCTTCATTTTCCTCTTTTTAATTAATCAAAGATTCTGGTACCTTGTTTTATCACTTTTCATCTAGGCATAATAAATCTTCATCAAATTAAATTTTCCTTATCTAATTTTTTTTCTCTTTTGAAAGCTTAAATGTTCTTTTAAAGACCAAAAACCTGATGATAGGCTACAAGCAAGGCTAGGACTAGGGAGACGCGGGTTCAACTCTCTGTTCCGCCATGAAGCTTTTTGGCTTACCTTGTGCCAGTCTCTCTCTCTCTCTCTCTCTCTCTCTCCCCACCCTCCACTAACTTACTACACAGGATTGCATGGGGGAGGGCAGAGGATCAATGATCCTTCCCATGATCTCCTTAGCGGATAAGATAGCAATGGATAAAGGGTCTTGATTCTTTCTGTTTCGAGTGTGTGTGGTGCTTCCCAGGTGATCGCCTGAGTAGGAAACACAGTATATCTGGGAAAGCAGAATGTCAGAGAAGAAGGATGCTGATCACTAGCGTGATTGAGCTTTCCTCCTGAGTAATGGGAATCCTACTTCATTACAGCTGCCTGTGTATTGACCGCCCATTTGTTGTGCCTTAATGCACATTCTAACCAGCTCACTGCCAGTGTTTTTGGCCCGTTTTTGCCTCCCCCTATTGCTAGTGCCCTTTTAGGAGAAAGAAAGCATCTGTAGTATCTTTTTCTTAAAATTAAACATTTATGGTGCTTGTCATTACACTCTGTTTTTAACATGGTTCGCTAATACCCATCTTGTGTTTCCTGGCAGAGTGTTTAGAGACTAATCCTAAGTAAGTTGGGAGCCAGCGTGGTGTAGTGGTTAAGAGCGGTGGTTTGGAACGGTGGAGTCTGATCTGGAGAACTGTATTTGATTCCCCTCTCCTCCACATGAGCTGCGGATGCTAATCTGGTGAACTGGATTTGTTTCCCCACTCCTACACACGAAGCCAGCTGGGTGACCTTGGGCCAGTCACGCTCTCTCAGCCCCACCTACCTCACAGGGTGTGTTGTGGTGAGGGGAAGGGAAGGTGATTGTAAGCTGGTTTGAGTCTCCCTTAAGTGGTAGAGAAAGTTGGCATATAAAAACCAACTCTTCTTCTTCTTCTTCAAGTTTACTTTTTGAGGAAACTTGTGCCCTTAAGTTTGTAGCATCACTTTTAAGAAACCATACTGGTTACCACTTGTTAAGAAAGGTTGTGAAATGCATCCTAGAGCCACCCATTAATTGGGAATACGTCCCAAGCCCAGCCTGTGTTGCTTGGCAATGTCACCTGTAACCAGTATTAGCATTGTGTTGAAAAAGCCAGGCCGCTAAAACATCAGCCAGATGCATTTGTCTCTCTCTCTCTTTCGCTCGTTAGCTTGAAGTTAAGGGTGAAGTGCTGTGTAGGTATGCTCATTATGAGCATTTGTTTTTGAAACAAAGTGGAGAATCAAACGCTTACTGAGCGGTGTTCATGTTACCATGGCAAAAAGTTCTAAAACAGCAAAGAAGCAGTTGCTATTCATTCAATAGCATGGAGGGGGTTGGATTATTTTTAATTATTATTATGTTCTAATCTAAAAGTCATTCTGATCTGGATGGCCTAGGCTAGCCTGATGTCGTCAGATCTTAAAAGCTAAGCAGGACCAGTGCTGGTTAGTACTTGGATGGGAGATTACAAAGGAAGTCCAGGGTTACTATGCAGAGACAGGCAATGGCAAACCAGTTCTCTATAGACTTACTTTAATGAAACTACTCATTCAACCCAATAGCCTTGAACAGTACCACAGTGATAAAGTTGAAAACAATCTGAATAGCCCGATTCCAGACTTGGACTCGTTTATTTATTCATATTATTATATCTTGCTATAACTTGCCCTGAAAACCCTGTGGGGTCAGCTACGACTTGACGGCACTTTACACACTATCTAAAGGTTGTGCTGCCCTTGAGAGGAAAGGTGAGAGGTAAATGGAGAGATGAAGATCCTCCAATATTTTAACTCTGCTCTAGCTTCTATCCTATTTGGTGCCATCATTTTATAAGGCGATCTTTTCCCACAGCCCAAAGAAGATTATTATAAATACAACAATAAAATTCAGCAAACTGAAAGAGAGTACTGCCGGTCAGTTAGAAATGTCACAGCTCCATTAAAACACTCCCAAACTCTCCTTCAAAAGAGTGGGGCCAATAGGGAGCATTGAAAACTGAGCAAAACCCTCTCTGCATATTCCCACTCTAGGTCTGTCTATTCCTCATGCTAGAACAGAGGTTTCCAAACTTTTTGAGTCATGGAACACTTTTCAGGAGAGAAATTCGTCATAGAGAAATAATTTTCACCTAGCACCAATATACTAAACCGAATGACAGTAGTATTTTTCTTTCCAATCGCTTCGTGGAGCACTAGGAGATGTTTCGCAGAGCACCAAGTGCTCCACGGAGCACAGTTTGGGAACCTCTGTGCTAGAACATAACACCAAAGCGTGGCATTGTCAGGAATTGCTTTTTTTAACGTAAAGAGCTGCCCATTCATGTGCAAATTGAATTCTTGCAGGCCGACAGATGATAGCAATCAGCCCCCAGGCAGAGGAGTGCTGTCCATGCATGGTCTTACGTATGGAGTCATTAGAGTTGATTCTGAAGAGAAGCTTTCTGTCCTAACGGTGCAAGATGTCGGCTTAGTGATGCCAGGAGGTAAGACTCTCTTTCCCACATTTCTCTGGAATATATCAAATCATTCTTCTGTTCATCTCAGTTCTAAACCCAGGCCAGATACATGCAGCAAAGATAACAAGTTATAAATTAATGGTTGTTGTTTCCTCCTAAGGAACCTTTGAGAGGCTCGTTTTGATACGGTAGCTAGGGTACTGAGTTTGGATGTGTAAATACCCGGGTTCAAGTTCCCACTAAGTTATGAGGCTCATTGGGTGCTCTTGGATTGGTGTGTTTTACAAAGCAGCCTGTATTTGTGAACTGAAATATTTCTCTTGGCAGAGGAGCAGAATACAAATAAATGTGTTTGGTTAAGCCCATATCTGATATATCTGTAACTAGAGCTGAGATCCTCAGATGTTCTGTTTGGGGTGTCTCCTGCAGAGATTCCACTTAAGTAAAGATGAGTTGCATGAGAGCTGAGCTCCCATTCATTTTGTTGCCATGTGCTCATGCACAAACCTTTCCTAGTGGGCTGTTCCCAGGACTCACAATTTTCTGAATCTATTGTCAGCACCTTTCTGATCAGTTTTTCCCCCCTTTTGAGACCAGGAGGGCATCTTGGCACCTTTGCGTACTCCTCTTCCCATCATCCTAGGAGGCAGGAACTAGATTGCTGTTTCCACCCCCGATGGGGGGGGGCGTGCCCGCCCTCTTCAGTTCGTTTCTTGCCTCCTCAGGAAGTGCACGGATTCTTTGAGCTCCATGGGCCACCAATTCTTACAGAGGGGCTAGATTGCAAGATCTTTCTTTTTCATCTGCCTAAACTTCCTTGTTAAAGTCTTCCCCACTGTCCTGGCCTTACAGCAAAAATAAAAATAAAAAGGCTGTTTGTGTCTTCAATCTGTCTCCCCTTTCCTCCTCCTCCACCCCTAATTAGCAGATCGTTAGCTGCTGAAGTTGCATCTTCAGAAGGAGAGGTGGAGATTATTCTGCCTGGCCAGGATAGTGGGAGGGCCCGGCAAAATATTTCCTCCAAGGTCCTGTTGCTACCATCCCTCAGTTGAACACACATAAACAATTATTTTAAAATGCTAATGTTCTCGGCAGGCTGTGATAACTTTCAGACTGGTACCTGAGTCTGAACTTCCAAACGTGACACGAAACTTAAATTCCTTTTGTGCCAAGCCAAGTTTCCCCTCCAAAAAGCCTGTAATAAATAATAGAAAAAGGCAAGGCGGGGGAGATTTATTTGTAAGCCTTATTTTGTAACAATGCTAAGTTAATGGTTTCTTCCAAATATTGTGTTTCCTAAAAAGACAGCACCCTCCCAAGTGCATCTGCCTACATATGATTGTGCAGCCCTGCCTAATAGGATGCAGTGCTGGGTACTTGAGCCTCTTTCTCAGGGGATGGAAATGAACATAAAACGAGTGTGCTTTGCACTTATAAAGGCATTCTGCTCTGTTTCCCTTCTTCCTCCGCCACACTGGCTCCTTTCCCACTGCTAAACATATGCTTGTCGCAGGATTTACTGCAGTTGCAATCCATCACGAGTCATATATGGGCTTCTATTTTATGCCCAAGATTGGAAGCAGCAGAAGCTTTAAGAGGCACTTTTAGCATGGTGGAATAAAGAGTACAGCCTAGTTCTGGAATGCGTCTCCTCATTCTCTGACAATACTGTATCTTTAAAAAAAACAAAAAAAAAAACCCCAAACACAATGGGTGTGTTAAAATCTACTGCCTTTCTTCTTCTTCATGGCGGTTAACATCTGGATGACACTGGTGGAATGTCTTTCTGTCCCCAAATAAATAACATTAAGCTTCTTCTGGATGACACAGGTAGAATGTCTTTCCGTCCCCACATAAATATCATTAAGCTGCTTCTCACTCAAAAAGAAAAGTACTTTCTTGGGAAGAGGGGTGTTGTCAAGGTAACTAGGATGAGGTAACCGTTTCTGATGACCTTTCTAAAAGCAGAGTAGAAATTGTGAAGACGCTCGCTAGCCCAAAGCATCTTTTGCTACGGCAACTTCAAAGGTGGAAGGAAGACATGAGCTATCAAATCGTCATGTGCGTAATACAAGGCCAGATTTTTTAATACATAGTATAATTACTTATTAATTAATGCAAATTGCCTGAGATTACTTTTATCCGCAACTTACACACTGTTTTGTAAAACTTGCAAGCTGTGTATTCCATATAAAATTACCTTGCTTTTCTCTTAATAGCCATAATGTGTGCAGTGAAGCCAGACGGGGTCCCCCAGCTCTGCCGAACAGACGAAGTAGGTGAACTCTGTGTGTGTGCCATGGCGACGGGAACATCCTATTATGGACTCTCTGGGATGACAAAAAACACGTTTGAGGTGAGTCAGGGCTAAAGGAGCGTTCCCTCCTGAGCATTCCAAGTTTCTCAGAGAGCTTTTGGATGATGCCAGTGAAGCTAATGGTTCCATTAGGGTCTGTCCATCTTTGTTTTGTGTTGGATGGCAGCTGTAACGACTCTCACCGTAGCGAGACTTCTGTTAAAAATAAAACACTATACCAACTGTGAAATGCCTAAATATCTCCTGTTTGGAAAGTGTTTATTGGGGAGAAGAGGGGAGGGGAGGGGCTGTAGCTCCTTGGCACACAGGTTTAATTCCTGCCATCTGCAGATAAAAGGACTAGGCAAATAAGTGATGTGGAAGACCTCTGCGTGAGACCCTGGAGAGCCGCTGCTGGTCTGAGTAGACAATACTGACTTTGATGGACCAAGGGTCTGATTCAGTATAAGGCATGTTCATGTGTGTGTTCAAGTGATAAAGGGAGGTCACCATAGTTTAAGCCTGTACTTTTAAAGAGTATTTGCATATCTGTATATAGGGATGCTAGCTCTGGATTGGGAAATGCCTGGAGATTTTGGGGGTGGAGCCTGAAGAGGGTGGGGTTTGGGGGGGAATTCAGTGAGGTATAATCCCATAGAGTCCAATTGCCAAAGTGACCATTTTCTCCAGGTGAACTGAACTCTATCGCCTGGAGATCAGTTGTAATAGCGGGAGATGACCAGCCACCACCTGGAGGTTGGCAACCCTATCTGTATATGATTTCAAGCTGAGGCGCAATACGGACATTATATGCCGGTTGTGGCATTGGCCACTATTGGGCTGAAAACTGATGATGTGGTTTTGCCGATGGAACCAAGCAGGTTGGATCTGGTAGGTTGCCCAGATGGGAAGCTGCTTGGGAACCGTGTGATCTCCGCACCTTGGAGATGCAGCAGCACAAAAGTTAGATTTAAAAAAATACTAGAGCACAAGAGTGTATGTGCGCACCATTCGTTATGGTTTCATTAATGCAGGGGTGCACATTCTGAAACAGGTACAAAGGCCAGAATCCACCTTGATTGGCCACACTGTGAAAGCGTGACATCACTGGGCCCTCTATATCATCACCTTCATCATTTTGTCTTTCTCCGTAAGTCTCAAGGTTCAGTCAGTCATTTATTGATAACGGCACATATCCAGACAGATACAGTAAACATTAAAACCAGGAATTCCAAGTATAAAATAAACTGGAGTCTACATAAAATCCTAAGAGGACACTACTATATACATAGATAATAAGGCAGGTCATCCCAACAATTTGTGCCTAATTTTGGACACAGCGGCACAAAATTCAGTGGTGTCAACAGAAACCCTTGGTTTTCATCTGAGAGCGACTGCCTCGCCCTCTCCAACATCCGAGTTATCTAAGAGCCTGTTAGTCCAAGGCTGAATAAATTTGTCATGAATCTCTTCATAGTAAGGGCAGCAGATGAGAATATGCTCCATGGTTTTTACGTCCCCTATACCACACGGGCATAATCTCTCTGAGATGGGGATTTTTTTATATCTACCCTCTAGGAGTGCTGAGGGGAAGGCAGAGCATCTGGCTCTGATTCTGTTCTGAAATCATCTGCATCTCTGATAGAGCAAGAAACTCCAGCACAGTGTTGCTGCAGCTCTGAAGTCCAACACTCCCCTGTCCTGTCCGTCTTGCAGGTGTTCCCTATGACCAGTTCAGGTGCGCCGATAAGCGAATATCCTTTTATAAGAACCGGATTGCTGGGATTTATCGGCCCGGGTGGACTGGTTTTTGTCGTCGGCAAAATGGATGGCTTGATGGTTGTCAGCGGACGGCGGCACAACGCAGACGACATCGTGGCGACAGCGTTGGCTGTGGAACCCATGAAGTTTGTTTATAGGGGAAGGTATGCTTCACTTTGGTCCCTCCTCCCCTTTAAATAGGATTCTGAAATAGTCACTGCCCGTGCTCAGAGCAGATTTTTAGATGCTGTGAGCTGTGAGACTATGTTGTTGCATTAACAGTGTTCTAGGATGCTTTCCCATAACTTCTTGTTGAATAATAAAGCAACGCCCTCATTCTCCACAGTACAAGCTTTTGTTTTCGACTACATTTATTTACCAGAAAGAAGCCACTATGAAAACAAAATAAAATGGAGACAAATCAAACCGTGTGGGCTACCGCTGGTCCCGCAAAATTTGGGACAGCATTTGCTTTTGGCTGTTATATAGCTCTAAGCCTTGTTTATTTATTTATTTTTCTGCATCTTTTGGTAAATACACTCCAGGCATGCTTGGAGACCGAAGCCTTCTGCAAGGGCTGTGCAGTTCTCTTTGGAGAGCTGAAAAGCTAGCTTTTATAATAGCTGTTTCCCCAGCAGTGCTCTATTTTAAACTTTCGTAGGTGTTTTGATGCAGCTGTCTCTTTCTAGAAGAAACAAGAGCTGGCGTCCCAGTCTTCTCAATTGCATAACTAATGAGGAGTGAGTCACAAACCTGATGAAATGCAGATTGCTCTACACTCCATGCTGGCTGCTAGATGGTGACTGTTTTGGTTTTCCACATTCCACAGAATAGCAGTGTTTTCGGTGAGCGTCCTTCACGATGAGAGGATAGTTATTGTTGCCGAGCAAAGACCGGACTCCACGGAGGAAGATAGCTTTCAGTGGATGAGCAGAGTGCTACAGGTACGGTCGCTAAACTTGCAATCAGCAGCATCGGATTAAAAGTTCAGAGCCATACGTGACGCAACATATTCTCACCTTCCCCAGATGCATAAGCTAAATTGTTTAGTCTGCTGGCATTCATATATATATGAATATAAACTACACAGTCTGTCTCACCGCTGCCAAATTCACCCTGCTTTGCTCCCCTCTGAATCTCAATGTCAGGGAAATCTCAATGCCAAGGAAAAAAAACTTGTCACAAGCAGTCGTGAACATGCACAGAAAATGGCATCTTTCGGGCATAGGGTTGCCAAGTCCCTCTTCACCACCGGCAGGAGTTTTTGGGGCAGAGCCTGAGAGTGGGTTTTGGGGAGGGGCTTCAATGCCATAGAGTCCAATTGCCAAAGCGGCCATTTTATCCAGGTGAACTGATCTCGTAGATTAGTTATAATAGCAAGAGATCTCCAGCTGGTACGTGGAGGTTGGCAACCCTATTTGGACACCATATTTCTTTTTGGTGCCTGACTAGATCACTAATTGAGTCCCAGCAGTGTTTGGAAAAAGCAGAGAGTCTGTCCACCTGGTTTGCCTCTTGTTGGTTATGTTTTCTATGTCTCATGGATTGCTTTTATAATTGCCCTTGGCAGAGGCTGTGGCTTCTGGTGGAAATACTTACTTTCCCTGAACAGTACTGAAAGAGACTGGTGGGTAGTTAAAAGGTTTTTAGAAAATAGTGCTGCTCAATGGTCAGTTATATGCCTGGGGAAAGATTAGCAGAACTTCTGCCAGACCTTATATTCGGATGTGGCCTGAACTGGCTGAGGCTGAGATTGATGAGATCTTGGGTTTCTAGTGGAAAGCTCAATGAAAACGTCGACTTGGTGCACTGAAAAAAAGCAAACTCCATGCTAGGAATTACAAGGAGTGGGACTGAAAATAAAACAGCACTTCTTGCCTCTGTCATCGATAACAGAGGCTAGCTTACATGTTTCAATTGCAAGTACAAGAGAGATTCAAGTCCTGTCACACCTTAAAGAATCTAATTGGTCTTTAAGGTGTGGCTGGACTTGAATCTTGCTGTTCTACTGCAGATCAGCAGGGCTACCTGCCTGAAACTAAGCACAAGAATGTCACTCATTTGAGGCTCTGTTCCTTTGCATGACATACCATGTAATGATGGACAGTCTATATTTTAAACATGCATGCATGTAGTGGATATCATGATGGCTTTTATTATGAGAGAACAACCAATATATTCGGCAATACTGGAAAGTTCAGAGAAGCCTAACTCATTCAGTAGGATGGACATATCATCTGCAATGGAAGATTCCCGTGTACAGTTTCCATAAAAGGGATCTGATTGGGATCCTGTAGTACAGTTGTCTTAGAATATTGTCTCCTGTCAACCCTGATAGGAGAATTCATGCGCAAATATCAAGAAGAAGAAAAGTTGGTTTTTGTACCCCGTTTTTTCTCTACCTTTCTCAAAGTGGCTTACAATCACCTTCCAGCAGATACTTTGTAAGGTAGGTGGGGCTGAGAGAGTTCTGAGAGAACTGAGACTAGCCCAAGATCACCCAGCAGGCTTCATGTGGAGGAGTGGGGAATCAGACCTGGTTCTCCAGATTAGAGTCTGCCGCTCATGTGGAGGAGTGGGGAATCAAACCTGGTTGTCCAGATTAGACTCTTAACCACCCCTCACTGGCACGCCACAAATTGGCACAATTTAAGCAGGAGCTTTTTCTTCTCTTGGCTCCTTAGCAGTTTGAAATCCACAGTGCCAAGGATAAGTCCAATAAATTTTATTGGTTTTTGAAAAGGACAAAAACATACTGTTAAATTATTAAAAGAGGCTTTCTACTGTGAATCAGAAAATCATGGTTATCTGGGTCAGTTTTTGATTAATGGTGGAATTACTTACAGTTTGAGTTTGCAGCAGGCAGGTACATGCGGTGACCAAGGAAAGAGGAATGGAGTAAGTGGTTTTATCATGGTTTTCTGTTTCTGAAGACAAACCAAATCTGCTGCTTCCAGATCACAATCTGTGTACCATTAATGATTGCATGTAACCTTACATGTAATTTTCCATTTGCAACATAAAATACCATCACATTCAGAGTGTGTTTTTGTTGGGCAGGAGGTAGCTTGGCTGTTGAAAGTCATTTAGCCAAGTATCAGATGCATAACATTCAGTGGCAAGACATTTGGTTAGTGTGGTGTAGTGGTTAAGAGCGGTGGTTTGGAGCAGTGGGCTCTGTTCTAGAGAACCGGGTTTGATTCCTCACTCCTCCACATGAGCGGCGGACACTAATCTGGTGAACTGGATTTGTTTCCCCACTCCTACACACGAAGCCAGCTGGGTAACCTTGGGCAAGTCATTCTCTCTCAGCCTCACCTACCTCACAGAGTGTCTGTTGTGGGGAGGGGAAGGGAAGGTGATTGTAAGCCGGTTTGATTCTTCCTTAAGTGGCAGAGAAAGTCGGCAGATAAAAATCAACTCTTCTTCTTCATCTTCATCCTTCCATTAATTTCCAACTTGTTTTTGAAAAACCGTTTCTAGGCTATCGACAGTATTCATCAAGTTGGGGTTTACTGCTTAGCGCTGGTGCCAGCGAACACACTCCCAAAGACTCCCCTAGGCGGAATCCACTTATCAGAAACAAAGCAGCTTTTCCTGGAAGGTGCACTGCATCCCTGCAACGTGTTGATGTGTCCACACACCTGCGTAACAAACCTGCCTAAACCAAGGCAAAAGCAACCAGGTAAGCATAGCGTCTCCACAAGGAATGTCTTGTTTAATAAGCCCCTGCTGTACATTTTTCGCTTGTTATGTGCGCAGGTACTAGGTAGAGAGAGCTTTCTTTCCAAGGAAATTATTCAGATCCCAGGGAGTTCCAGGCTGATGGAGCTGCAGTAGGTTTAACTCACCATGTAAAAAGCCCTCAGGCGCTGGTGGTTGTGAATTCTAAAGGCTCCTGTTTTAGCCAGCTGAGGAGGAAACAGAGGGAAGCTTGCCTTGATGTGAGCGCAGGAGACTTGACTGGTTAGCAGGCTTTCCCCTACTGCTGCTCCGCTCAGCTAATTTCCCCTTTTCCTCAACTGCTAAGGGAGATTAGCCAAACTTAATAACAAGGGATGATTAACCTGCTGGCTTGTGACATCTCCTCCCCAGTCACCGTGAGTTCAAAAGGAAGGACTGTCCAGCTTTCCTCTACTGACAAGGGAAAGCCTTCAGAATTCTCAGGAGTCAGAGCCTGGCTGTTTGCACAGTGAGAATAGCACTTAGCCAGGTCTAGCCTGTCTGCTGACTTTTTAAAAGTGGTGGTAGTATACAAGGAGCTAGAGGTAGTATACAAGGAGCTAGAGCTGGTGGTAATATACAAGGAGCTAGAAAAGATTCTGAAGTGTAAGGATGTGTCACTGGCCACCAAGATTAGGCTAATTTATGCCATCGTATTCCCTATTACTATGTATGGGTGTGAAAGCTGGACAATGAAGAAAGCTGACAGGAAGAAAGAAGACTGCCAAACAAACAAATCAGTGGGTTATAGATCAAATCAAGCCTGAAATGACCCTAGAAGCTAAAATGACTAAACTGAGGCTATCGTATTTTGGTCACATTATGAGAAGGCAAGAGTCACTAGAAAAGACAGTCATGCTAGGAAAAGTTGAGGGCAGCAGGAAAAGAGGAAGACCCAACAAGAGATGGATTGACTCAATAAAGGGAGCCACAGCCCTTAATTTGCAAGACCTGAGCAAGGCTTTCAAAGATCGGACATTTTGGAGGGCATTGATTCATAGGGTCGCCATGAGTCGGAAGCAACTTGATGGCACTTAACACACACACACAGTATACAAGTGTGTGTGTGAGTTTGCGCATGTAGATGTTTGCCCTCTGCTATAAAGGTAGGTATGCTGGCGAGGCTGACAATCCAAGTGAAAAAAAGTCCAAAACAGCTGGAAGCTTTATTACTTGTATGTTTCTTAAAATGTTGTGTCAGCAAAATTGAGTTTGGGTACATATGTGCTTATGTAAAGGAAGAAAGCATTAGATATTAAAAATAACGTTAACGTTAAAAATGTTAGCAATATAGAAAATAAGCTAGCAAGTAGAAAACAAAGAGGACCACATATTAAGAAGGTAGAGGTACAACATAATATACTCTCTAAGTAGGAAAGAATAATAATATGTATGTGGTAGTTTTATCAAAATTTTGTATTTCCACCCAGAACTTGTCTGTATTGTTTGCTATTTTTCTGTGTTTTTCTATTTAAAAAGATATGTGTGCTGGCTTGAGAGTAAGGGTCAGTCATTCTGGATTAGCACTTAATGGTTTCCATCCAGATGCCTAAAATGGGTATCCACCACAGGCTATAATGCCAGAGGATGCCCCTTGAGGCACCCATTTTAGGCATCTGGATGTGCCTTCCTCTATCTCCAAGCCATTTTTTCCTAGCAAGCTGCATATTGCCAAATAATGGGTCATGATTAGGTGTATTTTCTGAGTCTATAAGAGGGAATGACGGTCTAGCAATATCGAGGGCAGTCCGCTTCCACAAATTGAATACTTCTGTTCATGTGCTGAGCATTTTAATCTAAAATTTCAGACTTTGCAGCAGAGGTTTAAAACATTGCTGCGGATGAGTGGAGGCAACACTTTGGATTCTGCATTGCAGAACTTGGCTCGGGTTTCGTTCTTCTAATAAATCTGCTTCTGATATTTTGTAGAAATTGGCCCTGCCTCTGTGATGGTGGGGAATCTGGTCTCTGGGAAAAGAATTGCTCAGGCGAGTGGCAGAGATTTGGGGCAAATAGAAGATAACGATCAAGCCAGAAAGGTAAAGTGAGAAACCGTTCGTATTCCTGGCATTACAGCCTCTCACAGTTGCTTCATGATTATTGGCAGAGCTTTTTGGCCATGGGGCAGCAAACTCAAAGCAAGAATAAAATTTAAGTGGCGTTCTCCTTTACTAAGGTTGTAATTCTGAATACACTTGTGGAGGAATTGGTCTCATTGAACATGATGGGACCTGGGTTCCTGCTTAGGGTCACCCTTAAGCTGGGCTGGGAGAGTTGTGGTCCTGTAAGCGTCATTGACCTCTACAGTTGTCAGAAGAAGAAAAAACTTTGTTACTATTACCTTGGAACAGTGAGTTCTCGCTCTGAGTAGGAGGGCATCTTCAATGTGGGTGTTTTCCTTCACTTGCTTCGGGAGGCAGGAACCAAAAACTTCAACTTCCTGTCTTCAGAGGGAAACACCCTCTTCCTCTTCAGTTCATTTCCTGCCTCACAATGGGAGAGCAGCCTTTTTTGCAGCTCTCTGCTAGATACCTTTAGGAAACTATTTTAAACCTACTTTCTACTCTTATCTGATTCTAACATCTAATTCTACGTTCTACTCTTAATCTATTCTATTCTAATCTACATCTACACTACCTCCTTAGTATTCTAACAGGGGGGGGGGAGTTTTCCTGCCAAAACAAGATGGCTGCGACTTCTACAGTTGTCAGAAGAAGAAAAAACTTTGTTACTATTACCTTGGGACAGTGAGGGATCAAGCTTGCTGAAGTCAAGGAGGCCCAAGTCTAGTCAGCACCTGGATGGGAAATTCTTCTGGACCCTGTGTACTGCCTTGGGCTTCTTGGAAGAAAAGCAGGATGAAGAGATAATAAACTTGGGGCCACTCAAATAACCACTCCTGCATATGACAGTTCCAGAAATCTCCTTTGCGTGCTGGCTTCTGCTCCACAGTCATGGGCTGTCATGCCCAATATACAGCTTGTGGCGCGCCACAGCAAATGTACGAGACGATTGAGGTTTTGTGGCTGCATCACAACAACCTTATTTGTCATAGTACAGTCCGTGTGATTAGCTAGCTGTAAGCTGGGAGTCAGTATACCAAGATGTTCTTGTTCCAAGCATCTTTCCCACAGCTGAGGCACACCTAATGGTCAAGCAAGTATTCTGTTCCCAGGAAATGATAAAAAGTCATGCATACTGTCCACTTGTTCCTAGGCGTCATGTCATTTTCAGAAAGGAAAATGACATGATGCTTAGGAACAGTGGAGAAGTTCACTTTTTAAAACTGGCATGGAATATATTGTGAATAGCAGTGGTGACCAGATACTTCCTAGAAATATGAATGTTAAAATGAAATGCTGAGTATGTGTGTGTGTTTTCTTATTCGTTTCAGCACTTGCTGACGTATTTCACAAGCTTTCAAACTGTTTTAAGTCCCTTCGGACAATAGATCAATGTTCTTTGTTAATGAACACTCTTGAGTATAGTAGTTTATTCCTCCACAGTGATGAATTATTTTTTAAAAAAACTAGCTTCAGTTGCAATTGGGAGGAAAGGACACCTTCCTTGAAAATGCTAAAAGAATATTGTTTTAATTCCTCTCTCTCTTTCTCTCTTCATCCCGTTAGTTCCTGTTTCTCTCAGAAGTCTTACAATGGAGAGCTCAAACAACTCCTGACCATGTGCTTTACACGCTACTAAACTGTAGGGTAAGACTCTCAGAAGCTAATTGGGAATACTTAAGGGAGCTTTTTGCAGGGATATAGGGCACAAAACACTTTAAAGCAGTAATTCAGTAGAGAACTAAGTTGCTTTAAAATAACCAACACTGGAACAATTTCCAACTAGTAAAGAGTTTACAGTGCTTGCAAAATGTGCTTGGTTATTTTTAGTGAGCCTGCTGGGGAAGATCACTGGTGCTTTCTTGTCCCCCTCTTACTGAATATGAGCATGGATGGGACTGTTCTTGAAAATGAGGTTTGGTGGGGGAGGGATGCTACCACCTTCCTCATTGTGGGAAATCCTTATTCTTCTGACAAGCAGGAAGAGCCAGTGTGGTGTAGTGGTTAAGAATGGTAGACTCTAATCTGGGGGACTGGGTTTGATTCCCCGCTCCTCCACATGCAGCCTGCTGGGTGACCTTGGGCTAGTTACAGTTCTCTCCAGACTCTCTCAGCCTCACCTACCTCATAAGGTGTCTGTTGTGGGGAGGAGAAGGGAATTGGATTCAGAGCAGTCGGAGTGGATATGGTTGCACTTGGAGATCAGGCAACAAATATTTATTTTACTTCTTTCTTTTACTTACTTACTAATTGTATTTACAGACAGCGTTTCAGCCACAACCAACTCCCAAGGTGGTTTGCAATAAAACCAAATTAAAACCATTAAATTGATCGGTTGTGATGGTAGAGGAGTCACCAAGGGAGGGAGACATGGGGGTTCAGTCCTTCTAGATGCTGTTTTCAGGGCTTCAGTGTATGCAGTGTTTAATCTCTTAACTTTTGGATTGTTTGGATGCTCTCCTGTTTTTAAACTGTGTGCAGTCCTGGGGGCCTCACTTCAAAAAGGATGTGGACAGAATGGAGCCCCGGTGCAGAAGAGAGTGATGAGGATGATCAGGGGCCTGGAGACCAAGCCCTACAAGGAAAGGCTGAGGGACTTGGGAAGTTTCAGTCTAGAGAAGAGGAGGCTGAGGGGAGACATGATTGCTCTCTTTAAGTATTTGAAGGGCTGTCACTGAGAGGAGGGCAGGGAGCTGTTCCTGTTGGCAGCAGAGGATAGGACTCTCAATAATGGGTTTAAATTACAGGCAGAAAGGTACTGGCTGAATATTAGGGGAAAACATTTATAGTAAGAGTAGTTTAGCAGTGAATTGGCTTCCTAGAGAGGTGGTGAACTCCCCCTCATTGGCATTCTTCAAGCAGCGGCTGGACGAATACTTGTCAGGGATGCTCTAGGCTGATCCTGCATTAAGCAGGGGGTTGGACTAGATGGCCTGAATGGCCCCTTCCAACTCTGTGATTCTATGAAATATATTTTAGTGCTTGTGAAAAATTCCAAATGCAGTGGGGACAGACATCCTTGGTCTTCAGCAAAGTTGCAATACAGATCATACAAGTGCAAGTTTTTCCTCCAGATGTTCTGTAGATCTTATGTGAGACACAAAACAAAGCACAGTGGCACATGTTTGAGCTGCCACACTTTTTTCCGTGAATCTTACTTGAATCTCAGTTTTATTCATGCAACATTCTCTAGCTCATCGAAAAAGTGGCAACCTGTGTGGCTAGAAGTAGTGTGCACAGTGCATGGGCTCTATAACCATGTACACTTCAACACCACTGGATTGTGGCAGTAGGATGTTGCATTGTCCCCCAGTGGAGAAATTTGTTGAAGATGACCCATTAAGCTCAAAGAGATGGCTGAATTTAAAACTGTCAGAAAGGAAGTAATCTTTGCAGGAATTAAGATTTTGGTAGCGTCTGATGGAATTAACCAGCTCCCAAGATATAAGTAGCCACACTGGCTGTTCGACAGTATGTTTGGGAATTTCATTATTGACCCAGTCACACCAAATATACAGATGTGACAGAATGTATCCATTCAATGGAGGTGGATCAGGAGGAAAGCTAAAGCAATAAATCACATAGAAATACAGCGGATGGCCCCATTTATGGCTGGGCGCTTGGAGCTCATAGAAAACTTCTAAAATTTATTTCTTGAGGCAGGGCAGTGTGCCCTTGCATGGTTTGGGAATGATTTCCAGCAAAACTGGATTGAAGATATTTTGCTAACCAAGCTCCTCCTCTTGTCCTCCTGGTGCCTCTCCCTCATTCACTGATTCATCCAACTCCTAAAGTGATTCTTTTGCCAGCTGGCTTCATTCCATGCACCAGTTAATGAAGGGAAGCTTCCAGGAACATGCTCCTCTTAGCAGACTTTTATTTTTCAAGATTGTTATGTTAATACTCCAGTGCTTGTGCCATGAGCCAGCATAAAACAAAGCAGTGGGGCTCCTATATTGATGAAATGCTGATACCGATGAGTAATGGGTGAGCTCCTCCAACTGGACTAATGCGATTTTATTTTCAAACTAAATAGCTTTTATCACACAGTTCAGGGCCCTTCATGGTTCTGGTGAGGTCAGGGGGGGTAACACAACAGGGCCTGGAAATCTCTCGGACTGTTCCTCTTCGCTTTCAAAATGTACATAGCATCAGCATAGAGGGTTCTTGGTACATTGGGTCCTATGTGTCACTGTGCAGATATGGCACCTTCTAGGGTTGCCAGAAAACATGGGAAAAGCAGTTGCCATAGTTCTTGGCTATGATGGGTGGCAGGAACTGTTAGGACTGCATTTCCTGTGGTTCCTTCGAGCAGATATACTGTTCATGAAGTTCCCCCTCACATGAACACATGAAGCTGCCTTATACTGAATCAGACCCTTGGTCCATCAAAGTCAGTATTGTTTACTCAGACCGGCAGTGGCTCTCTGGGGTCTCAGGCAGAAGTCTTTCACATCACTTACTTGCCTAGCCCCTTTAACTGGAGATGCTGGGGATTGAACCTGGGACCCTCTGCATGCCAAGTAGATGCTCTACCACTGAGCCATGGCCCCTCCCACTACTGTTGCCATTTTGAGTGGGAAAAGGAGAGAATAACAGTGGGGAAAGCTTTGTGTGTGGCTAGCCCACTAACCATGCTCAAACCTTGAAGGGATCTGGTCCTGATTCAGGAGTTTGGGATGAGGCCAAACATTATGATGGTCTTGCTGAATCACCCCATTGGAACCTTCAGCACCACTACAGATCCTTATATTTTCTGGTTTTCCATTTCCTCAAAGGTTACAGAAAGCACTCTTATTCTGGGTGAAAAAATGAACGGACTGTAATAATGTTTGCCTCACTGACCCAGTTTTGGATTAAAGCATGAAAAGTTTTAGTGTAATACATTTTTTTTAAACCGTGTATTTAAACATTCTTATGGAGAGAGTGGACAGGGAGAAGCTTTTCTCCCTCTCTCATAAAGCTAGAACACGGGGTCATCTACTGAAGCTGAAGGGTGAGAGATTCAAAACAGATATAAAGGAAGTATTTCTTCACACAATGCATAGTTAAATTGTGAAATTCCCTGCCCCAAAATGTGGTGATGGCTGCCAACTTGGAAGGCTTTAATAGGGGAGTGGGCATGTTCATGGAGGAGAGGGCTATTCATGCCTACTAGTAAAAATGGATACTAGTCATGATGCATACCTATTCTCTCCAGGATCAGATGAGCATGCCTTTTATATTAGGTGCCTTGGAACACAGGCAAGACAATGCTGCTGCAGTCATCTTGTTTGTGGGCTTCCTAGAGGCCCCTGGTTGGCCACTGTGTGAACAGACTGCTGGACTTGATGGACCTTGGTCTGATCCAGCATGGCCTTTTCTTATGTTCTTACTTTAAATATGCAAACTGAAGGTCTCTCTGCCTTTTCTCCAATTACAGGGAACAATAGCAAACTCTCTTACGTGTGTTCAGCTGCATAAGCGAGCCGAAAAGATAGCTGTTATGTTGATGGAAAGGGGTCACTTACAAGATGGCGACCACGTTGCTTTAGTCTACCCTCCAGGTAAACAACATTAAATATATGTTTTCAGTAATGACCGTAAAGACTCTTGGGGGTTGTGAAATCTTCTGCTGTTGTAAATATAATCTTTGGCTAGATAACTAAGCTGCAAAGGTTAGTCAGTATGAATAATATTGATTTGAAAGGTTATGTTAATCCAGAACCTCACTTCTGAAAAGTGGTTTATGGTTGATGACCTTGGCAAGCCAAAAATTGAGGTGGAATGGGGTGATGCATATTTTGAAGCTTTGCTTATGTATGAACTGGGGCTGTGTTTCTGTACTCATAGAAGGCCGTGTGTGAATCCTTAACATTGTACATACTTGCTTGAAAATAAATTCCATTGGCCCTAATCCTGTCCAGGTTAGCTACGTTTCCCTAACAGGGTTTAAGGTAACCATGTTTAAGCCTTGGGAAAATCAAGTTTTAACCGTGAGTAAATGTATCTAATTGAAACCAATGGCTGCAACTAGATTCCTTTAAAAGATTAGGACTGCAACCCAAGTTGAATTTGTGGTCAATGTACTACATGATAGCAAAGCTATTAAAAAACAATGGGCGTGCCCCACTATGTGGCAAGTATGAGATGAGATGGAGCTAAGTTTGCGCCTCAGTTTCTTCAGTGTACAAATTGAGAATGGAAGCGCAGACCACCCTCTATGTATGTATGTATGTATATATGCTTGTAAAGTGCCATCAAGTCGCAGCCAATTTATGGCAACCCCGTAGGGTTTTCAAGGCAAGAGACGTTCAGAGGTGGTTTGCCATTGCCTTCCTCTGCACAACCCTGGCATTCCCTGGTTGTCTCCTATCCAACTACTAGGAGAGCCAGCATGGTGAAGTGGTTAGGAGCAGTGGACTCTAATCTGGAGAACTGGGTTTGATTCTCCACTCCTCCACATGAGCTGCGGACTCTAATCTGGGTAACCAGGTTGGTTTCCCCACTCCTACAAATGAAGCCTGCTGGGTCACTTTGGGCTAGTCACAGTTCCCTTCAAACTTTTTTAGCCCCACCTACCTCACAAGGTGTCTGTTGTGGGGAGAGGAAGAGAAGGAGATTGTAAGCCAGTTTGAGTCTCCTTAAAAAGGTAGAGAAAATCATGGTATAAAAACCAACTCTTCTTCTACTAACCAGGGCTGACCCTGCTTAGCTTCTGAGATCAGGCTAGCCTGGGCCATCCAGGTCAGGGCCCACCCTCAGTAGCTTAAGAGATTTGATTGCATGGAAAAAAACCAGTTATCTGGCTACATGGGCATACACAACCCATTCTATGAATTGTGATGAGTCTATATAACTACCTTGCCCTGGTACCAGTTGGTAAGCAAGGACTTCTTTTCCCCAAGTAATAACGTATTTCATTATGGCTTTTAATCTCACTCGTTGACTCTTTGATACTCATTTGGATATTTTTTTAAGTATAACTAAAAATGCAAATTAATCTTAAAGTAAACAATTGTGTATTGCAGTTTTTACAAGTCTGCTCTCCAGTGTGTAGCTCATAAATATTAGCTACCCTAAAATTAAAACAGCTCTTGAGAATGGCAACATCAGGTTTAGACCCAATGGCTTTCTTTGATACTTTCATGCCTAAAAGAGCAACTAAAATGAAAACGATCAGCGAAGCTTAACAAACCCCAATTGAAAATGGCGTTTGCTCAAGACTCTCGCTGCTAATTTCATTTTATTAATTCCAAAAGTAGTACTTATTCCAGTCTCCAAGTATCTACGATTGAATTTACATTTTTACTTCCCCCCCTTCAAGCTAGAAAATCTCTTTTCCCCTTTTTTCTTTTTTTAATCCACTGTGCAGGGATAGATCTGATCGCTGCATTTTACGGGTGTTTGTATGCAGGCTGCGTGCCGATAACAGTTCGACCTCCGCATCCCCAAAACATTGCAACAACGTTGCCTACAGTGAAGATGATTGTGGAGGTCAGCCGTGAATATAAAAACGCTTCTTCTTCTTCTTCTTCTTCTTTTTTTACGTCAGAGGGATCCAGAGAGCCCAGTAGGATTAAGGACTAGCGCCCCCCACCCCCAGTTCTAGGGCTGTTCATGCTTTTGAAATTCCTTTCAGTCCAAAGCAGTATACAGAGGGGCAAGTAGGGAGGAGCTGGTCTACGAAAAGCACAGAGCTGAAGCTTCGTTGCATGTGCTGAACTGGATTAGAACTGGTCATCGTGTGGCGAGCCAGTGTGGTGTAGTGGTTAGAGTATCAGAGTAGGATCTGAGAGAACAAGGGTCAAATCCCCACTCTGCCTTGGAAACGTCTGGGTGACATTGAGCCAGACATGCGTTTTCAGCCTCACCTGACTCATAAGTGGGTTGTGGGGACAAAATGGAGGAGTGGAGAATGATGCGAGCTGCTTTGGGTCCCCTTTGGGGAGAAAGGCAGGGTATAGATGAAGTAAGAGAGCCAGTGTGGTGTAGTGGTTAAAAGCGGTGGTTTGGAGTGGTGGACCAGGTTTGATTCCCAACACCTCCACATGCACGGCAAATGCTAATCTGGTGAACCGGGTTGGTTTCCCCACTCCTCCACATGAAGCCTGCGGGGTGACCTTGGGCTAGTCACAGCTCTCTTAGAGCTCTCTCAGCCCCACCTACCTCACAGGATGTCTGTTGTGGGGAGGGGAAGGGAAGGTGATTGTAAGCCGGTTTGATTCTTCCTTAAGTGGTAGAGAAGTTGGCATATAAAAACCAATTCTTTTTCTTCTAAATCAATAATGTGGGTTAATATAATCCAGAGTTGCCACCTCTGAGGAAGGATATGTCCATAAATTGTATCATATTTTTTGATCTTTTCAAACGTTCTTTTATGTGCGTTCAACCTCGCTAGTTGAAGGAGCCATTTAAAACAAGCCGGTGATAAACTTTTACATGTATGTTCTCCTGCGCTGTAAAAAGATGGTGCTGAAACCATTTTTATGTCGGGCGCTTTGGATCTTCTTTCACATTTTCTGTTCTGAAACTCTCAGGTGAGTCGCTCTGCCTGTTTAATGACGACGCAATTAATATGTAAATTGTTGAGGTCGCGAGAGGCAGCTGCAGCGGTGGATGTCAGAACTTGGCCCCCCATATTAGACACAGGTAGGGGCTGTTTTCATCTGAAAATCGCTACATCTGTTGAAGTATCTTGAGAGCCAGTGTGGTGTAGTGGTTAAGAGCGGTGGTTTGGAGTGGTGGACTCTAATCTGGAGAACAGGGTTTGATTCCCCACTCCTCCACATGAAGCCAACTGGGTGACCTTGGGCTAGTCACACTCTCTCAGCCTCACCTACCTCAGAGGGTGTCTGTTATGGGGAGGGGGAAGGGAAGGTGATTGTAAGCTGATTTGATTCTTCCTTAAGTGGTAAAGAAAGTCAGCATATAAAAACCAACTTTTCTTCTTCTTCTTGATAATGGCTGGTGAATCCCATCTTCGTTCTTTTCCCTCCCTAGATGATTTGCCAAAGAAACGACCTCCTCAGATCTACAAACCTTCTAACCCTGACATGCTGGCTTACCTTGATTTCAGTGTATCCACAACTGGAATGCTAGCCGGGGTGAAGGTAGGGATTCAGCAACAGAGCTAAATATTGCCATGCGAGAATCAAGGCTGGGGATATATGTAATGTGTAGAGCAAGTGACCAGATGAAAACAAGTACAGGTACTTGAAACTCTGTTCACACTGCCCAAAACCCAACGTGTCTGTAACAAGGAAACCCGTTTTTTTCATGCGTCTTACCTATGGAGCTGTGCTCTCAGACAAAAAAGTCAGTATTTACAAGGTTTCCTTGCCTCCCATGTGTGTATTTTTTTCATACCTTAAAGCCCATTCTGGGGGGGGGGGGTCTGCGGCAGCTTGGAGTGGTGCAGCCATGCCACCTCCTCAGAGGCTTCCCAGCTGCCGAGGAGAAATAAAAAGCCTTTTGGAAATGTTAAAAATGGGGAAATGCCCCATAACAAACAGCAAGGCTGCGCCACTGAAAAAGGTGGCGCAGCCCTGCTGCTGCTCAAGGGGGCTTTCCTGGGGTGTAAGGGGCTAGGAAGTTGACTAATGTCAGCTCTGCCCCTTTGAAAGCCCTGGGAATGCCCCTCCCATGCCGGCACGGGATTGCCCTTCCAGGAAATCCCTTCTGGCATGGCTGCGGTGGTGGCTCCTGGACGCCGACATGTTTGCCCCCGTGCTAGCTTAGGTCTGTGATAAGGAGGCACCGATCCTAAGGAGCTCCATTCCTTCAGGTGTGGGCTGCCTTTGTTGTAGTGTGAGGTCGTAAGTCTGTGATTTTCATTAGTAGTGTTGAGTTTATACCATTCTATCACTTGTGCTGTGTGTCAGTTTTGTGGCCCCTCAAATTCCTTATTACCAGTTCTGGTTGGAGAAGCTTTTTGGGGTGTAAGGCAGAGAGCCTTCCTCGTTTTCCTCAGCTGAGACCCTGTAACTGGAGATAAATTTGAAAGGATGAAATTAGGACCCTTCTCCATGCAAAGCAGAGCCTCCGCCACTGAGCTATGACTCCCCCCATTATATATATATAAATATATATATATAAAAGAATATATATATATACACACACACACACACCATTGTCTTCAGAGCTGCACATCAATTTCTAACCGTTCCTGATGATAAAATAGAAATCGGAGTTACCAATAAGTCACCCTGTCTTTGTCTTCCCATCATGGTTGTTTGAATATGCTCCTTGGGAAGCATATTAATTTTCAATATGTATAAATAATTGTGTGTGTTTTTGAGGCAAGGGGGGTAGAGAAGTGAAGCTGACTCTTATTGTTATCTATCCTGTGGCTGGGTTGAGGGCTGGCGGCCGTTCAAGAATTAGCCTATAGCACAATACACTTAATCATCATAATTACTGCCCTGTTATCTTCTTTCAGATGTCTCATGCAGCCACTAGTGCCTTTTGTCGTTCTATTAAGCTGCAGTGTGAGCTTTATCCTTCTAGAGAAGTTGCTATCTGTTTGGACCCTTACTGTGGACTTGGGTTTGTCCTTTGGTGCCTCTGTAGGTAAGTCTCTCTCCTTCTCTCTCCCCTATCAGGTATTGATGCCAGCTAAAATATCACTCTTAAAAAAAAAAACCCTCCAAGATCATGTGATCAACAGGCTTATCAGAGAAGAGAGAATGATCTATAAGGTGAAAAGTAAACTCATAACAAGATGCACATCCGAGTGTTGGCTTATTTTAACTAGCTTTTATTCTACTTATGTAGAACATTTCTGTGCTGCCTTTCCAGGAAATGTGCTCAGGATGACTTTCTAAGAAAACATGATTAATTACACCAACAAATACAAAGCAGTTAGCTTTTTCTCCATCCTATCTCCAAGGAGGTCATGGTGTACATAGCCTAGAAAACTACAAGCATGAGGACATGCCAATGGCCTTCTCCTAAATCTTAGTGTTTTCATTCAGGGTAGACCCAGTATTTCTATGTTTCTCTCTAAAGAGAATCCAAAGGGGCTTACAAAAATGTCCCAAATACAAGGAAGCCAATTTATATAATACAACTCTGGTTTCTCTTCAGATCATCTAATACAATTGAAGTAAGCAAATTGAAGCAGAAACAATCACATCCTACTTGGGAACAGATTCACTGGGCTGGGTAATACAAGCTGCAAGCCACAGGCTAGGAGTATAAGGGCCAAAAGGCCAAGAGCTCCCACTTCTGGCCACACCTGGGCTTAAGTACCTGCAACATACTCAGCCCAGATGGAATTCGGCTGCTGCTAGCTCACTAACAGAGTCTTCCTGCTTCTTTCCCTGTTGGCACGGTCCTTGTTTATTCTTTTTGACAGCCGTGAAAGCAGCAGAGGTTTCCCTGTTACAGGGAGACCATTTATAAGGAAGTATTCTCTCCAGTTTTAATTCCTTTAATGGGCAGAGAATACGCAGATGTGTTAACAGCACACTTTCTTACAGCCTGGGGTCATTCACAAGTCAGTAGCCTGGTTCAGGCATCCTAGCCAAGCCATGGGTTGTTTGCTGTGGCCAAACCTCAGACACGTACACTTCCTCCTTCCCTCGTGTGTTCCAACTCCAGCTCTCCCCACAGTTTGTGTTCCCCTCAGAGTTGAAAGCCCGCTTCAAAGTTGGCTTCTGTTTCTGGTGTGAAGACAGTTTTCCACTAAGCGTGGTTTGGGTATCACAGTGAGCTGTTGTTGCCTCAAACCAAAAAGTGAAGGAAGGAACCAGAGCATGTAAAAACAGGAGGAAGCTTAGAAGCCTGAGGCAAGGTTCCCCTGGCCAAACTGTGATTTGATTTTGAGAGAATTAGCCTACACAGACTTATAAGGAATTCTCGGCTCCATTCACCTCTGCATATCCAAGACAACAAGCCATACTTTCCTCTTACATATATGAAACCAAAACATACTTGAACCTATCCATTACCAGGACTTTCCTCTCTCTTTTGTCAACTGTCTGTAATCTCTGATTAGCCTCTTGATCATGCAAACAATCTTAAATCAGGTTAAGAGCTCAGGGGAAATGATCCCTCGGACACAGGATCAATACCATTGCCATTGGTCACTACCACAGCGGTGTCAGGATTAATCATGGATCCCCATCTACTGAGGGGTCACAATCCCAGCACAAGCAGCCAAAGAACTTAATCGCTTGTCTGTATTGTAGATTCTGTGAAGTTGTGGTGGTCTCCTCCCCTGTGATGTCCCAGAATGCACCATTCTGAGACTTCCAAACCACTAAGGAAAGCCTGCTTGGAGCATGGAGCCGGCCTATTGGTAAGTCTTGAGTATATTGCATGGTTTTGCAAAGTTTTTTGTTTTGTTTTTATTTTATGTCCCGAAGGGTATAAAATAATAATGAAAAGAAACCTTGCAAAGCAGAGCAATAGGCCTCTATTGAAAATTCTCCAGATTCCTATCAATCGGCCACATGCTCCAGCAGGATTTCCTGGGGATCTTTGTCAAAGATTGATGCATTCTGGACATAGAAAAAGTCACCAGGCCAAAGTGAGTTCATGGATACATATATATTTTTCCTTTCTGCTGTTTGTGCTGAAGTTCATTAACAATGTGGCTTTTTTGTGTTTTCATTGCTCTTCATCTTTTAGTGATCGTTTTCAAGCGGCTAATTGTTTTTGCTTTTGACCTTCTAAAATTACAGCTAATTAGCTAGACAGCACATCTTCGACTTGATAAGTTCACACACTGAACTGGAGAGGCAAGGTTTAAAAATGGCTGTTATATTACAATCAGATTGAACAATTTTGTTCACGGCTTATTTCCGCCCCCCCCCCTCCCCAAGACTGCAGCCTAGGATCTTGATGTGCTGTCATTTATCGCTACGAGAACTTTCTTTTTAGTAGCTAGAGGCCAATTCTCTTGACTGGTTGATGAAGTAGTTACAAGCTTTCTTCCTGTTGACAAAATAAGGCCTCGTTCACACATGCTGGATACCCAAGGATGGGTGGAAAGAATGCGTTTCGGCCTATAGGGCCTTCATCAGTGGTTAATTAAAACCCTTGTTAAGACTGCACACATTTACAGAAATAAATTAATACATACATATACAAACATTTCAAACCCAACCAGGCATGTGCATAGGTTATAAAATCTATTCCCAATTACTTAAACATCTGGTCAGATAGGTTCTAGTTGTAATACTGGTTAGTATATGTCTCTAATATACTATGTCTGCATGTATCAACCTAGTAAACTATGCACATGCCTGGTTGGGTTTGAAATGTTTGTATATGTATTTATTAATTTATTTCTGTAAGTGTGTGCAGTCTTAACAAGGGTTTTAATTAACCACTGATGAAGGCCCTATAGGCCGAAACGCGTTTGGTATGTGGTTACAGTTATCAACCTCAGGAAATGCCATTGTGCTATTTTAATGCTTTTAAATAATTTTAACCTTTAGCGCTTCTAATAAATATATATATATATATATATTTCCTTTCCACCCAACCTTGGGTACCCAGCTTCTGTTTTTAGGTTGGGTTTTATTCCCCTCTTCTTTCTTCCACTCATTCACACATGAACATACACTGGGCAAACTGGGAATTGAACTTACAGGGAAAGTTACCCGTGGGCCACAGCCCTGGGGCGCCTCTGGAAGTCAGGAACAAGCAGCTAAGCCCCAGTAGTTCTGCCAACGCCACAGGAGGTTCTGTGCTCAGACTTAGCCAGTGTTGTCCGTGATGGGTGTTGACTTGTTCATGTTTTCCTACCAAACCCCCACCAGCCAAATGCTGCTCAACTGGTCCACAGTGACCATTAAACCTTCTCAGTCTACTCCTAAACATACCAGAGTACAATACTTAATATCTTGTTGATGCATACATACACAAACCATAGACTCCATTGAAAACCAATGCATTTTTGAGATATAATTTGTTTAGGAAATGTATATGCCACTTCTCCAGCGTCTTTCTCAATGTGATATGTTTGCTGTGATCGTACAGTGATGACTCATTCAAACATGCAAGTCATCACTTGATGTTGCGCTCATCTAATAATAAGCATGCATATGTGAACTAGTCTTAACAATTTATGTAGTAAAAATAATTTATAAAGTAAGAGTAGTTAATCTTGACAAGTGGCAAGCCCTCTTTTCGTAGATAAAGTCAAGCTATGACAAAAAATTACAGTATGATCTGAGCGATATTTTGCCTAAATTTCCATTATTTGAGTTATATGGACGTAGCAAAGGGAAGAACTTCAATGTGTGAAATAGTTGCAGGGTTGTCCAAGACACCATGGTGGGACTGAGGTGTAACAACAAATCCTGGTTGGTTGTTGTGTGAACTGATCTGGGAATCCTCAGGCCTGAGTACTTACTCCCCCTCCGCCTTGGGAAGTTGGTTAATTAAAGACTTTCACTATCGTGTCCATATGTCTTACCTCCAAATCACCTTCCTTCTCTGAGACCCACATGGAGTTCAGAGGCAGCTGGCATTTTTCAGGTTTGAATTTAATAGACCTGAAAAATTTCGAATATCTGAAAAAAGCCAATATGGGGGTTCAGCTTTTTTGGATTTTTCAAAATTTTCAGGCACTATTAAACCCAAACCCAAAAAATACCCAGAAAAAAATGCTGCACACCCCTACTTGGGATAGCGGCTTATTATGCAGGACCTTCCATCCTCACTTTGCAGTTGAAACTGTTTTCCCTGCTACTGATGAGTGTCTGCTCTGGTAGGATGGCCTCCATGTGGACAGTTCATAGTGGCCCCCCACACACTTGCTCGGTCATTTAATCCTGCCCTCTGCAACATTCAAGGTCTTCTAACAGCAGGTTTCCAGTTGTATGTTAACAAATCTTATATCTTTGCAGCGTTTATTCAGGGCACCAGTCTATTTTGATTCCTCCCTCAGAACTGGAGACCACGCCCGCGCTCTGGCTTTTGGCCGTGAGTCAGTACAAAGTGAGAGATACTTTTTGCTCTTACTCGGTCATGGAGCTCTGTACCAAGGGGCTTGGTTCACAAACGGAATCTCTGAAGGTGAGCCGAGCTCGTTTTCTCTGTCTCTTCCCTATAGAGTATCACTTTTTGTAGTGTCATTGTGTAATCTGTGCGAGTCAGAATGCATTTAGCAAGAAGAAGCTCATTAAGGAGCGAGAGGAAAATATCTTCAACAGAGGCAGTAGCATTCCCTCCCACTAATAATTTTTTTTTCTCACTCGCTAATCCTTGGTTCTATTCAGACCACATGGTTGCAAAGTAAATTTGCTGCATGGTACTTAGTTGTACTGTTCAGGGTACATCCACACAAAGCAAGATTTTTTGTCTTGTGCATGATTTATTTTTTTACAGGTGACATGTAGTTTGTGCAGCCAGTGCAGGGGTTCTTTGGGAAAGGAGATCTCCCTGCCTAAGGGAAGACTTAACAGTGCGTTCCTAAGGAGAGTTACTCCCGTCTAAGCCCATTGAAATGAATGGGCTTCGACTGGAGTAACTCTCCTTAGGAATGTGCTGTAAGTTGCTAGTGAGCAGTGGAGTGTGCTGCAAAGATAGTGCTCAGGGACGGACTGGCTTTGAATTTCCAGGGGAAATTTCCAGGAGGCCACTGGCAGCTAGGGGCATCAGGGCTAAGGACCAGCAACTCTTTCAGAAGAGGAAGAGTTGGTTTTTGTATGCCGACTTTCCCTACCGCTTAAGGAAGAATCACACCGGCTTACAATCACCTTCCCCTCCCCACAACAGACACCCTGTGAGGTAGGTTGGGCTGAGAGAGAGAACTGTGACTAGCCCAAGGTCACCCAGCAGGCTTCATGTGGAGGAGTGGGGATACCAACCCAGTTCACCAGATTAGAGTCCGACCGCCGCTCGTGTGGAGGAATGAGGAAACCAACCTGGTTCACCCCAAATTAGAGTCCACCGCTCCTGTGAAGGAATGGGGAAACCAACCCGGTTCACCAGATAAGAATCACCACTCCTAACCACTACTCTTAACCACTACACCACGCTGGCTCTCAGGGGCCACTTGGCTTGGATCCTTCAATGGCAATCATGATCAGGGTCAGCTAACCAATTGCTTCCTCCCTCCCCGCTGCCAGTTTGCAGGAGGAAGGAGCAGGTGAGCTAGCGCCCCCTATTGGCACTGCTTATGCGGCCATCGTAATGCTGCAGGGGACCGTGATTTATGGCGACCCCAGCCAGGACCTTTCAAAGCAAGTGAGAGAAACAGAGGTGGTTTGCCATTGCTTTCCTCTGCAGGGTCTTCCTTGGTGTCCTCCCATCCAAGTACCGATCCTGCTTAGCTCCTGAGATCTGACGAGATCGATCAGGCTATACCATCCACCTTCCCTTCCGAAGATTACCTAGGGAGCTATATCTAAGCTACTTAGAGGAAAAAATGGGGTATAAGTTTTTAATAAAATAATGCATACATGAATACTAATTTGGGGTATAGGTAAATGTTTCACAGATGTGGTCATGTGGTCTGCCTTTAGCTGTTGTTTGCTGATAAATTGCTGGCGTCCTCTTCTCTGCCAAAAGCAGCTTCGCTCTTCAGCTGTGTACTGTTCAGCAGTATTCCATTTTGAGTTCGTGCTGACTTTCTGTAAAATATAAAGTTGGGAGATTTCTAAGCAGGCCTGAAATTATCCAATGGTTGTGACCTTATTTTGGGGAGTAACTTCTTCTGTCGTTTCTAGCAAAGAGGGCTGGACCTCTCAAGGGTACGGACGTGTGTGGTTGTGGCAGAAGAACGGCCTCGGATTGCTCTGACGCAGTCTTTTTCGAAGCTTTTCAAAGATTTGGGCCTACACCCCCGGGCTGTCAGCACATCGTTTGGCTGCAGAGTTAATCTAGCCATCTGTTTGCAGGTAAGACACTTAGTTCTTAGAAAAGTCTTAAAACCGGCACTTCCTGTAATGGCGTGGTTGTGCTTCTCACAAGGCTGCTTGATTAGACGGTGCATGGGGTACCCAATGTTTCCCCTTTCATAATGCTAGTAGTACATGTCCCACCTCATCCTTCCATATTTTGGTTAACAAGCGTTTTTCATAAAGCCTTCATACTGCTTTCATGGCACTTATTCTGCCCCAGACTTAAAAACAACTCGGTGTGTAAATTTTAGTAGCTTGTATAAGGTCAGTCTTATTAATACGGACTTTAGTTCTTCTTCCATGTACTCTGTGTTAATATCTCAACACTAGTTTCTTGCATCTGAAATGGCCATGCATTTTGTGCGTGCACTATAAGGGCCAAACAGCATGTACTGGTCTGACCTGTAAACCAAACTGCCATTTTTTGAACTTGGTCTTTTAGAAATGCCACCAGGGCCTTGTGTCAGCAGTCTGAACAAGAAACTTCAACTTCTACATTTTGGAAGGATTATCCTGTGACTACACTTGTCAGAGAGAAAGTAAACATACTAATCCCATACACACCAACAGAAGTGGGTAGATCTGGCAATATCTTTCCCAACAGTTCCAAACTGAAATCCTTGAACTGGAGATGCCAGTGAATGAACCAGGGACTTTCTGTACGCTCAGTGGATATTCTACTGCCGAACCATGCCCCCCACCCCCAATCACCTGATGCCACTCATAGTTTTCCGGGTCACTATCTGCAAATGAAATGGCTGCTTTTGTAGATGAAGTTATTGAGTCTGTAGCCTAAAGCTTCTACCCTAGTGAAAGATTGGCAGAGTAGGCTCAGCCGATGACTTCCAGGAGCAGTATCCCCTGACTTTGGCCATTTTGTTCATCTTTTATTCAGCTGTGATACAAGGGATGCAAGTACAATAATGTTGTACTCATAATGTTGTAATGCGTTAAGGCTCTGTTAGCACTGATAATAATGGCATTGACATATTGGAGTCAGGCAGCACTGTAAATTTGGGGGATGGGAGAACCTTGGTGTTCCATGGAAGCTTAGATCGATAATGGTGTAGAAGGTTCTAAGAAAGATGGTGCTTCCCTCTCAATACATGGAAGAGTACCATCTATGTTCTAGGATTCACTCTAAAATAGCACAATGAACTGGCCTAAGGTAAAGGTAAAGGTCCTCCTGTGCAAGCACCGGGTCATTCCTGACCCATGGGGTCACGTCACATCCTGACGTTTACTAGGCAGACTTTGTTTACGGGGTGGTTTGCCAGTGCCTTCCCCAGTCATCAACCCTTTACCCCCAGCAAGCTGGCCTAAACTATCCTATAAATCTTTGGTTTAATTCATATTAATTCAGTTACGGCTAAGATACTACAACTTAAGTCATGGGTCGCCTGGGTGGTGCCCAGGGGTGCCAGGCACTCGCCAGCACCTTTCTCGGTGCCCACGTGTTTATAAAAAGTGGGTGGGGCCAGGTGGGGCTGCTGCCCAACAGGGCTTCTGATTGGCCACTGAAGATCTGATCGGCTGTGCAGATCAAAATAGCATTGTTTCAATGGCAGCTATCATGGCAGTGTTTTATTCTCTCTCCCCCCTCTTTCCCAGTGTATTTTTAATTACCCCTCTCCTCCCCTGTGCTTTGGCTTCCTCTGTGCTCGTGGCTGTGCCTCCTGCATCGGCCATTTTGTGGGTGTGCCCACCACCCTGTGTCAGAATTCCAGAGGTGCCCATGGGATCTAAAAGGTTGGGGACTCTTGCCTTAAGTATTCCGTATTGCTTTTAATTTATTTTATTTGACATTTTTGAAGACGTTACTGAATCATCACTGGAAGGTATCTTCCTAAGAAAGTGCTGTATTATGAATGTGGTGATGAGATCTTGTGGAGGAGTTCAAAATGCTAGCGTGGCAGAACTTGCCTTACCTGAGCATTGGCTTGCATGCATGCATGGATCTCTAAAGGACTTAAAGCTCCTGCATAAACAAGAGTTTCCTGCAGAAAAGTTTTAGTGCTAAGTCATACCTGCGTAGACTTACCCTTGCTACTGAAGGAGAACCTAAACTTTACAGTGCTCTTTGAGTGCAATGGGGTTCCTTGAGGGTTTTGGACTAAAAGACATGGTTTTTGTTGCTATGGAGCACACAGATCCTTGAGAACTAGAGTAACCATTGTGGTGGTTGAAGTGGAAAAGAGCACTTCCCTTTCTATGAACTAACATGGAGAACAGCTTCTCTTTGTTTCAGGAAGGCTTACACAGGCCCAGTATCCCAGCGGATGAGAGCCAGCATGGTGTAGTGGTTAAGAGTGGTGGTTTGGAGTGGTGGACTCTGATCTGGAGAACCAGGTTTGATTCCCCACACCTCCACATGAGCGGCAGGCTCTAATCTGGTGAACTGGATTTGTTTTCCCACTCCTACACATGAAGCCAGCAGGGTGACCTTGGGCTAGTCACACTCTCTCAGCCTCACCTACCTCACAGGGTGTCTGTTGTGGGTAAGGGAAGGGAAGGTGATTGTAAGCCGGTTTGATTCTTCCTTAAGTGGTAGAGAAAATCGGCATATAAAAACCAACTTTTTCTTGTTCTTCTTCATGCTCTGTCAGTTCATAATATCTCCAGCTGTGCCACGCTTAATGCCAAATCCACCATCTAAATCAGTGGTCACACCTTGCTTCATGGGTATGGCCACCTCCATAGAAATCAAGGTCTAGGGTGCTTGGGAAAAAATAAGCTTTCCTCTTCTGACCATGAAAACCATTAGAGTTGGTGTAATAAAGTGCGTCCAGGATTGATACAATCATTGCCACTTGAGACAGCCTTTAATTTACCCAAACCATCTGGTTCTTGTTAGAAGCTGGGTTGGTTTTGTGTGAAACCAAGAACTAAACCTGCAGTCTTCAGTGAGAAGGCAAAACCATAGTTAGGAGTGCAGACCTTGACTAGTCCCACGACAGGACCAAGATGCTGAAGAAGAAGAAGAGTTGGTTTTTATATGCCTACTTTCTCTACCACTTAAGGAAGAATCAAACCGGCTTACAATCCCCTTCCTCTCCCCAAAACAGACACCCTGTAAGGTAGGTGAGGCTGAGAGAGTGTGACTAGCCCAAGGTCATCCAGCTGGCTTCATGTGTAGGAGTGGGGAAACAAATCCAGTTCACCAGATTAGCGTCCGCCGTTCATGTGGAGGAGTGGGGAATCAAACCTGGTTCTCCAGATCAGAGACCACCACTCCAAACGACCGCACTACACCACACTAGCTCTGAGATTACATTACTTTCCCCCTAATTGCAGAGGAGGAAGGCTGCAATGTGTTTTAAGTTCTGTTTTTCAACTGTAGATCAACCCTAGGGAATAACCTGCTTCACATAAACAGGTTGTGAGCATTCAAACAAAAACTGATCAACCCAATCAAAAACATACCTGGTGGAAATATTGATGTGATAGGGATGGGTGTGTCTATACTGGGGCACCTAGAATTGTACACTTCTCCTTTCCCCCAATGGACTGGATATCCTTATTTTATGCCAGTATGGTGGTGGGGCAATAATTCCTGGGCCTGCTGGTTAGAGTGTGCCTAACTGTAAATTTATACATACTCAATAAAGGAAGTCAATAAAGGAAGCCACAGCCTTCAGTTTGCAAGATCTGAGCAAGGCTGTCAAAGATAGGACATTTTGGAGGACTTTCATTCATAGGGTCGCCATGAGTCGGAAGCGACTTGACGGCACTTAACACACACAACTGTAAATGCAATGAATATTTTGCAAGTCATTGCTTAAGATAATGAGCCTTCAGCTCTGGGAATGGAGTTGTCTGCTAAGGGGCTTAGTTGCCATTGAAGTTGTAAGCCTGTTCTGCTGACTTTACCACTTCTGATGGTAAGAACATAAGAAAGCCCATGCTGAATCAGACCAAGGTCTGTCAAGTCCAGCAGTCTGTTCACACAGTGGCCAACTGGGTGCCTGTAGGAAGCCCACAAACAAGACAACTGCAGCAGCATTGCCCTGCCTGTGTTCGAACGCACCTAATATAATAGGCATGCTCCTCTGATCCTGGAGTGAATAGGCATGCATTGTGACTAGTATCCATTTTGACTAATAGGTAGGAGTGAAACTGCTGGAATCTGCTGCTGGAATCTTTTCCCCCAATGTATGTATGTTTGTGTGTGTGTGTGTGTGTATGTATGTATGTAATTCATTTATACTCTGCCTTTCTCCACAATGGGGACCCACTGTAGCTTATATCATTCTCCTCTCCTCCATTTATCCTTGCAACAACCCTGCAAAGTAGGCTAGGCTGAGACAGTGTGACTGGACAAAGGTCCCCAGTGAGCTTCCATGGCACAGGTAGAGATTCGAACCTGGGCCTCCCAGATCCTAGTCCAGGGTGGATTGTAAACCTGGGGAAACAATGTGTTGAGGCTCCAACCTTGACATCTGGTACTCTCTATGTTGAAGAAATGCCTGTATGGAGGAGTTTTAAGTTATGTGAACCCTCTGATCTGAAGTAACAGAGCTCAGACACAGGTCTATCAGCCTGGCAAATAATTGGCCAGACTATCCACAGGGCTTCTTATAATAGGGACTAATAATACCTTTGGCCCTGCTCAGCAAAGGAGTTTTTGCCACAAGTCTGCTGCGAATAGTGGGTCTGAATTTTGGTCGATTGCTTGCTGCCAGAGACCATTGCCAGGTAGAATATAGCCACACCTCCCAGTTGCTGCCAAGATTGATAAGTGAGGAACTTTGGGCAGCAACTGGAGGGAAGAGGAAAAGATTTGGCTCGGAGTTGTCACTTGTTGACCTCTGACCTACAGTACAAATGGGAGCAGTCCAAGACATTTAGTGTGTGTTTTATTTGTCTATTGAAAACGTTCCGTGCCAGCTCTAGCAGTCTAATGCAGAATAATCTTGGGGTGCTCAGTTCTATAGTTTAGTTTTGATCTTCTGGTAACTATAAAGAAATCTTGATTTTTATTCACTCCTATATACAGATTGTGGGGGGGAATAGTATAAGTATGCTTTTTGTTACAGCTGCTATACAGCTTTTCTTAATGCTTTAGGAGAACAAGGAGTTACTTAAATTTTCTTTGCAAGAACCATAGGATATCCTGAAAACCTCTTATTATTAACTAATATGTTTCTTAGACTTGCTTGGCTGGTAATTCCTGAATTTTGTGCAGGGCCATGCTAGTGTTCCACGAGGAACAGCCTTTTTTAAAAAAAAACGTACAGGCACCTTTGAGCCCAAAGTACCAACCATCAAAGGAGGCTGCCCATTGCATCTCTGCATGCTTTACTGTTCTGACAATTCCTTCTAGTTACAGAAACATGATTTCTGCCCCCCCTTTTTTCCCATTGGCTGTGGCTGGATGATTCAGTCACCCTTACTGCTGAGAGATAGAGAAATTCATATGGAGAAACTCAGAGGGTTAGGTACCTCTGAAAGTAATAGTTCTAAAAGCAGACTTTTGAGGGCAGGGGTACAAGTGTGCCTCTGCATCAGTCATAAATTTTGGGAGAATGAAGCTAGGCTGTAGAATTTCCTTAGGCTTGGCTTAACAGATTGAGTGGGGGCTTGATATTTGCTGTCCACTAACCACACTGTCCATAAAGTCTTTTAAATTGCTTAACTCTTGTTTGTCTGTCAGAGGTTAGCAGGCCTATTACTCTCGCCTCTGTTTGCTCTATTAAAAGGTCAACACCTCATTTTTCCTCCTTTTTAAACCTTTAATGGTATAATGGTTTAATTTGTAAGATTTGTGTTATTTGACATGATTTTTTTTCCTTTTCATTTTACTCCCTGCTTTTTGCATTTATCCTTTTTGATTTCCCTCCGATTTCCATTCCCATTTTTACTTTTTATTTCTCCCCCCTATGTGTTTCTGTCCTTCCTTCTCCCCTATGTCCCTTTTGTTCCTGCCGCTGTAGCCACACAGGCTGGGGAAACTGGCTGAGCAGGTAGGGGATTTTCATGTTCCCTCGAAAACCTCCACTTCTTCGCTCCTAACAGTGGGACAGACTGGATAGAGGCTGGAGACTTTTTTGTGGGGGGCACAGCCCGCAAATCCTGCAGGGCTGGCTGTGGGGCAGGGAGGAAACCGCCGTCTCTGGTGTTCATGGAATACAGACCTTCATCCAAAGTTTAACCATCTTTTCACTTAACAGTGAAGTTCAAACGCACACACACAAACACAGAACTCAGTTTAGCTTTAACGTTCAAACTGGTTCTATTGATTTTATAAATTGGGTCTGGTCAACTATGAAAACGTTTCCTAAGGTAATATTTATAGATTGCCTCTCTCTCCCCTCTCCCCCAAATTAACGATGCTTGAAATGAGCTTCTCCCCTCTGTGCTGGTCTGTTACACTGCCGAGTCTTATTAGCGCATTGGAAACCACACCCTGTAAGCCACTAGGAAGGATTTTTGTGTCTTGTGGTTTTTATTTTAAAACTTCCACCAAACAGAAGAAGGCTAACGTTGCATGTCGCGGCTCTTGTAACTCTCTCTTGGCTGTCTTGGTGATGGGGTGCTCATCAGTGTTCAATCAATGTTTCCTTGTTTAGATGTGTCTCTTGCCCTCTGTGGTGTTACAGAACTGACCTGGAAGCCCGGGGCAAATGAATTGCCAGCAAGTACGGCAGAAACCCAGAAGGGTTGCTGTGTTTTCTCTTTAACCTTCACCGTTAATCACCATTAATTAATCACCATTCTGGAAGTCCCTCGTGTGTTCCTTGTGGCCCTCTCTTCAGTCTCTGTCATGAGGTTCTGGTTAGCAAGACTGGGCTGGTCCAACACCTTAAAAAAAAATCTTGTGTGACTTGCCCATCGATTGTTGGCATAGGTTTGATGCTAACATGGCATCCTGAAGGTGGTTAGAAGCCGGTGCTTCACTTGTCACACTTCCAGGGCAAATCGTGGTGATGGTACTTATTCCGACATGTAAATAATGGTCTTCTAGCTTTCTGCCGGGCAAGCAGAGAGGCGTGCCGCAGAGCCTTGAAGTCAAGAGGAAAACTCCTCAAGAGCTTAAGCACATGAATGTGAAAAAAAGACTATATAATGGGTTCAAGGGTGAAGTGGAAATAGGTGGGCACCTCGGTCAGATGAGCAGCTTCAGTATTTCATGAATAGACTAGAAGATGGGAATGCTGCAAAGAATCATGAGGGGAAAAAGAATAAACAGTTTGGAAAGCTTCCCCCGAAAGCTTCCCCTTGTGAGATTCTGTACGTTCCCAGAGACTTGGGCGGGCTTCCTCCTCTCCATTTTTTACTTTAACTCACACTCAACTGATCTCAGCATTCCCTCCTTTCTGGAACATGTTTGCCTCTGCATCTTCAGGCCATTCTTAGGATTTTTTTTAAACTTTAGGTTGATTCACAAAGTCATATTTTTCTGCAAACCCGAGGGAGAATTTAGAGACTAGTTTTGCTGATTTCTTCATCCACAGAGGCACCAGCCAGTGTACTACTTAGATACAGTAATGTATTTTTTAAATGAGCAGACTTGAAAAATAACAAATGGAATGTTTTTTTTTTTTTTTGTTTGTTTAAATGATAAAGGAACAGAATATCTGCTTATGTCTCTTCGGTCCGTATCAGCTGGTATTGTGCATCCTGCCCTTTTTAATGCCGTTTACTTGGAATGAATCTTTTGCACGTGTTTGCAATTGCAATTCAAGCCCAGCCTTTCTCCCTTTTCACTTGCTTCTGCCATTGCCAACTGTGTCTCTTCAGCTGTTCCTGTATTCTTTTATTTTACCAGACGTGTCATGCGCAGCTATGTAGATAGGTGCTGGGTCAACCTTTCACTAGCGTCAAGTTTCTGTTGACACTAGTTTTCAATAAAAGAGACAATTGCAAGTTTATACTTGTAACTAAAAGGTTAATGAGTGGACCCAGTAAGATATGATTAATTTTCCATCCCCACCCCACCCGCTGGTATTGAAGTATCTGTTTGATCAGAGGTACTAATATGGGCTTTCTATTCTCAACTTCGTTGGTAAGTATAATGCAGGGTGGCAGGGTTGTTTCATTTATCAATGCGTGCAGACAGAGTTCTAACAGAAAATTGTTCTTTCACAGGGGACTTCGGGGCCGGATCCAACCACTGTGTATGTTGACATGAGGGCCCTAAGACACGACAGGTAGGATTTTGTTTTAATTTTCCTATATTCAGGGCTGAAATATACAGAAGTCATGCTTGACTTCTGGTCTGGCTGGGTGGGCGTGTGAAGTTGCTGCTCTGAGGAGTTTTATTACTTAATGTTTTAGTTAGCTGTATTTGTTTTTCCCCCCTCTCTTCTGTTTGTTTTAGATGTTCTCTGCGTTTTTTGCTTGTTTGGTATTTAGTTTCTGTTTTGGAAGTGGCTGGATTTGGTAGGCTCCAACAGTCACTTCCCTCCCGCTAGGGTTGCCAACCTCCAGGTACTAGCTGGAGATCTGCCACTATTACAACTGATCTCCAGCTGATAGAGATCAGTTCACCTGGAGAAAAATGGCCGTTTTGGCAACTGGGCTCTATGGCATTGAAGTCCCTCCCCTCCCCAAACCCCGCCCTCATCAGGCTCCACCCCAAAAATCTCCCGCCGGTGGCAAAAAGGGACCTGGAAACCTTACCTCCTGCCCTTGAAACGCTGAGCCTAGCCTTTGCTATTGCTAACTGGGCCGGCAGTTTGGGGGTGGGTGGGACTTCTGCTGCTTTTTGTTTCATGTCATGCTTAAAAACTGAGAAGAGTCCTGCTGGATCAGATCAAGGGTCTGTCTAGACCAGCATCCAAGGTCATGTGTGGAAGATACTTAATGCAGTAATTTTGCTAAACCTGGTCAGTACCTGGGTGGCAGTTCTCCTGGGAACCTCATACACATCCCACCTTGCGATCCCTGACTGAAGAAAGGTGAAAAGTAAAGGATGCAGTAAATAAATGAATGGCACAGTAGGCCTGCAAGCAGAGAATGGCCATCTAAGCCCCCCCCCCCATTTGTATTCAGAGGTACAGTGCCCATTTAGCCATCATGGCTTGCATCTGTTGATGGAGCTATCCTCCGTGAATTCATCTAATCTGTTTTTAAAACGATCTAATCCGATTCTCTACATTTGCAGAAGAAACCAGTACCAGTACAAAACTAATACAAAAAGTACATAGATTTTCTCTACCACCCAACTGAAAGCAATATAAAAAGGCATATAAATTGCAGTTCACAAAACATTAAAATCACAGTATTGAAGTAAAAGATGTCATATAAAAACAGTAATACGCGCATTGTGAATTGGGAACCGTGGCAATAAAAAGTCATCCAAGGCATTATTTGTTTATAAAAATCTTGACTGCTCTTCTAAAGTCAGAGAATGCACCCCCGTCGAGGGGGGCGTATTTTGGAAGAGAGTTCCACGTGGAGGGTGCTGTGGTTGAGAACGTCCTGTTTCTTACAGCGTTCTACCAAACTTCAAAAAGAAAGAGAGTAGAATGGCTTCCAGAGGACTGCCCAACCTGCACAGGTTCATTTGGGGAAAGGTTTGGAAGGGCCGGGGAGTGCTAGGCTGATTCTTGAGGACATTCTTTCTCCATGGTTGCTCGGAATAGGCTACAGATGCATTTTTAGCCTTCGATTAACAATTGTGCAAATGCCAGTGAAAACTATTTTCTAGGAATATCCCACTGCTTTGTAGCAGATGATAGGAGAAGCTTTGCTCCAGGATATAATCATGCCATTCTTTTTCAATTTTCATTTTTCAGAAGTGCAACTTTCCTTTTCAACGTACTAGAGTCTCAAGCCAGCTAACAACAATTAAAATTTAAAAATCCTTCAAACCACCAAAACAAAAAAACCAACACCAGTTATCACACCGACTTTCTAAAATTTGAACAGCCATGCAGGAGTTTGTGCAACTAGCAAGCATAAATAAAAAATTAAATGCCCCTTTTTCAAAAACGCCAAGGGCATGCTGCACCACTTCTATGCTGTTATAAACCGGAGGATCCATTAGCTGCCAAATAATTTTATAAAGGCTAAAAAAGATCCCCAAAATAAAAGGGTTTGATGTCCTTTAATTACACAAATCATATCCACAAGATCCAGGGGGTAGACTGGCCATTTACTTTACTGGGAAAAATCCCGACAGGCCCCCTTATTCCAGAGCCTCATTCCCTACACTGGTAGAGTTGCCAGTCCCCTTGGTGGCAGCAGGGGGATGTCCTGCCCCCTGCTCCTATTTCCCAATAAAAATCCTATCGGGCCTATGTGTCATATCACACCTCTCTAGGAATCACTAGAAACACTATGGTAAAACCCAGAAGTGACATCACACTGTTGCCGACAGCTAGGATTGCCAAGCTCCAGGTACTACCTGGAGATCTCCTGCTATTACAACTGATCTCGAGCTGATAGAGATCAGTTCACCTGGAAAAAAAGGCCACTTTTGCAATTGGACTCTATGGCATTGAAGCCCCTCCCCAAACCCCGCCCTCCTCAGGCTCTGCCTCAAAAACCTCCCGCTGTTGGCAAAGAGGGACCTGGCAACCCTAGCTCTGTCTGTGGGGTGAGAAGGGGACTTGAGGAGTCTTGCCTGTGTCTTGCTTACAGCAGGAGTGAGTCAGTGATCCATTTAGGGCTTGATTTGATTTTGAGCTAGTAGGGAAACTAAGTATCTGCAGCCAAGGTGTTCCTCTAATCCATGGGTGTTGAACTCAATTGTTACGAGGGCCGGATATGACATAAGTGTCACTTGGTCGGGCCGGACCATGCCTCGCCACCCCAGATCAAGTCGAGGGTGGCTGCCTCGGTTGGCTCACAGGCCGGATAAGAGCTCTCAAGGGGCCGGATGCGGCCCCCGGGCCTTATGTTTGACACCCATGCTTTAATCATTGTTTGGAAGGTCCATGGTAGAGGAACATGGCTTGGATCGCAGTCTAATGTAGTCAGTCCCTTTTTAGTAACTCTCTGGATATGTACCATGTGACCTTTTTAGCAGGGGCTGCATGAATCACATCCCAGCCATTCCTGCTCTTTCCCCCCCAATCTGTATTTCCTGGCATGGCCGTGGCATTATAAAAAGCATGTGGGCGTAGACTCAACACAGCCTCAGAAAGCGCTCGGGAACATGGCGCATCAACCAAGAAAGCTGAGTGCAAAAATAGCATGGTATGAAAATAGGACAGCAAAACTCGGGTATCAGGGAAATGAGTAAAATGGATGATGATAATGATTGTTGAACCCTTAAAAAATATTCCAGGAGTTGAGAAGCAACAAAACTCTTAAGTGTATGTCTGTTTTAGAAATGGCCTTTTCTCCCAAAATCCTTGTACTCTGTTTTTTGAGAGGAAGGGACCACAGGTATTGTGGGTGTATGTACGATGTTTCATGTTATGTGTGGGAGAGGGGGTATTTGGGGGTTTTCGTTGGTTGCTTTTAAATTTTTAATGTTTTTATGTTATGATTTGTAAGCTGCCTTGAACCATGAGGGAAAGGCAGGATCTAAATGTTAGGTCTTAGGGCACTTAGGGCTGTTTAGCTTGGAAAGAATGCGGCTAAGGGGAGACATGATAGAGGTCTATAAAATTAGGCAAGATATGGAGAGAGTGGACAGGGAGAAGTTTTTCTCCCTCTCCCATAATAATAGAACACAGGGAGGGAGAGAGATTCAAAACAGATAAAAGGAAGTATTTTTTCACACAACGCATAGTTAAATTGTGGAACTCCCTGCCCCAGGATGTGGTGATGGCTGCCAGCTTGGAGGGCTTTAAGAGGGGAGTGGACCTATTCATGGAGGAGAGGGGTATTCATAGCTATTAGTTAGAATGGATACTGGTCATGCTTCATACCTATTCTCTCTAGTATCAGAGGAGCATGCCTATTATTTTGGGTGCGGTGGAACACAGGTAGGATGGTGCTGCTGCAGTCGTCTTGTTTGTGGCTTCCTAAAGGCACCTGGTTGGCCACTGTGTGAACAGACTGCTGGACTTGATGGGCCTTGGTCTGATCCAGCAGGGCCTTTTTAATGTTCTTATGTCTTGATCTGGCAGCTGTCTATTACATAGAATCATAGAGTTGGAAGGGACCACCAGGGTCATCTAATCCAACCCCCTGCACAGTGCAGGAAATTCACAACTACCTCCTACACACACACCCGGTGATACCTACTCCATGCCCTCAAGATGGCCAAGGTGCCCTCCCTCTCATCATCTGCTTAAGGTCATAGAATCAGCATTGCTGACAGATGGCCATCTAGCCTCTGCTTAAAAACCTCCAGGGAAGGAGCACTTACCACCTCCCGAGGAAGCCTGTTCCACTGGGAAACCACTCTAACTGTTAGAAAATTCTTCCTAATGTCTAGATCAGTGGTCAGCAAACTCATTAGTCAACAGAGCCAAATATCAACAGTACAACGAGTGAGATTTCTTTTGAGAGCCAAATTTCTTAAACTTAAACTGTATAGGGGCTAGGGAGAGAAAAGTGCCATTTCCACACCAAACGTCAGCAGGCAGCTGCCGGAGCGGTAGCCAGGGAGAGGAGACGCTGCCCAGGCGGAGGGGAAGAAGGGACATCCTCGGAGGGGGGGGGGTGCTGCTGCTGCTGCTACCGCAGCTGCTTCCTCCTCTTCCTCTTCTTCATTCCAGTCGGGAAAGTCTCGGAGGGCAGCAACGGCGGCGAGGGCGGGTGGGAGGTGCTGGCGAGGCGGCCGCGGACTTTGGCTTGTGCCTCCCCCCCGGGCAGCCGCAGGAGCCGCCGCTCCGCCGACTTTTCCCCCCCTCTCCACAGCCCCCAAACCAAAACAAGCGTCGTCGTCTGTGTTTATGAGTCCAGCCCCCTCCAGCTGCCACCGCCGCCGACACTCCATCTCACTCCAAGGAGAAAAACACGTGATGGCGCCTCTGCGTGGACCAGCCCCATCTCCAGCCCCTTCAGCAGCAGGAGCAGCAATAGGAGGCGCCAGCAGCCTAACTTGCTGGCGCGGCCGTCTAGCCCACCTTTCCCTGCCTGCCCGCCGCGGTGGCGGCGGCTTTCATTCAGCACCGCAGCGAGCGCACTTACCTTTGGGCGCTCTGCCACTCGGAGCCTTGGGGGGGGGGGGCGTCCCGATTGGAGCGCCTGCCTGCCTGCCTTTCAAACCATCGCAGGCTCCGGAAAGCCAGATGGCGAGGCACCCAGGATTGTTGAGAAGCACGGCGTAATATTTTTTTTTCTCTTCTACTGAAGAGAGGGGAGGGAGCAGGGAGACGCCATTCACCCTCTCCCCACTAACTCCCATAGGCGGGAGAAGAAAGCTCTGCCCCTGAAGAGCTAAGAACCAATCCCCGATCAGGGGGCGGGGTGGCTTCCATAGAGCTCGTGACCCGCTTGCCCGGGCTTTCCGTTTGAACTGGGACTTGCCTTTTGGCTTAAAGCGTGCTATTTTTATTTTCCCGTCACCCGCACGTGGTCATTTGTGGCAGAGCCGCACTCTAAAGACCAAAGAGCCACATGCTGCTCACGAGCCGTAGTTTGCCGACCACTGGTCTAGATGGAAACTCTTTTGATTTAATTTCAGCCCGTTGGTTCTGGTCCGACCTTCTGGGGCAACAGAAAACAACTCGGCACCATCCTCTATATGACAGCCCTTCAAGTACTTGAAGATGGTTATCATATCCCCGCTCCATCTTCTCTGCTTCAGGCTAAACATACCCAGCTCCTTCAACCTTTCCTCATAGGACGGTCTCCAGACCCCTCACCATCTTTGTTGCCCTCCTTCGTAACCGTTTGCAATAACGGCTCCTCTAAACATTCACTGTGTTAAGCGTGCATGAAGCGGAGGGTGTCCCACTGGCTTTCTAGCCTGTAGCTGCACAGCTAACTCTGGATCACAGGACACCATAAGAACGTTTGATCATTTGTCGTTTGAGTTTAATTTCTCAAGCACAGAGTTTGGGAGGAGGAAGGAGAGCAAGTACACTGCCTTAACTTCTCTAGCAGTTTAAAACCCTGTTGCAAAAAGATTCTTATCCTTACTTGGTAGACAAGAAAATGGGTGTTTTTTGTATAAATGGAAGCAAATGTCTATTGTTCTTGAGATGTTTTGGAGCTTATTTTTTTCAGCTGGCACTTCTGGGTTGCAGTTTTTAAGACTTGTGGTGCCATTAGAAGCTTGGCCCCATGTCGTTCTCCAAACTGTGTGTGTGTATAATTCATAACCCATATTTCAGATGTTGTCTGCCGTCGCTTACTGATTTCCAGTGCTTCTGTCTCCTCTCTCGCCTCATCCGGCAGTCCCCACACAGCATGTACCAAATTGCTTAATGTTTCCTGCTGTGCCTGCTTCCTAACATCCTTCTAGCTTGGCACCAGAGCAGCTTTCTCCGGTGCTTTCTCTGTTTGGTGCTTCTCTTCATCTGCCATTAGAATGACATTTGGAACAGAATTAGAAATGGCTTGATAAATCTCATGAAATCACACCATGGCTATGCAGCCAAATGTAAATATATGATCTAAGAAAGGAGATTTATGACTTTGCAGGATGCATGGGTTTTTGCTAGTTTTTTTTTTTTTTTTTTTTTTGGTAAAACAGAAATGCGGTGCCCTGTTTGATTAACTTTCCCCATAAAACTTGAGTAGGCACTTGTTTAAGACCCCCCATTCTGGTGGTTTCTGGCTTTTATGGGCAAGAATTTATCACACTTTATCACAAGATTTAGTGTTTTGTTCTGTTCTTTGATAAGACTGTTTTGTGAGGAAATTGGCACTTGTTAAAAAAACACACGCACCATTTGGTTTTTTAAATGACTATAAAATATTCTTAACATCAAGCGTACAATGGTCCAAGGACAGGATTCTCTTCTGATCTTCCTGGTCCACTGATCTGTCCTGTAAATCTCTCGAGCCAACTTTGGGCACAACTGGTGTGGTTTAGTAGGTAGAACTTTGGTGGGAGAGGGTTTCTCACTAAGGAGAGACCTGGATTCAAGTTGTCACCTGGCCCCAAAGTTTACTAGATAACCTTGGCAGCTGAGCCCAATACACAAGATTATTGTGAAGATAAAGCAGCAAAACTCCATGAATACCCTTGGCTGCTTAGAGGAAGTGATCAAAAGAAGAACCAAGAGGAAGATGTGAAAATGTCTTTCTCGCTTCCATTTTTACAGATGTGCCATAATTTTTTATTCTGTACCCGCTTTGGGTCTCCAGAAGCCCTGAAGGCTACAAACAGCTTCCTTATAATATAGTGCATGAAGATAATTAAAGCTGATAATTAAAAAATCCAATAAAATCCAACAAACCATAATTGTATATCCCAAAGCAGTACTTGAAGCAGGAAGAGAGGGGGTAAATAAATGCTGTCTTAGTGTGTGTGTGTTTGTGTGTGTGTGTGTGTGTGTATGTGTGTGTGTGTGTGTGTGTGTGTATATATATATATACACACACACACACACACACTGTTTGCTTGGGAGATGACTAGTATGAGGGAATTGATAAAACACAAATTGCTTAAGAGTTTCCTGCTTTGGTATACAAAAGCATTATATTTCAAAGAGCACTCAAGCACTAATCTCCTCTGGAAATGAATCTGAGCATCTCTGGAATTGGTTGGGGTACGGCAGTAGCCACAGAAGAAACTGGACCGTGCCCTTCCTTCAGCTCTCAGAACTTTTTTATTTCTACCCACCCAAATCTGTCCCTAGCCATATTGTTAACATTCACTTCTTTAGCCAGTAGCCCCTTCGGGTACTCTTGCTATGCTGCACCTTAAAGCCCTTTCTCCCTCACAGTGTTTTTTGCTGACTGCCATGAAACAGTGATGGCTTCTGGAAAGAAAAGATGTATATCCTACCTAGCGGAGAAGTGTGAGCAAGTCTCCTCTGCTTTGGGGCAGAAAGTAAAATAGTCGCTAGGCTGGCAGCATGTGACAAGTTTAAAAACCAGTCGTATCGCTGGTATTCTGTGCTATAATATTGTCCTTTAAAAAAAACAAGTGTAATCTTTGTACAGTTGTAATGATTATCCTGTGTACTTTGTCTTTCAGAGTGCGTTTGGTAGAAAGAGGATCGCCTCATAGTTTGCCCCTCATGGAATCGGGAAAGGTAAACATTTTTACTTCAGAGATTCTCATGGTATCTTAAAATACTGTTAGATATATCCTTTTTCTGTTTTAATCCATTCCTTCTTTTTAAAAAAAGGCAAACTAATACAGCTCTTTGGGGAGATAGCCAAAAGGTATGCACAGGTGGGACATTTTCTGTGGCGGTACCTCAATATGCAGCTCCAGATGCTGAGCCATTTATGTTGTCCTACTTTCCCCCTGAACTTGAGTCCAGTCTAATATCAGTACTGTGATGTTACACATGGCACAATATTCTGCTTTGCTACCATTTCTCTTATGACTTACACACACACACACACAACTGATACCACAACTATATACAGTAGTTTATTGGTATGATTTCCAGGGTTGAAATGGACAATGAAGGTTTGCTTCCTTTCCCCAGAGCAGCAAGAAAAGGCATTGTTACATGAGAAGAATACACTCATCCCACTACTGCCTCTGGGTTGACAGGTTTTCGTTGCATCTCAGGAACCTGTGAAACCTATTTTGTCCAGAGGTAACGGCAGTGGGGAAAGAAATGTGTGTAATCACCAAGGTCAGCAGTGCTCCCACCATACCCCTTTTGAGCACTCTGGGGAAAAAATTGTCTGCTACCAGCCTTTGGCACAATGTAAGCAATGCCTACATGGCTGTCTGCGTGAATAAGGATTTGAGTATAAATATTTGTAGTGAGCATTGAAACTAAGATCACTAACCTGGATTTGGGGACCCAGTCAGAACAAATAATATTTCACAGACCTGAGGCTGAATCTTTCCTGATGTTTTGTTACCTCTAGAAACCTTTTATGTAGACTGAGATCTCTATATCTAATAGTGAAGCATGGCCTCCATCTGCGGATATCTAAATCTGCGCATCGGGGCCACACTGACACTAAACAGATTTTCCTGGAAACTTGGGGGACCCCCTAGGTTTGCAGAAAAATCTGAAATCTTTTTTAACAACTGGGGAGTTTAAATTCTCCCCAAAATAAAAGATAGTTCTTTGCAAATGCCGAGGACACATCTACCTCCAGCTTGGTTGTTGGTGGCTATGGCAGAGGCCAGGAGCCTTGCCAAGCCCAGTGAGAAAGTGAGGGGGAAGATGGGATTCCCCCCACGATTGTCACAGACCCACACTTGTAGCAATATAATTTGCTTGCAGTTGATTTTGTTAAGTTGCGGCTAGATAGCTAAGTTCCATCAGTCCAATAGCAAACAAGTAACATACATGATCAGTAAAAATGTAGAAGTGGAGAACCCCCATCCCACTGACTTATTTCTTTTTTCCTGCCCTCTGTGAACACTTTTCTTCCATCCTCCCACTTTCTTTTGCTTCCCCTTCCCCACTGCCTCTGCCTTCTCTTCCTCCTCCTCCTGGGCTCACTGGCTATGTCACCTCTGCTGCACTCCCCACTGCCTCACCAGCCAACTTCCTTCATTGCCAGGCCACCCATTCTCTGGGCTGCCCATTTTCTGGCTGGCTTGCCCACCAGCAGTCGCACCACCTTCACCAGCTGGGCTAACATGGCGGCACCGGTGGTAATTGTGGTGGCTCCTCCCCCTCATCCTCTGCTCTCCACCTTTCCCCCCTTTTCTCCTACCACCCAGCAGCAGTATTTTCTAGCCACTTTGGCTGGTTCTCACTGTTTAAAAAGGTGCTCATGATGTCACTCTCACAATGTTACGTGGTGAGATCTGAAACTAACCACTACACCCCACTGGCATTCATGACATGGCTGCTGTTGAACAATAGCCAGGCCTGGGTAAGTCATGCAAGTCATTTGGCAGCAAGCGGTTGCTGTTGGGCCTGGCCCAGAGTCCTCCCTCAAAGGACAAAACAGGCCTGGAAAGGGCCCTGTCCCATCCCTTTGCCTTTTATTGACAGAAACCAAGTCTTGAAGGTTAGCACTACTGTTGTGGTTGCCTAGCAATGGTCATTGAGGGCATCCATTTCTTAAAGCTACATGTGCTGCTTTGATCATTTGGGGGTTAGCCCCTCCTCCAATGTATTTTCTTTTAGATTTCAGATTTTTCTACAAATCTAGGACATTTTTAGATGTGTAGAAAGATCTGTTTCATCTGTTCATGGCTCTAATATCTGGATTTAGGTATCCACATATTTGGCCATGTTGAGAATTAGATATACCGATTATTTAGGGGCTTTGGTTTTGTGGAGGCCATGTTTGATATTTGTATGTAAACAGTTCAGGGCACAGTTTGGCTAAGGAAGCATAACAAACAAACAAAAAATGAAAATGGATCACTTGTGAAATGCAATTTTCTGCAGCAGCTTAGATTCATGAGCCGTAGCTATTCTTGAGCTGCTCATTGTCACTTTCCTTCAAGAAATGACGCCGACATCTTTCTTTTTTTTAATCCTTCTATAAGAGTCTTGTAAAAGGCTTTGGGAAACAAGGAGGATTGTTCTATGGTTGCATAAAACAATGTGTACATCATCTGGCTCCTCACCAGATATGACTCATTTTGTCTTTCAATAGATCCTCCCTGGAGTTCGTATCATTATTGCTAATCCAGAAACAAAGGGGCCCTTGGGAGATTCTCATCTTGGAGAGGTGAGTCACAGGCTGTGCCTGGGTTGGTAGTGAGTTGCTTGACTTAGTGGAGGAAGGACTGGTAGTTTTTAATCATTTATCTTAACAAGCCTTCTCTAGCAGATATGCACCACACAGCTTTAGGGAAATGTGTGTGAAGTACCAGGAACATTGTGAACTCTTGCTTGCTTTGTCACAGCTGAGAACTGTGAGCGCCCTGCAGCCCCATCCAATGGTTATGATGTATCACTTACACCGGTGCGGAGAGCATAGCAGTTGCACCGGAGTCCACAGCAACCTTGCCACACCCCACCAATCATGGAGCAATGTGCCAACAGCTCCACGGTGCTAGGCTGATTGAAACAGCCAGCGTGGTGTAGTGTTTAAGAGCAGTGGCTTGGAGCGGAGATCTGGAGAATGGGGTTTAATTCCATTTCTCCACATGAGTGGCGGAGACTAATCTGGTGAACTGGATTTGTTTCCCCACTCCTACACACAAAGGCAGCTGGGTGACCTGGGCAAGTTACAGCTCTGATAGAGCTCTCTCAGCCTTGCCCACCTCACAGGGTGTCTGCTGTGGGGAGGGGAAGGGAAGATGATTGTAAGGCGGTTTGAGTCTCCCTTAAGTGGTAGAGAAAGTCAGCATATAAAAACCTACTCTTCTTCTGCTAGTCATGCCTCCTTGACATGTCCTTGATGCCTCCTCCTGCTGCCCACACTCTGAACACATCAAGAAACGCTGAAAAGAGCACTGTGGTGTGACTGGGAGGAGCCCTGGAGTTTAAATGTTCCATAGAGTTCCACAGAGTACTGGGTCACCCAACACACATAGTATTTACATAGTATTTAGGAGGCCTTTGATTGGCTGCAGATTTAGTTGGCATCTTAAGTGGTGCCAGGGCTTTGGAATGTGTGTGTGTGTGTGGGGGGGGAAGGCTTGTATTTTCATTCTCTGTATGTAAATGGGTATATTTAAAGGTACACCTGAGTTCTTGCTGGCATGATATTACACTTACACTGGGGAAATAACCCAGATTGAAGAGGCTAAGGATGCCAGTAAAGCCCCACTCCTCCCTCAACATGCCCCTTACAGTACCCCATTATATATTGGAGTTGCATCTTACTCTGATTATTCATTCAGATTTTCCTAATCAGATTATTTTAAATACAGACTCTCAAAGGATTTGTTTTTCTTCTCCATTATCGCACTAGTATAAATCAAAGGGACCATACATATTGTAATCTAATTTCCTTCTTGGGATAGAGCACGATGGGTATCCTCGTTAGTCTGTCTGTATTCGTAGAAAAGAGCAAGAGTCCAGTAGCACCTTAAAGACTAACAAAATTTCTGGCAGGGTGTGAGCTCAGCTGTGACTCGTGAAAGCTCATACCCTGCCAGAAATTTTGTTAGTCTTTAAGGTGCTACTGGACTCTTGCTCTTTTCTGTTCCTTCTTGGGAGTGTCTTTAACAGTTACCTCTACCACAACACTGCTTCCTCCTGTAGGAAACATACAGAAGTGATAATTGTATGGTTTGCCACAACCTGGTTATCCTACCGCACCAGTATAATGCCTCCATCAGGGCCACTGGGACTGGTATAATATCTACCCACATGATCTTGGCATCCCATGTGATGGGGACTTTTTACAGCAAAATGGCTTTCTCAATTACTTTTATGCCACAGAGATTGGAACTCATACTGGGATAATTTTGTGGAAGTGTGTTAAGGTAGTGCTGTTGGCTTTCATAAAAGGCTTGTTTGTAGACATACATGTATGCAGACTGTACAGGCATTTGTCCTAATGTGTGAAGTTAACTGCAGGTTCGGCAGCGTGGTGTAGTGATTAAGAGCAGTGTTTTGGAGCGGTGGACTGATCTGGAGAACCGGGTTTGATTCCCCACTCCTCCACATGAGCGGCGGAGGCTAATCTGGTGAACTGGATTTATTTCCCCACTCTTACACACAAAGCCAGCTGGGTGACCTCGGACAAGTTACAGCTCTGTTAGAGCTCTCTCAGCCCCACCTACCTCACAGGGTGTCTGTTGTGGGGAGGGGGAGGGAAGGTGATTGTAAGTCGGTTTGAGTCTCCCTTAAGTGGTAGAGAAAGTCGGCATATAAAAACCAACTCTTCTTCTTCTAAACTTTAAACCATCTGCAGCAAAGTATACCCAAGACTCCTCTATCTTGTACAGATATGTCAGTAAAAAGTGACCTTTTTTTATACCTAGATATGGGTTCACAGTGCTCATAACGCCAGCGGTTACTTTACCATCTACGGCGATGAATCCTTGCAGTCAGATCATTTTAATTCAAGACTGAGCTTTGGAGACACACAAACTATCTGGGCACGGACAGGCTACTTGGGGTTCCTGAGGAGAACAGAACTTACAGATGCAAATGGGGGTGAGTTCTCCTGATGGTTTTTCAAAAGTCAGTTACACGGTGTTTCCTGAATAACATATTTGATTTGCAGAGCCCAAGTCTACTCCCACTCCTGTAAACCTGAGCATTGGCTCCGTAATCTGATATCAGAGGAAAGAAGATTTAGCAAGCATATTTCTTTTCTGGAGAGGAGAATCTCCTTGATTTGCTTAGATCAGGCAGAGGGTAGGGGAGAAGATTTTATGTTCCCAACAGTTGATTCAGAGAGATGGAAGCTAAGTGTGTTCTCTCTGCTTGGACTGGGATGCTGGGGCAATAAGGAAGACGGAGAAACATAGAGCTGGAAGGGACCTCAAGGGTCATCTCGTCCAGAGGTTCCCAAACTTTTTGAGTCATGGAGCACTTTTCAGGAGAGAAATTCGTCAAGGAGCACCAATTTTCACCTAGCACCTATGTACTAAACCAGTGGTCGGCAAACTCATTAGTCAACAGAGCCAAATATCAACAGTACAACGAGTGAGATTTCTTTTGAGAGCCAAATTTCTTAAACTTAAACTATATAGGAAGAGAAAAGTGCCATTTCCACACCAAACGTCAGCAGGCAGCTGACCGAGCGGTAGCCGGGGAGAGGAGACGCTGCCCAGGTGGAGAGGAAGAAGGGACATCCTCGGGGGGGGGGGTTTGCTGCTGCTGCTGCCACCGCCGCCGCGGCTGCTTCCTCCTCCTCCTCTTCATTCCAGTCGGGAAAGTCTCGGAGGGCAGTGGTGGCAGTGAGGGCGGGCGAGAGGCGCGGGCGAGGCGGCCACGGACTTTGGCTCGTGCCTCCCCCTGGGCGGCTGCAGGAGCTGCCGCTCTGCCGAGTTTTTTTTCCTCTCCACAGCCCCAAAACCAAAACAAGTGGCGGCGTCTGTGTTTATTAGTCCAGCCCCCTCCAGCTGCCGCCGCCGCCGACACTCCGTCTCACTCCAAGGAGAAAAACACGTGATGGCGCCTCTGCATGGACCAGCCCCATCTCCAGCCCCTTCAGCAGCAGGAGCAGCAATAGGAGGCGCCGGCAGCCTAACTTGCTGGTGCGGCTGTCTAGCCCACCTTTCCCCGCCCTCCCGCCGTGGCTTTCATTCAGCACCGCAGCGAGCGTGCTTACCTTTGGGCACTCGGCCACTCGGAGCCTCGGGGGGGGGGGGACGTCCCGATTGGAGCGCCTGCCTGCCTTTCAAACTATTTTTATTTTCCCGTCACCCGCACATGGTCATTTGTGGCAGAGCCGCAAGACCAAAGAGCCGCATGCAGCTCTCGAGCCGCAGTTTGCTGACCACTGTACTAAACTGAATTACAGTAGTATTTTTCTTTCCAATCTCTTCATGGAGCACTAGGAAATGCTTTGTGGAGCACCAAGGGCTCCCTTGAGCACAGTTTTGGAACCTCTGATCCAGTCCAACCCCCTGCACAACGCAGGAAATTCACAACTACCTAAAAACATATTTGACCTAGAAACATGTATGTAGCTGCCTTGTACCAAACCAGGCCATTGGTCATCTGTCTCACTCCAGTCTATTCTGACCGGCAAAGGAAAAATTTCCCCACTTTCTGCTGCCTAAAGCCTTTTCATGGGAGATGCCAGGAATTGAGCCTGGGACCTTCTGCATGCAACGCAGATGTTCGACCACAGAGAGAGTGACTAGAATTGCCCTTGACCAAGAAGTCTCCAGAGAGAGTGGCTGTCATGCTGGTCGCTGCCAAGGGCGCTGGCATTCCAGGATATCTGGGGGGGGGGACTTCATTAACGTAACATTTGTTTTTTTGGCAGTCCAGGGTATCCAGGTATATAATTACTTTAAATTTTAAATTTTAAAACAAACAAGCAAACGGTACTACCACCTGTTGCGCAACGGCTGTGACTGTGTGGCGCGGCAACCTTTCCTGGCACGGAGGAAAGAGTGCCTCTGAGCATGCACTGCATTCCTTGCCCTCCCCTCTCTCCCCAAAAACTCATCCAAGCAGGCCGGGGCTCTCGCGAGGAAACCCCTCTCTTGTGACTGGGACACTGCTTGTGCACAGAACTGCAGTTATCCCTCAAAGCGGAGCTCCGTTTAATCACCTCACAAGAGTGAAGGGCCAGGAAAGAGCCGAGGGCCGCTTATCCCGCTCGGACTTTTCGTGCCTTTTTCTCCCCTCCGCCAGTCACCGCTCCTTCTGCGCCTCACCGAACCTGCGCGCTCAAGGGGGAAATCCTGAACTGCGCATGCACCTCGACTCTCTCCCCCATGGCCTTGCCAGAGCGGAACTGATGACTCAGGGCAGAAAAGCGAAGCCACACTACAGATATGAGCACTTGGATTCCAGGCTGAAGCTCCCGCCCCACCGGAGCACGGCTAAAAGTAAAAACAACGTGGCTGTAGCGGCCTCAAGGGGGACCGCCCTCTTCTCCTCCGAGACCTGAACTGGCCGAGCCAGAGGAGCTTCCTCGTCCTCCCACACATCCTGCCGCATCATCCACCCGGCGCAAGTGCGACCGCGCCCAGGGCTGGCCCACCCGCCTCTCAGCTGGGCAGAGGGGCTACAGCTGGTGTGCGGCGGCACGCTGCTGCGTCTCTGCAGCCTGGCTCCTTCTGGCTGTCGGTCGGCCAGTTCCTCACCTCTCTGCTTGGGGTCTTCCCTGCCCTCGCGGACAGATCAGGGTTACAGGGCGTCTGGGTTAGTCCTGGACAGCCCGGGATGGGGGCTGTCCCAGGACAGTGGCGGCAACCCCCCAGAAAACACTTCGCAACCCCCTTAGGGGTCCCGACCCCCAGGTTGAGAACCACTGAGTTATAGTTTACTTGAGTAGTCCAGGACATTCAGTTTACAAGCTTGGATCGACGTGTGTTTGGTGATAGCAGCCAATGTCGTGTAGTGGTTGAAGTGTTGAACTGGGGTCTGGGAGGATCCCTATTTTGGCATGAAGCTCTTTGGGTGACCTTGGGCCAGTCACGCTTTGTCAGCCTATCCTACCTCCCAGACTTGTGAGGAAAAAATGGTGAAGGGTGGACTATGTATGCCATTCCAGGCTCCTTGGAAAAAATGTACTAGACAGTCAACGCTGGATAATGAACGCTGCTCATAGGGCCTCAAGAGTATTGGTTTGGCCTTTGAAGGAAAGAAGGTTCTTTGTTCTTTCCCCATATATTGGAGTTGTTGTTGTTGTTGCCTGAAACTGCAGTGTATGTTGTGGCATTCACCCATGCTAGTGTTTGACCAAGGGTGTTGGTTGTCATGTGAACACTTGTGGTTCTTGAATACTGGTGTAGTGCTTCAGTGTACAAAGAAAGCTGGGTTTTAGAAGCGATGACCCTCCAAAACAAACAGCCTAACAAAACAAAGCCGGCGCTTCAGGTGTTCACGTGCTTGTCTTTTAACGTGTTGTATAATATTCTGTCTTTTTCCCCCTTTTCTTGAAACCAGAGCGGCATGATGCACTTTATGTGGTAGGTGCCCTAGATGAAGCCATGGAATTGCGAGGAATGAGGTATCATCCCATAGATATTGAGACATCTGTAATAAGAGCACATAAAAGCATTACGGAATGGTAAGTACTACATAAGGGCGCTTTGCTGTGTGTGCGCATGCGTAGGGGGACTCGGTAGTATACTTGCCACTCGCATTATTTTGACTCCACTTGTGGAGTGGGGGCTGTGTGTAGCCAAGATAACCTAAATGGTGATTAGGTTTGGGTGGAGAGGTTCACAGGTGATTCAGTCAGTCACACCATCACTTTTCCTCAGCTTTAGAAGGTGAGGGGCGAGAGCAGAAAAGCCACAAAGCGGGAAAGAAAGTGCTCAACACTTTCCCTGCTAGTAGTTTTCATACTCCAAATGCCCCTTCCCTGGCCGCATTTCCCTGAGGGGTTCCAAATGTGAGTTTGAGTGCCTTCCCTATCAGCTGCTTTTCTTAGGATACTCTTGGGGAGACAATTCTTCCTATCTCTGATTGAGCTAACCCAGGGGTCCCCAGCCTTTTTGAGCCTGCGGGCACATTTGGAATTCTGACACGGCACAGTGGGCACAGTAACAAAATGGCCACCACAAAATGGCTGCAACAGGAGGTGGAGCCAGAAAAGAGGGGAACGCTAACTTTTCCAGTGAGTCTTGTCTTCTCATAATGTGACCAAAGTAGAATAGCCTCAGTTTGGTTCCTTTAGTTTCTAGACAGGGTTCAGGCTTGATTTGATCTTTTTGGCGGCTCATGGTATCTGTAAAACACTCCTCCAACACCACATTTCAAATTAATCAACTTTCTTTCCGTTTGCCGTTTACTGTCATACCTGATCATGATGGGCTTTTGCATACCTTTGTTGTATTGGATGGGATGCCCCGTTCCTGTTGTTTTAAATTGTCTTGCACTTCACAATCAAACTCGAGTCTCAGTGAGAAAGGTGGGCTATGAATGGCATAAATATACATAAATATACATAAATATATATATATATATATATATATATATATATATATATACACACACACCAATACATTTCCTCCATTTGATTTCAGCGCTGTGTTCACCTGGACAAATCTGTTGGTCGTTGTGGTCGAGCTTGACGGATCAGAGCAAGAAGCCTTAGACCTGGTTCCTTTGGTCACCAACGTGGTCCTGGAGGAGCATTACCTGATTGTAGGAGTGGTGGTAGTGGTGGACGTTGGTGTAATTCCTATCAACTCCCGTGGAGAGAAACAACGTATGCACCTACGAGACGGATTTTTGGCAGACCAGCTAGATCCTATCTACGTGGCCTACAACATGTAGTCTTGTATCTTTGAGGCTTCCAAGGACTTCACTCTAGATGTATAAATTTTTTTTTTGACGTCCACTGAACAATGTGCTGAAAAGAAAGTGACACTCTTCAGAATGGAACTGTTTCTATTAGGACTTTTTGAAGCGCTCATTATTGGCAGGACATAAAATGTGAAATGTGTTTCTTTTACCACTACGTTTTAGCACAGAAGGACTTTGGGGTACTGCCTTCCGTTTGTTGGAAAACCCATTATTAGACTTTTTTAAAAAATTATTTTTTGCTTATTGGGATGATACTGCTTTCTGAGTAATATGGCTTTGTATTTTACGTTAAACTGAAGTAGCTAATTTTTTTTTAAATCTGCCCTCCAAGTGGATATTTCTAAGCAGCTCATAAGATGACTGAATTGTTTTGGTTTGCTTGTTTTTAAATGTCCATAAAAAAAATCTTTTCCGATATGGATCCATTACTAGTTTTAGGCCACTTTCTCTCCCATTGTCTTAGGAAACTTACATTGAGGTACGAGGAAAATACCCAAAACAGCACCTTTTCAAATTTAAGAGTTTTTATCAGATTCCTCCCTTGGAAAGGCTGAAAAGCGCAAAGGTGAAAAGAGCTTTGAGTTATTAGAGTTTAGAATGAAAAAGAAATTTATAAATAAGGTGTATTTCGGCAACGAACTTGCAGATGTCTTTGTACTAAACTAAAAAGATAAAATAAGTTAACTACTTCTGTAATTATGTACAAAACCTTTAATTTATTTTGATCTCTTTAGAAGTATAAAAGAGAAACATTCAAGAATATTAAGCTCTTGTAATGTTTGCTAATATAAAAAACAAAAGTGTTGTATTATCTTGAGTGGATAGTATCACATCAAATATATATATATGAAATATAAATTCACTAATGACAAAAAAAAGATTTTAAAGTTTTAAAAGGATGCAGTACTCATCACTTGCATGGTGTCTCTTCTCCCACTGTAGATAATCAAACATTATTCACGTACTTCGAGGAAAAAGCAGTCCTGGATTGCAAAATATCCCTGTCTAAAAAGAATCTTCCAGATACCAGCAAGTGAAATGGTTTTCGCTGCCTTCAAGGCAGTGCATTAATTTTTAAGGCCGCAGTCCTGCACCTTGCATGCAGAGAACGCAGGAAGTAGAACAGCTCTTGGTGGGGTATCTAGCGTGTGGCTGTACTTCCAAATTTGCTGCTACTCTCAGTTAACGCCGTGGAGTTGCACTGGGGGGCCCTCCCGTACCCGAATTTGAACACTCTGGTTCCTGCTGTTCCCCGCACTGGGGGGAGGGGGGGTTGTGGCTTGCTCCCCCAGTGTTTGGGGGAGAGCTGTAGAAAAGCAGCTGCAGCAGCGCTGCAGTGTGTAAGGCACGTGTGACATGAGCTGCAGCCAAGCAGGCTAGAAGGGTGTGCTCAGAGGAGTGGTGGCACATTTTCTGGTAGACTTTATGGGAACTCGTCTGCTGGGTTCTACGGGAGCGCCTCTGTGGCCTGCTTTCTGTGCATTCAAGGATTTGGGATTTGCTTGCGGATGGAGATCTTAACAGCGCACCACGAAAGGGTTCTTTTCTTTGCCATGGAGGTGACGATAAATATTTGTGCTGGCATGTATGTTCATACACTTTTTAGACTTTAGAAAAAAGGCAGGTTTAAGAATAGCACTGTTTTTCTTAGCTGCATAATATTGTTGCACAATATTTCTCATCCTTTTTTATTTTAATTTGATGGGGGGGTTTTGTTTTCTTGTGGTAAGGAAAAGTTTTTTGGTGGTCATTTTGCACAAGAGTTATCATTTGATCTCTTTGCCTCTCTGCTAGCCTGTATTTTAGCTTGGGCAAAGGGATCCGATCCATCCACACTGTCCTTTCTAGAAAGTTGTTGTTTTTCAACAGTCTCTCTCAACAGCGTGTTCGTTCTTGGAGAGAAGCTGAGAAAGCTGCTCTGAACTATTTGGCCCAGCTAGGTGCATCTGCTAACTTGTCCCCATGCCAAACGGAGGAACTGAATTCGGTTTTGCAACCATCATATCCCTCAGTTCCAAAGTGAATCTGCTGTTTTTTTTTTTTTTTTGAAGAACATAAATGCATGGATCACAGCTGCCTTTTTTAAAAAAATTGACTGCCTTTGGGTAAACAGAACCTTTCATTTTCCACTTCTTTTGTGATCATTTTTTGTTTTTAATTTTTAATTTGTCTTATTCTGGTGTAATCTGGTTGACCTGTGTCTACTTTGAGGGTGAAGTTTGAGCAGGAACAGGCCAAGAATGCTTTTCTTTTTCTGGTTCAAGAAACGTTCACTTTCTGGCATTCATTACTGAGTATGCATGACTAAGACGGTTGCAGGACAAAAGCTACAAGATCTTTGTTTAACACGTAACGGGAAATATTTTGTCTACCTTTGCGGATTTCATTTGGTTTTTAAGACCCAACAGAGATTATCTTTCCCTTCTTTTCCCCCCCCTCTCCCTCTCAAAGATGAGAGATGGTTTTTACTCTGCATGTACAATACAGAGCATCTCACCAGGACCAAATCTTTATTTTTCAATCACCCCTTTCTCCCCAAGGTTTCCCTTGTCCTGTGAATATTTCAAATCAGGCTCCAAAGGCCAATCCTGAAGCATTCTGTTGAAAGATGGTTTTTGTGTCCCCCCCCCCAATAAATCTCTCTCTCTCTTTTCCTTTAAAATGTCAAGTTGCTATAAGGTTCAGACGAGTCCTTGGTTATGACAGTAATAACAATGTGTGAACTAACTTGTGAAGTCCTTGCTACTGCTGATCTCACTGTTGTGAAACACAGATTTAGCTGTCATTTTGTTTAAAGCATCCCTTTTAACCTTCACCAAGTCAAACTTTCCACTCCTGGGGAGGGAGGGGACAGAGGACTGCAATGCAGTCATTCAACACTGTTTATAATGGATCTCTTCTGCGACCCCATCATCCATGGCTGTTTAAATTCTGAACCTTAGAACCAGTACAGGAGGATGGATGTCGAACCGAATGCCTGATTTTGTCACGCAAATTGAGAGGAGAGAAACACACAATACCATCAGATTCAGCAATAAAGGAGGATTGTTCTGTATTAGAAAACCGTACTGTAGATAAAAAACCATTCATGAGAATGTATAAAAATGTTTGTCTTGTGACCTTGTGCTTTTGAAGTCAGACAAAACCATGTAATCACCTTGATGCACATGCCACACTAAAAAAAAGAAGAAAAAAAGAGGGTACACAACGAACATTTAACCACGAAACGAATCAAACAGGAGCAGATTCCTCATGGTGCTTGTTTATTATATATATTTAATCCTGCTTGACACTTTACCCAAGGGAAGACTGTCCCTTTTATCAGTTGAATGTTAGCAGCGTTATTTCATAGAGTGTGGTGACTGGTTAGAGAAATTCATGCATCTCAGCCAATCACAGTTTCAAATGAAAAATTTTTATGTGCAAAAGAACAGCAACCTTCTTGTATGTTAAACCACCAGTACGCTTTGTACATCTGTGATAACGCCTGTTTTATATTCAAATGAACAAATAAAAGCTTTTATTTTTGTTGCTCTGAAAATGTCCATTTCTTAATTAGCCGGTTTTGAAAGAAAGATCCCCCTCCCCCAATCTGCTTCCTTCTTTCCCGCATTACGCAGAAGGAACAAACATAAGCTGCCTTTAAACTGCATCATTGCAAGACCGCACTGTTGGTCTCTCCACTTCAGTACTCTGCTCTTTCTGCCTGAGATGCTACAGAGCCCCTGCCAGCCAGAGCAGACATCGGTCCCAGCATTTGGTCTCCCCTTTCACTGGAGATGCCATAGTAATGGCAAAGGGTCTATATGTGAGCCATGGCCCCTTTCTGGGAGTTTGCCAATGTGCATTAAAACGAGCTAGCAAGGAGACATGATAGAGGTCTATAAAATTATGCATGGTATGGAGAGAATGAAAAGGGAGAAGCTTTTCTCCCCCTATCATAATACTAGAATGCGGGGGCATCTGCTGAAGCTGAGGGTGAGAGATTCAAAACTGATCAAAGGAAGTATTTCTTCACACAATGCATAGTTAAACTGTGGAACTCCCTGCCCCAGGATGTGGTGATGGCTGCCAACTTGGAAGGCTTGAAGAGGGGAGTGGACATGTTCATGGAGGAGAGGGGTATTCATGGTTACTAGTAAAAATGGATACTAGTCATGATGCATACCTATTTTCTCCAGGATCAGAGGAGCATGCCAAATATATTGGGTGCTTTGGAAGACAGACAGGATAATGCTGCTGCAGTCGTCTTGTTTGTGGGCTTCCTAGAGGCACCTGGTTGGCCACTGTGTGACCAGACTGCTGGACTTGATGGGCCATGGTCTGATCCAGCATGGCTTTTCTTATATTCTTAAGTGTTTGCAAGCATATTTTGTTCCACTTGCATTTTACTTTGAAAGAGCAACTGGCCTTTATTTCTTGCTGTTTCCCATATCGAACACTGTCAGACATATAGATTAACATGGCTGCCATAGGCTGAAGCATGATGTGCTATGGGGAAAGGCTGCCATAGCTCAGCTCATACCTTGCAGGGTTTTTTAAAAAAATATTGAGTCCAATCCTTGACTTCTCCCGTTCAAACTTCACAAGTGATGGAATTCCAGGCTAGATGAGCCAATGGTCTCACACATTTCAAAGAGATGAGGAAAATTGTCTCCCAGAAATTCTCCTATGAAAATGCTGGTGTTGAATATTCTGCAGCCGTTCTTTTCATGGACAGATGTTTGCTAGATACTTGACATTATCTGGTAGCTGTAGGCCTACCATTTGATTTGTCAGTACTGATCGCTCCCTCGGTGCTGTTGCACATAAATTAACTGGTCGTTGTGTGGGAAGGTAGGTGTTCGTTTAAATGTAGTGTGGATACACATGTATATAAGGACAGCATATCTGATTCAAACATATAGTTCCCAGTCTGTCCTGAGAAAGAACCAGTTCATGAAAGATTTTCTGTGTTGCGTTTCCCTGCATGAATCAATATCTGAAGTAGGAACAAACAGGGTGAACAAACAGTAGGAACAAACAGCAGCAGTGACTTACAAAATTACAAAAATGCATCTAGTTGTTTTCCCTTCCTGGTCATTGCAGCTGCCACTGTGGTGTCCTTATTCGCCTCTTTCAGATTTTCACAACGAATGTAGTAAACGTCTGAACCAGCTTGGATTTGCATGCAGCTCTCCATCTCTGGATCAGGGCACATACGTGTTAACGTGTTAATGAACTGATAAAACGCCTGTTTTGACAGACTGCAATCACAGATGGCTTAAAAGTGGATTTAATTTGAACGTATCATACCTTCTCCATTTTATACCTCCTCCAATTGCAAAAGGAAGGCAATTCAAATTTTGCAACCCCAAATAGAGATCGCCCCAAATCCTTTTTTGGGCTGTCGTCCCGATGCTGTAGGTTTGGCAAGCTGCTTACTACAGACCCCAAAACGTACAATACGTGTCTGGAGACTCTCCACTCACATGGGAGCTAGCCAACGAACGATGCAGCCCTTAGCTACAGCCACGAGGGTATTTTTAGTATCCTTCACAGGGACACGTTGCATTTGAATCTCCCATGAGCAGAAATAACAGTTTCAGGCCAAAGCGCACGTGATGGTCAGTTTATTAAACACTAGAGTGCCCTCCAGTGGTCACAAACTTCAACTTCATTTTTAGGACACGTTTGGCGGACTTGAAATAACTTGCGGGAAAGGGGCTGTAAAAAAACCAGGCAGTTTTTAATTCTGATGGCTAAAACGAAACCCAAAGAATGCCATCAGCACTGACATTTTTAGGAACCTTGGAGAGAGACTTCTTTTTTGTTGTTGTTGAAATGCTGGGCAATATTTGAAGGTTTGCTCACTTGCATTAACCAAAGTTATTTCCATGTAGCCTTTTCATTTAGAGTTGGCATGTCCAATTTCTGAAATATTGGTGCTTGAAGGGTTGGCAGCCAGCTATGTGGAGACTTGTTAAATTGAAAGTGCGAGCATTGAGGAGTATTTCATCAGGCTAGGGTTGCCAACCTCTGGGAGGCACCTGGAGATCTCTGGCTATTACAATTGATCTCCAGGCAACCAAGATTAGTTCCCCTGGAGAAAATAACTGCTTTTGAGGGTGGACTCTATGGCGTTATGCCCTGCTGAGGTCCCTCCTGTCCCCAAACCCTCCCCTCCCCAGGCTCCACCCCCCCCCCAAATCTCCAGGTATTTCCCAACCCAGAGCTGGCAATAGCTACTCTGCAATAAAATTCAAGAAGTTAAAAAAAACATAAACTTTGAAAATGCAGAATGCTTGGAAAAATTTAAATGTTTAAGATGCTGAGCAACATGCTCATCTGCACATTGCAAAATCCTTGCTTAAAATGTGTAATGGATTTAGCTTTGTAGTCTACCCAAAGTCCTTTTAGCTGATACCATTGCTTCCCTGTAGACGTGGAAGCATTAGTTTGATGGGTAGATTTTGGACTTGCTATATTTATCAGGCACAATCATCCTTTGCAGCAGAATGCTTTGTGCCACTAATGAGTTCCAGCAGCTGTATGGCACCATGACTCCGCAAGATTCTTTCAGGAATCACAGGTTTGCTGCTTCATCATTTAATGGGCATAGGAGCCAGAGCCCAAAGATGAGTTGGAGTACGTGTTTAATTGTTGATTGCAGAGAACCAAAAAGGGGAAAAGCGGGGGGACACATAAAATTATCCAATATGATATAAAAAGGCCACAAGGACCAACTGCTTTGAAACGGTGGTGTAGACAAAATGCAGAACAATGTGGACACAATAAATATAATTTGATTGAAAACAGCCACTCCAGCTTCTCCCCCAATGGAACTAGAAGAATTCCAAAATCCCAGAAAAACCCGTACCTGAATCCCGGAACGATAACAGGGGGGCTGGATACCATTGATACCGGTATTTATTCTGTTCCTGAAATCTTTTTTTTTAAATACCACTTTTCCCCAGGTGCACATCTCTATAAAATAATCTCTAAATGTGTGACATCTTCATTAGTGGTCCACTATATAAAGGTAGTAATCATCAATAGATCTAATTCTCAACATGGCCAAGTCTATGGATACTTAAATCCAGAGGCTGGAGCCATGAATAGGGTTGCCAACCTCCAGGTGGTGGCAGGAGATCCCTGCTATTACAACTGATCTCCAGCCGATAGAGATCAGTTCACCTGGAGAAAATGGTCGCTTTGGCCATTGGACTCTATGGCATTATGCCCTGCTGCGGTCCCTCCTCTCCCCAAACCCCGCCCTCCTCAGGCTCTGCCCCAAAAGCCTCCTGCCGGTGGCAAAGAGGGACCTGGCAACCCTAGCCATGAACCAACAAGACAGCTCATTCTACAATCCAGGTTTGCAGAAAAATCTGAAATCTACATACGCACATACACACACACACATACACACAAAAGCTACAGGCACTGATTCTATTATTTGGGGAGGGGTTTATGAAACAAATGGCCTTTGTGGCACAACAGTATTCATTTTTGTCAGCAAAAGGTATGGGGAGGGGGAAGGGCTCTTTCAGGGCAATTTTGGCCTTCGAGAGAGGATTCATTGGGGCCCACTGACCACATACCTGCTCGAAAAGCCCACCCACCTTCCTTCCTGCATGAGGAACCCTAGGAGAACTCCAGTCACCAGGGATGGGAGCAGCCCTAGTTAGCTTGTCAAGGGAAGGAAGCATGGTATAGTAGCGATTGGAATATTTGGTTAATATAGCAGAGTTTGCCCAGTCATTGGTGTTTTATGCATGGTCGCTTAACCCTCCTTTATTCCCTGTTTCAGCCAGGATCAAATTTTTGGATCTGCACGTTACCTCATTCCTTGGAAGCTCAACGCTGCTTCAATGCAAAACGAACCTGGCTTTTCCCATTCCTCTTCTGGCCCGAATTAAACCGTGGACTCCTGGCTCATTCTGGAATCACTGAGCGAGCGTACAACTTTCTCGGGTTGAGCTTCGCCCCACCCTTTTCCAGACCCCTCTTTGAGGGAGCATTCAGACAGCCAAACAGGGGAAGCACAGAAGATTGGCTTCTCTCACAGCCGATCACGAAGCAGTGTGTAAAGAGGCAGGGATTCAAGTGCTTCCTGCTAACTCGGAGCAAAAGAAAGGCTTTTTTAAAACGAGGCTTGGATTTCTCCCCCCCCTTCTTTCAGATCGCTCCTTTTTTTTTTGTTCTTAAAATGCTTTTTTATGCGGCAGTTGGGTTTGGGGGGAAGGACAAAAAGAAGGTACCTTAAATTTTAAACACTTTTACTAATTATAGTTAATGTATAGAGATGTAGGTGTTTTAAATATATACCTTGCTAACGTTGTATATTAGGTGTGTTTGATGAAGATATGTCTCTGTCGGTAAAATGGAGTACAGTACAATAGCTATGTATTTAGATTAGGGACTTGGATCAGAGATGTATTGTATTACTGTAAAGACGACTGGGGAAGGCACTGGCAAACCACCCCGTAAACAAAGTCTGCCTAGAAAACGTCGGGATGTGACGTCACCCCATGGGTCAGAAATGACCCGGTGCTTGCACAGGGGACCTTTATCTTCACCTTTAATGGTGATATACAATAGTTTTAACATGTGTGTGTGTGTTAAGTGCTGTCAAGTCGCACTTAATGGTGACCCTATGAATCAGTGTCCTCCAAAGTGTCCTATTCTTAACAGCCTTGCTCAGATCTTGCGAACTGAGGGCTGTGGCTTCCTTTATAGAGTCAATCCATCTCTTGTTGGGTCTTCCTCTTTTCCTGCTGCCTTCAACTTTTCCAAGCATGATTGTCTTTTCCAGTGACTGTTGTCTTCTCATAATGTGTCCAAAGTACGACAGCCTCAGGTTAATCATTTTAACTTCTAGGGTCAGTTCAGATTTGATCTATAACCCACTGATTTGGGTTTTTTTTGGCGGTCCAGGGTATCCGTAACACTCTCCTCCAACACCACATTTCAAAGAAATCTACTTTCTTCCTATCTGCTTTCTTCATTGTCCAGCTCTCACACCTATACATAGTAATAGGGAATACGATGGCATTAATTAACCTGATCTTGCTTGCCAGTGACACATTCTTACACTTAAGAATCTTTTCTAGCTCCTTCATGGCTGCCCTTCCCAGTCTCAATCTCCTGATTTCTTGGCTGCAGTCTCCCTTTTGGTTGATGATGGAGCCAAGGAATAGAAAGTCTGCAACAATTTCAGTTTCCTCATTGTCAACCTTAAAGTTGTGTAATTCTCCTGTAGTCATTACTTTTGTCTTCTTGATGTTCAGCTGTAGTCCTGCTTTGGCACTTTCTCTTTTAACTTTCAGCAGTAGTCGTTTCAAGTCTTCGCTATTTTCTGCCAGTAATGTAGTATCATCGGCATATCTCAAATTGTTAATGTTCCTCCCCCCAATTTTCACTCCACCTTCCTCTAAATCTAATCCAGCTTTCCTAATAGGTTCTGCATACAGATTGAAGCAGTAGGGAGATAAAATACATCCTTGTCTAATACCTTTGCCAATTGGAAACCATTCTGTTTCTCCATATTCTGTCCAAACCGTGGCCTCTTGTCCAGAACATGGCCGGTACTATATCAACTGTTGCTGGTCTTTGACAGCAAATAAATTTGAATTTGAACTGCAAATGCAAATGCATGTGAAGACAGGCAGAGGAAAAGTCTACATGAAAAAAACAGGGAGTTGAATTTCTGCCCCAAACCTTTACAAGGTGGAGCAATGCATCATGGTTGTTGCCTGGTCACAATAGCTATTACCATGCCTGTGTGCTCCGTTGTGGACGCTTGGACAAGGGACAAAAACATCTTTTTGTTGATCGAGCCAAGGCAGTGGGTTGGATCCCAGAGATCTGTTTGGCTAACGGTGGTGCTTCCCTCTGGTGCAAGGAACCTTCTGCTGATGCTTTGTTCAGGAAGACTGAATCCCTGGGACGGTGCAAAAGACAAGGCAGTGGGTCGGATGCAGGAAAAGGAGCTCAGATCTTCCCGGCCCTCCCACCAGCTGCCTTTTCTGAGCCCAGGGAAGTTTATTCCTGGCATCCCAGAACCCACCTGGAGTAATAACCACACCGGCCAGGAGGCTGCAGTGGGGAGAAGCCAGTGGGTGAACGTGGTCCCTTCTTTGTCTTCCATCAGAGGAGTGTTATTCATGGAAGAGGCAGAAGAGAGTGACGCTATGCTGTTTCCCCTCTCCACTGTAGCCTCCTGTGACCTCAGGAATTAACTTTCCCAGGGTCAAACGTGGCTGCTGGCGGAGAGCCCAGAAGGTCCACGGCTGCCGGGCCTTTCCACTGACAGGCTTCAAGCCTACCCATGTGCCTTTCACACCCCTTTTCGAGGGATGGCACATGATTGTTGTGCATCGTTGAAGTCATTGAAGCAGGTGCTGCGGGGTGGGGGGGAGGAAAGAAACTGAAATCTCTATACAAGCGCCTGCGACGTTTATTGATCCCGAAGCTTGCTGATTACTGAGAATGTTTTACGAAGAGAAGGGAAAGGAAGACAGAACGGGAACTCTTGTGTTTGTAGACACAAACATACAGCTATTTCTTGCTTAATGGTCGCCACTGCAGTAATTTCACTTGCCATGGTATTTTCGCAAGAGCTGTTCTTTCCACAGGGCCGAAAGTCCTCCATTTTTGCTGACAAGTTCGATCCTTAGATCATTTACCCGAAAGCAGGGTGCCTCACTATCCACAAGGGCAATTATCTCACAGCAGCTGTGAGGCTTTGCCTACATGTGCCAATAAGTGGAATGTCCCCCCACTGATACAAGAGCCATTTGGGCACAGCCAACTGATTCTTCCTACCCAATTGTTGGGAAGGGTGTGGGCCAGCTCCACAAACCGGTCAAGCCGCCGTGTGTGTGGAGCTAAATCCATTTAATCCCGTGGATCTAAGTAAGGGCAAAAGCGTACTCGGCTCGCTAATGTGTGGGTCAGGGCATCTGTTCCCTGCTGGAAGTGTTTGCTCTGAAACCACACACATGCAACGTTACACAGCGGCGCCTTCTGTCTATGCTGTTTCCTGCTATTATTAGGCTGCATCTGTGGGACGTATTCCAACAGCGCAACCATTTTGTATTGTTTTCATTTCAGGGGTTTCCTGCTTAATTGCAACTCTAGATTTCTTACGGAGAGAGTGAGCAGAATCTGTCTCATATTAGCCTAGTGAGTATGCAAGTATCTTTGCTTTCTCCAAGTCAACTTTTATATCCAATCTGTGGCAGGGTGAACGAAGAAGACTACCTTCATACGCCTGATCACTAGTTAAAGACTTTAATGTGAAATGAAGGGGGGGCATTGCATGCAAAGACTTATTTTATGTATTCAGTCCACATTTTTGTTTTTCAGTGGGAAAATTGCATGGGTGGTACTGACTCGTGCCTGCCTCGATTTGTATGAATGGTGCCATGGGTGGTAGGGAATGGGGCATAAGCTTGATGATCTTTCCACATCCAATTGTATATCCAACCTACATTGGGGAGCTACCAGCTGGAAACCTCTGGCAACCTTGGTTTGCCAACTGCTCCGCTCCTGTCACCAACTAAGATGCACAAGAGGCATGCTGGTGTTTGCATCAGCATAACTTGTTGCCTTGCAGCTTTGGGAAGGAGGTCTTGCTCCATCAACCTGCCACAGAGCATTATGGGTGGTGGCACCCATTCCTGTATAATACTCTCTGTTGGGATATTCATCCATCCCACTAGAGCCAACATGGTGTAGTGGTTAAGAGCGGTGGTTTGGAGTGGTGGACTAATCTGGAGAACCGGGTTTGATTCCCCACCCCTCCACATGAGTGGTGGATACTAATCTGGTGAACTGGGTTGGTTTCCCCACTCCTCCACATGAAGCCAGCTGGGTGACCTTGGGCTAATCACAGGTCTCTCAGAGCTCTCTCAGCCCCACCTACCTCCCAGGGTGTCTGATGTGGGGAGGGGAAGGGAAGGTGACTGTAAGCCGGTTTGATTCTTCCTTAAGTGGTAGAGAAAGTCGGCATATAAAAACCAACTCTCCTCTTCTTCTTACTTCTTCTTTACTGAGACACTCAGAAGTATTGCCAAGCTTTTCTGATTGCATTTTGCTTGCAAGGCTTGTTTTATGGTAGTTTTTATTGCAAATCGCCCTGACCTGGATGGCCCAGGCCAGGGGTCGGCAAACTCATTAGTCAAAAGAGAAAAATATCAACAGTACAACGATTGAGATTTCTTTTGAGAGCCAAATTTCTTAAACTTAAACTATATAGGTAGGTACACTGTTTATTAACTTAATAAACTTTAATTAAAGTTTTAAGTCTTAATTAAACTATAGGCACACTGAATAAAACTTGATATCATACTTAATAGTGATCTTATTTATTGATAAAAATTAAATTGTAAGTCCCTGCCATTTCCCCCTCCCCGTCCGGAGTCCTCGTCTGGAGGCCTGGCCTACCGCCATAAAAGCCTATTGGTAGACCTGGCCTCTGGCTGAGTCCCATTGGGAGGCCAGGTCTACCCATTGGCTTTCTTGGCAGTAGACCTGGCCTCCGGAGGCCCATAGAAGCCAATGGGTAGACCTGGCCTCTGAAGGGGGACTTTTTCCCCTCCTCGGAGTCCAGGTCTACTGCCAAGAAAGCCAGTGGGTAGACATGGCCTCCCAATGGGACTCAGCCAGAGGCCAGGTCTACCAAAGGAAGCCCGCCCCGCCCAACAGCTGATAGGCGGGGGGGGGCAGGAACCAACGAGCTGCCCACCCAGCAATCGCGCGGCTAGAGGGGAGGGGAGGCTTTAGCCTCCCAACCATTGAGGGCAAGGGAAAGGGGGACCAGGCCATTCTCCACGGTGGGGGGGGGGAAAGACAGCATGCCCGCTCGCCCGCTCTCTCTCTCTCTCAGGGCGCCGGCTCCGCAGCGAGCGGGCGCAAGATCAGGGGCTCTGAACCAAGTTCAGAGAGCCGCACTCAACGGGCCAAAGAGCCACATGCGGCTCTGAAGCCGCAGTTTTGAGACCCCTGGCCCAGGCTAGCCTGACCTCGTCAGATCTTGGAAGCTAAGCAGGGTCAGCCCTGGTTAGTATTTGGATGGGAGACCACAAAGGAAGTCTAGCATTGCTATGCGAAGGAAGGCACTGGCAAACCACCTCTTGCCTTGAAAACCCTACGGGGGTCACCATAAGTTGGCTGCGGCTTGACAACACTTTATACACAAACACACACACACATTGCAAATCCCTTAGAGAGCCTTAGGAGTGAAACAAAGCAGCACTGTGTGTGTTAAGTACCTTAAAGTCGCTTCCGACTCATGGCGACCCTATGAATGAAAGTCCTCCAAAATGTCCTATCTTTGACAGCCTTGCTCAGATCTTGCAAATTGAAGGCTGTGGCTTCCTTTATTGAGTCAATCCATCTCTTGTTGGGTCTTTTTCCTGCTGCCCTCAACGTTTCCTAGCATGACTGTCTTTTCCAGTGACTCTTTATCATCTCATGACGTGACCAAAATACGATAGCCGCAGTTTAGTCATTTTAGCTTCTAGGGTCAGTTCAGGCTTGATTTGATCTATAACCCATTGATTTGTTTTTTTGGCAGTCCATGGAATCCGTAACACTCTCCTCCAACACCACATTTCAAAGGAATCTATTTTCTTCCTATCAGTTTTCTTCACTGTCCAGCTTTCACACCCATACATAGTAATAGGGAATACGATGGCATGAATTAATCTAGTCTTGGTGGCCAGTGACACATCCTTACACTTCAAAATCTTTTCTATCTCCTTCATGGCTGCCCTTCCCAGTCTCAAAGCAGCACTAAATATAAGTAAATAAAAATACATACAACTTCCTCCTCAACTGGTTCTCAAACAAAACTAATTGCTGACAAGTGCCCTACATGCTGGGATCCATTTGATCTCTGGGTCATTTCTGTTTATCTTCAGTGTTATCAGCAATTGCAATCCCATTTTAAATTACTTGGTGTTTTTCTATCAAATCAAAGAGACCTCAAGGCTTCCTATAGTCAAATGACCAGAAGAGGCCAACACAAATTATTTTTGGTTTCAATTTCCTGGGGAATTTGGTCATTACTTTAACTTTGCATTGTGCCTGTTGATTAGCAGAACTGATGAATGGAAAATATAAATGTCTCACAGGGTATCTGAAGACACTGGGAGATTTTCCCCTCCTGGACCATCTGAACTTCCTTAGCTAAAATTTCAGAAACCTCCCCCCCCCCAAAAAAAAAGTTGTCATGGCTGTTTAGCATCTTTCCACTAACTTCTGAATTTCCCTAGTGAGCTTTTCTGGCTCATTTCTGCTTTTGAAACATCTTTTCCTTTATGAAATGATTTATTAACGCAGTGGGAAAACAGATGTGTCTGTATAGGAAGCACATATGTGGATTCATTCAACAGAGCTAAAATTTGGCAGAGGAATTTGAAACAACTGTAAGCAAATCCCAAACACATCGGAATCACAGAATCCCCCCTAAACATGTTGAAAGAGGGACTCAGATGCAGATGCACCATTTAATGGAAACCAGTCAGAAACTCCCCACCCCCAACTCCCACCATTATACATTAATAGTCATAAAGAATGAGATTATACCCTTAGGAGACAAATGTCAAGGAAAGTTCATGTATGGAAATCTTAATTTACCTGTGACTTCCTCTCCTTAGTAGTGCCTGATGGGGCAGTCTTGAGTAATATCTCTCCTTGGTTATCATGTCAGGTTAACTTGCAAACAATACCCAGGGGAAGATAATTCCTAGACTGAACCTACCTGGCCAGTAGAATGCCAAGCTGAGCTAGTAACTGAGCCCAGCAAACTTTTCTCAAAGTAAAGTTTTGTTTCTCTCTAAACACCCCACCATACAAACTTTTGTGCTGTCTTAGAGAAGACTGGGGGCAGATTAGGGGAGAGGCACCATCTGGAATAAGCGATGACATTGCAAAAAGAACTCACGACCCACCTCCCTCTGAGAAGCCATACAAACCTCCACCTCTCTGCTACTTGAGAATCAGAAAGGCAGGAGCATGTTGCTGTACTTGAACATTTTGCTAAAGCTGATATACTCAGAAGAAGAAGAGTTGGTTTTTATATGCCGACTTTCTCTACCACTTAAGGGAGACTCAAACTGGTTTACAATCACCTTCCCTTCCCTTCCCCACAACAGACACCCTGGGAGGTAGGTGGGGCTGAAAGAGTGTAACTAGCCCAAGGTCACCCAGCTGGCTTCATGTGCAGGAGTGGGGAAACAAATCTAGTTCACCAGATTAGCCTCTGCAGCTCATGTGGAGGAGTGGGGAATCAAACCCGGTTCTCCAGATCAGACTCATCTGCTCCAAACCACCGCTTTTAATCACTACACCACGCTGGCTCTGGGAGTGCTACTTCAGTATGGCAACAGGCAAACTTGTGCCATCAGATCCATCAGCAGTTAGCCACATCATCTCCATACTTGGCTCATTTATTTTGGCCCAGAGAGGTGTGGGCAGGGCTGGAAAAGAAAAAATGCAAACCACCATCTGAGAGGGTTAGAGATAGGCACTGTGATACTTAGTGAGGAGGGTCCGCTTTCACGATTTCTCTGGATAAATTCTGGATTCCCTCCTGTGACTTCCTCTCTCTGGATAAATTCTGGATTCCCTCCTGTGACTTCCTTTGTTCTTTGGAGGAATTCCCAAAATAAGGATACGGTTGAATTTTAGGATCTGCTTCTCTTCTAAATAATCCACTTGCTTTTCTGAATTTTACCTTTTAAAAAAAACAAAACAGTTGTCTAGTACTTCTCTGTTTCATTGTTATTTAGACAATAGGAAAACTGCAGTATACTACTGATTAATGTCCCAGTTGATCCGTTCTATAATGAAGAAATTAGAGAAGACTCTCCCTTTGAGAGATGGGAAAAGCTTCCGATGGTGGGGCTTCCCTGTACTAATTATGAACATCACATAAAATAGCATGTCCACCCGAATCCACCTTTAGTGAGAATTAAAATGGCATTAAAGAACATTACATGTTATTTCCCATAAGCAAATGGTGACCTCGTTCAACATAAATATCCAAGAGACCAAGAACAACTTAACAGGGAAAGCTACGAAGCACTGTCGCCTTTTCAAATACATTTATTAACCAATGTTAACACATTTAATGACTCTATATATTGCTAGTCAGAGCAGCTTACAAAATGCCAGAATGCATCATAGAACTGGACAGCCACGATGAGTAAATTACAGTGTGCATAGTGGCTAAGCTCAACAGTTGAATATAGCTTTATGAATTGCAGGGGGGGGGGGAATTAAATCAGGATTCCTAAAACAATAATATTTCCCCCTAAAACTTATACAAAACCAGGCCACAAAATATTTTTGTTGTTCTTTTGTTGGTTTTTATAAAAAAAAATACACACAGTTTTCACGCTGTAGTAACTTGAAAATGTGCAACCGTGTCAATAGAGACTGGGGAAAAAAAGCCAAAAGAACACAAACCTTACTTTCATGCAGCTATCAGTTAAATATTATATATCCTGGAATGATTTTACACCAAAAAAAGTTTCCACAAAAACTTGCTTTTTTTAATATATATATATATATATTTATAGGGTTGGACCGAAGTTCTTTTGGGGAATTGGAAAAAATGAACAACCAAAAAAGGTTTGGGAATTCCTTTGTTGCTTGATAGTTTCCCATACCGTCGCAACATAAAGCCAACCAACGCTTAATCAAGGATGGAGATCATGACAATCAAACTCAAGCATCTTTTTTTCTGAGCAACACAGCTCCACTGCTGATACCGAGATCTCCCGCTCACAAAAGCTTCCTCCTTCGTCTCAATGGAGAAAGCCAACCTACCTGCTCTTTTCTCAGCATAGGGTGAATGCATTCCATCCACCGGAATGAACAGGGCAGCCGGAGCGTGCAAGACTCAAAAATCCGCACTGGCGTGTGCAAAGTATTCTAGGGTCAGGGTGCAGGTTACTGTCTTGTTTCCACAGTATCCAATTTGAATTCACACTAACCTCATGCGAGAAATTATGTGGCAGTATCTAGTCCATTTCTTTATCACTGTGATTTGCATACGGTCTGGATTTCATTGGCAGATCACGAAGACGGAATAGGAGCTTAATCTTTTTATGTCGACTCTGACAAAACCCAGAGAAAATGTCCTTAAAATTTTTTTTCCTCTCCTTACATCCACACCCATTGTTCCATTGTGTGATCACTTTCAATAAATATCCAAGGTCTAAATAAATATTTACAAATTATTTGTCTAGCTTTTTAAAAAGCTAGGTGATTATTGGGCATTAGTTGAGTCTAAGACCAAGCCTTTTTAAAAGAACCCTAAATGCTGAGACGCTTTAAAAGAGGGGAGAAAGCTGGTTAAATAAAACTTTACACCTATTATTAAAAATTGTCTCTGAACATGGATGCAATTTATATATATATAATATATATATGTATATATACCTATACATAAAATAAACAAATAAAGAAAGGTGGAGGGCAGGAAGGGAAGGGGGAAAATCAGTTTTCAACTATCGATCCATTCCCATCGGTAACGCTTCTTTATCCAGACATTCCGCAGAAAGACAGACTTTTTACAAATCACAGCATCTTTAATACACGAAAAGTAACATGCATTATTCTTCATTCTAAGTATAGAGATGGGATCGACCAATTAATACAAACATAACTGCTTCTGTGAAACTTAAGTGCTTTCTCCCACCCCTTCCCAATTTCAATTAATTTACTATCGAACAAGGAACGTAGATTAATGGGCAAAGAACAATCTGTGTGGTAGGGAACCAAAGGGGGGAGAAGGAGACTAATTTTTAAGCCATTTTTCTTCTTAATGCCTCATCTTCACAGCTCAATGTATGACTAAATGTGAAAACTGGATTTTTTTCTCCCTTTTTTTGGGCTTCCTTTTTACAAGCGTTCATGTTAGGAAAAGGATGAAATGTGCAAAAAATTTAAAGTTTAAATATTATTTTTCTCTAAGATCCAGCTCAGCAAAAGGCTACCCCCGTCCCCATGTGATTTTTTTAAGCTAAAAGATCAAAGCTAATATTTCGTTATAAAAGTTATACATGGGGGGAGGGAGGGACGAAACACAACCGGGGGAGGAGAGGGGGGGGAAAGTGTAAGAACAAAAAAATCGGCAGGACCAGCGCCTGCAGTGACAACCCTGTTCCCAAAATTCAATCATATATACCCACTGGTTCAAACCAATAGATAATGCCTTTAAAAAGTAACTTAAGCTGAACAAAAACCAGCTCATGTGATTAACAGGTGTTACACATCAAAGGTAGTATGCTTTTTCTTTTCTAAACAATTTTATTCTTCTTACATTCAGATCTCTTTTTAAAATGTCCCTCGCTATTATATTTCTGTGTCTCTATGAAACCTAAAAACCTTTGCTTTATTTTTATTTTATTTTTTATTTGCTGAAAACGCAACAAATTTCTAAGTTTAAAATTTAACACCCCAACCCCAGCCAGAAAGTAATGTGCTCCAGCTGATATTCAGACCACCTTACAGACAAAAAAAGGTAAAAAGAACCGGCGGGGGTAGGGGTGGGGGGAATTAACAACCATTCGAGAGGAGTGTTAAAACGCGAGACTGAAGTTTTAAAACTGTGCAAAAAGTTCTTTACGAAAAAAGTGTTTTAAAAGCCGGTGCAAAAAAAGGGGGGAAGGGAGTGAATTCCAAACAATTCTGGCCCCCTTGGAAACAAAAAGAGAGACTGTCTGCGTCAGAGAATAGCAATAAACCGGGGTGATTCCTTCACGGGGGAAGGAAAAAGCGTTCATCTTTTCCTGCGGCAGGTGCGCTTGTGCTCGGCGTGCCAGTGTTCCTGCTGGCACTTGATGGAACAGTAGGAAGTATTCCAGCAGCAGTGGTACATCGCCTCTTCCTCACAGTTGTAGCACTGGGAAGAAAACAAGAGGGCGTCACAATCAAAGACACAAACACTCTCCCTTGCTTGTCTTCAATCTGCTTCCTGCTGGCCCCGTTCTCTCCTCTGGACCTCTCTGGTGGGAGTCGCCTCTCCCCCCCACCCCTTTGAACAAATTTGCAAGTGTGGAACAATCTCGCTTGTTAACGTACATCTAACATGTATAGGGCAGGCTGCCACACACATTTCACTTGGTGACTAGAAGAAGAAGAAGAGTTGGTTTTTATATGCCGACCTTCTCTACCACTTAAGGCAGAATCAAACCTGTTTACAATCACCTTCCCTTCCCCTCCCCACAACAGACACCCTGTGAGGTAGATGGGGCTGAGAGGGCTGTGACTAGCCCAAGGTTACCCAGCTGGTTTCACGTGGAGGAGTGGGGAAACAAAATCCAGTTCACCAGATTAGCCTCCGCCGCTCACGTGGAGGAGTGGGGATTCAAACCCAGTTCTCCAGATCAGAGTCCACCACTCCAAACCACTGCTCTTAACCACTACACCACACTTAGGAGAAGACCCAGACCACAACAGTCCCTGTGAAGCCACCGCAAGTAATTGCTAGATAGGCCACGCTTACCCACTGCTTCTTCTTGGTCTGGGAAATCAACTGCTTGTGCTGGCTAGCCAGCTTCTTAATTTCCTCTAGAAATTCCTCTTTACATTTCTCCTTGACTTGCTTTGTCTTTCGGTCGCATTCAGTCTGCATGTTCGCGACAGCTTTGTTCACTGCCTGCCTTTTTTCCTCTTCCATGTCTGTGCGCAGCTAAATTTAAAAAAACACAAAACGTTGTCTGAGTGATAAAACCAAGCAAAAAACGTCCCAATTCCCTGTAATACACGCCATGCCCTACTTCGTGTGTATGGATGCACCATTAACATTCACCCTGGGCTAGCAGGCATTCGCAGGGACACTGGTGCAAAGTTGCCTCCAACAAAAACTCCCCTAAGCGAAGTCTGAACTAATGCAAATGTGCACATCAGGTGCGCAACATAGCCTGTGTGATGTGTCACGCATGTGTGGCTCCCACTTACCCGCCTGGGGAAGGGGGTTACCCTCCCCCGGGCCCAATTGCCTACTTCTGAGGAATTGAGCAGCAGGAGGAAAAAATGGTCTCCGCATAGTGACGCTCTAGGAATTTCCCCAAGTCTCGATGGTAAAGATCATAGAGACTACAGGAGGCAGCTTAGAGCATCAGTGACACGATATCCTCCCCCAAACCCTGCCCTACCCAGGCACAGTCCTCAAAATCGCCTGACAACTGTGGTTTCAGCATCTGATGTGCCTCAAGAGTGGGGTTAGGCACATTCTGTCATGCAGCGCTTCATCCTGCAACATCCCCTGACCCCGCAGCAGGTTCAGACACAACCTTAACCAAAAATGCTGAACTCTTTTCTGACTGAAAGATACTCTTTGTTACGTTGTGTGCACGTGACAACAGTGTAAGGATGGTGTACAATCAGAACTGGTGCCCTCCTTGCCAAACCCTGGGGGCTGCAGTTACAGGTCAGATCGATACCTTCTCGAGAGCTTCCCGCACAACCCTCTCGGTCTCCCTCTTGTGATCAGCCTTGATCCTTTCTTTGAAGTCGCTGAAGATTTTGGTGTATTTGTCGTGGCACATGTTCTGGCATACTCCGTCGTTATTGGTCTGGGTGCTCCGATGCAGCATTTTTGGAGACGAGGCACTTAACTTCTTGGTCTGGGTCGAGACTGAAACCTTTTCGACGGGCTGAGGCATCGTAGGGATCTCCTGGCTTGAACTCACAGCCTCAGTTTCAGGCTCTGGCTCCTAGGGAGAAACCGTGAGAATTATTCATCTTTAGGGTCAGCCAAGACGACCTTGGGCGAAAGGTGGGGAGAACTGGAATGTATTGAAGAAACTTATAAATAAGGGATCAAGACACCCTTGCAATGTCCTCTGAAGATAAAGGGCTAATACGACCACCTTAGCATTTACAAAAATGCAGCAGCATAAACACAGATGATCATGCCTGTGCTGTCAGACTACCAGGTTAAGAATTTAAGAAATCGTATCTAATGTTGAGAGCCAGCGTGGTATAGTGGTTAAAAGCGGGGGAGTCCAATCTGGAGAACTGGGCTCGATTTCCCACTCCTCCACATGAAGCCTGCTGGGTCACCTTGGGCCAGTCACAGCTCTCTCAGAACTCTTTCAGAGGCAGGCAATGGTAGGCAACCTCTGAACATCTCTTGCCTTGAAAACTCTATGGGGTTGCCATAAGTCAGCTGTGACTTGATAAAGAAGAACAGTTGGTTTTTATATGCTGACTTGCACTACCTTTAAAGGAGAATCAAACCAGCTTACAGTCTCCTTCCCTTCCTCTCCCCACAACAGACACCTTATGAGGCAGGTGGAGCAGAGAGAGCTCTAAGAGAACTGTGAGTAGCCCAAGTTTACCCAGCTGGCTTCATGTGGAGGAGTGGGGAAACCAACCCAGTTCACCAGATTAGCGTCCGCCACTCATGTGGAGGAATGGGGAATCAAACCCGGTTCTCCAGATTAGAGTCCACTGCTCCTAATCACTGCACCATGCTGATGGCACACCCCCCCCAATGTAGAAACAAATTAACTTGCCGTGGAATCTGATGAAAGGAGCTTTGACTCTCGAAAGCTTATATCCCCAAAATCTTGTTGGTCTCTAAGGTGCTACTGGAATGCAAATCTAGCACTTCGACTGCGGACCAACACAGATACCCTCCCAATACTATTGCCATGGTAGTATATGATAATAAGCACTGTAATCGCGTGGAAAGAAAACTAGATCTCTCTGATTTTGGTTGCACAGGAAATGTTTACGAGCTGAGCAGATAATCAACAAATCTACACAAATACACTACTTAACTGAAATATTTCTTTCCCATGTAATATACGTACAAACCCAGCTTGGCACAAGCATAACATTGGCCATCTCTTAACTGTGGTTAGAAAATGGGGGCAGTAGATCCACACATTTCCTTCCTCTCCTTCCTGCACTGTGCTGCAAATCTGATGCACGCGCTCGTTTCAAACTGCGGTTCAAGATGGGAATCTCTGGTTAGACTTCATCGTTACTAGTCTGACAACATTAAACCCTGATTAAGACAAAGGAAGGGGGCAGAATTCATGTCAGAGATGAAGGGTAGGGGGATCTGAGCCTACCCTGGCCTGCTCCCCATATCTTAACCACTGTTAAAAGAATGACAAAATTACATCTACGTCAGGCCACAGAATCATGCCATTTTGTGCTTTTTGGTCACCTAACAAGAGAAATGTTGTAAATAAACTGATGAAGATTACGATTCTATTTTGCCATCAATCTCTAATGAAATGTCAACATGTTTTGTATATATATGGGCGAACATATATGCTTGTTACAGTAATACAGGTTGAGTATCCCTTATCCGGACATCTGGTATCCGACTGATCCGAAAACTGTGTCTTTTGAGCCAGCATGCAGGCATTACTCACAGGCACTCAGCAGTGCCACTGATGGCTCAGTGTACACAGAATTATTAAAAATAATGTTTAAAATTACATTCAGGCTATGTGTATAAAGTATATATAAAACATATATAAAATATAAATGAATTTCGTGTTTAGACTTGGGTCCCATCGCCAAGATATCTCATTATGTATATGCAAAAATGCAAAAATAGGGAAAGATCCGAAATATGGACCGCTTCTGGTCCTAGGCAGTCCGGATAAGGGATACTCAACCGGTAATGTAAAACTGATCAATTCTGAACAGAAGCAGAGCCAAGTGCACTCTTAAAAGAAACCCATCCTTTCTGACGTTCACACATTTAATGAATACAGGACAAAAGACGAATTAATTAAAGCTTAGAAGGATGTTGCCTCTTGCAATTCCGCTCTACTTCATTTAAAGGCACATGTGTACCAAAAGTCATGCTGTTCCTTACTTCCTTTTTGGGTTCCACGCTTTGATTACGTCTTCCTTTCTTTGCTCTTGGTTCCTGAGTAACCTTCAGCTGTGAAACAGCCAATATAGTATTAGTTCAAATGAAAATCAGAATAGCTGATAGCTTACTACTCTTTTTTTTGGGGGGGGGGGGTTGACCTGCAAATTACACTCTAGAAAAAGACATGTTCATTAACACCAATAATTTCTCTATGTGCTAAAACATGAAAATCAAGCCAGTCTTTTTTGCACCAGCATAAATTCCAGTTTAACAGTTTGGATGCAAATGCCAAACACTAGTGGGATGGGGGATGGGATGAATAAGCCAGATTCCTTAAAGGTTCATCATTCACATGGCGCTAAGCCATGCTTAGTGCTTCGTCCAAACCACTGCGTCACCCATTAAAATATTTGATATCGAGACGTTTTTAGAGCACATGAGAAAGCCCTTCTCTGTGGGATCTTGCCCTTCTTCCAAGACAGCAAAAGAAAGAAAAGTAGTATGGTTATATAAACTAGAATGCACCAAGCAGAGATTTAGAAAACAGCAGAATAGCTATTACTAACGTGTTACAAATCAACAACATTCGTCCCTCCAAAGTACTGTGAAAAAACAAACAAATAGAACCCATATTTATCTGACTCCAACAGGAATCAGACAACAAACTGAGTAATTAGAATAAGGGAATTTTTGACACAGAAAACTGTTTTGTGTGTTTCTTTTTAATTGTAAATTGTTTAGCTTTAAAATACTAACCAAAACCTTAGGAACAAACCTGTGGCTGCATTTAGACAGCAAACTTAACCATGGTTAAGTTAAAATGTACACAAACCTGGACTGGTGCTGGACTCATTCCTTTCAATTTGGGTAGAAAATGATGGATTGTTAGAAATTAGCTTTGACTACCCATCACCTATGAAGGCAGATGTGTGGTTTAACTAGAGTTCATTCCTTCCTTCCACCCCACTAATCAGGATTCTAAACCAGAGTTCAATCCAAGCTTAAAATCAAAAGGCTTAGATATGCCGGAAAACAGCAACCAAAATTATCAGGAGACTAGAGCAACTGCCCTATGAAGAGCGGTTGAAACACTGTTTAGGGCTGTTTATCTTAGAAAGAAGGTGGTTAAGGGGAAATATGATAGAGGCCTATAAAATTATGCATGGTATGGACAGGGAGAAAAGCTTTTCTCCCCCTCTCATAATACTAGAATGCGGGGTCATCTGCTAAAGCAGGAGGGTGAGAGATTCGAAACAGATAAAAGGAAGTATTTCTTCACACAACGCATAGTTAAAATTGTGGAACTCCTTGCCCCAGGATGTGGTGATGGCTGGCAATTTGGAAGGCTTTAAGAGGGGAGTGGACATGTTCATGGAGGAGAGGGCTATTCAGGGCTACTAGTCAAAATGGATACTAGTCATGATGCATACGCATTCTCTCCAGGATCAGAGGAGCATGACTATTACATTAGGTGCTATGGAACACAGGCAGGATGGTGCTGCTGCAGTCGTCTTGTTTGTGGACTTCCTAGAGGCACCTGGTTGGCCACTGTGTGAACAGACTGCTGGACTTGATGGGCTTTAGTCTGATTCAGCATGACTTTTCTTATGTTCTTATAACCCACATGCCTGCATTCCTATGTTATTGGCAGCTGGGGTCAGTTTGTAACTGGGTCTCTCCATCATACCATACGTGAGATGTAGGAGAACATGGCACCGATGGCGTTCATGCACACTTAAACTTAACTGTGGTTAAATCAGCAGACATAGCTGTATCCCCAGAATTTCTAATAAAAGGCTGGAACCCACAATGTGACATATTTGAGATGACTCAATCAAAATCACAATCTAAGACAACAAAGCTGTGGCATACCTGTGACCTTGCTAATGGTACATAACACACAACTGGATGTTTTTGAAAGATTCCAATCACCTTTGTCTTATGTATCTAGGCTAGTTCACCAAAGAAGACGCCGCCGTTTGTTCCACAAGTTTGGTGTACTTTTGATGGTGTACATGAAGCCGCGGAGAAATCGAGTATGAATTTTCTACTTACAAAGAAACAAGTGCTGCTATTTCTATAGCTGCAGAAAATACCACTGATACACTGAACATGATGTCAAAAAGGGCAAGAGTCCAGTAGCATCTTAAAGACTAACAAAAATATTTTCTGGTAGGGTATGAGCTTTCGTGAGCCACAGCTCACTTCTTCAGATACAGCTAGAATGTGAATCCATCGGTCTTTAAGTAGAGGAACAGTATGTAAATGTGAATAGCAGGCTTGATGGGATTAGGTGTGATATGCAGAAGAGTCTGTGATGTCCAGGGGAGAGATGGGTGTGGAGAAATCAGCATTGGTAATGGGCCATGAATGCAACCCATCCCACACCCAATGCTGATTTCTCCACACCCATCTCTCCCCTGGACATCACAGACTCTTCTGCATATCACACCTAATCCCATCAAGCCTGCTATTCACATTTACATACTGTTCCTCTACTTAAAGACCGATGGATTCACATTCTAGCTGTATCTGAAGAAGTGAGCTGTGGCTCACGAAAGCTCATACCCTACCAGAAAATATTTTTGTTAGTCTTTAAGGTGCTACTGGACTCTTGCCCTTTTTGACTACTGCAAACAGACTAACACGGCTACCCACTGTGACTGAACATGATGGTTTATATAATTTCACAAACATGATTTCCAAAAAATAATTCAAGTTATGCAACAAAACAATCTATGCACGTTTACAAGGTTTCGTGAATCTTATCCTTTTTTTGCTAATTGCATTAGCTTCATCCTGTACAGCAGCAACAGACTTCTGATGAAGGTAATGCAATTAGCGAAACAAGGATAAGATTCACAAAACCTTGTAAATGTGCACAGATTGTTTTGCTGCAACTTGTCTAGATTGTTTTGTTGCATAACTTGAATTATTTGTTGGAAATCCCGTTTTTGAAATTATATTAACCATCATATTCAGTAGTAGAAAAGGGCAAGAGTCCAGTAGCACCTTAAAGACTAACAAAAATATTTTCTGGTAGGGTATGAGCTTTCGTGAGCCACAGCTCACTTCTTCAGATACAGCTAGAATGTGAATCCATCTGTCTTTAAGTAGAGGAGAGTGGATTCAGACAAGCATTAGTATGTAAATGTTAACAGTATGTAAATGTGAATAGCAGGCGTGATGGGATTAGGTGTGGTATGCAGAAGAGTCTGTGATGTCCAGGGGAGAGATGGGTGTGTGTACCACTGCATACCACACCTAATCCCATCACGCCTGCTATTCACATTTACATACTGTTAACATTTACATACTAATGCTTGTCTGAATCCACTCTCCTCTACTTAAAGACAGATGGATTCACATTCTAGCTGTATCTGAAGAAGTGAGCTGTGGCTCACGAAAGCTCATACCCTACCAGAAAATATTTTTGTTAGTCTTTAAGGTGCTACTGGACTCTTGCCCTTTTCTACTACTGCAGACAGACTAACATGGCTACCCACTGTGAATTATCATCATATTCAGTGTATCAGTGGTCTTTTATGTATATGTGTGTTCCAGGCACCACTCCCCTTCTCGTATTGTATACTTCATTTCTATAGCTGCAGCAGTTTCAAAAAGCAGTCCCAAGAATTGAAATGACTGTGGCTGTCTCCATAGGAAGAGCAAGTTCATATTCAGATTCCTCCAGGGGAGCATGTGCCTCTCACAAACAATTGCATGGAAAAAAGAAGTATTACTTATCTGGATCAACTGGCCTGTAACAACAAAACAAAGGAGAATGGCACCAGTACTAATATATACATCCACATTTTACACATTGTGAGCAGCACTGCATCTATCCCACGTCATCTCAGGGTTGACATGCAAGCGCAGAATAGGGCACAGAATCAGGCAATCTGTTTTTAAGGAAAGACTAGTTCCTAGCTCTCATGACTCTGAAGAAAAGCCTGAAATCAGTGGCAGCATGCTTGGTGAAAACTCAGAAGACACAGGCAGCAACGAGGTGGAACAGAACTGGTGGATCTCTGATCTGCAGGCTTAGGCCTCAATCAGCCTACACCTCCCCTTTTTCATCCCCAAAGTCCTTGGCCAAACTGTTGGCTTTCTTTGCATTTTAAAACCTTAGAAACAGACTATGTTTAGCCAAATTAGCACACTTCAGATATTACCAAAGGTTATTCCAATTAAAAATCGGAAGGTTTCCTTGCAACAGAATCCGATGAGGCAATTGTTGATTTTGAGGTACAAAAGGTACACAGAGCCCGAAACATAAGGAATGAGATAAAAGAAACCACCTAGCTTTGTGCAAGTCCCTCGGTACCAGGTCTACACACCTGTTCGTTGCTGGTGGAAGAAATGCTAGACTCTGCTTCCTCCTCTCCTTTGTCCTCATTCTTTGATTTCCAGAATCTGCCATCCCGAAGGAAGCGCTGATGCAGTTCCAGCTCATCGCATGCTTTCTTCCAGCCCATGCTGCGTTTCACGTGCAGCCGATGTATGTTCACCGTGATGTCCTGGATGTTTTCTGAAGGGATCCAGGCCCTGCAGAGTGAAAATTAAAAGACATACCTAAGAAGGCTCAAGTGAGTGATTACATAGAATCACAGAGTTGGAAGGGGCCATGCAGGCCATCTAGTCCAACCCCCTGCTCAATGCAGGATCAGCCTAGAGAAACCCTGACAAGTGTTTGTCCAGCAGCTGCTTGAAGACTGCCGGTGAGAGGGAGCTCACCAGCGAATTCCACTGTTGAACGACTAACATTGTAAATCCCCGCCCCCACAATATCCAGACGGAACTTTCTGCCTGTAACTTAAACCCATTACATATCCTTTCCTTTACCCCTTAGAAGCTCCTTGAACCATTGATCTTGAGCAGCATAGTTTCGAATCTAATGTTTGGGGGATATAAGGACTGAGAAATTTTGCCACTGCCAATGTAGCCTTGGGATCCCTATCACTTAATAAAAAAGGTATTATAACAGACACAGAGGCACTGAATTTATGCATTAAAAGAGGAGAGTTATATCGTGCTCTAAGGTCCTCACAGAAACAGCATTCCAAGAGCACATGAGCTAATCAGTCAATGGAGCATTACATATCATGCACACAGACACTGAAATGATCTAGGACACTGTTTGCAAAAGGAGCACCCTGCATGTCATTTCAAGCACCCTTAATACGTAAATGAGGTCAGATCGGCTCGTGCTGCCTTTGCATCACAGATCCAGTGAGACTGCAGCACAGGGAAGTGGCTATGTGGGACAGCAGCTTCTAAGCCCTAATTAAAAAAAAAATTATAGCCTCCTTTCCTTTCCTTCTTTGCTCCTAGAACCCATAGGTCCCGAGCAGTTATTTCTTAGAGGAAAATATGTTGGAGAGATATTTGGCCACGGCTAACGTTATATTTGGATCTCTATCCATCAGCAAAAAGGGGGCTATTTTGTCTCTTGTTATGGGGGCAGGAATTCTCGCCAATATGGGGGTAATCTATTTATCTCAGTGGTGTTTAAAGAGAGGGCATTCCATCATCTTATGAGATAATGTGTCAATTTTCTTTGAATTGCATGGGCAAAGTTTGTCAGAATATGGTAGATTTCTATATCTTCCGTTTAATATTGCAGAGGGATGCAGCATTTAAACGGGTGAACATAAAGGCTCTTCAGAAGGAAAGGACCATCAAGTTGTAAAAGTATAGCCTCCATCGACTCTTTTCTCTATGTAAGAAGGGCCCGTATCTCAGCGGAAGAACCACACGCTTTGCCTGCAGGAGGCCCTGGTCAAATCCCTCACCTCTCCAGTTAAAAGGATTCCAGGTAACAGGCCTGGGAAGACCTCAGCCTGAGTCCTTGGAGCGCTCCTGCTAGTCCCAGACTAGCAGGTCTGACTTTCTGGAAAGGTCCCCTTGCAACTCAAAGGCACCTGCATAATTGCCACAACACTAGGAAAGAAAACCAAACCGTGTGTGTGTTATGTGCCATCAAGTTGGTTCTGACTTATGGCGACCCTATGAATTCGTGACCTCCAAACCGTCCTACCGTTGACAGCCTTGCTCAGGTCTTGCAAACTGAGGGCCGTGGCTTCCTTTATTGAGTCAATCCACCTCACGGTGGGTCTTCCTCTTTGCCTCATGCCTTCTCCTTTTCCTAGCGTTACTGTCTTATCCAGGGAGTCTTGTCTTCTCATAATGTGACCAAAGTATGATAGCCTCAGTTTGATCATTTTAGCTTTTAGGCAGAGTTCAGGCTTGATTTTTTTTATCTAGAACCGGCTTATTTGTCTTTTTGGAGGTTTGTGGCACCCGTAAAACTCTCCTCCAATGTCCCATTTCAGATGAACCAAAAACTCATAAATATCCCCAATTCACCCATTTTTATATTGATTTGTGTAAATTTGCCATGAGCAGAAATCCGGTCCTTTGCCCAGAACATTTGCATCTACGTGAGTATTTCTGACATCCTATGCATTTTTTTTCATGCAAAGCTCCTTTTTTAAAAAAAGGGAAAAGGAAGAAAGATGATCTGACAGCTGTTCCAAACCTCCCGTGTGAAAAAGGCAGGGTACATAAAGAAAGGCAAAGCGATTCTAAGCAATTCTTCTGCGCAACCCTCATCTATTTCACGGCCTCTGGCAACAATAGGGGTGTTTGTTGCAGAACTCCTTAGGTAAGGATATCATTTTTTCCTGCAGTTCTGACCTCTCTCAAGTCACCTGAATTTGTGCCTACTGTGCTCCACAGCAATAATGGCCATTCTTTTATTCAGATGGCTGTTTGAAGAAAGGGTTCGTGCACACTTTAACTTACGATTTTTTAAAAAAGAGATTGGGAGAATCTTTTGGGCAATCAATAAAGCCGAATCTCTCATGAATCGCTTGCCAGTGTCAGATTTCTCTCCCCCTCCCCTTCTCCAACCATATAAGCGCGAAAGAAAAAAGCTTTCAACAAAGTCTGTGATCATTTCAGTCCGGCTGCGGGAAGAGGTGAATGCTGTCAGAAGCCGCCAGTGTGAAAAATACCTCTGGTGGTGGTGGCCGAAAAAACGAACGTCGACCTGATTGTCCTCTTTTTGCATGACTTTGGCAGGCCAGAATCCAAACCCTTTCATTTTAGCCCAAACTAGCTCGTGATTGGGTATCTGGAAATTAAAGGAACAAGTTACATTTATAATCATTATTTTTGATGGGGCATAAAGTATTGCATTCCGATCACGTAATGGAAATGAAACTTAATGATGGTTCTAGCCCACACTTAAAAAAAACAAACCTTTGTTTCTTTTCCTCTTATTCTTTTAATAACTTCCAGTGTAGGGAAGTTCTTACACTGTTTCTACACTGCAGGGTAAATTTTGGGGGAAGAATGGACTGACTTCTATTATCGTGGCTGCATGGTATTTTCAAAATTAATACATCGTGTTAAAACAGAAGGATTTCAAGAGTAAGAACAATTTCTTAGTGATTTTTTTAATCTCACCAAGCGCCTCCCCCTCCAAAAAGGATCTTATTAAAACTGCATTCCAAACTATCAATGATTTTGAGTTATTATATTGCACATCATTAGTGAGGCTGCACTGTCATTAGATTTTTATAGTGCATGAAAACTATTCTAAATGCTTAAAGAGAATAAATTGGAAGAAGATGTTAAAACAAAAAAGCTCGACAACAACCTTCTTTGGTCCCCCCCTCCTTTTTTATTTTTCTTCTTTTTTTTGTACCCCCCTTCAAAAATGAATAAAATAATTTTAAAAATACTTTTAAATAAAAGAAAATACTGCAAGAGTGTTATTGCTTTAAGCATGTTTGTATTTTAAGTAAAAAATAAAGTAAAAAAATAATATTTAAAAAAACACCTTCTTTGGCACATGGCTGGGAGCATCATGTCACCGGGGTAGGGGGGCTTTCCATGGCCACTGAGAACACTGGAACGACGGAGGGCCCCAACCACGGTTATGTGTGACCCAAGTTGGGTTTGGTAATCCCCCGACTGAAGCTATGGACATGTAACATCAAGGACGATCATTCACAAGTGCTGTGGGGCCAGTTTCTGCCCGCAAGCATGGAGCGGGGGAGAGGATGAGGGGCTCCAGTGTCCCCTCCCATGCAGTTTCCTCAAGCCGTAATGGCTGCGACCCAGTCAGATCGCATGTAACATTTAGTTAAGCCCTGAGGGTGTCTTCCTGCAGAGCTTCCAGCGTAGGCATTATCCTCAGGTTGCCTCCATTTATTTATTCTTGCTCATCACAGGACCCAGATTGTAGGTTAGCACAATTCACAAGCGAGTTAAACAGCATCGTCAGCACCTTATTTACAAATCGCCTAAATTACTAGACGCCACGCGATATGTTTTAGAAAGAAAGACAATTCCGTGCCTGCAGGCTCACAATGTAAAACAGATGTGAATGACAGGAAGGGCGAGGGAGTGGGGAAGGACGCTGCAATGCTTAATTCATTGGCTAAGAGGAAACAGCTCACAATGTATAGCTGACATGAATGATGGGAAGGGAAGGGGCATGAATAGGGAAGCATCCAACTCCAGGGAAAGGACCACATCTCAGTGACAGAGCATCTGTCAGACTGGCTATGAAATGGGCTTCAAACTGGTATCTCTCAATGCCTACTCATATTTGTTCCAAGCATCCATTATTCAAAGGTATACTGTCCCTGTACATAGAGGCTCCGTTTGGCTTTTATGTCTATGAGCCATTGACAGACTTCTCCTCCATGTCTAATACTTTTTAAAAGAACTACTAGCATAGGGTAGCAGTGCATTCCAGAACTTGATCGTACACTGTGTGAAGAAGCAAGACGGAGAAATAAACTTACACAAGGGTAGCAGAACCAATTGTCGGGACGCGCATTTGATAAATAGAAACAATTCTTGCAAAGCTGAAGCTCATCCAGCTGAAAAAAAAGTACGCTGTCAATAATATACTACTCATGATACTGAAAAGCATTATGCTACAACTTGAAAATAAGAAATTGCAGAATGAGGTTTTCATGCTGGCCTCTGTGTTTTGCAGAACCATATTGGGAGCATCAACAAGAAGAAAAAACCGGCTTCAGAAATAATATATTCTTTCTAAAAGTGACGCTAAAACTCTTTTATATGCTGGCCACTGGCCATAACAAATAAACAAACAAAACTCCTTTAAAAGCCATGACATATATATGAGAATAATTGTCGCACTGAAAAGGATTTCCAAAAGCACAGAACTAATTGGGTTACAGAGGCAGAGCAAGTATGATAGCTGTCATTAGCACTATTGAGGGGTCTCAGTTTTTCATTTCAACCAGAACATGGCCTCAAGGTTTGGATCAATCAATCAAACGAGAAGAAAACAAATCCGGCCTAGACGAGTATGCATGCACTACCTGGAAAATTAGAAGCCACCTCTAACGTCACCATTCCATTAACCAATCAGCCATTTTGCACATGTCGAACGATAATTTTATAAGCAACTGAAAATGAACTTCAGTTTTTTTTGTTTTATTTGCATGATTTCTAAAACGAATAAAGTGGATTCCACAATAGTTCAGAAAGATGCAAATAAAAGAAACAAACACGACAGGTATTATTACAGCTTGAAAGGGTCAATATTCACTGAACATGCAACAGCACTTCTCTTGGGACGATCGATGTTGTATTACGGGCTGCACTGGATTCTTTCGATCCCAGGGCGTCTTGCAGGACGAAAAAAACGGCCAGTTTTGATATAAACGAACATGCGATTATCTTTAAGCCAAAATGGCACTGCCAAGCCACGGACTTGCTGAATTATCACTCACCTCGTGGCAGGTATCTTTGTAAAGCATCCTGGCTATATCGGCTTGCTCACTGTCCGCTGTGAATCAAAAAACGTATAAATAAATAAATCACAACTCAGTAAGTGCTTGTACAAATTTCATGCAACAGTAAACAAGCAGTCTCTTTTTAGCTCCAGGGACTAATAAACAAACAAATAAATAAATGGATTCACAGCAGGACTGTGCCTTAGAGTCACTCAGAGTGATTCATGGGGCATTCGCCACAGCTGTTTGCTTACAGCCACCAAGAGTGGTTCATGGGGGAATTTGTCACAGCTATTTGCCGCTGAAGGACATGCTCTCAAATGCATCATGTACCCCACAGCAGAAACCTGTGGCTGATGAGGGCTCCGTGGTGCATGCTATGGGGTGTTTAGACCAGAGGTGTTGAACTCAATTGTTATGAGGCCTGGATATGACATAAATATCACTTGGTCAGACCGGGCCATGCCTTGCCAGCCCAGATCGAGAGTGGAGGGGGATGGCTGTGTCAACTGGCTCATGGGCTGGATCTCAAGGGGCCGGATCCAGCCCTTGGGCCTTATGTTTGACACCCCTGGTTTAGACCCTTGATGCTTGGTGCATTTACCAGTATAAAAAAATGGCACAGCCACAGAAAACAGTTAGCATATAGTGTGAAACTGGTAGACCCCTGTGGTGAAGAAGGGGCGCTGAGTTCCCCTCCGTGTGTCATAACGCCCCCCCCCCCCCGATCCTTGGGCCTCGATCCTATGCAGTATGTCTGAAACATAGGAAGGTGCAAATGTAGTTCCGTCCACAATGTACAAGCGGTAGGCACAGTGCAAGCACAAGTGGTGATGTCCAAGAGGTATTAAGGAATGCATGCAGTGATTACTGTAATGACTTGCTACTGGTTGTGCAAGCAGAAGTTTGCAACAAGATACAAATTCTGCTGAGGGTTTTCATGAATGCAAACAAGGGTTTTCGCTTGAGCAAAGATACATGTGACAATGAAATGACACCTTAGGATCCCAGCCTGGTTTTTCCCCTGAAGTATATCTTAGCTTGCTAGCACCACTTAGAATTACTAGCTTGGAAAACGTCTGCCTGAGATACACCTGGACTCTCTGTGATAAACTGTGGTTCCAATTGAACTGGCTGCTCTGTCGGAAGCTTGCAGGCAGTTTGGCCCAGCCAGCAGGTTTTTCTCTTTGTTCTTCTCTACAACCTCTTGTTTCGGCAGCTCTACCTGTAATCTACCTTACCTGCAAGCACACTAACATTGAGAGGAATGCCAACAAAACGGGGACAAGGTGGAGCTGAAGGGTAAAGCACGTTCAGAGTGACAACTAGACCCAAGCTAGATAATCTGCACTTCTCATTTTTACAGTGAAAATTGCTGGACAGCCTTTGATTGGAAAGCAGGCCACTTCTGTGGAAAATCAATGTTTTCAAAGACATTCAGAGAAATATAGTTTCCTACCCCTAGAGGCATGAAGTTGTGATGATAGCTCTACAGGTACATGCCTGGAAGAGTTCCAAAGCCATGAAGTCAGGAAACCGTCCCTGCCTTGTCTCCGCACTCACAGGCACATAGGTTTGGATGAGGGCTCACGCAGGATATACGACTGGATCTAGATTAATACTTCAGCTAGCGCAAGGATTTCCACCCACGGAATGTGGTTTCCCCACCTTCCTCCTATAGCAGCGGCCCTGACATCCCGTTGCTGGATGGGGGTCCCCTCAGTCCCCAAACAAGATTTTGGGGGGCATTCTGGGTTACTGTAGGAGGAGGGAGGAGAAACAGTAGCCCTGCGAGGGCAGAAATCCTTGTTCCTGCAGGAACATCTAGTCTGGATCCAAGCCATATAGAGGAAGGCCAGCCAAACTCAGAGGACATTTGTGCATGGCTGTTTCCTCACAGTCACCCCGCCAACCACTTCGGGGCTTTTGCTTTGATTATGCTTGCATTTTCCGACCATCAGAGGTTGCCTCACTCCCCCCACATGTTTTCTGGATGCTGGATAAACACAAATCCAGAAAACGTGGGGGAAACACAAGGGGAGAGCGAGGCGACCTCTGACGGTCGGAAAACGCAACCATAATCAAAGCAAAGCCCCAAAGTAGTTGGCGGGGTGACCGCGAGGAAACAGCCGTGCATCAATGGCCTAAGTCCATCAGGCCAGGATGTTTCCACAAGCTTAGTCTTTTTGTAAGAACCCAAACTTTGTGCTGTCCAGGAGGCTTCCTGAGCCAAATTCTTGTGAGCTGACTAATTCAGGGATTGTCTAGCACCCCAAAGCTCATACAGTTGCTTCTAGAATTCAGGGACCTGCAGATTCCCTGGTCTAGAAGCAACTCAATGAACACTATTAAAACAGTACCTAAACACTGGCTGAATCAATACTGAAACTGCATAGGATTTCAGCATACTCCAGTTTGTAAACCAGGTATCCTGAAAGGACTTTCCAGAACACGTTAAAGCCCTTCAAAAGACTTTCTAAAACAACTCTTCAAGAACATTCGGTAGACGTTCTCCAACGCAACCATACTCACCTCCATAAAAAATAATTGTGTTGTGTAGAAGAAGCTGGGCATCTGCTTTGAACTCCTCATAACTCCTGTACTTTCCTTCATTTACTTTCTAAACAGAGTTTAAAACACACACATATATATAATTAAGACATGCTATTATTATTATTTTTTGTCAGGGGAATCCAAAATATGGAACTGTACTGCAGGGAAAATCACAGAACGAAGCTGGATAACAGACTTTGTATAACACGAAGTCCCAATTTCAGTCTCCAAAACCTCAAGGTCAAGGGAAGGAACTTTGCAAAATACATGAGGGTTACTATTAGCTTATGTTCACTCACAGAATTTCCCAGCATGAAGCATCTGGTCTTCTAGAGTGGGCTCATACGTATGGATTTTTATGCATTGTTAAATCTTATTTTGACAAGGTGAAGCCCTGACATTTCCTGGAACTTTAAGGGAACATACCTCTTGAATAGTTGGAACATCAACAGCCGTGTGCACCAGCCGACGATACATGGGGTGTTTATTGTCCTTGCCTTTCTTGTTTAGATCGATAGCCTAAAAAGCAATCACAAAGCTTCCGTTTAGAAACTGGGCCAAATAAATAAATACTTTGGAAGTCTTCAGGTCCGAAATTATATCTGTCTGACAAGTAAAACTGCATGTCAGTTAAGTGATAGTATCAGCGAAACACTGGGTATGCTTATTTACACCTATGGTTTCAGCAAAAACATTTGCCTCAAACACATAAAACTGCTTTATAAACTGAGAGGAAATTCTCCAGTAAAAAAAATCTAGCAAAAATCTACCTTTATGTCTCTTTTGACCTGTGATGACCCTGTAAATTAATGTCCTCCAAAATGTCCTATGGTTAACAGCCTTGCTTCGGTCTTGCAAACTGAGGGCCATGGATTCCTTTACAGTCAATCATGTTGGGTCTTCCTCCTTTCCTGCTGCCTTCAACTTTTCCTAGCATTATGGTATTTTCCAGTGACTCTTGTCTTCTCATAGTGTGACCAAAGTATGATAGCCTCAGTTTGATTATTTTAGCTTCTAAGGAGAGTTCAGGCTTGGTTTGATCTACAATCCACTTATTTGTCTTTTTGGCAGTCCACCACATTTCAAAGGAATCAACTTTCTTCCTATCAGCTTTCTTCATTGTCTAACTTCCACACCTATACATAGTAATGCAGAATACTATGGCATGAATTTTTGATCTAAGTCACCAGCAACACATCCTTACACTTAATCTTTTCTAACTCCTTTATGGCTGCCATTCCCAGTCTCAATCTTTATGTTCTCCTATCCCCACCCCCAGCCCTGACCTGGATGGCCCAGGCTAGCCTGATCTCGTCAGATCTCAGAAGCTAAGCAGGGTCAGCCCTGGTTAGTCTTTGGATGGGAGACCACCAAGGAATACCAAGGTTGCTGTGCAGAGGAAGGCACTGGTAAACCACTTCTGTTAACTTCTTGCCATGAAAACCCCAAAAGGGGTCGCCATACGTCGGCTGCAACTTGACGGCACTTTACACACACACACACATCCCCCCTTAACATTCTCAGTCATGGGAGCTGATCTATCTATCTATCTGTCTGATATCTAAAACGTTGTAACATTGCTTTAAAACCATCAACAGGACCTAAGTTTAGAGGTCCTTTTAAAGTACTGGGCAAAATTGAATTTTAAAAATAAATAAATAAAATTTAAATGTCAAAGTTTAAATTTGAAATTATGCCCAATGAGAAATGCAAAAGGTTTCAATTTTTATTGGAAGAATCAATGGTTCATCCAAAGTAGGAATTTAAATCAATCAGTTGACTGACGGATCAAATTTCATGTTTGCATATGAATACAATAATAGTTTTGAGGCAAAAATCTACTTTGGTCTTTGATGCTGAATGCATAGGCCTCAGCAGGCACCATCCTAGAAAAGGCATTCTTTTGTGAGACTGAAATAGAATGCCTCTTCCATAGCGCCCAATAGTGCCCAATTTAATCGGGGCCAATGTTTTCGTCAATCAAAATGTTTGCAATTAATTGATCAATTGTATGATTAATCAATTAAAACCATAACCTTATTATGTGCAAACTGGACATTAAACTTCAATACTCACTCGTTCCTTCATGCGGGAGACAATGAAGCGCAAATACGTGCTCATCTCTTGCTTGCTTGTGTTCTTCTTCTTAATGCTCTGGTGAAGAATAGCAGCTTTAGTTCAGATTTATGAATTTTACTCACTGTGCCTGTTTAAAGTTCTACAATACAAAGATTTAAAAATTCCAAGAACAATCGTTTAGCTGCATATTAATCCAAGTACGCTAGGAAAATTTTTTTTTTCTATAGTCTATTAGCCAAAGTGACATTTCAAAGAATTAATGCTGATTAATCGAGAGTATGTTTAGAATGGTGTTGGACTCTCCATTCTCAAAAAGCCTCAACCTCAAAGTCACTGCATTTTTCATATTGTTTGATTTATCACGTATGACTTGATTTCTGTATTCCTAGTCCCATTATATAGTCAACTAGACATCTAATCCTACTGGCTGGATCGATTTACCCTGTTTAATCTGCCTCCAGTCTTATTGAGAAAGGCAGACGAAACAGAAAGTAAACAAATAAATGCACCCTTCCTCTCTGTCTCTAATATACACACACTGAGAAAATGTAGAACTACTCATACCTTTCAATAAAAATGAAAGAAGGCACGCTACACTTTCATAATTAATAAATCTAATTGTCATTGTATCACTATACATTTCAACAGCGCTCTTAACCTGCTATTCCATCTGTAAAACCCCTTAATTAGAAGGAACTTAACTGCATTAGTCCAACTGCTGAAACCTATGGAACATATGTCCAAATACAGTTACTTTAAGACTGGTATGTCAGTATGCAAAGTGTTGTGTCTTCACTGTCTTGGCCCCAGGAGGTATATTGTTATTATTACTGTTTCACAGTTTTTAAAAAATGAGGCGGAGGTAATGATTTATCCAATATCAGCAATCAAGACTAACTAACACTTTCTGTGCTGTATCACACGAAAGCCTTGCCTGGGTATCTTAGGATGGGGGTAAGTAATCCTTTTGGACTGAGTGCCTCCCCCCCCCCCCACTATCTACCTGCAATCTGAAAGCCAGGGGTAATTGATGCTCAAATTCTTACAACAAAGACTGATACCATATATGGAACGAGAAATGCCTGGTGTTCAAGCTAGATCCAGAAAAGGAAGAGGCACTAGAGATCATATCACGAATTTACGTTGGTTACTGGAGCATACGAGAGAATTTCAGAAGAAAATCAGCTTGTGTTTCATAGATTACAGCAAAGCTTTTGACTGTGTGGATCATGAAAACACTATGGCTGGTTTTAAAGGAAATGAGTGTGCCACAACATGTGATTGTTTTGATGTGCAACCTGTACTCCGGACAAGAGTACAGAGAGAATATGGAGAAACAGAATGGTTTGCAATTGATAAAAGTGTTAGACAAGGATGTATTTTATCTCCCTATCTCTTCAATATTTATGCAGAACATATAAGGAAAACTGGATTGGGTTTAGAGGACGGTGGATTGAAAATTGGGGGGGGACATTAACAATTTGAGATATGCTGATGATACCACATTACAGCCAGAAAATAGTGAAGACTTGAAACGACTACTGGTGAAAGTTAAAGCAGGAAGTGCCAGAGCAGGACTATAGCTGAAGATCAAGGAGACAAAAGTAATGACTACTGGTAATTATTCAATTTTAAGGTAGACAATGAGGAAATAGAAATTGATTCACTTTCTATTCTTTGGCACCATTATCAACCAAAAGGGTGACTGCAACCAAGAAATCAGAAGGAGACTGAGACTGGGAAGGGCAGACATGAAGGAGACAGAAAAGATTCTTAAGTGTAAGGATGTGTCACTGGCAACCAAGATCAAGTTAACTCATACCATAGTATTCCCTATTACTATGTATGGGTGTGAAAGTTGGACAATGAAGAAAGCTGACAGGAAGTTGATTGCCTTGATATGTCATTTTTGAGGAGAGTTTTATGAATACCATGGACTGCCAAAAAGACAAATCAGTGGGGTTCTTGATAAAAAACCTGAACTCTCCCTGGACACTAAAATGACTAAATGGAGGTCATCATACTTTGGTCACATTATGAGAAGACAAGACTCACTAGAAAAGATGATCATGCTAGGAAAAGTTGAAGGCAGCAGGGAAAGGAGGAGGCTCCAACTCTATAAAGGAAGCCATGGACTTCAGTTTGCAGGACCTTAGCAAGGCTGTTAACGATAGGATGTTTTGGAGGACATTGATTCATAGGGTTGCCATGAGTTGGAAGCAACTTGACGGCATAGGTAAGATGAGGCTAGGGACACTGGGAGCAAGCTGAGCTCCAGCAGTCCTGACAGCACCTCACGGCATGCCTTGGGTGGGGAACCAGCCCCAGTTGCAGTGAAATGGTCTGTTGTGCCGCTGCTCAGCACATGTGTCAGGTGTTGTCCACTCTTGGCCTACAACATCATTTTACAGGTGGTTGCGCTGACTTGGAGAGGGGGCATGGCTCCGTGGTAGAGCATCTGCTTGGCATGCAGAAGGTCCCAGGTTCAATCCCCGACATCTCCAGTTAAAGGGACTAGGCAAGTAGGTGATGTGAAAAACCTGTGCCTGAGACCCTGGAGAGCTGCTGGTCTGAGTAGACAATACTGACTTCGATGGATTAAGGGTCCGATTCAGTATAAGGCAAGCTTCATGTGTATGTGTTCATGGATGGCCCTGGCTAGCCTGACCTCATCAGATCACAGAAGCTAAGCAGGGTCAGCCCTGGTTAGTTCTTGGATGGGAGAACACTAAGGAAGCATGAGGTTGCTATGCAGAGGCAGGCAATGGCAAACCACCTCTGTTCATCTGTTGTCTTGAAAACATTAAGGGGTCACCATAAATCAGTCGCGACTTGTCGGTACTTTCCACCATCACCCTGGGTAAATTAAGAGTGGGCAAGCTGCCAACTGAAGTAAGAAACTAGGATTTACTGAGGAGTACGAAGAAGATTTCACCAGGGAATGGTGAGCCCATTCATGGAAGCAGAGAGAAGGAAGCCAATATTATTTAATTGTCACATATTTATCCTACCCTTTCTTTCCTCATGGAACATCAGGCACCATACATATGTTTCCCAGGAGGCCTAATCAAGGCAGTGATTAGACCCAGACCTGCCAATGCTCAGCAGTGTTGCTGCATCATGTGCCTGTAAATCATACTCTGGGCCCATAAAGTAGGTAGTCAATCATGGAATTGTAAAGAGAGGCCAACAGGCCCTAAAGCTAGAATATGGTGAGAGGAAACAGCCTTTCATATCCTTTACGTAGGGATCTAAACTGTCAACTTTATGCTAGTTCTCAATTATTTCCACTGATTACGGGATGGACAGACTTTTGTTGGTTGATTTGCAATGTCCTCACTGTCTATACTAATTCATTTCTGTACATGTGAAGCAGAGCTCTTGTGTGAGAGAAAAACAACAACACTGGCTCAGTCCAATCATGAAACCATGGTTTGTTATAACTATGGTTAGTTTGGGAAACCAGGATTCCATTCTGCTTCGATCTTGGTTTGCCTCAAATTTGGTGGTTGAATTGCTTTCTCTTTGTAGCTTGCATCATCAGAGAACAAATCTGGATTAAGCCAGGATGTTTGCATCCAGACAACACCACAATATTGCATTTAATAAACCCAATCCTGGCTTGCTGGACCTTAAATAACAATAGCTAGCAGAGTGGCTTGCATTTATACAATCATATTAACCTTAGCTAGCTTAATTAAACCATGGTTTCGAGTGATGTCTAAAACAAGCCATTGTGTCCAAGAAATAGACAATGTTTGCAGGTGAGATACCTCATACATGGGCATGCATATCCCTCTTCTTTCTACCCAGTGTCTTAAATTGCCTTATTTAACAAAAATATGGAACTCTTTTTGCTTTAAAAAACATACAGCAGTGGGGTGGGGTGTGGTTTGGCCGCCATGGAAGATTCCCAACCCAAAATGTTCTGCTTCCCTTTAGAAGCTCAAAACCCAGCTACCATTCCTGAACTACAGTATATAGAGAGAGACGCCATCTTGTATTATAAGACCAGACAAATATGCTAAAAGACTGATCTTAAACCAAAACCACTTTGTTGTGAATTCTTAGGAAAGCCTTGCTAACCACCATTTCCGACTTTGGGTTTCTAATGCATGCAGGCGGCTTGGTATGTTGGCTGCAATCCTTAACCCACTGTTCCTGAATAGTTCCACTGCAGCAAATCAATTTCAATAGGCGGCTATCACTGGCAATAATGTAATTTAATTGTGCATTAGTGAAATGGCAAGATTCAGCATGAGATTGCCAGGCTAATCTCCATCTCAGATGCAAACAAAAACAAAAAACAACAACGATCAATTTTCTAACCTTAAACCCTCACATAATTTCCACCACTCAAGATAAGACCAAGTTTGAACTACAATAATGCTTGAACTATCAAATCCCAAGTTTACAAGCAACGCTGAATGAGCCTTCTCTCCCCCCCTCTTCCTCTTACCAGGAAAGAACCAACTGAGAATATGTTGGTTCATTACTTCCTGGACATTACAGACAGTACTGTTTGCTATCTTGTCAGAATGAATACTCGGATCACTGACACACAGGTTGTTTGCCCTGGTTTGGATGCTATTAGTAAGCGCGGTTTCCCCCCGCTTCTCTATAGCACTGTGGTGCTTCTGTGATCCTGAGATCTTTCCCACACCTTCTTTGCTGTGATGTTTTGGAAAAGTCAGGGTGGCACTCATGGGGCACGGAAAACAGGTGTAAAGGAGCCCCATGGCGCAGAGTGGTAAGCTGCAGTACTGCAGTCCAAGCTCTGCTCATGATCTGAGTTCGATCCCGACAGAAGTTGGTTTCAGGTAGCCGGCTCAAGGTTGACTCAGCCTTCCATCCTTCCGAGATCAGTAAAATGAGTACCCATCTTGCTGGGGGTAATGTGTAGACAGGGGAAGGCATTGGCAAACCATCACGTAAACATAGTCTGCCTTGGAAACATTGGGATGTGACGTCACCCCCTGGGTCAGTAATGACCTGGTGCTTGCACAGGAAACTACCTAAAGGCAAGACTGAACCCAGTAGCTAGAATGTTAACCAGAGAAACAGTCGTGTGTGGAATTAAGATATTAGGAGGGATATCACTCTTACAGTGCTCCACAGCACTGCTAAGATGTTTGGGGGAAAGTCCTGAATCAGTGTGGAGTATTTGGATGTGAGACCACCAAGGAAGTCCAGGGTTGCTATGGAGAGGAAGGCAATGGCAAACCACCTCTGTTAGTCTCTTGCCTTGAAAATCCTACGGGGTTACCGTAAGTCGGCTGCGACTTGACGGTACTTTACACACACACAGTTTACTACCAAGGTACTAGACAATTGCTCTGGAGAGAACAGAATCATATGTGACTATTCTAGTATTACTTCCAGTGACCCATCTATCAATGACTGTACACTTAATCTACACTAATCTTCATATGCATATTTTTCAAAGAACAAAGCAATAGAAGTGTTCCAGATATACATTAAATTACTCAAAAGATGCCAAATGGACAACAATGGACTATTAAATCCTCCAACTTTACTGCCTTAAAAAAAAAAAAGCTACATCATGAACACACATTTTTCATAGTCCTTAATGATGCAACAACATGGCTTAAAGCTGTCCAGGGGAGGCCTCTTCAAGAATGACAAAAGAGGAAATCCAATGACCAAACTGTTTTTGAGATAGATCTCAAGCAATCTATCCATCGAGTCTAACACTTTCTACCTTTTCTAGAGTACAATACTCGGATCGCTCTTACTGTCTACTCCCATTGCTCTGCCTTGTGCCGAAAAATCTTGCAACCGAAAAACCTATCCAATTACAGCAGTTTCACATTCAGGGCCAACAGCAGATGGTGACTCTGGCAGACCAAATTTTCACTGGTTTCAGAGAGGAGCGTTTGAGAAATTGTGCTGCTGCAAGTTGTAATTATTAAAAAAAAAGTGGGGGGAACCTTGACCATGTTCATTTAAGCCCATTTCCAGTATGAAAGTGCAAGATAACACAACAGAAGTTGACTGAACCCACACAGCCAAACTGACAGATAATCCAATTGCCCTTAGAAGCGTTTACTAGGGGAGTTCTTATACAATCATCAAGCATCAGTCCTCTTGTCACTCAGCTTTCAAACATGTATTTCCTTCTTGCACTTAAGAGATCTCCAGTTAAAAGGTGATATAAGTTGTTAAAGCAAAACCTCACTTTTGTTTCAGTTATTTTACCTTTTTTTAGTGTGTTCAGAATATACAAAGAGCCCTGGCTGGATCAGACCAGAGGTCCATCTAGTCCAGCATCCTGTCTCGCACCGTGTCCAACCAGTTCCACTGGAGAGGCAACAACAGGGCAAATAGGCCAAGACCTTCTCCTGATGTTGCCTCCTTGGCCGTGGGATTCAGAGGTCTACTGCTGTTTATTTACCACTGATAATGAAGCAAAAGAAATCTGACTACCTTTTTCATACGGTGATTAAGCCCTTTTATATCCTTTGGGGAAACACCCAGGACTCTAAAAAGTATTAGAATTTATGCACTTACTGTACAAGATTCTGGTTCTCTTGAAAAAGGAAACTTAGCAAAGAAAACCATTAACTAGTCATGGCAAATAAGGAGAAGCCATGGTTGTATGTGGGAGATCTAGAGTTGCCTCTCAGTTGGGAAATACCTGGAGTTTTTTGGGATGGAGCCTGAGAAGGGTGGGGTTTGGGGAGGGGAGGGACTTCAATGCCATAGAGTCCAATTGCCACAGCAGCCATTTTCTCCAGGGGAACTGATCTCTGTCGGCTGGAGATCAGTATTAATAGCGGGAGATCTCCAGCTAGTTCCTAGAGGTTGGCAACCCTAGGGAGATCCCAAACCTGTGGTTAGAACAGATGGAAATAGCTGCGGTTTTCTTGCCACCTCATGAGAATCCCATCCCCACTCTAGTTTAAGATTTAACTTTAACATGTTTCCCTGAAAAGGTACAACAGATTGGGCGGACACTTTGGTGATTTATTCTCAGGAAGTCCTCTAGGCTTTGAGAGATACAAAGCCATTTCATAAGCTACCAATGGTGGTGGCTGCACAGGTGCTATCATAACTTTCCCTGCGATGCCAGAAGAAACTGAACCATGTGAGCAGGTGGTGAGACCGTTTCTCATGTTAATGCTGTCACACCCACAGGTATCCTGCTGGAATACCTCCCACTGGTAACGCATGGACCACAACTGTATTGGTCATAGCAGCATGCCACTATTGAGAAGAATCCACCATACAAAAGGAATTCATGTAATGTACATGAGTTTATTCTTAAATTTATTCTTAAGAAGGGGAGGGGAAAAATGAAAATGCCAAATGCAAGACAGTTGCAGCATAATTTAAGAATAAGCTCTTTGCTCTTGGCTTGCAGTCTGTTGCCCTGAGTGAGCCAGACTGGTAGATCCAGAATCAGCCCAGGATGTTAGAGTATTATTTGTGTTCCCTGTTTGATTTAAATTGTATTTTTGTATTTTGTAAGCCGCTTTAGAGTCCTCATTGAGAGAAAACCATGGCAGAAATACTGAAGAAGAAGAGGAGTAGAAGTTGGTTTTTACATGCCAATTTTCTCTACCTTTTTTAAGGAGAATCAAACTGGCTTACAATCTCCTTCCCTTAGAGAGCTCTAAGAGAACTGTGACTAGCTCAAGGTTACCCAGCAGGCTTCATATGTAGGAGTGGGGAAACCAACCCGGTTCACCAGATTAGAGTCCACTGCTCATGTGAAGGAGTGGGGAATCAAACTCGGTTCTCAAGATTAGAGTCCACCGCTCTTAACCACTACACCACACTGGCTCTTTAATGTTTTGTGTACTTAGAAAATTTTGCCTCCTTGGAGAACCTGCCCAAGGCGAATGATAAAATAAAACATAATAAAAACATAAAACATTAAAGGTTGTTCAGTAAAATCCAAAATATTTTTTTAGACGTTCTTAGACACGAGGCTCCAAGAACAGATGCCTGACACAGTTCTAGGCAATCCTGGACTAGAACACTTGGAAAATGCCTAGGAGCCTCATGTGTGCTATAACAAACAAAAAGATTGTCCTGGAAACACTTGTTGACTCTCAAGATGCCAAGAACAGAACCGCTGTCAAACCCACATGCTGCTATTCTTGAAGATGCCAAATCACTAAATACTTGTTACAATCAAAGAAAAGATTTCCCATTTCCACTGGGGATTCTGGTAATCCTATGGGGAATTAAAATATTTGCCTATCAACAGTGGAGTGGAGCACAGGGCAATGTTTCACCCCAGTGCCCACCACAAGTTGCAACTGGTTGTTACTTTTGTTGTTTTAAAATATTTATATCTACGCTTCTGGTCCAGAAATGGCAAAGCCATTTCACTTGAAGATATATTATCTGTTTCATGATGCCAAAGGGAACCCCTTTCTGCTTCTTTGTTAAAAGAATGATTCCCCACTTCTGTACAATTTTCTCACTAGGGAGGTGGTGAGATCCCTCTCACTGGCAGTCTTCAAGCAGTGTCTGGATAAACACTTGTTAGGGATGCTCTAGGCATTGAGCAGGAGGTTGGACTAGATGGCCTGTATGACCCCTTCCAACACTATGATTCTAAAAGCAGACTCACAGTGAGGAATTCCAGGGCAAGATAATAACAGGAAAATATGGAAAACTCATTGTGGTCATTCAGTTCCAAGCATGGCCATCAACCACTGCCTCTTACTGTGTACAAGAGAGTGGAAAAGGAACAAAATGAAGAAGTTTTTGAAAACCGACTTTTTTTAAAAAGGAAGAAATTTGTGGCAGGATAGTAATAAAATCTGGAGAACATGATGTTCAATCCTAAAATGAAGCAAGCATGCAATTTCCAAAAAGCCACTTGTTTCTAAAGTGAAACTCACACCTGCAAATCTCAGTGCCAATATGCCAACGGTGGCATTCAACCCTTTCCACCTCAGCTGTCCCTCTGCTGAATAGCGACTGTTATTTGCCACTATTAAAGAAAGCCAATATTAGGAAAACCGGCTGGCCAATTTAATGTGGGGAGGGGGGAGGCAAAGGGATTGCAACTAGTTGTTTTCTTTTGAAAATGCTGCCCAGTCATGATTCTTGTTCTCTCTTGCAGTGAAGACAGCTGCGACCAAGGGAGCCCATGCCATTTACATGCATGGGATTCTGTATCGCTTTTTAGAAAAATTCCCTAATCACGAGTTCCCTAATCACTATGCCCACTCCTCTGGCATAGTGAGTGTTGGGGATTAAAAGACTTACTCCTGGCAGCTACAAAGATTTGTTGTTCGTTGAATGTTTACTTGAGCAAACCAAACATCTATTGCACGAATTTGGATTTCAAACTGCAAAGCTATCGCCATGCCATATAAAAAATGCATTAAAGTAACTTCCATTATCTTACCATCCATCGTCTATCACTATTTTTAATCAACATGACACTTCCCTACAATGCTGGATACAGTAATCACTCATTCATTTGTCCCCATATTTTTCAACAGATACTTCCTTACAAGGTGATATGCATATTTATACGGGGACGTTCAATAAGAAAATTGAGGGGAGGGACCCTGCCTGCCTAATCAATTGAGCTTTACGAATACGAAATTCTCATTTCCAGCCTCTCCCCTCCCCCTCCCGCCTATGACTTACTGGCAAACTTTGAATCTAATGGACTCTGGTATTCATATCTGAAAGATGAATTTTAGAATATGTGAGTGCAAAAAAGAAAAGAAAAAAAGAATGGAGCTTTTGACTAAAGAGCCCTGCCTTATGGAAATTAGCCCAATGTACAATGTTTGAATAAAATGGTTTTGAGTGGATTTCAACCCACAATATTATATAGCATGTATAAACATCGGTTAAGCTCAGAGGAAAAAAATAAGATATGTCTTTTGCTGTAACATAATGCAAACCTTCTGGAGTACTTAAGTAAATATGCACACATGTTTAAAATTCTTTTTCTATTCAATCTATGTATGCATGGTGGGAAAATGCCAAATCTCACACATATCTGGATCTGGTTGGGCAAATGTGGGGTGGGGAGGACACATCCTGGTGAATACAAAGGGAAAAAATCCAGTGATTCAACGCTGCGTGTGTGTTATGGATGGTGCACATGGGGATTCCTTGGAGGAATCTGACCTGTGCCCACAAAAAAGGCATGCGCCCAGAATTGGCTCCCCTCCATGAAAAGAATGGGGGCATTTCATGGATTCAGTGGAGTTCCTGGACATGGGACAGCTCGCCTGATTGTGGCAAATGTTTATTAGGACCAATTTGGGGGGGCGGGTGGGGGGATTCTAGAACTCCAGGTTTTTGCACATCACGATCTGTCCCAGTCCAATCCGGTAATGCAATCTTTCTAATTACTGCCTCAAAAAAATGTTCCTTGATAGCGGCAGGCTATTCTAGATTTTGCCCAGGCACATCCAGACTTGGCCATACTTCTGGATTTGCACTCAATGTATGCATTGTTGTTACAGCAGACACAAAAAAATGTGATGTTTCTCCTGGCTAGACATCTTCTCAGAACTATTAACAACAAATACCCAGCCTCTATTCAGCACATGAAAGCTCAGAGGTACTCACCCTGCAAACTGGGCATTGCCAGTGACTACTGCTGTCTCTAAGCCTGAACTCATCAGATAAACACTTGGAATGATACACCCGAAAACACAGGTCACATATCAACACCTCTCCAGGCAAATGGCATTCAAAACAATACCAGTCATGAGTTTCTGTCTCCCAGTCCTACAAGAAATACAAAATAATTTGATAGAACATTCTGTCAATATCCGCAACAGCCAAGAACAAAGCACATTTCTTGAAGTCTCGCAACAGACAGGCATTATAAATATATTTTTAAAAGTACTGTACCTCCTTGGTGGGTTACTGTTTAAAGTTATTATATTAAGTCCCAAACCCTATGAGCTTCATGAGTTTTGATAGCCCAAGCATTCTACAGCTTTAACCGTTAGCGAATGCAGGGCTTTAGTTCTCGTTATGAGAAAGTGTTGGGTTAGCAACACAAACGCAGCATATATATATATATATATATCAACCACATCCCCAGCTACTTGCCCATATAGATGGTTATTGACTTGCATAATATCGTATTTACGCAAAACCCAGTGATTTTTTCACCCCTCTAGAAGGCAGGCAATGGGGCTACATTCTCCGCACTCAACTTATCAATGGCAGTGACCAGCCACTGGCTATTCTGTTGGTACTGAGGCTTAGTTAACATTTCCTTACTAAAGAGTGGATGAAAATCCTCCTTTTGCTGTTTGGAATTCTAAGGAAGAGAGGGAATTCCTTCAAATCAGAATTCAGCGTGAAGAGGAAGAGCTTTATCGGCATGGGATAGTGGTTGAGCAGTGTAGTGGTTAAGAGCAGCAGACTCTAATCTGGAGAACCAGGTTTGATTCCCCACCCCTCCACATGAAGCCCGCTGGGTGACCTTGGACTAGTCACAGTTGTCTCCGAACTCTCTCAGCCCCACCTACCTCACAAGGTGCCTGTTATGGGGAGAGGAAGGGATTGTGATAATAAGATGCTTTGAGACTCCTTAAGGTACAGAAAAGAGAGGTATAAAAACCAGCTCAACTTCTTCTATTCAGTGCTGTTGGTATTGAAAATGCTTCTCGTTGTAAGCCTTGGGATAACCATGTAAGTCAAGGCAATGTCACTATCCCCACGTTGCACATGAGGAGGAGGTGAGCGCTGACGCTGAGAGACAATGGCTTGTGTAAGGTCACTAAGGTAGGTAGTCTGTGGCAGAGGTGAAATTTGAATTCTGGACCCCTTGTTCCTTCTCTATAGAGGAGGAGGAGGAGGAGGAGGAGGAGGAGGAGGAGGAGAAGAAGAAGGAGAAGGAGGAGTTGGTTTTCGTATGCCGACTTCCTCTACCACTTAAGGAAGACTCAAATCAGCTTACAATCACCTTCCCTTCCCCTCCTCACAACAGACACCCTGTGAGGTAGATGAGGCTGAGAGTGTGTGACTAGCCTAAGGTCACCAAGCTGGCTTCATGTGTAGGAGTGCGGAAACAAATCCAGTTCACCAGACTAGCCTCCACCGCTCATGTGTAGGAGTGGGGAATCAAACTATGCTATGTGGACTTCCAGAAATGTGAGCTGCAGTGCTCCCCAAAGGAACCTTCTGCCTTCTTCAGAACTCAATACAGCTGGGAAGAGACTCCTTTCTGTGCTCAGGGGGAAAGTATGAACCAAACCTCAGAATGCTAACTATCCACTGTAATGTTAATCCTATGAGATCGCCAAATCTTAATGGGCATTTCCATTCTAAGGCCTGATCCATCTCCCAACCAATTCTGGATCTCAGGTTGTTTTTGCTCTGATTGGGCTCCATTTTAAGCGTTCTTGCTACTTTTGTTGAACAACTTGGGCGGCACTAAAGGGCATTAAGCTTGGTTGGAGCTGACCTGCTAGATCAAAGCAGAGCTCCTGTAACACAAATTAATACCCACAGTCAAGAGAAGCTTTGCAAAACTCATAAGAACTTACAAACAGAGCAGAACAAACCGGCAAACCACTTGGTAACCTTAGAAATATGCCAATGTTAAGTGGCTTCATGTTCCTCCTGTGAACATACCTTTTGCAACTTGTTTTCAGTGAATCCAGATACTGAACTATTTGAGCTGAATCTGGCTTTGGTCGGGGGGTTGTGGTCCTTCAAATGGTAGCAGTGGTGTAAATTAAGCCTACAAATATGACTTCTAAATACATTTTAGAAAAAAAGAGGAAGAAATGCATCTCTCCATCTCCCTCCTACTTCCCAGCCTTACTTAGAAAGGGTACAACCCAGCCAAAAACAAAAGAACCTTTTACATGCCATGTATTTTAGTGGAAGAGAGATAAGCGATCACTGAGTAAAAAGGCATTCAAATGTTTATTATACCTATGTGCATTCCAGTTTCATCAAAATCAATACATAATTGATGCATAATTCGAGGCTCAGTTTCTGGTATGTGCTCTGAAGTCCCACTAAAATAAATGGGCTTAAAGTGCATCTAACTCCGCGTTGGATTGTGGTTAAGGTCTCTATGGTATTAATAGTATAGAAATAAATATTCTAGTAGTTTTTTTTCCTGTAAACTGTATCCCTAACAGGGCCAGCTCTATTGCAGAAACAACACAGGAACAGCTGCTTCTGGAGACAATATTTTTAGTGATGGCAACGAAGCCGTGGATGATCTGACAGTTCATACCCAGCATCCCTTGGCATGCTGCAAGAAATAACGGGGTGCATTTATCAGATCATGTGGTACGTCTCGGAGCTGCAAAATGTCATGGGATTTCACTGATCCTTAAAGTTGTATCGAGGGTAACTTCAGAACACACAACACACTTGCTGTGCAACCCTAGCAGAGTTCAATCATTCTTAGTCCATTCGAAGAAGAGTTGGTTTTTATATGCTGACTTTCTCTACCACTTAAAGAAAAATCAAACCGGCCTACAAGCTCCTTCCCTTCCTCTCCCCACAACAGACAACCTTCTGAGGTATAGGATGGGCTGAGAGAGCTCTAAGTGAGTGCCAGAGCATTCCTGAGAGGAATGCCTGTGCTGGTTATAGGAGCAAAGACAGGAAAGGAGGTTTTGGCCCCACTGAAACCTCCTTGCGGCATAAAAATCTGTGCAACCCTTCATAGGGTTGCATAGGGTATCTCTCAAAAATAAAAATGGGTGTTCCCGGCCTGAAAGGACTTTGGAAGCCCCCTAAAGGCGGCTCCTCCCACAGCCCGGTGCCAGAATGCCCTGGAATACCTCCCGGGACACTGGGACGCCCCGGGAATGCCTCCCGGGATGCCAGCATGGGCTTTGACGCTGGTGGGATGCTGATGGAAGGCCCCATTGGCATCCTGGGGCGGTGCTGCCATGGTGGTACCTGGGCCTTCCCACCGGTGTTTGAGCCACTAACACTGGCGTAAGTTGCTTGGACGCTGGCACGGTGAGCCTGAATGCTGCTGCGGTGCCTTCCTGGACTCCTAAGGGCTTTCACCCTTCAGGCTCAGGTTAGCCCAAGATCACCCAGCTGGCTTCATGCATAGGAGTGGGGAAACTAACCCAGTTCACTAGATTAGTGTCCGCTGCTCATGCGGAGGAGTGGGGAATCAAACCCGGTTTTCCAGATCAGAGTCCACCGCTCCAAACCACAATTTGTAGCCACTACACCACGCTGGTGTATTCAATGGGTTTAGAAAGATGTTAATTTGGTTTAGGATTGAATTTCTGTTTACATTTTAAACAGACAGCCTTTCAGTTCTCCTAAAAATGTCTTAAGACAGATTAAAACTCACTTATTCTTCTATAAAAATACTAACACAAATTAGGGTGCAGACAAGTGGTTTGTGATTTCATTTGGTGAATATGAAGCAAGTATTTCCTTTCAGCCATTGAAATAGGCAAAGCTTGCCTACACTGACAGTTAAGACATTTTCACACACACACCCCATAATTACAACCAGTCACCTCCCTGTATAGATGTTATGTGTTTCAATAACTGTCTCAGATGGGAAATCTTTGCATGCACTATTCTGGTCAAATGTACGTAGTATGAGTGCCTAACGTGTGCCTAAACAGAGAGGGCATAATTTGCCCAAATCCAGGGTAACTGCACATCTGGATTATTCTGAATGCAGGACACACCTCTTACTGGCCTATTCTGATCACTGGGGGAAAATGAGTTCATGGGGAAAAAAGATCAAAAGTCAAGGGACTGGAAAATGTTTATGACGGCCATTTGTGTTCTTTTAGGGTAACTCAACAACTTGGCCACAGTTGACATTTGACAGCCGTCAGGTATAGAAATATATTAATTTTAAGGCGCTGATATCTATATTAAAAACATTAAAAATTATATTAAAAGAAAGCATAATGGTAACTAATACAGGTTGATAAAACAAAACCACATTCCAAACGCATTTTGGCCCCCTGGCCTTGTGGAATGTGGTTTTAGTTTATCAACCTGTATTAGTTGACACTGTCCTTTCTTTTAATATAATTTTAATGTTTTTAATATAGATATCAGTGCCTTAAAATTAATATATTTCTATACATAATTGAGTCTTTTTCCACCCAACCTTTGGGTACCGAGCTTTGGTTTTAGGTTGGGTCTTTCCTTCCCCCTTTTTGTTTTTTGTCATTCTACAGCTGTCTCCATGCGGGCATCCTGAAAATGTGTAGGGCCACATCACTCACGTGAAGATGTAGTTGGCGTGAACCATCACCTCTGCGTTTGTGGCTGGCTGCTCTGATGTGCACAGCTGTGAGGGCTCAAAAAAAAGTGCTGTCTTTGTGAAATTGCACGAGTGAAACCCGCATCAAAATGGCACTTCTAAACGCCCGCCAGTCACAACAGTCACATAGGTGAAGTGCCTTTGCATCAGTGGCCCAGCCGGGGATGTTCCCTCAACCCACGTGAACGCGTACTTTGTGCAAATTATCATCTCCACCTAAGGGATTGCTGTTATTGGCACAATCAGAGGCTCTCTCAAATGTGCCACTTTGATTGCACAAACTGAAGTGGCTACAGTGGCTTTTTGTGGACGTGATAGTTCATGCAAACAACAACACCTCTGCATAAGTTTGGTCTGGTGAAGTGACAGCCCCATACACTTCCAAAGCTTTTGCACAGGGGCCACCACCAAGTATAAACAGGCCCCTTAATATTTTGTCTTTCTGCTTTTTAAGACGTTTCCAGCAAACTCTATCCTTTAGATTCAGGTAAGTTACAGCAATATTAAAATACTACTATATATACGAAATATAGTCTACAACAGTAATAACCCCCCCAAAATTACTTTATAAACTATTCCCTTATTTATTTCATGGGTTTCTTCTTAGAAAACTATACTGGATCTAAATACATAGCATTTTCAGATTATCTTATCTTATTCTACATCCGATACCTTGTTTGCCAAGAATGAACCAAATATTCATTCGAATTACATTTCCACATGATGCGCTCCCCTTCCTCTTCTTTGTATAAGTTTGCCAAATGCTTATTGGTAGAAAAGGCTCAATTAAACATGAAAACAAGTTTGGGCACGATTCGCTGGGACGTCTTCCTGCACGTTCTACTAAAATGAACGGTAGCCCCACCGGACAGCTGCCAGGCCTTGCTCGGCTTCCCTCCGGGCTCATTGGCCCCCTAGTTGCATTGTGACTACTACGGGCTCATTAGCCTCCTGGTTGCATTGAGACTACGACAGGCTCACTGGCCTCCTAGCTGCATTGTGACTACAATGGGCTCATTGGCCTCCTAGTTCCATTGTGACTACAGGCTCATTGGCCTCCTAGTTGCATTATGACTACTATGGGCTGATTGGTCTCCTGATTGCATTATGACTACTACGGGCTCATTAGCCTCCAAGCATTGTGACTACTATGGATTGACTGGCCTCCTAGTTGCATTGTGACTAATATGGGCTCATTGGCCTCCAGGTTGCATTGTGACTACTATGGACTCATTGGCCTCCTGGTTACTTTGTGACTACTACAAGCTCATTGGTCTCCTAGCGGCATTGTGACTACTACGGGCTCTTGCAAGCAAGGCTGGATTGATGCAGATGACTATGATACAGTGCTGCAAATGATAGCAAGCCTTTTTTTTATGGTGAGCCTGAGAAGCAGTTGGGAATTTAAGGGCTTTTAAAAACAACAGTTCACAGAGAGTATTTCCAAGGGTGCCCATTGTAAATGCATTCTCAAGTCAAGGACACAAATGTTACACTACAAATATGTCTGTTAGCATTTTTTGGTCAAAAGGTTTTAAAGCTTTCTGTTTGGGAGATATGTTTATGTAAACAGAAAACGATACATGAAACAGAGAGAGATTCATAAAAGAAAAAGCTATCATGATCATGTTGAAGAAGGGGCTATTGGGAGAAAATGGATTGAAGTAGGAGGGAAGTCTGACTACTGCTGTTTGTATATGGGTGGCTGCATATATGTGCTTGTATTTCTAATGTAAATCTCCAGGTGGGAGGAAATGAATATAATAGTTACTTTTAAAAAATGTATTGTGTTTTTAAACACAAAGAATTTCACACAAGGGACTTTAAACAGAGAAGGAATTTCAACAGGAAAGTTGCAAGGACCAAAATGCATGTTACTGGCAAGAGTCTTAACTCTTGAGAAACATCTCATGGCAGACATTGTGTTGCGTTGTGATTGAGTTATTGGCTGAACAGTTCCAGATTCAAAGTCAAAAATCAAGATTTCAAAAAGATCACCCTACAAGCGGCACATGTGCTGGAACATTTGCAGGGCCAGGATCTATGTGGCTATCTACCACATAATTTCCTTGCAGGAGGAAGAAGATATTTATGTAAGTTTTAACATCTGGCTGCCAGCATTCTAATAACAGCAGATATGAAGTTCCCAAAATCTGGAAAGTATGACCGCCAGCCATCTCTGCACTTGCAAAGTCTGCCACCAGATGGCATCAACTACTCCCAAAAATAACTGATGAAAAAAGAAACCATTGCAACTTCACATCTTGTGGCGTAACACGAGTTACCATTTCCAGCACCCCAGGAAGAAGAAAGGAATTTTTTTTTAACAACAATCCCATAAAGACTGATTTTAGAACTGCTCGGAACAGAGATTATAAGCGTGATTAACACATTTATTGAAAATTTAAGAATTGACAAGCTAATCTGCCCTAGAGCGCATCAGAAAATGTAAATAAGAGAAAATACAACAGGAAATTCAAGACTGCATAGTGCAAAAGTTGTTCACCTTGATTTTTGCTGTTGTCCGGGAGAAAGGCTGCATACTGTAGGCCTTTCAAAATAAAGAAAACAAAAACAAAAAAAACACACACATGGTCGCTGTACTGGAACCCATCTGAGTCACACAGGGCTAAAACGAATTGAGACATGGAGATGGGGAAAGCATACTATTACAGATAGCATCCTGACGGCACATATTTCCCCCAAACAACTTCTATGGGCTGCTATCTAGATTCATTTCCACCTTTTCTGCTCCTAAAAGCTTTCCAAGCAGTAAAACTAATTAAAGGGATTAAAGAAAAACCATTCAAAGAAACAAAAGGAACCAAGCAGGGTCCATCTCTGGCACTCTCGGAATACCAAAGAGATTAATAAATTCACTACACAATCTCTGGGAAGGAATGCATGCTTATGACTTTCTGCAATGGCGTCAACACTTTGGAAAATCCAGGAGGTGCTTTTTAAAAAAATATGGATTATCAGCAATTGACCCATACTTTGAAAAATGTTTTTGGCTGTTATCTGAAAATAAAAGGGGGAGGGGCGATGCATAGGGAGTCAGAAACTCTAGCCCAAATTTGCAAAGGTGTTTTGTTTACGTGCAGAAGTGGAGACCTATATGGAATTAAGCTAACAGCAGACAACAGAAATAATTAGCAGAAAACTAACAGTGCACACCTAAACAGAATTAAATCCTTCTGAATAAATTGAACTCAATGGGTTTAGAAGGGTGTAGCTCCGTTTGGGTTGCACTGAAATAATGCGATCCTATGTAGAGTTATTCCAGTCTACATGCACTGCAGTCAATGACGGAAATTGAAAGGACTGAATTAGTGTTCGTTAGTAAACCCAAGGCAACCCACCCTTCCCCCCCCCCGCCCGGGGTTTAACAGGGACCTTGGGTTTTTAACTCACTACAAGTGCTAACATCTCATATGTCCCACCTTTAAAGGTGCCAGTGTGTTTCATGATCTCATTCCATCCTGCGTTAGACTTTATTCTGCTTTGTTGTTAGTTAGTTAGAGGTTCTCCACACTAACTTTGTATTAATGTATTACTACTCTGCAGATTAGATCTTACTTTACATTACGATTCCCAGCTTCTAGGTGGGGCCTGGAGATCTGCCAGAATTCCAACAGATCTCCAGACAGCAATATCAGTTCCCCTGGAGAAAATGGCTGCTTTGGAGGGTGGACTCTATGGTATTATACCCCAAACCACATTCTCCCCCAAACATTGAGGAATCTTCCAACCTGGAGCTGGCAACCCTACTTTATGCTGGCTTTTATTAGTAACACACACCCCGCCCCGCTGAATATAAAATCAGTCCCAATGGTTGTACACTTCACATATCTAAAGAAGTGAGCTTTTACTCACAAAAGCTTATGCAGAAATAAATTGTATTAGTCTTTTAAGTTGCTACTTGACTCCGGCTTAAGACTTGAGTAACTCTGCATAGGACTGTGTACAGAGTGGAAGTTTAGCTGTAGTCAGCTATGGGAAGTGAAAGTATCTCATGCCCTCATGGATAGTTCCTTCTTGCGCATGCATACAGGGCTGGAACTATGAGCAGGCAGTGTACGTTCTGCAATTCCGTGCAAGCATTAGAAAGTCAGAGATTTTGGTACTGGTCACAGAATTGAGTGTGCTGAGAATATCCATTTGCTTTTAAAACAAGTGTTTAGGCCTTATGGCGGAGAAGATACAGTCAGTGCCCAGAGATTAAAGAGAGCACAATATGATTTTAAGGAGTTGGTGGAGTTGGTGGTGAGACTTCAGTGCCCTTTTCCTTACAAAAAGAATAGTAGCAATCATGCAAACTAATGAAATAAAAGGAAATTTGCTTGATTTATATAGATTTTAGAATCCAGTTTAGCTGGAACAAGGATTTTGACTACCTTGGTACAGAAATCTGACTTTTTAAAAAATGCAATGGACCCACAGCCATGACTGTGTATTATGTCCAACAGAGATCTTGTAGCCATTGTAGCTAACCAGTCTATAGTTAGTCCCACAATACAAAGCTGATCTGACATTATTGTTCAGGAAGTCTGCATCATGTGGAGTACAGAGAAAGCTCTTGGCTATATCTCAGTTCAAGCTTTCCATCTTCTACATGGGGAAAATAACACTTAAAACTGGGGGCAGTAGCACTCGTATTAATTTAGGTTACATGATGCCTAAAACTGGAAAAAGGAAAGAAAGGGTACTTGGAGGTATGAAGAGATCTTGCATTTTCGGTATACATCTCAACTACCCTGTTCTTCTCTTTTTCTCCAAACAATAGATCTGCAATTCAAATACTGTTTTACTTGGAAAGCAGCAACTAAACTTATAAAACGAGACCTTTAAATAAGATAGTAATGTCATTTTGTTGGTGAAATAGCACCATTTTCCTCAAGTGTTGAAACCTCAAGTGTTGAAACCTCAAGTGTTGAAATTTTAATTTTTGGATATATTTTTTTAAAGAAAAGCTCTGAATAGCCAGGCAATGTCATTATCACATATCATCAAAACTGATTTTAAGTGATCTTCAAGATAAGAGCCAGTGCAGCAACTGTGAATTAGATCAAAGGGAAAGATTCAAGACTGGGCCCTGTGGCTCTTCCCTAGTCAAGCTGTGGACTTCTAGAGACTTTTCACGCCACTCACCTACATCAAGAAGTCCTAGGCTCTTCTAACACCCAAGAATTTTAAAGGCAAAATTGGCCAACCCATCCTATCCCTACACCCAATAAGCCCCCTAAGCTTTCATCTGGGAGTTCCTCTGATGTCATTCATCCGGGGGGCCCTCTGCAAAAGAACATACGAACAGCCAACTCTTGGTCAGACCAGTGTCCCATTCCAACAGCAACCAATTTCTAGGTGCTTCAAAGAAATCCTAGAGCAGGGCAGTTATGAAATAAATAGTTAATCCTTGGTTCATACATGGGTGACATTTTTCATTTGCCTCCCCACTCCCAAACCTTTTGTCATATTTTCGAGACTTCTACCATAGGCCCGGATCCAATGAACCTTGCGACCAGTTGTTGTCTATGCCCAAAGGAGCTTTAAGGTTCCACATGGAAAATGTTTTCTGGAACTGGGGAAGTTCCTTCAAAAAGCAGCGTGTAATATAGCATGGGTAATTCTGCTGTTCAAAGGGGAGAAAAGTCATAAATTTCAGTCGGCATGCCCAAACCCTTGGGGATGCCTACATGATAGCTCTTTGGATCCCAGACTATGGTCCTATGCCTTAAAACTGATCTACAGATAAAAACGTAATTGTATTCACATTACTCACGCTCATTAAATTGTTTTTAATGAACTGTCTTCGTTTACCTCTGAGGCTCTCAGACATCTGATCATCATCTTTGGATCTAAAACATTCTGCCTTGAAAAAATTAAACCTGTACTATCTGGCACTGTTAAAGACACTAATTTTCTATCCTGTGTCAGTTTAAAAAGCAAACTATTCTGAGGCCCTGAGCATAAGATGCTAGTAGGAACTGCAAATAGCAGACTGCAGGTCAGCATTCCAGAAAATGCAATATAAATTCTTGTAGAAAAATATACTCACAATCTCATCTCCAGGCAGCCAGTATCCTTCTTGCTCAATACCAGCTTTTGATCCCTTACATCCCACAGTCAAGGTTTCCACAACAAGGCCATCTTTCACGGCTAAACTAAGCTGACGTGTGGTCTCTTTGGGATGCATACCGTGAACCCGAGACATGTACCTGTGAAGTGAGCAGAAAAAGAAGTTTTAGCAAAACAGGTGACACACACTTAATTGTTTTAAAACATGTTCCTAATTTCTTCTTTTCTTCTTTACCCCCCCCCTTGCTTTCCATAACCTTTTTCATATTCGTGCAAAGCGAAAATTTCTCTGCCACACCATTCGCAGAATCTCACGGGTTTTCTAAAGCTTTACCAAATTAACTTATCTAAACGAAGAGAAGAACATTTTGAGTCGCCATCAAGCATCATGCTTCCTAAGCTGGGAGTTTCTTTTCCCCAGGAGAACACAGTCTTACTTCTAGAAGAAGAGCTCGGCCCACAACATGAAAAAGAAAGCCTTTCCTCCCCTCTGGTCCTAGGAGTGGCCAAGAATGGGCTTATGCATCCTGTAGCATGCACCCTCCTTTCCACTTTTGACAGACAAAGATCTAAAGACAAGCCTTGTCAATGACATTAATTAACACAGCAAGTTCCATTTAAGATAGTGCAACTATGTTGACTAGGAGCTAATTCAACTGACACTTCTGTGCCTTGTGTTACTGGAGTGTGAAAATGTTCAGTTCATCTTGCATAAGCTGGCAACCAGGGAGTATGGAGAAAGTGTTCAAATGACCGCATCAATGCAGAATCAATGCTCAAAATATACTACGTCAAGTATACTGAGAATTGACAGAGGAACAAAATATCTAACTTTTTAATTTTCAAAACAATTTGTTTCCTGCTATTCTGTGGGATAAACCCCCTGTAGGACTATCCAATAGTCCGCTGCAACTGCTGCACCAGAACAAACACATATCTGCAGCAGCACGGGCTTTTCTTCTAGCTTTGGTTTTTCAATGCGCCTGTAAAACAGGCTTGGCCAGGGTCTGTGGAAGGGCAGAAAAACAAAGCCCTAATTTTTACGGCAGTATCACATACAGTCTTTCAGAAAAGTTGTTTTCCTTTAAAAACAAAAGAGAGAAAAGACCCTAGAAAAATATAATTTGGGTGTAGATTGGATTGCCTAGTAGTATGAAGAATACTACTGGTGGAATGCCCTGCCTAGCAACATCAGGGCCCTGGGGGGACCTTAAAGCGTTCTGCAGGTCCTGTAAGACGGAGCTATTCCACTAGGCCAACAAGAGAAAGATGGTGTCCTGAGCAGATATACCGGCACATTGCTCCTGCCTGTAATGTGGTTTTAAGATAAATATTTTACTTTATTTTAAGTTTTCTTCTGCCACTAGGCCTACAACTGAGGGCAGCCGCAGGTGTTATCATTGCTGGCCTCCCTATCTCTTTCCTCACTTATAACTGGTGTATTTATGTCTGTTCGTTATGACACTTGCTATGAGGCATCAGGTTCTATATTAATTTGTGCGCCATCTGATTTTAATAGTTTATGAGCTTGTTTTTATTGGTGTGTGTGTGTGTGTGTGTGTGTGTGTGTGTATCACATGTGATTTTATTGTTGTGACCCGACCTGAGCCAGGTTTTGGCTGGGGAGGGAGGGCTAGAAATTTAATAAACAAACAAACTAGCCCATTTTGAATTGTTGATAAGTGAAGAAAAGTAATTCCCACGGTCAGAGACCAATATATAGGAAGTGATATAAAGCTGAAGCAGAGGTGAAGATGTGAAGGTGGAAATCCATGGTTTCACTGTCTGCAGGTCATAGTGTGTATACTGTCATGGGTATGAATACCCCAACAAACAGGTACAAGAATACACAAGTCAGTCTATCAAGCAATACAGTTTTTATTCAATTTTTGAACTTTTAAAATATATTGATTTATGTATTTATTAGTCACCTTCCTTACAGCACTCAAAGCAGCTAACAATATTAATAAAACACATAATATAGAGTGCATAAAACCCAAAACCCAAATTTAAAATCACAACTTTGGACTGCTTTAATCAAATGTAGCCCTAAAATAAAACCAAAATAAAACTACTGTGAGCCAACTACAGTCTTCAGGCAGCCAGCCATCTGTTGGCTACTTCACCATTTAGGATGACCCACCCGGCATCGACCAGAGCCCAGGCCTTTTCCATCATGGCTCCTGTGGAAAGAGCTCCCTGAAGAGGTGAGCCCCCCACCTTGAAGATCTTCAGAAGAAACTGCAAGGTGTGCCTGTTTGCCGGGGCTTTTGAGGGGGTTTGAATGGTAGGCATCTTTCAAGGGGGGAGGAAAGCAGGGCGAGATTTGGGGTTTACTATTTTATTTTTGGTTTTAAGTGGGAAAGTTTTTAAATTATTATTGTAAGCCACCCTGAGCCATGAGGAAAGGAGGGTATAAATAATTAATAAATAAACTCTTAAATTTCTATTATGAAAAATAACATAGGTTGCCACTGTAGTTCTTTTAAATACAGTTATTTTGAACCACAAAGAGTCCACGCGGAAGACGAAATAATAATTTCCAAAGGGGGTGGGGGGAAATTCATGCAAGCACCTTGCTAACTACAAAAGAAAACAAACTTGCACTAGTTTAAAAAAATGTAAAAAGGAAAATAAACCTGATGAGCCACTTTGAGGTGCTAATGCAATTCAGAAGGAGGAACCTCCCCGACCTAGCAGACAGGTAAGAACTGAAGACAAAGGTGATGGCCCTGCCCTAGGGTTGACAGGTCCTCCCTGTCCAGCAGTGGGGAATGGGGGGGTAGGGTTACCAGCTCCAGATTCAGAAGCTCCTGGAGATTTGGGGAAGGAGCCTGGGGAGGACAGGGACCTCAGTAGGGTACAATGCCACAGAGTCCACCATTCAAAATATCCATTTTCTCCAGGGGAAGTGATGTCTGTAGTCTGGAGATAAGCTTTAATTTCAGGAGATCCCCGGTCCTACCTGGAGGCTGGCATCCCAACCCTGCCCCCGACCGATATGCAACAGAGAGCTGAAAGCCAAGAACAAGGAATGTGAAAGCCCTGTGTAGGAAGTAGGGTTGCCAGCTCCGAGTTGGAAAATACTTGGAGATTTTCGGAGTGGAGCCTGAGGTGGGTGGGGTTTGGGGAGGGGAAGGACTTCATTGGGGTAAATTGCCATAGAGTCCAGCTTACAAAGCCACCATTTTATCCGGGGGAACTGACCTCTGTTGCCAGGAGATCAGTTGTAATCCCAGGAGATCTCCAGCCACCACCTGGAGTTTGGCAACCCAAGTAGGAGCCCTCACTGGCTGCTCCCTCTACCAGTTGATTGACTTCACAGAGGCCACAAAGGAGAACAGTCTTTCAATCTTGGATGAAATCTCTATTATAAACTCATTGCTAGGTGGAGAGAAAACTCCCACGCTAGTTGTTAATAACAGGGTGTTGGCTTTTGCTGCCAATGGGCCTCACAGCCTTCTGATGCTAAAGTCAAGATGTCAAGAAATAGAAGGGACAAAAAGCTTAGTGCAGGACAGAGGCGGAGATAAAGCGATTCCCCGCTGTCGTTCCCTGGAAAGATCTGATTAGCCTTACCTTGGACGAAAGCAGCTGAGGCAAAAACTGTTTGTGTTACCAGATCGCGTTCAGCCTCTGGTCAACAGATTGGAAAGCATATTACATTCCTTAGGCTGTTTCCAGCGAGGCAGGAGAAGCAAAGCAAATATGTTTGCAGATAGGTTCGCACATGGCACAGGGACAAAATTAATTCCTGTTAAGACGCCAAACCAGCCTTTAATCAGTGGGGATGCTGAAACAACCCTTCTGTAGTGCAGCATCAAGGGGGAGCTAATGCTAATCTCCACTAGCTAAAATACAGACCTGTCTGCTGAAATAAAAGAGGTTCTTCTTGATAATCTGTTTGTTAAATTCCTGATCTGGCCAGATGAGGCTGTCTGCCCACAGAAGGGAGGAGGAAAAAAAACTTAGGCAGCAGCTCAGTAGCTGAGTATTTATAGCTCAGTCTTAGGATTTCTTCATCAGCAAACAAGGAGCACAAACCCCACTTAGATTAGTCCAAGGTCATGCTACTAGATTCCTGGGCAACATCCACAATGAACAATGCTGCCCCTTAAAGTACCACCTGAATCATGCTCATTATGATTATTACAAACTAGTCTACTGGAGCCAGCGTGGTGTAGTGGTTAAGAGCGATCTGGAGAATTGGGTTTGATTCCCCACTCCTCCACATGAGTGGCGGAAGCTAATCTGGTGAACTGAATTTGTTTCCCCACTCCTATACACGAAGCCAGCTGGGTGACTTTGGGCAAGTCACACTCTCTCAGCCTCACCTACCTCACAGGGTGTCTGTTGTGGGGAGGGGAAGATGATTGTAAGCCAGTTTGATTCTTCCTTAAATGGTAGACAAAGTCAGCATATAAAAACTAACTCTTCTTCTATTGGAAACCCACTACAATCTGATTTTAAGACAAATAATGGTTTGCTGTAAGCATGGTTTGACCAAACTAAGAAGTGTAGGAGGGAACCAGAGCATATGAATATGGGAAGAAGAACAGGGACCTAAGGGCATATTCTTAACGAGAGCTATCAAATTAGTCAAGAAATTCAATGTAAATATAAACCCTGAAGTAATCAGCTAGCATTTACTGAATCAGTTTTATGAGGAGAATGCGCCTTATTTCATTCAGCCTCACAACAACCCTCACAACCACCCTCTTGCTTTTACTCCCATTTCATGGATGCAGAAGTAAGGTTGAGGAACAGTGATTTGCCACCCCGGAATAAGTCTCATAAACTCATGATATAGTTGGGATGTCAGTCCAGAATGTCAAAATCTAGATTGTACCAGTCTAGTCTCTGGATAGTATTAGTTTTCAGATTATCAGAGGAACAAGAGAAAGAAAAGGCAAAAATCATGGAATAGATAAATAATGAAATGGTTACTCTACAAAAATTATGTAAATGCAAAAAAGCAACCTTTATTTTAGAGAGCTGTAGAAGTGTTCTTGGGATATGAAGCTGGAAAGAAGGTACCTTTCCTAATATTAATTTAAATCACATCTTCTATCAAGAATTCTGTAGCCTCATCATTTGAATTCCATGTAACTGAAATAAATTGTTCTATTAAAATGCAGCACATTTTACCTCAATTTGAGGATGACTTGACCAAGTCCAGGCCAGTCACTAGTCCTATTTAAAACGAAGCTTCCACAGCGACAAACAGCTGCCCTGCAAAGCACACACTACATGAAATCACTGCAAACAGTAATTTACTTAAAAATAAAAGGCTTTATGTGTAGAATTGAATGGTCAGATGTGTGGCAGATGGAATTAAACTAAAATCTGCCTGACAGAAGCTGTTGACAGGCCTTGAGGTGTTCCCTGTTTGTTCATACTTTATAGACCTCAGGCAACATACAACCTCCCATAATGCTCATTATCTGGTCAGTTCTGTCAGGAGTAATAATTGTAATAATAATTTTAATGCAGACAAGAGTTGCTTGTTCCAGTGATTAAATTCACTCTAGATTCCCACTCAAAAATGTCATTAACTTACATCTCAGGCTGTTATACTGCCTAATTCCACCTACGCGAGCCACTACAGCAGTTATTGCCACTGAACTCCTCTTCTGACACCGATTCCTTTTCCGGGAGAAGATACCTCCTACAGATCCCTAATCTCCATTCTCCCTCCGAGGGGCTACAGATATTTCACTGTCCTACAGGAATGAGTAGAAGGCACAGTGGCAGTTACTGGTGAGAACAGAAAACAGAACGGAACAGGGAATACTGAGAACAGAATGGAATCTGACATCCTGAAGCACTCAGCAGGACAAAGGAAAAGAAACACGCTGGATCAGCAAATTTCAATATAAAATCTATGTCGCTGTGAAATTCTGTGTAGCTAACCAGCCTTCATATGGTCTTTCGCTAAAGCAGCTTGCGCATTGGGCCATTACGCTGTGATTTTCCCACTGAATGCTTCACAGAAACACACAGCAGGTAATGGCTAAAGTTTGGAAGCAAGTGAATAAACCTTTAATTCATGACTGGAGAAATTATGGATGTATATGAGGACGGCCAAATTAACGGAATTCCTACACGGAAAAGATATGGAAGAATTAAAAAAAAAACTTGGGCAAAGGCCGTCACATATTGGGATAAACTGGCAAAAATGGATTTTATTACTTTAATTAGTGAGTTATAGAAACTAGTTTTAATATTCTTATATTTTATTGTTAATAGATATTTTTAAAACTGTTTAGACACTTCTTCGAAAGTCTGGTAATGGGTCACTTTTTTATGGTGGGTGGAGGGTCGAAGGGGTATCTTTTTGAACCTTATAATTTTGTAACCATGAATGTACCAATTAGTATAGATACTCTTTTGTATTTTCTTTTTTAATTTTTTTAATATTATTTTATTGTATTTGTTTTGTTTTATGTTATAAAATTAATAAAAAATTATATGTATAAAAAAACACAGCAGGCTCTTGTGAGATTACTTTAAAAAATGTTTACAGGCTTCAGTTTCGTACTGATGAGAGAAAAAGAACAAATGTATACATGCACCGGCAGAATAGGGAGCCATTTTAATATACAATGAAAACACGGTTATGAGAACAGAGGCGCCATTATTTCCTGGGCCAAAAAAACGCTGGCACAATCATATCGGTTTTATGGTGCTCACCTCAGTGGTGAGAGACTGAACGATATGAACAGGGGATTTGTTTAAACAAAGCGAAAAGACAAGGCAGGATCTTGTTATTATTATTTTTCGGTCTCTCTAAATGAAGCAGCTCTTGATTGTAAGGACTATTCCAACATGGTCTTTCCCCGAGGAAAACTGCTAATTTGTTCCAACAAACCTAAGGAACAAATGCTCAGCCCGTTCACCCTTTGGCCTTGGAAATGAGCGGCCAGTAGGTATGGACTCCATTTTACTGCCCATTAGAGTAAATACTGCAGCTTCTGAGGCAATAACGTTTTGGGACTCAGTGTTGGCAAAATTCACAAATCTATATTTAATTGGACAAAACCACAAAATTGAATTTAAAACTGCTACTATATTTTGGAGGGGGGGAAACTTTCAGCATTTGTATCGCAGGGTATATTTTTACCCCAATCTGAATACCAATGTATCTTAGAGCAAAAAATTTCCCACAAGAGTTCTTTTTCCTTTTGTGGTGGCAAAGATCATTGAAAAGAATGGGACCTATGCATTCAGGTTAATAAGGCTTGGCGCATGGGAATTTCCAAGTGGATTCGGTCCGAAGCTAATAATACTAACTAGTCATGAAGTAATATAACAATTCTACTGTTTTTAATCTGAGGAGCTGGATGCACTGCAAACAATAATCCCTAAGAGGAATCTAAACAGGCAAACAGAAATATAATGAAAGAACAGAAGAACATGGAGGTGGGGGGGGGGAGACACAGAAAGTTGCCAAATTTCAGCACAAAATCCGCATTCTGCAGCAGTGCTGCTTATACAAAGCTAAATGCTTAACCATAAATTCAAGGGTAATCTTTCCTTAATCATGGCAATGACTAATTATTTTTGTTGATGTCATTAGTAATATGTTGTGACATGAAGCATGCTAGAGGGATCTTAATTTTTATCAAGGTCAGCCGTACCAGATGACGAGAGTTCTAGTTTTCAAAGTATTTTGTGAGCCTGAGGCAAACGTACAATGTAAGTAAGGCCATTTCCAAACATCACAACATCAGCCAGACAGCCTTCAGGGTTCATCTGGCAGCATGTGGAGTGAGAAAAATTGTGAGAAGACGGTATTCAGTTGAATGGTGACTCTGAAAACACCAGGGGCGTATCTAGCCAGAGCTGGTAACCAACCTGCCTATCTGCTGAAGCGCTAGCTATTCTCCTACCAACCTGTCCACCAGCTAAAATCAGTATTCCAAGCCCTAGTCTGGGAACCCTCATCAGCTGAGGAGTTGGGTGGGAACCAGAAACAGGGCTTTCTCAGCGGTGGCCCCTTGGCTGCAGTATGCCCTCCCCACAGAGGCTTGCCTGGTGCCTAGCCTATTGTCTCTCAGGAGTCGAGTAAGAAAAATTTATTTGCCCAGGCTTTTGGTTAGTGTAATTTTAAAATGATACTTCCTAGGCCTTTGATACAAAGGCTAACTTCATTGGTTTTACCGCCTGACTTTTAAAAACTTTTTATTTTCTGCGGCTGCTCCACTCTTTCTTTCTTTTGGGCTTTTATCTATCGATCGTTTTATGACTAACCTATGACTATTCTATTTTAGTGCCTAAACTGAGGAAGTCTTCAGCCTATGGACATTTTTTTTAAAGAAAGATTTATCCCATCAACAAGAAGTTTGCTGCTATCCGCAAAGATTCAGGGAAGCTGGAACTAAGACATTTACTGCATGGGACTGATACAAAGTGGAATTCCATGCTTGAGCACTTTTTTGGGCAGGGATACAGTACTGGATACCATGCAGATAAATGTCATATGACAGACACCTGGTCCACCAAGTCTGCTGAACATCCTGTAATACACCTCAATTGAGACTTACTCCATTAACAGACTCTGTGTGTGTGTGTGCGCACGTGAAGTGCCATCAAACTGCAGCTGACTTATGGCGACCCAACAAGGGGCTGTCAAGGCAAGTGATTAAGCAGAGGTGGTTTGCCATGGCCTTCCTCTGCAGAGTCTTCCTTGGAGGTCTCCCTTCCAAGTACCGACCCTGCTTAGCCTCCGAGATCTGATGAAATCGGGCTATACCATGCCGCCTTCCTTCCCTGTATTAAGACTATACAAGCAACAAACCTGGTTGCAGGAAGGAAGAGGCATGAAAGTCACACTCTGGACACTGTACTGGATCCAAGTTCTTGCGTCAATGATTTGCAGATTTTTTTGCAACCCAGCCATTTTTTGTGAAGGTTTCCAATTTTCTGCAAGCCTACGGATTTTCCTGGCTTTGCAGAACCATCTCCCCTGTCCATACATGGCCCCACTGTCCCATTTTTTTACCTGCACCATGGAGCCAAGTTCAGAATCAAACATATGATTTTGTAAACGGTATTTCTTGTGTGTGTGTTTTTTCCTTTACAGCAAAAAGTGATCCAGAATTCCAAGCGCTAGAGTAGGAACCAGTAAGAGTAAGATGACTAGATAACTACCGGAGGAAATGAAGGAACAATTGACAAACACTTTAGTTCACTACTATGGCTAAGCACCTGAGATGCCTGCCCAGCCCCACTGCCCTACAGCAATAATGACACAATGGTAATTTTAGGGCCACCCTTAGGGAGTATCATACATTTTATGAAAATGTGATGGCCATACATTACTACTTCAGATTTCTAGTACTACATTTAGTTAGGAGGAAAATAGGACAAAAGTAATTCATAAGAGAATTATTAGCATTCTCTTTCGTCCCATGTTTTATTTTATTGTAGTTTCTATACAGAAATTCGTAATGAACTACTAAGCCCTTTGCAGACAAACAGACAGACAAACAGACTGAATGCTTTCGATTCCTGTAATGCTTCCTTTCTATAGAACAATTGTTCACCCCATGTTCTGGAGGCCACCCAGAGAAGGCCTGCAGGGCGCCCCCACTCCCCACTCCCAGGTGGGAGGGCAGCCAGCGGTGGGCCCCAGAAAACAAGGCGCCAGGGGGGCACAGCCCACAGTCGATTGGCAAGGGAGGAAGGGAGGAAGGAAAACAGAGAAAGAGGAAAAGGGAGGGAGGGAGAAAGAGAGAGAAAGGGAGAAAGAAATGGAGAGAGGGGGAGAAAGAAAGAAAAGGACGGAGGGAAAGAAAAAAAAGGACGGAGGGAGACAAAGAAAGAGACAGAAAGAGGGGAGGAAGAGAGGGAGAGAAAGGAGAAAGAGTGACAGAAAAAGAGGAAGAGAGAAAAGCCTCCCCCCCACACACACACACCCGCGCATGCCGGCCTGCGCGACCGGGCCCCAGCCACCCCACCTCCCCCGCCCACACACACACACCCGGCGGCACACGGAACACCAAGCAACCGGGCCTCAGTCTCCATGCACTCCCCGCCCACACACACACACCCGGCGGCACACGGAACACCAAGCAACCGGGCCTCAGTCTCCATGCACTCCCCCCCACAGAGCTCCGCGGCAGGGTTCCCGTGGCAGGGTTCCCGGAGCTCCCGAGGGCCACAAAAAATGTCATCGGGGGCCGCATACGCCCCCCGGGCCTGAGGTTCCCCATCCCTGACTTAAATAGATGGATGTATTAACTCACAACACTATCTTATGCAAGTGTCTTTTAACTATTTTGAAAGGTTATATCTCAAATATTTATATTTTTACATGTTACTGTATGTATAGTTATTTTATGCCAATAAAGGACGATGTCTGTCGTAAGAGAAGTTTTAGAGTATATTCTGTATCAAGGCATTTCTTAACTTTACTTCCGAGTGCACTGTGCCTATGCAGGATTTTCTCTTTTTTATCAAGTAGGTAAAATATATTCCCCACGCAAATCAGACTGTGTTAAAATAATCCTGGGTCTCTCACAAGTTCAGCGTCACTCTGAGCTTGCAAACCCTTTTGTTAGGGGAAATATTCTCCAGGATTCAACCCCAAGTATGTAAGAATATTTTTTTTTAAAAAAAGGACCCATAGCTCTCCCCAAAGCAGGCCCATAGCTACAAAGGGGGTCTATGGGGCAATGCCCCTTCAGAAATATGCCATCTCCCCATCTGAATTCTCAGCTTTCATTTCTAACAGAGACTAACAGTAGTGGTTTTCCATTGCCTTCCTCTGCATTCCTTGATGGTCTCCCACCCAAGAACTAACCAGAGACAACCCTGTTTAGCTTCTAAGATCTGATGAGATCAGGCTAGCCTGGGCCACCCAGGCCAGGGCAAAAATGTATGGGCTGAGTGCTTTTTCCTCACTACACAGTGAAATAGTCAATCACTGTACTTTAACCAGTTACTGTAAGTGATGCTACAGTGTATTTTGAATTGTAAAACAATTCATTTTTTGTTGTAAATACTTCAGAAAATAGTAAAATGAAAAGATATATGTACAATATATATAAGCTTCAACAAAATAATATAGATCTAATAGAACACAGTTACAAATCAGTTACACACCCAGTAACCAACCCATCGATGATCATGCCAGGAGAGAATTAACAGTGGGTAGCCGTGTTAGTCTGTCTGCAGTAGCAGAAAAGAGCAAGAGTCCAGTAGCACCTTAAAGACTAACAAAAATATTTTCTGGCAGGGTATGAGCTTTCATGAGCCACAGGTCACTTCTTCAGATACTGCCAGAAAATATTTTTGTTAGTCTTTAAGGTGCTACTGGACTCTTGCTCTTTTCTACCTATGCCAGGAGAGAGTTCTCAAGCCAAACTGCCCGCAAACATGTTTGGTAGAGAATTTCCCATACAGACAGCACGCAAGCTTGTGTGGGGGATAGAGTCCCAATTTCTGTCAATTTTCAAGCCCTTTTTATACAATTTTGGAGGCTGGTGTTTTGAGAACCAATGAGATTTAGCAAGAAATTGTTATGAGAATCCTGCCAAATTCCCAAACATCAAAAGACATCACTTGTATCAATAAGACAAAACATCCCTTTAACGAACACCTTTCCAAACCTTTGATCTCATATCAGACAAACAGATGTCAAAGGAATGACCCAAACATACTTCCTTTCTCAAAACAGCTTTCTATTCTCACACTTTCACCTTTAAGGCTTATTAACCACAAACAACAAATAAAGTTGTTATTCACAAGATAAGCTTGTTTTCACTACTTGGCATTGGCTATACAATATCTGGGAACATTGTATCTGACCATGTTCTGTGGTCACACAGCTGTTTCTGCTGTCTCAGACAACTCTGTTAAGTTACATAGCCAAAACATGAATGAGAACTGAGAACAATGAATTAAATGCATTTAAAGCCACACTATATCAATACCTATAATCAATATATTGAAAAGCTATAACAACAGTAACTGCACACTTATACTTCACTACACCACAACTACACACTTATACCTACATGGGGCTGGAGAATTTCTACGTTGGAGGAAATTACTTTTAGGCAGGTGTAATTTAGGATGATCTCATTTTGATAATGAAAAGGCTGATTAATTGCCATTTCCCCCATTCATCAGCTTTTCCAACCGTTTTAAAACCTACCGCGGAGTCTTATTCTCTGCACTATCTCTTGACAGAAGAATGTAAGTATACCAATTAAATCAAAGGCATCATAGAATGTTCCCAGGATACTGCAGATACATGCCTGCTTGTGATAAGTACTTGTATGTAGGCCTGCTTGTGATAACTAGTGCATATGTAAATAGGAGAGGGGAAGCAATTATTCACACTTGCAACATTGTACATTCCATGTTATTATTTATTTTTGTAGTCTGATAAATAGCCCAGCTCTTCAAAGCCACACAACTGTGCCTACATGCCTTCACAAGTATCATGTGGTGCAGAACCTAGTGGCACCATTAGTACAACTATTCAATGTGACTTCACCGAACCCCATCCCTGGACATGAAAGGATCCCCATCCATGACATCATCGGGCCTTACCCAATGAGTCTCAGGGTTTGGGATAATCAGCACCTCGCAACCCTATCCCCCTTCAATGTAATTATGTCCCATCATTGTACAATTTCTTGCTCAAGGCCTGTCTCAAGAGCTCCCAAACCAGCCTTCAAGCTGCTTCAGAACATTGGGAGCTTGCCTCTGTTGAGAGTTGCTTCATCCTGGGATCTAAAGGGGACAAATATGACTCACTCTCCCAAAGCACTCTTTAAAGGATTGCCAGGGGGTGAGCATGGAGAATGCAGACCCTGAGGATACCTCCCCCCTGATGTTTCAGAGCAAAGGGGAAGAGCTTCAGGGCTTGGCCCCAATATCAGTTAGGACACCGGAGTTCCTTGAACTCAGAGGATGTAGCATCTTGCCACATTCATTCAAGGAGTCAAATCAAATGCAACGTATGTCTCTTTGATAGGTAAGGAAGTATGGAACAGGGGTAGGAAGGTGAACATAGGAGAGATAAAAGGTGGAAACGCCCTGTTCACTTCTCCCTGCCCTTGTGGGCCCACATTTAATATTTTAATAGTGGTATTTGGGAGGGAAGGTGGCATGGTATAGCCTGATCTTGTCAGATGTCAGAAGCTAAATAGGGTCGGTACTTGGAAGGAAGACCTCCATGGAAGAATCTGCAGAGGAAAACAACAGCAAACCACCTCTGCTTTTCACTTGTCTGGAGTTGCCATAATTTGGCTGAGACTTGAGAAGGCACTTCACACACACATACTAGTGGTACATAATTTATAGTTTGAAAAAGGGAGTGGGTGGGAAGTAATAAATGCATAACCAAAAAGCAAAGAGCAAAAATTTGTGGATTTACACATACAGGTTGAGTATCCCTTATCCAAAAATCCAATATCCAAAATACTCCAAAATCCAAAACTTTTTGAGCACCCACAATGGGTAATAAAATGGCACGTGTGCAGGCCGGGCGCACCAACAGCAGGTTCCCCACAATGCCCCACATGCACAAAATTATTAAAAATATTGTATAAAATTACCTTCAGATTGTGTGCATAAGATGTATATAAAAAATAAATGAATGTCGTATTTAGAACTCGGGTCCCATCCCTAAGATATCTCATTATCTATATGCAAATATTCCAAAATCCAAAAAAATCCAAAATCCAAAACACTTCTTGTCCCAAGCATTTTGGATAAGGGATACTCAACCTGGATGAGGTACATTGTTATCCCATGACACCTGTCTATGCAGTGTAAGTTGTACCTGTCTTCATAAGAACATAGAAAGTCAGTGTGGTGTAAGAGTTAGAGTGTCAAGTTAGGACTCAGGAGACTGGGGGTTCAAATTCTTAAAGATGGATGACCTTGGGCCAGTCACACTTCACAGGATTGTTGTAAGGATAAACAATGCAGAAGGGAGAACCATGTATGCTGCTTGAACAAATAAAACAGACAAATTGATAGAAACGCTGTCCTATTTTATTTATATCTTATTTTTCAATGTTAAAATAGTCAAGGCAGCTAGCAAAGGAACCTCCGAGAGCCAAACTAAAACCACATTAAAACAACATCAATAAGATAGCAGCAATGGCCAGTCAGGACAGAACTAATAAAGAAACAGCAGGAGCCGCTTAAACTAAACCATCAAATCAAGCAATCAAGACACTCCAAAAGCTCTTTCAAAAAACGTTGCCTCGGCTACTCAGCTGTTTGCTAACAGGAAACAAAAAAGATGGTCTTCCCTCAGAAGGATGTTCCATAACTTAGGTTCCACAGCAGTATAAAGGAACTGCAGTGGTGCTAGCCAAACTTGATTTTTTACTTCAGATGATAACAAGAAGCACTGTCATAGAATAAGAGCATACACTTTGATTGGATGAGCAAGTATTTTGCTTTCTGAAATATTTGTAGAACTGACAGAGATGTAGTGGCGGACGAACTTTGAATGGGCACAAACATTTTTTTAAAAAATCAGTGATAAAAATGTGTGTTATGTTTAGACCTAAACTTACCACAGCATTTCGCTATATACACTATATACTTCTAAGCGAATTATCTAATCCTTAAACACAAACTATTGGGGCTCCAGCCCCAATTTCCATGGAGGGGGGGGGAGATGCTAAAAATCTTTATCCTCAGATGGAGGATGTTGAAAATGTGCTAGAGGAAAGGATATGATCTGTAGATAAATATTTTTTGTTTGTTTCGTTTTGATGTATTGATTATTTTATTTTATTTATTTCTTTATTTAAAACTTTTTAATGCTGCCTTTCCACCCAATCAGGGTCCCCAAGGTGGCAAACATAAAAACATTAAAGCACTTCAACAATTAAAAAGAACATTTAAAATTATAAACTAATTCAATAAAAAACCTTAAACAAACAAGACCAGAACCAGGAGTATGGCCAATAACTGTTATTGGAGCTCTGCCAAACAACAACAAAAAAATCTTTACCTACAAGTGGAAGAAATCAATAGAGGGAGAGAGATGAATATTTACTACACTTGTGCCTTATGAAAATTAAATACCAAAAGTTCAATAATTTGCTATTCCTTCAAAGGAGATGAGATGAATGAGCTACATTCCCAAGCTATCCTTTTTCACTCTCGTTCAATGGAGCATGTGTTCAGTTTCTTCTCAACAGTTCTAGTCACATCAGTGACATCGGTGACTACTTCACAGGAAGACATTGAAGGACTGTGGAGTTTGGACCTCTTCTCATCTTTACCAAAGGTGGTGGTCCGTATGTCTAGTTCAGAAACGGTGGGAACAGATGTGAATCCCACATGGTATGGGCCAGTGGGATTGCAGACACACCTGTATGCCTTAATTCAGCCATGTGCATATACATTCCGATCTTTGTGCACAAGACATTTACACCTAGGAGAAATGTCTGCATAGTGTGCCCATCTGCATGAGTACAATCTCACTGCCTCAGAATCACTTAAAAGACTCCAGTGAAAAGTGAAAATGCCTTTAGTATTTGGCAGAAGTACACTTATCCAATCATAACAGCTTCATTTTAGGATGGTCTGGATAATTTATGAGGGATTTTTTTAAACTTCAGTGGTGCATATTAAATACAAAATCTACACAGAAAGCAAGTGTACTGTTTTAAATCCCATAGGATATCATCTGTTTGTTTGCATCCTGTATGTTTACAACATCAAGGATGTTCTCCACACCATGGTAACAAAGCCTGCAAATGGGACCAATTAAACAGACGACAAGCCAATATTTCATTTTCAGCCATACATTATCACTGTTAATCCATAGGAATGTGAAAATGTATCTGTTTTCAGCTAACAATTGTGATCTTCAGTGTATTGCTGGAAAATGTCCCATGAATTCCAATGTCAGTGAATGTATTTTGATAAATCTCATGAATTCTAGGGAAGCATGCTGCCTGGTTATTTCTTCTATTAACTTCTTCTTTTTTTTACTGTGGTAGGAAATTGGAAGATCTTGCTTACACAACGGGAGTCTGATTGCCATAGTATCATTGGAAAGAATTTATTTTTCCTTTGGTAAAGCAGTTAGTGTGGAGAATCAAGTTCTGCTTTGGCAAAAAGACATGATACTACATGAAACAGCAGTTTGAGATGTGGTTGAGGGACCCGTTAGCTGATACCCATCATGTTCATGACCCAAGTATTTTTCTATGCCACACCCTTGAGAACTAATTTCTTCTGTTAATACGCAGAATCCTTCAATGGTGTATCTTGAGAAAAATGTCATTTGTCCTAGTTATTGTCGAAGGCTTTCACGGTCAGAGTTCATTGGTTCTTGTAGGTTATCCGGGCTGTGTAACCGTGGTCTTGGAATTTTCTTTCCTGACGTTTCGCCAGCAACTGTGGCAGGCATCTTCAGAGTAGTAACACTGAAGGACAGTGTCTCTCAGTGTCAAGAGTGTAGGAAGAGTAATATATAGTCAGAAAGGGGTTGGGTTTGAGCTGAGTATTGTCCTGCAAAAGTATTGTCCTGTAAGTATCAAGATAATGTGCTAATGAGGGTATGGTATGTTAATATGGAACCATTGTATCCTGAAGTGATCTGTTAATGTGTGTAATCCAAAACACACATAGCCATACAGATTAGTTTTGGATTACACACATTAACAGATCACTTCAGGATACAATGGTTCCATATTAACATACCATACCCTCATTAGCACATTATCTTGATACTTACAGGACAATACTTTTGCAGGACAATACTCAGCTCAAACCCAACCCCTTTCTGACTATATATTACTCTTCCTACACTCTTGACACTGAGAGACACTGTCCTTCAGTGTTACTACTCTGAAGATGCCTGCCACAGTTGCTGGCGAAACGTCAGGAAAGAAAATTCCAAGACCACGGTTACACAGCCCGGATAACCTACAAGAACCAATGTCCTAGTTATGTCTGGCATTGGTATGCTTCAGCCTCTATTTCTCCTTCCTTCAAGACAGTGTAACTTAATCTGGCCTTGCAGGTAAATAAAAAAGATATACCAGCCTACAAAAAAAGGTTACTATTCCACTTACATTCCCTTCTGTCTTATATGATGAATTAAATCTGTAGGTCTGGCAAGCTGCTCATGTGAAAGGAATTCTTACTGGCCCTGGATGATGAGCTAAATTATCAGACTGGTTTTAGTTAAGAGATTTTAGACCTAAGGCTGCCAAACCTCCAGTTCTCCAAGCAGCAACGGGGGTGGGTGGGAAGGTGGTGTTCATAGAGTTTCCGGTGATTCCTAGAACTACCCTACTTCACTTCCAGGTTTTTCCTGGAAGTGACATACAGACACACAGGAAGCGGCGGCTGCCCTCTGGAGCCTCCCACCAGTTAGGCACAGCCTAGCAATCCTAGCTGGGAAGCATGCTGGAAGTTTTTTTTAAAAACCCACAAGCGGCTGAAAAGGAGATTTTCTGCCTTATACATCCTTCCCTGTTTTAAGCAGAGAGCAAAGCCCAAATGTTTGTAGCAAATGCGTTTGCAATTGGAACAAACCATTTGCTCTGCAGACAGCCATCACCTCCCACAATGGCAATAAATAGTTAAGAGAGTTTCCTCATCTGGAAGACCGGATAAGAGGATGTCTAAAGCGCCACCCACATCATGCAGCGCCACCATCGTATCACAAAATATTAATGGAGGTGCAAGGAAGCACAAAGAAGTGTACTGCTACAATGCTGATTTTGATGCATCTTCCCCACAGATTGAAACAATGAGATTACACAGCGCGGGAGGAGTTAAGGCTGAAAATAAAATAGTCCCTTACAACTGGACAATTTCCATGCAGAAGTTACAAGATTTTTTTTTGAGACATTAGGATGTAGTAGGCAGTCTTCATAGCAGGAATGTTATTTTGCATTTGACAGCAAACCCTTTGCATCCTCCTCAACCATGCCAGAGTTTGCCAATGGCAAAACGCTACTAGACCACAGGTGAAATCCAATCAAGCAGTTTCATTTCAGCTCTGCACATTATAAAGGATTTAAAGCCACAGGGCAATAATACACGGAATAATTATTTTATACGCGGGAAAAATACTTCTGTGCTGGACAAATCTCACCACTGACATTTTCTCTTCCTCATATTGCTATTAGTATTTAAATTGACACTTACTTTGTTATACGGTCAATGTTCGCAATTTGCTTCTGATTCCGAATGATCTCTATAGCTGCCCAAAGATGCTGGATAGCTTTCGTATCCGCTTGCCGTCGTTTCGTTAAGCGTGCCATGACCCCTTCTGCTTGTTTAGCTGCAGTAGATTTTTTTAAAAGAGAGAGAGAAATAACAATAATGAATTATGAAAACACGTTACCGGATGATTATCGTACACCTGCCGCAAATCAGATTACGAGAGAAATTACATGAACGACAATAATCTGGTTTGTACGGTTTCTTTTTTCAGCTCTATCAAACTATAGCTGTGCATTTAGACCAGGGGTGGGTAACCTTTTTTCCGTCAAGGGCCATTTGGATATTTATAACATCATTCGCAGGCCATACAAAATTATCAACTTAAAAATTAGCCGACCAAGCCCCAGGCAGGCAGCTGCCCCAGATGACCCCCCTGCACAGGCAAGCAGGCAGGCATCCAACCGGTGGCGCACTTGCCCACCTGGTGGCACAGGATGCTCTGTTGCACCGGCCGGGCGTAGCCGTCCAGCCACACACCAGAGTTGCTCCTGCTCCGCATGGTTGGGGCCGGATTCTACAGCCGGCTCCTGCTACCTCCGCCTGCAGGGGTGAAATGAGGACACACTGGCTAAGAACCCCCCCCCATGCATTCTGGCCCTGCCCCCTTTAACCCCTCCATTGTCGACACTTCCGCCCCCAGCCCTGTTGTAGTACAGAGGGAATACGTTTCTCCACGGCCCAGGTGGGAAAGGGTTAATACAGTTTCTTGGGCGGTCCTAGCAACTCCATAGCTAACGACTCTTCTGCAAGGGGGGAAAAAGTTCCTTTTCTCGGCAAAACAAACTCACATCCACCTTGAATAGAGGCTATTCCCGTATGTGGGAGGGGGTGGATCACCAGTCTTAGGTCCTTCTGAGCTAGAGATCTGCCAGTACCCATAAAGAGCCAGATCAAATGATTTTGCGGGCCTTAAATGGCCCCCGGGCCTGACGTTCCCCACCCCTGGTTTAGACTCTGGTACAAGGATGGCCAACTTTGGCATTCTCAGGTGCCCCCTTATTATCCAGACTGTGGGTCTGGGAGCCAGATGTGTATTTTACTGCACAAACTGACCCCCTGACAAATGGTCAGTCTCCATAAAAAAGATGGTACCACTTAGCATCAAGAGCTACATGGTTACAGAGCTCAGACATGACATACATGCAAATATTTATAGTTTTGTGTTGCATACAAATTTAGAGGGTGTGTGTGTAAGTGGAATATATCAAATTTTCACATCTTGAAAAGCATTTTCATTCCACGGCGATGAAGCTGTGGCCAAACCTTCTGCCTTATCCTGACTTAGATTTGGTGTACCCGAGAGTCCAATAAAGTAACTTTCAGGCTGTATCCAGTACGTATGCTCTCAGCTGACCATCTCTGCTCTGTCTCTTCACATAATCAAATTCTTCTCCAAACATATATGAATGTCAAGAGCAAACTATTAACCTTAATAAAATGTGGAACGCCATCATGGTTACAACACACAAATATCTAACAGGGTCTCACAAACAGTAGAAAAGAGTAGGAGTACAGAAGCACCTTAAAGACTAACAAAATTTCTGACAGGGTATGAGCTTTTGTGAGCCACAGCTCACTTCTTCTGATATCTGAAGAAGCTTCTGAGGAGAAACTCAGGAAGAGTCTGTGGCAGCTCCTAAAATATCTAGCAGGCCTTCTACATCTTGGTTCAGGGATTTATGTTGGGCCTACAAAGCAGAAGATCCTGAGCTAGAGTTTCACCTCGATTACAGAGGCTACCTCAGCAAGCACCACAAATTGTAGACTGTAAAATAAAGAGAGGAACTCGATTGTTCAATTACTGTACTCTAACTCATACCTTTATGTATATAAATTTACTGTTTATTTGATTCAGTATATTTCTGTTGTTGCTTGTCATTTGATGTAGGTCCCTGAGAGTGTGGTTGAAGAGAACACACGTTATTAGAGGTTGTGACAGTGAGTTCAAATTTTGGGTTTTATGCTTCTAATGTATTTTATTTTATGTGTTTTATCCATGTTGTAGGCTGCCTTGAGCTCCGTAAGGAAGAAAGGTGTTTGCAGGCTATTTCCCGCCAAGGGAAGACAGGAAGTCAAAGTTTTTAGTCCTGCCTACCCTGATGATCGAAGGAAATAACCCACAAATCAAGACGCCGGAGCCTCAGTAGGAGAATACCCTGCCACCTGCCCTGAACACCAGAGGTTGGTTTAGACATCCTTTGCCCTCAAAGGAATTCTGGGCGGTGGGGAGGAGGAGGATTCCATTCACCTCTAATCTAAACAGATTGAAGGTCAGGAGAGACTTTAGAGGAGGAGGAGGAGAAGAAGAAGAAGAGTTGGTTTTTATATGCTGATTTTCTCTACCTTCTTTAAGGAGAATCAAACCAGCTTACAATCTCCTTCTCTTCCTCTCCCCACAACAGTCACCCTGTGAGGTAGGTGGGGCTGAGAGAGTTCGGAGAGAAAGTTGACTAGCCCAAGGTCATCCAGGTCACAACAGCTACCAAGTAGTATAAACGTAAGTTCTAGATTCTTTAAATGTTTTCAATCCCTGTCTTCTTTCATGAGCAAATCCTATGGTTAGAAGCTTAGAAATCCTATGCTTAGAAGAATACTCACCTTTCCGGCTATCCAAGTGGGGATTATTAATGCTGTAAACTGTTCTGCGCAAGCAACAGGAATGCACAGGCAGAGCACTTCCCGACAGCAAAAGTAACGAGGAAAACCTTTCATATGTGGGAAGTGTTTGCACAATATCAGAATCCCCAGACTGGGGTGGCTTTGCCATGAAAAAAACCCAAAACTTTCCACATTAAAAAGGGCTAATATAAATTATCGCAAAGCGCTGAGAGTACAATTTCAGCCTTAAAATGCACGTCTCGTGCAAATGTAAAAAAAAAAAAAAAAGTCAAAAATTTACAAATGTAGAAAATGTTTGGAGCGCTTCTGTTTTGCAGCCAGGCCCTTTAAAAAAAAGTCTCTTTTCAGCCCACCCTCCAGCCCTGTGCTGCCGTTTAGCCGTCCAACTAACCATGAGCAGTAACATAACACTCAGCTGGCTCTGTTTACAAAATCTTCCAGAAGCTGCAGGCAAAAGATACAGATAAGCCATAAATTGCCCACAATGCCCTTACAGTCAAAGAATCCCCCCCTTTAAAAAAAGATTAATGATGCATTTTGATCACTAGGTAACTTAGTTCTAAAGGTATGGCTTTCAGAGTGAGAAACGATTTATTTATGGCCCTCGATAACAATTTATTCCAGACATCAATGTCTTAAATAGGAACCCTTCCAAAATTGAATACTTAACAGTTTGCAGGAGAGATCTTTAAAATAAAAAAAAAGATTATAGATGCTAGCCTCTCCATGCCCCCCCCCCCATTTTGGTTTGGGAGTCCCCTACTGACCTGGCCTGTCCAGTGGCTGTGAACTAGAACTGGAATGCCATCTTGTTTTATTGTAACAAGAAATATGAGTTTTAAAGTTTGTTTTAATCTATGTTTAATTGATGCTTTATAATTACGTTGTGACCCGCTCTGAGCGCCAGCTTGCCGGGAATGAGAGCGGGATAATAAATGCAAATAATAAATAAATAATAAATAATATGAGCATGGCTCACATCCTACTACTCCCTGACCTTGGTCAGGGAAGGGCGTGATAGAAATATAATTAATAAATAAATAAAAACATTGTGCTGTCTGAATATGACTCCTGCAGCAGTCAGGATTTGTAACTGGCGCCACTTATCACATTTGTATCCCACTTCCAAGATGCTCTGGGTGGCTTAAAAGTTGTTCCCTCTCCCACTCTTATTTCTAGTTGATGGAACATCTTAATCGTAGTTGGCCTTCTGTGATCTCCCAGGGTTAGGGGCCTGACTGCATGATATTTATGTTTCACATTAGTATCAGTGCTTGTGAAAGCACTACTGACATGGATCTGATTGCCCGTGGGCTTACCACTTCTCGCCAGTTTAGTAAAAGCCAGTCAAAAGAAGGGTGTGTTTACTCTCACTTAAATATCAACACGTCTGGACTCTTGCCTCGATGGAAAAATCTACCAGTTCAACCCGTTTCCATTAGCACAAAATGTACCCATGTATGACTTTTGTAAAGTAAGTTCCTTCTGTTTAACAATTTTCTTCACAGTGTAAGTCAGGGGTCCCCAATGTGGTGCCTCTGGGCACCATGGCACCTGCCAACACCTTTCCAGGTACCCACCAAGTTTTTAGAAAGTGGGTGGGGCCAGGTGAGGCTTTTGCCCAGAAAGGCTTCTGATTGGCTGTGCAGATTTTTTAAAACATTGCTTTGCTGAAGCTGGAGGGTGAGCGAGTCAAAATAGATAAAAGGAAGTATTTCTTCACACAACACATAGTTAAATAGTGGAACTCCTTGCACCAGGATGTGAGAATGGCTGCCAACTTGGAAGGCTCATGTTCATGGAGGAGAGGGGTATTCATGGCTACTAGTTAAAATGGCTACTAGTCACAATGCATACCTATTCTCTCCAGGATCAGAGGAGCATGACTATTATATTAGGTGCTTTGGGACACAGGCAGGATAATGCTGCTGCAGTCGTCTTGTTTGTGGGCTTCCTAGAGGCCCCTGGTTGGCCACTGTGTGAACAGACTGCTGGACTTGATGGGCCTTGGTCTGATCCAGCATGGCCTTTCTTATGTTCTTATGGCAGTGCAGTTTTTGTTTCTTTGTTATACTACTAAATTGTAAAACTTTCCAATAATTACAATTAAAAAAACAATGCCGCCTTACCGGATTTACGCTTCTTTTTCAGCCCTGGCCCCGGCCTAGTAGAATTCCTTTCCTAATGACATCAGGGCCCTGTGGGACCTTAAAGGGTTCCTCGGGGGCTGTAAAATGGGGGCTGTAAAAAAATTCTACCAGGCCTATGACTGAGGGCAGCTGCGGGCTGTCATCAGTGCTGGCCTCCCTAAACCTCCCCGTCTCCCCCACACTGTTGGTCTGATGGTGTGGGTTCTTGTTGCTGCATTCTCCAGCGACTGCTCTATGGATTAAGCACCATCTTTTAACTTATTAAATTATTTTTATTGTTTTAATGATTCGATTAAGAGATGTTAGATTTTAACTGTTTTATTGTAACAAACAGTTGTAACCTGCCCTGAGCCCAGCCTCGGCTGGGGATTGAGGCTGGGCTAGAAATGAATGAATGAATGAATCAATCAATCAAATAAACAAATAATATGATTACATGTACAACACAAAGTTTTGTACAGTTCCCCTCTTTCCCCTTTTTGGTTCAATGCCAAGACTCATAGCCCTGTACTGGTACAGTAGCCCTTGCTTGCAATCAGACCTACTGTTTGCTTTATAAGCTTTAGGATTGAGGTGATGGGTGACTTTTCTGACACAACCCCCTCCCCGGTATCTCTGCTAGAATTTTAGAAACGAACGTATCATTAGTCAGTGGGCCCCTGTCATGATCACAACATAAAGCTTTCCTAGGAAAATCACCCATGTGGCAAAGATGGATGCTTAATTATGTTTTAAGAAATTTCTGGTTGTCAAATGTTTCACAGGACATGGATAAATAAATTCACAAAACAAATACAAATTTAAGTGCTTGAAACTAATCTCATTTGATCATGCCAATGTTCCGATTTCTGAAAACCAGATGTTGGCAGTATAGTGACAGTTCTATATAAAGCCGGCCAAGTTTCCCTATTATTCAGTCTTCAGTCTGTATTTAGAGCACTGGCAAAGCTTCAGACAAGAGTAACATAAAGAGAGATAGAGAGGGGTGTTCCATAAAAGAAAAAAAATGAGGCAAATCCTGGCTGTGAAACTCCCTCTATTTACTGCGGAGCAGTCCTTTGATTTCTGAGCAAGTCGCTTGAGGAAAGTAAGTTTGTTTTTATAAGGAAAAAAAACTACAGCTCCATTTGATTTGCGCTTACTTAGAAGAAAGTAAGCATATGATGCCTCCTCATGCCAAGAAGATAGTTTCAGTGGGTAGCCGTATTGGTCTGCAATACACACGAATACATGAAGCTGACATACTGAATCAGACTCTTGGTCCATCAAAGTCAGTATGGTCTACTCAGACTGGAAGCAGCTCTCCAGGGTCTCAGGAAGGGTCTTTCACATCACCTACTTGCCTAGACCCTGGAAATGCCGGGGATTGAGCCTGGGATCCTCTGCATGCCAAGCCGATGCTCTACCACTGAACCACAGCCCCTAGAGATTCAAGTCCAGTAGAAGCTTAGGAGTGGGGAAACAAATCCAGTTCACCAGATTAGCATCTGCTGCTCATGCGGAGGAGTGGGGAGTCAACCCCGGTTCTCCAGATCACAGCCTACCGCTCCAAACCACCACTCTTAACCATTACACCATGCTGGCATTCTTAGGCCATCTGTAGGCATCATGTGGACCGGGCACTATTTCCCACATTATCACGAAGGTCCTGACTCTGGTAGGGTGAAGAAGGCAATAGAAACCAGGAAGCTGCTCTTGCCTTAGAGCAGTGGTTCCCAACCTTTTTTTGACCAGGGACCACTAGGACTTTTTTGTTCGGTGCAGGGACCCCAAGGTTCAAAATAAAAATTCCGAGAATTTTAAAATAAACTTTAATCATAACTGTTAGTTAAACATTAAACTTAGAATAATATTTGAATATATATTTTTATAATAGAGAACTTTTAATTAAAAATATTAATTTATTATGGGTTTATAACTTTGTTTCGCGGACCTTAATTTAGTTCTCGCGGACCCCTGGTTGGGAACCAGTGCCTTAGAGGGAGTTGACTGACAGCTAAAGGGAGTCCATGGAGCGGCTAGCGAAAGTGTGACATTCAACTCTCAGTCAGTGAGAGAGATGGGGCAGTTCAGCTCCTGAGTTCAGGATGGACGGAGCTCTGAGAATCCAGTGGCAGCTGTGTGCTGTGTGAGGATTAGTCCTCAGGTGGGGAACATAGAGAAACACGATTTTGTTTGATTAATACAGAATCAGCAACTGGGTCATAAGGACGTTAACTCTGAGGGAACAGAGCGCGTCTGGGTTTTGACACGGGGAGTGAGCTCTGAGGAAAAAGAGAGCTCTCAAAAACCAGGGGGAGGGAAGTCATCTCAGGTGTACTGAGTGGTCCCTAAGTAAGGTTGAGGAGAATTAGCCTCTAGAGTCCTGAGTGATCCCAGTCCCGTTTAGGTGTTAAACTGGTGAAGAGAGTCATGTAGTTCCTTACTCCAGAAACTGGAGTGTGTTTTAAAGTCAATTCAAGCGAAATCTAAACAAGAAACTGACAAACAAAAACAAGCTTCTCAGTGAAAACTAAGATCTAGCATCCTGAAGTGAATTTAGCCATACCATCTAGAACAGGGGTGTCAAACATAAGGCCCATGGGCCGGATCCGGCCCCTTGAGAGCTCTTATCCGGCCCATGAAGAAGCAGCCCCCCACATTGCTCTTGATCTGGGCTGGTGAGGCATGGCTCGGCCCGACCAAGTGACATTTCTAACAGTTACAGCAGTTCCTCAGTGGAACAGGCTTCCTCGGGAGGTGGTAAGCTCTCCTTCCCTGGAGGTTTTTAAGAAGAGGTTGATGGCCATCTAGCAGATGATGAGAGGGAGGGCATCTTGGCCATCTTCTGGGCATGGAGTAGGGGTCACTGGGGGTGTGGAGGTAGTTGTGAATTTCCTGCATTGTGCAGGGGGTTGGACTAGATGGCCGTGGTGGTCCCTTCCAACTCTATGATTCTATGATTTATGTCATATCTAGCCCTCGTAACAAATGAGTTCGACACCCCTGATCTAGAACAACAACCAAACCTCTCTTGTGTGAATATATATTATTGTGAAGTGCCTACTCTATGTTTTTGGAATATCCTTATAACTTTCTGAAATCTGAGTTTACCTGCCTAAACCTTTACCCTGCCTTTCTGAGATAAATAAATTCCTGTTGTTTTGAACTTTTACCACAAGCCTGTATGCCATCAAATTTCTGACAGACCTAATTTACCTGAAAAATCCAAGTCTCCCTTCGATCCGCCACAGGTAGCATGGCAAAAAAAGGAGTTAATCTGTGGAGGAGCTGTACGTTAATTTAAAACATTTCTATGTCACTTTCTGCCCAAATAAGGTCCCCAAGGCGGCAATCAAGACATTAAAACACTTTGACATTAAAACAGCATTTAAATTAAATTATATATAAAAATGTGGCACTGGAGAAGAGTGTTATGGATACCGTGGACTGCCCAAAAAACAAACAAAAAACAAAAACAAATCAGTGGGTCCTAGATCAAATCAAGTCTGAACTGTCCCTAGAAGCTAAAAAGACTAAAGTGAGGCTTTCATACTTTGGTCACATTATGAGAAGACAAGAGTCACTGGAAAAGACAATCATGCTAGGAAAAGTTGAAGGCAGCAGGAAAAGAGGAAGATACAACAGGAGATGGATTGACTCTATAAAGGAAGCCACGGCCCTCAATTTGCAAGACCTGAGCAAGGCTGTGAAAGGACATTTTGGAGGACATTGATTCATAGGGTCACCATGAGTCGGAAGCGACTTGACGGCACTTAACACACACAGACACACTCACATATATAAAAATGCCCTGATCCTGGATAGCCCAGGCTAGCCCTAACTTGTCAGCTCTGGGAAGCTAAGCAGGGTTCTCTCTGGGAAGCTAAGCTGGGTTCGCTCTGGTTATTACTTGGATTGGAGACCTCCACAGAAGTTGCTGTGCAGTGGCAGGCAGCAGCAAACCACCTCCTGCCTTGAAAACCCTACAGGCCCGCCGTAAATCTGCTGCAGCTTGATGGCACTTTCCACCATATATAAAATAATTCAGGGCAACCATATAAACGCAAGCACAAACAACACATGGCTCAATACATTGGAGAGCTGCCATAGGTAACAACTGAAAGCAGCTTTCACAAAGCAACCATAATCTGTGCAATGGTTCTGATAAGATTTTTAAAAAGCAGAAAGCAGAATTGCAGACCACTCAGAGGAAGGCAAAGGCAAACCACCTCTTAATTAATCACTTGCCTTGAAACCCCTATGAGCACATGCACACGTGAAGCTGCCTTATACTGAATTAGACCCTTGGTCCATCAAAGTCGAGACTGTCTACTCAGAACGGCAGCGGCTCTCCAGGGACTCAGGCAGGGGTCTTTCACATTACCTACTTGCCTAGTCTCTTTAACTGGAGATGCCGGGGATAGAACCTGGGACCTTCTGCATGCCAGGCAGAGGCTCTACCACTGAGTCACAGCCCCTTATGGCAGTGGTCGGCAAACTCATTAGTCAAAAGAGCCAAATATCAAGAGTAGAATGATTGAGATTTCTTTTGAGAGCCAATGTGCAATTTGCTCTCCCTCCCCTGCAGCACCAGCGCGGAGCCTGGGTTGGCAGAGCTCAGGGCCAGACCAGGAAGCGCAGGGACCCTCGCGGCTGGGCAAGGCAGGGGGCTTTCCTGGGACCCGGGGGAGGGCTGGCCACGCGAGGAGGGAGGCCGTCATGGCGCTGGGGGGCCCGAGGCACTGGCGCCAGCTCGGAGCGGGGGGTCAGTCCCCCCGCAAGGGGCCGGGCCGCGCCTGCCGGCCTGCCCCCACCCCCCATGCCCCTTGGGGCAAGGGGCCCGCTGGACCGACCACCCCTCCCGCGCCTCAGTCCCCCGTAGGGACGCAGCCCTGGCGGGGCAGAGGAGGCTGCGCCGCACAGAAGTGCTGGCCCGGGAGCTCGCCCGCTGCCCCGCCGCGCCCACCTTCCTCTCCGCGGCTCCGGGAGCCCGCCTGCGCACCCGGCGTTCCAACGGCCGGGCCGGCCCCTTTCTGCCGGGCTGGCTCCACCCGGGGGCGGGCACTGCTCACAGCAGACCCTCCTGGCAGAGGCATGGCGCCGCCGCCCCTCCTCCTCCTCCTCTGGCAGCCGAGCGCAGGGAGGGGGCTTCGCGAGGGCCGAGCCCCCGCCTCCCCCGGCCCGTTCCCGCTGGGGGCTGGACAGCAGCCCGGTCTTGCGGGAGGAGCGGGCGCTGCTCACTGCCAGCCCGGGACGCGTGTTGTGGTGCTGTGGTCGCGCATGAGGCAGCCACCTCCCGCTCGCCTGCTGGCTCCTCCCGCCTGTGGCGCGTTGGAGCCCGGCGGGAGCGCGGCGCCTCTGCCTGGCTGGGCGCTGGGATGCAGAGGAGCCGCACTCCATGGGCCAAAGAGCCGCATGCAGCTCAAGAGCCGCGGTTTGCCGACCACTGCCTTATGGGGTCACACACTGTAGACTGGTCAACAATTGCGGCAAAAAGCATTCACTCCTGCTATTTGATTGCAACACTATATAATCTGCCATGTGTGGGGTACTATCAAATATGGGGTGCCCAGGCTTAAAGACACAGATGACCTATCAGTTTCTTTAAGCTTTCTCACCTGATAAACCCATGAAAGCAGCAAGAAATATCTATTGCACTGCACTCATTTATACGCTAATTGCTACACGGGGTCAGGAAGAAACAGGCATTCATTAACATCAAGCTAATCATATTCTTATCAAATAGATGGTATATGTGAGCAGCAACACAAAAAGCGTATCAGTTAAGCAATTTCCATATTCCATTTAAAAATTAGAACTCCAATGGCCTTTTGTTTCGACACTGATAAAAATAATAAAAATGAGAGGCAATTATCGAAATTTGCTGAAAAGCTGTGGCTATTCAATAGTTAATTTAGAAATTTTAATTACAGGCTGTGGGTAGAAGCCAGCTGCAGCAATTTTACACCTCATTCTTTTTCAGATGTATTTATTTATATTTCAGTTCCAAGGCGAAAGCATACGATAGAACCATTTAAATTACACACCTAAATAAAGTTAATCCGTAGCACCATTCTGGCTCAAAGTATTTCATGTGGACAAAAAAATCAGAATATAAGTGTTAAATCACTATGCATGCAAAGTTGACATGAGAGAGAGGCCAGATCCAGGTAAACTGAAAGAGGATGACTCCAATTCAATCCATATTGAGAACTTTTCTTTTTTGGCATCAAGTTACACCTGACTCGTGGCGACCCCTGCTGGGGTTTTCAAGGCAAGAGATGTTCACAGGTGGTTTGCCATTGCCTGCCTCCATGTCACAACCCTCCATGTCCCGTCCAAATATTTGCCAAGGTCGACCTGCTCAGCTTCTGAGATCCAACGAAATCAGCCTTGGCTATCCAGAACTTTTACACAAAGTGAACATCTACTGCCAAAAGGATTATCGATTAAAATTTGTAGCTCTTTTTTCTTGTTAGGCATGTACACAAGAATAATCAGTATTGCCTGGAAAAGAAAAATAACTTTTCAGTGCTGTATTTCAATGCAGATGCCTGGCGTACCCTTTTTCTGGATTCAAGAAGGAGTCACAAAAGCAACCATCTCAGTGCTGTACTGTGTTTCGGTGATGCAGTGCTAAAGCAACAGCCTTATGCAGCCTTGCTTTAAAGCCAGAAGATAAGGCAGAGTGGGAAGAAAGGGGGGCTCAGGATAAGGAGTGGGCTCTGAAGGTCGTGAAGTGTGTTTGTGTGTATAAAGTGCCATCAAGTTGCAAATCAGGTTTTTAAGGCAAGAGACTAACAGAGGTGGTTTGCCATTGCCTGCCTCTGCATAGCAACCCTGGTATTCCTTGGTGGTCTCCCATCCAGTTACTAACCACAGCCCACTCTGTTTAGCTTCTGAGATGAAGAAGAAAAAGAGTTGTTTTTGTACATGCAGACTTTCTTTATCGCTTAAGGAAGAATCAAACCAGTTTACATTCACCTTCCCTTCCTCTCCCCACAACAGACACCCTGCGAGGTAAGTGGGACTGAGAGAGTGTGACTAGCCCAAGCTTACCCAGCTGGCTTCATATGTAGGAGTGGGGAAACAAATCTAGTTCACCAGATTAGGCTCCACCGCTCATGTGGAGGAGTGGGGAATCAAACCTGGTTCTCCAGATCAGAGTCCATCACTCCAAACCACCACTCTTAACCACCTCACCACACTGGCTTTGATGTAGAGGGCTCCAAAGACAGCACAGGTCATGGGAATGGGGATGATACACCTTTATGCTACTTAGACAACGCTATGTAAAAAGCACAAAACCCCAAGTTATAGAACAAAGTGGTCTATATATTCAAACACAACCTTTACAAAATCCTTTCGGTTCAAAAGAGATTGTTCGGTAAGGGGGTGAAAAAAGAAGAGTGTTTAATCATGCAAATAATTCGATTCTAAGGTGCGACCGAAAAAAGCGAATGGAGGATTCTTCATTCTGAATCTCCAAGTAGATCCTTCGTCTCAGTAGATGAATTTGTGTGGGGAAGCACCTCCTCCGCTTAGTCAGAGGCAAGTGAAACCTGCATATATAATAAGGTGACAGGACTCAGCCCATTAACATCTCCGTAATGCAGCGTAACTGGTTTATGGATCTGAGCTCATGTTGCACAACTGGAACAATACAAGACTTTTCCATCTGGTTGCGTAAACTGTCATCCAGTTACAAAATGCATCTGTTGTCATACGAATTAAACGGAGCTGCTTCACTGTTAATCAGAAAGGCCTCAACGCTGTGTGTGGCTTTATCCGAGCTGTCTTTTGACAGCTGGTTAAAGCTCTTGAAGGTCTACCACGTACATATAATTTTTTAACTGTTGTTTTATAGCAGAATGTGGCTTTTTAAAATGTTAGGGATAGCATGGCCACATGCTGAAATAAGTACATTAAATATGTTTATTTATTTATTAAATATGTAACAAAAGGGCTCGCAAATCGATAAAGGAGGTCTGTATGGAAAATCTGAATGTGAATGGCAGGCAGAAGGAGGCTCCGCAGAGCTTTATGTATTTTATTTATTTAGACCCCCTCACCTTTGTCAAAAGACTCAGTGCAACTATGAGAAGCAAGATTGGTATGTTTTAAAAGCAAAATCTACTAAACGGATGGGAAGGACAACGAGAAAGCTCAGTCCAAATAAATCCAACCTTGCGTCATCTCAGCCAAACAAAACTACAATGTTCACCAAATTCGACGAAATACCTTCTGCAGCAACCAGTTCTACAAGATCTTCAAAGGTTCAATTAAAATAAGGCAGAGCTGGACTAAATCCACTCAATAGCCTAGGAAGTATAGGATCTTTAATGCCCAGAACCTTTCAGACTGTTTTTTTATATTAATCTTATCAAGCAATTCTGCAGTCTTATTTAAAATAAATATGACTGAAAATAAATATTGTTGTTCTAAAGGTTCAACAGGTGTGAGGCACAACCTCAAGAAGGCTATTCCACAGTGATGACGCGGGAGCAGAAAAGGGGTTCAAACTAGAGAAAATGGAAAAGCGAAGATACAATAAAAATGAAATCTCGTAAATAAAATGTTATACCTTTATTATAAATTTGCTCCTCAGCCTTTTCGGGTTTGGCCTGGTTTATGTGTTGGTTGCAGGTTTACTCCCGCCCATCCTTGTGCTTAGCAATAGAGAAGGCCCCATTTCTAACAGAGCCAAACTGAACAAAGAAGGGATAATCGATAAAAAGTGTCAGGCAGATCTAAGAAGATGTGTGAGTTCATACCAGGAAAGGCTCTGGGTTCATGAAGGGCTTGGGGGTGGGGAATGGCACCTGGAGTTGATCATGGAAACGAACTGGTAGTCAGTCCAATTGTATCAATGCAGATTCCTATTGGCTTGCCTCAGATGGCCAGCCAGCCGCCATATTTTGCACCAATAGACATGTCTGCATTATTGGCAAGGGCAGGAAAAGGAAAAGCAGGAAAAGGAAGGAAAGGAAAGGGCAGGAAAGGAAAGGAAGATGGGTCATGCTGTTCATAGAATCATAGAGTTGGAAGGGACCACCAGGGTCATCTAGTTCAACCCCCTGCACAATGCAGGAAATTCAAAACTACCTCCCCGCAACACCTCCAACGACCACTACTCCATGTCCAGAAGATTGCCAAGATGCCTTCCCTCTCATAATCTGCGTAAGGTCACAGAATCAGCATTGCTGATAGATGGCCATCTAGCCTCTGCTTAAAAACCTCCAGGGAAGGAGAGCTTACCACCTCCCGAGGAAGCCTGTTCCACTGAGGAACCACTCTGTTAGAAAATTCTTCCTAATGTCTAGACAGAAACTCTTTTGTTTTAATTTCAACTCATTGGTTCTGGTCCGACCTTCTGGGGCAACAGCAAACAACTCGGCACCATCCTCTATATGACAGCCCTTCAAGTCGTTGAAGATGGTTACCCTGCTGGAGGCTTTGTATTGCTGGGTAGCTGTCAGAGTTGTCTCATCCGAGACTCATGAACACTTGATGCAGAGAGTGTGCTAACTGAGCATGTCTACGTGGAAAACTTGGAGAAAAGGCTAGCAAGCCAACCCCAGAACAATGTTGTCTCCTAACTGCTATTACTTGTAAAAGATTCACCCTACATTGTTTTATTTGAGCTCCGTTCTGCAGGCTTTCCCACACCTGCCAGTAAATCTTCCACTTCTCTGATGCCACTGGCTCAAACAATTTGTATTAATCTGAACTCACACAGAATGAGCAGGAAAGACTCGTGGGTGGTGACTGTAAGTATATTACTAAGCTGAAATTTTAAAAAGGAGCTGGTTTGGGGGAGTACATGAATTCCCAGCCAGGCTTCTGCAAGCAGGTGGACTGCTTATCAAATAATATATTGCTAGGTTCTTTAAACACTTTCTACTTCTTCTGAAATACCCTACAACAAAGCCTCTGTATTTTAAAAACTTCTGTTCTAACGACCCTTATAAAGGCCAAGAATTTTAGGGTATGCAAATGTCAAAACCCTTTGGAACATCTAGGCCTTTAGATCTAGCTCCCCTGCCAAACCCCCAAGTCTTTTTTTTAAAACTCACAGAAATTTTAAAAGTGGTTTGTGGTTTGTTGTCAGCTGCAGACAAAAAGGAAATACACAGAAAACCACAGCTGTGCACACTACTGTGTCTTAGGCAAGCATGATTCAGCTCATTGGAAGAAAGTTTAAATATGCGCATGAATGCGTAGCTGAATTCATCCTTTATATGACCCATGATATGACCACAGTTCAGAAGTAAGGATCTAAAGAGCCGTGCGACAAGATCAAAACCAATTATTTCTGAGCTATTTGCTAAAATTGTCCCTAACAACTATATCAGTTTTGTTCTGTCACTTTCCGAAGACGCAGCGAGAAACCGCCTGAACACATTCTGAGGTTTACATTTTGGCAAGAGACGGAAAACACGTGACACGTTCTCTTGGTCTTTCTCACTGCTCCCTAGCAAACACCAAACCAACAAAACAAAACATATTAAAAAACAAACAAACACCCTTGCTATCTTTCAAGGAAATGCTGGCTTAAATCTTAGAAGTCAGATTCAGAATTCATGCACTTTATTTTCTCTCAGTTACCATTTCTACTTGTACATGAACACATGAAGCTGCCTTATACCAAATCAAAACCTTGGTCCATCAAAGTCAGTCTTGTCTACTCAGACCGGAAGCAGCTCTCCAGGGTCTCAGGCAGAGGTCTATTCAGATCACCTACTTGCCTAATCCCTTTAACTCACTGGTTCCCAACCAGGGGGTCCGTGGACCCCCAGGGGTCCGCGAGAACTAAATTAAGGTCCGCAAAACAAAGTTATAAACCCATAATAAATTAATATTTTCAATTAAAAGTTCTCTATTATAAATATATATAATTCAAATATTATTCTAAGCTTAATGTTTAACTAACAGTTATGATTAAAGTTTATTTTCAAATTCTCAGAATTTTTATTTTGAACCTTGGGGTCCCTGCACCGAACAAAAAAGTCCTAGTGGTCCCTGGTCAAAAAAAGGTTGGGAACCACTGCTTTAACTGGAGATGCCGGCGATTGAACCTGGGACCTTCTGCATGCCAAGCAGATGCTCTACCACTGAGCCACAGCCCCTCATTACCTGCATGTTTGTAACTGCAGAGCAAAGAAAAGTGTGTGTGTGTGTGTGTGTGTGCATGGGGGTGGGGGAGGGGAACAATGGAAAAGCAGAGAACAGAAAAAGGATTTTTAAAATTCCCTTAATACTGCAGCCCCTATCTGATTCAAAGGCCCCTATGGTGACTTTTAGCTTTTAAAAACAACCCAGGGAGATGCAATCACGGATCCACCCAGGCTGCCGCCACTTTTGTTGGAAGGCTTCAGGAGTGGCTGAGCCGAACAAAGTTACTGCTATTCTTTGTGTTCTGCTCCACCTCTGACTTGCACGTTTGTAACGGCAAAGCGACTGTGACACAGAACTAATATTTAATTAAATTAAATATTTAATCCTGCCTCCCGAGCTAAGAGGAAAAGGAAACACCCATCTCGAAGATGCCCTTTGTCCCTCTGAGCCGAGAACACTGTGGCTGATCGGGCTTCACTCCGCAAAAGTCAAACTTCTCACTTTCAGATATCAGTGGCTCCTTTCCGCGCTTTTAAGATTTTCCCATTGCCAACTCATCAGCTCTTGAGACGGAGGTAAAAGAGAAATCCAGCCGGGTAGTAGCTAAAACTCCAGTTTAAGGTCTGCCAGGCAGGAACACAATTATTAGCGTTTCAGTGAAAACCGAAGAGTGAGAATTGGCGTGGTTTTCTGGAGTAAATCTGTGACGTCTTGGCCAGCTGAAGACTGCAATACAGCTGACAAAGCAATGCTGAACTATGGCACTAGCAAACAAATGGCTGAAGGCTACTGACTAGAATTCAGGTTTCTAGCATCACCGTCCTAGTTACAAGAAGGTGCCCAATTTTTTGGCATGTATTCTGCCCCTATCTTTAGTGGGATAGTGATCCTAAAAATCCCATTAAGGGACAAATTCCCTGTGTGTACCATACTACAATGTATGATGACATATAAAAAGCAACCACAGCCAATGCTATTAAATGCGCTGCTGGGGAGGAGGGGGATTTCATCTTCAAGGTAGCCAAGATCAGGCCTTTGGCTAGCAGCCTTACTCCCACAAGAGAAAGCTTTGCTTCATGCCACCTGATGAAACCTAAAATGGCACCCCTCTGCTCACCAGAATTTAAATTGCTAAAGAGTAACCTGTGGATTTAAAGAGGCAACCATGCCAAAGAAACAGCAGCAGATTATGACGTATCAAATGTGTTTCACGTTTGTCAAGGCAAAGTGCACGAGGCAATTCTTTCTGAGGTTTGCACGTCCAAAGTACCACAGACCGTGAACATTTTAATATTTAGTATCAGCAAGTACAAGGTTTCCTCTCATGAAAAAACAGCAAAGGTTAACATTTTCTCTCATTTCTTCTGTCCAATATCTTAAAACACACAGAGAACAAAAACAGCTTTTCTTGTTTGCTCTGCAGGCTCATTAGATCAGCAAAATAAACCATAGCTGTTAAGTCAGAGTCTTTCTTCCAAGGACAAACATTCCACAACCCGGAAAGAGCAACTAAACCCGTCACAAGTTTCAAATTTCCAGCATTTTCATAAAGTCTACTGGTTACGCTACAGCATGCATCATGCAAAAGTGCTCAGGCTTGAGCTGGAGGAAGGGGTGAAACAAAATGGCTGACTTGACATGAAGAAATAAAATGGCTGGTTCTCAGGAGCAAGTTTCTGATTCCAACGATTAGAAAGGTCCTCTTCAAACAAAAAAAGCAGCCTGCTTACCCAAAAAAATAAAATCAAAATCTTTTTCACACACACACAAACACTGGATTCTGCGCAGGCAGGTTTTCAACAGCAGAGAGCCAAGGGGAATCATGCCAGAACTTACTAACCAATTTGGAATGTGGCTGAGATTGGCTGGGGGAAAGAAAAGAAAAGAAAAGAGAAGAAAAGAAAAGAAAAGAAAAGAAAAGAAAGAAATGGGGAGGGGGCTGGTTTTGTCGGCTGGAGGTCTTCTGAGTAAAACAGATTGGATGCTTGTGGTGGCATGACGGAAGTCACACAGTTTGGGTGATGACTACAAGAACAGCTCACACAGTAAAAATGACAGCCAGTAAGGGGAACGTTGAAATGGCCTCCAAATGTCTGTAATCAGTACAATCTCCCCACCCCCAGTCCTGTCACTTGAGGCCCCCGTTTTTCTAATTGAGTCAGATCGGAATAAGGAGAGTTCCAAATGCTGAGAATTATTCTGCTGTCATTTATTTATATAGTACTTATTTGTGTGCAATGGGTCCACAATCTTTTTGGCCCTCAATCGTCCCTCAGGGTAGGTCAAAATTATTCCCTTTGTAGAGTCAGAGAGATTAACTGTGTGATTCCAAGCAGACTTATACCCTTTTGTGTGTGTGTTAAGTGCCGTCAAGTCGCTTCCAACTCATGGCGACCCTATGAATCAATGTCTTCCAAAATGTCCTATCTTTGACAGCCTTGCTCAGATTTTGCAAATTGAGGCCTGTGGTTTCCTTTATTGAGTCAATCCATCTTGTTGGGTCTTCCTCTTTTCCTGCTGCCCTCAACTTTTCCTAGCATGACTGTCTTTTCTATACCCTTTTAAACTCATTGAGTTAGAAGGATGTAAACCCTGACCTGGATGGCCCAGGCTAGCCTGATCTCGTCAGATCTCAGAAGCTAAGCACGGTCAGCCCTGGTTAGTACTTGGATGGGAGACCACCAAGGAATACGAGGGTCTCTATTCAGAGGAAGGAAATGGCAAACCACCTCTCTTAGTCTCTTGCCTTGAAAACTCTACTGGGTTGCCATAAGTCGGCTGTAACTTGACAGCACTTTACCCACACACCTCTACTTAGGACTGCCCTGGAATTTACCCAGATCAGCCGACAAGAAAGCCATAACTCCCCATCCACTGTATAATAACTCCTTTCTCTATCCGAACTTAATCAAGGCATAACCGATTGGGGAGGGTGGAAGAAAGAGTACTTTTTACCAGAGGGAATACAGGCAACATGCTCATGGCCATGAGAGTCTTCCGCCATTTTGGAAAGTACGCAGAATTTTTCTTTCATGACTCGTAAGACTGTATGCATGGGATGGAGTCATGGCTACATTAGAGCCATTGCTACAAGTTTGACCTGAGCTCAAAGACACAATGCTTGGGCTTTGAACTTTATCAAGTTTGTGACCTGAAGGGAGAGGCACAGAGCACAAGCATCTCTAAGGTCCCAGAGTCAACCCTACATATCCCAACAGAAGGATGTCAGAAATTAGGGAAAGAGTCTGCCCTGGAGCATCAGACCCCAGACAGCAACTGCCAGTCAGTGCCAGGACAGACAGTGCTGGAGTACTACCTTGGTGGTGGTAAGTGCTGCTAAGACACAAGTGACTTACGGCAACCCCGTAGGGTTTTCAAGGCAAGAGAGAGCCAGTGTGGTGTAATGGTTAAGAGCGGCGGTTTGAAGCGGTGGAGTCTGATCTGGAGAACCGGGTTTGGTTCCCCACTCCTCCACATGAGCAGCAGACGCTAGTCTGGTGAACCGGGTTGGTTTCCCCACTCCTACACATTAAGCCAGCTGGGTGATCTTGGGCTAGTCACAGCTCTCTCAGCCACACCTACCTTACAGGGTGTCTGTTGAGGGGAGGGGAAGGGAAGGGGATTGTAAGTCGGTTTGATTCTTCCTTAAGTGGTAGAGAAAGTCGGCATATAAAAACCAACTCTTCTTCTTCAAGAGACAAACAGAGGTGGTTCGGGAGTACGACTTTAGTGTGACCCAATACAATGTAGCTCTAGATAAAAGCACATTTACTTCTTGTTCACTTCTATTCTTGTGCAATCTGCATATATATGGCCTGCGTTCCATTGTCCTGCAAGACTGTTCTGGGGTAGAACAGTAAAAGAAGAAGAAAAAAGGTCAGGCATACTGTGCTTTGGAATTAAGCTTTGTTGTTTTCTCTCTCCAGCAAGTACTTGTAATATTATGATCCAGTTCTCCAACCCTCAGACACCTTGGACAGTGAACTGAGACAGAACCACGGAAGGCAGCCAAAAACAGAGACTTTTAGTAAGGCAGCTCTTTACCTACTTTTGAGCACTGCTACTTTGAGTTGTTGTGTTTTATTACTACATTAGCAGAGGTTGCTAGAAGACAGCATTTGCTGCCAGACTGACCAGGGAGTGTGAAAAGTTTGTCAGGAACGATTACTGCTCCCAAAGCCCAAAGGTCTTCCCTCTCTCATTATCTGCACATAGTGGCTCCGTGTGTTAATGTAGGCCATCTTCCCGGTGGAAGGGAACAGAAAAAACACTCACCACATCTCAATCACCCGTTGAACACATGAACACATGAAGCTGCCTTATACTGAATCAGACCCTTGGTCCATCAAAGTCAGTACTGTCTACTCAGACCAGCAGCGGCTCTCCAGGGTCTCAGGCAGAGAGGTCTTTCAATTCACCTACTTGCCTGGTCCCTTAAACTGGAAACGCCGGGGGTTGAACCTGGGCCTTCTGCATGCCAAGCAGATGCTCTACCACTGAGCCACGGCCCCTCCCTGTTCTTGACCTGTATGTTGGGGAAGGGGGGAAATACAAATTTGCCAATGGTGCTTAAGTCCCAGGGGTTTGGATTATTCCACCCTTCCTGAATTGGCATGCTTTCCTTATGGGAGTGATATGAGGGTTGCCACCCCCTCCAGGTGGGGTCTGGAGTTATCCCAGAATTACAATTGACTCCAGACTTCAGAGATCAGTTACTGTATAGAGGGCAGCCTTGAAGGTTGGACTCTATGGCATCAGAGATCAGTTGCCCTGTAGAGAGCAGCCTTGAAGGGTGGACTCTATGGCATCAGAGATCAGTTGCCCTATAGAGGGCAGCCTTGAAGGTTGGACTCTATGGCATCCCATCCCTGCTGAACTCCCTCCTCTCCCCAAACTCTCCTCAGGCTCCATCCCCAAATCTCCAGGAATTTCCTAACCCCAAGCTGGCAATCCCAAATGATACAGATTTGGCTGGAAACAAAACGTAACCATTTCCATCTCTCACAATATACTTGGAATATAGCCTTGGATACTCACCGTGAGGGCTTATTCTCCTCTGAGGCGAAGGGCATCCTGAGCTGCGGGTTGTTTTCCTCTCCATCCGGGTAGGCAGGACTGAAAAAACTTTGACTTCCTGTATCCCTTGGCGGGAAAACAGCCTGAAGAAGCCAGTTACCGTCTATACTAGCTAGGTTAACAATAATAACTACGAACTTGCGAACTGAACTTGTTATAACTTATAATTTGATTAAACCATCAATGAGGAAAAGAGAGGGAGACTTTATCCTATTGGTCCTCCTAGGTTCAGATATATAAACAGGATACTTTATACAGACATTCTTTATGATAAGGGAGGGGCAGGATGCCCTTCGCCTCAGAGGAGAATAAGCCCTCACGGTGAGTATCCAAGGCTATATTCTCCCCTGAGGCAAGGGCATCCTGAGCTGCGGGACTTGGAAGAGCTCCCAGAAGGGCGGGACAGTAGATTAATCGACAACATTCTGTAGGACCCTACGACCGAAGGCCGCTTGAGCCGAGGACCAGGTATGGATCTTATAGTGCCTGACAAATGTAGAGACCGAGGACCATGTAGCAGCGCGGCATATCTCTTCCAGTGGTGCCTGTTTGTCGAAGGCAGCAGTAGTGGCCGTGCTTCTGAGGGAATGTGCGGTAATCCCTTTAGGTATGGGCTTGCCAGATAGCCTGTAGGCTTCCGCTATGCACGCTTTAATTGTGTAACTGATAGCGGCGGCTGACATCCTGTGTCCTTTATTGGGGTTGGAAATCCCTACGAACATAAAGTCGGACCTTCTAATGTCCGCTGTGCGGTCAATAAAAATGCGGATTGCCCTTCTTAAGTCTAGAGTATGCCAAGAGGACTCCCTAGGACCGTTGGGTTTGGGGCAGAACGAAGGGAGGTTAATTTCCTGAGATCTGTGGAAACGCGTATCTATTTTTGGCTGGAATGAGGGATCCGGGGTCAGTACGACCCTGTCTTTATGAAAAACGCATAGACCTTCCCTGATGGATAAGGCTCCAAGTTCTGAGACTCTCCTAGTGGATGTTATTGCTGTAAGGAACAGCACCTTCATGCGCAAAAATCTCAGTGATACAGTTCTAAGGGGCTCGAATGGTGGACCCATAAGGGCCTTCAGAACTAGGTTGAGGTTCCATGTGGGGAACCTGTGTATGATGGGTGGCTGAGTTTGAGAAACCCCTTTTAAGAAGGCCGAGATGTGCCTGTGCTGTGACGTAGGGCTCCCGTCCGAAAAAGGTATGACTGTGGAGATGGCGGCCACCTGTCTCCTCAAGGTAGAGGCCTTGAGATTTTGGCGGACCCCTTCTTGGAGGAATTCCAATATTCTAGGAATGCCTGGATGTATTGGGTCGAATTTCTTTCTCCTGGCCCATCGGACGAAGGCCTTCCACGATGCATTGTATATGCGGCGAGTAGATGGCCTTCGTGCTTCTAGTATTGTATTGGCCACCTCGTTGGAGTACCCGAGATCTAATAGGGCCCTCCTCTCAAGTGCCAGGCGGTCAAACAAAACCATTGGGGGTCTGGGTGTATTATGGGACCCTGGCGCAGAATGGACAGGTGCACTGGAATTGGCCAAGGTTCTTGGCAAGACATGCGTTTCAGATTGACAAACCAAGGTCTCCTTGGCCAGTAAGGAGCTATCACAATCACTTCGGCTCTGTGTTGAAGGATTTTCCTCAGAACTTTGGGAAGGATCGGAATTGGAGGGAATGCGTAAAGTAGCCCCTTGGGCCATGGGCTGAGCAGAGCGTCTGTGGCTTCTTCATTTGGATGGAAATACCTGGAGTAGAATCTGGGAAGCTTGTGATTTGATGCGGAGGCGAACAAATCTACTGAGGGGGTACCAAATATTTTTGTAAGCTGAAGAAATGCCTCCTGGTCCAATTCCCATTCTCCCTCGTCTATACATTGGCGACTTAGCCAGTCGGCGCGAAGGTTGAGGACTCCCCTGATGTGTTCCACTCGAATTGAGGGAACGTTGGTTTGGGCCCAGGTGAAAATGGCCACCGCTTCCCTGTGCAGTATGGAGGACTTGGAGCCGCCCTGTTTGTTGATGTGGGCCTTTGTTGTAATGTTGTCTGTTCTTATGAGAACATGGTGGTTCCTTATCGTGTCTGTGAACTTCCAAAGGGCTAATTTGACTGCTCTGAGCTCCAGTAGGTTGATATGGAGCTGTGTCTCTTGTGACCAGCAGCCCTGGGCTATCTGGTCGCCCATTGTGGCCCCCCAGCCTGAGAGGCTGGCGTCCATGAATATCTGAATAGGGTCCTCGTGAATGTACTGTGTGGACTTGCGGAGGTTGGATGGGTTGGACCACCAGTGAAGGCTGTGACTGACCCTGTGGGGAATAGGAATTCTTTTGATCTTTTTCCGTGTTATGTCTAGTTGGTGTGGGTTCAGAAGCCACTGTAGTGGGCGTGAATGGAATCTGGCCCATGGCACTATTGCGATGCAGGAAATCATGTGACCCAACAGGGCAGCTAGGGACATTAGCAAGGCGGACTTTAGCTTGGCCGTATTGCGGGCCAGGGAGGTCAGTTTCTGTAACCTTTCCTGAGGAAGGGACAAGGAATTGTTTTGTGAATTGATTTTGGCTCCCAGATGTGTCATGACTTGAGATGGGCGCAGGGAGCTCTTGTGAAAGTTTATAAGATACCCATGTTCCTGAAGGAGCTGGGTTACTCTGTCTGTGTGTAAACGAGAAAGATCTGATGTTGGTGCACAGATCAGGATGTCGTCCAGGTACGGGTGTACCTGGATCCCCTCCTGTCTGAGGCAGGCTAATGATGGTTACCAGCGTCTTTGTGAAGACCCTCGGGGCAGAGGTCAGGCCGAATGGCAGGGCTCTGAACTGGTAGTGTTGGTTTGCATAGGCGAATCTGAGGAAGGGTCTGTGTGATGGGTGGATTGGGATATGGAGATAGGCTTCCGTAAGGTCCACCGCCATCATAAAGGTGCCAGGGAGTAGAGATTCCACTATGGATTTCACCGTTTCCATACGAAAGTGTCGACGGGCCATCCTCCTGTTGACGTATTTTAAATCTAGGATGGCCCTCCAGTCCCCGTTCTTCTTCGGGACTGTGAAGAAAATGGAATATACTCCCTGGCCCCTTTGACAGCTGGGGACTGACTCTATGGCTTTGATATGGGTGAGATGTTGGATGGCTGCTAGTGTCCTTGAGTGTTTCCCTTTCTTGAAGGAAATTGGGGAATGTATGAAACGGTCCCTTGGTCGAGAAGAGAACTCCAGGAGGTAACCATTGGTTATAATTTGAGATACCCACTTGTCTAGATTGGACATCGTCCATCTTGTTGCAAACCCGTGAAGTCTCCCCCCCACCTGAATGTGATTGGCGTCACTGAGAGGTATTTTTTGCAAATCGTTCTCCTTTTTCCGGTCTGGGGTGGAACCCTTGAGGTCTGGAAAATCTGCCTCCCCTGCGAAAGGATCTGGTATTGCTCCAGGATCCCCTGTTAGGACCCCAAGATCCTCTCCTGAACTCGGTCCTGAATGTAGGTGTAAGTTTGGATGAACGAAAGGAAGGAAAGGAGGAGGGACGGTTGTCCCTTTTGAGTTGCATGGGGAGAACTTGCTTTTTGTCTTTCGTCTCTATGAGAATACTATCCAGTTTCTCACCAAAAAGGCGTCCCTCCTTAACAGGGTATGCCATGAGGGAGGTTTTAGCTTTGAAGTCGGCCGGCCATGTCCTGAGCCAAAGGCCCCTTCTAATTGAGGTAACCGATGCCATTGATCTCGCTACTGAGGACATGGTATCGAGAGAGGCATCAGCCATTAAGGAAATTGCACTATGAACCCTTTCTAGGCCCCCAATGACCCTGAGGTTCTCTTCTGGAACCAGTTGGAGAATCTTTTTTACCCATAAATAGGAGGCCCTGGCAAAAATAGATGTAGTCGCGCTGGCCTGGATAGCCATGGCCGATGCCTCATGGGCTTTTCTTGTTAGGTAATCCAACTTTCTATCAAGTTGGTCTCTCAAACATCCCATCCCATCTTCTGGAACCAAACCAGGCGACTGCAGGTCCAGGACTGGGGCATCCACCAAAGGTAGCTTTAACATTGTCATGGCATGTGGTGCCAGATTGTATAGTTTTCTGATGTTAGGAGGCAGTTGTCTATTAGGTACTGGGTGTTCCCATTCGTCTCTGACTTCATTGATAAAAAATTCTGGGAATGGGACAGAGTTAGAAATTGGTTTTGGCCTGGGGAAACATTCCTTGACACCTTTCTTTAATTTGGACTTAGGTTCATCGGGTTGATCCGCATCCTCATTGAGGTCAAGGGCGAGGATGGCCTTGGACAACAGGGCCTGATATTCCTCCCCCGAGAACAGTCTATTGTTCTGGTCTGACTCCTGGGGGGGATCTTCGTCCGAGTCAAATTCGCCTTCCTCTTTTTCCTCTTCCTCATAGTATACTGAGGATATAGGGGATTTAGAGGTTTCTGTTTGTGATTCTCTATTCTCAGAATATTTTGCCTTCATGGCTGCTTTAGTGGGCCATGTAGAGTTTCTGGTGTTAACAGGTGTATTGGGATCAAGGACTGCCTCAGCAGAGGCGGTGGGCTGGGACTGAGTGGGCTGTGGCTGAGCTAAACAGTCAGGATTAATCCCATAGGGACCCAATCCCATTGGAAGAGGAAGGCGAGCCTGGAAAGATTGAAAGGCCTGCCACTGGCGTTGTAAGGCATAATTAATAAGCTCATCAGCGTTTTGCCACGATAAAAAATGGCTGCCCTCCGCCGCCTGTAAGGGGGGGGTGCCAACTCCCGCTGGAAATGATCCCGATGCCGCCATATTACCAGGTCCCGAAGGGGGGGGTGCAGCCGCCGCCGCGGTCGCAGCCGATTCCCGCACTCTGCAGGGTTGTCCGGGAAGCTTTGGGGAAGAGTCGGGTGATTTGCGCCCGGCTTTCAGCCCGGTGGAAGGCTTGCCGCCGCGCCGCCGCTTTTTGGTGGCCGGCTGCGGTAGCGCGCCTTTTCGCACCTTTTTAAGTTTGGGCTGAGCCGCGGACGACTCAGCTGTGAGGGTCTCTCCCGGTTCGGCTGCGCTCCCTAATGGTCCACCTGGGTGGCCGTTGGGAGAACCGGAGCCCTTGGGGATGGATTGGACCAGTCACCTCTGAAAATCCTTCTCAGAGAGAAGGTCGTCTTCTCGGACTAAAATGGCGTCGGCCATTTTGAAAATTAACTTGGGTCCCGACGGGGAAGGAAGGAGGGGACGAGGGAATAAGGAGAGAAGGTAGAAGGGGACTGGAAAAAAAGGAACAAGAGAAAAGAAGACGCACAAAGGATTGAGGCAAATAGGGTAGGTAATCTAATCCTAAAACTATCCTACTAGAGACTTGGCACGGAGCTGCGCGAAGTTGCCTGCTCTACCCGGATAGGCAGGACGGAAACTGGCTTCTTCAGGCTGTTTTCCCGCCAAGGGATACAGGAAGTCAAAGTTTTTTCAGTCCTGCCTACCCGGATGAAGAGGAAAACAACCCGCAGCTCAGGATGCCCTTGCCTCAGGGGAGAATATGATTTTAGATGTGTGCAATATTAAAAAGCAAGAATGTCAACCGAGGAATTTAATTGAATATTTTCTTGTTTACCCATTAACAGATAATGAATAAATGTAGTCATTACCAGAATCTCAACATAGGCAGACACTTATTTGAGAAACTGACATGTGACTCTTTATCAAATTGCTAATGTAAGACTTTATACGGAAATTTTTCACAAGCAGTAGATCAAAGATGGTCCCAAAGAAGAAATTACTTCAGACTATCTCTTAGGCTGTAATGATATGCACACCTGCTTGGGGTGAAGCACTATTTGACATAATGCTTCTTGGAGGGTAGGCAATTTTTAGTGGTAGATCACATGCTTTCTGTACAGGAAGTCCCAGTTTCAACCCTGATGTCATCAACTGGTGGATCTAAGAAGCAAGTGTTGGGAAAGAACCTGCTCTCTAACATCCTGGAGAGCCAATACTAGTCAGGGCAGACAACAATGAACTAGGTAGATCAGTGGTCTAACAGAAGAAGAGGCACAATGTAGGGGTATTTGACTCTCTACCCAAACAATTAAAATCTCCACTTCAATTAACACACTAATTAATTTACAATTTAAACTGATCAAAGTTTGAAGGCCAGCAAATCCACCATTACTAATCGCCTAGTGTTCAAAACATCCTGAACATTTTCCTCTATGGTTTTTGTTGTGGTCTCGTAGATGGATTGTGGCCTAGGAAATCAAAGTTTAAAGCTGCTGAGTTAAAAGATTTGAGCAGTTCATGAAATCCAATCAAGAGGAAGTTGGAAGGGTAAGCAGTGTAGGTAATATCCTTTTTGAGAGGAAACAGCTGGAGTATTCTGGGTTGCCTGGGTAGATCAGCATGACTCTCCAGGAAGTCAAGGCCTGTAGTTGTGGGTGTGTGCCTACAGTGTACACAAACTCATAGACTTTTTATTCTTTTAATTATTACAGCATCAGTCCAGAATAAATCCTCATTGTGTATACTGAAAAAACACAAAATTGCCATCTTTCTAGCATGTTCAAACACTTTGAAGGCAGGTATGAAAATGTCTTAAAAGGGCAAGTTATGGTGGCATAGTTCGCTATTTGTGTTCTACAAAGCATGTGTAGAGAGCCTTCATTTGAGGGCCTCAAATTCAACACCAGGTCTTCTTGTTTCCAGTGCCGCCAGTGGCAGCCTATCAGCAATAAAAAGGGGATGAATCGGCATCCCATTCAGAACCAGGTCCAGACCCACATGTTTCTCTCCTATGTCCCACTCCACTGCTCTTAACACCACTCAGCCCTCAAACTGTTCAACTGTTTTTCGGAAGCCCACTAGCCAAAGGCCCTGACCTAAATGAGCCAGGCTAGATTGACGTGACCTAAATGACCCAGGCTAGATTGGACTTGCAAGCTAAAATAGACATAAAGTTGTGTTTGAAGCGGCTAAACAAGTCCAATCAGCTATTCATGAGCAACAGAGTAATAAACTCCCAAGAAACGGCTTCAGGTTTTGCACGATCCTAGGCTCAACCATCTGATTTATCTGGCATTACATGTTCACCCGTTTGGAGTTGCTTCCCTTATGTGCATTTGTTTTTGTTTGTTTTTTAAAGTGAAAGAAATGTAAGATTTCCTCCCTTGCATCATTCCACGTATGGTTCTTAAATTAGGGACAAAATCGTCAAAAAAAACCCTGGTCGTTCGAATGCCTTTACATTTTCAGTACTGCATCCGCAACAGTAATTTGCTACTTTCCTTGGACACGTTAATAAGCTTCATATCAGGAATACCCCTCAACAGATGTTGATCATTCCATAGACTTAAAATGGAATTTGAGCTGTTGTACTCCATTTAAAGCCCAACCAAAAGAGTTGGAGGTGAATAACACCCCTTGCCACATCTTAAACATGCATCGCTAAACTGCCATTGCTGTACCATAACAAAGGAAATGCTACCCCTCAAAACTGTTATTTGAGAGCCAGTGTGGTGTAGTGGCTAAAAGCAGTGGTTTGGAGCAGCGGGCTCTGATCTGGAGAACGGGGTTTGATTCCTCACTCCTCCACATGAGCGGCGGACGCTCATCTGGTGAACTGGATTTGTTTCCCCACTCCTACACACGAAGCCAGCTGGGTGACCTTGGGCTAGGCACAGCTCTCTTGGAGCTCTCTCAGCCCCACCTACTTCACAGGATGTCTGTTGTAGGGAGGGGAAGGGAAGGTCATTGCAAGCCAGTTTGATTCTTCCTTAAGTGGTAGAAAAAGTCAGCATATAAAAACCAACTCCTCCTCCTCCTCTTCTTCCTCAACCCCGAAAGATTAGGTATGTTACAACTTGGCTTTCATTTACCTTTTGTTAATTATCTCCTGGTTACCTTTTTGTTTGTTTTTATCTAAATTATACCCTGTTGCTCAATATATTTCTGGCAAAGATTGCAAAAGACCTCACTTCTACTTTTCTATGTACTGCATTTCCTTTCCCACTGCAATCACTTCTTCTCTGGTTCAACCTATGTGGCTGATTTCCACCCCCAACTTCCATGTTCACTTCCTGCTTTGCATTTCTATAGAAGACTCTCCATAGCCCCAGTCAATGAAAAGCTGCTTACTCTAAGCACCTGGAGCCTCTCTGGAATCGAATGAATCAATTTTATTTTTATCCCACCTTTTCTTTAAGGACCTCAGGGTGGCAAAGAAAAGGACCTCCTGTGTGCTCCATTTTATCCTCACAACATCCCTATGAGGATTGCTAGGCTGAGACATTGTGACTGGCCCACGGTCACCCAGTGAGTTTCATGGCAGAGTAGAAATTTTAATCCAGGTCTTCCCGATAACTAGTATGATACTCTAACCCCAGTTTACCAGCAAATGAATGGATTCTTCGACAAAGGTTTCCTCGTAAACACAATGTTTTAAAACGGCTGAGTCCAGCCCAAATGCAGATATACTTTTAGCAACAGTGGTTTGCACTGAAAACCTATCCCAAGATACAGGCTGCAATTAATATGCATATTTTAGCTTGTGTCATTTGCCTATCCAGACCAGTCAGTGGACATGCCATACTCATTCTCCAAAGCCCTATGAGGATAGGCTGAGGGAGTTGGGAACGTTTAGTCCGTAGAAGAGGAGGATGAGGGGGCACATGATTGCTCTCTTTAAGTATTTGAAGGGCTGTCACTTAGAGGAGGGCAGGGAGCTGTTCCTGTTGGCAGCAGAGGCTAAGACTGTAGACTGTATAGACTGTACGTTCTATTATTGCCATGCCCGAATGGGTGTCACTAGCAATGTCCTTTGTTGTGTTTATTTTTCTAAATAATTACAATATAGGAGCCAGAGTAAGTATACTTTCTACTAAACTATTGTTGGTTGTTTTTTTTTCAGGTTTGTTTTTCAACTTTGAAGAAATGGGTTCTAAAGGAGAGGAAATAACATTTGGAGAATAGCAGCTGCAATTTCCTGATAGCATGCAGTTCACCAGAGGACTTTACAAACATTATCTTTCCCTACCGAATAACCACTGAACATTGTTTTGTCTGTGTATTTCAGTACAACCACAATATTCAAATGGAGACTGAACACAATATTCAAATGGAGACTGAATAGTAGCTTCTTAAGCTACTATATAAGGGTCTAATCTGTACATGAAGCTGATGGTTTCCTAGTTCACAGGTCTGCAAAAACAGCCAAACTCAGTATTTCTTGGCTCTGTAAGGTACTCCAAATTGTGATGTAATACAAATGCAATTTTTAAAAGGGGAAGGAGCACGCAGAAAGTTGCATCAATAGAGGTTGCTTGCTTATGATCTATAGTCGAAAAGACTATAACAGATTGGTGGGTTGGGTTGTTGTGACATCATGGGTGGAGCCTGTAGAGATGCTGAGAATGTACCATTTCAGTCTAGTTGTAGACCCAACAAAACTGCAAAAAGAAGAAACACACATATGTTGCATGACATACATGCATCAGCGCATAGTTTTGAGCGCTGGGCACAACACTTTCCTTCCGTGAGATGAGCAGGAGAACCTAAGGGGCTTCTTTATGGTGGCTGAAACTGCTGCTTTGAGAACTAGTGACCACTACAACATTTAGGAAGCTTCTTTCCCCATGATAGCTTACTGCAAGAGGCTAAGGTAGAAACCAGAGCTTTGTTCGCAAAATCAGACATGCCAAACTGCTGCTAACTCTGAATATCTCAATGCAAGTTGCCTGGTCCTCAAACTGCTATGTGTTTGTGCTCTTACATTTTATTAGGACTCCTAACCTGGATCTATGGATTTCTCAGTGAGTGGGTTGAACCCACCGGCTGTCTTCCACTGTGAGTAATCTTGGGTTAGAAGAATGACTTCTTCCTTCAGTGCAACAGCTCCTTCCTCCAATAGAAGACTTCTCACTTAGTAGGAGCACCTACAAGAGTCAACCCATACCTTCAAGCACCTTTCATAACTATCTTGCCATTCAGAATTTGCATTATCCTGTTCATTCTCAGTACCCTTAAAAACTCATTATAAAATTAGCCATTGTTGTCTTCATATACATAGTACATCCTTACTGATACACTAAAATGCCAGCATTCCTAATGTACACATATGATGGGATTGATCTTTACCAGCAATTCACAATATTCCTTTTTGCTCCAGCAGCCAATAAAATAAAACTGGAATACCTTGATTGAGCCTCTCTTAACTGAATAACCCAAAAACAAAGGCAAGCAATTCCAAATTACTAGCAAAGCCTTAATGTTTTCTCCATTGTTTGCAATTATAGTTTATATTAGAAGACAAACAATAAATGGAGCTTTTCATTTAAGAAAAAGCAGTAACTAAAACAACTTACAGCTCCAAACTGGAGGAAAAAAAATTATTCATCTGCTGCTAATATCTGGTCAACAGCCAAAATGAGATTGCTTGCCTCTGTATTATGCAACATTTTATTGGCAGTTTATGGCAAGGTATCTATAATAAAACAAGTTTAAGGTAATAGGAGACATTTTTACAGTGGAAAAAATAATTTCTTTACCCATGAATTCATTCTCTTCATGGACTGACTCTTTATTGTTTCGAGCACAACTGCATCTTGTCTTCCTATTTCTTTTGTCGACAGCTCTATTTGGGGTGAATTATAGAGCAACTCCCGAGACAACACAGAAGGCAGTTTAACAGCAAGGAACAAAAACGTCACAGGCAAGCGGGGCCTTAAAAAACGAGATCTGTACGTTTGGGTTTTTTTAGACGCCCCGCCTCCTTTTGTTTGCAAGAGTTCAATGAATTTGGTGTCATAAGCTATAACATGACAACCACAAACTGGAAGAAGCGACAACAACAAAACACTAAGAATGCAGGTTGCACAAATGGACTAGGGGCTCCAGCCAAAACACCCAGCAGAAGCTGTCACTGCAAGAAGATTATATGATTGACAAAATGGGCAAGCCACCAGGAAACAGTGTTTGAGTACAGATTTCACTGTCTCTCATTCTTATCCCACCCTTCTTTTAAGGAGCTCAGGCTGGTATGCATGTTTCTCATCTCAGTTTTTACAACTACTCTGTCAAGTAGGTTGACAGCATCTGGCCAGGGTCACGAGAGCCAGTGTGGCGTAGTGATTAATAATGGCGGACTCTAATCTGGAGAACTGGGTTCCCCGCTCCTCCACATGAAGCCTGCTGGGTGACCTTGAATCAGTCACGGTTCTTGCAGAACTGCCTCAGCCCCCCCCATCTCACAAAGTGTCTGTTGTGGGGAGGGAAAGGGAAGGCTTTGAGACTCCTTAAAGGTAGAGAAAAGGGGGGTATAAGAACCAACTCTTCTTCTCCTCCTCCCTCTAATCAATTTCACGGCATCAATTTCTGCAACTTCACTGTCAGCTATTTTGCTGAGGGGGCAGGGTGGACAAGAACAGAGTTACAGCTGATCTAGGATAAACTGTGCATTGGCTTCTCCTCTCCCCCTCTGTTTTGCTGAGGGAGGTAGATAAGAACCCGACTCCCAGCTGATCCCCAGATCAGCCGCGACCAACAGGCGGCTGCAAACTTGTCTGGCAGCTGTTCAATTTCCTTGATGCAATCCAAAAATATCCCTAATTAGTTCACAGTTCAGTCACAAGTGTCGAACAAGGAAGTTTGTCCGCTGAACAGGTTCACTGAAACATATGTGGCATCCCTACTGGAAATAAATTGAAGACAACAGGTTTCTAGGAAGTTCCCCTGCGCTCTTAATCAATATGTGATGCAAATCAAGAGGCACCAGTTTTCTTCCAACATTTTCAGGACATTGCTTGCTTACATCATTGAGAGATAAGTAAACAACAGCTAAAACTAACTTTAAAATCATGTTTACACTACCCTGGGAGGGGAGAATCCCACCTGTAGCAGAACCTTTTATTGCTGTAGAGACATTCTTATAGTTGCTATTTGTAACTGAAAATTATACAATAGTATGCTTTAAATTTGCAGTTTCAGGAGTCTCTAATTGTGTCCAAATTAATTTTCGTCTGAAAAATTCAAATAAGTAGAAAAAGCCCCCAAATGGTGAGGGGCCATAGCTCAATGGTCCCAAATTCAGTTTTTGGCATCTCCAATTAAAATGCCCTCTGGCAGTGGTGGTTGGAACAGACTATACCATGGTTGTCAAACATAAGGCCAAAGAGCCAAATCCGGCCCCTTGAGAGCTCTTATCTGGCCCGCGAGCCAGCCGTGAGGGAGCAACCCCCCAATCTAAATCTGGCTGGCAAGGCCTGGCCTGGCCAAGTGACATTTATGTCATATCCAGCCCTCGTAACAATGGAGTTCGACACCTCTGGCCTATACTTATATCCTTGGAGAGCCACAGCCAGCCAAAGTAGACAATAAGGCCTAGATGCAGGTTGACAGTGTACGTTGATACTTAATCATACCTTGCCTGCCTTCTGCTCACCAACAGTACAGAATACACTACAATAATGTTTTTTTAAAACACATTAAGCAATACAGGTTCAACGAACGCAGCTAAATTTAATATAGAAAATGGTGAGCAGATATGAATAGTGTACTGACTGCTTTATTCTAGCTAGATACTCAAAAACTTTATACTGTAGGATTCAATGCCAATAAACCCAATGACCAGGATCCAAAAATCTTCATCTATCTTTTTCTCTTCCCAGTTATCATTCACACACACACACACACACACACACACACTCACACACACACACACACACACACACACAACTCCCCACAATCTGACATGGCGGCACAAGCTGTTTTTAAAGTTTCCCAAACTTCAAAAGCAGTTTGATGACACTCATGGAGGATATACAGCTCGAAAAAAAGCGAAGAATCTTCTCCAGTTTGGAAAAAGGCCAGCTCTGCAAGCAGATCTTGCCAGCTTGCTTCTATGGATTGCGGCCAAAGATTGGGGGAGGCAGGGAACAAACTAAATATTCATCCCCACAAAATGAAATTCCATGCAGAAATTTTTTTAAAAATGTAAAAACAACGGAGAGGGAAAGTGGTTTACCGAAATTCATTGATGTCTTTGCCATCAAGATTAAAGTGGAACTCCTGAATTTCTAAGTCATCTGCACATTTATTTTGTACTCTGGCCAGATGTCAGCACAGAACAGATTATGGAGGGCAGAATTCAGGATAGGGCTACAGCTAAGGCTCCAAAAAGCCAGCAGGAAATGAACTTTGATATAATGACTCAATAGAAGCATTGAATTTATCCAAATAGTGGAAGCTTCGCCTCGGTGAGATAAAACCTGATAGCTTCTGGTAGGCCATTCTAAAAAAAATTAAATAAAAAAATTACAAGTGAATTGCATTATGGTCATATTTATTCCATTCAAAAGCAAAAAGTCAAGACTTCTTTTTTTGCCCTGGGCAAAATACAAACGGTTGGGTAGGCTCTTCATGCAATGCATCCGAAGGCGGTTAACAAAATCACTGAGTTGGATATAGCTAGCTGGTGTCAAGAGGGGTCCCTAACCCAATCAATTCATGTCCTATCAGATCTATGGGGGAAATACCACATTCATCAGTCTTGTCTCAACAAAAAATGGATTTCATTCCTTGATTAGTGGAACAGATATCTAAAATAATTCAAAATAGACAGAACTAATTTTCTTCAACAATGTAACTTATATGATCATCGGATGAAATGTACAGAATAATGTGAAATAACAAATTATTTTTAAAAACCCAGAAAAAAGCCACATTCAAAAAACAGCCTTAACAGTTTTGCATGTGCAGATACCAAAATATTTGCAGCCATTATTTTTAATGGCAAATTGCTTTTACATCCATTATAAACCATTGCTATTAAGAAAACAGCACCCTAGAGAGATGGTTTAACTACATACTTTTAAAAACTCCTACAATTTCCTAAAAGGAGATGTTAAGAGACTGGAAAGGCAGCTACTGTGAGACTGATAAAAGCAAAATCTTTGTGTGGAACTAGGCCTGTAGGGACTCCATCCGCTAAAAAAAACCCTACCGCGTACAGAGGGAAGTCATTCAGATTCTCCTAACGCGACCGAAGAGCAGTAAAGAGGCATCATATGAACCTATGCACAAAAACTGTACTTTGTGGAACATTATTTCAGTATCAGCGTTTCAATATCAAATGGAAGAAGATGTCATTATACAAGTATCTTATCTACTCTGAGCAGTTTGCCCAAATGGACACAGGGGGAAAAGATCGTTCTCAACAGAGTAAACTAAAAGTGGAAGTAGGGAAGAGTGTGCTACCTGGAAGCAATTGAATAAGATCTGTGAGTGAGAGCAATTCTGAAGGGGTGTGTGTAGATCCATGGTCCCAGGAGCAGTGGAGCTGCCCCGCCTCCTCAGAGGCTTCCTGGCCACCGTGGACAAAAAACAAAACCCTTAAAAAATTAAGACAAAGGGGGAAAAGGCCCCATTGAAAAAAAGCCGCTCAAGAGGGCATTCCTAGGGCATTCCAGTCTCCCGGAAACCCCCTCCCCACACCGGTGCAGGCTTTCCCTTCTGGGAAAGAGGGGGCCAACGGCACCTGGACACCGGTGTGTTTGCCCCCACGCTGGCTCCACACGAGTTTTGCCCCCCCTTTCAGGAATGGGCTGCCCATTTCTCCTCTGCTTAAAGGTATTTAAGGCTTGGGCATACCCAGAGGAGTAAACCATAGGTGCAGGCTGAAAGGCTCTTGTCCTTTGGCTGTTAGTGTAAGGGGCGCAACCTAGAGCTAGTGGAACACCAGCATGCCTTCCACTCAGAAGCCTTCTCCCCTTTTCCTGGGTGTGTGTTTTGTCCCCACTAGAGAGAAAAGTATGCTAAACATAAATAAAACAATAACTATTTCTGTACATCACCAGTTAAACTTCCCTAGATTTTGATGGGAAAGAGGCAGAATGACGTATCTTCAGCAAACTAAAGGCATTGCATCTCAAATCTCCAGATGACCGCTCTTTTTGGAGCACTTTCTTCTGGTGAAATGGAAGAAAGCCAGGACTGGCTCTCGGCTATAGGGAAGAAGTTTGTACGTACCAAGAAAAACTTTAATGGAGACCACAGCACCCTGAGGCACCATGCTGGATATCACTGCTGTACGTTAACCATAGTTCTGTTACAATACCTTGCTCTCAGATTATCAGATGCTTAAATTATATTGATAAACAGGCCTCAAAAGAGGATAGCCACTTTGAGCCATGGGGGGAAAGTAGGGTATACACGTTTTAATAAATGAAATAAACTTAATATAAATCAAAAAGCATTTTGCATGCTGCACTAGTATTCCTAATCCTGGCTCTGGCATTTACATCATGTCCCATTTTCAGTCTGCAAAATACCATGGCTCAGTGATAGAGCCTCTGCTTGGCATGCAGAAGGTCCCAAATTCAATCCCCGACATCTCCAGTTAAAGGGACTAGGCAAGTAGGTGATGTGAAAGACCTCTGCCTGAGACTCTGGAGAGCCACTGCTGGTCAGAGTAGACAATACTGACTTTGAATGGAACAAGGGTCTGATTCAGCTTCATTTGTTCAATTGTGAACACATTGAAGCTGGATTTTACTGTGTGAAACTGCAAAATCCACTTGCAAATGATTGTTAAAGTGCATTGAAAGTGGAATGAAAGTGAATTATTCAGCATGTGTGAAAGCGCCATGAGATTAGCATAGTATTATTATTATTATTTAAATTTATACCCTGCCCTCCCCAGCACAGCTGGGCTCAGGGCAACTTCCAACTGGATAAACGTAGTAATTCATAAAAATACGTCAGCATTAAAACATTAAATAGAAACTTTAAGACTATAACCCAATGGATATCGATGGCACCCAAAACTCAACACTGATGCCCATAAATAAAGGCTTCGCCAAGGAGGGTGGCCAAAGTATTGTCAACCTGCCCAGCTGCACTGCCTGGCATCACTGGCACATGTATCATGACTTCAAACCAGAATTGCACAAACTCTGACCCCCTCCTCGGTCACATGTCTGATGACGCAGAGCCCCACAGCATCGGACCTTCTGCTTTTCTGCTACATGAACAATGGGCGTCTCACCAACGTCACCTCCGAGCTTTGAAACTGCTGCCACCCAGCAAAGAGCCATCGAAGAAAACGATTCCTTTCCCACATTTTGTGATGCCAAAACCCATAGCTGCTGCTACTGTCCAAAGCAAGTTATGCACTCACATCAACGCTAAGCTTCGCATAAGAGCAAAAATAAAAACCTGCTGTTGCTTGCTTGCAAGTAACACAAGCCACAGAGAACAGGCCAACTGTGGAACAGTAAAAGGTTGACGTTTCAAACAACATTCCTGCTTCGGAGGGAGGTTTTAAACGACGAGACGGCATTGGCTCTGCCAAATTATTATTAAGCAGCTTTGATCTGTTGTGGGGTAACATTTCATCCCATTGCCAAGTCCAGACGGCGCTTCTGGCAACTGAGGCAGCTCCCTGAAACAAACGTCCAGCCTTGCTGTTTTGGTGCCTGACACCCGAGGATCTGCTGCAGTCTCCCAGCAAGCTGCTTCTCAAGCTTTCTCAAGGAGGAAGCAGCTGTTGCTTCAAAGGAGAGGAGGGAAGAGACGGCAGAAGAGGAGGGCCTCAATCCGCCGGGAGGAAAAGATTGGAAGCTTCTCCCCGACAGCGACTGAAGAGAGAAATGGACAAGCAGCTGTGTATGTGTTTGGTTGTAAGGGTATACACGGTTGCTTGCCTCCGTGTGCAAAGGAGGGTGATAACCTACTTTGAATATGTATTTATGGAGAATCTTTGTCTTTCTTTCCCCCTGTTCTTAGACCGAGGTCTTGAACAATAAAACCGTAAAACTTAAATAAGACCCATCTCTAAAAACACCTCCCTTTGACTCTTCTCTGCAGCCTCCAAAAAACGAGCAAACAAAATAAGTACACTGAGGGTCAGAGTCCTCTAAGAGGAACTGAACCTTTTGCTTCAGAGTTGCTCGAGACAATGTGGGCCATTTGTTAAAACATGGTATAATCCATTTTAGCCTACGTTGGTACACGTAAGGACAATGAATTTATGGAGGATAAAGAGAGAGAAATCCGGGAAGGGAGGGAAGAATACAAAGCTGAACGAGAGTTGGAGTGCCTTTACGAGTGAGTGAGCGAGACAGACATGAGCTTTGTTAGAGCCTGTAGCCCCAGACATAACAGAAAAGTCAGCCCTAAAAATATATGATTCATTACATTTTAAAACTTTATTACGGTCCACGACCAGCACAAAAACAGGTACAGGGAATAAACAAAAGGAATAAGATCAGTATACAACCAAACTCATGTAGCAACTGCCAACAAACATGGTACATACCAAACACAAACTGCAGGATAAACATAACCTATAAACCAATGAACAAATTTACAATTTGAAATTCTCCTTGACAAATACTAAAAATTTAAATCCTACCCAGAAACTTTAAAACTCTATCACTCTTTATGTCAAAAGGCCCCTTTTACTTTTTGTAAAATTAAAAACTTGGGTACAAAATCGAGCAAACAGCTGTGTTGTTTGATGAATATTTTCTCAGACAAGACTCAAGTTTAATTTTATTAGATTTTTTTTTCATGACATGCCCAGAACACACGTGGAAAAACTGGGACCATTTTGGCATCAGAACCCTGACCAAGACACAACCCTAAATACTTTTACACGGAAGCATCACATTTATTTTAGTAGCTGTTAGCAAGGCGAACATGCAAAGGGCAAACAACTTGAATCAACTGTGGACTGAGTGAAAGGAGAGAGACTGTGACAGCGTTCTTAGCAAGTGTGCCACAAACCAGTGGAAGACCATATTTAGGCGTGATCATGTCAACAGGTCATTTCACCCTCGTCTGGTCATCACAGTGTATAAGGAATCAGATAACCATCCACCTCCCTCAAAATCTAGCTAACTATAAAGGCTTTGCACCGAATGCTAGAGCTTTGAAATTCAGGCAGTGCGGTATCCCAGGAACATTCTCTGACAATGCTGGATTAACCGACTTTGATGGACCAAGAGTCTGATTCAGTATAAGGCAGCTTCATGTGTTCATGTGACTATGTTGTCTGGTTCTGGGACCCAAATAAAGTCTACAATAGGCTATATGTGATTTCCTGCCCGTCTTACTTCTGGTTGTCTTTTTCTTTTATTCTCTGCTCTTATGACAGAAGTCCTGAGCACAAACAGTTCCAACAACAGAACAACAAAAGAGTAGCAATAATAATAACAATAAATATGCCAATGACAACTAGGGCATTAGGTTGCTTAGAACTATCTGTTAGATTTGATTACATGGGGGGGTGGGGGAAACTTGGCAACTGCCAGGGTGATATTATGATCACTTCCAGCCAAAAGGGTCTGTAGTTTACAATGGGCTGGAATGCTAACCAGATCCTTTAGAAAGGAAGAGACAAGCATGACATTTTGGACCATCCAATACACAACGGAGAAATGTGCAACCAGGCTGCTGTCCAAGCGAAGCCTCTAGAGACAACCACTTGCGCTTGGACTGATCCTGAAAGATGCACAGCAGTCAGAGCTAAAAGATGCTGAGTGGTGGTGGTGAGGAATCTGCATCCACCACCTACAAAGCGCATGTGTGATACTCCTACCCCAATGGACATGTTCACATTGGTTCATGATGTCGGCTATGACAGTTATGATCACCTGTGGGGAGTCCGATGCAAAGGATATTTCTCCTCTGCAACTAACGTTAGCCATTCGGGTCAGCAGGGGAGATCTTTGCATAGACCCAAAGGGTGCGCAGCCTGTGGCTGAACTGATGTCTTCAGGTACAAATGGCTTTTCGACACAGGCAATTGTACCAAATTTTGGTTGTATTTTTAGATTTTCTCAGTCTTCAGTTGGCTCAAGGCAACTACATTCCCACTGTGATCAGGCCCAGTATGTAACACCAATATATAACATTCCGCCAGACTTATGCCAAAGTTGCAACCAGTTCTCCAATGTTACCTCTTTCCATTTATTAGAGATTTCTTTTCTATTTTCTTCATTTATAAACATCTTTGTTCTCCAGTATCCTTGTACTGAAATAACGGTTTTTAAAATATTAATTGTGAAATAGTTTCCTCTTATGAAGATATTTAATCTTATTTTTATTGGATGTCTCCTGTATAAGGTTTAGAATTTCTTTAAGCTGCATTTCAGATATATTGTAGACAAAGTGTTTATTTTTAAACATTTTACGGAGCCCTGTTTTCTTGAAAGTGGACTGTGCGGGAATGTAATTTTTTAAAAGGGTATGGACATTCTGACAAGGAATCATTGTAAACAACACAAACCATCTCACTGGCATGCAAACAAAAGCTAATGAGCCACATAACTTTGAGAAAGAGACCCAGTCAAATTTTTAAGACACCCAATAAAAAGAGAATTTGCTACAATACTGGAACAGGAAGATTTATAATGAATTCCACGGAGTCTTGCTCATTGCCTTTACTCATTATGGTTTTTAAGGAGGTAGGAGGAACGCACATTTAACCAATATATGTTCTTACTTGTTGGAAGTAAGGCTGGATCAAAGTCAGAATCCTAAGATCAAAGCCCCTCTCTCATCTGTGATTACCATTTCAGATGCAGATGCAAAAAAAAAAAAAACTGAAACAACCTAAAACCTGAGCTCTAAATTTTCAAAATACGTTACACTAATCCAGCGCGATGATCGCCTTTAGATCCCAAAGATCCCTTCATCTTGATAAAGAAGAAGAGTTGGTTTTTATATGCCGACTTTCTCTGCCACTTAAGATAGAATCAAACCAGCTTACAATCGCCTTCCCTTCCCCTCCCCACAACATACACCCTGTGAGGTAGGTGAGGCTGAGAGATAGTGACTTGCCCAAGGTCACCCAGCTGGCTTCGTGTGTAGGAGTGGGGAAACAAATCCAGGTCACCAGATTAGCATCCGCTGCTCCTGTGGAGGAGTGGGGAATCAAACCTGGTTCTCTCCAGATCAGAGTCCACCACTCCAAACCACCACTCTTAACCACTATATCATGCTGGCTCTCCCAGGCTGCCAGCACAATCCGGAGTATTTTTACTTAGAAGTAAGTTATGGCAATATCAACAGGGCTTACTCCCAAGTAAATGTGACTAAGTTTGCAGCATAGTCTCTTCCATTTTATTTTATTTTATTTATACCCTGCCTTTCTCTCCAATGGGGATTCAAAGCAGCTTAGATCATTCTTCCTCTCTGCCATTTTATCCTCGCAACAACCCTGCGAGGTAGGTTAGGCTAACAGTGCATGACTGGCCCAAGGTAACCCAGCGAGCTTCCATGGCAGCGTGGGGATTCAAACCTGGGATTCCTACATCCTAGTCTGACTCTTTAACCATTACACCATGATGTGGTCATAACTTCAAGATATGAACGGAGAAAACCAGCTGCAGAAGCAGCATGAATAAAATACTATGTGCATAAATACCACATGGGAAAAGTAACTTTCAGCGACAGTATTTCAGATCACTGCTGGTTCATAAAACATACAATCCTTCTTTGTTCATTTGTTCATATCAAAAACATCGTCAATCACTGGACGTTTCGCACATACACATCTGTGAGAACATACGCAGCAAGTTGCTCTTATCGCTATTCATATAAATAAGGATTAAATCAGTTTTGGAGTTCATCATGCGATCCGGTCTCTGTATGTAAAAAGAAAGGGGCGGTTCTTTGCCAGCAGCTGATTGCCATGGAGCGATCTGGGACTGTTTAACTCTCATTCACAGGCATGTAACACCCATTTAATTAGCCCTTTCATCTTGTTGATGCATGTGCAAACCATATATCCTCACTCAAGCTCTACGGCTCTGGATCAAACCACTATCATTAAGGAAATGTGCAGCTAGGGTATAACGCCAAGGTACAACCCCACAGCTTACTTTCAGAGGAAGCAACTTTTTAAAGTTTAAAGTTTTTAAAGTTTGCTTGGGAGCCAGCGTGGTGTAGTCGTTAAGAGCGGTGGTTTGGAATGGTGGACTCTGATCTGGGTTTGATTCCCCACTCCTCCACATGAGCAGCGGACGCTAATCTGGTGAACTGGATTTGCTTCCCCGCTCCTACACATGAAGCCAGATGTGTGACCTTGGGCTAGTCACAGCTCTCTTAGCCTCCCCTACCTCACAGGATGTCTGTTGTGGGGAGGGAAAGGGGAAAGGATTGTAAGCCGGTTTGATTCTTCCTTAAGTGGGAGAGAAAGTCACCATATAAAAACCAACTCCTCTTCTTCTTTTTGCTTTACAAATAAGATTCTTACATTTTCAAACTTTGCAAAACTTCTTCCAAATTGTATTTATAGTGGGTTATTTTTTGCTTTCCCGAATGCTGCTTGCATTTGATTTTTAACTGTCAAGTTAGATGAACACATGAAAAAAAAACTTACCAAGCTTATACCCAGGCCTTGCAAGGGCCCTAGCCCAGTGACAGAGCACACGTTTGACAAGCAGAAGGCCCAGGGGTCAAACCCTGGCATTTTAAGGCATCAAGACTGGGAAGTACTAGAACCACTGGCTGGGCCAGGAGGGGGGAGGAAAGGAGACTCGGGACTGTTGTGGGGTTTTCCGACCTCCCGGGACCAACGCAAACGAACAGGGAGTGCTTGGAATCCATTTGTTCACAGGGATCCTGCGAGCAGTCTTCAAAGAGATTGATGTGGATGCACTGAACAAAGATTAGGTATTGTGGGAGGCGTTGCATCGTCCTCGGAGAGGAAGGATTGCCAGAACAGTAAGGCAAAGTACCTGAAAGGTGGGTTTGGTCAGGTACGTCCATGTCTTGCAGAAACAAAAGGAACAGGCCGGAAGTGGACCACATGGAAGCAGAGCTCCAGATGTGCATCAGTTTGGCAGAAGAATGCAAAGACTGAGTTCTTGTGGAAGACTCAGCTTCCGAACGCCACCAGGAAGGGGCAGCATAAACATTTGTCATTCTCACAATGAATACATTAGAATGAATTCTCAAATTCTTTCTATTTTGGGCTCCCCCCTTTAAGAAAAATGTAACTCATAGTAAACAAACACAATTGAAATGCTCTTTTACAATTATATTAGCATAGGTGGGCCTTAACATGATTGGTTTCATGGGGGGGGGGAGGTCTTGAGTTCCATCAGTGGCCATCTTAAAGTAAAATATGGCAAAGAGAGGGGGCAGAAGAACATATTATCTTCTGAAACCAAGCCACCCCCTCCCTTTAGCCACAAGACCGGAATCCACCTCTTCTGCACATTATTTTGTTTCATTTACATGATCTTTTTGTATAGTTAGTGCCTGTAAGAACTTATGCGGAACCACAGCTACGCCATCTGGCTTCACGCTACTCTGACAGATAGCGATGAATACCAAATCAGTTGTATGTCATGCAGCTAATGAAGCAGGCTAGAGAGCCCATGTAAGCTCATGTCATAATGTACTGTTTAGTCTGGAGGAAGTTATAAGATTCACTGGCCCAGTCTACACTGCTTACCAAGATGGCGCCCTTCAACATGGTGGATAAGCAACTCCCCCCCCCCATAGCATTCACACTATGTCGTTTGTGCTTGTAAGAGAAAGCGTTTACCATGCAAAGATGATGCCAGACCAATTAAGTTACATGAATCAAACCTACTTTCATTTAAAAAGTGCCAGGTAAATTTACAAAGTACATTGTTCTGTCATTCTCTATACTTGGAAGCCTTTTTTGTTTTATCCCTTCTACTCTGTCCTTTTCCAATTCATGCAACTTCAACAGTTGCAGTTGTATTTTCAGTCTTTCTTAATTTATTCTGAAACCAATTCATCTTGGTAAAGGATTCTCTTGTATGCCACGTACCCTCTGCTTCCCTGTTATAATCTTCTGAAAGCCCACCCATTCTTTGACACCTACTAGACTATGTTCTACTTATCGTACTCGCTTCCTTTGTGAAAAAGATTAAATTACTGGGGTGCAGCAAACGAGACTGCATTGCATACGACCAACCCTTGCATGCATTTCTATGTATATAAATAATAGTCATAACACCCAGTTTGAAACTGCGGGAGGAATTCAGAATGGCAGAACATAATTACATAGCCTGGAACCCGGCCAGATCACCGCAGCTGACGTTCCTGTTCTAGCAAAATCTTTGAAAGTGCGGTGATTAGTTACAATGCTTTACATAATTAAATGAGAATATCAGCGAGCGTTCAAAGCAGAATTTAGAAATATCTGTCACCAATTTATTATCTACTAGGACTGCAAAATGATGCCATTTTAGTGATTTACTGTTAATAGCACCCATGCTAGAACACAAAATACATGAACTGAAGCCACCGCTTAAACACATGGGGGAAGTGGGAGACAAAAAAAAAAAATCATTAAAAAACGACATTTCCCGCCCTGTAATTTGGGAGTTGCCTGTAAAAAGCAGTAAACCATCAAGCGTATCATATCCATTAATTCAGCACAAGGTTGGCACAATAATTACTAGGAATGGTTTTTATTGGGTAAAATCCCAGAGAAAAATTATTTTTACCCCCATGGGGGGGGGGGGGGAGAACAAACAACCCTTTTGTTTATTTTAAGATCCAAAACATTTAAATTGAACTACATTTTACATATATTTAAACATGTTTAAATCAAGGCATTAGAGTCAGATGCTTGTTACTAATTTATGGCAACACACACACACACAAAATAAATTCATTAGGCAACTCCAAGCCATGTAATTGATACCGAACACACCTCGCTATGCGTAAGTCGCAAAGGCCATTTCAATAGCTGAAGAGCATCTCCAGCATGAAAAAAGGGGGGGGGGAGTCCTAGACAGCAGAGATGCGACATATAAAATGCCATATAGAGGAGGAGGAGGAGAAGGAGAAGAATTGGTTTTTATATGCCGACTTTGTCTCCCACTTAAGGAAGAATCAAACTGGCTTACAATCACCTTCCCTTCCTCTCCCCACACAGGCACCCTGTGAGGTAGGTGGGGCTGAACGAGTGTGACTAGCCCAAGGTCACCCAGCTGGATTCAAGAGTAGGAGTTGGGAAACAAGATCCAGATCACCATATTAGTGTCCACCACTCATGTGGAAAAGTGGGGAATCAAACCCAGTTCTCCAGATTAGAGTCCACCACTCCAAACAAACCCACAGGCACAAAATGGCAGCCCGTGCTCATCCATTGCCCTACCCATGCTAGCATGTGAAAAAAATGTCACAGTATAGAGTGGTTTGCTGTAATGGAGGAAAGAGGTGGGTCTGACCCAGCAAAACCAATACAGAAGAAACCTGCTCTTGTGGTTGCAGTCCTGAAAATGATGCTGCTGGGCTCCCCACCAGTCTGTGAGTGGCAAACATCTCTTTCTTGGTGGAGTGTCCGGTGGACTGTCAAAAGGTCAAAATATACCCTGTGGCTGTACATAAGAATTTCCTCAAGGATATTTGACATCACAGGCCAACAGAAAGCATAACTGGACAAAACAGAGATGCAATCTAACCGACTGAAGTTCACAATGATCAATGCTACTCTAAACTGGGCTGTCGTGACCCCCTCTATGCGGGGCTGTCACTGAAACCCGCTTGGAAACTTCCGCCAGTGCAAAATGTAGCACCTCATCTTCTGACTGGGGTGTGCTAGGGTGAACATATAATAGCAATGTTAAAACAGCTTCACTGGTTGCCTCAATTTAAGGTTCAAGTTCTTACATTTAAAGACTTTCACAACCGGGGGCCAAGACACCTGAAGGACCGTGTCGCCTTCACTCCCTCCAGCAGCTTTTATTCACTGTTCCCACACAGAAATTAAAAGATCATCCTTGGCTCAGATGAAAGCCATCTCAGTTGTGGCCCTATCTCTCCAGACCAGTGACTAGAAGAGGTGCAGTGGACACCCTCCTTGATTATGGAGGCTGTTTTCCAAATGGTCTTTTGTTGGCTTGCCAATTTTTATCATATGGAGGGATCAGCATGCGTATTCTTTTCTGCAAACAATTCTGGTTATTTGTTTTAATGTTCTCTTGTTGGTAAGGTTGGCTAGGCGTGCACATCGTAAACCACCTTTGGGCCCACTTTATAAGGAAGAAAAATGGAATTAAAAAAAAAGATGTCAGTACAAAAATACCTTTTGTTCAATAAACACAAGACATGAGAATTCTTTATTACGGTCAATGACCAGCACAGGTAAAACAGGTAAGGTACCAATTTACATAAGTCTAAAATACACATCTGAGTAAAACATGCTGGTTCATTTGTTGGTATAGATCAGTGGTTCTCAACCTGGGGGTCGCGACCCCCAAGGGGGTAGCAAAGTGTTTTCTGGGGGGTCGCCGCCACTGTCCTGGGACAGCCCCCATCCCGGGCTATCCAGGACTAAGCCAGACGCCCTGTAGCCCTGATCCGTCCGCGAGGGCAGGGAAGACCTCAAGCAGAGAGGCGAGGAACTGGCCGACCGACAGCCGGAAGGAGCCGGGCTGCAGAGATGCAGCGGAGCACCGCCGCACACCAGCTGAGCCCCGCCGCCCAGCTGACAGGCGGGCGGGCCAGCCCAGGGCGTGGTCGCACCTGCGCCGGGTGGATGACGCGGCGGGATGTGTGGAGGCCAAGGAAGCTCCCCTGGCTCGGCAGTTCAGGTCTTGGAGGAGAAGAGGGCGGTCCCCCTTGAGGCCGCTATAGCCACGTTGTTTTTACTTTTAGCCGCACTCGGGTGGGGCGGGAGCTTCAGCCTGGAATCCAAGTGCGCACATCTGTAGTGCGGCTTCACTTTTCTGCCCTGAGTCACCAGTTCCGATCTACCCTGAGTCATCAGTTCCGCTCTGGCAAGGCCAAGGGGGAGAGAGTCGAGGTGCATACGCAGTTCGGGATTTCCCCCTCGAGCGCGCAGGTTCGGTGAGACGCAGAAGGAGGGGTGACTGGTGGAGGGGAGAAAAAGGCACGAAAAGTCCTGAATTCCTATGCTCTTGTGCCATATCATATTCCCCCTCGAGCACGCGGGTTCGGTGAGGCACAGAAGGAGCGGTGACTGGCGGAGGGGAGAAAAAGGTGCGAAAAGTCCGAGCAGGATAAGCGGCCCTCGGCTCTTTCCTGGCCCTTCGCTCTCGTGAGGTGATTAAACGGAGCTCCGCTTTGAGGGATAACTGCAGTTCTGTGCACAAGCAGTGTCCCAGTCACAAGAGAGGGGGTTTCCTCGCGAGAGCCCCGGACTGCTTGGAAGAGTTTTTGGGGAGAGAGGGGAGGACAAGGAACGCAGTGCATGCTCAGAGGCACTCTTTCCTCCGTGCCAGGAAAGGTTGCCGCGCCACACAGTCACAGCCGCTGAGCAAAAGGTGGTAGTACCGTTTGCTTGTTTGTTTTAAACTTTAAAATTTAAAGTAATTACATATATGGATACCCTGGACTGCTAAAAAAAACAAATGTGTTTTCTTTATCCTATTGAAAATGTCATTTATGAAAATGTATGCAAATATGACAGGGGTCGCAGGTTACTTGGCAATTGTAAAAGGGGGTGGCAGCTCGAAAAAGATTGAGAACCACTGGTATAGATAAACCATTTGGCGAGAAAGGGGAGCACATATAATTAAAACTGTATCCCTTCATTTTCAGGGCTGCTGAGTAGCACAGACCCTCCTCTGTCTTAAGTCAATTGCAGAGGCACAGAATCTAGCCACTGAATACGTTGTGTCGGAGTTTACATCTTGTAACAGAGATGAAACATGGAACTGTCCCATATGGCTGGGAAGTTTATGAATTAATGGCGTCAATAAACACAAAACTCCCAGATTCAACCGCTGAATATCTGTCCAAAGACCTCTTCACATCTTATCAAAAAGATGAAGCTCTGCATTTCCAAAGTGAGTTAACCAGGCCTTTGCCGTTACTTTTCAAGGGAACATAAGAAAAGCCCTGCAGGATCAAATCAAGAAAACGTCTAAGAACAGCATCCTGTTTCCAAATCTGCTAGCCAGGTGCCTCTGGCAAGATACAGGGGATGAGGTCGACAGTTGTCCCCTGCTGTTAGCCCACAAAAAAGTCAGATACGCTATTTATTTAAAATCACTCACAGATCATCCTGTCAAGTCACTTGTGGTAGTTTACATGAGGGCAGCCACACACAAAAAACTATAATCCAAAAACACAACAATTGTCATCACACCCAAGATCCACTATCCAGACCTTGTAAGAATCTATAAATTCCATTTCCAAAAGGCTGCTCTGAACAAAGAAGTGTTATACTCTGTTCTAAGATGAAGGAGGGAAGCAGCCTTCTGGCAAAAACATTCTGAAAAGGGGCCATCACAGAAAAAGCCCTTTATGAGCTCCTGCCGACCAACCCAAAGAAGAAAAAAGGGAAACTCAGAGACCTATGCTGACTTGACCTTTTTAGGACGGGAGGCTGAGAGAGAGAGGAATTCAGCAGTTTGTGGGTCCCAAATTATGCAGGCTCTAAAGGAAAGCACCACCATCTTGAGTTGAACCTGGAAAGTAGCTGACAAAGAACCGGATATATTCCAAGTGACTGGTTGGGATGGCCTTTTAAAATTTATGGGGAACTTGTGTGTGATATTATCAACCTTCACCCTCCCCAGCAAAGGTATTATTCTGTGGTAACACATTTAAGGCTTTATTTTGGTGGATGCAGAATAGTGGGCTCCCTATTGTGAGTTAAGTTTCATTTTTTTATTTTGTCATTGAGGCATTTTTTTTAAAAAGTAGTACTCCTCCCTCTCCCCCCCAGCACTGTTCAAAAATTTAAGTTGCCACAAACACAGTCAACCAAAGTAACATCGCAGCCTGTGGTGAAGTAGTAAATATGTTCTTCTTCACAGGTTACAGTATCAGAAAGCTTTATATACAATTTAACTCAACAGCTCACAGAGACCTCATATCAAGAGTCAGACACCAAACTAACATGTCGGCTCTCTTCAAGAGTCACACCTCCACTTGCAACTGCTTCCACTTTCCCCAACGTTCCACCAGTTCTCTGAGAGCTGACTGTATGTTGCTGCAGCCTCCACATTGGCCCAAGGATTCACGTGGCATTGGCTCTTCGATAACTAGAGACCTGATGACTCCTTTCCATCACACTGGTACCTGTCAAAAAACCTGCCACCACACTGCATCCCAGCCGAAGCTTCTGAGATATCTTCAAGCGCGGTTCCACGTGGAATGCATTTCTGTATCTGAACCAAGACTTTTTAATTACCACGGATGAAGGCTGTTGATAGACCTCCCATGAATTATGCTGGCATCCTTTTTTTTTAAATGAAAGCTAGGGATTTGGAGATGCTAGTAGATCACAGCAAAGGTTTTGTGACATTATTACACCACAGCGATCTAGCAGTTACCAGTTACAGGAGGAATGGTGGCTGCTGTTGCTGAGACTGTACCCCATTAAGCCCCCTGGCAAATAAAATGGCCTTGTGATGTCTACTAAAAATTGCTAGAGATGGTGCCCTCCTCAACCTTCTCAGGGCACCCAGTCGACAAAGTGGAATCTACAAGAGAAAAGGCACACTGTCTGGTTTATAGCAGACAGGCTACACTAAGTGGTGAGACAACGAGCAGGTGGCAACTCGAACAGGCAGGATAATGCCGCTGCAGTCGTTTTATATGTGGGCTTCCTAGAGACACCTGGTTGGCCACTGTGTGAACAGACAGCTGGACTTGATGGGCCTTGGTCTGATCCAGCAGGACCTTTCTTATGTTCTTAACATTGCACAGGGACATATCACCTGTCTGAAGTTTTGCCTTACAACCCCTTTGAATCTGACACCCAAGGTTTAGAGAACACAACTCAGTGATAGCATGTTTTGTATGCACAGGATTCTAGACTCAATCCACACCATCTTCAGAATCTAACAGCAAGAATCTAATGACCTCATGAACAGGTACTGCAGAACTAGAATAAATAAACTAATAATTTGACTTAATATAAGCGTGGGCTCTTTATATATTTACAATCAAGAATGGGGGTGGCTTTTTAAAAATCCTTTCCACGGATTTTAACAAGATATCCAAAATGGTTAAACTTGCTATCTTCAAGAAGCTTATTTCAAAATATCCCTAGCCTGATCTTCTTCAGATGGCTTTTTCACAACAAACGAGGATTGAACCTTAAATGCTCCTAAGAACCAGAGCTGAAAAAAATCATTGTGACCTCAAGTGTTCATAGTGTATGCATTGAATTTGCCAATGATCAGCAATGTCATTGCCACATGTGTACAGACTATTTACAATTAAGCTCACGGGCGCAACTGGTTGTTCTCTACAATGGATTTCACTAGTCTACTTTCAAAGTAGTTCCATTAATCTCCCTAGTTTTCAATTTGGTTTTAGAGCCTCTCCCCACCACCCAGGCTATTTTCCCCCACAACTCAAACTGCAACCACTTATTTTCTTTCTATCATTCTTCTCTAGGTTTCCCAACAACAGAAATAGGTCTTGCAAGTACTCGGAAACATCTGTGCCAAGCTACAATGTTCCCCTGAGCATACTGAAGAATGGCTGGCCTGAGTCTCTTTTGGTACGCCAGAGCAAGCTTTCCTAATGATCCCTTCGAATATCTAATGACACATTTCAAAAATGTCTCTGCACCTATTCTTTTGAAAAGAACTGTTTTAGCAAATACAGGGTAATATGGGGCTATGATTAAAAATGAAATCTATTTTACTCCTTCTTCTTTGCAAAATATCTTTAAAATATGAAAGGAAGATTCTTTCTGACTCTCACATGCATGCTCTCTCATATCGGCAAGTAACCGACCAGTTATTTTTGGCCTCAGATTCTGCCTCACAACCGCTAGGTTATAGCTATCTGTTACTACTGGGAATGAAGAAAACTTCCCAAAGGAAACTTGCAAAGCTTGTTTGCAATGCAAAGCAGAGCATCTCTCCTTAACAATCCTTAAGCACCCTATTCTAATTTTCTCTCTCCTAGCTTCTTGAACAATAAAAGTTCAAGGTTATTGTAAAAGTCCATAAAATACTCAAACAATTCGGGACCATGGCATTCAAAAGACAGCAGAGATTTGGGAAGGTTAAGTGCAGTTGATACTCCATCAACTAAACCACAAGTGCTTTGTCTGCACAGAGGATGGAATCTTTCGATGTCATGTCAAAGAGTCCTGGCTACACAGCTACAAGAACCAAAAAAACCCCCAACCTTCCCCAATTTTCAGTTCAAATCAAGTGTGGTTGATTAAAATTTGAATCCCTCATTAGAACAGGGATGTATATGAGCAACCACACAAGGTACTGTTGTTGGGGAAAATGGGAGACACTAAATACAGGGATGTATATGAGCAACCACACAAGATACTGTTGTTGGAAAAAAAATGGGAGAGGCTAAATACTACAAACACAAAACCATACACAAACATGTACACCAGAGAACAGTCACCGCTTTATGACAGGGAAATATCATCATTCTTCAATCAGTATAATATTGCTAACTATTAAGGGTATATCCTGAATATATCTAATTGTTAATGTGGCCAAATCTGTGGATACTTAAATCCAGAGACTGGAGCCATGAACAGACAAGAAAGATCCTTCTACAAACCTGTTAAAGCTCCAGGTTTGCAGGGGGGAAAATAAATCTTAAAAAAAAAAAAACCTGGGTGATTAACCCCCCCCAAAAAAGGAAGCAACACCTGTCGCTTTAAGAAACAAATTCCCTCTGTTGTTGTGGCTAGGCAACCACAGCTGTATTGCCTGTTGATGCCTTGGTTTCTGTCAGTAAAAGAACAGAGAGGGCGCAAAGCCCTTTGAAGGCCTATTTTGGCCTTTGAAAGAAGATTCATTGGGGTTTGGCCTGGCAACAACCATAGGTAACTTATGCAAGTTCCACAACTGACCCAGGACTTGCTGATCAATAGTGTTCAACAACAACCAGTCTGCAGCTGGAATACCACAACTAGGCCTAGCCTGGTGGCTGGCACACCACAATTGGATCAGATTTTCCCAGGGACAGGGGAGAAGGGAAAACTTAAGACGGGAGGGGGAAATAAAGATAGGTTGGCTGGTGGGTGGGAAGAAGAGCAGGCATGAAAGGGGAGAGGCATGAAAGGGAAGAGACTATGGGGGCTTTGGGGAAGGGAAAGAAGAAATAGTTGGGGAGGGGGATATGAGATGCCCCCAGAAAGTCCTTGCAGGTCGTCTTCCATTTGTAGTAATACTAAAACTCTGTAGCCCAGGAACAGGTCAAAGTGTTGAACTTTATTGCCTTTGACCATGATTTTTAAGGTTTTACCAGCTTGGACACAAATTTTGCAAAGTAGCCAGAGCTATCTGATATGCATGTCCTTTGTTTTAATCCTGACCACCTCACTCAATCTCCCTTTGCACCTTGTCCCAGATTAGGCCTCCTACAATATCTTTGTGGTTTACATCTGCCTACTTGACCTCATGGAATTCTAAATTCAAATACTAACAAGCTTTGGTTCTTGTAGGTTATCCGGGCTGTGTAACCGTGATCTTGGTATTTTCTTTCCTGACGTTTTGCCAGCAGCTGCGGCAGGCATCTTCAGAGGAGTAACACTGAAGGACAGTGTCTCTCAGTGTCAAGTGTGTAGGAAGAGTAATATATAGTCTAGAGTAATATATAACAAGCTTGTTGCCAGGCAGAAGCAATTACCCAGTGTATGATGCTATTCATGCCCGACACATCTGTAATCGGCCCAGGGGCCATGAAACCACGGAGGTTTTATAGTTACTGGTAGGACTCTGGAGGTTTTAGAAGTGTAGGCCCTGTAGTTAGTTCTTTGTGCTGTTACTTAACTGAATGGCTGCTCAAGAGACCTGCGGGCTGCTCCACAGTCTAGGGGGCTTAGAAGTGATAGAGTTGGTACCATTTTGGATTCTTTAAAGGAACATGAATAAAGGTGTGTGTGGCTTTTGGAACATATACCTAAAACTTGAGTCCTGCATCTGTCTACATATAGTTTGCTATTTTTATGTTTCATTACTTGCTTTTATTGCTACAATAAATAAGGTGTCAATTTTACACCCACCTTTTATAAAATGCCTAATTGGTATCAGATATCAGAGGTCTGGGGGAAGTCAACAGCAAAGGACGGCTTGTACCTCTATGCCATCTTTGTAGGCTTCCTAGAAGAATCTGGACAGCATCTGCTACCGGACAAAATGGGCCTCTGGTCCAATCCAAAACAGCTCTTATATTTTAATGTTCATATTCAGAACTAATTTTGCATTCCTGATCAGCTTCACAGTTCTGCTCTACAACTGCATTTATTCAAGCGCCACTGAGCTGTATTTGTTTTGGAATTCACCTGTTTACTGACAGCCCGCAGCCAAAGATTCGGCTGTTATTCCAAATCAATATGCAGTTCCTCATCTCAGCAGCTCCTGCTCACGTGCAAACTTGCCTCTCGGCCTGTTTTCTCTCTCCATCTCCCCTGACAGCTCAGATGCCTTCTAACTTTCTGCTCTTTCCTGTGTTTCCTTGAGCGACTCCTTTTTAAGTAGGCAAGTCCCAGCCCTCCTTTCCTAATATCCCGCCTTCGTCTCCCTCTTTCTCAAGCCTCTGCTTCCTGTTAGTGGGGTCCTTACATTTTCTTTGCCTATTATATTAGGTGCTTTTGGACACAGGCAGGAGAATGCTGCTGCAGTCGTCTTGTTTGTGGGCTTCCTAGAGGCACCTAGTTGGCCACTGTGAAAACAGACTGCTGGACTTGATGGGCCTTGGTCTGATTCAGCAGGGCTTTTCTTATATTATGTTCTTTCCATAGTTCATCTGCCTGTCCCCATCCCCCACATTGAGCTCAGAGTACCCATGGTCTCTCCCTCCCAAGTTCAAATTACATCTATACAGATGGGAAGCCTTGACCTGGATAGTCCACGCCAGCCCGACCTCGTCAGCTCTCAGAAGTTAAGAAGGGTCAGCCCTGGTTAGTATTTGGATGGGAGACCTCCAAGGAATACCAGGGCCGCTGTGCAGAGGTAGGCAATGGAAAACCACCTCTGTTAGTGTCTTGCCTTGAAAACCCCATAAGGGGTAGCCATAAGTCAGCTGTGGCTTAAAAACACAAACCCAAAAAGATGTGAAACAGCAGTGCAGATAAATAAAGCAGGGGAATGGTGACTGTCCCTGAAAGAACAGTTTGCAGAGGTACAACATAAAATATAAAATAAAAACATTAAAACCACACACATGAAAAAATATGCACACTTGCATTTGTTAATCCCTTCTTCCTATCTCAAAAGTTTTCTTAAGCTATTATATCCCCAGAGTCAGCTTGCTTTTTAAAGCCAGTTTACTGACTGCGCCCCATTGGTCTTCAACAACACAAAGTCATGGAATGGGTCCAGCACATGGAGAGCCAGTCCTTTTGAAGAAGACTCCGAAATCACCACCTAGCTCCCCGCCAATCGTGCTTGCTCTCACTGCAAGAGTCAACAGCACATGTGAACCATTGTTACGGGAGCCATTTTTTAAAGTCCCTTGTCTGAAGTGCTCCAATTACATCCAGCAGTGAACACGCAACTCCCATCAACAGAGGTAACCCACAGCTACCACCTGGGCCTCTTCAGCACTCACCGCAGAACAAAACACCAATTTTCTGAGCTGTCGGTTATGTCAATTAAGTGTCTCTGGGCTCAAAGGCAAGACTAAAGGTCAAAGTGGTTGACAGAAACAAGGAGGGGATTTCTTTTTTTTTTTTTTTTTTTTAAACTTGTCAGAAAGGAGCAGAGCCGACCTGGAAAGACAAACAGTGGCTTGTGTGTCACTCCAGCTCTGAGTTGGGCAGGGCTAAAAGACCTGCTTAGCCACCAAACGATTTTATTCTTGTGCTTGGAAATTCCACTGCTTAATGTGGTCACACATGAAGCTGCCCTATCCTGAATTATACCCCTGGTCCATCAAAGTCAGTACTGTCTACTCAGACTGGCAGCGGCTCTCCAGGGTCTCAGGCAGAGGTCTTTCACATTACCTACTGCCTAATCCTTTTAACTGGAGATGCCAGGGATCAAACCTGGGACCTTCTGTATACAAAGCAGAGGCTCTTCCACTGAGCCACAGCCCCTCGTCCTTACTGAAGGTAAAACTCTTAACCAGGGTTAATGAATATTGTCACTGGTTGCCTTTATTACCCTAGTTACGATTGCAAACATCCACCAAATCCATGGTAGGCTTTCCCAAGCTAAGATCCATCTGCTTTCCTCGGAGGGCAAAGCCATAACTTGAAGCAGTCTTGCAAACCACGGTTAAACGTGATGCCTGCCCTGGGCACATCACCCTGGGCAACCCTGGCAGTATGCCGAGCAGTGGCACGTCAGCCCATTTTGCTTGGTGGGCCTCTGAGGCGTCTCCCTATTTCTGATTTGACTGAATTATGCAGATGGACACCACTAGGTCAATATGCCATCTATACACAATTGGTATGACCAAATGAACTATCAAATTCTGCACATTTTTGCTAACAGCGAGAAGCCAAACAGCCAAACTCGGCAGCAGAAATTCTAACTTCAGTTCTATACCTCTAATTCTCAGAAGGGAAAAGGCTGGCAGGGCTAACGTTTCCATTTAGGAAGGTTGAACAATGCAGGCAGTGAATACAACTGGAGTTAATTCTACAGGGCAGGCTTGGTTAAGAAACTGCAAAGACCTTCTCAGTCATGACTTCCACCAAGCATTATTAAAAATTTATCCTGACTCTCACGTCTAAACAAATTGTTCTCTCTCCTCTTCCAAAATTCATACATATTGTGGACATTTAAATTAAAAAATGTTACTATATTCGATTCATATACCAATCTCAAAGCTAATTTAGTTTAATTTTTTGTAAGAAAAAGAATTGGTTTTTATACTCCACTTTTCTCTACCTTTAAGGAGTCCCAAATTGGCTTATAATCACCTTCCCTTTCCCTCCCCACAACAGACACCTTGTGAGGTAGGTGGTGCTGAGAGAGTTGAGAAAGAACTGTGACTAGCCCAAGGTCACCCAGCAGGCTTCATGTGGAGGAGTGGGAAATCAAACCCGGTTTTCCAGATTAGACTCCTCTGCTCTTAACCACTACACCTCTAGAAAAATATTTTTCAAAACCAGCATCAACCTTTCAGGCACATGGACAGCTACATAATTTTTCTAGCATGCAACTTTCTAAGCTGTGTACGCTAGCATTTGGAGTACTGAGAGCCAGCGTGGTGTAGTGGTTAAGAGAGGTGGTTTGGAGCAGTGGACTCTGATCTGGAGAACCGGGTTTGATTCCCCATTCCTCCACATGAGCAGCATACGCTAATCTGGTGAACCTGGGTTGGTTTACCCAGTCCTGCACATGAAGCCTGCTGGGTGACCTTGGGCTAATCACAGCTCTCTTCGAGCTCTCTCAGCCCCACCTACCTCACAGGGTGTCTGTTGTGGGGAGGGGAAGGAGATTGTAAGCCGGTTTGATTCTTCCTTAAGTGGTAGAGAAAGCCGACATATAAAAACCAACTCTTCTTCTTCTACTACCTCCCAGTCTGGATGGAAGAGAAGAGAAGGGGAAGGGGGAGCCCTAGAACAAAACCAGTGATGCCTTTCTAGATAAGGAAAGATGAACGGGGCTATTCCCATCCGCATCTGGTTGCTTGGACAGCCACATCCAGACAATAACAGAGTTCCAAAGATTCCAATAAACTCAGAAACATCTCCCTGCACTTTTAATTTCTCCTCCAGCTGGGTGGAAGGAGGCAAAGAAGTGTTCCAGCCACTAGAGATTTTTCAAGAGATGATTTTGTAAGAAAAAGAGTAGGATGGTCACAGGTGAGATATAAATATTCCGCAGGAGAACTGGAGTGCTCACCCTAGAACCTGTTCCATTTAAAATCCCCTCATCAAGGTGGCAGATGGCAATGATCCCTGATGTTGCCCCTGAATTACCTAGCAGGAAAGAAAAGGATGTAAACACTATTTTTCAATTTTAATATTGCTGTGACAGGAGCAAACAACTTCTCTTTCAGCCCCTTTAACAGACACCCCCCAGGTGCCCTCATCTGATTCTTACATATTAAACCTACTATTGCCCCCCCCCCAAAAAAAAAACATTAGCCCATGGGAGGTATATCCCTTAGTCTAAACAAGTTTCCAATACTATTTGTCAAACAATTTGTATAATTCCTTTTTAAAAAAAGACAACTGCATACTCCCTCACACTGGAAAGGCAGTACCTTGAAAAGAAAATGGATTTTTACAATCTCACAGGAATTTGTTCTTCTTAATTTCACATATAATTATGCACATCGTAAGTAGGGGAGGGAAGAAAGGCTGAACTGGGAGGTAATACTTGTTCGGATAAATGAAGAAGGAATATAACCACATGAGACGGGTACACATTAAAGGCTTTTGTTCTAGGGGATATTTATTCAGTGACAATTTTAATAAAATTTTCTAGCTTTTAGGAAGCGGATTGTAAGGACACAATCCATCTCCCTGTGATGATTCTTTTTAGCATAGTTTTGCATACCGTCTCTTTCCAAACGAAATATGAAAAAAGGTAACTCTGCAAGACCTATGGAACAGAAGGGGGGAAGTTATCATTCCTTTAATTTTGTTTCTTTTCATTCAGAACCTTACAGAAATATAATAACATTAATGGCTATTCTGAGGACTGATTAGAACATTGTGCCAGGTCCTCTCCCTTTAAAAGGGCTAGCAACAGCTTGATCTAAACATACAGCAAAATTTATGAGGTTGTAGAGTTCTGGGAAAATAGAATGGACCATCTCAGACTGAAGGGTGATCACATTTTTTAATGCTCCCCTAAGTTTTAAAAAAACTGAACAAGTAGAGAAAATAGTACAAGTTGCCCTGTACTAAAAGCTTAATTTACAAGCTATGTATTTAGTGCAAGTAACTTTGCATGTGGGGAAGGATCTAAAAGTGGGAGGTCCCCCCAATTATTTACTTTGTGTATTCACCACTTTTTCCCCCATTGGGGGCTCAAAGTGCTTTACTACATTCTCCCCTCATCATCCACACAACAATCTTGTGCAGTAGGTCAGGATGAGATTGTATAACTGGCTCAAGGTCACCAGCAAGCTTCCATAGCAGAGAGGGCATGAAGTTGAGTCTCCCAGATCCTAGTGCAACACTCAAAACAACTACACCAAGTTGGCTCTCATTTGAAATATGAAACAGTACAGCTGATTCTGTACTGATCTGATCTCAGGATACCATCACCATAACATGCTACATGTGTATACTAGGCCAACATGACAGCAGCTCTTTGAGGGGCTAGCTTACTCATGAATATTGGCAAACACAAATCAACAACAGATGAGCAAAATTAAACTAGATTACATGTTGCAAATAATTCACACTGTAGGGGAACAGAGAAGAATACTTATTGCTTTAGCTGATTTTAAAAGGAAGCACACGCTGCTTCTTGTTATACAAGAAGCCATAACGGTATTGCTTCCTTAACTGAGTCATGGGAACAAAGGTGTTTAAGCAAAACTAACAAATTTCAAAGGTAATTCTGTAAACCTGATGAGTAAAGATTGCTTCCAGCGTTCCAGAGAGAAGTTAACACTGGTGCGACATCACCAGTTACAGCAGTTGTTAAAATCAGTAATGTATATGAGGTCCCAGAAAGGGAGTCCACCTGACAGATTGGCAGCTAAATCTCTTGGAGGTGGACACTGCTTGAAAAGCCACCACTCATAGTAAGGAAATAATTGCTCCAAAGCGTCTGCTATGCAGAGAAACCCTTCCAGAGCATAGGTTGACAAGAGTCCTTACATCACTAGGGCTTAATATTCTGCCATTAGACAGTCCAAAACCTGTCCAAAATTCTGAGGACGGCTCCTAAAAATGTGAAAGATTTCTAAAGCACTACCCTGGACTAGCACCTAAAACTGGTACTAGCTCCTTACGCTCATGCTGAAGAATGGAAATTCCCCCCCACCCCACCCTATCAGTTCAATACAATGCATTCTCATAAGACAGGACTTATACCAAATATGATCATTATAGCCACAGTATAACAAACCAGCACAAAAATAAGGAGCAACTACTGGAGGATAAATTGTTGAGAAAACTGCACCATGTCTATACACTATGCTTACAATATGAACAATAATGATTATTATGATAAAAGACATGATTGTTCTGTGGTGTTCACACATTACATATGGAGCAGATTTGAAATCTTTACAGCCCTGCCAGACATTTCTAAATGGATGGAGAGAAGTCACTTATTTTATAACAAGCAGTCAGTGCAGCGGTAGGAGATTTGATTCCAAGGTAACATCAACAAGTTGAATAACATGTGAATAAAGCCTAAGAAAAATCACCAAGTACTAACAATGAAAAGCAATGAATGCTCTCTTCAAAAAGCAACCAAAGTAAAGAAAAAGATCGATTTAGAAGAAGTATTACAGTTCAACCTTAAACACAGTAACTGCTTAGGATTAATAACCTGAACATTAAATATTATCCTGTACTCTCACACTTTGCAAACTTCCATGTTTCCTTGTAAAGATTCTGAAACAAATGAACAAACATTTATTTAGCTCTAGGCCTCACTTTAAAATTTAAGCATATAAAAGGAATAGTTTAACAATACTTTCAATTTCTCATTTAAAATGCTTGAATTGCCTCAAGACATTCAAATATGCACATTCCAAATGGCCATCCCAAAAGGGCTTGTAGAATGTGTAAAAAAAATACTGGGGTTTTTGTGATTAATGAAATCTGAACTTTAAATTGGCTCTGGCCACCCCTAAAGCCTACCTGCTTTGATTCTTCCTTTAAAAATAGATGATGAGCATTCAGCAAAAGATGACATTTTGGAGTGAAAACATTTTTCCTCTTTACAGCCGATCTCTGTGTCAAGTTTGTTTGTTTTTTAAGCTACCTTTTATTTTTCAACAAGGGATACTAAAAAGCCTGCAAAAGTGATTATTCTAGGTTTTCACACTCTTGAACAATTAATTTTCCTATAACGCATCTCACATCCAACACTTTGGCTGTCCTAAAACTTTCAAGGCCTTGTCTTCCATAAGAGCATTTTAAACGATTGTATCAGAGGGTTTGTTTGTTTTTTGATAAATTAGTTACTTTTGTACAAATGAAAAATTACAACCAGGCCATATTATTCTGCTCAAGCAACAGGAAATCGTTTCCTAGGCTCTGATGTTTTAAAGGATATGCTGCTTTGTTTCATTAACTTGCAAACACCAGGGAACCACAACGACACACCACATTACTGATCTCTTCATAAGTACCTCCCACATAACCCCTATTCCATTTCACTCTAAATGTTTATTCATTTTCATCCTGTCGGCCGTCATCCATTTGAGGAAATTAATCTGGATTAATCTCTTCTAGTGTATTCCTTGAAGTAATACAATGGTGGTTTAACGTGCACGTTTTAAAAAAAAAATCTAATTTAATCTTCAGCTATAAATCCGTCCCCCAAAAATCCCAAACCCGAGTACACTGACACAGCTACTGCTTAAAGACCCCAACGGCAAATAAAGTTATGCCAGAAAACGGTGTCTGATGCCTAAGGACACAGGCAAAGGCTATTCAAGCCTAACTCTGTCCAATATGAGTGTAATCCTACTTCTTTCCAACACCACAGCACTGCATCCAACCCTTCCGCTTTGGGAGAAGTTGAACGTGTGTAAACTGAAGGGTATTTCTGGAAAGCTTTGCAACAACTTTCTTTGGCCATTTGAACACCAATAAATCTCACGACGCAATGTAGAAATGAGGGCGATAGCCTCCGGCAACCACAATAACTCTCCATGATTTTTAGCAATACAAAAGAGCAAAAGTCCAGAAGCACCTTAAAGACTAACAAAATTTCTTGTAGGGTAGGAGCTTTCGTGAGTCACAGCTCACTTTTTCAGATCGTGATCTATTTCCATGGTCTTGTTTAAACTGGAGCCAGGGCTCAAACTGCATCCGTTGCGTGCACTGTATGTACTCTTCCTACTAAGCAGCAGCATCATTCTCTCCAACTCTACCTCCAAAAGTAACTTACCAGCTTCTCAAAGTGAACAAAGCAGAGCTCATAATTCCCAATGCTCCCCCTTGCCCCATTTCTCCTTTATTGCAAAAAAAAAAAAAATCTTTCTTCATGTTAGTCTCTTTAGTTGAAGCCTACCAGCAAGAGACCTTGAGACTTTTTAAAATCTTCTCTGCAACACTTAACACTGTATAGGTTCTTAAAATCATGTATAAAAATAGTAAGATTTTTTAGAAGTATGTGGGATGGTAAGGCCCAGATGACAGAGTTTCAGCTTTGAATCCAAATTTGGATCCCTTCTCAACCATGGAAGCCAACAGGTATTCTTGGCCTCTCTCCTCGGTCTAACCTACCTGCCAGGATTACTGTGACGATAAATTAAGTAAGGGTCATAAAGATTTTTATACAATAAAGATGACAAGAAAATATTTGCAGCCCAGCATCCTACCAGCTCAGATCCAATTAGGGGAAACAGGTTTGTGGGCTTTTAGAATCACTGCGAACTTAAACTGCCCTAAAATCACAGCTGTCAGGGGAGAGAATAATCTGCTTCTGAAGGGCAGAGTGCAAGCAACCAGAAAAATCAGAGCCTGTGGGTACCCGATTATCACTGTTTTGTGTGTACATTGTACAAGATGAAAATCTAAACCAAAAAAATGCACCCACTTTCCCTTCTAAAGAAGCATCTCTTAATAAAAACTGAATATTCTGCAAAAATAATCATAAATATTTGCACATAATTAGGATTCATATCCCTGATCAGACTGCACACTGCGTTCCTCCCCCCCCCCCCAAAAAAAAACACCCAATGCAAACATGGGCTATGGACATGTTGACAACACAGATTAGCTCCCTCTTAAAATTATGTAAGCGTGCTCTCCTTTTCACAATGAAGTGGATAAAGAATGGGAAAGAGACAGATTTTTCCCACCTTTCAATCATACTTGTGGATGATCTGCAGCTACTGTATTACTGATTACCGGAGAAGTAGAGTTCATTATTCTGGATTACTTAATACAAAGTAAAGGGGTGTTACCTTGTGTAGGTAGAATGAATGTAAGGGTCTGGATGAATCCAGTAGTAGGTTCTGCCATGCCCTGATGCTGTCAGATGGATCTTGCTTAATTTACAAACAAAAATGCTGTGCTTATAAAATGTTGCTTTAAAAAAAGGAACATACAATAATCTCTGTAAAACAGAGATGTTTTTTTCTGCAAAGTGACATACAATAATATCTCTAAAACAGAGATGTTCCACTAGATTTATGGTTGAGGACAGCAATGGTATCATCTAGGTGTTGGTCTCCCTTTTCCCGTTTTTTCCTACCTTCTTGTTTCCTCAACTTTCCATAAATGTCTTATTGCTAGCTGTGGTCCACTTCCCTCCTGAGATGAGAGATATGGTATTCAAGAAGACAATGGTTGCCATAATAACATCTCTCCCTACAGGGAATAAACTTGGCGCCAAAGATAGAAGTAAAGAAATTTTAGACTTCGGCGTGTTACAATGTTTTAACTTTTGTAATTCGATGTTCTATTGTATTAATTATATATTTAACTGTGTTGTTAGCTGCCCTGAACCTGGCCTGGCTAGGGGAGGCTGGGGTAAAAATAAAATATTATTATTATTCGAATACGAAACAGAAAGAGAAGGTTAATAAACACAACCACAGATTCAGGAAGTTAAATAAAACCAGGAGAAGCACAAATGAATCCTTAAAAGCTTCAGAGAAATAAAAAGTGTCTCAGACTGGTGCCAAAATAAGTCATTGTAAGCGCAGAGTTTTTCATCTTCACACTCATAAGGCCACAAAATATCATGAAACTCCCCTTCTTGAAATCTGTGAATCACTCCGTAGTTTTTTTTAATTCAGTGGCCCTACAAAGCTTGCCTTCTTTTTTGCAGTAAACTGCATCCGATTCACTATTTCAATCTAAAATATTTTAAAGGGATAGGTGTTTGGAGACTCTTTAGATGATGGAAATTTAACACCAGACTAAAAACAAAAATAATTAGAATTTCATCTAAACTAAGCAATATCCTAAACTCAGCTATGGCAGAACATGTTTGATTCATTCTTTTGGAAATTTAATTACAGTAGGAGGAGGGGATCAATATTTAGGATGGTGGGGTTTTTTTAAATGCTCATAAGAATTCAACAAGACCTTTACCCCCACCAAGATTTCACTTCATATGATATAAATATTAACTGTTTTGATTCAGAGTGAGATTTTGCAATATAAAGTTCCTATATGAAATACTGATTTTGGGTGTAGAAGACCATTACAAGCTGGTAGAGCTACTTCGGTATGGCTTTACATTTCTATTCAAGATGGGATAAGGAAGAGATATTACTGCAAGAAATGCCCACCTCTGAGAACACATAATTTTAGGCGGGGAACGTGGTTGGAGAAAAGTGTATGATTGGTGGAAAATCCTAGAGGATTTCCTGAATCCTAGATAATATTCAGTGCATTGGGGCTTCCATATTTATTTATTTATACCAGCTCCCCCACACCGAAAGGGATCTAAAGCATCTTACAACATTGTTCTCTCCTACGTCGTTCTTATCTTCACAACCATGACTCTATTAAGTAAGTTAGGCTGAGAGAAGGTGAGTGGCCTTAAGCACGAGAAGGAAATCACCTAACCCTTTCACATTTTCTACTTTCAAATATTAAATTTCCCATTAGGCTGGTATAGGAATCGCTAATTTTCCCCACTCTATGGAAGTGGAAGAAGCATTATACGAATTCCCAACACAAACGGTTCACGTGTTGGTAACAGCAGACACTACAACCTACCCCTCACAATATTCCACGGAATAACCTGTGGCTTAGGTAGCCCATGACTTTTATTTTTTAACAATGGCAGCTTTGTCAGATGCCTTCAGTGTATCACTGAAAGAGCGGGTTGTAACCCAATCAAATAAAGAAACAAAAAACAACACACTAAATTTGTCCAGTATCACTTACTCCATGCAAATAAAAACACAACTTTAACAAAAGATGATTACAGCCTCCACTAAATGACCTCACCTTTCCACACCATAGGCATGATCACAGAACAAGCAGTTAACAACCCAGGCGAATTACAACCCCTCCTTCATCCATTAACTGCGAGGGGGGGGGAACTGCCCCACGGCCTTCAACCACCCAGCCACAGTGAATACACTAACGTGGATAAAGAGCATTACAGCGATATTAATAACTCCTGGATTTGTGCCTTTAAACCCTTTTTCATCTACGAGAGGGAGGGGGAGAGAAGAGAAAACCACATAATACTGTCTTTCCCTCCTACCCCATCACTGGAGGTGGGGGGAGCTCTTAAAAAAAAAAAAAAACACCTCTCCACCTCTCATCTGGCATACTACCCCCCCCCCGGTCCTTTTTTTTAATAACATTTTTAATTGTTTTTTATAGTACAGCAGTTTCCATCATTCATTAAAATAATTATATAATATAAGCAATATTTCTCTATCCTACATACCTAATTAGTTCATAGATTTACGCTGACCTCCCCTCTCTCCTCCTCTCATCCTTTTGACGACTTTATTGACACCTTTGCATTTATTGCATTTATTGACACCTTTGCATTTAATTTCTAATCCAATCCAACCCTTCATCTCTTAACCCGATCGCATTTCTTAAAACCTCCCATCTTCAATCACATTTCTATCTTAGTCCGTTGAATTAAGAGCCAAAACATAACCTTCCACACTTCCCAGTTTTAAGTTCATTCTGGCAATATATATTGCCCAGGCCTCCCACAAATTCTGCCTTCTCCCTTTGGTTTACTAAGGCCGTCAAGTTGAGCCATTTCTGCTAGTTCCGACGTTTTATTTACCCGGTCCCTCTTATTCCCCCCAGTCCTTCTTTTAACACCTTTTCCTTTAGAAGAATAAGGTGCATCAAAAGACCCCCCCACACACACCTTTCCTGGCTCTTTTAGGGGGCTGTTTTTTATACCTGTCCACACCCAATGGCAGGGTATAACCTTCCCCCCCCACACACACCCTTTTCTTTCTGAAGGGGAAAGCCTCCCATATATTTAATGGGGAACAAAGGGGGTACAAATCCTCCTCGCTCTGAGGCACCTTTTTGGGAAATGGGAAGGTAAAAAAAAACACCCCTTCCCCAAGGCTTATAGGGAAGCCAGGCGTCAAAAAGGCAACCTGTCTCCTTCTCCCCATCACGAGCTCCTCTCTCTCCCCCCCCCCCGCCGAGCCGTTGCTCCGTGGGGCCCAAAACCCAGCCAAGCCCCCCCCCCACCGGGTGGTCCCCCTTAGCCGTCCCAAACCTGTCTCCGAAGCCGCCTCAGAGACCGCATCCGTACCCGAGAGGGGGGGGGGAGGGAGGCTAGGCGAGGCGGGCGTCCTCAGCCCAGGAGGCCCAACCGTTGGAGGGGGGGGGAGAAGGGGTGCGGCCGGAGCGGGCGGCGCTCCGCCCGGCTTCTCCCGCCACGCGAGCCCCCGGCTCCGCGTTCCATGCAGGCCGTAACGGGAAAGTAGTTCTCTCCCCCCCCCACCACCCCCAACACACACACCCTTTTCCTTCCCCACCCCGGCCTCTATATTCGACACACCTTAACCCTCAGGTAGATATAACTTTATTTTTTAAAAAAAATAAATAAAAATAAATGGAAAACCCTATCTTGGGCACCGTGCAAATCCAGCGAGCGTGCAATGGATAATTGGGAATTAATCTGTGATGCGTCTTTATTAATGGATCCTTTTGATTATTATTTTTTTTAAAGTAGGTGGCATTTTTATTCTTTTATATTTTTTAAAAAAAATTAAAAAAATAAAGGAATAAATTTTTAATTTTTTTTTAAAATAAAGGAATAAAAATGCCACCTACTTTAAAAAAATAGAATAATAATAATCAAAAGGATCCATTAATACAGACGCATCACAGATTAATTCCCAATTATCCATTGCACGCTCGCTGGATTTCCACGGTGTCCAAGATAGGGTTTTCCATGCACGGGAACCGGGGCGGGGGCTTACAAACCCACTTGGCACAATCCATAACCATACACCATTCTTCCCCCCCTCCTTGTCCCCATTTTTATCCCCCCCCCCATTCTTCCCATCAAAGCAAGAATTTGCACCCTCCACCTTCCCCCCCGCCCCCCAAACCAAATTTGCACCCTCTACCTCCCCCCGCCCCAAAACCGAATTTGCACCCTCCACCTTCCCCCCCCGCCCCCCAAAACCGAATTTGCACCCTCCACCTTCCCCCCCCGCCCCAAAACCGAATTTGCACCCTCCACCTTCCCCCCGCCCCCAAAACCGAATTTGCACCTTCCCCCCCCGCCCCAAAACCGAATTTGCACCCTCCACCTCCGCCCCCAAAACCGCCTTCTCTTGTGTTCCAACGTGCATATGATTTTGTAGTTCTTTTTTTTTTTAAGGCGCCATGTTTATAATCCTCCATCATATTTAAAAAAAAAGAAAGAAGAGGAAGAAAGAGATCCCCGCACCGAGCAGGAGATGCGGCCGCTTCCCTGCACAACCCCCCCCCCCCAAAGCCAGGAGGAAAAGACCCAGATAATCCCCGCAGGGTTGTAAATGCAAAATCGTCCCCCTTTCCCTCCCCCACGCAGCACTCCGCCTTGCCCAGACTGGAGCCCGTCTCTCACCTTGTGCTCTTGGCTTGCTGCTCTTTTCTGTTGCAGAAGGAGTCGGGGACGGGGAGGAGGAGGAGGAGGGGGACGCGAGGAAGAAGTTAAACCAGGCGAAACTTTTCAATCCCTGTCCCCAGGCCGCGGCTCCTTCCTCCTCCTACATATTTCCTTTCTCCCCCGCACCCCCACGCGCGCACACGCTTCTCTCTCTCCCCAATCGGGAGTTTTATTGTGTCTGAATTTTCTCTTCTTCTCTCCTGTCTGTCCACACTTCTAGCTTTCTGGGGTAAACAGGGGTTTTTTTTGTTTTTTTTCCTCTTTCTTTCCAGCATGAAGGCGCCGGATCTTTGGGAGAAAGGAGAACTCTAGTGGCGTCGGCTGGAGTTGCCATTTGTTTCCTTTTATTAATTCCGAGTGGTGGGTTTTAAATTAAAGAATGGGTCCTTCAGCTATTGTGTCACTGGAATGTGTGGGTTTTTAAATTAGGAGAAAAGGGCCAGCGTCCAGTAGCACCTTAAAGACTAGCAAAAATATTTTCTGGTAGGGTATGCGCTTTCGGGAGCCACAGCTCACTTCTTCAGATACAGCTAGTAGAAAAGGGCGAAAGTCCAGCAGCACCTTAAAGACTAACAAGAATATTTTCTGGTAGGGTATGAGCTTTCGGGAGCCACAGCTCACTTCTTCAGATACAGCTAGTAGAAAAGGGCAAGAGTCCAGCAGCACCTTAAAGACTAGCAAAAATATTTTCTGGTAGGGTAGGAGCTTTCGGGAGCCACAGCTCACTTCTTCAGATACAGTTAGTAGAAAAGGCCAAAAGTCCAGCAGCACCTTAAAGACTAACAAGAATATTTTCTGGTAGGGTAGGAGCTTTCGGGAGCCACAGCTCACTTCTTCAGATACAGCTAGAATGTGAACCCATCTGTCTTTAAGTAGAGGAGAGTGGATTCAGACAAGCATTAGCTCATACCCTACCAGAAAATATTTGTGTTAGCCTTTAAGGTGCTACTGGACTCTTGCCCCTTTCTACTATTGCAGACAGACTAGCGCCTTAAAGACTAACAAGAATATTTTCTGGTAGGGTATGAGCTTTCGGGAGCCACAGCTCACTTCTTCAGATACAGTTAGTAGAAAAGGGCAAGAGTCCAGCAGCACCTTAAAGACTAACAAGAATATTTTCTGGCAGGGTTATGAGCTTTCGGGAGCCACAGCTCACTTCTTCAGAGACAGCTAGTAGAAAAGGGCAAGAGCCCAGTAGCACCTTAAAGACTAACAAAAATATTTTCTGGTAGGGTATGAGGTTTCGGGAGCCACAGCTCACTTCTTCAGATACAGCTAGAATGTGAACCCATCTGTCTTTAAGTAGAGGAGAGTGGATTCAGACAAGCATTAGCTCATACCCTACAAGAAAATATTTGTGTTAGTCTTTAAGGTGCTACTGGACTCTTGCCCTTTTCTACTACTGCAGACAGACTAGCACCTTAAAGACTAACAAAAATATTTTCTGGTAGGGTATGAGCTTTCAGGAGCCACAGCTCACTTCTTCAGATACAGCTAGAATGTGAATCCAGCTGTCTTTAAGTAGAGGAGAATGGATTCAGACAAGCATTAGCTCATACCCTACAAGAAAATATTTGTGTTAGTCTTTAAGGTGCTACTAGACTCTTGCCCTTTTCTACTACTGCAGACAGACTAGCGCCTTAAAGACTAACAAAAATATTTTCTGGTAGGGTATGAGCTTTCGGGAGCCACAGCTCACTTCTTCAGATGCAGCTAGAATGTGAATCCATCTGTCTTTAAGTAGAGGAGAGTGGATTCAGACAAGCATTAGCTCATACCCTACCAGAAAATATTTGTGTTAGTCTTTAAGGTGCTACTGGACTCTTGCCCTTTTCTACTACTGCAGACAGACTAACACGGCTACCTACTGTGAATTATCCTCTTGGAAGAGAGGGTGGCATTCCCTGTACACATCTGAGCCCATCCTCTGCATTACGGGAAGAACCTGGCAGTTGCAAGGGCAAACAACAATAAATGTTCCACCCTCCAACTTTCTAGAGTCAAACGTCATACCTAAGCAGGCCGATGCACTACCACCCCCATAAGAGAGCTGCAGCTACACATCCCTTCCCAATAATACGCTATTGCAACCATTATAAAACGACCCCCCCCCCCGTTTTCGATACATTCTAGCTGTATCTGAAGAAGTGAGCTGTGGCTCACCAAAACTCGTGTGTGTGTGTTAAGTGCCGTCAAGTCGCTTCCGACTCATAGCGACCCTATGAATGAAAGTCCTCCAAAATGTCCTATCATTGACAGCCTTGTTCAGATCTTGCAAATTGAAGGCTGTGGCTTCCTTTATTGAGTCAATCCATCTCTTGTTGGGTCTTTCTCTTTTGCTGCTCATACCCTACCAGAAAATATTTTTGTTAGTCTTTAAGGTGCTACTGGACTCTTGCCCTTTTCTACTACTGCAGACAGACTAACACGGCTACCCACTGTGAATTTTTAAATTAGGTTCACTGTCTGCATCGCATAGGTATCCTTTGCCGTTATGAGGTGGTCCCGTTTTGTCATTCTTACAGAATGTCATATATTTTGTCCCCAGTAAATAAAAAAAATGGGACTGGGTAAAAATCAGAAAAAAGAGGAAGACCCAACAAGAGATGGATGGACTCAATAAAGGAAGCCACAGCCTTCAATTTGCAAGATCTGAGCAAGGCTGTCAAAGACAGGACATTTTGGAGGACTTTCATTCATAGGGTCGCCATGAGTCGGAAGCGACTTGACGGCACTTAACACACACACACACACACAAACAGGGATGATTTTAATTGGAATCCGTAGGATTTTTTTTTCCACAAGGAAATGACACAAAAGCGCTATTGTCTCACGGCTCTTTTCCTCGTCCATGAATGACACAATAAAAATCGTGGCAGCAGCATTTTGTGGTGTCGTCCTGGCGCGCACAATGCATTAAAAATGGTTCCTCGTGGATTCTTGGGATTTTAACAAGGGCTCTATTGAAATGCACTGTTAAATATAGGATACCACATCTATGTCCACAGACTGCATCACAAAAAACAGCCATGATGCAGTGCTGAGATGTGGCCATGGTTTTGTGGAGCTCTGTTGTTGTGTCCCATGTTTTTGTGCTGTGGCAGCACCACAAAGCACTGTAGCCGTGTTTTTGACAATCCAGTCTGTGGATAATAATGTAAAGTTAAATCACAAATTACATTTCAGGTGATTCCTTGCAAAAATCATGTGGATCTGCGCCATGGGTTTGCGCCATAAAGCACTGGAAGTGTGATTGTCAAAGTGTAGTGGATGTGGGTGTGTTATTTAAACTGACGGGGTTTTAGAGGGTGACATGTAAAAATCATAAGGATCCATATTTTTGTACCACAGGGTTACTATATGGAACATTGGATCTGTGATTCTTAGTATATAGTTAATCTGTGAACTAATTGGGGCTCCATATAAAACAAAAACTAAAAAAGCCAAAAGGATCCGTGTAGATCTTTTTCTTTTCCCCATACGAAATATATTTGTTTAATTCTTTATTATTTACATTATTTAGTCTGCCTTTCTCACTGAGGCTCAAGGCTGATTACACAGTGAGAGCCAGCGTGGTGTAGTAGATAAGAGTGGTGGTTTAGAGCGGTGGAGTCTGATCTGGAGAGAACCAGGTTTGATTCCCCACTCCTCCACATGAGCAGCGGAGGCTAATCTGGTGAACTGGATTTGTTTCCCCACTCCTACACATGAAGCCAGCTGGGTGACCTTGGACAAGTCATTCTCTCTCAGCCCCACCTACCTCACAGGGTGTCTGTTGTGGGGTGGGGAAGAGAGGGGAAGGTGATTGTAAGCCGGTTTGATTCTCCCTTAAGTGGCAGAGAAAGTCGGCATATAAAAACCAACTCTTCTTCTTCTAAGTCAATTCAATCGACAGAATGGGACATACAACAAGCAATGTAACAGGATTAGGATTGCAGAAATCTGAAACCAAGCACAAATCTGAAACAAAGCTGAAATGTCTTTCTGAACCATTCCATTATAGTATATCCCTATTAACTTTGTAAAAACAGCATTTTGAATCATTCAGTTTCGCACAGTTTGCAGAATGCCTTGAGAGCGGGAGCCTTCCTGACTGAATCAGGCATGGCATTCCATTGGACGGGGTCCACTACAGAGAATGCAAGTATACTTGTTGATCGTGTCCATTTGCAAGGTAGAACCTGCAGAAGGCCCCGCTCAGATAAGCAAAGTTATCATGGTGGCGCACAGGGGGAAGAGGTGGTCAGATATGAGAGTCCAAGCCCATTAAAGGCTTTGTATATGATAGCCAATACCTTGAATTGTACCCTGGTCTCTGATGGGGAGCCAGTGGAGAGACTGTAGAACGGGAGGTACACACGAACACATGAAGCTGCCTTATACTGAACCAGACTCTTGGTCCATCAAAGTCAGTATTGTCTGCTCACTGGCAGTGGCTCTCCAGGGTCTCAGGCTGAGGTCTTTTATATCACCTACTTCCCTGGTCTCTTTAACTGGAGGTGCCGGGGATTGAACCTAGGACCTTCTGTGTGCCAAGCAGATGCTCTACCACTGAGCCACAGATGCCTACTCCATCTAGTTCCTGCTCATTGCTGAGCAGCTGCTTTCTGCACCAACATATGTCTCTGAGTTGACTTCAAGGGGAGACCTATGTAGAGTGCATTGTAGCAGTCTAGTCACGATGCCCTGGATGGAGGGGCTTTGGTTGTCAGGCTTTTTGTAAAGACAGCATTAGGTGCACATTTTCAAAAAAAAAAAAAAGTTTCAGTAGGGAAAGGGGCTGGAGGTAACAAAAGAGCAACACCACTTTAGAAAAAACCTAAATGATTATTTGCATTGTAGAATGTTTCTATTCTGTACTTTGTTGTTTGTCATCCTTGAAGTGTAGGGTGATAAGGAACTGAAATAGCCAGAAGGCATTACTAACCTGTTTTCCTGATCTGTATCAGCAAAGGACAGTGCCCTCTGTCACGGTCCCCTCTGACCAGTCCAGTAACTCAGACTGTTCAGGGAAAGAACCCGAGGAGCTGAGGCCGATGGCTGAGGAGGACCAGGGACATCACAGAGGGCCCAAGGCGCCTTCTGACAGTGGTCCAGCATCCTGCCAGAGCCTGCACGGGAGGGCTCACCACCAGCCCCTGAAATAGTCCCCAGGTCTCTGCAGGACAGGATGAGAACTCGGGCCCATACCCCCAGGGGATGCTCTCACTCTGCAGGAACGGTGGCTGGTGGCCCAAAAGAGTAAAGTGCTCAACTGGCTGAGCCTGATTATTTCCCAGCCTATTTAAGCTGAGGCTTGGGAAAGCTGCCTCTCTGTCAGCTCCAGCTCCTTGCCTTCAGTTCCAGCACCTATCAAGGCTCCCAAACCGTGTTATCTAGACCTAAGGGACCTGCTCCAAAGGAGACCTGACTGGGCTGGCCTGCAGAGCACAGGGCACCTCCTAACCAAAGACACACCTTTCTAAGTCCACTGACTGCAACAGATCTAGTAGGATGCAACTCTGCTTAGGATGGCACTGTTAAATCCTTAAAGCAATGTAACTGGATATTCATGATTACACTGTGAATGTCATCCCCCCCTTGATGTCCTATTCCTTTTGACCCTTTGACGGATGGACCATTAACAACATGCCAGGTTATAAAGGGACAGTCCCGCCTCCCAATTAACCCACTTTGTAGCTTTAGGCTAAAATCACACATGCAAGGTGTAAAGCACACAGTGTGTGGCTGTAACTTAGTTTTTCTTAGTGGCTTCCAATTGATGATTCAGAAAACCAAGTGCATTTGAAACTGTTTTTCTGTTTTTTATTTCCGCACATCTGAATCCAGTCTTAAGGTATTAGTATAAGAGTACCATGCAAAAATAAACGTTGAACTTCTCATGAGAACAGGGCAGAATGTGTAAGAGTGCTATTTTTAAAAGGCAGTACCTATTATAACAAATCAAGGTACTAGATTCAAATTACAGATGTGAGAAATACAGACGGTTGATGTCCATTTTACTGCATACACAACTTCTTTTGGGTTCTGGTCGATTCTATAATAATGTATAGGAATAGAAATTTTGTCAAATATTTCAAACCTGAGCACTAGATTGTCAGTTCCTCTCCTATGACAATAAACGAAAGAACAGGTGGGGCATTTTTGTATTTGGTATGAAAAAACAAAATTGTGCCTGCGCAGAGGGGAGCATTTTTAAAATGGCTGTCTGAGAGTATTCATTTATTCAGTATTGTTTAAATTAACTGATTGAATGTATAGATTTAATTTTGCCTATTCAACACTTGAATCAACTTGTAGCGATTTTTCTCTCAAGGTTATTCCTATACATTATATTTTGCATGATATATGAATTTACCTAGAGGTCTTACATTCCTGTACATCTGAGGGGGAAAATAATCTCTAATCCTAGAATAAAGACCAACTCATCAGCGGTAACAACAACCCATTTCTTTTATTTTCAGATCTTCGGAGACCCAACATTCATATGATATTTATTTATCTTTTCTTGAAAGCATTTATATGCCACCTTTCTCGCTCACATCAGGCCTCTTTAAGAGTTCATAATAAAAGGAAAAATCAGATATAATAATTAAAATGTATTTGAAAAGACTACTGAAAAGTTACTGAAGGCCTTACTGTATGTGTGGTCATATGGTTGCCAATCTCCAGGTGGGGTCTGGAGCTTCCTTAGAATTACAACTGATTTCCAGAGTACAGAGATCCCCTGGAGGAAAATAGCAGCTACAGAGGGCAGATAATATGGAATCAATTCCATGCTGAACTCCCTTCCCTTCCTAAACTCCACTATCCCCAAGTTTCATTCCCAAATCTCCAGGAATCTCGCAAGCTGGAGTTGGCAACCTTATTAGAGTTGCCAGTGTCTAATTGAGCAAGGCCCAGGTTCTAGTTTAGCCAGAATTCACACTAAGCTAGCTAGTATAAAGAAGAAACCTTCGTTCCACCTCCCACTCCCATTAGTTTAGGTTTTATGTGCTACTGTGCATCCAATCTGGGCAATAGCCCGCAGAAGTGGTAATCAAGGGAATCCTTGAACAAAGTGTTGAGGTTTTATTCAGGGGAATAATTAACACACTCAAGTATGTAGTAATGATATTCATCAGCACTATAATGTCCACATTAAGAAAAAAATATTCCAGGCACCCCGCCCCCCACATACACACTGCACAACATGTATCACTCAAGAAGAGCGTGACGCCAAAGAGACAGAACATGAGAGTGAAGCTAGAGTACTGTAGTGGTTAATGTGGCTGTAGGATCTGGAAGACCCGGGTTCAAATGCTACCCTGCCATGGGTGCTCACTGGATGACTTTGGACCATTCTTTCTCAGCCTAACTGACTGGAGTTGTGAGGATAACATGAATGAAGGAGAACAAGGCTGTAAGGTTTTTTGGGGTCGTCCTTGGGAGGGGGAACAGGATATAAAGAAAGACAAAAAATAATCACTCACATGGAGATGTATTGAGGTATTATATGAACAATTCATTAGGTTTATTCGTCCGATTGTGTTTGGCAAGTACAGATATTTTTTGTAGTTTGTGGAAATAATGAGCTCTTACTGTAGACATTAGGTGTATTCAGATATTGTAAGCAAACTGAAGTACGATCTTGGCACAAGGAAGGAGGGCATCTTGGGCATCTTCTGGGCACAGAGTAGGGGTCACTGGGGGTGTGGAGGGAGGTAGTTGTGAATTTCCTGCATTGTTGGACTAGATGACACTGGTGGTCCCTTCCAACTCTATGATTCTATGATTATAAGTCTATTTTTATGCTTACGTATTCCCCCTTCTTCCTACCATGTGTGGAGTTGAAATTTGTAACCACAGCTTATGTTAATGTCCAAGGTGCTTCAACAAAATTGTGGTTTGTTTCTTACCTATAAAGGGCCACTGATAGAGATCAGTTCCCCTGGAGAAAATGGCCGCTTTGGCCATTGGACTCTATGGCATTGAAGTCCCTCCCCTCCTCAAACTCCAGCCTCCTCACACTCCACCCCCAAAATCTCCAGGTATTTCCCAGCCTGGAGCTGGCAACCCTATTTAGGCTGCACTGACATGGCTATTTTGGTCTGCCTGTGCTTCCAAACTGGAGTGTTCTTTTATTTGGAGCATCCACACCATGTTGTCCTCCAGTGGTCTACTTTGTCCCCTGCTTTGCTATGATCTTTAAAAAAAAAGTCCGCAGGGTAGGAATTTTCAAACCTCCCACCTACATCTGCACCATTTTACGGCAATCACCCCCTAGGGTTGCCAGGTCCCTCCTTGCAACCAGCGGGAGGTTTAAGGAGGCGGGATTGGGGGTGGAGATCAGCGTCATCTACCCTCCCAGCGTCTCCCCTTGCCTTGCCATTAATCAACTGTTTTTCCAATCAGCTGTTTGGCGTGAGGCAGGAGGACGGGCGCTGCTCGCAGCCTGTTTTACCTTTGTTGCTTCCCTCGTTCCGGTGATCGTCTGGGGCTGCTTTTTTCCTCCAGTGCCCCAGTTGGACTCACGATGCCATCACAACAGATGCTCCCCCTCCATTCCCCCACCTGCTTCCACCTGAGAGTCAGCGGGCAACACGAGCAACCACCAGTAGATTGCCTGCCATAAGCGGGCACTTGGGAACCCTATCACCCCCTCATGGCTGCCATTTTGTCCACCATAGAACCATAGGGCTTTTTGCAAACTTTTTTTTTAATGGTAATTGCTATAGCATTATAGTGTACAGAAATTACTGATTTTAAAGGACTTGTGGTGGAATGGGGAGTCCTTGAGGGGATAGCTGAAGAAAGTGCATAGGAAACCCCCTTCAGAGGCAAGGATTTTGCAACATAAAACGGTCACCATGGAAAGCAGGCTTAGACTCCTGGTTGGTAAGTAAGAAATAAATGGCAATGTGTTATAACACACCCTGATTCAAATGGCACAACAAACTGTGGTTAGTTCCAAACCAGGAAGTCTTCAAGCCTTGGTTATGTGCATACAGGGTGGGCGAAGAAGGGAAAGGAAATGCCCAGGTCTGAGAACATCCAGGCTCATTCTCACCAAACCAGAGTTTGTTCTGAATGAGTAGTGATTGTTGAATTGTAGAGACACATCCTTACAGGGATATAGATGGGAGTATACAAAAGATCTCTGCTGGAGAGAAGGGAGAAGCTGCAGGCATAGGACTCAAAGAGCATTCAAGGAAGCTAGGAGAATACTGTGTTTGTTTGGTAATAAATAATTACATTTACTTTTATTTTGGGGTATCCCTCATATGGTTGACCCCTAACTTATAAGGTTGACAACAGGCCTAATAACAGAATGAATTCTAATGGGTTACATATGAAGAATCAACAAATCTTTAATATAATATGAATATTTGAACCCTAACTTATCACAGAATGTAGCAGATCTGAACAATTAGTATTTATTTCCTGGCACTGAACTTACCGAAGTGTGCCCTCATTTAACAAACCCTGGCGTAGTTTTCTTTGTAGACTCTGAAAACTGCTGAGCATAGACAATATAGTACAGCCAATTAGCTGTGCAAGTTTAATAATATCCTTTTTTACTCTTAAAAAATGAAGAGAATATTAAGGGCACACGGTGATGCACTGGACTCATCAGTCATGATGCAGCTAAGTTTAAAATCTGCACAAACTTTTGCACACATCTATAATTGCAGCCTTTGGTTAAGCCGAGTTTCAGGTTGGGCCAGTTTCTCCTAATGAACTGGGCCAGTTTCTTCTAATGACAAGTCCTAACCCTTGCCTCCTGATTGCAGAACTCACTCCTGCACAACCTCTGACCCACCAAGCCCAACACTTGCTCAGTAACCTAATACTGCAAACCATTTTACCATCAAATGCCCCTTCCAGCCAACTTCAGTGACACTTTTTAAATGTAAAGAAATGGGAAATGCAAAACAAAAACAGCATAAGCATCATTTATTAAAACTGCGAACGATTCCTGGTACTTTTCTTCTTCTGAAATTTTTTTATCAGGGCATAACATTATAGGCAGGATCCTTAGCCCTGTAATATAAGCAAGATGGTATATGCCCATTAGAATTGAATAGGGTTGCCAACCTCCAGGTGGGGTCTGGAGATCCCCCAGAATTTTAACTGATCTCCAGACTACAAGGATCAGTTCCCTTGGAGAAAAATGGCAGCTTTGGAGGGTAGAGTCTATGGCATTATACCCTGCTAGTGTTGCCATCCCCCTGCCGGGACAAAGGATTTCGCGCTCCAAGCCTCCCCAGTGCCATTCAGCTAGCTGGTGAGGGGATTTACTAACTGCAAATGAAGGCCAGTATTGACACGTCACCGTCACCTCCAGAAGTGACATCATCACGTCACTGACAACCGCAGGGATGCTCTGGTATTTGAGCAAAACTCTATGGTAAAAATGGCTTCTACCACAGAGTTTTGCCTAAATACCGGAGTGTCCCTGTGATCATTGGTGATGTGATGATGTCACTTCCGGAAGTGATGTCAACATGTCAACACCAGCTTCCATTTGCAGCAAGCAAGTTCCCACCCACCCCCACTCCCTGCTGGTTGACAGGGAGTACCTGGCAACCCTATATCCTGCTGATGCCCCTCCCCTCCCTAAGCTTTACCCCCAAATCTCCAGGAAGTTCCCAACCTAAAGTTGGCAACTGTAGAACTGAGGGTGGCACTTTCCTGCTTTCTGCCATTGCATCTCTCCAAACGATAGCACAGAATTTGGGGTATGCCTGAAGAAGGACCTGGAAGGTCCATGGTCCGGCTATGGCACTGAGTCGGGTTGCCCTGCTCCCTGCCCTTTCCCATACAATGCTTGTTCCTCATCTCAGAAGATCAGAATCAAAACCATAACAAGGTATAGGAAGGGGCTGCATATGCAGAATGGAATGGCTCCATCTCATACTTAGGGTTGCCAGGCCCCTCTTCGCCACCAGCGGTTTTTGGGGCGGAGCCTGAGGAGGGCAGGGTTTGGGGAGGGGAGGGACTTCAATACCATAAAGTCCAGTTGCCAAAGCGGCCATTTTCTCCAGGTGAACTGATCTCTGTCGGCTGGAGATTGTTGTAATAGTGAGAGATCTCCAGCTAGTATCTGGAGGTTGGCAAAACAAATAATCAGCCTGCTGTAACATTAGTTACTACCCTATTTTCACAGCAGAACAAAACCACAATAATGTTCCAAAAAATGCTATATTCTATATACAATAAACAATATTAAGTGAACAACTATTATATACAGTGTTTCTTATCTAACCAAGTGAGGCGTTGTATTTTTTGGAATCATTGTCCATATACATAGTCCATTCAGACAGAGAACGCTGGGTTCCACCTACCACAAGAGCAGACATACTAACTGCCTTGGATACTTTCTGATGAAGACTACGGGTCGAAACAGGGCGATAATCTGGACCCCTGTAAAGATACGCCCCAGACTGGGAAGTTTGTGAGACCCCAACTTCGTACTAAAGACAGTGCACTAAACGGGATACAAGTCCACATATGCACTTCTACAACAAGGCATTTAATTGTGAAAATTTTGAATGGACTATATATATATGCACAACGATTCCAAAAAATACAATGCCTCACTTGGTTAGACAAGAAACACTGTATATAATAGTTGTTCACTTAATATTGTTTATTGTATATAGAATATAGCACTTTTTTGCAACATTATTGTGGTTTTGTTCTGCTGTGAAAATAGGGTAGTATCTGGAGGTTGGCAACCCTACTCATATTGTACTCTTCACGTGTGGCACACATGCTAAAAAGACTTACCACAGCCTTTTGTTGGAGGCCGGAGTGGTGTTGGACTACACTTGTAGAGACTGGGCTTCAAATCCTTGCTCAAGTTCACTGGGTAATCTTGGGCTAGAACCCTTCAGCCCAACATGACCTACCTCTCAAGGTTGCCGGATGGTGGAAATGTAATGGGTGAGAACCATGTCCTGAGCTCACTGGAGGAAGGCCAAGAGAAAACTGTCCGATAATAGCTATTATAGTGGCTGATGTCTCAGGGTCTGACTTTCATGTCCCACAACAACAAACTTTACCTCAGCTCATTCAGTACGCAAACAGGATACATTTATTTATTTGATCGTTGGTTAAATTTCTAACCCACCCTTCCCGGCCAAGGCCAGGCTCAGGGTGGGTAACAACAATAAAATCATAAAACATACATATAAATATAACAATAAAATATTTAAAACAGTAAAACACAATCTCTACAAATTATTAAGACCTAGGGTTGCCAGGTCCCTCTTTGCCATTGACAGGAGGTTTTGGGGGCAGAGCCTGAGGAGGGCAGGGTTTGAGGAGGGGAGGGACTTCAATGCCATAAAGTCCAATTGCCAACGTGGCCATTTTCTCCAGGTGAACTGATCTCTGTTGGCTGGAGATCAGTTGTAAGAGCAGGAGATCTCCAGCTAGTACCTGGAGGTTAGTAGTCAAAGAACACAGTTGTAGGCCAATATTAACACAATCAATCTCTGTATTATAACATCAGTTAGTATTTGTATTATAACATACTATATATAGTAACCCAATTATTATACACTGTCATGTTACACTATTTATATCATAATGCAGCAGGGCACAAGTGTATTATAGGTCAGTGAGTATGTCCAAATAAAGTTTTTATATGTATGGTAAGAAAATCCATTATGGACTACTGTTAGGGTTGCCGGCGGGAGGTTTTGGTCTTTGTCACCGGCGGGAGGTTTTGGGGGCAGAGCCTGAGGAGGGCAGGGTTTGAGGAGGGGAGGTACTTCAATGCCAATAAAGTTTCAATAAAGTTTTTATTTGGACATACTCCCTGACCTATAATACACTTGTGCCCTGCTGCATTATGATATAAATAGTGTAACGTTACAGTGTATAATAATTGGATTACTATATATAGTATGTTATAATACAAATACTAACTGATGTTATAATACAGAGATTGATTGTGTTAATATTGGCCTACAACTGTGTTCTTCGACTACTACTCATAATTACAGTTGAGTTTACTATATTGAATCGTACCTGGAGGTTGGCAACCCTAACTACTGTGTTTGCAGTAATTCGTTCAACTGACAACAACCTGTTGGTGGTCACCGGCCCTACAAAAGCCAGGGCTTTTGGGTGGAATGCTCTGTCTAGTGGCATCAGGGCCCTGCAAGACCTTAAAGAATTCTGCAGGGCCCGCAAGACAGAGCTATTCCACCAGGCCTATGACTGAGGGCAGCCGCAGGTGTTATCCATGCTGGCCTCCCTATTCCTTCCCCCACCCCTGGTTGTGGTAATACGTGCATTTATATCAGAGGGGGCTGTTCGCCTACCCATTGTGATGCAGCGGGTGCTGTATGAACTGTACGCCATCTTGGGTCTTAATAGGGTTGCCAACCTCCAGGTACTAGCTGGAGATCTCCTGCTCTTACAACTGATCTCCAGCCAATAAAGATCAGTTCACCTGGAGAAAATGGCCGCTTTGGCAATTGGACTTTATGGCATTGAAGTCCCTCCCCTCCTCAAACCCTGCCCTCCTCAGGCTCTGCCCCCAAAACCTCCCGCTGGTGACAAAGAGGGACCTGGCAACCCTAACAGTAGTCCATAATGGATTTTCTTACCATACATATAAACTCATGGAAAAAAGCAAAAAAAAACAAAAACAAAAACAAAAAAAATTGCCATGCCTTTTTGACTTGCTCATTTTTCATAACCAGATAATATGTTAGTTGAAACCCACTCTCACCCAGTCTACATTATTTCAGCAATTTGGTCTTCCCTGAAGAAGGGGGAAAAATCCCTTTTCCAACGATTTTGCCGTTATTTACTGTTATTGCTGGAGAAGTCACGCCTGATTTGGAGAATCATTTTCAAAGACGTACCCAGCCGAGAACAGCTTTAACGCCAAATTCCATTTGGCGAGGTTAGCATAAAATCCTGGTTTGGAACTGTATTCCTTTACTGATTAACCCACTTCATGGCTGACTTGGCTCCACAGACTCACGCTGTGCTCGTGAACAGAGCCGAAGTTGCTTGGCTTGGAGGCGCGCCAGGCTTTGTGCCATTAATCTCTGAAATTTCAGAGCCTCTGGGGCACAGCTGAACACAAGTGCAGCGCAGAGCCACTTATATCAAGACCGCCCAGACCCAGACCCATCAATTCAAGGGATATTAAGTTTCCTGATACTTTACAACTTTGGGCTCGGGCTCTGAAATGCATAGGGGCCTGGGGCTGGGTTACTTCCTTCATTCTACCCCTACCCCCCCTTCCTCTGGCTATTTCTCAAGACGGGGTACCTTAAAGCTAATTTGTAACGTAACACAAGGAGCTGCATATTTACCAAGAAAAGGACAAAGGTGGCGTTGTGTATACAAGACCTCTTTCGTGTGTGTGAAGGAACCCGCTGCATTGTGCCTGTTCTCTTTATGTTCTAGTCATTTAAAAAAAAAATGAAAAATGTCCTGCTCGCTTATCAGCAAACGATCTCAGGGTGAGATATACAAAAAGAGCAAACTACTACAAGACAGTACAATCAACTTACCTCTACAGTGGGAGGGGAAAAAAAACCTAAAACCATTGACAGCTAAACACTAGACACGGTCTGGGTGAATTGTGTGTGTGTGTGAAGTGCCGTCAAGTCGCAGGTGAATTAATGCCCTTTCAAAGTGCTAAGAGAACAAAGAAGGTGGCTCCGTAGAGACTTGGGGTATCACCAAAAAGCCTGTTTTGTGGTGGCCACCAGCCTAATATTAGAGAGGGATAGGGTTGCCAATCTCCAGGTACTGGCTGGAGATCTCCTGCTATTACAACTGATCTCCAGCAAATAGAGATCAGTTCGCCTTGAGAAAATAGCCGCTTTGGCAATTGGACACTATGGCATTGAAGTCCTTCCCCTCCCCAAACCCCACCCTCCTCAGACTCCGCCCCAAAAACCTCCCACCACTGGCGAAGAGGGACCTGGCAACTCTAGAGAGGGACCACATGAAGATTGTCAGTGACAGATCTAAATGAGTAGGATGTACATAGGGGCAAAGGGGCTTCTAAGACCAGACTTTAAAGGTAAGAAAGCAGCACTTTGCATTTAGGCCAGAAGCCCCTGAAAACTAGGAATGTATGAACACCCACCGGTTTGGCTCACACCTTGTTTGCCAGTTGCGAACAGAGACCAGATTTTCCAACAATCAGTACAACAGATGCAGTCTGGACCATTTGAAGTTTCAGGACAGTCCTCAGAGGCGGCACCGCATAGAATTCTGCATCTAGGACAAAATGTGTGCATTTGGGTTTGCATGGGCCCACAGCAAACCCTAAGAAGTATATGTGGGTCTTTCCTTACGTTTTTCGCTACAGTAGTGGTACTGCCTATGGAATGGTTGTCCTTGCCCCTCGAGTGTTCCCCTAGGCATCCCAAGTTCTCGGGATCCTAGTGGTATCATAAACCAAGAAACCAGACATTCACAGCATTCTCTAGTGGGAAGCGAGCGGAGCAGAAGAAATGAACGCATTGCGAGGCAGCCGCTTCTTTCGCCACTAATTTTCAGAAGACCTGGGACCCGTGCATAAAAGAAGACGTACGATCACTCATTTTGCTCGCTTTCCAGTGTAATAAGGCATGAATCCTGCGAACCTTGACTCGTTTCAGTACAGAATAAGAGTTGGTTTTTTGGGATTGTTTAATCTGGTTCCAAATTGGTTTTATACGTATGTCCTACATGCTGGACTGTATGTTAGAAAAAGATTTATTGATTCCAACGGGAATATCCTCGGCACTTCCAAGCCCCCACCTTGCCCATTTCAGTTAAATATAAATCCAGTCCAGTGTGCAGCTGACAAGCCTGAGGGGTTCTGTTATTCATTGGAGCATTTTCGGCATGAGTTTCTATACAGCCATGCACTAGGGGGGATATATTTTATAGCTCTTCCTAGAATTGTTAAAATGGTGTCATTGGAGCGCCGTTAAAAACCCAGAAGGTGTTGATGTAATATAGGATGTTAAACTAGCTCTGTTGGAGCTGCTAATTCATATGCAAACATGCCAAGGCTGTACAAAGTCCTTACCACCACCATCGCGTAGCTGAGTGAAAAGAGAATGGCCCTTCTTAACAGCGGTACAGATAGAGTGCTAGAGCCTCACTTGGCTAACTGGATTGAGGAGTTAGACTTAAATCTATTGAGTGGCATTTCATCACCTATGCAAAACTTAATACAGAAAGGAAGTTTATCAAATCGTGGATCTTTTACTTACATTTCACTTTGTATGGACAGTTAAATAAGCTGAGAGTCGTTTTACATGGCAAATGTTCTCTGGAGAAAATATCAGGGCACAGATCTGAGACCAAACAGCATCTCCTCCAAAGTGGGTTGGATCCTACCATCTTTTCTGATGATTAATGAAGGGAAAGGCCCCTTTTGACCATGGAAAGGGCTATACCAGGGATCACAGTGAGGTGGAGGCTGCAGCAAGGAGCGGGGTCGAGGGAGATCAAGTAGAAAAAAACTAGTTGATTCTAACTTAGGCCTTTTATGCATGGGTTGTTTCTATGGTAATCACCCTCTGACTACTTCGAGGCTTTGTTTTCATCCAAAAAATGCAGGGGAAATGCAGGGGAAACAAGAGAAGTGAGCAAAGTGACTTCTAAAGGTCAGAAAAGCCATGCATCATGAAAACAAAGTCCCAAAGTAGTGTGTGTGTGTGTGTGGGGGGGTGCTCGCCACGGAAACAACCTGTGCATAAAAGGCCTTAGAGTGATTAACAGTCAAATCCTAAGCAGAGTTATAGCCTTCTAAGTCCATTGAAGTCAATGGCCTTAAAAGAAGAAGAGTTGGTTTTTATATGCCGACTTTCTCTACCACTTAAGGAAGAATCAAACCGGTTTACAATCACCTTCCCTTCCCCACAACAGACACCCTGTGAGGTACGGGGGGTGGGCTGGGCTGAGAGAGCTCTAAAAGTTCTAAGAGAGCTGTGACTAGCCCAAGGTTCACCCAGCTGGCTTCATGTGTAGGAGTGGGGAAACAAATCCAGTTCACCAGATTAGCCTCCGCCGTTCACGTGGAGGAGTGGGGAATCAAACCCAGTTCTCCAGATCAGAGTCCACCACTCCAAACCACTGCTCTTAACCACTACACCATGCTGGCTCTCAAGGGTGTAACTCTGCTTAGGCTTGTGCCACCGGTGGCCTATATTATACCATTTTGCTCATAAAGTTTGATGTATTCCTCCAATTTAAATGGCTCTTCCACCTTTACTGAGGAAGGCTTCCCAGGCTGGAGGAAGGCTTCCACCTTTACTGAGCAGAGTAGTAGGATGCTAGCCAGTATGTCCCGTTCTTGAAGTCCTGCATCACGGCTATACTTTTCTTTGGCAAAATTTACTACCTTGTTCCAACGCTGGCGCCTCATCCTTCTCAAGAAAATGAACCTTGAATCTGTCAGTCATCACCCGCAGGCAAAGATTCAGTGAATCCAAATTGAAGCGTATAAATCTGTGTCCTATTTTTATCGCAAAAATCAGGGCACGAGTTCAAGGTCTCTGGGCTCCATTCTGGAATAATCGATTTGACTGATAGATTTTACGCGTTTATGCCCCTCTTTATTCCCCTTGTGCTTCAGGTGATGTAGAGACATTAAAAAAAAGAAAACGCACCGAATTGCTACAAGTGACAAACAGAAAATGCACATATAATTCTGTAATAAAACCAGAAGAGCAAAAAACCAGAAGAACAAGATCAATTCCCTGTTTTTCTATAAACCCTGGAACAAAGTGAAATACTTGTGCTGTTTCTTTAAGAACAAAACAATGCACATGCTAATTGCAGTTCCTATGAAGATTTCTGAAAGCACAAGCCATAAACTCAGAACAATCACTGAGGAAGTCCACCCTTTACTAGTTTTCCTTCAACCATGAATTGTCAACAGTAACCAAACAGAGATTACCTGCATTTATGCTTTATTTCATCCAAAGTCCAAGATTGTTGTGCAGATACAATTTGTGTTTATGCTATTGGTATCTAACTATTTTGGATTAACAAGATTGTCTTAACAAAGTTCCACTGTCTGTTAAATTATATTTTAGGAGAGAGGAAAGATTACCGACTATTTTCTCATTTTTAATGGTTTGAACGGAGACTAGGGCTGTTTTACCATGTTAAACCTTAAGATGGCACTGCAAGAACAGATCTCAAGCATAAACCTTTGATAAACTCATTGTTAAGAAATGTTTGCTACACTAATCTGAGCCCAGCAGGCCATGGACATCTATTTAACATGTACTGGATCCAGCTTTTGATATACAAGGGGCTTGCTGAAACCTGAATCAGTATGTAACAGGACATACACACTCTTGGCTGAAGTGTGTGGGAGAAAGCTGAATTTTGAGGGAGGATTTTTGCAGCTACCATAGGTTGAAAAGGGCCTGGACCTCAGGTGGACAATCGGGATCTAGAATCTTCACGTGTTGAGGCTCTGGAATCTGGAGGCTCAGCTGAAGTCCAGCGGCTATGCTCTCAGGTGGCTGCTTTTGTTTTTAGGCATAGAAGGAATAGGCATAGGGTTGCCAACTGCCGGGTAGTAGCAGGAGATCTCCTGCTAATTCAACTGATCTCCAGCCGATAGAGATCAGATCACCTGGAGAAAATGGCTGCTTTGGCAATTGAACTCTATGGCATTGAGGTCCCTCCCCTCCCTAAACCCCGCCCTCTTCAGGCTCCACCCCCAAAATCTCCCGCCGGTTGAGAAGAGGGACCTGGCAACCCTAAATAGGCACCATCAGCTGCTGTGAAGCCTATGGATTATCCAAGCTTGATATAAATGTTTTGAGGAACCTGACTTTGTATGGTCAACAGAGCAGTGCCTCCTTGAGCAGGTTCCTGGGAGAGGCAGCATAGAAATTTTCTAAATAGATAATAAATATCTGCTGCATCCTTGCTGCCAGCCTCTGTCCTAGTAACTGACCTCACACACCCTGCGGAACACTCACTACAGGCCTGAAATAGAGTATGGCTGACCACAGAACCAAGCCTAGCCCTGACCATGACATTAGGGCTTAATCCAGGTCAACCTGAGTTGTGGGGAGGGTATAGCAATGATGTCTGCAGAACTAGGGTTGCCAGCCTCCAGGTGGTGGCTGGAGATCTCCCACTATTGCAACTGATCTCCAGGTGACGGAGATCAGTTCCCCTGGAGCAAATGGCCACTTTGGCAATTGGACTCTATGGCATTGAAGTCCATAAGAACATAAGAAAAGCCATGCTGGATCAGACCACAGTCCATCAGGTCCAGCAGTCTGTTTACACAGAGGCCAACCAGGTGTCTCTAGGAAGCCCACAAGCAAGACGACTGCAGCAGCATTGTCCTGCCTCTGTTCCGCAGCAGCCAATATATTCGGCATGCTCCTCTGATCCTGGAGAGAACAGGTGTGCATCATGACTAGTACCCATTTTAACTAGTAGCCATGAATACCCCTCTCCTCCATGAACATGTCCACTCCCCTCTTCAAGCCTTCCAAGTTGGCAGCCATCACCACATCCTGGGGCAGGGAGATCCACAATTTAACTATGTGTTAAGTCCCTCACTTTTCCAAACCCTGCCCTCCTCAGGCTCCACTCCTAAAATCTCCAGGTATTTCCCAACCCGGAGCTGGCAACCCTATGCAGAACTCTTTACTAGCTTGGGTCCTGTGATGCTTTCATGTGCAGCCACACTAATGCATTGCATCAGATATGTCTTTGCGGAAAACAGTGTTGTTGACATAGGAGGCAAGGTCTTGTAGGGGACCTATAGGGCCAGAGTTCTGAAAGACATAGTCATCCTGAATATGTTCTACTATGATACTGAGTGTTGGACCTGGGTGGTGTGAGGGTAGAGCCAGAAGCAATCCTTAGGAGGTCCTTTGGGAGCTCTTGGCATCTCTGCTTGGAGGGGTTTTTTCTTCTGCCAGGCTTCTGCGATCCAAATGGCTACTCATTTTTTCCATACAAAAGTGGAAAAAAGAGATAGTTTTCTAAGTATTCCATAAAACAATCCTATCACACGCTATGCTGTCACAGAACGTTGAAAGGGTATCCTGCTCTTAGGCAATACATAGTGCAGAAATCAACAGATATGCCAGGGGAATGTAAAATGTCTCTCAAACTGTGTCAGTCTTTCTTAGGGCTGCATCCACAACTACCATTTCAGAGGTGGAAAGCATCATCTGCTCACTGAAGGATGTGCATAAGGGTGGTATGGTAGATATTATGCATTTTGACTTACAAAATGATTTTGAAGACAAAATTCATCAAATCCTCCTGAGTAACCAGTCAGGATCAGAGGAAGGGTCCTTTTATGGCTTAAAAATTGGTTAAATGACAGGAAGAAGAGAGTAGGAATAAATGGAACAAAAACTCCTAATTGGTTCTTGTATGAATTCTGACCGTGAAAGCCTTCGACAATATTTTAAAAACTCCTAACTTTAAATATGTGCCGATGGGGGTCTGAGTGGGCTGAGACTGAAAGAGATCTTGGGGTTGTAGTGGATCGCTCGTAGAAAATGTTGACTCAGAATGAGGCAGTGGTGAAAAGGGCAAGTTCCATGCTGGAGATTAATAGGAAAGGGACTAAAAGCAAAATGGCATAGAGCTATTGTGCAAGTCCCATTTGGAATATTGTGTACAATTCTGGTCGCCATATCTAAAAAAGGAAAGTTCTTTATTTCACAGAACAGTTCCTTATCTATTATCTATTCCAGAAATTCCTATAAAAAAGAAGAGATATGCCGTAACTACAAAAAGCAATGTACTGTTGTTGTTGTTTTGGAGGGGGGGTTGTTTTTTGCATTGGTTTTATGAACCTGTAATTCTCCTTGAGTCTCAACAGGCAAGGCAGTGGATAAATTCAGTAAATAAATAAATTAACAACAAAGATGGTGTTTTCTAATAAAGTACTGGTAATGTTTTAACCATTTGAAATGTGGTATTGGAGGAGAGTGTTATGGATTCCGTGGACTGCCAAAAAAACAAATCAGTGGGTTATAGATCAAATCAAGCCTGAACTGACCCTAGAAGCTAAAATGACTAAAATGAGGCTATCGTATTTTGGTCACGTCATGAGACGACAAGAGTCACTGGAAAAGACAGTCATGCTAGGAAACATTGAGGGCAGCAAGAAAAAGGAAGACCCAACAAGAGATGGATTGACTCAATAAAGGAAGCCACAGCCTTCAATTTGCAAGATCTGAGCAAGGCTGTCAGATAGGACATTTTGGAGGACTTTCATTCATAGGGTCGCCATGAGTCGGAAGCGACTTGACGGCACTTAACACACACACACAATGTTTTAACATATGTATGATGTTGCTTTCTGACAGTCTAACAATGTATTGTAAAGGCTGAATTAGATAGATGTTTAGCATGACTCAGGTAAGTGTTCTGGGCACAAGCAGCCTGCAATGGCACAAATAACCCCCCCCCCCAGCCATTTCTAAGGAGCCCCGTGGCACAGAGTGGTAAGCTGCAGTACTGCCGTCCAAGCTCTGCTCATGACCTGAGTTCGATCCCGACAGAAGTTGGTTTCAGGTAGCCGGCTCAGGGTTGACTCAGCCTTCCATCTTTCCGAGGTGGGTAAAATGAGAACCCAGCTTGCTGGGGGTAAAGGGAAGATGACCAGGGAAGGCAATGGCAAACCACCCCATAAACATAGCCTGCCTAGTAAACGTTGTGATGTGACGTCACCCCATGGGTCAGTAATGTCCCGGTGCTTGCACAGGGGACTACCTGTACCTTTTACCAGCCATTTCTGCTCAGGGAAACTGCATAAAGGTAGGAATCAAATACTCAAGCCCCTGCCACCTGTGCTGAAGTCCCAAGCCAAATCAGCCCCCCGTGTACTTGGGAATTTTCTTTCCCAGACATAATGTTTGGCTGGGATCAGAGTCAAGTGCCAAAAGTTGCACCTAGTCCAGCTCTTACTTTAGATCTGTCCAAATGGCAGCCCTAATCTTAATACTCTCCCATACTGCTAATTCTTGGCCAGTTCTCCAGATTTCCAGAGTCAACATTATGATCTCTGTTTAACCAGCATGATGGTGGAATACTTCATTTTTTCCAGTCTAAAAAAATGCAGTGATGCTTATCCACCTTGTAGAAGATTTTGAAGATTCATACAGTTAAAGGCAGCACACTGATCTCTGGAGCCATAAATGAGTAAGATGCATATTAGATGCATGCATTTTGCAGCAGTGAACTCCAACTTTGGTGCTTAATGAAGGTCATGGCAGTGAAACAGAATTTCCAAATGAGGTCACAGGTTCACTTAATCCACCCTTCAAACACATTTTTAGATAAGTTTGCTTCCCTTACTCTGTATACAGAGGCCAGATGCATTTTCACCTATAAAACTCTTTGCCATAAAAATGAACAACAACAGGAATACCAGCAACCCATTTAAGATAAATATCCTGAGAAAGCACTTCGAACGTTTACAGGGATGCTAACACACAAGTTACACTTCATCGGAAATTATTCTCACAGTTTAAGCAGCCTATAAAATCATTCTAATTATATCAAAGATAAAGCTTGATGACAACCGTCTCAGAAAGCCTTATTGCAAAATATTATCTCAAAATATCAGATTCCATGCTGTTGCCAAGGCTCCTGTTGAGTCTCTATTGAGACTGCTGATTTGATTCTGAGTTCTATAAAAGGCACTGGTGATATTCTTTAAAGCCCTTCACGGCCTAGAATCCACATAGCTTAAAGATCATCTCTCTTCACGTGTCCCCATTTGCCAGATGTGGACCGCTTTCAAACACCCTTTGCAATCCGTTTTAGCTGCCGGATGCTAACGGATTTTTTGTGTGTCATTTCAGACACAACCGTTTTGGCTCCCGGCTGCTAACTAATTTTTAAAAACTTTTTCATACAAATCCGCAGGCTGGTAGGTGTGAGGTAGGTGGGGCTGAGAGAGCTCTGAGAGAGCTGTGACTAGCCCAAGGTCACCCAGGTGGCTTAATGTGTCGGAGTAGGGAAACAAATCCAGTTTACCAGATTAGCCTCCCCTGCTCATGTGGGGGAGTGGGGAATCAAACCCGGTTCTCCAGATCACAGTCCACCTCTCAAAACCACCACTCTTAACCACTACACCACGCTGACTTTCTGTTTGCATTATTCTCTAATTCTGTAATCCTAGTACCATTGAAATGTCTACTTGATGTCTTACGCTATCTGAATTAATTTTTTACAATATTTTGTTATCTGCTTTGAGTCTCAGTGAGACATGAAGTAAATAAATAAATAATCAAACAAAAAAATTACCAATTTCCTAACTCCACATGGGTCAGAGCCTACTGCAGCAACCTCCCCCAACTCTTCACTGCACAATATACCCCTCAACACCCCAGAGCTGAATATCCCACCAACAGCTGGATAGTGTTGTTATGGGGAAGGGAATCTCTTCTTCTGACATTCCCTTGTTTAGATATAAGCACTGAGTTCCATTTATATTTTGACTCTCTTTGCAGAGAAACCAATGCACCCCTTTTGTAACTTGAACACATGAACACATGAAGCTGCCTTACACCGAATCAGACCCTTGGGTCCATCAAAGTCAGTATTGTCTACTCAGACTGGCAGCAGTTCTCCAGGGTCTCAAGCAGAGGTCTTTCACATCACCTACTCGCCTAGTCCCTTTAACTGGAGATGCTGGGGATCGAACCTGGGACCCTCTACATGCCAAGCAGACGCTCTACCACTGAGCCACAGACCCTCAATTGTTTTATGTCACATGTCACAGCACCGGGTGGTGCTGAGGCAGAATAGGAAGGTTTGAGAAGACATCGCCTGCCTCTGAGGACCTACAGAGTGAAATTCTGTAGAACCTCCCTTCCTGCCCCTCCCTTCCTCAAATTTCTTTTGGATCGAAACATAACAGATTCGAAACTGACTTCAAATTCCTAAACAGAGGGATAGAAACCAGTTTCTGGATTTCAGTGAGAAATTGGATAAAGTGGAATTAAGATAATTTTTCTTAACGACACCAGTCACAGTGCTGTACATCACAACAGTGGGGCGAGCCAGAGGGACAGAGCTGTCTGGTGTCACCCTTCTGCACAGACCAAGGGCACTGTTTCAGTGTGCCACCCCCACTGAGGAACATTGTACATGTGATGTGCACTTAAAACTGTGTGTGTAGAGACAATAATAGAGGAGAGTCATGAAAAGGAACTGAAGAAGACCTCGAAGTGGAGCAAAGTAATCTCGAGAATAACCGTCTTCCGGATTCTCCTGGACACTCTCCTGGAAATAATGCAAGGAAAATGAAAAGAAATTGAAACTATATGGACTATTGGGATTGTGAACTTTTGTATACTATTGATAGGGTTGCCAGGTCCTTCTTCACCACCAGTGGGAGGTTTTTTTGGGGGGCAGGGTTTAGGGAGAGGAGGGACTTCAATGCCATAGAGTTCAATTGCCAAAGCTGCCATTTTTCTCCAGGTGATCTGATGGCTGGAGATCAGTTGTATTAGCAGGAGATCTCCTGCTACTACTTGGCAGTTGGCAACCCTAACTATAGAGCTGGTGATCCACATGGTGGTTATGTTATTAATTGTGTTAAGACTCTTTGATTTGATATAATATAGAGATATTAGGTATCTTTGCCGCTCTGTGTTGATTTCAGGTTCACCCCCTAAAAGCAGGCAGCCTGACTCAGGCTATCTCCAGTCCAGCTGGATTGTATTCAATGGGTGGAGGATTTAGATAATCACACCTTCTCTCTTCAGCTGTAGTTCACTTTGTTGGTGGAGAGGAAGAGGCCTTTGAAGGGACTTTGAGGAAGAGGCCTTTGAAGGGACAATGAGGCGGTAAGGGGGTGGTAAGGGAAAGGGACAAGATCTTTGTCTTGAGCTTGAATCAAGCAGGAGAGAGGCAGTGTTGTTGTGATGGCTGCATCTGCTGAAGAGTGGATCACCTGCCCTCCATCTTGAATATACCAGTAAGTTGCCAGTTCCTGGAAAAAAGAGAAGAAGGAATGTCTCTCGTCAGTTCAGAAGACAACTCCCATTGCCCAGTAGCAGAAAAAAAATACCCAAGAGAACAGAATGACTTTTCAGCTAGAAGAAGAGTTAGTTTTTATATGCCGACTTCCTCAACGTTTTAAGGAGAATCAAACCGGCTTACAATCTCCTTCCCTTCCTCTTCCACAGCAGACACCTTGTGAGGTAGGTGGGGCTGAGAGAGCTCTAACAGAGCTGTAACTTGCCCAAGGTCACCCAGCTGGCTTCATGTGTAGGAGTGGGGACACCAACCCGGTTCTCTAGATTAGAGTCTGCCACTCATGTGGAGGAGTGGGGAATCAAACCTGGTTCTCCAGGTTAGAGTATGCCGCTCCTAACCACTACACCATGCTGGCAAACGGCTTGCATTATAGCTCTTGACTGGATTAAAAGAGACTACACTTATGTTGGAGTTGGAAACCTAGTGGGGCCTCTGAGAGGGTACAGAAGGATACTTTAAAATCCAAATATGCTCCGGTTCCCAGCCATGCTATTAACTATACACAGCATCTCCAGAGGATAGAGAACATTTAAACATTTCATCTTTGATGTGAGTCATTCTGTGTCCACAAGCAAATCTACCTCCCAGCTCTCCCCTCGTTATTGGGACAGACTCCTTGATGAATCTAAACACAAGGATACACAACTTGGCTTAAACTTCAAACATGTCTAAACAACCCGATAAAGCAGGGAAGGGGTAGTTTACCATCTCAGCTGAGCTTCTGAGTCTGTCACACAAGGCTGGCGCTCAGGACTGGATGAATCGGGCTGAGTACTGGGAAGCCAGCTCGGCTCTTTGCTTCCGGGCCTGATCCAGTGGACTTGACAAGAACCAAATGGGCCCAACTTGTTTGCTCCTGTCCTTACAACTGTGACAATGACCTACCACGAGAGATGGGAGTGCTTAATGTCTGGTCAATCAGAAAAGGATCTCAGTTGACAAGCATCACTGATGAGTGCTGGTAAAACAGTTATGCTTCTGACGTTCTCCATTTGCTCTGAATTGTTCACTTTGTTCTTTATGCATGTGTAAGTCATTCCCACGCTGCTTTGGTGGCGGGGTGGTGGTGGTGATGGATCGCCTAGGCACCTCACCCCCCTGGAATGTCCTGTGTCCTAGCACTTAGGGCTATGATTAACTTCTGCTCTCTTTGTGTGTTGTGTGTTTGCTGTCAAGTCACAGCTGACTTATGATGACCCCATAGGGAGACTGTACAGCTCAATTGCAAAAATACCACAGCAATTTACATGTGACAATCCAATAAACCGTTCACATTTTGCACAAACCTAGCGTGTAGTTGTGTTAATTTAAGCCAGAGTTGGTTTTTATATGCCAACTTTCTCTACCACTTAAGGCAGAATCAAACTGGCTTCCCTTCCCCTCCCCACAACAGACACCCTGTGAGGTAGGTGAGGCTGAGAGAGCGTGACTTGCCCAAGGTCACCCAGCTGGCTTCGTGTGTAGGAGTGGGGAAACAAATCCAGTTCACCAGATTAGTGTCTGCCACTCATGTGGAGGGGTGGGGAATCAAACCCAGTTCTCCAGATCAGAGTCCACTGCTCCAAACCACTGCTCTTAACCACTACACCACGCTGGCTCTCCCCAAATACTTGAGTCACTCCAAAATGTGTTCCTCACATACAGGTAATCCAGAACAAACCAACATGGAGAGGAGCAGGGCTGCCCTCAAATGGACCAGCAGGTGTAGTGGGATAAACAAGAAAAGGATTGTGGGAGTAGAGGGAAGGAAGCCCTGGCCAGGCGGGCACCCTCTGGGAAGGTCAGCTGATGAAAGGGCAGAAGAATCAGGAATGGGGAACGGAGAAGCTACGAGAAGGGAGTGGATATGAAGACATGAAGGGTTAGATACGGTATGGAAAGCAGAATCTATCGTTCTAGATTGGTCAAATATTCAAACTATTTAGGGTAATGGAGGATATACGCTCCATATATTTACCCTTTTGTTGTTTTTTAAATGATCGCACATAACTAAAGCAAAGGTCGCGGTGAACATTTTTATTCAAGAATGTTCAGCTTTGCCCAATGAAAACGCTGAGAAGATTTCTGCCCATCATTTATTTTTCCTCACTGCTTCTGTTTACTGGAAAATGTTTCGCAGCATTTTTAGAGATTACAAATGTAGTAACACTTTATGTTAACTGTCTCATTTTAATTTATGTTGTGTAACCATTAATAACAAGGGGGATCATCATACATTCCTTTGATAGTTAAGTGGGTGGCATAAAAACCTAAATGGAGAGGCATCTGTGGAATTTCATGCTATTTTCCTTCCTGCTGGCTTGGGAAGATTTTGACAAGGTCAACGTGAATATGCTTCTTAGCAAACACTGGGGGGTGAAAACTGTCTTGTAAGCCACACGTGACTCCAAGCAGCTCAAGAGCATTTCAAGGCAATCCACAAAAGAAAATGATATGGTACTTGCTGAAGCCCCAGATACAAATGCCAGGGGGTGCTTCCCGGGGTTGCCAATCTCCAGGCGGGGGCTGCAGATTGCCTGGAAATACAACTGATTTCCAGACAAGAGAGATCAGTTCCTCAGGAGAAAAGGGCTGCTTTGGAGGCCTGGGCTCCAGAATGTTATCCCCCAACGAGGTCCCTCTCTCTCCCTAATCTCCATCCTGAAGTCTCCAGGAATTTCCCAACCCACAGTTGGCAACCCTAGTGCTTTTCTTCCAGATCCCACATCCCCTTTTCCCAGGCAAGTATAAGAGCAAAAGTTCTCTTATTTGGATCCTCTGATGCACGATGGGGAACCTACTTACTCTAATCCTGCTAGACCCTGGTAGCTTCAACAACATTCAGGGGTGGATTGGCCATTATGGTCCCCAGAACATCTGCTTGAAGCCTCTGACTAGCAGGCAAGGGCAGTCTGATGTCCTACCCTAGAGTCACTTGATGCTGTTATTACAATGGAACACCTGTCAGATGGTTGGGATGGTATGCAGAGACAGAACAACTGAATTAGAAGGAACTCATTTCATCTGCTTATTATCCCAAGCCTTGGGAAACACCTGTGGCCAAGGCTAACAGTGCACAACCAACTTGCAGATTTGCACAAATTATGACCTAGTCCAAGGGTATAAATGCATCCAACATGGCTCCTTCAAGCAAGCAAATGAATTGGTTGGATTATATGTCTACGGGATAGAGATTGATATGGGAAATCTTGTGTACTTTAGTGAACCCTATTTTCTGGTAATCCTACAGTTAACAGAGTATAAGAAAATCCACTGGGAATGTGAAACATGATATTCCCTAATAGAAATATTATTTTGGAGGGGGTAGTCTTTATTGTACATCTAATGTTTTGACTAAAGCAACTTCTGAAAACCAAACATCATTCATCGATAAGGACTTCCTAAGCAACAGTGGTGATGAAACACCATGTACAGGTAAACCTCATTTAAAAAGCAACCATTCTCCACTAGAAAACCCAATTCTGTCTGCCCTGGATTGTAGTGAACGCTCTCCCATGAGAACAGAGAACTAAATAATGCAGGACATCTTTAGAGTGAGAGGAAGCAAATTCACAAGGAAAGTAGTTGAAACAGTGCTGAAGCACAAGGATGAGAGCAGCCAAGAAAAGGCCATGTGCGTATTTATCTGTTTGAAAGATTTACATACCATGGCATCCCATGGAATTTGGTTTTATATTGTATGTATATGCATCATATTTTGTGTGCATGTGTAAAGTGCTGTCAAGTCACAGCTGACTTATGGCAACCCAGTAGGGTTTTCAAGGCAAAAGATGAACAGAGGTGGTTTGCCATTGCCTTCCTCTGCATAGTGACCCTGGTATTCCTTAGTGGTCTCCCATCCAATTACTAACCAGGGCTGACTTTGCTCAGCTTCTGAGATCTGACAAGATCAGGCTAGCCTGGGCCATCCAGGTCAGGGCACATCAGCATGGAGTAGTGGCTAAAGAGTGGTGGACTCTGGAGAACTGGGTTTGATTCCCCACTCCTCCACATGAGCTGCGAACTCTAATCTGGTGAACCGGGTTGGTTTCCCCACTCCTCCACATGAAGCCTGCTGGGTGACCTTTTGCAAGTCACAGCTCTCTTCAAGCTTTCTCAGCCTCACCTATCTCACAAGGTGTCTGCTGTGGGGAGAGAAAGGGAAGGAGTCTATAAACCAGCTTGATTCTCCTTAAAAGGTAGAGAAAATCGGCATATAAAAACCAACTCTTCTTCTTCATCATATTTTACAACATGTATATTTTAATGTTTAAAGATATATCACTTACATTTTGCATATTCTGTCTTTAATATATATGTAGTTCTTTATCGTGCAGTGTAAACAGTGGGGTGCTCTTCAGCATTTCGATGTTCTCACACACTGTGTTCCCTCTTCCTTGTTATCTAATTTCATATCAATAACATACATCATGTGTACATGATACAGAAAGATTCGCATAACCAGTGGAAAACAAGAGCGCTGGGACGGTTAATAGCGAATACATAAACAGAAATGAAATATAACTGGCACTTGCTCATCTTGACTGAAAAGCAGGAGAAAGACAACATCAAGACATGATATATCAAATGCAAGAACAATGCAAGAACATATGGTTTGTCTATGCAGAGATGGACAGAGAAGAGCCAGGTTTAGAGAACGGGAGCTTTCCTTGGCTCCCCGTTGATATATAAATCAGGTTTCAACATCTGCATCACTAGCAGGCCCATAAATGTTCCTCATATTTGGATTGCCATTACTAATATTTATGGTATATGTACAATGTACATGAACATTATGAGTTTTTCCCCCAACGGATTCTCACATAAAGAAAAAGAACTGAGACCAGTCAGTTGTTTCTTGTTTGTACTCTGACAAACGGGAGCCATTTCATTACAAGGTTGCCCGGGGGTTAAAGTTTCTGAGTGAAAGAACAGATGTAAGTTATATTACACATGAACACATGAAGCTGCCATCTACTGCATCAGACCCTGGGTCCATCAAAGTCAGTATTGTCTACTCAGACCGGCAGCGGCTCTCCAGGGTCTCAGGCAGAGGTCTTTCACACATCACCTACTTGCCCAGTCGCTTTAACTGGAGATGCCGGGGATTGAACCTGAGACCTTCTGCATGCCAAGCAGAGGCTCTACCACTGAGCCACAGCCCCTCCCCAACAGGATTACACAACGGGAGGACCCGTGCAGACTTACAGAGGAGGGGAAAACCTCATCCTTCCCTCCTTACAGTCACCTGTGCCTTCCCACCTGCTCAACATTACCATCATCTCCCTTTCTTTCTTCTCCATTTCGCTCACCCTCCTCACTGCTAGCATCACCTATCCCTCCTCCTGTTCTTCTCCTCTCCTCCTTTCCTCCTCCTCCTTCTGCTGCTCACCGTTGCTTCTGTCTCTGCCTCATCCTGGCCACCAGTTCCTTGCTATCATTTTCATGTGGAAGGTTTGAATTTCCACTCTGCTATAGATAGGGTTGCCAACCTAGCTGGAGATCTCCTGCTGTTACAACTGATCTCCAGCCGACAGAGATCAGTTCACCTGGTGAAAACAGCCGCTTTGGCAATTGGACTCTATGGCATTGAAGTCCCTCCCTTCCCCAAACCCTGCCCTCCTCAGGCTCCGCCCCAAAAACCTCCCCCCGGTGGCGAAGAAGGACCTGGCAACCCTAGCTGTAGAAGCTTGCCCCAGTCTCGTTGGATCTCAGAAGCTAAGCTGGGTCACTTGGAAGGGAGACCTCCAAGGAAAAGTCTGCAAAGGAAGGCAATGGCCCACCACCTCTGCTTAACCACTTGCCTTGAAACCCCCACCAGGGGTCACTACAGGTTGGCTGCGACTTGATGGCACTTTACACACACACACACACACACACACACACGCTTGCTGGGTGACTGTGGTGCCCTCTGGGAGCAGGAGAACATCCTACCTGGGGTCTGAATGCCCCAACCCAGTCACTGCTGTCTTGCACAAGTTGTTTTATTGGAAGTTGACTAATCCAAGCACTTGAAGGTGTGGTTGGCTTTTTTAAAAGGTAAGACGAGGCTAGCCTGATCCTGTCAGGTTTCAGAAGCTAAGCAGGGTAGGCCCAAGTTAGTCCTTGGATGGGAGACTACCAAGGAAGGCCATGGTTGAAATGCAGAGACAGGCAATGACAAACCACCTCTGTTCATCTCTAGCCTGGAAAACCCCATGGGTTGGCCATAAGTTGGCTGCCACATGACAGCACGCTCTATCACCATGACAAACCAGTGTGGTGAGTGGTCTGTGTGCTCACTGGCTCCCACCCTGGCTACAACCCTGGTTTGCACAACTCCAAAGCCCGGTTTTTTCTGTCCCCAAGTTTTTTCTTACTTTCTTTCTTTTTCTCTTCCGAATTTGCACTTGGGATGTTGATTCCCAGGAAACCATTTTTCTCCCCCTGACACAGGACAGGGGCCAGGCTGTCATTCTGTTTTTGATCTACAGCACAGTTTACACTTTGTGAATGCATCAGCCAGAGCCTTTTCTCTGACTGTTGGCTAAACACTGACCATCACATGCCCAGATCTGTAGCATCTTGAGAATTGCAACTCCTTCTCATGCGAAAGCAAAAACATTTCAGACATGAAGTTTTCCCCTTCCTTAGCTGAGCAAACAGTATGCTTTTCTTTGCCGGAGGTGCCTCTTTGAGGATAATATTCATAATGGAAAGACACAAAAAGTAGCAGTTGTTTTATTGGAAGTTGTTTTTGGGGAGGGGCTGTGGCTCAGTGGTAGAGCCTCTGCTTGGCATGCAGAAGGTCCCAGGTTCAATCCCCGGCACCTCCAGTTAAAGGGACTAGGCAAGTAGGTGTTGTGAAAGACCTCTGCCTGAGATCCCAGAGAGCTGCTGCCAGTCTGAGTAGACAATATTGACTTTGATGGACCAAGGGTCTGATTCAGTATAAGGCAGCTTCATGCGTAAAGCAGTAGTCATATTCGTCTGGCCTAGCAAAATCAAACAAAAAGACTTAAAGACTAACATTTGGGAGGGGCTGTGGCTCAGTGGTAGAGCAACTTCTTGGCATGCAGAAGGTCGCAAGTTCAGTCCCTGGCATTTCCAATTAAAAGGACTAGGCAAGTAGGTGTTGTGAAAGACCTCTGCCTGAGTCCCTGGAGAAAGCCACTGCCGGTCTGAGTAGACAATTCTGACTTTGATGGACCAAGGGTATAAGGCAGCTTCATGTGTTCATGTGTTCAAGAGAAGGAGAGACTTTCCACTAGTCTACTGGACCCAGCTACCAACTGGGCTCCTCTTCTTTTGGGCTCTTCTTCTCTTGGGCCAGGCCCTCTGCAAAAGGAGAGAGGGAGGGTGCACAGTTCTGTTAGCCTGCATGGCAAAAACCGTTCCTCTTTCTTTTCAGAGTCTGTCAGCAGCCGTGCACTCTAAAAGTCAGAGGTCCCCAACTCTATTGAGGATGTGGCACTTTTGGAATTTAGAGAAAACTGAGGAGACATTGTCACAAACTAGCTGCCACAGGGGCTGGGCCTAACCACAAAGTGTCGGAAGTAGGGTTACCAACCTCCAGGTACTAGCTGGAGATCTCCCACTATTACAATTGATCTCCAGCCGATAGAGATCAGTTCACCTGGAGAAAAGGGCCGCGTTGGCAATTGGACTCTGTGGCATTGAAGTCCCTCTCCTTCCCAAACCTCGCCCTCCTCAGGCTCTGCCCCCAAAACCTCCTGCCGGTGGTGAAGAGGGACCTGGCACCCCTAGCCGGAAGGTCCCCAGCCAAGTCTCCTCGTACGATGGAGACAGGTGCTTCTGAATTGGGTACTCCTCGCTGACACAAAGGAGATCCCTCCTTGGCTCTATTGAAGCCCCAGAAAAGTGAAGGTACTCCATACCAACAACAAGTATTCAAAGGGGAAAAAAAGAATTTTGCACATTTTATCTGTATAAAATTTATGAAAAGTGAAATACAAAAATAAATATATTTGTGTCACAATATGACAGAGAATTCCTCAGTACACCAATACCTAATGTGTGAAAATACTTTATACACTTTTTTTTTGTTTTTTTTGCAAAAATTCTTTTTTCTTTGAATTTTTGAGTTGACCTCTGGTTTTTCTGAAATTCTGGGGTCTTCCCTTACCTGTTTTCTGTTTCTTTTGAAGCACCTCCTGAGTGGAGGAAAGCCAATACAGGTCCTTTGCTTTGGGGAAGAATTGGTTTGGGGAAAAAGCGAGTAGGCACCACATTGTGGATCACCAATGTAGGTATTCCTAAATCTACCAATTCCACCTCAGTTTTCAAAGGAATATTAATCAAATGATTACCTGACTTTCAAGACATTCAAAATGTTCCACTCTAAACCTAGGAACCAGAGGCTAGGCAAAAAATTTTTTTTTATATGCATAGCATTGGATCATATACATAGCACTGGGTAGAAATTTCTCTGCTTAAATCATCATGGCACCTTCCTCAAGCGCAAGGAGTGGTAGGACCCAAAACGTTACATATAACCGGTATTTACAAGCACAAATGTGTTTGAAATTATACATGCAACTGGAAAAGAATGGAATCTTTCAGCTTGTGCCTGTTTGCAGACAAACACTACAACCAGCGTGGTGTAGTGGTTAAGAGCTAGGGTTGCCAGGTCCCTCTTCACTACCAGTGGGAGGTTTTGGGGGCGGAGCCTGAGGAGGGCAGGGTTTGGGGAGGGGAGGGACTTCAATGCCATAGAGCCCAATCGCCAAAGCGGCCGTTTCTCCAGGTGAACTGATCTCTATCGTCTGGAGATCAGTTGTCATAGCAGGAGATCTCCAGCTAGTAGCTGGAGGTTGGCAACCCTATTAAGAGCGGTGGTTTGGAGAGGTGGACTCTGGAGAAGCGGGTTTGATTCCCCACACCTCCACATGAGCGGCGGAGGCTAATCTGGTGAACTGGATTTGTTTCCCCACTCCTACACATGAAGCCAGCTGGGTGACCTTGGGCAAGTCACTATCTCTCAGCCCCACCTCCTTCACAGGGTGTCTGTTGTGGGGAGGGGAAGGGAAGGTGATTGTAAACCAGTTTGAATCGCCCTTAAGTGGTAGAGAAAGTTGGCATATAAAAACCAACTCTTCTTCTTCTTCTTCAACATATAGGCCCCATCATTATTTTATTTATTTCTTATTTGATTTGATTTTTACCCTGCCCTTTCCTGACAAAAGTCACGCTCAGGGCAGCTAGCAACCAACAAAATGATGCAGAATTAAAATAGAATTAAAATAGAATACACTCTTAGAGTGTATAACTTAAAACATTTAAAACCATCACTAAGATCAAATTCCAGGTCGAACGTCTCCAAATGATATGGGTGTATTTTGTACTCGGAAATAGGTTCAAAAGCGCAACACATGAATTGGCCCTGAGTTTGGATCCAGCATGTTTGTGAGTCCAGTTCCATGACTGCAGGAAAGAGGCACTTTAAGAGATGAGGCACCTCAGACATGAGAACGTTGTGTAATCCCCTTTTTGTTTATGTTCTCCAGCTGTTGCTTGATAGGGTGTCAGTAAAAGAGAAAGAGAGATTTCAGTTCTGGACACACTGGGGTTTGTGTGCAGAGGGTGTACGCGTTTGCCCAGTCTAAGAGGCAGCTGACTTGGTTTTAAGACTACATGGTGTGAAGACCAGACCACGTTCTGGAAATACGTAAAGACTAAACTAAAGAACATTCCTTTCAAAAACATAATTTTATATTTATGGGGAAGAGGAGTCCAAGTGATTTCGGCAGAGGAGGAAAGATTCTTAGCAAGAATTATGGACCCACTCTTTGATAGACTCAAGATTAAATTGCAAGCAATACGAACACACGCCAACGTGTCTTTCTAGATCATACGTTTTGCTTACTTTCCATCTCTTGATAACAGCTATAGCAATGTTTATCAGAGCAGATCAGCCACCCCGTTTTATTTTTTGAAAAGCAATAAGATTTGTCCCCTTGTCATGCATATCAAATCCACAGGCTCATTTAATTGATTTTAATAACACCAGCTCAGGGTCAAAGAAGGCAATATGGACATCTGTTAATGGATCTCTTAATGTGTTTTTTTAATGTTAAAAAGCAGCAGGGGGATTTACATTAGGGCCACAATGCAGGAATAAGGGAGTTAACTCCCTTTCCACAAGAGAAATTGCTCTGTTCTCCCAACTGCTGTTAGCCATATGTTACAGTAGGGTGTGTCTTTATCCACGCCAGGGCTAACAGCCAGTTGAGGGACTTCTCTCCAGCAAACAGGAAGAGAGGGGAAAGGTAAAATTCATCCTCCTGCCCCAGTGCAATAGCCCTGATTCCAGTTTCTCCCAGCCACCGCTTAACATTAAAAAATATGTTCAGAATCCCAAGTGCAGATCTCTCACATTATGTGCAGTATGTAGGGTTGCCAACCTCCATATACTAGCTGGAGATCTCCTGCTATTATAGCCGATCTCCAGCCAATAGAGATCAATTCACCTGGAGAAAATAGTCGCTTTGGCCATTGGACTCTATGGCATTGATGTCCTTCCCCTCCCCAAACCCCGCCCTCCTCAGGCTCTGCCCCAAAAACATCCCGCCAGTGGCAAAGAGGGACCTGGCAACCCTAGCAGTATGGTCCTCACTGTGTACAACCAAGGAGTTGGAGAGAAACACAGGCTGTCTTGAGGAGTGATCACATGTGATCTGAATATGCAACACACAACCCTCCCCTCCCCAAATAGTGTTTCCTTCAAACCTCTGCACAGAAATGTGGGATTATTTAACCAAGTATAAATAGCACAACAAATCCTTTGGTCTCCACGGTTTGCTTTGGAAGCTTTCCTCACAGAGTTTTGAGGTACTCTGTTCCCCAGCAGGCCTCATGTGAAGGAATGGAGAATCGAGCCCAGTTCTCCAGATTAGAGTGCATTGTTCTTAACCACTACATCATGCTGGCTCTCAAGGGCACAGCTAGTGTACACACAGGCAACTCCAGATAAATGTTACCAGAGTAGGCTTTTCATATCCAAAGTTTTTGCCAAAACTTGCTGCTTTCGAATATGACCAAAAAGTCTTCTTCTGATAAAAAGGTAAAGGTCCCCTGTGCAAGCACCAGGTCGTTCCTGACCCATGGGGTGACATCACATCCCAAAGTTTCCTAGGCAGACTTTTGTTTACGGGGTGGTTTGCCAGTGCCTTCCCCAGTCATCTTCCCTTTACCCCCAGCAAGCTGGGTACTCCTTTTACTGACCTCGGAAGGATGGATGGCTGAGTCAACCTTGAGCCAGCTACCTGAAACCGACTTCTGTTGGAATCGAACTCAAGTCATGAGCAGAGCTTGGACTGCAGTACTGCAGTTTACCACTCTGTACCACGGGAAACCCAAAATAAGAAGTGTGATTTTCTAGGAATGTTTGAGAGGCAAGAAATAGTCTGAACACACACAGGAATGTTCTTCATCAAAACAAAACAATCCAAGTTGCAATAAATGTGGATAAATGGCTGCAAGAATAAAGCTTTCAGAGGGTAGGGAACACTGAAAGAAGGGATGCTGATAATGCCTTCCATTCACGATAAATTCATGATAGACTACATTAGTCACCAGATGTCGCTGTTGCTCACAGTCATTCTGACTTTGTTTTCTTAGCATGCAATATTTGCAACAGTTACTATTAAATCCTTCAGAGATGAATTGAACAGCCGTTACTCTCAAGAAACATTATGAATATTATAATGCAGGGGTGTCAAACTCAATTGTTACAAGGGACAGATAAGATGTAAATGTCACTTGGTCGGACCAGGCCATGCCTCGCCAGCCCAGATCGAGAGTAGAGGGGGTGGATGCCTCGGCTGCCACGCGGGCCGGATAAGAGGTCTCAAGGGGCCGCATCTGGCCTGCGGGCCTTATGTTTGACACCCCTGTTATAATGCTTAGTTACTTACTACATAGCAGTGAAAAAACCTTGATTCCCTGCTTTGAAAAACAGTGCACCACCCAGAGACATTCAAAAATCGTAAACCAGGTTCTACAAATTGTAATGTTGCAAACAATTAATTTAGCTACCTTTTCCCTTACGTTGTTTCAAAGTTTAGGGGACACACTCAGCAAACAACATTTTCCTGGCTGAAAGGGGGGGCAATGATGTCACCCAGCATGATGCGGAAACCATTCTATGGAAACTATAGAGTTTGGGGGCAAGTACTAGAGCGTCCCCCAGGTGAGATGCCAGCGCTTCTACATCATGCCGGAAGTGACATCATTGTGCATGCACACCAATCGCCACTCCCTGTACTCGCCCTCCCAGATCTCCTGCTGGTTGCCAGGAGGGACCTGGCAACCCTATATATGGATCTTCCCCATTCCACAATATCACAACAGCAGTCTTGTGAATAGGGCTGTCAAAAAAAAAAAATTCGGTACAGTTCGGATTCAGCCGAATTTGGCCCTTGTGGGTTCGGTACGTGCCGAAGTCCGAACTCCCCCACTTTGGATCCGTTCAATTCGGTGGGAATTCAAAGTTCGGAAAAAAATCCAGCCGAATAAAGCCATTAAAAACACAATCGCGCCTTTCCGCGGCTCTGGGGGGGGCATTTTTGGGGTTAGAGGTCCCAAACTTTTGGCAGAGCTTCAAAGGACGTTTATTGAAAGACTCCCCAAGTTTTGTAAAGATTGGGTCGGGGGGGGGCTGAGATATGGGCCCTGAAAGGGGTCCCCCACCCTTAATGTGCATCTCTCAGCAGAGCTTGCCGCCCACGCACAAAGCTCGCAGCCCCGACAACAGCTGAGAAATTAGCAAAACAACTGCAAACACAACCTTGTTAAACAACACCTTTGCAACACACAGAACCGACGAAAGCCCCCTTTGGCTTCCCCCCCACCCACAGAAACTCCTCCCTCCCCACACACACACAGACTCTGCTTTCCCCCCCACACACACACATACACAGGAGAAAAATTATAGATTAAAGCCCCCAAAGGGGTCTTACTGTGGCTGTCTTCTGTTCCATCAAGAGGGGCTGAAGAGAGGACTTGTAATCCAAGATGATTCCAATTAGGCACGGAACGTTTTGCTCTGGAGAAGATGCACAGGATCTGATCCATTCATCCCAATAGGGAAAAGGGGAAAGGGGAAAGCCCATATCTCGGGACCCCCTGACCCAATGTTCACAAAACTTGGGGGTATCTTAAGAACACTGGTCTGAAACTCCGCTCAAAGTTTGGGATCTGCACCCCCAAAAATGCACCCCCTGCAGCCATGGAAAGAGAAAAGGGGGGAGGCGATATTTCTGCCCCCACTGAACCCATCTTTACAAAACTTGGGTAGTATCTTAAGAATAATTCACTGAAGCTATGCTAAAAGTTTGGGGGCTATATCCCCAAAAAAGCGCCCCCTGCAGCCACATAAATGGAAAAAGGGGGAGGGAAAAGAGGGAGAGCCCATATCTCGAGACCCCCTGACCCAATGTTTACAAAACTTGGGGGGTATCTTAAGAACACTGGTCTGAAACTCCGCTCAAAGTTTGGGATCTGTACCCCCAAAAATGTGCCCCCTGCAGCCATGGAAAGAAAAAGGGGGGAGCCCATATCTCGGGACCCCCTGACCCAATGTTCACAAAACTTGGGGGGTATCTTAAGAACACTGGTCTGAAACTCTGCTCAAAGTTTGGGATCTGCACCCCCAAAAATGCGCCCCCTGCAGCCATGGAAAGAGAAAAAGGGGGGAGGCGATATTTCTGCCCCCACTGAACCCATCTTTACAAAACTTGGGTAGTATCTTAAGAATAATTGACTGAAGCTATGCTAAAAGTTTGGGGGCTATATCCCCAAAAAAGCGCCCCCTGCAGCCACATAAATGGAAAAAGGGGGAGGGGAAAGGGGGAGAGCCCATATCTCGAGACCCCCTGACCTAATGTTTACAAAACTTGGGGGGTATCTTGAGAACACTGGTCTGAAACTCCACTCAAAGTTTGGGATCTGTACCCCCAAAAATGCACCCCCTGCAGCCATGGAAAGAAAAAGGGGGGGAGCCCATATCTCGGGACCCCCTGACCCAATGTTTACAAAACTTGGGGGGTACCTTAAGAAGCTTCATCTGAAGCTCCAGTGAAAGTTTTGTGTCTGTACCCCAAAAAATACGCCCCCTGCAGCCACAGAAAGGAGCAAATGTGCACAAGCACCCCCCCCACACACACACGAGGATTTCGCTCTCTCTCTCTCTCTCCCTGGCCGGGCCACACATCAGCTGATTCCTCCAGTACTCAATCCTGACTGATTGGCCAGAAGAAGACCCAGCTTGCCCACCGATTGGCCGGGGGAGGAGAATGCTGCTTACTGACGGTTATGCTGCTTACTGGCGGCCGAATTTGCCGAATTTATTCGCGAACTCCCGAACTCGCTGAATTTGGCCCCCCCGGTTGCCCGTCAGTTTTGAGTTCGGTTCCTCCCGAACTAAAAACCACCAAATCAGGGGAAATTCGGCTGATTTTCAGTTCGGGCCGAACCGAATTGACAGCCCTACTTGGCTCAGGGTCACCCAATGAGCTTTATTACTGGATGGGGACTTGAACCCAGCTCTCCCTGGTCCTAGTGTTTACACTCTTACCTCTATATTATTATTATTAATATTTATTGGTCTTATATTCCGTTCTTATGTCCTGGCCAAAGCCGGGCTCAGAGCAGCTAACCGTCATAAAACATTACATATATATATACATCTAAAACATAATACATACAAGACATAAATAAAAATGCTAGGTCAGTATATCCTAAAATCATTATTAATAAATCGACTGGCTCACTAAATCGTCATGGGGGCCCATGGCAAGCCCAGGGAAAGCAGTCAGAGTCCTCAGATAAAACACCATCAGATGGAAAATTATAAAGGTAGAAATTATACCATATTGGCTGTCCTTATAGCTATGAAACCTCATTGACAGGTGATTATTTCAAGGTTATTGTCTTGGTGGTGGGTGGGTGTGTTTTCATCAGAGTGGTCTGGAGTCAGGATCAAAGTACCATGGTTATTTTCAGAGTATATTTAATAATAACAATAAATGTTTTGTAATCTATATATTAATGCCATAATCTAGCCTTTGTACAGTTCTTACTTATCTGTCCTCAATCTGCATGAATATGGAATATTATCTAACAATATGGGCAGTTTCAGAATTTAGCACAATATAAATTCCATTTAAATCTGTGGGTTTTTTTTTATTCCAAACTGATAGGGGCTAGTTTAATTTTAGAGATGAATGAAATAATGTGAAAGGAATTCAAGCTTCCCTCCCGTCAGCAGAATGAATGACATTCGTTTAAAAGGAATGTGATTCATCCTCTTGTTTGAAATGGTGTCGCAGAAGTTTTTTTGGGGGGAGAAATCAATTTCCTGGGAAATATTTTCAAAAAGGTCAAACTCAGTCTTGGCATTTAAAATATATATTTAAACAAATATATATGCAGAATATCTGTATAGTGAAGGGAATGTAGAATATGTAGAAGTTGTAACTGTTCCAATTTTGACTTTTGTGGTATACCAGGAGACACTGGTCCCAATGCAAGAATAGAAGTACCTGCCAGTCTTTCTACTAAAACTACAAGTAAGCTAGGATTCCATGGGAGCATGCAGAGGATGTGGTATTAGGTATAGAATTCAGCTTCCTGGAAATGTTAGCTTTAACAAATATAATGTTTCTAGACCTTATAACTGCAGTGAAAAACCTGAAGATGTGTGGGCAATGCCTGCTGCCATGACATACCTGAACAAGATTTCCTGTTGTCAAGGATGGGGCTTCGATGACCTGCATCTTCTTTGCCCAACTTCAGATCTACCAAAACCAAAATTACACATCGTGTCAACAGTGCACGGCGGTGCCCTTACACTATGTAGTTTATAGCATGTACTACCTGTCACGGTCTATTCCTTGGTCATGGTCCATCATCAACCAATGGTCATGGTCTATTCCTTGGTCATGGTCATGGTCCATCATCAACCAAAAGGGAGACTGCAACCAAAAAACCAGAAGGAGACTGCGACTGGGAAGGACAGCCACAAAGGAGCTAGAAATAATTCTTAAGTGTAAGGACGGGTCACTGGCAACCATGATCAAGTTAATTCATGCCACAGTATTCCCTATTACTATGTATGGGTGTGAAAGCTGGACAATGAAGAAAGCTGAGAGGAAGAAGGTAGATTCCTTTGAAATGTGGTAGTTGGAAGAGAGTGTTATGGATACAGTGGACCGTCAAAAAACAAAAACAAATAAGTGGGTTTTAGATCAAATCAAGCCTGAACTGTCCCTAGAAGCTAAAATGACTAAATTGAGGCTATTATACTTTGGTCACATTATGAGAAGAAAAGAGTCACTGGAAAAGACAATCATGCTAGGAAACGTTGAAGGCAGCAGGAAAAGAGGATGACCCAACAATAACTTACTATCACGGTATTCCATCCCTGACGACCTTCTAAGTTCTTCAGTAGATAACTCGTAATTTAGAGACTGGGTATACAAGTGCGACACTCTGGTAGCTAGAACATTAATTCTGAAATAACACTTGGCTAGGGTTGCCAACCTCCAGGTTCTACCTGGAGATCTCCTGCTATTACAAATGATGGCCAACCGATAGAGGTCAGTTCACCTGGAGAAAATGGCCACTTTGGCCATTGGACTCTATGGCATTGAAGTCCCTCCTCTCCCCAAACACCGCCCTCTTTAGGCTCTACCCCTAAAACCTCCTGCTGGTGGCAAAGAGCGACCTAGCAACCCTACAGTCAGCACCATGGTTTAAATCATTTAAAAACGACCACTTTAGATCCTGATATTTAGTTAAGATTTCTATCTATAACCTCAGAGCAGCTTTTACATCTTTACACTTTGTAGCAATGCCAACGGCCGTTTTGGCCCACCTAAGGACCAACACATATGTATCTGTGACATGAGAGTGCAGGAGGATTTACCCCGTTACATAATTGATTGCCCACTTTACGTACAGCCAAGGACTAAGTTTCTCGCTGGATTATTATCTGGTGTAAATTTCCATTCTGAGAAGGAGAAAATTATATTCCTGCTTTCAGACTCCGATGAGAATATATTCCATAGAACATCACTGTATGCCCTGGCAGCAAGGAAATTAAGGGCCAAAGATGATACTTCAAGATGATGAACTTATTGTTTTATTCATATTTATCATCATAAGGTTGTTTATATTATTGTAAACTGTTTTTTATAGATTTTATTCTTTTACTATGTATAATTGCATTATAATGTGTTATATTTGTTGACGATGTTTTGTAAATGCCTATGGCCATATACAAATAAATTTACTTATTTACTTACTTACTTACTTACTTACTAACTAACTACTACTACTACTACAGAGTTACTTGCAAGGCTGTGGAAAGTCTGTCAAGTTCGAAGGGGGGAATTAAAAAAAACAGTATTTACTGGGAGAGGGTTCTATGCTGAGGACCACGCCGACTTCATAGGATCGACAGAGGAACTGTTAGATCAGCATCTCTACAAAATATTGGCTTTCTCTGTAGAAAACCAGAGAAACAGGTGTTTGCTGAGGCACAGTTCTTGCCTTGAAACTCACAGATGAATTGTTGGGACGTGACTCACACTGTGTCTTCTTGTTTCTTTGTCAGGCATTAGTACTTTTCTGCTCTCGCACTTTATTGTGGCCCTGGAGATCTGGCTTTTAAAGGTTATGATAATTGGTACCAGTAGTCTGCACTTAATGATGGGCACGTATTCTCAAGGGGATAAGATTTACCCAGGATTACAGAGCCGAGCAGTAATTTTCTTATGCAAGATGCCGTGGCCACTATGTTGCAAGCATCACGTTAAGTCCTCCAAGAGCTCAAAAACCAAACCGAACAAAACAAAACAACGCACAAAGCACAAACCCGAGCATCAATGGCATTTTCAGTTATCATTATCCCTTTTTGGAAGCAAATTGGGAATAAAACAACAACAACACACCTTTCTTATTGCAATTTTATACTGAACAAAAGTTGTAACCCTATGTTAACTTTCCGGTTTCCTATCTTACATTGCACCCATACACTGCACTATTATTGCACTGCAGGGAACATTCGCAACTCTATTGTCTTGTGTACACAGGAAAAAAATCCAGTTGCGACTGATTGCCATTGTGTAGCAATAGCACAATGTACAGTGATATGTGAGCGTTGACTCCAAAAAGCATATACCCTGAAAATCTTGTTGGTCTCTTAGGTGCTACTGGAGTAAAATCTTGGTCTTCTACTGCAGACGAACATGGCAACTTTTATATCTATCTATCTATCTATCTATCTATCTATCTATCTATCTATCTATCTATCTATCTATCTATCTGCATTTGGTGGGGTGGCACACAGAGTATTCAGTAGTCATGTGGTTCTTTGGGTGGATGGTAATTGAGAATATTCAGTTTGCAAGGCCTGAACATGGCTATTAGTGATAGGATGTTTTGGAGGTCATTAATTCATAGGGTTGCCATAAGTCAGAAGGGACTTGCCAGCACATAACACACACACACACACACACACACACACACTTGAAAATGTGGTTCTCTGCAAGCCATGCGTGAAGTGGCTACCGCTGTCCTAGGAAATGCCAATCCCCATTTGCCTTTCAACTTGAGTAAGGTGCCGGTAAGAGCCCCGTGGCACAGAGTGGTAAGCTGCAGTACTGCAGTCCAAGCTCTGCTCACAACCTGAGTTTGATCCCAACAGAAGTTGGTTTCAGGTAGTCGGCTCAAGACTGACTCAGCCTTCCATCCTTCTGAGGCCGGTAAAAGGAGTACCCAGCTTGCTGGGGGTAAAGGGAAGATGATTGGGGAAGGCACTGGCAAACCATCCCGTAAAACAAAGTCTGCCTAGTAAATGCCGGGTTGTGACATCACCCCATGGGTCAGGAATGACCCAGTGATTGCACAGGGGACCTTTACCTTTAAGATGTCGGCAGTGAGGTGGGAAAGATGATAGGGATGCCAGCCTCCAGGTGGGACCTGGGGATCCTCTGGAATTTTGCTCATCTCCAGACTACAGAGATCAGTTCCCCTAGAGAAAATTGATTCTTTGGAAGGTGGACTCCGTGGCATTGTACCTCAGTGAGGTCCCTGTCCTCTCCAGGCTCCATCCCCAAATCTCCAGGAGTTTCCCAACCTGGATCTGTCAACCCTACCCCCCACACACATTCCCTGCTAGTGGCCGGGGGGGACCTGGCAACCCTAGAAGATGAGGTTCCCCATAGACTGCTTGACGGAGCTGGATTTGTGCACAAACTCAGTAAGCTACACATTCGGAGGGGCCTCTAAATACAACCCCCAGCCCACATTACTAAATTACAATTCTTTAGTAATGTTGTGGGGCCTTTAAAACTTAACATAGGACCTCAGTATGCCTTATTCCAGCTTGGCAGCCTGCTCCAAAAGGAAAGACCTGCAGGCTACCACGCACAGATTTCTCGCTAGACTGGGAACTGTATGTGCAGATCTGGAGCAGATTTGTGATGTGCCTCTTCCAGAAGCATTTTTTCAACATGATTCTCATCCATATATGGCACTGTGTGGATACAGATGCCATGTCAGCCATCCAGTAAGGGGCATTGCTCGGTGACAGAGCACATAATTTACACAGGGATGTTCAAATGTGCGCACTCAGGTAGAGGGGAAACATTGGCCCAGAATGGCCATTGAACTGATTTGATTTGGTCAGTTTCTTCTATCCTAATATGCATCACCATCCTCTATGCCAGATCACTAGTTGCTTGCAAAACCTAGCATACTTGATTACCTCTGAATCAGGAACAAAAAGGAGGGTGCCAGACACCACAAAGATGCACTTGAAGATCCTTTGCCATCTATTCCTCAATGTTGACTTATATGTCACTTGAGCATTTCAATGCCATAAGCATTATTTGCAACTGAGTTGACACCAATATTCTAAGTGGACTGTTCACCTGTTATGTAATTACCCCTGAAGTAGAGACATTGGGAGCCAGTGTGGTGTAGCGGTTAAGAGTGGTGGACTCCAATCTGGAGAATCGGGTTTGATTCCCTGCTCTTCCAAATGAGCAGCGGACTCTAATCTGGTGGACCGGGTTGGTTTCCCCACTCCTACACATGAAGCCAGCTGGGTGACCTTGGGCTAGACACAGTTCTTTCTGAACTCTCTCAGCCCCACCTACCTCATAAGGTGGGGAGAGGAAGGGAAGGAGATTGTAAGCCAGTTTGATTCTCCTTAAAAGGCTGAGAAAGTTGGCATATCTAAATTAACCTTCTTCTTCTTCAAAGATCATTGGCCTTTAAGTCTCCAGTGCCCCTTTAAGCCAATATTAGTCTTCATTCCTGTGCTGGTGCTTTCTCTTTTGTCCTTCTGTGCCTGGATCAGGGCCACATATTTCACAAACTGTCAGTGAAGAGCGCTGGCATAAAGCAGTGCCAGGCACAGATGCAAGATTATTAAATCTCAAAGCACCCAAGGACTACTAATGGCTTAAAGGCTATTTAAAACCATTCAGTAAAAGGGTCTGTTGTTAGAGAACAATTGGAAATTTTAAAAAAGACAGAGAGAGATTCAAGCTCTTTAGAGTTGCCAATCCGCCCCTTGAGTAGCTTTCATCAGGAATCATGAACAACATTCTGATTATCCAGACTTTTGTGCTCAAATGGCATATTTTATTAACAAGGGGCCCTCTTTTGACCTTGACAGTTTGCATTTGTCCTTCAAGGACTCTGAGACTTGACAAATCAGCCTAGTGGCTTTTGGAGGAGCTGGTAATGAGAGATTAAGAGTCCATCAATCCATTTGATTGGAACTCCCGATCTACCAGGGTAAAATCTTCCTGGCTTTACACAGAGGGCTCTGCAAGACCCCACCCCCCCTGCCCGGTTCCTAGCGGAAACAAGCACATTTCCTATGAACACAGATAATTCTACCATTTTCTGTTCTGTATATAACAAGCTTCAGCTGCATGAGTTTTCTTTCAGAGTGGTGTAGTGGTTAAGAGCAGTGGTTTGGAGCAGTGGACTCTGATCTGGAGAACCGGATTTGATTCCCCACTCCTCCACATGAGCAGCGGAGGCTAATCTGGTGAACTGGATTTGTTTCCCCACTCCTACACATGAAGCCAGCTGGGTGACCTTGGGCTAGTCACTCTTTCGCAGCCCCACCTACCCGACAGGGTGTCTGATGTGGGAAGGGGAAGGGAAGGTGATTGTAAGCCGGTTTGAGTCTCCCTTAAGTGGTAGAGAAAGTCAGCATATAAAAACCAACTCTTCTTCTGAGTTCTCTTTCAGCGTCCCTTGCAATTTTATGTCACCTATTATTATTAATAATTATAATTGTACTATTTCTCCACCAATGTCAATAAGCAGAGGATATGTTTCCTAATCAAGTCCATTAATTATTTCTACTACAGGCAAAAAACAACAACAACCCACTATTGGTAAGGTATCAAGTTAAAAGAACTACAGGTTTTTGCACTGCAACAGTCTTGATTTGGCTTAGCCACTGTTATAGTTATTGCCATTAGCTATTGTTGTTAGATTAGGGCTGCAGTCCTGTTATGGGGGGGGAGGAAGGAAAAAAATTCAATTGGACTAGCTTCCAGTTTAGGATCAGGCTGCAAATAGTTACTGGAACAGCTAAAAAGGGTCAGCTAATGGAAACATGATGGCGGCTGAAGGAAGCCTTCATCTATAGAGGCAACAAACCTCTGAATACCAGTGCTGGCAGACAGCCACAACGGAGGACTTTGGACTTAACCCAGTTTGTTCTGCTGGCTGGGTGAAGTAATATGCTGGACAAGATGGACAGCAGGTCTGATCCTGCAGGCTCTTCTTATGTTCTAGATGGGTTCACAAAAGCTACCCAAAAAACTTAGGCACCCTACAGAATGTTAATAAGACAAGTTATTTGAACACTTTTTAACTCAAGGGGTTATGAAACAACATCTGTAGTTTTCTATTAAGGTAACAGCAGCGAATTTTAATTACCTCTTCTCTCAGAAATCTTATCTGGGATTTCAGGAGAATCAAATCCAAAACCTAGCTTAGTATTGACTTAGAAGCGAAGGTCACTTGAAAATTATTTTCCTCTTCCAAAATCTTTTAATTGCAGCTATGAAAATCAGGCTCGTGTCTTAATCAGATTATTGGCATAGTAACTTTTCCTTCAGACAATGGGATAAAGGATCAAATGGTTCCTATTCCATATAACCTAGTATTTTCTGTATGCCAAGTTGGTACTTAACCAGCTTCAATGGTCACTTCTCCAAGACCCTTTGTATGACAGCTTTAAGAATTATCCTATTGGATAAAACCCAAATCAATTCACTGATGCTTCCAGAAGGAAGTCAGCCACAAGCAGAGTATAAGGGTAATGGCATACTCTGGTGCTTCTCCTGTCAGGTGTAGGTTATCATGGAAAGGTTCACACTGCACAATAGACACTAAAAAATTCTCAGAATCTTCCTGTTGGACCCCCTGCCACTTGCAGTAAACAGTAATTGGCTAAATGCATTCATGATTCAATGGAAAAGGAAGTATTTCTTCACACAACACATAGTTAAATTGTGGAACTCCCTGCCACAGGATGTGGTGATGGCTGCCAACTTAGAAGGCTTTAAGAGGGAAATTGACATGTTCATGGAGGAGAGGGGTATTCATGGCTACTAGTAAAAGTGGATACTGCTCATGATGCATACCTATTCTCTCCAGGATTAGATGAACATGCCTATTATTTTAGGTGCTGTGGAACACAGGCAGGATGGTGCTGCTTCAGTCTTGTTTGTGGGCTTCCTAGAGGCACCTGGTTGGCCACTGTGTAAACAGACTGCTGGACTTGATGGGCCTTGGTCTGATCCAGCAGGGCCTTTCTTATGTTCTAATTCAGTTCATATGTTCATTACGGTCATTCTGTTCCTGACTTCTGATATCAAAATTATTTAAGGAGTGTGCCAGTGGCAAAATCCCATTCAAACAGTTATATTATGTGAAGATATGCCTTGGCTGCAAAGAAAATAAGGGTCAAAGCTGATACTTCAAGGGCAGATTTAAAAAAAATGATTTTATTTGTGGATGATGAACTCATTGTTTTATTTATATTTATTGTTATAAGGATGTTCATATTATTGTAAATTCTTTTATAGATTTTACTCTTCTACTGTGTTTATCTACACTATGTGAAGATTAAAATATGTGTATGTTGGTTTTTATCTTGGGCTTCTGGAAATCTATGAGGAGTCTAGCTATAAGGTACAGCATAGAGGGTTTGTGTGTTTGAAAATTAGGGTTTGGGGGAGTCGCATGGTTCTATAACAGAAGGAAGTGTGCTAAAGCATGACTCGAATTAATTTTTAGTTATAGGGTTCACATTGATTGTGACCATCTCGGTGTTGTGATTTAACCCCCCAGATGCAAACAGGAATTCTTATGTATAAATCATGTATCAGGGTTTGAATGGCGTTACAGAAGAACTGACCAGTTACTGCGTCCAGCTGATTCATCCATCTGATATCAGAGAAAATCTGTGTTGACATATAGGCAAGATACTTAGTGCATTATTATGCAATCAGTAAGAAACATGTGTTAGTGGTTGTTGTGTAAGCCTCAGAAGAAGGTAGGTCTGGCCAGATTTTGCCTGGATGGTCCTCTGTTTGCAGGAACATATAAATGCTTTAATTTTTTAAAAATTGAGTCATGGAAAAAGTTATTGAGTTGTTTCAAAAGTTCAAAGGAGTTCCTTTAATAGAAATGCAAGTATAAATCCAACCATGTAGCAAAAAAACAGTTATGCATGTTTGTTGACTTAATGAGGATTTCCACCACTTTATTTACTAAGGAACTATTTCCAGGAACTTATTATGGGGACTTTCAATTTGCTTATCAGTATGCCAAAGGCATGGAACTTTGAGAATGATTCCTATCGAGCAAAACGTTGACGTTCCAATTTTAGTTGTAGTGCCAGAACCCGATGATGTGATGTTTCAACACAGGAAAGCAGATATCCATCTGCAATAAGTGAATACATTAGCCAAAACAAAGACTTTCTAGGAAACTCATCATAACTTCTGGCCAGACAATTGGAACCAGGATGGGTAAACATTAGGGCTGAAATGTTTCTAGGTGGGTGCTAAACCAGTTTAAATGGCAACATCCTTAGATCAGTGATTTAAGGTAGTGATCTAAGGCAGTTCTGTGACCAGACAAGAAAGCTAGTGTGACCTGAAAGCTTGCATGTTCTGCTCTGGTCTGAATTTCTCTGCTAGTCTGGCTGGCTATTCTTCAGCTCTCTGTAAAGATTATAGCTTTGTTGTGGTTGACAGGATTACCTCCCCTCCACTTATTTGATAACCCTCAAGCCCCAAGTTAAGAACCTGTTATAGGCTTGTAGCCAGACAGTTGCTCCCCTATTCCAGAAGCCCTTGTTGTGAAGTTTGTGTTTTAGTACAGCCACATATGTTCCCTGCAAATGAGTAAGGGGAGAGAAGGGAAAAATCCTGTTCTCTGCCCCATATAAGCCCATCAGTGAACTTATTTGGAAACCATTGTACTAGACATAAGTAACCCTTATCCTAAGAAAATCCTGACTTACTGAACACTGTTTTGTTATTACCGGCCTTGTCAATGGCTATATTACCTCTAGAAATGATGGGGTGACATGGTTCTTCATTTGATCAAATCTTGGTAAATTTCTTACTTTTGCTCCTGTTGTTTTGGGATTCCCCCCCCCCTCTGAATGAATACAATATTTAGAGTTGCAAATGGTTCCTTAGTTTGACCTAGAGTTGCCAAACTCCAGATGGTGGCTAGAGATCTCCCGCTATTACAACTAATCTCCAAGTGACAGAGATCAGTTCACCTGGAGAAAATGGCTGCTCTGCAAGGTGTACTCTATGGCATTGTAACCCACTGACGTCCCTCCCCAAACCCCACCCTCCTCAGGATCCACCCCCAAAACCTCCAGGTATTTCCCAACCTGGAGCTGGCAACCCTAGGCTGATCCAGCACTATTCCCTGTTCAACACAGGGCTAATCACAGAGAAGGCCAGGAGGGCCATTTGGCTTGGTCCTCAAATTCAAATGGGGTTGCCAACCTCCAGGTGGGGGCTGGAGAGCTCCTGGAATTACAACTGATCTCTAGACTACATTAATTGCTTATTTATTTATTATCTATTTAAAACATTTTTTCCACTTCTCCTGGAGAAAATGGCTGCTTTGGAAGGGGGACTGCATGGCATTATACCCTACCGAGGTCCTTCCCCTCCCTAAATCCTTCTCTCCTCGCCTCCGCCCTCAGATCTCTAGGTATTTCTGAACCTGGAGTTGGCAACCCTAGCAAAGGAGGCCTCACTCGTTGATGAGGCTTTTGATCAGTTTCACAACTCATTTTAGGTCCATTAGGTGTAATCATTTTATTATGGCTTCAAAAACTAGAAGTGTCCCAGTCCTTTCCAGACCTCTGAGGTGGCCTGAGAAATATAGTAGAATATTCAGTAATGAACAAAATTACCTTTTCTTGACCTTTTACTTCCTTGCCTTTTATGAAAGAATGGGAAACAGGAGAGTTGCAAAGAAATCAAATTAAAAAGCAAGTGCAGTGTGTATTATTGATTAAATCATCCAGGACTAGTTAGCATCTTGTTCGGTTTTATCAAGTTATAATTCCTAGTAAAAACAGAACCCCAAACTGAGTGTGTGTGGAAAAAATGAACGATCTGCTCTGTATCCACAAACGAAAAGGATTTTATTCACGGCACAAGGATTTTTTATTCATGGCTGCTTTGGCAATTGGACTCTATGGCATTGAAATCTCTCCCCTCCACAAACCCTGCCCTCCTCAGCCTCCACCTCAAAAATCTCCCACCAGTGGCGAAGAGGGACCTGGCAACCCTACCTCAGCTTTTTATTGTCGCAGGAAATAAAATGTCAAATGTTCCACATGTCCTGAAGAAGGATGAAGAGGAAACCTGAGTTCTGAGGAAACTGTCTTGAAAATAATTTAAAAAAATAACACGTATGCTGCACTATGCCAGATAGCAGCCTGAATGACATTGAAAGCTTCATTATCATACCTTAAAGGGGGAAATTCCCGAAGGCTACATGCTGGTCCCATGCATTTCAATTCTGTTCAGAAATGCTGACCACGGCAAGCTTCAGGCAACTCTAACTCAGCAAATGGGACCTAATTGTAAAAGCTCCATGTGATGACCGTGCTCTAGAGAAAACTCGCTGGCAGGTAACAAGAATTACCGACTTCTCGAGAACTCATTTTACCATTGCTTTAAGGCAGGTCTTGCCTTTCCAGCCTTTTAAAAGGATGTATCTTTTGCCTTCTAATCGTATTGACTGGCTGGTGCTGAAATGCCAGGGGAAGGGAAAGGCTGGCGAGGGGTGCCTCACCTTACCTGCACACACTGTTTTCGAGTTCTAATACGGCCATTCGGGTAATCAATAGACCCCAGTTTTAAGCAGCACACAGATTACACATTAACTGCTAAGTTAACTTCTCAGCTCCCCAATGCAGGCAACTCTTCTTATAGGGCGAGAAGGTAACAGTCTGTTTCCCCAACAAGACTTTTCAAATGTTACCACACCATTAGGGCTGCCAACCTCCAGGTACTAGCTGGAGATCTCCTGCTATTACATCTGATCTCCAGCCGATAGAGATCAGTTCCCCTGCAGAAAATGGCTGCTTTGGCCATTGGACTGTATGGCATTGAAGTCCCTCCCCTCCCCAAGCCCTGCCCTCCTCAGGCTCCACCCCCAAAACCTCCCGCCGGTGGCAAAGAAGGACCTGGCAACCCTACACACCACAGGCTAATTAATGTTTAGACGGAAGCAGGTTGACTTCAGAATAGATACCAAGTCATTCTGAGACTTTCTAGGGCAGAGTTACCCAAACTTGTTGATCCTGTGGGCACTTTTGGAAGTTTGAGAAAGAGTACAGTGTACTGCCACAAATGGCTGCTTTAGAAGGCAGGGTCAGACACAAAAGGGGTGCCACAGGAATTGCAAGACGAGCTGTTTTTTCCCATCTTACGAAAATTCCCCGGAAAATTCCCCTTATTACTCTTCTAGCAGAAAAATCATCACAGAGAAGGCAGCAAAATTTTGCACAGCAGCGAAATCTATTCGTGCTTCATTGGGGAGGTAGTTTTGTTTTATTGTACTAAATTATGTGAATCTTATTTGAGATTTTAGTATTTGTAAACCATGGAAATGATTGTATATTGTGAATTCTTTGTGTTATAATTATGCTGGTTGCTGACTGTGGCAATAAATACTACTACTTCATCCTCCCCAGCCTACCTTAGTTATCCATTAACATGCACAGAAGAAGAAGAGTCGGTTTTTATATGCCGACTTTCTTTACCACTTAAGGGAGACTCAAACCAGCTTACAATCACCTATCCTTCCCCTCCCCACAACAGACAACCTGTGAGGTACGTGAGGCTGAGAGGGAGTGACTAGCCCAAGGTCACCCATCTGGCTTCATGTGTAGGAGTAGGGAAACAAATCCAGTTCACCAGATTAGCCTCTGCTGCTCACGTGGAGGAGTGGGGAATCAAACCCGGTTCTCCAGATCAGAGTCCATCACGCCAAACCACTGCTCTTAACCACTATACCACACTGGCTACACTGCTCTTAACCACTATACCACAGGCTGCCTATACCCCTTCTCCTAAAGCTTGTTCATGTTCATGCTTATTTTATTTATTTTACTTATATGCCACCCTTTCCCAACTTCCAGTCTGGCTCAGAGTGGCTCACAGCATTCAGCACAGTTAAAAACCCAACAACTCACTGTTAAAAACCACAGTATCACTTAAAAGTAAAACATTTCCAGGCTGCCCGAAAACCATATCACAATAGGCTATAGTGGGAAACCCATTCAGAGGGAAGGAACAGGGAGACAATGGATATGCTCAGTAGGGTATCTTTATTGCTTTATCCTTTTTAAAGAATCGTTACCAGTCAACAGAATTCCACCTGGCATACCTATATGCATCCTGGCATCCAATAGGGCAGCAAAATAGCTCAATTTTACATGCACTATCGCCACACTGATGTCAACTTTTATCTGCTCCAGCCTTGAGCATTGAAATATGGATGATTTGCTCTAGCTTAAAAATTTACATAAATGGGCATTGTGGTGGAATCCATGGAAGACGGATATTAGACAAGAAGCTGAGCTTTTTAAATTAGCCTAAAGTTCAGTGCTTGGCATGACATACTCTCCCAAAAAGTATGCAAACTTAATAATTCAGGGAAGCTAGCAGCTCAGCAGCAAGAGAACGGATTTGTAGAATGGCTTGACTGAAAGGTTTATTTTAATCTTGCTAAAATAAAAAGGAGACCTAGCCATAGCAAAGAAAGAAAGAAAGAAAGAAAGAAAGAAAGAAAGAAAGAAAGAAAGAAAGAAAGAAAGAAAGAAAGAAAGAAAGAAAGAAAGAAAGAAAGAAAGAAAGAAAGAAAGAAAGTGTTTTATATTTCTCTTGCCAGACAGCTGACTATTGCCATGGTTCTAAAGTTATGAGCATGCTAAGAGGTTAGAAATTCCTGGAGATTTGGGGGTGGTGCCTGAAGAGGATGGGGTTTGAGAAGGGGAGGAACCTCAGCAGAGTATAATGCCGTACAGTCCCATTTTCTCCAGGGGAACTGATTTCTGTAGTCTGGAGATGATTTGTCATTTCAGGAGATCTCCAGGTACCACCTGGAGGCTGGCAACCTTATAAGAGGAGTAACTATTGCCAGACTAGCTCCAAAGTTGGAAGCTGATGCTGTTTGGGTGGCGTAGGCAGAACTGCCACAAAGTCATAATCAAAATTCAAAATGTCAGCATTTGGAAGACACAGAGACAAGGAAAGACAGAATCATCTATACACAAGATGTATGAAATATGTGTTCTTTATTTGTTTTAGTATTCCCAGTGCAAGTGACAGTCCTAAATTTCATGGGCTTCCCCATTCCTTAATATCTCTGACGTCAGAACTTGAAGCTTGCCAGAAGGGTACTCAATATTAGGACAGGGTAGGAAAAAGGACCAAAAAACAGAGTCTAAGTCCAGCTGTCTCCACAACAGCTGTATTCTGTGGGTCAAGCATTGTTAGTCAGGTTTCCTCCCTTTCATGCACAACCCGATCTATAAGGTATATTTTGGTGTGAGCAACCTTAAGACTCTTTTTGTAGGGGAATGATGGTGGTGAAAAGTGCCGCCAAGCTTATGTTGACCCTGTAGGGTTTTCAAGGCAAGAGACATGGGGAATGGCAAGAAAAAATATTTTAATAGATACGTTTAAAAAAAAAAACACTACTCAGGATTCCATGAAACATCCGCAGAGGAGAACAAAACCAACCGTTGGGCCATATATGCCTTGCAGGTTGGCAGTTGGCCATTCCTGTTTCAAACATTCAAAGAAGTTGTGGCAGCCCTATTGATTTTTGACCCAGTGACATTTGACATTTAAGTATGGGCTAGAGATGAAGGAATATGGGGGAAGGGCAGGGGGAGGAATGAGGCAGTAACAATGCGGAAAGGAAGTATGAAATCTCTTCCTTTGCCAAGGAAGGTTGTACGTAGTTTCTTCAAGAATTTCATGGGGGAGTTTATCTAGTTAACCTCTGTTGAGAACACGTCTTACCTCAGGAATACCTATAGCTTAGGACAGGTTGCAATAAAAAAAAAGCCCTCCAGAATTTAAGAGAAAATCTATAAAGATACTTTTGCCTACGTAGGAAGCAAAGTCATTCATGGATTTGTTATGCTTTACTGCGTGATGCTTAGCTAAAAACAACATTTACACAGGGGAGCTTACGTCCGCAAACCTTTCTGTAAAAAAATACCCAGTCCTGGTTAAAGAACATTTGAAGGAGTTTCCTTGAGGTTTATTGAATTTTGTTCTTTTCAAATGGGCAATAAGATTCACCTGGGAACAAAGTGAGTGTTACCTTTTCCTTTATAGACTTTTGTGCTTGCGCAGTTGTAGCCTCCCTTGAAAAAGAAAATGCTGCTCTCAGCCTGTTAAGATCCACGGTGAGCAATAAGGTGTTTTCTCCACAGACATGACCTGCTATGGAATCTGACTCACTATCCACAAATAGCTTCTCTCCTTGTACCATAGTAATAATAGCAGCATTTCTATAGCACTGAGTGCTGAAACTACTAATTTACATACATGTTTGGTGTATATCCTGTAGTCCCCTTCTGCTAGCATAATGAAGAAGAAGAGTTGGTTTTTATATGCCAACTTTATCGACCACTTAAGGAATAATCAAGCCAGCTTACAATCACCTTCCCTATCCCTTCCCCCTCCCCACAACAGACACCCTGTGAGGTAGGTGGGGCTGAGAGAATATAACTAGCCCAAGGTCACCCAACTAGCTTCATGTGTAGGAGTAGGGAAACAAATCCAGTTCATCAGATTAGCCGCTCATGTGGGGAATCAAACCCAGTTCTCCAGATCAGACTCCACCACTCTTAACCACCACTCTTAACCACTACACCATGCTGGCTCTTACGGCCGTTATGGTAGTGGAAGTGCTTTATAAAATTTGAAGTAGACTGTTGTGGGTTCTTCCTCCTTGGAGGTCTTTAAGTAGAGGTTGGATTATTATTCTCAGGGATGCTTTAGGTCATCCTCCATGGTGCAGAGGGATGGATGGCCTTTAGGCCCCTTCCCACTTCTTAATTCTATGATTCTGGAATTTGCTGGAAAGTGTACTGCAAAACCATAGCATTTCTGGCAATTCCCAGAGAGTCTAGGGATCCTGACAAAATTGACATCTGGGGAAAAAGAGGAGAAGTTGGGTTGGGGGGCGTGAATGGCTCAGGGACGATGCCTTCACCCACCCTCACCTCCGGAACAGCATTTTTAACCTTTTCAATTTTATCCTTTATCAGACAAGGTATTTCATGTGACAGGGGAGGGAAGGAGGTATGGTATAGCTCAATCTCGTCAGATCTTGGAAGCAAGGTTGGTACTTGGAAAGGAGACCACCAAGGAAAATTCTGCAAAAGAAGGCAACGGCAAACCACCTGTCTTGCCTTTAAAGAAGAAGAAGAAGAAGAAGAAGAAGAAGAAGAAGAGTTGGTTTTTATATGCCAACTTTCTCTACCACTTAAGGGAGACTCAAACCGGCTTACAATCACCTTCCCTTCCACCTCCCCACAACAGAAACCCTGTGAGGCAGGTGGGGCTGAGAGAGCTCTAACAGAGCTGTAACTTGCCCAAGGTCACCCAGCTGGCTTCGTGTGTAGGAGTGGGGAAACAAAACCAGCTCACCAGATTAACCTCCACTGCTCATGTGGAGGAGAGGGGAATCAAACCCGATTCTCCAGATCAGACTCCACCGCTCCAACCCACTGCTCTTAACCACCACACCACGCTGGCTCTCCCTTCCTGGGGTCACCTTAAGTCAGAGGTGACTTGATGGCACTTTACACACACACATCTTACATGACAAGACTGAGAGGAATGTGGCCACTTCTGGGTTTTTCCTAGAAGCGACACCACATTGTTGCCCAATGGCCATTTTTTAAGATTAATTTTCTCCTGCTGGCCACATCACTGGGGTAGGGAAACAAGAGATGGGGTGGAAGGAATGACAAGACTGGTGATTAGACAGCAAGCTAGGGAGGTGTGTTTATTTATTTATTTAAATTTATATTCCACCCTCCCCAGCAACGCCAAGCTCAGGGCAGTGACCAAATTCAGGCTCGACCACGGTCAAGATTACTGGCAAAAAATAACTGGCTCCCTTTTCAGAAACGTTTGGGTACAGGAACAACAGGATCGTCCCTTTAGGAGGTCGAACCAAGAGAAAATGCTTAATGAGAGCGAAGTGACCAGAAATTCGGTAGTAACGGAGATTCAGCAGACAAGACAGTCTATTAATAGCTTGACTGCTACCATAGGCTCCCTAAGGGAAGCTGACACTTTATGCCAGGGGCAGCAAGAGCAGCCAACCAATGCAAATCTAACAACATCACAAGATCCAAGACAGGGAACGGAATGGAGTATGAGCGGACGGAAGAAGGAAGACTCCCTCACTGATCATGACAGCGCCAGCTAGCTTTGGCCTTGCATGCATGTGCACATCCAAAATGGTTCATAATTTCTTCCCCTTGGGGGCTGTTTCATTTTGGCTCCAGAAAACAGCATGGGGTGTGTGGAAGGGCAAATGCTGTATAATGTGAACAGAGCAACACGTGATTTCCCCATGGTTCACACGAATGGAAGCTGTACCCTCATGGAAGATCCACACGTTGCCAATACCACGCTCCTGAAACTCATCATATATGACTCCTGGATTCCCACTCCATGTGAATGGGACACTGACATAATACCCGCAGAGGGCTTGTATCGCTAGCATTTCCACGCTTTCGGATTCTACCATTTTCATTTATTTTCTCCTGCACCTATTTTATGTCAGATGAGGTCACACTTCATCTATCTGATGGGCTCTAGATAGGGAAAGCTTCTGCCACAATAAATCCTTCAGTCTTTAAGTTGCCACCAGACTCTTTTTGTTTTTGCATCAATACACCCACATGGCTCGTCCTCTGGAATTTGTCGCTCTTGATCCACTGAGAACTTCTCTAGTTACAGGAAGCGATGGCCCTGGACTTTCATGGGGCTGGGTTTGCAGCCGCAGGGCCAGGATCGGACCAAAGGAAGGCTTCTCATTGGCTCTGAGCTGTCCTTGAGGACCTGATGGACGGGTTCCTGTAGCAGGCTCGGGCCGGCCAATCAGCTCCTCTGGGGGCCAGCCTGGGAGGGGCAGGACTCCAGGCAAAACTGGCGTTCAAAGGCTTCGCTCTGGTCCGCCTCTTCCCCATTTAGTCGAGCTGCTGCAGGGGTCTCGCTCTCAGTCGGATCCAGCTTTTAGGAGGGAAATCACCCTGAAGGAAAATCACTGCTAAGCAGACCATCTAGGGTTGCCAGGTCCCTCTTCACCACCGTGGAGCCTGAGGAGGGCGGGGTTTGGGGAGGGGAGGGACTTCAACGCCATAGAGTCCAATGGCCAAAGTGGCCATTTTCTCCAGGTGAACTGATCTCTATCGTCTGGAGATCAGTTGTAATAGCAGGAGGTCTCCAGCTGGTTCCTGGAGGTTGACAATCCTATGGTTTATATGTATTGAACGTGGGAGAAAGGCATTAAACTCCTGCCCTCAGCTTTTGAAATATATTTGTCTAGCATTCCTGTTGACTTTAGTTCTTTAAAGGAATTTCTCATTGCAGATTACTTGTTTTAAAAGTCCTAAAACCTTGTGCCAGGATGTGACTAATTTAAAAGCAGCATGGAACATAGATCACGGTGTGCTTGTTTTTGGAGGGGGGAGGAAATCCATCGAGAAACCTTCTTGTTAATGATTGCCAATGGAAGGGTGAATGTTATGCCGTTGCTGAATGCACAGTTTTAATGGTAAGTGCTGCAGAAAAAAACATACTTGAGTGACAACACTGAGAAATATGTATTACCCAGAACTGGGGCCTGTATTTCTTATGCAAGCACAATCTGGTAAGAATTAGCTCACCCCACCCGAGTCCCTGTTTACATGAGCTGCATTTTCTGAGAAACATATATAGAGAGACTTCATATATTTCCACTGCTGATCTTAAAATATGGTCTAATTATGTTCAAGTACAGCTTGCATCAAGGGAAGTCTGGTGGCTCTACTAGAGATAAGTCACAAATTCCAGTTGGTGAATTAACCCAGTCCCTCTCTGCTTCCTGCTTCTTTGCTGCCTCTCAGCAGAGAGGACATCCTCCTCTTTGAGCTGCTGTCTCTCGGGCCAGGCGAGAGAAAGCTCTACTTAACTAACTCTGGTTTGTGAATTTGAATGTCACAACAAACCAAAATTGGTACAAACTGTCCTTAGTGAACCAGCTATAAACCCTCATTTAAAACCCTAGCTGGGAGCTGAGATCACTGTTTCACCTAGCCCAGTACTATCTACTCTGAAAGTGGTTCAGCCCTGCTTCCTGAGTAAGGTTGCCAACCTCCAGGTACTGGTAGCACGAGGGCTCAAAAGTATAACACCACACTGTACTTTTGAGCCCTCGTGCTACCATTTTCTTCAACTACGTTAACTTTGGCACAGGTGTTCCTCATTATTGTAACCTCCAGGTACTAGCTGGAGATCTCCTGCTATTACAACTGATCTCCAGCTGACAGAGATCAGTACACCTGGAGAAAATGGCCACTTTGGCCATTGGACTCTATGGCGTTGAAGTCCCTCCCCTCCCCAAACCCCACCCTTCTCAGGCTCCACCACCAAAACCTCCCGCCAGTGGTGAAGAGGGACCTGGCAACCCTATTCCTGAGATCCTTTAAACTGGAAATATGAGGGACCTTCCACATGTGGGGCCTCCATGCTATCAGTGAGGTATGGGGTTTTTCCTTATTTGCAACCATGTATGCCAAGGAAAACCAATATATCAAAATAACCACAGTCTTTTATGAAAATCAGGGATCCATTTCAGCGTTTCCTTGATCGTTTTTGAGTCTGTTTCCAAAAACACCTCTTCATTAAGCTACTTATTATGAAGAACGGAAAGTTATAGTAGGGATTTGACATATTTATACCACACAGGAAAGGCTCTGTTTTCTGAATAATGGAAAGAGCCTTGGCTTACTATGTCTCCAGAGAGTAATATAAATGTAAAATTGGTCAAACATAAGGCACCTGACACATACCAACTCTTGTTCATATGAAGTCCAGTCCTAGAAATTTTTCTGAAGATATATTTAGTCCTTGGTACAATCCCATCGAAGCAACCACACAAGAATGCATACATTTGAAGAAAACAGTCTTCTCAACTTTCATTCTATTTAGTTGAATATTATAGAGCAGATGTACATCACTAAATAGTATAGGTTTTCTACCACTTTAACTGTCAAAACTTCCCCCAAGAATCTCAGGAATTGTATGTTTGTGAAGATACTGATAATTATTCCTCAAAAATCTCTTTATCATCTGGTCACAAAGGAAAGAAGCACTGGAGAAATTTCACCAGGACTTCAGCAGTTTCCACCCACTATCAGCCTGACCATGAATCAATCCACTGTACAGCTGCATCTGTTCTAATCCCTCTGACAGAGATTCTCACCTGCGATATCAACAACAGACATTTCTGGAATTTCAATACCCACCTGATGGAGTATGGAAACAGATCAACAAAGCCAGAATGATACCAAGGGATAACCTGTTGGAAGATAGGCCCAAACAAAATAACAACAGAACACCACTGGTAGTCACATGCAACTTCTCACTCACAATAACACACTTCCTAACATGGATATGGACTTTGGGAGCAGTGCCTGGCAAAAAACAAGATGCCACCTGTCCCCACATTCACTCTAACAACACAATCACTGGACCTAACAACATCAGCCATATCTCAGGTTAATTCACGTGTTCATTTTCCAACATTATGTATATCAGCAACGTCCTTCCACATCAGACAAATAGTTTAGTCCTTACACAAAAGAATAAACGGGCATGAATCTGACATAAAAACCACAATACTAAAAACCAGTATGAGAACATTTTAATCTTCTAGGCCCTAGGGCATTCCATTGCTGATCTAAGAGTGGCAGTCCTCAAACAGAAGCTTCAAGGGGAGATTACAATATGAGATTACTAAAGCTGAGTTCATTCACAAATTCAGAACAGTGGACCCCCCCAGGGCTGAATAGGGGCATAGGATTCTTATCTCATGACAGATGCTGATTTTCTGCCCCCAAGCACCCTGACTCCCATCTTTGCAACACCCCTCCCACCTTCTGACTGGGATATAAGGACCCAGCAATCCCCATTCCTATTTGTATCTGACAAATGGAGCTTTGATCCTAGAAATCTTGTTGGCCTTTAAGATGCTACTGGACTCAAATCTTGCTCTTCTACTGCACACAACGCAGCTACCCACCTGAAACTCTCCTCTGCTGAAATAAATTAGGTTTAAACGTGTTTTGCTGCAGATGAAATGTCCCTTAGGTTTCAAATAATAATAATAATAAGAGTTGGTTTTTAGATGCTGACTTTCTCTACCGTTTAAGGAAGAATCAAACAGGCTTACAACCGCCTTCCCTTCTACTCCCCACAACAGACACCCTGTGAGGTAGGTGGGACTGAGAGAGCGTGACAGGCCCAAGGTCACCCAGCTGGCTTCATGTGGAGGAGTGGGGAAATAAATCCAGTTCACCAGATTAGCCTCCACCTCTCCTGTGGAAAAGTGGGGAATCAAACCCTGCTCTCCAGATCAGAGTCCACCACTCCAACACTTTGAATACATCATGCTGTCTTACTGAGTCAGATCACTGGTCTATCAAGGTCAGTATTGCCGACTCGCGGCAGCTCCCTAGGGTCTCAGGCAGAGATCCTTCATATCATCTACTATGTGGTCCTTTTACCTGGCGTCGGTGATATGAGGGATTGAACCTGAGATCTTCTGCATGCTGAGCAGCTCCTCTACCACTGAGCCATGGTCCTTGCCCTAAACTTTGTTCCAGCACTGCTACTTGTGCAACCTGGATTCATTTAAGTGGCGCATCTGCTCTGTCTTTTATCCAAGTGTTTGCTGGAAACTACCGTAATAAACGAATAAATCTTCAGAGTATTTCATTGGCGTTCGGCCCATTCACTGCAGCGTTCTTGCATCAACCACAATCTTTGTAAAGAAAGATACAATCTAAATTCTTTTTAAAAAACTGGCTTTCACCAAAGTCCTAAACAATCCAAAAAAAAAACTCTTTCTGAACATTTTGTCATCCTAATTATATTATAACAACCCTTGAATTCAATCCAAAATGATTCTGCGCATGAAAAATACCTTTCTTGCAATCCAATTACTCAGTGGCAAACATTCTCAATACATACGAGAGAGTCTTTTCCTCCTTCAGTATTTACTATTGGGATTAAATTGCTCTCTCTGTCTCTTTAGTCACAGCATATAATGAGCAACAATAAATGCAAAAAAGGCCTTTTATGGAGGGACGTTTCCCCGCGATCACCTCGCTTTCCCGACGTATTTTGCCCTTGTTTTCCAGATGCTGTTTTAGCCAGAATCTGGAAAATGCGGGCAAAACGCATGGGGAGAGCAAGGCGACCTCTGATGGGCGGAAAAGGCATGCATAATCAGAAGGAAGCCCCGAAGCAGTTGGCAGCGGTGACAGCGGGGAAACGTCCCTGCATAAAAGGCCCCCAAAAAAACCGTTATCCCTAATAGAAATCACCTCCTCAGCTGATCCATTAAACCACAGCTCTGCCTCCTCGACAAGAATTCCCTCCTGAACAATTCTGTTTTGCACATTTTGCAAAATGATAGACGCATGGGAGTTTTCCTGTTACCTGCTTGCAAGAAGGCCTTGCTCAGATGAGTGAAGCTGTCGTGGCAGAACGTAGCAGGAGAGGCAGTCCTGCAGGTACATGGGTTCAATGCTATTCAGGACTTTGCTAGAACCTTGCAGTAAACCTGGCAAATGATCAGTAACCAATGGATTATCTGCAGAATGGGAGTGATATGCAGAGTTCTCTTAGAATCTTTCATGGGCAAATATGACCACTGTACCTTGTTTACATTGGCCCATCTAGTTCAGCATTATCTACTCTGACTGGCAAGAATCATTTCAGGGTATCAGAAAGAGGAAGGTCTTTCCCATCACCTACTACCTGAGATCCTTTATAACTAGCAATTCCAGGGGTTGAACATGGCTCCGTCTGCATACAAAGCATGCGCTCTACCACAGAGCCTTGGTTCTTCAATTCCCTGGCTTGCAGCAGACAGAAAAATATTTGTGCAATATGTTTTAGTTTTTCACTGGTAATGTATAGTTCTGAAGTGTTGACACATTTATTATGACTGTTTCAGCCCTTCACAGGACAGCGTCCTGTTTTGTTCTGTTGGGCTCAGGTTCAATGTTTTAAACCATTCAGCCAGTCTGGAATACTTAATGTCTCCTCTTCATGTGTGTAAAGTGCCTTCAAGTAGCAGCCGACTTATGGCAACCCCTTTTAGGGTTTTCATGGCAAGAGACTAACAGAGGTGGTTTGCCAGTGCCTTCCTCTGGACAGCAACCCTGGTATTCCTTGGTGGTCTCCCATCCAACTACTAATCAGGGCTGACCCTGCTTAGCTTCTGAGATCTGACGAGATCAGGCTAGCCTGGGCCATCCAGGTCATACTAGTAAGTATTTCTCACCTACTAAGAAAAAAATCCCTTTTCCAGAGTGTCCCCTGCCTTTCTGGCCTGGTGCAAAATCAGGGATGGATTACCAGAAATGATAGTCCATATTCATGGAATGTCTGACAGGTTTTTTGTGTGTGTGTGTTTAAGACATTCAAGTTCTTAAAAAAAAAAAAGAACTTCTATAGCAGATATCTACATTTTGCATATTACTATAATTTACATTAGATGGATAGATGGGCTATTCAGTGGGGTTTAGTCTCAAGAAAGTGTTCCTAGTACTGCACTGAGAATGACCCAAAGATATTCAAGTGATTGTACATCTGATTAGTTCCCAATAGAGACAGGGAAACATCTGTAAGAGGGAGGAGGAGAGAAACAGAGCTGGATTTAGGAGTACACTAGGTAAAAAAAAAAAAAAAACATCCTAAGCCCTCACAAGATGATAGGCCTTAGCACAAGGAAATGTTTGATTATATTTTTTTCTTTGTGCCCTTGAATATATGCAAAAATAATGTTTCTTACATTTCCCACCCAGGACATGGAGAAACGTATTCCCTCTGTACTATAAGAGGGCTGGGGGCAGAAGTGGAGACAATGGAGGGGTTAAAGGGGGCAGGGCCAGAATGCGTGTGGGGGGTGAGTTCTTAGCCAGTGTGCCCTCATTTCATCCCTGCAGGTGGAGGTAGCAGGAGCCGGCTGTAGAATCCGGCCCCACCATGCAGAGCAGGAGCAACTTAGGCGTGTGGCTGGATGGCTACGCCTGGCTGGTGCCACAGACCATCCTGTGCCACCAGGTGGGTGAGTGCACCACCGGTTGGATGCCTGCCTGCTTGCCCATCTGGGGGGTCATCTGGGGCAGCTGCCTGCTTGGGGCTTGGTCGGCTAATTTTTAAGTTGATAATTTTGTATGGCCCTCGAATGATGTTATAAATATCCAAATGGCCCTTGGTGGAAAAAAGGTTCCCCACCCCTGCTCTAAAGTGTTGCTCAACATAGTGATGTCACTCCTGGTTTTGACCAGAAATTATATTGCAGCATTGCATGATGCCCATTTATGCCAGTCTCTGTCCCCCGTAGGCTCCCAACAATTGCCAGTGACCAGCTGGCAACCCTACTAACAGGTTGTTGATCCTGTGATTTGCTCCAACCACCCATGACCCCTTCAAAATCCCCATTCATTTCAGTGGAACAGGAAGATCGCTGAGAATAACAGAGACTCTTCTGGCACCTTAAAGACAGCACATTTATCATGGCATAAGCTGTCTTGAACCAAACTTCCCTTCATAAATGGATGAAGCTGCCTTATACTAGCCTTGCTGCAAGTTACAGTGAACGCACATATAATCCATGTACATTGAGTGCTTGATTATTTTGAAGTGAGTCATTCTGATGTTACATTCAATGCGTGTACAGCTGAATGTGTGATACAAATCCCACATTTATCCAGGTATTGGTCATTAGTTTCAACTGCAAAGTTACAGCTTCTTGTCTCTTTCTTTCAAACAAATGTACATGCATTCACTGTAACATGTGAACCCGCCAACTGAGTCAGGCAGGCCATTGGTGTATCAAGGACTGTACGGTCCACCCTGATGGGCAGCAGCTCTCCAGGGTTCTAGGGTTGCCAGGTCTCTCTTTGCCACCAGCAGGAGGTTTTTGGGGTGGAGCCTGAGGAGGGCAGGATTTGGGGAGGGGAGAGACTTCAGTGCCATAGAGTCCAGTTGCCAAAGCGGTCATTTTCTCCAGGTGAAATGATATCTATCGGCTGGACTAGCAGGAAATCTCCAGCTAGTACCTGGAGGTTGAGCAACCCTATCTCAAGTAGAGATCTTTCATATTACTTGATAATTTTAACAGGAGCTGTCTGGGATTCAGCTTGGGATCTTGTGCATCGGACAGGCTGTAGGAATGATTAATTGTTATAATTTTTAGATGGCATTTTCTAAGCTTGTTTGGCTCATAGAAATTTTGCATAATATTTCCAGGGATTACTGCAATTGCTTTCCAACGATTTAAATTTTGTTTTGATGTTTCAGAACTACACCAAGAAACTGAAGCAATAAAAAACCCATCCAAGTCCACATTTACAGACAGATGCTCCTCTCTAAAGGAATTAGTCACACAAGTGACTAACTTGTCTCCTTGATTTCAATGGGAGTTAATCTCAAACTTGGACAAAAGAGACATTAAGAGCAATCTCTGGAGCAGAGATTATCTCCACATTTAACAGTACTTTGATTTGATTGTTCACTCAAAAAAAAATTATCCCCTTCTAGTTTATTGCTTGAATTTGGATCCAGCATATTATAGAAGTTGATCTTTTCCAAGAGCAAAATAAACAGGAACAAGATAGTAGTTAAATGGTAGCCTAGATATGATTATCAGTATTGAAACAATATACACATACACACAATTGTGGGAAGAATGAAGAAGTGGTGTATAAAGAATGTTCCTGAGTAATAATTTAAGTGGGATATGGTAAACAGTGAAAGAACTATACATTTAATTCATAGGAAATATTTATCAGGAAGAAGAAGAAGAGTTGGTTTTTATATGCCGACTTTCTCTACCACTTAAGGAAGAATTAAACCTGTTTACAATCACCTTCCCTTCTCCACAACAGACACCCTGTGAGGTAGGTGGGGCTGAGAGAGCTCTAACAGAGCTGTAACTTGCCCAAGGTCACCCAGCTGGCTTCATGTGTAGGAGTGGGGAAACAAATCCAGTTCTCCAGATTAGCCTCTGCCACTCATGTGGAGGAGTGGGGAATCAAACCCGGTTCTCCTGATCAGAGTCCAGATCAGGAAGAAAGTATTCAAATTAGATAACAGGTAAATACCTCTAGGGCAATTCTGCACAGGGTCACTCCAGATTCCATTGTTCCTTTATTGAATCCTCAACTTAAAAAAACTGATGTATGAAGCCCATTAGCAAGATCCATGACTCATACCTCTTAATTCATAAACATGCAGGTACTAGCAGATGAATACTAGCCTAGTGGTATCAGCAAATGTTAAATTAGAACATATGTAGGAGTGGGGAAACAAATCCAGTTTACCAGATTAGCCTCCGCCGCTCATGTGGAGGAATGGGGAATCAAACCCGGTTCTCCCCATCAGACTCCACAGCTCCAGACCACCGCTCTCAACCACTACACCACACTGGCTCTCAATTTTAAAAGAAAAATAATCCATTTATTTATAGTCCACCTTTCTCAGTGGGACTCAAGTTGAATTACACAGAGTAAGTCAATATAATCAATAGGATGGGACATCCAATAAACAATACAATAGGATTTGTATTGTAGAAATCTGGAACCAACCAGAAATCTGAAAAAAGAACAGAACTTTGGGACTATATGGGTATTTGGAGACACACTCCAGTATACAATTAAGCATACGCTTATTACCTACCCATTTTTTGTCTCTCTCAGAGGTTGGGGGCATGGAAAAATTCCCTCTAGTGACAAAGACTCAGCGGGAACTTTTAGTCAAACTGCTATTTTCTGAGCTTGGCTGCCAACACTGATATTAAGCTGTCTCTCAATAGAAATTATACTGTGCATGGAGTAGAGGACTTGGATGCTGAATAATAGGAATGGGACAGCAATTATAGCTCCAACAAAACACTATTTTTCTCCCCTCACTTGATTCTTCAGTCCTGGCTGCCATCCCTTAAGTTGTTGATTGTTCCCTCACCAGTAGTCAGATGGGATGTTGGGTAATTATGATTACGGTTGCCAACCTCCAGGTACTAGCTGGATATCTCCTGCTATTACAACTGATCTCCAGTTGATAGAGAGCAATTCCCCTGGAGAAAATGGCCGCTTTGGCCATTGGACTCTATGGCATTGAAGTCCCTCCCCTCCCCAAACCACGCCCTCCTCAGGCTCCACCCCAAAAACCTCCCACCAGTGGTGAAGAGGGACCTGGCAACCCTAATTATGATGAGTTAACAAGACAAGGAAGGCTGGTTTCTTTCTTGCACTTCCTGGTTCAGGCACAGTGTAGTACAAACTATAGCAAAATGGCCCACTTGCTTCTGCATGAAGCCTGTATATCCACTGTAGGTCTTTGTTTATTGATCTGTACTTGGCCAGGACATTTTAGAACTGTAGAAGGTGATCATCTACGTCACAATAGCCTGGATGGTATAGGCCCAGGTTATATTCAAGATACATTCCTGGACTCATACCTTGATGATCCCCAATCATCCTCAATAAACAGCGCATCCAGTAGTTATGAATGTCCTGTGAACTCCACCACCACCCCATCAACATACAGCCTTCAATGAGTAAAGACCCTGCAGCCCTCATTTTAGCTGCCAGTTGGCAGTGAGGGCTTGGCATTTCCCTGCTCCCATACGGGGCACAGTCTGGTAGTCCCAACTGGGAGGGGCTTTGGCTCGGTGGGAGACCATCTGCTTGACATGCAGAAGGTCCCAGGTCCAGAGGCAAGCCATGTTGGTATATAGATGCAAAAACAGTCTCTCTTATAGTACAATCCTAAAACCACTTTCTGAGGAGTAAGACCCTTTGGTGCTATAATACTTGCTTTTCAGAAAAACAACAACATGCTTTCAAAAAATACTCATTGACCTCAGTTCTAGTCTTACAGAGTAACAGCAGCAACCTACAGATCTACTTCAAAATCTTCTAAGGTGGTGTGTGCTGTTTCCTCCTCCTTAAAGTGCCCCGTGGATCTGCTCTTTACGTGGAAGTTTTATAACAGAGCTGCCAGGTGAGTGATGCGATTTTGCAAATGGACACATGAACACATGAGGCTGCCTTATACTGAATCAGGCCATGGGTCCATCGAGGTGAGTATTGTCTAAGGCTAGCAGCAGCTCTCCAGGGTCTCAGGTAAGAGGTCTTTCGCATCACCTCCTACTTGATACTTTTACCTGGAGATGCTGGAGATGGAACCTGGGACCTTTTACCTTCCAAGCAGGTGCTCTGCCACTGAGCCACAGCTCCTCCCAACACTTTAAGGAGGAGAAAACAGAGTGCACAGGAGAAGTTAGACCTGCTTCAGCCTATATGCCCTGGTTGTGAGAGCTGCCCAACAAACAGTAGGACTGTGGAACATATAAAGAGGAACCCACTGCAGGCTGCCAGAACCTAATCTGACACACTAACGACTCGATCATCCTTTGTCTGTGTTGCTCAGTATTGTTGAATGCACATTTTTAGACTTTGGTGCTGAAGGTATTATTCAAAATCCACTCTCTGAAAAGATTACCGGTTTGACAGCAGACGCATGAGGTCTCATCTGCTTTGGCAGACTTCCTGTGCTTTAGAGTAGGATGCTGGCAGGTAAAGCTTTTCCCAAAAGAATTCCATCATTTGAGTGGAAGGCACTACAACCTAGTATTTTACATCACATCATATGACATGTGCATCCATGTATGAAAGCAAAAACAATTTTTTTTTTACTATGCCATAGAGGAAAGACACTGGATTAAAGTTGACGCCAACCGGGGTTTTCCAGTTCATAAATCACAGACATGTTTTTGAAGCCTTTAGAATGTGAAGAATAGTGTTGGATGACGGCCAGTGGGTGAGCTTCCCCAATGCCCCATACTAAAATGGGACATTCTATATCTAGGAAACTTTCTATCATGATCAGGTCATTGAAACAGGAATGGCCATATATGTCCCATTTACCCATGGTTTTCACATCTTCCCTAATGAGATATCGCATTTCCCAGGTTACAAGGTACAACAGGCCCTATGAGGAGAGGCTGAGGGAGTAGGGAATGTTTAGTCTGGAGAAGAGGAGGTTGAGGGGGGACATGATTGCTCTCTTTAAGTATTTGAAGGGCTGTCACTTAGAGGAGGTCAGGGAGCTGTTCCTGTTGACAGCAGAGGCTAGGATTCGCAATAATGGGTTTAAATTGTGGGTGGAGAGGTACTGACTGGATATTAGGAAAAAATTTTTACAATAAGAGTTGTTCGACAGTGGAATCAGCTACCTAGGGAAGTGGTGAGCTCCCCCTCACTGGCAGTCTTTAAGCAGAGGCTGGACAGACACTTGTCAGGGATGCTCTAGGCGGGTTGGACTAGATGGCTGTATGACCCCTTCCAACTCTATGATTCTGAGTCTAACAATTATTTCGCTCAAAATATTCCCACAACCAAGGCTGTATTCCCCATGCCTTGCATATTTGTTATATAGAGCTGGGGTGTTGTATAGCATTGTCACTAAGAACCATTGCTAGTGCCTATAATTCAGTCTGCAATTATATCCTAAGTACTAGCTCTTCGAATCGTTTAGCAAAGATGTTTTTAAAATGGCTGTTCCTTTGACTGCCATCGTCCATTATGGAAACACTAACAAATGTAGCCGACACAGAATGGGGCAGTGGGAAGGGAAGGAGATACAGGAAAGAGAGAAAAAGATCCCTTTTCGTAACAATTGTAATAATTATTATGCCATTAAAGGTTTATGATGATGATGATGATGATGATGATGATGAACAGACCACAAAACAGAATGAACAAGGGAGAGGAGAATAGTAAACACTGGCTGAGAGGCTAGAGAGTGGTCAGTACATTCTTTGGAGACACAGCAGCTCACTGGGATGAGTTAGAATTTACAGTACGTAGACAACATATCCTTGTAATTCTTCCATGGTCACGTAAATGGGGTACCCACATGAAGGAACAGACAGTCATGAAAGACGGCCCTCTTCATTTTCATTGGAGAAAATCCAATTGTTGTATATCTTTGTCATCCCAGTGAGATCGTTTATAACAATAATGTAACCATGGATATATATTGCAGAAAAACCTATAACAGTATATTACTTTCCAAGAGAAGGAAGTGTATTTTGTCATTTGTGTCAAATAAAAGAAGGTAGATACAGTCCAAAGGGGAGGGTCTTTTTGTTTTTGTTTTTTAGAAAGCATATCAGTGGGGAAAATATGTAGGGTTGCCAGGTCCCTCTTTGTGGGAGATTTTTGGGGCAGAGCCTGAGGAGGGTGGGTTTGGGGAGGGGAGGGACTTCAATGCCATAGAGTCCAATTGCCAAAGCGGCCATTTTCTCCAGGTGAACTGATCTTGATCAGCTGGAGAACAGTTGTTATAGCGGGAGATCTCCAGCTAGTACCTGGAGGTTGTGTAAAGCTAGTACCTGGTTGGTGGTTAATTGAGATATGAGTCACACTTCATGAACTGCAAAGTTGTGGTCGGATAAAATGTGTTACACTATCTGAGGAAGTTATCGAAACAAGATAGAACCGGGATCTTGTCTTGACCAGCAACATCCAGCTGGTCATTGCAACAAAGTGCATCCAAAGTGCAACCTTTCAAAGTGCATCCTTTCAGCAAGCGGCTCATAGGATCCACGCTACCGCATCGAAAAACCTCCTATCACGAAGTACGTCCTTGGCAGGAATGTTACATTACAGTTGATCCTAACATCCTACAAGTTTTTTGAAATTGGAGTTACAGTTGATTAGAACAGAACGATCGTTATTTCACCTTCAAGCACAGGACTTAAATCACAGAGGACTACAGCTGGAGTACTTCTTTCCCAAAGCGCTTTCCCCCTTCATTATTCAGGGTGTTTTCTTTACATCTATTTCTTTTCCTTAATTGTGAGGTTGTGAGGTGTGGCTATTTATTAAACTGCAATTTATTTATTAAACTATTTATTAAACTATTTATTAAACTGCAATTATATTGTGTTGGAATACTTGGATACACCCCATTGTAATACTGTAGTGTGTGATTGGATATTCTTATTCAGGTTCATGTGTAGATAAGATATAGTAGTGATTGATTACTTGTGGAACTTTATAAAAATTTATTAGCGTATTGAGTGGTTGCGTTACTGTAATATTTTCCCTGTTGGGATTAGCTTTACACAATTTTCTATCAGTACCTGGAGGTTGGCAACCCTAAAAATATGGGTGAGTTAGTGACTAAACTGATGCTATCATACTTTGGTCACGTCATGAAAAGCCAAGAGTCATTGGAAAAGACAATGCTAGGAAGACCCAACGTGAGATGGAAGCCACGGCTTCAGTAAAGGAAGCCACAGCCCTCAGTTTGCAAGACCTGAGCAAGGCTGTTAACGATAGGACATTTTGGAGGTTATTAATTCATGGGGTCATCATAAGTCGGAAGCAATTTGACGGCACTTAACACACACACATGTAATTTTCCATTCATCCACGCATTGTGGCAGAATATGCCAGTAACAGTGAGGATATGGTTTTTAGATTAGGTTATTTAACTGGCTTTCTTAGAATCTACCAACATGAAATGCTTAAACTCTTATTCATATGTTCTCCTTTTGAAACACTGTTCCTTTATTTTGCCAAAGGATTTGAAGGATTAACTTGATATCGTATGGACATAATTCATCCAAAAATATGTCTTATGAACACCAGAGAACATCCCCACCCAAATCATCTTTGCTGGTTGTTTCTTCCCCTGTAACTGCCCATTGCAGATGACTAAGTGTCATGATAAATTGCGCCATAACAAAATTGTGATTTACAGACGTTGCCGGGGCACATTTTGTGGCTTCATATTCTGTGTGAATGTGTCCATTTTCTTAATATGTATTCGCCCAGTACAGAAGAAGAAGAGTTGGTTTTTATAGGTTGACTTTCTCTACCACTTAAGGGAGACTCAAACTGGCTTACAATCACCTTCCCTTCCCCTCCCCACAACAGGCACCCGGTGAGGTAGGTGGGGGGCTGAGAGAGCTCTAACAGAGCGATATCTTGCCCAAGGTCACCCAGCTGGCTTCATGTGTAGGAGTGGGGAAACAAATCCAGTTCACCAGATTAGCCTCCGCTGCTCATGTGGAGGAGTGGGGAATCAAACCCGGTTCTCCAGATCAGAGTCCACCGTTCCAAACCACCGCTCTTAACCACGACACCACGCTGGCTCCCAAAACTGTTTTTGCACCAAGGTAACAGTGGCTAGTAGGGGTGTAGGCTATTATTTTATTTATTCAGATAATGTCTATGCCTCCCCTCCAGAGAACCTGCTCAAGGTGACTTACAAGGTAAAACATAATTCATAAAAGTCGTTAGCAATTAAAAACTCAGCAAGAGCATAAAATGGTATAAAACAACTTTTAGAAGAGTCTTATACAACAGTTCTCAGGCTAGAAGCAGACTGTAAAAACAGTTTTTAGAGGTCAACCCCTTAACTAAAAGCCTGGGTAAAAAGAAATGTTTTGGCCTGGTGCCTAACAGAGAGGGAGCTACAGCCCTCAGTTCGCAAGACCTGAGCAAGGCTGTAAACCAGTGGTTCCCAAACATTTTGGGCTACCCACCCCCTTGGTTCCACAAACTCAACCCCAACACCCCCTACCCAATCCTATAAAAAGCATTATTCAAAATAGGGGTTTGCATGACTCACTAAAGAAGATAATAACAATAAAATTTCAAAGCAGTAACAATTAATTGCACATCTGTTCAAAATCAAATTAAAACTTTTTAGCCGAAATTTATTCAGCGAAACTGATGAACTTGATCCAGTGGTACCAACTCTTCAAAGTCTGGGGTGGGGTGGGGAATTCTGATAGTTTCCACCAAATTTGCCAGCATGGTGCCATAGCTTGATCTATTGTAAATTAGTGAACAACATAGTTGAAGGGGCCCACCTCTAGTGCCCCCCTGCTGCCCTTTTGCCTCTTAGTGCCCCTTTAGGTAATCCCACTGCCCCCCAGGGGGTGATACTGCCCACTTTGGGAACCACTGCTGTAAACGATAGGATGTTGGGGGGGGGTCATTAATTCACAGGGTTGCCATAAATCGGAAGCGACTTGACGGCACTCAACAACAATAACTAGACTGTGGTAGGAGCCAAGCAAGGCATTCCACAGTCACGGTGTCGCCACCAAAAAAGCCCTGTCTCCAGTCACCACTCACACCTCACCTACGGGGGCACAGAAAGCAGGGCTTGTGAGGGAGATCTTCGCTGGGGGACTGTACTTTATGGGAAGAAGCGGACCTTCAAGTACCCTGGCCCCAAGCCTTTAATGGAGGTTAAAGGTAAGAACCAGCACTTTGAATTGTATAGAATGTAACGCATAGACTAAAAGAAACTTCACTCTACCACAAAGGCAAGGCAATCAGCAAGCTATTCCCCTTGAATCACCCCTGGCCTTCTTCTCATTTTCTATACGTTCTTGGCAAACCTGAGAGAAGGTGAGAACAAGTTCTGCACCCACCTTCAAGAGATAGGGTTGCCAACCTCCAGGTACTAACTGGAGATCTCCTGCTATTACAACTAATCTCCAGCCGATAGAGATCAGTTCCCCTGGAGAAAATGGCCACTTTGGCAATTGGACTCTATGGCATTGAAGTCCCTCCCCTCCCCAAACCCCGCCCTCCTCAGGCTCCACCCCATAAACCTCCCGCCGGTGGTGAAGAGGGACCTGGCAACCCTATCAAGAGAGGCACCAGCTGCCTCTAGGTAGTACATGCTGTCTGAGGGGAGTGAGAGGAATGCTAGTCAGTGGGGTGGAACTAGGGTTGCCAGGTCCCCCCTGGCCACCCACGGGGGATGGGGGTAGGGTTGCCAGATCCAGGTTGGGAAACTTTGGGATATTTGGGGATACAGCCTGGGGAGGACAGGGACCTCAGTGTGGTACAATGCCATAGAGTCCACCTCCCTCCGTAGCATCCATTTTCTCCAGGGGAGTTGATCTCTGTACTATGGAGGTGAACTGTAATTCCAGGGGATTCCCAGGTCCCACCTGGAGGCTGGCATCCCTAGGTGGAACAGTGGCCTCATCTGCATCAAGAGGCACACTCACTAAGTGCAACAAGATCTAGATAAGTCCACCCACAACTATTGGCAACAAAATCCTCCATTATTGAATCTAAGAGAGCCAGAGTGGTGTAGTGGTTAAGAGTGGTGGTTTGGAGCGGTGGACTCTGATCCCAAGAACCGGGTTTGATTCCCCACTCCTCCACATGAGTGATGGAGGCTAATCTGGTGAACTGGATTTGCTTCCCCACTCCTACACATGAAGCCAACTGGGTGACCTTGGGCTAGTCACACTCTCTCTGTCCCACCTACCTCACAGGGTGTCTGTTGTGGGGAGGAGAAGGGAAGGTGATGGTAAACTGGTTTGATTCTTCCTTAAGTGGTAGAAAAAGTCAGCATATAAATACCAACTCTTCTCCTTCTTCTAACTTTACCTTTTTTAAAATGCCACTATCTCTGTGAGATAAGTAGCTTTGGAATATTATTCTTTCCTTTACAATATTTTTTTCCAGTCATGCTTGGAACATCCCAGTAATTTCCACCACACCACAGAACTCCCCCACCAAAATCTCAGGTTACCAAGTACTCTCTGGTCTCTTTCTGTGATACTTTTGCCAATGCTGTTTCCATTTTAAAAAATTAAAATTATCCTCCCTGCTCAATTTCCATAAGAATCCACTAAATCTTAAGTCCATTAAGGCTTCTTCAGTGAAGGCCCAAAAATCTCAATCAAGATTTTTCCCATGTAGTCTTTTAGTGTGTCTCTCCTTCTGATATCAGAGCGGCTTTACTGTACCCATAAGGAAAATCTTTTTGGGGGTCATGTAAGGAATGTCTATATTAGAGTGAATGGCAGCATTTATATCACAAATGCTGTGGTATGCAGGAAATCACTGCTTTATACCAATAAATCAAGGTGTAAAATGAGAATTACATATCAGACCTGAATGGAAAAGGGTTGTGTATATGTACTTTGGCTATACATTTCAACAATTTCCCTGACTTTCATCAGAATTTGGTGGTGCACTAAAACGAATGAAAACTGTCTTGGAAACCAGCAAAGACTTTTGTTTTGAGAAGAACTGAATCCAACACTTCACCTAACTGGGCAATTCCTGACTGTTTGTCTTCCAATCACTTTTTTTATAGTGTTCCTTTGTGCTTGGGTCAGATTGACATTTCACAAAATCAAGATATATTAAACGATTTCTCCCAACCCTTCTGTTTACATTTCAGGGAAGTTAATTTTGACCCAGGATATTTATTTGCGTCAAGGCACAAACACAAAGAACACTGTCTTGTTTTCACTTCTATGATAAGAAATTTTCAATTGCTGCCCTAATCAAAAGTGAATGCACAGGGGAACCTATTTCATGCCTTGCAAAATGGAAATCTTCATATTGTTTTTTAGTAATTTAAGGGTGAGATTGTAACCATTCGAGTCAACAGAAAAAACCTCCATCTGGCTGAAAATGTGTGTGTGTATACAAACATGTTAATAAAAAGCCCTGTATTTATTTCTGTGTTTGCCAGCAAGGCACATTTGACCCCTGGTGGGGTTTTCAAGGCAAGAGACATTCAGAGATGGTTTGCCATTTGCCATAGTGACCCTGGTATTCCTTGGGGGTCTCCCATCCAAATGCTTGTCAGGAGGCTGGAGGCTGGCATCCCAAGTGCAAAACCAGCAGGGAACTTCATTGTAATCACAAAGGTGCCTCAGGGGCAAAGTTTGAGCTGAACTGCATGCTAGCAGGAGCCAAGCTGGGAAATGGAGGTGTTCAATCAACTGCTTTTTTGGGGTTTTTTTTTTTTTTTTGGTATTTTCAATGGGATGCTTCCAGTTTTTGTTTCTTCTTTCCAGCATGCCTGGGGCACAATCTGATACCAGCTAGCCACAACCTGTGTCCTTTGAAGACAGCATCCTACAGACATTATGGCTGGAAAGTTGTGTTTATCTCCCTCCCTCTCCCTTAAATCTAGCGTGATGAAGAGAACTCAAACGCTTGCATATGGTTTTGTGTCAGTTTGGTTGCTCCTGTTAAGTGAATATTGGGTTTTGAACTTTGTTTCGGACCAATGTATATTCCTGCAGCCTCCTTCTATTCTTGTTAAGAGGCTAGATTCTAGCATTTCCTGGCATGGCAAATACACTGCGTTGTATATAATTCACATCACCATGCATTATTTCCTTAACACTACTCTCTCTTGTACTCAGTTTCTGCCAGCTTTCAACACTAACCCAGCCTCTTAACCTTCCTTTGTCCAAACATTTTCTCTCCATCACACGGTTGGGCTTTCTACAAAATGTCCTCTTGATAGCTCCTCACACAACACTCTTTACTTCTTGTTCAAGGGTGTGTTCTCAAGATTACACTGATACCTTCATCTACCTGAGACTCTGCTGTGTTTCATATAACACCATTTCTTTCTGTTGTATTATTCGGGGCACCAGAGGATTCACGTGATGTATGACTGCATGGCAGAACGTGAATAGGATTATGCTGAGGGAACAAATTCATTTCACGAGATGATGTTTGTTCTAGTTTTCCTTTTCCTTCTGACCGCTGAATCACTCTTTAGTTAAAAGCCTTAATTTCTTAGACAGAACGGAATTTCTCTAGGGGAAATAACGTACTTCAGTTAGGGGAAAGGATGGAGGGGAAATAGCCTCTCTCCTAAATGTTAATGTATAATTGATTTGCCTGTTACTGTGGCTTAGCTATGAAGAAAAATGCAAGATAGGCTAAAGGCCAAGACAGAACGAGTAATTGTCCAAAAAGCCATTTGTGAATTACATAGCCAACTGAAGAGTTTAAAACATCTAGATCGGCACTGAAGTAGCTTTTTTTTTAAAAGATATGTCCCCGAAAACATCATCATTGCTAGAGATACAGTAATATTCCCTCAGGTGAGGTGACTCCAGTTTAGAGATCAGTTACAGACAACTCTCAAAGCAACTGTTTCTGAAGCAGTATCCAACGGCGTATGGCTGAAATCCAGCACACAGGCTGCTTCGATCCAATTGAAGAATACAAATAAATAAGAATTGATTTTTATACCCTGCTTTTTCTCTACCTTTAAGGAGTCTCAAAGCAGCTTACATTCACCTTCCCTTCCCCTCCCCAGAACAGACACTTTGTAAGGTAGGTGAGGCTGAGAGAGTTCTGAGAGAACTGTGACTGGCCTGAGGTCACCCAGCAGGCTTCATGTGGAGGAGTGGGGAATCAAACCCGGTTCTCCAGATTAGAGTCCACCGCTCTTAACCGCTACACCACGCTGAAGTAAATGAGACTGCAGTAGCCCAAACGCCAACTAGATTCTGCATGGCAGATAGGGCTATCTCCCCCCAGCAGCCTTTAATGAAAAGGTGCAGAAGGCCATAAGTTGGAGTGAAGGAACTCTAGCAGTATGGGGAGGGTCTTCCTGACCTTTCCCTAAAGCCATTTGTGTGCTCAGAATCACACCTTTAAAAAAATAGCACTGCCCTTACTGCTTTCCACAGGTGAAAGATGTAAGTACCCATGTCTTTCCTCCTGTGGGTACTTGTGTGTGTGTGTGTGGTTTGGGTTACAAACACAGAGGAGGAAAGCTCGAGCCGTATAGGGTTGCCAACTCCTTCTTGGGAAATTCCTGGAGATCTAGGGGCAGCGTCAGAGGAGGATGCATTTTGGGGAGCGGAGGGAACTCAGCAGGGGAGTGATGCTATAGAGTCCACCCTCCCAAGCTGCCATTTCCTCCAGGGAAGCTGATTTATTGTTTTTTATTTAAAACGTTTTTATGTTGCCTTTCCACTCGATCAGGGTCCCCAAGGCAGCACACATAAAAGTATTAAAACGTTTGAACACTTAAGAACAACACTTAAAAGTATAATACAGTTCAATAAAAACACATAAAGAAACATTACCAGAACCAGGAAGGAGGGCCATTGGGAGTATGTTAAATGAAACAAAAAAAGTCTTCACCCATTTGCAGAAGGCAAGGGAGACAGATGAGTCTCCCTGGGAAGATCATTGTGGTATGGAGATCAGTTGTAATTCCAAGGGCTCCACCTGGAGGTTGGCAAGCCTGTCCAAAATTCCTTCCTGAAGCTGCTTCAGAAAAACCAGCCAGCAGGCTTTGGATACCCAGATTCATGGTATAAACCATAGTTGGGCCCTGAGGTGTGCTGTGTAGCATCATAGATAACATAAAGAGAAGATTGCTGGATCAGCTCTCACAGTTGTCATAAATTCCCTCGGTGGTCGGTCTTAAGCAGACCAGACTCTCTCTTAGCCTCAGTTCCTTGGCTGCACACTTGAAGATAATCGTACTGCTTACCTAACAGGAGTGTTGTTAGAATCACTGTGATAATGGACGTGAAATACTGAATATTGAAAGTGCCATTTAGGTGCTAAGCATTATTATAAGGAAATAGATTTAATGGAGTAGGATGGATATCATGTATGCAGCTTTGGGAGGGGGCTTGTCTGAAAAATTAGATTGAGAGAAGGACAATAGGGTCAAAGTCAGAATTCTAAGGGCTCCTGGATGGTTGTACACATGACGCTGCCTTATACTGAATGAGACCCTTGGTCCATCAAAGTCAGTATGTCTACTCAGACCGGCAGCGGCTCTCCAGGCTCTCAGGTAGAGGTCTTTCACATAGCCTACTTGTCTGGTTCCTTTAACTGGAGATTCCAGGGATTGAACCTGGGACCTTCTGCATGCCAAGCAGATGTTCTACCAGTGAGCCACAGGCCTTTCCCCTGGATGGTTACATCCCATCCCTCTCAACAAGGGGAGATCTCAGCATGAACTCCAGTTCCAGGGAGTTTGCTCCTTCCTCCATGCCTGGGAGAACACATGAAGCTGCCTTGTACTGAATTACTTGACCCTTGGTCTACCACTGTCTGTACTGTCTACTCAGACTGGCAGCAGCTCTCCAACATCTCAGGCAGAGGTCTTTCACATCACCTACAACCTGATCCCTTTTAACTGGAGATGGCGGGGATTGAACATGGAACCTTCTGCATGCCAAGCAGACACTCTACCACCAAGCCACAGCCCCTCCCTTTGCTACACTGGTCAGCCTTGCCCAGCGGCTGTGGAAGTGAGGGGCTAGGCGGTTTCAATCCTCACTAACCAAAGGACCGAAGGCTTCTGGGAGGCTGCGCTTATTCTTCCCTCTCAGTGAGAAAATATCTAACAATTATCTGTTGTCAAGGTCCACTGCCAGAAAGCAAGAGCAGTTTTGGAAGCATTTCTGGCATATTTAGAAAATATTTACTTTGGGGTTGTTGTTTTTAATGCAGACTTGTGGTGGGAGGGTTCCCCCCCCTTTCACCTCTGTTCTCTTATCAGTGAAACCTCACTCTCCTTCTCTGTTTGATCTGATTGCTTGATCACTTCATATCCCTCACTGGAGTTGCCGACATTTCGAATGGCTCCTGAATGCCTGATGCCCAGAAATTAAGCAAGGGAACCTTTTCTCATGTGTTGATCTCCATACTAGGATAGGCTTCACCTGCTGAGACTGTGAATGAGGCTTCTATTGAAAGCGCCAGAGTAGGAGCAGTATGAAAGACGGCAACCCTAACACTTTAATCCGTATATTTAGGCATATCTTTGCTCTTGACCTGCTCCCTTTACATTTAAAGGCCTGCATGGTGTGGTGGTGGTTTGGAGCGGTGGACTCTAATCTGGAGAACCGGGTTTGATTCCCCACTCCTCCACATGAGCAGCAGGCGCTAATCTGGTGAACCGGGTTGGTTTCCCCATTCCTACATATGAAGCCAGCTGGGAGACCTTTGGCTAGTCACAGCTCTCTTAGAGCTCTCTCAGCCCCACCTACCTCACAGGGCATCTGTTGTGGGAAGGGGAAGGGAAGGTGATTGTAAGCCGATTTGATTCTTCCTTAAATGGTAGAGAAAGTCAGCATATAAAAACCTCCACCACCACCACCTCCTCCTCCTCCTCCTCCTTCTCCTCCTCCTCCTCCTCCTCCTCCTCCTCCTCCTCCTCTTCTTCTTCTTCTTCTTCTTCTTCTTCTTCTTCTTCTTCTTCAACAAGCCATCATTTTACCCATTCTCAAGAACCTTTTCCTGGAACTGTTCCCATTTCTCGTTCTATCACTGGCTTCTAAATTACTTGGATTTATTGTTTATAGTTGGTGTCTTCGTATTTGCTAATTCCTTCTTTGATCTGTCCCAGTCTGGGTTTTGTCCCGTTCACTCTGCAGGAACGACACTCAACAGAACTTCTACGGATTTGTGATATGGGCCATCTCCTTATGACTCATTTTACCACTCATGAGGCTGAATGCTGGACGCAAAGCAAACAACTCAGAGTTCTGGATGACCTTTTTGTTATGATCAACTTTATCCAAAAGCTCTTCCCATATGCACTTCAGTTCTGGAATGGCACAAAGATATATGGCAATAAACTTCCTTCCAGGGACTGAGTTCCTTCTGACTCTAATTAGTCATACAAAACATGAAAAGTTCCTCTGTTTTTAGAACGTAAATCTGTCAGAAGGGCACTTACTCACTAATAGACATACGTACACACAAAACCAGAAGAGTGTGTGTTTTATTTTCCCCCACTTTAACTGGAAGAACATAGATCCCCCCCCCCAAAAAAAAAACCTGAAGTGAATAAGAATTTTTCCATCCCTGATGTAATTTTGTTAGTTTTAAAAGCAGAATATGCCTTCAAGCTGGTCTTTGAAAGATGTTTATCTGTTATAAGGATGTCCTATTATTTAATCTTGCTGATATATTAGCTCTGAAATGTTGTTCCAGTTTAGGATGATTCAGTTGTAAAGTGGCTGAAAAAGAAAACAATCTAAAAACATAAAATGGTTAAAAACCAAAAAAAGCAAATACATTAAACATTAAAATTTCCAATAAAAATTTCTCAGTGCCCACTGTTCAAGCTTTAACCAGTCTAAAAAGGCCCTAAGAAAAAGAACTGTTTTGCAGGCGTGATGGAAATGCGCCAGTATGAAAGTTTGCCCTCTGTATATCCTCTGGCAGTCTGTTCCTTATTTATTTATTTATTTATTTATTTATTTATTTATTTATTGTGCCCCATCTTTCTCCCTGGGGGGGACTCCAAATAGCTTACATAATTCTCCTCTCTCTGTTTTATCGTCACAAGAACCCTGTGAGGTAGGCTAGGCTAGGCTGAGAATGTGTAATTGGTCCAAGATCACCCAGCAAATGGGTCTAACACTCTAACCTTTCCAGTCTTGCCTATAAATCTTGTGTTTCCTTAGCAAACTCAAATGTGATGGAGCTAGTGGTGTTTTCTGATTTCTTGCTGTGTTCTTGCTACTTTAAAGCTCAGTAAAGGCAGACTGCTAGGGCATGGTCCTCCCCCACACACACACACGCAAATAGTTTTGCAGGTACTTTTACTTATCAGAGCGGTTAAGGTAAGTAAGACCAATAGCTAGAGAGATGAGATTTATACCTTTTTTGTTTGGTCCCAGCTCAGATCTTTGTACGTGACCAATGTTTTTTGCCCAGAAATCTTGGGGGTGGGGGAGGACAATCTTGCGTGTGCAGCTCACGCTACACTCTCATAAGAATATAAGAGCCCTGCTGGATCAGACCAGTGGTCCATCTAGTCCAGTATCCTGTCTCACACAGTGGCCAACCAGTTCCTCTAGAGGCCCAACAACAGGGCAGAGAGGCCGGGGCACCTGGAATTCAGAAGTTTACTCCCTCTCCCCTGAGATGAAGGCAGTAGTTCCCTACTCACAATACTTTGGGTTGCATGCTGGAGGAGAGGGAGAGAGACAGTGTGGTGTAACGGTCAGAGTAGGTAGGGTTGCCAGGTCCCTCTTTGCCACCAGCGGGATGTTTTTGGGGCGGAGCCTGAGGAGGGCGGGGTTTGGGGAGGGGAGGTACTTCAATGCCATAGAGTCCAATTGCCAAAGCAGCCATTTCCTCCAGGTGAACTGATCTCTGTCGGCTGGAGATCAGTTGTAATAGCAGGAGATCTCCAGCTAGTACCTGGAGGTTGGCATTATCACAGTGATTCTAACAACATTATCACAGTGATTCTAACAACATTCCTGGTAGGTGGGCAGTATTATTATCAACAGTTTGCAGCCAAGGAACTAAGGAAGCCCTTTGCTGGGGTCGCCATAAGTCAGCCAGCCCTTGACGGCACTGTACACACACTCACAAACAAGAGAAGTACAGGAATACCTGATTCCTTTTACCTCCACACTGACTTCAGTATTTATGTACATCATTGTAGTCAGGGAATTAAATCTCCTACCAGATGTATGGGTTGTTGGGGTGGATAGTTGAACTGTGTATAATTGCCCAACATGATCCAATGTGTCACACTATAGTCAAATACTTATAGCTGTATAGTATATTTAATGTTCAGTGATATCTCAGACTAGTTAAGCCTTGGCCGTCAATTAGGCTAGCTAGGCATTTAATCCTCTGTGACAAGTAGTCAATCTGAATTATTCACATGGAACTCTATGACTTCACAAAAACAATGTATTTTTCTGTCTTCCTATGACCTGTAAAAATATATTCAACATAGGCAACATTTTGACATATTCCAAGTAAAACCCTTTTGCTTACTATTTCTTATAAACCTCTCTTCGTTGCCATTTGAGTGAATTCAGGCACAAAAAGGTTACCCCCACATTGTTTTGGTTAAAAAATGACCTTTTTATTAGCATTGTAGTATTCAAAACAAAGCTCTCTAACGTAACCCCCGTTACAATTGCTGCTAATAAAAAACCTGCAAAATTAAGATTTTAATAACAGCTCATTCATCACAATCCATGATTTCCACAGATGGTAAGTGGACTTTGGTTAATGGTCGGTCGTGCTTCATTTCCGCAAGCTGGTCAACACACAGCAGATCTCACCATCGAGGTACCGCATATAGCAGTACAGTCTGTTTTCATAATGATGCAATCTCAGTTCAAAACACTTGACATTCACTATCTCAGCATTGCCTTATAACAAACCTTTAAGATTGGTCAGCATTATTATTCCAACAGTACAGATGGAGCATTCAAGTCAAGGCAGGGGATTGTGCCTACAGTAGGGTTGCCAACCTCCAGGAACTAGCTGGAGATCTCCTGCTATTACAACTGATCCGTAGCCGACAGAGATCTGTTCACCTGTAGAAAATGGCAGCTTTGGCAATTGGACTCTATGGCATTGAAGTCCCTCCCCAAACCTCGCCCTCTTCAGGCACCACCCAAAAAACCTCCCACCGGTGGCAAAGAGGGACATGGCAACCCTTTCCTGGAAGTAACCCCCATTGAATAAAATGGGACTTACTTCTCAGTAGACCTGCTTAGGCCAGCTCCTTTATATCTTGCCTAAGATATGGTAGAATCTACAGGAGAGATCAAAAGTTTATTAATGCTACAAGATTCGAAAAGATAAGCTGGCTGACATAACTCCAACTGAGATCCAACCTAAAAAGAGACTGTCTACAGTCTGGGTCGTTCCGAGAATTAACAGAATTTGAGTCAATTGTAACCGAGAGTGATGATCATTTGTTAGGAAAAATCTACAAACTACTCCTGAAGTATGATACAGAAGAAGAACAAGTTAAGATAAACATGATTAAATGGATGCAAAATTTTGGTGAGATGGTCATGATGGAAACATGGGAAAAACTTTGTACTCTTGAACTAAAATACACTGCAAGTCAAGAAGTGAAGGAAAACTGTTACAAGATGTTCTATAGGTGGTATATGAAGCCCAACATGATTTCTCGGATGGCCACCTCGAAGGGAAAAAAAGGGGCTTGCTGGAAATGCCAAGAGACAGATGGTTCTCACTGTCATGTTTGGTGGACCTGACCCAGACTACAAATGTACTGGAAGAAGATTCAACGTGAACTACAGAACATAACTAAAATAAAAATAAGACTGGACCCCAAATATTAAGTATAACACCACCTGATTTACCCATGAGGTTCAGAGATGTGTTCAGATATGCCACAACAGCTGCAAGAGTAATATTGGCAAGAACCTGGAAGCAAATGTCTATACCTGACATAGAAGAATGGAAAGACAAAATGCACGACTATGCAAACAAGGCCAGAATGACTTTTATGACGAATCCTACTTACAATGAGTCAATAGAAAGGTTTAACGAGAAATGGCAACCATTTTATACTTATATGTTAGCGGATTAATAGATAAATATACTATAAGAAACTAGAATATACAATCACATAAATGTAAACATACTAGATCAATGAAAATGCTTGATAATTAATAGTTTGAAAATGTAAAATGCTTTTGAATTTATGAGACCAAAACCGTGCTTGTTTACATCAGATGGATTTCCCTTATCCCCTCCCTTTTTCCCTTTTTGTATCCCATATTTGAATTAAAAAATAAATAAAATTTAGAAGAAAAAAATGCTGGATCCCCCTCTCCAACGTACTGAATACTTCCTATTCAATGTATACAATGTTTAATGCTGTTTTTGTGTCAATTGCATATAAAGGGCATGTGGAGTAAAAATGGCACCAAAGAAACAAATGAACCGGCAAATGAAAAGGAGGTGAGATAAAAAGCAACTGGGATTGCCAGCTCTGGGTTGACTAAACATACTCAGCTCCTTCAACCTTTCCTCATAGGACTTGGTCTTATTTATATACTTATTTAATATCTTGGTCTCTCGCCACCTGCTTATGTCTAAGATCAGATGCTTTAAAGTAAACATGGAAGCACAGAACGTATTTAATTAATTTGCTGTGAGAATGAAATGGGGGCTGGAAAGTAGATATACAGAAAGGGAAAGTAGATATACTGGAAGTAAAATATGGCAGGTAGATAGATGGCCCAGGCTAGCCTAATCTTATCAGATCTAGAAGCTAAGCAGGATCAGCCCTGGTTAGTATTTGTATGGGAGACCACCAAAGGACTACCAGGGTTGCTCTGCAGAGGAAGGCACTGGCAAACCAACTCTGTTAGTCTCTTGAACTGAAAACCCCGTAAGGGGGGTCACAATAAGTTGGCTGTAGTTTCGTTTTTTAAAAATGGGAATGGTTTTTTCATATGTTTGGTAAAGTCGGTGTAAATAGAAACGGTTTAGTTATATGATTGGATTGGATTCAGCTACTATATGAAAATTTTACACGCATTATATGGAAGATAACATTTAACTTTGGTTAAAATCCTTCTGTAAAGAGCAAAAGTATATTCAGAGATGAAATGTTTACATAAAAGACCAGTTTTTCATAATGCTTTCGAATATACACAAGTGGGTTAAAGTCATAGATGGATATTTAGCTTATCGTAGTGAGACAGAAATAAAACATATGCTATGATTTGAGTGACAGTATAGGGGCACTTTGTAACAGCATCATATCTAGAATCTCATATTATAAGGTAGAATAAAGAAAGAAATTAATTGTATGTTCACCCAGATAAGAAGGTATTGGTATATTGTACTGTTAAGTTTGTATTGGTGTTATGTATTGTACTGTATTGAGTGTGTTTTTTGTGTTTTATTGAAATGTAAATAAAATATTTGGATTAAGAAAATAAGTTGGCTGCGACTTGACAGCATTTTACACACAAAGATAGATTCTGCATGCCTAGGACATGACCTCAAATTTTCAACAATGTTCTGTGGTTCCTTTTTAAGTGAGCTGGTGTAGGAAGTAATCCCTGAACAGAGAAAGAGTGAAAAACACTATTTATAGCAACAAGGGGGCATGTCCACTAACAACCTACATTTAAAAAAAACTAATTGGAAGCTAGAATCAGTTTGTTGGCTGGAATTCTGAATCAGTTTTACTGAGTTTCGATCAATTGTTTGATCCAAATGATTCAGAAAAAGCATCTCAAAAAGTTTTAGGGGCTGCCATAGTTCAGATGTTACTTTTCTAAGCCTGGATTGATAAGATCGACAGTTGTCTGAGAACAGACTTTCTTGAGTGCGCTTGAACAATTTCTGCTTCTAGGCAGCCTGTAAATAGCACGAGAACAGCCTTTCTCACAGAGCGTAGGCTTTTCCCTTTCTTGTCCCCAGAGGATCCAGGCCATGCAGAAACAAGGGGGCAAAAGCCTATTGTTTAAAAAATGAAGCTTTTAGACTCCCCCCACAAAGACTGGAGGTCAGTATAAGGGTTTTCACAATCCAAGTATGCATGGACTGTTTTAAAAGGCTGAGTTATCAAGTAACTATGCTGTGGGGGGTTCACCATGTCAACTTATTTCTAGAGGTTCATGCTTTCACTTTCTTGTGTGTTGAAAACATATTTATTATCTTATGAAGATCCATTTGGGCTAGAGCCCAAGATACAAAAGTCCAGTGCGTGTGACTTTTAAAGAAGCAAACTAGTACTTAAGTGAGCCTGACAAAACCAGATTCATGGAACACACGAAGCTGCTTTATACTGAATCAGACCACTGGTTCCTCAAGGTCAGTATTGACTACTCTGACAGGCAGTGGCTTTCCAGGGTCTCAGGCAGAGGTCTTTCACATCACTTACTATCAGAGCCTTTTAACAGGAGGTGCTGGGGATCGAACCGCGGACCATCTATGTGCAAAGTAGATGCTCCACTACTTATCCCTGGTGCCTCCATAACCCTTGTGCTCAGCATGCAGCCTAAAGTTGTGTCTGCACCTTTGCTCTTTGTCCTCTTGGTTTGTCCCTCCTTTTCACCCGCTGGTGCAGACAGCTGGCCCTCCCTTCCGCTGACCACAGCAAACCCTGCCCTTACCTTCCTCATTTCAGTTGAAGGGTGGGGACTGGAACAGACTGTTGCTCATTTTTGCCAATTGGTTTCTATAGAATCATAGAATTGGAAGGGGACATACAGGGGCTGTGGCTCAGTGGTAGAGCATCTGCTTGGCATGCAGAAGGTCCCAGGGTCAATCCCCGGCATCTCCAGTTAAAGGGACTAGGCAAGTAGGTGATGTGAAAGACCCCTGCCTGAGACCCTGGAGAGCTGCTGCCAGTCTGAGTAGACAATGCTGACTTTGATGGACCAAGGGTCAGATTCAGTATAAGGCAGCTTCATGTGTTCATGTGTGGAAGCCTGCTTGTTTCAAATTGGAGGAAAACATACAAGGACAACATTCCCCACAACAACCATCCAGGAATCACAAAGGAAATTTAGAATAATCAGTACCAGGTTCATATTGCATTGCCCTGACCTGGTTGGTTCGGACTAGCCTGATCTAGTTAGATCTTGGAAACTACACAGGATCAGCCCTGCTTAGTACTTGGATAGGAGACCGCCAAGGAATACCAGGGTTGCTATGCAGAGACAGGCAATGGCAACGCACCTCTGTTGGTCTCTTGCCTTAATATTGTTATGTATTATTTTTGGAAGTCACCCGGAGCCCAGCTTGGCTGTGAAAAGGATGGGGTATAAATTACATTAAAAAAATTTAAACCTTACGAGGTCTCCATATGTTGGTGGCGACTTGAGAGCACTTTAAACACATGTAATGTTGCATTAACTTTCCTAGTAAGTACAGAAGTGGGGCCCTAGTGAGAGACAGCACATTTCTAATGTGCACAGTGTTTCTGCATTATACTCACAACAGTCCTCTGAGGCAGCCCCTTGTTTCTAGCTTGGGAATGGTGGCAGAGGTGTAGTAATTTCCCCGTCTTAAAAGGTAAAGGTCCCCTGTGCAAGCACCGGGTCATTCCTGACCCATGGGATGACATCACATCCTGACGTTTACTAGGCAGACTTTTGTTTATGGGGTGGTTTGCCAGTGCCTTCCCCAGTCATCTTCCCTTTACCCCCAGCAAGCTGGGTACTCATTTTGGAAGGATGGAAGGCTGAGTCAACCTTGAGCCAGCTACCTGAAACCAACTTCCGTTGGGATCGAATTCAGGTTGTGAGCAGAGCTTGGACTGCAGTACTGCAGCTTACCACTCTGCGCCATGGGGCTCTTAAGTCCTTGATAAATAAAGTACTCCCAGCCTCAAGATCGACAGCACAGATGATGGTAAGCCTATAAAACCAATTTAACAACTCGAAAGTTTAGATTATCTTTTAAAATAGATGGCCAATAGGAAAATGCTTTCCCATCTATTCTTTTTGACTGGGACACTATCTGGCAGAGAAACAGATAAGGAGGCAGCACGCACCGGGTGGAACATGCCCTTTCGTCTTCTGCGGGAAGTGGATTGGCTCTTTAGCTATTAGTGATGATGGTGTGTTTATTGTGGTTTGGAGATTAGGGAGCTAGCTCGCAACCAGCAATAAATGCTGATAGTTTTTAATGCTAGCATCAACAATACACTCGATCCTAATCAAGGAGGAAGTAGAAGAGAGAGACCTGTCGTACTGACAAACACTATCAACAATACATAATATGGAGCCTTGATTTGGAAGTGGTAGAGGTGAGAACAAAAGGAGAAAAGACATTGGTTTCCTAGGAGTAGGCAGATTGTTTATCAACACAGGAAAAAAAGCTATTATGATGAAGAAATGGCATTGCTCAAGCCAGTGATGGATATATGATTGCTGTTGGCGGTTCCTAAACAGAGGGGGGAAATCTTGGAGGCCCACCACATATGTGAAGATCATTATCTTCCTGCACAAATAAATCCCACTCATTTTTTCCTCAGTTAGACTATGAATGTTCAGATCCATCAGCCTTTTCAGCCTGATTACATTCCAAGTACTTTATCATCTTTATCTGCTGCTTTCACAGTGCTCTCCAATTTTACACCACATTTCAGGAAAGCCATTGCCCATCAATGAACATGTGAAGTTTTTCACCAGAGCTAAATGAAAGAATCTTCTGGGAAGATTGTTTACGCGTCAGCCCCAGGCTGATGTTACACACAGTCAGCTAGAACCATCCCACCCTTTTGACGACAGCTTTGTATCTTATAAAGAAATGGCGACTTTGGACTTCTTTGGAGGCCCTGTCGTATGTTGCCCCTACCTTCTGAAAGTGAGTGTTTACTACAGGCAGGGCCTTCTCTTCAGTGGCACCTTGGTCTCGTAATGCTTTCCCACTGGCCATCCATCTGTTACCTAGCCAAGTTAAAACCAGTATGTTAACGTTAACAGGGTTCCCCGACCTTTTTTGAGCCTGTGGGCACCTCTGGAATTCTGACATAGGGTGGTGGGCACAGCCACAAAATGCCCGCTGCAAGAAGCGTAGACAACCACAAATTGGCCACCACAGAGGGCAGAGGCAAACACACACACACACACATAAAGGAAGCCCAAATACAGGGAGCAAGAGGAGTAATTTTTAAAAAAATGTAACGGGAAAGATGAAAGAGTGAGAATAAAACTAACACTCTTTTCATCTGCATAGCTAATCAAATTGCCAGTGGCCGCTCAGAAACCCTGCTGGGCAGGAGCCCCACCTGACCTCACCCACTTTCTAAAAACACTTGGTGAGTGCCAGGAAAGATGCCAGCTGCTGCCATGGCACCACAGGCACCATATTGGGGACTGGTTGATTCCCCCCCCCTTTCTTTCTCTGTATGTTATCACCCTTACGTACTGGGTTATGTCACTAAATCTTGAGATGTTGGAGGGCGGTGAACAAACTATTGTAAATTATTGATAAACCACCTCAGAAACTTGTTAGGCTGAGTTGAGAGGTGGACAGAAATCTGGCCACTCTCACTATTTTGTAAGGGTTGTAGGGAATGGCCACTGAGTGACCACCGAGCGCTTGGGTAATGGGATTCAGGAAAACAGAACGCCTGTGAAGGAAACACATAAGGTTACTATAGTGGTCCCTAACACTCACCACAAATGCAAAGGGAATCTAGTTTGGCTACAGTTGAGTGGAGGAAATTGGTGAACCAGCAGAGGTCTACAAACTATGTCAAAATGATGTCAAAATTCAGACCAGTCGCTTCCAACCTAAGGTGGCCCCATGAATGAATGACCTCCAAAACATCCTATCATGAACGGCCGTGCTCAGGTCTGGCAAACTGAAAGTTGTGGCTTCCTTGATCAAGTCAATCCATCTCATGTTGGGTCTTTTCCTGCTGCCTTCAACTTTTTCTAGCATTACTGTCTGTTCCAGTGACTCTTGTCTTCTCACAGTGGTGAGACTTCACAGCTATCCATCTGAAATCATCATCTGAGCCTCTGTCAGATGGGATGTCTGTCTGTTTTTCCTTGGAAGGCTAATGACAGTGAACACATGAACACATAAAGCTGCCTTCTACTGAATCAGACCCTTGGTCCATCAAAGTCAGTATTGTCTACTCAGACCGGCTCTCCAGGGTCTCAGGCAGAGGTCTTTCACATCACCTACTTGCCTAGTCCCCTTAACTGGGATTGAATCTGGGACCTTCTGCAAGCCAAGCAGATGCTCTACTACTGAGCCACAGTCCTTCCCCCTGTGTAAACCACTTGTGAGTTCTTCAGAGGAAGGGCAAGGTGTATATAACATAATGTTTTTCAGAATCCCAGCACTTGCTCAAGCTCTTCACAGAGGCAAGAAGCCTCATAAAATACCTCTCACTTTATTCTGGCATGGAAATCCCATTGCTCTTTATAAACAAACTAGCAAACGTAGACAGTAAGTTTGTCAGACATTCATCCAACACCTCAGTCCAAATCATGTCTTCTTGGCCTCAGCCATCACAGAAAGAAGAAAGAAGCCACCTGTTTAGAATCAGAAAAGTCTACAAGTTTTTGGCTTTCAAATTTCAGGATTTAATGCGCTGCATAATACTTGAGATTAGTGAGACTGGGGAGAAATCCAGATTCAGTCTATGTTGACAAATTGCATTTTTATTTCTATAACCTTCTCAAAAACACAGGGTTGGTCAGTGAAAGGTATGCAGTTTTTTGTCGACGTGCTCAAAATTCCCCAGGTAGTTTTAGGGAGAACTGAAGGCCAAAACGACACGCGAAGGCAGCTGGCTTGTTTGGAGGGCATCATTTTTGGACTGTGAAAAGTAACATGTGTTCGAGGAGTGCAAAATCCTCCCCTTGTCTCCAGGTTCCTTCCCTGCAGCTCTTGTCCTCAGATAAGTTCTGACACCAGAAGTCAGCTTTCCTTAGAGGAAAAAGCATTCGAGGAGAGGGGCTACCAGGAGTTAAGCAACAGGCAGAGGAAAGTTCTGCGTTTCTCCCCCCATACAAATATTTTGCTGTTAAAACCGGTATTCCCACCCCTTTTTGTGGATGCTCATTCAACATGACCCCCCCAGCCATCAATTATTGGAGGGTAAATGCTACGTACAAATGGACAGACTGGCATGCTCACACATGAAGCTGCCTTATACTGAATCAGACCCTTGGTCCATCAAAGTCAGTATTGTCTACTCAGACCGGCAGTGGCTCTCCCGGCTCTTTCACATCACCTATCTGCCTAGTCCTTTTAACTGGAGATGCCGGGGATTGAACCTGGGACCTTCTGCATGCCAAGCAGATGCTCTACCACTGAGCCACAGCCCCTCGGTGCATGTAAATAGGATGGGGCACACGTGGAATGCTTCTGGAGAAAGTGTTGCCACTCATCACGTTTGTTTCAGCCCTAAGTCACTGCTGCAGGAAGAGCAGAGGGTTTTAAATTTTATTTCATGTATTTATTTACTTATGTCATTTATTGTCTGCCTACTCTGAGCTTCAAAGCAGATTACAGAATTTTAAAATAATGCAATAAAGACCAGTATAATACATACACTAAACAGTGCACTAAAACTGGATTATAAAATTAGAGGGCAATGAAATAAAAACAATATAGTCTATCCAATAAACAATAAAAATGGGGGTGGGGAAAACAATTGCCTAAGAGTTTCAGATATTAACAGTGCAATCCTAAAAATACTTTCCCAGTATTTCCAGGAGGAAGCCTTATTGAATAGACCTAAGAAAAGGTCTAAAACTACGGTCTCTAACACTCTCTAAAACAGGGGTGGGGAACCTTTTTTCCACCAAGGGCCATTTGGATATTTATAACATCATTCGTGAGCCATACAGAATTATCAATTAGCTGACCATGGCCCGGATGGGAAAGGGTTAACACAGTTTCTTGGGCAGTCCTAGCAGCTCCATAGCTAACGACTCTTCTGCAAGGGGAGAAAAAGGTTCCTTTTCTCAGCAAAACAAACTCACATCTACCTTGAATAGAGGCTATTCTTGTCCACGATAGGATGCGGATCACCAATCTTAGATCCTTATGAGCTAGAGATCTGCCAGGACCCACAAAGGGCCAGACCAAATGATTTTGCGGGCCTGACGTTCCCCACCCCTGCTCTAAAACGATGGTCCTATTCTTTTTGTGCCCTGGCCCAGGCTATCCTGATCTCATCAGATCTCAGAAGCTAAGTATGGTGTAGTGGTTAAGAGTGGTGGTTTGGAGTGGTGAACTCTGATCTGGAGAACTGGGTTTGATTCCCCGCTCCTACACATGAGTGGCGGAGGCTAATCTGGTGAACTGGATTTGTTTCCCCACTCCTACACATGAAGCCAGCTGGGTGACCTTGGGCTAGTCACAGCTCTCTCAGCCCCACCTACCTCACAGGGTGTCTCTTGTGGGGAAGGGAAGGTGATTGTAAGCCAGTTTGGTTCTCCTTTAAGTGGTAGAGAAAGTCGGCACATAAAAACCAACTCTTCTTCTTCTTCTTCTTCTTCTTCTTCTTCTACGTGTACTGGAAAAGGAGAAGGGAAAACATAGAGCTTCCTTTCCTTTCCTTCTTGCTTACTATGGGGTGCTAAAAGAATTTTAATGGCACATAGCTGGAACAGGAGTCAGCCAGTACAATTCAGCTGCCATCAGGCAAGAGATACCAGATTCCAGGGAACCAGATCCAGATAGCAGGCAGAAGTCAAGATCTCCAGGACCTGGGAGAGCTCCCAGACAAAATGAGCACCAAATATGCACCATCCCTTAGCTGAGTGTTAGCAAGAATTTAAAAGGGCATAAGTCCTGCATTGGAGCCTCAGAGTTTCTGATATTGCTTGGTGGGCTTGTGGGTCATCTTCTGTCTTCTTTGCTTGGAGCTTGCAAGACAATGAGGGCAGTGGACAGAACTGTGGATTCTGGTTCCTGACTGTCGTGTCTGAACCCAAATCCTGAGGGACCAGCATCCTCCGGGTCTCAGGGGCCAGCAACTTTGGGTCTCCATCAGAGAGAAAAGTGGGATACAAATATCTAAATAAAATAAACATTCCAAATAGACACAACATGATATGTAATGCAGACAGACAGACAATAATGGGGTCGGGGATGTCAAGAGTCTAGGCAACAAATAGAAATCTCCTTAGATGTGTGCCTGCAGTACGCAGTTGAGGTAAATATAGGTGTAATTATGTTTATAGACCTGTAATGTTCTCTTTTATCTTGAGTGGAAACTGAAAATAGTACTTAAAACTTGTAATGTTCTCTTTTATCTTGAGTGGAAACTGAAAATAGAGGCTCATCTCACATCATGGAAATTTCTCCCCCTTCTGGCTACCAATCCAATTATATTTTTGCAATTTGACATATAGCTCCTTTGTGCTCTTCATTATTCCCCCCTCTTCTTCCGTAGCTTATGGATGTTTGTCTGGATTGTTTAGAAGAGAACGATGCAGGCTTTGTCTTCCTATTATGGAAGGATGTTGCATGGAAACGGAAAACATGAGTGGGTATTTATCTCAGGAATATTAGATTTGCAAAATATGGGTTCAGGTTTCTGGTTCCGGTCATTCCATATGTTGAAAGAAATGTGAAGAATGTTAAGCTTTAACAAAAATTCTCCACAGTCTACTACATCCACAGTGCAGTCCTAAAAACACTTTCCTGGGAGTAAGCCCCAGTGACTAAACCTGAGTAGGATTCTGAGTAGACCTGCTTGGGATTGCTCTCTAGCTGTTGCAAAAAAAAATTTCTGTGTACCGATGCAGCCTCATCACAATGTAATATACATATAATATGGAGACCTATTTTTTCAAACTTTGGATTAACGGACTATGAAAGGAGAGAAGGTTAGCACTCCCCTTGATAAAGGACTCTTAGAGCATTTGGAGCTAGGAACAGTTGGACTTGGAGACCACAGACCAACAGGGAATGAATCCTGTTGAAACCAGTGTGTTTCAGGACCCAATTTTATTGCTTGCTTGCAGACTACCAGCTTCATCAGCAAGCCCTTATAGGTGTCAGCAGAGTCCCCGTCGCTCATAAGGAGCATACCCAAGGAGCTCCATTAAAATAACCCTAAAACTCCAGAAACGTGAATGTTTAAAAAAGGGGTAAAGACCGCTGCCGCCACAACACCCAGAACATAGAAAGAAATGGTAATTCCTCGGAAGAAGGGCCTGCACATTGTACAGCAGGGGTGATCAACAGATAGGACAAATTGGCAAATCCATCCATTTGATCTGGTACCTGGCTGCTGCCCTACAGAATTTTAATCAAAATGTAACAGAAGATTTGTTCAGTTTCACCCATAAGGAGAAGAAAAGAGTTTTCAGAAGATCTCTCTTTGGAGTTTAAGTGTAATTATATAATGTTTTTGTTCTTGCTGCTACATGGTCCTAATTTTGTCACAGAACTTAACCACTTAGGAAGGGAGCCAACTTACGGCTTTGGCCCCAAGACTTCTGACAGCGAACACAGTGAATACTAAGGCCCATCTCTTCCTATACTATCTAGCCTGCCAGTCAACCCCTGCTTCTCTGTGACCCCACTTTCAGAGGGGAGGCGGATGGCAAATAGAGACAAGGTATTTTCTGTGGTGGCATTTCACCTCTGGAATGCCCTGCCCCTTGATGCTCGACTTTACAGCATGGTATAGTGGTTAAGAGTGGAGGTTTGGAGCGGTGGACTCTGATCTGGAGAACCGGGTTTGATTCCCCACTCCTCCACATGAGCAGCAGACGCTAATCTGGTGAACTGAATTTGTTTCCCCACTCCTACACATGAAGCCAGATGGGTAACCTTGGGCTAGTCACACTCTCTCAGCCCCACTGACCTCACAGGGTGTCTGTTGTGGGGAAGGGAAGGCGATTGTAAGCCGGTTTGATTCTTCCTGAAGTGGTAGAGAAAGTCAACATATAAAAACCAACTACTACTCCTCCTTGGCACCAAGCCAAAACACATTTTTAACCCAGGCTTTTAATTAGGGGTTTTATCTTATCAGCTTTTTAAAGGTCTGTTTCCATTTTATGGATAGATTGTATGTTCTTAATCTTGCTTTTCATGGAACGTTTTAAATATTACAGTAGTATTGTAAATAACTCCTAGCCTTAAGGGTGGTATAGAAATTTAAAGAGTGAATGAATGAATGAATGAATGAATGAATGAATGAATGAATTTAATTGTATTTGGCCTCGAGCAAGAATGAGAACAGGCAACATTAAAAAATCCTAATTAAATAAACAGACAAACACAACCATGTCTTTTTTGCTTTGAACATACATGAAACTGCTTTACATTGAATCAGACCATTAGTCCATCAAGGTCCGTATTGTCTACTCTGACTGGCAATAGCTCTCCAGGGTCTCTTATCATCTACTGCCTGGTCCTTTTAACTGGAGATGCCAGGATTGGACCCAGGACCTTCTGCATCCAAATCAGAGGCTCCTCAACTGAGCCGCAGCCCCTATCTGCTTTATCTATTAAATGCACAGAGCAAAGCAAACCAATTCTCAATGAAGCTGTTTAAACAAAGAGGGCAGCATGATACTATCAACTAACAACTGTCTTGGCTTCAGAGCAAAGAGTAACTCTTCCATTTGTGTTGGCAGATAGGAATATAAATATATATTCCCCCAATCTCCCAAATGAAAAGAGTCGATTTCCTTTTCCATCCTCTTTAATGCAATCATAAATCATGGTGTTTAAATGGAGCTTTCCAATAAATCAGTAGCCAAGTGTATTGTTATAATATGTGCATCAGATTGACCCAAATTACTTATTCTATAAAGAACTATTTATAATTAAGCTCAGGTTCTTTGCAGCCAAATACATAGCCAGATATACAATGACTCCAGTAACTACTTGATGGGCTGCAGGGAACTAGATACACTAGGTAGTACTGGAGACAGAGGTCATAACCCGCCAGGATATAGGACTATAACTAGTGGATCAAAGGTTGAGTCTGATGGATCTGGAGGAAGAGGTAATAGTAGAGATTCTCAAGCTATGCAGAAGACAGCCTTTCTCTTAGTTGTGTTCCTTCACCCTGAAATTTTGCTCCTTCCCAACAGACCCTACAGAATGCAGCTAAAACTATGAAACCAAGTCAGACCTAGCAATCCTGTTTTTTATATTTACTCTTAAAATGATACCAAAAAATGAAGCAACCAGAACTTTATGAAACTGCCAAAACATGTTTGCATTGTACCCATAATATATTGTGAGTACAATATGGTGTAGTGGTTGTGAGCAAAACTTTTTGTCTTAATTTTTTTTCTTCCCCATAATGTTCTAGCCTTTGGATTTACAGTTAAAGCTTGAGAAGATGGTGGCATTTTGCTGGGCTGGTGTTGAATCAATAGAGAGCTGGCTAGGAAGAAAGGAAAATTCAACAGGACACCATCAAATGTTACACATAGGAAATGAATTTTATCTTGCTTCAAAGACCTTAAGGGGGGGGGAATCCTGCTCTGGTGGAGACATGGTATGGTTCTTTGCCTTAGAGTTCTAAGTTTGGAGAGGGGCTGTGGCTCAGTGGTAGAGCAACTGCTTGGCACGCAGAAGGTCCCAGGTTCAATCCCCGGCATCTCCAGTTAAGAGGGTCAGGTAAGTAGGTGATGTAAAAGACCCTTGCCTGAGACCCTGGAGAGCTGCTGCCAGTCTGAGTAGACAATACTAACTTTGATGGACCAATGGTCTGATTCAGTATAAGGCAGCTTTATGGGTCTTCAAGTTCCTTTCTCTAGAGCAGACAGAAGTTCCACAGGCAGTGTGTTTCCCATGTAAGAATGCACCAAAAAAAAAAAAAGGATCCATCTGCTTACCATCTCTCTGTCATTCAGCTATTCAAGGCGTGGGAGTTCTGTGCAGAACAGAGTCTAACAAATCTAGCTGGATAAAAACTGGTAAACAAAGTGCAAAAATCTCTAAACACAGAATGATTTAGGTTGAATTTTCATTTCTAGCATTTTGCCTCCCCAAAGAAAAACAATTTATCTAGCCAGCAAATACGCCACTACAAACACTGTGTGATATATTTGTTTGTTTCTTTAAGAGGAGACTGCAATACCTAGTCACGCCCACTCTCTTGTGGGTTCAAGGGCCATGCTTGTAATTAGCTCCCAAGAAGACTCTCTTGGCACTAAGATATCAAGCAGGTGGACAAAGACTTTATGCGGTGAAGTCTTAACAACAGACTACATTTTCTGCATCAAGCTTATTTGCAAAATATCCAATTGAGTAGAAAAGCAGAGAGAGAGAAAAAGAAAGAGAGAGAGAGTCCAGCAAGAACTGGAAATGAGGTAGTTTCAGGTGGGCAGCTCTGCTGGTAGAAGAGCAAGTCGATTCCAGTAGCACCTTAAAGAGAAAGAAGATTTTCCAGGGTATAATAAGCTGTCAAGAGTCAAAGCTCCCTTCATCAGATACTAGGTATCTATTAATGATTCTCTTGTAAAGATACATACAAAGCATCCATTATACGCTGCCAGTGAAGTAAATCCAGATTGACTTTCAAAGGCCTTCGGATTTGCTCTTACTTGCTGTGTCTGTACAGCAGATCTCCCCAACGAATGCAACAATTTATGTTAAACCAAATCAGCATCCATAATTGGGCCAGATATTTCAAATTCATGCCATCGCATTCCCTATTACTATGGATGGGTGTGAAAGCTGGACAATGAAGAAAGCTGATAGGAAGAAAGTAGATTCCTTTGAAATGTGGTGTTGGAGGAAAATGTTACGGATACCATGGACTGCCAAAAAAAAAACAACCAGTGGGTTATAGATCAAATCAAGCCTGAATTGACCCTAGAAGCTAAAATGACTAAACTGAGGCTGTTGTACTTTGGTCACATTATGAGAAGACAAGAGTCACTGGAAAAGTCAGTCATGCTAGGAAAAGTTGAGGGCAGCAGGTAAAGAGGAAGACCCAACAAGAGATGGATTGACTCTATAAAGGAAGCCACAGCCTTCAGTTTACAATACTTGAGTAAGGCTGTTAAAGATAGGACGTTTTTGAGGATGTTGATTCTTAGGGTCACCATGAGTCAGAAGCAACTTGATGGCACTTAACACACACACACATTTCATACTCATCCTGTGTTATTGGCTACTATCTGTAGTATCACAGAGAAGCAATGTGATAGAATAAGAAGGAAGGAATGGGGCTGGGCACACATTAGGCAAGGTGGAAGGGGCTCTTTCTCGACCCCTGAAATTGTTTAATATTAAAGAATTGTTTAATACTAAATAAAGACTGGTCCCGATTTTCCATAGGGTACATGCTACATCTTCTTTCATTGGAAAGGAGCTTTTCTCTAGCTATGATGGTTTCTCTAGCTAGTTTCCCTCTAGCTATGATGGCTGCATTCACCAAACACCATTAAGTCCCAAAATTACACTTGTACATACTTTACTGGAGAGACTCTAGCGTAAACCTCCATCCCTCATTACGTCAGTGTTCGCTGCTATATCTTTTTGCCTCTGAGAAATTTCATTTTTATGAGACTTTGGAGGGATAAAATCTCATTCAGCTAACTCCTTTAGCTAAATGTATTTTTAATATTCCCTCTCCAAGGGAACAAAGCTGGCTCTGATGTTTCTTGTGTGTCTAACAAACAGTTTAGGTAATCCGTTACGGAAATGAACATTATTTAAATTAAAGTAGCAGGTTTTTTTCACCCTGACAGAAGTAAAAGTTGACATCACAACTGTGTACAAGAACCGGTTTATCAGGTGCATTTCTTTGAAAAAGTAAATAGTTTTCCTAATTGGATTAGATCATATTCAAGACAGGAAATTGGAATCTCCTGTCAGGATGACAAGAAGTAACATGGAAGCTAAAGCAAAACAGAGCGAAAGCTGCTTCCATACGGATGTTTTGCTCTGCCTTTACTTCAAAACCGGAACGCTGTTTTTGGGAGCACCCACGCAATGTCTCCTCCCCTGGCTTTCCCCCAGCTTTGTTCTTAACTTTCTCAAGCCTCTTTACTACAGTCTTTCCATAATGATCACAGTCCATCTGAGTTTACATGCCATATGGATGGGAAGGTGTACATTTTTTAAAAGTACTGCCCACATCAGCACCATTTCCCCTGGGCCCCCACCCACAGCCCCCACAAACACCCACCCACAAACACACCAGCACGACCGGAGTATTATGGTGGGGGGAAGCTTCTCCCTGTCCACTCTCTCCAAACCATCCATAATTTTATAGACCTCTATCATGTCTCCCCTTCACCACCTTCTTTCTAAGCTAAACAGCCCTAAGTGTTTTAACCGCTCCTCATAGGGCAGTTGCTCTAGTCCCCTGATCATTTTGGTTGCTCTTTTCCACATGAGATTTTATCCCTCCAAAGCCTCATAAAAATGAAAAATTTCAGAGGCAAAAAGAAAAAGAACGTATAGTATTGTGCTCATAGCCTAGTGGTCTGACAATATACGGCAGCTTTGTATATATCACACCGTTTTATATAATCTGTTTGCCCTCCCATACCTGGTAAAAGGCCGGTCTGCTTGAGAAAAATGCAGTAAAAATAGCATTCTTGAGCAGACCAACTGACATCCCCTAGATATGCAATGTGTTTGCATTAAAAGATAGATATTCCAATCCGAATAAAATTAAGTGCCTTGGCACCTGGCCATTGCAAACACAACGATGCCTCATTAATTTGTTAAAAGTGTGAATGTCGACATCATGGGGATTTTTATGACAGTCAAGTCCTGCTAGAATAAGCATACACAGTCAGCAATACCACTGGGCCCTTCCATACGGACCAGTGAGCATTTTGCGCACAGTCTACACTTCTTTCTAGTTTCCTTTGAACATTTGCAAAGCATTGCGGAAATGTTTATTTTGGACTTATATCCCGCCCTCTATCCCGTTCGAAGCCGGCATTCAAATTGTGCATTTGTAGAAAACAAAAAAGTAAGAATTTCGCTTTCTGTCCTTCATCGTACTAGAATTCAGAGTCACCCTTTGAAACAGATTAGGAGTAGAGTTTAGGACAGCCAAAAGAAAGCACTTCTTCATACAATGCGAGTTAACTTGTCAAAATAACAAAGATTTTTGTGGCATATTAAAAAATAAGAAATGTACTGCGGTGGGAGCTTTTGTGAGCCGGAGCCGGCTTTGACAGATGCATTCACTTATTCCAGCATACATTTTTGTGAAATGGTAGAAGTATGGGAGTCTTCCTGACCTCTTCGGGCAAGCTGTTCCACAGGGTGGGAGCCAGCCACCACAGAGAAGGCTAATGAATTGGCAATTGCCAATCTTATGTATTTGCAGGGTGGCATTTTCAAGAAGGCTTTGTTCAGACAAGTCATCGGGCATTACTCTTCTGGTGGCCAGAAAAATGAACCACAGACAATGAAGAAGGTGATTCCTGACGGTGCCTTTCAGGATTCAAAGCGTGTTTCTCTCCCCCGCCTCTGGCAAAAGTCCCAAGAAGCATAGTCATCCGATTACTAAATCACAAAGATGAAGACAAGCCGGGATTCCAGAGTTGGATTTACATGCAAGCTACGTAGGCACAGTTTAGAATGATGAGTCCCCTCCAAATACTGACATTTTTTGGGTAATCCTATGGGTAGGGTTGCCAGGTCCCTCTTCGCCACCGAAGGGAGGTTTTGAGGGTGGAGCCTGAGGAGGGCGGAGTTTGGGGAGGGACTTCAATGCCACAGAGTCCAATTGCCAGAGTGGCCATTTTCTCCAGGTGAACTGATCTCGATCGGCTGGAGATCAGTTGTAATAGCAAGAGATCTCCAGCTAGTACCTGGAGGTTGGTGACCCTACCTATGGGGCCTGTTAAACTTGACGCAACTTAGAGCAGGGCTGCCCAACATGGCATCCCCAGGCCCCTACATCAGGAAAGTAGGTGGGGTCATTCTGAAGGCAGAACCCATGGCTGCCAATCCCCAAGCGGGGACTGGAGATCCCCCAGAATGCCAACTGCTCTCCGAAGGACAGAGAACAGGTCCTTTGGGGGGAAGTGGCTGCCTTGGAGAGTGGACTCTATGGCATTATACTCTGATGAGATCCTTCCCCTCCCTAATACCTGCCCTCTCCAGGCTCCACCTTCAAATCTCCAAGAATTTCCAAACCAGGAGCTGGCAACCCTGGCCAGAACCTGTGACTGTCTGGCTTCATACAAAGAAAGGGGCTTCACTTGGATCCTCCCCACGGCTTACTGCAGAAGGATCTGGGATCCTGTAAACAGGACCCACAGATAAGCTGTGAGGTACTGGGGGGGCAGGGAGTAGCAGAGCACCCTTCCCCCCCAGTTGTCTATTCTGTGTTTATATTCTCCATCCCCCTTTCTCGTGGGCATGCCCGTGGGCTTGGCTCCACCCCCTGGAGCAGCCATTTTGTAGTTGCACCCACCACCCTGCCTCAAAATGCTTGGTTTAGGGCCTTAGTATGCTGTAATCAGGCCCCACATTACCCACTCCAGATCCACTCTTTCTCCTCAAAACACTTCCATTTAGTGACTAATGTTGAATAGCGTACCCTCAAACACAACAGAAGAAACATAAAGGGGCCATGGCTCAGTGGTAAAGCATCTGCTTGGCATGCAGAAGGTCCCAGGTTCAATCCCCGGCATCTCCAGTTAAAGAGACTAGGCAAATAGGTGATGTGAAAGACCTCTACATGAGACCCCGGAGAGCCACTGCCGGTCTGAGTAGACAATACTGAAGGGTCTGATTCAGTATACGGCAGCTTCGTGTGTTCACACCGGCACAGGTAACAATCTGTGCACAGTTCCACCCCCCACCCCCCTGTTTTCTAGGGCAGATTTACTTCTACGACCAACTTAAAGAACGTTAGGTCTTTTAATGATAGATGATTCCTTCATTAGTTTTCAATCCGGTGAATGTGGCCTGCGACTCGGAGCTTGGATGGGTTCCGGCTTCTGGTCTTTAATGAGGGCCCAAAGGTGAAATTTCACACGCAGCACAAAGCACCTCACTGTGGCATGAGAAGCAATTATAATCTTTGCTGAGCTGAGCCGGACATTCAGCAGACACAGGAAAAAGTGAGCACCACACCCTGGACAGTCAATTACGCTGCTCCGGAGTGATGAAGGGAAAGCAATCTCTATCTGCACAGATGTTATAGATGCCCTTATTTTACTATTAAATTTATTTTGGGCTCAGTCCTGGTGCTGCATGCAAGTTCCAGCAAGAAACTGCACTCGCCTGTGCACATATCTGGGTGGGATTCCCACTGAACACAATGGACATTACTTCCAAGTGAACATGCATAGGCTAGGGCTTCATGCCAAGTCCTGTGGCAAAGGGAAGTGTGGCCCAGTGGATGGACTTTCTTGAAAAAATGGGAAGAGAACACTCCGAACGAGGCAGAGAAGAATAAACTCAACTTTTAGGCCACTTAAATATTAGACAAATATCCAGTGTAGCAAAGAACTGTGAAACAGATTTTAAAACAGTTACCATTCATCACATAGATTCAGCACATTTATACCATCTGTCCGCCAAGTTGCTCAGGGCAGGGAGGGGGGATTACCTCATTTGAGTCTCACAACAATCCTGTGAGGTAGGTTAAGGCTGACATCATCTATAAAATTATGCATGGTATGGAGAGCGTGGAGGAGGGAAGGCAGCATGGTACAGCCTGATCTCGTCTGATCTCAGAAGCTAAGCAGGGTCAGCCCTGGTTAGTATTTGGATGGGAGACCACCAAGGAATACCAGGGTTGCTATGCAGAGGAAGGCACTGGCAAACCACCTCTAATAGTCTCTTGCTATGAAACCTCATAAGGGGTCGCCATAAACTGGCTGCGACTTGATGGCACTTTACACACACACACACACATGGAGAGAGTGGACAGAGAGAAGCTTTTCTCCCTCTCTCATAATACTTGAACGCAGTGTCAATGGCTGAAGCTGGAGAGCAAGAGATTCAAAACAGATAAAAGGAAGTATTTCTTCCCACATCACATTGTTAAATTGTGGAACTCCCTGCCCCAGGATGTGGTGATGGCGGCCAACTTGAAAGGCTTGAAGAGGGGAGTGGACATGTTTATGGAGGAGAGGGCTATTCATGGCTACTAATTGTAATGGATACTAGTCATGATGCATACCTATTCTCTCCAGGATCAGAGGAGCAGGCCTCTTATATTAGGTGCCTTGGAACACAAGCAAGATGTTGCTGCTGCTGCCGTCTTGTTTGTGGGCTTCCTAGAGGCACCTGGTTGGCCTCTGTGGGAACAGACTGCTGGACTTGATCGGGCAGGGATGTACTAAAACGAATGACACTTTTGGGGGTCCCAGGGGCTTTCAATCCCCTTGGGGGGCTGTCATCCCCCCTTCAGAACACTTCTGGGGGTCCCTGGGGCTTTCAGTCCCCTTGGGGGGCTGTCATCACCACGTCAGAACACTTCTGGGCATGCCAGGGGCTGTCATCCCCACCCAAGAACACTTCTGGGGGTCCCAGGGGCTTTCAGTCCCCTTGGGGGGCTGTCATCCCCACCTCAGAACAGTTTAGAAACCTTACTAGGAAATCCATTCCATATTTTCTTTGCAACTCTGTTTGTGCGGTAATGTCTTTCAATGGAGTCAATGCAAGCCAACCCTTCTCCCAGTATCTTCAATGGGTTGGGCCGCCTCTCCCATTGCTTCCAATGGGCTGACTTGTCATTCGTTTTAGCACATCCCTGATCGGACACTGGCCATTTAGGCACGGGAGGTTTCGCCTTGGATTTGCCACTCTTTAGATCAGCGCTTCCCAAGCTTTTCGGGCCCCCTCCCCTTGGTTTCCCCACCTCCACCCCATCACCCCCTACCAACCGCACAGTGGAAGGGGCCCACCACTAGCGCGCCCCCCCCCCCCGCTTCCCCCCTTGCCTCTCGGTGCCCCCCTAGGTGATCCCACCGCCCACCAAGGGGTGGTACTGCCCACTTGGGGAACCACTGCTTTAGATGCCCATTCAAATTCTCCAGCCGCTGGAGGGAGCCCCTGAGAAGGGGGGGGGGCAGAAAGCCGGCGGGGGTGGGAGAGGAGGAGGAGGAGGAGGAGGAGGAGTCCGGGGCTGGCTGCGCAGCGCCACGAGAGCCAGTGCCGGCCGGGAGGCGTCGCGGGCGGCAGCGGGTTTGCAGCTGACCGTCGAGCCCCGTTCGTGGGAGTGGGGCCCGGGCCACGTGTGCGGCGCCGCCCCGGAGACGGAGGGCGGAGGGCTCCGGATGTTTCTGCCGGGGGGTCCTCTCCGCCGCCCAGGAAGCCCCCCGCCTTCGCCGGCTTGCTGATCCCGCCGGCGGGGATGCGCCACTTTGCGCCTTTTCTCCTCTCCACCTGCTGGACTTTGGGGCTGGTGAGTCGTTCTCGGGGTGGGGGGGTGGGGGGTCCTCGGAGCCCCTCCTCGGGCCCCCGGGAGAGCCGCCCCTGAGCGCGTGCAGAGTGCGGCGCGCTCCGCTCCCGACGGACTTCTTGGCGGTCTGAAGCTTTCGCCAAAATTAAAAAGCGCATTCAAGAGCTCGATTTAACGCAACCTTTTTTTGACCGGGGACCCCAAGGTTCAAAATAAAAATTCTGAGAATTTGAAAATAAACTTTAATCATAACTGTTAGTTAAACATTAAACTTAGAATAATATTTGAATATATGTTTTTATAATAGAGAACTTTTAATTGAAAATATTAATTTATTATGGGTTTATAACTTTGTTTCGTGGACCTTAATTTAGTTCTTGCGGACCCCTGGTTGGGAACCAGTGATTTAACGCACGGTCGCTTTGTCCTCCTTTTATCCCTGTTTCAGCCCGGATTCCTCCAGGATCTAACCCATGCGTTGCGCCTAATGTGCGTTCGGTCCTGGCTGAAACAGGGATCAAAGGAGGACCAAGCGACCGTGCGTTTTCGCCCTGTAACGGCACTGCTTTTCGTGCTCGTCGCGTCTGTTCATCCCAGTTCTTCGGAATAGCCCCTCCACGTGGTCTGCCTGCCGATACATATCATCTGACAACTCCTCGTCTCTGTGGAGCTTTTTGCTTGGCTAGATTGAATGCGAACCCCTCTATGGTAATGCAGGGCAGAATTCTGAATATCCCATACTCAGACAGGATCTGCCCTGGCTCCTCTGGCTCTATGGACTCATTAGCCCATGCCCTTTCGGGATGCCGCTTTTACGAGGAACTTCGATCGCACTATATTTCCCCCCTTTTAATATACAAATCCAATGCCTCTGTGACAGACATAATGCCTTTTTTACTAAGCGATAGGGACCCCAAGGCTACATTGTCAGTGGCAAGATTTGTTTCAGTCCTTATATCCCTGCAACACTAGATATATGCTGCTCAAGATCAATTGATCAAGGAGCTTCTAAGGGATAAAAGGAAAAAAGGATTTATTCGAGGGCTCTTTGCGCAGGCAGGTCGGCTTGATGCCATTTATGCCCCGGAGGTTTGGCCTTGGATTGGCTGCTTTCTAGATGTACGTTTTCCCCATCCGAATTCTCCAAACTCGGCACGGGTGTGTGTGTTATTTTTTGGAGAATTCGGATGGGGAAAATGTGCACCTACAGAACAGCAAATCCAGGGCGAAACCTCCTATCACCCCTCTCCTAAATCTGACACACACACACACCTCGGCCCCCGGACCGCGCGCCCTTACCTGCGAGCTGGGGGAAGAGTAGCCCCTGAGCGCGTTCAGAGTGCAGTGCGCTCCGCTACTGCTCCCGCCTGATTTATTTGAGGGCTGTTTGCGCGAGCAGGTCAGACACCCAGTGGCTTTCAGGATGCAGGAGTGATTTTTCTCACCCCTCTCTTAAATCTGACACCCCCGTCCCGATTTTCTCCCTGGGGCAGCCTTTTTGTTACCACTAGGCTTTTGATCCTTATCCTACTAGAAATTTGTACCATTTCGGATGGTTTTGTGGGGGAGGGGGATGAGCATGGAAGAGCAAGGAGCAAGCGCCGTGAAAAGCGAGGCGACCTTGGGCCAGCCATGCTTTCTCAGTCTGACCTACTTCACAGGGTTGTTGTGAGGATGAAACGCAGGAGAGGAAAATGGTGTAAGCTGCTTTGGGTCCCCATTGGGGAAAGGGGCAGGGTACAAATGGAAGTAAATAAAAATGGGGGCACTGTGAAAAATGTACCAGCAACAGGCATTCTTCTAGGACTTTCTGTGACCACTGGAACAGGGAGCCAAAAGGTTGGCTGGTAAGTGACGCACCGTGTGTCAAATGTATTAGTGTACTTGGTGTTAATTTTGAAATAAGTACTGTCCTCTGGTTCCATATTCGCTGTCACTCACATTGTTTATGAGTTTTTATTGAATTATTTTGTAATTTTCAGTGTTGTTTTTTTAATTGAGCAGATGTTTTAATTGTTTTATGTTCGCTGCCTTGGGGACCCTGATCAGGTGGGAAGGCAGCATATAAATAAATAAAATTAAAATTAGTTAGAATTGCACTTTTCACCCATTGCCTTGCTTTGAAAGTGTGAGGAAGAGGAATGTGTGTGTGAATTGCCATCAAGTTGCTCCTGACTCATGGCAACCCTATGACTCAGTGTCCTCCAAAATGTCCTATCTTTGACAGCCTTGCTCAGGTCTTGCAAATTGAGGGCTGTGGCTCCCTTTATAGAGTAAATCCATCTCTTGTTGGGTCTTCCTCTTTTCCTGCTGCCTTCAACTTTCCTAGCATGATTTTCCAGTGACTCTTGTCTTTTCATAATGTGACCAAAGTACGATAGCCTCAGTTTAGTCATTTTAGCTTCTAGGGTCATTTCAGGCTTGATTTGATCTAGAACCCACTCTGCACTCTGGGTGCAGAAGATCCCAGGTTCAATTCCTCTGTGTGCGTGTTAAATGCTGTCAAGTTGCTTCCGACTCATGGCAACCGTATGAATCAATGTTCTCCAAAACGTCCCATCCTTAACAACCTTGTTCAGGTCTTACAAATTGAGGGCTGTGGCTCCCTTTATAGAGTCAATCCATCTCATGTTGGGTCTTCCTCTTTTCCTGCTCTTTTCTGGAAGAGGAATACCATCTTTAATTATCCTGGTTGCCAGCATGACAGTGGTGAAGAGTTTACAGGGTAACTGTTTTTAAGCAACTTGGCTTGTTAAACCTGTGACTCTTGTGGGAGGGAAAGCGGATCCTGATTTTCATAGTGAATTTGTACCCTGAAACAGGGTAGGGAATCCCATCATTCACTCTTGGTTGGAGAGGAGCTGTTGCGGAGATCACATCCTTGAGAATAAGGGAAGGAAGAGTCTGACACGTTTCCCTGCTCTGTGGGATTTGTTACTGACAGGTGTGAAGTACTGAGTGTGACTTCCTCCCAAATTCCTTGGAGGTATTCCCCGCTTCCATAAACCTCCACACTGTAATCTAATGGAGTCGGTCAGTCCCAAGCAGACAGTGTTAATCAACTATATGTTACTCTGTAAATAAAAAATGGGCTGCTTCTCAGAGCCTTTGATGCTTTTCACCCAGATTGGTTACCTAGACATTGCATTTTTAATTTAATTTATTTATTATGACGTTGCAGTATTTCTTATTATTTTATCCCATGCCTCTTCCAAGAAGCTCTGGGTAGTATAGGGTTGCATAGGGTTGCCAACTGCCTGGAGAAAACATGCCCTGTCCTTTTAATGGAGTCCTAATGGGGTGTTATTTACAAGCCGCTATTATTTATCTTCATGCGCTTTAGTTGCCCCTTTCCACATATTAAGCCTCTGTTAAAGGGACTGGACCGTTTTCTTCAGGCTTGTTAGCAATCTTAAGCATATATTGTTCTCCTTTTCTGTGCCAGCGTGGTGTAGTGGTTCAGAGTGGTGGTTTGGAGCAGTGGACTCAGATCTGGAGAACCGGGTTTGATTCCCCTCTCCTCCACATGAGTGACGGAGGCTAATCTGGTGAACTGGATTTGTTTCCCCGCTCCTACACACAAAGCCAGCTGGGTGACCTTGGGCTAGTCACAGCTCTGGTAGAACTCTCTCAGACCTACCTCACAGGGTGTCTGTTGTGGGGAGGGGAAGGGAAGGTGTTTGTTAGCTGGTTTGATTCTGCCTTAAGTGGTAGAGAAAGTTGGCATATAAAAAAACCAACCCTTCTTCTTTTACCCAAACAAACAACCTCATGAGATGCACCAGATTGAGAGCAAGCAACTGGCCTAAGAGCACCCAGTGATGAGTTACGGCTGAGTAGGATTTGACAACCTGTCTCTCCTTGACACTAAATGACACTTAACACCCACTGTCTCCTAAGCTAAACTGAACTAAAGACTGATTTGCCTCGGCATAAATCAAACTCCTTTTCCTACTCAAAATCAAGATGATGAAAGACTAGCAAAAAAATTGGAATTTTTCAACTCTTTTGATGTGCGTTTGCAACTGGAGTAAAAATGCATTGAATGATTTTGAGTAGGAAACTGGAGTGTGATAAATTGCATGGACCAAGTACAAGGTATAATTTTGTCCATGTGCTCTTGCTAGAATGAAAGCTACACTAGGGATGACGGTTGTATTCTGCATGGGGGGGAAGGGGGTGCATGCACCCTTTCCTCTGAATCAAGTGAAGAAAAATGGAGTTCAAAGTATTACTGCGATGAGCTGTGGTTTTAAGAGCCAGCATGGTGTAGCGGTTAAGTGCGGTGGTTTGGAGTGGTGTACTCTGATCTGGAGAACCGGGTTTGATTCCCCACTCCTCCACATGAGCGGCGGAGGCTAATCTGGTGAACCGGGTTCATTTCCCCACTCCTATACACGAAGCCAGCTGGGTGACCTTGGACTAGTCCAGGGGTGGGGAACCTCAGGCCCGGGGGCTGTATGCGGCCCCCAAGGACATTTTTTGTGGCCCTCGGGAGCTCCGAGAATCCTGCCGCGGAGCTCGGGGGGGGGAGTGCACGGAGACTGGGGGCCGGTTGCTTGGTGCTCCGTGTGCCGCCGGTTGTGTGTGTGTGGGCGGGGGAGGTGGGGTGGCTGGGGCCCGGTCACGCAGGCCGGCATGTGCGGGTGTGTGTGTGTGGGTGGGAGGCTTTTCTCTCTTCCTCTTTTTCTGTCACTCTTTCTCCTTTCTCTCCCTCTCTTCCTCCCTCTTTTTCTGTCTCTTTCTTTGTCTCCCTCCGTCCTTTTTTTTTCTTTCCCTCCATCCTTTTCTTTCTTTCTCCCCTCTCTCCATTTCTTTCTCCCTTTCTCTCTCTTTCTCCATCCCTCCCTTTCCCTCTTTCTCTGTTTTCCTTCCTCCCTTGCCAATCAACTGTGGGCTGCGCCCCCCTGGCGCCTTGTTTTCTGGGGCCCACCGCTGGCTGCCCTCCCACCTGGGAGGGGGGAGTGGGGGCGCCCTGCAGGCCTTCTCTGGGTGGCCTCCCCTGGGGTTGCCAACCTCCAGGTGGTGGCTGGAGACCTGGCAACCCTAGCCTCTCCCCCCCATGGGAGATCTACACCTGGTATGGCCCCCGAAAGATGTTATAAATGTGTGAATGGCCCTTGGCAGGAAAAAGGTTCCCCACCCCTGGGCTAGTCAAAGCTCTCTTCGAGCTCTCTCTGCCTCACCTACCTCACAGGGTGTCTGTTGTGGGGAGGGGAAGGGAAGGAGATTGTAAGCTGGTTTGAGTCTCCCTTGAGTGGTAGAGAAAGTCGGCATATAAAAACCAACTCTTCTTCTTAAGCAAAACTGATATTAACCGATTTAAGTGTATATTGCTTGGAGTAAAAGAGAGTTAAGCATTCAGGTCGGAGTATAGTAGGTCCACATTTAGCATTGCGCTTCTATATTTGTATTTCAACAACTTGGAACAGGCAAAACGGCTGATGGCGTGACACACTGTGTATTCCATAGGAGATCTGCTGCCGGATCTCTGAATGTGTTATTTAAATCCTTAAAAAGACCGCTATGGGGCTGCCCCATGCACCATTTTCCCCCAATAGGAAAATCCCCTCCCAGCGATTGTGAGTCCAGGTAGGGAGAAGACAGGTACGATATGGGAACTCTGCAACTCTGGGAAGTTCAGCATTCGAGACCCACCCCTGGCGGTGCTTCCAGGACATCCAGAGCTAATGTCATGCGTCCTGGATTAGCATCCTTGCAAGCTTTAGACGTGTTCGCAGAAGTGCACCTGAAGCAGATATTTAGTGATATTGACATCCACTAAACCCAACTGGAACTTCTTAGGAAAATGATGTAAATGTGGAGATCAAAAGCACAAATACGACGCCTCTCTGGAATCAATTGCCTGAAGTAGCTGCTTTGTGATTCTTCATGATAAAGCTGTTCTAGTTCACTTATGACCTTGCCGGTCTTACAGATCTTTCTGCTTGTTATACTTTTTCAAAGTATAAGAAGGTGCAGAAAAGAGCAATCAAAATGATCAGGGGACTAGAGCAGCTGCCCTATGAGGTGCTGTTAAAATGTTTAGGGCTGTTTAGCTTGGAAAGAAGGCGTTTAAGGTGAGGTCTATAAAATTATGCATGGTATGGAGTGGACAGGGAGTAGCTTTTCTCCCTCTCTCATAATACTAGAATGCAGGGTCATCAGCTGAAGCTGGAGGGTGAGAGATGCAAAATAGATAAAAGGACGTATTTCTTCACACAACACATAAATTGTGGCACTCCCTGCCCCAGGATGTGGTGATGGCTGCCACCTTGGAAAGCTTTAAGAGGGGAGTGGACGTGTTCATGGAGGAGAGAGCTATTCATGGCTACTAGTAAAAATGGATACTGGTCAGCCTGGTATAGTGGTTAAGAGCAGTGGTTTGATTCCCCACTCCTCCACATGAGTAGTGGAGGCTAATCTGGTGAACTGGATTTGTTTCCCCACTCCTACACATGAAGCCTGCTGGGTGACCTTGGGCTAGTCACACTCTCTCAGTCCCACCTACCTACTTCTTCTAGTCATGATGTATTACCTATTCTCTCCAGGATCAGAGGAGCATGCCTATTATATTAGTTGCTTTGGAACTCAGGCAGGGCAATGCTGCTGCAGTTATCTTGTTTGTGGGCTTCCTAGAGGCACCTGGTTGGCCACTGTGTGAACAGACTGCTGGACTTGATGGACCTTGGTCTGATCAAGCATGGCCTTTCTTATGTTCTTAAGTTGGAAGGTTGGTGGTGGAAAGTGCTTTCAAGTTGTAGCCAACTTATGGTGACCTAGTAGGGTTTTCAAGGAAGGAGACACACAGAGGTGGTTTGTCATTGCCTGCCTCCATGTAGTGACCCTGGACTTCCTCGGTGGTCTCCCATCCAAATACTTACCAGGGCTGCGAGAAAGTGATCAGCCCCAGGTCTCCCAGCAGGCTTTATGGCAGAATGCGGACTTGAGCCTGTGCATCCCAGATTGTAGGCTTAACACTTGAACCTAGTAATATTTTCTCATGTGGCAACAACAGCCTACAGGGGCAACTGAGAGACCAGAATGTTAAGCAATAGGAAGAGGTGAGTTTTGAGGCGGGGGAGACAGGGGCCTTGTGCAGGTGTTCTGTGAGGGTGTCCCTAGCATATCGGCTGGGAGGGAAAATGCACAGAACAGGCTACTTTGGGGTCATGGAGGTTGCAGAACAAGGTTTATAAGCAGGACTGAGGAGAAATGATGGTAAGGCTGGGAAAGACTGTGGCCAGCTTTGATAATAAGAAATTTGTAGTAGATGTAGGGTTGCCAATAAGCCTAGAGAAAATGTCATGTACCTTAATGTATGTAAGTGCCATCAAGTCGGAACCAGTGTATGGCAACCCCAGCAAGGGGCTTTCAAGGTAAGGGAGAAGCAGAGGTGGTTTTCCCATTGCCTTCCTTGGTGGTCTCCCATCCAAGTATTATATTAGGTGCTTTGGAACACAGGCAGGATAATGCTGCCCCAGTTGTCTTGTTTGTGGGCTTCCTAGAGGTACCTGGTTGACCACTGTGTGAACGGACTGTGTAGTGGTGGAGTAGTTCCTGATTTGGGAGGGGATCATGATGCCAGGGAATGTGCTTTTTAGAACTTTTTTCCTGTTCTATTTTTCTGATCAAATCCCTCCTGAGCTGCTAATTGCTAAGTAGAGAAAATTGAAGTCACCTCTACATTTTTTGGGGAAGAGGGGGGCTATAATCTCTGAGGGGCTGGGGATTGGGTGTCATTTTCATTGGGGAAATTACACAGGGGAAGAAGGTCCCAATTCAAGTCCCACATCCTCTGCAGCCACTATTAATTGATTATTGAGATTCAATCATAGATCTCTGACATTTCCTCTAGTTGACCCCTTTGGAAGCATGTTCCTCTTTTGGGAACATTTTCCACATGTGATACTCAAAGGTGTTTTTGAGCGTCTCTCATGCTGTTAGTATCCTGTATGAATGTGCATTATGTAGTGTAGAAAGTGATTTTCCAGTCAGAGGCATATTCTGGCCAGTCCAGCTTTTACAGTTTTGTTCAGCTGACTGGCAGTTTAAGCCTCACATGTTAGGGAATCCTGACACGGGATGATCCCTAAACATGAAATAGCCTTTATGGATGGATGCCTGGCTGTTTCTTTGCAAACCTCGTAAAGGTTTGCAAGAACTTCCATATTACATCCCCCCCCCTTTTTCTTTCCTGCATTTCCTCCATGGCTGCATTCAAACATCTTATCTGGGCGACTTTGTCTGATTGTGCGCAAACCTGCCATTCTCATGCATGTGCGTATGCTTTGCTCCTCTTTCTCCCCCTTCCTTTCTGCTTGGAGTGCAATGAAGGAATCATGGTTTTAAACTAGTTCTGGTTACCTGTGATGTACAAATGCTGGTGCACAGATTGACCCCAAGTTCATTCCCCCCTGCCCCAACCAGGTTTCTAAGCCTGCTTAAACCCTGTTTAGGAGCCCAGTGTGTGTGTGTGGGGGGGGGGGCTTACCATTGTTTAATCTGCACAATTGCATTCATTAGATAAAGATAACCAGAGTGAGTTTTCAACCAGGATTCCTTCAAAGTGAGAAACAAGGCACATGTGTGGCAACGAACCAGGTTTGAATACACGAAGCTGCCTTATACCGAATCAGATCCTTGGTCCATCAAAGTTAGTATTGTCAGCTCAGACCAGCAGCGGCTCTCCAGAGTCTCAGGCAGGGGTCTTTCCCATCACCTACTTGCCTGGTTCCTTCAACTGGAGATAAGAACATAAGAAAGGCCCTGCTGGATCAGACCAAGGCCCATCAAGTCCAGCATCCTGTTCACACAGTGGCCAACCAGGTGCCTCTAGGAAGCCCACAGACAAGACGACTGCAGCAGCACCATCCTGCCTGTGTTCCACAGCACCCAATATAATAGGCATGCTCCTCTGATACTAGATAGAATAGGTATGCAGCGTGACTAGTATCCATTCTAACTAATAGCCATGAATACCCCTTTCCTCCATGAATATGTCCACTCCCCTCTTAAAGGGATCCAGGCAGCAGGCTGCTTGGAGGTGAGCTTCAAACGCCAGCCAAGGGTGGGGGGAGAGGGGGGTGGGGTGGGGGAGGAAAAGGTGCTGCCGCTGCTTTCCTTGCCAGGGCCGGGCAGTGATTCTACCTGGCAGGGAAAGCAGCCGAATTTGTTTGTCCCTGTTTTATGTCTCCTTGCATTCAATTTTTTGAATGCGGGAACATAAAACGTGATGCAAGGCCATTGTTCACATTAAATGTTTGTCAGTCATTGTCATGATTTAATTTTATGGATACCTTACTTACAATTTAATTTTTATCAATAAATAAGATAATTATTAAGTATGATATCAAGTTTTATTCAGTGTACCTATAGTTTAATTAAGACTTAAAACTTTAATTAAAGTTTATTAAGTTAATAAACAGTGTACCTACCTATATAGTTTAAGTTTAAGAAATTTGGCTCTCAAAAGAAATCTCAATCATTGTACTGTTGATATTTGGCTCTGTTGACTAATGAGTTTGCCGACCACTGCCCTAGTCTAAGCCTTTTCAAATCAGTGAGTTGAGACTGGATTAACTTTGCATAGGAGTGAGCTTGGTGGCTGAGTAAGGATTTAAAGTCAAGTCTTTTTAGTTTTACTCTAGCACTCTAACCACTATACCACACTGCCTTTCCTCACCAACCACTTCTATTACCTGGAGCGCTCTTCCGGTTATTTTTGCCTACTGTTTAAAAATTGATTTGCTTCTGGTCTTCTTAGTATTTGTCATCTTTGTTATGGAATCCTTTTAAATATTTGAAAACTACTTGCAAGACCTTCCATTATCTTCTTTTCCGTACACTGCAAGGCCGTTCAGCTTTTCTCATGCCTTCTAGGCTTTTTATGATGGGTGTAGCTCTCATTTTGCCATCTTTCTCCCATTTGGGCTCTCAGGTGATGTTTTGAACCTAAGCTGTTTTGCTAAGTACTGTTGGACAGTTTAAAAGCGGCATTATAAAACCATCTTCTTTCTTAGGAACTTGCTGTGGCTTTGGCAGTGGGGGGGGGATAATCTTTCCACAACCACATGCTTGGTTTCACCAACAAAACGTTTCTTTCTGGACCTTGTAAAAGAAAATAGAGGATGCCTGGCTTTGTTTAGTTTTGCCTTTCCAGGGCCGCTAATAGCCTGTGGGGAGTGGTGATGATGGTTTGGATTGGCAAAACCATGTGGTGAAACTCCTTCATCCCCACATCTTGAAGAAGAAGAAGAGTTGGTTTTTATATGCCAGCTTTCTCTACCACTTAAGGGAGACTCAAACTGGCTTCCAATCACCTTCCCTTCCCCTCCCCACAACAGACACCCTGTGAGGTAGGTGGGGCTGAGAAAGTGTGACTAGCCCAAGGTCACCCAGCTGGCTTCATGTGTAGGAGTGGGGAAACAAATCCAGTTCACCAGATTAGCCTCCAGCACTAATGTGTAGGAGTGGGAAATCAAACCTGGTTCTCCAGATCAGACTCCACCGCTCCAAACCACCGCTTTTAACCACTACACCACCCTGGCTTGAGCCAAACCAGGGCCCCACTCAACTTGTTACCTGTTTAAACTGCTGGAAGAATCACGAGTCTCAACAGCATCTTGTCAAGTTAAACCTTCTGCGATTCAGGATGGCACCAAGGATGAAAACGTGCTCCCTTTTTTTGCTGGGCAAAGTCTGGAGTAGAGAATAGCATTGCACCAAGGCTGGTATCATACCATTCTGCTCTGCAAAACTTGAACCCTGCCTGCCTGCCTGCCTTCCTTCCTTGTGCCTCTTCCATCAAAAGGAGGTTCACTGGAAGCCTAGAAGCCATTTTGTTTGTCAATAAACCGATGAATACTCCTAAAAATGTAAACTGTGAATGCAAACGCATTTCTGTGGTTACGTTAGAGGCAAGCTTGTCCAGGAGCATGGGCTGACAGAAACGCCCTGTGGAATGCAAACCTGGGTCTGCTGCATCTAATGTGTGAGCAAAAATGTCCCAAAGCCTCAATTTATAAGTAGCTGAGGGCTGGGAGTAGAACAGGTTTTTTTCCTTATCTAAGGAAATGTTCCATGGTAGTTTTAGGTGTCCCAGGTGTGCCAAGGAGTGTGCGAAGATTTAGGAACGTGGAATTGGACAGGGTGGATTGCTTTTGTAATTTATTATATTGCTGGATGGTAGTCCATGGAATGAGGTTCAGATAATTTTCATGCTGTCCGCACAACAGAATGGACCTTAAGAGACAATGACCAGAAGGTTTCTGTTTCTTTTTAACTTTCTAAAGAGGAGGCCATCATTCAACCCTGATACACTGATTTGCACGTAGAAGGTTTTGGCTCAGTCCGTGGCACTCCCTGTTGAAGTATCCCAGATAGCAAGGCTGGAAAAGACTTTGTGCCTGAACCCTTGGACAGTACTGGGTTAGACAGACTCATGATATACTACCAGAGAAGCAGATCCTTAACTATTTTAATTATCGTATGGCAGTCTCTGAACAAGAGAGTGGAGTAAGCAACTATCCCATGTGTTTCTTTGTAGTTCATGGAACAATTAAAGTGTTTATTTATTTATTTATTTATTTATATTTCTACACTTCTTTTCTTCCTACTGGGAACTCAAAGAAGCTTACAACGTTCTTCCTGTCTCCATTTTATCACCGCAGCCACCTTGTAAGAGGTAAGTTGGGCTGGAAGACAGCGACTGGCCCAAGATCACCCAGTAGACTTCCCAAGATAGAGCAGAGATTCAAACGTTCGGTCTCCCTTCTAGTAATCTTAACAGTCCAATGATGACCCCTGCACCAGCTCTCAGCTTTTGTTTGGACAACGGGTAACTCAATCTTGCAAAGAAACCTCTCTTTTAGCCTCCATGTGTCTGTAAAATGGAGATAATGATTTGAATGCAACAGGGCTTTTGCACATTTACAGCAAAATAACCTGTAAACTTACGCATGCCGATAGTGCTATATAAGCACGAAGTATTGTTAATTTTTTGTAAAGCTTCCCCACCGTCTCACTTGCAAGAGATTTTCACTTGCCAACCAGATTAGCAGCTATTTAAAAACTTTTTATCTTCCTAACAAGCGCCACAGTCCTGTGGATAGCTGTGACTGTAGCATTTATCAAGGAACTAGGGCGACTGGAATGTCCTACAGTGCTTTGTATTGCTCACGATCCCAATTAACTGCTTTATTGCCTTGCCTGGTTCCAAGGTGGTTGAAATGACCATGCAGGTAAACCGCCCCTACTGACTCTTGTTGCGCAAAACACCTGTACGCTTAGTGCTAGTACAAAATTACAGGTCCCGCCGTTGCTCTGGCAGTTCCTTTGCTGCACCTAGTAAGATCCTGTGTGTTTATTTGCCAGCTTAACAGACTCTAGGATCAGGCCTTCTAGTACTTCAAAGTAGTTCATGCAAATTATGGAATAGCTGTTTAATTCACGGGACTGAGTGGAGATATACAAGAAGATCTCTGGCTTGTTCACTGCCCCTGTCAGAAACCATTTATTATTAGCCAAACTTGCTAAATGGTGCATGACAGAACTTTGGGATTTCTGCCAAATTGCTTGCTCTTGTATCTTTCCAAGTTACTTTTTATGAATCTTGAATCTTAACGACTGCAACTCATCTAATTGTGTGGAACAGTATGTAGCACTGATCTGTATCCCCCACTTAACCAAAACAGTCTTTTCGCCAGTGTGAATCCCAGACATGCAGGATGGTGAGTGTCCTCTTCAGGGTCTGGCATGAGATCCCTTAGCATCTTAAGGCCCTCCATTTCTTTGCAAGCACATGGATGTTCAGCCGGTTCACTTGTTAGAACGCGAGCACTCTTCCACAAAGTAATGTGAAAAGAACATTCAGAAAAAGAGTCTTGAACATCTTATTTTTGACCACAGATTTGAGAAGTATCCTTGTTTTTAATCCCCTATCTTTACTAAAATACTGTTTATAGTACATTTAAACCATGTAATTTGAACGTAGAAAAAGAATAATATTTTTAGACGATGCTCAGCGAATGATTACATTGGGATTTATGGTTCACTGGCACTACGCATAACTGCATCTGTGTGTAGTTCCATTATCAGCAGGACAAACAGGAGGTAGAATATGTATTTGTGATGGACAGTTGCATTCTAGAGTTGTCCCAGTCATGGAACCCCTATTTATTTAATGTATTTATTTTGTGATTTATAACCCGCCCTCCCTGGCCTATGATTGACAGGGAGTTTGTATAGAATTCTGAGAGTAGCTGTTAGAACTCTGACAGTTAAGAACTGACAGTTGACTGAGAGAGAGGTTAACAGGCAGAGCTTGAAAACAGCTGTGTGAGCTATAAGCTGTCTGGTGGAGGATTCTCCTCAAGGAGTAAAAAGGAACACATTTTGAGTTTTGGGATCAGGACAAGATTGATAACCTAGGAAAAACAGCTCTGATTCATAGGAAAAACAGGAAAAATCTAGGAAAATCTAATCTAGGAAAAACAGCTCTGATTCATAAGAGTTTAATGGGAAATAGCTCTTGTAAAACAAGTGATCCCTGGCAAATTTGAGAGAGAAACTGGGGAAGTGTGTTAGTTTTCCTAACTCATACAACTAAAGAACCACTGTGTAAAAAAAGAAAGAAGCTTAAGTTTAAGAAGGTGTAAAAAAAAAAAGCTTAAGAAACAAACCAGTGACTGCCAAGAGAAGTCACTCTTGGTAGAAAATAAAGGTTTAACTTGTATGTGAACCGCTTTGATATTTGGAAGTACAATATATCACTTTAACTTACATTAAAAAGGTTACATAACCTTTTTAACAGGAAAAACCTTTAACAGGATAACCTTCGTAACAGGAAATGTAGATTATAACAGAATAACAGAACTGAGACGTTTGAGATGGTTATCTGTTATCTCAAATGGTTAATCATCTCAGACTTCTCAGTTCTGTTATTCTGTTACAATCTGCATTTCCTGTTATGAAGAATTTCTAACCTTTTTAATCCCACAAAAAGAGACAAATAAAACTTTTTAATCCCACAAAAAGAGACAAATAAAACTTTTAAGTTGTATTTTTAAAAGCTTCTTGAGTGAGAAATATTTCTGACCATCTTATTATTCAAAACAAGTATCTCCATCGTAGTGTTTAAATGCCGTCAAGTTGCAGGCAACTGATGGTGATCCCAGTAAAGGGCTTCCAATGGAAGTGGAAAGCAGAGATGGTTTTCCATTGCCTTCCTCTGCAGAGCCATCCTCAGGGGTCTCCCATCCAAGCACTGACCCTGCTTAGCTTCTGAGATATGACAAGATAGGACTATAACATCCCACCTTCCCTCCCAGGAGGTAGAATACCCATTGGAAATTTGTGAGGAAAGAAGCGCACACGGGGCGATAAGGTGTATTTGATGTAGTCAGACTTCCTATGGTGGCCATGTTTTTTTTGTATTTTCCCCTGGCAGGTTATCTGTGCAGAGGTTTGGCTAGGCTTGTGGATCTAGAGGTGTGATTTGTGTATGTGTGTGAGAGATCCTTGGTTCATAGCTTCCGGCAGACCCAGCAACTCAGTAAAAAAGAGGATCCATCTTTTAGAGAGGGGGGCTACAAATCAATGGTACAAAGCAAGCTTTACAGCCAGAGGGTCAGACCCCTGGCACATTGTTGGCGGGGTGCATATGCCCCCGCTTATCGGTCACGTGTATTATATTGATGTATGTACAGCGTGGTGTAGTGGTTTGGAGTGGTGGACTCTAATCCGGAGAACCGGGTTTGATTCCCCACTCCTCCACATGAGCAGCGGACGCTAATCTGGAGAACAGGGTTCGATTCTACACTCCTCCATGTGAAGCCTGCTGGGTGACCTTGGGCCAGTCACAGATCTCTCCCAATTCTCTCAACCCCGCTTACCTCACAAGGTGTCTGTTGTGGGGAAGGGAAGGCGATGGTAAGCCTCTTTGAGATTCCTTAAAAGGTAGGGAAAATGGGCGTATAAAAGCCAACTGTTCTTCTTCTACACACAGTGGCCCAATTCTAGCAAACTTTGCCCATGCCCCGGATTTTTTATTTTCTGAGGAGAAAGAACTGTATGTATCAGGCCATCATATGCGCAGGGCTGAGCACCTGGGTTAAACGCACCTGGTGGAGAAGAGTTAGCCCTTTCTGTGAGCTCACTCTTCTTGTTCAATCTCCTATGTAATAGGGTCTGTTAACATAACCAAATCAGCAGCAGGTTTACTAGAGCCCTGCAGTAGTGATGTGATAATGGTAAAATGGGACCAGCCCATGGGGTCAGTACTCCCCATTCAGCATGCCTCTGCAAGGTGAGCTCTCTTGCAAGCTGTAATCAATTTCTTCTGCACTTGTCGACCGCACAATTGCTTCTGCAGATATTTTCAAAGATACAGCCACAATAATAGTACTTCCTCTTGTGCATTTTAGGATTGACACGCATGTTCTTTTTAACAACAGCCTGGCACACAGAAATGCTACATATGGGGGGGAAAGAACAGGATGCCAAGCAAAATATCCTCTCACCCAAAATATATTGAGATGCTACACAGACTCAACATCTACATATAATCCAAACATCCAAAATGTGCTCATCAAATCCAAAGATAGAGGTCATTATACATTACGCACTATAGAAGAATCTGCCAAGCAGAGTGTGAATTAATGTGCACTGAAGCACTGGTTACTTCCAGTATTAGGCTTCTTCCACATAAAATGGTAAGTGTTTGCACCCCACAGGTCCACTGCACAAATGGAGATCTAGAATCAATGCCGTGTCGTAAAGCCCTCTTCAGTGTGCTGTAAGAATCATAAGTGTGTTAATCCATACAATGCTGCTCTGGCACACAGAAATGGCTGTATATGAAAATTTTCTCAGCACCTCCTCACACTGTCGAGAAAATACTGAGTGCAAACTATTGGCACAAAGGCAGGGTATGAATGTCCTGATTAAATAAATAAGTGAAAAATCTTGTCTTATTTATGAATGGGCAGCTGTTCCTTTCTTTGCTTATTTACTCTTATTTCATTTGAATCCTTCTTATGGGCTGAGGTTCCCAAAGCAACTCACTGATGACTCCAACCCTTTTTTAAAAACAAACCCTCACAATTTTAAAATGAGACCTAGAAAAGCAAGGAACCCAGGAGGAAAGAGGGGAAGAGGACAGTGGCTTGAACCAAAACTTTAAAAGAGTGTACCAACTCTTTTAAAGAGCCAGCGTGATGTAGTGGTTAAGAGCTGTGGTTTGGAGCAGTGGAGTCTGATCTGGAGAACCGGGTTTGATTCCCCACTACTCCACCTGAGCTGCGGAGGCTAATCTGGTGAACTGGATTTGTTTCCCCACTCCTGCATATGAAGCCAGCTGGGTGACCTTGGGCTAGTCACGGCTTTCTCAGCCTCATCTACCTCACAGGGTGTCTGTTGTGGAGAGGGGAAGGGAAGGTGATTGTTAGCCAGTTTGAGTCTCCCTTAAGTGGTAGAGAAAGTCAGCATATAAAAACTAACTCTTCTTCTTCAACTGATCTCCCACCGAGGCAGGGATACAAAGGAGCGGGAACATGAGACCAGGTAACTTTTGGTGCTCCTGTACTGAGTCTTGGCCCACCTTCCTGACTGCAGGCTCTCTCTTGCAGAACAGTTTCAGAGGGCCACCATATTGATCTGCAGTGGAACAGCTAGATTCGAGTCCAGGAGCACCGTAGAGTCCCACAAGATTTTTGAGGTATAAGCTTCCGAGAGTCAAGGCTCCTCTCGAAAGCTTATACCCCAAAAATCTTGTTGGGATCTAAGGTGCTCCTGGACTTGAATCTAGCAGTCTTGCAGAGCAGTTGATCTTTTGTGGCTACGGTGGTGGTAGGGGAGCCAGTGTGCAACATGGGGAAACTCCTGCATCATTCTTCTGGTTCCTGCTAAACAACAATAACACGAGCCTTCACCTCCTGTTAAAGTCAAAGTTGGCACCCTGTTCTCGCAATCCCCCCAAGGCACAAACTGGCCCTGCCCTTCCGTCATCTGCTTCCAAATGCCAAAAGGAAAGGAGCGTCACATTTGGAAAAGGATTTCCCATTAAAAAGAGTGGAAATAAATGCCAAACTGATTAACTTGGAAGGCTTTAAGAGGGGAGTGGACATATTCATGGAGGAAAGGGGTATTCATGGCTGTTAGTTAAAATGGATAATAGTCATGCTGCATACCTATTCTCTCTAGTATCAGAGGAACATGCCTGTTATATTAGGTTCTGTGGAACACAGGCAGGACGATGCTGCTGCGTCGTCTTTTTCGTGGGCTTCCTAGAGGCACCTGGTTGGCCACTGTGTGAGCAGACTGCTGGACTTGATGGGCCTTGGTCTGATCCAGCAGGGCCTTTCTTATGTTCTTATGTAACTAATACTAAGAACTTTTAGCAAAAAAGGAGTCCTGGGCATGCAGTACTTAAGGGCCAGTGTTGCGTAGTGGACAGGACATTGGACTAAGATTTTGGAGACGCATTCAAATCTGCCACACAGCCATGAAGCCTGCTGGGTGACCTTGGATCAGCCACACTCTCAGCGAAACCTACATCACAGGGTTGTTGGGAAGATCAAATGGAGGAAGGGAGAACCATCTATGCTGCCTGGAGGAAAGGTAGAATAAAGTTGTCATGGTGCTTAACGTAGTCCTTGCAAATTTCGAAAAGCTTAGTTCTGTGTCTATAGAAGACTCGGCCTGTTTTGTAATTGGAGGCTGCTTCCCCTGCTGCAAAATCAGTGTTTTAAGACCAGGTCCTTTGTTGATTTAACAGGTAAACAGTATTCACCCAGAATGCAGACTTCAGCTGGAGATCCACGAAGAGGAAATAAGGTGCATGGAAATGATAAAGAATTCTAAGAGAGCAGATTTCAAAGGTAAGACAGTCTGGTGTGTGAAAAACAATTGGCAGTGGCTCAGACATCAGCGTATACTGCTTGATTGATTAACAATCAGTAGTGAGTGAGATTGCCGTTTATGCCATCCGTAGCCTGTTGTCTTACCAAAATATCTGCCAAGGCACCCTTCATGTCACATTCCCAGATATTTCAAATAACATTTGAGGGGGATATAGCGACCCTTGTTCATCAGAGGTCTCCTCATCTCTTTCCCGTTTACATTCTGTGCCGCTTGTCGCTCTTGAGCTTAATTTTCCCTCTCCCTCTTTTCCCAAAACAGGTGTGAGCCACGAGGGTCCATAAATACAGCACAACACAGTGTAAAAGAGTTTTGTGTTAAGAGAAGCTGTGGGTTAGGGCTCTCTCCTCCTTTCCGTATGAAGGAAGTGAAAGCGTGCTGAGGTTGCTGTGCTCACGCACCTTTTCTCGGAAGGAAGGGTGAAAACGCACAGCTCAGACCTTCATATATCTAATAGGAAGTAGTAGTAGAAGAAGAAGAGTTGGTTTTTATATGCCGACTGACTGTATTTTCCCGTGTATAAGATGCCCCCATTTATAAGATGCCCCTATTTTTTTGAACTCAAAATTAAGAAATCAGGGGTCGTCTTATACATGGGGGCATACGGAAAAATACCGGCAGGGAAGAGAGTGGGGACCCTTAGAAGGCCCGCTAGCCAGCCAGCCAGGGCAACCGAGCTCTTCCCCTCCTGCTCTCTTCCCCACCCATCAGTTGATGGGCGGGGAAGAGAGCAGGGACAATCAGAAGGCCAGTCGCCTTCATGTGTAGGAGTGGGGAAACACATCCAGTTCACCAAATTAACATCCACCACTCATGGGGAGGAGCGGGGAATCAAACCCGGTTCTCCGGATCAGGGTCCACCGCTCCAAACCACCGCTCTTAATCACTACACCACACTAGCTCTGCTATGTACAGTATTCCGGGATAAGTGTGCCTAGGATTGCCGCTTGAGTTTGGAAATGGTTTGGATGTGTGTTAGCTGCCTTTGCAGGCATGTGTGGTCAGGGCAGATAGTGTTTGTTCCAGCCAGTACTGCCCTCTGCACATATTCTAAGTCTGTTTTCACCCTTAGGCATGCTGAACCCGATAGGATGTAATGTTGCATAGAATCATGTGCTGGAATTTCATCATAGTTCTGCAGTGGAATTTAGGAACATAACAGGCTGAACTTTTTGTTCTTCAACATTATTGGACAAGATTCTTAAATTTTATTGCTAAATTCTATCAAGTTCATCAAGACTGTGGGTAAAAACAGACATACTGTGTAAGCAAGCTAACCTGTCAAGAGATGTACAGGGAATGGGATACATGCGGGTTCCTAACCATAGTACAAGGTGAATGTCTAAAGTGATTCTCTTGGCCCCATCACTTTTACAAGGACAGGACCCAAAAGCATGTTGTATCCCCGATTTGTACATCCACCCCATCTAGAGGCAAAGAGCACCTAGCAGGCATGTTTGTGTAATGGAACCCTGATACCTTTCCTTCAACTGAAAAAGCAGTTTTGGGATGAGACATTTGGCGACAGAGAAGCTACAGGGGAGGGTCTTCTGATTACCTCCTGTCTGCTGTTTCTCTGCTCCCAGTAATCTCCTCCCGAATTTGCTTATGCTGTTTAAAAAAGGCTATTAGGTATCATATCATACAGTTTGTAGTTTGACTCCCAGTCTTGGGCTGTATTTGGATCTCGCAAAAACCAATTAAACAGGTTTGCCGGTGTTGTGCACAAACATGGCTTGTTTGCAGCCCTCTCCCTCTCACCGCCTCCTTCTCTCGCCCTCCTGCTTGCGAAACTCGATCGAGCCCTGTGGAGAAGACGAAGAAGAATTGGGCTTTTATATGCCGATTTTCTTTACCTTTTAAGGAGAATCAAACCGGCTTGCAATCTCCTTCCCTTCCTCTCCCCGCAACAGACACCTTGTGAGGTAGGTGGGGCTGTGAGAGTTCGGAGAGAACTGTGAGTACCCAAGGTCACCCAGCAGGCTTCATGCGGAGGAGTGGGGAAACCAACCCAGTTCACCAAATTAGAGTCCGCCCGTCCTAACCACCACACCATGCTGTGGTTTGATCATGCTCCAGTTTGCCTTGGTGTTCAAATGCAGACATCTTGGAAAATCAGAGAGCCAGATGGGGAGAAAACCAACTCCCATTTTCTGAGATGCTTGCATTCTGACCTCAAGGCAAATTAGAGTGTGAGCCAACCAGGAACGGGTGTGTCCAAGCACTGCCAACAAGCTATGTTCCTGCACAGTGCTGAGACACCATTGTGAAATCTAAATGCAGCCTTGGCTATGTGGGCAGGTGTGACCCTCTCATTCTGGTTATCATTCTAATTAGCCTGTCATTCAGAGGAGCAGACTTAAAAAAAAAACAAAAAAAACCCTGATTCGATACATTATGGAGCACAGGTTACAGTTTTAGGAGAGGAAGAAATGTTGGACGGAGGCAACTGTTTCCTCTTGCTTTCCTTTTCTGTCTCCACTTCTCAAATATTTCTTTTCAGGGTAGCTTTAAATGAAAGACTATCAGAAAGCAAACAGAGAAGGGTGACATTTTCCATAAGTCTGTGCCTTTACAAGGCCATCTGCTCCCTGAGTAAATAAGCGATCTTTCAGTCTTTGCAGTGGGTAGACAATAAAGACACCAAAGGGCTTAAATACCTCTCCCCTAACGTAAAAGAATAGTGGATAGGTAGCAATGAATTAAATTTGGGGTGGAAGCTATGAGTCAGAACCAAAAAAGAACACTTCGTAGGGTTTTTTTTTTTAATTGGCAAGGATATCTGTTTGGCCTGGATTATATAAAGTTGATTGGAAGGCTGCAGTGGGAGCTGCTCCAGGTCTGGAAGATCCTTGCAATGACAGAGAAGTATGGAGAAGGTTAAACTCCTCTGATTCCACGCTGTCTGAATGGCAGAGCCTTCTATTGGAAGACCCAGGTTGCAGTCCCCCCCACCCCACCCTGGGGATCTGACACCAAGATCGTATCTTGTTAAATCCTGCTGCAGCATAGCTTTGCATGGTTTCTTCTCTATTATATTTTATCCCCCCTCTTCTTCCAAGTGGCATATATGGTTTCCCTCTCCTCGGGTTTATCCTCACAACAAACCAGTGCAGTGAGATGGAGCATGGTAGGTCCAGAGTCCCACAACCACAGCATGGGGATTTCAACCTCAGTTTCCCCAGTGTTAGTCCGGCACTGTGACCACAACACCACCACAGTGGCTGTAGGCCCACTGCACTGTTACAATTCCTTCTCAGCCTGTGAAAGCATCAACAGTGCATTCCTGAGAATCGGCGTAGGGGAACGGCGAGGAGAAGGCGCAGTCGAGCCGCCTCCTAAAGCCATTCCGCCTACGCCGATTAAAAAAAAAGCCTTTTCGCGTTTTTTTTGTTTGTTTGTTAAACGGGGCCTTTCGTCCCATGGAGAACAGCGAGACTGACTGTGCCGGGGAGGAGACTGTGCCGGCGGAGAGACTGTGCCGGCAAAGGAGCCCCACTGCCAGCGTAAGTGCATCTTGTGCCACGATTAGACGCACTTATGCTGGCGGCGAGGTCACGCCTCCTCCTCACGAGATTCGGCCAAAATCTCAGGAATGGGCTGTGAGTTATCAAGAGATTTACAAAGAGATGTTTAACACCTCTAGTATTCCACTAAAACAAACAGGCCCTAGAAAATACTGCCATGAATTTCAAGCCGCTTCTGTACAGTCAGTGAAGAGTCTTGAGTGCAGTGTGGTTTCAGACAGGAAAGAAGCTACACAGCAGTCCTATTGTAGCATGTTATTTGTCATTATAACCATGGGTCATAATAGCAAAAAGTCCTGACAGAATTATGGAAGATATTATTTTTAAAGTATCTTCCTTTCTTCGTTGTTAATTGGTTGCAGAAGGGATCCACTAGATGGAAGGGGCTGTGGCTTAGTGGTACAGCATCTGGTTGGCATGCAGAAGGTCCCTGGTTCAATCCCTGGCACCTTCACTTAGAAAAAGAAGAAGAGTTAGTTTTTATATGCTGACTTTCTCTACCACTTAAGGAAGAATCAAACCGTCTTACGATCACCTTCCCCTCTCCACAACAGACATGCTGTGAAGTAGGTGGGCCTGAGAGAGCTCTGACAGAGCTGTGACTAGCCCAAGGTCACCCAGCTGGCTTTGTGTGTAGGAGTGAGGAAACAAATCCAATTCACCAGGTTAGCGTCCACCACTCCAAACCACCACTCTTAACCACTACACCACGCTGGCTCTCTTAAAAGGTTCAGGTAGGAGGTGATGTGAAAGACCTCCACCTGAGAGCCTCTGCTGGTCAGAGCAGGCAGTCCTGACCTTGATGGACCAATGGGCTGACTTGGTATAAGGCTGCTTCATGTGTAGCCTTTGTTGTGTTAGTCTTTTCCTACCTTGACCCCCATTTTGTTGCTTTATGAGTGGAGTTTACTTGAAGTGCTTTTTAAAGTAGAGGGGCGGTGTGCATATCTCATAAATTCTTGCTTCTCAGATCCCAAATGTTATGCTACCACCATCTCCAATATTCTGAAATACAAACCTAACAGTAAATTTCCAGAGTCTTTTTTTTGTCTGAACAGACAAATCTCTTTAGGCCAAAGGTATGACGTAAAATGTGATGCCTTGGAACAATGAAGATGGGGAAGATCTGGAATGCTTCTCTTTCTCTTTTTAAAGTAATCTAACCAGAACTCAAGGAAATAACAACAATAAATAAAAGGTTTGAGCTGGAGACAGAATATGACATTAGCTGGCTTGAACGGGTTTCTGACTGAAGCAAAACCGAAGAGCTGCATCAGTGAGCATTTTCAGAGGATGCTGAAAGTGCCAGGAAATTAGGGCGAGGATTGTGACCCCCTTTTCCCTAATGAGTTCTATTAATAGAGCATACAAATACTTCTGTGGCTCAGCCAGTGGTAAATTGTACCTTTTAATGGGGGGGGGGGTACACATTTTCAATGTAGTCACGTTGCTCTTATGAATAGAAGGCATTGATTGGCATATATCAAGGGCAGGTTTCAGGGTCAGAATCACAAAGCCTGGATCCAGATGAACTATCTTGGTGCTTTCATATATGCAGCCTGACCCTGTGAATCCTGATCCCTGAAGGAAATCCCACTGGATTTACTCCCAGGTTAGTGCGCGTAGAACTGCACCCAAGAGAAGGTGGAAGAGCTTGCCCATTAGAAATGGTTCTCTCCTCTCTTTCCTTCATAAGCACTAGTTTCCCTATCAAATCTTCCTATTCATTTTTATGTGCAAGGGAGTTATTGTGTCTTGCAGTTGGGCAGTTAGGCAATTTTAGACGCCAAACTTAATGGCTTTATGACCATTTATATGATAATTTGCACTTCAAATGTGAAGTTGCTTTTGGGGTACCCACTGCTGAGCCCATGAGCCAGGTCTCCAGAATTCTGCCCCTGGCACATATGAACACATGAAGCTGCCTTATACTCCTACCCTTGGTCCATCAAAGTCAGTATTGTCTACTCAGACCGGCAGTGGCTCTCCAGGGTCTTTCCCATCATCTACTTGCCTAGCCCCTTTAATTGGAGATGGCGGGGATTGAACCTGGAACCTTCTGCATGCCAAGCATAGGCTCTGCCACTGAGCCACTGAGCTTTGTGGCTATTTTGCAGCACTGTGACTCTACAGATCTAGGTAGGGTTGCCAGCTTCATGCTGGGAAATTCTGGGAGATTTGGGAGGTGGAGCTTGGGGAGGATGAAGTTTGAGCAAGAAAGGGACCTCTGCAGGGTATAGTGCCATAGAATCTGCCTTCCAAAGTTGTGATTTTCTCCAGGGAAACTAATCTCTGTAGACCGGGGATGGCTTGTAATTCCTGGAGATCCCCAGGCTTCACCTGGAGGCTGGCAACCTGAGATCCATGCTGCTTTCAGTTTGGCTGCAATTCACTAGACTCACTCTGAGGGAGTTGGGTCCCGCATCAGAATGGGCCTAGATGAGGATCTTTTTTTGTGTACTTTCTAAGTCCGTGTTGGCGAACCTATGGCACGCGTGCCACTTCCGGAACGCGTAGCCCTCTCTGCCGGCACGCGCGGTTCCTCGAAGCCTCTGGCCTTTCCGGCTCTGCCCCTCTCCAGATGGTGAGGCTGTAGCCCAGGGGTGGGGAACCTCCGACATCACTGGCGGTGGCCCCCGGACTCTCCCACAGAAGCCGCCGCTGGAGGGAGCGTGCGCGGCCGGCCAGGCGGGTGGGAGAGCAGGGAACAGAAGCCGGGCGCCCACACTCGGCATGGCTGGCGGCTTCTCCGGCGCCCTCTGGGCCTGTACGGGCATGGCTGGCCGGTGGGCGTGAAGGAGGCGCCCTCTGCCCCACTTCGCTCGCCTCTCACCGCATCCCCCCCTTGGGGCAGGCAGACCGGGTGGGAGATCCCCTCCGGGCGGGGGGCTTAGGGGCCTGGGCAAGCCAGGCAGGCAGAGAGGGGCGCTGAGCTAGGCTTGGCTCCCTCCCTCCTTCCTTCCCTCTGCGCCAGACGGGCCTCCTTTCCGCCGGAGCTCCACTCTGAAAGGGGTGGATGGAGGCGGTGGCAGTGAGGCCCAGCCGGGTGGGGGATCCTCCTCCTGCTGCTGCTCACCACGGCCACGTGGGAGGCGGCCGGAGGGGGGCAGCCCCGTACACAGGCGAAGGGCGCAGTGACAGGGCTGGTGGCTGGCGAGCCGTGGGGCAGGAAGTCAGGCGGAGGCTCTGGGGTGCCTCCTTCCCCTCCCTCGCTGGTGGTGGGCCCGGCTGGGCAGGGGCAGCTGTCAGTGGGGCAGGATGCTGAGCCTCCGCAGGAAGGGAAGGGTCTCCCGGCGCCCGTGCGCTGTGGGCTGTTCTGCGTGCACGCGCCCCTTCTCTGCTGCGGGCTGAGGGAGGAGGGGGGCTTGTGTGTGTGTGTGTGAGAGAGAGAGAAGCGGGAAGGCTTTCCTGTCTCTGGCCATTCATGCATGGGATGTTTTGCCTTGGATTTGCCGCTCTGTAGATGCACATTTTCCCCATCCAAATTCTCAAAACTCATCAGTAAGTCCCCATGCAGAGTCTTGAGAATCCGGATGGGGAAAATATGCATCTGGAGAGTGGCAAATCAGGCAAAACCTCCCATGCATAAATGGCCTCTTTCTTTCTCTGTCTCCCTCTGTCCTTTTCTTTCGCTACTTTTCTTTCTCTCCCTCGCTCCATTTCTTTCTCTCTTTCTCTTTTTCTTTCTTTCTTTCTCTCCCTCCCTTCCTTCCCTTTCCCCCTACCTTCCCTTCTTTCCTTCCTTCTTTCCCTCCAGCGGCCTCTCCGGCTCCCTCTGCGTCTGTGCGGGTGGAGGGACGTGCAGTCCTATTCCACCTTTGAAGTGCCCACAAGCCATCCTCCAAACACCTTTCCATTTGTCTTGATATGTAGAGAGAAAACACTAAAGAACTAGTTGCCAATCTCCAGGTACTAGCTGGAGATCTCCTGCTATTACAAGTGATCGCCAACTAATAGAGATCAGTTCCCCTGGAAAAAATTGCCACTTTGGCAATTGGACTCTATGGCACTGAAGTCCTTCCCCAAACCCCACCCTCCTCAGGCGCCACCCCAAAAATCTCCCACTCATGGCGAAGAGGAACTTGGCAACCCTAGCCTCTCCCTCTGGGCCCCCTCTGGGGGTGGTATTCAGGTTAAATTGCCGCATTGGCACTCGGCGATAAATAAGTGGGTTTTCGGTTGCAGTTTGGGCACTCGGTCTCTAAAAGGTTCACCATCACTGTTCTAAGTTCAGAATAAAGTACCCAAAGATCAAGAAAAAATCAACATCCAAGGTCAAAGATTATACAATGTAAAGGTTATATCAATACAAAATCCGTACATATATGTTATTGATTTTAGCCTGTAATAAATATAAGGCCCTGCAATAGCCTACCAAACCAATATATTCATGTAAACATACAACAAAAATGGACATACAATCACAGAATTAGATGTCCCTTTGTGTTGTATGTTTACATGAATATATTGGTTTGGCAGGCTGTTGCAGAGCCTTATATATGTTATTGATTTTAGCCTGTAATAAATATATACATATTTTGTATTGATATAGCCTTTACTTTGTATAATCTTTGGCCTTTGATATTGATTTTTCTTGACCTCTGGGTACTTAACTCTGTTGTTAGGGTTAAGTCTTTCCCCCTTTGTTGTTAAGAACATAAGAAAGGCCATGCTGGATAAGACCAAGGTTCATCAAGTCCAGCAGTCTGTTCACACAGTGGCTAACCAGGTGCCTCTAGGAAGCCCACAAACAAGCCATAAGAACACAAGAACATAAGAAAGGCCATGCTGGATCAGACCAAGGTTCATCAAGTCCAGCAGTCTGTTCACACAGTGGCCAACCAGGTGCCTCTAGGAAGCCCACAAACAAGACAACTTCAGCACTATCCTGCCTGTGTTCCACAGCACCTAATATAATAGGCATGCTCCTCTGATACTAGAGAGAATAGGTATGCATGTTGGTGTACTTCCTAAGTTCAGCCTGGATCTTGTAGGTAACTTCTTTCAATTAATAAATGTTCATAGTTGGATCCTCTTGGTCTTCAACTTGCAGGCTTTTCAGGTTGACTCTTGGGAGGCAGCAGGGATTGTTCCCTCCTGAACCAATACCCTGAAGGTTATCTAGTGGATAAAAAGTAGTACCCCAAAAAAAGTTTCCAAAAGGAACATGCATGTTTGTGCATACAAGATGTTGCTTTAAGAAAGTTATTTTCCTTTGCTTCCACACCCGTCTTAATGTATGGGTGTGAAGAAAAATAACTTTTATGGGAAATGGCTGAACGATGTTGCTTAAATGAGGAAAGTATGGTCTTTTGCCCTTCATCTTTGGGACAGACCCAAACGCACAACAGTGGAGCTAAAAAAGTAATTTATTCTTCTGTCCTTTGCTGCTGGTATGAATTACACATCCATTAGAGCCAAAGATTTACTCATTTTTCGGTATCTGCATAATTATCAGTGCTGCCAGATTTTTTTTTTTTTTTTTAATAGATTTATTGCTGTCTTTGGGTATTTGTATGTTAGGTTGCTAATGCTGCTTTTGGCCTGACATCAACTGGAAAAAGGAAGCTTGGCTTGAAATTCTTATTTTAGGTGTTCGTAGGGTGTCATAAGAAAACAATGTACATAAGGCAGTGTAGCTCTGCTGAAGATGCTTAAGCTTAAGGCTGCCCCAGTGAAGAATTTAAATATTTCAGATCGTGTATACCACTGGTTCCCAACCAGGGGTCCATGGACCCCCAGGGGTCCGCTAGAACTAAATTAAGGTCCGCGAAACAAAGTTATAAACCCATAATAAATTAATATTTTCAATTAAAAGTTCTCTATTATAAAAATATATTCAAATATTATTCTAAGTTTAAGTTTAATGTTTAATGTTTAACTAACAGTTATGATTAAAGTTTATTTTCAAATTCTCTGAATTTTTATTTTGAACCTTGGGGTCCCTGCACCGAACAAAAAAGTCCTAGTGGTCCCTGGTCAAAAAAAGGTTGGGAACCACTGGTGTATACAAAGGAATTTTACTTTTGTTCAACAAACACAGTAAGGTTGGCTTCATTTGCAAGTTCCAAGGAAACACCCACAGAAGCAATGGATGGCAGACAACTTTTGAGCTGTGGTTAATCCTGTATTTTGAGGGTTGAAAAAAAAAATACCAGCAAGGGTAAAGGAGAAATTAGAAACTTGAACATGGATTTTCAGTGTATCAATGGCCTATTGTATTGCATATCAATGCCATAGTATTGCATATCATGGCGTAATATTTCCTATTACTATGTATGGGTGTGAAAGCTGGACAATGTAGAAAGCTGACAGGAAGAAAGTAAATTCCTTTGAAATGTGGTGTTGGAAGAGTGTTATGGATACCGTGGACTGCCAAAAAAACAAATAAGTGGGTTTCTAGATCAAATCAAGCCTGAACTGTCCCTAGAAGCTAAAATGACTAAACTGAGGCTATTGTACTTTGGTCTCATTATGAGAAGACACAAGTCACTGGAAAAGGCAATCATGCTAGGAAAAGCTGAAGGCAACAGGAAAAGAGGAAGACCCAACAAGAGATGGATTGACTCTACAAAGGAAGCCACTGCCCTCAAGTTTGCAATACCTGAGCAAGGCTGTTAAGGATAGGATGTTTTGGAGGACATTGATTCATAGGGTCGCCATGAGTAGGAAGCAATTTGATGGCTTCACACACACACATTGCATATCAAAGGGCACCAGAGCCTACCAATACTCCTGTTGCTGATCAAGCTGAGGGAGGGTTACTGGCCCAAACTCACACCCATTGAGCATTGTGGCTTTGAACTATCCTTATCCCATTTAGTTAGAATTTGTAGATCTCCCCCCTCCCAGCTTCTTGCTTCTTCATTTTTTCCAAGCCTGACTCCTTCATGTGTCCTTAACCAGCCCTCCCCCTGCTCCTCAAGGAAGAACCAAATGTCTCTTCCCTGGCTGAGACCATTCAAGAAACAGAGTAATTTAGTATCTCGGACAGTGAGGCAAATAGCTATGCTTTATGCTTTCAGGAAGGAATGATTGTGTAGCCAAGGACGTTCTTTCAGCAGGTCTTTGAAATTTAGGGGTGGGTTCTTGGAAATTAAGAAAAGAGAAGGCTGAGTTCAAAGACAACAAGCCAAGAAGCAATTTTAAGAAAAGCACAGACCATCTTTAAAAATATTTTTTCATACATTAGTAATCCCTGCCTCCAAGGAATTTAGAACATGGTATTCTAAATGATCATGATTATTCTTGAATCTTTAGGTCCTAATGTTTTATCATAGAAAATTAAAAGCAACTCACAGTGTCATCCTAAGCAGAGTTATATCCTTCTAAGCCCTCTGACTTCAGTGGGATTAAAAGAGTGTAACAGTGCTTAGGATAGCAACAAGTCAGTCTTGTTGATATTGTAAGCATTCATTAGTGAAATACATTGTCATATTCAGTAAATGATATGCCACAAGAAAGTTAGATTTATTTGTCACTATCCAGCGACTGATTGTAGAATACATCAGCACTGAGTAGTTTTATAATTTAATGTTTCTAAGGATCTTCTGAAATCAAATTTCACTGACTATAAATTAAGACAGATGCAAGTTCCAGGTAGCTGCATTTGTCTAAAGAAAAATCTAAAACAAAATTCACGTAAGGCCATTTTACTAAGACTAAAAAAAGACACAAAGAAGTATTACTTGTCGTGAGTTGGTCTGAAATGCTTCTGTTCAGTTCAGTCTCAAATAGACGACATTTAGAAACATCTGCTTATGCCCTGAACTTTTTATTTGTTTAGATATTTATACCCCACTTTTATCCCCAAAGTAGCTTACACCATCATTCTCCCCATCTAATTTTCATTCCCACAGCAACAGCCTTGTGAGGTAGGTCAGAGTAAGAGATGACTGGCCCAAGGTCACCCAGAGAGCTGCCATTGGTCTCCCAGATCCTAATTCAGCGTTCTGACAACTCTGTTAGTTAATTCTGTTCAAAGGTAGATGTTAATTGCTTTTTCAAAATACTAAATGCAAGGTCACCAGTGTCTTGCAAGAAACACCAGTGGCCCATAAATGCCTCTTTTCCCATTATAATTTAATGGGATCCCTGTGGTGACTTTGGGAGAGGGGAAGCCAAGTGGAATTATGGGTTTTTTTGCTGATTAATTTTTTCTGCTGCCTTTTTGGCTTTCAGATTTAATGTGCATAACCTCCCTGACTCATAGTTCCTGTATGGCGCATCACAACAGATTTCACAAACATATTGGTAGCAGTTTCAAGCTGGCTTTTGATGCCCTCTGCTGACAGAAACATTCTACACTAGAGACATTCTACTCTGCTATTCTACACTAGAAGAAGAGTTGGTTTTTATATGCCGACTTTCTCTACCACTTAAGGGAGAATCAAACCGACTTACAATCACCTTCCCTTCCCTTCTCTACAACAGACACCTTGTGAGGTAGGTGGGGCTGAGAGAGCTCTAAGAGAACTGTGACTAGCTCAAGGTCACCCAGCTGGCTTCATGTGTAGGAGTAGGGTACAAATCCAGTTCACCAGATCAGAGTACACCGCTCCAAACCACCGCTCTTAACCACTACACCACACTGGCACCACTAGGATGTTTATGAGCAAAGCAGCAGGTGAAGATAGTTTCTGAGTTCTAAGACGTTTCTGGTTTCTGTAAATGGATGAAAGCAGGATGATCAGTTGGGTATGGGAGGTAGTTCCTGCTTCCTTAAAGTAGACTGCCGGCTGCACATGCCTTGAAAGAGATAACCATAAGACCACCTGAACCATGAAGCCCTCTCTGGACTTCTGCAAAGTTGATAATTATTTTCCAGTTGTGAATATCCTCTTTTTGGGGAAAGGTTTTTGAATGAACATAAGGACATAAGAAAGGCCATGCTGGATCAGACCAAGGCCCATCAAGCCCAGTGGTCTGTTCGCATAGTGGCCAACCAGGTGCCTCTAGGAAGCCCACAAACAAAGACCACTGCAGCAGCATTGTCCTGCCTGTGTTCCAGAGCACCTAATATAACAGGCATGCTCCTCTGATCCTGGAGAGAATAGGTGTGCATCAGGACTAGTAGCCATTTTGACTAGTAGCCATGAATAGCCCCCTCTTTCTCTTCCCTGAACATGTCCACTCCCCTCTTAAAGCCTTCCAAGTTGGCAGCCATTACCCAATCCTGGGGCAGACAGTTCCACAATTTAACTATGTGTTGTGTGCAGAAATACTTTATCTGATTTGAATCTCTCACCCTCCAGCTTCAGTGGTGACTGTTAAGCAGTGTCTGCTCACACCCAGGCTCTTATAGGTAGGGTTATCTATACCCATTGCAGTTTGGCTTCTGGGTCAGTCTGGAACTTAAATTGCCTAGACTGTCCTGTTGGATGACTTTCACCAGGAAAAGAAACCACAATATGACCTCACAGTTTCTGCTGGACCTCTCAATGGCTTTCAGTGTGTTTGATCAGGGGTGGAGCTGTAGCTCATTGGTAGAGCATCTGCTTGGCATGCAGAAGGTCCCAGGTTCAATCCCCGGCATCTCCAGTTAAAGGGACTAGGCAAGTAGGTGATGGGAAAAACCTCTGCCTGAGACCCTGGAGAGCCTTTGCTGGTCTGAGTAGACAATACTGACTTTGATGGACCAAGGGTCTGATTTGGATATAAGGCAGCTTCATGTGATCACAGTAACCTTCTGGCCCAATGGTCTGAGATGGGAAGTGGAGATATCATGTTCCAGTGGTTCTTCTCCTTGGCAGGTCATTTCCTGAGGGTGACACTCTGGATCTACTGCCTGCAGCATTTATGCCAAGGAATTTCGTGTTGTCTTCCGGGCTGTTTAAAATCTACGGAAACCTGTTAGAGGAGACTGTTGAGGGATCTGTAGTGAGGCGTCATCCATATGTTGATAATCTATACCTCTGTTTTGCCTTTTCAATCAAAGCCAGATGAGGTGATAGCAATGCTGAACAGACATCTGACTTCAATAATGAGAGAGATAGGAGGTATTAACTAAAGCTAAATCTGGAGAACAGCAAGCTATTTGGGTGATACACTTGATTCTGGCTAGGGTTGCACTCACCTTAGAGTAGAGGTCTGCTGTGATTTGATCCAGCCCTGCAGATACCCATCTCAAAACCATCCGTGGCATGAAACACTTTTCACCAGTTCCTAGAAAAACATGGTCTCAGTTATCCATTGGGTAGACTACAACAATGTGTTACATGTGGGGTATCTATGGAGACAGTACGGACACTTCAGAAAGCAGCTGTCAGGCTGTTGAGTGGTAACAATAGGAAGGAATGTGTTTCACAGTACTTACAGAGCTTTTCTGGCTATCAGTCTGTTTCTCAACACAATTCAAAGTGCTAATTTTGCCCTGTTAAGCAAGCAATGATCTGGGGCCATTTGTAGCCTTATAAAGTATCTGAAGGATAATTTGCTTCCTTATAAACATGCCTGGCTACAAAGGAGGCCTGTCTCCAGGTGTAATCTTCAGTGAGAGAGCAGGTGGTTACTTTATTATAGTCTGCCTTTCTTACTGAAACTCAAGGAGGATTAAAAAATTTAACAATGCAATAGGACTAAGAACAAAAGAAAAGGGCATGCTGGATCAGACCAAGGCCCATCAAGACCAGCAGTCTGTTCACACCGTGGCCAACCAGGTGCCTCTAGGAAGCCCCCAGACAAGACGACTGCAGCAGCAGCATCCTGCCTGTGCTCCACAGCACCTAATATATTCAGCATGCTCCTCTGGTACTGGAGAGAATAGGTATGCATCATGACTAGTATCTATTTTTACTAGTAGCCATGAATATCCCTCTCCTCCATGAGCATGTCCACTCCCCTCTTAAAGCCTTCCAAGTTGGCCGCCATCACCCCATCCTGGGGCAGGTAGTTCCACAATTTAACTATGTGTTGTGTGAAGAAATACTTCCTTTTATCAGTTTTGAATCTCTCACCCTCCAACTTCAACAGATGACCCCGTATTCTAGTAGAAGAGATCCAATTACAAAAGTTATTGTATTGGCTTATAAAGTTAGAAAACAGTGCAATAGAAACAGTAGAAAACATGACATAAGAAGTACAAAAACCTGATTACAGAAATTAGAAGACAATATAATAAAAACAAGAAATTAATTCAATAGACATATACTATAGCCGTATACTATAGCGTTTATACCTTTATTAAAGCATCCTGATTGATTCCAATTTTACTATACCCTTATTCAGGAGCCCCGTGGCACAGAGTGGTAAGCTGCAGTACTGCTTTCTGAGTATAACAATTCCCTGTGTTGCGCAGATAGGAAGGACCATAATGTATTGAATCAGTGATACTAATAAAAGAGATACTAATAAAACAATTAAAATTATTTTTGAACATACCCAGAGGGTTTAAAGAAACAAACTAAGCTATACTTGGAGGAGGCACTGGATGTATTTCTCTGTAATTAATCAGTAATTCTTGGTAAGCTTTTCGTTAATGGGATTTCAAAAGATTTGTTACTAGTACATACGATAGCTGAAACCGCTCATTAAATGTTGTTTATTGTATTTAAACAGCACACAGATAAAGGCAGTTTCATAAGTGGTATGATAATGAAGGTGTTTGTATGATCATCTTTGTAAACAAATCAATTCTGCAAACAAAGGAGATAATTAACGAGGTATCCTGTTAATTAGTGTACTCATCAAAGGATGAATTCCTACTTGAGTTGATGATGCAGAATTCCTGTAGGAGATAAGCAAACCAATATTGGTTGATTATCAGGCTAGAAATATGTTTCAAATTGTAAGCATTACAAGTTGCATCATCCAGGATACAGAATATTATTTTCCAGTCTGCATTTATTACCATTCATATGCTTTGTAGGTAGGGTTGTCAGGTCCCTCTTCACCACCAGCGGGAGGTTTTTGGGGCGGAGTCTGAGGAGGGTGGGGTTTGGGGAGGGACTTCAATGCCATAGGGTCCAATTGCCAAAGCGGGCCATTTTCTCCAGGTGAACTGATCTCAATCGGCTGGAGATCAGTTGTAATAACAGGAGATCTCCAGCTAGTACCTGGAGGTTGGCAACCCTGTTTGTAGGAAGGATGATATACCGGTATGTTCTGTGTGTCTGCCATGGAATTTGATTGGCAGAGAGGTTTGACACTCAAGACTCCTAGCTTATATTTTTAAAAGATGTCAAAGGTTCTTGAAAATGTATAGGCAGTTCCTGGTGAAATCTCAGGAGTCAAAAAGGGGTTCTGGGGTGGAACTGGGCATGATTTTCCAAGGAACTGCCATATTTAGAGGCAGCAAATGTCTAAATGCCAGTGAAAGGAGGTAACATGAAGGGAAGCTTCTGTGCCCAGTTTGTCGGTCCTCCAAGGCAGCTGGGTGGCCACTACTCGAAAGAGGATGTTGAACTATATGGACCTACTGGTCTGATCCAGCAGCACTGTTCTGAGAGCCAGCGTGGTATAGTGGTTAAGAGCGCTGGTTTGGAGTGGTGGACTCTAATCTGGAGAACTGGGTTTGATTCCCCACTCCTCCACATGAGCGGCAGACTCTAATCTGGTGAATCAGGTTGGTTTCCTCACTCCTACACACAAAGCTGAGTGACCTTGGGCTAGTCACAGTTCTTTTCGAGCTCTCTCAGCCCCACCTACCTCATAGGGTATATGTTGTGGGGAAGGGAAGGGGATTGTAAGCCGGTCTGATTCTTCCTTAAGTGGTAGAGAAAGTCAGCATTTAAGAACCTATTCTTCTTCTCCTTCTTTTCTTCTTCTCGTCTCCTTTTCTTCTCCTTACTTTCTTCTCCTCCTCCTCCATCTTGATTCAGGTTGTATTCGGAATTGTGATATCCTGTGCGTGTCCAAACCTAAGCCTTGTTTCCTTGGCTTCAATTCCATTCCCATTGGTTCCTTCTGTTTTCCTAGTCCTGACCAGAAGTTTCAAATTCATTGAAGATCAGATTCTTTGAAGCAGCCTAAACAGGATATATAGCAAACCTGTTCTGCTAGCAATGATACTTTCCTGTAGCACAAAAAGCTGCAGGAAAGCACTGTGGTTAGCTGAATAGATCCACAGGATAGAATAACACATATTTTTTTATGTGTACAGTTTATTCTGATTATAGTGCCTGCATTTCAGTGCATAGAGAAGAGTATTTTTAGCTGCTCTGATTAAGGGGGAATATTTACGTTCCCACTGAATGGGAATATAGAAATAAAGTGAGATAGGAAATGCCTTACAGTGCATGGTTCGGTCATCTTTGACCACACAAACAGGTTGGCCGTTCTTTTCCCCAAATTGTAAGAGATTGGGGGTAGAAGTTGACGATCATCACTTTCTTGCCCTTCCAAACAAGTCTATGGCTAAATAGGCATTTGTACACTATATTTAAGATTTCCACCTTAGATTTTTTTAATATAAACTTTTATTTTTGAAAACAAACATATTTTCAAACATCGAAACAGCTCAGATTTATTAAGCTGGTATCCTCCTGAGACTGAGCCATATTCACAACAATCAGAATTTTTAAACTGCTTTTTTATGGGTTTTTTTACTGATGGCATAGAATCATCTGCATATAAACTTATTTTATATTCTTTATTCTACACTGGGATACCTTTAATTTCCTATTTATTTGGCAATCAAAAGTGCAAATAAGAGATAGCCTTGACAAGGTCCTGAGGGTAATAAACAAGGGGTGAATTTACAGTGATTGGTTTGTAAAACTGCCCTCAGTTGGCTATATATTGTCTTTTTATTGAGAAATCTTCCTGTAATGTTTTGATTACTGGATTCATTGAAGCATAAGGTTTTATGGGCGAGAGCTAGGGTTGCCAACCTCCAGGTGGGGCCTGGAATTCTCTTGGAATTAGAAGTGATCTTCAGACTACAGAGGTCAGTTCCCCTGGAGAAAACGGCAGCTCCAGAGGGCGAACTCTGTATTATATCATCGATTCTAGGTGCAGTTCCTCCCCAGACTGCCCCCTCTATAGGTACTGCCCCCAAATTTCCAGGAATTTCCCAGGCCAAAGCTGGCAACCCTAGTTAGATCCCACATCATCTGGTGCATAAAGTCAGTAAGATGTACACACACATGTACCAAAAGAGAAAGACATGTGAAGAGTGGGTTAAAAGGCCATGAAATGAAAAAAAAAAGTATGTTTGTGACGCTTCCATGCAAAATTTCCAAAGCATACAAGACTAACACCGTGACCATTCAAAACACCTGTCATCGGCAATAAAATGGCTTAATATAACTAGGTAAACGTCTTTAGTGGGTCAAGAAAGGTATTCATTCTGTTTAACTCCTGCTCATTAGAATTAAACCTGTTGATAAATTTGAATTCAGTAGCTCCTTGTGAAGTAATCACATCTGGTCTGAAACATGAGCAGAAGGATGACTCCTCCCCTTCTGTAAATGGCTTATTTCTTCTGGCCTCAAGGATATTAGCAGCTCAGTGGTTTCCCCCCCCCCACACACACACACACAATTAATGTTACTCAAGGGTATGCTTTCTACTTATTCTTCCAGGATGTGTTGGCACCTGGGATAACATAACTTGCTGGCACTCTGCAGAAATTGGAGAAATCGTGACAGTCCCTTGTCCAAAGCTATTTAGCCATTTTTTCAGCAAACCAGGTATTTCAAGTTCTTTATATTGGGGAATCAGTGTTTTACTGTGGGGAGGGGGTGGGTGGGGCAACTTCATGCATTTGTGACAGTGTCAAGAACTTCAAAATCATTTGGCTCACAAGAGTTTGTTTTGAATTTGGTGATGTGTTGAGTATATATTGAAAGTAAACGCATCTGAAATTCAGGTTGTTATAAGTCTTGCATTGCCATCCAAAGCATAGGGGAGGGGCCATGGCTCAGTGGTAGAGCATCTGCTTGGCATGCAGAAGGTCCCAGGTTCAATCCCCGGCATCTCCAGTTAAAGGGACTGGCCGAGTAGGTGATGTGAAAGACCTCTACCTGAGACCCTGGAGAGCCGCTGCCAGTAAGAGTAGACCATACTGACTTTGATGGACCAAGGATCTGATTCAGTATAAGGCAGCTTTATGTGTTCATGTGTTCAGAGCAGAGTTACATCCTTCTAAGTCCGCTGAAGGCAATGGCACTTAAAGGGACTGCACTGTTAGTATCTCAAGGTGGGCAGAACCATCACTTAAAAAAGGGTTAACGGTGTCATTTCGCTACAGGTAGGCACTAACAAGGACCTTATGTATAAATGCAGGAGAATCAGGTGGTAGAATGTGGAAATGATGGGTTGGACCACACTACTTCATACTGTAGGTGCTGGATTCCAAATCAACCCCCCCCCCCAAAAAAAGCATCTTGCTTTAGATAGAAAAGGAGGAAGGGTTCTAACCCAGCTTTTGCATCCTGTTCTGGTTTTCTGTTTGCAAGGAGAGCCAGCGTGGTGTAGTGGTTAAGAGCGGTGGTTTCGAGTGGTGGACTTTAATCTGGAGAACCAGGTTTGATTTCCCACTCCTCCACATGAGCAGCAGACACTAATTTGGTGAACCGGGTTGGTTTCCCTGCTTTTACACATGACACCTGCTGGGTGACCTTAGGCTAGTCACAGCTCTTAGAGCTCTCTCAGCCCCACCTACCTCACAAGATGTCTGTTGTGAGGAGGGGGAGGGAAGGTGATTGTAAGTCGGTTTGATTCTCCCTTAAGTGGTAGAGAAAGTCGGCATATAAAAACCAACTCCTACTCCTACTCTTCTTCTTCCTCTGCTTCTTCTTCAACAACAACACAGGTCAGCACAGCGAATTCACTGGAAAGCCTGGTTCATACATGTTCTTGCGTGTATGAACCAGGCCTTCCAGTGAATTCGCTGTGACCAGAGTAAGGAGAATTAACATCTACCTCTGTCCACCTCCCTTTGGGCAACAGGAAGAAGGGAAAGGGAATGAGCAGAGGTATGGAAGTGGGCTCACTGAGATAGGGAGACCTGCTGGGGGCATCGCCCCTGGATCTACCCACCCACTCACCCAGATTTAGAATTGGCACTGCCTGGCAAACTACATCTGGATTGGCTGCTCACAGGTCGTGTGGACCTCTACTTAAATGTACCCTAAGCAGATTATTTCTGAACCAGGCCCTCAACTTCACAGTAGTTAAGCAGGCTTCTTTTAGTATCGCATATTGACCAGTGCCCAGTGGTATGTTTGAGTTCCAAGGAATTTCCTTGTGTCTTCTGGAAGGATAATGGGGAAACCTTCCAACATGCTCTGCATTTGATAACTTCTCCCTCATCCCTGCTCCCCCTCCTCTAAGCTTTTTAAAAATCCATTACAAGCAGAATTTTTTTTTTTAAGGGTTGCTGCTCCATAGTCAATTTATCTGCCTAGCTGGTTATCTGTCCCTGAAGGTTTTTATAACCATGCTATAGATCATGCAGTATCACCTTAAATAATGATGGAGAGGGATGAGAGGTGTTTTTTTTTTATGGCAACAATTTTATTCAAATTACCTTTCCATCACGCACATTTATAGCCGCAAATTAGTCTTCTCAAAAGATGGAGGCCGACAGAGCCCCCGCCGAGTGATTTTTAAAATATTGTATAGCAGCATTCTGGGTTGTTGCTGACAAACATCTCAGCAGGGGCGAATTGGGATGTTAAAATGGTCCAGGCAAACTCCAAACTGTTCAGCCCCTTTGACACTACCTGAACCCCAGGGGCTGTTCAACTTGGATCTGGTGAGCGGCGACACTGATGGGCCGAGGTTGAGTCAAGTGGAGCTGCAGTGCTGCTGGTTCTGGTGGGCCTCAGCCAGGTTTGCTGCAGGTGACCAGGGGCCCTCCGGAGCAGCAGCCAACCTGGGCCTTTTGCAATAAATTGAAGCCTCACTCTGCCCCAATACACAGTGATCTAGAGTAGGTATTTGGTACTGTAGTGGGGATTTTGGGGGATAGGTTTGCACATTAAGTGTAAGGATGTGTCACTGGCAACCAAGACCAAGCTAATTCATGCCATAGTATTCCCTATTACTATGTATGGGTGTGAAAGCTGGACAATGAAGAAAGCTGATAGGAAGAAAGTAGATTCCTTTGAAATGTGGTGTTGGAGGAGGGTTTTAGACAGATACCCTGGACTGCCAAAAAAACAAATCAGTGGGTTATAGATAAAATCAAGCCTGAGCTGGCCCTAGAAGCTAAAATGACTAAACTGAGGCTATCGTATTATGATCGCATTATGAGAAGACAAGAGTCACTGGAAAAGACAATCATGCTGGGAAAAGTTGAAGGCAGCAAGAAAAGAGAAAGATCCAACAAGAGATGGGTTGACTCTATAAAGGAAGCCACAGTCCTCAATTTGCAAAACCTGAGCAAGGATGTTAAAGATAGGACGTTTTGGAGGACATTGATTCATAGGGTCGTCATGAGTCGGAAGCGACTTGACGACACTTAACACACACACACAGGTTTGCACAAAGTATATCTCTAAGGGCAATGCTCGTGGATAGGCTGTAGGGTTTTGAATTGGACAGGTGAGACAAAGTTTTGACTTAACCTTAAGTATACGTTGGGTGTTGTAAATTGATTATGTGTTGTTGTATTATGTATTATTGTTATGGTTAAGCTCAAGACCTTTGGTCAAAGGAGCTAGTAAATAAATGGAAATGGACAAAGTTTTGACAATCTCCTAACTAGCCAGCTGAGGATCAGAAGTCCTGCGAGCTTTATGTAAAAAACTTTGCTGAGGACAACTGCCGGATGTTGATGCATTACGTTTTTGTTTTGTTTTTAGGAAATATTAGCAAAAAGTGTACGAGGAAAGGTTGGACAGACATATTTCCAGATTTTCTGCTTGCTTGTGGATTTACAGACATTGATGAGAGCAGCACGGTAAGACAGCCAGTTCAAGTTCAACAGAGTTGAAGAACAATGCTCCCTACAACGTGCTTGATGTTTCCATTCCATGGGAAAGAAAAATCCAGTGCAGAAAATGCACAGCAGTGTTCCTTTGGATTTGCTTGATTATTTTCCATTTCTAATCCTCCCAATCCCTTCCAAGCTGGAAGCCAGTGATATTAGAAATATTAATTAAAATAAACAATTAAAGTCAATTAAACATGAATGCTGGAGCTACACCCATAGCTACAGCTGCTGGAAAGCCAGCATAAACATTGTTTCTGTAACTATGTCTTAGAGATCTTAATTGAACAACAGAGGAGGTAGTCTCCTACAGATGTTGGACCTTATCCACCCAGATTTTTTGGATTGTAACCAGCACCTTGAATTGGTCACAGAAACAATAGGAAGGCCAGAACGGTGGTCAGCATGTTTTAGAGCTTATTGTTTTGCCCCATAGGCTATGTCTATGCCGAAGCAACAGGGTCAATGGCACAGCTGACTTAACTGTACAGAGCTTTTCTGGTATCATGGTAAATTTCACCACAGATCCAAACCACCCTGTGTGTGTGTGTCTATATATATCAATATATCTAATTCTCAACTTGCCCCCATCTGTGGATTTTTAAAACTAGGGACTGGAGCCATGAACCAACAAAACATTTTTTAACAAACCTGAGAAAAGCCCCAGATTTGCAGAAAAATCTGAAATCTAAGAAAAAATGTATTGGGGATTAACACCACCCCCAATTATAGAAGCAGCATGTGTAGCTTTAAGAGATGAGTGCCCTCAGAGGCTGTTGCTAGGTGACCACACTAGTATTGCCAGCATTCAAGCCTTGGTTTTTGTCAATAAAAGGCCAGTGGAGGGGGCACGGCCTTTTAAGGCTATTTTGCCCTTTGAGCGGGGACTTATTGGGGCTAGGCCAGGCAGCAACCACTGGGAGATTTGCTATCACCTGACTGGCATGACTCAGCCAGGCCCTGCTGCTTGCCACGGTTCAACATCAGCTATCCCACAAAAGCCACTGTGTTAGGAGTTTCAAATTAGGATCTTGAAGACTCAGGTCTCAAACCCTACTGTAACGTAAGAGCTTACTCAGTGACTTTGAGCCAGTCACACATGCTCAGCCTAATCTACCTCAGAGGTTTGTTGTGAGGATAAAATGGAGGAGAGGAGAATGATGTAAGCTGCTTTGGGTCCCCAGTGTGGAGAAAGGTCAAGTATAAATGAAGTAAATAATAAATATAGCTGAAGATGGGGAGATGATAAAAGGTAGTTTGTCTGATGGGTGCTAAGGAGACCAAGGACTTTAACTGTAGGGCCCAGATACATAGGTATGACGCAGCACTCGACAGGCAAATCATATTAGGATCCAATTCTCATTGTGGTATAAACTAATTATATTAGGCCATTCTAGGGTACACTACCTGTCTATGATTACATTTTAAAAATTACGATCAGCTTTTACATCTATTCGTTTTCAAACCACGCAAACTGCCAGGCTCGAAGAACATTATAACCATCTACCAGTCGCCCAACGTCTGCGTATTTGCGAGGTTCAGAACCTGAAGACCTCTGCCATTATTTGCTGGTCTCTGCCCATTATACCTTGTACCAAGGCAAAAAAAAAAATGAGATACAATTTTAGCCAATTTAGGCCTATGCACTGTGATGGAGAAAGTTTTACTTCTCGTTGCAAATGCGGAGCCAGTGGTCTCTTGTAAGGTTGCTCTCTTTGCTTTAGCTGCAAAGAAAATCCAGGCCCTATGCCATAAAACTGAATAGAATTGAACTGCAAATACCATTTACATGATGTTGATGTGAAGCGGGATTTTTTATTTTTAAACGTGAATTCTATCAAGACAGTCCTTCAAAATAACGTTATAACATGGGATTAAATTTACAACCGACTCTTATCTTGGGTTTCTTTAATTCTGCTGCCTTGATTCAAAGCCATGAGTGGTTTTTCTGTCATTATACTTTCAGTCAGATCCCAGACGACCTTGAACGTTAAATTGTATTTTAAAAATGTAATATGTTTAGTATTCTAATAAGATCCTGTGAATTCGAGAAACATACCCCTTGAGACCTAAATTGTTACTAAAATGCAACTTTTAACAATATTTGACTGCAACCCAGGGGCCTAACACACTCAGTATATACTACATTTAAAAAACGTGTTATCCAGGTTAGATCGCACCTCAGACCTCCCATTAGGGCTGTTGGGAAAAAAAATTCGGTAAAATTTGGATTTGGCAAAATTCGGCCCATTTTAATTTGGGAAATGCCGAAGTCCGAACTCCCCCGCTTTGGGTCCGTGCAATTCGGCATGAGGTCCGGAGTTCGGGGGAAAATTCGGCCGAATCAAGCCATTAAAATCACAACCGCACCTTTCCGCGGCTCCGGGGGGGCATTTTTGGGGGTAGAGGTCCCAAACTTTCAGCGTAGCTTCAAAGGACCCTTCTTGCAATAACCCTCAAGTTTTGTAAAGATTGGATCAGCGGGGGCTGAGATATGGGCCCTGAAAGGGATCCCCCCTCCTTAATGTGCATTTGCAATTAGCAGACCTTGCCGCCCACTCGAAGCTCCTAGCCCCGACAAACAGCTGAGCTGCGGGGAGCAAGGGTGGGGCAGGTGCAAAGAAGTTTGCAAACCATGCAAAGCAACACAGCCATGCAAAGCAACACGTTTGCAACCATGCAAAGCAACTCCTGACGCCTGGGAGTTTGCAAACCATGGAAAGGGACAGAGGCATGCTAGCTAAGCATAAGGAGCAGGAGGGGATGGAATTTCCCCTTTTGCATCAGACTCAGGACCAGGCAAATGCATTCTTTAAGTCACAATTTGAAAACAATTTTTGAGCAAGCATCAAAATAGACCTAACCGATCTTATGAATGAGGGAAAACCTGAGGACAGACAACTGAAAAAAACCCCTCAAACCAGGGAGCGAGAGACTCGAGGGGGCAACTCACCCCAGACAGAACGGCTTCCCCCCCACTCACAGAAACTGCTTTCCCCCCCCACACACACACACACACACACAGGAGAAAAATTATAGATTAAAGCCCCAAAAGGGGTCTTACTGTGGATGTCTTCTGTTCTATCAGGAGGGACTTGGAGGACTGGGTAATCCAATATGGTTCTATTTAAGCACCGGAGGTTTTGCCTTGGATTTGCCGCTGTCGAGATACACACAGGATCGGCTGATCCCATTCATCCCAATAGGGAAAGGGGGGGCATATCTCAGCCCCCGCTGATCCAGTTTTTACAAAACTTGGGGATTCTTTCAAGAAGGCTCCTCTGAAGCTACGCTGAAAGTTTGGGAGCTGAACCCCCAAAAATGTGCCCCCTGCAGCCACGGAAAGGAGCGAATGTGTGCTGTAAATGGAATAAAAATGCACATTAAGGGGGGACCCCTTTCGGGGCCCATATCCCAGCCCCCGCTGATCCAATCTTTACAAAACTTGGGGATTCTTGCAAGAAGGCTCCTCTGAAGCTACGCTGAAAGTTTGGGGGCTGTACCCCCAAAAATGTGCCCCCTGCAGCCACGGAAAGGAGCGAATGTGTGCTGTAAATGGAATAAAAATGCACATTAAGGGGGGACCCCTTTCGGGGCCCATATCTCAGCCCCCGCTGATCCAATCTTTACAAAACTTGGGGATTCTTGCAAGAAGGCTCCTCTGAAGCTACGCTGAAAGTTTGGGGGCTGTACCCCCCAAAATGTGCCCCCTGCAGCCACGGAAAGGAGCAAATGTGCACAAGCACCCCCCCACGGGGATTTCTCTCTCACACAAACAGATACTCTCTCTTTCTCTCCCTGGCCGGGCCGCGCAGCAGCTGGGCTCATGCACTCAATTGCGACTGATTGGCCAGAAGAAGACCCAGCTTGGCCACCGATTGGCCGGGGGGAAATGCTGCTTACTAACTGACGGTTATGCTGCTGCGCCGAACCCGAATTTGCCAAATTTATTCACCGAACACCATGAACTCGCTGAATTCGGCTCCCCGTTTTCCCGCCTTTTTTGAGTTCGGTACCATCCGAACTAAAAACTGCCAAATCGGGAAATTCGGCTGTTTTTCGGTTCGGGACAAATCGAATTGACAGCCCTACCTCCCATTTCGGCTTGGAATTGCTTTGGAAGCGCCAGACATCTGTTTTTCCCCAAAACGCCTATACCACGATGTATTTCGTTATGTCGTTTCAAAACCGGCAACCAAGGGGTGCGTTCAGTTACATACGCTATTCAGTTCTCCTCCCCTTTTTTTGCAACACCCAATGAAAAGCCTTTCTCCTCCCATCCCACCTTCCCCCTCCCCTCCCGTTTGGATCCACCAATTATTATTGTTACTTAATCCCCCCTCCAAGTGCTTGTGGTCTTACAAAGGAACACGGGAACATTGGAACATTAGATCAACCATTTTTATTTGTGCAGGGTCCCAATCAAACATTTCCCTCATATGGAATGTCCTTGAAGTGGAATTTTTAAACGGTTCGTGGGCTTGAGGGGCAGCTCTGTGATTAGCACTGTGCAAGGAATGGCTCATTTTGGGGGGTTTTTTGGGGGGAAGGCCTGCATAGGTTGTGATTAGGGTTTCCCTGCCGTGCAAATGAGGCAATTCTTAATGGCGTACAGCGCTCCTTCTGATCAATGATATTGTGCATGCGTGGGGGAAAAAGGGGAGGGGAGGCGGGGAAGCATCAGCGACGTAGACATGACACAGTGCTCCCCCACGCTCCTCCTTGCAATGTGACGATATGCCGTCTTGGGAGCAGTCTGAACAGGCACATTGCGATCGGAAATGAAGAATACGCATCCAAAACACACACACCGAGCACGATGATAATATGCTGTAAATTGCTGGTGCGATAAGCCTCCCAGTTTTATAGTATTTTTAAATTTTTATTGTTAATCTTTGTAATGCCCTTTGGCCCCATGCAATAAAATTGAACAAACTTGAACTTAGCTAAAGAGAGAAGAAAGCAGGGAAAGGGGAGAGGCTATGGGGGCTTTTGGGGAAAGGAAAGAAGAAATAGTGGGAGTGGGGAAAACAAAATGCCCCCTGCAAGATTGAGTATCCCTTATCCAGGCATCCAAAATATGGAAAGATCCGAAATATTAACATTTTGAGATGACATGCGGACATTACTCACAGGCCCTTAGCAACGCGCCAAGTTGCTTTCTGATGATTCAATGTACACAGAATTATCATTTAAAGTTACATTCAGGCTATGTGTATAAAACATGTATAAAACATAAATGAATTTCGTCTTTAGACTTGGGTCCCACCCCCAAGATATCTCATTAAGTATATGCAACTATTCCAAAATACAGAAAGATCTGAAATACGGAACACTTCTAGTCCCAAGCATTCTGGATAAAAGATACTTCACCTGTGTGTGGGTGTGTGGGTGTGTGAGAGAGAGCGCCTTTGTTGGTGGTCCCTTTTCACTTGTTGAAAAGTTGGTGTGATCCAGTTTATACACATACCACATATTGTATGTGGGAACACATGCATGCTCCTGCATTTTGCATGTATATAATAGATCGTGCATGTTATAATATTACATTGGGTAAATTTACTTGAAAAGGAGACCTCAGTGCAAATAACAGAACTTATTATCAATTTTCATACTACGCTAATTTTTTTTTTCCTGAAGAGAATTGTGTGGGTGAAATCCATTGGGCCTGGTTCCAGGAAAATTCATTGGGATTTTACCCTTGGGACTGTGGCTGTAGTTATTCCCCCTGGCCTAAAAGGGGTCACCGCAAAAGGCAATTCAGCAGGGTGGGTGGGATTTCAGAAGCACTTCAGGCATCTACTTTCTAACGTAACATTCGACTTGCAGTTTGTGTCTACTGTGAGGTCCTGTGTACATGGACTGTGGTGCGTTTGAATCTTACCAGAATGGGGATGTGTGGGTTCCGGCATTATATTGCACATAGGAATTCAGGAGGCACTCTCATGCTTTTGAATGGCCAATTTTTCCAAGCGGGGTTCTATACATTACACAGAATGAGGCGATAGACTGAGGGGTGGAGTTTGGAGTGTATCGCTTCAGACAACAGGCACAGAATTGCATTTTGAAAGCTTCCCCCCATACAAAAGTGTCTTGTATGAAGAAAACTAGCTCATCAAGATGAAAGGTGCAGCACAGCTCTCACACTGCTTTTCCATGCAAGAGTTTGTTTGTTTGGTTGGTTTTAGTGAATTTAGGGGCATGCCACATCCAGAATGCTCTGTCATTTGTGGAATGACTCTGCCACCTTGTTTATAGATGTTGAACAATGAGAGGTGAGGATGTAGAATGTGTTTCACTACAGACTACCTGTGTTGGATTCCCGCTTTGAAAGATGTTCACACAAAAGACTCTGTGCTAACAGAAAAGCAGCACAGCAGGGGTAAAAGGTTCTGCCACCTCTCTTGGCTTGGTGAGCTGCTTTTCTGTTTGCAGGGAGCTTTTCACACAATGAAGCATCCCAAAAGGGGTCTTCCGCCTCCTTCCTCCATTCCATCATCTCAGGAACTTCATTTCGCTGCATGTGAGAGCTAGGCCTGAGTATGATTAAGAATCTAGAACTTGTGGTCTGCGAATATTTTTTAAAAAAAACTTTTAATAAGATTTATTTAATAAAAGATACATTTTAAGCAGTGAATGAGGACAACAGAAGACATAAAACAGATAAATAGAGACTCTTGGAAAAAATAAGCAAATGCTATTGTCACATACAAGTTAAAAAGAAAATCCAGTATTTGGAATTCATGGAGTACAAATAACATTTGTTCAAAGTTAAAATGTGACATGATATTTGATCTTGGGGCGGGGGGACTAAGGTTGATAATAAAGGTAAAGGTCCCCTGTGCAAGCACCGGGTCATTCCTGACCCATGGGGTGACGTCACATCCTGACGTTTCCTAGGCAGACTTTGTTTACGGGGTGGTTTGCCAGTGCCTTCCCCAGTCATCTTCCCTTTACCCCCAGCAAGCTGGGTACTCATTTTGCCAACCTCGGGAGTATGGAAGGCTGAGTCAACCTTGAGCCGGCTACTTGAAACCAACTTCCGTTGGGATTGAACTCAGGTCGTGAGCAGAGCTTGGACTGCAGTACTGCAGCTTACCACTCTGGGCCACGGGGCTCTATTAAGGTTGATAATACCCTAATAAATAACAAGCTAAACTAGAAATCAGTGATTTGAACCAATCCCACCCCATTAAACAAGTAGGCCGGGATTCAGGTAAAATTTAAGTATGCCAGCTCAGCTAGTTTATTGATTGGTCTGAGTTGCTTCTGAAAAGGGAAAGATCAGCTGCCTTAAAAATCATGACATGGCTGCTATATAAAATAATTTAAAATATGGCAGGTGGTATACTATACCAACAGCCTGATTTTCTGAAAGGCAGAGCAACTTAAAAAGTAAAGACCACAAATATATTAGTTTCAATGCAGCTCCAATGGTTCACATGTGCTAGGGTTCCCCCACTCCCTTATACTGTGCACATGAGAATCTGGTGTGTACTGGAGCATCCTTCTCCACAAGGAAGAACAAAAAAGCGCTTATGTGCAAAGGAGGTTTGGATGTGTATAGAACTGCAGTTAGTTGTATCTGTGCTCAAGAGCATGAATACGTCATGTTTTGTGCATGCCTTTGTACCTGTGACACCCCCCCCCTTCCTAAATAGATCATTTAGACCTTTTTGGCAGAGAGTTGTTTCTCTTGTGAGCTAGAACAACTAAAATTAGCTCCCTTCTGGACTTTCTCATTCCGACCTGTCAAAATCCAGCATGCTTCTTGTATATGCAGTTAGCAGCTGCCTGCAGGCTTTTAAAGCTTTTTCCATTTTAAAGAATGGCTACTTTCTAATTAAACACACAAATACAAGCTTTTTAAAAACAAAATAACCTCAAGTGTGGATTTCATTAATTAAGGGACTTTAAAAGGCTAACAATAACAAAAGTTCTCAATAAAACTCACCGGAAACATTCCGGTTCTTCCAGCTGCTAAGCAGTTATATATTTCTTCTGAGATGTTAACATTTTCAGAAAACTTGCAGCCTCGTGGGAATTTTCGAGCTCTATGAACAATGGACGCTGCATTACACTAGATTAATTAATGCATAGAAACTGCAGCCTTATTATGAATTTAAGATAAGAAACAAATTAAGACTGTCTCCCCGCCTATTGCTCCATGGCGGGTGAGAGATTCAAAACAGACAAAAGGAAGTATTTCTTCACACAACACACAGTTAAATTGTGGAACTCCCTGCCCCAGGATGTGGCGATGGCTGGCAACTTGGAAGGCTTTAAGAGGGGAGTGGACATGTTCATGGAAGAGAGGGGTATTCATGGCTATTATATTAGGAGCTGTGGAGCACAGGCAGGATGCTGCTGCTGCAGCTGTCTTGTTTGTGGGCTTCCTAGAGGCCCCTGGCTGACTACAGTGTGAACAGACTGCTGGACTTGATGGACCTTGGTCTGATCCAGCATGGCTTTTCTTATGTTCTTATGACAAATACATTCCAAAGCATGCCTATATATAGCCTATGGAAAATGTTGGCCAGTTTTTCCCCTTCCAATGCTTATTTGTCACCATCTCAGATGGTCGCTAAACAGTACTGTGTAGGATCTGATCTGCCATCCTGCCTAGTTCTGTTTCGTGACCAACGCTGTAGTTTGTTTATTACACCAGCATGCTGATCCAACAGTGAGGTGCTTCCTGTCTCATTGCTATGGATTTAGGTCTTCCCTGTCAAATCCTGTGTCTTTATTATTCTTGATGTTCTGCTTTACTAGGACAGGGAGAAATGGAATATTTAATTACATATTCTTGGCTTTAAAACTTGAATTGTAGGAGAGTGAAAATGCTAATGAGAAGTCAAACATTGGAATAAATACTTTTGTGAGACTTCTTATCTCTGAAACAAAGTAATGAAACAATTGTTATTGGTTCTTTGTGTTGCATAAGGCAAGCAGGTTTTCTAAAGACATGGACCTTGTTAGTCCAGAGTAGAAGGAAGATGCAGCATTTGAATAGTGATGGTTTTTGCTTACGTATATATCTGTGTTAACCAGGTGTAGTGGTTAAGAGCGGTGGTTTGGAGCGGTGGACTCTGATCTGGAGAACCGGGTTTGATTCCCCACTCCTCCACGTGAGCGGCGGAGGCTAATCTGGTGAACTGGATTTGTTTCCCCACTCCTACACGTGAAGCCAGCTGGGTGACCTTGGGCTAGTCACAGCTCTCTCAGCCCCACCTACCTCACAGGGTGTCTGTGGTGGGGAGGGGAAGGGAAGGTGATTGTAAGACAGTTTGATTCTCCCTTAAGTGGTAGAGAAAGTTGGCATATAAAAACCAACTCTTCTTCTTCTTTGTTGAATTAAATAAGACAACATCAACCTGCATTCCATTCAGTGCTGAATAGTCAGGATGGATTGATTGTAAACCAATTTGAGACTCCTTAAAGGCAGAGAAAATTGTGGGGGGTAGGAGGAGTTGGTTTTTATATGCAGACTTTCTCTACCACTTAAGGGTCTGGGGGGAAGGAAATGTTCTCTCACGAGGTGAGCCAATTGTATGTGTGTGTTAAGTGCCGTCAAGTCGCTTCCGACTCCTGGCGACCCTATGAATGAAAGTCCTCCAAAATGTCCTATCTTTGACAGCCTTGCTCAGATCTTGCAAATTGAAGGCTGTGGCTTCCTTTATTGAGTCAATCCATCTCTTGTTGGGTCTTCCTCTTTTCCTGCTGCCCTCAACTTTTTTTAGCATGACTGTCTTTTCCAGGGACTCTTGTCGTCTCATGACATGACCAAAATACGATAGCCTCAGTTTAGTCATTTTAGCTTCTAGGGTCATTTCAGGCTTGATTTGATCTATAATCCACTGATTTGTTTTTTTGGCAGTCCACGGAATCCGTAACACTCTCCTCCAACACCACATTTCAAAGGAATCTATTTTCTTCCTATCAGCTTTCTTCACTGTCCAGCTTTCACACCCATACATAGTAATAGGGAATACGATGGCATGAATTAATCTAGTCTTGGTGGCCAGTGACACATCCTTACACTTCAAAATCTTTTCTAGCTCCTTCATGGCTGCCCTTCCCAGTCTCAATCTCCTTCTGATTTCTTGGCTGCAGTCTCCCTTTTGGTTGATGGTGGAGCCAAGGAATAGAAAGTCTTGAACAATTTCAATTTCCTCATTGTCAACCTTAAAGTTGTGTAATTCTCCTGTAGTCATTACTTTTGTTTTCTTGATGTTCAGCTGTAGTCCTGCTTTGGCACTTTCTCTTTTAACTTTCAGCACTAGTCGTTTCAAATCTTCACTATTTTCTGCCAATAATGTAGTGTCATCAGCATATCTCAAATTATTAATGTTCCTCCCTCCAATTTTCACTCCACCGTCATCTAAATCTAATCCAGTTTTCGTAATTATATGTTCTGCATATAGATTGAAGAGATAGGGAGATAAAATACATCCTTGTCTGACACCTTTGCCAATTGGAAACCATTCCGTTTCTCCATATTCTGTTCTAACTGTGGCCTCTTGTCCAGAGTACAGGTTGCGCATCAAAACGATCAGATGTAGTGGCACACCCATTTCCTTTAAAACCAGCCATCGCTTTTCATGATCCACACAGTCAAAAGCTTTGCTGTAATCTATGAAAGACAAGCTGATTTTCTTCTGAAATTTTCTCTTATGCTCCAGTAACCAGCGTATATTTGCAATATGATCTCTAATGCCTCTTCCTTTTCTGAAACCAGCTTGAACATCAGGCATTTCTCTTTCCATATATGGCAACAGCCTTTGCTGTAAGATTTTGAGCATCACTTTACTTGCATGAGAAGTTAATGCAATGGTCCAATAGTTACTGCAATAGTTGATGTCTCCTTTTTTGGGAATTGTAATGTAAATGGATCATTTCCAATCTGTGGGCCATTGTTTTGTTTTCCATATCTGTTGGCATATTCTTGTCAAGATTTGATGGACTCCGTTTCTGTGGCTTGGAATAGCTCTATTGATATCCCATCTGCTCCTGGTGATTTGTTTCTCCCGATAGCTCTCAATGCAGCTTTCACTTCACTTTCTAAAACTGTAGGTTCTTCTTCAAAAGATTCTTCTTGGAAATAATCTTTTATCCTTTCATCTCGTCTATATAGTTCTTCAGTGAGCCAATTACAGAGCAGCAATTAAAGGGGTGGGACTTGATTTGAACTTGGGAGACTGCTTTTCTATTCATGCCTCCATTAGCACTGGTTTTTATCCCTGATCATTCCAGCCAGTACATACAGTTTGACCCAACCCGGGTTACTTTGATCCTGGCTGAAACAGGGAATGAAGGAGGGTAAACCGACCATGCATAAGTGACCAAGGGAGACCTGAGGCCCTGTTTCTAGCTGTGCTTTAAAAATCTCCAACAGTGGGTGGGAGGTGGTTGTCCCACCCACAGCAGTGCTGTATCACTTCTGGCCTAGCTGTATTGATTTCTGCTTGGGCCAATCATGGCGTAGAACTGCCATGCAGCCCCTCCCCCACATTTAATTTGTAAAATCTTACACCCAAGGTAAAGAATGCTATAATGAAATAGCTTAATATATGACAGCTTTATATAAAACAGCTTTATAGGAGGTGTTACTTATTGTGGGCAGTGGTTTTGAATAGCTGGGTGTAATGGCAGAAAGGTGATGTCCTTGGTAAAATCATATCAATCATACTACTTGGTGTATCAGGCCATGGCTTAGTGTCAATCCGTTTCTCTCCTGCTCTTAATAAAAACTGCATTGCTCACTCCAGAGCGATCTGAATGTCACAAACTCTGGTAGGCTTCATATTCCTTGCAGCAACAAATTAACCTTTTGTCTAACGATTTTTTTTGGGTCTTGTTAAACAGAAGTGAGAAATGTGCTCTGAAGTGGAAATAACATCCTGTCAAAAACTCAAGCGAGCTAACTTTAGCATATTATGGCCAGCAACCATATTAATAGAAAGCTGTGTGGACTCTCTTGCACATGACTAGATTTTTTTCCCATAAGAAACAAGTGAAATAAATGCACTTTTGGACAGTCTGCTCAGTGAAGTCTAGCAGAGTTTGGTTTAAACACCGCAAGGTTCTTAGACAGAATGTAATATATAATTTTAAAAATTAGAACATGCAGAAGTCTGGAAGGACTTCCAAATCACTGGGCCCCAATCCTACGAAGGTGTTCATAGGAGGAGAAACAGCTTTACACCCACAATTATAGACATTACATTTACTTGATAATTAGCAACACTTAACACCATAGGGATATGTATTTTTGGAAACACGTGGCCCCAGTGGCCATCCTTTATTAGCCCATTGTCTGTTCTTCTCTTATCCTAAATTGGCACCTTACTGGCTTATCAAAAGTAAGCATGTTGCTGACCCTGTCCATGTGACCCGTTTCCTTCAGATGTTGCTGGTGCAGCATGGGAGCCCAAAACAATCATTGGACGTTTGTCAATTGAAAAATTGTAGAATTAATTTTGGGGAAAATGTGGTTATATACTTGCGTCTCTACCAACATCATGCATCCCTGTTTTTTCCCCCTTGAAGTCTTCCTTCCTTCCTTCCTTCCTTCCTTCCTTCCTTCCTTCCTTCCTTCCTTCCTTCCTTCCTTCCTTCCTTCCTTCCTTCCTTCCTTCCCTCCCTCCCTCCCTCCCTCCCTCCTTCCTTCCTTCCTTCCTTCCTTCCTTCCTTCCTTCCTTCCTTCCTTCCTTCCTTCCTTCCTTCCTTCCTTCCTTCCTTCCTTGGAGAGCCAGCGTGGTGTAGTGGTTAAGAGCAGTGGTTTGGAGTGGTGGACTCTAATCTGGAGAACCGGGTTTGATTCCCCACTCCTCCACATGAGCAGAAGAGGCTAATCTCATAAACTGGATTTGTTTCCCCACGCCGCCACCTAAAGCCAGCTGGATGACCTTGGGCTAGTCACACTCTCTCAGCCCCACCTACCTCACAGAGTGTCTGTTGTAGGGAGGGAAAGGGAAGGTGATTGTAAGCTGGTTTGATTCTTCCTTGTGGTAGAGAAAGTCAGCATATAAAAACCAACTCTCCTTCCTTCCTTCCTTCCTCTCAGCATGCACTGTTCTATAAGTGAAGAAGGTGGATCATTATACAGTCAACAGTAGTACTACACACTACAGAGCTGCCACCATAAATTGACATCCCCGTGTCAAGTTTTGTCCCATAGCATGTTGGATCATGTTGTATGACCCCCCGCCTCTGCTGGTGTAGGCTAGTGATGGGATTCCAGAGTGCGTACGATAACGATACAATACAAGGATGCTATCGTGTAAAGGTGGGGGATTTTATACTAGGATGCCGTTTTTGGCAGCTGTCCTGTGTTGTACTTAACATGTGTACTTAACTTGTTGTTTTTTCATAAATATCTGTAGCAGGGGAAAGTGAACTGCAGGAGAAGAGAAAAAGGACAGGCAATTGTTATGAAACATGAGAGAAAAGAGGGAAAGATGCAGGGGTGTCAGTTGTTTCCACCGTTCATGTGCAGAGCTTTATTTGAGATGCTGTCAAGTAAATGATTAAAACGGAGTGCACAGTTCACCAAACCAGCACAATAAAATGGAGCTCGCAGTCCACCAAACCAGCACAATAGCATTAAACGACAGCTCAGCATTTTAGTAGCACATTTGGTAGGACATTTATGCCTGGAATGCTGGCAGATATGTCAGTACAAAAATTAACTTTTACCTAATTTGTTCTGTTTTCAAGAATTTCCTTTGCAACCCTGTGTCCAGTGTTCTGCTGTATTGACTTATTTCACACATGCATATTTCTGTCTCAATTATTGTAACCTTTTTCATCTCCTATAATCTCAGACTCTTCCACCTTCCATAATGGGCAAGTGATCTCCTCTGTTTATGACAGGGAGTCCCCATAGGGCATAATGGAACTTTTTCCTTTGCGCCATCCCAACCATCCTTCAGACAACGGTCGTTTATGCATGGGTACTTTCATGCACGTTTGCCCCCGGTCTGTCTCGGTTGTTCCTTGGAGTTATGCGTCAGTTTTTCATCCATTAGAGATGACTTTGCTGCCAGCCCTCACAAATCCCGGACCTTCCCGTTCCTCGGTTAACCAGATTCTTCCCTTTCCCCTGAGCTCAGCCTAGGTGAAATCTCTATGCATAATGCAAAGCACGGGACACCCAAGCATGGTTTCTATCACAGAAAGCATGCAGCCAATTACAAAGCAGTGTGTAAAGAGGCAGGGATTCAAATGCTTCCTGGGAGCTCTTTCTGAGCAGAAGAAAGGCTTTTTAAAAACGAGGTTTGGATTTCTCCCCCCACCCTCCTTTCAGATTGCTTTTTTTTTCTTAAAATGCTTTTTTATTTGTCAATTGGGTTTTGGGGGTGGGATTTTCTCTCACAGCAAGCACTACAAAGTAAGCCAATTACAAAGCAGCACTTAAAGGGGCAGGGACTTGATTTGAGCTTGGAAACTGCTGGTGCATAGATTCTCAACAGGAAGGTGTGGGTCCAGCGAGCAACAAACCTCAGGTAAAACTCCCATGCATAAATGACCAACTACCACCAAGTGCATTGAAGTGTGCCTGGCCATTACTCATAATGGGAAGGTAAACCATAATGGGAAGGTCTTTCATGCCTCCAATGAGTAGAGTGGAGATCATTGGATCTACATATGGAAGACACAAATGTCATTCTGACCATAATATCTAGGCTTTACTTAAAGCAGTTCACTCTTCGCGAATGCCTTATTTATGCCCTCCTTAGCCACTGACGAATGGCATTTCTTTTCCTTCATAGACTTTCTATGTTCTGGTGAAATCAATTTACACACTTGGGCACAGCGCCTCTCTCGTTGCTCTGACTACTGGAAGTATAATTCTTTGCCTTTTTAGGTAAGTATTCCTGAAAATGGGAAGAGACAATTATTTCTGCATATCTCGTCTTGATTTCTGAAGACTTGCCAAAGACAAAGGAGTCAAAGAAAAGAAGCAGAATTTATGAAGAAACTGGAAATGCATCTTTTAGTTATAGAAGGCTACACTCTTTCAAACACAGTAGGTTTCAAGGGAGAAGGTTCACATATATCATCAAGTGATGGAAAACAAAGTGATACACATACATGTGTGAACCATATCTGAGAATGAAAGGATCTTGGTCCTGGATAGTACTTCCAGTCAGATTAGAGACAGTGCATAGAAAAGCATGCCTTTTAACCTCTGGGGGAAATTCTTTATCATATTAGTTCCATTTGTATATCAGGTGGGTTTCCCCCACTTCTTTACATGTACCAGGTGCATGAATTTAAGTGCCACTATTCTTGTAATGTAGCCAGCATGGTGTAGTGGTTAAGAGTGGTGGTTTGGAGCGGTGGACTCAAATCTGGAGAACCGGGTTTGATTCCCCACTTCTCCACATGAACGGTGTACGCTAATCTGGTGAACCAGGTTGGTTTCGCCACTCCTACACATGAGGCCAGCTGGGTGACCTAGGGCTAGTCACAGTTCTCTTCGTTCTCTCTCAGCCTCACCTACCTCACAAGATGTCTGTTGTGGGGAGGGGAAGGGAAGGTGATTGTAAACTGGTTTGATTCTTCCTTAAGTGATAGAGAAAGTCGGCATGTAAAAACCAACTCTTCTTCCTCCTACTCTTCTCTTGATTTATTGCACATAAGGAAGATGGGGGGATCTTCCACTGTGACCCTGAAACGGGAACCAAAAATGTTGACGCTTTAAGAAAACAATCCTAAGCAGGTCTGCTTACAAAGAAGTCCGTTTTATTAACTGGGGCTTGTTCCTGGGAACGTGTTCTTAGGATTGCAGCCCTATTCAGGTTGACAAGATCTAGTTCCCACAGATAGCAGTTGAGATGGTCCACCTGTCTCTCAGCTCAGCAATTTTGGACTACCAGTGGGGGCTTGCATGGTGGACTCTCTGGAAAAAGAGATTGCCTGAACACAGAAAACTGAATGTCAGTGAGACATTCTTGCCTTGAAAACCCTATTGGGTCGCCATAAGTCGGCTGCAACGTGACGGCACTTTACACACAGGCTTTATGAGCCAACATGGTGTAGTGGTTAAGAGCTGCGGACTCTAATCTGGTGAACCGGGTTCGAGTTCCCACTCCTGCACGTGAAACCTGCTGGATGACCTTGGGCCATTACCACGGTTCTCTCAGAACCCTCTCAGCCCACGTGGAGGCAGGCAATGGCAAACCACCTCTGAACATCTCTTGCCTTGAAAACCCTACGGTTGTGACTTGATGGCACATACACACACACACACCTCCATGTTCTGGCTTTTAACTCTGTATTTTAATTTGCTGGACACTTACTGTGCCTCTGTCCTGTAGCTATTGCTGTTCCGTTTGTGAAGATAAAGGCAGAGTATAAATATTTTGTTTAAAAAATTAAATAAAACATTTAGGGGGATTTTTTTTTTTTGCAGAGAGGGAGTCTGCAGGTTTTGCAAAGGTGACTCACGGCCACAGATTGTGCAGCCCCATATCAATTAAATGCAGAGAAGAAATGCTGAAAGAGGGCTACCATGGCAGCGTTATTACTTAATTGCCCTATGAAACACTCATAGATTAAGCAAAAGAATCTTCAACAGCACATCTGTCTCGAAAACTACAATTCCTGTCTTTCTACATGTAGGAAACTTCACTGCACTCGGAACTACATACATTTGAATTTGTTCCTGTCTTTCATTCTAAGAGCAATCTCTGTTTTAGTCAAGGATGAGGTCCTCTATTCCAACACCAGCCCAGGTCATTGCCCAGAGGAACAACCGTCTTTGGTAAGGAAATCAGTTGTTAAATATTTCTCCACCTCTGTCGCATGGGGGTCGTGGAACATCGTATTGATGATAGACAAGGTGCATTAATTCTGATGCTGCTTGTGAGATAGGACCTGGAGGCACAAATAAGGTGGACCTAGCAGGTAACCTGGCAAAGGTCTTGAGCTGCCAAGGAAAAGAACCAGCCAGAATTCAAAGTGCATAAGAAGGGATTTTGGAAGACTCACAGGGAGGTAGAGAAGGTTGATGCCAAGATAAAATAGAGGGACAGATACTATAAGAAGATTCCACCAAGCCAACCAGAGTTAATGGAATATGGGAAACAAAAGGGAATACACGGAAGAATGACTGGAACTTGCCTAAAATAGAGGATGGTGTACCAGATAGGTATAGAGACTTGGAGTTGAATTGGAATGAGTTCCACCACTGTCATTGAGGTCCACCACTATCATTCTCTGGCATTGGGCAAATTGCCAACTCAGCAATCCGTTTTAAAAATAAAAGTAATAATGACCCATTTTACAGAATTTGGAAGATTGATACAATTGTAAAGCACTTCCTGAATTAAATGGTTGTAATAAATATATGAAGAGCCAGCCTGGTGTAGTGGTTAAGAGAGGCAGACTCTAATCTGGTGAACTGGATTCGATTCCCCACTCCTCCACATGAAGCCTGCTGGGTGAACTTGGGCCAGTCACAGTTCTCTCAGAACTCTTTCATCCCACACGGAGGCAGGCCATGGCAAACCACCTCCGAACATCTCTTGCCTTGAAAACCCTACGGGGTTGCCATAAGTCAGTTGTGACTTGACAGCCCTTTCCACCACCAATAAATATACAGTGATAAAGTGGGGTAGATATCTAGAAGGTGGAAGATAAACTAGTGCGTGTAAAGAAACAAATGTATGGGGACTGTTGTTTTAAGAGATTAAATAACCTACTGTATAATATGCCACTTCTGAGCAAATCTGCTGTCCAAGACCTGCTCAACCATCACATACCGTATATACCCATGTATAAGCCGACCCGCGTATAAGCCGAGGTGCCTAATTTCTCCCCAAAAATGGGGAAAAATTAGGCACCCGCGTATAAGCCGAGGGTCGGCTTATAACCCCTCCCCCCCCGCAGGCTTACCTGACAGGGCTCCCGGCGAAGGCGGTGGTGGCGGCGGCGGGCCCCCCACAGGAGGCTTCCAGGGCGGGGGGAGGCAGGAGCGCCCGGCTGCCGGCTTCCCCTGGCCCTTCCAGGGCGGGGGGAGGCAGGAGCGCTCGGCTGCCGGCTTCCCCTGGCCCTTCCAGGGCGGGGGGAGCCAGGTGCGCCCGGCGGCGGCCGCGCAGCCTTGCAGCGGCCGCAGGAGGCCCTCACAGGGCGCTCCTGGCTGGGGGAAGCCGCATGGGCCCGGCAGCGATGGCGGCGGTAAGTTGCTCCCTCCCTCCTCCCTCCTCCCTCCTCCCTCCCCTCCCGTATTGACCCGCGTATAAGCCGAGGCCGGCTTTTTCAGCCTTTTTTTTGGGCTGAAAAACTCGGCTTATACGCGAGTATATACGGTAAATATTGTTTCTTGGACATTCATGCTCTTCCTTTGATCAGTAGAACCAATAAAACCCAACATTTCTGCACGGAGGAAAAGCATGCTATTCCAGTCCTTTCCTAAATCCTTCCCTTAATTAAATTTGATTGCCTGATCAATTTCCCACGAATAAGCCCCGTGACAGCAATTTGAGGAACCTTTTAGATTCCAGCTGATTAATTTAGAAAGGAGCGACTCCCCACCCCCAGCTAATTTAGAAAGGAGTTTTGCTTGTTCTCTGACTGCAATTTTTATCCCTACTGCTGGTATCACTTTAGATAAACTGGTATAAACCACCATGCTGCAGTCTTGTCCAGGAAACGCCAGACCTGCACTGAGGAGCTATTCCTTGTTTAGTTACATAACAATCAGGACGAACATTCAGAATGGTGCGTTCCTTAGAGTTATTTTTGCTGCTGGTGCAACAGCTCTGGAATAAGCTAGCTTTAAAATATGACAGCATGTTCTATAAACTGAATTACTCCAGGTTAATTGGTGGTCCTGAATATTATCTGCCTAACCTCATTGATGGTGGCATGTTTACTGTTTGTTTGTTTTTTCGCATGGATTATATTTGCCTTAAAAGGAGCACAGGATATGTGGGAGACAGGCATAAAACAACAATATAATATGCCACAGCTTTAAGAGACCATACCGAATTCATCATTCTAAATGGAATCTGAGAAGCACTTGCCCTTAGATTTCATTTACTCTTTTTTTAAAAGTTATATTTTGAATCGGGACCAAAAAATAGGCTACCAATAGAAAAGTTCATGAAAGAAGAAGCCTCTCATGTCAGAGTTTATATCGATCAAAAATTAGTTTTCAACAAAGGAAGCCATTTACTGTGTTATGGTGATTGCTTTTGCAAAAATGTTTCATATGTGGTTTGTAACTTTCCAGATCGGCTGCAAGGCTAGCTTGATATTTTTCCAGTACTGTGTAATGGCCAACTTTTATTGGCTCTTAGTTGAAGGACTTTATCTCCACATCCTCCTCATGGTCATATTCTCTCCAATCAGACACTTCACCATCTATCTCCTTATTGGATGGGGTAAGAAGATCCAATACATGTTTCTTTTTCTCTCTGTACCCAACTGTGCATTATTTGGGGTCCTCGTTATCCTAGCAAACAACTGTCATGTATTATGGCCTACCAGGGTGCTGTTTTGCAGTCTTGGGAGGTAGAAAGCCAGAAAATGAATTACATCCCTGGTGGATTTCCTGGTGGGTGACATTTTGCTTGTTGAATTACAACTTATGGACTGTTGGCCTAGGTGTTCAGGTTGTTGGGCCAGCTTCCTGAAGGGGCACAGGACTCCTGGAGGATTCGTGGGCACATAGTTCTAGGAATAGGAGTCTTCGTGCAAGTTGAGTACTTATGTGGGATTGGGGTAGTGGAGAGGGCCTGTAGCTCAGTGGTAGAACACATGCTTTAGCATGCAGAAGGTCCCGGATGCAATCCTTGGCACCTCCAGTTAAAGGATCTCCCATTGTAGGGCAGGTATGAAACTGCCAGTTAGCAGACACAGTACTGGATAAGATTAGACCCAGAGATATTTATGCACAAGCTAAGTGAGCGATGCCTTAGGGCCTTAAAAAACCTCTAAAACAACTAAATTACCCCAAAAATTGGTAATGCTGTGAGGCTTCTTAAAGTTGACATAGCCTTAGCGCCTCGGTATGACTTAATCCAGCCCTAGATAGATCAATAGTCTATCTTCACATAAAGGAGATTCATGTGTTCACTGTAGCTGCTGTTGGTTCCAATGAAGAGGCAAGACTGTCATGGTATAGGAAACTGAGGTGGAGGGACATGAAGTCTAGTGAAGGAAGGAATGCTGCAGAATCTTCCTCTCCTATCCCAGAAAATTATGTTTGGCATTGTATCCACTCCTTCCTGTATGTTTTCGCAGACAACAGCATCCTTCTGCTGTCAGTTCTTTACTACTACAGGTTGAGTATCCCTTATCTGGACATCGGATATCCGGACTGACCCGAAAACCAGACTTTTTGAGCCAGCATGCAGGCATTACAGGCCCTCAGCAGCACGCCAGTTTGTTTTCTGATGGTTCAGTGTACACAAAATTATTTAAAATGTTGTTTAAAATTACATTCAGGCTATGTGTATAAAGTGTATGTTAAACATAAGTGAATTTCGTGTTTGGACTTGGGTCCCATCCCCAAGATCTTTCATGATGCATGTGCAAATATTTCCAAATACGGAAAGATCTTAAATACCGAACACTTCTGGTCCCAAGCAGTCCGGATAAGGGATACTCAACCTGTATATACACATCCAAAATCGACTGTATAATGAGAGGGAGCCAACAATCTTCCCTGTTTCTTAACAGAGCATATCTGTTAGCAATCGATGAAGAAAGACTGCTATGGTTTTACTGTGGTATACTGTTAGGCAAACCAGATGACATTCAGCAGAGATCTTGATCTAAGAATGCAGTCTCTGTTGACTATCTTAAAAAGTGGCATGGCTAAGGAACCATTGGAAGAGGAGAAGCAACGGGCAAGGAAAAGATGCTTAATCTAACAGATCTGTCCTGCGTCTCCCTCCCTCAGCTGACTCCCTCCCATGCTTAGGAAGGAACCTTTGCTGGAGAAAGGCCATTGTGCCAAACAACGTGACTGAAAATTGTGTGCTTTATCTTAGGCTGATCTGCCACGCTTTGCAGTTAGTTCGCATACACTACAATGTGTTTTGCATTGTTAATCTGTTACATTACACAATCATAATTCCACATGGCTCTCCTTTTCCCATTCTGTCTCCCACCCCCCCAGGAATCCCTACAGTGTTCATAATCATGTGGATAATATCTAGGATCTATTTAGAGGACACTGGGTAAGTACCAAACAAGGAGCAAATTTCAAAATTTTGCTATTACAGGACATTTTTGCACTTGTCCTCTGCCCAAAGTCACCAACTCTTAGAATGTTAGCATTATTTGAAACATAAAATTGTATATGAAACCACTTTCTGGAGCACTGAGGTTGGGAAGAGAGAATGACAGGTAACTGAACCATAACCTTTCAGCAGTTAATATCGGTTGCCCTATATTGAACATTGTACTATAGACAAAAACTATGTCCTACTCAGCTGTAACTATGGGAAAAGTCGTAGCTTAGTGACAGAAATGTTGAAACAGGTGCAATCCACACCTCCCCTCCACCTAGGGTTACCCCCTGTCAGGGTGGGGAATTCCCCATCCTCCACTCCTGTTGCCCGCTGCCATGAGCAGTGTACCTCTAGGAATCGCTGGTAAAACCATAGTTTCCAGTGATTCCTAGAGCTACCCATGTCACTTTACCAGAAGTGATGCGATGCTGCAGTCGGTGTCGCCCACCCCCCAAATCCCTGTCCACAGCCCTTATATTGGCTGCCTGGCATCCCTACCTCCACCAGATAGTCACTTGCTTGAAATTGTGTGAGAAGGGTCTTCATGTGAACAAACATCAGTGCCTGGAGTTTCTGATGCTGGTGCAGACACCGTGACCTCAAGGTCATACCTGCCAGACATTCCAGTAGAACCCTTCCTTTCACCAGTAAAAATGCTAAAACTGTGGCTGTATCTTTCTAGTGTTGCTAGTTTAATTTTATCATTTCCTGATCTTTTTTCCCCTCATTTTCCCTAGACTTTAATGTATTCTCTTAAATGAACTGTAGGACAGTGCCTTAATGTTTGTCTCAAGTGTTTATTTATTATAGACCCTTTCAGGACAATTGAGGAGTAACATGTTTTATTTCCCCCCGTTTCTTATAGCTGCTGGGATACCAACGAGCACAGTGGTCCTTGGTGGGTTATAAAATTACCAATCCTAATTTCCATTTTAGTAAGTAAATTCAACATTGCGTATGAATTATTTTCATGCTTCAGCTTTGCACAGTAGTTCTCGGCTTATTACGTCTACACCCTGTCTGCATGCTTCCATTAATCTAGGCAAAGTATATTGTTTTCATTCATTATTTAGTAACTTCATTTATGAATTTGCCTCAAGGCGGCTGACAGTATAATATCAGTTTAAAAGAATGACACATTAAAACAACAAAATACATTTTAAAATTCCCACAAAATGAGAGGGTTTTTTTTTTGAAAAGCTATTCTATGTACAGACTAAAGCGGCGCAGTTCACACATTGACTTACCACACCACCTGCTGCTAGTGAGAAACATGTGAGATAGCAATGCACAATCACCATGTACTAAAGAAGCACATGTAAGTTAATTAACTTAACGATTTAACAAGCGTTTTACTGTAAGCGATACCATCCACAAAAGTTATCACTGTATCCAAATTAATTGTTGTGTAACTCCCTTCATATGTTAGCTAGTGAGAACTAGGCAAAATTGCCAAAAAGTGTTAACTGCTAGTTCATTATCACTTCATAATAAAACTTTTCTGTAGTTGGGGCAGAATTAGATGTGATTTTTCCTGACTAATTTTTTTTAACAAAATGCAACAGTGAGGTGGGGGGATTGTTGTTTAAAGAGAGAGTTACTTAACTCTTTCCCTTTGTGCTCTTTTCTCATAAAAATCACCAATCCCAAGTTGCTTTTACCCCCAGTAGGGAAAAATTTGTGGCCACCTGTAAGTTTTCCTCAGCCACTCATGGGTGGCAATTTTTGTCAGGAAACTGGTGTCCATAAAATTTGATGGCCAGAATACCAGTCGCACAAGTAAACATCAATTCTGCCTCTATTTTCAACTGGATTATGAATGACTCATTGTGAGGTTGTATTTATATGGCCACTTAGTTCTTTGGTAATACTATGAAATGGTCAATCCATTTTTATTCCACCTTTCTTCCAGGGAGCTAAGAGCGGCATACATGGGTTTCCCCTGCATTTTGTCCTCACGACCATCATGTGAGATAGATCAGGCTGAGACAGAGTGACTAGCCCAAGGTCTCTCAGTGACCATGATGGCTGATTGGGCATTTGAACCCAGTAGGGACGCCAGCCTCGACAGGTGGGACTGGGGGATCCCCTGGAATTACAGCTCATTTCCAAACTACAGAGATCAGTTCCCCTGGAGAAAATGGATGTGTTGCAGGGTAGACTTTATAGCATTGTACCCTACTGAGGTCCCTGTCCTCCCTAGGCTCCACCCCCCCCCCAAATCTCCAGGAGTACCCCAACCTGGAGCTGGCAACCCTACCCCCCTCCCACTGGTGGCCGGGGGGGCGGGAACCAGGCAACCCTAGTACCTAGATGTCCCAACTTCTAGTCTGACATTCTAACCACCACAACATGCTGAGTTATTTACATCTGACGCTGCAAACATCTCTCTGCATCAGCATGTTAGAAACATTTCCTAATAGCATTTTGGCCTCAGGCACCTTGTTGGCAAGCTTCGACACTTCGTGCTGTCCACATCTTATAGCCTCCCCTGATCTTTTTAATTGGAGATGTCCTGGACCAGGCTGTTCTCTGGAAGCACTACCAGAGCTTGGCACCAATGCGATCTACCAGCATCCTCTTTTCTTATTCCTTGTTCTTAAGTTTCCACGAACATGCCATTTTGGTTTGGCAAAATTGTGAGCTGAAAACCTCACAGGGCTTTGACATTTCTGTTGTTACAAACTATTAATTTCTTTCTTATGTTGTTACCCTGACTTTTTGATCCCCAAGGTGGCTTACAATAGATTCAAAATCAATACAAAGCCATGATAATTAAACAATTCTGTAACAACAAGAGTTATAAAACCCATTCCTAAATGCTGGTTATGGTGGTTGCTGCCTCGACGTAGTCCACCCTCCTGACCTATGAGAACTCTCCAAAGTCTTATTGTAAATAACAAGCAAGATTAAACTCTACTGACTTGTTAGAGATCATTTAAAAATTTGAATACCTCTTCGTTCATCTCCTTGGAATGTTTAATATAAATTACACCATATTCTTATCAAAACACTTGATGGTTTTACCCTTCTTTAAGCTCCTCTGGTGCTGCAATAACCTAATATCTCCTTGTTCTTCTATTTAGAAATTATCCATAATTTATCTATGTCCGTCTCTAGAATTAGAGCAGCAGCATTGTTGTAATGGAAAAAGTGAAACGTAACCCCCCCAAAAAATATAATTAATAAAAATGTAGATGTAGTGGTTCAGGAGAGCATCATACAATATCTCTTCCATGCTTTCAAATGTCTGGTGGAATAAAAATGTTTCAACAAGCTTCCTAAAAACTTACCAGGAATCAGCCTTGCAAGGGAGAAATGCTTTCCAGCATAGAGGTGCATCAGTGGGCTCTGCACCATGAGACGACGATCAGCTGATGTTATGAGATTCTTTATGAATAAAAACTGAGCATGTATTAGGCTAAGGAAGTTGAGTTTTTACCTTGTTACTTATCAAAATGTTTACTATCATAAATACCATAAGAATAGTTTCAGAGGGTAGCTGTGTTGGTCCACAGTAGAAGAGCTAGATTCAAGGGCTGAAGGAGCTTTGACTCTTGAAAGCTTATACCCTGAATTTTTTTTTAAATTTGAACTTATAAGGTAAGGTTGACTCAGCCTTCCATCCTTCCGAGGTCGGTGAAATGAGTACCCAGCTTGCTGGGGGTAAAGGGAAGATGACGGGAAGGCACTGGCAAACCACCCCGTAAACAAAGTCTGCCTTGGAAACGTCGGGATGTGACGTCACCCCATGGGTCAGGTGCTTGCACAGGGGATCTTTACCTTTACCTTTATAAGGTTATACAAACAATAAAATAACACGTAACACATAACATAAATACAAAATCTGACATAAAAACCTAACATAAAATCAACTGTGCCTCATTCAGCTCTGAATCTTATGTCTGTTAGTATTTATTCTAGGTTATCCTCACTATAGATCTGTGTTTGTAGATATACTTGTTAGTACTCGTCGGTAGCCAAAAAACCTTTCATTGTATCACCTACATTGAATACTTGAGAAAGGGAACTTCTTAATTATTTTGGCTTATAATTTTATGTTACTGTGCTACTTGTTTACATATTTTATTAGTTTACATATTTTATTAGTTTACTAGTCATTTATATATCGCTTAAATATGGTAGCTATAATATCATACTATACTGTTAGATTGTTACTAAACTATTGAGTTGTTTGCTATTTTTAAACATTACAATTTTACGTATTCATAGTAAGCTTTCCATTTTCTTTGCCATTCTTCATTTGTCTTTTGTTCAGCAAATGTGTCAATTTGGCCATCACTGCGTATTCAGCCACTTTCTCTTGCCAAGTATCTATTTTTGGGGTTTCTTCTTGTTTCCACTTTGTCGCAGATACAACTCTGGCAGCTGTTGTCATATAGTAGAATAGTTCTATTGTATCTTTCTCAGTAGTTGGTGATATTAGTCCCAATAGCATAATTTCCGGGTCTATACCCTGAAAATCTTGTTTGTCTCCGAGGTGCTACTGGGTTCAAATCTTGCTTTTCATACCATAAGAAGTTTTTTCTTTAAAAGCAGAGCATGCTGTAGCTTGGCTGGTGGATGGTTTAGTAAGGGGAGTAAACGAAATTACTAATAGACAATGCTGCTTTTTTTTGTAGGTAAATTTTATACTCTTCATTAGCATTATCAGAATTTTACTACAGAAACTGAGATCACCAGATGTTGGAGGCAATGAACAGTCCCAGTACAAGTGAGTGAAGCTTTGTGGTTACATCTGGGCCTGTTTTTGCAAACAGAGGTCAACAGGAGCTCAGCTGAGCTCTGATACTTCCGGGTTGTTTTCCAGGAGACTCGCAAAATCAACGTTGCTGCTTATCCCGCTTTTTGGAGTTCACTACATGGTGTTTGCGGTCTTTCCTATCCCCATTTCCCATAACTATCAAATCATTTTCGAGTTATGTCTGGGATCATTTCAGGTAACTTGTAAGCCTTCTCATGTTCAATTTTTTTTTTTTTTACTAATACTGTTTATTGTTATGTTTTCACTCATTCCTATTTTGTATTTACAGGGCCTAGTCGTCGCTGTCCTGTATTGTTTTCTGAACAGTGAAGTAAGTTTATATTTACCACCTTGTGATAATTACTAACAGAAGCAATAAAAGCGAGAGGAGGGGCTGTGGTTCAGTGGTAGAGCATCTGCTTGGCATGCAGAAGGTCCCAGGTTCAATCCCTGGCACCTCCAATTAAAGGGACTAGGTGAATAGGTGATGCGAAAGACCTCTGCCTGAGACCCTGGAGAGCTGCTGCTGGTTTGAGTAGACAATACTGACTTTGATGGCCCAAGGGTCTGATTCAGTATAAGGCAGCTTCATGTGTTCATGTGAGGGGTGTTGTTTGATATATCATGTGTTTGACCAACCCAAAGCTACCCAGGACACTGACCAAATCAGTACGGATGCAGGCAGCCCACCTTTTTGATGAAGGTTGTCGCATTTGTAGCCCTTGTCAAAAATCCCTGCCTAGATATTAATAAGCATAGTTGCACCCTATTGACCTAATTCTGCAACGTTTGGCACCATTGATTACAAAATGCTCACAGCGTGATTCCAGCAACTATTGGGTATTCTCAGAACTGCTCTTGAAGTATTTTACTGCTCTTGAAGTACTTTACTAATTCTAAGTAGGGAGGTTCTAGGAATGGAGGTGATAGGGGATTGCTTGTCATTCTTCGGGAGCCTTCCCTGTTAATCTTTTCCTCCATCTTATTTGATATATGTGCGAGTCTTTTGCTACTGCAGCTGAAGAAGCAAGCCATAGGAATTCCCCATCCATTTCCATGGAACTCTGTTGGCTGATGCCCTTGCATGACACTAGGTAATACGGGAAAGGGCTAGGGATTCTCAGCAGGTCACCGGCACAGTGGCGGCTGTTCTAGAACAGGCTCAGAGGTCAGATCCCCTATCGATATCATATGTCTCAATAGTTCCTCCACAAAAGGAACGATTAAGGCACTTTCATATGTCATACTTTCAATCCACTTTCAATGCACGTTAACAATTGTTTGCAAGTGGATTTTGCCATTTCACACAGTAAAATCCAGCTGCAAAGTGCACTGAAAGTGGATCGAAAGTGCATTATTCGGCATGCGTGAAAGTGCCCTTAGACAATATTACTGTCATGGTATAAAGACGCCAGTGCTATCGGTTCTTCCCAGAGTCTTTGGTTTTATTTTTTTTACCAACGGAGCACACTTTTCATGCTACAAACACGACACTAATAATCTCCCTGCCTGTTTGCTTTGTTTACATTTAGGTACAAGCTGAACTGAAAAGAAAATGGCGGAGTTGGTGTTTGAATCAAAGAATGGGTCGAGATTACAAACTTCACAGTTCTTCCATTTCTAGAAATGGCTCAGAAAGCATTTCACAATTGCATCGTAATTCAGCAACGCAGTTTTCTCTTCAGACAGAAACCTCGGTGATATAAGCCATGTGGGAGCCAGCTAAAGACTAGACAATGGATTTTTGTGTATAGCTCAGTCGATGTGATATTTTCTAAAATGTATAGTTTATATTCTGTTTTGTCTACATGTCGGGACATGGGGATGGCCCAGCGCAATGCAAAATACCTTTTTTCAAAAAGCTGAGCTCTAGTATTTGTTTTAATACCAAGATTCATCCCCAGGACATACATCTTTAATGAATTTGCATTGGTTGCCTTTGGTTTAGAGATCAGTGACTCAGTCTGAAAATAATCTGGATTTACTGGATCTTTCTTCCAGAGGTCCACTTTACCTGCTGTTTCAGACTCCGGATTGTTTTTCTGGATTATGTCTGCCTAGGATCCCCCTTCCCTGCCTGGATTTAGCTAAACCCAAACTTTGGCCTTATTGTAGTGATACAGTGATATCACATCATGCTACCAATGCATGCCAGGTCATATCCTGGGCCATGTTTGCTACTTCCTGAGCAGACTTGCTGGGCATGGGTCCCAGTCAGGCAAGGACCATGGAGGTGAAAGTGTAAGGCCACTTTTAAAACTGGTGAAGTCTCAGAAGCAAAAATCTGTAGTCGGAATTGCACTGCTTAGAGGACAATTCTTCTGTCGTTTCATCTGTCTCATTTTCATCCATCCTTCCTAAAAGAAGAAGAATTGGTTTTTATATGCCGACTTTCTCTACCAGTTAAGGAAGAATCAAACTGGCTTACAATCACCTTCCCTCCCCCTCCCCACAACTGATACCCTTGTGAGGTAGGTGGGGCTGAGAGAGACTAGCCCAAGGTCATCCAGCAGGCTTCATGTGTAGGAGTGGGGATACAAACCCAGTTCACCAGATTAGCGTCTGCCGCTCATGTGGCGAAGTGGGGAATCAAACCCAGTTCTCCAGAGTCCACTGCTCTTAACCACTACACCACGCTGCCCACATTTTATCCCCACAACGACCCTGTGTGGTAGGTTAGGCTGAAAGAATGATTGGCCCAAGATTATCTAGTGGCTGACTGGGAGATTTCAGCTCTCCAGACTCCCTCGTCTTAGGGCTCAACGAGATGTGAGGGCATCCCTGTCTCCTGGCTGCTTCCTTATCACCCAGCAAGCCCTGCCCATCACCTCCACTGCCACTGGGACCTGTCTCCCCGCCCCCATCCTGTGCCATTTACAAGCCTGCTCAGCCAAGGAAAAACTGCCTGGGTCACCATAAATCCAGCGTACCATCAGGGAAGGCTTTCAGGATTGGGCCTCCGTGGCATTTTTGAAAGAAAACGGCAGTCTCAAAATGGTTACCATCCCATCTAGTTGAGCCCCATCTCTGACTCGCTATGCCATATTGGCTTCCCACTTGACACTTCCCATAACCTACAGCAGCAAAACAAAAAAAGGGCAAAATATTTTAGTAAATATATGCTTATTTGTTTAAATATATAAATTAGTTGCAGAGTTCAGCTGTTACTAGCACAGAATTTTATTGATTTTTGTATGTAAAATATACACATCTTTGTTCATGTCATACATCAAATGGACCTGTGTTTCTCTGTTACTGCAGAATGTCTGTATCCCTGGAATTAATTATTTCAGTTGCACTTCTAATATGCACAGTACTTTGCCATCTTTACTGGGCTTGACCTCTGGACAGTTCAGTGCCTTTGGTTTCTGTTATTCCCAAATTACAAATAGAAATCTAAGACTGGAGACTTAGCCCATGGCCTCACACAATAAATCACATGAAGCTGCCTTATACTGAATCAGACCCTTGGTGCATCAAAGTCAATATTGTCTACTCATACCGGCAGCGGCTCTCCAGAGTCTCAGGCAGAGGTCTTTCACATCACCTACTTGCCTAGTCCCTTTCACTGGAGATGCCGGGGATTGAACCTGGGACCTTCTGCATGCCAAGCAGATGCTCTACCACTGAGCCACAGCCCCTCTCCAATCCGTGGCAGGGACAGGACTTGGGTCACAAGCCAAACAGAGAAACAGCAAATATCAGTGGAACAGAAAATACCCTGTAAAGGAATGCTCAATGAAACAAATTATGGGACTGCCTATCCAAAATTTGTGTGCAATTGATGTCAGGTCGCAGCTGACTTGTGGTGACCTCAACAAGGGGCTTTTAAGGCAAGTGAGAAGCATAGGTGGTTTGCTATTGCCTTCCTCTGCAGAGTTTTCCTTGGTGGTCACCCTTCCAAGTACTGACCCTTCTTAGCTTCTGAGGTCTGATGAGATGGGGCTATACCATGTTGCCTTACCTCCAATTATCCAAAATACGATCCATCATATGTCAGACAAATATGATCAAACAACATCCAAAACTGCATACAGCTAAAATAGTATCAAAACATACCAGAACTCTTTAAGTGATACAATGATAGATTTGGAGGATTGTGGAAACATAAAAATGCAATCTAGAATAAGCAACAAGAAAATATGTCTGGGATTTCAAGTTGTTTGCTTGTCAAGTCTACTATTTCGGAAGAAAGGAACATTCTGGTTTAGTCATAGAGCTTTTGAGGGGGGGTTTCTTCACCCAGTGGAACATGCTTTAAACCTTTCTTCATAAATTGTATTTTATTAGCATTTACTGCATGCACCAAATTCTGTTTCGAGGGCCCTTTGTAAAAATCTGGAAACAAAACGAAGCACAGGAATATAGGAGAGAAGGGTAAAGAATTGTACCCAACCATGGCATGAAGAAATAAAGATGAAATACTAGGGAGGGGGATGGTTTCAGTAGTGTCTGAGAAAGGCACTTTTCAATACAGAGGAGAGGTTGAACAGCTGCAGAAAATATAGACACACCCCCTTTTTTTGGCCGTTGAGTTGCCGCTGATTTATGGCGGCCTCATGGGGTTTTCAAGGCAAGAGACATTCACAGGTGTTTTGCCATTGTCTGCCTCTGCATAGCAACCCTGGACTCCCTTGGTGGTCTCCTATCCAGAGCTGACCCTACTTAGATTCTGAGATCTGACAAGGCCTAACCAGGCCATAGATCTCTTGAGACAACCTAAATAAAATGGCTTAAGCTACCACATCAGAGGGTGGATACCCAATTTCTGCATCCAGCAGAACGAAATGGTGATGCTTTTCCAAGACAGTAAAATGCCGCACTGATGCTGATCACCAGGGTCCCACCAGCCTAGTGACCTACAAGCATAATTGGCGTCCCAAGCACAGCTGGTTCAGCCATAGTTCTAGCAATGCTTCCGTGACAGAGTGGTAGCTGCAAAACCTCTTCAGCCAGGAGCTACAATGCTCTATTTTTCAGTCTATGGGGATGTGTGGGAAAACTGCTTTGCCTATTCTTCACTAAGGTGGTTTATGCATGGGTACTTTCACATTCGCCTCCATCTGTCTTGGTTGTTCCTTGGAGTTATGCATGAGTTTTCCGTCCATTAGAGTTGACCTCACCGCCAGCCCTCACAAATCCCAGACCTTTCCGTCCCTCTGTTAACCCAATTCTTACCTCTCCCCTGAGCTCAGCCTGGGGAAAATCCCATGCATAATACAAAGCGCGGGACACTCAAGCTTAGTTTCTACCACAGAAAGCATGCCACCAATTACAAAGCAGTGTGTAAACAGGGATTCAAATGCTTCCTGCTTCCAGGGAGCTGTTTCTGAGCAGAAGGCTTTTTAAAAATGAGGGTTGGGTTTCTCCCCCCTATTTCAGAGTGCTCCTTTTTATTGTTTTTCCTTCTTAAAATGCTTTATTTGGCAATTGGGTTTGGGGGGGGTGTTCTCTCACAGCAAGCACTACAAAGTAAGCCGATTGCAAAGCAGCATCTGAAGGGGCGGGGACTTGATTTGAGCTTGGAGATTGCTGGTGCATAGATTCCCAACAGGAAGGTGTGGGTCCAGCGAGCAATGACCCTCAGGTAAAACAACCATGCATAAATGGCCTAAGATTGCCAAAAGGCCTGGAGAAAAAATGTCCCTTTAAAAGAGGCATAATGTGTGGAAATGGGCTGGCAAAGCTTCCCATGACATGGAAGTAAATAGCATCCCATTAAAGCACTGGCTCCCAACCGGGGGTCCGTGGACCCCCAGGGGTCCACGAGAACTAAATTAAGGTCCGCGAAACAAAGTTATAAACCCATAATAAATTAATATTTTCAATTAAAAGTTCTCTATTATAAAATATATATATTCAAATATTATTCTAAGTTTAATGTTTAACTAACAGTTATGATTAAAGTTTATTTTCAAATTCTCGGAATTTTTATTTTGAACCTTAGGGTCCCTGCACCAAACAAAAAAGTCCTAGTGGTCCCTGGTCAAAAAAAGGTGGGGAACCACTGCATTAAAGCGACAGGACATATTTTTTTCTAGACAGGAACGCTATTCATGGTGCCAGTAGAAGGAGTATATCTGATGCCAGGCATAGGTGGGGTTTGCTAGGGACCGCTGTGTGTACTGGTGTAGGGATAGTTCAGCCGCCCCAATGCGTCATGATGCTTTTGTGCATCTCGTCCCCAACCGACAGCGGAATCAACTAATCCAATTCGACTTTTCGGGCTGAGTTGGCATGTTGTTTTAATTTGCCGTGAAGGAGAAAATGCCACCTCGGCTTGTCGAATTTAAACTAAACTGGCAGTAAGGATTGTGATAAGATCAAAACACTTTCCCTCACACCAAACACAAACGGCTGCTAATTCTGAGAGGCCTGCTGCAATGCAGGGTAATCAAAACTGGTCATCCCAATCTCAAATCAAAATTTTATTTTTGTGCATCATGCCCGATATATACATAATGCTTCAAAATACACTGCTACCTAAAGTCGAGTACATCAAATTATAAATATTACTGGAACTTTAACGGGCTATGTAAATATTCTTAGTGTAATACCAGTTTATAATATCTATGTCCTGACTACAAATTCAGACTGAACAAGGCCAGAAAAAAAAAGTCTGACGCGCTCCCTTTTTAATCACCATAAAAGGCATAAACTGAAAGGGACTTTTTTGTGTGTCTTGCTTTAACCTTCTGTCCTTATTCAGCCATTGCAAAGGAAAAGACACGGAGCGGACAGGTTTTTATAAATACAAGCGTGCCATGTCTGCAATCTTGAAAGAAGGGAACCCGGCGGTGTTTACTTCTGTTGTCGCCTCTGACCACGTCTTTTCTAAATAATAAATGGGTATACTGTGGCGCTCTTGCGGGGGGAACTTTTTTTACCTCATAAATTGAAGGGTTACCAGAACGCCAGAGGCGGCAAGATGCATGGGGATTTCTAGAATTCAACTCAAGCGGAGAGATTTGCGACATTTCAGCTCTTTGACAGAGAGCCGGTTCTCATCGGCCCAACTGAAACATGAGGAAGGACGTTCAAGAAAAAGTGTCCATGCATTCCACACATTTGGCTTCCCCATGATGTTCATCGATCCCACAGATGCAGAGGTGAAGTAAATGAATTTAAAGGAGGCATTTGGCCTCATGGAGCTCAGTTATTCTTATCTCGTGTCACATTTAATTGAGCCGTGCTGAATTTCCTTCAGGTGCAACCAAATTAGTTCAAGGCTCAACAAGGGTGTTTTGTGTCCCAAGCCAAGAGTTGCTGAGAGAATCCACAGGCTTCAGCAAACACAAAATAGCACACGCACCCTTGTTGCCCAATGTTGAGGGGAGTTTAGAGGACAAAAGCCATTTCACACTTTTCCCCCTGATGAATTAAGAAGACACCATCTCATTTCCAGCTTACTAAATAGGGTTGCCAGGTCCTCCTTTGCCACTGGTGGGAGGTTTTGGGGGCAGATCCTGAGGAGGGTGGGGTTTGGGGAGGGACTTCAATGCCATAGAGTCCAATTGCCGAAGCAGCCATTTTCTCCAGGGGAACTGATCTCTATTGGCTGGAGATCAGTTGTAATAGTAGGAGATCTCCAGCTAGTACCTGGAGGTTGGCAACCTTAAAGCTAGTAGGGGTTGGCAAGTGGAAGGCCCTAGGTCAGTGATACTGGATGGCCCAGAAGCCACATTTGATGCTCTGACATGCCAGCTCCATGTGACCCTTCTGAGCACCATTCCCCAACAAGACACCCATCCCATTTTTCAGGAAAGTGGGCAATGCTGCTGTGGGACTTGCAGATGGCAAATGATTCCCTCCCCCTTAGCACAAAGAGAAGTTCTAACCACCCTGTCTCTTGTAGCACTAGACTTCAATTTGAACTTTTAACATAGGTAAGCATTTTTTTTCTTTCAACATCTAATCCAAAAAAGACTTCTGGAGAAGTCTTGCACGCTGCTTTGTGTCATAACTCGGACTTCCAAGCCAGATATCAAAGAGCTGGCTAAGTTTCAACAAGTGTAGGGAGAGACAAGCCTACACGCTCAGAGGTACTGTGATGAAAAATACAGTCATACATCTAATATTAATACTTATATCTTATTGTACGTGTATTTGATGGGGTGGCACACAGGGCATTCATAAGCGATGTGGCTCTTTGGGTTGATGGAGAATGTGGCTTTCTGTAAGCATACCACTTCCCACAGACACACCTCAAACCTAGAGACAAAAGAAGTGTGTTCAGTCCGGCATCGCCCCCGGTATCAGAATTCACAGAAGAGCCACTTTAGGTTGGGCTGTGGGTGAGGCATTAGTAGGGTTGCCAACCTTCAGGTACTAGCTGGCAGTCTCCTGCTATTACAACTGATCTCCAGCTGATAGAGATCAGTTCACCTGGAGAAAATGGCCGCTTTGGCAATTGGACTCTATGACAATGAAGTCCCTCCCCAAACCCTGCCCTCCTCGGGCTCCATCCCAAAAACCTGCCAGTGGCGAAGAGGGACCTGGCAACCCTAGGCATTAGCTAAGAGTTGCCAACTCTGGGTTGGGAGATTCCTAGAGACCTGGAGGGTGGAGCTTGGGGACGGTAAGGTTTGGGATTGGGGAGGGAAGTGATGTCATAGAGTTTTTGTTGGTCAAGTACACTGAACAGCTCTCCAGTTTAGTTGATTTTTAAATTGGTTTGATACTCACTATTATTAGTATCTGTACTTGAGTATTCTGATTTCTCTAAGGAAAAACACGCATCAAGTAATATCTAAATAAGGACTAGTAAAAGACCTTATGTGCATTACCTGAAAATACCTAGTCACCTTGGGGAAGTCTTCAGTGCAAACCCTGCCTATTTATACAGCTAGTCATTATTCCTGGTTAATTTTTTTTAGCCTTAATCAGAGAAGTTATGGCATGAAGGGAGCACTTACTTCACCAGGACACCAGCCCATATTTTGTTCTGCCAAATTTCAACAGTATTGAGTACAAAAACTATTCCTTGAAATAGAGTGATGGGAATCTGCACTTTGTGGTCCACAGTCTCATTAGTTTAAATGTGGTATGGCTGGCTCTCCGTAGGTTCTTCATCCATCACAACCAGATAATATTTCATGCAAAAAATATGTGTATAAAACAAACATTTTGCAGGGAATTCACATGGATTTAAATATATATTTTTTATGAGAAGTGTAAGATTCCATAAGACATTTATGTGGCTGGTTTCCTCCCCATTGGTGCACTCTTCTTGAAACAATTTTAGTATGGATCCAAGAAGACTCTCGAGAGTCAGAGAGAGGTCTCCAGTTTCTGCTGACCCTCCTACCTCGTGCTCTACAGTGTAGCCCCTGCACCTCATTGCTAGTGCAAGGTAGCAGAGAGTATTGGACTAGGCCCAGAGAGACCTAAGTGTAAGTCCCCCCTTGCCCTGAAACTTACTGGGTACTGCTGGGAAATTATTTCTCAGCCTAACCTACCTCACAGGGTTGTTGTGGCGATAGAATGGAAATGAGCAGAACCATATACACTACCCTGAGCTGTGCTGAACTGCTGAACTACAGCTATGCTGTGCTGCTGAAAAACCTAACTGAAATCCATTGCTTGATCCAAGATGTGTGTGATGGACACCTCTAAAAGATAAACATTATCCTACATTCTTTGCCCCAAAAAAGTTCTTAACATTATAAACAGCAGCCTAGAACAGCCATTTCAGTTTATCTTATGCTTTCACTTTTACAAGCTCATTTGTGTATGTTCTTCCTAATCCTTTACCAATCAATTCATTTTATGTCTCAGCTGTTACACACGTCCCGTTTATAATGCTGCTGTGTATAATGATGCTTATGTCTCCCTTAATTTACCACTAACATTAATCTGTTCGATACGTTTTGTTTTATTTTTTATATATAAATTTTATTGGGTTTTATGATAGAAATTTTCCATTGCATTAAACAACATCTATAACAATATCGAATTTCAATTCTAACCTAAAGTTGTTATAATTCCATATCATATAATAAAAAAGAGAAAAGAAAAAAGAAAAAAAGAAATGGAAAATTTTTTGACTTCCCCATCACCTCTATCTGCCTCTTAATAAAAAGTTCCTCCCGTCATAGGTAATCTAATCTTGATAAAATATCAATACCATATATAAAAAACCATAATCTGTTAGTAAATATAATTATGCTTATTCAATATAAAAAAAAAATCAAAAATAATCCTCTGGATCAGATTAGAAAATATTCTTCCATTCTTCCCAATTTTAACTCATATTCACAATAATGCATCCACGCCCCCCATTCCCCCAAAAACCAAACGTCATTTTCTTCATTTAGAATAGCTGTGAGTTTTGCCATTTCTGCCACTTCAAACATTTTAACAATCCAGTCTTTTTTCTCTGGAGTTTCTAGCCCTTTCCATTTCGCTGCATAAAGCAGTCTCGCAGCTGTTGTGGCATATATCAAAAAGGTTCTTTGTGTTGCCAAGTCGTCTGGAATCATACTCAATAACATCATTTCTGGTGTTTTGGATATATTCTTTTGTAGTATTAATCTCAGTTCGTTATAAATCATGTCCCAGAAGTCTTTGGCTTTGTCACAGGTCCACCACATGTGATAAAAGGAACCAATTTCTTTGTTACATTTCCAACAAGTAGGGGACATCGTTTTATAAATCTTTGCAATTTTCTTGGGTGTTAGATACCATCTATACATCATTTTATAGATGTTTTCTCGCACTGACTGTGCTTTTATTCCTTTTAAATCTTTAGACCATAATCTTTCCCATTTATTTAAAACAATATCATGTCCCACATTTTGAGCCCAATCGATCATAGTTGGTTTAATCGTGTCCTGCTCACAGTATATTGTTAAAAGGAGATTATACATTTTAGAAATCAGCTTTGTATTATTGTCTAGTAGAATCCTTTGAAAAGGAGATTTTTCTTTAGAGAAACCTTTTTTTGCATCTTGTACAAAAACTGATTTGATTTGGTAATATTGAAGCCATTGTAAATCATCCTTAAGCAGTTGAAAGTCTTTTAGTGAGCATTTCTTTCCTTCCCAATTAGTTAGATCTTGATAAGTAATAAATTTGTCTGGTCTAAGTGGGCGCAAAGTTAGCATTTCTTGGGGCGATATCCACATCGGTGTTTCTGGTTCCAAAATGTGTTTATATCTCATCCAAATACGAAGTAGAGAGGACCTGATTATATGATTACGGAATGTTGCTTGTAATTTAATTTTATCATACCACAAATAACCATGCCATCCACTTAAGTTATTATAACCTTCCAAGTCTAGCAAACGTACATTTGACAAATTCATCCAGTCTTTTAGCCATACTAAAGCTACCGCTTCAGCATAGAGTTGAAAGTTAGGCAGTGCTAAACCTCCTCTAGTTTTTAGATCCACCAAGTATTTATAAGCAGTCCTTGGTTTTTTTCCTTGCCAGATGAAGTTTGAAATGTCTTTCCTCCAAGTTTCAAAATATTTTGTTTGTGATATTATTGGTAAATTTTGGAATAAGAAGAGCATCCTCGGTAAGACATTCATTTGGATCATTGAGATACGTCCCATTAATGACAATTTTTTGTTTGACCATATAATCATATCAGTTTTAATCTTACCCCATAACTTGAGGTAATTGTTGGTTAACAGATCTTTATTCTTTGCAGTGATCCAAATTCCCAGGTATTTAACTTTGTTAGCTTTCTCCCAGCCAGTATATGATATAAATTCCTGTTGTTGTATTTCCGATAAATTTTTAAATATTATCTTTGTTTTTTCTTGATTCACTTTAAAGCCTGATACTTTTCCAAAATCATCCAAAGTCTCCTGAAGTATATTCATTGACTGTGTTGGGTTTTCCAAAATTAGCAGTAGGTCATCCGCGAATGCTCTCAACTTAAATTCATGTTTTTTAATTCTTAGCCCGCGGATGTCCTCCATACTTCTTAGTTTCACACATAGCGGTTCCAACACCAACAAAAATAAAAGTGGAGACAAGGGACATCCCTGTCTAGTCCCTTTCGTGATTTGGCAGTTATCTGACATTGATTCATTAACCAAAATTTTAGCTTGTTGGGAGGTATAAATAGCCGATATACCTTTCTGAAAACGATCTCCAAAATTCAATTTATCGAAAATCCGTTTCAAAAAGTTCCAAGAGACCATATCAAAGGCTTTTTCTGCATCCAAAAATACAAAAGCCGCAGTTTGTTGAATATTATGGTCATAATATTCCAGTGAATCTAGTAAAATTCTTACATTGTCTTTTATTTGCCTTCCTGGTATAAAACCTGCTTGGTCCTCATGTATAAGATCCTTAATAAATTGCTTTATCCTACATGCCAAAACCGAAGCAAAAATTTTGTAATCCACATTTAAGAGCGATATAGGTCTGTAATTAGATGTTTTTTCTGGATCTCTTCCTTCTTTGGGTATCAGTGATATAAATGCGTGTGACCAAGTCTCCGGGGATGTTCCCTCGTCCAAAATTGCATTGTAAAGTGAACCAAAAAATCCAACTAAATTGTCACTAAAAGTTCTATAAAATAGTGCAGTAATTCCATCTGGTCCAGGTGTTTTATCCGTTTTTTGTCTCAGTATTGCTTCTTGTATTTCTTCCCTTGTTACTGGAGCTTCAATACATTCTCTCTGGGTCATTGACAAAGCTTTCATCTGTATTGAGTTTAGAAATTTATCTATTTTCTGTTTTGGAGTATTTTCTTTCTGATATAACTTAGAGTAAAATGAAACAAATTCTTTCTGAATTTCTGAAGTTGAATAAACTGGTCCTTTAGCAGTTTGGATTTTTGTTATAATCTTCTTTTGAAATGAGTCCTTCAGTTGTGTTGCTAAAAATTTTCCTGGTTTATTTGCATATTCAAAATACTTTTGTTTAGCAAGTTTCAGATTTTTATTCATTTCCTCCATTATTACCAAATTTAATTGGTGTTTAGATGCAGAAATCTGTATTTGAATTTCTCTTCTCTCCTCTTCCTGTGTTACCATTACCAATTTCTGCTCCAAATTTTGTAAATTCCAAAGTATGTTGTTTGTAAATTGCAATTGAGTCTTCTTCCAGGCCGAGTGTTTCTGTATCATAAAACCTCTCAGAACAGCTTTGAATGCGTCCCAAACTGTATTTAAAGAAGTTTCCCCATTAAGGTTAATTTCAAAAAAGTCTTTCATTAAAACCTGTAATTCCTTTTGTATCTTGTTGTCTTTTAAAAGTTTATCGTTCATTCGCCATCTAAATGCTTGTTTATTGTTCCAATCAAAGGTAACAGGATTGTGATCAGAAAAAGTTCTAGGTAAAATATGAATTTTACGTAGTTGCGTGAAAATTGATTTACTGGCCCATATCATATCGATTCTGGAGTGTGAATCGTGTCTTGCTGAATAAAAGGTGTATTCTTTAGCTGTTGTATTCATTGTTCTCCAAATGTCTTGTAATTCTAATTCTGAAGCCATGGCAAAGAAAGTTTTAGGCAAGCATCCATCATTGATATCTTTTGCTTTTGATTTTTTGTCCAGAGATGGGAGAATAATTCCATTGAAGTCGCCCATCAATAAAATTTGGTCTTGTGCGTACTGGGTTATCAGGTCATGTAATTTTTCATAGAAGGATTTTTTCCCTTCATTGGGTGCATAGATTCCAACCACTATTGTCCTTTGTCCCAATATTTTAGTTCTGATAATTACAATTCTTCCTTCATTGTCTTTATATACTAGTTCTGGACAGAGACTGGGGTGGGCATAGATTACCACTCCCTTTGTTTTAGTTTTAGCAGAAGCAATAAATGCTTGTCCAAGCATCTGTTTCTCCAAGTATTTTTTATGCTTTGAAGCTATATGGGTTTCTTGTAGGCAAATTAGGGAGTATTTATATTTCTGTAGATATTTGAAGATTCTGGCCCTTTTAGTTTTCTCATTCAGTCCATTTACATTCCAAGAAATTGCTTTTGCCATAATGTAGTATTTTTTAGCAAAATAAAAAGTCTATAGTTTAGTACCACCTTCTGCACCCTGTACCTCTTCTTCTTCCTCTTCTTCTTCCTCCTTCTCTCCAGGTAATTCTTTAAGGTCCATTTTATATTTTCTCAAAAATTTCCCCACATCTGCTTGGGATAGAATTGTCGTTTTCACTTCCTTATAGGTGAAAGCCAAACCTTGTGGCATAATCCAACGATATTTGATGCCATTAGCTTTCAGTATAGACACAAAGTCTTTGTAGTTATTCCTCTGTGAAAGTAGATGCCTTGGAATATCCTTCAGTAGTATAAGAGAGGAGTCTCCTGCTGACACTGGATTTTCATAATGAATCTTCATAATCTTGTCTTTAACTCTGGTGTCATAGAACACTATCATCAAATCTCTTGGCTTAGATCTTCTCATTCTAGCAGGTAGTGGTATCCTGTATATTCTATTAATGGCTTGTTTTAATTCTTGTTCATCTATCTGAAATAAGTAGGCCAAATTTGGTATTGCAGATTCTTTATTATCTCCCATCATATCTGGAAAATTGCGTATACGAAGGTTGGTCTCTTTCACTCTCATCTCCATCATTGCCATTTGATTTTTTGCCGCCATCTGATCCGCTTGTATTGTTTCAATCTGTTTTTCTTGGCTTGTTAATTTTTTCTTTGTGTCCTTGTGCTCATCCATCACTTTCTTAATTGATACATCCATCGCTTGCATATCTTTCTTCATAACAATCATTTGAGTTTTTACTTCTTTCAAGTCTCCAGTGACCACATCCAACTTCTGATTAATAGCTTGGGATGCTTGACCAAGATTTGTCATCATAGAAGTCAACTGTGCCATCTGTGCAGACATCTGTTCAAACTGTTTATTTGTTGCCTCAGTTTGTTTAGTTAGCATATCCTGTAACTTTTTTTCCATGGTCGAGGTTTGTAAAGAGTCCCTTAGTTTAGTATAGGCAGGGCTATGTAGTGAGCCAGAGCGGGGTCGAGACATTTACATTCAAAAAAAGCTGGTAAAATACATGTCCACCGACAGGGCCTTTAAGGTGCTGGTTAAAAGATGATAGTTCAAAGATCAGCCTAGTAATTTTTTCGGGTTGAAAAGAGTCGAAATTGGCTTTAAAATTGCATTTTAAAGTTTTAAAATACCAGTGAGTTTTTTCGGTCGCTCTAGATCGGATTAATCAGGAAGTAAACAGGAAGTTACTAGTGCTGCAGACCTTCTATCGCCTCTTTTCAATGGTTATTCCTTCAGGAATGATTTGAAAGTAACTCGAGTGCGACGGATATTCAGTCCCGCGGCTACTTCCTGTTGTTTTAGTTCCAATGATAGAGAGGGTGTTATAGAGAGTCTTCCGTTCCAGGCACTCCCTTACTGCAAACGTGGCAGGAATTCGCCGGAAAATCAGGAAGAGAAATCACCCTCCCCTTCCTTCGGACCTCTCATTGGTGATAATTCTTGTCAGTCTAAAAGGTATCCTTCCGACTCTTTGTTATGGTTTAGGCTGATCGATCCGATAAGGCTCCTGTCGCTAATCCCGATGACTAACTCAGATCAAACTTTTTCAGTTCGGATTATGGAGGGGTGGGGGTCCCAGAAATATTCTTATCAGCCTCCCGTCTGTTCAAATTTCTAGTAAGTAGACGAAGAGTTCTTTTGTACTCACTTGGGTGTCAAGAGGTGAGGTTCTTTTCTTTATGTAGTCCTTATGTTGGTATTAAGGCGGTGGAGGGTAGAGCTTGCTGCCAAAGTTGCGTTTTGGCGATGTCCTTCCCTAGTGCCCTCGCAGGACCGGCGTCTAGGACTCTGAGGGGCTTAAAAAAGCCCCCTCAGAGTACCTAGGAGGTCAAACCGCGTTTGCGGGCTGCAGGGAGTTCCTGCTTTCCAACCCACTTGCAAGGGTCGGATTGGGGTATCTATGTACCCCAAAAATAACGCAAACTTGGATTTCTCCCAGGACAACCTGGGGAAATGGAGTGCTCTCTCCAACGGCACCACCGGAAGCCGATACGTTTTGTTTTATTGATGTTATTTGCATGTACAACAGGTACACAGTGGATAAGAATATCAATAAAACAAAACAGCCTGCGTTATGAACTGCAGCTTCTTGAAACAGCGCAGAATGGCTTGTAGTACACAGACAACCAAAAGAGTAGGCTACTCATTGGAAAGTGCTTGTTTAAGCTACCAGAAGATGCTCCGGTTCTGAAACCATTTCTTTAAACCCGCAATCATGTTTTCAACTTGAAAAACAATGCACGTGGACAGGGATTCACAACAGTCAACCTAACAGTGCTTCTGAGTTGCATCTTTAAGTGGGGATTGTACATAGGTAGCTCCACCATGCACACACTGCGTAATATGGGTGTGTGTGTGTAAAGGGTGTGTGTGTCTGGCAAGAGCCAAAGATCCAGACTACTGTGCCCTCTCCCCAGCCGCGTGATCATCCTTTAGCTGCAGTGGCATTCGTTATTGCAGATGGAAATCCTCATGCTGACCAGGCCTCTAGCTACAAGCTCTAAAGCGTGTTCTACAGGGAACAAGAAAAATAGTCCTATAGGCCAGAAACAAAATTTAGGCTTCACCACGCAAGCTGACAAGGCTCTCATTTTTAGATAACCAGTTCCCTTGAGCGGCAGCTTGCTGGCGGCGTTTCATGCATGCGTTGCTCAGGACGGTGGTGAATAATAATTCCACTTCCCTGGACTGAGGCACATCAATCCGTGCTAAAGATCCACACTCAGTCTCCTTAGGCTACAAATTAAGACTAAAGACTCTGACTCGATCTATTGAATCAGAACAATGCTTATTTTCTGCCTCTTTATGCTCTGAATGAACACCGTGTCCATCCTTGGAGACATGTCAATGCCATAGGGTTGACAACAGCCTGGAGAAAAACTGTCATGTCCTTTTAATAGGCTTCATAGGATGTTACTTACCAGGTGATGTTAATGACCTCCATGCCATGAAAAGCTGACCTGCCCATTCCTATACATTAAGCTCCAAAAAGGGGGTTGCTGCCAGCCCCACTGACCACGCTAACCCCCGTTCCACCACATCTTTCCTTACACACAAAATACTCCTGTCCCACTCAAGCTATGCTTTTGTGAGTTACATTATACATAAGAACATAAGAAAAGCCATGCTGGATCAGACCAAGGACCATCAAGTCCAGCAGTTTGTTTACACAGTGGCCAACCAGGTGCCTCTAGGAAGCCCACAAGCAAGACCACTGCAGCAGCATTATCCTGCTTATGTTCCACAGCACCTAATATAATAGGCATGCTCCTCTGATCCTGGAGAGAATAGGTATGCATCATGACTAGCATTCATTTTGACTAGTAGCCATGGATAGTCCTATCCTCCATGAACATGTCCACTCCCCTCTTAAAGCCTTCCAAGTTGGCAGCCATCACCACATCCTGTAGCAGGGAGTTCTACAATTTAACTATGTGTTGTGTGAAGAAATACTTTTATCTGTTTTGAATCTCTCACCCCACATTCTGGTATGAGAGAGGGAGAAAAGCTTCTTCCTGTCCACTCTCTCCATACCATGCATAATTTTATAGACCTCTATCATATCTCCCTTTAACCACCTTCTTTGTAAACTAAACAGCCCTAACACTGATTAGTTACAGTGTAAACTTAACTTGCTAATTTAAAGGGTCCTACATCTCAACATACCAAATGTTAGAGACAATCAGCAGGGGAAGGCTGTTGTCTTTGTGTGCTGTTTAAGAAGCTGGCGAAAGTATTTGGCTGGCTTCTGTCTGAAGCAGAATGCTGGATGAGATGAAGACGAGAAACCCAAAGCAGCAAATTGAGAACAAGGCTGAGATCAGCCTGAGCACCAAATATCAAACCACTCCTTATTAACCTAACACTTCCTTCCTTGACATCCACCCCACAGAAACGCAGCTACTAGAATTTGCATGTCAACTTAATTCAGCTCAACAACTCATCCTGGTAGGGCCTTTAAAACTGGCATCCCCAGCTGCTGTTTTACTGCTCTGACCCTTTTTAAGGACTTTCCATAGGTAATCTGGAAGGCTCTGTCTCTTTCAGCCTTTTAGAAGACTTGTACAACTATTTTATTTGAAAGAGCTTTCTGCTGACAGCATGGAAATATTTGTTGCTGTTTGTCAGGAGAGAGCGTTCTACTAAAGGCTGAGCTGTTCCATCTGAGAGCCAACATGGTGTACTGGTTAAGAGCGGTGGTTTAATGGACCCAAAAAAGCCCCCCAAATTGGGGGGAGTCAGATTTAGGGGGGTTGCTCCACTGAAATGGTGCCTTTTATTTTTCGGTTCGGCATATCTGAATGCACACCCCTAGAGGGGAATAAATTTCTGCAGTAATCCTTCGTATGACAATTGTATGCTTTAAATATGTCCCTGTTTTCATTTGTGAAACATTGGAAGTTTTGCAAATTACTTTGAGACATAATTGGATTAGTAGGATTTTGAATGTTAATTGGAAATGGTAAAATTAACTAATCTTGTTAGGGGACAAGAAAGCATTTAAGGTTTTAATTATTTTCAGTGTAAATGGTCACCTTTTATGCTGAGGATTTATGCAATGGATTGAATCAGGAATCCTGCTCTTGATTTATGAGATAAAGTAATTATTGTTCTATAAAATAATTACATAACTTTATAGTTTGGTTTAATAGAAAAGACTAATAGAAAAGAGGAATGTTGCTCAAAGTGTGACTGTTTAACATCAACATTCACAGGACGCACAGTGTTGTGACATCTGTAAATCTGTGTTAATCTTGTGTTAACCCAGCTGAACTAGTATTTTAATTGATGCTTTACACCATCAAAATGTTGCTCTGCCTAGCTCAGGGCTGCCTCTGATTCTCCAAGGCTTTGGGTAGAGAACATGGTTTCCAGCACCTGCTACTTGAGGTCTTTTAGCTGGAGATGTCTGGGACTGAACCTAGAACTTCTACACCCAAAACTGAGTTAAATTCAGACTTCTTTACCCCCTCTGGGCTGCAAGAAAAATGGAGATTTACAGTGCCTTCCTAAGTGGAGTTACACCCTGCTGAGCCCATTAATTTCAGTCGATTTAGAAGGATGCAGTTCTGGCTGTTTGAAGGGGGCTTGGTGTTAGAGCACCTGCTTTTGCATCAGATTTTCTCGTCACCTCACTACTGTTACTTTATCCCAGAACTTTTCACATCTTCCATCTGCAATAACATTTGGCAGGAGAGAATATATATGGCAGAAAACTGGACATTGTAATTAGTAATTAGATCCTTGTAGTCACTGAAAGAGAGACCTAGGACAACGATAATTAAAATACTATCCTACGATGACATTAATCAGAGATGGCTTGTTTTATAATAGATCTGGGCAACAGTATGCCGTTAGTAGACTCCATTCATGCTGGGGGGGAAAGAAGACTGGAAGATTAAAATATCACATCCCATATCCTACTCAAAAATGTTGCTGAACTAACTATAGTGGCTTCCAAAATTAAGCCCAGTGTTTATTAGGTTCATGTGTTAGATTTGCCCAAACAACAAATGTACTTTACTAATCCAGTTGATTAGACCACAAAATAAATAATAGAACTTTAAAAAAAAAACACAATCCTTGGGGTTGTACCCAACATGCCTTCAGCTGTCATGCGTCCCCACCAAATCAATCCTTTATTAAATATTTTCCTTTGGCAGAGGAGGAACAGAATAGCAGCAAGGATACCAGAGAGACAACTTAAGAAAATACATGTTTTACCAATGTTGCTGTATATGCTTCTTTCATTCTCCCTTTCAAGGCAGCTGTACAGTGTTTAATAGTTTCGGCTCTGGCAAAATTGATCACCTCAGAGAGGGTGTCCCATTTTGTACTTTTCCACTTCCTCCCCAACAGATCTGAATTTTAGTCAAGACTAAAACCCTCCTTGAGCATGTGTTGAGCACAGGAGAGTAAACCCAGGGAATCCTTCTGTCAAGTTGTGGGCATATTTATTGATTATCGGCCTATTTATTGATTTATTGATATTTATTATCGGTCTTCTTCTTCAATTTAGAGCATTTATATCTTGCCTTTCATTTCTAAGAGCCAGTGTGGTGCAGTGGTTGTCTAATCTGGAGAACCGGGTGAGATTCCCGCTCCTCCACATGAGCAGTGGACTCTAATTTGGAGAACCAGATTAGATTCCCCACTCCTCCACACGCAGCCTGCTGGGTGACTTTGGGCTAGTCAGAGTTCTCTCAGAACTCTCTCAGCCCCACCTACCTCACAAGGTGTCTGTTGGGTTGGGGGAGAAGGGAAGGAATTAGTAAACCGCTTTGAGACTCCTTCTGGTAGATAAAAGCGGGGTATAAAAACCAACTCTTCTCCTTCTCCTTCTTCTCAAGAAAGTTAACAAATATTAAAAATACAGCCCCCTCCCAAATCACTTTTTAATATCCCAGAGTTGTGTGAGGTGAGATCTGTGCCACAGCAGAGCTGATGCTTATAGGTCTCTTCAGCAGACAAATTTACGACAATTCATTAGGTTCAGACAAGTCTGTGCAACATAAAAGCCATGCGCACGCAGAAGCATCCTTGCCGTCTACAAAAGAAGTAGGCACAATGGCCAACAGGCTGCAAGACCAAAGCTTCCCATGGAGAAAAGTTAATGGAAACACTCTGTGGCTGCTTAAAATTGGCAATAATGAAAAGGAGAAATCTGGCTGGAAAAAAGGTATTGTTATGAAAATGGGCCTAGATGGGAATACCGTGGCCTTCAGTGGAATTTTTCATTACAAGTTCAACAGTGCACTTGTGAGTGGTAATAAGAGAGAAGTCCGCTTCCTCTGATTTCAGCTGAGTGAATCACAAGGCCGTAGGAGACTAAACAGGAAAAAAAAATACAAAGCCAGAGCAGATACTTGCCCCAAAGTTACCTTTTACTTTTAAGTGGAATTTTAAAAGGAAAGCTAGATTTAACAAGAGATTGAGCTTCAGCTGACTTCAGACGGGTAGGGTGATTTCCCCTCCCCCTTTTAAAGAATGAATATTGATTTGGACACAATGAAATTCATTTTCTTTCCTGGACACAATTCAGTGCAGCAATTTAACTGAAAGTACCTATGCCCAGGCCTCCTTTTATCATGTCTACTTCAGCCCACACATTGCAATTCCTTGCAAATGCAGATAAGCTCCATCGTTTGATATTAGCCACAGGATTTCGCATTCCGAGGATGCCCTACCCAAGTTTCTAGGCCTTCCAGTAGCAAAGACAGACATTAAAATGTGGTGATATTTACAGGGTGAAGGTGTCTTAGTCTTCCCAGTAGCTAGGGTTGCACGTCCAGATTGCACCTGGAGATCTTCCGCTATTACAATTGACCTCCAGACAACCAAGATTAGTTCCCCTGGAGAAAATGGCTTTGGAGGGTGGACTCTCTGGCATTATACCCTACTGAGCTCCCTCCCTTCCTGAAACCTCACCCTCCCAGGTATTTCCCAACCCAAAGCTGGCAACCCTACCAGTAGCCAAGGGCCTGGTCTCTGGTGCTCTGCACAGCTCATTATCCTTACCCATACCTAGAATAAATCATGCAAACTAAGCAGCTGTACAGTGTGTAGTTAAGTAATGTTAGACAGAACATAATGGTCTTACAGTGGTAGGGGGGTTCAGCTGGTGATCTATACTTCAAATACAAAGCTGCAGCCTTTAAAACCCATAAGCCGAGGCCTGTTCGGATCTGGCCAACAGAAGGAGCAGATCTGCTCAGTGGCTATGGTTGCCAGCACCAGGTTGGGAAATACCTGGAAATTTTAGGGGTGGAGCCTGGGTAGGGTGAGGTTTGGAGAGGGGAGGCACTTCAATGCCATAGAGTTCAGTTGCCAAAGTGGCTGTTTTCTCCAGGGGAACTGATCTCTGTCACCTGGAGATCAGTTGTAATAGCGGGAAATTTCCAGCCACTTCCTGGAGGCTGGCAACCCTATCAGTGGCCCACTGTGTTATGCTCAGCACTTTGCAGATGAAATCCCTCATATCTGTTCTGACTTGGACCCTACATTAGCAGTGATGGGGTCAGGATACCATCCTGTCCAGTTGTTTGGGATACTTTTCAGCTTATTCAGTCTGAGGTTGTGGACAGGATCCTCTGAGATCTGAGGCCTACCCTTTTCTACCGAGGGGACTCACACATACAGTTGCCAACCTCCAGGTACTAGCTGGAGATCTCCTGCTATTACAACTGATCTCCAGCCGATAGAGATCAGTTCACCAGGAGAAAATGGCCGCTTTGGCAATTGGACTCTATGGCATTGAAGTTCCTTCCCTGCCCAAACCCCACCCTCCTCAGGCTCTGCTCCAAAAACCTCCCGCCAATGGCGAAGAGGGACCTGGCAATCCTACTCACACAGCCTCCTATGATTTTGGGGGACCAGGTTTGTTTTAAACTATAAACCTTCCCCGCAGTTACCAGGTGTTCTTAAGGTAGCAAGTGTATAGGAATGGGTTTGCTGCTGTGGAGTAAGTTTTGTAGAATACAGAGATACACCTGCTGGCCATGAGTATTCAAATCCTAATGCTGCCCAGAGGCATCTTTCTTTATGGAACAAATGGCCCCAAGCCAAGGCTGAAAAGTCATTGTGATGTTTTACTTCATTCTTCCTCCGAAACCTGTGACGCTCGCTAGGTGCTGGCAGAGAAGGGCAGGCCAGCATGATTCATCAACCGAAAGGAGCCGTTCAAACCAAACAGCTCTAAATGGAAGAGAAACGAGCCATGCTAGAGACACCCAGGCATCCTAAGCTACTGTCTTGAGTTCCTTGAGACAATCTGTTAACAAAGCTATAAATATCTCCTTTCCAGAGAGTCGAAGCTGGAAAAGGAGTCAGCATTATTCTGGGTAATTTATGGTAGCTTAACCTGTTCTGGGCACTGAACCCTGCAAAGGCTTCAAAGGACAAGAATAGTTTGCGATGTTCTTGCCAAATCTGTGCTGTTTTTTTGAAAGCGCTAAAAATAATAATGGCCCCTAGTGTACTAAACTTACCACTAAGCTAATCTACCCCCCAACATTTCCAGAAAGTTTTATTATTTTTAAAAACCCATGACAAATCCTGGCCCTCTGGTACCAACTCCCATTCTTCACTCTCCCAAACAGAACAAAGGACTTTATTTTTATTAGGTGGTCTTGTGAAAAGAAGAGAAGCATTTCCAGGTAATCCTTGCAAATAATATATTTCCTAGGAAGTTGGCTGTTGTACTATACTTGTACCCATACAAAGGATGCCAACGTCCAGGTACTAGCTGGAGATCTCCTGCTGTTACGACTGATCTCCAGTTGATAAGAGATCAGTTCACCTGGAGAAAATGGCCGCTTTGGCAATTGGTCTCTACAGCATTGAAGTCCCTCCCCTCCCCAACCCCCGCCCTCCTCAGGCTCTGCCCCAAAAACCTCCCACCGGTAGTGAAGAGGGACCTGGCAACCTTAAACCATACAGTAAATTGTTCTCTCTATCATGTAGGTTGCCAGCTCTGGGTGGGGAAATACCTGGAGATTTGGGGGATGGAGCCTGAGTTGGGCAAGGTTTGGGAAGGAGAGGGACTTCATTGAGGTATAATGCCATAGAGTCCACCTTCCAAAACAATGATTTTCTCCAAGTGAACTGACCTCTGTCTCCTGGAGGTCAGTTGTAATCACAGGAGTTCTCCAGCCACTGTCTGGGGGCTGGCAACCCTAGCATTTGCCCCACTGTGGTTCTCCAAACAAAATGTCTGGGGTATCCAACTCCTCAGGAGGAGGTCCATACCTACTGACTTGGCTACACCAATGAGAGGTAAGGTTGCCAACCTCCAGGTACTAGCTGGAGAACTACTATTGCAACTGATCTTCAGCTGATAGAGATCAGTTCACCTGGAGAAAATGGCTGCTTTGGCAATTGGACTCTATTGCATTGAAGTCCCTCCCCTCCCCAACCCCTGCCCTCAGGCTCCACCCCAAAAACCTCCCGCTGGTGGCGAAGAGGGACCTGGCAACCCTCATGAGAGGTGGCTTTCAGCTTTGAGGCAGGATTTGGATATCATGATAGAGGGAGGGCTAGGAAGTGGATGTGTGGCAAGGAGGAGCCACGCTGACTGTTCCCTTCCACTTGCTCATCCCCATTGCCATGCCTGCCTATCTGCTCCACTTGTCTACTTTGGCCAGTACCCAAGTGGAGGAGATGAGCGGTGGCAGAGGAGCATTGCTCTTGGTGATAATCAAGTTGCAGCAATTCGCTGTGTTGTTTCCTACATGCTTCATTCCTTGAACATAAATGCATATTTTATAACAAACTGTATATGTGGCTTGGCTAACTTTTCTTTTCTGTGCCTATTTTGAATTGTTTGCCATGTGTTCATTGACTAGTATTGAGACTAGTCTTGGATTTGGTGGTCTTACCTGTCTCATGCTGGAGAGCCAGCATGGGGTAGTGGTTAAGAGTGGTGGACTCTGATTTGGAGAATCGGGTTAGTTTCCGCATTCCTCCACATGAAGCCTGCTGGGTGACCTTGGGCTAGTCCCTCCCCAGACCCCGCCCTCCCCACATTTTCCATACCCAGTCTCCCAGGGTTGCCAGCTCCAGGTTGGAAATACCTGGAGATTTTGGGGGTGGAGCCTGAGGAGGAAGGGGTTTGGAGAGTCCAATTGCCAAAGCGGCCATTTTCTCCAGGTGAACTGATGACTGTCACCTGGAGATCAGTTGTAACAGTGGGAGATCTCCTGCCACCACCTGGAGTTTGGAAACTGGCACGGGAAGAAATCAGTACAATAATACAAAATGTGTATATTGTGTTTCAAAACATTTCAACAAGTACAATGGACTACAACAAGTGACAATAAACGATATATACAAAATATACAAAACGTGTTTGATGCAGTCTATGAATAGTACAGTCTATAAATAGTAGAATCTTCTTAGTATATAGAAAAGTATTTTAAAAAGTCTATCAGGTACATGTATAAATGATCACTTTGTGACCCTCGTTGCTTAGCTTTATTTGGATATTCATTTCTTTGTAATATAGTTACAGCCTTGGCTGTTTTGCTGTCTGCTATCCATTGCCTATTGCCTCATTCAATTTTGCCTACTACTGTTTTATTTGCATCAGTACCTGGAGGTTGGCAACCCTATTTATGGGGTGGTTTGTCATTGCTTTCCCCAGTTGTCTACACTTTATCTCCAGCAAGCTGGGAATGCATTTTACTGACCTCAGAAGGGTGGAAGGCTGAGTCAACCTTGAGCCGGCTACCTGAAACCGTCTTCCGTTGGGTTTGAACTCAGGTCGAGAGCAGAGCTTCGACTGCAGTACTGCAGCTTACCACTCTGCGCCAGGGGGCATTAAATCCCCTCTGAGAGGGTACAGGTAGGTTTCCCCAGAGGGGCAAATAGCAGTCCCCAGGGCCATTTTAAGTCAGGAAAATTGCAGGGAGGGGAGGCATGAGTTCCTTCTCTGAAGGGTGGGTTCAAATGTAAAAGACAGATCCAGACACCCCTACAGTTCTTAACATCAAGGTGGAGGAATTTAGTTAAAGCAGTTGCTTAGGTTTTATCTCTACACCATAGTGTTGCCAACCTCTAGGTGTGGGCTGGAGTTCTCCTGGAATTACAACTGTTCTCCCGACTACAGAGATCAGTTGCTCTGGAGAAAATGGCAGCTTCAGAGGGTGGTCTGTATGGAATCACACCACTGCTGAGATCCCTTTCGGTTAAACGGATGGTTTAGAATTACAGCTGATAATGGTTTGCAAAATATTCTAAATCCACCCTGCTCTGAAATTTATGTATCTGAGTACAGCTGAAATGGCAGCTCCTAGGGAACATAGGGACATGTACATTACAGCTGCCATTTTCTAGAAAAGTAAAGAATGAAATCTGCATTGCTGAAATATAGCCATAACCTTGGGCTTCAAGTTTAATTTGCTCAGGGGACTGTTTTTTTTCATGGTGGTTTGGTGCCCTCTTGTGGGCAAGCCAGTTTAAAATAGTTTAAGAATGTCCAAAATAAGAATAAAACAAGCATAGCCAATGAGAGATGAGTTTTGAATTACTCATTACACTTACTCAGGCTGAATGGTATTTTTTCTTTAAGGAACAGAAATATGACCTAAAGCTTCATCTGCAGTTTGTTAGGTTAGAACTGAGCTTTTTTGCAAACAGTCTCAGGATACAAAACAGTATAGTTAAATTGTGGAACTCCCTGCCCCAGGATGTGGTGATGGCTGCCAACTTGGAAGGCTTTAAGAGGGGAGTGGACATGTTCATGGAGGCTATCCAAGGCTACTAGTCAAAATGGGTACTAGTCATGATGCATACCTATTCTCTCCCAGGATTAGAGGAGCATGTCCATTATATTAGGTGCTTTGGCACACAGGCAGGATAATGCTGCTGCAGTTGTCTTGTTTGTGGGCTTCCTAGAGGCCCCTGGTTGGCCACTGTGTGAACAGACTGATGGACTTGATGGGGCTTGGTCTGATCCAGCATGGCCTTGCTTATGTTCAGTATGCCAAGACACAGATGCAAAAGGGACCATGAACGCCCATAACTTGTGTTCAAGCCCCTGGTGTGTAGGATAGGAAGGACCAAGCCAATAAAAAAGCAATCTGCAGCAGTTACTCTGGTCTCTTTCTAGCACTAATGGAAATTCATTCTGCCATTTGTATCTCATGTGTTTTGGATAACATTAATAGTTACTATTAATGCATTTAGCTTTTTACTCTCTTCAGGGCAAAACGTTACAAAATGAAAGCTCAAATAATTTAAAAAACTGTAACATTGACACACAATTACTATCGAAATAAAATCCGTAAGTAGATAGCCTGCTTTCTATCTCCCCTCGGTGGATTGGTTGTCGCCTGGCTTCCAAAAGGCAATGCAAATAAGACGTTATAGTGTGTAAGTTTTGGTAAATATCCACAATGAGAATGCTAATAGGATACATTTATGGAACAGTGTCTGCTCATTTAGTCAAGCGGTTACATGGGTCATTTCTCTCGAGAGTACTTCAGTGATTTGATTCTGTTGATGTCACAAAATGGACTTGTGCTCGCTCTTCTCCCATTTCGCAGGCGTCTTCCCTTTCCTTTTTAACACTTGCCTTAGTTTGCATCAAATTCAGAAAGCAGCGGGTTTTGCTTTCCCTTCAGTTCTGCTCTGAAAGGCATTAACCCGTTTCCCCACTCCTCCACATGAAGCCAGCTGAGTGACCTTGGTCTAGTCACAGTTCTCTTCGAGCTCTCTCAGCCCCACCTACCTCACAAAGGTGTCTGTTGTGGGGAGGGGCAGGGAAGGCGATTGTAAGCTGGTCTGAGACAGCTTAAAGGTAGAGAAAATTGGGATATGAAAACCAATTCTTCTTCTTCCATGACCCTGAAAAGGACTGCTAAGGATTGGACTTTCTATACAGAGCTTGCACTGTAAGGAAAAACATGGATGAAATACAGAAGGATAACTTTCGGGCGTTTTCTTGCTTCTCTTGTGTATGCTACGCAGGCCTAGAGGTCGTGGTAGATGAGGGAGGTCTGCCCAATATAAGTAACACACAAACTGGAATTTTCAGCCACTGCCAAAGCACCTTGAATCGATCAGAAATTCTTCAAACATTAGCCAGTCAAATGCTTTAATTACTTTCCTGTGGATGCTAAATAAGCATAGCTACCAAGTCGGCATCATATGGAAAACTTGAAACGGGCACCCACTCTTATAGTCACGGTTTTATTCCAAAATATCTATACACATTTATCATCGCTAGTACACTGCATTTATATTCCATTCAAAAATGTATTTACTTTCAATGCGTCTCTCCCTTTAGGCGGAACTCATTTTGTTGTATTTTATATGTTTGACAAAAATATTTTATATCTCAAGCTGAAATACTGTGTTTGCTTAAAATACATGTATAAATACTATTTACAAAAATAAAGTGGGGGGGGAATGATGAAATTCTGGCTTTCGGCCAAGCCCTTCTCAGTGTTTATCCAAATACGAATAAAGACACCTAAACGCAAGTCGCTGCCTATTCACAGAAAGGCATCTGTTTGGATTCTACAAAGCCTGCTGCAAGAGCAAATTGAGTTTCTCAGACTCCTCCGGCTGAGGGACAGCCCACTTCTTCTTTACGTACCAGATCTCTATGACTCCGGATTCTTTGGCCAGCGCAAGGCCGAGGAGACCGTTGAGTTTTTCAGGCTCACCCAGCACAGCCATGGTCACAACCCTGAGGGGGGAGGGAAAGAGAGCTTTCGTTTAACCGAGGGCGAGCTCCGCAAGAGTTTCTTCTCGGCGAGCGATTTCGAGCTGAACCAGAGGAAGGGGTGGACTCTGGCATGAGTCTTGTTCATGCTAGGGGAGGGTCCATGAAGCAAGGTGTCTCTTGCGGGGCCATGGAGAAAACAGAGCCTATACATTCCTTTTTTCGATCACCCCCATTCAGCGCACTTAAGCTGCATAAAACTAACTATGCTGAACTGGGTATTTGGCTGATCAGGAAAAAGACTCCACCCCATAATTAGCTATTGGTCGGCTAGTAGAAAGTGCCATCAATTTACAGCCAACTTATGGCAACCCTGTAGGGCAGGGATGTCAAGCATAAGGCCCGAGGGCTGGATCTGGCCCCTTGAGAGCTCTTATATGGCCTGCAATCCAGCCGAGGCAGCCACCCCCACCCCCAATCTGGGATGACGAGACATGGCCCGGCCTGACCAAGTGACATTTATGTCATATCTGGCCCTCGTAACAATTGAGTTTGACACCCCTGTTGTAGGGTTTTCAAGGCAAGGGAAGAGCAGAGGTGGTTAACCATTGCTTGCCTCTGCGTGGCAACCCTGGCCTTCCCTGGTGGTCGCCCATCCAAGTACTAGCCAGGGCCGACCCTGCTTAGCTTCTGAGATCTAACGAGAGTGGGCTAGCCTGGGCCATCTAGGCCAGGGTAGATACTGGTCTACTTGAAGAAAAGAAGTGGGGTGTTTCCTTTTTGACCCCAAACATACAGATCAGCTGGTCTGCAATCATAACCTCAGGGAGTATTAAGGAAGCAGAACTTTTAGGAGATTGTAACAACAGAAAGGTTATCGACTCGATTCTGCCCAACTGTGATCATAACAGAATATTCAGGACTTACTTATCTGCCTGGGTGGGTTGTTTGGCTACAGGCGACAAGTCGCTTTCCAGCAGGTCCCAAACGTAAACTACAGACATCGCGTCCAAAACAAAAAATACGGCTGGTCTGGTCAGAGCCCACTGCAAGGCGATTATTGGCTGCCCCGTTGTGCTGGTGTTCCACTGGATGAGCGGAAGCTCGGAGGTCATTTGGTGCAATCTTATGCTCCCGTCTGAACAGCCCGCCTGTAAACACAGTGTCACGCACATGCGCACAACAAAACACACAACAGATGGTCAGTGCAAACACTTCTTGTATCGATTGGAACAAACACACTCTAAAGAGGCCATGCAGTTTACCTCTTGCCCGTAGGGTGTAGCCATTTCCCACTAACAAGCCAGTATGTGGCAAACTCCCGTCCCAACTGCACCTGGAATGTTTTCCCTCCTGTTCGACTGCTGGTAATAAAAGCCAAAACTGTTGTTGGGAATTAAGAACATAAGAAAAGCCATTCTGGATCAGACCAAGGCCCATCAAGTCCAGCAGTCTGTTCACACAGTAACCAACCAGGTGCCTCTAGGAAGCCCACAAGCAAGACGACTGCAGCAGCATGATCCTGCCTGTGTTCCGCAGCACCTAATATAATAGGCATGCTCCTCTGATACTGGAGAGAATAGGTATGCATCATGACTAGTATCCATTTTTACTAGTAGCCATGAATAGCCCTCTCCTCCATGAACAAGTCCACTCCCCTGTTAAAGCCCTCCAAGTTGGCAGCCATCACCATATCCTGGGGCAGGAAGTTCCACAATGTGACAATGCGTTGTGTTAAATAATACTTCCTTTTATCTGTTTTGAATCTCCCATCCTCCAGCTTCAGCAGATGACCTGTGCATTTTGTTTCTGACACAGCAATAAATCACAGGGCTACGCCCGCTGTACATAAGAAACCAGAGATGGAGCTGCTTGTGAATGATTTCTGACTTAACCAATTGTTTCAGCCCAGTCATGTAAGCCAGCTAGACTTTCCCTTTGCCTCTTTTGCAGAAGTGACGCAACAGTCCTCCGGTCAATATCAACACAAGATGCTAATGGAGGGAAGCAGGATGTGGTGATGGCTGCCAACTTGGAATGCTTTAAGAGGGGAGTGGGCATGTTCATGGAGGAGAGGACTATCCATAGCTACTAGTAAAAATGGATACTAGTCATGATGCATACCTATCCTCTCCAGGATCAGAGAAGCATGCCTATTAGGTGCTTTGGAACACAGGCAGGACTATGCTGCTGTGGTTGTCTTGTTTGTGGGCTTCCTAGAGGAACCTGGTTGGCCACTGTGTAAACAGACTGCTGGACTTGATGGACCTTGGATCTGATCCAGCATGGCCTTTCTTATATTCTTTGGCAGAGTTATGATTATTAGAGTGCTGTTGCAGCTGGATCCAAAGAACCAGATGTTAAGAAATTGCCTCCCCAGGGAGGCACGTTTACTTTCCGTTCTATGCTGCAACACTAACAGTACTGATCATGAAATATAGAAGGGCATCCGTACCAAAAATATTGGCTTTCCAAAAGGGGAGAAGTCCATTGCATTGACTCGAGTGGATCTCAGTCCCCTCTGCTGTGGTTTGAACAACTTAGGAGGAGCTTTCAGTTCGTGCCTTGTACCGTGACTCACAACACTCTTAAAAATAAAATTAAAAAATTAACATTTAAGGTTTCTCCAATTATCTTTGTAGAAGAAACACACATTAAATATCTATAACATGCTATTCGCTTTATACAGACTTTAACGCCAAAGTACTTTTTCTTTTTTAATCAAGACTTCTGATAGCATACGTTTAAAGATGCCAACTATTAAAAAGTTACACAAATCTACCGCTGACAACAATTAGGAATTAAAAAAAGACAACAGAGAAACGAATTTTAGAACTTGACTCACCATGTCTGTGCCAACAATGAAATGATTAGGATCAGAAGGCAGAAATTTAATATTCAATGGCTGGGATGTCCCCAGGCACGTGGTGTCTTTTGGTGAATAGCTGGGGAATTGTGAAAAATATATATATACATATAAACAGATGGCAATTCTTCTCCCACAGGTTTTTCCTTATTTCATTAACAATGGAAAGTTCTGGGTGCTCTCAGGGTTCCTCAGGAACAGGGAGCCAGATTCATTCTCTGTAGATGTCGTAGATCTGTGGCCTAAAGGCCTTTCACACTTGGAGAGGGCAATGCAAACTTTTTGGCACATGCAAACACTAAACACTAAAGATCATCACCATGGTATGGCTGAAGGGATCCTGATATAACATTCTTACTCAAGCTAGATGGGTTAGACTGTCTGAAGCAGTAGAAAAGGGTACCCTGACAGAAATTGTGTTAGTCTTTAAGGTGCTACTGGACTCTTGCTCTTTTCTATTACTCAAGCTAAGCAGAGTTGTGGTCTGGCCACTGCCTAGATTAAAGGTGTCCTGGGAAATTTACAGATTTATTTATGATATTTCTAAGCAAAAAAATTATGATATTTCTAAGCAATAGATAAATATTTTTAATTTAAAAAAATACTTCTAAAAGAAGCATATCATTTTTTTTTACCTGCACATCAGTTGAATGGTAGAGCTATGAACCAGCTTTACTTTCCCCCCGGGAATTAGACCTACAAATAATAAAAGAACAATGAACTGTAATTAAGCTAATTTAGGTTGACTGGGTGGATATCCCAGATGGACAAAAAAAATAAGATATGAATTCAAGATTCCAATTCTGGCTGCAAAGTAAATTTGGTCGGTTGAGGATACCATCTCAATGCCTGGAATGACTTCATGAAATAATTCTTTTTTATACTTCACGTAAGTATTGTATGTGGCTCCACGTTAATCTCAAGATTATCCAGAATGGAGCATTGTTTTTACTCACCGTGAATGCTCATTCTCCGCTGAGGCGAAGGCGTCTTGATTCGTGGGTTATTTCCCTCCATCTTCAGGGTAGGCAGGACTAATTTTTTTATTGGCTTCCTGTCTTCCCCTGGTGGGAAATAGCCTGCAAAGCCTCAGATACAGACTTGCCTAGCTACTAAAAGACAGGAATGATGCTCCTTGATCAACAAAAAGTCAACAATACATGAGAAAAACGACATAATAGACAGCGGAACAGGTATCTGCGGTCTCGAAGGATTGATATAATCCTTAATCCTTAATCCCAAAATTCGAGTAAACCTAATCCTTCTAACTGATGAGGATAAAAACCATTAACTTTGAACTATTAATGTATAATATTATGATGGCACTTGGGTGGGCAAGACGCCTTCGCCTCAGCGGAGAATGAGCATTCACGGTGAGTAAAAACAATGCTCCATTCTCCAACTGAGGCTCCAGGGTCTTGATTCGTGGGACCTCCAAGAGCTCCCTAAAGGGTGGGAAGTGCCCCCTATTCCACCACATGTTGTAAGACCCTCCGGCCGAAAGCTGCCTGGGCAGAAGCCCACTTATTTATCCTATAGTGCTTGGTGAACGTAGACACCGAAGCCCAGGTAGCAGCTTTACAAATTTCTTCCACTGGGGCTTGCCGATCAAAGGCCGCAGAAGTGGCCGCGCTTCTAAGAGAATGCGCAGTAATTCCCTCGGGAACTGGTTTTCCCGAAGAACTGTAAGCTAGAGCAATGCAACACTTGAGGGTACGACTAATTGCTGAAGCTGACATTCTCTTACCCCTACCCGGATTGGAAATCCCTACAAACATGAAATCAGTTTGTCGGAATTCTTTAGTTCTTTCAATGAAAATGCGAAGTGCCCTACGCACATCCAAGGCATGCCAAGCTTTTTCTTTTGGACCTGAAGGGTTGGGGCAAAAGGAAGGTAGGTTAATTTCTTGATTCCTATGAAAGGAAGAATTGATTTTTGGCCTAAAAGTGGGGTCTGGGATAAGGACCACGTTGTCCTTATGGAATATGCATAGACCCTTTGCTATGGAAAGAGCCCTAAGCTCAGAAACCCTCCTAGCTGAAGAAACAGCTACTAAGAACAAAACTTTCATCCTCAGGAATTTAAGATCTACTGAGCGTAGAGGTTCAAAAGGAGCTTTTGTAAGTGCATTGAGGACCATATTTAAGTTCCAGGATGGGAATTGATGCCTAACTGTTGGTTGCATCTGAGCCACCCCCTTCAGGAAGGCTGTGACCTGTTGGTGTTTAGTGGTAGGTGCTCCTTCGAGTGTTGGGATAACTGTGGCAATGGCAGCCAGTTGTCTCCTTAAGGTGGAACCTGATAATTTGAGTCGTAGGCCCTCCTGAAGAAACTCAAGAACTTCATGAGGGCCTGGCCGCAATGGGTCTACCTTTTTCCGCCTTGCCCAGCGGATGAAGGCTTTCCAAGAAGTATTATAAATACGTCTAGTGGAGGGCTTGCGAGCTTCAGAGATGGTATTTATTACCTCAGTGGAGTATCCCCTGTCTAACAGAGCTTTCCGCTCAAGCGCCATGCGGTTAAAGAGAACCAATGGGGGTCTGGATGAATCAGAGGCCCTTGTGTCAGAGTTCCCCACTGAGTCGGGATCTGCCAAGGGTCTTGGCATGACATCTGTCTTAGGGCTGCAAACCAGGGGCGACGTGGCCAGAATGGAGCCACTAATATGACCTCTGCTTCCTCTTGCCTGATCTTTCTCAGCACTTTTGCTAGGATGGGCAGGGGTGGGAACGCATAGAGCAGCCCCCGACGCCACGGGCTCAGAAGGGCGTCTGTGGCCTCTGCCTCCGGATGGTAATACCTGGAGAAAAACCTTCTTACCTTGCAGTTTTCTGCGGAGGCGAACAAGTCGACCAAGGGATTTCCGAAGGTGGTTGTAATTTGCGAGAAGGTTGCATGATCTAGTGACCATTCCCCTTCGTCGGCGAATTGCCTGCTTAACTGGTCCGCTTGCACATTCAGGGCTCCCCTGATATGCTCCGCTCGGATTGATAGCATGTTGGATTGGGCCCAGGTAAAGATCTGGATTGCTTCCATGTGTAAGGCCGATGATCTGGAGCCCCCCTGTTTGTTTATATATGCCTTGGTTGCAGTGTTGTCTTTTCTGATGAGGACATGCAACCCTTTTATCATGGGGGCGAAGACTTGGAGAGCCAATTTTACTGCTCTCAATTCCAGAACATTGATGTGCAATGTTGTCTCTCTCACTGACCATCGGCCCTGTGTTGAATGTGTCAAAAAGGTGGCCCCCCAGCCCTCTAGGCTGGCGTCCGTGATTACCTGTGCCGGCTCTGCGTGAATGTAAAAGGAGTGATTGGCTAGGTTCCTTCGTTCTAACCACCAGCGCAGACTCTTTCGTGTCTCCGCTGATAGGGAGATGAGTCTGTCTTTCTTCTGGGCAATGTCTTGCTGAAATGGACGTAGTTGCCATTGGAGCGGTCTGGAATGAAAGCGGGCCCATGGCACCACTGACATACAAGCAACCATGTGCCCCAACAGTTGCGCTAGTGTCATGATCTTTGCTGTTCTGGACCTGGCTACGGAGGAAGCATAATTGATTAGTTTTTGGATCCGCTCCTGGGAGAGAGAAATAGCATTGATGGATGAGTCTATCCTCACTCCCAAGTGGATCATTGACTGCGAAGGTGTCAAGGAACTTTTCTGGAAATTGATGACATAACCATGTTCCTGTAAGATTTGTACTACCCTGTCTGTGTGGATTGCGGATTGCTGGTGAGATTGTGCGCAGATCAGAATGTCGTCCAGGTACGGATGTACCTGGATCCCTTCTTGTCTGATTTTGGCTATTATTGTCACGAGGGTCTTCGTGAAGACTCGTGGTGCGGAGGTTAACCCAAAGGGGAGGGCTCTGAATTGGAAGTGGTTGGTTCCAAAGGTGAATCTGAGGAAACGCCTGTGAGTTTGATGTATGGCCAGGTGTAAATACGCTTCGGTCAGGTCCACTGCTGTCATGAAAGTGCCTGGGAGGAGGGAATCTATAATTGATTTTACTGTCTCCATGCGGAAACGCCTCCGAGCTAACCTTCGATTTAAGTATTTCAAGTTGAGGATAGCTCTCCAATCCCCATTCTTTTTGGGGACCGTGAAGAAAATTGAATAAACTCCCAGGCCTTTCTCGAGAGCAGGGACCTGTTCGATTGCCTTGATAGATAACAGGTGTCGTATGGCCCTGAGGGATCGGTCTCGTGTTTGTGGTCTGGAAGGTACCGGTGAACGTAGGAAGCGATCCATCGGGGGAGAAGAAAACTCCAGTAGGTACCCGTGGGAAATTATCTGAAAAACCCAGTTGTCCGGGGTTGAATTGGCCCATATTGAACTGTAAAACTGGAGTCTCCCCCCGATTGGAATTTGGTCTGAGTCACTAGGGGTTAGGTTTGGGGAATTTGTCTCCCCTTTCCACACGGGGTTGCTGACTTTGGGGTCTAGAAAACTTTCCTCCCCTCCGAAAGGATCGTGATGAAGTCCAAGAGCCCCTTCTGCTGTCGCTTCTAAACCTGTTAGGGGTTCTGGACTGATGAAAGGACTGATAAGAAGGAGATCTATGCTCTCTCTTGAATTGCTTCGGCATGACTCGCTTTTTGTCCTTCGTCTCTATCAATATCTTACCCAGTCTGTCTCCAAACAGCCTGCCCTGCTGAATGGGGTATGCCATCAGATTTGTTTTGGCCTTGAAATCCGCTGGCCAAGACCTAAGCCAGAGAGCCCTGCGGATTGAAGTAACTGAAGCCATGGATCTAGCTGAGAATGCCATGGTGTCCAGTGACGCATCTGCCATGAATGTGATAGCCGCCTGGACTCTTTCTAAACCCCCAATTATCCTCTGATTGTTAGGGGGAATTAGTTGGATGAGCTTCTTTACCCATAAGTACGAAGCTCGGGCAAAAATAGAGGTTGCCGCACTAGCCTGGATAGCCATAGCTGCGTTTTCGTGGGCTTTTTTAGTTAAAGCGTCAGCTTTTTTGTCCAACTGGTCCCTAATGGAACCCATGCCATCCTCAGGCACCAGTCCCGGGTTTTGAAGGTCGACCACCGGGGCATCCACCAGAGGGACTTTAAGAAGGTCCATCGCATGTGGGGCCAGAGAGTATAATTTCTTAACTGACTGAGGAGTTTGCCTGTTAGCAGCAGGGTTACTCCATTCATCCTGGATCGTTCTCATGAAGAGTTCCGGAAAGGGGATCAAATTATGTTTGGCTTTCTGGCGTGGAAAGCACTCTGGAACTCCCTGCTTCATGCTATTTGTATGCTCTGCAGCATCTGCAGAAGGTTCATTTAAGTCAAGTGCTAAGAGGGCCTTAGCCAGCAGGGCCTGGTAGTCATCAGATTTGAAAAGGCGCATCTGAGGCTCCTCACCCGGAAGCACCTCTTCATCGGACTCAAACTCGCCCTCTTCTTTCTCATCTCCAGAATCAAGGGATGAGGATTGAGAGCTACTGCCTATCACGACGCTGTCAGCGACCTGGGGGGTTTGTGCTTTCAGCGCCGCTTTAGTAGGCCATTGAACATTGGAAGAAGGCCCCTCCCCAGAGTCTGTAATCTTGTCTCCCTCTCTCGAATAATAGGAACTGTTTGAGTTAGAAAGAGGAGAATCAATTTGTTCCTGCCTAGGGAGAGACTGCACTCTCATTTGGTAGGCTTGAAAAGCCAACCATTGTCTCTGCAGTGCAGTATTTATCATGTCGTCGGCCTCCTCGCGAGAAAGGGAGCGACCTTTGGGACCCCCAGCAGAGGACACATTGGAAGTCTGTGGCCCCGCCATTGTGAAATTGGGAGGTAATTGTGGACCCATTAGCTGCATAAAATGGCCGCCTGTGGGAAGAGGGGGAAAAAAGCCACCCGAAAGCGCGCCAAAATGGCCGCCCGTATTAAGGGCAAACGCGGGGGGATTACCAGATCCAGACGACACTGCCGGCCCCGTCGGTAAAGAGGACGCCTGGTGAGACGTACTCGTTGCGCCCGCTGAATCCATCGAGTTGACGGGAGACCTTTTCCCGGCCCTCGAAGGCGCGCCGACTTTATGCCCCCGTTTTCTGTGCTTGCCGCCCTGCTGGGCTGGGGCTGTTCGTTTTAAAACCGGCGTGGACTTTCGCGCCCTTTTGCCTTTGGGTTTACCGTCCGCGCTCGGTTCAGAGCCCTCTTGCTCCGCGGTCCCGAAGGCCTCGCTACTGCGGGCATTGGGAGGATCCGACTCCTTAGAGACGGACTGAACTAGCCCAGTTTGGTAGTCTGCTTCAGACAGAAGGTCGTCTTCCCTTTCTGTCGTTGCGCCCGCCATTTTGGGCGCCCGGCAACTCCGGGAGAAAAACTTTTTTCCCCTTTTCCACCCCGCGCCCGACACAGTAAGGGAGGGGGGGAAGACAATCACAAGACAAAACCAACGATAAAGACAAAAAACACTAAGGAGCTAAAGCTAAAGGAATTCCTAATTGGTAAGCATAGAAGAATGCTTACACCCTGCTCACCCTTCCGAGGCAGGACAGAACTGAGGCTTTGCAGGCTATTTCCCACCAGGGGAAGACAGGAAGCCAATAAAAAAATTAGTCCTGCCTACCCTGAAGATGGAGGGAAATAACCCACGAATCAAGACCCTGGAGCCTCAGTTGGAGAATGGTTCTGTTTCCAGCCCAGGCCTACACTTTTTCTCCCATGAGTATTAACAGTGTGTCTCTCAGGGAGCAGGTCTATTCAGAAGAAAGTCCCGTTTTATTCAGTGGCACTCCAAGGGAAGGTTTTTTTTTAAAGACTGCTGTCTCAATGTCCTACTTTTCCCTTCCTCCCCTTTCAAGAGCATCTGGTTCCTAATAAGCTTTACTTACCTAAATCCCTCTGTGAGCCAGCCAAATCCTCTTTTTGAAGTTCAACCACTACCTGGAAAACGGCAAGAATTAATATACGCTCAAAGGTATCATTGCAGCTATTCTGTAAAAGGCATCTGCTGTAGCTTTTCGAGCCCTTTCCCCATGGCCATGGCCAAGCAGCAGCTAAAACCTGTATGGCATTTGGGTCTTACATCTTTATTTGCTTCAAATTTTGCTTTGCAGGCATGCCCAAAAGGATATCCTGGTTTCCTTTCCTGCTATTTTGCTGGCTGTGATTTTGCTCACCTGACTCTCAGACAGATTAAAAGGAATTTCTTTTTAAAAAAGAATAATCGTACACTCTCTTCATCAATCCATTTGGCAGATCTGAGCCTCAGCACAAATAACGAAAAACCTGTACAAGTCTATGAACCCAAACAGGATCGTTTGGCTATGCAAACACCTTTTGTGCCAAGCAGAAAGGCAGCAGAGAGAAAGGCGAGGAAAGGCATTAATGACAACCATGCTGAATGTTTGACTCTCTGACTTCTTTTCCTTGTGTTTGTGTAAAGTTTTAACAGAAGCATTTGCCCTCCTTGGATCATACCACTTGCATCCCCAAGTACAACTTCCATTGCCCAGACAATAGTAGCCTATATTCTCTACCTGACAAAGAGAGCTTTGACTCTTGAATATTTATACTCCCCCAAATCGTTTGGTGTCTAAGATGCTACTGCATTCAAATGTAGCTCTTCTATAAGCTCAGCTTGGGGCTCAGTCAAATTGATTGGCAGCAAATTCATGATTACATGTCATGAAATGCAACTGCATCAAGAGCCCAATCCTGAAAGATTACTGCATGTGTTTTGTTTTGTTTTGTTTTAAAGAGTGTCTTGGGATGCATATGATAGCTTGATTTTAAAAGGCTCACATACTGTGTCTAGGGTTTTAGTGGTACAGCAACAGTGCTCAACAGTGCTCAACCTCAGGCCCTGCTGTAGTCATATGTTACAATTAATGCTTCCATCGGACACACGTTGCCAGCATGGTGTAGTGGTTAAGAGCGGTGGTTTGGAGTGGTGGAGTCTAATCTGGAGAACCTGGTTTGACTCCCCTCTCCTCCACATGAGCGATGGAGGCTAATCTGATGAACCGGGTTGGTTTCCCCACTCCTTCACACAAAGCCAGCTGGATGACCTTGGGCTAGTCACAGCTCTCTTAGAGCTCTCTCAGCCCGCCTACCTCACAGGGTGTCTGTTGTGGGTGGGGAAGGGAAAGTGGTTGTAAGCTGGCTTGATTCTTCCTTTTAAGTGGCAGAGAAAGTCAGCATATAAAACCAACCATTTATTGATTTTTATAGGGCTGGTTTTAATTGTTGCCTTTAAAATGCTTTTTGTTCTGTTTTATTATACGGCACCTTGTTGAGTGAGCCGCTCTGAGCCCAGTTTCTGATGGGAGGGGCAGGGTAGAAACTTAAGAAAACAAATAAATAAATGTATACCAAGCTTCTCTCATGATGGTGGAGGATGGGAAGAAAAACACCCGGATCATGGTTCAACAAATGGACTTGTGAAAGGGCCCCTACTCACCCACAGACTGAGTGTCCCATTTTCGTCCATGGAGGCGATCTGAAACCAAAGTCCTAATAGTTCTGTAAGGAAAAAGAAGAACTCATAAATGGGTTGGATTCTCTGAGTCAGGACCACAAGGGTGCTAGTGGACACAGAACTTTCCACCACCTCCTTCCCCTGGCAATCCCCTAAACTCTCTGATGCTTAGAGGTAAAGAGGTAAGAGAGAAGGATAGAGGTACAGTGGACAGAAGAATAAGAAGAGCTGGTTTTTATACCGGGCTTTTCTCTACTGAAAGGAGTCACAAAGCGGCTTACAATTGCCTTCCCCGCCCCCAACCAGGCACCCTGTGAAGTAGGTGAGGATGAGAGAGTTCTGGCAGATCTGTGACTAGCCCAAGGTCACCCAGCAGGCTGCATGTAGAGGAGTGGGGAATCTAATCTGGTTCTCCAGATCATAGTGTGCCGGTTATGTGGAGGAGTGAAGAATCAAACACGGTTCACCAGAATAGTCTGCTGCTCATAACCACTACACCACAGTGTGGGGAGGAGGACAAAGGGGAATAAGATCCCCCCCAAGTCCTTATGGGAGTCATGCTTTTTCTTATCTAACTCTGTCCACAGAAAGCCTCTGATGGCCCAAGGCCATGCAAGGATTTGAACCCATATGCGGAGACAAATTTTTTTTTCTATTGCCCCAGAAGGTCGGACCAGAACCAACAAGTTGAAATTAAATCAAAAGAGTTTCCATCTAGGCATTAGGAAGAATTTTCTAACAGTTAGAGCGGTTCCTCAGTGGAACAGGCTTCCTTGGGAGGTGGTGAGCTCTCCTTCCCTGGAGGTTTTTAAGCAGGAGCTAGTTGGCCATCTGTCAGCAATGCTGATTCTATGACCTTAGACAGATGATGAGAGGAAGGGCATCATGGCCATCTTCTGGGCATGGAGTAGGGGTCACTGGGGTGTGTGGGGGGGAGGTAGTTGTGACTTTCCTGCATTGTGCATGGGGCTGGACTAGATGACCCTGCTGGTCCCTTTCAACTCTATGATTCTAGGATTCTATGAAAATAATTCATGTTGCCCTTCCACCCATCAAGTGCCATCAAGTCAATTCATGGGGGGGGGGGGGAGAGAAACAGTAAAAATCTGAAAGAGATTGTCTGGAATTCCCAAATAACATGTGTAGTTACTACCAGACCTTCTAAATAACATGTGTTGATCTCTGGAGAGTAGGCCACATACCTTCCCGAGATGATAGATAGGAAAGTCCACAGTTCTGCTCCTTGAAGACGGTTGTTGAGACAGGTTCAATGGTCAGGATGGGACACATGTGGTTTACGGATGTGAATACCCCATCTAGGATTTTAAAAAATTAGCAAAACATTGCAAGCTTTCTGCTGGTCAGTGACCGTATTAATAAATTATTATTATTACTACAACATTGCAAGAGCCTCCTTGGACTTCCATCATCTCGCAAAGCAGCCAAGACTCCTTGCGTAACAGCCAGCCCAACAGAGACCGCAAAGAACAGTAATGCTCGTCTATGTGAATTCTTCCAATTTGTGAGTTACTTTTAAGAAAGGGAGGGGCCGTGGCTTAGTGGCAGAGCATCTGCTTGGCATGCAGAAAGTCCCAGGTTCAATCCCCGGCATCTCCAGTTAAAAGGACTAGGCAAGTAGGCGATGTGAAAGATCCCTGCCTGAGACCCTGGAGAGCCGCTGCCAGTTTGAGTAGACAATACTGACTTTGATGTACCTTGATAGTCTAATTCAGTATAAGGCAGCTTCATGTGTTCATGAGAACAATCAAAGGAGAAAAGTTGATGAATCAATGGACTGAATAAAGGAAATTAGGAGGAATTCCAAGCTGCCTCTCCACATAGAGAATGTGCTTTCTGTTCATAGGAGGAATGTTTTATGTCTTACGCCAGAGTGTGGTGCAAGAGCCTAAATCTGTAGACGTTCTTCTGGCTGGGCGAGGGCTCATGCAACTTCCCTTCTAAATCACTGAATTAATGGTTATAGAAGGGGTGTAACTCTGTTGAGGATTATGCTACTACAGGTTGAGTATCCCTTATCTGGACTGCTTGGGACCAGAAGTGGTCTGTATTTTGGATCTTTCTGTATATTGGAATATTTTGGAATTTTTGCATATACATAATGAGGTCTCTTGGGGATGGACCCACATTCATTTATGTTTTATATACTCTTTATACACATAGCCTGAATGTAATTTTAAACAATATTTTTTTAAAAAAATTGTGTACATTGAACCATCAGAAAGCAAAGGTGTAACTATCTCACCAGAATAACTGTATCAGCTGTTAAACAAACAACAAACTAACAACAGCAGGCTTTCAGTCTCTACATACGATGCAGTGTACCCTGGATTTTATTTGTTTCAGTGAGAGGAAACATTGAAAGCAGGCAGCACGGATCTGCCTGCATGCCGGCTCGAAGGGTCTGGTTTTCAGATTAGTCCGGATATGGGATGTCCGGATAAGGCATACTCTACCTGTATTGCCTTTTGTGAAGAGCAATCCACCTTGAAACATACCAGATTTGGAATTCTGGACTAAAATAAATGTGATGTCTGCTTATGGAACCTTTTCTGTTGGCTTTGACAACATAGGGTTCACTGTTTTGGCTCCTCTGCTTACCGATTATGGCATATGTCTTTTGTAAGGAATGAAACAAGTCCCTTCTGACTGTGCATGGCAACATAAATCAAAGACCAAAACAAGCAAAATCAGTGTTGTACAAACTGTTAATATAACCAAAAAGATTACAACACTAAGCTAATATAATATTATGAGCTAAATTCACTAAGAATTTCTATCAAACATGACAGCAATGCATAGAATATTTTACATACTACTGTAATATTTTACATACTACTGCACAGAACCCAACCCTCCAACGGAGGTAAAGGCAAACCCGAGAGTTCAACAGGTTAAGTCAATAAGTCTGTATCTTAAAGAACTAAGTAATATTTCTTCCTCCTTAGGTGCAAGGTGCCAAGTGGGTCAGGTAGTATAATAATCCAAAAATCTCCAGAGACCCACGGCTCAAAGTAGATCAAGAACGATTAGACTCAGTTTGCGCTTCCAGCTTCTTCAGTTACTTGATCCAAAAGTCACAATATATGCAGTGTGTTATTTCTTAATTGCTCCTTAAGAGACCATTCCTACTGCATCACTCCCGGCATAGACTTACCTGTTGAACACTTATTGACTTACCTGTTGAACTCTCGGGTTTGCCTTTACCTCCGTTGGAGGGTTGAGTTCTGTGCAGTTGTATGTAAAATATTGAATGAGTACTTTGGTTTTTATGCATTACTGTCACGTTTGATAGAAATTCTTAGTGAATATAGTACATAATATTATAATAGCCTAGTGTTGTAACATAAATCAAGGCACATTAACTAACCTGTAGAAAACGTTGGCAATCGAAACGCCCAGTCTGTCTCATTGAAGTTTATACAGTGGTGCATCCTGGAGTCTTCCCTGAGATCCCACACCAGCACTGAACCATCGACCGTTCCAGCAAACACTAAAGTAGCTTTACTAGGACTGAAGCAGCAGCACGTCACCTGCATGGCAACACAAAATACCGCAGAATCACTGCTTGGAAAGGGTTCTGCTGCACGCGTTGACTTACTTCCGGGGCCAAAAAAGCCCAGAGAAATGAGACTCTGGTTTCATGGGAATCCCACCCATTAAAACAAATTTATAGAAAGCTTCCCATATCCTCTCTAGATCCTTCTTTACTTCAGTACCATCCACAAAAGAAAACCCACAAGTATTCAACACACTGCAAGAGCTGTGTGGACGTCACCTTTCCCACCAACCATGGTGGATCAAGGTTGCTTGATAAAAGTACGATGGAAAGCAATCCTTTTTCTTGTCATGTCCCCTCAGTGGGACATGTGGCTTAGTGGTAGAGCATCCGCTTGGCACGCAGAAGGCCCCAGGTTCAATACCCGGCACCTACAGTTAAAGGGACTAGGCAAGTACCGTATTTTTCGCTCCATAGGATGCACCTTTCCATAAGATGCACCTAGTTTTTAGAGGAGGAAAACAAAAAAAAATCTTGTTTTCCTCCTCTAAAAACTTGTCTTATGGAGCAAATGCTGGCTGGGCACGTGCGCGTCGGGACGGCGTGAGCCGGTGTTCCCCGCCCCGACGGCCAGCTGGGAGGCAGGCGGGGCTGCACAGAGCTGGCTGGGCGCGTGCGCCAGCTCGCACTGTGTGGCCCCACCCGCCTCCCAGCTGGCCGTCGGGGCGGGGAACGCCGGCTCGTGCCGTCCCAACGTGCACGCGCCCAGCCGGCATTCGCTCCATAAGACGCACGGACATTTCCCCTCACTTTTGAGGAGGAAAAAAGTGTGTCTTATGGAGCGAAAAATACGGTAGGTGACGTGAAAGACCTCTGCCTGAGACCCTGGAGAGCCGCTGCTGGTCTGAGTAGACAATACTGACTTGGACCAAGGGTCTGATTCAGTACAAGGCAGCTTCATGTGTTCATCCTGTACTGTATTACATCAGTCTCTTTGTCTTGTTTGTAATATATATGGCACACAGTGCCATGATGAACCAGCATGGTATGCATTCGAGAAAGGGAATCATGCAATATTTAGATGAGTGGGCTGAGACCAGAAAGCTAAAAGTTTTACATATAATCCAGCAATATGACTGTTAGATGAGAGAAATGTGGTGCAGTGTTTGGAGTGCCAGACTATGAGCAGGAAGGCGAGTTTTAAATTTCCTCTCTGCCTTGAAGCTCACTAGATAACCTTTGGAAAATCACTCTCTCTCAGCTTTTCCTACCCCTCAGGGATGGTGGGAGGATAAAATGATAGGTAGAAGAACCATGAGTTAGCCCCATGGTGCAGAGTGGTAAACCACAGTACTGCAGTCCAAGCTCTGCTCACAACCTGAGTTCAATCCTGACGGGAGTCGGTTTTAGGTAGCCGGCTCAATGTTGACTCAGCCTTCCATCCTTCATAAGTCGGTCAAATGAGTACCCAGCTTGCTGGGGGTAAAGGGAAGATGACTGGGGAAGGCACTGGCAAACCACCCAGTAATCATAGTCTGCCTAGTAAACTTCGGGATGTGACATCACCCCATGGGTCAGGAATGACCCGGTGCTAAAAGATTTAGGAGCAACTGTTGTATGCAACGGTGTAATGTCATTCGAGCTGTACCTGTGATCCACAAAGTAAAATTTTCTGAGGGTTCGAAGGCTGCCAGACATTCCACACACAGATGATGTTTTTTCTGTCCAATTGCAGACCGCTTGACTTTTCTGGCAACTCATGCACAGAAAGCAGCGCCTGCCTCTGAGCTTGCGAGATGTGTAAACAGGAAACTTTTCGACCTAAGAAAGCACAAATAGAAACCCCCCTTTACAAATAATAGGTTGCAAACCTAATCAGTGCTACAATTGCATGCTAATAATTGTACATGCGATTCCAAAGGTAATCTCCATATCCATGGTGGAGGTTAATCTGCTATCAAAGGAGAGTAAAAGCTTTATGCTGCTGACTGCAAAGAGCCTCGGGAAGACCAAAACCGATTTGCTGGGAGGACAGCCGAGCTCTCGTCAGTACCTGACAGCAAGCCATGGAGTTCAGATTTATTTAGGTATAGCAAAGCCCTGGGGAAGGTCTGTATATCTTAACTGAAGGGGATCATAAAGGGATGGCTGGGATGAAAGAGGATCTCGACAAGCAAGTGCTGGCAAGTGTCTGTCTGTCTAGAAGGACGCCCGGGGGTTCCACCCCTCTACCTATTTGTTCAAACTGCATCATTTCCTAGGGAATGCAGCTTACAGAGAAGGACTTCTGCATCACCGCCAAACAATTCTGCATTCAGAGCAATTGTTTTCCTTCATCTAGGTCTTGTGCTTTGAACACAGAGCGTTCATTTTTCTTAGCTTAGCTGTTGTACTTCTCAACACTAACAAAATGTGGGGGTTGAAAACACATTAGGCAAACTGGCTGCCTAAAGAACGGGTGAGCTTGCCCTCTCTGGCAGTCCTCAAGAAGCAGTTGGACCAGTGGTTCCCAAACTTTTCGGGCCACCGCCCCCTCGGTTCCAGAAACTCAACCCCAGTGACCCCTACCGTATCCTGTAAAAAGGGGTTTGTATGAAGCACTAAAGAAGATAATAACAATAACATTTCAAAACAGTAACAATTAATTGCACCATCTATTCAAAATCAAATTAAAACTTTTTAGTTGAAATGTATTCAACAAAACTGATGAACTTGATCCAATGGTACCAGCTCTTCAAAGTCTGGAAAAAAATTCTGATAGTTTCCACCAAATTTGCCAGCATGGTGCCATAGCTTGATCTATTGTAAATTAGTGAACAACACAGCTAAAGGAGCCCACCTCTAGCACTCCCTGCTGCCCCTTGCCTCTTAGTGCCCCTCTATGTAATCCCACCACCCCTCAGGGGGTGGTACTGCCCGCTTTGGGAACCATTGAGCTGGACAAACATTTTCAGGACAATGATCCTGCATTGAGCATGGGGTTTGGCTACATGGCCCCTATGGTCCCTTCCTACTCTATGATTCTATAAAGGGAGGCAGTCACGCATGGACCATACACAGTCAGTTCACAAGGCAAGGCTTGGGCCCCTGTGGGTGCAAATCTGGAGAAACTACCAGATATGCATCTGTAACCAGCTGCATGGGCTGAACTCTACAAGAGCAGCAGATGGATCAAAGAAACAATGAAGTGACTTTATAAGAACTGCCTGAGCTCCACCTAGCCAGAGTGGCATAGTGGTTAAGAGCAATGGTTTGGAACGGTGAACTCTGATCTGGAGAACCGGGTTTGATTCCCCACTCCTCCACATGAGTGGCGGAGGCTAATCTGGTGAACTGGATTTGTTTCCCCACTCCTACACATGAAGTCAGCTGGGTGACCTTGGGCTAGTCACAGCTCTCTCAGCCTCACCTACCTCACAGGGGAAGGGGAAGGGAAGGTTATTGTAAGCGGGTTTGATTCTTCAAGTGGTAGAGAAAGTCAGCATATAAAAAACAACTCTTCTTTTTCTTCAGTCTGTTTCCTTTCCTTTCCCTAGATTAAACGGCCCCTGGCTATCCATCAACCACTTCACACTTTAAAAAGGGGAAATGAAATTTTAATTTTTCCTTGACACTATGAAGAGAAAAACTGCTACATCTCTCACGCAATTGACCGATCTATTTGACAGCAGATAACACAGTATCCGCTTCTCAGAAAGCGTCTTTACCTGTTTTACCCAGGGAGTGATATATTTATTTTGTGCAGTATTATTTTGTGGACATGCTAAAACAATGTGGGCTAGGAAGTCTATTTGATCTGGAAAAAATGGGCATTTTTGTTCTTCTGCAATAATTTTATTGTATCGCCCTTGTGTCTCAGCTGAGTCTAGGGCATTACATCTTGCAATTAAGAAAGCTTGTTCTGAACTTATGAATTTCAAACCAGCGGAAATAATCAGGCAAGGAGAAAGTTCTGTTGAAGGGTATCTGGAAGAAGCGAGGTGAACATTTACTATTCGCGTCCTTAAACACTAAGGACAAATACTCATTTAAGATCTTATTTTGGAATTGTTTACAGCTTGTTTTCCGAGTACTATTCATTGCAGCTTTCAGTAGCTCTATTGGAAGGGAAAATTTTTTGTCTAACCTACTAGTCCAGGTGGACACAGAGATATCTGAGATTAACAACTGAAACATGTCAGGTTTCATCAAATGCCTCTGAAAGATCAAAAGCAAGGCATGAACGTGATTGCTCTTCCCTGGTTGCTTGTCCCCAACACCTAGGATCCACAGCTATGCTGCCTCTGTGCCTGGAGGTTCCTCTACACAATGCTTCAACATCTTGATTTTTACTCTGAGCACAGATCAAGCCGCACGCACAAAACAAGCATTTCCACTAAAGGATGAAGCGGGAAGCCTCTTACCTTGCAGGAAAGGAAGATTGGTGTTTAACTGGAAGCATTTATCGCTAATAGACAAACTGGTCTGTCGCGATCTTAGATTCCGCCTGGGCTGTGTGGCAACTTGATCTTCTTCAAGCAAAACTGCAACCACCTTTCAGAAACAATTATTTACAGAAATGAAACAAGTGGTTCCTTTCCCCTTTATCTGTAAGAAACCTAGACTTTCAAAATAAGTGACTTTCATTTCAGAAGGTAGCCATATTGGTCTGCAATCGAACAACTAGATTTGAGTCCCATAGCACCTTAGAGAACAGCAAGATTTTCGGGAGTCAAAGCTCAGTATCTGAAGAAGGGAGCTTTGACTCTCACAAGCTTATACCCCATATATCTTGTTGGCCTCTAAGGAGCTACGGGACTGGGTGCAGAGACCTGTACTGCTATGACTGGTGGGAATGTATTCTTTTTCTTGTTGCTTTAAAGACAGGAAGGGAAAACTGATCTTGCAAAGGGACCATACAGGAATTTATGTCTGCTCTAGTACCTATTCTTGCCCAAATAGGGAAATATATCCACGAGGCAGAAAAAGACACAGAATCATTCTATCTCTATAATATATATATAAGAATAACAAATAATATATTAGGCTCCATAATATACCTGACAAGCCGACCGCAGGAAATTTGCCAGTCTTTGGGAATCAATCTTTGGTGTAAGGACAGATACATCGCTGCTGCTTTTTGGACCTGAAATGACATACGAATTTACAAAGGGGGACCAAAGTCCCGTCATAAGCTGAACAAAAGCTGCTTGTGCTGAAAACTGCTTGAGAGTGGAGATGCAGAGAGAAGTGTTATCTTTTAAACCTTTTTTGAATTACACTATATTTAAAGATCAGAAGAAAACAATTCTAAACAAGTCTGCTCAGAAGTAAACCCCATTTTATTTCATGGGATTTACTCCCAGGAAAGTATTTTTAGGATTACAGCCATCATATACCTAATTCTGAAGCGAGCCATCAATAGATCTGAAAAATTGAGCTAGAGACAGATAGGGGAGATCTCTCTACAAGCCTGAAGAAAGTCCCAGATTTGTACAAAAATCTGATATCTTTTTTAAAAAGGGAGATTGAAACTCCCCCAAATTATAGAAATAACACCTTTAAGGGAAGAATGCCCACTGAGCTCTCAATGGCCATTTTCGCAGGTTGCTAAGCAACCACAATATTCTTGACCCTTCCAAGTGTTGGTTATGGTAACTGAGGGGCCTTCCTGCTTATATATAATTCTGATCACCTCCACACACAATGGCAGTTTCTCCAGGGTGTTGTGTCCATTTTTCTTGAGTCTCTATTTCTTCAGTCTGAACATCTCTTTCTAGATTATCTTCATTCGACTGAACATAAGCCTAAAATAGAAAGGCTAAGTTATTGGTGAGAACTTCTTGTTGGCTTCAAACATTTGCAGCTGCACTCCACTTTGATACGTAAATCTGCTCTACCCCAAGTGACTCTGTATTCCACACGACCTTCAATGCACTAAATTTTATTGTTACATTCGTTTATAATTTAACGATAATATTTCTTTTTGCTACCGATGTTGGGAACAAAATATTGGAACGCAATTCCCAACAACCTGACACAAATGTTTGTACACTTTTCAGATGAAAAATTATTTGTTTAGAATCAGAGATTAATCTTGACCTCATTTGACTGAGCTCTATGGAAATTTGGATGTCTGAACTAGGACTGTGTTTCCCCAGGATCACAGTGTAGGAGTCAGAAGTGGTACTTTTTTATTTTTACAGTATTTTCTTCAGTTGCCAAACGGGATATGTCACCCAATAAGGAACACTGTGTCACCCAATAAGGAACACAGATAACAGCATGCAAACAGCCCAACAGTCCAGGTATTAAGCAGAAAGAGAGGTGTGCGTATATGCATAAGCATTAGTATGCAGTAGACCAGGAGTCCCTGACATGGTGCCCGTGGGCATTATGGTACCCGCTGACACCTTTCCTGACGCCTGCTAAGTGTTTTTACAAATTCGGCAGGGCCAGGTGGAGAGCCAGCGTGGTGTAGTGGTTAAAAGTGGTGGTTTGGAGCAGTGGACTCTGATCTGGAGAACCAGGTTTGATTCCCCATTCCTCCACATGAGCGGCAGATGTTAATGTGGTGAACTGGGTTGGTTTCCCCACTCCTACACATGAAGCCAGCCAGGTGACCTTGGGCTAGTCACAGCTCTCAAACCCACCTACCACACAGGGTGTTTGTTGTGGGGAGGGGAAGGTGATTGTAAGCTGGTTTGATTCTTTCTTAAGTGGTAGCGAAAGTCAGCATATAAAAACCAACTCTTCTTCTTCTTCTTTTGCCCAGCAAGGCTTCTGAGTGGCCACTGAAGATTAGATTGGCTGTGCAGCTTTTTAAAAACGTTGCTTTGGCAGCATAAGGACCTTCATTGTGGGACTGAAGGTAAGCTTCGGCAGCCATTTTGTGGCTGGCTCCGCCTCCTGCAACAGCCATTTTGTGGATGTGCCAGCTGCGCCGTGTCAGAATTCCAAAGGTGCCTGCAGGCTGAAAAAAGGTTGGGGAACTCCTGCACTAGAGTTAGTAGAAGGAAAAACAATGGAAATATAAAGAGTTTCCCATAAAACACAGGACAGAACTAAGAGGTATGTGCACCTAACCCATTGAAACCGACAGCACCGTGAAACATTTAAGTTCAATTGACTTAGTTTACCTGCCTTAGTTCACATACAACTCATCATGATTTGGTCACTCAAGGCAGAGCCTCAGCTACCACTTCCTTCTCTTCCTTGTGCACCTGGATGCCCTACTTCTTGCTAAACCATAATTTGCCATTATTCATAATGGGGAAACTATGGTTTGGGGAAACCATAATTTGCTTGGTTTCCATATTATAGCAAACTATGGTTTTCCAAGGAAGAAGAAGTTAGGGAAGGGATCCAAAGAGGTATGGGACAAAGAGGATCCATGGTTTTGAGGATCCGAAACATTAAACCTGATGAGATTAGGCATCTACCTTTTTATGGAGTCACTGGAAAAGACAGTCATGCTAGGAAAAGGTAAGGGCAGCAGGAAAAGAGGAAGGCCCAACAAGAGATGGATTGACTCAATAAAGCAGGGGTGGGGAACCTTTTTCCTGCCAAGGGCCATTTGCACATTTATGACATCATTCAGGGGCCATACCAGGTGTAGATCTCCCGGTGGGGGGGAGAGGCTAGGGTTGCCAGGTCTCCAGCCACCACCTGGAGGTTGGCAACCCCAGGGGACGCCACACAGATAAGGCCTGCAGGGTGTCCCCGTTCCCCCCCTCCCAGACGGGAGGGCAACCAGCGGTGGGCCTGAGCAAACGAGGTGCCAGGGGGGGCGCAGCCCACAGTCTATCGGCAAGGGAGGAAGGAAAACAGAGAAAGAAGAAAAGGGAGGGAGGGAGAAAGAGAGAGAAAGGGAGAAAGAAAGAAAAGGATGAAGGGAAAGAAAGAAAAAGACGGAGGGAGACAAAGAAAGAGACAGAAAAAGAGGGAGAGAAAGGAGAAAGAGTGACAGAAAAAGAGGAAGAAAAGAGAGAAAAGCCTTCCCCCCTCACACACACACACACACGCTGGCCCAGTGTGACTGGGCCCCAGCCTCCCCGCCTCCCCCCACACACACACGGCGGCGCACAGAGCCCCGCACGACCTGACCCCAGTCTCCATGCCCTCCCCCCCAGAGTCCACAAAAGCCCCCCCCCCCCCGAAGCCTGATCAGCTCCCGCATGCATGCTCTGCCGCCGGGAGCCGCCAGCCTCTTCCCCCCCCCTCCCTCTCGCTGCTCAACAGCTGACAGTCAGCAAGAGGAGGTCCAAAGGGCGCCACAGCGCCTCTGTAAGCTGTGGCCCCAGGAACACCCTTGGGGAGGGCCGCCCTGGGCCTGCCTCCGCAGCAGGGCCCCGGAGCTCCCGAGGGCCACAAAAAATGTCCTTGGGGGCCGCATACGGCCCCCGGGCCTGAGGTTCCCCATCCCTGCAATAAAGGAAGCCACAGCCCTCAATTTGCAAGATCTGAGCAAGGCTGTCAAACATAGAACATTTTGGAGGACATTGATTCATAGGGTCGCCATGAGTTGGAGGCGACTTGACGGTACTTAACCCACACCTTTTTATGGATTACACCAGCTGAAGATTCTCAAGGCTATAACGGTTACGATAAAAAGCACGATTACTGGCCAGCAGCCTTTTACTGTTGCATTCTCTCTTCTGCAACATGTATCTCATTTTCTTTGCAAACAGAAAACTCATTTAAAAGGAAATTAGCAATAGCCTTGAGATCACTGGTGTTGATATACCCATTGCCTAAGGAAAGCAACTGAAGAAAAATCACTGTTCAGGTAAACCAGCACAAGCAGTCAGGATGAATATGGTGAACTTTTTAAAGGCAGGCGCTTACTTGTTTGGTGTTTGTTTTCCCGAAGTTCCGGATGTACATATCATATTCATTCACTGGAGGCAAATCCAACAAACTGATGCTGACCGAAAAGTCCAGGTCAATAAGGCGAAGCAGCTCAATACTACGTTTCCTTGAAAACATTATGAGAAAACAAAATGCAAATGAGCAGAAATTATACGGACAGATGGCATACAGAGTCTGGACATAGTATCACTCCTAAAGGATGCTGTTCAGGACCCAGACACATATACCAAAGAAACTAAGGCAGGTAAATTGAATCAATCGAACTTAAATGTTTCACTGTGCTGTTGGTCTCAATGGATTAATGTAGGAAATTCCCATTTACTTTAATGGAGTCAAGAGTTATGTTCTCACGGATTAACTGAAAAGTGGATTTGACAGATTCATGGAGAATAGGTCTATCAATGGCTACAAGCCATGAGGGCTAAATGGGCCTTCCATTTTTCAGAGGCAGTATCAGAGGTACCTCTGACTACCATCTGAGAAGAAGAAGAAGAAGAGTTGGTTTTTATATGCTAACTTTCTCTACCACTTAAAGAAGAATCAAACCAGCTTACAATCATCTTCCCTGCCCTGCCCCACAACAGACACCCTGTGTGGTAGGTGGGGCTGAGAGAGCTCCAAGAGAGCTATGACTAGCCCAAGGTCTCCCAGCTGGCTTAATGTGTAGGAGTGGGGAACAAATCCAGTTCACCAGATTAGCTCATGTGGAAGAGGGGGGAATGAAACCCGGTTCTCCAGATCAGAGTCCATCGCTCCAAACCACCGCAGCACACTGGCTCTCTGCCAGGGAGCAGCCCCAGAAAGAGACTTTGGCTTCTGTGAGCTTCCTGCAGGCCTTCTAGGGGCATTTGGTTGGTCACTGGGGTTTGAGGCAGTGTTCTTCATATGCATTGATGAGGAGAATGAAGTAAAAGTCATCATATTCCCCTTAGGAACTGTTTGTTATTTCTGTGCACTTTACAGCATTTAGCATGTTAGTGAAATTGAGGGTTACTTTACATATTATACAGAGGCAACCTGGATTCCCCCGCCCACCTACCCCAAGGGTACACTCAATAAGGAGCTGCATGATACACATCGGCAAATATGTTATTTGCTACATTCACACTTGACATTTTTACCTGCATGCTGAAAACATCTTAGATCCACACCTAAAAATGTGATGAAGAGTGTAGCTCTAAATAGGCTTTACAAAGATACAATCCCAAATAACTAACAACCTGGGGAAAAAATGAATTATGGAACTGCTTTTCCATATTTCCCCCCCAGGAAGGACCCTCCAAGAAATATTTAGGAACATGGTCACAGGAATATGCCCCAAAAAAGATAGGAAGAAAATCCCCCTGCCCCAAAGTAGTGATCATGTGACATTCTAATATTGCATTGGAACTGGCTTGGTCAAGGATGGAAACGGTCAATTTTTCTAAGAGTAATTAAGATAAAATACAATTTCATCTGAACACATGAACCTGCCTTCTACTGCCTTGGTCCATCAGAGTCAGTATTGTCTACTCAGACCAACTGCGGCTCTCCAGGGTCTCAGGCAGAGGTCTTTCACATCACCTTCTTGCCTAGTCCCTTTAACTGGAGATGCCGAGGATTGAACCTGGGACCTTCTGCATGCCAAGCAGAGGCTATAGCACTGAGCCACAGCCCCTCCCCCACGGCTCCTCTGGTACTAGGAAGAAGCAGGCACCGAACTGGATGACCCAAGCTGGCCTGATCTTGTTGGATGTCAGAAGATAAGCAGGATGAGCCCTAGTTAGTTTTTGGATGGGTTGCTATGCAGAGGCAGGCAATGGCAAACCACCTCTGTTCGTCTCTTGCCTTGAAAACCCTACCAGGTCACCATAAATTGACTGCGACCTGACAGCATTTTCCACTACCAAGGACAAGAAGACCAAAGAAATGCAAGGAAACAGTGATACAATACAGTTTAGGGGAGAAAAGACAACTAAGGGGGTGCATGAAAGTGGACCGGGAGAATCTCCCCCCCATCAATACTAGAACTCAAGGTCAGCTATGAGTGACTCAATATATGATAGACACGTTCTTTACATAACGTATGAAATTCACAGATCCTTTTACAATAAATATGGTAGTGTTTATCGGCTTTAATATCTTTGAAAGAGAATTGCACAAATTCATGGAAAACAAGCTCTATAACCATGACGCTTAAAGGCAACCTCCGCGTTCGGAAGCAGTGTGGCACTGAACAACCAGTTGTTGGTAGGCAGTGTAAGACCACTATTGCTTTCATAGTAAGAGCACTCCTGCTGGATCAGATCAATGGTCCAGCTAGTCCTGGATCCTGTTTTACACTGTGGCCAACCAAATGTCCTAGAAAGCCCCCAAACCACCAGGAATTTCATGTCTTGGATATGGGCTTCCTGGAAGCACCTAGTTGGTCACTGTTGGTGACAGGATGCTAGACTAGACTGTTCTTTTGTCCAATGCAGTGGGCTCTTCCTGTGTTCCTATTTTTATAAACTGGGAGTGTCTAAAATGATCACACTGGTCTATGTCCCAGGCCATGCAAGACGCACGCTGGAAATAGCCAGAATGTCTTTTGTGTCTTCCCTGGCATCTCTGCAGAAAACTACCAAAATCATGCAAATACATCTCTGTTCTTACTGGATGAGTTGCATTCAATCAATTTATGCCTAGCACACACAACTTCCACATAAAAACAGTTTATTGCACTTGGTTAGCGGTACATCACAAAAATTAAAATGTTCCACGTAAAACAACTGTGCAACAGTTAACATGCAGTGATTCTATTGCAATATCACATACTTCTGCTCACTGGCAACCTTTCTGATACTTTGCCGCTGTTTGGCAGTTTGGAAATCAATGAACTTTCCAGAAACGGGACTTCTCCTGGGTGAATCCTGACTTTCTGTTGGATAGTAAGGAAAGTTATTAATGTCAACTTTAGAATATAAAATAGAAAACTAATATACAAATGATAAACATATGTAAAAATAAGTCTCGCTAACTTCAGAGGAACAGAAGAAGAAGAAGAAGGAGGAGGAGGAGGAGGAGGAGGAGGAGGAGGAGGAGGAGGAGGAGGAGGAGGGTTGGTAGGTGAAGCTGAGGTAGGTGAGGCTGAGTGTAACTAGCCCAAGATCACCCAGCTGGTAGTTATGCCAATAAAGGTACCTGAACTGAACCCAGCTGGTTTCATGTGTAGGAGCGGGAAAACAAATCTAGTTCACCAGATTAGCCTCCGCCGCTGACGTGGAGGAGTGGGGAATCAAACCCGGTTCTCCAGATCAGAGCCTACCGCTCCAAAGCACCTCTCTTAACCACCACACCAAGCCATAACTAACATACAAGCCATAACTTTCTAACAATGGATGCAGATAGATATAATTCTGATCACGACTGTTAGCTCTTTGGGTTTATTTTATTTATTGCATTTATAGCCTGCCGTCATTCCCAGCAAGCTGGGTTCAGAGTGGGTCAATAACAGTCTCCTGATGCTCCAGCATCATCCATCATTTTTACCTGCATTTTTAACTAGACCTTGACCTTCAGCTGTACAATTTGAATTGGATCATGTGGAACCATTCTGCTGGGGGAGGCACTTTCCTCCAGCTTTACCCTGATGCAAGACACTCAGAAGGTTTGTTCTGCCAGAAGGAAGTGCTTCCGCTAGAGGAACAGATCTGCAGGATCCAATGTGCTGTGCAATAAAATTCGTTTGCATCGAAATATGAGGGCTAAGAAACTGAAATGTAATCCCGACAAAACAGAGGTGCTACTAGTGTGTGTGGGGAGTTTGATCCAGGAATTGTAGTATCTCCTGTTATGGATGGGGTATCACTCCCCTCAAGGAGCAGGTTCATAGCTTGGGGGGGGTGGTACTGCTGGACTTGGGCCTCTTTTTGGATAAAGAGGGGGTGGCAGTGGCCAGGGGTGCCTTTCACCAACTTTGGCTGGTGAGCCAGCTGCAGCCCTTTCTGGTAGGAAAGATTTTGCCACTGTGGTGCATGCCTTGGTGGCATCTAGATTAGATTCTGCAGTGAGAGCTACACGGGGCTGCCCTTGAAGACTGTCCCTAACTCATAGTAAGTATTTGAAGGGCTGTCACTGAGAGGAGGGCAGGGAGTTGTTCCTGTTGGCAGCAGAGGATAGGACTCCCAATTATGGGGTTAAATTGCAGGAGGAAAAGTACTGGCTTGATATTAGGGGGAAATTTTTTTTTTACAGTTAAGAGTTGTTCGACAGTGGAATCAGCTACCTAGAGAGGTGGTGAGCTCCCCCTCACTGGCAGTCTTTAAGCAGAGGCTGGACAAGCATTTGTCAGGGATGCTCTAGGCTGATCCTGCATTAAGCAGGGGGGGTTGGACTAGATGGCCTGTATGGCCCCTTCCAACTCTATGATTCTATGATACAGTTGGTACAGAATGATGTAGCAAGAATGTTGACTGGAGTGAATCGTAGGGACCACATAACTCCAGTGCTGTTCCATCTACACTGACTCCCAATTGGTTTTCAGGCCCAATCCAAGGTGCTGGTATTGATGTTTAAAGCCCTATGCAGGTTGGGGCCAGCATACCTAATGGACTACCTACTCCCTGGTGGTCCCTTCCAACTGTATGATTCTATGAACCTACAGTCATCTTTGGAGGCCCTATGTCAAATGCCCCCGCCCATCTGAGGCTAGACAGGAGCTACTCCAAAAAGGGCCTTCCTGGATATGGCACTGAAACTTTTTAACTCCCTCCCCAGGGAGGTTCATTTTCTCCCTCTACCATTGTCTTCCAACAGCAGGCGAAGACTTTTTTGTTTGGTTTGGCATTCCCTCACTAACTCTTATAATCCCTCATCCCTGTTCATGTGCTTTGTGTGTCTGTGTGTTTTATTTAATTGTTCTAAAGGTTGTATATATATTTGTATTTTAAATGTTGTTTTAAAGTTTGAAATGTTTTAATAGCCCAGGGTTCACAGCCTTGGGGACCCTATTTGGGTGGAAAGGCAACACAAAAATGTTTTAAACAAATAAACAAACTAACTAACTAATGAAGCGCCTCTTCACATACCCATTCCCTGTTCCTTTTCACATTCTTTGGGAAGCAATTCATCCTTCCTTTGCTCTGGGAGGAAGGTCTTGACTCTTTCGTTTTCCGCATTGATTGCTTTCTGAATTTCTTCTATTTCTGAGTTTTTGACTACAGGAACCTTCCGTACTTTTTCTGCTGCCTCCTGTTCTTCCTCTTCTCGCTCCCCGTCCCCTGGACCCTCAGTGTCATCTTCGTCGTCGTCCACATCGTCAAAATCATCTTCGTAATCCTTCAATAAGAACAAGAGCAATTACGTCTTTTGAAGCATGAATGAGTAGCTCGATCCAACGGGGCCCTCCAGACATTGCCCTACAAAGGCAAGTCGGTGATCTCTTCTGCGTTGCCAATTCGGCATCTGCAGATCCTCCTTGCCTTTCACTTACCTCTACACAGGAAGAAGAGGAGGAGAAGAAGAGTTGGTTTTTATATGCTTTCTCTACCACTTAAGGATCTAACCAGCTTACAATCGCCTTCCCCTCCCCACAACAGACACCTTGTGAGGTAGGTGAGGCTGAGAGAGCTCTAAGAGAGCTGTGACTAGCCCAAGGTCACCCAGCTGGCTTCATGTGGAGGAGTGGGGAAACCAACCCGGTTCACCAGATGAGCCTCCACAGCTCATGTGGAGGAGTGGAGAATCAAACCCAGTTCTCCAGATCAGAGTCCACCACTCCAAACCACCGCTCTTAACCACTACACAATGCTGGCTCTCAATGTACTGGCTTCATTACTAAAAATGAAACCTCATGAGATGACAACCATCTTTCATAAGCACTATTCATTTGATCTGCTCAAAAGAAACAACATTCTCTTAAGGGTTCATGGAATCGGCTGTATTTTGTCTTTCTGTGAATCAGCATTCACCATCGTGTATGTACAGACTTCATAAATGGCTTTGAGATCAGAGATTAAAATTCCTCTGTGCTCATCCCTTTTGGGTCAGCAGCATTTATTTAATCTGGCTGACCTCTCGAAATGTGGCCTTGCCTGCGCTCACCTCAAAGTCTTCCTCGTAGTTCACTGAACAATTATCATAATCTGCGTCAGAGTTAGAGGGATTAGTGATGTCCTTTATCAGCTCCTAGCAAGGAAGACACAGCAGTAGAATTAAATTGTTATGTAACTGTACAACTGAAAACATTAATGGAATTTATTGCCTGAGAAAGACCTTATTTGGCTGTTTTGGTCTCGTACGGAAATGACATTGGGTTTGACCCCATGAACCACAAAGCAGATCTTTCCCCATCTTCCCTTTCCCCCAGAAGCCCTCTAAGATCCCTGAAAAGCAGATGCTGGGAGGGGACAGTTGAAGGAAACTTGTGGACAGAACGTCCTGAGGCATAAGAGGTGACAGTATTTTTGCTTATTTACTTCACTCATCCCCCACCATTCTTCTCCTCTGAGGGCCAAAGTGATTTACATTGTCCTCTTCTCCATTTTATAAAGAGCCCCATGGAGCAGAGTGGTAAGCTGCAGTACTGCAGTCAAAAGCTCTGCCCATGAACTGAGTTCGATCCCGACGGAAGTCGGTTTCAGGTAGCTGGCTCAAGGTTGACTCAGCCTTCCATCCTTCCGAGGTCAGTAAAATGAGTACCCAATCCAATGTCCTCACTTCAAGTCCCTCCTGCCATTCCCCCCCAATAAGGCTTCCTGAACCCTTAGCATAGGCTTTTCAGGAGCATTAGGGGGCTGCTGGCAAAGGCATTGTGCTTCATAATATCTCAGTCCCCATAACATTCTGGCGTTTTATGACCCCCTAAAATAAAACTCTCTCACTTCTTGTCCTGTATCTTCTTTTTCGCTCTTGGCCTGGTTCTTTATTTTTTCTTTTGAACTCCTATAAGGAAATATATATATATATACTGAATTAAAAAAGGAACGTCCACCAAAAACACATTGTTTCCAAGGAAACTAGAGGTCTCAGAATTGCTTTACACCTCAGAAGGAAGTTTTGATAGAGGAAGACCACTGGAGCTTCAATTTTTCCTGCTTCCATTATAACTAAAAGGACACGTGCTCTCACACATAATGAGATCCATCCTTTCTCAGAATTAGTGATGGGACAACTCACCTCTGCTCAATTCGGAATATTAACATGTTTTCTGGGAGAACGCTCTGGAAAAACCTCACTGTTACCTAAGTGCTCTCTTTTGCCAATACTATACTGGTGCATATGTGCTAATGGAGCTTGGCACATGGATTTAGCCCCCTGAAAATAACACTAAAGAATCTTGCTTTCTTCTGGACAGGTACTTTTATGATTTTTAAAATGTTATTTATTTTCCCCGATCTATGCGGGGGCGCTGTTATGCTGAGGACGAAAGTGAAAGAAGGACACAGGTAGAAAATTTGTTTCTTCTGGTAAAGAGGGATTCTTTAAATTACATTTTTGGGGACTAAACGTTTTTTTAAATTATCTGCCTTACAGCACAGCAGTTCTTCAGCCATTCTTGCTATGCCAGTCAACAGGGTTGCCAACTGCCTGGAGAAAATGGCCTAGACCCTTTAACAGAGGCTTAATAGGATGCTATTTGCCAGGTGATCTTTTCCATGACATGAAAAGTTTCAGTTGACACATTAAGCACACATCAAGTATTCTTTTATCCGGGACCCTACGTGTGAACTAGATAATATGAGATTTCTTTTAGCAGGGGTGGATTTTAATATTACATTGGCAGTTGCCAAGTTTTTCCCCCCAGTTAAGATTAAAAATTCTTAATTCTCTATTGTTTATCCATATAAATATATCCATATAAATCACTGGTTCCCAACCAGGGGTCCGTGGACCCCCAGGGGTCCGCGAGAACTAAATTAAGGTCCGTGAAACAAAGTTATAAACCCATAATAAATTAATATTTTCAATTAAAAGTTCTCTATTATAAAAATATTTTCAAATATTATTCTAAGTTTAATGTTTAACTAACAGTTATGATTAAAGTTTATTTTCAAATTCTCGGAATTTTTATTTTGAACCTTGGGGTCCCTGCACCGAACAAAAAAGTCCTAGTGGTCCCTGGTCAAAAAAAGGTTGGGAACCACTGATATAAATATATGGATAAATAAATCCCCCCTTACTTTTAGTTTTAATCTTAGTGACACTGTTCGGAGCCAAACTGGCTGTATGATCAGTATCATGAAAGTATGCCACACATTCAAAGGACATTTTTTCCTCCATGCCTATTGGCAACTCTAGTGGTCTAGTGTAAGTAAAAAAAATATAAATTTAACAAAAGGCCCACTTTCCTGGAAAGGGCTAACATTAAAAAACTTAAGCGCATGTGCCTATGAAGTAGTCTAGATAACCCTACGCTCAATTTACATCCTAAAACGGAGAAGAAATGATAAATCAAAATATGCAAAAGCCATCACAAGGCTGACAATTTCACATTCCGAATCAAATAATTATGAACTTTGGGAACATTGCTTGTCAGCGGAGTTCCAAACTACTTTGTATTATAATGCCTTGTAATGTTCCTTTTGGAATGTCTAACACACTGGTCATGTTAGAGCATTTCAAGAAACGAAAGGTAAGAACATAAGTGGAATCAGCTACCTAGGGAGGTGGTGAGCTCCCCCTCACTGGCAGTCTTTAAGCAGAGGCTGGACAAGCACTTGTCAGGGATGCTCTAGGCTGATCTTGCATTGAGAAGGGGGTTGGATTAGATGGCCTGTATGGCCCTTTCCAACTGTATGATTCTATGATTCTAAGTAAAGCCCTGCTGGCTGAGACCAAGTGGGCCAACTAGTCTAGCATCCTGCTTTGCATACTGGCCAACCAGTTCCTCTGGAGGACCAGCAGACAAGGCATGGAGGCCAAGGCCTTCCCTGACGTTGCCTCCTTGCACTGGAATTCAGAGGTTTGCTACCCCCTTTTCCAAGCCATCTTGCGCTCATGGCCATCACTACCTCCTGCTAGCAGTGAATTCGGCAATTTAATTACTTGTTGAGTAAATATTTTTATTTTACTTTATTCCACTTATAGCCCACCCTTTCCCAGCCAAGCCGGGCTGAGGGCAGCTTCTAAGATGAAGGGATTAATAAGAATTCTGCCTTTGCAGCTCTGGACAGGGGAGACACAGTCATAAATAAGTATCAATATCAGGAAGTATTTAAATATAGCATACCTTTCATGTAGATGGTCAGTTTCATCTTCATGCCTTGAGCTTTTCCCTTGGCTTTTGTGTTCACTGTGCTGAAAAACAATTTTTAAAATCATAATGATTTGCAGTATTTAGTATCTTCTTATCTGGGAGAAACAAACAAAGGGGTCTCCTTATATGAAATATATTTATCACAGACATCTTCATTTTTGTACTAGACAAAAAAACCACAATGTTTATTATATATTTACAAGATATATACTCTGCCTGCACTTATAACCAAAGTTCTCGAGGTGGCTTAGATAACATTGCAAAAATAAAAACAAAGACAGCAACATAACTAAAATACAAACCACACAACGGCAGCCACAAAAACCATTGTAGCATAAAAGCAATCACAGCAGCAGTAGCAGAAAGGCATTAGCAGCAAATCAACAAAACTAAACATCGATAAAGGACCAGGGAAATAAAATATCCCGTATTTTTCGCTCCATAAGACGCACTTTTTTTCTCCTCAAAAGTGAGGGGAAATGTCGGTGCGTCTTATGGAGTGAATGTGCGTCTTATGGACCCTAGCCCAGTCCATAAGACGCACATTCTAGCTTGGAAGGAAGGCGGGCGGGGCGCACAGAGCCGGCTGGGAGCGGCAGAACAATGTGAGCCGGCGTTCCCCGCCCCGACAGCCAGCTGGGAGGCGGGCAGGCCCGCTTGTGCGCCCCCCCCCCGCCTCCCAGCTGGCCATCGGGGCAGGGAACGCAGGCTCGCGTTGTTCTGGCGTGCCCAGCTCAGTGCGTCCCGCGCGCCAGAACGACGCGAATCGGCGTTTCCCGCTCCGACGGCCAGCTGGGAGGCGGGCGGGGCGCACAGACCAGGCCCGCCCGCCTCCCAGCTGGCCTTTGGGGCGGGGAACGATGGCTCGCGTTGTTCTGGCGCACCCAGCTCTGTGTGCCCCGCCCGCCAGAACGACCCGAGACGGCGTTCCCTGCCCCGACGGCCAGCTGGGAGGCGGGGGGGGGGGGCGAACAGAGCGGCTGGGTGCGCCAGAACGATGCGAGCCAGCATTCCCCGCCCCCACGGCCAGTTGGGAGGTGGGGGGGCACACAGAGCGGCTGGGCGCGCCAGAACAACACAAGCCAGCGTTCCCTGCCCCGACAGCCAGCTGGGGGGGGGGCATCTTATGGTCCGGTGCGTCTAACGGAGCGAAAAATACGGTATGTTCATTGAGAGCCAAAGAATCGGTGCCAGGCGAAGGAACAGAGAGAAGGAATTACTGAAACAATGGGCCACAAGCTGCAAGCCTAAGCGTGCAATCCTAAGAGGGGGGCGAAGCTCCTTAGGAGCTGGTGTGACCCCGCGCTGGCGTAACTCTCCCTTTTTACCCAGGTTAAAGGGGCACTTACGCCATCCCAGGGGCAAACATACTGGTGCCGGGGAGCCGCGGAGCTCCTCCGGCAGGGAATTCCCGGAAGGGAAAGCCCTTGCCAGCATGGGGGCGCATTCCTGGGGGTGGAACTGCCTTTAGACAGCTTCCTAACCCCTTCCATCCCTGGAATGCCCCCTCTTGCAGTGGTGTGGCTATGCCACCTTTTTTGGTGGCATAGCCCAGTTGATTTCAATGGGGTATTTTCCTCCTTTTTATTTTTAAAAACAATTAAAATTCCTCTTCCTCAGAAGCTTCCCAGCCGCCGTAGATCTATCCCCCTCCCTTTCAGGAATGGGTTGTACTTGTGTACTTTGATGAGGTCAGTATAAGCACTGATTGATTTTTTAAAAAAATTATTCATCATATATATAGCCCATTCTTCCTCTGTTGAGCTAAGTATAGCATACACCAGCGGTTCCCAATGTGGCATTCATGGGTGCCCTGCTGCCCACCAACAATTCCTTGAATGCCCCGGGAATGCCACCCCCCTTGCTGGCCCGGGCTTTCCCTTCCGGGAATTCCCTGCTGGCATAGTGCGGTGCTGGCATTTTTGCCCCCAGGACAGCATAAGTGCCCGTTCTCCCAAGATAAATGGGCATTTACGCTGGTGTGGGGTCACACCAGCTCCTAAGGAGCTCCCCCACCGGTCAGGAATGCAGCCTAACTAATCACTGAATTTTGTGAAAAATGTCATGTAATAATAGGGTTGCCAGGTCCCTCTTCGCCACTGGTGGGAGGTTTTTGGGGAGCCTGAGGAGGGCGGGGTTTCTGGAGGGGAAGGACTTCAATGCCATAGTCCAATTGCCAAAGCGGCCATTTTCTCCCAGTGAACTGATCTCTATCGGCTGGAGATCAGTTGTAATAGCAGGAGATCTCCAGCTAGTACCAGCAGGTTGGCAACCCTATGTAATAGTTTTTTATTGAAGCCACAGTATCTTGATTTTCTCACCTAAGAACAGGTAAGATTGTAATAAAATCACAAACAAAAACAAAAACAAAAAAACAAAACTATTTTCCAGCCAAAATGGTATAGTTCCTTAATAAAACTTTTCTTGGCAATGCTATGGATTTAAAGACAATGAAACACAAACCTTGTGCTCGTTCTTCCTTATTTCACTGTCTTCTTTTTGCCGCCTTTCACTGCTCTCGCTGTAATGTTTGTCTTCATGGAAGGGTTGCTCCTTATGTGTCCTGGGCACATGGCCCTCTTCCCCATCCTTGTCAGCCCTAAGGCTCCTTTCTTTCAAATGCTTCTCTTTTCCTTCCACAGCTGAGCGTTCCTGGTCTCTCTTCTCCCTGTGCCTTCTCTTCCTGTCTTTGTCAGGTTCCTGTTCCTTGTGTGACCTGTGTCTGTGTTCACGTTCTTGATCTCTGTGTTTTGAAATCTCATCCTCGTTGTTCTTGGCCTCCTCGCTCTGCAACAGAAATGGCTTTAAACATAATAATATGCTGACTTTCTCTACCACTTAAGGGAGACTCAAACCGGCTTACAATCACCTTCCCTTCCTCTCCCCACAACAGACACCCTGTGAGGTAGGTGGAGCTGAGAGAGCTCTAAGAGAGCTGTGACTTAGCCCAAGGTCACCCAGCTGGCTTCATGTGTAGGAGTGGGGAAACAAATCCAGTTCACCAGATGAGCGTCCGCCGCTCATGTGGAGGAGCGAGGAATCAAACCCGGTTCTCCAGATCAGAGTCCACTGCTCCAAACCACCGATCTTAACCACTACACCTCGCTGGCTCAGAAAGACATCAAGGCAATGGATCAAAAATAATAACTCTGAGCCCTCCTCATCCAGCTGTGCTAGCTCATTAACCTGGTGTCGTTCTAATTCTCCTTTCCAGCAGGTTTAGGCTGAGTTTGTGCCAGCGCTCCAAGTTCAACCCTTGGGAGGAAATGTGCTCTTTCCACACATAGGTCAAGATCCAAATTACTCCTTGGACAAATTGCTCCAAAGGTCTGCTGTTACTGCAATGGAATTCTAACCTTTTCTTTCTTTGAACAATTGACTCCAGTGCTAAAGCACAATCTGCCCTCACTTTCAAAAGCCGTTCGTCCTGGGGGTGAGGAGTACTGCCTGAAAAAAGATCTACAGGACTCAGGGAACCAGCTGCCTAAAGGTTTTAGACCTCCTTGATCCACAGAGGATGGGGAGGCTGTGGCTCAGTGGTAGAGCATCTGCTTGGCATGCAGAGGGCCCCAGGTTCAATCCCCAGCATCTCCAGTTAAAGGGACTAGGCAAGTAGGTGATGTGAAAGACCTCTACCTTGAGATCCTGGAGAGCCGCTGCCAATCTGAGTAGACAATACTGACTTCGATGGACCAAGGGTCTTATTCAGTATAAGGCAGCTTCATGTGTTCATGTGTGATGAGGGACAACCCTTCCTACGTCCTGACTCCTGATAGAGATGTCTCTGGAAAATCTGAAGACTTGGGAAATACCCCTCCCCCCCCTTTTATGGAAAATTGAAATATATTCAATACTCATCAAATCTGCTTATTTGACTGCTTTGCCCACATATACAGGACAATTTAGCATATAAAACTGCATTTGGGGTATTTATGGAATTTACAATGTCTGTGTGACAGCAGCAAGGACAGCTTGGTTCTCACCAAATCACCCTTGGCTCTGCTCTGCTGATGCAGCAAGACAAGGCAGAGTAAAGAAACCCAACAAGCAAATCCTCTCCCACTGGCCCAACCTAACCACACGACGTTCAGATATCATTAAGCATTTTAAAAATCAAAGTACTGTGCCTTGTCAATTTTTATTAGTTTGTACTTGTGAAAAACTCATTCTAAGTGACAAACAGCATCTGTGTCTTCTGATGGCTTCAATACACAAATTTGGGGATCTTCCCCAACTCTTGAAAGCTACAGCTAATGTCTTCCAAATTTCACTCCTTGGAACCCATTTTCAAGCTCTTGTATTAATTCATCAGCAGTTAAATTATACAAAATAACAACAACAGTAATAATAATAGCTGGTGATATGTTCTAGGCAGTGTTCATGAAATGCCATGTTGGAACTACTATGCAACAATTCCAAATAAAGCAATTTAGGGAGTGTGTTCTTTTGAGTTTTGTCAAAAATTGACTTGTTTTCATGTTGAAACAGGCTGCTATGTTCCTGAAAAATACAGCAAACGAACTGAGTCTGAATGTGATACGATGGATCTACCTACTGAGACGCTACTTCCATTGGCATGGGAGATTTCGGCTAATCTATTAGCTACCTTCACTTTTACCTTACATTGCTGTGTAATGTGTTCCAGTGTGTTGCCTTCTCTTACCTTTCTTTCCAAATGCCTTCTTTCTTTTTCTTCATCTCTTACTTTTGAATGATCTAAAATATAATCCCATCAATAAAATTAGTAAGTTTTTCTTGAGTGCACTGGGGTATTACTACACAGGGGCGTCCTTAGTTATTCCTGGGCGCTGGGAAAAGTCAAGGGGGGGGCCTTCTTACTCTCACCGAATCTACTCTGAACAAGAATGAAACAAAATGGACTGCATTCTATGTTTTGACTGAACCCTATTTTCTACCACCACCACTTTCTATCACCCCCATTTGCTCCCCCCCCCCCGAGTGGGGCCCAGGATGTCCGTAGGTCACATCGCCCCTGCTACTATGTTACAGACTATGTGTATGGAACAATGTCCACAGTTCTGCAATTAAAAAAAATCTTAGGGTTGTTAATCATATTTCACAAGAATATATCCATACATTCTATATAAGACTAAGTTACCTGTGCACTCTTAAGCAGTATAAAACTCATCCAAGCCCACTGACTGCAATAGAAGGGCGTATCTGTTCTGAGGCCTGCAATATATATCACCCTTGGGGTGAGGAATTGATGGGAACCTGAAGAAAATATAGTAATCTAATTTTCCCTCAATAGACTAGTACAGCAGTTCCCAAACTGTGCTCTACGGAGCACTTAATGCTCTGCGAAAGATTTCCTAGTGCTCCGTGAAGAGATCGGAAAGAAAAATACTACTGTCATTCAGTTTAGAATATAGCTGATAGGTGAAAATTAGTGCTCCGTGATGAATTTCTCTCCTGAAAAGTGCTTCATGACTCAAAAAGTTTGGGAACCGTTGGACTAGTGCATTTCTTAGGTTTCCCTCCAAATGTGTTTTCAAGACACATTCCAATCTCTTTTGTATGCTTATATGCACTAGAGCATGGGAAAAAAACCTGTCCCTAGAAGGGCAAGGATATCTAAGGACCCTGTGGCTGGCTGGCCTTCCTTGAAGAGCCATAAAGCTGGCTTTTGGGGTGCATGTGTGAAGAAGGCTGCAAAAGACATCAAAAAAATTAGGTGGTGTCCCACAGGTCTGAAAGTAGAAATGGGAACATCATAGGACAAGCTTGAAATTCTGAAGAGGAACATGCTTTAAAAAAGGACAACCCTTGTCTATTCAACCTGCCATCTTGTTACAGGCAGACTCATCAAACTGCAGAAGATTGGTGGGGGGGACCAAGGGTACAGAGCAGATTCTAACCCAGTTTAGCGCAAACAGCCAAGCACAATGCCGATCACGGTGTTGGCTTATTTTAGGAAGGTTATTAGGAAGAATATTCCAAAACGCATCCAGCGCACGAATCAGCCCACCTCCATAATCCTTGCTGCCTTGTCTTCTGTGGTGTTCTTTATTCCTTTCCCCATAAACCTCTTGCACGCGCGCCTGATTAGGATCATCTTTCCTGTGCTTCCTCTCTCTTTCTCTTCCACTGTGCCGCTCTCCACCTTTCCCAGCACTCTCTTTCTCTTCTTTGGTGTGTCTCTCGTGAGTCGCCTTAGACTTTTCTCTCTCTCTTTCTCTGGGATGCTCTTTTTCTCTCCCTCTCTCTTTCCGTTCCTCCCTATGTCTTTCGCTCGATTTGAACCGTGCTTTTTCTCCTGTTTTTTCTTTGGATTTTACTCTGTCCTTGTCTTGTTCTTTGTACAGAGAGTCTCTGTAGTCATCAGCATCCCGGCCATCTCTCTCTCGCAGTTTTCTCTCGTGATGTCTCTTGTCGTTTGACTGACTGTCTGACAGAGATCCCTGAAAAACGAAACCAGGAATGATCGTAACCAATTCTTGTACATTACTTCTCATCCTCCAAGTTTTATCTTTTGCAAATTATGCCTGAGATCCACAAACCATGGAAGATTTGGATCCCACAGCAGCTTAAAAATGCATTACAGTATTGCTGCTCTGGTTTATTTGTGCTTTTTATCCTAGCCATTCTCCAAGGAGCTAAGGACGGTGTAATAGCTTAGGGCTGTTTAGCTCGGAAAGAAGGCGGTTAAGGGGAGACATGATAGAGGTCTATAAAATTATGCATGGTATGGAGAGTGGACAGGGAGAAGATTTTCTCCCTCTCTCATAATACTAGAACATGGGGTCATCTGCTGAAGCTGGAGGGTGAGAGATTCAAAACAGATAAAAGGAAGTATTTCTTCACACAACTGCTCCAGGATGTAGTGATGGCTGCCAACTTAGAAGGCTTAAAGAGGGGAGTGGACATGATCATTGAGGAGAGGGGTATTCATGGCTACTAGTAAAAATGGATATTAATGATGCATACCTATTCTCTCCAGGATCAGATGAGCATGCCTATTATATTAGGTGCTTTGGAACACAGGCAGGATGGTGCTGCTGCAGTCGTCTTGTTTGTGGGCTTCCTAGAGGCCCCTGGTTGGCGCCTGTGTGAACAAACTGCTGGACTTGATGGACCTTGGTCTGATCCAGCATGGCTTTCCTTATGTTCTCATGTACTTAAATGGTCCCCCCTGCTTATCCTCACAACAACCTGTGAGGTAGGTTAGGCTGAGTTCACCTAGTAGGGTCGTGGCAGAGTGAGGAACTCAACCCAGAACTCCACAGTCACAGCCTGACACTTAACCACTACACACTACAGTTGCTTACACACAATGACCTCGAACTCAGTCCCTCCAGTGTTCCAGTTTGTTCTATGACAGAAATGATCAACTTCTGCATTCCTGAGGGCCACTGTATTTTTCAAACTCTAACCTGGAAGGTGAGATGATTCACGTCCCTCCAGGATGGTCAGGAACTATTTATTAAAGTTGGTATTAACTGGGAAATAAGCCTTCAAAGCTGTGGATCACAGACACTTGGATGCTAAAAATCATCACTGAAGATGGAGGTTGAGGAATACCTGTTTCCTGGAAGATCTCTTCAAGAGACAGTTTAGGAGTTAACCTTTCCAGAATGTACATAACATAATGACCTCATTGTTTCTTCTTCTTACAAGTGAAAGCTGGGATTAAGAGGTTTTACCGCACCTTGAATAAAACGTGGAAGGGCCACCAAAAGTAGGGTTGCTACAAAAATCATTAGGTATATTCCCTTCTGGAGGTCCTCAACATAAACAATTTCAATCTAAAACTCAAATCCTCTCAGACATTCAAACAAATCTGGGTGTCTTTAAATTCTAATCTACAGCATCAAACCCTGAGATATGAAATAAATATTTAATATTATTTGACTGAGGTCCAAAGAACTGTGCTATGAGACAACAAACCTAGGGGGTCTTGGTGTTTGCTGACAATATTGACATTTGACTAGCAAACACCCAAGCCACATGGACAGACTGTTTTGGAAACTGAGTGGCCTTTAAAAAGAAGTTTGATATTGGGGACAGGAATATGTGTTATTCTCAGAAAAATGTTGAAACCCACCCCCACTGGGAACACCTACGTTTGTGTGTGTGTGAGTGTGTACCTAAAATGTAGCTGTTTGGACTCGGACATTAAATTCACTATAAAATACCAATAGAAGAACTATGTTTATCAAGTATTTTATAAATGTTACCCTAAGATGCTTCTTTAGTTCATCTGATTTCCAAGTGTCTTCTTTGGTTCTTCTCTAGAAAAAGAATATAGATATTCTTAACCTGGGGAGTATACATACATTGTCTTTTGAGCATCAGGGTATGTAATGGAAACTCACCCACAATTGAATTGGCACTTTGGGGCGGGGGGGGGGGGGAAATGGAAGTCCTGAAGTATGAGATGAAATCAATCTATAATGTGAACTTGAAACAACTGAATCATATTTACTTCAATGAAACCAATAGAACAAGAGGTTACTCATATCCATTACTGTTGAGACTGCTATTAAGGACTGCACATCACATGGTTATCATTTCTGTATAGGAAAGTGTAGATTGTCATACCAGTAAAGATCATACCAGTTTCTATTTCATTGGGGAGGGCCTTGGCCTCTGTGCCCAGTTTGTTGCCCCTGTCCCGGCCAACAGTTTGTCTGCTATATGAAACAGGATGCTGGGAAGATCATACCGGTTTCATACCAGCGTGGTGTAGTGGTTAGGAGCAGTGGACTCTAATCTGGAAAACCAGTTTTGATTCCCCACTCCTCCACATGAAGCCAGCTGGGTGACCTTGAGCGAGTCACAGTTCTCTTGGAACTCTCTCAGCCCCATCTAGGTCACAAGGTGCCTGTTGTGGGGAGAGGAAGGAAAGGAGATTGTAAGCCAGTTTGATTCTCCTTAAAAGGTAAAGAAAGTCGGCATATAAAAACCAACTCTTACTATTATTATTATTAATTGGGGAGGACCTTGGCCTCTGGGCTCAGTTCTATTGTCCCTGTCCCGGGCAACAGTTTGTCTGCTGTGTAAAACAGGGTGCTAGACTACAAACCGGTCTGATCCAGCAGGAGTGTTCTTATGTTTACTGTGTATTCAAATATAGTGGCATATACCCTTCTCCTTACACAAACATGTAGGAAATAAATGTTGTGTAATAGCCCAAATTTTAAAGCTGCTGGTGTGAAAACATGAATTATTCAATATTTCATCCATGATTTATTACTTTAATTTACAGTCCACCTTTCTCACTGGGACCCAAGGCACATAACAATAAAACCAAGTGGGCGGTGGCCCAAAAAGTTTGGGAACCACTGTCCTAGACCCTAGTCTAACACTACATCAAGCTGGCTCTGTATGGTAAGGATTGGGACGAGGAAGGGCTGTCCTCTCTGTACAAAGAAGAAGAGTTGGTTTTTATATGCTGACTTTCTCTACCACTTAAGGAAGAATCAAACCAGCTTACAATCACCTTCCTTTCCCCTCCCCCCAAGAGACACCTGGTGAGGTAGGTGGGGTTGAGAGTGCTGTGACTAGCCCAAGTTCACCCAGCTGGCTTCTTGGGGAGGAGTGGGAAAACAAATCCAGTCCACCAGATTAGTGTCCGCTGCTCACATGGAGGAGCGGGAATCAAACCCAGTTCTCCAGATCAGAGTCCATCGCTCTTAACCACTACACCACGCTGGCTCCAGGTTTAAGAAATGACAGGAAATACAACACATTATGAAGTCAGCAGCAGAGGTTCAGGGCTGTGGAGGAGTGAGAGGGGGTTGTGGTCGCTGCCAAACTAGAGGCGCAAATTCAAGCTTATTCAGTGCAGATCAGTTATTCATCTATATCATTTAACCATAGGGTTGTCAGCTCCGGGTTGGGAAATACCTGGAGTTTTTTGGGACGGAGCCTGAGGAGGGCAGGGTTTGGGAAGGGGAGGGACTTCAATGCCATAGAGCCCAATTACCAAAGCAGCCATTTTCTCCAGGTGAACTGATCTCTATCAGCTGGAGAAAAGTTGTAATAGCAGGAGATCTCCAGCTAGTACCTGCAAACTGGCAACCCTATTTAACCACCATGCCATGCTCACGGTTGTGCCTGTGAACCAAGTACTGTACAATTCTGACATCCTTCCAGTGTAGGGTTGCCAACCTTTAGGTAGTAGCTGGAGATCTCCTGCTATTACAACTGATCTCCAGGCAATAGAGATCAGTTCACCTGGAGAAAAAGACCGTTTTGGCAATTAGACTCTATGGCACTGAAGTCCCTCCCCAAACCCCGCCCTTCTCAGGCTTCACCCCCAAAATATCCAGGTATTTCCCAATCTAGAGCTGGCAACCCTATTCCAGTGCCCACTTACAGGTGAAATGACTGTTCATGGGGTAAGTGACCCTTTCTCCCAATCTCTGACTGCAACTCCGAGGAATCCCAGGCATATACATCAAATGATAACAACCCTTATTCAAGACAGCAGGACTTAGCTCCCAGACGAGGTACCTAGGGAGCATGCTCATCCCTTTGCAGCCCGTTCCTACATATACTCACTTGGAAGCAAATGCCACTGAGCTCAAGCGGCGGCAGGGCTTACCCTCAAGTCAGCATGCATAACCCAAGCCTCCGCATGCTTACTTGGAAGTGAGATTCCTTGGAACCTATTCCCAAGTCAGCATGTCCAATCCGTGCTCATTTACTCAAAGGAAAGTCCCACTGAGCTCAATAGGGCTTACTCCCTAGTAAATGTCTTTGGCAGTCTTAATTAGCAATTGTTTGTCTATGGTACAGGTAGGGTTGCCAGGTCCTTCTTCGCCACCGGCGGGAGGTTTTTGGGGCGGAGCCTGAGGAGGGGGGTTTGAGGAGGGGAGGGACTCCAATGCCATAGAGTCCAATTGCCAAAGCGGCCCTTTTCTCCAGGGGAGCTGATCTCTATCGGCTGGAGATCAGCTGTAACAGTAGAGATCTCCTGCCACCACCTGGAGGTTAGGAAAACAGTATAGGAGCGAAAAACATTTACAAACAAGGTGCAATTTTTATATAAGCTACTGAGATTCCTATAAACATACAATGTACAAATACAAGTAACCACACTATAACCAACACATAGTATGTACAAAATATACAATAAAGGAGCAAAAAATATTTCAAAGGTCTCAGCAGAGAACTTGAACTTATACATACTTGGTACTCTGCTGAGACCTTTGAAAGATTTTTTGCTCCTTTATTGTATATTTTTTGCTCCTTTATTGTATATTTTGTACATACTATGTGTTGGTTATAGTGAATGAATGATTTTATTATTACGGCAATAGCCAGACAAACTACAAACCCTATCAGTTAAAATCGATTACATAAATAAATAGATTAAAACCTCTCTATACATCATACAGATAAAGTTGTACCAATTAAAAATCACCATATTCACAAGGCATATAACGATTAACATCAATTAAAATCGCTAATACCCTTCTCCGAACGAATTTTAATAGCTAGAGAGCAATACATGGCTACTTGCAAGGATCGCCGAGAGTCTCCCTCCCATAAGAGAAATTTAATTTTCTCTTCCTCTGAACTAGTCTCCATCATGCCAATAAGAGGTAGAATTAGTTTCTGACGAATTCCCTCATAAAAAATACATCTAAATAGAACATGACTAGTGCTTTCCATTTCAGTGTTGGTTACAGTGTGGTTACTTGTATTTGTACATTGTATGTTTATAGGAGTCTCAGTAGCTTATCTAAAAATTGCACCTTGTTTGTAAATGTTTTTCGCTCCTATACTGTTTTCCTAACCTTTGGTATTGGTATAGAGGTGCCTGTTTCTCCCCCACCACCTGGAGGTTGGCAACCCTACCTATGGGGGGGGGAAATGGCGATTGTTCTGGATCTGCCCACAACCACCCCCGTTATTCTACCCCAGTCGGAGAGTCCGGACGGGCGAGACCCTCACGAGATGTACACCATCGACCGGCTTCTTCTCCGCCCGTCCTCGCCTTCCATAGCCGCTCACCTTATCGCCTTCCATAGCGGCGCGCAGCTGCCCCGCAGTCCAACATCTCCCAAACTGCTTCTATGGCTTCATGTGGGACTCTGGAAACTGCAGGCCGCGGCTAGGTTTGGAAACCTAGGCAACCGCATCGGGTTCTGCCTAGCAACTGCCAGGTAATGCGGAGGACGCAGCCTATTGGTCAAAAGGCTCGATCCCGCCGGCCCCCCCGCGTGAGAAAAGAGGGTTACGCCGGCGGGATGTCAGATTGCAAAGGATTATGGGAAATGGAGGCAGCGCCTTCTGAGCTGTGTAGGGGCGGGTGATAAGGCAATTTCCATCATGCTGTACATTTTCGGAGATGCGTGCTAGTCAGTTCTAGTTAAGAGATTTAAAGTTGCTGGGAGACTTTTCATGGTTTTGAGAGAGTAGGCCTCTTCTTTTTTTTTTTTTTGTTCTTTTTAAACTTTTAAATCTTGCGATTCTTTCACATGTGTGTAATTTACAGTGGGTAGCCGCGTTAGTCTGTCTGCAGTAGTAGAAAAGAGCAAGAGTCCAGTAGCACCTTAAAGACTAACAAAAATATTTTCTGGCAGGGTATGAGCTTTAGTGAGCCACGCTCATACCCTGCCAGAAAATATTTTTGTTAGTCTTTAAGGTGCTACTGGACTCTTGCTCTTTTGACCAATAGGCTGTGTCCCCCGCATTACCTAGCAGTTGCTAGGCAGAACTCGATGCAGTTGCCTAGGTGCTACTGGACTCTTGCTCTTTTCTACTACTTTCACGTTTGTGTTTGAACAAATAGCAGTCCAGTCGTGCATTCGGGTGTTATCTTCCGCTGTTTTTCACACTCACCATGAGGAGTGCTTCAGGGGGTGCAGCAATCATGTTACCTTCTAAAGTGGAAGAGCAGTGTATATTTGGGGGGGGGGGGTGATGCCCTGCTCCCAACCATCGAAGGTTGTCAACCTCCAGGTGGTGGCTGGGGATCTCCTGGGATTACAGTTGATCTCCAGATGACAGAAATGGGTTCACCTGGAGAAAATGGCCCTTGGTTGGTAGGTTCTATGGCATTATACCCCACTGAAGTCCCTCCCCAAACCTCATCCTCCCCAGGCTCCACTCCCAAAATCTCCAGGTATTTCCCAAACTGGAGCTGGCAACCTACAACCATCCCCTGCAATTTCTATTGTAGTTATACAATCATGTGTTGCCAATGCAGGGATCAGCTTTGTGGCCAAATTTCCATTTGTATGCTGCTTATAACTAGTGCATATGTACATATGAAGTTGCCTTATACAATCAGATCATCAGACGACCAAGGTCAGGATTTTCTACTCAGACTGGCCATGGCTCTTCACAGTCTCAGGTAGAGGTCTTTCACATCATCTTTGACCTGATTGTTTTAACTGGAAATGGCAGAGATTGAACCCAGGACCTTCTGCATGCCGAGCAGATGCTCTACCGCTGAGCCACAACCCCCAATTTTGGAAAAGCAGAACCTACAGACCACCTTTAATATGAGTCTGAATGACATCAATATTTTAGTTGTTGTTTTTTAACTAGTAATGCTTAAGGTATCATAGCGAACCTGCCTAAATAGGAAAAGATTTCCTGGCAGGGGAAGGGAAGGAGAAATGGAAGGGATAGAAGGTGACCAATATTGGTATTAAAGGTGTTTCACTGCTTTGATTACCCTGACTGTACACTGAGGTTGCATATTAAGTACGTTTTAAAAATGGCGAGGTACCTTGCCGTGGTGTCCAGTACTCATTCTTCCACTGTTTGCTTAAGGTGCATTATGGTCTGAATTCCAGGGGTTGGTCAGAGGTGTGGTGGAGCTGATGCTTTGCAGGGAACAGTTGGCCTTGATCATTGCTGAGACCCTTTCTGAAGATGGCTGCTTTCAGTGACTAGTTGCCTTTTGGGTGATGGGCATATTTAGGGATCAAAGTGGTGGCCACACATGCAAATTATGAGACAATAAATGACAGCCAAAGGGGAGGGTTTCCTCAGATTGCAAGCAAGCATCAGTTTTCTTAACAGAGACCAGTCAATATCTGTTTTGTGTATGTGGGTAGATTGGTATTTAACTTCCTCCCATGTTCTGCAGATGTAGGAGGCTTTTGGTGTGTTTTGAGAACATTCTCTGTTTGTATATGGTGATATTGAAATCCAATAGATCTGGGAAGTGCTCTTTGTGAACTGAACCAAGTGAGCCCTCCCTATATAATATGCCCTGTGGAATGCATTGGGGTTATGTGGCAAACACAGTGCCTATTGTATTAGGTGCTGTGGAACACAGGCAGGATAATGCTGCTGCAGTTGTATTGTTTGTGGGCTTCCTAGAGGCACCTGGTTGGCCACTGGGTGAACAGACTGCTGGACTTGATGGGCCTTTATCTGATCCAGCATGGCTTTTCTTATGTTCTTATTGCAAAGTACTCCCAAAAGTCATCTAAAGAAAATCTGAAGGTTCTGCTCTGATGCTACCTCATGCAGTATTGTGGTTATCTGTGAGCGAAGAAGGCCCTCGTTCAAATCTTAGCCATGAATTTTCAGGCTGACCTTATGCAAGCCAGTGCTATTTATGCCCCACCTCTAGTCTGTAGTACAGGAGTAATCATACTGGCCATTGTGCAAAAGAATTATCATGTGGGTTACTGACATAATGTATGTAGAGCACTTTGGAACAGCATTATAAATACTGAGGGTCATTGCCCTGCCTGGCAATGCTTGATCAGTTCTTGGAGCACATTCTGCAGAAGTGAAAAAATGCTAAGCACAGCAGTGTTTGAAGTTTTGGATGTTACAGTGAGTATGTGCTTAAATTCTAGAATGAGTGGGGGGCAAATATCCTGGATATGAGAGGTTTCTACACAGAGGCACCACTAATACTGACCACTTATAGCCTGATCCTATGCAGTATTAGATATGCCCATGGAAATTGTTCCAGGGAGTAGCTGTATTGGTCTACAGTAGAACAGCGAGATTCAAGTCCAGCAGCACCTTAGTGACCAACAAGATTTTTGCGGTATAAACTTTCAAGAGTCAAAGGTCTCCTTGTCAGTTGTGAAAGAAAGAAAGAGCCTGTACAATGCATTTCTATGAGTTACACCTTTCTAAGTAGGGTTGCCAGCTCCGGGTTGGGAAATACCTGGAGATTTTTGGGGCGGAGCCTGAGGAGGGCAGGGTATGGGGAGGGGAAGATCTTCAATGCCATGCAGTCCTTTTGCCAAAATGGCCATTTTCTCCAGGGGAACTGAACTCGTATCGGCTGGAGATCAGTTGTAATTCCAGGAGATCTCTAGCAATCACCTGGAGGTTGGCAACCCTACTTCTAAGTCATTGATTAATGGGTTTAGAAGGGTGTACAGAATTATGCTACTAGTATCAGAGAATACGAGAATGGGGGGGGGGGTTAAGTATAGCCATTCTCCTGATGTGTCGTTTATAAGGTTGCCAGGTCCCTCTTTGACACCAGTGGGAGGTTTTTGGAGCAGAGCCTGAGGAGGGCAGGGGTTTGGGGAGGGACTTCAATGCCTTAGAGTCCAATTGCCAAAGCGGCCATTTTCTCCAGGTGAAATTATATCTATCGGCTGGAGATCAGTTGTAATAGCAGGATATCTCCAGCTAGTTCCTGGAGGTTGGTAACCCTAGTAGTTTAACACATGCTGGAAGCTTTTTTGCATGAAGGAGCATTCAAACATACAGCCCCACTACTTTAAGTGATACAGTCCAGAGTTGTAGTACCTGTATAATGTGGCCCGTGGCTTTGAATGTTCCGAAGCATGAAAGAATCCGGCGCCAGCCTCAGCAAGTTGCCCTAGACTGGATTTATTGTGTTGCCGCGCATGGCTTCTTTAAGTTGCTCAGGCTTTATTTGGATTTTCTCCAAGTCCTGCCAATATACAGGGACGGCTTAGAGTGCACAAGCAAATTTTGGGTTGGAGCTACTGTGCATCTCGGTTAAAATACGCTGAAGCCATTTGCTTGACCTGGCTGTCACAGAAACGCCTGCAGTACTCCAGTTTGAATGCATACACCCACTGCTTTCCCTGCTTCTCTTAAAATATCCTGAGGTCATAATGTGTCCCTGTGAGTGACACCTGTGCATATCTCTTAGGCAGGTTATCCAAGTGTGACTCCTGAAGTGGCATAAAGAATCCTTTTGCATAAGAAACCAAATCTGGCCTTCTCTTCCCTCACATTTTCAGCTGACGCAGTATTGTGAAAAACCGCAGTAACTTAATAAGTTTTAGCCAAAACAGCAGAGATTTGCAGAACCTTAAAGATTTATTATGGCAGAAGCTTTCATGAACCACAGATTACTTCAGCTGATGCATGAATTGTTACATGTTTTATTCACAAAGTCAGAATATGTTCAGAAAGCTATACTTCTGCACATCCATATGTAACCCCAGTTTCTCCCATCAACCCCTGCCGAGGGAAGAAATTATGAATCATAGAATCATAGAGTTGGAAGGGACCACCAGGGTCATCTAGTTGAACCCCTTGCACAATGCAGGAAATTCACAACTACCTCCCCCCCACACACCCCCAGTGACCCCTACTCCATGCCCTGAAGATGGCCAAGGATGCTAGGCTAGATGGACCAATGGTTTGGAGCCAGCTTGGTGCAGTGGTTAAGAATGGTGGTTCGGAGAGGTGGACTCTGACTCTGAGAACCGGGTTTGATTTCCCACTCCTCCACATGAGCGGCAGAGGCTAATCTGGTGAACTGGATTTGTTTCCCCACTCCTACACATGAAGCTAGTTGGGTGACCTTGGGCTAGTCACAGCTCTCTTAGAGCTCTCTCAGCCCCACCTACCTCACAGGGTGTCTGTAGTGGGGAGGGGAAAGGAAGGTGATTGTAAGCTGGTTTGATTCTTTTTTAAGTGGTAGAGAAAGTCGGCATATAAAAACCAACTCTTCTTGTTCGATCCAGCAGGCTCTTCTTAACAAACAGTTCTTTAGCTCAGCAGCAGAATGCACATTTTGTATGCACAGGGATCCTGAATATTAAAAAGATCCCAAGCAGCAAGGCTCGAAAAGAGATTGGCTCCACTTGTGCTCGTGGGGGAAAAAACCTCCCAGTCAGAAGTGATGCTACTACCGCCATGAATTGGGGCTCTGACAGTAAAATTCAGTTCCTTTTAAGGCTGAGCTGGGCTCGGCGAAGAGGAAGAAAAGTTGGAAACTTCTACAATTATTCAACTGAGGAAATGTTTATAAGTTTCTGTACAGATTGTCTAACTCTGTCGCCATGCCTAACGTTACTGATTCTTTCCAGGCAATCACGGCCTTCCAAAGAACTGTACAAAATTATTCTTGTGTCATAGTCCTAAACCTGGAGATGTGCATGCTCAGTGTTGCTGCCTCAGTCTGCAAGTCATCTATGTTGCAATCCTAAAGCACATCTATAAATAATACCTAACATTTATGTAGTCCCATCCAGCAAGGGGCTGCACCTTACGGCTCCAGAGCCTAACGTGGCTTAGCGCAGAACCAAATATGTCTCTTTCAAAAAGCAAGGGAAATCTTTTAAGTTAAGACCTATTGAAGCAGAATGGAACAGCAGGCGAATAATTTTATGGGGCTAAAGAGCTTCTTAGGGATGCTTTTCAGAAAGGGAATTGATAAAGGTAAACAGTTGCTAGTAATCCAGGTGTGAACTCAGCCCAAACTCATACCAGTGTACTAAAACAATCCTGCAGGGCATTCCTGAATAGATTACTTATTGTGAGACTCTCCTGAGTGCCGCTTCCTAGTAAACCAGTGTTTGACCTGCGGAAACCTTATGGATTATTAATCATGTCAATTACCAGTAACATGGTACAGAGTTAGATTTGAGTCCAGTAGCACCTTAGAGACTGACAAGTGTTTCAGGGTGTAAGCTTTCAAGAGTCAAATCTCCATCAGACACAGTAGAGTAGAGATAGAGATCTGGGTCCTTTTATCCTAGTCAGAAGGTGGAAGGGCTTTTGCAAAGGATGCTGTTGTAATTGGCTTGATTAGACCAGAGGGGAAATGCTGGGGGCAGAAAATTAGCATCTGTAGTGAGATAAAAATCCTATGTCCCTATTCAGCCCTGGGGCGGGGGAGGGGGGTCCATTGTTCTGAACTTGTGACTTAACTCTAGTTCAGTAATCTCCCCTTGTAATTTCCCTTTGAAATTTCTTTGTTTGAGGACTGCCACTTTTAGGTCAGCAATGGAATGACCTGGAAAATTAAAATGTTCTCTCACTGGTTTTTGAATATTGCTGTTTTTAATGTCAGATTTATGTCCATTTATTCTCTTGCCTAGGGACTGACCAGCTTGTCCAATGTAGAGAGTGGAAGGGCATTGCTGGCATTTGATGGGATATATAAAACGAAGATGAACAAGTGAATGAACCTGAGATGGTATGGCAGGGGACGTCAGGTCCAGTTATTGTGTGGTCTGAGTAGATATGGGGACAGAGCTGGCATCTTGGCCCTGGTGCTGTTCCAGTTATGTAAATCCTGAAACTGGCTATTTGTTGATCTCTGGCTCTGAATTCTGTCATTGTTTAGCTCTTTTATTATAAAAGGTTGCTGACTCCTGCCTTACAGCATTCAAAACAGGTCATGCATGATGTTTTGAAAAATAAATAGGGGAAGACTAACAAGTTTTATTCTTGTAGATAAATTTTTGCAGACTCACTCTATCAAGAGGAATCTTTCAGTAGTTCTAACAATACATTTGTAAAATAGGTCACATTTGTCACTATAGATAATAGTAAAGTGGCTGGTAACTATGCTAACCGGAAAATCAGTAAAACCAAGACATCCACAGACACTGATCTATACATATTTGGGTGGTGGGGGAAAGAGATTCTCTAGGTATACAGGCCCAAATGACTAAATGCTCCTACACAAATGCATAATAAGTCCCTGCCCGCAGGAAACTAGATGTAATTGGGAACCTAGTTCAAAACCTTTTTTTTTTCATAACATCTTGCTTTTTTATTAATACGGTGTTTATTTTTTTGGGGGGGAGAACATCCAGTCAGGCGAACTGCAGTCCAGACACCAGTTTATCATGTTGAAAATTTAGGCCATAATCGTCTTTCTCGAGCTGTAACATGGAAATAATTAGTTTCTATGCCGGGGGGAGACTAAATGTGTAAAATGTTTAGCACATAGAAAACACACTGTAACATTTTTAAACAAACACTTATGTTAAGGCTTATTGGCCTTTTCTGAACTAAAAGAGTCCAGCAGCATTCAAAGACTAATAAGTTTTATTTCAGCATCAGAGCTGACTTCATCATCTGTATGAAGTGTCCATCCATAGGCAAGTATACATAAAGCTACAGCAGAAATGTGGAATGAGAGAAACGTTACTAAGAGAGGCTATTTTTAAACGAGATCCAAGATCTGAGACTAGTGGTTACTTTTTTGGTGGGATCTTGTTTTAAACTGTCCTTTGTCCCACCACTTTGTAGCTTGCAGATTTACCGGTAAGTACAAATGTATCTGTGTAATGGCTGCACCCTTCACATACCTGTCAAAGTGAGCATCATGCTGGAATAAAATTTGTTTCGTCTTTAAGCTGCAACAGAACTCTTTTTCTTTTTTTCCTGCAGCATGTCTACCCCTCCAGAATTAACCTTCTTCTGGAGATTTTCAGTAAATAAATACTGATGCCCCACTCCCTTTTTTAGGAGCAGAAAAGAGCAAGTGTCCAGTAGCACCTTGAAGACTAACAGAATTCATGGCAGGTTATGAGCTTTTGTGACCCACAGCTCACTTCTTCCGATACAACTGGAATGTGAGTCCATCTATCCTTAAGCAGAGAAGAGTGAATTAGACACACAACAGGAATGTAAATGTCAAAAGCAAGCAAATGATATCAGCAGGCGTGACTGGATTGGGTGTGATATGCAGACAGGTAGTAGGCGAGGAGAATAGCATTGGTAATGAGACAGGAATCCCAGATCTCTATCCAGTCCAGGAGAATGCACTGTCTCAAGCTTCATTATTAGTTGCAATTCAGCAGTCTCTCTTTCTAATCTCCCTTTGAAATCCCTTTGTAAGAGAACTGCTACTCTTAAATCAGCGACTCTTAGTTCTTAGCCTCAACCAAATTGAATCCTGCATATGTGAAACTGCATTCACTCACTTTCCTTCCTTTTTACCTCGCCTCTTCCGTTGTCCAGTCTCCCTGTCTTCCCCACTGTAGAAATTTAGATTGTGAATCCCAGCTCTCTATTCAATCCAGGAGAATATGTTGTCTCGAGCTTCATTCTTAGTTGTAATTCAGCAGTCTCTTTTTCCAGTTTCCCTTTTTAGGCGTTTATGATGTCCATAAGGGACAGCGTGGGGATTAAAAACCCAAGGCGACGCCACTGCGAGGAGGGAGGGAGCTGTGGTTACGTAACAGGCGACCATAGGAGGCAGCAGAGGGCGGTGGGCTATAGGTGGGTGGAGCCTCCCAAAAGGCGGGGTGGCGGGGTGGGAACTCAGGCTCCTCTCCTCCATCTGAAGTGTAAGGATGTGTCACTGGCCACCAAGATTAGGTTAATCCATGCCATCGTATTCCCTATTACTATGTATGGGTGTGAAAGCTGGACAATGAAGAAAGCTGATAGGAAGAAAGTAGATTGCAAAACACCAGCGCAACTAGCAAATATGTTTCCAGGACTAAGCCCCATGTGTTGGCACTGTAGACAATCTAAGGGATGGTTCTCCCACATGTGGTGGGAATGCCCAGAGGTTAGGGACTTTTGGACACAAATACTAAAAATTATAAGGAGAACATGTAAAGTATCCTTAACCATAGATTTTAAGCTAATGTTAATGAGCACAACAGGGAACTCGGGGGTAAACAAGAGGGATCAGGCCATATTCAAGGCTATGTTATTAGCAAGCAAAGCAGTAATAGCTCTGGATTGGAAGGATAAAAGTAAATGGACTATAGAAATCTGGCACAACTATCTGTTTGAATTTATACAGTCAGATATCGTTGAGATGATGCGCCAGAAGACTTACTGGGAAGACAAGAGCAGGGAAATCACGAGTAGATGGAAGACCTACTTAGAGTGGATATCAGTGGAAGGAAGAAAAGACATTCGGTGGAAGATCCAGACTTTGTGCCTGTGGCTGGGGTTAAGAGACTAAAAATTATAAGGAGAAGGAGTGGGGCTAGGGAGGGGGATGGGAGGGATGGAAGGGAATGAGAAAAGTACGTTATACAAACAATGTATGTAGAATAAGAAATATATATTGAAACCTGTATAAAAAGAAACAATTAAAAAAAGGAAGAAAGTAGATTGCTTTGAAATGTGGTGTTGGAGGAGAGTGTTACGGATACCCTGGATTGCCAAAAAAACAAATCAGTGGGTTATAGATCAAATCAAGCCTGAACTGAGCCTAGAAGCTAAAATGACTAAACTGAGGCTAAACGGAGGTATTTTGTGATAATACAGCAGTGCAGCAGTTGGCAGGAGACCAGGGTCTAAGAACTAGGAGTAAGCATATTACTATAAGGTAGAACAATGTCAGGGAAGCGGTGAACAATGGGTTTATCAAACTGGAACATTGTGCTTCAAACAACAATATTGCAGATATGTTTACCAACTGTTTACCGGTGGACAAATTTGTTAAATTTCGGAATTCATTGGGGCTTGCAATATCAGTCTAGGAGGAGTGTTGACATGTAAGACTGCACATGGCAAGCAGATAGAAAAGATCTAAGTGACAGCCAGGTGATTGGTGATGTCACATGACAGCTCATGACTGAGCAGAAAAACTGGTTTGCACTGGACTGAGCTAGATGGTCTTGGAGACAAGGCAGCCAACTGCTGATTGGCTGGGAGACTATGCCAGTAATGTATATAAGTGTAACATATATGTATTTGTGTGTGGGTTGAGAGAAGTGGATGCTTTGCGAAGCACTTTGACACTGTGAAATAAAATAGCACTTTTGTACACGTGCTGACTCTGCGGTATTCACTCACCTCTGGGGTGTCTGATACTTCTTCCAAATACCAACATGGTCACGTCATGAGAAGGCAAGAGTCACTGGAAAAGACAGTCACGCTAGGAAAGGTTGAGGGCAGCAGGAAGACCCAACAAGAGACGGATGGACTCAATAAAGGACGCCGCAACCCTCAATTTGCAAGACCCGAGCAAAGCTGTCAAAGATAGGACATTTTGGAGGGCTTTGATTCATAGTAGAAAAGGGCAAGAGTCCAGTAGCACCTTAAAGACTCACAAAAATATTTTCTGGCAGGGTATGAGCTTTCGTGAGCCACAGCTCACTTTGAGCTGTGGCTCGCGAAAGCTCATACCCTACCAGCAAATATTCTTGTTGGTCTTTAAGGTGCTACTGGACTTTGGCCCTTTCCTACTACTGCAGACAGAGTAACATGGCTACCCACTGTGAATTATCATCATATTCAGTGTATCAGTGGTCTTTTATGTATATGTGTGTTCCAGGCACCACCACCCTTCTCCTATTGTATACTTCATTTCTATAGCTGCAGCAGTTTCAAAAAGCAGTCCCAAGAATTGAAATGACTGTGGCTGTCTCCATAGGAAGAGCAAGTTCATACTCAGATTCCTCCAGGGGAGCATGTGCCTCTCACAAACAATTGCATGGAAAAAAGAAGTATTACTGATCTGGATCAACTGGCCTGTAACAACAATACAAAGGAGAACGGCACCAGTACCAATGTATACATCCACATTTTGCACATTGCGAGCGGCACTGCCTCTATCCCATGTCATCTCAGGGTTGACATGCAAGCGCAGAATCGGGCGATCTGTTTTTAAGGAAAGACAAGTTCCTAGCTCTCATGACTCTGAAGGAAAGCCTGAAATCAGTGGCAGCGTGCTTGGTGAAAACTCAGAAGACTAGTGGCTACCCAAAGCTCATATCCTACCAGAAAATATTCTTGTGAGTCTTTAAGGTGCTACTGGGCTCTTGCCCTTTTCTACTTCTGCAGACAGACTTAACACGGCTACCCACTGTGAATTAAGGACAGATGGATTCACATTCTAGCTGTATCTGAAGAAGTGAGCCGTGGCTCCCGAAACCTCATACCCTACCAGCAAATATTCTTGTGAGTCTTTAAGGGGCGACTGGACTCTGGCCCTTCCCTACTACTGCAGACAGAGTCGGAAGCGACTTGACGGCACTGCGCACGCGCGCGCACCGCTCGGTCTGTCTCAATTCCAAACGCCCCCCCCCGCTGCCCCCCTGCCCCCCGCGAGAATGGTTCGGCCCGAGGCTGGCGGGCGGTTCCTCCCCCGAACCCGGAAGAGCGCCGTTGTTGTCAGTCAGCGCCTGCGAGGGGGCGGGAGCGCGCGCGCCGGAGAGAGAGAGAGAGAGAGAGAGAGAGCGAGAGAGAGAGAGATGCGAGGCGCCGCCTCAACCGTCCCCGCGCGCGCCCGGCCTCCCCGCCCGCCCTCCTCAGCCGCCGCCTCTGGAGGAGAAGGAGGAAGCGCGGCCGCCCAGCGACCATGAGCGGCTCCGGGCCCGCTCCGCCGCCGCCTCAGGCGCCCCCCGAGCCGGAGCCCGAGCCCGAGCCGGCCCCGTCGCTGCTGAGCGTCGACCTGTCCGGCCTGGCGGCGCAGTTGGCGCGGGGCCTCGCGCTCGTCTTCCCCGTGTACGTGCTGGGCTACCTGGGGCTGAGCTTCAGCTGGGTCCTGGTCGCCTTGTTCTGCCTCTTCTGGGTGCAGAGGCACCGGGGCGGGAAGAGCTCCCGCCTCGGCCGGGCCCTCGCCTTCCTCCGCGACGAGGAGCGGGCCGTGCGGCTCGCCGTCTCCACCGGCGACCTGCCCGCATGGGTGAGTGAGCGGCTGGCGGTTGAACTGGCTGGCATCGGCCCCACCTCTCTCTCTCTCGCTCTCTCTCGCTCTCTCTCTCTCCCCCCGACACGTGTTCTCCCTTCGCAAGTGGCCTGCAGGTAGAACTCTGGAATTGAGCCTCCCGGATCTGGCGGCTACTTTCCTGCCATTGATACCTGAGAGGTTTTGCCCTGGATCTGCTGCTCTCTAGAGGCACATTTTCCCCACCTGAATTCTCAAAACTCTGCATGCATGGCCATTGATGCATGGGGTGTTTTGCCTTGGATTTGCACAAGATGCACATTTGGATTTGCTCTAGATGCACATTTTCCCCACCTGAATTCTCAAAACTCTGCATGCATGGCCATTGATACATGGGGTATTTTGCCTTGGATTTGCATAAGATGCACATTTTCCCCATCCGAATTCTCAAAACTCTGCATGCATGGCCATTGACGCATGGGGTGTTTTTCCTTGGATTTGCACAAGATGCACATTTGGATTTGCTCTCGATGCACATTTTCCCCATCTGAATTCTCAAAACTCTGCATGCATGGCCATTGATGCATGGGGTGTTTTGCCTTGGATTTGCACAAGATGCACATTTTCCCCATCCGAATTCTCAAAACTCTGCATGCATGGCCATTGATGCATGGGGTGTTTTGCCTTGGATTTGCACAAGATGCACATTTGGAATATTGTCGAAGGCTTTCACGGTCAGAGTTCATTGGTTCTCGTAGGTTATCCAGGCTGTGTAACCGTGGTCTTGGTATTTTCTTTCCTGACGTTTTGGATTTGCTCTAGATGCACATTTTCCCCATCTGAATTCTCAAAACTCTGCATGCATGGCCATTGATGCATGGGGTGTTTTGCCTTGGATTTGCGCAAGATGCACATTTGGATTTGCTCTTGATGCACATTTTTCCCATCCGAATTCTCAAAACTCTACACGGGCCATTGATGCATGGGGTGTTTTGCCTTGGATTTTCTGCTGTCTAGATGCACATTTTCCCCGTCCAAATTCTCAAAACTAAAAAAATAAGCCCTGTGCAGAGTTTTGGGAATTCGGATGGGGGAAATGTGCAGCAAGAGAGCGGCAAATCCAAGGCAAAACCTCCCATGCATAAATGGCCATGGGGGCTTGTTGTTGAGTTTTGAGAATTTGGATGGGGGGGGGAAGTGCATATAGAGAGCGGCAAATCCAAGGCAAAACCTCATATGCATAAATGCCTGCCTTGGTCTCGTGCTTAATTTCCGACAGAAGAGAGGCTTTGGGGATGGGCACGCCTTCCTGGTTTTGAAACATCTTCTCTGAACAGATCACAGTAAATACGAAGACCTTATGCTGGGATGAAGGCAGCACTGGATTGTTTTTTAGTTAGGAGGCTTAAGTTTCTGGCGTGTTGTTTTTCGTTGCAGCAGAAGCCCTCGTGGACTAGAGCCTACTTCGTTAGGTGCATGCAAGTGGGTTTTCACTTGGCCATCCGTCTAGACCAGGGGTGTCAAACTCATTTGTAATGAGGGCCAGATATGACATAATTGTCACTTGGTTGGGCCGGGCCATGTGTACCATAAAAGTTGATGACAGGTATTGCAGATACAAACTTTATAGAAGACACAGGCATGGCCAGTTAATGATATTGTTTTTTTTACTTTGTTTTTTACTTAAAATACAAACATTCTTAAAACAATAACACTCTGACAGTATTTTCTTTTATTTAACAGTCTTTGATAATTGACACCTCGGGAGCAGGGGGGTGGCTGCCCTAGCTGACCAGCCTGCAACAGGCTCACCAGCCCAGATGGGTGTGTGTGTGGCTGCCTCGCAGGCCGGATAAGAGCTCTCAAGGGGCTGGATCCGGCCCCGGGCCTTATGTTTGACACCCCTGGTCTAGCCAGTCCCCAAGCCTGCTTGCAGCTCTTAGTGTTCCTTCAGAGGGTTCCAGTGCTGCTCCCTGGCATTCAAAACTTATGTTAGGATTGAGCTCTTAGGTTGCACGAATCTGCAGGCAACTTGCCCCCCTCCTTGAGCTGAAACTCCTTTCCTCCTTTTTCAGGTAGCTGCAATCTTGTCGCAAACCAGTTCTGCCCTCCTTGAAAAGGGACTTGCATGGGCGTAGAATCCTAAATTTACTCTGAGAGTTAATTCCAGTTATATCATTGTTGCACCCACTCCACACCAGAAAAGAGATCCCTGTGTTTGTAATCTGGGGAGGGGACTCAGTTCTTTGAAAGCATGCTGAATGTCAACACCAGCCTGGGAATCTTGCCAGTTGAAGCCTGTATAGTTAAGCCTCAGTACAGAAATTTGCTGCCCCAGCTTTCTCCTGTGCATGTTTCTGAGAATGCCAGCCCTTTATCTAGCCCCCCAAAAGCCCAGTTGACCCTTCTTTTGTAGTACATGTCTTTTGAGAATGTTTTCCCAGGTCTCCCTCTTTGCTGTGGTGTTCTTAGTGTTATAAATTTCGTACCTGAAGTAGCAGTCCTATTCAGCTCACTGTTCTCCCATGTATCCCAAAGGGTCTGATGTGTATCTGTGAATCTTCAAAATTTGCCAATATGGACTTTCTCCTATGATGCATGTACCTAGGCATTGTCTTCTTTACCTGGGAGGTGGGGTTTGTAAATAGTCACTCATCAGAGCATTGCAGTTGTTCACACATGCCTGTCTTTCAGTTGCTACCTGTCTTATTCTTCCATCCTTTAACTTGCCCTCACATTCTGATGAACGCCTCAAGTCTTCTTTCCATAATTGGACTTGTGGTCCAAATGTCTTGTAATGCTCCATGTTGTTAGTATCTCTATGGAGCACAAAACAGTAATTCGTGGGTGTGTCTGCTGAATGCAGGCTGGAAACTTTTAATGTGCAAGCAGAGCTTCAGGCCTCACTACGGTTTATGTTGAGAAGACATGATTGGTTTTTTAAATACAGTCTGCTTGTTGTCAGTACAGCTTTAATATGATCCATTTCAAAGTCTGTGCTGTCCTCAATTATGCAAGAAGTGTCTCTTATAAAGTGTATCAGAAGGAGCTGGAGAAGCCACCTTTCTAAAGCCTGGTTGGAACAAGCTGTTGTGAGAGCAAAGTGCAGTTTGGTTTCTGGGAGCTGCTGTATGTTATGGAGTATGGGTTATTATAAGGACGTGGATGAGAAATTGGCAAGAAAACCTTAATATTTAATAAGAAGAATAGCAGGATCCGTTTGTACACAGGTGTTTGTGGTCGGTATTGAGGAGCATGTCTAGATCCATACCTTAGGAAGGGTATTTGTGTAAATGCAAATATTTGGCTAGGATTACCAAGAAGGAGAGCTGGTTTTCATATGCCTAATTTCTCTACCACTTAAGGAAGAATCAAACTGGCTCACAATCACCTTCTCTTCCCCTCCCTACAACAGACACTCTGTGAGGTAGGAAAGGCTGAAAGTGTGGCTATCCTAAGGTCACCCAGCTGGCTTCATGTATGTATGTGTGTGTGTGGGTAAAGTGCCGTCAAGTTGCAGCCGACTTATGGCGACCCTGTAGGGTTTCAAAGGCAAGAGACTAACAGAGGTGGTTTGCCATAGGAGTGGGGAAACAAATCCAGTTCACCAGATTAGCCTCCCCTGCTCATGTGGAGGAGTGGAAAATCAAACCCAGTTCTACAGATCAGAGTCCACCGCTCCAAACCACTGCTCTTAACCACTACACCATGCTGTGACTAGCCCAAGGTCACCCAGCTGGCTTCGTGTGTAGGAGTTGAGGAAACTAACCCAGTTCACCAGATTAGCATCCGCCACTCATGTGGAGGAGTGGGGAATCAAACCCTGTTCTCCAGATCAGAGTCCACCACTCTAAACCATTGCTCTTATCCACTACACCATGCAATGCATTTGATCTGGGTAATGTAAAGTACTGTTAGGTAATGAACAAAACCTATCTGTGTTGTGAAGCTGGGTCTTTTTGTCAGAGGAGGTGAACAGCTTAGACTCCGTCTCCAAAAGTTATGTGGCTCCTTTTCCCCTTCGCTTTTAGAGAGCTAGTGTGGTATAGTGTTTAGACTAGGATCTGAGAGACCTGGGTTGGAATCCCTGCTCTGCTTTGGAAACTCGTTGGGTGACCTTGAACCAGTTGCACACACACTCAGCCTAACCTGCCTGACAGGATGGTTGTAAGGATAAAATGGAGTAGAGGAGAACCATGTAAGTATTTTGGGGTCCCCATTTGGGAGAAAGGTGGGGTATAAATGAAATAAATAATAATAAAATGTCACATTTTCTGCATCCTTTCTCAGTATTACTAATAAGTAACAAAAATAACATGAATGCAAGTTGTGTTGCTAACAACATGGAAAACTGTAAATTCATGACTGGCTATGTAGCAGACTCAAACCACTGTGGAAGTAAAAGAACAACTGGGATTTTGCGTGTATTTGAACATATTTTGTGCTCTTCTTTATAATAGAGTGAAATTATAGCTTTTAAGGTTGAGTTTCTGAATTGTGAAAGTTTTCATCAGTTCGCTTTCTTCTTTTAATTCAAGGTTTTGATTCAAGGTTTTTTGTAAAGTAGTTAAAGGGAAAACTGAGCTGAAATGGCCCCCATTTTTGTGAAACTTCTTGCCACCTCTGAATAGGGCCCCCTCTTTTTAGCAGCTTTTGGTGATACACAAAAGGGAGTGAACATGTCCTTGGAGTTGTCCCATTGCTGAGGCACCTGGGCCGATGCTATTCTTTTGCCATGCTTCACTGCAGCAGTTCATTGCCCCCACCTCCCATTCCCCAGCACGGCAAGATGGTAAATGCATCCCTGTGTTGTCCAGGCAACCAGATTTATATTGTCTTGTTATAATGCATTTTGCATACCTCTATAGTATGGTATGGCAAAATAGAGTATCGGTTGCCTTGGCAATGGGTATGTTCCCTCCTCACGTTGGTTGGAAGTGAGAGAACTTCAGTTTGTTTTGTTCTCACAGACTCGTAACCACATTTGGTTGGCTGTTTGGCTGCATGATGTCGTAGTGTTTCCTACATGATCTGTGATTGATGGGAATTGCTGTATCTAGTTTCCCTTCTAGTAATGTTAATAGATGAAACATTGGCATAGCTGTAGTGAAAGGTACCAGGGACTTTCATACTCAACTCAGATGGTTTCTTTCCTTGGATACCCTTTTCCTTCCATCATAACTGGGCGGTATTCTAGTTCTTGCTACCATTTTTGTTGTAAGTTCCTCTGTGTTCCTGCTTTGCCAGTTTACTTCCACTTCTTTTGCCCTTTTTTCCCTCCATGCTTTCAGTATGCATGTTGTGTTTGGGGTCTTCATCAGCTTCTGTATAGATAATGAATAAAGTACTTTTATGCCTGGTCTGGTTCGTATTATTTGTGGGGACAGGTTTCTAGGAAGCAGATTCAAAATCTAGAACATTACTTATTTTATAGTAACTATTATGTTGCTGTATAAATGTCATAAAACTTGAAACTAACAGTTGCAGCTTATAGAAACTGTCATATTTTTCTACATCTTGTGTCTGAGAGCCAGTGTGCCATAATAGTAAGAATGTTGAGTTGGTGAATATAGGAAATCTAGGTTCAAATTCATGCACAGTTATACAGTTCAGGAGATAGACTTGGACCTAAGCCACCTTGCCTGATAGTTCTAAGATTAAAATGCAACTGTGTTTCTTGGAGAAAGGTGAAGAAGAGTTGGTTTTTATACGCCGACTTTCTCTACCTCTTAAGGAAGAATGATACCGGCTTACAATCACCTTCACTCCCCCTCCCCACAACAGACACCCTGTGAGGTAGGCGGGGCTAAGAGATCTCTGAGAGACTTGTGACTAGCCTAAGGTCACCCAGCTGGCTTCATGTGGAAGAGTGGGGAAACAAATCCAGTTCACCAAATTAGCCTCTGCCGCTCATATGGAGGAGTGGGGAATCAAACCTGGTTCTCCAGATCAGACTCCACAGCTCCAAACCACCGCTCTTAACTACTACTAAATATGCTAAAAATGTGTAGGTTGTGAGAAATGTTCATCCTATCTGTCCATCTTCAGTTAACATTAGTTGAAGTACAGGGACAAATATTTAGAACGCCTCCATAAATGTGGTATGCTGTTTTGACATTTATTTTGTGGGTCATAGGGAATATAAGCAATACCTTTTCATGGCGAAAGTTGCTCATGCAATAGGACCTCCATTATATAAGATTTCTATAGTGGATATAAATCTTTGCTCATGAGGTGGTATGCCACCATGAGCTTGATCTGTGGCTGGAGCCAAGCAGGTTCTCATGCCAGAGAATGTTAAGTATGGTATTTTTTCTGGGACACGGATAGTAGAAATGCAAATCACTGAAGCTGTAGTGCCAATCAATAAGAGTATATGAAAGAGGTGATACTGGTATTTTCCAGGCTTGTAGTCCAATAGAAGATACTTGCACTGGCATATTTAGTGACAGCATCTGTGGCTTGTGTTGTGCCTAGGCCAAGAATCAATACACTTAAATGCTTTGTAGCTGCTCAACAAAGAAGCAAACAACTAGTGTTCAAAGATGTATCCTGTTATAAGATATTGTTTGCTTAACAAGCCATATCATAGATTTATTTCTCTATTATGAAAACTGAAATGAGAATTGAACAAGCATCAAAGGATCTTAGAAATAGCCTTTTGTCATAAACTTTATGGACTGTAGCAGGCTATCTCTACAAAAAATTGCTTGAAGTACCAGTCTATTAACCAATGCCTTTTGACATGTTGGACAGTTCTTAAATCCAGTTAAGATGCATCTTAAAATAAACTTGTTTTGGATATATTTAATAGCCTTTATGCATGGTTGGCATATTTGTTTTACTCCTTCATGCGTGGCATGTGTAGGCAAGTCCAAGTATCCCATTTTCTTCCTAAAAAATCTAGCTGTGTTTTAACATCATGAGTCAAAGTACATAACTACTTCTATGTAGTGAGGTATGCCTGATCCTCTATAAGTGGAAATTTGTGGACTTTTCTGTTCTCTTCCTGCTGTGGAGAAGAGCTAAAGTCCTACTGTTGCAGTTGGGAAGGGAGGAAATGGGTGAATACAATGTGGCAGCACCGTTGGAACTGGAGTTGTGGTTCTTCATGATGTAATCCTGTAATCTGTAAACAAGAGAATAATACTAAAGCATCACTTTGGTGGCTTTGCATTAGAGTAGGGGCAACATTTCCAGTATTCCAGTACACACTGAGACTCTCCTGTAGAAGTCTTCTGTTCTTTGGAGAGGTGTGGGCAGTGCCTGGTGAAATTTCAGATGCTAAAGAGGTAGCTGGGAAGATTTTGTAGTAGTCATATTTGCACAGCTCCTTTCTCCTCTGTGTGATCAAGAGAAGAATATAATATGTGTTGTATAGCAGCCTTTCTAAAATAATAGTTGAATGTGCTATCTATCAATTGTGCGTGTTCTGGAGCTTTTGAAATTTAAATTCTTCCAAATTTTGTATTGTTGTGATTCCAGCTTGTCATGAACTAAAATGAAACAAAAATACTTTTAACTGGTGGGGCGTGGATATTTGGTTTTTATATGCAATGCTGTTCTTCTCTCAGTAGCGTAATCCCTTGAAATATCTCGGCTGTGCGTTGTGGTTGGCAGTGTAAATCATCTCAGGGTAGTGGAAGGACTTAATGATGGAAACTTCCATGCAGTTGTAAATATTGTTGGCCAAAATGTTCAGAAGACAATGCCAATTGTTTGCCAGCTTTCCACTTTTCTGTTGCTTATCCAGACTGAGCTGGAAAGATAATTAAGGTACTTTCTTGCACTTTTTAATGTTTAATACCCTGATCTTAAAAAAACTGAGGGCTGTTAGTTTCGATGGGATTTTTACCATGATCATAAACACATTGCTTGGAAGCAAAATGTGATTTATAAAGTTTGCTTGTTAGGGGGTTACTCATAAACTCTTCTTATTTAAACAAATACCCATTTATCTTTTAGACCTTGTGTGTTTATTAAAACTTCTAGAAGAACCTCTTAGAGTGGCGTTCCCCTGCAATGAGTCAGTGCAATAACTTTTTTCAACTGACTGATGATGCAGCTATGAAATTCTTAGCTAGATTTTTCCAGGGCTCTGTAGTTTGGCATTTGCCTGCCTAAAAAATTCTTAGTCAATTGACCAGTCACATATTGATGAACAGTATAACCCTAAACAGGGTTACACCCTTGTAAGACCACTGAAGTCAGTGGATTTAGAAGGTTATAACTCTGTTTAGGATTGCACTGTAGGTCTGCCACTGATTATTACTTAGCTAGGGAGCAAGCAGCCCTCGTTCCTGATTTGACAACAAATAACACCATAATTGAACAAAAAAGTAAGCTGTCATCTACAAAGTGGCATTGATGACTTCATGGAATTTTTGACCATAGTCAAATAATAGGTGTCCAGTTGTCCCTGTATCAACATGCCAAACCTTAGTTAATTCCATTTATTTTGTAGCCTTTGTCTATGAACCCTAAGCATGCCTGCTTGAAAGTCACTACACCGAAATCAGTGAAATGTAGAAGTAAATGTGTCTATTTTGTGGTAGTGGTTATCATCTCATTTAGTCGAATAACGTGGAATGGTTTTGTTACTAAAAGTGAGAGTCCAGTGTGTCTTTGGCTGAAAATAACTGTCATGTGATGAGCATTACATTGTCATTTGGCTGCCCTTATATAGCAGCACGAGTTAGTGATATATTTCCGTTAGTTCACAGGCATCCTATGCATGATGACAAAGTAACCAAATTACATGTTATGTATGAAAACGTACATTTTAAGTTGTGTTATGCAATACTGTATTTTCTGGAATACCTCTTTAGGATTCTGTTTTCATAACCTTTTGTGTACTTTCAACTACTTGTCAGCAGGAGTGTCCTTACTCCAACCTTGTTTGCTTGTGTGATTGTGATACAGCACTGAGTGTTCCATTGCCCCAAGTACACATTAACAATACCATTTCACTTTTAGTAGAAATATGATAAATGTATGCCTTTGCATGTTCAAAGTAGCTGCCTTCTGGAAGCATTCACAAACTTTGGTATTAGCTAGACCCTTCAGGGAGACAGGAGCTCTGCTAAAATATACGAACCTGGGTCTGTAGCTACTATTAGATTCAGCTAATTTAGCCGGAGATGATTTTGGGAGGAATCAGATATGTGAGCAGCATTCTTTCCATTTGACAGTGTTCTTCCGGGCCAGGTAGTTTTCCTGATACACTGTTAACACAGTTCTTTGTTGACAGGTTTGCACATTCTAGCTAATTTGTGGATGTCCCTGATGGCAATTGAAGCCACTTAGCACTTCTTGCTGCACAATCAAAAGCATAATTGTTACGTAATTTGATTGCAGGTTTATGAGAGATTGAGGGCATGCATGGTCTATTAAACATGTTATTTCGGTGAGAGTGTATTGTTAGGAAGAAAGTTTCCAACTCTGAAAACAAGCAATGTGGGGGTGTTTGTGCCTCAATCACAAGGAGCTTTGTGGCTTTCATAAATCCTGAATGATATAGTACAGTGATGGTGAAACTTTTAGAGACCGAGTGCCCAAACTGCAACCCAAAACCCACTTACTTATCGCAAAGTGCCAACACGGCAGTTTAACCTGAATACTGAGGTTTTAGTTTAGAAAAAACAACACATACATTAACATCTTTTGCCTTAAAAGAAAAACACAATAACAGAGCTTTCATTAATACAAACAACTTTTTATTGAAAGGTAAAAGTTTGCATTTGGCATGCTTTTGAACAATTAATGTTTGTACAAAGCCCCTAAGCTGGGTGGCAGGCAGTCCAAGGAAGGGGGGGGGCTTTGAACTGCTCCGCAGGCAGCGCGGAGTCCAGGGAAGGCGGACAGGACAGCTGCTCAACTTACCTGCGCGTGCCCACAGAGAGGGCTCAGCGTGCCATAGGTTCGCCAACACGGATATAGTATATGGATTTCTACAAATTTGGCAGTATGAAAATTTCATAACCTTAATATATAGATGCCCTGACCTGGATGGCCCAGGCTAGCCTGATCTCATCAGATCTCAGAAGCTAAGCAGGGTCCGTCCTGGTTAGTATTTGGATGGGAGACCACCAAGGAATACCAGGGTTGCTGTGCAGAGGAAGGCACTGGCAGACCACCTCTGTTAGTCTCTTGCCATGAAAACCCCATAAAGGGGTCACCATAAGTCGGCTGCGACTTGAAGGCACTTTACACATGCAATATATATAGATAATACTATTCATTTAACACAACAGTGTCACAGCGGTTTCCCCTTTGCTTGGAAAACTCTGGGTTGGAGCTACCAGTTTAAAAAAATCAGCTACAAATTCATAGCTATCTTATAACAACTGTTCATCTGATTAATAATACTCTGCCACTTTATATCTATGCCAGATACATCTCTATTTTTAACAGTTCAGATAATTTAACATGTAAATAAAAAGGTTTAGCTTTCTCAATAAATTCTCCTTGTGCCAGAGTTTTCTTTTTCCTCTAGAGACCTTTGCAGATTTTGTTCTCGCAATAGACGTAATATAAAGAAGGAGTTGAGTATTTCTTAGGACAAGATGCAACATGATTTAACAAAAACAATTCTGGACAAACTCTACCGTACATTGAATACCCCTTGAATGCTTAATTTTAATCATGTACCAATAACTCTGTCTTTATACATTTCCACCACATGTAGATATACTGAGCATTTAATTCTCCACCATACCAACAGTTACTAGAGGCTGATTTCTAATTTTTTGTGAGTCTAGCAGGAAACAGGCCACTGTGCAGCATTGTGATTGTGGTCTCAGGTGAAGGGAAGCTAGCAGAAAAGGATAAGCCAGTTGAAAAGAAGGATTGCCTAGTCTGAGTGCCAAACTCATGTCCTAAAGCCTTATTCCATTTTAAAGAAATTATTGGCCTGAACCCCAGGTGACAATGCATATTGTTTTATAGAAATTAGAAAGTGATCAGTTACTCTTATTTTTAGAAACAAGAAACAATTCAAAAGAGTAATTCTCTCACGCTTCCATAATCTGGCGGTTATTAAACGCTTAATCAGAAAATACTGGAAAATTGGAATGGAATTATTACGTTCCAGTAATGTGGTGTATTGGGGCTACCGGCTTTTCTGCTAGTGAAAGGAGGAAGAAAAGCCCTTGTTGACCACCTAAAAGAAGCATAAGGACAAAAACCACACGGGACGGGGTCTGCAGCAAGCCGTGAGCTGGCCAGCACCAAGCAGAAAATCTGGTAAACTTCAAACCTTTGACTGCCGAAGTGTGTGTGCAAAGATCTTTTTATATAGTTTTAAAACTTACGTTGTGAAAGTAGTGCTACCAGTCTTGGTGCATAGTGTGCTTTTGCAGATGTGTGACAGTTCTTGTTTTACAGAAGGGCAGTGTGTACACTGTGCTCTGACATAGATGGCCCAGGCTAGCCCGATATTGTCAGATCTCAGAAGCTAAGCAGGGTTGGCCCTGATTAGTAGTTGGTGAGGAGACTGCCAAGAAAGTCCAGGGCTGCTACACAGAGGCAGACCATGGTAAACCACCCTGTTTGTATCTTACCTTGAAACCCTACGGAGTCACCATAAATTGGCTGCAACATGACAACACTTCCCGCAACGAACACTGTAGTGATCCTACTAGTTCTCAGACTGTGGTGAATCTGGTAGCAGATTGTGAACCGCAGAGACATCCATAGGAATTGGATCCTGTACTATCTTGTAATCTAGGAGTTAAGTCTTGTGTTACCTTATTTCATTGGGGCAGCATTTTGGGTAGGTAAAATGTAAAGAGCCATAGTTGAAAGTTGAAGGAGTATGTCTTTTGTATATGGAAGGTTCCTAGTTCAGTCTCTGGCAACTCCAGTAGATAATGGGCAGCAAGGCCAGGGAAGAGCTTTGCCTTGCTTCTTGAAGGCCAAAGCCAGATGAACTGGACAGTACAGGTCTGGTTCTGTATAAGTGTTTTGGTATAAAAGCAGCTTTATATGTTTATAAATAATTTATATTCACTTCATAGCATTGGGGGACCATTCCAAAATACTTGCTTTCTCTTCTGCTGTGTAGAAATAGGCTTTTGAGAGAAAGTATTCTTATAGCATCCAGTTTTATTTTAGCAGTTCAAACATTTGATAGCTGTAGCCATTCTAATTCACTTAACTGTGTTCTCTTTTAGAGATCATGGAAAGGGAAGAAGAGATAACTAGGAATTCTTTAAACGTTTTTCTTTTGCGGTGTGCTTGCTGAAACAGAGGTTCACGGAGGTGGCTCCCATTTTTTTATGGTTCTGTCATATCATGAATATTTAATTTTTGTTTAGAAAAGATAGCCAGTAGGCTTGCTGGATATCTAGTATGGGAGGAGAGGGAGAAGAGTTGTTATCAAGCAACCAGAATGTTATTTCAGCTACTGAATATTCCAGACTGCATGCTTGCATGTTGCAGTATTCAGCTTCAGATGTAGATAGGGTTGATCTTTGACAGTTCTGTGCTGTACAAACAGGTTATATCTGTGTTGCTAGAACAGGCCTTGGAGTGCTTTTATTGTCTAATCAACCGATAAACTGCTAATTTGCTCCTTCTAATTTTGATGTTTATAAACCCTGCTTTCAAATCTAGCTAGCCTCCTCTCTTTTCTATACTTGTTCGTATTGCTGTGTTGATGCTGAAATTGAATGTGTCACTTCTAGCGCACCGCCTTGAGTTCAGAGTAAATGTATTATGAAATGTGGCTTACTGACTAAGCCTTTTCAAGAGCAAAGCTTGCCATCTGCCTGGAAATAAAATATGTACTACATTTCTCTCTAAACAACGTCTCTTGCTGCTGTTCTGTGTTTAAAAATACTTAATTGTATCTAGTACTTGTGGAAGGGCAATTCCAGTGGCAGAGGAAGGGGGTGGATTTTTTTTGGTGATTCCCCACTCTAGACCCCATATTGGGCCCTGCATTTCCCCTCCTGAGGTTCCCCTGAGATGTGGTAGGAGTGCCGTTGGGTATAGGCAGAGTAGGGTTGCCAAGTCCCCCCCTTGGCTCTGCCAGGAGGTTTTTGGGGTGGAGCTGAGGCAGGGATTGCGTGCGTGCAGCCACGCCAACGTGATCTCATCACTTCCAGTTACACCCAGAAGCGCTGCATTGCAGCGGGCCTTTTACCACTCAAACTGGGTAAACCGGAAGCGATGCGATCGCATCGGTGCGGCCACGGCTGCATGCTATCCCCACTTCCAAGCCGGGCACTGGATTGGCGGGCAATTGCCCGCCAATCTAAGTGACCTGGCTACCCGGAGGCAGACGCAGGGAAATTCCATGCTGTGAGCAGAGTGCCATTCTCTCTTAGTGTAAAGAAAAAAAAAAAGCCCTGTCCCTTTAATAGAGGCTTAAGGGAATGTTATTTACCAGGATATGTTACTTACCTCCATGCCATGAAAAGCTTCAACTGCCCATTTCTACATATTAAACCTCTATTAAAGGGACAAGACTTTTTCTCCAGGCCTGTTGACAATTCTTATTACTGTCGAAGGCTTTCACGGTCGAAGGCTTTCACGGTCCTACACCCTTGACACTGAGAGACACTGTCCTTCAGTGTTACTACTCTGAAGATGCCTGCCACAGTTGCTGGCGAAACGTCAGGAAAGAAAATTCCAAGACCACGGTTACACAGCCCGGATAACCTACAAGAACCAATTCTGCTTACTGTTTGAGTGAAATCCATGGTCACTGTCCTGATCGCACTGAAATGGACATTATAGTACAATAACAGAGAGCCCTGCCTTGTGCTGTGGCAGATTTCATAAATTGTAAACGTGCAATTGGGTGAATATGCTGTTTGAGGTATGCTGGACCCAGAACTTTCTATGGTACCATGATGAGTATCATAAATGTTGCCCCATTATCTACTATGAGCAATAAGCATATCCCAGGACTTCTGTTTCCTGCAATCTGTTCCTATTATCTGATGTGGATTGAAGAACAGTGTTAATTAGCCCATGCAAACACAGATTATGTACTGAGACTAGTGAAGTTTATTTATTAAGAGAGTTTATACAGATACAAACGAACATTTCTAGTCTTTCTTCCAGGAGATGGGGTGAGAGGTCAAGTAAGAGGGGGGAAGAGAGAGCTTTGGAAGTATTTATGGTTTTTGTAGTACCTTCAAAGATGACTACAAAGTTGCATTGATACAATAGTCTATCATTTATACTTTAGGTGAGGATGGTGATTATTTTCTCCTCGTCCAAAAATAGATACTAACCAGTCATATTTTGAACAATGGATTCATCAACTTCTACCTTTTGGGGGATAAATGTTGATGTTCCCGGTACTGGTGCTCTTTATTTGGTCCTTGTTAGTTAATTGGAGCCTATCTGGTGTTCCAGACGCTATCTCATTATTTCGGGTAATAATGTCCAGAGAGCTGTCATAAGCTACTTTTTAAAATGAGATATGCCTCTTCCTTTGATGTGACTGAATCATAGAATCATAGAGTTGGAAGGTACCGCTAGGGTCATCTAGTCCAACCTCCTGCACAACGCAGGAAACTCACAACTACCTGCCCCCCCACACCCCAGTGACCCCCCACTCCATGCCCAGAAGGTGGCCAAGATGCCCTCCTTCTCATGATCTGCCTAAGTTCATAGAATCAGCATTGCTGACAGATGGCCATGTAGCCTCTGCTTAAAAACCTCCAGGGAAGGAGAGCTTACCACCTCCCAAGGAAGCCTGTTCCACTGAGGAACCGCTCTAATAGTTAGGAAATTCTTTCTAATGTCTCTAGGCGGAAACTGTTTTGATTTAATTTCAACCCTCAGTAGGACTAAGGCCTGGTCTAAGCTCCTACTGGAAGAGCTGATGGAGTTATGCTGTTAGTATTGAGTGTATAACAGTGCTCAGCTCTAGCTGCTTCTCAACAGTCCCCCCGTAAAACACAACATACTGTACTTATGCAGAATTGATAAGCAGTTGGATTCACCTATTAAAATACTGAATTCATTACTGAAACATTAAGATAATTCATAACAGTTGTAAAACATTAACGGGTATGCAATTTTTTTGTTTGCGTTTTTTTCACCCTGAAGGCTTTTTAAACCCAAAGCCTTCAAATGTAGGACATTGGTTGGCAAGAAGAATATATTTATTTAGAACCTTTTTATGCTGCCTCTCCAGGAAACCTGCCAGAGGTGGCTTACAAAATAAAATATAATAAAAACAAAACATTAAAAGGTATTAATTAAAATCCGACATTAAAAAAGCCCCAGCCCAGCATAAAAAATGTACATCATAAAATCAGACCACAGACAGCTTAAAACAGTTTCCAGGCTAAAACAGTGTTAAAAATTAACCCCTTAATTAAGAGCCTCGGTGAACAGAAACATTTTGGCCTGGCACCTAAAGCAAAGCAACATAGGCAGCCAGGCTCACCTCAAGGAGACGGGCATCCCACAAGCAAGGTGCTACTACTGAAAAAGCCCTGTCTTTCGGTGCCACCTGCCTCACCTCTGAAGGCGGAGACATAGAGAGCCAGGGCTTGTGAGGCAGATAATAACTGGTAGGCTGGACAACATGGGAGGAAGTGATCTTTCAGCTACCCTGGTCCTAAACTGTTTAGGGTCTGAAAGATAAAAACCAGCACTTTGCATTGTGCCTGGAAACAGATGGGTAACCAGTGCAGATCTTTCATCACAGGGCAGATACAATCCCTATAACCAACCCCTGACAGTAATCTGGCTGCTGCATTTTGGATCAGTTGAAGCTTCCAGCCCCTTGCAGTATATAGGATTCCTGGACAGTCAATCTCCTGTCCAGTTACTGAACAGTTCCAGACCTGCTTGGCAGAGTTAAAGCAACATGTACCTTCAGACCATGCACTGGGATATATTTCTATGGACAGAGTGTATATTTTGTGAGCTCTTGGTGATTCACCCTTCTCAGGAGGTGCATGGCAGCCAAAGGTTTAGTGCAGTACTTCGTACTTGCTCTAAATTGCTAGGTTCAAATATGCCAGTGACATATAACTGTAAAGGGTACTTGCTAGATAGGTACTCAGATCTCAGCCTGGGTTTTTAATAAATTCTGTATTGGTTTTTTTTCTCAGAAGAAATTCTAAGGAGCGGCAGAATATCAAGGGGAAAAGCATAACAATCGTCATCTGTGTAGAGACTGTTTCCCTTATGCTTCAGTGGGAAACACATACAGAGGCAAATATTAGCTGCGTTCTTGATTTCTTCTGTTCATGACCAAAGCAGAATGGATGCCTGCATTTCTTGCATAACAGCTGATAATAGTACATTAGTATTGCAGGTTTTGGCAGGAAAGACAGTAGAAAGACGTAGAAGAGCATACAAGTAGAAGGAATAGGGCTGCTGAAAGCAATTTAAATAGTCCTTAAAACAGGGCAGGGTGGATAAAATCAGTGTTTTAAAATTGGATTTTTAAAATTAAAATCGGATTTTTAAAACTTTAAAATCAGATTTTTAAAAATAAAATGGTTTTTGAGGAAAAATCTAACGATAGTTTAACTAGTTTTCTGTTTAAGATACATTATAGTCCCAAGGTTATTGATCATGAAATAAGGATTGGTTTTTAATTATGTAGCATGAGACTATATTCATGCAATGTTTAACCTTTTTGGTAAATGAACTCCATTAAACTTACTGAATAGTGATTTAAATCATGATTTAAATTGATTTGATTTAAATCAGATCCACTCTGAAACAGGGCAATTTATATAACAATAATCATTTGTTCATATTATATTAATGCACCTCTGTTTTTAAACCCATCATTGCCATGATGGTTGGCTCTAACTTCTGCCAAAGTGGCTGCACAAAGTTGGTTTGTCACAGAAAATGGGATGATTTTTCATGATTTGTGCTGTTACAGGGGATCTGTGTCAACACAGAACTAGCTTTCAAGGTAAGAGATGTTCAGAGGTGGTTTGCCATTGCCTGCCTTCATGTCATGCCTCTGGTATTCCTTGGAGGTCTCCCATCCAAATATTTGTCAGGGTCAAAGCTGAGTGTGCATGACTGGCCCAAGGCCAACCAGCCAGTTTCCATGGCAGAGTGTGGATTTGAACCTGAGTTTCCCAGATCTTTAACCATTACACCACGCTGGCTGTCATATATTGGGCGAAAACGCATGGTCGCTTTAGCCTCCTTTATTCCCTGATTCAGCCAGGATTCAGCCAGGATCGAACGCACGTTCTGCGAAATGCATGCGTTCGATCCTGGCTGAATCCTGGCTGAAACGGAATAAAGGAGGCTAAAGCGACCATGCGTTTTCGCCCATTGTTTTTAGCAAGCCTTAGCATCTTCACAAATGTGACTGTCAAGATGAAGGTCGTAGAACAGGACAGTGTTTTATCTTTCTCCAGTAATTGTCATATACAGCAGCATTAAAACTGTTTTAAAATAATCTTGGTTAAAGATTTTTTTAGTTTCATTCTATGTACTTTCCAGACTACTTCTTGGTTGTTGGATGCATCATGCTGAAATAAAATTCTCAGCATTTTCTGATCAGGATTAAATCTGGTTTTTGGTTTAGAAGCGAGAGTAGGTGGGAACTGACACATTTTTTTTTTTTAAAAAAAGATTGTAAATAACCCTTAAGAGTGTATGTGTGAATCTGGCTGTCTTTTAATGTGTGCGTTAGACTTGGCTGCCCCATGCGTTTGAACTCGGTATAAATAAAAGATCACATTCTAGTACTTAAATGCATCCAGTATACATTATTGATAGTTCTCATGTACTTAAGCTCATTAAGAATGAAAACAATCAGGAACAAATAGCCCTTTTAGTTGAGGCCGTATTGGGTTTGAGATGAAATAAAATTCTGTATGCTATTACAGGAACCATGCATGGCTCCGCCAGCTATTTTTTTTCTGTACTGAATCAGCATCACCAATTTAAATAAGATTGTTAGCAAAGTTGGCCAGCAAACCCTGATTCAAAGGGATCCCCAGTGCTGATCTAACCTTTTACATCACTGTTAAGAAATTCCATTCCTGGTCTCTTGATATGAGTTAGTAAGTGAACCATGAGTTGGTAAGTGAACCTGATCAGACATCACCTTTTAGAGGGGTAGTCCCCATTGCTAGAGAGCCAGGGTGGTATAGTGGTTAAGAGTGGCGGACTCTGGAGAACTAGGTTTGATTCCCCACTCCTCCATATGAAGCCTGCTGGGTGACCTTGGACTAGTCACAGTTCGCTCAGAACTCTCTCAGCCCCACCTGCCTCACAAGGTGCCTGTTATGGGGAGAGGAAGGGAAGGCAATTGTAAGCTGCTTTGAGACTCTTTATGGTAGAGAACGTATTAATTTAAGCTTATTAAAGACGTGTCTCTCCATTGGACCCCTTATTTATATTACAGCCTGGCAGCAGGAGTGTATGAGTTCCTCAGAGAGATTTCACTATTGGAGAAATTAAGATTCTTCTTGGACTTCGCAGCTTCTGATAAGGGCAACTAATCTTTTCTTTCATTTCTCCTAACTTAATAGTGTTACCAGATGTGCCCTTCTTGGGAACACATTTGCATGGTGTATTTCTAAAGCTCATGTGAAATTCATTCATTCAGAATTGCCCAGAGGGTAAAGATAACTAAAGTCGTAATGTTGTGAATGTGTTTGCTATGCTTGACAGTGCCCCACTGTTATGTACGCCCTATTGAAAAATCCCTTTCTTTTCTAGCAGTAACTGTGTGCATTCTGGTCGACAGTTATTTGTTTATCTAACAATACTTTTATTGCAAATTCATAGTTTTCAGGACTTCAAAAAATAGATACAACAGAATTTGGTCTTTAGGGTTCACCAGTTAAGTACATACTGGAGAAAAGTTCATTCTCCTTAGTTATTTATGACTGTGTGTGTGTTAAGTGCCATCAAGTCGCTTCCGAGTTATGGTGACCCTATGAATCAAAGTCCTCTAAAATGTCCTATCTTGACAGACTTGCTCAGATCTTGCAAATTGAGGGCTCTGGCTTCCTTTATAGAGTCAATGCATCTCTTGTTGGGTCTTCCTCTTTTCCTGCTGCCCTCAACCTTTCCTAGCATGACTGTCTTTTCCGGTGACCAAAATATGATAGCTTCAGCTTAGTCAGTTTAGCTTCTAGGGTCAGTTCAGGCTTGATTTGATCTATAACCCACTGATTTTTTTTTCTTTTTTGGCAGTCCACAGTATTTGTAACACTTTCCTCCAACACCACATTTCAAAGGAATCTACTTTCTTCCTATCAGCTTTCTTCAGTGTCCATCCTTCACACCCATTCATAGTAATAGAAAATATAATGGCATGAATTAACCTGATCTTGGTTGCCAGTGACTGCTGGGCTTAAATACTTAACATTAGATTGATGCTCCCAGGATTGGTTATTCAATAGTGGGAATTGCCTTCAGGATATATTGTTTATGGGTATGCATGCAGTATCATAACTTTTCAGGCTTTGGTAACTAATTTGTTTGCAGCAATTGAGTATCTTGGAACTTAATTAGTTTGTATTCCCCTATCATTATTACCTTTTATATGAAAGATTTTTTGACTAATTATTTGCTACTTTTTTTTTGTTAGGTTCACTTTCCAGACACAGAGAGAGCAGAATGGTTGAATAAGGTAAGATGACTCCGTGTTTCAGAATAAAATTTATATTGTCTGTTCACATTTAGCCTATTATCTTTTGGCCAGCTTCTTTAGTTTGCCACACACACTCTACTCTTTCTTCTGGAAGCTCAGAGTATCTTTGTGGGATTTGAAGGGTCATTAACAAATGTACAGAATATGGAGTAGATGACCAGTCATCTTCTCAACCTGCTTACCATCAATATCTAAATTCTCAACATGGCCAAATCTGTGGATACAACGCTACAGATTGGAGGCATGAACAGATGTTAGATGTTTCTACAAACATGAAAACGTCCCAGGCTTGCAGAAAAACCAGAAATCTTTTTTTTTTAAAGTGGAGGTTAACCCCCCAAATAATAGAAGCAGTTCCTGTAGCTTTAAGAAATGAGTGCCATTGGCCATTTTGGGGGTTGCTAGACAGCCACAACAGTATTGCCAGCCTTCAAGCCTTGGTTTCTTTCAGTAAAGGGCAGGGACCAGGGCCATTTCCAGGACATTTTTGGCCTTTGAGAGAGGACTTGTTGAGGCTAGGCCTGGCAGTAACCACCAGGTGACCTGATACCACACAACTTGGATGACTTACCCAGGACTAACTGCTTGCTCCTGTTCAATAGCAGCCACCCCACAAAAGCCGTTGTGGTGTAGTGGTTAGAGCTGCAGCCTAGGATCTGGGAGGTTCGAGCTTGAATCACCACTCTGTGATGGAAGCTACCTGGGTGACCTTGGTCAAGGGCTCACCTTGGTTGCTTGAAATGGTTTGGTGTTCCAGTGAATGCCAGGGGGTTGCTTACCACTAGCCTAAGCCTTAATTTTATCTGTTTATTGCAGACGCCAAAAGAAGTCCGCTTCCTTACCTGTATTGGCGTGCAATCTTTCATGTTCAAAAATAGATTTTAGTTCATAAAAAGTGTATGTTAATGCAGTTAGACACATGGAGCCCTGGGGATGAATTACCGCAAGAGCAGTTTTATGAAATTGCTAGGATCTGAAAAGGTGATCTCAGTGACCGATTGTCCAGAAATTTAAGAAGTTGTCTTGTGAACTGGTTCAGTTTGTGTGATCATATTGCACACAGTTGAATGCATACAACACCTTTTTCCTTTCTCAGACCGTGAAACACATGTGGCCTTTCATTTGCCAGTTTATTGAGAAACTTTTCCGTGAAACAATAGAACCAGCGGTGAGAGGAGCAAACAGCCATCTGAGCACCTTCAGTTTCACAAAAATTGATATAGGTAATCAGGTAAGTTTCGGCTAGAATAAACTGTACATAATCTCGGTGCATTTGGATTCTTACATGAATAGAGCACCCTTTATTTGCTTAAATGTGCCCGCAGTTCTGACATGGCTGATTATGGGAACCAAGTAGGTTGCAGAAGAGAGCTCTGACTCTTGAAAGCTTATACCATGAAAATCTTGTTGGTCTCTGAGGTGATACAGGTCTAGAATCTAACTGCTTTAACTTAAGTTCTTCTGCTTAATGGGTGATTATGCTGTGGCAAAGCCTGTCCCCGAAATGATTAAAAAGCTAAAATTTGTTGGTTGAAACAAAGCAATTCCAATTGTGTAGAACTTTTATTAAAATATATTTTTGCTTTTGAATTTTTACAATGATTGCAGTTTAGCTGATGTAGTGGTATGCTCTGAGATAAATATTTAGATCGTGTTTGCTGTACTGATAGTAACAATATGGCAAAATATTGAACTTTTATACAGTGCAGTTACCTGCAATCTTCTGTGCTTTGGCACACATGTTTTCTACGTGTTTTCTGCATGCTGTTTCCCTTCCTGTCTTGCTAGTGGTTGATCAGTTGCTTGATTACTATTGTTGCTATGGTGATGAAAAAACAGAAGTAAAAAGATTGCAGAAAGTAAACTGCTCATGTTACAAGATTATTTAAGATTTTAAAATTGGTGCTTGTACTCTCCATGTACATTAAACAAATATTGCAATTTGGTTTGCAAAAAAAATTGCTCAGTACATACATTCATAAAGCTCTAAAGCAATTCTGCTCACAACAGATACTGTTTGATTACTCAACTCAGATATTTATTGACTCAGTGGCCGGCAGCAGTGGATGTCCTGCCGCAAAGATTGTAGTTCAAATATTAGTTCTTGGGTTAACAGTGACTGACAGTGCAGTAAGCTTTTGGACAAAAATAGCTTGGAAGAAGGGCAGTGGGTAAGTGGGATTGGACAGAGAGAAGGGGGGGAATGCATCTACTGAAGAAGAAGAGTTGGTTTTTATATGCTGACTTTTCTCTACCACTTAAGGAAGAATCAAAATGGCTTACAATTTCCTTCCCTTCCTCTCCCCACAACAGACAACCTGTGAGGTAGGTGGGGCTGAGTGAGCTGTGACTAGCCCAAGGTCATCCAGCTGGCTTCATGTGTAGGAGTGGGGAAACCAACCCGGTTTACCAGATTAGCGCCTGCTGCTCATGTGGAGGAGTGGGGAATCTCCAGATTAGACTCCACCACTCCAAACCACCGCTCTTAACCACTACTCCATGCTGGGGTTTAGGCATTACTGAGGAACATAGTACAGGTTGTACAGGGTGGGCTCCCTGCATGACCAAAAAGGGGATCCCCTTAAGGGGCTCTGGGGGGGTGGGGCGAAGGACAGCTGACCTCAGGGCTGATGCATTGGCCCCAGCCCCAGGAGGATGGTCATGGCTAGGAATAGTGGTTTCTACCACTTCCAGCCCTAATACCAGCCCTCTGCCCTCAATTACCCCAACAGGTGTGTTGGGGAAGGTGCTGACAGCAGTTGGAGTGGTCAGCTGCACCCATTGTCCCCAGCCTATGCTGCACCAGGACCTGAGGGACCTGTAATCAGTAAGGTTGTGGCCTGTTTTATCCCAGCATGGTGTGTCTGTGTTGTCCTTCTTCCCTCCCACTATGGGCTGGTCCCCACTCCAGGCACAACACACACTGCCAACCCTGAAGCCAGGGTTGAGATCAAGCCCCTGTGTTCAGTTTCACTTCTGGCCTAGGGTGCAGCCTTCTACAGATCTGTAACAAAGTTTCATTTTATCAGAAAATGAATGTAGAGTGCAAGGATCGTTTCTACCTCCCTTGACGATTATTTGAGTTGAGTCCCTGTGTTTTAAAATGATTTCTCCCTCCCCCCCTCGGTGAATCTCAAAAGCTGGTAAAAACACAATAGTTTACTCTTACTGTGATGCTGCAAAGAAGTCTGCAGAAATGTTGCACATCCTGCCAGTCCACATGTACCTGTGGCATGCTTATTTGTTCATTTATTGCACTTGCGTCCTCTTAGGGATATTCATGGCAGTGTGGGTAGTAGCGAGCCAGTGTGGTGTAGTGGTTAAGAACGGTGGACTCTAATCTGGAGAACCGGGTTCGATTCCCCACTCCTCCACAAGCAGCCTGCTGGGTGACCTTGGGACAGTAACATTTTTCTTAGCCTCACCTGCCTCACAAGGTGCCTATTGTGGGGGGAGGAAGGGAAGGAGATTGTAAGCCGGTTTGATTCTCCTTAAAAGGTAGGGGAAATCAACATATAAATGCCAACTCCTTTTCTCCTCCTGCTCTCCACACCCCTGTTTGGATACTGTTTTTACCGTAGGAGACCAAGTGAATTAATGAAACAATATTGTATCCTGATATATAGTCTGTAGGACAAAAATAAACTGTTTTGACATACTGCTAATGTCTGTCATTGCTTATACAATCTGCCTCTTGGAATGGGTGGAATTAATTCATAGTGACACATCCAGCATGAGTAGCGCATTCTGTAAGCCACTGTTTCTGAATCTGTATCCATGTCAAGCTGAATTTTACACTTAAGTAAGGGATGAGCTTTGCATTTAAGCGTAATCTTGATAGAAATGTTAAGCTATTATAATGGAAATCCTGTTCCTTTAGCCCCTTAGGATTAATGGTGTTAAAGTGTACACTGAGAATGTGGATAAAAGGCAGATCATTTTGGATCTTCAGATCAGGTAATATATGTGTTTACTTATGCATGAGGGTTATTACAGCTAGTTTATTTTTGAGTATTGTGAAAATGTTGAAAAATGCATAATATGTGACATGTCTTTCATGTTATGGATCTGCTGATTAATTTAGCCTTAAATAGTTCACAGCCATTATGCACTCGGCCGGATAAAGTGTTCTGCTTAACTTGTTGTCCAGATACAAGATCATGTTTCATGTAAGCTGGGGCCTGTTGTGCAAAGACATAAGCCAAGTAATATGGGCTGAAGGACAGCAATGTCATTAACGCACTGTATGATAGAACTAGCTAGCCTTTTCCCTACTTGTTCTCTGTCGACTCCCATTAGGCCTGTTGGTGTTGCAAATGTTTACAGCAAATACGAGACCAAATATGTGCGTATTTTAAGGAAAGTGCCGTAAAATTTTACTGTTAGTGTTTCTAATAGCATGCAGGAAAATTTATTCTTTGGGAAGAAAAAAAACCCCAAGGCACAAATTCTAGTAGGGTAGCTATGTTAATCTATTGTGGCAGAACCAAAATAAGCCTCAGGGCAACCTGAAAGACTAATGGATTGATTGTGGCGTACGTTTCTGCGAATAAGCACAGGTGCTCATAACAACACTCTTAAGATGGTTAATGTGTATCATTTACCACAGGAGAGAAATAAAGTGCATTAGGGTAAAAAGGTATTACAGCAAAATGTGCCGGGGTTGTTTTAGTTTAGTTTATTGTTACGGTCGTAGACCAGCATATGAATAGTGCTGGGATTGTGATTTAGTGAGGTAATTTATAGATCTAGCTCGTGTCAAGGATGATCCAGCAGTGTCCTCTCCAACACATTTCCTCTGTCAAGTTAGAGTTCTTTTGCAGTTGAGCTTAAAATCCACTTTGGGGTGCTGCTGCTGAAGTTACCCGACAACCGTTCCTGTACAAGGCTTTGGCTACCAACATTTGGCCGGAGTCTAGGGCTGATGTATTCTAGAAGAAAAAAAGATGAATAGACTTAGCGGTTGTCAATGTTATCAGTATAATTCTGGTCATGATAAATCTGTGTATGCTTTCCAGTTTTGTTGGTAATTGCGAAATTGACTTGGAAATCAAGAGGTACTTCTGCAGAGCTGGTGTGAAGAGCATACAGGTAAATTTTAATTCTTTTGGACAAGCCATATCACTCCTTTTAATTTTATGAAAATCTGTTTAAAAAACAAACTCCCCCTAAACAGGAAGTGAAACGTTAGCAGTTGTTTTGATCCACTTACCCTAACACAGGGATCCCTAACGTGGCACCCACTGACATCTTTTCTGGCCCCCGCCGAGTGTTTTTAGGAAGTGGGTGGGGCCAGAGAGGGCTTTTGCCCAGCAAGGCTTCGGATTGATTATTGGAGATTTGATTGGCTCTGCAGATTTTTTTAAAAAATGTTGTTTTGGCAGCAGCTGCCAGTACAGCACAAGGATCTGCACTGTGTTACTGAAATTAAGCTGCGGCAATCATTTTGTGGCTGCAGCCAGCATGCTGTGTCAGAATTTCCTAATGTGCCCGCAGGCTCAAAAAGGTTGGGGACCCCAGATTAACACAATTGTAAGTATCTGATATAGGTATATTAACAGATTTGTGCAATCAATAGTATGTTGCTTAGACTGTATCCCTAATTCCTACTAACCTTTTTGTTGACCGATTAATTTATTTTCTTTTTTATTAGATTCATGGTACAATGAGAGTTATAATGGAACCGCTTCTTGGAGACATGCCCTTAATTGGAGCACTCTCTCTGTTTTTCCTTAGGAAGCCAGTAAGTTAAAAAAACTTGTGATTTTTCATTCTCCCTCTTACGGGGTGTTGCTGCTTTATTTTAGTGAACCTATAATGAAGTCTTGGAATGCAGAATCAGAACCTTTTGGTAACAGCGGTCAGCATTCTTAGGACATTTTTATTTTACTGACCAGAATTCTACATGATAGTAACTAGTAACAACTAGTTTCTAAGGTCTGTTTGAGGAGGAGCAGCATGGACCAGGCCTCAGCTACCAATCCCCCAAAGTGAGTTGCTAGCAACTCTCAAAGCAATGGGAACATTCCCTCTCTCCATATACCCTCTTGCCTCTGGAACAGAGACGAGGATCCAGGTGTGTCGTAGGAGCCCACATTTGCTGGGTCTTGATCCAGAGCACTTCACTATGGAACAAGTCATGCATTTAATGATATTGAAGTTCTATATGATAAGGTAAAAGGGCTATACTATGTACTATGAACTGAGTCACTATGAGTAAACCACTTTGAGTCCCTGTGAGAAAGGCAGACTATAAATGTCCTAAAAAAAACTTTAATCGAATGGTTCAGGTAGGCACTTTATTCCACTGTGTTCAGGATGTATTATTTGTTTGCTGCCCTTGTGATCCTGTTGTTGCTGCCTTATTTTCTACTGATATAATAGCATTTTTTCTGCATTGTATCTGAACTAGGTAGCATGTCTAATATGCTGTGTTTATTCAGATTTCTGCAATTTTAGTACATTGATTATTGGCTGTCTCATCATATTGATTGTCTTGACTTTCTTAGAGAAAGATGGGCTATAAATACAGTAAATAAATGAATGCTCAAAACTGTACAACTTTAAATCTTCCCATTATGGTCATCTTCTTTCCATTATGGTCATCTTCTTTCCTACTCTGCAAATGCATACATTCTGTAATCAAAACAATACAGACCAGGTTGATACATAGAAACCATAGATTAATGACACTGGGTTTATCTACTGGATAAAAAGTATGCTGAGATTTTAAATGTTAAAAAGTTGCAAAATCCTGTGCTTCCTAAAACAGGAGTAGATAGAGGTGTAATTGCAGACTATTCAGATTGTAGTAATTAATTCATGGCAAATAAAACCTAACGCAACATAATTCATTCGTGCATTCAACGGAATGCTTTGTCTTCTTTCCATGTCTGCACATCTGCTGTGCAGTCTTGTACAACCTTCATGGGAATATTGGCTTTCACGTTATTTCAGTAAAGGAAGTGTCAAGCCCTCAGGGTTGTTGAAAAGTTGAATGTATGAGCACGGTGCTGTTGTAAGGCTCAGAACAAACAAAGCCTTAGGCAGGACTTCTGTGAATTCGGTCACCTTCTTCTGCTGCTTGTGATCCTATTCCCCATCTCCATGCATCTGTTGTTTCATTCTCTGTGTTCTCTGCTTCCTCGCCCCAGAATATTTAGAGATCTGCAGAAACCCTGTTTCTGTAGAGTTAAGCAGAACTGATCTTTTTTTCTTCTTTATACTGAGTTTGGGATCCTTGATAAAGGATATTCTCAGTTCTGGGTGGAAGGGCATCTTGATTTGTGGGTATTACCATCACGTGCCCAGGGAGGCAGGACCAAATATTTTTTCTTCAGCTTCCTGTCTCCCTGGGCGGGTAACCCAGTTTCCGTCCTGCCTTGTATAGGGTGGCAGCGAGTAGTTTGAGCTCCGTCTTTGAGAGGAAATCTTTACCCTGTGTGTTTTTTCCTTATCTGTTCTTTCCTACCGTAAGGACTCCCTGTTTTTTCCTCCCCCCCCCTCCTGCTGATCTTGGACGCGGTTGCGTCCCCTTTTCCCTCAGACTTCCCAATCTCTCCCCCCCCCGTCTCTTCCCGTTTCCACTTCGCCCTTCGGGCAAGATGGCGGACGGCAGGAGGGATTCGGACTCAGACCTTTTGTCCGAGAGTGATCAAGACCCGGCCCTCGTTGTTTCAACAGGGCGGAGGTGCAGAGATCTCTCTAGCAGCCAGAGCGGCGGCCGCGCAGCACTCAGCTCCGAAGGGGCGGCCGCAGCGAAAAGGTCACTTTGAAAGAAAACTAAAATTTTGAATTCATCCTTTATTAGCTAGAACAAACTATACTGAGTGGAGAAAACTTAGGCAGGAGAAAATTAGTTTTTCCTGAGTATCATGGTAGTTGTGACACTTGAATAACTTGTGGGCTTGACTAGTGAACCAGAGTGTCACATTTAGTTTGGAATAAACTCAAATATTATACAGCCCTGTTACCAGCTACTTTTTGCCTCTTTTAGATTTTTGGATAAACTCAAATACGATAAAGCCCTGTTATCAGCCACTTTTTGTCTCTTTTACATTTTTGAAATGCACAATAAACTGCCTTGCGATTAGCAGTTTGGGTGGGGTAGTTAGAGATTAATCTTCCTTGTAAATAAACTCACAGAAATTAAACCCAAAGATAGTCCCCTGTGCTAGCACCGGGTCATTATTGACCCACGGGGTGATGTCACATCATGATGTTTACTAGGCAGACAGTGTTTACGGGGTGGTTTGCCATTGCTTTCCCCAGTCATCTACACTTTACCTCCAGCAAGATTGGTTACTCATTTTAACAACCTCGTAAGGATGGAAGGCTGAGTCAACGTTGAGCCGGCTACCTGAAACCGACTTCCATCGGGATCAAACTCAGGTCATGAGCAGAGCTTTGACTGCAGTACTTCAGCTTTTACTAACCTACAAAAACTAGGCTGCCTACGGATACATACAAGAATTTTTAAAACACTTTGGGGAGGAACTGACCTTAAACATCTGCTAAAAGCCCAGTTCTGATTACAAAACTAAACAAAGGCAAGCTGAAATGGTAGGGGAAATAATATTTAAGGATGTTACTTTTTACCTTAATGCTAACTTTACAGGAACATAAAGAAACAGAAAAATTATATTCATTGCTGCACTGGACCCCTTCATTGCTGGTTCCCTGTCACAGATGCTGTGTCAAAACTCTTTGACCAAGCTGGTATGGAGCTACAATAAAACTGCAGTGATCTGTAGCTGAACACCCATATTTCTCATCTCTTCTGAATCTCCTTTTATTTGAGCTGGAACTAAAGCTCAGCCCAAGCACACGCAAATTAAGTGCTGGTCTCTAGGCCTTACGAAAGTGGTTCTGTTGGTCATTAAGTACCCTAAATAGCTTTACGGCTTATCCTCAGAGTAAGGAAAAGATGAACAGAAGGAAACGACATCTTCTTCCATAGACAAAGACCTCACTTAGAGTGAACGAGCCGAGTCCTTATCTTATTTTGCTGGGACTTGATTAGGCTAAAAAAAGGGTACAAGCCACAAAGCTCTTTGAAAAACAAAGTTTCTGATTCAAGAATGTTGAGATCTATGAGTAACTCTTGATTGAATTGAGCATGCCTATTGGGTTACTTATGAAGACCTAGAGAAGGTAGGGGGTAGGGAGTGATTAGAGTGACTCACAGCCTGAAACAAATTGAGAGCTGCCATTGGCAACTTCATGAGGTGCACTTTGAGGCTCGCCTGGTGGTGCTTTACTTTCTTTGAAGCACCAGGCTGAAACACATCTTTTTACCCAGGCATTAAATTAGGGGTTTTTTTACCACCTTTTTAATGGTCTACTTCTATTCTATGAATAGTGGTTATGCTGTTTATGTCCAAAGGCTTGCTTTTATATTGTGATGTTGCTTAATAGTAAGCCGCCTCTAGCACTACTCTGAAGTGGTGTTTTTTAAAGAGTGGTAGGTTTCAGAACACTGGATTATTCCAACATGAGAAGTAATAGTTCCGTTGTGATAATGATAGTTCCTCAAATAAGTGTGGTTGGAAAAACTGTTCCTCAATGAAGCCAAGTAAAAGAATTTAAATTCTTTTTGGTACAGCTGTGTAGGCCTGAGAGAAGTCTGAAAAAAAACCCTATCTGTTCCATTTTTGAGGATTTCTTTCTCAATTTGGGGAAACCCTTTGGAATGAGTGAAATTCTTTAAGACGAGACTTTCCTTGCTCTGCATGAGGACAATAAAAATTTATATACAAATTAATTTACAGTGTTAGTGACAAATCCTTTGTATACTGCAGATATATAGCATATTGTCACACTTATAGTTATTGTTCAGATGTGCTAATTTTGTCCACAGTTATTAATTATAATATTGAAAACTTTATTTATGAAGTCCTGCTAAACCAAATCCCCTTGTTCTTGTAAACAGATTATTTTGAGGACAATCTCTTAGATTCATATCATATCAAGCTCTTCCTCTTTTACAGCAGCGACACATGCTTGCTAAACTCAGTCTGCTAAAAGATAGATTAACAATAATCAAAGCCAAGAGAGTGGAGGCCATATCTAGTCCTCTTTGACCAGCATCTCCCCAGATCTCAGCGTACTCTGAGATCAAATGGACTGGCCTCCTCAGGGCGTCTGCCTCCAAGTCTACCTATAGAGCCTCCTCAACAACCCTCAGGTTCAGACTGGAAGACTGTGAGGCTTTTAGAGGATATCACACTTGGCCATGGACATATGGAAACCTCCAATAAACCCCCAGTTGTCTCTTTGGGCCCTCCTGTTAGGTAATCTAATGTTTGTGTTCTGGGAAATAAAACTAGAAATGTTGGGCCAGTGACATTGTTCAAGAACAGCAATAAAGATTATGACATGGAACATTGTAGGATGGGCTAGGAAATTCTCTAATCAACTAAACTTTATGATACTCTTTTCCAACTAAACTTTATGATACTCTTTTCCAGCATAGTACACTAACAGTACAATCCTAAAGAGAGTTATTCCACTCTAAGCCTGTTCATTTCAGTGGGCTTAGACTGGAGTAACTCTGCATGGGATTGCATTGTAAATCTATTGAATTTCCTGACTTCTTTCTCTGTTCCAGCACTTAAACAGAGGAAGGGCCATAGCAGGACTTGCTTGTCTTATTTCTCATGATTTGAAGATACAGTGTACTTATGAAATCTAATTCAGTATCCATATGCTGCTAGTACTGTTATGACTGTTTATGAAGAAGACGAAAAGTTGGTTTTTATATGCCGACTTTTCTCTACCACTTAAGAGAGAATCAAACCGGCTAACGATCACCTTCCCTTCCACCTTCCACAAGACACCCTGTGAGGTAGGTGGGGCTGAGAGAGCTGTTAATAGAACTATGACTAGCCCAAGGTCACACAGCTGGCTTCGTGTGTAAGAGTGGGGAAACAAATCCAGTTCACCAGATTAGCCTCTGCCACTCATGTGGAGGAGTGGGGAATTAAACCTAGTTTTCCAGATCAGAGTCCACCACTCCAAATCACCGCACTTAACCACTATACCAGTGATGGCGAACCTTTTAGAGACCGAGTGCCCAAACTGCAACCCAAAACCCACTTATTTATCGCCGAGTGCCAATGCAGCAATTTAACCTGAATACTGAGGTTTTAGTTTAGAAAAAACAACTCATGCGCCCAGCAAGAATGTGCCCCCCATGCATTCTCTCCAGGAGCAGAGGGCACCAGCACTGCCACCCTGGCGGCAGTTTCCCGGCGGGGCAGTTTTGCCGCCTTTGCCCATTCCCAGGCGCTGAGTGTGACCAGGTGAGCCCTCTGCACGCGGTGCCAGGCAAGGCAAGACAGGAGGCCGCGGGATGCAGCGAAGGGGAGGCGGGCAGAGAGTCCCTTCCAGGCCAAGCAACCCCCCCCCCCAAGCCTGGAAACCGCTTACTGAAGCTCCAGGCTGGGGGTGGGGGGGCAAGGCTGGTGGATTCGGGGACTCGAGGACAGGCTTGATGGATGAAACGGCAAACCGGCGCAGACAGAAAGGTGCCGCTCGTTGATTTGCCTTTTCTTGGCACATGTGGATAAGAACATAAGAAAGGCCCTGCTGGAACAGACCAAGGCCCATCAAGTCCAGCAGTCTGTTCACACAGTGGCCAACCAGGTGCCTCCAAGAAGCCACAAACAAGACCCACCGCAGCAGCACCATCCTGCCTGTGTTCCACAGCACCCAATATAATAGGCATGCTCTTCTGATACTGGAGAGAATAGGTATGCAGCATGACTAGTATCCATTCTAACTAATAGTCATGAATTGCTATTATTTTTTGCCTGGCCAGACCCCATGGCCCTCGGAGACCCCTTCCAGTTTGTCGCGGGGGCCACACGGCCGTCCGCTCGCAGAGGGGCTCCTGGCTGCCGACTTTGTGAAGGCAGCCCCCCCCCGCGCCTCCGGAAGGCTCCTTGGGGCGCCACCCACAGGCCACAGCTCTGGGCTCAGAAGCGGGCCTAAGCAGCGGGGGCTGGCCAGGCACAAAAGCCCGGCCATGGGAAACGCAGCTGGCGCCCGCCCCGCAGGCAGCTGCTCCGCTTGCCCCTTCTGTCCTTCCCAGGGCCGTGGAGGGGGGAGCGCGGGGGCCACCCACAGCAGGTGGGGGCCTGCAGAAGGGCAGTGCCCATTCTTGCTCCTCGCTTGGGGCGGGCTCCCTGCTGCTGCCCTCGTAAGGCCCTCGCCCGCTCCAGAGGGGAGCCGGCCTGCACTGCAGCCTCCTTCCCACCAGCTGCCCCGCGAGGGGTGCAGCACAGCATTCCTACGGGCAGGGGCTGGGAAGGAAGCGAAAGGGCGGTGGGGAAGTGGATGCCGCCGCGGGTTAGTCTGCCAGCGGGAGCAGGGCAGCGGAAGGGGGGGAGGGGAGGGGAACTTGCCCGGCGCCCAACTCCTTCGCAGCAAGACAAGCAAGTTGGTCCTCCCCTCTCCCACCCGTCCTCTTCTTTTCTCCACCCCCACTTCTCTTCCTTGTTGTCGGCGCTAGGCTACAGCCTCCCCCATCCGAGGTAGAGATGGGCGGGGCTGAGCCGGAGAGCGGAGTGGGAGCCGACGAACAGCTGAGCTGCAGCCAAAGCTCAGCTGAGAGAGGGAGGGGCCCAGACGCTGACCCGGGAGGCCTTTTGGAACCCTGGAAGTGCAGGACGGGAGGCTCGGGAGGGGGCGGACGTTGCTGCTGTGCGCCTGGCCCTCTCACGCAACGGCAGCGAGCCACTTACCCCTGCGTGCCGGCAGAGAGGGCTCGGCATGCCAAGTCGGGCACGAGTGCCTTAGGTTCGCCAACACAGCACTATACCATGCTGGCTCTTAAAACGTCTGTACTAAAAAAAGTATTTTCTATTTACAGCTTATTTTTTTCTGCCACTTAAATGGCAAAAACAAAAATTCTTGTACTATGAGTAGCAGTAGGGTTGCAGAGATTTACAATGGTTGCTCTCTCTTCCTCTGTCTTTAGTATTGGCTTTATTTGCAACTTTTATTGTGGAAAATGACTATCTTTTAAATTTCATAAGTAAAACTTCCTATGTGCTAAGTTATAAATCTTTAAACATGATATAAAACATATTTAGGCATAATAAGAAAGGATTGCATATGTTCCAGTTTCCTCCAAAATTTCTGGTGTTTTTATTTTTTTCCAGGGGGATGAGGGAGGAGGAAAATAATGCTAATGCTATGGCTTCAGAATTTCCAGAAACTTTACATCTTCAGTTAGCAAATCCACCTGTCTATTTATTATACTTAGGTTTTCTACCAGTATTTTAATGTGTGTGTGTGTGTGTGTAAAGTGCCTTCAAGTCGCAGCCGACTTATGGCGACCCCTTTTGGGGGGGGTTTCATGGCAAGAGACTAACAGAGGTGGTTTGCCAGTGCCTTCCTCTGCACAGTAACCCTGGTATTCCTTGGTGGTCTCCCATCCAAATACTAACCAGGGCCGACCCTGCTTAGCTTCTGAGATCTGACGAGATCAGGTTAGCCTGGGCCATCCAAGCAGTTTAAATTTGATTCGTACTGTACTCATTTTGAATCCCATAAATAGGTCTGATTGTAGGGCATCCAAACATATTCCTGAGCAAAACAAAACTAGCTACCATCTAAAGTTTTTTTCCCCAAAAGATGAAATGGTCTTACCAAATTTACTTTAACTGTTTCTTGATTGGTTGGCTAAGCTGTTAATGGATGTGGATGGTTACATTTAGGAGTTGTTATTCCACCCACTTTACTGCTATAGTCAATGGGGAAATAAGTTGTTTTGTGGGGGAATGCTGACAAATGTTTCAGTTGAAATAATACTTGTTAAGGAAATGTTGAAGATGTGATCAAAAAATTCCTTCTTCATTAGAAAATTTTGATTGGATGTGGTCAATAAAAACAAGTGTGTTCTTGGACTGTACTTGCTATCTTGTTTTATGGTCAGAAACCTGTTTCCTCACTGATGCAAGAATCTTCCACATCCCGTTTATTTTTGTCCCAATAAAAACAAAGCGGTAACTTTGATTTCCTGTTTTGACGTGGAACGTATGTAAATTTGGTATATTTAAACCTTTAGTCTTCTTGCAAGAAGCAGAAAAAAAACCCACCATCTCACAGAAAAAAAGACATTAGGTATGGATTGATGTTTTCCTGCTAGATGTACGTTTGCTTTTCAGAATCTTTTGAATTTGCAGCTTGAATTTAATGCACACATTTTGAATCCACTCTCAAGAAACATCCTCATAGTCAGTGCTACAGTTGGGACTATCATGCATGCTAATCCTAGTGGTTATAAACACTAACTTTGTGCTAATAAGTGCCAGATGCAAACCTTCCAACCTGTTTGTAGCTGGAACTCTTTTTTTCAAGTGCAAGATTGTAGTTTGGTCTGCATATCATTCTGTTTACATGTTTGGAGAAAGAGCCTCACAGAATGTTAGATCTCACTAGTGAGCTATGGAGCCTGCTGTATAAACAATTTAAGCCAAATCCAGTTACAGCAAAGGGTTCCAAACGTTAATCTCCAGCAGCTTTATGAGACAAAATACAGTCCCCATATGTTCATTCCTCTGTACAGTCTATAGCATGGGGTAGTGGGTAAGAGCGGTGGTCAATAGTCTGTAGAACTGGGTTTGATTCCCACTCCTCCACATGAGTGGCGGACGCAAATCTGGTGAACCGGGTTGGTTTCCCCACTCCTACCTATGAAGCCAGCTGAGTGACCTTGGGCTAGGCACAGCTCTCTTAGAGCTCTCTCAGCCCCACCTACCACACAGGGTATCTGTTGTGGGGCGGGGCAGGGAAGGTGATTGTAAGCCAGTTTAATTCTATTTTAAGTGGTAGAGAAAGTCAGCATATAAAAAAACCCCTCTTCTTTCTTCTCCAAGGCTGGATCTGTTCAGGTTTGTTTGCCACCCACATGCCAGTTTTGCCCGTTTAGTTGGTTCTATGGAATTTTTATTTTTGTGTGTTTGTTTTCATGTAACTTCCAAATCCTATAAATGATTGAACACCTTCAGAGATCAGATACCACATTTGGAAGTTGTTCCCTAGTGCAAAAGGCAATTCAAACTGAGTTCATTGTTCCAATTAAAATAGACACACTAGGCAGATCATGAGAGGGAGGGCATCTTGGCCATCTTCTGGGCATGGAGTAGGGGTCGCTGGGAGAGTGTGGGGGAGGTAGTTGTGAATTTCTGCATTGTGCAGGGGGTTGGACTAGATGACTCTGGTGGTACCTTCCGACTCTATGGTTCTATGATCTGGATACATCACCAGTAGCTGAGTTTTTCCATTATTTCCTTAAGAATCAGGAAAAAAATAGAAATGTATTTTGAAGGCTTTGACAACAGGGTATTTTTCGCTGGAAATAATAAAAAGGCTGTTAAGGCCATAATATTCTCAGAAATTCGTGGGACTCTATTACAAGAATAATCCTATCAATACTGCATAGGATTGGTTACTTGGGGGACAGAATTGGAGATCTCCCTCACATAGGGCTGTCAATCTCCAGGTAGTGGCTGGAGAGGTCCTGCTATTACAACAGATCTCCAGGTGACAGAGGTCAGTTCACCTGGAGAAAATGGCCGCTTTGGAAGATGGACTCTATGGCATTATACCCCAAAGTCCCTCCCCTCCCCAAACCCCACCTTCCTCAGGCTCCACCCCCAGATCTCCAGGCATTTCCCAACCTGGAGCTGGCAACCCTACCCACAGAAGGGGATTGGTGAGAATCACTCATCTCCTTGCGCCTGTGGAAATCTAGGTGGAAACAGTGTTTGGAATATTTGCCACACAGACTAGAGCTGTTATATTCTTCACATTCCCAAAGGCTGGGAGAGGGGAGGAAAAGTTTTCAATGTAATAGTCAAGATCCACACAGTGAATTAAGCATGATTGCAAAGTAAAGGGGATTAGCACTGGCAAATGATTTTCAGTGGACTTTCCAAGGCAACCTGAAGGCATGCTATAGTTAACATGTTCCCTATAGTTAACAAAAACTGTTCAAGATGTATCACACTTTCATTATGGCTGGCTTGTGTTTTTCATCATGCAGCACAATCTGAATTAACTTTCATCTAGGATCTAAATTTTACTATAGAGCTGTATTATTCTCCTAGATCTTGAATGGCTGCAGCCAAAAAAAAACCCTTTTCCTGTATTTTTGTCACGGGAAAGGCAGAGGAATTATTTGGCAGCTAGTTAGGGATCCCCCCCTCATATTTTCCAGTCCAAAGCAACAACTGGCAGTAATTCAGCATACTCTGCAGCCAGTATCTGGCCTTGGTGACTATATATGGCTACATTGCTTAAATTAATAATTCTGAACATACTTGCCTAATGAGTTTGCTTAAGCCTTCTATGGCTTGTGAGCTGTACAGAAATTTTATTACAAAGCCCCTGCTTTGTACTTTCCAAAAACAAAACAAAAAACATTAGTAATCTTGTTCATGTAAAAGAAGATGGCCAAACTGTACATATCAAGATGTGTTTTCCAGCCAATACTGTGTGCATGTTTTTAACTAAGAGCAAGCAAGCTTAAGAAGCTTTTGAAAGCTTTCTCTATTCTGATAACTTGTGCTAAAATTTGGAAGGGGAAGTTCACCAATAAAGCAGAAAATATGAAACTTTTGGAATTTTGTTTCATGCTGGTAAGTTCAGCTTCTTTTCATAAGAACAGATATGCTCCTGACTGCCTTTGTAAGTCCTTTCCCAACCTTAGAAAAGTTCCAAGTGTGTGAAGAGGGAAGCTTTCATGCATATGTATTCCAGCTATCCTATGCAAGTCTTTAACATACATGAACACACAAAGCTGCCTTATACTGAACCAGAGCCTTAGTCCATCAAAGTCAGTATTGTCTACTCAGACCAGCAGCGGCTCTCCAGGGTCTCAGGCAGAGGTCTTTCCCATCCCCTACTTGCCTAGTCCCTTTAACTGGCGATGCCGGGAATTGAACCTGGGACCTTCTGCATGCCAAGCAGATGCTCTACCACTGAGCCACGGCCCCTCCCTTCAGGGAGTCCTAGCATCTGGGTCCTCTTTTGCTAAGAGATTTGCTTGTCATGGAAGTTACTTTATGCTTCAGGTAGGATTTGGGAAATAGTGTGTGCCAGAGGTGTTATGTAGAGCAAGTAATAAGCTGAGTAAAACAAATGTGTCTTCATTGCTCAAGTGAGCAGGTGAAGCCCAGGGTCGCCTGATCTTAGAATTCGCCCCCTCCTCCATACTGTGTTTCAAGAGCAGTGCTAACTAATCTCCTTGCCGGCTGATGCGTCCTCCTGTTTGTCAGTGTCATTTGTGACTAGCAATTATTTGAAGTATTGCTTGACCTTTTGAATGAGTCAGTAACAAAGAATCTTGTTGAGTGCTGTTAAGGCATGATGTTAGGAAAAAATTAGACATTCAAAGGAAAAGAGAAACAGAACCACATAATTCCTTCCAGTCATAATTGGTTTATTTTCCTCCCCTCATAAAATGCTAATAGCAAAGCTACTGACAAACTAAATATATGTACCTTTCCATCTTTGTCATGATTGTAGGGCAGCGTGTTCACAGTTTGGTAGAGGTCCTGTAAAGATACCACCTTTAGCACTGAGAACAGAAGTTGTTTCTCTCTTTTGGCACCTGTACTTTCTCATTTTTTGGCTTTCTGGGAGGGGACTTCAGTGCTATAGAGTCCGACTCCTGTGGCCATTTTCTCAAGGGGAACTGATGTCTATCGGCTGGAGGTCAGTCGTAATAGCAGCAGATCTCCAGCTAGTACCTGGATGTTGGGGAATGGCATCACTGTAAATATCTATATATCTCATAGAAAGAGCACCTATTCAACTGGCATAATGAATTTCCAAGATTGATGAAGCAGCAAAGAGAAATGGGACAATACCGGAAGTCCATCTCTGTTTAAACCTTGGATTCCATTGTCATTGTGACTGCTACAGACAAAATCAAATGGTGCAATATCTGTTTTGATGGAATATTGAATTTCATGTTTGCCAAACATTGTATGTTTGCTAATTGTGCATAAGCATGAGCAATTGTAGATTGCAAGTTTGTATGTTATATGCCTACAGAATATAACTATATTGAAAAGCACTTGTTTTTGGTCATATGTGCTGATAATTTTGTAGTACCTGGATGTTGGCAACGCTATCCTGATGTCACATACTGGCCTAAGGATTAGTAGGGGAGGGGTTTATCAACACCTAGTTCTTCCTCCTCCTGTCAGCTCCCTCTCTTACACCCTGCGGAAGGTAGCCGTGTGCCATTCTCCTTGGTCCCCTTCTAGCTGCTTTTAAAGATGGCTGACAGGCCACACTTACCCTTTTGGCTTCTGTGTCCTCTCATGGGGATCCCGTGGGCGGCTGTGGGGTAGGCCAGTCAAGCACTGAGGCCGAGTCTGGCCTCCCCCTGAGCTGCAACCCAAAGCCATTCAGAATTGCCACTAGTCGGTTGTTGTGGTAGTGGTGTGTTCTTTTTTAAAGACACAGGTTTCCCGGATGACCTTCTCTGCACCCTGGAACAGCTGACTGGGGTGGCTTCTTGCCTGCTGACAACAGAACTTTTTATCCCTTTGAGACAATGGAACAGTTGTGAAGTTCAGCATTTCTGTTTGCCTCTCTTTATACATTAAAGGACACTAAGCAGGATCGCTTACTTTGAAGACTAAGTGCCTGGAACCTTCAAAAAGCAAGAGATGATAGTCACTGGGCAGAATGTTAAATGGACATTAAATGCCCATGCTGTTTGTTGGTAATGCTCATTGTTTCCAAATAAAAATTATAATTTGTAGCTACATCATCATATTTATAATATTTGACCTCAGATATTAGCTATTTTTGCCCCTAACTCATTCATACATAGAAAAAACTGTTTTGATTGTATGTATTGTTTTAACTTGGAAAAAGTTGAGTATAGCCTTTTTATATGTAAAATGAAATGTACTCATGTAACTTAGAAAAAGTTGAGCATAGACTTTTCATAGTAAATTTAATTTTCTTATGTAAAATGATATTTCATTTTTAAATCAGGTTTTTTAAAGTGATATTTAATTTTATCAATCTTTTAAGCAATAAAATACATTTGATTGAAATGTAACTTTAAAAAAATTATTTACTTTTGGCAGCCCTTGTTGGGAGCAGAAGGTTCAGAATGTCATGCCGGTATTATCTCTAGCGTTAACTATTCAGAAACTGCAATGGGTGATTAATAAAAGCAGGAAACTTCTCACTATTTCTTTCCCAGTTATATTAAAACTACAGCATGTTATCTGTATCATCTGTTAAGTCATATGTTTGGCTTATGATATCAGGATGGAGGAGCAGAAGTGCTCTTCTGACAAGTTTCTTAGCTCTTTGCAGAGTTCTGTGTCCACCTGTGATTATTCAGCCATTTCAGATTGAGCAAGGCAGGAATTTCCAAAGCAGGATTTATGACTCTGCCTTGAAGGTGAAATCAAATCTAAAAATCCGCTGTTTGAGCTTGTGACCAACTGCTTCTGGTCTCTGTGCAACACCCTCTTAACCTCCCTCCTGTTTTAATGAAATCTTGCAGCTTGGATGTAGTTAATATTGTAAGATTTCAACATCTTGGCTGTTGTTGCTACTTACTCATTTTACATTATTTGACAATAATGACTTAAGTGTTCTTTCAGCCTCACCTATAAGAATAATCCTACTAAAAGCAGCCTCACTACCCATGTGCATATCTTCTGTTTGTTTTTTCCTTTTTTAGTAAAACGGTTGAAACCGTATGGAACAGATAACCTGTGACATTCCAGACATTGTTTTGTTTAGTCATTGGTGTAGGAATTTGCAAGAGCAGTATTCAAACAAAACCCATCCGGTTTGATAACATCCATCTATAAAAACATGAATTTTGGTTCTGCCTGAATGAGTCAATAATTAGAAATACTAGATTTTGCATTATAGCAAAAGTAGGGATTGTGACGCTATAGAACACTACCTGCTTTTCCTGTACATGGCCCTTGGTTCGGTTTGGCTCTTGGCACTTAAGAGATTTCATAAAATAAGAACGGAAGAGACTTTTGCCTGAGGACCAACTAACATGACTAGTTTCTGAAGCTCGTTTCTAAACAGGTTGACCTTTATCTCAACCAGGGTTGGGTTGTGGTTTGCCAGATCATGCCTTCCAATTCATTGTGTTTAGATGTACAACCACTAACGAGAGCAGTGCAAATATTTAGTGGCTATAAGTATTGTAAATCTCTTTGAACAATTGAAGCCACTTATGTGTTACAATACGAGTTCTTGACTCCTCGGGTGTTTTGTGTAAGCTACACGAGAAAATATCTTAAGCTGTTACCTATGGACGCTTTAAACGTGCATGATGATGGGAAATATGAATGAGTAACTCATCAGTTCAGTATTGGAACAAAGCAACACAGAATGTTTAAGAATGAATAGCAATGAATTTAATTTTCCCTTTAGCCATTGAACTCTTCTGTTATTTTAAAGCAGCTCAGCCAACAGCTGTGAAGGTTTGCAAACAGGCCCTAGTAATGAGCTTCCAAAAGTATTGGTTTATGTTCAACATTTTTATTTTTTTGTCATTTGCATCACACATAACTGTGTAAGAGGTTAGCAGCACTAGTAATGTTATAAGTTACAATCTTAAAACGTTTTATAATTAGGGTAATGATTTTAATGGGGCTATCTGGTGTAAGTTTGAGAACGGAGGCCATATGCGAGATATTCTGAGGGATAGTCTTTACAGCTATAAATGAATTGTTCTGCATCCTTCCTGAGGCTGTACTTGGGTCATCAGTAGTCTAAAATAAATGGCATTCCCAATTTCAAGCTGTTGGTTGAAATCCTTATACAGTTTATGTTAAACTGATTTCTTCCTGCTACCCACCTGGCTTTCAGAATGTGTGACCTTTTTTCTCTGTACCTGAAGCTCTAGGAATTCCAAACAATATTAACATTTCCCCCCTTATGTTTACAGCTTTTAGAAATTAACTGGACAGGACTGACCAATATTCTGGATATTCCAGGACTAAAGTAAGCCTTCCTGAAAAGAAAATGTATATTTTGGAATATATTTGTGTGCAAAGAATTAAATTTATTTATTTACTTCATTTACTTGCTGCGTTACTCCCCAGTGGGGACCCAAAGAGGCTTGTATAATTCCCTTCTCCTCCCGTTTGTCTTCACAACAATCCTGTGAGGGAGGCTAGGCTGTGAGTATGTGACTGGCCCAAGGTCACCCGGCAAGCTTCCATGGCAGAGTAGGGATTCGAACTCAGATCCTAGTCTGGCACACTTAACTATATCACACTGCTACATGTACTTTCTACACCAGTACGTGGAGCTCATGATTAAAACATACATCTGTAAATTGGTTCAAGCATGAAAATGTGTTCTGCAGCCCAGTAGCAGCAGAGCATAACAGAGCTGGCCTCAAGGCTTCCAGTGCAAGCATAGAATGCACCTCTTTGCCTTCCTCTGATGATGTGGACTGATTTCATCTCTGAGCTGAGGTGGCAGCAGCCGCTGGCACTTAGAGAAAGAAGCTGTTACGAAAACCGAATGTAATGGGAGGAAACGCCGTTACCCTCTGAGGTTCCAGGGGAGTAGTCCAGGCCATTGGGCCCTGTAAATTTGTCTAGCAAATATATACAGATGGGAGTCTTTATTGGGGATCAAGGGGCGGTTCTGCCTCCCTTGTAACTGTGTCACTTTGCGGTAGCTAGGATGTCTCTTCAGATGAGTGGCTGTGGCTCAGTGGTAGATCATCTGCTTGGCATGCAGAAGGTCCCAGGTTCAATCCCCGGCACCTCCAGTTGAAAGGACCAGGCAAATAGGTGATGTGAAAGACCTCAACCTGAGACCCTGGAGAGCTGCTGCCGGTCTGAGTAGACAATACTTTGATGGACCAAGTGTCCTATTCAGTATAAGACAGCTTCATGCATTCAGCATGATGTGCAGGACTTTCGCTTACCACAACAGCGAGGATTGGGGCCATCCTTACGTAGCATTGCTCCTTAATGGCTTGAAGTGGAACTGTTCAATGGGCATAATGATGTATTGACAACATTCAGATTATGGGATGCCCCAATGCTGTGTTCTGTAAATTCTGGCTAGAGCTCGGCTTTCTGTTTCTTTGTGTTTTAAAATCCTGACGAGGATAGTAGCAGCAGGCACGAGTTTGAAAACCGAATGGTTAAAAAGAGCTCGCAGGCAGCATGGCTGAGGAGAGAATGTAATTCAGGGGCTTGGGAGCAAATGCGTGTAGCCTCCTTTATACTGGTGATCCGTCCAGTTGAGTATTGTCTGCTCTGACATGAACTTTCCTGGTTATGAAACCGAAGATGATGTTTCCCAGTGCTTGCAGCCTTAGATCCTTTAACGAGAGATGATGGGGATTGATTGATGGTCTGATTAATTGTAAGGCAGGCTCATGTGATCATGGCAACTGCTGCAAGCAACACATGCTGTCTGCCAGTGAGCCACAACCACTCCTTTGCCTCCTCCAAATCCAAGCTGGCTATTTTACGTGCTACATGGTGCCAGCAGATATTGCACAATTGTGTTTTGGTTTCCAAGTATAGGAAAAAGGAGGCAGATCTTTTCCCAACATAGGGTTATACATGGCAGCAGTGGTCTGTGCTGCTGGTCTGTTTCTATACTCACGAATGTTTCCTAGTGAATCAGTAGGGTCCTTTATAATATGCAGCAGTGTAATATCTGGAAGAAAACAACTGTTTTTAGGCAGGAAAAACTGCTGGCATCCTATCTATACTTGGCTTACCCCTTTAAAGAAAAGAATGTGGTCACTCTGGTTCTTCTGCAGTTCAGAAAGTCCCATAGTGGTGGTGGTGAATATTTGAGGTTAACTTTAGAGCTCCACCCAGAACCGTAAACTCTGAAATCACTGACTTGCTTTTAGTGAATGTCTTTTTCTTGTACCGGAAAGCTGATTGTTTGGTGCAAGTTCTAGTTAGAATTTGTGTGTAAAAATTCAGCAGTCATAATTGTGCCTTTTCATGAAATAATCACAAACAATGCATTATTCTGTGGCATCAATAAATGTTAAGATAGATGGTTAATATTTTTGAAGGAAAAATATATTGATAATTGCAGACTTTTATTAGGATAAGCATATGTAAAGCTGCATTATACTGATGCTGCTACCTAAGAAATCTTAATTTACACTATAGTGATCCGTTTATAAAAGTTAAATACTGAGCTAGCATCGGTTTCAGTGATATATAGTCCAAAAACAAAACCCATGTAATACCTTTCAGTAAGATCAAGCTCCAGAATTCTTCATTTAGGCTGAATGTATGTACAAATATAAGCAGAGAAAGATCTCCCCCCTTTTATTTTATTTTTTAACTTTCAGCCTGATGAAAACTTCTGGAGAACTCTAAAGCTTGCACACTCTGCTGTGTCTTTTTGTGTTATTTTAGATGATCTTAATAAAAGGTATTATATGGCTTTCTTTGGTTTTGCAACTGCCCAGTGCAGCTATCTACTAAAAATGTATAACGTCAGAAACAGACAATGTAAAGTAATAAATATTATGCTTCATTCATCAGTCTTCTATGTTCAGTCACAATAATAAAAGCATACGGAAGAACTCACTCTGCTTGTTCAAATGTTATTAGGCCTTCCCTTTATTCTGCGTTACTGTTTCCATCTTGTGGTCATTGAGGGTAAAAATGATGGATGTGGGTTAAGTTTAGGATTTAAGTGTGTGTTTCTACTTTGGGGATCATTGTGTATTCCAGATGACAGATATATGTCCTATATATTTACAGGGTAAAGCTGGTAGTCTATGAAAACATGTATATTCAGATAGTACTACCTTTACAAAACGTGAAGCAGAAAGACTGAACTGAATTTCCCCCCCATGAAATTTTGTGGAGCTAAAGGAGGCTTTTGGGGGACAGAAGTTTCATGAAATGGAAAACCCAGGAATTTCACAACAATGGATCATGACCACATAATCTGTCTAGTCTTGATTGAAAGAGAAAAAAGTGCACATTTTTCAAGTTATTTTTCAGGTAGTCTGCAGGACTTAGAGCTTATTGCTTTTCTAAATGTTTGTCACTCACTTGAAAATTATTTATGTCACATGATTTAAATTTGCCATGATACAGTGTTGTAGAACTATGTATAATCAGTAGACACAGTTTCACGTTTGAATACTGAACATATAACTGCTGCTAAGACTGGACGTTTTAAAATAATTTTGCTTACATTTTATCCTCCACAGCGGATTATCAGACACTATAATCCTAGATATTATATCTAATTATCTGGTGCTTCCAAATCGGATCACTGTTCCTCTTGTCAGCGAGCTGCAGATTGCTCAGTTGAGGTTCCCCATACCAAAGGTAAGGATTTTAGTACAAAGTTTGCAGTGCTATTCTGACTAATGAAAAGATTATATTTTAAAATGTATTTTGAAGCACTTAAAACATACTGGGCAGTCTGCGAAACACTTAAATGAACAGCTTCCGAAAGCTAGATAACACTTCATTAATGGTGCCTTTTAAATGTTGTAGGGTCTGAGAAAGGTCCTCTTCAGATGTTATCGTGGCAACATGGAAGTTGATTCTTTTTGGTCTCATACAATTTTGGTAATGGTTAAATGTCTGGAACCCTTTGAGTACGACCATTTGCGTGGGTCTTTCCCACCTGGTTATCATCTGGCTGGAAAGAATACACTCAGTTGGGCACATGGTACTTCAAGATACTAACATGACAGCATGAAAAGAAGCCACAATAAAAGCTCTTTAATTTCTTTAATAAGAAATGGAGGGACCATAAAATACAAATTCTTGGCTGTGGTTGCTCTCTAACTGTAGGTGGGATCGCATGTGGAATGTTGTTACGACACACCATTTAGTCATAGAAGTCATTGTGGTCCAGAAACTGAATAAGCATTCTAGCTCAGGAGCTCTGAGTAGCTACACCATAGCAGCCGTGTAGGCAGCGGTTCATAAGGGTCTAATAAAATCCAGTTAATGACCAACCTGCCTACAATTTGAAATATTTTAATACATTATTGAAAATGTGGATCGCCTCTCTCTTGTCTGTTGACAGGGTGTACTACGAATACACTTCCTTGAAGCTCAGGATCTGGAAAGAAAAGATACTTTCCTAAAGGGAGCAATTAAGGGAAAGTCTGATCCTTATGGAATCATTCGTGTCGGCAATCAGATTTTCCAAAGTAAAGTCATCAAAGAAAACCTCAGTCCAAAGTGGAATGAAGTTTATGAGGTAAAAAGTTTTAAAATATTAGTCGGTGATGGTGGAAACTGCTGTCAAGTCACAGTTGACTTATGGCGACCCTGTAGGGTTTTCAAGGCAAGAGATGTTTAGAGATGATCTGCTGTTGCCTGCCTCTGCATAGCGACCCTGGACTTCCTTGACTGCTCCCATCCAAATAGTAAGCAGGGCTGACCCTGCTTAGCTTCTGAGATCTGATGAGATCGGGCTAGCCTGGGCCATCCAGGTCAGGGCATTAGTCCATGTGGGTGTAATTTTTTTTTTTTCTAAATTTGATTAAGTAGTTTTGGAACCTGTCAAAGCTGATTGATTACTTCTTATTTAAAAATGGAGAAATTTTTTTGTTTCTTAACTGTCTTTTCTATTGATACAATTGGGCAGCTGATGCATAGATTAAAAAGTAGCTTTGTGAATGTGTGGCAAGGGAAACAAAATTATGAGCACTGCTTGTCATGGAATTAAAAAATTATATTATTTTCCCTACCTTACAGGGAAAGTAATGTTTGAAGTAGCTCTCTTAACTCCTCAAAGTGCTGTGCCTACGTACTGATAGAAAAGGGCTTAATGTCTGTTTGAAATCTTAAGGTTTCAAGATGCCAGACATCAAGGCAGTGGCCTTTTGACCTCTGTGATAACAAGACGATGTTTCAAGACAGATTCCCTATTTTCTGGTCAGAATTGTTAAAACCATATATCAGCACAATGAAGTTAAACAATGTAAAATATCTCATTAAATAAAAGATGTTGAAGGGTTTGCTTTCATTTTTTCCCTATTCTTATTGAAAAGATAGGCTAAGTAAATCTCAACAGTATACCCGTGGGGTGGATCCGTTATGCCAGATGATCATCTTGCAACTGGGAAAGACTCTGAGAGCCAGCGTGGTGTAGTGGTTAAGAGTGGTGGTTTTGGAGTGGTGGACTCTGATCTGGAGAACCGGGTTTGATTCCCCACTCCTCCGCGTAAGCGGCTGTCAGGTCTCAGCAACACGTTGCGTTCCTGGTAATAAAGACTTCTCTCCAGACGATGCAGTGAGTTAAAAGTTTTATTTCAGAAAGTCAGCAGGTTCAGCAGATCATAGAAACTTAAGGCTAGAATACAGGCATAGGGAAATATCGATACATATATAGGGTAAATACAATGGGGTCGATTAGGTTTTAGAAACGAAGAGACAATACAGAAGTTAACTACCGGTAAAGACTTAAGACAACGCATACAGGAAATAAACGTGTGCATTAACTAGCTGATCTTCCCGGGCTCCCGGCATTGTCTTGCGGGACCCGGTATCAGATCAGCGATTACTCGGGCGGGTCTCCATTGAGGTGCAGATCTTGGGCAGGAGACCGGGTGCAAACGGGGAGGGACGGAGTGCACAAAAAACTCCATTTTGTCCGTGGGGGGAACCATCTTGTTTCTTATCCGGGGCCGGCAGAGAGCCTATCTGACAGCGGCAGAGGCTAATCCGGTGAACCGGGTTGGTTTCCCCACTCCTACACATGAAGCCAGCTGGTTGACCTTGGGCTAGTCACACTCTCTCAGTCTCACCTTCTTCACAGGGTGTCTGTTGAGGGGAGGGGAGGTGATTGTAAGCCGTTTTAATTCTCCCTTAAGCGGTAGAGAAAGTCGGCATATAAAAACCAACTCTTATTCTTCTTCACCTTTATCTGTGTTCAGAGATAAGGCTGGTGGCCTTAATGACAGGGATTTTCAGTGATTGCCCTCAGGTTTTAGAATGTCCTTCTCCCCATACCTGCTGCCCCACAACAGATCAGAGGCCACTGCTCCAAACCACCGCTCTTAACGACTACACCACGCTGCAATGCTAAATGGGGTGCTCAGGCAGGATTATTAAGGTATGACTAATCCGTGTTAAATGATCCTGAGTGTTGCTTAAAAGGTACATTGCTGGATCAGATCACGATCCACCTAGCCTAACATTCTTTGCAAGAATCTGAGCAGCCACCAGGCAACAGATGGCCAAATGCAAATTGGTCAAGGGGTCCACTTGTGGACTATTGTTGATGATCTACCCACCCGTGCCATCAGTGCTAAAAGACTGATGGTAGAGATTGCGCTTCTTAAAGTGAGAACCAAGATATTTACACACAGCTCTGCTTATATCTTTTGTTTAAAAAATGATTATGGTAAATGGTTTTTAAATGTGATGCCCAAAATAGTAAGTTTGTCACTGGAGGCTTGGCAGATCGGCTACAGCTCCTTTTGTGTGACGTGCATTGCTAGAGGTTTAAATGTTCCCTTCCAAAACAAGGAACAGAACAGGCATGGCTTAAAAAAAGAAGACGACAATACTCCATTGATGGGGTTTCTTTATTAAAATTGAAAAGTATGGGCCAAAAATTAGCCATTGCCTGTGTAGACTTAAATGTCCGCAGGTATGCTTTGTGAAGAGCTGTCAGACTAAATAGTACAAGGTCTGCTCATTACCAGAGACTGGCCTAACAATTGGGTACTCTGTTCGCTCCTAGAGAAAGATGTGTTTTGTCTCTACCAGGCAAAGCTACCCTTTCTCTCTGTCTGTTCTTTTTCCTGAGCCAGACCTGAGCTGCCCTTGCCCTCTCCCTGAGGCAGATCTCAGCTCCCCCTTCCTGAATGGATGCTGATTAGATGCTGGAGCAGCACTCCTATAGGCTTAGCTGAGTCCTCTGAGGAGCTTCCTGTCTGTCACAATAGGATAGGGTTAGGATCCATTCACCATAAGCGGATAAAGTCATCTGATAGTACACTATAACCATATGGAGCATTGGTTGTGGGCCCTGTAACAAGCACCATTACACAATGCAAGTTATTAGTGTGTTGCCATGGTCACACATAAGCCCTTGTGTAAAATTGTCAGTTGTACTAGACCATCTACTGTTTTACTACCTTGTTAGCATATAGTATTTTAGAGGGTGGATATGTAATTTAAATAAAAGCTACATCAAGGCTATATCATATATTTACGTTGACCAGGCTGCCTATTCTTGTTAACTGTTGCATTTCTAGGCTTTAGTGTACGAGCATCCAGGACAAGAATTAGAGATTGAGCTATTTGACGAAGACCCAGACAAGGATGATTTTCTAGGAAGGTAAATATGACAAGACAGTTCTGAAAACATTGCCAAAAGATTAAAAAGTACTTGAGCAAAATTGTAATGACAACTTTAATAGGTACATTTTGTATGTTACCTATCTTTAAGTATTCATCTTAGTTCTAGTTCTTTGTATGTCTAATGGGTCAAGCAGGCAAAAATAATCGTTTTAGCCCATGAAACACCTTCATAGGAATACTAAAAGAATGATTTAATATTATGATGGAATACTAAAAGAATGATTTAATATTATGATAGTTTTCTGTGTTGCGAAGGAAGAAAGAGTGGCTGCCCCAATTAGACTTGCAAAACATGATAAAATAGATTTAGCATTCTCAGCATATATTCATGGCATAAAGGAATTACTCTGTGCCTTTTCAGAATACCATGATATTTTGTGCATGGCATTTTAAAAATGCTGGACTCTGAAAAGAAAGCAAATAAATGTTGACACTAAGAGAAATAAGAGTACAAGCCTGTCCGCACGGTAACAATGATAGGGTATCTTATGTGATAGGTCTTAGCTTCTAATATGTGTGTGAGGAGCAACCACAGAAAGTTTTTCTGTGTCCCCTCCCAAGCCATGCTTTATACTTGTTTCCCCTTAAACATGATTCTGTGTCCCAAGTCCGGGATATTGTTTTCCAGCTCTTCCCCAGCACTTGTGAATGCTGCTGTTTTATCCACAGTACTTAATGGACAGTTACTCTTTGTTTCACATTTCCTCAATAATTCTTTCCTTTCACAATGACTGTCTGCCTGGGTAGGAGTGTAGAAGCCGGGTCATTCACTCAGATCCTTTACGGAGAGCACAAATATGAGGTTACCATCGTCTTTTTAAATACTTCAGTTACCATTGTACGTCCACACAATTCGAGCTTCACATCCTGTAGTAGAGGTAGCAGTCTTCTAATGCATTGTCTTCTTCTGCTAGTCTGATGATTGACCTAATTGAGGTTGAAAAGGAACGCTACCTGGATGAGGTAGGTCTCTTCCTGTGTGTTTTAGGGAAAGGGGAGAAGGGAGGGGGGATTATTTGACCAGCCTTTCATAGGGATCAGCCCAGAAAACCTAATCACGTATTAAAGTGAAATTTTCGAAGGAGTTGCAAAGCTGCCATACCACCATAACAGAGCTTTCCTCATTGAACAGACTCTGTCACTTGAGGACAACCTCCTTTAACATTGGATAAAGATGTAGCTGTAGCAATTCACTGGTTGCAGCAAAAATGCAAAGAAGTCTTGTGGTTTATGTCTTAAAGTGTCACAAGATTCCTTTTTTGCTTCTTCTTTACACTACTAACTGCAGGTGGAACTGTAGAAGATAGGTATATCATATTTGGGTTTGTGTGTTGTATTGGCAGGTTATGATGATTCTGAGTTACTGAATCCTTAGAACTAATCATGTAAAGCTGTGGCATTCATGTTGATATTGCCAGATGCATAAACAGTGTCCAAAAGCGCTCAACGAGGAATGATTGACTAGATACTGATGAATCTGTGTAGGATATCCCTGAAGCAAAACTTTCGAAATGTCATTTTAGCTTTACATTATGGGTTATGTGATAGCCATCTGTCAATCACAGTACTGTCAGTGCATCATCGTATTCTTTGCAAACGGTGCATCATGGGTGAGTAATCAGTGACTGTTAATTTATTAGTGAATAGCCTTACTTTTCATGGCATTAAATGACTTTTTTTTTTTACAGTGGTTCACTTTGGATGAAGTCTCCAAAGGAAAATTGCATTTAAAACTTGAATGGCTCACATTGATGCCTACTGTAGAGACTCTTGACCAGGTATGGTTTCCAAACTGTTTCGTCAAAAATTTTGACTGGCCAAGGCTGCCTTTATCTAGATAAAAGTGAAATCCTGTAGATTTTCACTTGTACATAACTCAGGAATATTTTATGACCTCCATAAATGGTAATCAGTGGCATCATTTAAAAAATAATAATAAATGCTCAGACGAACAAGGACTAATGATCAGGATTTCCTCTTGTGCAAACACTCTGTGGTTGACTCAGCTCAAAAAATAGGGTTTGGAATTCCATAGGAGTTGCTGCTATAGATGAATTTTCTGGTGGAATTATTTTCTTTGGGATGGACGTTGTCAATATACCTAATTCTCAACATTGCCAAATCAGTTGATTTTTAAATTCAAAGTCTGGAGCCATGAATAGACAAAACAAATCTTTCTACAAATCTGAGAAAAGCCCCAGGTCTGCAGAAAAATCTGAAATCTTTTTTAAAAAGCATGGGATTCTTGTGTGTGTGTGTAAAGTGCCTTCAAGTCGCATCCGACTTATGGCGACCCCTTTTGGGGTTTTCATGGCAAGAGACTAACAGAGGTGGTTTGCCAGTGCCTTCCTCTGCACGGCAACCCTGGTATTCCTTGGTGGTCTCCCATCCAAATACTAACCAGGGCTGACCCTGCTTAGCTTCTGAGATCTGACGAGATCAGGCTAGCCTGGGCCATCCAGGTCATGGGATTCTTACCCCCCCCCCCAATACTAAAAGCAGTTCCTGCAGCTTTAAGAAATGAATGCCTGCTCAGTGGCTGTTGTGGTTGTTGCTAGGCATCCATAGCAGTATTTCCATCCTTCAAACTTTGGTTTCTGTTAGTAAAAGGTAGGGGGAAGGGGACAGGGCCCTTTCCAGGGCTGTTTTGGCCTTTGAAGGAGGATTCATGGGTCCAGGCCTGCCAGCAACCACTGTGAGGGAAATCTGAGATAGGGGAAGATAAAAGCAGGTTGGGTGGGAAGGAGAAAATGAAGCAGGAAAGAGGAGAGGCCGTGTGGGCTTTCAGGGAAGTGAAAGAGAAGATAGTGGAGCATTGCAAATTAGATGCCCCCTGCACATCCTTTCAGGTCCCCTCTTGTTTGTGTCTACTCCTAGATACATTTAAGAGATTCATGTATATAGATCCTCTTCAGCAGCATCTACCAAAGGTAGTCCTCCCATTTACCTGCCCAGGATGGGGAATTACCTGGCCCAGCCCCAATTTCTCACACCAGAGGGGGGGAAATAGCCTCCACATAGCGACACTAGGAATTTTTTCTGGTCTCTGCAGTATAGACCACAGCAACTAGGGGAGGAAACCTAGAGCATTACCCAGAAGTGGCACCATGCTATCCCCAAACTCTACCCTCCCCAGTTACTGCCCCCAAATCTCCCAGCATTTGCCGAAGCAGCATTGGGAAGCCTAGCCAGAACCCACAGGACTCAGATAGAAAGGTGGTAGAGAGAGTTACATTTTGCACCAAGAAGACTGCAGTGTACTATTTTGGTTAACTGGGAGATACTCCCATCTCCCATTAATGTGTAAACGGAAACAGCACCACAAGTTCTTTTCATCCCTAGGGCAGGTGACGATTGTGTAATGTGAGAAAGATCCTTTCTCTCTCTTATACCTGTGTAATTCTTTAAAAGCCATTTGTTTACTCTGTTATTCCTTAATGTAGAGTAGATTGTTTTTTTAAAAAAACATGTTTATATTGTACATTAATTGACATGTTGTGGACATCTTTAGAGTTTCTTTTACAAAATCTGTCATACATAATTGGATAATTTTTCACTTGTATTGTTTTAATTTTAGGTGCTAAAAAGCATTAGAGCTGATAAAGACCAAGCCAATGATGGGCTTTCTTCAGCATTACTTATTCTCTATTTGGATTCGGCAAGAAATCTACCAGTAAGTCCCCCTGGTGGTAATAATGCTGTTCTTGGATGATTGTGAACTTTTCTTTAGTCACATGTTGCTTACTAGTATGCCACTTTGCCTCACTAATCCACATGATGCCATGTCTTTAACCGCATTTTCATGTGCCCTTTGCAAAGCCAGCATCTCCCAAAGATAAACATACATTGTGTGATAGATTTTTTTTTTTGTTTCAGAGCAGGTCATTCAGTCATGTTTACAGAATAAAATACTTGTGTTTTGCCGTGCTGTAAATTAATATTTCCTTTGATGCCGGAGTAGATATTTCACAGCTGATGTTTGTGAACTTTTAAGACAGTGACACAGTCTTGCGCATGCTCGGGAGAAAGGCCACTGAACTTATTGGGGGCATGCAACTTAGTAAGCTTGCATAGGGCTGTGCTTCACACTTCACTATTGCAAGCCACGTGTGAGAAACTGAAGACCAGATGCGGTCGGTGTTTTGAGTTGACCACCATTTTGTGAAAACCTTTTTTCCCCTAACCCTAAATTATTTTTGCCCCGTGGCGCAGAGTGGTAAGCTGCAGTACTGCAGTCCAAGCTCTGCTCACGATCTGAGTTCGATCCCGATGGAAGTTGGTTTCAGGTAGCCAGCTCAAGGTTGACTCAGCCATCCATCCTTCTGAGGTCGGTAAAATGAGTACCCAGCATGCTGGGGGGTAAAGGGAAGATGACTGGGGAAGGCACTGGCAAACCACCCTGTAAACAGAAGTCTGCCTAGTAAACGTCGGGATGTGACGTCACCCCATGGGTCAGGAATGACCAGGTGCTTGCACAGGGGACCTTTACCTTTTAAAAAAAAATATTTAGCATAACTGTGTAAATCATGGAATTATGGGTACAGTCAGTCTGACCCCCAAGGGTGTGGGTGAATCCTGGTGTTGGATTGGCTCACTGATAGTGTGGCCACTTCAGGCGCACATTAAGTGGGCCCAGTGGGGGCTTGATGTTTACTTAAGTTGAATAGCATCTCCCATTGCAGCAGTGCAAGCTGCTTTTGATTGGCAAAAGAAAAAGAAAAACTCCACTGCATGTGCAGGTCTCCTCGCCTCTGATTAACAAAAGTGGTATTTGTAAGGGCTGTAAGTATTCAGAACTTTAATATCCATATGATTTCTCTCCCCCCCCCCCCCCGCCCAAAGGAGCAAAATACAGCTATATTATCAGTAAGGCAGGAATTCTTTCTTGGAAACCTCAAATTGTAAAGTTCCCCAGGTAGCTTTGTACACTAGATAGCCCTACCAGGAAGGAGGGCTGAGCTGAAAGACCAATATAACATGTCATTTACCTTGTACATGTGCTGGAAAAGTGGGAGCTGTCATTCTCCGTGCTTTAGTAGACCCCCTTCTAGGAAACAGACTTTTGAATCCTTGGATTGGATTAGAGACCGCTAATTCCTGGCTCCAGTTTTTATATCTAAAGAGCAAATTTATTAAGCATGAAGATATTGTGTGCTTTCAGATTTCTTCAAGGGTGTCTGTGGGAGGTGGTTCACTCAAACAGAGTTTAACTTGTGATGACAGTATTTTTCAAGGTAAAATGAAAAATGGATATTAGTGCTCTCAAAGTACATGCTGCTTACATAAGGGGAATTCTGTGCGTCTGTGGTGTAGTTTAAACTGAGTAAACTGCTCAGGGGTAGCCTTATGTAGCTGTTAAGCCTGGGGTTTAGAATTTCTATACTAGATATGGTAAACTTCTAAACAGATAGTACTTCCTAAATATACCTTACTTATTAAAATGCAGCTGGTCCTTAGATTTCTGATTGCGTTTGGGGTTGAGGGGAATAGAAGGTCACAGTTAGCAACTTCTTAAATCTTCAGTGGTAATCGTGACCAATCCTTTAAGGTTCCCCTTTGGTTATATAGATATATAATAAATTTGTTTTACAAAAAAGGATTTGAAATTTTGAATAAATCCTTCAGGATTTATTTATTTATTTATTGAATAAATCCTAACAAATATATATTGCTGCTTGTAATGGGGGCTGGTGATTTACCTCAGTACATAGGATCGGACTGCATAAGAATGTCTCCAAAGTTAACTTATGATATATATTTTAACTTGTTTAAGTTAAAATTGTACTATGCAGATACGTTATAATCTGAGAACCTTCCTGGATCAGACGTTTTTGCAAGCAAGCAAGAGATTAAAAAGCCCTTGAGAGAAAAAAAGTGTGACCATACAAAGTCAGGCATTCAAAGTTTTCTTTGGAACTTTCCTCTTTATCCTTATCACCCCATCTAGTAATTTCTAGACATGCAGCTCTTGGGTGATTTAAAAAGTACAAGGAATTGCTTCACAGAGATCTAGGATACTTGGCCCATTTAACACTAACATCACTACTGGATGTTGGGCCACTATTAGTAGTACGGAAGTACCCTTAATAAAAAAAAATGGATAGATGTTAGATGTGAAAAGTATAATCAGAGTGTTCCTAAAAAGGTTATGTGATTTGTCATTCAAATGTTATTGTAATATGAAAGCAATTGGAGAGGAGAAAAAATGACTTTCGGTGCTAATAACTTTTTTGTGCCAATCAGTAATTTCAGACTCCTTTGACTGTTTTCCTTAACTGTGCTAAAGTGAAGCTGCTTATGCATTTATGCTGCCCCAATCCCGTCAACTCTCTGCTTTCTCCTTCCATCTTCTTAAAGAGTATCTACGAGGGAAACTTTGGGTGTGGATACTTAAAAGAGAGGAGAGCTTCGGGACTAGTCTTTTGTGAAAATACTACCTCACTCTATAGAGCACTATTTGTGAGTTCTCGGGTGTTATGTATATTATGTACTTTTTTTTTTTAACCTACCAGAGTGGATTGGTGCTGCTAAAACCCACTTAGTCCTAATAATGGAATGGCAGAGCATGCGGTGTTTGTTTTCGTGCATGGTTTTAAAAGTGTGCATTGTTATACTTTTTATTGCATTCGAACTGTGCTATCAGCTTAGTTTGTTAGGTAAGTTCATTTTAAAAGTTAGTGCCCTTCAAAGATTAGCATGCTATTTCCCATCAGTCTGTGTGGTTCACTAGAAGAAACGTTGACATTTGCTTGCAGAGAAATGAAACTGTCATGAAGTGTAAAAGTCAACCCCCTTTGAGATTTCTTTGAAAAGTTAATTGCAAGTATTTTGTGTGCTATATGCGAAGAATCTTTCATTTGGATCAAGCTGTGCACAGCTTAAGCTGAAAATTAATTGTGTTTTCCCCCAAGTTTCCCTATCCTCTTGTAAACTCTTTTATGGTCCTTGGTAGGAATAATACAGCTTTTAAAAATCTTAAATAGCTTGTTGTCGTGAAGTATACTTGCAGAACAGGTATAGCCAAGACACATGGACTTGTGAAACATTACAAAGCTAATCATGTCTTATCTGTGAGGTGTCAGAATTTAGGGGTTATAAAAAGTAAATGTTTTGTTCCTATGATTAGAGTCCATGTTTAGATTCCAGTCCCATGAAGGGCCTGAATACATGTGGTCAAGTAATCAAAGCTAGAAAACATCGGACCAGTGTACATTGTTTGTATTTTCCTGTCCTTAGTGATTTCATACACGTTAGATCTGGCCCTTCATCTGAGGAGCTCCGGCAGTGTACACTGGTTTCCCAGTCATAACATCAAGGGCTCATTCATACATGAGTTCATCTCCTTTGGGATCTAACATCAAAGGCATCATTGATCTTCAAAGCAGTAGTCCAATTTGGGACATTTCCCTGAGATATCGCGTCTTCTTTTCCCTTCTCAGTGTGAGCGTAACCACACTCATAAGCACAGGATTGCAAAAGGTGACCCTTCCCCCTCAATATAAGCTTCACACAGCCTTGCCCCGAGTTGCCATTTATTTTGGGTGAATTGATTCCCCCCACCTCAAAGCTTTTGAAATCCTGTTTGGGCGCATAATGTTGAGTTCTGATAAAGTATGACAAATACTCTCTTGCAGTCTGACATGCTAATGCCAATTTTGGAAGAACTTGGAAGTGTGTGGACGTCGCCCTGAGATAGGCTATTAGACGTGATGGTTCCCTGCTTTTTTCCAGATATGACATTTTGGAAAGCCGTTTTTTAAAAACTTTGTAACGCTAATAATAATACAGGAGGTGGCCCCATATTTAGCTCCCATAATGTCACTGCAACTTTATTCCTTGTTATTTGAAAAACACAACACCCAAAGTTCCTGACAGTATATGAATGCTAAACAGTGGTAGAAGTTCAAATTTGATTACAATTTTTTATTTGGCGTGAGTCTTTTACCATATTTTGGAAACACCTTTTATGTGGAGACTGGTACTCATCTTTGGCCCGTTTCTAGTACATAACAGAACCGGGTGGGGACCAAGAACAGTCCATGGGATTGCACATGCCTTGCGCTCGTCACATGCAGATTGCCCAGTTTCTTCTACCTAATCTGTGTTGTGGATATCTGTTGCCAACCCAGGGATAAAATGCAACTGGGTTTCTTCGTAAGCTCACTTTGAGAGCCAAAGTTGACTCTGTGCTCTGAAAGTAGGCTTTGGTTTGATTAAATTTAGGCAATGGTTATGTTGAAATGAGACTGGAGGTGGGTGGGAAAAATCTGCATGGGAGAGGGCAGGGCACAGGGTGTATGCTATGATCCCATAGCCTGCTCCCAGTAAACCCTAGTTCCACTGTATGTCAGAACACCACAGTACATGTGTCTCCTTTACAAGCACAGCTCTCCATTAAGTGGTAAATGGTTTCCTCAGAAGCAAAAAATAAAGATCAAGTTAGGAAAATAGAAAAAGTTCGTGGCATAAATTTTTCTTTTCATGCCATTTTGTCTAATTTATGAAGAGGCTGGTCTTTCTTCCTAAGATACATTCTCTTTGTAGGCATTATTGTTCTTTATACTGCATGGACCTACAGTCTGCAGTCCTTTTTGCCATCTGCTTTTTATTTTGATCAACGCTGTTAACAGTGCTTGGGAAGAGGTTTTTAAAAAGTCAATGGAGGGCAAAAGTTCAGCAGGGCCACCAGCCTTCACACACAATCAAGAGGTTCACAAGCTCATGCAGAATAGTTGCAAGGACTGAACTTTGCTTGTCTAGACACAAATTGTGTAGAAAGAGGACTGGGGTACGGGGAAGTGATTTCAATTTCAGGCAGGCACGAGTGCAGCCTGAAAATGCTCCCCCCCGCCGCCCATTTTTTAAATGCCTTACTGCCATACTTCTGAAGGTCCCTCTTCGCCACCTGTGGGAGGTTTTAGGATGGAGCCTGAGGAGGGCGGGGTTTGGGGAGGGACTTCAGTGCCATAGAGTCCATTTGCCAATGTGGCCATTTTCTCCAGGGGAAGTGATCTCTATCAGCTGGAGATCAGTTGTAATAGCAGGAGACAGGCCATCTTCCTACATAGTAGCCTTTCATACTGGATTCTTGTCATTGGTCAGGTTTGCCAGTTCTTCTGCAAAGTGAAGCTGGAACTTGCAAGGCTGAGCGGAGAGAAGAAATCTCCCTTGGGCCAAGAACATAGACTAAAATAGACCCCAAAGTCCAGGCATATTTCTTCTAGTAGAACTCCCTTCAATATCATCCTTTAGGGGCTCCTCTTGACCCTTGGGGAATAAACGCCTTCACTTCTAAATTTACACGTAGGTTGTTGCGTCTGTTCTTGCCCGTCCACCCAAGTAAGAATTCTGGGTCTATTATGTCGCATCTGTCGGCTTGCCATCAATTTTCTGCATGGCGTCCTTTCTCTCAAGCTCCTGCTGTACCCCGAGACAGTGTAGAGACCACTGGATGTGTCTGTCGACTTCATTAAAAAAAAGCATTTTTTTCTTTTTGAAAATTCAAAATTCAATTGCGATGGATTTTTTCCCTGTGCAGTTCTTTTCAGGGACAATTTTTTTAAAAGCGTGCTCTTCCTGTCTTGGATTACAACATGATTGCAGAGCTGTTATATTATTTGCATTTTTGAGCAACACAAATGCCTGGCTTTTAAAACCGAACTTGCCTTTGCAGCACGTTCTGTTTTAAAAACTATGGAATGAAACAGTACCCTGAACTTCTCCAGTTTTAGTTTATTTTGAAAGTCCTCCATTTATTTGTGAAACAGACCCTTTCTCCCCCACCCCCAGCGAGTAACATTGCACATATACTTTAATGCTTTATGGTTTGTCCATCATTTCAGGGTGACGCAGTTATTACTGAAATAAAATGAGAAATTGCTTAGTTAATGGAAATGGTCAGAGGTCAGTGTAATCTTGTTTAAATCTATTCCTATTTCCACGGCCAATACATCAGCCTATTTCTAATTCAAATAGGAAAGTCTGTTATACTATAATGGTTTGAAAAGTGTGTGCTGCCAAGAGAATAACAACGGAAGAGCATATTAACCCTAACCGGCGGGGGGGAGGGAGGGGAGCAGGGAACAGTGTTTGAAAAGCATTAGAGGGGAATGAGAACAGAAGGCTTTGTTATATTATCTGGATAATCTTTCCCTTATTTTTCCTCCGTTTGTCCTAAAAATGTTTTGTTTGTTTCTCCTGTTGTACATCCGTTAATTAACCAAGCGGTAAGGTTTCATTGCATGTGTTTATTAACCCTTTGTATGTTCATTCTCTTCTGGTTTCAAAAGCATAATCCGTTAGATTATAATCCAGACGCCTTGAAGAAGTCCGTGGTTCAGAAAGCCCTAAAGGTAAAAGCTAATAGTTTTCCGTATAAAGTTGCAGCCTTAATTGGAAGACATGGTTGTCTACAGTGAATTTTTTAATACCGCCCAGTGCGTTTTTGTGCCAGAAGACCATGATACCTGGTACCAAGGAGGAAGGCCAAACACAGGGATGCTCAGATTTGTTTGTCAGAGAGCAGATGCAAAACTGTCTGCATTGCACTGCGTACATTAGGAATATGTGAAGGGTTGTATCAAGCAGAGCAAGGTAATTGAATGGTACGGTTTCACTCCCCCCCCCCCATCACTTGAAATTTGCTCTTTAGGATTAGCAGACCCTCACAGTGTGTGTGTGGGTGGGGGGTCAAAGTGAGGGGTGGCAAACATTGTCCCGTCTACCAACAGATGTGCCATTCTACTAGTTTGGGTACTATTGCACTAGAGGAACCATCTCTTTGGATCTAATTCCAACTGTTTGATTAGACCTAAGCATACTGCAAGAAAAGAGCTCATGCGGAAGGTGGAACTGCCATATTCCACTGTTTGTTATGCTTTAAGTGACCGTTTCTTATTTTTTTAAAGAAGTAATTTTTATTTTATTTTTGGTACTGAATTTCAGAGAATTTTTTCAGCAGCCTGTTTTTTGTTTTTTTTTTACTGAAAGCCTGTGTTGTTGTTTTTTACTGAAAGCCATTGGTATCTATTTTTGCCTCGTTCCAACTATCTGCTGAGTTCTTCAATCACAATGCAGACAAATCATTTAAGGCACACTCAACTTAAAACCAAACTATATGGTGCCTTGGTGAATAGGTAGGCATAAGTAAATCGTGTTGAAATATGAACTCTTGATAAGACAAACTGTACTTGGGGAACAGAAAGACACAGAAACACAAACTGTTTGTGATCTTATTAGTGTCAGTATATTACATTGGGGGCACCCCTAGTATGCACAGGCTGGGATATGCAAATTGCAGCCCCCAGATTGTTGCTAGTGGTGCTCATAAAAACAGTTCTGAAGTGGAGTGGGGGGAAAGCCGGAGTATATGCCACTAAAGAAGTAATAGATTTTTTTAAAAAAAAAAGGCAGCACTGGAAAATAGAGTGTGCCTCTTTCAAAATGGCACCAAGTTGTGTGTGATGCCAGGGCACCATAGCAGTGTCATGGATGACAGATGAAAGTTTGCTGCCAGTGTGCACGCCCTACCTGCTTCCCTTTCCCAGTGTAGCTCATCAATCAGGAAGGGAGTAGAAAGAGCTACTGATTCTTAGAAACAATGTCCAGCTGCAGTTGATGAATCCCATTGTACAGGGATTTATATTCACTGTCAACACTGCCGATGTCAAATAAACTGTTTAGTGTGGAAGAGTGAACAGTAAAAAGTAGGATTTTAGAAGAGCTTAAGAAGGAACTGTCTCTTGCCATGAAAACCCCAAAAGGGGTCGCCCGAAGTCGGCTGCGACTTGAAGGCACTTTACACACACAAGAAGGAACTAAAGCTAAACACAAATCTCTCTTAACTCAGAATAATGGCTGATTTATTATTTAATCAAAAATACATGTTTGTGGTCGCCTGTGCAATAACGGAGTTGCATCTAAAATGGACATCTTAACTTCTTGTTTAATCATGTTAATCTTTTTTTTCTGGAGCCAATTCCAATTAAACTATTAACAACTTAGATGGCGAACTTGAATATTTTAACAGCATTAATAGATGCCTGAGCTTAACTCTCATGTCCGCTTTTATTTTTAACAAAAGATTTTCTTTGGTAGCTTAGTACGAAGCTTGTTAACAGACTTCTCTGCCTGGGAAAATGTTTCCGTTTCTGTCAAATGATTGTAAATCATTGTTTGTTTTTGCAGTTTGATCTAATTCTATACAACAGATGAGCAAGGCTCAGACATGACAGATGGTTGGTCTCTAGTAAGAGTTGGGTAATCCTATGAGGAAATCTTAGTACACCTTCCTCCTTTCCTGCCCTACAAAAGAAGATGTTTTATGATTTCCAGTGTACAACTTAACCATAATATTCCATCACACATCTATATACTAAGCTTTGTGAGCTTGCGCTTTCTCCATTATCCCCCATTTGCATGCAGACTGCAACATTCATTTATTTGCTCTGATGTTGCTTCATTGGCTTTGGGGGTTGAAGTGCTCTTTAAAGAATGAGAGGTTGAACTTTGTAGAACAGTTTAATTCAAAAGGCCTAGAACAGAGAATGTGGAAAGGAGTGATGCTCCTGTGTGTGTGTGTCTACTGTTTTTCATAAAACATTTCAAGGTAAGGGTGTATGAGTGTGTGAGGGGGGCTGGGGCTCAGTGGTAGAGCTTCTGGTCTGCATGCAGAAAGCCCCCGGTTCAATCCCCTGCATCTCCAGTGAAAAGGATCAGACGGTAGGTGATGTGAAAGACCTCTGCCTGAGACACTGGAGAGCCACTGCTGGTCAGAGTAGACAGTACTGAACTCGATGGGCCAGTGGTCTGATTCAGTATAAAGCAGCTTCATGCGATCTCTGTGTATGCCCAATAAATTTCTGTGTATACCCCATAATAACACATGCTTAAAGAAGTGTAATTCCCCCCTTCCTCTTCTGCAGTCAGGAAAGAAAGTCAACAGCAACCCCAATCCACTCGTCTCATTGACTGTTGGACACAAGGAACAAATAAGTAAGGTAAGCTTCAGACACCCAAATCTGCCTCAGAGACTCGACATAAACTGAGATTGTTTCGTGCCTAAAAAATTTACTTTGGCATCATCGCCTCTCTGCATTAGCTCGCATAATGGCACAGCCTTGTTAGCATATTCTCCACCGCGAACCTATAACTTGTGAACTGCCACCCCATATGACGCCATACATCTGCTTGACAGACTGTCTCCTCGGAAAATCAGTACTATAGTAAATCAGCAATCCCATAAAAAATCATGGTTGTCTGAACTGGGAGGATTTGCCATCATCTCTGAAACAAGTTAACAATCTTGTCGTCAGTCGAGAAGCAGAAGAAGGAGCGGTGCATACTTATGACCTAAAAGAGGGAGTGTTCCATGGCCAGTGTCACATTCAAAGGAGGGAGTGCTTGGACGTAGTAATTATTTTGGTGAACATAGTTGCGCGGGGAAAAGTGTCCCCAGGAGCACAGAAACGGCTGGTGGCTGTTGTGAACTGCAGTAGGGAGAAGCATCCTTTATGTGGGGATTTCTTCTCCCAATCCTATATATCGGACAGATTACACAGAACAAATTACAACTGCCCAGTTTGTGTGTATGAACTGAGCAGAGATTGAATTAGTCAAACAGCCAGTACAGCTGCGGCATCGGTATTATAGATATGCTGGTCAGGGCTCCCATGTGCTTACAAGACCATAATTTGAGGAGGAGGAGGTTTTTATATGCCAACTTTCTCTGCCACATAAGAGAGAATCAAACCGGCTTACAATCGCCTTCCCTTCCTCATGACAGACACCCTGTGAGGTAGGTGGGGCTGAGAGAGCTGTGACTAGCCCAAAGGTCACCCAGCTGGCTTCATGTGGAGGAGTGGGGGAAACCAACCCGGTTCACCAGATTAGCCTCCGCCACTCACGTGGAGGACTGGGGAATCAAACCTGGTTCTCCAGATCAGAGTCCACCGCTCTTAACCACTACACCATGCTGGCTCTCATTTATCTTGCCAGAGTAGTTCCTATTTTTTGAGCTTGCTTCTTGCCATGAGAAAGGTACATTAGACCAAAGATAAATGCCGGAAGGATGTATTGTAACTCATCCTGAATGTTCTTCTGTTTATGGATTCTATATTCTGCCGTTCCTTCAAGGGACATAGGGTTATGCAAGGGTTTGTTTGTTTTTAGTTCTCTTGATGACCTTGTGAATTAGGTTAGACTTAGAGATGATGACTTTCCCAAGACCACCTGCAGTGCCATCCTAAGCAGAGTTATATCCTTGTAAGCCCATTGACTTCAGTGGGTTTAAAAGGGTATGACGCTGTCTCGGATTGCATCGTATGAGCTTCTTGGTGTGAACAGGTATTTGACTTCCCTGCATTCAAGACCATAAAATTTAGCCGCCCTAAACCTGACCCTACAGTAGACTGGTAAGTGGTCTCAAATGATCTGTGAAGGACATTTCACTAAACTGGCTGTGAGTTTCCATGTTTCTGTGATAGTGGAAGCTGGGTTTACTCTTAGAATTCTAACAGCAGTCTTCTACCCTGAATCCTCTTGCAAACAGATTCGCTACAAGACCAATGAACCTGTCTGGGAAGAAAACTTCACTTTCTTTGTTCACAACCCAAGACGGCAGGAGCTAGAAGTCGAGGTAAACTGCTCTTGCTTTCCACTCTTTTGGTGGTCTTTGCCCCAACCCCCCTACACTAGTCCCAACCTTTCTGCTCCAGAGTAAAAACTTCCAGTACCCATGAGCTATGTTCCTCTTTCCAGTTCTGGGACCAGGGGAGGGGGGGTATCCGAAGGACTGCCTTCTCCCATACATTCCTGCCCAGGAACTAAATCACAGGGGGTGGGCCTCCCGACTGTCCCACCAATCAGAGAGGCTCATCTGGTGGCTACACGAGAGGGTGAGGGTCTTTTCAGTGGCAGCCCCTCAGTTATGAAACAACCTCCCCAGGGAGGCGTGCCTGGCCTCCTCATTGTCGATTCTCAGGAGTCAGTTTTATTTAGGACTGCACGTAACTGATTTAGTTTTTATTTATTGGCAGTCCTAATTGGAGTTTTTAAATTGTTGGCTTTTATAGGTTTTTGTAATTGTAGTTTTATTGCGTTTTTAATAATTTTATTTATTTATTTTGTAAACTGCCTTGAGTTCTGCAAGAGAGAAAGGCGGCTAATAAATGTATTAAATAAATAATAAATATTTCATTGCTTTCATGTTACAATGCCTACATTAGCATGGGTAATGTGGTCTTGGATATGCCACTTCTGCTAACGCTGAATGTTTTATCTGTTGATTGATTGATTGTCAGGCTGCTATCTCGGTTTCGTTATTGCCTCTGTCTCTGCGCTGTACTGTCTGGCCCTCAAGGTCGCATACCTAGGCCTGGGAACTCAGCTCCTGGGAAACTGTATTCAGCCTATGCTTGTAATCTCCCGCCTTTTCTGCCTTATATTATCTCCCAGCTAGTGAGTCTCTCATAGCTGTCATTTTATTCGTTTGCACTGTATGCCTATTTGACCAGTAAAAGCCATCTGTTTGGACTCTATATGACTTTGTGGTGATTTCTGGTTCTGTGGGCCAAGGGCTGACATTATGACAGCTATCTCTTCACCATTCTACTAGCCAGGCTGGAGCCCAGGGGGGTTCGCCTGCCACTTGGATGGGAGCTGTGCAGCTCTCCAGGTGATCTACTACCCTGGAGCCCTTCTCTGAGGATCCTACTCTGTTACAAGACTTAATCGCTGAACTTTTCCGGACTACCCGAGAGGTTTGCCGCTTGAGGGGACTGGTACAGGAACAGTGGCAATCTCTTAAAGGAACTCTCTGGATGTTGACGTCGGAGGATACTGATACTCGTTTAGATCTTCAAGACTTGGATCAATTACTGGACGATGCCCGGTTGGCAACTGAGGATTTACAAATATTAACTGGACTTTTGGATAATCTTATTTCTCGAGAAACTCTTTCTACCATGGCGGGAGCCCCGCCGGAGGGCTTTTCCCTGATCCCGGATGCAGCCAGCTGTCAGGCTGAGGCCAAGCGAGTCGCTATTAGCACCGCTCTTCTCCTTGTGGAATGTACAAAGGACACCCCGGTAGCCACCTTGGCTCAAGTTTTGACCTCGACTTTTGGAGCCGAGGCACCCGCACTGGCGGTTCGAGTACAACCTCTGCTGGGCGGGGAACCCGACCCCATACTCTCACTCCTGGAGACAGAACTTTTGCCGCGCATTACGGCAGAGGCTGCCCTAAGACTTGAGAACGCCAAAGTTCTTGCGGATCAGCAAGCCGCCGAAGCGGCTAAGGTCGCAAGAGAGAGAGAAGCTGCGGAAGCAGCCAGGGCGGCTGCAGCAAGGATTAGGGATCGGGCGAACGTGGACACGCGCCCCAAGGACAATGTACAAGGGCTATCAGGTCTGTCTTTTTCCCCGGCGTTTGTCCCGTCGCGCGCGACCCAACGCGCACGCCGTTTGGCTGACCGACGTCGAGACTCAGGAGAGTCTGAAGACGAGGATCTATATGGGGATAGCTCTCAATGGGCCACAAGCTTCCGGACCAGTAAACCTCATCTTACTGGTGGCCCAAGTGAGGAGGTTAATCTCTTACGAACCCAGAATCGGGAGCTCTCCGACCGTGTTGATCAACTCCAGGAACTAATGGAACGTATGCTTCAGGAGAACAGGCAATTACAACAAACCCTGATAGCTCAGAGACAGCCCGTTCCGGTACCGGGTCAGGGGGTACCCGTACAGCCACCCCAACCACCCGCTAATGTGCCTGCTCCACCCTTGCCTCCTGGAGCTCCTGTTGTTCCTCCGCCCGGACCACCCGTGCAATCGGGCCAACCTGTGCCCGGCCCTTGGAAGCAACTCAAATTGAGGACTACGTACGACGGATCTCTCGAGACTTTGCCTTGTTTCTTGCATCAAGTGGACAGTTATATGCGAGAACAAGGACAACTTTTCCCCACGGAAGATAGCCGGGTGCGTTACGTAGCTTCCCTTCTGACAGGTAAAGTGGCTGACTGGATGGTCCTCCAGTTTGACACCCGCTCTCGTGCTATTCGTTCCCTCAACAACTTCATGACTGCCCTGAGAAGGAGGTTTGAGGACCCCTTCCTGGGGGAAAGAGCCAAAACGGAACTCTTACAATTAAAACAAGGCTCTGCTACAGTTCGAGAATTTGCCGATGAATTTCAACGACTGGCAAGTAAAATTGTAGGTTGGCCCGAGACCACCCTGATCCATCATTTCAGGGAAGCCTTGCATCCTGACATTCTGAACTGGTCTTACATGCGGGGCGATCCCGATACCCTCGAAGACTGGATCCTATTAGCCGAGGAAGTGGAAAGCCGCCGACGCTTTATTTCTCTCGTCCGTCAAAAGCACAAGGAAAAAGGCACCCAAAAGCCTCAACCCAAGGCACCACTGCTCGTCCCACGAAATCCCCCACGTCCGCCCCAGGAACGTGAAGCCCGATTTCAGAGGGGTGCCTGTCTTACTTGCGGAGAAATGGGCCACTTTGCAGCCGTTTGCCCGCGCCGCCAGGAATTATTTCGTCCCAGCACGACAACCCGCGCCCGAGGTCGTCCACCACGCAGAGGCACCGCGGCCACCCGCAGCGCAGCTCCGGGAAGACCCACACCCTCTGCACTCCATGCCGGGGACCCAGCCTCCCTGCCTACTACCAACGACCCCGCCGGGTCTCGGATTACAAGTGCCCCATTGGGGGACAACTTTCCCTCTTCGGATGAGGAAAATCCTTGGATTTCTCCAGCCTTAAACCTGGAATCTCCCCTCGACTTGTCAAAAAACGGCTCCGGTCTGTGGTGAATGGAGCGTCTCCACAGACCTCTCAGGATCTTCCTATCAAACCGAATGCTCCTACCAAAATCAAAGAAGTGGACTCCACCGTCTACGTGGATGCAGTTTTACAACACCTTAACGGTGGCCCACAACTCCCCGTCAAAGCACTAATTGACTCCGGTTGCTGTCGCACTCTCATAAGCGAAGCCACTTTTGCTGCACTCAGAGCCGACTCTGAGGCTTTACCCGCCCCCGTCCAATTTGCCCAAATGGACGGAAGCCATTTCCAGGGGGGTCCAGTTGATCACCGCACCATAGGGGTGGCAATGGGAATTGGTTCCCACTGGGAACAAATAGACTTCACTATAGCCCCTATCCGATTTGAAGTGGTCTTGGGAATTAACTGGATTAAAGGACATAGTCCCAGTATTGATTGGGAAACAAACACTATCTCCTTCGCTAGTCCCACCTGCGACCAGCATCGGCAAAACTTTGCTCTGCTATATCCGCCCGTTCCAGCATTAACCTCTACTGCCCCAGCACCACCGGTTCTACCTGCTGTATACCGGGACTTTGAAGATGTCTTCGACCTTAGGGAATGTGATGCCTTACCCCCCCACCGGGCCTCAGACTGTGCGATTGAAGTGGTAAAGGACTGCACATTAACCAAGAGTAAGATTTACCCTATGAGCGCTTCCGAGCGCACTGTCCTCCGGGACTTTTTGGACAAAAACCTCGCCAGAGGGTTCATTCGCCCTTCGAATGCCCCAAACTCGGCCCCCGCGTTTTTCGTCCGGAAAAAAGAGGGCGACCTTCGCCTGTGCATTGACTTCAGAAAGCTCAATGCGGTTACCCAGACCAACGCCTATCCTATCCCATTAATATCGGATATTTTGGGACAATTACAGGAAGGCCGTGTGTTCTCTAAATTAGACTTGGTGGAAGCTTACTACCGAGTCCGTATCCGCGAAGGGGATGAGCACCTCACTGCCTTCTCCAGCTGTTTCGGAATGTATGAATTCCTTGTGATGCCGTTCGGATTAAAAGGGGCCCCGGGGGTCTTCATGCAACTCATCAATGAAATCCTACATGACCTTCTATATCGTGGGGTGGTGGTCTATTTAGATGACATTCTCATTTATTCGAAAACTATGAACGAGCATGTGGCTCTGGTCCGGGAAGTTCTGCAACGCCTGCGTGACCATCAACTTTTCGCAAAACTAGCTAAGTGCGAATTTCATCAAAGCAAACTCACGTTTTTGGGATACATCATCTCCCACCAAGGTCTTCGCATGGACCCCGCCAAAGTCCAAGCCGTCCTCGATTGGACTCCCCCCACCAACCGTAAGCAAGTACAACAATTTCTGGGATTTGCAAACTTCTATCGGGGATTCATCCCTAACTTCGCCCAGGTGGCTCTACCCATTACGGACCTACTGAAAACTAAGGGAAAAGTAAGCTCGGCTGCCTTGCCCTCCGCAAAAATCCTATGGACTGAGCAATGCCAAGCCGCTTTTCTGGCCCTCAAACGCCTCTTCACTTCGGAGCCGGTGCTACGGCACCCAGACCCAAATCAAATGTTCATTGTGCAAGTCGATGCTTCCGATGTAGCCATGGGAGGGGCTCTCCTCCAGCAAGGACCGGATGGTCTTCTTCACCCTTGCGCTTACTTTTCAAAAAAATTTGCGCACGCTCAATTAAACTGGCCCATCTGGGAGAAAGAGGCCTCAGCAGTTCATCATGCACTGACTCTATGGCGGCAATTCTTGGAAGGGTCTAAAGTCCCCTTTGAGGTTTGGACCGATCACAAAAATCTAGCTGCTCTCACGGGGTCCCATAAGCTATCGGCGAAACAACAACGGTGGGCGGAGTTCTTTGCTCAGTTCCGTTTCACCCTGAAGCACGTCCCTGGGAAGCAGAACGTTCTCGCGGATGCCCTCTCCCGTTTACCACAATATCCGGTAAAACTCGAGAGACCCACCAACTCTTTGTTCACCCCTATGCAACGTGGGGCCCTACCTATGCTGGCTGTGCAAACTCGATCCCAGCATCAGCACGCCTTACCCAACTTACAAGCTCCGCCAGCCCAACCGGCTGCCCAGCCGCCACCGCAACAGACCGGCGTTCCCGCCCTTCCTACCCCTCCGGCCGCCCAGCCGCCTGCAGTCTGCGCGCCGCCGCACGTAAGCACTAGCCCCATAACTGTTTCTAAGATCTCCATGGCCGATGGGGGGGGCCCCTCCAAAATCCCCATCTCCGAGTCCTTTTTAAATGTCCTTCGGGACCAGTGCCTTTTAGAACGCTCCGCTCATACCCTACCTCCTGGTGTTTTGGAACAGGGAGGGTCCTGGTACAAGGACTCGAAATTGTATGTACCCAAAGCTCTCCGGAAGGACGTTTTACATTTAGCTCATGGAGCCAAAACAGCTGGGCACTTTGGGTTTCTGAAAACCCTTCACTTATTGCGCAGACAGTTCTGGTGGGGGGGAATGCGTTCCGACATTGACTCCTTCATCCGCAGCTGTCCCGTTTGTGCCGCTGCGAAACGATCGCAGGGCAAACCCCCGGGACTGCTACAACCTCTTGAAACACCCAGCAAACCTTGGGAAGTGATTGCTATGGACTTTATGACTGATCTCCCTCTCAGTGGGGGTAAAACTGTGTTGTGGGTTGTTACTGATTTGTTTTCTAAACAAATACATTTGATTCCATGCGCAGGGATCCCCTCTGCTCAGAAACTGGCCCGCCTCTTCGTGACGCATATCTTTCGTTTACATTCGTTTCCGCGTAAGATAATTTGTGACCGCGGAAGTGGTTTCGTTTCTAAGTTTTGGAAAGCTTTCCTCAAGTTGGTGGGAGTGGAACAAGGGTTGTCTAGTGCATACCATCCTCAAACTGATGGTCAAACTGAACGTGTCAATGCTGTACTTGAATGTTATTTACGCTGTTATGTTAACTACCACCAGGATGACTGGGTGGAACTGTTACCTTTAGCAGAATATGCCTACAATAATGCCATGCATCAATCCACAGGTTTTAGCCCATTTTTTGCTGTGTATGGACAAGATTTCAGTCCTATTGCTCCTGCAGATGATGTAGAGGGGGAGGGGAACCCCGACATTGCCTCCTGGGCACACGCCCTCCGTACCACTTGGCCCTGGCTCGTTAGCAACCTCGACCGGGCCAAGCGTAAATACAAAGCGCAAGCTGACAAACATCGCTCCCCCGGGGGTGATCTGCAAGTGGGTGCTTTGGTTTACCTTTCCACCAAAAATCTCCGTTCCACCCGTCCGTGCCATAAGCTCAGTGCTAAATTCATTGGCCCTTTCCCCATCACCCGGGTCATAAACCCTGTCACAGTGGAACTGGCTCTCCCCAAATCCTTGAGGCGTGTGCATCCTGTTTTCCACATTAGCCTCCTCAAACCCCATGTTGCTTCTCCACAGTGGCATCCGGATCCACCTCCTGCGCAACCCATCATGGTGGGGGGGGAGGAACACTTCGAAGTCTCCAAGATCCTTGACTCCCGTGTTCACCATGGCAACCTGCAGTATTTAGTCCGTTGGAAACATTTCCCCCCTGCCTATGACGAATGGGTGCGCGCACGGGATGTCTCCGCCCCCGACCTCGTCAACGCCTTTCACATTGCTTACCCGGATAAGCCAGCCCCCTTGCGAACTGGGAGGGGGCCTTGAGGGGAGCAGAATGTCAGGCTGCTATCTCGGTTTCATTATTGCCTCTGTCTCTGCGCTGTACTGTCTGGCCCTCAAGGTCGCATACCTAGGCCTGGGAACTCAGCTCCTGGGAAACTGTATTCAGCCTATGCTTGTAATCTCCCGCCTTTTCTGCCTTATATTATCTCCCAGCTAGTGAGTCTCTCATAGCTGTCATTTTATTCGTTTGCACTGTATGCCTATTTGACCAGTAAAAGCCATCTGTTTGGACTCTATATGACTTTGTGGTGATTTCTGGTTCTGTGGGCCAAGGGCTGACAATTGATTGATTTAATGGATCTGATGATGACATTCTGTATAGCTTGATCACAGCATATATGGCTTTTGGTATCATAGAATTTGGTGGGGTGGACATTTGACAGTAACTTAGTCCCAGATGGACAATGAACACCAGTTAACTAGATTGCTGCTGGGGTTTTTCCCCCCTGGATTCATTGTTTTCATAGATGCTTGCCGTTTCAGAAGGATTAATAAAATATGCATTGCACTTTGCTTCTCATGCAGTCAATATCAATTAGTGAAGAAGAATGAAGTAAAAAAGGGATGTTATTTTAAAATGTAGCTGTTTGTCTTTGAGAGCGCAAGTTTTTTGTTTTGTTTTTAATACCTCAATGTGATGCCTTTTATCTCCTATTTGGTAGGTTAAGGATGATCAGCACCAGTGCTCCTTGGGAAATTTCAAGCTTCCTTTAAGCCAACTCCTGGCAAGCGAAGATTTAACTATGCATCAGAGATTTCATCTTAGCAACTCTGGTCCAAACAGCACTATAAGCATGAAGATTGCACTCAGGGTACTGTAATTGTCTCTTTCAGTGGTGTGGATCCAACCATCCTCCAGGGGAGCTTTCCTTCAACTTAAACGGTTCTTCCTCTAATGGAAGAGCCACTTAAGTTGGAGGAAGGCTTCAAACTTTGCTCAGTGGAGTGGTAGGAGTAGGGGTAGAATCCACCCCATATTAAGAACTGGGGCAGTGATATTCTGATTGCATAGATTTGTACTTCCTGGTTTAGATCTGTAATTTCAAGCGAGAAAAGGACGTGGTTTTACAACCGCATGTAATTAGTTCGGAGCTACAAAATGATGATCCAGAACTTACCAATGGCAGAGCAGCAATCTTTCAAAGCAGGTTTGCCGTAGCTGTGAGGGCTAAATGGAACCATGTTCAGTTGCAGTTAGGAAGATAGCACAATCTTCCCTGCATTTGGGCCTCATAGCTCATCAATAGAACTTGTGTTTTGCATGCCTATGGTCTCAGGTTCAATTAAGATAATCGTGAATAGCAGGACTGTAAAAGTCCTCTGCTTAGAAGACCTTGGAGAGCAAGTTGGAGTAGAAAGTGCTGGGCAAGATGAATCGGTAGACTGGCTCAGACTAGGGCAGCTGCCTATATTCACAAGTCTAAGTAACCTACTGGGAAAGGAAGTTGTGTAAACTAAGTCAGCTGGATGTCTAGTGCGCTGAATTTCTTCTCCAGTTCCTCATGCCACAACAGAAAGTTGAAGATGGCAAAGAATCCAGTTTTTCTGAATGGAGATTGCACTGGGGATCTTTCAGTGATTCTGTTCAAAAGCCAGAGAACAGCATGAGTAGTTGCCCCACAGGTCGCTCGGCTGATGCAATCTTGTCCCCAGTTAACTGGTTGGATTGGCTGCTTTATAAGCTGTATTTGTAGATGAGCTTCTATCAACGTGTAGATTTTGCAGCATTCCCCCCCCTTCAAGTGCCCCATGAACTCAGTACAAATAAATATGTGTTACCCTCTCTACTGCAGCAGGAAATTAATGTAGTGCTCTTTTGTTCTATTGCTTGTAGATCCTTTCTCTTCAAAGACAAGACAGGCCTCTGGACTACCAACACTCGGCCCAAGTGAAGAGGCCCTCTGTTTCCAAAGATGGGAGGAAAGGGTCTTTCAAGCCTCAGGTCCCTGCTTCTCCAGCCGCTGACTCGAACAAGCCTGCCCCTGCTCCCGCAGTGATAGACCCTGAGAAAAAGACTGATGTGGTTGAAAAAAGTCATCCCCCTAATCCCAGTCCTCAGTGGCCAACAGATCTCAGCAGGAGCTCCTCCAGCCTCCTGGCCTCCAATCTGAGCTATTCACCCAGCCATCTCTCCATCAAAGAGCCTACTCCAAGTATAGCCTCAGACATATCACTACCCATCGCTACTCAGGAGCTACGGCAGAGACTAAGACAACTTGAAAAGTACAGTCCTAATTTTTAAATTATGTATATGTGTCTGTTCCACAACAGTTCTACAATGCATGCCTGGAGAGTATGTTTAACTCAATTCTTTGGCATTACTCCCCCTTTGATAACTCCACTACACTTTTACAGTCTGACAGTCCCTTCCTTCCAAAGAGCCTTTATGCTCACCCGATTAAATGCTGCACCCTCAGCAGTATTAAATGGAAGATATAGAAATCTGCCATATTCTGACAGACCTTGCCCATGCAATTCAAAGAAAATTGACACATTATCTCATAAGATGATTGAATGCCCCCTCTTTAAACACCACTGAGATAAATGGATTACCCCCATATTGGCGAGAATTCCTGCCCCCGTAACCAGAGACAAAATAGTCCTCTTTTTGCTGAGGTATAGAGATCCAAATATAGCACTGGCCGTGGCCAAATATCTCTCCATCATATTTTCCTCTAAGAAATAACTGCTCAGGACCCATGGGTCATAGGAGCAAAGAAGGAAAGGAATTATGTATAATATGTGTGTGTGTGTGTATACATATAATATATATTGAGAGAGAGAGAGAGATTGAGATTGATAAAACTGTAGGTTTGGAAGGAGCCAAAGCTGCAATTGGTATCATAAACCAGAATCCCTCTACACATCAAGGCTTATAGTACAGGCTTTAGGGCATTCTGTTTCAGTAAATAAGCTACAGTAACGAGAATGTGCATCCAGCTGCACAAAATCAACAACAACAGGAAAATGTGTTTAAAACACTACATAGCACACTGCTTACCCAATACAACCTGGAACAAGTTAGTTTCAGACGGTAGCTGTGTCGGCCTGCAGTAGAACAGCTAGATTCCAGTCCAGGAGCACCCTAGAGGCCAACAGGTTTTTTTGGGGGGGTATGAGCTTTTGAGAGTCAGAGCTCCCTTTGTCAGATATTGGATGAAGGTAGCTTTGATTCTTGAAAGCTCATCCCCTGTAAGACTCCAGCACCTCGTTACGTTTCTCTCATAAAGAACTTTACTCCAGACATAATCGCGAGTTTAAAAGTTTTATTTAAGAAAGCCAGCGAGTTCAGTGGGTCCGTTGAGACATAAGGCTAGAATGCAGACATGGGGAAACACCAGTACATTTAAAGGATTCATACAATAGGATTGATTCTTTTCAGGACACAATACAAAAGTGCCGAGTTGAGGCAGAGTTGCCTTGGTGGTTTAGGTATAAGGAAACAATACAGAAGGTAACAGCCGGTAACTATTCACAGGAAAAACCATACATGAAACTAATGTGTGAAATAGCTAGGTGATTGCCAGGGCTCCCAGGCATTGTTCCACGGGACCTGGTAACTCAGTAAGATTTGCCGGGCAGGTCTCCATTGAGGTGTAGATGCCGGGGGGGGGGGGGGATGGGCAGAGGCCGAAAGCCAGGAAGCCTTAGCTGACATCCCCCCCTCCCAAATCCTATAGGTCTCTAAGGTGCTACTGGACTGGAATCGACCTAGAATAAGCTTTATTCAGTGAATCTCTTCACTGAAAGTGTTGCTTTTGAAATAAAAATGAAACTGCTGTCACCATGCCAGCTTAGTTTGCAGTTCTGCAGCAGTTTTACTCCTTTTTTGGAATTAGAACCTCAACTGTAGACGAAGAATCTAAATCTGATTTTTCTGACAGGAGTGTTATAAGAAATGTTAGCTAGATAATAGCAGCTGGCCGTGATCTGCAAAGAACAGTAAAGCCTGTTTCACCATGACATGGATAAACTGGACGTTGGGAATGTTTAGTCGGGAGAAGAGGAGGTTGAGGGGGGACATGATTGCTCTCTTTAAGTATTTGAAGAGCTGTCACTTAAAGGAGGGCAGGGAGCTGTTCCTGTTGGCAGCAGAGGTTAGGACTCACAATAATGGGTTTAAATTGCAGGTGGAGAGGTACCGGCTGGATACTAGGATTTATTTTTTTTACAGTAAGAGTTGTTTGACAGTAGAATCAGCTACCTAGGGAGGTGGTGAGCTCCCCCTCACCGGCAGTCTTTAAGCAGAGGCTGGACTAACAATTGTCAGGGATGCTCTATGGTGATCCTGCATTGAGCAGGAGGTTGGACTAGATGGCCTGTATGGCCCTTTCCAATTCTGTGATTCTACGTGCAGTAGTAGTCAACATAAGAACATTTGTTGTTATGCAAGCAAATGTAATACTCAGAGCTGGAGCATGTATCAGTTTTGACATTCGTATAACTTTTTCACTTTAGAGGCTATCAATATTTGTCCCAGTGTAAGTACACACACTTTATTGTACCTTCAACAGACCTTTCAGTAATATAGCTATTAAAACAAAATACAGCAATGGTACATGTTTGATCAACAGACTTCTTTCAACATTCAGGATCAATGGCTATATTGAAAACGCCACTTTTTCAGTGATGTGTATACTGTCACCGGCAAGAAAAGGGGTAATTATCTGTTCTACTGTGTGGCCTGGTATCGTAGCCAAGAATGGAGCACTTATTTCATATCTGACTCATTTATAATGATTACAAAGTGGTTGTAATGACCCTCAAAGATTGCTGATGGCAAAAGTTTACAGTGTGCTAATATTAAAATTCCACAGCATGTATTATTTTGGTATATTACAAATCCTTTGTGTGGGCTTTCTCCAGATGGTGCATTTGTGAACCTGATAGCAATTCCTGAAACATGCACACTCTCTGTAGTTAAAAGTAACCCTTGTTCTAAAGAGATAGATTTAAATATGCAACAGGGTGAGTTAAAACTGTCCTGTTATACGACTGTTCTTGGAACTTGTTATTGACAAGTATAACATTTTAGAAATCTAGAGCTATCTGCATTTTTAAAAAATGTGATCTACATTTTTATGTCTTCTTTGGCTGTTAAATGTTGATTGCTAGCATTATGATATTTTTCACAGTGGCACAACGTTAGGACAGTCTCCGTTGGGGCAGATTCAGTTAACAATTCGTCACAGCTCACAAAGGAATAAACTCATAGTGGTGGTACACTCATGTAGGTAGGTATAATGTTTTATTTGACTTCTTCTTGGGTTGACTTTGTCTTTCTTAAATTACCTGCATATTCACCAATAATGCAAACGTAGCTCAACTATTGGCTTTGCTGCTGCTTCTGTGTTTGTATTTCAAATGGAGGAATGCAATTTTCTTTAAGGGGACTAATCTCTACATTGCGTTAAAAATGTCCTGCAAACAGAAAACTAGGACAGAAGAAGGAAGCTTTCCCCACTGTGTGCTGGTTTTCCACTTGCAGGGAGTTCCTAACCTAGGATAGCATCCCAAAATGTGAGCCCTCATGATCCTGTGCCTGCAGTCTGAAATTACTCTTGTCCTCTGCCTCTGATCTCCTCCACCACATCCCCCTGCATGTGTGAATGTTGCCATCTTCTTCATATGGTAGAAAAGAGCAAGAATCCACTACTAGCACCTTAAAGACCAACAAAATCTCCTGCAGGGAATGAGCTTTCGTGAGCCACAGCTCACCTTTTCAGGTCACTTTGCCCAGGGTAGCTTTCAAGAGCCACCTGCCAGAAATGTTAGTCTTTAAGGTGCTACTGGACTCTTTCTCTTTTCTACTGCTACAGGCAAACTAACACGGCTACCCATTGTGATCCTTCTTCACATGGCTTTGACAACTCTCCATTTCATACTTGCAGAAATCATTTGCTTCTTTGTGCATTTCCCCTCCTTTCCCCTGCTGCCCCAGCTTGAAAAGCAGCTCTGGCATAACCTCTATCAGGCAAGAATTCTTTACGTGGGAGGGCAGTAAGCCTAGTGCGCTCTAGAGAAAGCTGGCCGAACAGGGCAGGTGTTGAGAGCTGCAGGTAGCTCTGTTCTGATCTGGTTTTGTCGTCTTTGGACACAGAAATCTAATCGCTTTTTCGGAGGAAGGATCTGACCCATATGTCCGAATGTACTTATTGCCTGACAAAAGGAGATCGGGAAGAAGAAAAACGAGCGTTTTGAAGAAGAATCTAAATCCATTGTTTGATCAAAGGTGTGTTGCAGTATCCGTTTGCTGGTTTGAACAGCACTGAGTGGATAAAACCCTTAAGCTGTTTTTGCCTGCTCTGAAGCAGAAAGCAAGCCTTCAGCAAACCGGTTTGACGAGTCCTCCTTGTATTTTCCATCCTGTTCCAATGGCTTCAGGTAGTGGCAAAACTGCGAGAAGAGAAAAATTATTTGTATTATCCATTAAGTGTCACTAGCTTGTTTTTATTCTTATGAATATGAATATTGAAATGTGTTTCAACCCTGAGTGTCTGTGCTAATGCAAGCACAATGAAATAGCTTTGCTCTAGAAGATAAAATAACAATAATGGTGGTGATGATGATGATGATAATAGTAATAGTTGAAAATATATATTGATCTCCTTAGGGTGGTGTAACTAGGTGCAAGCTTTTGAGTTTCATAGAATTCTTCAGGCAGAAAAAAATGTACTGCTAATGGACTGTTTGTAAGAGCCCAGTGGCACAGAGTGGTAAGCTGCAGTACTGCAGTCCAAGCTCTGCTCATGACCTGAGTTCAGTCCTGACAAAAGTCTGTTCCAGGTAGCTGGCTCAAGGTTGACTCAGCCTTGCTAGGATTAAAGTGTAAATAACTGGGGAAGAAAATGGCAACCCACCCCGTAAACATAGTCTGCCTAGTAAACGTCGGGATGTGACGTCACCCCATGGGTCAGGAATGACCCGATGCTTGCACAGGGAACTACTTTTGCCTTTAATGGACTGTTTGCCAAATTTAAAACGATCCGCAAGGTGAGGGCACAAATTCTGAACCTGTGTATATTTATGTGGCTTCAACTGGCATTAGACGGTTTCAATGATTCTTGTATCCTTTTGTCTTGATTTAGTCTGTTACGTTCTGAAAAGGGGATGAATTTGAATTCCCAAGCACACCTTTGAAAATCCTTATGTGGATTTTGTGATGAGGACACAAAGATTAGACAGCAAATGATTTTGCAGGAAAGAAGTGCTCATCAAGAGATGGTCAGCAGCTTGGTCCATGACTATTTTGCCCTTGCATGCTCATTTGCGATCACACAGGCTACCTGATTTTGGGGATTTTTTTCTGTAACCTTGCAAGAGATAAATGTGTGGTGTATTTTTTTTTTTTTTAATGAAGCCAGAAATTAAGAATTCTAAAGCTGCTGGATATCCTGTACCAGTTGCCTTATCATGTGTTTCACATCACAGGTGTTGCAATGCCAGTTTTCAAAGGTTTCGATTACATTTTCTCTGAATTGTTTTTTTTTTCCCTTTTCAGCTTTGATTTCAGTGTTTCATTACCTGAGGTGCAGAGGAGAACTCTAGATGTAGCAGTAAAGAACAGTGGAGGTTTCCTGTCCAAAGATAAAGGGCTGCTTGGTAAGGTGAGTAACAGGTATAAAAGAAACAGGCATAAAAGAACCGCAGAACATGCCAGTGCAGGTAAATGTGGAATAAAATGTTCTGACCTGAGTCTTTGCCCACCAGTGAGGGCTTAATTTATCTCTGTTGCTTCATAATAGGGCAAGGTGGGGGGAGAAACACCACTGAAGAGCTCGAGTCTTGCACAGAATTTTCCCCTTCTGTTTAAATTACATGTCCTGTAATAATGCCTCACACTCTTCTCTCAGACAGTGTTATTGGCTCAAGAGGATGCCAACTCAAAGAGCTTTTGCATGTGAACACGAGCATGAATATCAGGGCACTTTCACACATCCTGAATAATGCACTTTCAGTCCACTTTCAATGCACTTTAATGGCCATTTGCAAGTGGATTTTGCTGATCCACACAGTGAAGTCCAGCTGCAAAGTGCACTGAAAGTGCATTATTCAGGTTGTGTGAAAGTGCTGTCAGTGTTAGTCATCGTGTGCTAGCTGGCTTGGCTAAGTGTTGTGGGGGTCAAAAGTGCAGCAAAGAAGATCAGAATGAGCAGCACTTACCTGCCAGTTAAAGATCCTAGTAACGCAAAGAAGAGTTATAAAAAGTCGCTAGTAATGTTCATAGACCTTCTTTGGATCACAAAAAATGCTGTAATCTTTTTTGGAAACTGAATTAAATAGCAGCTGCACTGTATAATGATCTTCTTTCTGGAGAGGTTTTCAGTGAGGCCCTTGGAGCAGAAAGGTTCTTGCTAGTTTCAACTAAACAGAATCTTGAGGTTTTAATTGTGACTTGATTTTGACAAGTGGCTGCTGGGAACTGTTTAGGAGGTGGAAGAATTAATTCAAATTCAAAAACCTTTATTGGCATAACAAATCGTACAAGGTATTCCAGAATTTGGCAAATGATAAAGGAAGAATTAATTAATAGCAGCTGCCAGTAATAAGGTTCCTGGGGAGGCCTGCGTTCAAAACACCTTCGGCTGACTGGTGTTGTTGTGAGACTTTTTGACAGCAAACTTCACATGTGTGAAACAAGGTTACATTTTAGTTCCCTTTCAAATCAGCCTATCTAATAGTCAGTATAGCCCCTTTTGTGGCTACTTTAATCCACGGATCTGAGCCATGAAGACAAAAAACAAAAACAAAAAACAGATTTCTGCAAACTTGGGAGGGCCCCTCCCCAGGTTTGCAGAAAAACTAAAAACTTTTTTAAAAGGGAGGGGATTTAGATCTCCAAAAAGACAAGAGCCTTGTCTGTGCCGAGGTGGCTGCGGGCAGGCAGGCAGGGGAGGAGGAGTTGCAGTTCGTCCCACCGTGCCACGGCCTAGTGAGGCAGTGAAGCAGCAGGCAGGTGGGCAGCCAGGTTGGAGGGGAGTCAGAGCTTGCTCCCTTGCTAGGCAGCAGAAGGGTGGGAAGGAGCAAGAGCTGTGGTCCCCCCCCCCAGGAGAAAAATGAGGCAGCCCTAGTTGAAGGCACTGCAGGCAGATGGGTGGGAAGGAGGGGGAGTTGTAGCTTGCTGGCTGTCAGAAGGGCAGCAGTGTGGGCAGGCAGGGTAGGAGCAGGAGCCGCCCACACAGCAAAACTGTCAGCACGCATCCTCCTGCCCAGGTTTGTCCTCCGCATGGATCAGCAGCTTTTGAAATTAGGTCTGCACATTCATGATGGTTTCCATATCAAGGTTTTTGGGGGGTTGGGATGTGTTTTGGTCACATCCCCAGCAGCCCAGGTTCACCTGCTCTGAATTACTCCCACTGGCGCGCCTACATCCCCCCCCCCCCCCGGTCTTATTTTTGCTTCTCGGTTTCTCAAACAGGTATTGATACCGCTGGCTTTTGAAGAACTCGCCAAAGGTTGCACCCAGTGGTAAGTACAGTCCCAGTGACCCATCCTTCCATTTTAATGATGTCTGACGAGGTCAGTAAAACTTGCTTGCTCTTTTTTTGTCGTTGTTCACCTTGTAGGTATGATTTGACAGAAGATGGTACAAAGCCGCACATCGCACCTTAGGCAGTTTTGGATGCCGGAAGATCCTGTTTAGCATACTTTTTTTGCCAGCCTTTATATATTTTATCCACATTGTTAACACAGATGTAACAATATTATTTTTATAACTTTTAGTTAATAGACACCCACCCCTCAACAGTTTTATAACACCTGGACATTTTTTGTAGATTTGTCAGCTTAATTATTGAACCTTCTTTTCTTCATTTGTTACAGCTATTTTAATGTGCAATAGGGGCTATAGAGTAACCATTTGTTTCGGTGGAACCTTTTATGGCACTTGTACCCTCGGCAGAAGTGAAAAGACAGTGTTCCCCTGTTTTGCCTCTCTTGTCTTGTATCACCCCGAGGAGTCTGCCATGTAGACAGAAACTATTTTTTTATCGTTCTTCCTCAGTGATTTGAAGGCAGAAGAAAATATCAAAGCAAACTAGATATTCTCTTCTAAATGCATGCTACAAATTTAAGACAAACTGGTGTGGGGGAGCGCCTTTGCAGCAAGATGGTCTTAAAATTACTAATGTTATCTGTTTCTTTTTTTCTAATCTTGGAGAAATTAATGAAATGGTTACCCCATATATTTCTTGCCTTAACGGCTTGCAAAAGAGGAGAGTACAGAATATTAACTTTTTAATATTTATATAGAAATGTGTTCTTGGAAGTCCATTCAGATTATTCATATAAGTCACAAATTCATATAGTATTATAAGGAAATAAAACTGAAATGTATTTATAAATACTGTATAAAACAACGGTTGACGAGATCCTGAAATCACTATGGATCTGGGATCTCTTATGATGCAAAAGTGAAGAACAGTGTAATACATTGTTTTGTTATGCACTTTTACAGTCATCGTTTCATGTTACAATTTATTTACCCAACCAATACTACCAGAAATTTGTCTATGCAAAAGAAGGATAAAGATGGGATTTGTGTGTATTAAAAATTAGGGCCTGATAAGTCACCCCAGTAATCTAGTAATTGTGGTGGTATCGATTTGCTACAGGTATGAAAACTGGGTCTGAGCACATTTGCGATTAATCTCCTAAAATGCCAAATGTCTCTTGTTAAATTGGGGAGCTCAAATTATAGAAAGCTAGCTTTGTGCTGACTGTTTCCACAGTTGCTTCAGTGCTGCCGATTGTACTGTTTGGAGCAGTACCTCTGTTTTGGGTCTGACTCATTGAAGTCAGTCACGTTCCTTTTAACCACCACTATATTCTGCTGCAAGGACCAGCACCGAAGTAATTCACATGAATGCCACCAATAAAGACTCTGTCTCTGGAGGCTGAGCGGACAGAAAATCTTTTTTTTTTTGACAAACTGCATTGAACCATCCTTTAACCTGGAATGTATTACTTCTGAATGTTGTTAATGCACTATAGAAAGCGAGAGAGCCATTTTAAATCAAGTTTATGTTCTAAGTTTATGTTCTAATCAGTGTTGGGTATTTTTCTTTTCTCCTCATCTGATTTTACAGACCTGGGAAATGCAAGAACAGCTTGCAGGAAAACACCTGATAGTGTTTTGAGCATGATTTTTTAAAAATTCGTTGTCGTTTTCAGAATGGAATCAATGGGACACTGATTATATCTACTTTTCTTTCTTTATTTTCTGAAAGCTTTCTCAGATACATTTAACAAAAATGTACACCTGTTTTTAACCCAAGAGATGGGGCAAGTTCATCAGTGGGTAGCAGTTTCACCACCTTGGGTAAACAAACAATTGCTTTAAAAAAGTCACAAAAAATGAGAATCTTAGAATGACTTCTGGCCACAACAGTTATGAGTAAACTTCTGGAATACTAGCTTTATAACTAAACTTGGAGAACCTTAATCGTAGCCTAGACAATTGGTACAATCCATAGCAGGAACTTCTCCCGCACAAGGCGCTGTTTAGTTGAGCTTGCACAGAAGAGGTTTCCATTGTTCCCTTTCCACCACTGAGTAAACCAAAGTGCCTCTTGTAAATGTAGCACTATTCATGCCGAGTTCTAAAAACAAATTCATTTTCATTTGTTGAGCTGTACTTCAACATGACACATCTATCTGTGTGTGTGTATATATATACACACAGAGACACTCCACTGCCCCTTATATCAGTGTGTTTTTGGGTTTTAAAAATGGTTGCTTAAGGCTTCACTGGGCAGACTTCCGAAACTTCCCTGGGATTTTAGTCTGTGGCTCTATAGAAAAAGCTAATCCTAACGTAAAGAATGGTTAACATGGTCCCTATGTATTCTTAACTGACGCATGCATACCTCCGCTGTGTGATGTGATCACCTGTCAGTGAACTCCAGCAAAGAGTGAGAGCCACTGTAATTTAAGATCTTGTTCTACAGAGCCTTTTACAACAGATCAGAAAACAGAAGATGCAGAAAATGGGGATGGAAGCAGCTAGCCCACTGTTCCAGCGTGGGCGAAACGGCCATTAGTCACAGAGGGCGTGGCAAGATACAATTCCTAAATGGTTATTTGTGTTCCAATAACACGAGAGCCCAGGAAGGGAGGAGGCTGCTATGTGTTCCTGTGTCTACCCCAGTCTTTTGGGTCAGAGGTTGAAATTGGAAAGAGGGTTCCACATTAAAAACAATTATTTTTGAAGAGTCCTTTCAAAACCTGGAAAGTGACTGCTTTAAGCATCTGTAGAATCTTGAGTGTGAGGATAGGACTTCTTTTAGTTGAAATATTTTAGGGGTGGCAGGCACCACGACTACGTAATGCTGGGAAACGTTTTCAGTCCATTATTCAAGTCCACGTTGTCAGTAACCTCCCCTAGTATGTTGCCATTGTCAGGTCCCTTTTCAACACATGCAGGCCTGCACGAGAGAGACGTGGAGTGATAAATAATGGACACAAAAATAGGTTTTATGTAATGGGAGAAGTCCCCTGGGTTTGCTCCCAAAAGAAGAGGGGGGAGTGCTCGTGAAAATCTGGACCCTAAACTAGAAAAAGAAATGCACTTTCTTTCTTTGGAAGTCAGAAACTGCATGCAGTTTCATGGTGGTTCAGAGAGGAATTATGAGGAAGGATGGTGACCTTCAGTAAATGAAAGATTGAATGTCATCAGACTGGCTTTCCATTTTGTTTTGTTTTAATCCTGTGCCTTAAAAAAGGAAAGCTTAACAATTTGTGTTTAAGCCTGAGCTTTTATATTCTGTATTTACCCTTCTTTTTCTGTTATGTGCTGTTGAAACTGTTCGGTGCAGTGTTTTTTTGCTGGTGAAGAAAGCAGCATTTGGAGCTACTGTATTCCAAACACCAAGTCAGTGTGTTACCTGAGTCTTTGTGTTTTGAACCCTTCCTTTAGCAGACCTGCAGCAGCTGGTGAAAGGAAAAGAGTACCTTTTTTTTTTTGCTCAAATAATTCTGCAATTGCATGTATTTATTCAATAAATGATTCATATGGAAATCTTTGTTTTGTATTGCCTGTTTCTTCATGCAGAGACCCGGGTTTGGTTTGAACACAACGTTCCCAATCCTCTATGCTGTGGCTTGGAGGCCTGGGAGTACTTTTTGTAGTTCTCCAACAAGTCAGCAATAGATATGGTCAACAGACCTCTTTCTGTAATAGTCATTAAAACAAATTATAGCATGTGTACATATTTACATAACAGTTTTTTCAACACCCAGGATCTACTCTCAAAGACTACGTGTAAAAAGATAGCTGTTCTGTCAATAATATGTACATTTTCCCTAGCCAGGGAAACGAGGGGGGGAGTTCATTTTTATATGCTGACTTTCTCTACCACCTAAGAGAGACTCAAACCAGCTTACAATCACCTTCCCCTCCCCACAACAGACACCCTGTGAGGTAGGTGGGGCTGAGAGAGCTCCAAGAGAGCTGTAACCAGGGTCACCCAGCTGGCTTCATGTGTAGGAGTGGGGAAACAACTCCAGTTCACCAGATTAGCCTCCACCGCTCGTGGAGGAGTGGGGAATCCAACCCGGTTCTCCAGATCAGAGTCCACTTAATCTCTAACTCCTTTATATTAGCTACAAAAGAACACATGGGCTACAACCTCTATCCCTCCTGCATAGGGTTGTCTGCTTAGGGGATTACAGCTGATCTCCAGGTGACAAACAAGTTTATGCGGAGAAAATGGCCACTTTGGAAGGTGGACTGTAGGGCATTGTAACCCATTGAAGTCCCTCCCTTCCCCAAGCCCTGCCCTCCTTAGGCACCTCCCAAATCTCCAGGTATTTCCCAACCCAGAGCTGGCAATCCTACTCCTGCACCACAAGGACACAGTTCCTCATTTGAAGTGAATTGTTCATAACAACTCTCAAAGATTGCTGATAGCAAAATGCTAAAGTTTGCTAATGTAGAAGCTTCCTATATTTTGGTACACTTCAGATTTTTAAATCACTTGCTCACTTTTTTAACTACTGGAAAGTTTAGATCCAATCTTAAAAGTGAACAAAGTTTAGGTGCCACAGGATATGTAATCTGGTAATCTACATCACAAATCCTTTGTTTGACTTTTAATGCCCAAGCTTTCTCCATGCTGTAAATTAATAATGCTTGGAAAGAAAATCCAGTAGTATGGATTTTTAAATTAGGATTTTCTTCTGTTTGCTCATGTATGCATCTTTCAATATTAGAGGCATAAAGGACTGGGAACATGCTATGAGTTTGTGCACTCCTTTCCTTGCATGCTTCAGTTTCCTCCTTTTTAACTTTCTAAGCAAATCATTTATTCACTTATTTATTATTAAATTTATACCCCACCTTCCCCGGCACTGCTGGTTCTCAGGGCCGCTTCCATCAGGATAAATACAGTGATTCATAAAAAAATACATCAGCATTAAAACATTGAATAGAAACTTTAAAAATATGACCCAATTGTTATAGATGATGCCCAAACTCAACACTGGCTCCCATAAATATATGCCTTGCCAAGGAGATTGGCCAAAGGTTGAAATCAGAAAGGCTAGTACCCTCCAAGAAGCCCACCGGCCCAAGGACTGGCAGGCAACGGGGATGGAGAAGGAACTAGGAAAAGGAAAAACGGCAGGAAAATAGGGGAAAGGAGGGGGAAAAGGAATGGAGGGGTGGGTGAACTTGCTTTTATGTCAAAATCAACAAACTGATTTGTGCTTATCCTCTAAACCAAATTATAAATCCTTGGAGTCTGAGGCTTGAATTTATTGTGACATTCAAGCTGGCTACATGTCTTTAATATTAAAATAGGTATATCTAAATAAACATCATTGGCAGTTAATGCAAATAATTAATTGTGCATTACCCTTGCAGTACTGTGTATTATTGTATATTGATTACTGAAATTAATATAGCTTGCCTGTGGTTATGGGAGTTGATGAAAACGGTTCCAGTAAGGAAATATCTCTTGTTTACTTCCAAAAACCCTTTATTGACAGATCTCCATGTGGGATATTTTTCTCTCTCTAGCTGCTTAGCTGAAAATGATTGTTTCTTTATCATTTTCCTGATAAAAAGCTGCAAAATTACTTCCCAGCATCTCAAGAAGTGATGTGTGACTCACAAAGGTTCATGCTGAAATCAGTGTTGTTGGACTTCCTGAAAAGGAAACATTCGCCATGGTGACTGAAGAGAGCCTCCGTCTTGCAGAGACATCGAACCAATGAATACACATGTGCTGGAGGCAGTGAAAGAAAGGACCAGCTCAAGGTTGGAGGTGGAGCTCCAGCCATACCCATACAAGTCTCTCCTTGGAGGTGATGTCAAAATTGTTACCTTGTGTACATTAGACAAGCAACTTTGGGGTGCTATCTTTAGCCAATTTTACACACCAGTGTGGACTTACCCTGGTCTTTAATGTGTGTGTGTTAAGTGCCGTCAAGTTGCTTCCTACTCATGGTGACCCTATGAATGAAAGTCCTCCAAAATGTCCTATCTTTGACAGCCTTCCTCAGATCTTGCAAATTGAGGGCCGTGGCTCCCTTTATAGAGTCAATCCATCTCTTGTTGGGTCTTCCTCTTTTCCTGCTGCCCTCAACTTTTCCTAGCATGACTGTCTTTTCCAGTGACTCTTGTCCTTTCATAATGTGACCAAAGTACAACAACCTCAGTTTAGTCATTTTAGCATCTAGGGTCAGTTCAGGCTTGATTTGATCTATAACCCACTGATTTGTTTTTTGGGCAGTCCACAGTATCCATAACACTCTCCTCCAACACCACATTTCAAAGGAATCTACTTTCTTCCTAACAGCTTTCTTCATTGTCCAGCTTTCACACCCATACATAGTAATGGTGAATACGATGGCATGAATTAACTTGATCTTGGTTGCCTTTAATACTGATACTTTAATACTTGCTTGTCTTTAATACTAAGACCCAAATTTATTTATTTATGTATTAAAATGTGTATACCCTGCCTTTCCTCTTCATTCAAGGCCACATACAGGTAATGCTTAAAACATTACAAGTTAAGATCAAACAAAATACAAACCCCAATGCCTCCCTCACTTCCATCCTGTTCTTACTCCATCAAAAGCCCTGGCAAACAAGCAAGCCTTGCAGTGCCTTCAAAAGACATCCAGTGAAGGGATTCCCCTCACACCTTCAGGGAGCCCACTCCACAGAGTAGGAGCTGTAATAGAAAAGGCCCCAGGCTCTGGTTGATGCCAGGTGGGCCCCCCTGAATGGGGAAACCACCAACAGGTGGCATCCTAAAGACTAGCTGGCGCAGAGGAACACATGGGAGGACACTATCCTTGAGGTAAGTGGGCACCAAGCCATTAAAGGTCCTAACTAGGACCTTGAACAGAAGAACATAAAAAAGGTCATGCTGGATCAGACCAAGGCCCATCAAGTCCAGTAGTCTGTTCACACAGAGGCCAACCAGGTGCCTCTAGAAAGCCCACAAACAAGACGACTGCACCATCATTGTCCTGCCTATGTTCCAAAGCACCTAATATAATAGGCATGCTCCTCTGATACTAGAGAGAATAGGTATGCATCAAGACTATGACTATTAACCATAAACATCCCTCTCCTCCATGAACATGTCCACTCGCCTCTTAAAACCTTCCAAGTTGGCAGCCATCACCACATCCTGGGGCAGGGAATTCCACAATTTAACTGCGTTGTGTGAAGAAATACTTCCCTTTTAATTGTTTTGAATCACCCTTTGAACTTAGACACAAACTAACAGCCAATGTAGTTGTTTCAAAATAAGTTCCTATTGGGTCACCCCTGACAATAACTGAGATGCTCTTTTCTGGACCAGTTGCAGTTTCTTGTCTGCAAGGACAGCCCAATCTAGAATGCATTACAGTAATCCAGCAGTGAAGTTACAAAAGCATGGATCAGGGTGGCCAGATTGGCTGAGTCTAAAAAAGGAGACAGTTGGTGAACCTGGTGCAGCTGACAGAAGGCACTCTTGACCACTGCACCAACCTGCTTTTCAAACAGCAAGGCCTGGGTCCTTTCTGCAGAGCAGATTTTACCCTGATCTACAAAAGTAGACTGCACTCCATCCAGGACAAGGGGTGAACTATGTCTGGGCAGGGTGAAGCCACAGGAAGCTCTGGTGGAGGTCCATAGCCGTCCTGATTTGCAAATCGGTTGTTTGACCTGGGTATATGGGCAAAAGAAGAAGAGGAGTTGGTTTTTATATTCTGACTTTCTCTACCAATTAAGGCAGAATCAAACCAGCTTACAATTACCTTCCCCTCCCCACAACAGACACCCTGTGAGGTAGGTGAGGCTGAGAGAGCATCACTGGCCCAAGGTCACCCAGCTGTTTTCGTGTGTAGGAATGGGGAAACCAACCCAGTTCACCAGATTAGCCTCCGCTGCTCATGTGGAGGAGTGGGGAATCAAACCTGGTTCTCCAGATCAGACTCCACCGCTCTTAACCACTATACCATGCTGGCTCAAAAGACTAATTGACCCATCTAGTAGCTGGTTCCCTCCAAAGTTTCCCTCAGGATACCTAGAAAATCAGCCTTCCCGACCAGAATTACCTCTGGCTTCTCTCTGGATTCAAGTTCAGCTTGTTCTGCCTTAGCCACCTGACCACGATATCTAAGCACTGGTTCAGAACTAAGAAAGGTGCACCTGTAGGCTGCACATTTCCAAGGCTGTGGGCAATCTTATTCAATGGCCTCATATATCTATATAGGCAGATATAGCACAGGTGAGAGAACAGAACTCTGTGGCACTCCAGAGGACAAATCCCATTGTTTGTATTGGCATATCCAACCTATCCTCCTACTTTTCTGAATGTCCTAATTCTCCCCCCCTCCTTTAGTAGCAGAACAAAGTCCATCCTGTTGGCTAACAATGCAATTTAGGAGCCTATTGCTCGCTTCTGTTCTATCAGATTGTTGGCTGAGCCCTTTCTAGCAGAATTTAAAAAAGAAATGATTCAGGAAAAATAATTCACCATGGCCGATTGTAAAGCATTGCCTTGCAACATGGTGATTTTATGATTTCCTTGCATTGTGTTAAGTAGTGTTAAGCACAAAAAATGTATCTCAGAGCAGTATTGTTATTCGTTGACAGAACGGTCTTCTCACAGACACCCTTCATAAATATCACTAGATGGTGCTGCAGATTCTGATAAGCCGGCCCTCTTCACATTCACTTCCAGGTTTTAAAAAAAAAATATTTATGGAGAACGGTCTTGCCTCTGTACCAGGTTTTTCTGGTTATTTATTAATATGTGATATGCATGTTACATGCATATGACTTCTACTGCCTGCATAACTCTTGTTTTCCCTCCAGAGAATGTTACCATTCAGCCCGAAGACAGCCACATTTTCCAGCTGTTTACTGCACAGCAAAAATTGTTGCAGGCAGGAATCTCACAAATTGGATGTCATGGCTGCCAGCTGTGCGTAGCGCGTAGCGCCTTTCCAGTCATTGCAAACTCTCCTGCCTGCTGTTTGGGTTTTATATATTCCTTTCAATTGCATAATCCTGAAAACCTACATTGGTGAGTCTTGATAATGGAAGATCATATTGTAAAAAATAGAAGTATATAAAAGAAAGCACAAAAGTATCAAATAGTTATGTCGTTCTTCTGCAAGCTTTCTCAAAAGGGGGGCGTTAAAGAGTCTATTTGCATGATGAAAATCAAACATGGGGACCCAAAGGAATTAGCCAAATTGACTTACAATAGGCCAGTGCAGATAAAAACTGGAGATGTTTTTAGTGTGGGAATGCTGGAAAAGGCAACCAACCATCCATAAACCAGATAAAAGGATTTTTTTTTTAATAGCAGTGGAGACAAAATACAAAGCTTGATATACAAACTCACATAATTTGTATGATAATGATCTTTCGCTTGCAATTTAAACTGCGAATATTGTGAGTTGTTTTTTTTTAATTGTAGATTACTTTTAAATTGCCCAGGAGAACAGGTAAATTCCTGTAAGAGATTTTTATTGTAAAAATGTTTAAAGTGGGTAGGGACACTGGGATCTTCTGTCAGCATTTATTTTAAAAGATTCTATTAAGCTTGTCTATGAAAGTGGTCCCCCCCCCCAAACATTTTCCTACTGGGCAGGAGCATTCCTTCAAAAGGTTTTTTTTTGGGGGGGGGGAGGTAGGAAGGAAAGGACAAGGCTGCTTTTAAATCGATTATGATTATGAATTTAAAAACTGAGCCAAATTAGAATGCTCGGTTTTAAAATCTAAACCTTTTTAGCATGCTCAGAGGCTGCTTGCCATTGTTATGATGAGAAAATGGGAGGATGTTGTAAGCCACTTTGGATCATGCCAATGCCTGCTTGGGAAATGGAGACTAGGGAGGGTGGGGTTTGGAGAGGGGAGGGACTTCAGCATGGTAAAATGCCATAAAGCTCATCCTCCGAGTCCAAGGCAACCATTTTCTCCAGGAGAACTGATCTCTGTCATCTGGAGATCAGTTGTAATCCCAGGACAACTCCAACCCTACTTCCGAGAGCCGACAAGATCAGGCTAGAAATACTTATTACTCATGTAACAGTAAAAAGAGACTCATCGTGTGGATAGTTCTATTGGAAATAGATCAAAACAATCTGCTGTAAGATCGTAGTTTAATGGCTTCCCCACCCCCCCAGCTTTAGAGAGAAGGTTGCCCATCCGTCTGGAACATATTTGCACTCATCATAGTCGCAGGAATAAAACAAGTATTTTGACACAATATGTTGCACTATACGACAATTGTTCTTTTTAGCCTTTCAATGTAATTGAATATTCCTTGTGATTTTCATTATACTAAAAAGTAAATGGAGTAAAATTATTCTACAGTGTTAAAAGAAAGGAAATGGCTCAATTATTGCTCAACAGTCCCTGGTGGGAGAAGTCCCTGACAGGCTTTCCAAGGTAAGGGATGGTTCTTGTGGGAGTAGGCAGTAGCCAACCTTCCTCACTAGGAAGGGCTGCGGCATTTGTAGAAGGGCCTTCAAAGAAGGGAATGCAAAATCAGTAATTCCTCAAAATCCTGGTGGCCAGCCCCAACTCTCAACTTCAGCCCAATTCTACATGTGTGTGCTTCTGCTCTGTGTGCTCCTAAAAAGAAGTGCTAATCCGTTCAGGATCCCATAGGTATATGTTTTCAAAATCATATTCTAACTCCACATCGAAAGAGCTCAAATCCCTAGCTCTCTAATTGTCATCATCAATATATCTAATAGTCCACATGGGCCTTCGGTAGATGCTTACATCTGCAGATTGGGGCCATGTAGACAGAAGGGAGGTTTTTAACCCAGCAAACTTGGGGGACCCCCACCAGGTTTGCAGAAAAATCCGAAAAGATAAAAAGAGGGGGATTATAATCCCCCCCAATAGTCAAACATTGTTTCTTCTAGTGCTGACAACATGCTTCCATTGGCCCGCCAAGAAAACTAGAGGAGACAGTACTGCATGTGAGCAGTGGAAGGAGACTGAGAGCCGCTGCCTCAGCTACTCCCCACAGCTGAATGGACATGGGGATGGGGGGATGAGAGGGGATGGGGTAGAACAGCAGGGGAGAAGGATAGACAGGAGACCAGTATGGCAGAGGGGGTGTACCTGGGGAGCAGGACAGAGGAGAATGTGTAACTACTGAGGAAACTTTTTAAAAGGTTTATCATATGGTGAAGGCTTGAGGGGGAATGCGTTGCATCGATTTTACTGGAACCATCTGCTTGTGAAGCTCAACTGCATTCTCCTAAGAAAGCATAAATCCATAGATAAAGCAATCTGAGGGAAGAATCATATTTTTTCCAGGTACAAATTATAGCACATTGCTGGGGAAATACCTGTTGGGTACACTAGTCAGAATGTCATGCTAGGATTTAGGAGACCCACATTCAAATCCTGACTTCTGCCATGGAAGGTTACTGGATGACCTTGGGCCAGTCACACACTCTCCACCTAATCTACCTCACAGGGTTGTTGTGAGGATAAAATGGAGGAAAGGGAAATAATGTAGGCCACTTAGCATTCCGCTTGGGGAGAATGGCAGGTTATAAATGAAATAAATAAAAATAAATAAATCTACTAAAGTGCAACCACAAGGTCAGATATCCTGACTCCTGTATAGCATGAGGAACCTCTACTCATTAACAGTGCATTCCTAAGGAGAGTTACTCCAGTCTAAGCCCATTGACATGAATGGGCTTAGACTGGAGTAACTTTCCTTAGGAATGCACTGTTAGAGACCTAAAAGCTCTGCTGTGGCCATTTTAGCATTTGTGTGAGAGAAACAGATGTGCTCTTAAAAAAAAAAAATCCCAAATAGGCTGGGTCCTTGTTTCTGGTGCCCCCCACCCCCCAAGCCAACTATGGAAGAGGTGAGCGAACTGACTCCCCCCTGTGCTCATAGCCTGTAGGACCAATTGCCCATTTGCAAAAAGGAAGCAGAGAGCAAAATGGAATAAAACCTAGGAATAGTTACAGGTCTTCCAATGTTATAAAGCCTTGTGATTAAGTGAACAATAGAAACCCAAGGACACTTTGTAAATACAGCTAGTAACTAAAGTATTAGGAAAGTTTCCTCCGTTTGTATAAATTTGTCCCAGTATAAATCACCGTTCCCAAATGATCTTCTCGCGACTCGGTATGTATACAATACAACTGACGGGGGCATGGATGGTGTACTGTCAAGAGGATCCAACAGTAGCCTACAATATAATTTCACATTCCAGGAATACGTTATTTATATTAGTGTTGATAACCGTGGTGAGTAATACAGTAATAAAATGGTTTCCTTCAGGCGTTCTAGGCAACGCCAGCTAGCACAAGGGATCTCTTAAATTAAAGAAAAGGGAGAGTGATCGTTTGATGAGGGGACAGCATGGAAGCAAAACTGAATTTACGGTTGCTCGGCAACCCAGTTTGAAAAGGCCTGCTTTTCAAGGCTGCTTTAACTAGATTTGACAGGAGAGCGATAATAAGTGTGAGATTAATATAAAAGGTATAGATTATTCTGCACTGACGTGCAGACATGTCAAAATGGAGGCGTGCAATTTAGGTTTCCGTTAAGAGGGCATGCTACCCAAACTAACAATTGGGTGGTAGGCTCATTATTACTAGCACAAAGTGGTTTTCAGAGGAGTGACAAAAGCCCTACATCCCTTCTTTTTGGCGTTCTGGCATATCGCTTCAGATCTGATTGTTAGCATTATTCAGCCGGCTGTGATTTTCTGTGCCAGGCTTTTGTTGCAAAGTAACGTTGAAATAAAAAAAAAAGACAGTTTTTTTTTTCCATATGCTGAGCCAAATCAAATCTTCAGAAGAGCTGGGTTTCAGTCAGTTTGTCAGATGGATATCTTCTAGAGCTGGAAATGTTAATTTATAAACTATTGCAATTTTATGCCCCGGTGCGGCTTGCAAAGGGGATTTCTCCTTGGGGTGGGCTCTATCCTTGTGCTACTTTCAAGTTTGGATAATGCAAGGATACATCCCCAAGGACAAATCCCCTTTGCATATCGCAACAGGGCACAAAAATTGCAATAGTTTATGAATTAACATTTCTAACTCTAGAAGCTATCCAGCTGACAGACGTCCTCCCCAGAGACATAGCTGTGAGCAATAACTGAACTGTTCAAGCACATACAAACTGGGCACAGCTTCCTGGACCACTGATTGGCAAGCAAGTAGGAGGCAAATTTATAGACCCATATAATGTAGAAGAAGAAGAAGTTGGTTTTTATATGCTGAATTTCTCTACCACTTAAGGGAGACTCAATCCGGCTTACAATCACCTTCCCCTTCCCTTCCCACAACAGACACCCTGTGAGGTAGCTGGGGCTGAGAGAGCTCTAAGAGAAGAATAAGGAAGAATCACAGCGCATTCCTGAAAGGAATGCCTGTGCTGGGCTTAGGAGTAAAACTAGCGGTGTTGCCTCCTAAAGAGGTTTTGGCACTGCCGAAACCTCTGCCCGGCACCAAAAACCTGTGCAACCCTCACAGGGTTGCACGGGAGATACGCCAGCTAAAACCTGCCAGGTCTGTCTGCAACCTGCCAGAAAAGACTTCTCAGTGGCACCAGTGAGCCAGCGTAGTGTAGTGGTTAAGAGCGGTGGTTTGGCGTGGCGGACGCAAATCTGGTGAACCGGGTTGGTTTCCCCGCTCCTGCACAGTAAGCCATCTGGGTGACCTTGGGCTAGTCACAGCTCTCTCAGAGCTCTCTCAGCCTCCCCTGCCTCACAGGGTGTCTGTTGTGGGGAGGGATTGTAAGCCGGTTTGATTCTTCCTTAAGCGCTAGAGAAAGTTGGCATATAAAAACCAACTCTTCATCATCATCATCAGCTTTTATTATTAAGGGGTGGGTTGACTTACTCATTATATGTTCAGCACTCTCTTTTTCTGTCCTCCTTGGATTGTGGGCAGGAACTTGCCACTTTAACATTGTGTACGTTTATTTTGTTTTATGCATTGCGTTTTATTCAAATTTCCGTGGAGCACAGGGTCTCCCTCTTCATATAATCCTGACAACAATCTTGTGAGGGGGGTTAGCCTGAGAACAGGGTTACCAGCTCCAAGTTGGGAAATACCTGGAGATTTGGGCGGGGGGATGGAGCCTGAGGAGGGTGGGGTTTGGAGAGGGGAGGGACTTCGATGCCATAGAGTCCAATGGCCAAAGCGACCATTTTCTCCAGGGGGACTGATCTCTGTCGCCTGGAGATCAGCTTTAATAGCGGGAAATCTCCAGCCACCACCCGGAGGTTGGCAACCCTCCCTGAGAAGGAGCTTCAGTCAGCACTTGAACTCTAACCACTAACCCACAGTGGCTGTGCAACCACTTTAAGTGCTACTTTAGTCAGAGCTCATTGCAACTAGGGCTGCCAGGCCCCTCTTTGCAACTGGTGGGAGGTTTTTGGGGTGGAGCCAAACAGGGTTGCCAGCTCCAAGTTGGGAAATACCTGGAGATTGGGGGGGTGGAACCTGAGGAGGGTGGGGACTTCAATGCCATAGTGTCCAATTGCCAAAGCAGCCATTTTCTCCAGGTGAACGGACCTCTATCGGCAGGAGAGTAATTGTAACAGCAGATCTCCAGCTAGTACCTGGAGGCTGGGAGAAAAAATAGACACCACTGTACAAGTATCGGAAGATTTGGAAATCAGTACAGGAGCGAAAACAATTTAAACAAAGTGCAAAAATGTTTATAAGCTACTACATGAATATAAAGACAACACAAGACAACGTGTACACAGAAGACCTACAAAAGCCATCTATAAATGTTCATATATACAACGGGAGTACTTTTTCAAAGTTGTCTCAGGGATGAGTACAAATTCTTCTTTTGAAAGCAAATATTATGTAGTAAGATAGAAGCCACCATAAACTGGTGCTTCTATCTTTCTACATGATATTTGCCTTGAAAAGAAGAATTTGTACTCATACCTTCCTCCATAAACTGGTGGCTTCTATCTTACTACATATTTTCCTTGAAAAGAAGAATTTGTACTCATACCTTCCTCCATAAACTGGTGGCTTCTATCTTACTACATGATATTTGCCTTCAAAAGAAGAATTTGTACTCATACCTTCCTCCATAAACTGGTGGCTTCTATCTTACTACATATTTGCCTTCAAAAGAAGAATTTGTACTCATACCTTCCTCCATAAACTGGTGGCTTCTATCTTACTACATGATATTTGCCTTCAAAAGAAGAATTTGTACTCATACCTTCCTCCAAAAACTGGTGGCTTCTATCTTACTACATGATATTTGCCTTCAAAAGAAGAATTTGTACTCATACCTTCCTCCATAAACTGGTGGCTTCTATCTTACTACATGATATTTGCCTTCAAAAGAAGAATTTGTACTCATACCTTCCTCCATAAACTGGTGGCTTCTATCTTACTACATATTGGCCTTCAAAAGAAGAATTTGTACTCATACCTTCCTCCATAAACTGGTGGCTTCTATCTTACTACATATTTGCCTTCAAAAGAAGAATTTGTACTCATACCTTCCTCCATAAACTGGTGGCTTCTATCTTACTACATGATATTTGCCTTCAAAAGAAGAATTTGTACTCATACCTTCCTCCATAAACTGGTGGCTTCTATCTTACTACATGATATTTGCCTTCAAAAGAATTTGTACTCATACCTTCCTCCATAAACTGGTGGCTTCTATCTTACTACATGATATTTGCCTTGAAAAGAAGAATTTGTACTCATACCTTCCTCCATAAACTGGTGGCTTCTATCTTACTACATGATATTTGCCTTGAAAAGAAGAATTTGTACTCATACCTTCCTCCATAAACTGGTGGCTTCTATCTTACTACATATTTGCCTTGAAAAGAAGAATTTGTACTCATACCTTCCTCCATAAACTGGTGGCTTCTATCTTACTACATGATATTTGCCTTCAAAAGAAGAATTTGTACTCATACCTTCCTCCATAAACTGGTGGCTTCTATCTTACTACATGATATTTGCCTTCAAAAGAAGAATTTGTACTCATACCTTCCTCCATAAACTGGTGGCTTCTATCTTACTACATGATATTTGCCTTCAAAAGAAGAATTTGTACTCATACCTTCCTCCATAAACTGGTGGCTTCTATCTTACTACATGATATTTGCCTTGAAAAGAAGAATTTGTACTCATACCTTCCTCCATAAACTGGTGGCTTCTATCTTACTACATATTTGCCTTCAAAAGAAGAATTTGTACTCATACCTTCCTCCAAAAACTGGTGGCTTCTATCTTACTACATGATATTTGCCTTCAAAAGAAGAATTTGTACTCATACCTTCCTCCATAAACTGGTGGCTTCTATCTTACTACATGATATTTGCCTTCAAAAGAAGAATTTGTACTCATACCTTCCTCCATAAACTGGTGGCTTCTATCTTACTACATATTGGCCTTCAAAAGAAGAATTTGTACTCATACCTTCCTCCAAAAACTGGTGGCTTCTATCTTACTACATGATATTTGCCTTCAAAAGAAGAATTTGTACTCATACCTTCCTCCATAAACTGGTGGTTTCTTACTACATATTTGCCTTCAAAAGAAGAATTTGTACGTATACCTGAGACAACTTTGAAACAGTACTCCCGTTGTACATATGAACATTTATTGATGGCTTTTGTAGGTCTTCTGTGTACACGTTGTCTTGTGTTGTCTTTATATTCATGCAGTAGCTTATAAACATGTATTTGCACTTTGCTTAAATTGTTTTCGCTCCTGTACTGAGTACCTGGAGGCCGGCAGCCCTAATTGCAACGGATTCGTGAAATTTTATAGTCAGTGTCGGGTACACATTAAGACACAGAAGGAGATAGTGGAGGCAGTGCTGTTACCGCCAGCAGATCCGGAAACGCACACTTCTGGGGCTGCGTGATGCACGACCCCAGCAGCAGCCTTTACAACCCGCGCAACCAACACAGAACAGCAGACGCGGCGGAAGATACGGCGCGACTGCGCACGCGCGCCCGAGGACGCTCGCCGTCCGGAAGAAGGACGTTCCCTTTTCGCTCCCTCCTTTCGGAAGGAGCCGTGGGCGAGCCAGAGTGCGCGCGCGCGCGCATGCGCGGAGGGCGGGAGCCGTTAAACGGCGGCCGCCGCGGGAGAATTCGAATCGCGTCCGGGGAGCGCCAAGTAGACGGGTTCTCTATGTGGTGAGTGGGGGGGAGGTCGCCTTTGGGGAGTGGGCTTGCTTCGGAGCTGTTCGGGGTTTCTTTTGCGGGATAAATCTGTAAAACGTTATTGCCCAGGCGTAGTGAGAGAAGGGAATGGGGAGAGGGCTGCGGCTCAGTTTGTAGAGCCTCTGCTTGGCCTGCAGAAGGTCCCAGGCTCAACCCCGGCATCTCCAGTTAAAGGGACCAGGCAAGGAGGTGATGGGAAAGACCCCTGCCTGAGACCCGGGAGATCTTAGGGGAGGGGCCTTTGCTCAGTGGTAGAGCATCTGCTCGGCATGCAGAAGGTCCCAGGTTCAATCCCCGGCATCTCCAGTTAAAGGGACCAGGTAATTAGGTGATGTGAAAGACCTCTGACCGAGACCCTGGAGAGCCGCTGCCAGTCTGAGTAGACCATACTGACTTTGATGGACCCAGGGTCTGACTCAGTATAAGGCAGCTTCATTTGTTCACGAAGGGATGGTTTGCTAGGTTTGGTCAGGGGTGGGTGGGTCCAGAAGGGGTCTCCTTGTGACAAGGATATTTCATTGGGGACCCTGACAGGCCCCTGTGGGGAAGGGCTGTGGCTCAGTGGCAGAGCCTCCGCCTGGCATGCAGGAGGTCCCAGGTTCAACCCCCGGCATCTCCAGTTAAAGGGTCTAGGCTGGTAGGTGACGTGAAAGACCCCTGCCGGAGACCCTGGAGATCTTAGGGGAGGGTATGTGGCTCAGTGGTAAAGCCTCTGCTTGGCAGGCAGAAGGTCCCAGGTTAGCAGCCCTCCCACTGATCAGATGCCGGTTCAATCCCCGGCATCTCCAGTTAAAGGGTCTAGGCTGGTAGGTGACGTGAAAGACCCCTGCCTCATCCCCTGGAGATCTTAGGGGAGGGTATGTGGCTCAGTGGTAAAGCCTCTGCTTGGCAGGCAGAAGGTCCCAGGTTACCAGCCCTCCCACTGATCAGATGCCGGTTCAACCCCCGGCATCTCCAGTTAAAGGGTCTACTAGGCTGGTAGGTGACGTGAAAGACCCCTGCCGGAGACCCTGGAGATCTTAGGGGAGGGTATGTGGCTCAGTGGTAGAGCCTCTGCTTGGCAGGCAGAAGGTCCCAGGTTACCAGCCCTCCCACTGATCGGATGCCGGTTCAATCCCCGGCATCTCCAGTTAAATGGTCTAGGCTGGTAGGTGACGTGAAAGACCCCTGCCTCAGACCCTGGAGAGCCGCTGCTGGTCTGAGTAGACAATACTGACTTCGATGGACCCAGGGTCTGATTCAGTATAAGGCAGCTTCATGTGTTCAAAGGTTCCCCCGTCTATTGTTGCAGAAGCTGTCGTGAATCAAAGCTCATTGCAGCAGATGCATGAAAGGGATGAACCACGGCTCAGCCCAGGTCTTGTTCAGCTGCCTTCAATGCCCCCAATTTCCTCTGTTCAGTCATATAAACCCGCTTTGGGTATGAGCTGTGTGTGGTTTAATAGTCAGAAAAGAGAATTTAACAGATATTTAGGTCGAAGTATATATTTTACAGCAGTACGGAGGATGAGCTATTTAGCAGAATTCTACATCTCCATTGTGAGACTTAGGGGGTTACCGCACTTTGTATTCCCAGCGATGTATTAAGAGTTTGGAAATGTTATAAAAAACATCGCTTTAAAAGGGTTTTTGGATACCACGGCTTATAAATGGTTGGAAGACGTCTTCACAGCTAAAGGGGCCAAACAAAGTGCGAACAGTATTTTTTATAATGTTTTCAAACTCTTAATACATCAGTGGGAATACATAGAAAGTGCTAACAGTATTTTTTATAACACTTTCAAACTCTTAATACATCGCTGGGAAAACAAGTGCGGTAACCCACTTAGTTTTGAAACGCTTATGTAGGGACCTTGATCCGCATCTGTCTGACTTCTTGTTAGATCATTACATTGGATTTTCTGCTCCAGTGTTTTCTTTCACCTTAGGCCTACGTGAATTGCAAAACGCTTCAACATGGCGAGACGAGAGGCGTTTCTACAGGCAGTATTTAATGGTGCCATCGATGAATTCTTGCATTTTATCCAGCTTCATGTAAGCAAATATATTTACACCCATGGTGGGAGGTGGGAATAAAATGCACTGTAGTTCAGGTGAAGAGAGCTTCCAGTTAAGAGGGCAGGATAAGGCTGGGTAGGTCAGTACCCAGCTTGCCTCTTGGGTAAACAGCACCCAGCCCATTTCTTGGGAAAAGTGTAGTCGGGAAGACAATGCAACTTGATGCCTGCTGTGCTTTGCCATTACTCTGGGCTGTGGCTTTTGACCATCACAGTAGCAGGATCTCTTTGCCAACCCACAGTTCTTAACTTGCCTCCCTCAAATACTGGAGAGTGGGGATGTGAGCTGTCCCCCAAGTGGTGTAGTGGTTAAGAGCTGTGGTTTGGAGCGGTGGAATCTGGAGAACCGGGTTTGATTCCCCACTCCTCCACATGACTGGCAGAGGCGAATCTGATGAACTGGATGACCTTGGGCTAGTCACAGCTCTCTTGGAGCTCTCTCAGCCCCACCTACCTCACAGGGTGTCTATTGCAGGGAGGGGGAGGTGATTGTAAGCTAGTTTTATTCTTCCTTAAGTGGTATAGAAAGTTGGCATATAAAAACCAACACTTCTTCTTCAAGTGCTTATTTATTTATTTTATTAGACTTATTATTTATTTATTTTATTAGATTTATAGCCCGCCCTCCTCTCTTCTAGCCCAAGTTCCTGCCTTTATTCAGACTATCAGTCTTAACTCTTATGTGTATAAAAAGCACCCCTTGATTATGAGGCAAAAACTCAAGGCCATTCAGATGATATGGCAAAAATGCATCCTTCTTTTGGTCAACTGGGAGCCAACCTTGGCGCAGAGCAAAAGATTTGCCAAATCCGTGTAATTAAGGGTGGGTGTTCAGTGTAGGAGTGTTTGAATATTGTTCATATGTTTAAAAAAAAAATCAGGTTGAGAACTGTCTACACCAGGGGGGGTCAAACTCAATTGTTATGAGGGCTGGATATGACTTGAATGTCACTTGGTTGGGCAGGGCCATGCCTCACCAGCCCAGATCAAGAGTGGGGTGTGTGTGGCTGGCGCGTGGGCCAGATAAGAGATCTGAAGGGGCTGGATCAGGTCTGCAGGCCTTATGTTTGACACCCCTGGTCTCTAGACTACAGGACCTGTCTAGCTTAGTCTTATTTGCTCTCACTGGCCATGGCTCTTGGACAGAGAGAGGTCTTTCCTGACAGCTATCTGGAGTCCTTGAACTGGAGATGCTGTCCTTTGAACCAGGGACTTTCTGCATATGAAGCATGTGCTCCACCACTGTGCCGAAGAGCCAACAATGCTGGATTAGACTAATGGTCCATCTAGCCCAGAATCCTGTTTTGCACAGTGGCCAGCTTGACGCCCCAGAATGCCTACAAACAGGGCACAGAGGCCAGTGTGCCCCTCCAGCATGGTGTAGCGGTTAAGAACGGTGGTTTGGAGAGGTGGACTCTGATCTGGAGAACCGGGTTTTATTCCCCACTCCTCCACATGAGCGGCGGAGGCTAATCTGGTGAACTGGATTTGTTTCCCCACTCCTACGCATGAAGCCAGCTGGGTGACCTTGGGCCAGTCACAGCTCTCTCAGCCCCACTTACCTCACAGGGTGTCTGTTGTGGGGAGGGGAAGGTGATTGTAAGCCGATTTGATTCTTCCTTAAGTGTTAGAGAAAGTCAGCATATAAAAACCCAACTCTTCTTCTTCTCCCCTGCTGTTGTCTGTCAGCACTGGTATATGGGAGGGGGCTTAGTCATTGTGGCTATCAATACTAGTCCATGAATCTAATCCCCTTTTAAAGCCAATTAAACTAGTGGCCATCACTATGTCCTAGTGGCAATGAGTTCCACAAGCCGTTCACTATTTGGGTAGAGAAGATTCAGGTTAGACATGAAGTGATTCTCCAGTTTGACTACAAAACAAGCTGTCGGGAGGTTGCAGAATCTTCCCTGTATGTTTTCAAAGAACTGCAAGTAATAATAAAGCATCTGTTGAGGATGATTTTTGGAATATGTGGAAGGATCTGGAGTGGGTGCTCCTGGGGGGTAATTCTATAATTCAAGGAAGGCAACTTTGTAGCTTCATTTCATTTGATTAGCTTCTGTCTTCTGCTGTTAAATCCAATCTTTGGTAGAGTTATGAGCAAACTGCCGTCCCTGCTCCTATTAGATGGATTTATTTATTGAATCTCCTAATTCGGCAACTGGAGGCGAATGAAAGGAAGCGCTCGTCTTTCTGCAAAACGGCAGCGAGCAGGAGACGTGCCGTTCAGCAACAAATTTGTTTTGTTTCTTGTTCCACAGAAGGATGCGGCTGATTCATTCGATCTGAACGAGCTGCTTCAGGAACTGTCGAGGAAACAGAAGGAAGCGTTGTGGGAGACCCTGAAGTGCTTGTTAACCCAGGTTTTGGTAGATGATCCAGTGGAGGAATGGCAGAGAATTGGCGAAGAATGTGAGGATGGCATGGAAATGGAGGGAGCTCCCAAAAAGGTGATCCTTATTGCAACTATCATTGGTATTTTATTTATGTATTTTAAAATGCTTATCCTGCTTCTCCATACATTCAATGCAGCTTAAAGGTAAAGGTAGTCCACTGTGCAAGCACCGGGTCATTCCTGACCCATGGGGTGCCGTCACATCCCGACGTTTACTAGGCAGACTTTGTTTACGGGATGGTTTGCGAGTGCCTTCCCCAGTCATCTACACTTCCCCCCCAGCAAGCTGGGTACAGCTTACAATATGTGTGTGTGTGTGTGTGTGTGTTGCCATCAAGTCGCTTCCGACTCATGGCGACCCTATGAATCAATGTCCTCCAAAATGTCCTGTCTTTGACAGCCTTGCTCAGATCTTGCAAATTGAGGGCCACGGCTTCCTTTATAGAGTCAACCCATCTCTTGTTGGGTCTTCCTCTTTTCCTGCTGCCCTCAACTTTTCCTAGCATGACTGTCTTTTCCAGTGACTCTTGCCTTCTCATAATGTGACCAAAATACGATAGCCTCAGTCTAGTCTTTTTAGCTTCTAGGGTCAGTTCAGGCTTGATTTGATCTAAAACCCACTGTTTTGTTTTTTGGCAGTCCACGGTATCCATAACACTCTCCTCCAACACCACATTTCAAAGGGGTCTACTTCCTACAGCTTACAATATACTAAAGTTAAAATACAGTATCAATGCGGGGGGGGGGGGGAGTAGCACAGCACCCTACCCTCAGGAAACCAGCAGATCAAAAACTGAGTCAAGAGGCCGGTCTGTTGCGGTTTGCCACCCAATGCCTCCTTTGCAAAGAATTCTTTCGCCTCTTGCGAAATACCCCAAAGAAAGGTTGCTCTGAAGGTCTCCTTGGAAGGAGATCTGACTGCAATGTAGCAAAGGAGGCTTGTCGGTTTAGCTATCACTGCATATGAAGCTTAATATCAAAATTTTGGATCCATCATTAAATATTGGTGAATGTTGGAGGGGGTTATGTCGCTCTGGGGCATGGTGACAGTTCATAACTTGCACTGTGAGAATCTCAGACATTTTGCTGACACGGAGACTGAGCCAGTGTAGAATAGTAGTAAGATCGGGGAAAGCTTGATTCAGATCTCACTCTTGACATTTAAGTCACCAGAGTGACCTTGGGGCAGTCCCTCTCTTTCAGCCGCGCCTACCTCCCAGGGAGGTTGTAAGGAGGGGAGCCCAGGCCACATAGTAGATATAAGCCGCAGGGGCCAAACTACAGTTGGCGCTTGCTGGGGTGGCAGAGCAGATGTGCAGGAAAGCCTCCAGTATTGCTCAGAGGTGGGGCAAGGTTCCACACGTCCCTTCACTGCTTGCCTGTGATGTGGTGATGGCTGCCAACTTGGAAGGCTTTAAGAGGAGAGTGGACATGTTCATGGAAGACAGGAGTATTCATGACTACTAGTAAAAATGGATACTAGTCATGATGCATATCTATTTTCTCCAGGATCAGAGGAGCATGCCTATTATATTAGGTGCTGTGGAACACAGGCAGGACAATGCTGCTGTAGTGGTCTTGTTTGTGGGCTTCCTAGAGGCACCTGGTTGGCCACTGTGTGAACAAACTGCTAGACTTGATGGACCTTGGTCTGATCCAGCATGGCCTTATGTTCTTAATAGCCTTCTGCCAACCGCTCCTTCCCCCTGAGTTCTCGCTTGAATGGCAGAGAACTGTGTGGAGGTAGAAGTGGGAGATCCTCACTGTGTGCTGGCCTCGTATAAGGTAGAACCAGATTTTTTTTTTTTTTAACTGAAAGTTTCTATTTCCTGGAACTTCTTTGGTAAGGATTATGCTCTGTGTTGAAGCAGCTTGGACACATAAAGCTGACTTATACTGAATCAGACCCTTGGTCCATCAAAGTCAGTATTGTCTACTCAGACCGGCAGCGGCTCTCCAGGGTCTCAGACTCTTTCACATCACCTGCTTGCTTAGTCCCTTGAACTGGAGATGCCGGAGATTGAACCTGGGACCTTCTGCATGCCAAGCAGTTGCTCCACCATTGAGCCACAGGCCCTTCCCTAAGCTTCTGCTTCACAGCCGTGTCAGATATCTGTACCTTTTTCTTTCTAAAATGTTACTGTCTCTTAAATTTTCAGGATCAAACCACATGTGTTATCCAAGGAGTGGCAACAGTAGTTACTTTCTCCATACCTACAGTAGATGAAAATATAAATTGCAAAGATCTCCTAGAATGTGCCTTGATATTAAATGGTATGTTTCACGCACACAGCATGCTAAAGTAAGGCTTAAATCAGAATTTCCATTATATTGATAATGGTCTAAACGTCTTTTGTATGAGCTGGTAAAAATTAAAATAGCAAAAAGGTCCCAAAAAGGTCAGCCGACTTAACTTTGGTCCGCTGGCTTTTAACTTTATGCAAACAATGAAGTGTTTATTTATATGGTGTTTAACCTTTGTCATCAGATTTTATTTTTCTGCAGTGGTTTTTGAAAATCAGATTCTGTTTCATGTAACTGCTTATCTAATAGCAGATTTCTCAAACTAATAATTTAATTTTCAGATCTGGAAACCCCCTTTGACTCATAGTGTGGAGCCCGCTAAGCTATAAGCAGTTATCATCACATGACAGGAGGAGGGGGAGCCATAGTTTAAGCCTCATGGTGGCAGTAGTCAGCAGACTAAGAATGCTGAGGACAGGGAACGCTGGCCAGGTACCGGGAGGTCCAGCACAACAATCAGTGTGGTGCAGTGGTTAGAATGCCAGGTTGGGAGACTTGGATTCAAATCTCCACTCTGCCACAGAAGCTCATTTTGTAACCTTAGCCCAGGCACGCTTGCTGTCTGACATACCTCACAGGGTTGTTGTGAGGATGTGGGAAAACTATACCGCTTAAGATTTTAGAGGAAAAATGCGAAAAAAATGCCAAATAAATAAAGAGCTGTGGTACTCTTACTTTCTGCGTGTATGATAGCAACAAAAAAGCGGCATCAATGCAGGTTCCCTCCCCCCACTTGAATATCTTTTTTGCACTGAAACTTTTTTTTTGCTGTCAAGTCACAGCTGACTTATGGCAACCCCTGGTGGGGTTTTCAAGGCAGGAGACATTCAGAGGTGGTTTGCCATTGCCTGCCTCTTCGCCCCAACTCTGGTATTCCTTGGTGGTCTCCCCTCCAAATACTGACCAAGGCCAAACCTATTTAGCTTCTGAGATCTGATGAGATCAGGCTAGCTTGGGCTGTCCAGGTCATTGTTAGGTTCCGTCTCTCCTTTTCGTTTTTCTAGTGTGGTTGATTTAATCCCTATGGCTTTGATACTAAAAGCATCAAGGCAAGTTTATAATGAAAAGAGCTGTGAAAGGGTTCAGGAGACACATTAAAGTTGCAAACTGCTTCACTGTCAAAGAAATGTATTCTTGTTCAATTTGTTACAGGGATTCTTGATGCATTACCGGACTCCGAGAAATCTCTGACTGGGGCTATCCAACACCTTTGTGAAAGATGGTGGCAGAAGGGCCTTGAAGGGAAAGAGCTGTTTGGGAAAACCACTTTCATCCTGGTTCTGAAAAACAGCTTTGAGAGGAAAAACATTGTGGTACGTTACCTGTTTATAAATGTCCGTATGAACTTTGTTAAAACGACTCTTAATCTAATCGACACTTGTGAGCCCAGCTTTTGTTATAGCCGTCAGCTGGCTTGGAGCGCTTTTGGTTTTTCTGAGGATTGAGGCACTGGAATTAAATTGGGTGACCTAAAACTCTTGTCTGCAAATTGTTGAGTTGGATGTGTGCAGCTGGCAGGCCCAGCTGTTTCGGACCTCAGCAAGAGGCTCTGCGTTGTTTTGCATCTTGTATCTTGGGAGAGCCAATAAAGTGCAGGAATTATTTACAAGAGAAAATTCTGTATGCGTTTCACTGGAGGTCTTTATTCATCTGTTAGCCAGACACACATTTATGTCTCCCCCTGGTCAGATGTTTATACAGTTGAAGAAGAAGAGTTGGTTTTTATATGCCGACTTTCTCTACCACTTAAGGCAGAGTCAAACTGCCTTACAATCACCTTCCCTTCCCCTCCCCACAACAGACACCCTGTGAGGTAGATGGGGCTGAGAGAGCATGACTAGCCCAAGGTCACCCAGCTGGCTTTTTGTGGAGGAGTGGGGAAACAAATCCAGTTCACCAGATTAGCCTCTCCTGTTCATGTGGAGGAGTGGGGAATCAAACCCGGTTCTACAGATCAGAGTCCACCACTCCAAACCACCGCTCTTAACCACTACACCATGCTGTGACTAGCCCAAGGTCACCCAGCTGGCTTCGTGTGTAGGAGTTGAGGAAACCAATCCAGTTCACCAGATTAACATCTGCCACTCATGTGGAGGAGTGGGGAATCAAACCTGGTTCTCCAGATCAGAGTCCACTGCTCCAAACCACTGCTCTTAACCACTGCACCACGCTATGCCTCTACACATGACTGCTCACCACCACTCCAGAATGATAGTACGTATCCAAGGTATGCAGTATTGACATGTATATGGGTTTAGGAACAGAGTATGTGTTTATTATTATTCTGTTGACTGACCCACCGTCCACCCTGGCTTCCCTGTCCCTCATCTCTTAATCTCCCTTTCCCTCTTTGTAATCCTCATGGAAGTATAATTGAGTGTTACTCCCCTCAGGGTGCAGATATAATCCGTCTGTGGCAAATCCATCGGGCTTTACTGTGCTTTGACTATGACTCTGAAGAGAGTAACGAAGTGAAGGATCTGTTGCTTCGATGCTTTATGAGTGTCAGCCATATTAAAAAAGAAGAGGTAAGAATACTTTTTCTAAATATGCTTTTCGTGGTCAACCAAACAAGGAGTAAGAGCACCGTTGAGATTTCTGACACATGGTGTACGTTGTTGAAAACCTGAGGAAGGCAAGACCTCCCAGTGGTGCCATCATTACTATTTTGATTCTGGGAGTTCTTCCCTCTTCTAATCCTCCCACATTTTGGCCTTTTCTGGGGCCCTTTTCCCTGAACCATTATTTTTGTGGCTGATTTTCAACTTTTGGCCTTCTAACTCCAATCCTGTTTTCAACACGATAGAGCCAAGCATCTGCACACCTTCAGTGTCTTTGCAGAAGGAAGGCAGTCAGGAAGCTCAGACATGGTGTCCAGCTCTATGGCAGTTCTTCTCCCAGGGATGTGTTGTGTGGGAACGAGGCACTGGAACTTACTCTGGGTTTTGCTCTGGGCCCTCAGCACCCCTCCCCTGTGGGCTATTCATCTCAGATGCTTATCAAGTAAGCTGTGGAAGACTGAGTTTCCAGCATGACAGCAGCGATTGCTGTGACTGAGAAACCCTTCCAACTCATTTCCCTTTTTAGAGGTGCTGTTGGCATTGATAGGATGTAGGGAACTAGTGTTTTTCAGCAGGTCTAGGAACTGGAGGCTTTCTTCTGAGCCTAGATTTTAGAATATTGGCTACCAATAAGTGACCTAACAACAACAATTAATATGTTAGCCCATGCATCTTACATGTTATATGGTGGCATTAGGTACAGCAGTTAGCAACTCCTAAGTATTGGGTATACTTGCAATTTTTCTTATAGAAAATGAAGACATTTACCGTATATACTCGCGTATAAGCCGAGTTTTTCAGCCCCAAAAATGGGCTGAAAAAGCCGGCCTCGGCTTATACGCGGGTCAATACGGGGGAGGGAGGAGAGGAGGGAGGGGGGAAACTTGCCGCCGGGCCCGTGCCGCTTCCTGCCGCCGGGAGCGGCCTGGGGCAGCCTCCTGCAGCTGCAGGATGGCTGCCCCGGCCCCCGCCGCCATTTTTCCCGGGCGGGAGGGGCCTTGGACAGCCTCCTGCAGCCGCAGGATGGCTGCCCAAGGCCGCCCCCCGCCGCCATTTTTTTCAGGCGGGAGGGGCCTTGGGCAGCCTCCTGCAGCCGCAGGATGGCTGCCCAAGCCCCCCCCGCCGCCATTTTTTTCGGGCGGGAGGGGCCTTGGGCAGCCTCCTGCAGCCGCAGAAAGGCTGCCCCGGCCCTTCCCGCCCCCCGCCGCCATTTTTCCTGGGCGGGAGGGGCCTTGGGCAGCCTCCGGCTGCAGGAGGCTGCCCCGCCCCCCGCCGCCATTTTTTTCGGGCGGGAGGGGCCTTAGGCACCCTCCTGCAGCCGCAGGAAGGCTGCCCCGGCCCTTCCCGTCCCCCTGCCATTTTTCCCGGGCGGGAGGGGCCTTGGGCAGCCTCCTGCAGCCGCAGAAAGGCTGTCCCGGCCCTTCCCACCCCCCGCCGTCATTTTTCCTGGGCGGGAGGGGCCTTGGGCAACCTCCTGCGGCTGCAGGAGGCTGCCCAAGGCCCCCCCGCCCCCCCCGCCATTTTTTTCAGGCGGGAGGGGCCTTGGGCAGCCTCCTGCAGCCGCAGGAAGGCTGCCCCGGCCCTTCCCGCCCCCCCCCCCCGCCATTTTTCCCAGGCGGGAGGGGCCTTGGGCAGCCTCCTGCAGCCGCAGAAAGGCTGCCCCGGCCCTTCCCGCCCCCCGCCGCCATTTTTTTCGGGCGGGAGGGGCCTTGGGTAGCCTCCTGCAGCTGCAGAAAGGCTGCTCCGGGTCCCCCTGGGCCTCGCCGCCGCTTCCTCCCGCCGGGAGCGGCCTGGGGCAGACTCCTGCAGCCGCAGGAAGGCTGCCCAGGCCCCCCCTGGCCGCGCCGCCACCGGACCCTCGCCGCTGGAGAGCCCTGTCAGGTAAGCCTGGGGGGGGGAGGGGTTATAAGCCGACCCTCGGCTTATACGCGGGTGCCTAATTTTTCCCCATTTTTGGGGAGAAATTAGGCACCTCGGCTTATACGCGGGTCGGCTTATACATGGGTATATACGGTATACTTACAAATTTCATAAATATGCCGAATAGTACAATTTGATATGCTAACTAAGTCACAAATAATATATTTAATGTTAAATCAGTAAAAGAAATTTAGGTTTGATAGGAAAGTAAGTATTGTCGAAGGCTTTCACAGTCAGAGTTCATCGGTTCTTGTAGGTTATCCGGGCTATGTGACTGTGGTCTTGGTATTTTCTTTCCTGATGTTTCGCCAGCAGCTGTGGCAGGCATCTTCAGAGGAGTAACACTGAAGGACAGTGTCTCTCAGTGTCTCTGAGAGACACTGTCCTTCAGTGTTACTCCTCTGAATATGCCTGCCACAGCTGATGGCGAGACATCAGGAAAGAAAATACCAAGACTACGGTCACACAGCCTGGATAACCTACAAGAACCAAAGTAAGTATTGCGTGCATTTCACTTTTTCTAGTAAAAATTTTCTGCAGCTTCAAAATTTTTGGAAGTTCTGTGTCTCTATAAGTACTTCCAACTTAAGCAGAGCATGTGGCTTCTTGTGAAGAAACGTTGTCTTTTACAGGGGAGAAGATTCCTGAGTTTTCTCTTCACATGGAATGTAAATTTCATTAAAATGATACATGGGACTGTTAAAAATCAACTGCTGTGTTTTCCTAGGTATGTTTTATTTAACGTGATTGCTATTATACATATGTTACTCTTGCTACTGCTCTTTGGGTGCCATTTGTTTTTTGCTTGTGTTCATGCTTTCCTGTGTGGTGTGTAGAATCCTACTCATATCTGCAACACCTATAGTGTTTGGATTTAAGGCTGATACAGTTCTAGGCTGAACGCATGCCTTTATATCTGTTCCATGAAGGTATCTATTCCATCCATTCGGGCAGGGGTCCTCAACATGGTGCTCATGGGAGCCATGATGCCTGCTGACACTTTTCCTACTAAGTGTTTTTAGAAAGTGGGTGGGGCCAGGTGGGGCTATTGGCCATGGGAGATTTGATTGTGCAGATTTTTTAAAACGCTGCTTTGGCAGCTGCTGCCAACACAAGGATTTTCGAGGGGTGACTCAAGATCAGCTGCAGCAGCCATTTTGTGCCTGCGCCCGCCATGCTATGTCAAAATTCCAAAGATGCCCACAGGCTCAAAAAGGTTGGGAAACCCCTGCATTAGGGGGTTCTCTCCAATTATTTTTCTTTATTAAAACACTTTTGTCTTTTCTCACCATAGGTAGTGACCCAAGTCAGCTAAAGCTAGGAACTAAGATATTAAAATAAAATTTAAAACATCACCAACAGCCCTCTATTTGCATAAATACAATCCTCCACCCAATCTAAGACCCCTCAAAGGTCAGCCTGAAAGGGACAGCTTTTACTGCCCACCAACTTGGGACAAAATAGGGACCCTCCTCACCTCTTCTGGCAAACCATTCCAGAGCCTCTGCTGTAATGGAGTGAGCCGGGTGGCAACCCAAATGGATACATTTAAAAGAGGGGCTCCAGCAATAGGGGAGAGACTTGGGTGCTGTACCAGTTCATGTTGGCAGAGGCAAACTTTCAGGTAGGCCGGTCCAACATCATATAAGACTTTAAAGGTCAATACCAGCACCTTAAATTGGACTCAGAAGCCAATTAATAGCCAATGAAGCTGTTTCAGGATGGTAATACGCTTCCTCCTTTGGGCTCTCACCGACAGACAAGCAGCCATAATCTGTACCAGCTGAAGCCCGAACTCGAGAAACGGCCGTGTCTTCTCAGCCTCACGGTCAGGAATTTCAACGTTAAGAGTGCGGGCTCTGTTTTACTAGGCTGAGTGGAAGGACAGCAGAATGACAGATGAGATTCTGTATTTAAAAAAATACCAAGTGTTGCCCGAGGAGAAAAGTCTGACTTTTGTATTCATGCTGGATAGCACCTATCTTGGCTGTTACTACCCAAGTGAGTGCTGAACAGCTGCTCACCGGATGCAAGTTCACACCAGATACAAATGGAACTTAGTTCTGCAAGATGTGATGGTGGCCACTGGTTTAGATGGCCTTAAAAAACAGACACACCTCTCCTTTTTTTTGCTGTCAAGTGACACTTTTGGCGACCCCGGTGGGATTTTTCAAGGCAAACGACATTCAGAAGTGGTATGCCATTGCCTGCCTCTGTGTCATGACCCTGATATTCCTTGGAGGTCTCCTATCCAAATACTTGCCAGGCCGACCCTGCTTAGTTGATGAAATCAGGCTAGCCTGGGCTATCCAGGTCAGGGCAGACATACCTTTATGCCATGTTTATCGGTGCCTGTTAGCCATGGTAACTGAACAGACTCTTGGCATACCTTTGAATAACAAATGCCAGGCTTCAAACCATGTTGACTGCACATTCGAAGTACCATGGCTCAGTGGCAGAGCTTTGGGCTTGTGTTCAGAAGGTCCCAGGTTCAGTCCCCACCATCTTCAGTTAAAAGGACGAGAGAGTAGGTGATCTGAAAGAACTCAGCCTGAAACCCTGGAGAGCTGGGTCCCGTCAGAGTGGACAGTAACTGATCTTTGTAGACCAAGAATGTGACTGAGCTGAATGCAGCTTCCTGGCTTCTTTTGAACTGCCAGCTGCCCAAACTGATCTGTGTGTACGTGTGTGTTTTAATCTGAGGGAAAGACTGCAAAAATGCCTGGAAGCCTCTTAAAATGGTAAAGAAACATGGAGAAGTTTATCGTTGAGAGTCTGTTTTTTCCAAATCTAATTGCCTCTTAATCTGCTAACACAGGTCCCTGATGACAAACATTGCAGAAATTTATTTCAGAGCCTGGAAAAAAGCTTCAGGGGAGATATTAGAGGTATATTGATTTGAACTTGCTACACTTTCTTTATTTCCAGATAGATTTTTTTTTTTTTTTGGCTGTTAAGATGTTTTTACTCTCAATTATGCAGAGGAGAGGCAATCCAGCTGTGTCCAGGCTACCGTTAGGGAGCTGGATACTGAGGCCAAATACACCTTTACTAGATGCTTAAACACAAATAGCAGTTTGGGTCTTGGCACCAATACATGCATATAAAGCTAGCAGCCTTTTTATGGAGAAACAGCTTTCAGGGACGCTGTCACTCATTGCCTATGCCAAGCTATTGACGGCCAGGAACAATGATTTAAACTGTTTCTTTCCCCTAGATTTAACAGCCACTGGCTATCCATCAACCACTTCACACTTTAAAAAGGGGGAAATGAAATTTAATTTTTCCTTGGCACTATAAAGAGAAAAGTTGCCACATCTCTCAGGCAATTGACCGATCTATCTGACAGCAGATAACGCTGTATTTGCATCCACCCCCAGTATACCCCAGTATAAAGTGCAGGTTGAAGTAACGTCAAGCTGCTTCCATAAGTAGCAGGGCGGAGGGGTAATAGGCTGCAGTGTCTGCCTCCCGTTCTTTAGGGTATTTGTCTTCATCGCTCCTCATTTCTGCTCCTGTCACTCCTTTCCAATTTATCCTAATTTCCCAGGAAGTCATTAACTTCACGGCTTGGCTAATGCAGGACCTGCTTGGGTGTCTTTAATAGCACAGATGTGCAGAAACTTGTCTTGGCTAATGCAAGGAGGTAAAGATCCTGTTCCTGTGTCATCTCCAGGGGCCTTAGCATCACAGCCGAGGATTAAGTTCTTATTTATTTAGATTTGCAATCTTGCCCTTTTCCATGAGCTCAGGAAAGGGGGGCTACATTTTAAATTTTCTCCCACTGTAATAAAAAAATAAAGAAGGAGCCATTTGTTGCCGTTCTCCAAGTATCGATGCTGTATGGTCTCGTGTTTGCTTTTAATTACTCTGTTGTTAGTTTCTCCAAGGCACAATATGGGCTAATGCTGTAAATAGAGAAATATAATAAGAGCTACTTAAGAGAAGGAAAGATAGTATTAGACAAATACTGAAAGAATAAAAATAAAAGTTGAATCTGTTTTTGAACGCACGGTGCTTAGGTTGTCATTCTGTTTGCTTCACAGTTGAGCTACAATTTGTGAGGCTTGTCATTAAGTTCAAGAGACCATAGCTGGTCAATCATATGTGCTTTAAATTTGTATATGTATTATGTATATTAATAGAACAGTAATTCTGAGGGACAAAAGTGTGAATAGTTGCTGCTGCACATGCACGCTGCTGCACATGCACGCAGCGTACACAATCCTGTTCAACAACTGTACATGGCAGCCATAAATGATAGGAAAATGTGAACCTTTGTGCATTCAGTGTCTTTATTTTTGATTCAGGTGATTGAGCATAACTGTATTCAAGATTTCATGCATCACGCAATTCATCTTCCCAGAAATTCCCCACTGCATCCTAAAACAAGAGAGGTGTGTTGACCATCTGCAGCAGAGGTTTTTGACTTTGCTATCTTTGGGGAATCTTTTCACATCGACTTGTTTGCGGAGTAATTCCTGCACACGGAATCTTTGCAAAATTCAGAGCAATCTTGGGCACGTCCTTGTTTCACATGCTCATTTGGGGTTCACCATGCTTCCTGTGCTCCCCTGCAGCTATGAATACAGGAGGGCACTGTTGGTTATAGGCAAACACTTTCAGAGAACCAGAACAATTTGAATGCTGGAACAATTTGAAAACCAATGATCGAAAGTACTATAATCATGGATCGGGAGTATCAATTTGCTCATACTGTTTAAATGTTCCTTGCTTGTCACAAGCATGTGACTGCTTTAGTATCCCTGCTTTCTGTGATACCTATTTTGCTGGAGCTACTGTGGTGCATTGAATGGAATGTCAAGCTTGACTCCTAATCTCCGCTCAGTAAGGATGCTCACTGGGTGTCCCTGGGTTAGGCTGAGAGACACTGACTAGCCCATCCCACAGTGTTGTTGGAAGGATCAACTGATATAATCCCAGGTATGCCAACCTGAGCGCCTTGATTAATTGTAACTAGAACCTTTTAAATTTGAATCTATAGACAAGCCGGCACTTCCAAATCTAACTCTCAGCCATGGTGTAAAGACAAAGTAATGACAGCTTGAATGCCCTGGTTGGAGCCTAAAGAGCTACTTCTGGTGCATCAGAAGTCTTGTCCAATGGAATTTTTGTTTTTGTTTCCCCTTTGAAGCAAAGATACCTTGGTTTCAAAATGGTTTATCATTGACATAAGAAAGTAGCTTTTGTTCAAGGTGTATAAACCTCAAATCTTAGTTATACAAAGCTAGTCGTGTGAATGTTTGGCTGCCAGATAGTTGGCATGTCAGAAAGGGCCGCGAGAGCCAAACACTGACTCGGCTCTTCCTGCCCCTCCTTCTCATGGTCTCTGCAGTCCTTCATATGGGTGTTGTGCTGATCCGGAAGCAACTCCAGTCTATTCTAGAACTCTAGCCAGAATGACACAGGTAGAGGCGGTTGACCACATAGCAGCTTTGCAGGTTTCCTGAAAGGCCACGTCGTTGTTAGGCAGATGATGCAGCAATAGCACTTGTTAAGTGTGCTCGAGGCAGAGTGGTTTTAATGGGATGTTCTGAAGGCTAGCATTGAACTCAATGATATAGTCCTTGCAAATGGTTTTTAGGACCTGAGAGCCTGTAGTGACGTCTTTCCAAAGCGATAGGAATGGTTTTGTTTTGAGCAGGGTGTTGCTTGCTGCTCCCATCAAGCCTTACGCAGAGAGGCAAAACTCTTCCTCTGGGGAGGAGATTTGGGCACTGGTTTCTCGGCTAGAACTGTAAAATATTCTGCAGTACTGAGCCTGTATAGGTAACTGTCCAGATGACCAGAAAACATTAATTGCAAGCCATCAATATGTTTTTGTAGATACATTTAGTATACTTTACTAAAACAAATGTGATCCTGTCAGTTTTAAACTGACATTGGAATTCTCATTTTGCAAAAGGTAATGGGTGAAATTAGCCATATGGGTGTATGCATTTTTCTTTTTAACAGCTTGTGAAATGACCTCTTGTATCATTTGCATTGACTCTTGTTTTGTCAGTTGCTGAGCTACTTCCACAAGCAAAACAAATGTCGCCAGGGAGTTGAGGAGGTACTTTATAGACTCTATCAACCTATTCTTTGGAGAGCGCTGAAGGTAATTCACATGCTCTGGGTTTTCTTTTAAGCATCCAGATTATTTTCAAAAGCTGTACTAATTTTGGTACTGACAAATGGGAACCTTGTGGCATCTTTGAAGAGCAGCGTGTTTTTAAACAGGGGTTACCAGTCTTACTCGACCTACGGACATCTGCAATTTGAAGAGCAGGGGGTGGGTATCACCACAAAATGGCTGCCATACAGGGTGGGGCCAATCACAAAACTTTGGGAGGTTTCAAAACAAAATCAAAGACAGCCAATAGAGGACTTTTTTTTTTTTTATACAGTGTCCATGTTGCTGTGGTAGAAGGAATTAGCTATTTGCAAACATTTGTTCCAGCTTATTGCATGGATAACGGCTGTACCAAAAGCCTGCTAATTTAAAAGAGGCTACTTCATTTATCTGTGCTCCCTTTTCACACAGCAGCAGGCAGTTTAGCAGGAAGAGAAATCTAATGTCACAAGGTTTGAAACTAAAGTATTGCTTTCATAATCAAACTGCAGCAGAGAATAGATCAAGCTCTTTTGCTATATTAGCTGCTTTTCAGGGTTCTGGGCTTCTAGAAAGTTATATCTCCACCACTGGAGAAGCAAGAAAGAAAGACAGTATCTTGAATCATAAAAACAGGAAAAAAGGGAAAACTTGAAGCAAAACTGAGGCCAAAGAAAGAAAGGAAAACATAATAAAAGGCAGCAAAAAATCTAAGAAAACAAAGTTTTCATTTGGCACCTAAGGTTTGGTGTCATGGTAACCATTGTACGGAGGGAATTCTAGAACTCAATGCAAACCTAGTTACTCCAGTCTAAACCCATTCATTTCAATGGGCTTAGACTGGAGTAACTCTCCTTAGGATTGTACTGTATGTCATCCTTGCAGGAAAGGTGTGTCCGATCACCACCCACCTTTGCCTCCAAAGCTGGGAGTACACTCTGGAGAAAATCTTAATTGATTGTAGCACATGAACACGATGAGTAATGTGCAAATAAACATCTGTGTAATAATCAACAAATTTAACTATTTTTTCTCCCCCACATTTTTTGTAACAGGCCCGAAACTCAGAAGTCCGATCAAACGCAGCGTTGTTATTTGTTGATGCTTTTCCTATTCTGGATCCACATTTTAGCAAAGAAGATACTGATAATGAAATTCAAAGGCAATTTGATGAACTTTTTGTAAGTTCTTTGTGTTTGTTCTCTTTATCATCCCTTTCTATCAAAACTAATTTAAGATTAGTTAAATCTGCTCAGAAGTGACAGCACGTGAGATGTTTAAGCACATTTCTTTTTGCACACTAGCAGTACTGCCTCATTTGGACCCTTCACTATTTGTATTTGTAGAACAATACAGAATGTGAAAACTAATAAAGACAGATCAGACCAAATAGCACTATAGAGGTAACTATTAGCAAAATAGCTGCATGCATTCCTTCCACAGTCCTTTCTGCTAATGTAAAGGCCATTACATTAGCAGAAGTGTTAGCTTTTACAGTCGCAGTAAGCTGTTGCACACAGAAAATCTCATTTTCTCCAGTGGCTTATTTTCCACAAAAGGCCTAGCACTCTCAGCACCCAAGGGGGGAGAAGCTCAACTCCTCAGTCAACTGCAGTATTTATTCAAGTGCAAGAATTAAGTTATTCTCGCTCAGAGGGAGAAGGGCATCTTCATTATGGGTGTTTCCTTTTCCTCTTATCTCGGGAGGCAGGAACCAAATATTTAAATTTTTCTGACCTCTGAGGGTAAACGCCCCCTTGTGATCAGTTCTATTTCCTGCCTTGAACGGGAGAGCAGCCTTCTAGCAGCTCTCTGCTACAGAAATAATAGAGAAACCTTAACCTTACTTATTAGACCTAAAAATATTCTTATTTTAACAAACCTAAACTTAACCTAACTAATCTACTACTCAATTCTATTTACTGTCTTAATTTTCTGCCTATTCTCCTCAGAAGGGTCTTTTCCCGCCAAAAAATAAAAATAAAAAATGGCGGATCGGCATCAGGACAGCTATATAGCGCCTGCCAATTTAGACCCTAGCCTGCTAGTGGCCTTACCACTACAATTAGATGAACCCTTGGACAGTCACTCTGGTGACCTGAGGACCAAAACTCAAAAGGGAAAGGCAAAAGCGGCAAGAACGGCGCAGGCAAGTACAAACGGCTTGGCTCGACCGCTAACAAGCGCGCCAAATGCCTGCTGCAAAACGCACGCTGCTCTGCCGCGCCTGAAAGACGCGACTGCCAGATCGCAACAGAAAGCGGCCGGGAGAAAACAGCGGCGGTAGCCGCTCCTCCCACACAGCATGAACGGGGGAAATGAAGGAGGCTGGCGGCTCGCCTTTTTGCCTCGCCCGCCGTGCTCCGTCCTTAGGCGGCTCGCCTATTGTTATTCAAGGACGGGAAGCAGCGGGAAGCAGCCAGGAGAACACAGCGGCTATAGCCACTTCTCCCACACTGCACAAACGGGGAAAATGAAGGAGGCTGGCGGCTCGCCTTTTTGCCTCGCAATGCTCCGTCCTCAGGCGGCTCGCCTATTATTATTCAAGGACGGGAAGCATCAACGGAGACATCGACTGCCGGTAAGGTGACTTCGCCCCCCCCCCTCATAGATGCAGCCTGTTTTACTCCTGTAAGAGCAGAGCTCTCCGCCCTGATTAAAAACGCCTTCTCAGATGGCTTAAGGGCAGTACAACCTCCTTATCCTGCCCCATCCATACAGGGATCGTAGGGATCACACCCTCCAGCACCACAAACAGTAATCTGATTGCTAAAAGGGCAGAATATCAGCCAAAGCAGGGGAACGACTGTGGCTCAGTGGCAGAGCGTCGGATTGGCATGCAGAGGGCCAATTCTGGTAGTAGGTGATGTGGAAGACCTCTGCCTGAGATCCTGGTGAGCCAATCACCAGTCCAAGTAGTACCAAGAGAGTACGTGCTGGCCAGCCTAAGCAGCGCTGAAAGCTAATTCACGGTTACAAAATTGCCAATTGGTACCCAGACTGTCTATAGTATTTAACGCAGAAGATTTCCTTCTGCATTGGCATAAAAACCTAGCTACTCTTGATCTCTCAGAGGACTCAGAGTGGGAGAAAAGACTCCAGATAGGTTTGTGCCAGCGCTTGATTATTTCTAACTCTGTTGAAAGCAGAGCGGGAGAAACCAATGGCACCCATACAATGCTCCACAGCCTCTAGGAAGCCTTTATAGTTGGTTTATCGGTGCTTCTAAAATTCTAAAAGTGCCTTCAGTAGAATCACCTGTCACTGCCTTCACTCCTTCAACCTTGTTACATGGCCTTGCCATGATTAGGGACCCTACAGATAGGAAGGCAGAGTTAGCAGGCATAAATGCTCAGAGGCCTTGGCACTCACTATCAAGCGCTTCTATCACATCTGCCCTAGTATACAGAGCGGCAATAATTTGGACTAGGAAGTTATATCAACTTTTTCCACAGGAAGAAAGAAACGCCTTTACAGGAGTACCCATGTTTTTTGAGAGTGGTATTCTTTCTAACTGATTCGAACTTCGATACCATGCCATATGCAGCTAGGACACTAGCCGCAGCATCAGATGCCAGAAGGGCATCCATGTTTTTTTTGAGAGTGGTATCCTTCCAGCTGATTCTACCTTAGATACCATGTCATCCATGTTTTCGAGAGTGGTATTCTTTCTAGCTGATTCCTCCTTAGATAACATGTCATATGCAGCTAGAACACTAGCCACAGCCTCAGCTGCCAGAAAGGCTCTCTGGGTACGCCCCTGGCAAGCGGAGTATATAGATCAAAATTGGTTATTATGGGCTTCCTGTATCAGGGAAAGACCTTGCTTGGAGACAATTTGGTCCCCATATCAGTGGAGACCAAAGACAAGTTTCTACGCAAGGAATCCAAGGGATCACTCCCTCTATGTCCTTTCGTGCATACCACATATTTCAAAGATACAGACCTGATCAACCTAGAAACCACCGGAACCAGAATCGCAGCTCCTTTAGTAAAGGAGGACGATTCAATAAATCTCCAAAATCCTCCACCTTCCAGGGCAATAAAGGGGATAAACCCGACCGCCCAACCAAACAGTGACGCCAGCCACCAGTCAGTGGAAGGCAGGCTCAGCCTATTACACCGTCAGTGGTCACCTCCCAACCAGGCCTCTGGGTCACAAACATTATCTCACAAGGCTATCAGATAGAGTTTTTCTTACACTCCTTCACATCGACTAGTAATATCTCCAACATTCCCCCCCCCCCAAAAAAAAAAAAAATCCATAGAACTTCAGAGGCCTCTTGGACATCAAGGCGATGGAGCCAGTCTCACCATTAGAGCATACATTGGGAGTCTATTCAGTATTCTTTACTGTTCCCAACAAAGGCGGCGGATGGAAAGCCATCCTAGACCTCAAGTTTCTGAACAGATTATCCCATTAAAGCGCTTCAGGATGGAGACACTAAAGTCAGTCACACAGGTCCTCAGGGAAAAGCATTTTCTTACATTCTAATACACCCGGCACATTGTTGTTTCCTTCGGTTCCCATACAAGGAACACCTCTTCCAATTCAGGGCCTTACGATTCGGGTTATCATCGCCCCTCCTCGAGTATTCACCAAAGTTCTGGACACACCAGTCACATCTCTGCGCGAGGAGGGCGTGAGAATGCACCCTTCTCAGACGACATTCTGATTTGCGCAAGCTCAAACTAGCAGAGCATAGATCATTCAGAGAGAGTTCTAAAGAGGTTAACAGAACACTGGTCATAATCAACTTCAGAAAGACCCACTTAGTTCCATCCCAACGATTGAGAGAGATGGGGGATGGACATAGACACACTGACAAACTCCTTATACCTTCCAGTGGACAAAAATCCACAACATTTCATCTCTAGCAAAGAAAGCGATTAATTCCCGGTCGCCTTCTCTAATGTCCCTGACCAAACTGAAGGGTCACATGTCTGCATGCATTCCCGCAGTTCAAGGGGCACGCTTACGAGCAAGACCTCTTCAATGGTTCTTAAGGCCGTACCAAAGAGACATACCAAGGAAGAAGTGACAGAAATCTCATCCTGACCGATGAAGTCAGATCAAGACTAGTATGATGGTTTCAGTCTCAGAATTTGACGAAAGGAAGTTGGTATCTCCGTCCAACACCAATTCAAATCTTCACGGACGCGTGTCTATCAGGTTGGGAAGCCACACTCAAGGGACAATGGCTCAAGCAACATGGACTATCAAGAACAGAATCTTCACATCAGTGCCCTAGAAATCAGGACGATCCTCAGAAGCGACTACATTTTTCCTTGGGCCGAGTCCAACCTCTCATCAAAATCAGCAGAACATATTCAGGGCACAGTCAACATACAAGCAGACTGGCTCAGCAGACAGGACATCAGCGAGGCAGAATGGTCTCTACATCCAGAGGTCTTTCAACTTATTACTCAGAGATTCGGCACGCCACAGATTCATCTGTTTGCATCCAGCATCATCCACCAGCTGCCAAGGTACTATTCCATGTACCGTCAACAGGGGGCGGAACAAATGGACCTCTTAATGTCACCAGGGCCACACGACCTACTGTACGGGTCCCCCCCTCCCTCCAAGGGTATTGAGAAAGGTACGACTTCAAAAAGCATCAGTCAGATTCATAGCTCCATATTGGCTGCGATGACCGTGGTTCCCATCTATAATTCAGATGTCCATACAGAACCATTGGAGACTTCCAGACAGACAAGATCTCCCTCTACAAGACCCAATATGCCATCCCAATCCAGGGTGGTACAAACTGACCGCACGGGCACTGAAAGGAGATGACTTATAGCCCTAGGTTATAGCCCGGTGGCCGTCACTACCATATTGACAACAAGGAAGCCATCAGGAGGGACAGAGCTTAGGGCTAGCTACCTGCACTCTACAAAGGCAACTGGCATCTATAGCTACCATAGTACCCAAGGTATCTGGATACCGCTTAACCAAACACCATCACATAAAAGCCTTTTTAAGGGGCGTCAGTTATTTAGCTCCTCCTGTTAGACACAGGTTCACAACTAGAGCCTGCACACAGCTTTGACAGCACTCACACAACTACCATTCGAACCAATCACTGAGATAGGACAAAATGTAGCTGCAAGTTTCACAGGGAGCAGGACATAGTGCTTACATCTTCTGCACTAACCCCAAGAATCCTAAGGAGAAGGCCTGGCACTAGCTAGACCTAAGAAGGGCACTACCTGTTTACATTTATCTTACTAAAATTATTAGGAACTCTGACTCCTTATTCGTTCATATCTCACCACCTGACAAGGGCAAGCATATGTCCAAGGCATCCATTAGTAGGACCATCACCTTATACATAACACAGGCTTATAGAATAAGTAACCTACCTGCTCCTGCGGGCGTTACTGCCCACTTGGGAAGAAGTGCGGCTACTTCAGCAGCCTTCGACTGCCGTGCTTTATGGAAGAGATATGTAAGGCTGCAACTTGGTCCTCGGTGTCCACATTTGTGAGACACTACAAATTAGATCTATACTTGTCAGCAGATGCCGCCTTAGGCAGACGAGTACTGCAAAGTATACTTCAGGACGTCTAACCCTCCCAAGGGCGGGGGACAGCTCTTGTATGTCCCATAATGAAGATGCCCTTCTCCCTCTGAGCGAGAAAGAGCCTTGGCTACTTACCGTGAAGGCTTCTTCTGCTCAGAGGGACGAAGGGCATCTTGCCCGCCCAGACGTCAGTAAAATATAAATAAAACAAATAAAATAAAATTACAGGTAATCATGGTTACATCTAACTTCCAGTTGACATTCAATTCAAGTTAAACGCTGTTTGTTGGTTCATGACTTATAGTTATCCTAAAGGTTCATCGTTAATGTTTATTAGGAACTTATTTCTTGTATAGAATTATAACTAACATGTTTCTTCAGTCTATCTTAAATATATAAGGCTCGGAAAGTCTTTAACTGATCACAAGGGGGCGTTTACCCTCAGAGGTCAGAAAAATTTAAATATTTGGTTCCTGCCTCCCGAGATAAGAGGAAAAGGAAACACCCATAATGAAGATGCCCTTCGTCCCTCTGAGCAGAAGAAGCCTTCACGGTAAGTAGCCAAGGCTCTTTTAGAGTTAGGCCATCCCCCCAAAAGGGGGGGGGGCTTCTTAAATTTGCATATGTTAGTTATGTCCAATTAAAAATACTTGCGTATAACAGTTTTGGGGGCTTTCAGAGGGCAGCCCTGGAGGAGAAGAAGAAATAATTCTCCTCACAAATATACTCAGGCCAATGCCTTTTCTCCTCAGCATATACGGCCGGGCTGAGTGAGTGAGATATTGAAGTGGTTGGAAGGGGGGTGCGTCATACTTGCGTATAACAGTTTTGGGGGCTTTCAGAGGGCAGCCGTGTAGGTCTGCAGTAGAACAGACCACACCCTAACAGATGCAGTAGAACAGGCGATGCCTAACAGAAGTTGGTCTGCAGTAGAAAGCTCATACCCTGCCAGAAATTTTGTTAGTCTTTGAGGTGCTCCTGGACTCTTGCTTTTTTCTATTGCAGTAAAGCAGTTAGATTTGAGTCCAGAACCACCTTTGAGTCCAACAAGAGCTTCGAGGTGTAAGCTTTCGAGAGTCAAAGCTCCCTTCGTCTTACGTTCAAGGTTGTCTTCTTTTTGAGTGAATATGGGTATGGTGGGTGAAAGGGGAACGGAACACGGATAAAGAAACATCAGGGGTGTCATTTCAACACACCGCAGTAAATTGAATAAAGCACCTGTAACGTTTGTATTTTTATTTTAATGTATTGATTTTTAAAATGTATAATTCAGTAACATGGTTAATGCGTTTTCAAATTGGACACGGCGAGTGCTCATACGGCACGTGGATCGCTCCATGCCTAACTCTGTCACGTATGTGATAACTCTGCACTTGTGGTAACGAAGCACCACTTACTTAGCCATGAGCCCCGCTGAGGTTTCGTTGGCTACATGCCGCTGAATATTGATTCTCTCTCCTCCCTGATAGCAAAACGTAACTTTATAGCACAGAACATGAATTTATAATGTAGGATGATAAACAGTTTTACTGGTGATGGAATCCTAGAGAAACGCTTGAGCTCATATTCTAGGCCCAGAGGAGTTAGCTAATAAGTCTGAAAATGCTTAGAGCACGATCCCCCAAGAAATTCTCCTGGCCAAGCCCTTTAAAAATTAATGTGAGGTGTCCCAAAGCATTGTGGGGAGCCCCTGTGCAGTTCCTGTTCAGTCCAGCTGACCCTTAACAGGGCAATCCTATGCAGAGTTACTCTAGACCAGAGTTTCCCAAACTTTTTGAGTCATGGTGCACTTTTCAGGAGAGAAATTTGTCACAGAGCACTAATTTTCACCTAGCACCTATATACTAAACCGAATCACAGTCGTATTTTTCTTTCCAATCTCTTCACGGAGCACTAGGAGATGTTTTGCAGAGCACCAAGTGCTCTTGGAGCACAGTTTGGGAAACTTTATTCTAGACTAGAGCCCCGTGGCGCAGAGTGGTAAGCTGCAGTACTGCAGTCCAAGCTCTGCTCACAACCTGAGTTCGATCCCGACAGAAGTCGGTTTCAGGTAGCCCGCTCAAGATTGACTCAGCCTTCCATCCTTCTGAGGTCGGTAAAATGAGTACCCAGCTTGCTGGGGATAAAGGGAAGATGACTGGGGAAGGCACTGGCAAACCACCCCATAAACAAAAGTCTGCCTAGTAAACGTCGGGATGTGATGTCACCCCATGGGTCAGGAATGACCCAGTGCTTGCACAGGGGACCTTTACCTTTATTTTAGACTAATCCCATTGATTTCAGTGGTATTTGCCTGCATTAACTCAGTATATGATTGTATGGTTAACCTGCCTAATGAAATTGTAACGAAATAACCACAGCAGGTTATCTTCGTTACTTTTGTTGTGACTGACATGTAAGGATAGTGCAAGGGCTGCAATATGTAAGGAAATGAGGCGTTGCTCACGGCTGTTTTCTGTCTGCAGACTCTCCTAGAAGATCCTCAGCCTCTGGTCCGATCTACAGGGGTGCTCGGTGTTAGTAAAATAGCATTCAAATATTGGGAGATGATTCCTGCCACGGTGCTTGCTGACCTCTTAAAAAAACTCATTGAAGATCTTGCTTTTGATACAACTTCCGCTGACGTTCGCTGCTCCGTTTTTAAAGTAAGGTTCATGCAGACTACCTGCTGTGTTTAATTTCTCATTGATTTATGGGCATACTAATTACATTTCATGTCGATTCATTCTTGAAACAGAATGGCTGCTATTCATAAATGTAACAGGCAGACAGGGACCGGCAAAGATCGGCAAAGGAACCAGAGCAGAGTTGTGCACTCCTTTTGCTCAGCACAAAACACACATGCACACACCCTGCACATGTCAAAGCAGTGACAGCCACGGCGAGCCCTCTGCTGCTTGCCTTGGGGACTGCGATCCCCTTGAGCACATGGGAGGGGCTGTAGCTAGGGTGGCCAGGCCCTCCGGACTCCTCCCTCTTCACTGGTGGGAGGCTTTTTGGGGGGAGGGGCAGGGTCAGCCCATTTTGGGGGTCTGAGTGGTAAAGGGGCCGCTTTGCAATGCAGCACTTCTGGGACTAAACCTGGAACAAAGAAAGGCCATGCTAAATCAAATTACACTCATACTGCCCGAGACGAGCGGCAGGTTGCCCCCTCAAGTTGACATACAATATAACATTGAAAGGGGGGAGTAGGGAGGCCAGCAAAGATGGTACCCGCAGCTGCTCTTAACTGTAGGCCTGGTGGAACAGCTCTGTCTTACAGGTCGTGTGGAACTCTTTAAGGTCCCGCAGGGCCCTGATATTGCTAGACAGAGCATTCCGCCAGGCCGCAGCCAGGGCCGAAAGAGCCCTGGCTCTTGTCGAGGACAGCCGTACACTCTTAGGGCCAGGGACCACCAGTTGATTATCATCAGATGGCCATAAAGATTTTTTAAAGATGGTCCTTGTGTAACTTAAGAGAGGAGAGGAAGTTGGAGTTTTCAATAGGGCTTGCCATGTGGCCTGCAGAAAAACATCCTGTTCCTTTAACAGAGGCTTAATGTGTCTAAAGCTTTCATGCCTACAGGTAAATAATATCACCTGGTAAATAATGTCCCATTAATTAAAGGGGCAGGACATTTTTTCTACAGGTCTGGCAAACTTTTCGGGTACATAATAGATGGTCCGCAAAGGTCATGCAAGCGCAGCCCTGCTGTTTTCAGATGTTGGCTAGTGGTCACTTTTGTGATTATATCTGGTGGAAATGAGGAAACCTAACAGTAAAGTTATATCCAGAACAGAGACGTTGGTTAATCTAATAACACCTGCAATCGAAATGAAAATATCAATAGGTGTATTGAGCCTTTTAAAAACTTGTGTTCCGTGCCTTCCCAAAATATTCTTTTTTTGTCTCTGTTCCAATGCAGCTTTACTTTTCCATAAAAGAAATATTAAATTGAGAATTTTCTAAGCGTGACATATGCCGCTTTGCATTAAACGCCATGTTTTAGTAAAATGTGTTGCTTTGCTTTTTCCCCCGCTGCCGTTCTCCAAAGCCAGTTCTCTAAGCTGCATGCGCTTAGCAATTAGAATCGTTTCCGTTCTGTATTCCCTGTTTTCTGGTGATAACCTTTTACTGGTGGTTTCTTTTCTCTATTGTAGTGCTTGCCTATAATTTTGGACAACGTCCTAAGCCACCCGTTATTGGAACAGCTCCTGCCAGCCCTGAAATACAATCTCCATGACAATTCTGAGAAAGTTAGAGTGGCTTTTGTTGATATGTTGCTGAAAATTAAGTCTGTCAGGGCTGCGAAGGTAGGATAAATTAGGTTTGCTGGGCTGCATAGAACAAGGCAATTTATTCTGCAAAATGTGTATTCATCAATACTGCAGCAATCCTAAAAGGAAAAGGAGGTGCAGGGAACGCATTAACATTTTGCTCCCACCTATTTACTTATTGCTGCATCTTAAATCATTAATCATTGTTTTTTAAACATCGCGGGCCGTGTTCTGAATCGAGGTGCGGACGGCTGGTGTTTTTGTAGCTGCAGAAAATAAACTGCCTCTAAATGTAAAAGATTTGAGACCCCGACTCAAATCCTGTGATTGGGGATTGGGATATTTGTTGAATCGGTTAGGAGGGTTCAGAAGCAGGAGGAATGGCAGCTTTCCATCAAACATCAGGGGGGAAACGTGCTATTCATACTTCGGGCAACAAATCAGAAGGAAAAGTTTCTGTGTGTCCCCTGCTTCTCCCCACCCTTCAGGGAGCTCAAGGTTCTCTTCTGCCCAGGAGAGCCAGCATGGCGTAGTGGTTAAGAGCGGTGGTTTGGAGCGGTGGACTGATCTGGAGGACCGGGTTTGATTCCCCACTCCTCCACATGAGCAGTGGATCCTAATCTGGTGAACTGGATTTGTTTCCCCACTCCTACACATGAAGCCAGCTGGGTGACCTTGGGCTAATCACAGGTCTCTCATCCCCGCCTACCTCACAGGGTGTCTGTTGTGGGGAGGGGAAGGAAAGGTGATTATAAGCCTGTTTGATTCTTCCTTAAGTGGTAGAGAAAGTCGGCATAGAAAAACCAACTCTTCTTCTTTTTCATTTTAAGTGTGCTCTCTGAGTTAGGTTAAGGTGCGAGAGAGTGACTGGTCCGAGCTTAACCAGTCAGCTTTGTGGTGGGGTTGGGTGCTTGAAACTAGTTCTCCCCAGTCCATTGGTCATGCTGACCACTGTAGCACACTGACACGAGGGCCCGTGTGAGCTGTGGAGTGTGCTGTGTGTTAGCGAATATCTTCTTTGTTATAAAGCTAATGCAAATGTGGGGTGGGGGGAAGATTAAGTTATTTCTATAAGTGTGTTTGCATTTGCACCTCTGGTTGGATTTTTAAATGGTCTCTGGTTTTTTTATTGTGTATTTTCCTGTGATGTGTTCTTAAAGAGGAAGGATTTTGGTGTGTTTTTTTCCAAACTACACAGAGTATCTGTTTATATTTTTTGGCTTTTCAAAAAAGGTGATTGCGGTTTTAGGCACCGTGACGCCATGGTTAGGCATGTCGATACCATGCTTGAAAGACGGGGTGGGGGCTCTCCCTTTATAAGGAACCACTAATTTAAGGGCTGGTTTGAATGTTAGTTCCCCCTCAGCCAGCGTGGTGTAGTGGTTAAGAGCGGTGGACTCTGATCTGGAGAACCGGGTTTGATTCCCCACTCCTCCACACAAGCGGTGGACACTAATCTGGTGAACTGCCCTGTGAGGTAGGTGGGGCTGAGAGAGTTCGGAGAGAACTGTGACTAGCCCATGGTCACCCAGCTGGCTGCATGTGGAGGAGTGAGGAAACCAACCCGGATCACCAGATTAGCTTCCGCCGCTCATGTGGAGGAGTGGGGAATCAAACCCGGTTCTCCAGATCAGAGTCCACCGCTCCAAACCACCGCTCTTAGCCACTACAGCACGCTGGATTGCACGGATAGCTGTAAAATGTAGACAGGATAACTTGTTTTTATATCTCCCCCCCCCCCATCAGTTTTGGAAGATCTGTCCCATAGAGCATCTCTTGACTCGCCTTGAGATTGATTCACGACCTGTGTCGCGGCGCCTGGTCAGTCTTCTGTTCAGTTCTTTCTTGCCTGTCGATCAACCCGAAGAGGTGTGGTGTGAACGTTGTGTCACACTGATCCAAATGAATCCAGCAGCAGCGAGGAAGTTCTATCAGTATGCCCACGAGTACACGAGCCCAGCCAACATAGGTAAAGTTTTGAAGCAACCTGCTCATTTTATTAACCTGCTTTTCTTTCGTATTGTTCGTTTTAATATATTGTTATGCTGCTACAGGCAGAGCTCCTAAAAGCTTCGTCCCTGTACAGCTGATCCCAGTAAAAACTTCAGTGGGATCTTGCCATAGGCTATCTCCAGCTGAGAGCCAGCGTGGTGTAGTGGTTAACAGCGGTGGTTTGAAGTGGTGGACTCTGATCTGGAGAACCAGGTTTGATTCCCCTCTCCTCCACATGAGCAGTGGAGGCTAATCTGGTGAACTGGATTTGTTTCCCCACTCGTACACATGAAGCCAGCTGGGTGACCTTGGGCTAGTCACAGCTCTCTCAGTCCCACCTGCCTCATAGGGTGTCTGTTGTGGGGAGGGGAAGGAAAGGTGTTTGTAAGCCGGTTTGATTCTGCGTTAAGTGGTACAGAAAGTCGGCATATAAAAACCAATTATCCTTCTCCTCCTTCTTACTTAATTCTTGTTCACAATGTGCCAGATGTCTCAAAGACTGCTGCATTCACCACAAAGAGCTGTTGTTTCCCTTTTCTTTTCTCAAGTTGTTTTAGTTCTTAGCCATGAGAGCTATAAAACCTTGCCATGTGTGAGTTTGTTCTTCCAGGACTCCTAGTTTGGGACTGTAGCATACAGCTGGGTGGGTAGGAAATGTCACCAGGAAAAGCAGGTCCCTCTTTCCCTTGGGGCAAAATTGGGGTGAGCGTTGGAAGCCAGCCATGCAGATGGTGAAGTCTGTGCAGTGCTTCAATGGCTAGACAGTTCCATGTAAAATGAAGATTCTGGGATGCTTTTTCTACAAGATTGAATGCAGAGGCATTTTGTTCCAGGGTGGTGGAAACAGTGTGCCCTGTGCTGGACTTCATTCAGTAATTTCAGGTCTTCCTTGAGCCACTGAATCTTTGCAGTGTTAGACCATCTGGAAAAGTTTCTGTATCTGTCTTTGGACAGTCTGCTTCCTGTTGAAATATGTTTAAGAATGAAGGATATGAATACGGAAGCCTTTATTGGCATTAAAAAGGAAATTGTACAGTGAAGTTTACAGTAAAACAATGGTATAAGGGCATGCAGATATGATACGATAAAAGTTTCTATAAAATCATCTTTATAAGAACATGCAAATCCCACTACATTGGTTACTTGGTTATTCAATCCTGACTTCACAGTTATATGGTGCAGAGTAACAATCGCGTTCTCTATCTACGAGCAGAAAAAAAAACCTTGCCACTGAGTCAATAATTACTGGATCCTGTGTGAATGAAGGATATTTAAGACCTGTCTCTCAAGTCTATCGGTATACTCAGTTTTGCTTTTGCCGAGTTCTCTATAGAGTAAACAGTTAGCAAAAAGCTGTTTGCTAACTTGATAGCAAATGCCTACACAATAAATAATGCCTTCTGGAGAATTCTGTGCCAACAGGAAGAAATGCTACCTTATGCAGTTGGGTTCCTGGTCTGCAAGATAGAATCATAGAGTTGGAAGGGGCCATACAGGCCATCTAGTCCAACCCCATGGACATGTATAAATGACAGTTATCTTTTAATTTTTAAATGGCCATAGAGTAATACAGGGTTTTAACATTGGCCTCATCTGCATAATTTCTTTTAAAAAATGTTCACATGTATATATGCCATCATTCTACGGACTTGCTTAAGGCAATTTACAAATAATTTCAAAATCACAAAACAAGGAATAAAGCATGAATTTCTAAACAGCATATTCTGATTCCCCCCCTCTCTTACTATTTAAATGGATGGCCTTAAATATAAAATTTATTTTAATGATTCAGTATCTGAAACTGATATAATTTATATAATCTGATATAATTATTATAAATTGATAGCTCTGTTGTCCACTACTTAACGCATTCAGATAATCTTTTGTACTTATACCCTATTTTTAGCTAAATTGATGCTCACCGTTCAGAGTTGTGTCAATGCCTGCATCCAGGAAAGATTAAAGGCCTGTGACAGCGGGGATGAAGACAGTGAAAAAGAGAACGCAAGTGTAAGAATGCAAGTAAACTACCCAATGTAAAAATGCTGATTCGTTTTGTGGAGCCAGCGTGGCATATTTCCCCCCCTCTTTGGGACAAATTACAGTAGGCATTCGTTCACTTCTCAGTTTCTCCAAAATGTTCTTTTGTTTCCTCTCCCTTTCAGACTCTTGATAAATTATGGTTAAGTTTAGAAGTGCTTTGAAGACCAGCCATTCAGTGTCAAATAATCTCGGCATCGCTCTAATGGATGGTGTTGAAATTTTGCAGTCGTTTTAAACGTCGAAGTGTATTTACTGCCCTTTAAAAAAAAAAAATCTATCTCTGGGATTAGGACCATACCCCTCTGAAAATATGCTGAGTCTCAATTCTCATGAAACAAGCATTCGTTCTTATTGCTATAGAATATTTGCTCTATGCACAGCGGTCATTAAGACCGCATTCTTGAAGGTTTAGGTTTGATAGGAAAGCAACTGCATATATTCTCTGTGTATGTGTGTTACCCCCACCCCATGTTTTTTCCTCCCATGGTTTCAAAATTGACACCTCTAGTCTGGTCACACAGTCCTGAGGCAGGAGTGTCATGTCTTGTGTGGGATTCCTGGTACTTCCGCTGTCTGAAGTGGTTCTAGTCTCTGAGTTCTGATGACTCGTACACAAAGCTGAAACTAAACTATATGCTTGGTACTTTGGCTTGGATGTCCATTTCTATGAGCCTAATATGAGATACATTATTAAACCAAAACTGCATACTGATCCTCAAATATTTACATTTCAGATGCCAAATAATGTGCTGTCGATCGATGACATACCTTCCATGGGAGGCTTACTCGAGGTGGTTGTAATTCTCTGGAGAAGCATTTGTAAATCACTTGATCGCAATGAAGGAGCCAAAAATCATATAGTCAGAAAATTTGCTTCTATGCTTGGAGAATATTTTAAAATATTTAAGGTAAATCCTTTCAATTAAGCTTAAGATATACACTTATATTGTAACATTTCTTTAGTAAGTTTTATGTTCTTGGTCATCCATAAATAGGCATGGGTTAAGGCCGAGGAAAGGAGTGAGTATAGTAAGAACTGGGAAATTCTCTCTAATGGTATAACTCCTATCCAATAGGCTGTGAGCTAACCCCACTGAACTGATAAGTGGAATTTTTTCCTTTTTAATTATTTTATATAATCTATTTGTTCAGATATATGTTCTTTAGATTCTCTGCATGTCTCTTAGATTCACATAAATCCGAATAAATTTCACTACTGGAACTGCGATAGCTGGATCACAACCACCTAGCAGAAATTGTAGCTTATTATGACTAAACTGAGGCTATCGTATTTTGGTCATATTATGAGAAGACAAGAGTCACTAGAAAAGACAGTCATGCTAGGAAAAGTTGAGGGCAGCAGGAAAAGAGGAAGACCCAACAAGAGATGGATTAACTCAATAAAGGTAGCCACAGCCCTCAATTTGCAAGATCTGAGCAAGGCTGTCAAAGATAGGACATTTTGGAGGACATTGATTCATAGGGTCGCCATGAGTCGGAAGCGACTTGATGGCACTTAACACACACATCAGCTACAGGCATGTCTGTATCAAGAATTAACGGATTAACCAGTGGGGTCCTTAATTGCCTATATCTTCTACAATAAAATGAGACATGCTCCATAGTTTCAATAGAAGAACTGAGAATTTGGGAGAGGGGTAGTCAGTAGCTGGAATAAGCAAAAAGGTGACTTCTCTTTGAAGTGCAAGAACGTTGCCTCATATCACAGTTGAACACATACATGAAGCTGCCTTCTACTGAATCAGACCATTGGTCCATCAAGGTCAGCATTGTCTACTCAGTCCGGTAGCAACTCTCCAGAGGTCTCAGGCTGAGGTCTTTCACATCACCTACTGCCTGATCTGGAGATGCCAGGGATTGAACCTGGAACTTTCTGCATGCCAAGCAGATGCTCTACTGCTGAGCCACAGCCGCTCCCAGTTATATTGTTGCATAGCTGCAGACCAATAATAGACCATATAAATGCTCTGTTCAGATGATCCTCCTAAACATTGTAGTTTCCCCCCTGTGAGAAATAGAAAGATCAGTTTGAAGGGGGTCTCAACTCTAATAGTTGGACTTTGCTGCAAATTACGGTTTCAGAAACATGAAAGTGAAGTCCCATGGGGAGAACACAGGAGATACTATCGAAACCTATGGCTTGCTTTCAATTCTTATACCCTGGTTTGAAGGATTTTCTGACCTGAGCCAGAGTCATGTAAAATGTTGACACTGTTGCATGGAAACTCAACCTTCCTTGTTCTCATATTCTCCCATGGAGGATGCCAACCACAGCCTTTGCTCTAGCTTTCTTTAGGGCATTTGCTCTCTCAGCATAAGTGCCTCTAAATGTACCCCAAATTACTCTGTTCTCACTTATAGAGCTGAATGAGTGAATATTCTCAGAACTCTTCAAAAGTTATAAAAACACCTTGCAAGGCCTTTCTTAAGTTGTGAAGATGTTCAACCAGATTGAATTTCCCATATAGCGTCTATTTTTTTTTCTTACACTTTGTCATTTTATTGTTTATGCTGTTTAGCTTTGTACTGTAGCCAAGGCAGCCCAAGCTGATGGGACTTAGAGGGCTACACAAGAGCAGCAACCAATAAGGTTGACCCAGATCATGACATTACTTTGTATTGCTGTGCTTTTAATTAACAGGCGATTTTTCGCCCTTTGAAAATGAAAGGGGATTTGCTTGAAACATACAATACTCTTTCTTGAAATAGATTTCTTCAGTAAGGCATTGTAAGGGTCCCATGGCGCAGAGTGGTAAGCTGCAGTACTGCAGTTCAAGCTCCGCTCATGACCTGAGTTCGATCCCTACAGAAGTCAGTTTCAGATAGGCGGCTCATGGTTGATTCAGCCTTCCATCCTTCCGAGGCTGGTAAAATGAGTACTCAGCTTGCTGGGGGTAAAGTGTAGATGACTGGAGAAGGCAATGGCAAACCATCCCATAAACAAAGTCTGCCTAGTAAACATTGGGATGTGACATCACCCCATGGGTCAGGTGCTTGCACAGGGGACTTTTTAATAAGACATTATTAATTGCTTGTGACATTTTGTTTGTCATTTTGTTTGTTCCTAGGATGATCGTTGTATCTCTCCACTGCTTATCCTGGCATCTTTCATGCCACCTGCTGCTATTCCGGCATTCAGGTATGGCTTAGTTTAAAAGTTGTAGATTGAAACTTCTGCCAATTATGTACCGAAAAGTTTTGATTCTGATAAGGATATTCAGTATTCTGTAAGGGTATTGAAAAGTTCTGTAGTCGTTGAGATTTCATGTTCTTCAGTGTCTGCTATGTCAGTTCTGCGTTCTTTCTAGCTGCGGTGTGATCTCTAAACTGAGGAGTCTGGCAAACGGCGCTACTGATGAGAAATACTCTACCCTAATAGACTGCCTGTGTCGTTGGGGAAAAGTCGGACACATTCTTGAGTTAATTCATGATTGGTTAAGTGCTGAGCCAAGCCCGAGAGAGGTAAGCTATAAAATAGATCTTTCAGACGTGTTTGTTCATGCAATTTTTTTCCAGTTGATTGTCTTATTTAACATTTGCTTGGCATCTTTGTACTTGTTAATAATGAAGGGACTTTTCTACCCTTGCCTAGAGTAATGGGTCTTCTAGGCGGCGAGTGCGTATCCAAGAAACGCGTGAATCAAAACCAGAATTGGCACTTGATTATACAGAGTATTTACTGACTCACCACATGAATCGAGAGTGTCTTCTCTCACTCCCCAAAGAGAAAGTGAGTCAACTTTTGGAAGTTCTTCAAGCGGCAAAGGTAAGCGGCTCATTAAGCAGAGCAAGGAATGGCCATTTTGGGTCTAGATGGCTGAGACCATGTTGTATCTCTCGATGTGTCTTCTTAAAATGTAGCGCTATCCATATTTATCTAGAAGTGAGTCCTATTGGTTTCAATAGTGCTTACTTCAAGTTATGCGCGTAAGGTTCCTCTGAGTATCTGCTAAATGCTTTGGGTGCATCAAATGTCCATAGCTTAGCTTAGGAGAGAGGTCCTAGATTGCGGGCAGGAGAGATACATGAGCGGAATTTTTAAAAGGGAAGATAATTGATGTGCCGCTTTCATGTAAACTAAACTCAGAATGCACAAGCTATTCTCTTCATAGTTGTATTTGTCCGATACTTTTTTTCAGGTCATTCTAGACTCCATTATTAGAGGAACTGATGCAAGATTGCCTAGCTTTCATCAAGCAACTGCTCTGAGAGCCTTCAGTCTGTATTGCCGATTAAGTATTCATCTTCAGTACAAGGTACAGTCCTTTCAAGAGGTTTTTCTTTTGTTTTTTGAGCTGTATATACCACTGTCAATATCCAAGGCAGCTTGCAAATAGATGGATTCAGGAGGGGGGCTCACAAGGACTTGCCAGGAAGGGGAAATACCATTCTCCCCACTTTCCTTGTTCTCCAGATGGCCACTGCCTTCTCTTCTTCCAACTCTGACTCCATAATATGTATTTGGCTGTTAGGTATTAGAGTCAAAAAAACAAATCGGTGGGTTATAGATCAAATCAAGCCTGAACTGACCCTAGAAGCTAAAATGACTAAACTGAGGCTATCGTATTTTGGCCACATTATGAGAAGACAAGAGTCACTGGAGAAGACAACCATGCTAGGAAAAGTTGAGGGCAGCAGGAAAAGAGGAAGACTCAACAAGAGATGTACTAACTCAATCAAGGAAGCCACAGCCTTCAATTTGCAAGATCTGAGCAAGGCTGTCAAAGATAGGACATTTTGGAGGACTTTCATTCATAGGGTCGGCATGAGTCGGAAACGACTTGACAGCACTTAACACACACACACACACATTAGAGTCAAATGTTATATATAATCGGCTGAGCGACTGGTGTTGTCGTATTGTTGCGTTTAGCTTACTGGCTGATTGAAAAGTTTTTCTCATACTTGTAGTTCGCCTCAGGTCCCAGTGAGAAAAGTGAACTATAAATGAATACAATAACAACAGCACTAATACGAAAGCATCAAACCACTAAAAAGCCCTTTCCCAGGCCCTGCTAGCCTCTCCGTCCATAATTACTGTTCTCTCATTAGAGTCCCACTAGCTGACCTCAGATTCTAGACGAATTCATGCAGGTGGATGTGGTTCTTGAACACATGAAGCCGCCTCAAACCCTCGGTCCATCAAAGTCAGCACTGTCTACTCAGACCGTCAGCAGCTCTCCAGGGTCTCAGGCTGGGGTCTTTCACATCCCCTATTTGCCTGGTCCCTTTAAACTGGAGACGCCGGGGATTGACCCTGGGCCCTTCTGCATGCCAAATAGATGCTCTACCACTGAGCCATGGCCCAGAATTACTGTTCATTTAAACTGCCTCAAACTATGCATAATCATTTGTTGTGTGTGTGTTACAGTTTGCCTCTGAAGGACAGGATTACCTTTCAGATCTTGAGGAAACTGGGGCTTGGATAGAGAATACAGTTCTGCCTGCTTTTTTTACAGAAGCACAGGAAAGCAACTTGGATCAGTCCAGTGAAACTGCACAGCTGGTCATTCAAGTAATGTGTGTGTGTGTGTGTGTGTGTGTGTGTGTGTGTGTGTGTTTTACAATGATCTGCTCTACCACTTGTCACATTAAAGCTATTGTATAGATCCCATATTAGCTCAATTCAAACATAATACCAAGCCATGAATTGTGCTATGATAGTTTACAACCGAAACCATGATTTTAGTTCCTAAATGTACGGGCAGTCCATAATGTGCAGCTGCTAGTCTTTTTGTTATTTCTCATCCGCTCAGCACTCCTTTTTGTTTGGTGCGGCAGCCTCCAGAGATGAAGCAATGTCTGTAACTATGGATTGCCAATTTAGACAAAAATTTAGACCTTGGCTTACCACCTCATTTCAAGCCTGAATCTACTTTCCTGGCAGATTTTGCAAAGCCACTTTTTAAGCTTCCTTTAAAAGGTAAAGGTAATCCCCTGTGCAAGCACTGGGTAATTCCTGACCCATGGGGTGGCATCACATCCTGATATTTACTAGGCAGATTATGTTTACGGGATGGTTTACCATTGCCTTCCCCAGCCATCTACACTTTACCTCCCAGCAAGCTAGATACTCAGTTTACTGCCCTCGGAAGGATGGAAGGCTGAGTCAACCTTGAGCCGGCTGCCTGAAACCGACCTCCAACGGGATCGAACCCAGGTCGTGAGCAGAGCTTTTGACTGCAGTACCACTCTACTTAAGCTTCCTTAACCATGGTTTACGATGCCTGAACTGAACACCAGGGTTTATTTACATCCACATTATTTTCCTCCTTTGTGTTTTGATGGTCAGTTCCTCTGTGCTAAATTCATCATGAAGGGTTTTTTCTTTTCTTTTTTAAAGATCTAGTAAAAATGGTTAACTGCAGTTGTTGAAAAACTAATACAAACTTTGTCTGGTATCTTACTTAGAATTCTTCAGTTTCTTTAACAGATCATAAAGTAATAAAACAGATAATCTGAAAATAATACAATAAATAATTAGGAAACAGTTCAATCCTGATTGGGTGTGTGCTAGAAGTATCTTAATATGAAGTGTTCATGCATAAACCCTAACATGTGGTAATATTTATTTCTTTACATGTAGATGTACCTGACAGTATGCAAGGACTTAATAGCTGTTGGTCTTGGAGATTTGGAGTTTCAAGTACACCTTCTGAACATGGCGCTTGTGATTACATGCAGAGGTAGGTGAACGTTCAGGAGAGAATGTTCTCCCTCTCCCATGATAATATAACTGAGGCACCCAGTGAAGCTGATGAGCAATATATTCAGGACAGGAAAAGGAAGTACTTTACTTTTTCTTTAAATTGTTGAATTCACTACCAGGGGACGTAGTGATGGCCACGAGAGCATGGATGATTGGAGGAGGTCCTTCCGTGTTTACTAGCCAAGATGACTGAAGGAAACCTCCATATACGGAGGCAGTAAACCTCTGACCATCACTGCTAGAAGGCAACATCAGGGGAGGGCTTTGGCTTCTGTGCCCTGTTTGTTGGCCACAGTGAGAAATAGGAGAATTCGTCGGATCCAGCTGGGCTGTCTTTCTCTATTCTAATTCTTAATTCGTTTTTTTGTTTGTCTAGATAGAGGCTGCGTCTTCGTCCCAATATTACTTTTCATTCTGAAAGAGATGGTTGAAGCTTCTTTAGCCCATCACCTAGATAGCACCGGGCCTGTGGCTGAGCTGCTCGACAACATGCAGAAGATGTTCCAGAGAATTCTAGAATGTTTGGCAATCAGGCTCAGAAATCGGCGGGAAGAAGGCATTCAGGTACTGGTTGTATTAATTATTTTATTCGCTTGACAAAATTTATATCCTGCCTTTCTTCCACAAGGGCCACTAAGGAGGCTAACAAATTAAAACGTATGTGATAAAATCACATTAAAATCAACCCCTCCTATCATTAAAACAAATAAAAAGAGAGCTAAAATATGTACAAAGACATAACAACAATTGAGTGGTCAGGAAGGAGGGTCACTGAGGGAATGCCAAGTGAAACAGAAAAGTCTTCACCCACTGGCAGAAGATGGCAACAGAAGGGGACAGACAAATCTCCCTGGGAATCTCCCTGGTGGCATGAACAAGAAGGCCCTCTCCTGGGTTGCCACCAACCTAATCTCAGAAGCTGGGCCTCCAAAGATTACCATAGTATTGTCGAAGGCTTTCACTGTCAGAGTTCATCAGTTCTTGTAGGTTATCCGGGCTGACTTCAGTGTTACTCCTCTGACTTCAGTGTTACTCCTCTGAAGATGCCTGCCACAGCTGCTGGCGAAACGTCAGGAAAGAAAATACCAAGACCAGGGTCACACAGCCCATATAACCTACAAGACCTGATTACCATGGTAGTCCGGTGGGTTCATGAAGGAGTAGGTGGTCCTTCAGCACCTTGAATTTTGGCCAGAAACAAATTGGGAGACACTATAGATGGGCCAAGACTGGAGGGATACGGTCCCTACAACCCACTCCAGTCAACAACCTGGCTGCAGCATTTTGTACCAACTGAAGGGCAGCCCCACAGAGAGTGTATTGCGGTAATCTAATCTAGATGTAACCAGGGCATGCAGGAGAATGGCCTGATCTTTTTTGCCCAGGAAAGGCCGCAGCCGGCTAACCAGTTAAAGCTGGTAAAAGGCACTTATAGAAGTGATGCCACAGTTTAAAAAGGAGGAAAATTTTCAAAAGTTTTTAAAATTCCTAAAGAGTTCACAAATTTTACTTTTGCTTCCTCTAGTTAATTCGCACTGTTCAGGAACCCCTTGGCGAATTCATCCCCATGGTCCAGGGCTGTGCTGTGATTTGTCCAGTCATTTACCACGGAGTCCTTTCTTCCCTGTTAGCCGCAGTTGTCGTTGAGATAGGTTATACGTTGCAGCAAAAGGTACAGTATTTTATTTTACTGTCTTGACATGGGGTCTCCGCATGCATGCAGGGCCGGGGAGGTGTCAGGTGCATGGGCGTGGGAGAGAAGGGGCGGCTGGATGTTTGTTACACGCAGAGCATTGCTCTTTCAGTGGCGTGAATGAGGGGAGCAGGAATTAATCTGGCCTTGCTATAGAACTCACAAATGGCACAAAAGGTGTTTTGGCCATCGCAGCTGAGTGTTCCTTCACTGCTTCAGCTTTATATTGGTTGTGATCTTTTAGGCTGTACATATTGCAGCCCTGAAGCGAATGATTGCAAGTTGCGCTTTTAATTTTTTTTAAAGGTGTTGGCTATTCCACGGACGTTAAAGAAAAGAACCTTAAGATTCTTCTACATGTAGTTTATTGACTTTTGGTTTTGCCTTTGTTATTACCATATTTTGAATCTGAGACTTTCTGTATTTAGGCATCCAGTCCAGAAGAGCTAACGACGCCTAAGACTTTTTCAGAGCTTCCCCCACTTTCATTCACTCTAATGGGAATAGTGCTTAAGTCGGCAAATGTGGTCAGGTAAGCTCCTCCCCACCCAATGTATATGAAAAACAGTTCTAACAACATGGCTCACTTTAAATGCTATCTGCCCCACCCCCACAGCCCTTCTGTGTATGTGGGGAAGAAACCGATATGCCCTGGATATCTTCTCCTAGGGAATGGGCTCTTTGCCCTACCCATGTAGGAGAGCCAGTGTGGTGTAGTGGTTAAGAGCGGTGGTTTGGAGCGGTGGACTCTGATCTGAAGAACCCCACTCCTAAGATCGAAGCCAGCTGGGTGACCTTGGGCTAGTGACAGCTGTCTCAGCCCCACCTACCTCACAAGGTGTCTGTTGTCGGGAAGGGAGGGGAAGGTGATTGTAAGCCGGTTTGAGTCTTCCTTAAGTGGTAGAGCAAGTCGACATATAAAAACCAACTCTGTAGGCAGCTTCCTGTCCCCGTTCGGCCCGGAATGCCAGTGTGGAGAATGGTGTTGCTGCGACTGCTTTTTAGAAGGTGCAGCATCGCTGTTCTTTATGGGGCAAAAAGCCCCATTTTTAAAAAGCCTTTAAAGGGCTTTTTTTAACCTTGCAGCGGCTGTGAAACAGCCTTGGAGGCGCTGCGCCCATGCTGTCCCCAGCCGCTGAAAGTTCAGGAATGGGCTGTTCTCCCTGGATCTTTATCATTCATTTAGAATTGAATAAATACAAACAGGAAAAGTGGCTGTGAGGAGGGTGTCGAGGAGAGAAGGGCCCAGGGTAGTGCTGAATCTTGAACATATGAATGTTTCTGCAAATGGCTATTAAACGTAAGAACTCTGAAAGCGCCTCTTATTGAATTCCTGTTTGGGTAGCTCAGCCGAGTCTTGAATATTTGGTGCATGTTTTGTTCTTTCTTAGATCTTTTTTAAACGAGCTAATGGAAAGCATTGTGAATGATGAAATTGAAGGAATTCATAGCATTACATCAGCTGTGTATATTGTTGCTTTAATTAAAGGTGAGTAAAAAAAATTAACCCACGGAAAGTGCCCGAATTCTGATGTTTGGGCTTTCAAAAAGCTTTGTCAAAGGCGTCTGAATAAATTTAGCCTGCATCTTGGAGCGGGCATCACTCAGGGATGGAGCACGTGCTCTGCATGCAGAAACTGCCTGGTTTTATCCTGATATCTTTAGTTAGAAGGGTCTTAGTGGGAAGGCTGAGAAAGATGCTTCTGCATGAGCCTCTACCTGAGGGAATGGGCTAGGCAGAGGACTGGTTTTCCCAGTACAAGACAGCTTCATGTGCTCAAGATCAGAGTCAAAAGTGTTGGTCTTTGCTTTAGCACAAATGTTGTTTTCAGAAGTGTTCTCTATCAAATTTGCACAGTGTGGTATTTCCTTCTGTTATGTCAAGAATCTGTCATTAGCATTGGTTGTAAAAAATATGTCCTGAGTGAAACATGCTGCCAATTTTTTTTTTCCAGAGCAGTTGACTTTTCTTTGCCAAAATACTTGGTCATGTTTTAAACTTCAACGGCTAACACTGTTTCCCCCCCAAAAAAAATTATTTACCAAGTATTTGCAGGTGGTGGGGAACCCTTTTAATTCTGAGCAAAAACATTACTTATAATGTGTAATGTTAATTTTGGCAACATACAGACCGGTTTCTGTTTTTAAATTAAGCTAAATAAGTCTTCAATATGCTCATGTTTTTGAACAGGTAAACATAAGCCTTCTTATATCAAAGAGACTGCATCTGCCCTTCAGAGGAAGCTCACAATGTACAGCGAGATTACTAAGGAAGATGCTAGCAGCACAAAACGGTAAAATTTGGGAAGGGAGTTCTGTTTCTTTGAAATAGTTCTGCATTGAGAATCTGTGCTGGCTAGAATAACAGGGCTGGGTCCCTTGGATCTGCTCAGCTAGTATAGTGCTTCCAAAACTTTTCGAGCCACTGTCCCCTTGGTTCCACAAACGCAGCCCCAGTGCCCCCTACCCTATCCAACAACACAGTTGAAGGGGCCCACCTCTAGCGCGCCCCCCCCGCTGCCCCCTTGCCTCTTAGTGCCCCCCTAAGTAATACCCCCCAGGGGTTGGTACTCCCCACTTTGGGAACCACTGAGCTAGTAGATGCTTTCCTCTGACGAAAAGTGCCTTTCCCTGATACAAGAGGCCCTGAAAAGTCCTACTCAACAGGGGGAGGCGCCTCCTGCCAGCAGAAAGAGCCCCCCTCCCCAGCTAGTAAAATGCATCCATGGGATCTTGAGCCCATCTTCAAGTGTATTTTCCTGTAACAGTCAAAGAGTTTCACATCCAAGTATTAAACAATCTGTACTGTGATAGATGGATTGGGTGTATGACAGAGCTGCTTTTTAATGCATTTTTCAGTCGTACATATAACTGACATTCAATCAAATGCGGGGATTTTTCTTAGCCAATAAAAAAAAAAGACAAGAGCTTCAGAAAAGAGCATTAGGTCAAATGCGTATGACTGAGCAAAAATCAATGAATGTACCAATCACTTGGTATTCAAGAATACACCAAATAATGCCATTCACAAACTACGGCTGTTCCCGTCTCTCTTGATGGTAATAAACAACGGATGAACTTAATCTTCAGAACTAGGTAAAAAAAGTTGATCAGTTTGTCCAAGTTTTTCTCATTGTAAAGCTATCCCAAGTTTCTAAAATAGACTCAAGGTCAGGTAGGGCTCACTCAAGGGCAATCTCTGGATGTCCCCGTGTGCGCAAAAAAGGAAAGATAAAAGGGTACTGGGCAGCATGGGGGGCTGCGGATACTATGTTCCTTGCCCTATATTCTTCCAGGCAGGCTTCATTAGCTGAGAGGTACAATCGCCTCTTACCTAGTGGTTTCCTGCTCTTGTTGCATGAGAAAATCACTATGCCGCGTGGAACCTTCAGAAGGGAAGATGAGCATAAATAAACATCAAGTGAAAAACCTTGCTAATGGTATAAAATTAATTTGACATCAAGCCCTTTGCATAAGAGTATTGGAAATGCCATAGTGCATTCTCATTCTCTTTCTCTCTATCTTCATGAAAAGCAGTGTTTGCAAGTCACTTATCCAATTCATACAGCTGTTCACTGCTATCTCTTTTCAGAACCCTGTACGAATTTGCTTTGCTTGTTTTGGATGAAATACTACGTCCTTGACCACTAAAGTATTTGCAAGTCAAGGAAACCAAAAAGAAGATGCATTGGACTCTTCCAGAAGGAGCCAAACCACTTAACTGTACAGTTTGTTGCTGTGGAGGGGAGGGAATAATGTGCTTTTGATTGATGCTTCCTTAGAATGTTTTTAGTGCCAGCTGGTGCAGATAATCTATAAAGACAAAAATCAGAATTGTATATTTTCATAGCAACCATGTAGAAATTCTTTATAAATACTGAAATATGTTAATACATTATATTTAAAAATGCTGAAAATATAGATTGCCTTTTGAATACATTTTTTAAAAAACTTGATTGCTTCCTTGAGTATAAACAGCCTGAGCCTTCCTTCACATTAAATGTTTTGGGGATTCGTTGTATAAACAGCATAAAACTGAATAGGCTAATTAAAACATGCAACCTAATGCAGAGTTAATGAAACAATAAATGCTGTATGTAGCTGGTGCGGCATAATGGATAGGGTGTCAGACTGGGATCCCGGAATACCCAGGTTCAAATCCCCACTTCTGCCATGGAAACTCACTGGGTGAACTTGGGCCCGTCACAAACTCTCAGCCTGGCCTACCTCATAGGGTTGTTGTGAGAAAATGGAAAAGGGGAGAATTATTTTCTAAGCTTCTTTGAGTTACAGCTGGGGGGGAAAGTGGGGTGCAAATGTAAAATGCCTTTGAAGATGGTCTGCTTTTAGAAGAAGAGTTGGTTTTTATATGCTGACTTTCTCTGCCAATTAAGGAAGAATCAAACCTGCTTACAATCACCTTCCCTTCCCCTCCCCACAACAGACTCCCTGTGAGGTAGATGGGGCTGAGAGAGTGTGACTGGCCCAAGGTCACCAGCTGGCTTCGTGTGTAGGATTGGGGAAACAAATCCAGTTCACCAGATTAGCCTCTGCTGCTCATGTGAAGGAAAGGGGGATCAAACCCGGTTCTCCAGATCAGAATCCACCGCTCCAAACCTCTGTTCTTAACCACTACACCACGCTGACTCAAGAGTCATTAGAGTGTTCTACTGGGACTGAAAAGACCTGAGTTCAGATGTGCACTTGGCCGTGAAGCTCACTGGATGACACGGAACCAGTATTTCCTGCATCTTTGCTACAAAGGCCTTTAAAAATGGCCTTAAGTTGCAATCCTCAGCATGCTTACCTTAGGACATGGACTGTGGCTCAGTGGTAGAATGCATGTTTTGCATGCAGAAGGTGCCAAGTTGAGTTCCTGGCATCTACATTGAAAAGAACTCGGGTGAGACCCTAAAGAGCTCCTGCTGGTCAAGAGACAATGCGAGAGATTCAAAACAGATGAAAGGAAGTATTTCTTCACACAACGCATAGTTAAATTGTGGAACTCCCTGCCCCAGGATGTGGTGATGGCTGCCAACTTGGAAGGCTTTACGAGGGGAGTGGACATGTTTGTGGAAGGTAGGGTTATCCATGGCTACTAGTCAAAATGAACACTAGTCATGATGCATACCTATTCTCTCTAGTATCAGGAGCATGCCTTATTATATTAGGTGCTGTGAAACACAGGCATGATGCTACTGCAGTCGTCTTGTTTGTGGGCTTCCTGGAGGCACCTGGTTGGCCACTGTGAGCAGACTGCTGGACTCGATGGACCTTGGTCTGCTCCAGCACGGCTTTTTCTTATGTTCTTATGTCATACTAGATGGACCAGTGGTCTGACTCAGTATGAAGTATGTTCATGTATACCTGGAGACAGCCATTGATACTGATGGGAGATCGTTCTGAGTATATATGAGTGGGATCTGGCTGTTTGTCACATTTAATTCTTCTGGAAAGCATGAAATATTACAGGGCTAGCCTATTTGTCTTTTCGGTATTTTATCTCCTTCACCCTTTTGCTGATATAAACAAAATGTCAGAGATCGGCTTCCAACAGGACTACATCAGTAATCTAAAATAAAAAATACCCTGAAATTCTTCTTGCCGCGTGAGTGTTACACAGCATGGCTCTCTCCCCTTTTTGGTTTTGTTCCTTTGAATGACTAATGGGGACCATTCTGCTTTTAAATGAGTCTATTGTTCATAGTGTCAAGAAGGAGCATTATCGGCAGGTTTGTACGACTAATCACACTGTTTCTGTATTCTAAATGGAACCACCTGGCAAGCTTCCCTGGCATTTTCTACTTGGGCTGATGAGGGCAATGAAACGGGCTTATTCCAAACATTATGTGGAATATTTATGATTTTGCTCAGCATCCATACTTGTTTTGGTAAGTGGTACAGTGACAGGTGGATTGCAGACTCCCGGGGACTCCGTTAAGTGTTTGTCTTTTCTCTTATCGCTGTGTGTCCAAATCCAGTTTCAAACCAGCGTTCGCATCAGTCAAAAACTGCACAGAGCCCCTTAATAACTGATGTCAGCACACAGTTGAAGGTGCGAGTTACGAAGTGCAAGTGAAAAAAAGTAATTTCGAAACCAGCCCCTGTGACTCCAAAGCTGATGTAAGTCAGGTCTGGTTGTTTAGAAATCGGTGATGGACACTTCTGTGACTTCCTGAAGCCCTCCAAGATGAGCTGTCAGAACTGATGCAGTTGTGAGGCCGAAGAGGTCAAATGAACAACAGCTGCAGTTTTTGAGCCACGTTGTGGACTTCCTTCTTTCGCTCCTCGTAGATAGCAATAAAGATTATGGTGTGTACCGCAATGCTCTATGTAGTAGACAGGCACTCTCTGCAGATCAATCTCCAGCTCCTTCCACCCCGATAAAGATATGATGCAGACTGCCCTTGGGTGTGCTATCTTATTGTGCTGCTTGAACCTGCGGGCAGGACTACTCAAGTCTAGGAGGTCACCTTGTTCTGGTATATCAGACAACCTGGATAGCAAAGGTGACAAGTAGTTTGGGGTCAGGCTGTTTTGTTGAAGGTATTTATGCACCGCCTTTCTGCCTGACAACAGGCAGTTCACAATAAGAAAACATGAACACAATGAGTTCATGAACACAATGAAGATTTTTTTTTTTAAAGCACTGATGGCCAATGGGGGCATGGGCTGCTGCTGAAGAAGAAGAGTTGGTTTTTATATGCCGACTTTCTCTACCACTTAAAGGAGACTCAAACTGGCTTACAATCACCTTCCCCTCCCCACAACAGGCACCCTGTGAGGTAGGTGGGGCTGAGAGAGCTCTAAGAGAGTGTGACTAGCCCAAGGTCACCCAGCTGGCTTCATGTGTAGGAGTGGGGAATCAAAAGCAGTTCTCCAGATCAGAGTCCACCGCTCCAAACCACTACACCACTATGGCTGATGGAAAATGCCTCTCCCCTCGGCCTCAGATGTGCATGCTGTTGCTCTCTGAAGACAGCCTTGAGATTTAGCTATCTGAAGCAAATGACAACTAGTCATTTGATACAGTTTGGCAACACTGGAAATGGGATTAGCAGCCACATGCATTCAAGCTGAAAATTTTAGGGCAAAGAATCTAGATGCTGGTGTCGCTTTTGCTACTTCTGTGCCGAAACAGCTCTGGGTTATTTAGCTTTCACCACTGTGGCACTTCCATAGTGAGAGACTGGAGGAAGTCCACCTTAGTTAAAAAGCTTGAAAGTGCTTAGGTTCTTGTGGGCTATCTGGGCTGTGTGACCGTGGTCTTGGTATTTTCTTTCTTTGCAGGACAATGACTCAGCTCAAACCCAATCCCCTTCTGACTATATTACTCTTCCTACACACTTGACACTGAGAGACACTGTCCTTCAGTGTTACTCCTCTGAAGATGCCTGCCACAGCTGCTGGCGAAACGTCAGGAAAGAAAATACCAAGACCATGGTCACACAGCCCGGATAGCCCTCAAGAACCTATGAACTCTGACCGTGAAAGCCTTCAACAATATCTTGTCTGCCTATTGTACTTCTATTTTGTTCTTCTATTTTGTTCAGAGGGGCATACATGCCCCCCCTTCATTTTATCCTCACAACAGTCCTGTGAGGTAGGTTAGTATGTCTGGCCTAAGGAAAGCTTCACAGTGGAGAAGGGATTTGAACACGAGTCCTTCTCAATTCTAATCTGATACTCAGCACACTGCTTGTGTGGCGCACACTCTAGCTGTGTGAGCCTTCATCAAGGAGTGTCCCAAACGACTTGTTTCAACATGCAGGGCTGGCCTCGCAAGGGTCAGTGATGACTGGCTATCTGCCAAGACCCTCAGCCTAGCAGAGCATCCTCGCTCAATGACCAGAGAGGTTCGGCCCACCTGCTCATACCAAGTAGCAGAAACAGCATGGTGGTACCTAGGGGGAAGGGACTGTGGCTCAGTGGTAGAGCCTCTGCCTGGCATGCAGAAGGTCCCAGGTTCAATCCCTGGCATCTCCAGTTCAAGGGACTAGGCAAATAGGTGATGTGAAAGACATCTACCTGAGACCCAGGAGAGCAGCTGCTGGTCTGAGTAGACAATACTGACTTTGATGGACCATGTGTCTGATTCAGTATAAGGCAGCTTCATGTGTTCATGTGCTACCAGCATGCAAATCACACGGCCTCTTCCAGGAAAAAGTTGTGTGCATGCGCAAGAGGCTGGCATATTTAAGAGGCCACAGGAGCGCATCTGTTGCTCTCTCAGTCTGTCAGTATGTAACTGCCCAAACTGCTTTCTAGATCAGATAAGCAGGCTGTTCTGGAATAATTTCCATAGTGTCAGTTTAGTTTTTTCTAAGGAGAAAGGAAGTTTGAAAAGAAACGTAGCTTTCCATGACTACTGATTCCTGCAGGGTGTTAAGAGCAGCTCCGCTCAAAATGTGCTGAAGAAAACACTCCTCTGAACAGCTGCATGAGCCTTCAGGTAACTCTCATTTAGCATTAGCATTTTCATTAAACGCAAGTCTCCTCTGTGGCTATTCTCTCAGGTAATCTCCAGCTGCATTTCCAAACTCAAGACCGCAGCTTCCTTTTCCAGTTCCTTTCCTGCTGTCTTTGGCAACATGTAAAAGCCATTATTGTTTAGCTAGGGTCCAAGGGATAAAACAGCACCTTGCAATCTACTAGCCATCACCAAAAATCTATCTGTAATAACTCTGAGGCTCAGTCAGGGAGAATCTCCATTTTCTTCCCCTTGGTAAACTGCAGGTGTGCTTGGCTCCTTGTGCTGCAAGGGAAAAAAAATTAAAGTTGTGGTTTTTAATAAGCAGTATATTAATTGCTGCTGATTTTCTCTCCGAGTATTATTTAAAATCTTCCCAACCTGCTGCTGTTGCAAAAATAATTCTACAATGTTTACTCATCAGAGGGAAGGATGCGTTCGTCTTCATTTATAGCAGTAATCTTAAAAGAATGCACCGGTATACCGCTGAAGCGTGTCTTCGTATCCCTCTGGGTTTCATTAAGATGCCCAGACCAAAGATGTTTCCAGGCTTCCAAATGTATGCCTAGTGGGCAGAACGTGGCAGTGGCTTAGTCACTCCGCAAATATGTTTTATAGTTTCAGCACTTTGAATTGCTAGATAACCTTGAATCATGCAAATTGATATGATGACAACCGGCAAAGGTTTTTAAAACCCCGGTGGAGAGCGTGGCAGAAGCAAAGAAGAGGAAATATCCTGACAATAATGGCAGGTGCTAGAGCAGCTGTTCCACATTCAGTCTGAAGTCTCGAAGAGTTTCGGTTACCAGGCTTCCCTTCCTTGGCTGGTTTTGTCTTCTCTAGATAGTACAATTTGTTTAACTTCAAGGGCATGCCTAGATAGTCTTGCAAAGACATCTGCATTTTTGTGTTCCGTTAATCAGCCAATTATATAATGTCTTTGTTACTGATTACTTCTTTCCATATTCTTGAGTATAAAATCGATTTATGATTGTTATAGGATTGTTTGGTACACTTTGACTCAGGAAGTAAGTTACTTTTTCTTTACTACAACTATTGTTATTGTTGCTTTAATTGGGTAAGGTTTAGTCTTGCACTTTGTATTGATCTGATGTTTTGAAACTACGACAAAGTGTAAGAGAAAATTCCTTAACTTTGAGGACTCACCATCACATTAGGTGAAGTTTGGCACACCAGTAACCGGTTAAAAACTGCCATTTTTGTAAACTTTAATTTCTGCAAGAGACCAGAGACCAGTTGGATTTACTTTTCCAAGTAGTGACGTCTGTGGTAAAACAGCCTCACCCAGGAAATATATGCACATTCTATTAACCTTTATATTTGTGTTATACCCTCTGTAATCCCTGAACCTTCTCTACACCCTGTAAACACACAGATCACTACTGTGGAGTAGTGTTTGCCTTCCTCTAGAAGGAAGAAAATGTGAGTAGGATAAAGGTTAATTGGAAATGATCTTGTAGTAAAATAAAGATCCACCAGTTATACTTTTATAAAATATACTTTTATGGTTTCGACCAGTTCCTTCTGCTAAACAGCTGTGACCATATATTTCCTTTTAAATAATAATTTTATTTGCTACCATTAGTTTGTCCTCGGGGGAATACACTTATCTGATATTGTCGAAGGCTTTCACAGTCAGAGTTCATTGGTTCTTGTAGGTTATCCGGGCTGTGTGACCATGGTCTTGGTATTTTCTTTCCTGATGTTTCACCAGCAGCTGTGGCGGGCATCTTCAGAGGAGATGCCTGCCACAGCTGCTGGCGAAACATCAGGAAAGAAAATACCAGGACCACGGTCACATAGCCCCAATAACCTACAAGAACCAACACTTATCTGCATTCTTTTGTTTTGTACTTACTCTCCTCTTCAAGAACCCCGCAACATTCTCTGATTTTTTTTATTCAATGCAAAAATGACCCAAACCAATGCAAATATTGATTTCTGTTCTTTTTTGTACCCATTTTGTTGCAAAGGGATAACCCCATTCACTGAAGAGCTTTGACCGATATCAAAATCGTATTATTTATTCTGGCGGTTTACACTCTGACCTTCAATACTGAATAGGGTTGCCAACCTATTACAACCTGCTATTACAATTAATCTCTATCTGATAGAGATCAGTTCACCTGAAAAAAATGGCCGCTTTGGAAATTGGACTCTATGGTATTGAAATCCCTCCCCTCCCCAACTCCTGATTGTAAATGCACATGCTTGTTCAATGGCATCCCTTTTACTAATATGGAGACAATGCACACAAATGGGTGTACACTAAAAGGGGTTTGATGACAACTGCCACATAGAGGCCATTTGGGGTGGCTTATGAAAACATGAAGCTTCCTTTATACTAGAATCAGATCTACAGTTCAGTATTATCTGCTCTGATTGGCAGCAGTTGTTGAGGGGATGGGAGGAAGGATTGAAAGTGGTTATAACTTTGATGAAAAGGAATAGGTACTTTACTGGCGTGGGGAGCCAAATAGATCCCAAAATTAGCTATAGGGGAAAAAAAACCTTGGGGGAGACTCAGTTGTAAAGGGGAAAAAAGGGGGAACCCTATACTTTATTAAGTATTCCCTTTGGTGGGACAGCAGCAAGCACACCTAGGAGAAAATATAAAGACATTAAGAATATATGTATGCGTATACACAAACACACACACACACATATATATATATTCATTTTCACCCTCTATGTAAATTTCATCTTCCCATTCAATGCAGAGATAAAAACAACCTCAATGCCATAGCTTTATACACTGAAATTTACAAAAACCATGATGGGGAACACGAACTATTTCAGGATGATTAATCTCAATAAGGATGGGGAATACATGGAGTATTGAAGTGTGCATGCTTAAACACAAAAATGTTATTTCCCCCACTTTAGGATCAAGTTGATTCCCCTTTCAGGCAAAGGTGGTAACTGTATTTTTTTTAAGCATCTGTGTTGTTTCCAATGTGTTCTTTCTATGGAATACTTTTTCAGCATTTGTATTGGTACTTGACAGCTTCATAGTTAGCTGACAGACTACATTTAATTTGTAATATATTTTGATAAAAAGTAAATAATGATAACGATCAGTGTCTCCTCTTGTCACTTTCTACCATATGTTCTTGTCTTAGCCTGAGTTATTTTTGCATTTCATGTTCAGTGTGGCCTCTTTTGCTGTTTGCTTCCTTCCGTTCCCTCTCCATATGGCCTGCACAGCCCAGGAGAATTCACCGGTTTACCTTTCAACAATTCAATTTTTCATTGAGTCCTTTTTGGATCACCTGTCTTTGCATTTTTTGTTTCTACTTCATATGACTTTCAATGTACTTTTCTGAAATTTCATACTTTCCTATAGTATGTTTTCTTTAAGCCCTAAATGGTTTTTTGGCTTTTTTTCTGAACACCTTATACTTTGGCAAAGACCAGAGCCCAAACTACACACTACATTTTACGCATGATCACCATGGGGACTTGCAGCCATACAGCAGTTGTGAGTTCCTTGGGGCAATTCAATTTAGATCTGTGGCAGGGGCTCAATTTGAATTGGGTCTGTTTGTGGGAGGGGCTTCTGCCTCCCACTCACACCACAGACCCAACCAGAATTGAGCCCCTGCAGTGCTTCTAAATTGAGTTGCCATGGGGAACTCACAACTGGTGTCCTGTACCGTCCTTGTTGGGACCACATGTTAAGTGTAACATGTAGTTTGGCCCTTACGGAAGCTTTTTGAGAGCCAGCGTGGTGTACCCGTTTCGCTGTCACTTAATCCACGTGGTTTCCAGAAACACTTATAAGGCGATCTTTTTCCTTTCTTCGTTTCCCAGATGGCTTCCCCTGAGGTGCAGATAGCTTTAAGACGCTGTTTATTTCCCCCGCCCCTCTGCAGTCCACGCCCACTATGTAGTGCATGTCCCCTCCCCTTTCCCTCCAGTGGCCATTTTCTGAGCCTTTAAAAAAAAAAAAAATGCACTTGGATTAATGTTGGATCGTTCCTCTTCTTTTTTAAAAAAAGGGATCAGGATGTCAAGCATGGTGTTTAAAGCCCGCAAAGAAGCGACCCATTCTCCAGCCAGTCTCTTTTGTTTCTGTTGTTACGGAGGAGGCTGTACTTGTTGCTTTTGTTCTGGCCGCAGTAGAATGCTTGTTTCATAGTTTCTTCTCTCTTCTCCCCCCCTCCCGCCCCCGTTTTTCTCCAGGGGAACTGATCTCACCAAGGAAGTGCAGGGTCGCTATGCAGAGGCAGGCAATGGCAAACCACCTCTAAATGTCTCTTGCGTTGAAAACCCTGCGAAGTTGCCATAAGTCAGCTGCAACTTGGCAGCAAAAAAAAGAAAAGAAAAAAAAAGGATTGCTGCCAGCAACAATTTCAACAGGCCTATTTTTGTGGTCTCCCTTAACCTCTCTTGGCGTTTCCAAGGGTTGTAGTTTCAGACTGCATACAGCTAATTTGTCCTTTCTCCCTTCATCTTAAAAAAAAAAAGTGCTACAGTTTATTTAAAATAATGGTTGTAAATCTACCTTAAGGTCATCTGGTTCATCTTCTAGGTTTCCCACTCTCCTTCCAATTATTTTTTCTACTGGGCTAAGGAATATTTGGCTAAGGAATGCAAAGGTATCTAGCAAATAGCTAGGCAGCCCATCTCCAGCCCCTTTCAATCATGTAATGTCCATGTTACACTTTAAATTTGAAGGCTAAATTGCTAATTGTGGATGGTATTTTGTTCTAGCTCCTTTGTCACCTTATGTCCAATTAGCAGAGGTGTCCAGTTCTATCATGAAGTTTAGACCCTCTAATAAATGGAACCAGCGTGTTTCACTTTTACAAGGAAGTTTAATGAGAGGCTGAAAGATGAATGGGGAAATGTCATGATATAATTTAAAGATCATTACTTTGAAGGTGTGCCTGGTAAAGAAAGGTTGACGCTTAAGGGGCACGGTCTGTCCAGAGACCCTCCATTAAAATACTGGAATGGCTGAATAGCAGCACTAACACAATACAAAAAAATAATCTGGTGCCTTGTCTGATACAGTTATACAGGGCTAGCTGAAGTGTATTGGCAGCAAATGAATCTGTTGAGTAACCTTGTCTATACTATAACAGGGTGAATTTTCCCACCCTGTCTGTGGATGTTCATGGGTGGAGTAATTCTAACTTGCCTTAGTGATGTGAACATGGAACCAGAGAACTGAAGTTATGCTGTATATGGTGTGATCTGGGTTGCTGTGTTAGTTTAGCTATTAGTTTTTAACCTTTTTAACCAAACCTGGTTAGGAGCAGCGGACTCTGATCTGGAGAACCAGGTTTGATTCCCCACTCCTCCACATGAGCGGTGGTGGCTAATCTGGTGAACTGGGTTTGTTTCCCCACTCCTGCACATGAAGCCAGCTGGGTGACTTTGGGCTAGTCACACACACTCAGCCACACCTACCTCACAGGATGTCTGTTTTGTGGAGGGGAAATGAGGTGATTGTAAGCCGGTTTGATTCTTCCTTAAGTGGTAGATACAGTCGGCATATAAAAACATACTCTTCTTCTTATTGTAAGGTGTCTTAAACTAAGAGGAAAGACTATAAATGTTTTACTAAATAAAGAAAAGGTGTTAATACAGGACCAAACTGGGTGTGTGTTTGTATGTGCTCATGCCTGTGGTGCTAGGGATCTTGTTTAGAATATAAATCCCACAGGGGAGAGATGGATCAGTGAATGAGCATGTGCATTGCGCACAGAAGAGCAGGAGTTCAATTCCCCACTACTTCAGTAAAAAGGATCAGACAGTGGATAATGTAAAGACCTCCCTCTGAAACCCTGGAGAGCCACTGTCAGTCTGTCAAGCATGTAGAACTGACCTTTTCAAATCAATGGTCTAACTCCGTATGCAGCTTCATCTATAGCTGTTGTGGCAAAAAAGGAGTTTTGGGGCCCTTATTGGCAGCATGCTGCCAGCATGGTGTAGTGGTTAAGAGCGGTGGTTTGGAGCGGTGGACTCTGATCTGGAGAACCGGGTTTGATCCCTCCACTCCTACACATGAAGCCAGCTGAGTGACCTTGGGCTAGTCACAGTTCTCTTAGTGCTCTCTCAGCCTCTCCTACCTCACAGGGTGTCTGTGGTGGGGAAGGGAAGGTGATTGTAAGCTGGTTTGAATCTTCCTTAAGTGGTAGCGAATGTTGGCATATAAAAACCAACTATCTTCTCTTTCTTTCTTCTTCTCCTCTTCCTCGGCTTCATTGGAATACCTGAAGTAGCAATAAGGAAGAGAGGAGCCTTTAAGCATGTGCAGAACGCCTTCCCAACTGAACATGTTTCCAAGTGTACGAGTTCATGCAGGAGAAGGCTATTCATGGCTACTAGTAAAAATGGATACCAGACTTATTCTCTCCAGGATCAGAGGAACATGCCTATTATATTAGGTGCTGTGGAACACAGGCAGGACAATGCTGCTGCAGTCGTCTTGTTTGTGGGCTTCCTAGAGGCAACTGGTTGGCCGCTGTGTGAACAAACCGCTGGACTTGATGGGCCTTGATCTGATCCAGCAGGGCTTTTCTTATGTTCTTATGGCTTGTTTACGGGCTTCCTGGAGGCACCTGGTTGGCCACTGTGTGAACAAACCGCTGGACTTGATGGGCCTTGATCTGATCCAGCAGGGCTTTTCTTATGTTCTTATGGCTTGTTTACGGGCTTCCTGAAGGCACCTGGTTGGCCACTGTGGGAACAGACCGCTGGACTTGATGGGCCTTGGGCTGATCCAGCAGGGCTTTTCTTATGTTCTTATGGCTTGTTTGTGGGCTTCCTGGAGGCACCTGGTTGGCCACTGTGGGAACAGACCGCTGGACTTGATGGGCCTTGGGCTGATCCAGCAGGGCTTTTCTTATGTTCTTATGGTTTGATTGTGGGCTTCTGCTGGACTTGATGGATCTCGATCTGATCCAGCAGGGCTTTTCTTATGTTCTTATGGTTTGTTTGTGGGCTTCCTGAAGGCACCTGGTTGGCCACTGTGGGAACAGACCGCTGGACTTGATGGGCCTCGGTCTGATCCAGCAGGGCTTTTTTTATGTTCTTATGGCTTGTTTGTGGGTTTCCTGGTGGCACCTGGTTGGCCACTGTGGGAACAGACCGCTGGACCTGACGGGCCTTGGGCTGATCCAGCAGGGCTTTTCTTATGTTCTTATGGTTTGTTTGTGGGATTCCTGGAGGCACCTGGTTGGCCACTGTGGGAACAGACCGCTGGACCTGATGGGCCTTGGGCTGATCCAACAGGACTTTTCTTATGTTCTTATGGCTTGATTGTGGGCTTCTGCTGGACTTGATGGGCCTCGGTGTGATCCAGCAGGGCTTTTCTTATGTTCTTATGGTTTGTTTGTGGGCTTCTGCTGGACTTGATGGGCCTTGGTCTGATCCAGCAGGGCTTTTCTTATGTTTTGATGGCTTGATTGTGAGCTTCCTGGAGGCACCTGGTTGGCCACTGTGGGAACACACTGCTGGACTTGATGGGCCTCGGTCTGATCCAGCAGGGCTTTTTTTATGTTCTTATGGCTTGTTTGTGGGCTTCCTGGTGGCACCTGGTTGACCACTGTGGGAACAGACCGCTGGACTTGATGGGCCTTGGGCTGATCCAGCAGGGCTTTTCTTATGTTCTTATGGCTTGTTTGTGGGCTTCCTGGAGGCACCTGGTTGGCCACTGTGGGAACAGACCGCTGGACTTGATGGGCCTTGGGCTGATCCAGCAGGGCTTTTCTTATGTTCTTATGGTTTGATTGTGGGCTTCTGCTGGACTTGATGGATCTCGGTCTGATCCAGCAGGGCTTTTCTTATGTTCTTATGGTTTGTTTGTGGGCTTCCTGAAGGCACCTGGTTGGCCACTGTGGGAACAGACCGCTGGACCTGATGGGCCTCGGTCTGATCCAGCAGGGCTTTTCTTATGTTCTTATGGTTTATTGTCGAAGGCTTTCACGGTCAGAGTTCATTGGTTCATGTAGGTTATCCGGGCTGTGTAACCGTGGTCTTGGTATTTTTTCCCTGACGTTTCGCCAGCAGCTGTGGCAGGCATCTTCAGAGGAGTAACACTGAAGGAAAGTGTCTCTCAGTGTCAAGTGTGTAGGAAGAGTAATATATACTCAGAAAGGGGTTGGGTTTGAGCTGAATCATTGTCCTGCAAAAAGTATCAAAGGTAATGTGCTAATCATTGTCCTGTAAGTATCAAGATAATGTGCTAATGAGGGTGTGTTATGTTAATATGGAACCATTGTATCCTGAAGTGATCTGTTAATGTGTGAAATCCAAAACTAATCTGCATGGCTATTGTTGACTGTAGTCTTTGTTAGTCTGGAGGTTTTCAGGACAGGAAGCCAAGCCTTATTCATTCTTAAACTCTCTTCTGTTAAAGTTGTGCTGATGTTTATGAATTTCAATGGCTTCTCTGTGCAATCTGACAAAATAGTTGGTAGAATTGTCCAGTCTTTCAGTGTCTTGGAATAAGACCCTGTGTCCTGTTTGTGTCAGTCCATGTTCAGCCACTGCTGATTTCTCAGGTTGGCCCAGTCTGCAGTATCTTTCATGTTCTTTTATCCTTGTTTGTATGCTGCGTTTTGTGGTCCCGATGTAAACTTCTCCACAGCTGCATGGTATACGATATACTCCTGCAGAGGTGAGGGGGTCTCTTTTGTCTTTTGCTGATCGTAGCATCTGTTGTATTTTCTTGGTGAGTTTAAACACTGTTTGTAGGTTATGTTTTTTCAAAGTTTCTCCATCCTCCTTTAATGAATGGCAAGAATACCTTTCCTATGGGAGACTGTTTTTCCTGAGTTTTCTGATTTTTGTTTGGTTTAATGGCCCTTCTGATTTCATTCTTGGAATAGCCGTTTGCTAGCAGTGCGTGATTTAGATTATTAGTTTCTTCCTTGAGAAACTGTGGTTCACAGATCCGTCTTGCACGGTCCATTAATGTTTTGATCATTCCTCTTTCCTGTCGGGGGTGGTGGTTGGAGTTTTTGTGTAAGTAGCGATCTGTGTCAGTTGGTTTCTGGTAGACCTTGTGACCTAACTGAAAGTTTGTTTTACGGATGACAAGGGTATCAAGAAATGGGAGTTTACCCTCAATTTCCTTTCCCATGGTAAACTGAATGTTTGGATGGATATTATTAAGATGGTTTAGAAAGTCCATTAATTTTTCTTCACCATGGCTCCAAATAGTAAATGTGTCATCTACGAACCTGAACCAGACTGTAGGTTTGTAAGGTGCCGATTCTAATGCTGTCTTTTCAAAATATTCCATGTAAAAGTTTGCTGTTACTGGACTGAGTGGACTTCCCATAGCTACTCCATCAATCTGTTCGTAAAATTCTTTATCCCATAGGAAATAACTTGTTGTCAAACAATGGTGAAATAAGGCTGTTATATCTTCTGGAAAAAACTGGTTAAATCAATGAGATTGCGTCTTTTACTGGAACCTTGGTCAAGAGGGATGCAACATCAAAACTGACTAATACATCCTGCGGATTGAGCCTCAACGGCCTGATTTTGTTGATGAAGTGAGTTGAATCTTTGATGTAAGAAGTGGTTTTTCCAATGTGGTCCTGTAGGAGGGTGGTCAAATATCTAGCTAATTCATATGTTGGGGAAAAACCAATGGCGCTCTTATGGTTTGTTTGTGGGCTTCCTGGAGGCAGCTGGTTGGGCCACTGTGGGAACAGACTGCTGGACTTGATGGGCCTGGGTCTGATCCAGCAGGGCCTTGCTTATGTTCTTATGGTTTGTTTGTGGGCTTCTGCTGGACTTGATGGGCCTGGGTCTGATCCAACAGGGCCTTCCTTGTGTCCTTATGTTCAGCCCTCGCGTCCCCTCAGCAGCCTCCAGGCGAAGCTCTTCCTTCCAGCCTGCCAGGGAGCCTTCCCTCAGGGGCAGCGCGGCCCAGCAGCCCCTTCCCCGGCCGCCCTGTGTCGCCTCAGCCGCGCGGAAGTCCAGGGCCGCCGGCTCCGCGCCTCCCCGTCCCCGCGGCTGGTGGTGCCGCCGCCGCTCGGCTCTCCGCCTCAGAGTGTCGTGAGGGGCGCTTCCATTTTGGGCCCTGAGGCGGGCGTTTTGGGCCCGCTGAGGGGAGGCGCGGCTGAGGGGAGCGGGCGGAGGGCCGGCCGCGCTCTCTGAGGGGAGGAGGCGGAGGCGGCGCTCGGCCTCAGCCGGGCGAGGCGGGAACGAGGGAGGGAGGGAGGGAGGGGCCGCTGGCTGAGGCGGGCGGCTGCGGTCGCTGTCCTGGGTGTTGAAGGAGCCGGGGAGGGGGGGAAGCTGCCTGCCTGCCTGCCGCCCGTCCGCCAGGGGGTGACCCGGCATGGCGTGAGGCCGCCGAGGGGAGGACGGGCGGACGGAGCGGGCCGGCGCCTGCCATGGGCCGCGCATGATGGGCTCTCCCGGCTCCCGCCTGCTGCTGCTGCTGCGGCGGCGGCTGCTGCTGCTCCTCCTGGCGCTGCTCGTCGCCCCACACCGAGCCCTCCTCCTCCTCGGGGCCGCCGACGCCGGAGCGGAGGCCAGATTCGGTGAGTGGGGGCTGCGTGGAGGGGAAGCCGCGGCGGAGGGCGGGGAAGGGGGACGAGGCTGCTGGGCAGGCACCCACCGGGGAGCCGGCCGGGGAAGCGACGGTTGCCGGGGGGCGGGGGGGGGCGAGGCGGAGGCGCCGCCGCCATCCCGGAGGTCGTGAGGGAACTTGAGAGGAGGCGCGAGACCACCCGCCCTCGCCTGGGCCGCAGCAGCCGCCATCGAACTCACGAAGCAGCGGCTCTCCAGGGTCTCAGGCAGGGGTCTTTCACATCACCTCCTTGCCTAGTCCCTTTAACTGGAGATGCCGGGGATTGAACGCGGGACCTTCTGCATGCCAAGCAGAGGCTCTTCCACTGAGCCATGGCCCCTCCCCTAAGATCTCCAGGGTCTCCGGCAGGGGTCTTTCACATCACCTACCAGCCTAGACCCTTTAACTGGAGATGCCGGGGGTTGAACCTGGGACCTTCTGCATGCCAAGCAGAGGCTCTTCCACTGAGCCATGGCCCCTCCCCTAAGATCTCCAGGGTCTCCGGCAGGGGTCTTTCACATCACCTACCAGCCTAGACCCTTTAACTGGAGATGCCGGGGGTTGAACCTGGGACCTTCTGCATGCCAAGCAGAGGCTCTTCCACTGAGCCATGGCCCCTCCCCTAAGATCTCCAGGGTCTCCGGCAGGGGTCTTTCACATCACCTCCTTGCCTGGTCCCTTTAACTGGAGATGCCGGGGGTTGAACCTGGGACCTTCTGCATGCCAAGCAGAGGCTCTTCCACTGAGCCATGGCCCCTCCCCTAAGATCTCCAGGGTCTCCGGCAGGGGTCTTTCACATCACCTCCTTGCCTAGTCCCTTTAACTGGAGATGCCGGGGATTGAACGCGGGACCTTCTGCATGCCAAGCAGAGGCTCTTCCACTGAGCCATGGCCCCTCCCCTAAGATCTCCAGGGTCTCCGGCAGGGGTCTTTCACATCACCTACCAGCCTAGACCCTTTAACTGGAGATGCCGGGGGTTGAACCTGGGACCTTCTGCATGCCAAGCAGAGGCTCTTCCACTGAGCCATGGCCCCTCCCCTAAGATCTCCAGGGTCTCCGGCAGGGGTCTTTCACATCACCTACCAGCCTAGACCCTTTAACTGGAGATGCCGGGGGTTGAACCTGGGACCTTCTGCATGCCAAGCAGAGGCTCTTCCACTGAGCCATGGCCCCTCCCCTAAGATCTCCAGGGTCTCCGGCAGGGGTCTTTCACATCACCTCCTTGCCTGGTCCCTTTAACTGGAGATGCCGGGGGTTGAACCTGGGACCTTCTGCATGCCAAGCAGAGGCTCTTCCACTGAGCCATGGCCCCTCCCCTAAGATCTCCAGGGTCTCCGGCAGGGGTCTTTCACATCACCTCCTTGCCTGGTCCCTTTAACTGGAGATGCCGGGGGTTGAACCTGGGACCTTCTGCATGCCAAGCAGAGGCTCTTCCACTGAGCCATGGCCCCTCCCCTAAGATCTCCAGGGTCTCCGGCAGGGGTCTTTCACATCACCTCCTTGCCTAGTCCCTTTAACTGGAGATGCCGGGGATTGAACGCGGGACCTTCTGCATGCCAAGCAGAGGCTCTTCCACTGAGCCATGGCCCCTCCCCTAAGATCTCCAGGGTCTCCGGCAGGGGTCTTTCACATCACCTACCAGCCTAGACCCTTTAACTGGAGATGCCGGGGGTTGAACCTGGGACCTTCTGCATGCCAAGCAGAGGCTCTTCCACTGAGCCATGGCCCCTCCCCTAAGATCTCCAGGGTCTCCGGCAGGGGTCTTTCACATCACCTACCAGCCTAGACCCTTTAACTGGAGATGCCGGGGGTTGAACCTGGGACCTTCTGCATGCCAAGCAGAGGCTCTTCCACTGAGCCATGGCCCCTCCCCTAAGATCTCCAGGGTCTCCGGCAGGGGTCTTTCACATCACCTCCTTGCCTGGTCCCTTTAACTGGAGATGCCGGGGGTTGAACCTGGGACCTTCTGCATGCCAAGCAGAGGCTCTTCCACTGAGCCATGGCCCCTCCCCTAAGATCTCCAGGGTCTCCGGCAGGGGTCTTTCACATCACCTCCTTGCCTGGTCCCTTTAACTGGAGATGCCGGGGGTTGAACCTGGGACCTTCTGCATGCCAAGCAGAGGCTCTTCCACTGAGCCATGGCCCCTCCCCTAAGATCTCCAGGGTCTCCGGCAGGGGTCTTTCACATCACCTACCAGCCTAGACCCTTTAACTGGAGATGCCGGGGGTTGAACCTGGGACCTCCTGCATGCCAGGCGGAGGCTCTGCCACTGAGCCACATCCCCTCCCCACAGGGGCCTGTCAGGGTCCCCCCCCCCAATGAAATATCCTTGTCACAAGGAGACCCCTTCTGGACCCACCCACCCCTGGCCAAACCTAGCAAACCGCCCCTTCATGAACAAATGAAGCTGCCTCCTACTGAGTCAGACCCTGGGTCCATCAAAGTCAGTATGGTACTCAGACCGGCAGCGGCTCTCCAGGGTCTCGGTCAGAGGTCTTTCACATCACCTACTTGCCTAGTCCCTTTAACTGGAGATGCCGGGGGATTGAACCTGGGACCTTCTGCATGCCGAGCAGATGCTCTACCACTTAGCCAAGGCCTCTCCCCTCATCAATGCCTTCTGGGGACCCCCGTGCCTGAGACCCCAGATAGCGACAGAGGTCCCCAGCTGGCTTCTCTTACTGAGCCCCAGAAGCACCTGTATCATCCCTCTTTTGGCATCTGTCGCTACTATCTCCAAGGGGCTGAAATCCCCCCCCCCATCTCAGGGAGTGCCAATTCGCAGGACCCAAATCCACAGGCGCATTGCCACCATCCCCACATTATTTTGTCCCCATTCCCAGTTGCAAGTAGAACCAAGGGACCCCTTAAAGCAGCCTCTTAAAATACACTTTCCCAAATCCACAAAGCTTCACTTTGCAAAACAGCCAGACCAGAGAGAATCTGCACTTGTGTTTGGCAGTTCCACGTGTGCTGCTAGCACCTTCATGCAGCCCCCATAGCGGCCTTCCACAGTTACCTCAGAGAACCCTAATGAACATCGCTCATACCTACGGGCTTAATTGAACTTCCTACAACCAAGCTCTTTGGGACCTTTGTAAGATACCTACCCAAGCAGATAACTAGCTCCTATACCTTCTGACATCTGCTGCATTCACAACACTGAACCATTTGTGTGTGTTTGCTCAAATAAACAGGGAGTCTTTTGACACTTTGAAATTAACGACGCTTTATTCCAGCCATTAAGCTTTTGTGGATTTGAGTCCATGGACCTGTTTGCTACTGCCACTTCATCTGACACATGTCACCCACTTATTCTGCAGTGAAGTTGATTTGTTCAACACTTTCCTCAGGATTCACAACTGTTTCATTGCTTGCTTGGGACGTTTGAGTTAAGAAAGATCCCCTAGAGGAATCATATGCGAAATGTGTAGGAGCAATTTAATTATTAAATACTTGCCCCTTGCACCAATTGCTGTTTTTTGTTTTTTGTTTTGTCTTCATTTGGTTTGGTGCAGCCCTCTTTTCTTTTGTTACACTGAATTCTTCACCAAGAAGCTTTGTTTGACATTTCCCCCATTCACCAATCTTATGTTGGTCACCCAGCTTCAGTTACACGCTCCATCCAATTTACAGTTTTGTCCTGATGAGTCATAATTTCATCCTACTGAGACTTTTACCATCCCACTTTCCCCCCACCAAATATAACCCCATTGAATTTGTCTTTCCCACTACCATCCTGCTGGCAGTATTCCAATTACATTTTCTAAAGTTACACTTACACCATGAAACATTTTTCTTTCTAACATAATTCACTCACTTGAAGCCATGTAGAGGTCAGAACCTTCCAGCCAAATTGATCCTGGCATCCCTCACTATCAGTTATCTCCATGGACAACCTGGCCACACATGCTGAGACCTTTCCAGTGATAATGCTCTTTTGTTGTTGTAAGTAATGCGTTGGAATCAGACACTCTGAATAATAAATCTCATACCCCTTACCAAATCATCTCTCTAAATGAATTCTCAATATAAGTTTGTAGACACACTCAGCAAACAAATCTCACACAGGGAAAGCATCTGAGTTCTCTTCTGTTAGTGACATTCTCCCAGCTAGCATGTACTCTTGTAAAACCTGTATTATCTATGTTACTTTCTCCAAGAAATGTGCTCCAAAGGTTCTAAGTATCTCAGTCATAAATGTTGCATATTTCACTAGTGGTGTCCTTACAGACCTAGGCCATTTATGTTTGGTAATAAGTGCGTTCCAGGATGTAGTGCCCCGCATATTTTTTTTATTTCTTCATGCTGAACTGTCATTCCAGCTGTCACTGCGAAGCAGGCGCATACGTGCTTCACATTTCTTAAGAGCCCCATTTAACACAACCTTTTGTATTTGCTCCACCCCCGCATCGAAGCATTTACTGAAGGAACCATGAAAAATCACAGCCCTGGCTTAGCTATGCAAATGTCCATTGCGAATGGCTATGTGAACGAAGGAGCAGGCGAGGGGGGTAGTGGATCAAACTAATTCATCTTGCCAATCTAGCTATCTAGTGCATTTTTATCCTGCCCTTCCTCCAAGGAACTCAAGGCAGCATGCACTGTTCTCCCTTCCCCATTTTGTCCTCACAGTAACCTTGTGAGATGTGTGTGTGAGAGAGAGACTGGCCTAAGGTCACTCAACAAGCTTCATGGCAGATGGGGATGGAACGATTATCTCAAACACTTCATAAGCAAACTTTTCTAAACAATAATATTGTCACAAAGAGTATCATGATAAAGCTCTCTTAAATATAACCTCTCACTGAAATCCCTGCATTCTCAATGAACTGAGATGGTCAAATACCGAAAACTAAGAGACTAAAAACCACCATTTGAAACGAAAACCCTTAAATCCCTTAAATTTTATATGGGAATGTGACTCAGTGCCATTAATTTGAACAATCCCAGACTTCCATTACATTGCAATAAAACTGTTTTAACTGAGATGCCGCTTGAGGACCCCTAGTTTTTATAATGATTTATAAGCCAACGTGACCTAGTTTGCATCCTTGTACAACTTATCACTATTGATCTCTAGAGTTAAACATCCTTAACTAGTGTCTAGTAAATGTTCTGTGTATAAGAGCAAATTAAAAGTGAGTCTGGTGTTTTTTATGCCTGTTGTCTTAGCTGAAAGGGACTTGGAATCAAGGTAATTTTTTTTTTTTTTGCAAGAAGATTTAAACTAAAGGTTAACAGATAACACATTACATATTTATAAAAGGATGTGCAGGAAAATTGTGGATTGGAGTATTACTACAGTCACAACTGTCAAACAGTGCAATCCTAAGAACACTTACTTGGGACCTTAGGCAGATGATGAGAGGGAGGGCATCTTGGCTATCTTCTGGTCACTAGGGGTGTGGGGGGGAGGTAGTTGTGAATTTCCTGCATTGTGCAGGGGGTTGGACTTGATGGCCCTGTTGGTCCCTTCCAACTCTATGATTCTATGAGAGTAAACTTCATTTAATAGACCTGAGTGGGATTCTGAGTAGACCTCCTTAGGATTTTACAAATTGATTCTTTCTTACCTAGATATTGTAAAAAGATGCCTTTCTCCAGAGGAATACATAGAGTTGACAATTATGAACAAAAATCTAGCCATGCACTTTTCCTTAGCATATTGTGGTTTTGATACATATTACTGTTGAATATATTGGGAAAACCTTTGGGATCACAAGAAGGACACACCAAAAAAAAGCAGTACATGATTTTCCCCATTTGGTTTTAGAAGTACAGCATGTGCAGTAATATTCCTCAGGATTTATTTGAACAAATGTTAAATTCAGTTTAAAGAGCAACAGGCCTGCCCTTGAATTTTAAAAAAGCTAAAAAGTTTAGGAGCAACTGTAATTCTTTTTAATTACATGGAAGCAATTTATAGTCCCAAAAGTCTGTTTGAAAGAAAGGAAGGGCCGAGGAAGCAAACATCTTGTTTTGCTGTGGTAGAAATAATTTTACATGTAATTCAAGGGATTATGAATTGTTCAGGACATAAATTAAGTTTTACAGAATGACGAAGGAGAGAAAATAAAAAATGAAGAGTTCAGTCTTAGTCATATTCAGACTTGAAAAGGCAATAAAACATCAAAACAGAAATGGTAATTGGAGATGTGAAGCTGGATGGGGAGGCAAAGGTCTGTGGGAGACATGGGTATCGTCATGAGGTTTGATAAACCACCCAGGGATGGTGTAGACAGGCACAGAATAACCCAGGAACCAATAGCAGAACCCCAATGCAGTCCCCTCTGGATCGTGGACAGTGTCACAGAAGCTTAAGTTGTGAGGAAATCAGGCAAGAGCAGTGGGCCAAGTGTTTCAAAGGGACCAGTAGCATCAGGGAAATAAGGATACTGTACAGTAATGATGCTGCCCAAGTTTGTACGTATCTAGCTTCATGTATGAAGTTTGTAGTGCTTGCCTGCAATCTGAAGTGGGCATTACAGTCCCAAGAGCTCTTCTCTGGCTCTGAGCAAAGAATTCCTATCTCCCTGGCACCTGCTGGAATGCTGCAGTGGTAGAACTCCAGGTGTGAGGGGACCCCACGAAACATAGTTTCTAGAATGCCTAATGTCCATATGAAGGAGTCAGTCATCCTAAGAAAGCTGTAGTTCTCAGTGGCCATAGTGGTTGGGATGCTGCTGTTGCACCTTTCAAGGCACAGGGTGAGAGAAAGAAAAGCCTTGGTTTGCTTGAGGACTCTCTGCTGCCACCAGTGCTGCCTTACCAGCACTACCATGCAGGTTAGTGAGAAAGGGAAGGAAGTTGCAGGGTAGGAATAGTGGTTTCTGCTCCTTCCAGCCCTAATAACAGCCCTCTACCCTTGCTTATCCCAACGGGTGGGTTGGGGATGGTGCTGACAGCAGGTGAGCTGTCAGTTGTACCTGTTGTTCCTAGCCTATGCTGCACCAAGACCTGAGAAACATGTAATCAATACATGTGGCCTGATTCTTCCTAGCAGAGCGTGTCTGCTTTGTTCTTCTCTCCTCTTCACCCTTTGGTTGGTCCCCAATCCAGGTTCAAAGTCCTAATTCAGAAGAAAATCCAGCAGGCTCAGGGGAAAGTTATTTCTGATGCTTTCTTCTGTTTATTTTTTTTTAATAGTTTGTTTTGACCAGTGCAATTTTAAATGAAGTCAAGGAGAATCCACCAATAGCTAACTTTAGAGACTGTCGTTTTAGTGGAGCATAGAGAATAGAAGCCAGATTGCAGAAGGTCAAGAGAGGAATATTACAGCAGGAGGAAACAGCTTGTTGCAGGAGTTTGGAGGCAAAGAGTAGGAGGGAGATAGGATGATAGTTATATGGACAACATAGATTGGGAGAGGCAGTAGTGTGTTTGGGAAGAAGCTCATACATTAACGGAGTGGTGAAGGAAAGGGATAATTGTGAGGGAGAGAGCAGCCAGGAATTAGGAGGAGATAGGGTTAAAAGGGCTGAAGTCTACTGAGAGACAGGCTATCTTGCATGATATTCTGGGGGAAAGGAGTAAAGGACAAGCATAGATGGTGGATAGCTTTGATTGTATTACTGAAGAAGAAAGGAAGATCCTGAGGGAAGGATAAATATCACTTTAAGGCTAGAGGGTCACTTCCATTGATCTCTAGGATTTACTCCTGTGTAAAGTTACATAGATTTCAGCTGCATGAGTAATAGTGTTATATAGGTAAAGGTAGCCCCCTGTACAAACACCGGGTCATTACTGACCCATGGGGTGACGTCACATCATGACGGTTACCTGGCAGACTATGTTTACAGGGTGGTTTTTATATTATATATTATAGCAATAAGGCATATGTAATTGTTTGCCTTCAAGAACTTTTTTGATGATACCTCAGGATCGGACTCATATATCCTGGTAGAGCTCAAGGTACCATGCTCTTCTACTTTTGTTGTATATGCTCCAATAAAGCAGTTCTGTTTAGTCTGTTCTCTTGTGTTCAGTAAGAATCATTTACATTCTTCTTGGTAACCTTAAAAAAGATTTAAATATTATATCAGTAAACTTCCATTTTCTTTAACACACTTCCTCAGTAGATGTAGCACAGACATCTTTGAAAGTGTAACTCATAAAAAAGTTTCATAAGATACTAAAACCAGTGAAGACAAGAATGTAATTTTCTGCCCTTCTACTTGCTGACATTTAAAATGTTTGCCTGGTAACAGTTTTCCATGAAAGAATGAGTACAAAATACCTGATTAAAAAACAAAACCATTTTAGCAAAAAAAGGATCATACCTAATATTGGTTTAAAAAACAGAAACGGGGCAATTGCATGTTGTGGTGGGTGTAATCAACCAGGATTTAGGGTGTGTGTAAAAGTCCATTTAACTTTTCCTAAGCAAACTCCATAAATATGAAGCTTGGATTAACAACACAACTATGTTTTTCTCAAATAAGTGAATAAATCAGCTTTGTAATTGACAACTAAAATGTTGTTTTGAATAACAGATGCTTTACAGTCTGAACCTATAAATGTTTACTTGGAAGCTGTCTCTCAATAGGTAGATTTCTGTCATATGGACTACATGAAATCAGGAGTACACAGGTGAGTGGCTACTCTGCCTACCTAGGGTGGATAGTGTAGGTATGCAAAGCTAGCTGTTGAGGGTGATAGTGCATGCATGCTGATGCTCTAGCTTTCTATGTTTCCTCTGAATTATACCATCTACCCTCTCATTGCTGTGCAAGAGTTAATTCTTCAACATGGCCACCATTTTCCTCCTGTGGGCCCCAATTAGTCTGGTGGGAAGGTGGTCCCTTTGTGGTCCCTTTGTAAGGAGAACTCACACCACAGGGGGCATATAACTGCACCTGATGTACAACTGGTTTGTACTCAAGTGCAATTGTTGTGCTTGACCGGTGCTAATGACAGTGCTGTGATGCGGAATGCCTATTTAGATTATCATGAATCCTTAACATTTCATTAATGTTTTTGCCACAAAATGATATATCTCTGGAGTTCTTCCAGAACATCGGGGGGGGGGGGGGAATCAATTTATTTATCCAGGGAAATTTGCGGCTGTCCCACAGAGTCTGGAAAGGCAGTAAGTTGGGCATGCCATCAAAAGGTAGAGAAAGTAACCTCCTCTGAACATTTTGTACATGTCTGTCCTGTAGAAGGGAATGAAAATGGAAGAGTTTTGTGCTCTTAACTCAACTGGAAGATTGAGATGAGTGGGAGTATGTGAAGGACACTTCCTATCCACACTGTGAGCTCTTGGAAGAAGGGTAGGATAAACATTTATATTAATAAATACATTTTACTTAAGAAATAAGCTTCTGTAAAATCTGTAAATACCAGCACTTACTATGGGTATTCGAACATGCATAGAAAGTGCTAAAAATGGCCTCCATGATGACCATGGGCCTGCCCCAAGTAATTACTGGCCCCACGCATTTAGAGGACACAGACTGGATCTGGTCTATTATACTGATGGGGAGGATCACCTGGAGGTGGGGGATTTAAAGCTAGCTCCCTTGTCACAGACAGATCATTAACTGATAGAGTTTACACTTACTGCTTCCTCCTTCCTCTGCAGATGTGCTGGACCCATTAAGATGGTCCACCCCAGATGCCTAATGGATCCTGATGGTTTCTTATAGTCGCCTGGCGATTTTCCCACCTTGGCTGCTGACGATTCTGTCAAGGACCTGACCTATCTCTGGAATAAGGAAATGGCCAGGCTGTTGACACAATCACCCCTAAGTGCTCTCCCCCCACCCCGAGGGATCCAAGCAGTCTTCTTGGTTTACTGGGGAATCTGATGGCAATGGAATGGGATGGCCACCGGCAGAATATTCGGAACAAAGACTTTCACCTATATGTAGCCCAGAGGCATATCTGAGTTTCCCATATGAGGTAAGGTACCAGGGGCCATTTCAGTTGAGGAAAATAGCAAATTGCTATTTTGCATGCCATAGTCCTGATTCAAATTGGGCCCATACAAACCTTGTAATTAAGTCTGAGCACAGAATTCCTAGATCAGTCTGGTTCATAGGATCAGGGTGGACACAGAGGGATCTACTTTGGATCCAAATCATTATCAGTGATAGTAGGAAACAATCCTTCTATTCAAATTCTTATTTGTTTATCTGTTGTAATGATGAAGTAAAATGTGAAGAAAACTGATAGAGAAACTCAGCAACCCGTGGCAAAACCAGTGGATTGTGACTGGTCTCTCTTTTAGGAAGAAATTGCAAGGAATTGCAACCTAGCCAGAAATGGTGTATCATTGAGTTATTCTGGAATTTCTTGCTTGGTAGAGAGGGACTTTTACATCAGGTAAACCACTCAGATATAACAATCTTTAACTCTGTAGATATTAATTCTTGAATCTGGAAAAAGTCCTGACCGAAGAAGAGTTGGCTTTTATATGCCGACTTTCTCTACCACTTAAGGAAGAATCAAACTGGCTTATGATCACCTTCCCTTCCCCACAACAGACACCCTGTGAGGTAGGTGGAGCTGAGAGAGCTGTGACTAGCCCAAGGTCACCCAGCTGGCTTCATGTGTAGGAGTGGGGAAACAAATCCAGTTCACCAGATTAGTGTCTGCCACTTATATGGAGGAGTGGGGAATCAAACTTGGTTCTCCAGATCAGAGTCCACCGCTCCAAACCACCACTCTTAACCACTACACCACGCTGGTGTGTACATTATTGCATGAACAGAGGAATCAGGTGTTGTTTAAAGAACCCATTGTGTATTGTGTGAATTGAAGGTTGGTTCCACAATAGATCAGATTTGATTACTAGGGTTCAGACTTGGTTGTTGTTTTTGTTTTAAGATATCTTGGCGGTTTGAACATGCACGTGGAATCTGAAAGAAAAGTATACATTCTTAAAGAAAACTATCACATTATTATGTAGCTATTCTTGGAAAATGCAGTCTGTGTCATTTTGGGAAGATAAATATTATCTTGAGCAACACAATCATAGAGTCCAAAAGTCAGAACTGCAAAATGGTCTGATGATCCCACTATAGTATATTTCTGTTTACACAGATGCAAGTCTCACTTTATTCAGTGGTGCTTGCTCCTAGACAAGTTGCACAGGAATACTGCTCGAATTCATCCATCTACCAGTTCTCCGTCTGCTGCTGAGCAAGTTCTTTGATTCGTTGGTGCTTTGATCCATTATAGTTAGGCATGGCTCTGCGTAAAGATTATACAGATCCAGGATACAGTGTGTCATTTCTTTATAACAAGGGCTCTTTCACTGCCTACTGAGTGTACCCAAATATTCTACAAGTAAAATTTCTATCATAATTGCATACCAAAGTTTCTGATATAGCATAGTCTAGTATTCTAAAAGACATAGGATCACTCAAAGGTCATTTATTCATGGTTGCTTTAACCTCCTTTATTCCCTGTTTAAGCCAGGATCAAAGTAACCCGGGTTGGGGGAAACTGTATGCATTGGCTAGAATGATCAGGGACGAAACTGTGTGCTAATGGAGGCATGAATACAGAAAAGCTGTCTCCCAAGTTCAAATCAAGTCCCACCCCTTTAAATGCTGCTCTGTAATTGGCTGACTTTGCAGAACTCACCCTGAGAGAAGATTTCCTTCCTCCCAGACCCAACTGCTGCATAAAAAAAGCATTTTATGAACAAAAAAACAAAAAAATGGAGCAATCTGAAAGAAGGGGGGGAATCCAAGCCTCAATTTAAAGAAGCCTTTCTTTTGCTCAGAAAGAGCTTCGAGGTAGCAGGAAGCGGGAAACATTTGAATCCCTGCCTCTTTACACACTGCTTCGTGATTGGCTGTGAGAGAAGCCAATCTTCTGTGCTTCCCCTGTTTGGCTATCTGCATGCTGCCTTGAAGAGGGGTTTGGAAAAGGGTGGGGTGAAGCTCAACCCGAGAACAGAGTATGCATGCTCTGTGACTCCGGAATGAGCCAAGATGAACAGTTTAATTCAGGCCAGAAGAGGAATGGGAAAAGCCAGGTTCGTTTTGCATTGAAACTGCATTGAGCTTCCAAGGTATGAGGTAACGTGCATACTAAAAAATTTGATCCTGGCTGAAACAGGGAATAAAGGATGGTAAAGCGACCATGCATAAATGACCAAAGGTTAGGGATTTATGGCAGAATATGAACATTCTTAATACATAATCACAAATCCATGCTTTTTCCTCTGAGCAATCAGCAATGACTACAGTCAGTGAACAATTCACATAACTACTTTTCCTCTGCCATAATAAACCCATTACTCAAGTTACCACTCGACTGTTTGTTGTTTTTACTTTACTACAGTCGCACAAGCTCAGTTTCTCAAGCTCAGTTTTGCATCTGCCTAATTGCTTGCGTACTGCGTTTAACAGATTCTCTGATAGTCTGATCAGATTTTTGTGATGTAGTATGGCTCACTACTTTCACTTTGGTAAGTGATTTGCTTCCCCCACCTCCACCCCACAAGTAACTTTGAGACATATGTTACTTTGTCTATCCAGTGTTTATAGATGGTAGATTTTCAGAGGTCTGGAAATGGTATTATAGAGATAAAATCTTTTCTGAGCTGCTTGGTCAGACTGGTTTTGCAGGACTGTGTAGCACTGTATACTGGAATGGACAAAACAAGCCTCCAGAAGTTTGACATAAATCAATAAATACACTTGGTCCAACTCTCATGAAGTGAAACTTGTTGGTAAAGCATTTCTCCACCCTCTTCCCCCAATATGTGGTGTTGCATTTTTAAAATGTTTGAATTTATTTTCTTTTTTACTACACGAAAGGACCAAGGCTTATCTATATAAACAATCCTGTTGCCCTTTAAAAAAAAGAGAAAATCTGGAAGGTTGCCTTGTTCTCTGCAGCGATGCCCTGTTATTTAAAATATTCATAATGTTTAAAATCTGTTTTTAAAATGTACATCCTTGTCTCCAGCAATAGAGAAAACGTCTGAAGTTTTAAAAAATGATTTTGCTGGTTTCCCCCCCCACATTCAGCAGTGAAACACAGTTCTCATTCTGTTTCCTTGCATTTGTTGTAGTTATCAAGCTACTTGGGCAGGTTTGGGGCTAATGCCACAATGATAAGGGGGAAATTGTTCCTGGCCTATGACACACATAAAATAGGGATGATGTGAGCAAATGTGATAGTGTGGAAAGTATGGAATATCCTTTCTCACTGGAGCAGAATTTCCGAGGCTCTTTAAACCCTACCTTTTAGTGCTTCAGGGACCATTTCATATGTTAAACCCAGATTCTAATAATTATTTCTGTTCTATGTACTTTTAAAGAAGCATTAAACATTTAGTTCATCTGAATGGCTTCTATGCAGTCCCACATTGGGACTGCGCAGGCGCAGGCCAGCCACGGAAAGAATTGTCAGCTTCCAGCAAATTCCAGAAGAGTGCCCCCCCTCCCCTCGGGCATGCGATCTCCCCGCCCCGAGTCACATGACCCAAGGAGGAGGGAGCACTCTTCCCTCCAGTTCTCTTTCTGCCGCCACGGAGAGAGAACGTGCTTAGCTTCGTTCCAGCAATGGTTATGGAGTCTAAGAAGATTGCTCCATTCAAAAGTGCTCCTCTTGTGGGGCAAAGGTTGCCAAATCTGATCCCCACAAGGAGTGCTTGCTCTGTTTGGGAGAAGGCCACGTTTCCTCCTCGTGCAAGAGCTGTGGGAAACTCACGGCCAAAGCTCTGAGGGAACGCTCGTCTCGCCTTATCTCCCACCTCTACAAGGTGTCCCTTCGTCCTCAGGAGGATTCCTCCGACCATCCTACCGGTAAGGTGTCCTCCTCCGATGGGGCCCCTGTCTCCAAAGCTACTGGTTCCGCTTCAGAAAAGCCGCCCTCGGTGGTCCTTCGACCGGCGAGGTTTATAGCCCCGAGCTCCCAAGATGGCCGCGGCCGCGGCTCGACAAAGCGTGTTTCCCGCTCGAGGTCTCCTAGGCGTCGTCCACCCTCTCGGCCTCCAAAGTCCCCGTCCGATCCTGCAAGGCGGGGTCGGCGCCGTTCGGCTTCGAAGTCGCCAAAGTCTTCTCGGCGCCGTCTATCGTTGACGCCTTCGCGGCTCCATTCCCAGCTCGGTGTGGCATTGCGCTCTGATGAGCCCGTCATCACTGTGGAGGATTCTCCTCCTCATCCCCTGGCAACCCCCTCGGCTCCAGACCCGAGCAGGGCCCAGGAGGTACCGGCGGACTTCAAGGAGCACCTCCTTCATCTTTATAAGGATGTGCCACGAGTATCCCTCGACAGAGGCTCTGCCCCGGAGCAGCAAGAGTCCCATGTTGGTGCCATTCAACTATGCCCAGAGAGGGAGGTTCGGGAACCACTGATCCCTTCTGGCCGGAGTCGTTCCAGGAGCCGGGACCGTTCAGGTCACCGCAGTGGATCGCGGAGCCGTTCCCGTCGGAGCCGTTCCCGTCGGAGCCATTCCCGCCGGAGTCGTTCCCGCCGGAGTCGTTCCCGCCGGAGTCGTTCCTGCCGGAGTCGTTCCCGTCGGAGTCGCTCGGTTCGTCGGAGCCGTTCTCTCCATCGGAGCCGCTCTCCGCGTCGGAGTCGCTCGACTCGTCGAAGCTGTTCCACTCGTCGGAGCCGCTCTCAGCGTCGGAGTCGTTCGTGTCGTCGGAGTCGTTCTCCAGGTCGGAGCCGCTCTCCAGGTCGGAGTCGTTCTCCCTGTCGGAGCCGTTCTCCCTGTCGGAGCCGTTCGGCTCGTCGGAGCCGCTCTCCCAGTCGGGGTCGTTCTCCGCGTCGGAGCCGTTCTCCTCGTCGGAGCCGCTCTCCTCATCGGAGCCGTTCCCCTCGTCGTTCCTGCTCTCAGGGGATCCGTTCTAATCGTCGGTGCCGTTTCAACCATCGGGGCCGTTCCGGGCGGAGTCGTTCCACCCGTCGGAGCCATTCGGGTCGTCGGGATCTCTCGAACAGGGCTAGTCGCCGCAGTTCGAGCCGGAGTCAATCCGGGCACCGAGGTCGCCATGCTCAACGAGACCGGTCTGTTGATCGGAGGGGGTCTGGCCGTCGGAGTCGTTCCGGTCATCGAGGTCGTCCTTCCCGGACTGACGACTCTGAACGTTTTGCCCGGTCTCATCGTCACCGGTACCTAACGCCTTCGTTCGATTCGAGGTCGCCATTACTGCATCGTGGTCGCTCTCAGTCGCGGCCTAGTTCGTCCTCAAGACGACGTTTGTCGGGGTCCCCTGTTTCCCTTATGGACGATTATGATTCGGTTTATGACCCTGATTATGATCCCTCGCTTTCACGCGGTTATGATGAGGACGACACCCGTACGTCCCTGCCCTCGCCCGATGATTCAATTGGGGATCCCAAACCCTTATCCCCTGTGGGGGATGTCCGCCTATATGCGGAGCAATTGATAAGAATGGCAAAAGCCCTTAAAATCGACGTCAAACCTGAGGAATCGGGTCCTATTGATGATGTCATGGATATCTTACATAACCCTGATGTGGGCCCGGCTGTATTCCCAATCCTTAAGAGTCTCTTAGAGATTCTTCACGCCAACTGGGCTAAACCAGCATCAGTTCCTTCCTCCACAAAACGTATCGAGAATTTGTACAAAATACGGAAGGAAGGAGGGGAATTCTTATATCAGCACCCCCCTCCTAACTCTATTATTGCCGAGGCCCTTCCTGGGAAGTTTAGGTCTGGTTCCCACACCTCCCCAAGAGACCCTGAGGGTCGTAAGTTAGACACTCTGGCAAGGAAGGTCTATTCCTCCACGGCAGTTAGTGTCCGCATCTCCAATTTTATGGCCATGATGGCGAGATATCAATTTGCCCTTTGGGACCGCATTTCCCCCCAGGTTTCCCTCATTCCCGAGGACCAACGCCCATCGGTCCTAGCAGTGCAGGCTGAGGGAAAGTCCCTCGCGAGGCAACAGTTAGCTGCTGCCAGACATGTGACGGATTCGTCAAGTAAGGCTATAGCCTCTGCTATAGTTATTAGGAGACATGCCTGGCTGCGCCAGTCGGCGCTTCCCTTAGATACCAAAGCTCGCATAGAGGATCTCCCTTTTGAGGGCACGGTTCTCTTTAGTAATCAAACCGACACTTTCTTAGACCGCCTCAAAAAGAATAAGACGAACGCCAAGTCCCTTGGTATTACTCGTCAGACCTCTGATAACAGGAGGCGTTATTTCGGCCGTTCGGCTGGTCAATCTTCCCGCCCATTTAGGTTCCAGGCCCCTACTCAGCACCCCCCCTTCCGTCCATCTTTTCCTCGTCCACAACAGGACAGGAAATTCTCCAATAAGAATAAATCACGCAGGGGTCAGAGGGGATCCCCTGGTTCCTTCCCCAGGGCAAAACAAGCATGACTAACTGTACATGTTGATTTTTGTGACCGGTTGTCACTGTTTTATTCCCAGTGGTCCTTTATCACTACAGATGTTTGGGTTCTTAAAATAATAAAATATGGTTATTTCATCGAATTTGATTCTCTTCCTCCTTTTAGGCCGGTTGCCCATGCTGTCTCTCATGACTCGGAGCCCCTCTCTGCAGAAGTTAAGGCCTTACTGGCTAAGGGCGCAATCTCCGAAGTGCTCCCCCCAGACCAGAATCATGGCTTCTACTCCCGTTTTTTCTTAGTGGACAAGAAAGGCGGTGGAAAGCGCCCTATCCTGGACCTACAGGATTTAAACCTGTTTGTCAAGACTAGGAAGTTTCGTATGCTTACCCTACCTGAGGTGCTCCCCTTCCTTGATGCGCACATGTGGTTCGCAGTATTGGACCTTCGTGACGCGTATTTTCATATTGCGATTCATGAAGAGTGCCGCTGTTATTTACGTTTCTGGTGCAATAACAGGTGCTACCAGTATAATGTCTTGCCATTTGGCTTGTCCACTGCCCCTAGGACTTTCACTAAGTGCCTCGCCGTAGTGGTTGCGCACCTTGCACTTCAAGGATGCATTATATTTCCTTACCTGGATGACTGGTTGGTGGTGGCCCATTCAGAATCTGAATTATCCTCACGCATGGATTTGATCCTTGCAACACTTCATAATCTAGGACTTCTAGTCAATTTTGAAAAGTCTCACCTGACCCCTGCACGGGCTCAGATGTTTATTGGGGCATGTTTGGATGCCTCTTTGGCCCGGGCTTTTCTTCCTCCACCTAGAGCTTATGCCATCAGAAAACTGATTAACAGTTTTGTCCGCAATAGGTTCCAGCCAGCATATCGAATCCAAAAGTTATTGGGCCTTATGGCCTCCACCACGGCGGTGGTGGAGTTTGCTAGGCTTAGGATGCGACCACTACAAAACTGGTTTGTTAGAGCCTTTACCATTAATGTGGACCCGCAATTTAAACATTTGTCCATCCCCAGGTACCTCTTGTCCTCTCTACGATGGTGGACAGTGGATGTCAATGTTCTGTCAGGGGTTCCCTTCCGTAGACAATCTCCGGACAGGTTTCTATTCACTGACGCCTCCCTGGTGGGTTGGGGGGCTCACTGCGACCATCTTACAGTACAAGGGAGATGGTCTCCTTCGGAGTCTTTATTGCATATTAATTTGCTTGAGCTTCGTGCCATCCGTCTCGCTCTGTCTTCATTTGCAGGGTACCTGATGGGTCGGCGCGTTCAAATCGCCACAGACAGCACCACCGCCCTGTTTTATCTAAACAAGCAGGGCGGCACAAGGTCCGTTTCGCTCTGCAAAGAAGCCAGCGACATCTGGGAATGGGCCATACACCACGACACCTCCCTCTTAGCGATTCACATTGCGGGCAAGAGCAACACACTAGCCGATGCCCTAAGCCGCTGTCCAGACCTTTCTCACGAGCTCACACTGAACACTGCTTGCCTACAACATGTTTTTCATCACTGGGGTCGTCCCCTAATAGACCTTTTTGCCACTCAATCCAATGCGGTATGCCCCAGATTTTACTCCAGGGCGGGGATCAGCCCAGGCTCTCTGGGAGACGCCTTCCAAATTCCCTGGAAGGGGACCCTGTTTTACCTGTTTCCCCCGTTCCCTCTACTTCAGAGGGTCATTGCCAAGGTGATCCAGGACAACACAGATGCCATCCTTGTCACTCCCTACTGGCCCAGGAGATCATGGTTCGCAGTGCTCAAGTCACTTGCACACGGTCGGTGTCTACTTCTCCCGAGAGACCCCTCCCACCGCCCTCCCAATCTGCAACTAGCGGCTTGGAGGGTCCTACCTCGAGCCTATGGTCTGATAGAGTAGCCCAGGTGCTTCTCCATTCGCTCAAAGCTTCCACACGCCGTTCTTACGACAGTAAGTGGAGGCGCTTCTCTGACTGGTCATCAGTTAAGGGCATCTCTCCTGTTACCTGTCCCTTATCTAGTATTTTTGATTATTTGCTGCTCCTTAAGGATGAGGGCTTATCCAATTCATCTGTTAAGGTTCATTTGGCCGCTATATCGGCCTTTCACCCAGAGGTTGACTCCTTCTCGGTTTTCTCTCACCCCCTCTCCAAAAAGTTTTTGAAGGGTCTAAACAATTTATATCCACCCGCTGCCTTGCCAGTTCCCCAGTGGAGCCTGTCTCTAGTGCTCACTCGTCTCATGACTTCCCCCTTTGAACCCCTGGCCACCTGTAATTTGGCCTTGCTTTCCTTTAAGACCGCGTTTCTGGTCGCAATTACCTCAGCTAGGAGGGTGAGCGACTTGTCGGCTCTTTCCCATTCCCCTCCATACGCTGTCTTCCACTCTAATAGAGTGGTCCTTAGAACTAAGTTATCATTCCTGCCCAAGGTAGTGTCTGCTTTTCACCTTTCACAGGACATCGTCCTGCCTGTTTTTTTCCCTAACCCGTCTTCAGACGCTGACAAAGCCCTTCATTCGCTTGACGTAAGAAGGGCTCTCCTGTTCTATATTAACCGTACCCAATCCTTTAGGGCTGCGGACAACTTGTTTGTCTGTTTTGGGGGAAGACACAAAGGTCAGCGGGCATCTCCCCAAACCATCTCTAGATGGATTACATGTACTATTAAATTGGCTTATGACCTTGCTCACCAGGATTGCCCTCCCATGATCAAGGCCCATTCTACCAGGGCGTATGCGGCTTCTATCGCCTTCTCGTCAAGAGTAGATATCCGGGACATCTGCAAAGCTGCTACTTGGTCCACTCCATCGACGTTCATGAAACACTACGCTGTGGATGTGGATTCAGCAAGGGATGCAGCTGTGGGACGTGCAGTGTTGCAGTCCTTATTCCGGTGATGTCCCACACCCACCGTCCTGGTAAGCGAGCTCGCTACTCTCCCAATGTGGGACTGCATAGAAGCCATTCAGATGAAAAACAGAGTTTCACTTACTGTAACTGTTGTTCATCTGATGGATCTTCTATGCAGTAACACATTCCCTCCCTCCTTTCCCGCTGTGGGACCTTTTCCGCTTGTATGGTGGTTGGTTCCGTGGCGGCAGGTTGGAGAACTGGAGGGAAGAGTGCTCCCTCCTCCTTGGGTCATGTGACTCGGGGCGGGGAGATCGCATGCCCGAGGGGAGGGGGAGCACTCTTCTGGAATTTGCTGGAAGCTGACAATTCTTTTCCGTGGCTGGCCTGCGCCTGCGCAGTCCCAATGTGTTACTGCATAGAAGATCCATCAGATGAACAACAGTTACAGTAAGTGAAACTCTGTTTTTCTGATTCATTCTGCTTTAAGGGAGACATTTGTAAGGTCCAGTAAACTTCAGCTGCAATCTACATAATTTTGTTACTGAGTTAAATAAGGGATGACCTGTATGAATTTGTGCCCAAGACTAGATTTACTAGGGACAGCCTTTCTCCTAGCCTGTCAGTCTACATAATGATGGAAAGGTTACAGTCTAATGTCCAACAAGAATACCCTTGGCCTGGAGGAAATCACCTCTGCTAGTGGAAGAAATCCATGGGACCCAACCCAGTATAGTCAATCCAAACAAATGCTGGCTTAATGGGTCGTTCTTAGTCTGCTCTAACGTTTATCTTTATGAACCTCAAGAGAAAGAGAATTACCAATTAGGAAGAGCTGTGACCGATAGGTCTAAACTGTCCATCTGGTCCCACATCTTGTCCCACATCTTTCCCCCTCCAATTCCTTGCTGTTCACATGTAGTACAAGAATGATGTTAGGAGCACTCTTCCTCAGATTTAATGATTCTGTTGGGACAAGCAGTTAAATTTAAATCTTTGAATTGCATCTGGGAGGATAAAGGAAACCAATGCATAATATGGAATCAGCTCCCACTGATTACTTTCTTATACCAGCAATCTTATCTGTAGTTTGAATGCGTAAAGAAATTCAGGCTATGTGGTGACATAATTTTAAAAAGTTCAGAGGTAATCTCATTGTGCTGATTTATCTGGAAATTTGGAGGGAATTGTATAAGGGAACGGGAAGATCTTGGGCAGGCTGGTCGAGATGCTTGGTGATTACATGATACTATCTCTGTCTTGCGTTTTAACTCTCCTTTCTACTGGATCTTCCTACTTTTCCCTTTGTATTGGATCTTCCTGCTTATTACTAGACAAGACTAAGCAAACATTGTTGTGTCACTTTTGCTACAAATTAAGACGATTTGCAATGGTGTGAATTCTTTTGCCCTAATATAGACAAACATAAGTGCATCAGACTGTACAGCTGTTGCTGCATGTGTAGAGTCTCCCTGCCCTTATTTGACAGCATATGACAGTACTGATTACCAGTTATAGAAGGGATGGTGACACTGCATGCTAGAAGCACTGGTGCATGAAGATGTTTGATGTATGCATTTTCCTCCTTGCTCTACTTGCCTTTATTGTGTGTGTAAGACATGCCCTCGGGCCCAGCAGCAAGGAGCACCTGAGTAGAGCAGGGTGGGACCAGGGGCAGGAGGACACAGGCAGGCTTCAGCAACAGGGCCACAGGGAGGCTCACAAAGCATGAGCACAGTGAGCAAGTTAGGATGGGGGAGCAATGGCTCTTTGGGCCCAGATGTAGGGTTGACAACCTCCAGGTACTAGCTGAAGATCTCCCGCTATTACAATTGATCTCCAGCTGATAGAGATCAGTTCACCTGGATAAAATGGCCACTTCAGCAATTGGATTTTATGGCATTGAAGTCCTTCCCCTCCCCAAACCCCGCCCTCCTCAGGCTCCGACCCCAAAACCTCCCACCTGTGGCGAAGAGGGACCTGGCAACCCTACCCAGGAGATTTAATCCAGGGCGTGGCTGTAGAAAACAAGGGCAGGCTAAGGATCAGGGAACAGAGAAGGGGTTGGAGCTTAGGTCAAGGACCAGTTATGGGACTGGGGCTATTAAAAGGGGGGAAGTGGAAGTAGGAAGAGGCTGGCTGGAGAAGAATCAGGAGACAAGTTACAGTGTCATGGCTCTTTCCCCATGTAATGCAGTGTAACTCTGAAGTGTATGAAGTTAACTATACCTGCTGGTACATGGATTGGTAAATAAAACAACCTGTGTAAGAAAATCGTGACTGGGCTGGTGTTTTAATACCCATGGACCACAGAAGGTGCTGACGTAGTACACATCATTTGGGTACTAAAAATTATTTCCATACAGAGATGGCCTCATTTCATTGTTCTTTGGTGCCAATTATTCCAATATATTATAAAATGGTGAGTAATGAGAGAGTGAACTACCAGTGTTTCTTGTTTTCCATTATCATCTTCAGCACCTAGATGTAGAAGTTCTACAATAAGTATCCAAAGGAGGAATGGATAATGATGGGATAGTTTATTATCCATTTGTAGCTAACAGCAAATTAAAATTTAAAGATCTTAAAAGTAACAATACCTTTGGATTTCTAGCATTAATTCCCAGCTCCTTCCATGGTGATGAGGTTGAGGGAGAGGTTTTCTGGGATTCTTTAATGCGTTGGAACTAGGTGGTCTTTTATCACATTACATTGCAGGGCTAATTTAGACTTCATTTTTCTCAAGTTTAGTATTGCAACATCTCGAGGCTTTAAGAAAGGGCTAGATAACAAACTGAATTGGTTCACTACAGGCTGAAAAGTAACAGTTCCATTGAATTCTCACAACCACTGTGGCATTCTAATGTTACTGAAATATCTGCCTTGAAAGTACAGATAAAACCATACGTGTCTGGTTTGAAATTTCAGGAGCTCACAGCTAAACTGCAGCGAGGTGTGGAAAAAGCCACATACCTGAACATGACACAGACAGTGATTAGATTTTTCTTCCCACTGAATCCTCTCTTATCTAAAGGAGAATTCTCTGTTATTATACATGATGGTTACTTACTGTTATAATGACAATAAATGTGAAAAGTTTCTCTCTCATCAGGATGTAAATGTTTGCTTTTCCTTTATGTATTCTGTAAGGTAGACAAATATTAAAATGCAGCAAAGGTATGAGAACTTTTTAGAATTATGTGCTGAGTTTTCAAAAATAGATCTGTAAGTGCACATGTGAGTGTGTAAAGTGTTGTCAAGTTGCAGCTGACTAATGGTGACCCCAGTAGTGGGCTTTAAAGGCAAGTGAGAAGCAAAGGTGGTTTGCCATCGCCTTCCTTTGCAGAGCCTTCCTTGGTGGTCTCTTTTTCAAGTACTGACCCTGCTTAGCTTCTGAGATCTGATGAAATCAGGCTATACCATGCCAACTTCCCTCCCATAAGTACACATGCTTGTATATTTTAATAATTGGACTAGTTCTTCTTCATGGTCTTTGTACATGCCACTGATGGGAAATTGAGTATGCAGAGATTCGAGCTGGAGAAAGTTCTTGAGCCAAGCTAAAGAGGATTTTTTTGGTGCTGATTCCACCCACCTGGAACTGTGGGTAGCAACACACATACTCTGAGAAGGTGGAGTCTTGGAGCTATGCATCCTGCCCAGTCCTTCTTTAACCAGTGCAGTGGAGACATCGTGAGGAACATCTGTTTCATGTATTGTGAGCTAGGATGTTCTTTTTAAAAATGGTAGAGGATCTTGAGATTCTCTTTTTCTATTTTAGCTGTCTCTTCTTTTTTTCATTTTTGAGAATTGTGGGGGAGCTCCCAGGGTTTTTTCTCCCCTCTTTTCCTTAAAAATGTCTCGCCTTTTTGTCTGCCCTGTTTATGGCTCAGAAGACTACTTTCAAATGCTGCACCACTTGTTGAGTTGCTGTGTTTGGGAGAGGAACACTGAGTTTACTCCTGTCCTCATTGTTTAAAATTTGCTAAGCAAGAACATAGGAATCGACTCTCCCACCTCCATCTTCTCCTTGTTGAATTCTCCCTCTCATCACCAATGGACCCTTCAGCATGAACTGTGCCCTTGAAACCAAGTCCCCTGTGATTCAGTCCCAGAAGCTGGTACTCCTCCTTCATCAGCAAAGGATTCTTTACTTCCTAATCACTCTGTGAAGTACAAACCATCTTCTACAGATGAAGAAGTAAAAAGGACCAAGATCACAAGAAGCAGGCCTCTTCTTCTACCATGGTGCAATGCTGGGTTCCTTTCCCAGACCCTTACTGACGGTCCAGGTTGCTGATACTTCAATCCAGCCTGTACACACGTCCATTATCCCTGTTCTGAAGAGATTCCAGCCTGTCCTTCCAACACCAACACCTCCTGCCATGGTACACTCCTGTTAAGTGCACTGTGTTGATTCAGTCTCTGAAGGACAGACTGAACATACTTCCATCGATGTTGTTTCACCTCTGACACATTGGCACCTTCATAAGGAAGAGTCTGGGGAGCGTTCTTATTATGACTAGGAGACAAGTCCCATCTACTACAGTTGATCTTTGTTCTGAGAGTCTTTGCCCAGAAACAGGTGTTGCACTCTCTACAGCATTAGGGACTTCTGGGACTCATATTCTTGGAGCCATCAGCACAATACTGATTTAGGTCCCCTCGATCTTGAACCCCATGGGATTAGTGGCTCCTATGAGACTACAGCTCCCAGCGGGATTGTTTCTCGATCTGCTCAAATATCCAGCACCGTCACACTACTGATGCTTCAGAAGGATGGCCCTGTCCTTTGCGGAATCCCCCATCAGTCCTGACTGTTACTGTTTTGTAGCCTTTTCCTTCTGATCTGCCCTAGTATGATACTCGGCACTGAAATACCTTTCCTCAAGTTCAATGCCCTCAGGACTGAAGCTCTTCTGCATCTCAGCACCAAGAAATATCCTGCCAGCCTTTGAAGAGCTTGACAAGGCTCAGGATCAACATGCCTGGAACCATCCTCTTCAAGATAACACCCTTTCACAGTCACAGCCCTCCTCCATACCTCTTCCTTTTTGAGACTGAGCCCTCTTCAATATAAGTTAAGCATGTGCTTAATTTCCCCCCACTGAAATTCGTACTTAAGTTTAGCTTTAATAATAATAATAATAATAATAATAATAACAATAGTTGTCGTCATTCTGTTCTACTTTGGAGTCTGTCCTATCACAAACTCAGTCTCAGAATCTAATCTCTGTGGTTCTTTGTGCTACATGTGTACTCTAATTTCATAGCTGGGTTGCTGGATCCCAAAGTTGCTTCCTTGATGTGAAGCTGAGGGTGTGAAAACTATTGTGTTAGCAGGCAAGAAGGGAACCTGAAAGCACTGCTATTACTGTCACATGATCTATTGATTTAATTTTCTGATTAGGAGGAAGAACTCAGCATTGTAGTATAATAAGAGAAGGCTAGCAATAATTCAGTTTATGAAAACAAAGTATAGTGCAGTTGAAAGCATGTATTTCCCCCTTGAAATACTCTTATTTAATATAATTTTCAAGACAAATGACTATGAAGAGTCTGCAGTGATTTAGATTTTCCAAAGACAGCAGTTGTTTGGTTTGTAGATAAAAAGCATCCAGCTATCTGTCTAGTACATTTTTATCCTGCTGTTCTTTCCAGGAGCTCAGGGCTGCATATATAGTTCTCCTATCCCTATTTTATCCTTATAACAACCCTCAGCACAATCCCATGTTTGTTTACTCAAGCGAATCTCACTTTGTTCAATCAGATTTACTCTCAGTTAAGGTAAATAGGATTGCAGCCCCTGTGGGGTAGGTTAGGGTGCAAGAAAGTGACTGACCTAGGGTTGCCAGCCTCCAGGTACTTGCTGGAGATCTCCTGCTATTACAACTGCTCTCCAGCCGATAGAGATCAGTTCACCTGGAGAAAATAACCGCTTTGGCAATTGGACTCTATGGCATTGAAGTCCCTCCCCTCCCTAAACCCTGCCCTCCACAGGCTCCACCCTAAAAACCTTCCGCAGGTGGCAAAAAGGGACCTGGCAACCCTAGACTGACCCAAAGTCATCCAATCAACCTTCGTGGCAGAATGGGGATTTGAACCTAATCCTTCCAGATCCTATTCTGGTACTTTAACCACTACTCTCTCATGGTATACAGGCTGCACTAAAATGCTTTTGAAATAATCAACTGTCCCTAACATTTGACAAAGAGTTATTCCCCTCATTGAACCTAATATCTATTATTGCATTGTTGTATGTATAAAACAATACTATCATTTGTGTATAACTCATTGATAATCAGAAGTTCCGATAGTGCAAGTCACCAAAGGTTATGTCACATACCGGTTCCCCAGGAACCAGACTGTAAGTGTATGTAACTAAGATTTAGAAAATAAAGTTATGCTTAATATTACATATATTATGGTTTGATTTTGAAACAAAGTAACAAAAGTTCAGTGAATGATTTTGCTTCATTTTATATTAAGTTACTCTTGTTTATTAAGTTACTCTTGTTTACACAGTCTTTGATATTTGTCAAGTGACAAAATCTTGATTGGACCAGTGCAGATTTAGCACTGTCTTTCTGCTATATTTACTGTAGTGGGAGCTGTAAATCTGGGTCCTGATCTGGCCAGCTGGCCATACTTAAACAGTAAGGAATACAGTAGTTTATCTGAAATAAGGTACAAGACTCAATTCTACATGGATAGTGAATATAGTATCCATGAAGGCTCCAATCAGAACCAATATATGCAGTGAAACACAGAACCAGTTATTACTTAAACAGTTGCATATAAAATGAAGCCATAAAGCTCAGAGCAAATGTACAATAGGAAAATGCATTGTACAGTAATTAATAAAAGCTAAGAGTAAATGGTTATAAATGGTTACCTAATGAAAGCATCTTTGTCATTCTGTCCTAATCCATCCACCCTCTCCCCATTTAGTTAAAAGCTAGATCCTCTAAATTACAAAAGCAGTTTCCATAGCTACCTATTCAAGGACTGGTCCAAGGACCCACTCCAGCAGCACCAGGGAAGAAGAGAGGAAGAGAGCAAGGCCAGATAGCCCACACTCAATGCTATGCCTGCTGACGTTTCCCTTGGTCAGAAGAGGGACCCCTCTCCCAAGGGATGGGGATAGAGGTTTGGAGACAGTTTTTCAACACTTCTATTGTTTCTTTTGTTCCATTGTACTCCAGGGGACAATATGACTGGCGCTCACCAAGCATCTTCATGTTCCTATAATAAGTACCATTTAAATGAGACCATTTCACTTGGCAGGAGTCTTCAGCTTTGTTATGGCTACGCCACACCCTTGCTGCCATCTTCATCCATGTTGTCAGCCAGGTTCCTAGTCATAATTTCAGGCTGCTTTCAAAGCACTTTTGAAAGCTTTCAGACTTGTTCCAGTGAAAAGGATCCATTTTGTTCATTGTGACCTTTTCAGATGGTCAGGGCTAAGACTGAGAAAGCACAAATGATCTCACAGGACAGCGGCTACTGGGAGGGGTGAAGATGGCACATGAGTTATTCCAGTTAATAAACAGTTTATTGGGAAAGGTGTATAAAAACAAAAAAAAGTTTTGAAGTCCTTTTTTATAAAATTGGATACTATCAACATGCAGTATGGTTGCCAACCTCCAGGTACTGGAATTCAAAATATGGCACTTGATAAAGCTATCCAAGTCAGGACAATCACAATGCAGGACTTGCAGTTAGAATAATGTATTGAAATATTAGAAACAAAGCCACTTCTAACGCAACAATTATAACTTAAGGACAAAGTTCCAAAGCAAATACAAATTGTAAGCATATGCCGGCAACGCTCAGCTAAATTCAGTTCGTAGTCTGTAGGGTTCATAACAGTCACATCATATGACTACAGACTACGAACTGAATTTAGCTGAGCGTTGCCGGCATATGCTTACAATTTGTATTTGCTTTGGATCTTTGTCCTTATGTTATAATTGTTGCGTTAGAAGTGGCTTTGTTTCTAATATTTCAATACATTATTCTAACTGCAAGTCCTGCATTGTGATTGTCCTGACTTGGATATCTTTATCAAGTGCCATATTTTGAATTCCATACTCCTGTAAGCACTTGTTAGCTGTTTTTTTAATACAAACTCCAGGTACTAGCTGGAGATCTCCTGCTATTACAACTGATGTCCAGCCAATAAAGATCAGTTCACCTGGAGAAAATGCCTATTTGGCAATTGGACTCCATGGCATTGAAGTTCCTCCCCTCCCCAAACCCCGCCCTCCTAGGCTTCACCCCCAAAATCTCCCACCAGTTGTGAAGAGGGACCTGGCAACCCTAACATGCAGGGAGATGTCATGGCAAGGTTAAGATAAACAAATTCCCAACAGAATATAATCACTGGACACAATGAATAATACCATGAACTGCCTAAAATTTCAGACATTAGTATAGTTCCCTTTACAGAAATCTCTCCTGAATAATCCCATTTTACACATTGTTGGAAGTATAGGTCCTGATTATGAAAACTTCTCTCTGCCATTATCTTTCTGTTTCTTTGCCACAACTATTCCTGCTTAATTAATTACTTCCTGTTCCCTCCAGTGGCATGTAAACAGATCAGTTCATTTTTCTGGATCAGTTCGTGTTCTCTTTTCAGTAAAATGGATCACTAATTACTTTTAATTTTTCATGTCTGTAATTTGCTAATTGTGCATTTATGATCATGCAAAGAAAAGCTATAATTAAAATGTCTCCCCCAAACTAATTAAAGATTCATTGAAGAATACTGTGGCACCCTACTGAAAGGAATTAATTAATTAAGCAGAAGCTGCTTCAAAAGACACAGGAAAATTTAAAGGGACAATACCCCAGGAAAGCCTCAATAGTGCTTTTGTCCATCCAGTACAATTGATCTTTAAGTTAAAAATGCATCTGAGACCATGAGTGAAGAAAGATGTGAACACGATACAGAAAACACAGTAAAACAATATACTCTTCATAAATACTGAGGGGCTGAATTATTTGTATTCCAGACTGTATGGCTAGAGTGAAATCACTCATAAAAGAAAGGAGGAAAGGAGCTATTATTTGGAATAAAACCTCGTTAACACACACACAATTTTTTTAATTGAAGAAGTTTCTTGGGAAATAAACTCTCTTCTCATGCTTATATAGTGATTACAGTGCAGATGATAACATGAGAAATGAAAGTGCAGATGATAAAAGATAAATGCATGGAAAATGTTATGGACATGTTTCATGCTGGAAAGAAGGTGGTAAACAAAAGAAACCATTTCTTCTTTTCTAAGCATTTTATGGTTTAAGGGTAGTAAACCTACTCTTGCCATATTTTATGGCCTTAAACATTTAAAAATATTTAATATGTCATGTTTATAATGATATACATGACTACAGATTATTAGTTTTATTTAAATTAATGGAAGTAAAGCCTACTTAATTATGTGCTGGATTTAAGCAACTGTGTCTAAACAAGGAAACAGAAGATAACTAATGAATTAAATGCTATGGTTTTATTCTTAGCCTTTCTAAAGCAGGAGAATAAGAAAGGTACATACTTCGCTATCAAAACAATTATACAACATTACTTCTTTGCTGAGAAAACCAATAAAGTGTGCATGACTTAAAAGATAACAAGTGAATGGAAGCTAAAAATTAAGTAAAATACAACTAAGCCCATTCTATGATTATTTCCCCCCCTAAACAAAGTTTTTATGTCTGCAGTCAGCAGGAAAAATGAATTGTTGTAAGAAATGACAATTAATAATGTTCTTGCTAGCATGCAACCTGAGCTGCATGCAAAGAGACATTATATACTTGGATTCCAAAAGGCTTTTGACAATGTACCTCACCAAAGATTCCTGAATAAACATAGCAGTCATGTGATGAGAGAATAGTTTCGCTTATGGATTACAAATAGATTGCATGATAGAAAGCAGAGAGTAGAATTCTCCCAGTAGAGGGAAGTAAGCAGTGGGGTCCCACAGGAATTAGTATTGTGGTCAGTGCTGTTTAATTTGTTCATCTGGGGGTGAGCAATGTGGTGGCCAAGTTTACAGATAACACAACGTTATTCAGGATGGTGAAAACCCAGGCCAACTGTGAAGAGCTCCAGGAATCGTTGCTCCACAAATTGGGAGCAACAATGAGTATGTGTAAAGTGCCCACCCAGTAGGATTTTCAAGGGAAGTAGGGATGCCAACCTCCAGGTGGGATCTGGGAATCCCCTGGAATTACACCTCCTCTCCAGACTACAGAGATCAGTTCTCCCAGAGAAAATGGCAGCTTCTGAAGATGGACTCTATGACATCATACCCCACTTAAGTTCCTGTCCTTTCCAGTCTCCATCTCCAAATCTCCAGGAGTTTCCCAGCCTGGATCTGGCAATCCTTCCCCCCCCATCCCCCACCGGTGGCCAGCTGGCAACCCTAGGCAAGAGACTAACAGAAGCAGTTTGCCATTGCCTTCCTCTGCATAGCAACTCTGGTATTCCTAGGTGGTTTCCCATTCAAGTACTAACCAGGGCGGGCCCTGCTTAGCTTCTGAGATCTGACAAGATCAGGCTATCCTGGGCCATCCAGGTCAGGGCAAGCAGCAACAATGGAACGAAGTAAATGCAATGTAGGTAAGTGTAAAGTGATGCACATAGGAAGAAAAATCCCAACTTCAATTATATGATGATAATGGGGCCTGAACTTGCTGCATTGAGAGAGAAAGAGAGACCTTGGGGTCATAGTGGCTCAATGAAAATGTCAGCCTAATATGCTGCAGCAGTGAAAAAGGCAACTCTATGCTGAAGATTATTGGGAAAGGGACTGAAAATAAAACAGCCAATGTATAAAGCACTTGTATAGATCTATGGAGCAGCCTTATTTGGAATACTGTGTGCAGTTCTGATCAGTTCTGTATCTCAAAAAGGACATTGCAGAGCTGAAAAAAGTACAGAAGTGGGCAACCAAAAGAGGCAACTTAGGAGGGATATGCTAGAGGGTTCTAACATTATACACAGGGTATAGAGAATATATAGAGTGAACTTTTTCTCCCTCTCCCAAAATACTAGAATGCAAGAGCATCCAATGAGGTAGATGGGAGCAGATTCATTACAGACAAAAGGAAATACTTCTTTACTCAACAAGTGATTAAAATGTGGAATTTGCTGCCAGAGGATGTAGTGATGGCCACAGGGGTTAATCTGCAGCAAGAGCTGCAGACCAAGAGTGGGCGGAGCCAGAGAGCTGACACTCTGAGCTCTGAGAGACAGAAAAGATTTGAAGCTTGGGACCCAGCCTAGATAGAAGGCTGTGAAAGTAGTCGAAGCTTGGGACTCAGCCTGGATAGAAAGCTGTGAAAGTAGTTGAAGCTTGGGACCAGCCAGAGAAGGCTGTGATAGATTGGAAGCTTGGTAGCGAGACTGAGTGGAAGCCAGACTGTACTCTATGAACCTGAGAGGTTCTGTTAAAGCCAAAGCTATTGAAACACACAGCCTGTGGTAGTGACAGGAGTGAGAATTGGGTTAGAGAGGGCCCATTCTCAGGTCACAAAGGGGAATTAGTCTCTGAGGTAGAGCTATTCCGGTAGTAGGGAGGTGTGGAGGATTACAGCCACTGGTGTGGGGTAATCAGAGAGAGAACTGGAAGAGGGATTTTGGATATTTCCCCAAACCTCTGTGAGTTCTCTGAGGAGGGAAAGGAACTCAGACTTCCTTCGCTCCTGTGAGCTAGGCTGGGGACAGAGTCTGAGAGTCTGAATCTGAGTAACAGTTCTGAGGGACAGAACTAAGCTTGAAATGGAATCTGAGTAACAGTTCTGAGGGACAGAACTAAGCTTGAAATGGAATCTGAGTAACAGTTCTGAGGGACAGAACTAAGCTTGAAACTAAGAACTGAAGGAACTTGAGTGAAGAAAACATCTACGATATCTCTCTGAAGTCATCTTATGTCAGACCTGACTTTGAGTTTCCCCTCCAATTTCTGCCTTTTCCTTGAAAATCAATCTCTGTGAGTTCTGTTCAATAAACATCCCCGTTTTGTCTGTTTCAGTTAAAAAGCCTCTTGTGTCCTATTTCTCTCTGAGGTAAATACTGGTGTGGGACTACAGGAGAAGGAAAATAATCTCACAAATATACTCAGGCCAACGCTTTTCCCTCAGCATATACAGGCGGGCTGAGAGAGTGGGATATTGAAGGGGTTGAAAGGGGGAGTGCGTCATAGATGGTGTGACGGATAAGGGGTTAACCAGCAGCAAGAGCTGACAGGCGAAGAGCGGGCAGAGCCAGAGAGCTGACACTCTGAGCCAGGGGTCCTCAAACTAAGGCCCGAGGGCCGGATCCGGCCCCTGGAGGGCTTTTGTCCGGCCTGGGGACCAAGGAACCAGTCCCCCCTTGCCCCCCTCCCCAGAGCATTTCTGGGCTTCCTGGCTGTGTACGCACAACTGGAAGCCTCCCTCCCGCCCCAGTCGCCCCCTTCCCTGCTCCCTCTCCAGCCCCAAACCCCTTTCCTGGGCACACAAGGCATCTTGCTGCTTCGCGTGCCGCCCGGTCGCCCCCTTCCCCCTCTCCCTCCCAGGCCCCAAACCTCCTTTCCTGGGTGCGCGAGGCGTCTTGCTGCCTCGCACGCCGCCCAGTTGCCCCCTTCCTGTCCTGGAGTTCCTGTTTTGGCCACAGTTGGCAGCGTTCTCACGGCTCGGGGCTCTCTCTCCTCCTGGGGGTATCCTTGTGGCCTGGAGGTAATTGTAGGGGCCCCTTGGGGGGGGCTGGGCATATCTCCAGGGAGAAGAAAAAGACTTGTGGCCATTTATGCACAGGAGGTTTTGCCTTGGATTTGCCGCTCTCCAGATGCACATTTTCCCCATCCGAATTCTCAGAACTCAAAAGTAAATTTCCCCACCCCCCACCCCAGGGGAGAGTTTGGAGAATTCGGATGGGGAAAATGTGCATCTGGAGAGCGGCAAATCCAAGGCAAACCCTTCCATGAATAAATGGCCTTGGTTTTTACATGCCAACTTTCTCTACCACTAAAGGGAGACTCAAATTGCCTTACAATCCCCTTCCCATACCCTCCCACAACAGACTCCCTGTGAGGCAGGTGGGGCTGAGAGAGCGCTAACAGAGCTGTAACTTGCCCAAGGTCAGCCAGCTGGCTTTGTGTGTAGGGGTGGGGAAACCAACCAGGTTCACCAGATTAGCCTCCGCTTCTCAAGTGGAGGAGTGGGGAATCAAACCCGGTTCTCTAGAGTCCCCGCTCCCAACCACCACTCTTAACCACTACAGGGGGAATGACCGGGCTTGTAAGGAGGATGCTTTTCCGGAGAGCCCCCTCGCGCCGCCGCCTCCTCCCCCGAAACAGTCCGGCCCCCAACAGTGTTTGAGGGACAGTGAACTGGCCCCCTGTTTAAAAAGTTTGAGGACCCCTGCTCTGAGCTGAGAGAGACAGAGAAAGCATTCAGAAGTTTGGGACCCAGCCTGACAGGAGGGCTGTGATAGGATTCAAAGCGTGGAACCAGCCTGAGAGGAGGCTGAGAAAGTAGTGGAAGCTTGGGACCAGCCAGAGAGGGCTGTGTGAGATTCAGAGCTGGGTAGCAAGACCGAGCGGAAGCCAGACTATACTCTGTGAACCTGAGGGTTCTGTGAAAGCCAAAGCTATTGACACACACAACCTGTGGGAGTGACAGGAGTGAGAATTGGGTTAGAGAGGGCCCATTCTCAAGTCACAAGGGGAATTAGTCTCTGAGGTAGAGCTATTCCAGTAGCAGGAAGGTGTGGAGGATTACAACCACTTGGGTGGGGTAGTCAGAGAGAGAGCTAGGCTGGGAACAGAGTTTTGAGAGTCTGAAGCTGAATGACAGACTGAGAGTCTGAACGTCTGAATAATAGTTCTGTGAGGTAGAACTAAGCTTGAGAACTGAGTACTGAAAGTAACTTGAGGTAAAGGGAACATCTAAGCTATTTCTCTGAAGTAATCTTGCTTGTATCAATCTAACTCTGAGTTTTCCCTCCAAAATATTCTGCCTTTTACTTGAAAACCTATTTCTGTGAGTTCTGTTAAATAAACTTCCCTCTTTTGTCTGTTTAAGTTGAAAAGCCTCTTGTCTCCTATTTCTCACTGAGGTATATACGGGTATGGAACTGGAGGAGGAGAAAGAAATAATTCTCCTCACAAATATACTCAGGCCAACGCCTTTTCCCCTCAGCATATACGGCCGGGCTGAGTGAGTGGGATATTGAAGTGGTTGGAAGGGGAGTGCGTCATAGATGGCTTTAAAAGGGGATTAGACAGATTCATAAAGGGTAGATTTTTCAGCAGGTACTAGCAATGGTGACTTAAAGGAACCTCCAATTTCAGAGGCAGTATGCCTCTGAATGCCAGTGCCAGAAGGCAACACTGGGAGAAGGCCTTAGACTCTGGTGCCCTGTTGTTGGCCTTCCAGTTTTGGCAGTGTGTGAGACAAGATGCTGGACTAGATGTACCACTGCTCTGATCCAGCAGGGTTCTTCTTTCGTTCTTGTATTAAGTCAACATCTTCCCAGCCATAATTCCCAAAACAAAAATTTCTGTTTATAAACTTCAGCTTTCGGACCGCTTACATTTTTTTTTTTTTTAATTGTATCCTTATGTTATGGGCATCAGATAACTACTTAACTTGGTGTTGCATTGTGGCTCAAAGTATTCCCACAATGGGATGTGTAGTTTCTTAACAGAAGATGCCAGTATACACACCTGCTACACAGGTACCCACCAATGAGAGACAACTTTGAGTCTGGGGGTGGGATTTAGATGCAGAATGTGGGAATGAATAGAGAGAAAGTAATGACTGGATAACACATACCTCTTGGTTTCCAGTTTTATTTTGGGGAAAAGTCAGTCTTCTAATGATCTGCCTTCTAGGTGATTCCAGCAGCAGCAACAACAACAAAACAGGCAGTATACAGTGAGTGAGGCCAGCTATGAACAGTGTGTACTGTTAATTTGGCAGAGCAAAGCCACTGCCGTGCACTACAGATTAGGGTTGCCAGGCAGTTCTTGGTAGGGTTGCCAACCTCCAGGTACTAGCTGGAGGTTTCCTGTTATTACAACTGATCTCCAGCCGATAGAGATCAGTTCACCTGGAGAAAATGGCTGCTTTGGCAATTGTACTCTATGGCATAGAAGTCCCTCCCCAAATCCTGCTGTCCTTAGGCTCCACCCCTGAAACCTTTTGCTGGTGGCAAAGAGGGACCTCACAACCCTAGTTCTTGGCAACTGGTGGGAGGGCTGTGAATGGAGATATGAGCGGGATGAAACATTGGCTGTGGTGACACATCACCGCAGTTAAAAAAAAACAGAAGTGACATAGAAAGCTATAGGAATTATTGTAATCTCTATTGTTTTACCATAGCGTTTCCAGCAATTTCTAGAGCTACCCTATGACACTTATGGGTTGTTGTTTTTTTTACTGAAAGTGATGTGACGCCACAGCAGGTGTTATGGTTTTAGGTTTTTTTTCTCCTGCTGCTGCTCAAGAGTGGTGGTGGGTAACGGTAGTGGTGGTGGTGGGGGCAGAGAAATTCCGGCCTCAACTGGGGGCTTGGCAGCCCTACTGCAGATGCCAATGCCTATAAAACCACTTGTTTGTTAGCAGTGTGTCAGTATGATAAATGGATTCCCCAAGGTTATTAAAGAGGCTGCTAACACTGGAGCTCCTTCAGCCCTGGCCTCCTGTTTTGGTTGCTCTGGCAAACTAGTGATCTATGTTCTCATTAAAGCAGAAACCCATTTTATTTTCATTACCATTGAAATGGCAATCTGCTTTATAAATGAAGCTTTCATATGACAATATAAAAAAGAAGGAATTGCTTGAAATTTTGCAACATGCCATTTTAAAGCTACAGAAAAATGTTGTGTAGTGGCAGAATTTGCATTTTCTCATATCTTTCAGAGTTAGCAAAATTGCCATGAAGATGATAAACTGAGATTTCAAACTGAGTATTTGGGGATAATTAAGAAATTAATAGCAAAACATAGAGGATCCCTATGTGCTTTCTTTAGGCTGAATTGAATTCATATGGTACTTTTAAGTATTTCAACTGCAGAAATAATTCAAAGCTATAAAACCGAAATGTTAGTAAGTAACATGGTAATGGGACTTTCTACTCAGCGTACAAAACCAATGAGAATAAGGGTATGCAGCAAACACAGCAGTTAATAAAGGAGGTCCAGAAGAAAGAACCAGAACAAGACTTCCATTGCATTAGCGTATTTCAGTGATCACTGATCCAATGACCAGGACAGGTTCATATATCTTAGAGAATACAAATCCTTTGTATGTACCTATGCAGAGCACAGGCAAGCCATTTGCCGTTTAAGATATTGGCTATCACAGACAAAGCCCTTCATGGCCTTGGCCCCTCTTATTTGTGGGGCTGCCTCTCTCCCTATGTTCAGCCACAACAACTTCACTCAAGTCAGCAGGGGCTTCTGCAGGTGCCAACCTGCACATGGGCAAAACCAACAACTGCCTGTACATGTTTTTTCTCCATTGTGGCTCCCACCTTGTGGAATGGCTTGCCTGAGGAGGTGAGGAAAGCTCCCACTCTCCTTCCTTCCCACAAACCATGCAAAACTGAATGATTCAGGAGGGCTTCTCTGTGCAGGTAATAGGGTTGCACTGTACAAAGTAGTTTTACAAACTCGCTTGGATAATTGCTTGGGGACTGTGGTCTATACTGCTGTGCATAGCTTATTGTAAGTAGTGTCTTATCTAAGTATTTCTTAATGTGTCATGTGTCATGTGAATACTTAATGTGTCATGTGAATACTTATGCTATGCTTCAGTTCTTTCTGGTGGTTCCAGACTTCTAAAATCCTAACACATTGGTTATTGATTGTCCCATTTTGTCGATTGTACTGACTATGTGTAATCCGCCTTGAGTCCCTGTGAGAAAGGCAGCCTATAAATAACGTAAATAAATAAAAATTTCAGCATAATAGCTTCCTCTAAGCCTGCCAGCAGTATCACCTACTAATCTAACATGGAAAAGCAGCAGAATCCATCTTGAGCCCTTCCTTGTTACTGAGACTGCGCATTTGTTTCTCCTATAAATGCAGGCTATTTCTTTTCTTCCAGTTAGGACAGATTAAAGTTGTTAGCAGTCCTGCATCAATAATAATTTTGGGAGCTCCTAGGATACAGTGAAATCTTCCTTTATGCAATATGAACATTATGATTGCCAGATGGAAGCCAACTTAAATAACTCAGAGGGGGAACTTGTATCATATGGTGTGCCATTTGTGTTTAGTGGCTTACCTCTAGGATTGTGCAAGTGTCACTATGCCACCACAAATAGCATGGCATACATAGCAAATCTCTCTCAATAAAGAGGAAATTATAAACTGCCCTTCACTTTCCTTCAACAAAGTATTTTCATTTTATCAAGTTAATGGAACTAATGGACAGGATACTGTACTGAATCTTCGTGTTTTAAAAAGCCTCTTGTAAAGTTGACTCTTGGAAAAAGCCTTATATGATTTTTTTTAATTGGCAAGATTTGAATGGCATGCTTTCATAATTGGCTTTGTTCTTACTCCATGGTAATTGTCTTGGACCTGTTGTTTGGTAATTATGTAATTGTTCATGCTCTCTGTACGGAGAGTTATTTTCTAATTTTTTATAAAAGGCAATAAGAGAAAATTAAAATGGAATATTGTGGACTAGGATATTCAGTGGGATGTAAGGGTCTCAATAGCTTTAACATCTAACGAGATTTCTTAAGAATGTCAGCCTGCCATTCAGCAAAGTAGCTAAATACCTCAGAGTAAGGCTCAAGTAGACATGACTGCATCCTTATGTCTACCACAGAGTTGCTGCAACTATTTTAAACTGATCTAGAAATGCTGTGAGGTTCTGATCCTGATTAGGCCCACAGCAGGGTAGGCGGAAGTGCTCATGTCCACCCCCACTTGCCTTTCCAAATGCCGAAACAGCTGCCAGTTGAGCACTTGAAAAGGCACCTGGGGGGGGGGGATAAGTGCACCTCAGCTTGCTGTGCTGCTTGCTGATCGTGATCAGGCCCTCATGGCAATTTTAGATCACTTTAAAATGGTGGCGGCATAGGGTTGCCAACCTCCAGGTTCTAGCTGGAGATCTCCTGCTATTACAACTGATTTCCAGCCGATAGAGATCAGTTCACCTGGAGAAAATGGCTGCCTTGGCAATTGGACTCTATGTCATTGAAGTCCCTCCCCTCCCCCAACCCCACTCTCCTCAGGCTCCGCCCCAAATACCTTCCACTATGGCGAAGAGGGACCTGGCAACCCTATGGTGGCAGCCCCATGGCACACTAAAGGATGCTGTCATGTCTAGTTTGGCCCTTAGAATGCTGGAATCAGAGAACTGAAAGGAGTCTGGAGATCATCTGTAAGTAGGGTTGCCAACCTCCAGGTACTAACTGGAGATCTGCTTTACAACTGATCTCCAGCAGATAGAGATCAGTTCACTTTGGCAATTGGACTCTATGGCATTGAAGTCCCTCCCCTCCCCAAACCCCACCCTCCTCAGACTCTGCCCAAAAAACCTCACGCTGGTGGCTAAGAGCTGGCAACCCTCTCTATAATGGAAGGAGGGTTTTAAAAAATTCATATGAATTGCATTATAGAATTAGATTAAAGGTGTATCTTAAACAACGGCAAACTGCATGCTGGGCATGGTGGGGGTTGCCATTCATTGTTGTCTCCCCCAGTATCTGATAATGAGGCTTATACTCCCTATGAACATGCAAGTTGCATTTTTCAACTATAGTGGCCTATAGCGACTCATAGATTTATCTTCCATGAATGTGCTGAATCCTTTAAAAACCCGTCTTGTGAGCATATTGTCTCCACTGTAGGCAGTGAGACCTACAGAGTTTAAGAGCTCTAATTTTTCAAATTCACCAAAGCGCTCATTGGGAAAGGACATGCTGCAGAGACGAGACCAGTCATTCTGAAAGTGATTGAATATAAAATATTCTTGGAAATTAGGGTTGGCCATCATTATCTGTGGTTAATGAAATCCTGTTGAGAAACATCACTAGCTAGTTGAGTCATAGAGTCTGTGATAAATGTGAGGTTTCCATTCACTCATAAAATAACAACAGAGAATAATCTGAAACATGCATTATCCAATATACTACAGATATACTACAAATTTACTATTATATACTACAAATAAAGCACTGTTACCTCCACATTGTAAATCTAGTAATCAGGTTTGCACTTGAATACATCTGATTAAAACAGAACTTATTAAAATCTGTATTTTAAATAAATTGCCATTTCTGTTTACAGTTTTACAGAACTATTATGCAGCCCTGTTGAAATTAAATATATATATTTAAAAATCATAAAATAACTTATGACTTAGCAGGCAAGATTTTATAAAATGCTCTTCTATTATATAAACTACAGCTCAAAGCAAGGACAAAGTCATGCATCTAGCTTTCATGTAGTTATAATGGAACTACATGAAGAGCTATTATTTAAAAGTAAACAACGTTAAGCTAAATTAGTGTGCTTTTTTCTGTGATGTCTTACAGTTTCAAGATAGGGAAATATTTTAGTCCAGTACAGTATGTAGTATAACTGTATTTCTGTAGCTTCAAAAGAAGAAAAGAAGGCTTACAACAGAACACTACCAGTGGAAATGCTGTACTGGAAGTCTAGAGGAAAGCAGGTTCAGATGAGATATGTAACTAAGTTAGGAAGCAGATAGGCAGCAGTCCAATATGTGGTCAGTCAAAGCAGTTGCTCAGTAAGAAAGTAAAGTACTGATGGATAATCTGACAGTAACTGAATCTGCTACACCTGAGTGAATTAGTTAGTCTGAGGAGTAGGGTTGCCAACCTCCAGGTACTAGCTGGAGATCTTCTACTATTACAACTGATCTCCAGCTGATAAGAGATCAGTTCACCTGGAGAAAATGGCCACTTTGGCAATTGGATTTTGTGACACCCCCCTCCCCAAACCGTGACTTCCTCAGGCTCCGCCCCAAAATCTCCAGGTATTTCCCAACCTGGAGCTGGCAACCCTACTGAGGAGCTTGGTCAAAACCAGAAGTTCTACAGGACCAGGTTGAATTCCTTGGGATCTAATCTCCACAGAGTTGGAAGCTGCACTTCCATCTTTTGGTGATATTGAAGAGCAACAGAGACACCAGCAGCTCCCTCCTCCGACAGATTACCACGATCGGGAGGAGAACTGTGTACCTGTATAGTTTTGCGATAGTCTCTGGTTTGAGACTACAAGCATTTTAGAATTAAGTACCTGTGATTAATAAGACTGCATAGACTGGCGGGGGTGAGACCAATGAATAATTGAAGACTCATTAGGGTTGCCAACTCCAGGTTGGGAAATACCTGGAGATTTTGGGAGTGGAGCCTGAGGAAAGGCGGGTTTGGAGAGGGGAGGGACTTCAATGCATAGAGTCCAATGATCAAAGTGGCCATTTTCTCCAGGGGAACTGATTTCTATCGCCTGGAGATCAGTTGTAATAACGGGAGATCTCCAGCCACCACCTGGAGGTTTTTGGCAACAGCAGCACGAAGGCTCACAATGATATCAGTGTTAACTATATAGCTAATTATTTACATTGTTTAATGACAAAAAATGAAAAATAAACATTGCATCATGTATCAATATAATTGTAACACAAGGTAAGTACTCTAACAATAAGTACAAGGTTAAAGGCACCACCAAAGGATTGTAACACAAGGTAAGTACTCTAACATAAGTACAAGGTTAAAGGCACCACCAAAGGAAATGAAAGGATGTCCACTATGACGTGTGGTAAAGTCCAAAAACTTAACTGAATGGTTGCAAAAAAAGGTTCAACCTGGAGGTTGGCAACCCTAAGACTCATACAGCAAATCAAGAATCTACTGGTTGTAGAAGGCAATACATGCCATCCAAAATCTAGGTTGAAGTTAAGTGATAGTCTCTGGTTTGAGACTACAAGTATTTTAGAATTAAGTACCTGTGATTAATAAGACCTCATAGACAGGCCGGGTTGAGACCAATGAATCCTTGAAGACTCATACAGCAAATCAAGAGTTTACTGGTTGTAGAAGGCAATACATGCCATCCAAAATCTAGGTTGAAGTTAAGCACCAAAATAATTATATAGATAAGAGAAAAGTGGTTCTATGAATACTTTACATATTTTAGTAAATAAAATACCTACAGCTGAAGACAGTTGACATGGGAAGATGGGAGATCTGTATTTAGACAGGAGGTGCAGAAAATAGGTAAGACACCAAGATGGTGGGTTTAAAGTATCAATCCAGTCTTCCAGACAAAGGAATTTTGAAGAACTTCCACATTTAATCTATATTTGCTGTACTACACAGTGGATTGTGGTAGACAAACATTGAGTTTGCATATAGGAAATCTAGGCTCAACTTTGGCAAAGTTTTAGAAGCATATTACTAAAATGGTTTCAGTCTTTTTTTATCTGACCTTCTGCAGAAAGGGATTATTGATGATGCAACTTCTGTATCATGGAATCTGTCATGTAGAGTTTTACAGGGCTCAGTATTGTCTCTGATACCATAGAAAAGAGCAAGAGTCCAGTAGCACCTTAAAGACTAACCAAAGTTCTGGCAGGGTATAAGCTTTCGTGAGTCACAGCTCACTTCTTCACATACCTCTGATGTTATTTATTACCTATGCAAGACCCCTGACTTATGCTCATCCAAAGCTTTGGAATGGATTTTCATCAATATGCTGACACCCAGTTATATATCACATTAAATAAATCTCCTTCTGCCTGCTCTTATTTCCTACCCTGTTCAGACGTCTGGCAAACAGCCTGGATTTTGCTGTGTGGGACATTGTAAAGACAGAGGCTTAAGTAATTTCTGCTGTCACCAGAGCACAATTTCCTCACCTCTACCCTCCTACTGCAGCCTAAAATTTTCCCCAAATTCTGTTCCTGAGGGGAATCTGAAGATCTAGCCAGAGAGAGGATTTGGCAAACCTCTTCCCCATTTGTGGATTCCTCCAGTGGATTCAAACCATACCAAATAGACCTATCTTTTCAAAGACAGTTCTTATAAATGACATACAAGCAATGTAAATGTGTCTTATATAAGTTACTTTTTAGAGCATATATGTATGTTAATACTTATGCAAAAGGACATTTGTGGAGCAAAGTGTGAATGATGGGTAGGCGTATGAAGAGTGCACAGAATAACAGGCTTGCTTGTGAGCAGCTTGATGGAGCAAACCTGTTACAAAATAATATACTGTTGACAATCTGGAGATGGTGCCATCTCTTCTCCATTACTTACAACTGAAATTAGCAATATATGCATTTCGATTATCAGCTTGTCCTCATTTAAGTGCTAAAATGCTGGAATTAACAGCCCATTCCTGACCCGAAAGAACAAAAGCCCAGGAAGGGGCTGCGCTGGTGTTCATGCCCCCTGCGCCTGTGCCCATGCCACTTACACCATCCAGGGTGGCATAGATGCTGGGGGGGGGGAACCCAGATGCCATCCTCCCAGTGCTGCCATAGCAGCGCCGCCCAGGGACGCCAGCTGGGCTTTCCGCCGATGTCCTACCGGCGGAAAGCCCTGCGCCAGTGTCCTGGGAGGCCTTCCCAGGGCATGCTGGGGACGGAGCTGCCAGTAGGCAGCTTCTTGACCCCTTTCGCTCCGGGTACGCCAATTAAAAGAACAATGTTTTTCCTGGGACAAAATGCCCCATAAAAAACCCCCTTTGAAAGGCTTTTTAAAGCCTTTCAGCGGCCACGGAACAGCTTTGGAAGCGCTGTGCCGGTGCCTTGGCCATACTGTCCCCGGCTGCCGAAGGCTCAGGAATGGGCTGTAAGTCTGATTTAGGCATAATGCTGGTGGGATGAAAGAACACTTATGTGACTTTGCATGCTCATGCTGCTTCATTTCATTTGGGCTGCTATGCATGCAGAACAGTTACTTGTGCAATGTTAGTACACTAGTGAAACACCTAGGGTTGGCAGGTCCCTCTTTGCCTCCGGTGGGAGGTTTTGGGGGCAGAGCCTGAGGAGGGTGGGATTTGGGGAGGGGAAGGACTTCAATGCCATAGAGTCCAATTGCCAAAGTGGCCATTTTCTCCAGGTGATCTGATTTCTATCGGCTGGAGATCAGTTGTAATAGCAGGAGATTTCCAGTGACTACCTGGAGGTTGGCAACCCTAGTAACACCTGCCCGGGCTAAAGAGTGCTAACATCACCCCTGTACAAAGGGACTGCTCTTGTTGCCCTACAGAGAGAGCAGAAGGTTGTGGAGCATGAGCAGTTAGTAAAGTTACTTCTGTATTATCAGCTGCAAGCACCCCCCTGCCCCCCCATCAATTTGGCTAGCAGCAGGAGCTTGGGAAGGGACCTCAGGAAGGTGTAATTTCAGAGGATAGCTGTGTTTTAAGAATTTGTGACAAATCCTCCTTTCTTCCTATCCCCCAGGAAGAAGATATCAGGGCACATTTGAGGTTCTATTTCAAATGCAACTTTAAGCTCATTCTTTCTGTATCTATACCCTTACAAATTCACAGTTAAGGAATAGTTTTGCTTCATCTCCCTTCCAGAGCCATAACTAGCTAATTTTGCGCCCAAGGTAACAATGTGAAATTGTGCCCCCTGTACTTTCATTGTAGTTATTTTGATAAAAAGATAAATACATAAATAACCAGAGTAATAATAACACAACGTTTATTTTAGTTGTCGTGTACTTTTTCTGCACTCCTCAGCATTGTGTGCTTGACTTGCCCTTGTTACAGCTCTGCTCCCTTCCCACTCTGAAAAAAGATAGCAGATCCTCAGATTACCCTTTTTTTGTTTTTCACTTTTAATCATGCTACATTATTTATTTTATTTTAAAATCTTTCTGCCATATATGATTCTCAAAATGATTTACAAATCCATCAAAATACAATGAATTAACATACACACACAATGCAAACAGTTTTCAGTGTCCTTTCCCCAGTCCTCATGGGTCTTCTACCTCTGCTGCTTTATTTATGTAATTGTTTAATTCTTTTATATCCCACCTTTCTTCCCAATGGGGACCCAAATAGGTTTACATCATTCCCCACTCTTCGGTCTTCACAACAACCCTGTCAGGTAGATTAGGCTGACAGAATGTGACTGGCCCAAGGTCTCCCAGCAAGCTTCCATGGCATTAGTAGGAATTTGAACCCAGATCTCCCAACTTCTACTCCAAGGCCTTTTATGCAGGGACGTTTCCACATGGTCATCCCTGCTGACTGCTTCAGGGCTTCCTTCAGGGAGCACAAGGCGACCTCTGATGGGCGGATAAGGCATGCATAATCAAAAGGAAGCCCCGAAGCAGTCGGCGGGGGTGACTGCAGGGAAATGTCCTTGCATAAAAGGCCCAACATTCTTAACCACTACACCACACTGTCTTTGACTGTTGTTCCCTTTCAGAGTATAGTAGCCATGAGAAATAATATGCCTTCCTCTAGAAATAGGTAGCGATGCTTATAGTAAACTGCCAGACATTGCTAGTCTCTGTGTGCATGGGCTTCTTCCTCTCTGCAGGCATGATGGAGACGTGCGTGGTTGCTGTATCCGCTTCCTTAACACATGAAGCTGCCTTATACTGAATCAGAACCTTGGTCCATCAAAGTCAGTATTGTCTACTCAGACCGGCAGCAGCTCTCCAGGGTCTCAGGTAGAGGTCTTTCACATCACCTACTTTCCTGGTCCCTTTAACTGGAGATGCCGGGGATTGAACCTGAGACCTTCTGCATGCCAAGTAGATGTTCTACCACTGAGCCACAGCCCCTTCCTTTCAGCACTGGTAGTTAGCAACTAGAGGGAGAGCATTGTGTGCTGAAGTTGGTTCTAGGCGTGAAAAAATTGTGCCTGACTGCTTGCTCCCTGTCAGTCACACATAGTAATCTAATTTTCCTTTAACCTGTTACTTATTAAAAAGGATTAAAACAAACTAGAAATTTTAAATGAAATAACCCACCACAATTATGTATTGAATTATTCTGTTTTGTCTCAGAAAGCCTCACAATGAGATGCTGCAACGCTGTGGCTCCTGTCACATTTCTCAGGCATGGTTGATTTTGTTGTTGTGGTTGAGGAGAATCCTTACAGTAGTTGCTGGAATTGCGAAGTTGATATCAGGCAAAGGATGAATTAGAAAATGCAGAAAACAACAGATGGGTTTTATACATAAAATGTAGCAGTACAAGGAGAGCATCCAAAAGCAAAGTTGGAGGAGGGGGGAAAGCTTTTGTATAAGAATTCTACCCTTCCTTAAGTCAGGTAATAATTTAGAGTTTTGCAAAATGATGTTCTACATCAGGGGTGTCAAACAGGGCCAGATCCGGCCCCTTGAGAGCTCTTATCCGGCCTGTGAGCCAGCCGAGGCAGCCACCCCCACTCTCAGTTTGGGCTGGCAAGGCATGACCCAGCCCGACCAAGTGACATTTATATCATATCCGGCCCTCGTGCCAAATGAATTTGACACTCCTGGTCTACATTTTTTTGGCATTTAAAAGTCATAGGTATGGAAAGAGGAGAGTAGATGTGGCTGTGGTTCATGATGCATCTGAGCAAAGGCGAACAGCCGAACCCAAAAAAGTTCGGCTTTTTCAGGAATCGCCTACTCGGCTTCAGGGAGATCCCCAGGTTTTGGTATTCGGTAAAACCGAAACCCACATATTGCCGAAATGGCTAATTTCAGGTTTATTTTTGGTTCAGGTATATCGATGTGCACAACCCTACTAACTACTATGGAACAGTGGTATATCATATCAGGTCTTGAGTACATATGACTCTTCTTGGCATAACAGCATTAAATATTTAAAAAAACAACAGCAAACAAATCTATTATTTGCCCTAAGAGCACTTTTAAGTATCTAAAGAAGAAGAGTTGGCTTTATACCCCTCTTTTTTTACCTTTAGGGAATCTCAAAGCAGCTTACAATCACATTCCCACAACAGACACCTTGTGAGATAGGTGGGGCTGAGAGAGTTCTGAGAGAACTGTGACTACCCCAAGGTCACCCAGCAGGTTTCGTGTGTAGGAATGGGGAAACAAACTTGGTTCACTAGATTAGTATCTGCCACTCATGTGGAGGAGTAGGGAATCAAACCCGGTTTTCCAGATTAAAGTCTGCTGCTCTGAGCCACTACACCACGCTGGCAAAGATAACTATCCTTTTCTCAGAGTCAGATTTAGTTAAATAACTTGGTGTGGAAATAATGGTTTTGTTTGCATATACTCGGAAGCTAAGCATGGTTGGCCCTGATTAGTACTTGGATGGGAGACCACCAAGGAAGCCCAGGGTTGCTATGCAGAGGCAAGCAATGGCAAACCACCTCCGAATGTCTCTTGCCTTGAAAGCCCAGTGGGGTTGCCATATATCAGCTGTGACTTGATGGCACTTTTCACCACCACCATGGTTAAAATGATTGTTTAAGAGCTCAAAGGGAATGGGTTGGGTCTGGAGTAAATTTTCTCTTAACAGAAGCCACTTCTGTCAGCAGAACAGAACTTTTGTACCTTTCACTGCAACCCACTTCACTCCTCAACACTTTTTCCTGGGGGAGATGGGGCCGTTTTGGGGCTCATTTGGACTGCAGTAGGATGGGGGACCAAAAAAAATATAATGTTCTGTTGACAGAAGTGCCTTTTGTTAATGGAACCAAACTTTGGATCCAATCCAAGGACACTCTACTACTTTCAAGGCTCAGCCTTTGCAGATTTTTCTGTCTCATTTCCAAAGCGTGTTTGTGTTGGTTTGTATTAATTAGATTTGCACCTTCTTACACTTCTGGAAACATATTTAAATAATTTCAGCTCTGAGCATGCAACAACATATTGAACTGTGCAGAACCTTTACAAGTACTCCATCTTAGACACCAATCAGGAGACTCTCACCCCTGCTAACTGGGGTGGAAGGGCAACACATACCACACAGGTAAGCAAGAGAGGGTAAAGTTCCTACTTTAAACTGGGCTGCAACTAGGTTTGCCAACTTCCAGGTGGTAGCTGGAGATCTCCCACTATTACAGTTGATCTCCAGGCGACAGAGATCAGTTCACCTGGATAAAATAGCCACTTTGGAAGGTGGACTCTATGGGAGGGACTTCAATGCCATAGAGTCCAGTGGCCAAAGCTGCCATTTTCTCCAGGTGAACTGATCTCTATCTGCTGGAGATCAGTTGTAATAGCGGGAGATCTCCTGCTACTACCTGGAGGTTGGTAACTTTATCTGTGTCTGTCTACCAGCCCCTCTAATCTGTGCTGTTGGTTTCCAAACAGCCGTGATGTCTTTGCCAGATCAAAGGCCCAAGGAGCAGCCCCAACTGACAGTGTAGACACAGGCCTAATGCAGATCCCCACCAGGGAGTGGTGAGTGTTGGGTCACTGGGTCAGTCTTCCATATGGGAACTCTCACATTAGGGTGGGACCCAGCAGGAGTACCATGTGCAGACCTTTGGAGCCCCCTTGCTCTTTGCAGTTGCTGTGGAACATTACTCATTAGTGTCCTTCTGTCTCTTTGGACTCTTTGCAGGCAGCAGTCCAAGAAGGAGAGAGGCTAGGGAGGACTCCATTCCCAGTACAGTGCCAACCATCTGCTGAGTCTACAGCACAAACTAACGGCTCCAGAGTCCAGTGTGCACCTGTTTGTTCTGTTGGAGCATGCCAACTCCCTTGTTCTTTCCTGGCTCTTGCACCATTATATGTTGTTTGACAGTTCTCTGACCAGCACAGTTGTCCCTGTCGTGGGTGTGCAGTGTGTGGGACAGCTCTGCCTGGTGTGTCAGTGCAGCTTGCAAAGGCACAAGAGCCACCGGAACAATGGTGTTGGTAACGTCATTCATCTGACTTAATTTCAGTATCCTGGAAATTGTTCAATAAATGTGTGGCTTACTGTACAACTGTGTCTTTGTTTGATTGGGTTTTGGTTGCCCCCCTGGCTTGTCACTGGCCTCAGGTGTCTTCAGAAAGCAGCTCACACTGGGAGAGGGGGCTGAGGTGATGGCCAATGTGTATGCTGTGGCAAGTAGGATGGGACAGGTCTCCAGGTTGCATACTTTCCCCCGGATCACTGCTGGAGTCTGATAAGTTTGGTCTCAAGAATTGTCACCATGGTAGCCATATGTAGGGTTGCCAGGTCGCTTAGATTGGCAGGCAGTTGCCCGCCAATCCCACGTCCGGCTTGGAAGCAGGTAAAAGGCCCATTGCGATGTGGCGCCTCTGGGCATAAACAAAGTGATGCAATTGCATCGGTGCAGCGACGTGCAAGCGATCCCTACCCTGCCTCAGCTCTGCCCCAGAAACCTCCCGCCGGAGCCAAGGGGGGACCTGGCAACCCTAGCCATACTCTTTATTGTCTTAAAGAAACAGGGGACCATATTATAGGAAGCTGTGTTGATCAATTAGAACAATTCAAAAACACAAGTAATGTAATGCCTTATGTTAGGATCAACCCAAAATGTCATAAGAGGGAACTCCATGTTTTGAATTGCAACAAAATTCATAGTGCCACCTAGTGACTGAATCATAGAATATTTATGCGCAGAGTTGACCATTCTATACCTTTATAAGGAGGAGAGTCAAAAATGATTTCAGAGTAAAATGTTTAATGGAGTCTCCTATCAAAACAAATCACTAATGTTTTCTTCAAAGGTCAAAAGAAACTGAGTATACCCAGCACTATTAACATATCTGTTTGTAGAAAAAGCAGCAAATAGCTATGAATTTTAACTAGAGACTATAGCAGGACAGCTGTAAACCACAACATTAGTACATAAAACCGAATGTTGAGATATTCCCTACAGGATCCTGCAAACTGTTTGTTAAACTCTCCCATAATTTAATAAATTACCTGTGATAGGCCTGTTCTACTAACTGAGGGGACCTGCACAGCTTCTTATGATTTTGGGAACCAGGTTTGTTTTGAACTGTAAACCTTTCCCCCCAGTGACAAGATGTTCTTAGGGTAGCAAGTGTAAAGGCTTTGGGTTCACTGCCATGAGGTAGGTGAGCAATATGAAAACAGAGATCACGGAGGTAGGAAATGTATTTAAATACCAGAGAAAATTTATTTATTTACAGGTTTTAAAGAAAAGACCAGCAGCACATGTCTCCTGGTAGTCAAAGAAGAAACCTGACTGAGGCATATAAGTTTAAACTAGTTATGGTTTCAGAGACTGGTCTGAATTCTCTTTAATGTTTACAGGTAGAAATAGGCTTTCACTGACGAGCCACTAGGCTAGATCCTTTCACACACACAGGATTCCACCCACACCAACCTGCCCTTTCCCAAGAGTCAGACTAAATGGTACAAGGTCTGCTCATAACCAGAGGCAGGCCTAACAATCGAGTACCGTACTTTCCCTGAGGTAGAGCTAAGCTACTCGGCCATACAATCAGGCAGAGCTACCCTTCCAACTGTCTGCTCTTTTGCTGAGGCAGACCCAAACTATCGCTGCACTCTCCCTGAGGCAGATCTGGACTAAACTCTTGCTGTACTTCCCTCCAGCATCCTATCCCCCCCCCCCGAAAGGTGGTTGGATGCTGGAGCTTTGTATAGGTTCAGCTGAATGGTTGTTTTCCCCTTCAGAGCAGGACAGCCTCCTGTCTGTTACAATATCTTATGTAGGGTTGCAAACCACCAGGTACTAGCTGGAGATCTCGTGCTATTATAACTGATCTCCAGCCGATAGAGATCAGTTCACCTGGAGAAAATGGTCGCTTTGGCAATTGGACTCTATGGCATTGAAGTCCCTCCCCAAACCCCACCCGCCACCCCAAAAACCTCCCACCTGTGGCGAAGAGGGACCTGGGAACCCTAATCATATGTGACATTTTAAATAAAGTGACCTTTAAAGGAAAAAATGACTTACCTTCTAAATAACTCTTGTACTTAGTTCAGTGTACTTTTTGATTATGCAGGTAAAAATATGGGTGTGAGCTGAGAACTTCATAATGTAATACGTCACTGAAGAAAATTGTATTTGGTTTTGTGTCTGGAATACTTAGTTTCACAAAAGTCTCTCTCTACTTTTCTAAAAACAGGCACAAGCCTAAAGCTTTAACTAATGTTTGGAAATTCTTTGCAACTCAAATTATCTACAGCTTCAGATTATCAAAAATTCATTGCATATCCTCAAGTTGATAGTAACTCCTGTGTAAGCAGCACTCTTGTTTATTATAACTCCTCTGTGACTGCTGCTGAAGAATTCTTGCTGTTGCTTTCACAAAATAGATTTATATCTTGAATTGTTGTTGAGTAAAAGTAAGGTGCGTGTATATGTTTAAACACAATCGCTTGTGCTCATTGTCAGATAGATCCAAAATAGAGGGTTTTCCAATTCGTGTTAAAACAAATATAACCTATTTCCCTCTTCATGGCTCAAGCACAAGTCCTTTCATTTTTTTTAAATACTGTCAGATGTTAACGAACTGTGCATGTTTCTGGTCTTTCCCCCTTCCCTCTTCCCCTAGCAAGGGCTTTCTGCTTCACTCTTGCCCACCTGGGGCTATTGCTCTCCTTATATCATTATTGATTGCATCACACATCCAGATCCCAGCTAAGTCATGTTCACCTGTATGAAGCTGTTGAGCTGAAAGGGTAATCCAACTCCAGCATCTCCGTGCAGATTGGAAATGAGATGCAATCAATCTCCTGGAAGCCTTTCAAGGTACATGAATATTGCATTTAGAATGTGTGCTCTTGCTGGGCCCCGTGCAAGGGTTTAGTCAGGCTCAGGCACAGAGGTAAGGAATCTTATTAACTGTCAAATGAAAATTCATCCCTATGATACTTTCCCCCTCGAACTCAGCAAAACAGGGTTATCTTGAGCACACTGTTCACGTACCTATTCTCTTAGGATATATTACACAATCATGGATGCCCGAGGTTGTTTCAGAGGCTTGTTTATATGAAATACATTCTGTCCTTGTCCAAGGGCAATTAAAACTGTATTAAACTCAACACTAGCCACCAAAAAGACAGCCGAAATAAAAGATGCACAAGCTGTGGCAAATATCTGGGTAAATAACATTGCTGTGGAACAACAAAAGAGAACACATTCCATTTGAATTTGGTGGTCAGTCTAACAAGAAGTATTTGGCGTGGTGGGTGGTGGATTTTTGAAGTAGGGCGTAATATATATTTCTATATGTATAACAACGTATGTGTAACAGAATTGTACGCTCTATCTATGTTTGTATTATTTTTTGTCTTTTTATTTTACTATTATTATTTTTTTTATTTTTTTTGGATTTATTATAAAAATCAATAAAAAAATTATATATAAAAAAAACAAGAAGTATTTGTAAACCCGTGGAAAGTTTAAGCAGTTGTTTAATATACTCTTATTGATCCACAAATCGAGACTGGTGGCCCTGTTTTTACCCTAACTTTAGAGGCAGCCCCCTGAATCCTTATCAACCATCTTTGTTTGTATAACTAGGAAATTAGTATTTATTCATACACAGATCACTGGCATGCCACTAACTGATTGTTTTGAATTGGGATCACTTCCCATGTCTGCATACTTGATGATTCAGTAATAAGTCAGTACCTAATTATTCAGGAACTTTTCAGCTTTATTCAGTCTTCAAGTTGCCAGGTCCCTCTTCGCCACCAGCGGGAGGTTTTTGGGGCAGAGCCTGAGGAGGGCGGGATTTGTTTAGGGGAGGGACTTCAAAGCCATAGAGTCCAATTGCCAAAGCAGCCATTTTCAGCAGGTGAACTGATCTCTATTAGCTCGAGATCAGTTGTAATAGCAGGAGATCTCCAGCTATTACCTGGAGGTTGAGCAATCAAAAGATACACCACCACACTATTACACACAGTCAGGAAATTAGTATCGAGTCGGCTAGTTAATTTCAAGTCAATCACAGACACAAAGTACTCCAAAACTTAACAATTTATCACATAGGTGCAAAAGTGCAAATGTGCAGTGAAAGACTTACAACTTACAACATACAATTCTATATACAATCCTATGTTCTCAGTCCTATAAGGTAACAATCTCCACAATTTTCTCTTGAGTAATCTTCACAAAGGTAACTGGAGAGCAAAATTCAGAAAGTTCCATGAGGGTAAGGTTTCAATAGTATTTCTAGAAGAATGAAGAGGGGGACGATCGTTTCAGTTCTTCTTCAGCCCCTTTACAGTTTAATTCAATTGTATATGTTCACAACTTATCTCCATTTTTCCATTCAGGATAAAGCTGCAGCCACGTACTGTATATCATTTCACATACGTGGTTGCTCAGATGCTGTTATCTGTTCCCAAAAGGATACAAATTTGTATCCTTTTGGGAACAGATAACAGCATCTGAGCAACCACGTATGTGAAATGATATACCCTGGGTGGGAACTTTGAAAAAATATATACAGTACGAGCTTATTCTGAGTTTATTGTGCTGTTTCTTTAAGTACCTAGAGGTTGGCAACCCTAGTTAATTACTAGATTGTGTAGACTGATGTAAGTTACTAAACTGTTATAGCAAGTAAGAACTTAGTTTGCTGCTTGTTTACAGAATGTGTTATATATGTTATGAATATCAAAATCTTGGTAAAGCGTGGACATTTACTAATCATTAATCATGTAGATTTTAAAACTCTAATGAGAGTACCAGCAGATTGCTACCATAAATTCTTAATATTGCTTGGGCTTTCAATCCAGTTTTATCTTTACGATCATCTGATAACAATCTACTGGTGGTCCCTGGGCCTAAGAGTGTGCTGCTGTCCTTGATGAGAGCCAGGGCTTTCTTGGCCCTAGCATAGCCTGGTGGAATGCTCTGCCCAGTGACATCAGGGCCCTGTGGGACCTTAAAGAGTTCCGCAGGGCCTGCAAGACAGAGCTATTCCACCAGGCCTATAGCAGAGGGCAGCCATGAGTATCATCTTTGCTGGCCTCCCTACCCCCCTCTTTTCCACCCTACTCTGGTTTTGATTAGTGGTATAAGTTACAAATTTTAATGTTTTTTAAATTACTATTAGTATTATGCAACTGTGTGATTATTTGATTTTAAACTGATGTTACCCGCCCTGAGCCAGCTTGCTGGGGAGGGCGGGTTATAAATATGAAATAAATAAATATGAAATAAATAAAGCAGCTTACAATCACCTTCCCCTTCCTACAACAGACACCTTGTGAGGTAGGTGGGGCTGAGAGATTTCAGATAGAACTGTGACTGGCCCAAGGTCACTCATGATGAAGTATAAATGCATATGATGAGTGTAAATGCATATGACAGGGAGGATGGTGGTCCGTTCCAACTCTGTGATTCTATGATTTTGTTTTGCTCTACTGCTATTTAACCGGACTCTCCTTGATTTGACTTTCTAAGTTTTGGAGATGCCAATCAAATTTACACAATTTCTGAGCTTGGCTGCAGGGAGAAATTTCTTGCATGAAAATGGGTTCCTGTTTAATAGACTCAATAGCAAGAGACAAGAGTCCGATAAGGATCACTGCCTGGAGCCTGTCTATATCTCTGTCACTCAACTAAGCAGACGTTGCTAAGAATTCCCTGAAATTGCACTAGTCCACTTAACAACATCATTTATCTCTGATACAAGATTAAAGACCTATGCGGTCCACTGTAAAATAAAGATTAACGAATGCTGAAATTTCTGTTTTACTGAAGTCTTCTTTAGAGCCTACAGAAGCATATTTTTTCCTTCCTAAATTCCTTATTATTTGAGATTTCTTTGAATGTCACACTATTCAATAAATTGTAGTTTCTGCTTGACAAATTTAGCAATCTAAATTTTGTAAAAAAACTAACTACCTGTTAGAGCCAGCGTGGTGTAGTGGTTAAGAGAGGCGGTTTGGAGTGGTGGACTTTGATCTGGAGAACCGAGTTTGATTCCCCACTCCTCCACATGAAGCCAGCTGGGTGATCTTGGGCTAGTCACACTCTCTCAGCCTCACCTACCTCACAGGGTGTCTGTTGTGGGGAGGCGAAGGGAAGGTGATTGTAAGCCGATTTGATTCTTCCTTAAGTGAAAGAAAGTTGGCATATAAAAACCTCTTCTTCTTCTTCTTCTTCTTCTTCTTCTTCTTCTTCTTCTTCTTCTTCTTCTTCTTCTTCTTCGTGCAACATGAATTCGTTGTCTAAATGACTCTACAATAGGCTTGCCAACCTCCAGTTGGGGCCTGGGTATCTCCTTCAATTACAATGATATCCAGAGATCAATCCCCCTAGAAAAAAATGGCTGCTTTGGGGAGAGGACTATATGGCATTATACCCCACTGAAGTCCCTCCCCTCCCCAAGCCCCACCCCCAAATAGTGTTGACAGGTGTCTGGAAACTGTGGGGGACCTCCCATTGGCAACCCCCACTTGCCACTGCCTCTGTTGGCTGGTGGGAGAAAAATTAATTTAAAATTGCTGTCAAAGTGATGTCATGCTGTTGCACTGACAGCCCCCCCCCATCTCCGCCCCATTTTCTGCTGGGTGTCAGCCATTGATTAGCAACCCGACCCCCAAATCTCTAGGAATTTCCCAACCTGCTATTGGCAACCCTATTCGGAAAGCAATTTTTTTTCTACTATGAAAAAACAAACGTACGCATATTTATTAATCAATAAAAATGTTACTCAAGAAAGATTTCTTTAATATTGTGATAGCTCTTGTAATTGTGAAGACAGCACAGCAAACTGACATTTCTGTTCTTAAATATAAACTATTTATTTATTTATTTTAAAAAAGGACATATTCTAAGATCCAGGGCAAACTTAGAAATAACATTCACGTCAATTTCCAACTGGGCTCAGCTCACTCCTGAGTCCTTCAAATTGTTTTAGTCAACTGGCTACCATAGGGCATAGTTTTATCTGCTGGCTCACAGGGTTGCAAGTGCTGAGAAACTACCTTAGAGCAATTGTTTAAAATGTAGTAAGACTAGGGTTGCCAGGTCCTTCTTCGCTACCGGTGAAAGGTTTTTGGGGCAGAGATTGAGGAGGGCGGGGTTTGGGGAGGGGAGGGACTTCAATGCCATAGAGTCCAATTGCCAAAGTGGCCATTTTCTCCAGGGGACCTGATCTCTATTGGCTGGAGATCAGTTGTAATAGCAGATCTCCAGCTCGTACCTGGAGGTTGGTAACCCTAAGTAAGACCCAACAGCAGTTCTACATGTAACAAACTTGCTTCACGGTTTGAGCATCCCAAAGAAGACCGAGTGGCTTTTAATACAATCTTGATGTTGGAAATGTTTTTGGGAAAACAATTTTGTATGGCTTATTCTTTGGAAGCTAGGCAACCCTTTAATTTGTTTCACAGGAAGTTAAGTGGAAAGGATTGGTTTGGTAGAAGATAGAATATGTGTTTTTAATCTGTGAAGTGAATAATGATTCTGTGTGATGATACTATTTTGCCATTCAGTAATGATTTATTACTGTCATTAACATTAGTAGGTAGTTGATATTTAAAATGAAATATGTTTCTTCATGTTACAGCAAATAATAACAAAAACAAATTGGCGTTTAAATTAGCATTTTGACTGTTGGGTGAAGCTTGCCTAGCACTGAGCTTCAGTAACCTCCAGTGAAATATCACATATTTTTCAAGGAGATTTGGAGGTCCTTTAAATCTGTATCAGAGTTTGCCATACACAAATTTATTAATTTGCTATTCGAGTCATAGATCCTCTGGTTTAATTGCATCAGATGCCTCATTCTAATCAGCATGTAATTGCCTACCTCTGTTGAAACACGGAAAATAAGGCATTATGTAATCAATTTTTTCCTGTGTACCTATTCTTGACGAGTGCATCTTAAGTTATAATGCAAAAGAAAATGAACAAAATTAAAATACCTGGGAAGCTGGGTGACCTTAAGTAATTGGGGGTCTAAACCATTCCCCACAAGGCAGTAATGTAACATTGCTGAGCTCCAAGGATAAAGAAGTATCTTCCTCTCATCTAGTTTTGAACCTTGGTAAACTACCAGAGCAAACCTGAGCGCTGCCAACTGTGCCGCAGCCGGCTGCCGGTGTAACTATGGTCTGCTCCCTGACGCATTTCTGTTAGTGAGTGGCCAGCAGGAAAAAGAGTGTGTTGCTGGTTTTCTGGAGGCCACAACTACATCAGCATCCCCAGTAACTGTGCCGTAGTGTCCCATCTAGGTGTTGTGTTTTGATGCTGGGCCATGGTGGACAGGGCAGGCAGAACCAATGGGCAGGGCAGCAGGAGTGGGTGGCTCAGCTGTGCTCACATCACAGCCGAGGGACAGGAAGGTGCAGGGCCATGGATTGAGGCTCTATTTCTGCAATACTCCCTCCTTAAAGGAACTGGGCCCTGCCATCAGTCCCTGGGCAGCTGACAAAGTTGGCAAGGGCCCCAGCAATCCCCCTCCTGCAGCGACCCCAAGCAGGCCCTTGGATAAAGCGACGCACAGGCTTCCATCACCTTGAAAGTGGCATGGGGACATGACAAGGAGAGTCTGTCCAGTGATGGGTGTCCTCTGCTCACCAGCGGGCATGTCTCCCAGCAGCCCAGCCAAGCTTCTGAAGGTGCCCCCACACCACGCCCTGGCCACCCCTACCATCAGTGGAGCAGGAGAGGGGGCATGTAGAATAGGGTTGCCAGGTCCCTCTTCGCAACCGGCAGGAGATTTTGGGGGTGGAGCCTGAAGAGGGTGGGGTTTGGGAGGGGAGGGGCTTCAATGCCATAGAGTTCAATTGCCAAAGTGGCCATTTTTCTCCAGGTGATATAATCTCTATCGGCTGGAGATCAGTTGAATTAGCAGGAGATCTCCTGCTACTACCTGGCAGTCGGCAACCCTAATGTAGAACCATCCCCCAATAGCCTCCTCAAAGGAACAGAAGTGGTCTGGGACTGGAATGACTGTCAGAATATTATACATTGGCCTACTTGAAACCCTGTTGATTTTTCATTGCTGCTATGTTATCTTTGAAAACATCCAAATTGCAAGATGTCATAGTTCCACTGTACACAGCATTGGTCAGGCCACACCTGGAGTATTGTGTGCAGTTCTGGAGGCCCCACTTCAAAAATGATGTGGACAGAATGGAGCTCTTGCCAGTTTACATAAAGACATTTTCCATGATTTGGCCACCATCACATTCTTGATTTGAGCCTAGCAAAGCAAATTGGAGTTCTATATGGACTTTAGCTTCAGGAAATCACCCTTTGGAGGCTGGGAATTCTATAGCAGGTGTTATTTCTTATATATATTTTTTCATTCAGCTTTGATTTTGTTGTTTTTATATTACTTTTATGTCTTAAACTTCTCTGCTGATGTTTAAATATTTATTTGCTAATCAGTTTTAGAATTCGAACATCAAAGAAATGACTGCCTCCAGTTTGAAATCAACAAGTGTGAAATACTGACTGTGGGCATGTTTGAGACCGTGCTGAATTTGTGTTTTCATTACATTCTAGGATGCTTATTTGAAGATGACCTTTGCAAATCTTTTGAGATCTGCATAAATGGTAAGTCTATCAATGAATGGCTCATTTTATTGACATGACCTGCTGAAACAAGGTATTTCAGTCCTTCAGCAAGGAAATTAGGTGTATTATGCCTCGAATTATGTAGCAATGGTTGTCTTCCAGATCGTGCTACTTCTGTGACAGAGCATAGAATCAGGACCTGCATCTTTCCCCCTTCTCCCTTATAGTGTTGGTACTGCTAGCATATTTATTTACTGGCGGGTTGAAATTGTACTTCTAGGGTTGCCAGCTTCCAGGTGGTGCATGGAGATCTCCCGCTATTACAACTGATCTCCAGCCGATAGAGATCAGTTCACCTGGAGAAAATGGCCACTTTGGCAATTGGACTCTATGGCATTGAAGTTCCTATCCTCTCCAAACCTTGCCTTCCTCAAGCTCCACGCTTGAAATCTCCAGGTATTTCCCAACCCAGAGCTGGCAACCCTACATTAAAGCAAGTTATTAAAATAACTTTAAATAAATTATTTTTGCAATGGACCTTTCATGAAGTATGCCTCATGGAAAGGATGGGGGGGTTGACAGCAAGAGAGGCCTTGAACAAAGGGTAACAGGACAGAGTGGGATCTGTATGTTTAGAAAAGGCCTCAAAAGACATGACACACTTCATGGACTGTCCCAGTAGTGCAAGAGAACTTAATCAGTGATGTATTATGTTAATTAAGTTTTCATTTATTTTAATATAAGCATATATTATATGACCAGATAAGATTCTAAAGTAGTAAACATTGTTTCAGAAGAAGCACACCATTAAAAAGGTGTAAAACCCCTCCCAAACCTCATCAAAACAGATGACAGCAGAGTCTCACTTACTAGGAACATAAGAAAGGCCATGCTAGATCAGATCAAGGCCCATCAGTCTGTTCACACAGAGGCCAACCAGGGGCCTCCAGAAAGCCCACAAACAAGACAACTGCAGCAGCATTATCCTGCCTGTGTTCCACAGCACTTAATGTAATAGGCATTCTCCTCTGATCCCGGAGAGAATAGGTATGCATCATGACTAGTATTCATTTTGACTAGTAGCCATGGATAGCCCTATCCTCCATGAACATGTGCACTCCCCATACTGTAGTCAGTCAGTTTATTAATATAGCGATTACCAGCAAAAGAGGAACTCCCCTCACTGTATCAAACTTTTTTTGTTGGGCCTCATATAATCTTTTATTTGCGTAAGCTGATGTGTATAGCAATAAGTGTTGAGTAACAATGTTGAAATCATTTCCATAAAGGCTATTTTTGTCCTCCATTTACATGTCCTCCATGGCTTGTGGTAGCAGTCATGCAGTGTTAATTTTCTTCCATGAACTGTTCCATTACTTTTTTGAAAAATGTATGTATAGAGTTGATTAAACAGTGGTGCATCATTTTATGTTTATGTTAATAGAAGGATTCACCAAATGAGATAGATGTCTTATAGTGTCATGTTTCTATGTTTTTTTCATTTAGAGATTGATTTCATATCCTTCAGTTCCAGGAATTAATAGAAAACTGCCTGGTACAGTTATAAACTTGAAAATTGATGTTCCGTAGTAAATATATAAATAACCCTTTTTAATGGGATTGGGAGGAGAAAGCAGGAATAAGAAAGAGCTGGTATACTTTGGTATAAGAGCATAATTCTTGGGACACTTAAAACTCTCACTCAGAAGTGTAGAAGGATCTTGTCCCAGTGATCTCTTTTCATTTTACCTGCTTGGACCAACTTGGCACTTTATTCTAGAGGCCTGTATGTGGAACACCTGACCATATCTCGCTATCAAGTGTAGGTAGAAGAAGGGAGGATTGTAGGGTTGCCAGGTCCTTCTTCGCCACCGGTGGGAGGTTTTTGGGGTGGAGCCTGAGGAGTGATGGGTTTGGGGAGGGGAGGGACTTCAATGCCATACAGTCCAATTGCCAAAGTGGCCATTTTCTCCAGGGGAACAGATCTCTATCGGCTGAAGATCAGCTGTAATAGCAGGAGATCTCCAGCTAATACCTGGAGGTCGGCAACCCTAGAGGATTGAGACAGGTTATTGGGGAGTGAAGGATGTTTTAGAAAGACATCTGTAGAAGACCTCTAAGAAGAAGCAGAATATTTTGCTGATAACTGCCCTGTCCCTACTCTCATTAAGCCACAAATACAAACATTTATGACAGCTTAGACTCACTGATTCAGTTACAGATATTTTGACTTAACTAGGCTGTGGATCAAGCTTTGATTCTGATAGTGGGGGAGCATTGCTAGAAAAATAATCATACATCCCTCTGATTTGGTAGGCACAAGCATTTTGAACATCCTCTATACTCCCTACAAATTTGCTTCTGGGCTCAGTTGAAAATGTTGGCTATAATTTTTAAAGTTTTAAATAGTTTGGAACCAGGGTGCTTAAAGGACAGTACATCCCCATGTGGGAATCTAATTATTAGGTATGTCATGATAGCATATTTATTTGAAGATAAGATTGTGACCTAAATGTTTTCTGTTTTCTCATAAGAGGTACTGTTGTAGTAAATTTTTGTAAATTCAATTTTTGTTCTGATTTATGTATAGGTGGTTTTTGTACAACTCTTTCACTTTGTTTAGTATTTGTTGCATGTTAATTTTTTGTGCTTTAGAAAAATAGTAAAGAATGTACAGACATATATGAACTATTAGTACAGAGTATGGTAATAATTATCCTCTATTCATCTCCAGATAATTCACTTTTCTGTTTTCATTGTTAATTTAACATCTTATGTTTTAGCAGCCACACTATCTGTCTTTTCTGTTGTAAATAGAGGACAGTTTTTGTATATGGAAGATGTAGTTGCTGACAGTCTTTTTTACAATATGAATCATGACAAGGCTTACATAGCCAAGATCTGATTGCAGAAATAACTCAGTGAGGCCAAGCAAGAACAGTTAATTAAATGTACTGGCTGATGCACAGTGAGTGTATCATTAAGTCAAGCCTCATTGACAACCACTAACCCTCTTGTAGGAAGACATGGTTCAATGTCTGAAATTGTATTTAAAGATGCTGTGTGCATCAAAGGCTGAATAAACCATTGAATCAATACTGCATAATATATTCAATAAGCGCTTTTTAAGAAGGTTGGGGCAATATACTGAAGCCTTCTGAGTAGGGCTGCCAGGTCCCCCCTCTCCTCTGGCGGGAGGCTTTTGGGGCAGATCTGAGGGGATCGTGCATGTGCCGACACACCAACACGTGTGCACATCACTTCCGGTTTACAACTGGAAGTGCCGCCTCGTGAAGGGCCTTATACCACTCAAACTGAGAGTCGGAGGGTCGGCGGGCAAACGGGTGAATTTCTGGGGGTTTGCCCACCACCACTGGGCACCTGGAACCCTACTTCTGAGCATAGCAGTGAAAAGTCAGGAATATTTCCAAGTGTTCATGGACTGTTCACCTCTCAGGCACCAACGCAAACTTCTCTGGGCATTCCTGAAACTAGGAGATGCTATTTGTATAAACCACAATTCAAAATGAGAGCAGTACCCATATCTGCCATGATTAGCTGAATGATTGTGTCCCTTTTCCAAGTCCATGTAATTCACACAAATTACATCAGCAATATGAATATCCCCCCGTTAAAAGTCCCTTTTTTGTTTTTAATAAATGGCCCTTACATGTGAGCAACTCCTGGCTACAGCCTGTCTGCAGCCCTGCGCATTCCCAGAGGCATTTTTGTGTGGACCACTGGTTATCACACTAGTTGTCTGTTTCAGGATATTAGTGATTGCATGTGGTGATTACAAGTCATAATAGGGTTGCCAGGTCCCTCTTTGCCACCCGCAGGAGGATTTTGGGGTGGGGCCTGAGGAGGGTGGGGTTTGGGGAGGGGAGGGACTTCAATGCCATAGAGTCCAATTGCCAAAGCAGCCATTTTCTCCAGGGGAACTGATCTCTATCAGCTGAAGATCAGTTGCAATAGTAGATCTCCAGCTAGTACCTGGAGGTTGGCAACCGTACCTCTCATTGGTGTAGCCAAGTCTTTTTGAGAGTTGGTTTTGCAGCCTAGATGGGAGTTTATGGGGGTCTTTATTATTCACTTAGTTTTTTCTATGTATTTTATGATTTTTTTTGTGACTATTTTCAATTAAATTTTAAAAAAGGTACTTACTCGGCTCCAGTAGATAGGGATGAGTGCAGAATGGACTCCATTGGGTGCAAGTATATTCAGCAGGCATCTTAAAACTGTGCATTGCAAACTACCTTGCCATAATGGCCGCATATCAACTTTTTCTTTGGGAGCGCATGTCTGACTATATTGACCTCCCAGAGGATAAATGCTCTCTGGCACTTGTGTTTCAAGCAGAGGCAACAAAGCTGTTAAAACAGCAGATGAATGCCGGGAGGCGTACAGCTGATTGCTCTGCGCGCTCTATGGCGTCTGTGATCACTCTCCATTGGTTCACCTGGCTAAAATCTACAGGCTTACCCTTAGAAATGGGAGCCAAGGTTGAGGATTTGCCTTTTGAGGGTGATCTTCTACACTCATCTAAGATGACACCCTGGCACAAATAAAAAGAAATAGACTGCAAAAATGCTGGGCACCACTGCTCCATCTTCGGTACTCTATAGGCAACATACTCAGCCTTAGCTCCATTTCCTGCATCCTCAGCCAAGGTATCATAAGAACTTTCCTGTCCTGTAGGGAGGAAATAACCTCGGACTTATTGGTCTTGTGTATTGTCCATAGTGGTTATGTCCACAACTGGGACCGCTGCCCTCTGGCAATTGCTTGCGCTGCCCAGAATAGTTAGGTGAAAGCACTAAAAGACCTGATTAACAAGATGGCAGATGATTAACAAGACGGTAGGGTGGCAACATGGTTTGTCACTATGCTGTGGAATAGATGCATGCTGGGAATCAGCAGTGGGGAAATCGGTCTTCACTTCTTTCGTGTGCTGAGGGGGAGGAGCGCCTTTTCAGTCACTAGAAACTAGAAAGTTCTTTCCAAGGCAGGTCTGTGCATGCTCAGTGCCAGTTTGATCCTGCACAGAAGACAACTTGACGAACAGCCGTTACAGGTAAGCACATCAGTTTTCTTTTCCATTCTGAAATTCCATACAACGCCCATAAGCTAGAAGTAGGTATATGCAATCCCCCAGCAAGCTGCTTATCTGAAACCATGACAATGACATTAAGCATTTGCTAAACAAAATCTGCTCTTGCAACCTGTTCAGTGTGTATTATATTTACTGATACAAAAAGGTTGAAATGGTTTGAATATAATGTGAATTTTCAAATATATGAAAGAAATAGTCTGCAATCAGGTGTGATCTACTGCATGCAGTATTAGGTCAGAGAGACTTTAGGTTGTGATCCCCTTCCAAAGTACAAGCATTCAGACTCACAGCCCATTCCTGAGCACGGGGCGGCGGCCGGGGATGGTGTGGCTGAGGCGCTGCCGCGGCGCCTCCAAAGCTGTTCCCTGGCTGCCAAAAGGCTTTTTTATTTTTGAATGGGGCATTTTGCCCCATTGAGAATAGGGAGGCAACGCTGTTCTCAACGACAGCATAACTGGGTGAAAGGAGACAGGAATGCCCCCCGGGATGCCGGGAGAAGGCCCAGCTGGCATCCCTGGGTGGCACTGCCATGGCAGCACCGGGAGACCAGCGTCTGGGTCCCCCCGCTGGCGTCCTGCCAACCTGAATGGCGTAAGTGGCACAGCATTTGCTTAGATAAACTGCAAATAGTCTAAGACAAAGACCTGGTAAACGCTACTTCAAATAAAGCTCAGTGTTTTGGATTAAGATAGCAATCTTGTTATATTACAAGATTTATTCTGCCAACATAATTATATTTATATTTCATTTCATTTATTTGTAATTCTTTAGAACAAATTGCTCCTTTCTCTCTGTAGATTGGTTTGACTAAAGTTCTAGTTACCTTAACCCTGTTTCAGTTCCTTCTATAACTTTGTTTAGTAAAAGAATGTAATGTTGCTGTACAGCCTACATAGCCTTATGTTTATGATTTGGATTCCAATCTTTTTATATTGCAGGATTCATCTTGTCAGTTGTAATAACACCCACAATTGAGTACCAGGGAACAAGGTGAACTTCAGTCAAAGGAAAAATTAAAGCACCTAAAACACTACATTAAGGACCTGAATATACTTTTAGCATATTTTATTTCGAGGAGCTTCCTCAAGCAGGTCTCTGGAGAGGCAGCATATAAACGTTTTAAATAAATAGATATGGGTCTCCTTAAAATATCTGAGTAATATCTAAGCTGCTTTTCTAATCAGTTGCCCAAAATGCCATATCAATAAAAGCTACAAACAAAAACACCATGGGCTGGATCCTGTGGTTGTACAAGGGCAGCCCATTCCTGAGGGGAGGGGCTGCACTGGTGGCAGGAGGCAGCTCGGCAGCGCTGCCTCCAAAGAAGAAGAAGAGGAAGAGTTGGTTTTTATATGCCGACTTTCTCTACCACTTAAGGAAGAATCATACTGGCTTACAATCACCTTCCCCTCCCCTCCCCACCACAGACACCCTGTGAGGTAGGTGAGGCTGAGAGCGCTGCGATTTCCCCAAGGTCACCCAGCTGGCTTCGTGTGTAGGAGTGGGGAAACAAATCAAGTTACCAGATTAGCCTCCGCCACACACGTAGAGGAGTGGGGAATCAAACCCTGTTCTCCGGATCAGAGTCCACCGCTCCAAACCACTGCTCTTAACCACTACATGGGGATTCAACCCCTGCCCAAACCCCGCCCTCCACAGGCTCCGCCCCAGAAACCTCCCACTGGTGGTGAAGAGGGACCTGGCAACCCTAATACACATATAAATGACAAATGTAATTGATACCAACTAGAGATGTGAAAGGCCTGCAAAAAATTGTAAATAATCTGCAAAAAGATTTTAAGAAGTTTTTTCTTGAGGATTTCCCCCCCCCCCCAATTTTTTCAATGGAAAATTTGGAAGAACACTGAAAAATAAGCTCTTATATTGTAGTCATATACATTATTTTCAGGATTTTTTTGTTTAAATGTAAATAATTTTGGCAACAACTAACATGCTGTCGTGAACTGGTATTAGAGATGTAAAAGTTTCGAACTTTTGAAGGCACAGAAAATAACTATTTTTTTCTCAGAAAAACATGGAAATTTGAGGGGAAATTTAAATAAATGCAGTACTTACTTTCCTGTCAAAATTAATCTTCTTTTACTGATTGAAGAACATAAAATACATCATTTATAAGTTCATTAACATATAAGATTGTACTATTTGACATATTTATGGTACGTTAAACTAAAAATAGCTTCATTTTCTATACGAAAAATTGCAAGTATACCCCGTATTTGAGAATGAGCTGCAAACTGTTGTATCCTATGCTACCACAGCCTATGGATCTTTAATTTTTGACAGCCTCAACTTGAGAGCAAAACTTCTCAGAGGGAGATATCTCAGTGTCTGAGGAAACCCATGATTCCCACTATGCCCAAGGTATAGATGCACCCTAGAGCTTCCCTTCTCTACCACAACAGGCTCCCATTCAGGACCCAGAATCCCAGTAACAAAGAACTTGGTAGGCTAGAAGCAAAGCCTGGACCAGGCAGCCAGAAAGTCTAGCAGCTAGAGTCATCCTACACTCCAGTCTCATCCAGGAGGACACCACTGCTCTCTACATCTTTGCAGGATACAGGACCACATTCTTCCTACAGGAAGGAGTGAAATGATCACCCTCCTACTAGGCCTTCAGCTGAGCTCTAACCTATATTGGGTCAACAGCTCTTCAACCTAGCCAATGCTAATCCTGGATAACTCTCCTGCTGTCCTGCTTCTATATCAAAGGTCTACTCAAGCCCAGGCTGATCTCAGCTACCCACTAGAAACCCCATGCCCTTTTCACTGGTTGGCCAGGTAGAGTATGGGACACTTAACAAGACCAGACAATGAGAAGAACCAATTCATATATACACATGTGTGTGCAAAGTGCCACCATCAAGTTGCAGCTGACTTATGGCAACCCAGTAGGGTTTTCAAGGCAAGAGGCTAACAGAGATGGTTTGACATTGCTTTCCTCTGCATAGTGACCCTGGTATTCCTTGGTGGTCTCCCATCTAAGTATTATCCAGGGTTGACCCTGCTTCTAAGATCTGACAAGATCAGGCTAGCCTAGGCCATCTAGGTCAGGGCTTATATATACAGGGCTTCAATTTTAAGTTGTCATCAAAAGATTCTATGGAAAAGAAACAAAAAGGCTGGAAATAGGAAAAAAATAAAACAGGCTTACAGGCTGTTGTAGAATGGAAGGAATTGTTTTCATTTTTATCGATAAGGATGTAGGGGAGGTTTTGTTTTAAAAAGGTAATCAAGCAATTTTAATAATTGCTGGAGAAACTGGTTTAAATTCCACTGGGCCATGAAAACCTTTGAAGAAAGATTGGAGCTGTCTAATGGGCAAAATGAATTTTCTCTGAATTTTCTGAGGAGGGGTTTGAATACCTCTCATATCAAAGCATTTTTCACGCACATCAACAACCCTACTTTGCTGTAAAGTTATGGGATCTGATAATGGAAAGTTCCGCAGTCAGACATTTCGGGAAGTAGCGTGTCATGGACACTGATCTCCAGCTCCTGTTAATAAACACGTTTCCTTCTAAAATACAAATTACAGCTACACTCCTTATCTGGAGAATGTGAAATTAAAATGATTAATTGTTCATTAAATTTCTGGATGGGGTAATGGTTATCTTGAATCGAAGGAGAGCATTGTCATGGGAGCCGTTGTGGTGTCAGAGCTGCTCAGCTTGCTTGGCAATTCTTGGTTGACCTGCTCATAAGGAGATGCCCTCTGCTTGCCAAGACGAATTTATTACACTGGCTCCTAGCAGTGCTCACCACTTCTGCTACGAGCTAGCATTTCATTAATGCAGGCAAGCTTTATTTTAATCAGCTGCCTGTAACCTCTTCAGATATCGGCATTGGGCACACAGTGTAATACATCCTAATGAGGAAAAGAAGTTTATTGTTTCATTATATATATCCCATAAACAAACTTACATATAAATAATATCAGGTGATTCTAGCATGAACCCTGTATCCATTGCCTGTGACTTCAAGTGCATCTCTGCAGTCTATTATGTAATCTCTATGTAGTATGTAATGTGACTGTATCTGTATGTTTTTTGGAATTGTATTACACCTGATCTGGATAGCCCAGGCTATTCTCTGTGATTCTATGATCTCGTCAGATCTCAGAAGCTGAGCAGGGTCAACCCTGGCTAGTATTTGGATGGGAGACCTCCAAGGAATACCAGGGTCATGACAGGGAGGCAGGCAATGGCAAACCACCTCTTGCCTTGAAAACCCTACAGCGTCACCATAAGTCACCGTAAGTCATCTGTGACATGAAAGCGGGGGGGAAATTACACCTATAGGGTATAAGAAATATGAATATTTGATAAAACAACAAACTTGCCCACTTGCTCAGTCTTGTGAGGCCTGTATCAGAATCATGACAACCCTCCTACGTTCCCTGTTGACAGCTTGAGAAAACGGTGTGTGTGTGTGTGTGTGTGTGTGTGTGTGCTGCTTCACCCTATAGCTTCTTCTTCCTTTGCATGGTTTCTGCCTGTGGGTGGTGCAAGAGCAATGGAAGTGTCCTTACTGCAACAGTTCAGATGTTCTCCCTGCCCCCTCTTCATGCAAGACTTGTATTCTCATTTTGCAGTGTCACCATTGCTACAGCAATGGTGATGTCATTCCCAGGGGCTATTTTCTTGGCCCCTGCCAGATTTTAGCGCAGGTGGCGTTCCCTGATAAGTTGTGAGTCTTCGAACTTCTGAACTTCTTTTGGGCAGAAACTGTGGCTCAGTGGTAGAGCACATACTATTGAAGCAGAAGGTCCTAGGTTCAGTCTCTGGTATCTGAGGTTAAAGGAATGTAGGTAGCAGTTATTGGGAGAAGATCTTTCTCTGACTGCGGCTGGTCAGATTAGACTGAATAAGTGTACCAGTAGTCTGATTTGGTACAAGGCAGCTTCATGTTTATATGCTCAGTTGCTTCCTGGTTGTCAGAAGAATGACAGGTGCATTTTTCAGCAGTTCTCTGCTCCTTACCGCACTGAATGCAGTTCCTCCCCATTTTGGTTAACTTATCCTCAGGGCTTATTTCATATCTGGCCTTCAGACACCCGCCAAATAAACCATGCTTTCACAGTTGGGTTGCCAAGTCCCTCTTCGCCACCGGCAGGAGGTTTTTGGGGCGGAGCCTGAGGGGGCGGGGTTTGAGGAGGGGAGGGACTTCAATGCCATAGAGTCCAATTGCCAAAGCAACCATTTTCTCTAGGTGAACTGATCTCTATCGGAGATCAGTTGTAATAGCAGATCTCCAACTAGGACCTGGAGGTTGGCAACCCTATTTCACAGCCTAATTCATAACGAGCAGAATCAAAGAACAAGTTGTGTACAACTGCTATTGAAACTTAGAACTCTCCATTACTTAGAATTGAAATAATTCAGCACTTATTATTAACAATATTGTATATGTTTTCTAGTGATGCGATTTCCATAGCCAGACTTAATAATTGGTTCTATTCCATCACCCTCTAATTTCCAAATACATTTATTTCTTATCTCTTCTGTTTTTATCATCCTAGGGGGAAAAAACCACTGGTTCATTATGCTTTTTCACTGTTGAATAATACACCTACAAACTCCCTTGCCATTCAGTAATATTTTTTTATTGAAGGCAACTGTTTTTGCTCAATTACTCATATTTGTGGTTGCTTTGGCAGTTTTATTTCTGCGTGTTTGTACTGTTCTTAAAATTCCTCATTTCTACTGATTCTTAATTTCTTTCTAATTACTGTGTGTTCTTTCTTTCGATTAAACAAGAAGCCTTCTTTGGCAGAAGGATCTTTGTTCTGTTGGAAGAAGACTACCTCTGTCAAAGAAAAGACTCCTCCGGAAAGAGTTGTTGGATGCAGCCCAGTACATTCTGTTTTTAAAAAGTTCTTGTGCAGGCTGTATTTGTATCATTTTTATTCCATATGCAGGTTCAGCACTTTCTGTCTATATTGATAGCTCTCTGATAACCAAGTCATATCTAAAGTTTGTCTCTGCAGAGAATTCTGTACTGTTTTTAGTAAACATAAAATGAATAGTTCTAGTGTTTTCTGTTGCTGTGTGTGTATGTATGTCAGCTAATATAACTAGAGGGGGTGAGAATAGTATGTTTAAAAGGCCTTTAATGGATTGAACAGGGAGGTTATAGAGCCATATAAGAGGGACAAGTAAGTAATACCGTATATACTCATGTATAAGCCGACCCGCGTATAAGCCGAGGTGCCTAATTTTACCCCAAAAATGGGGAAAAATTAGGCACCGTGTATAAGCCGAGGGTCGGCTTACACAATGCCCCTGCCCCAGGTCGCCCTCCCGCCCGGCCTCCCGGGCCCTCCAGACCCACCCCGACCCCAGTGCCACCCCCTCCCGGGCCCTCCACACCCACCCTGACCCCAGCGCCACCCTAGGGGGGAGGGAGAAGAGCCCCTGAACCCCTTACTCACCGGGAGGACGAGGCCTGCTGATCAGCTGGAGGTGGCAGCAGGGAAGGCACGCAGGCCGGAGGCGGCAGCGGGGCCCTGCCTGAGCGCAGGCAGGCCCTGCAGGCCTCAAAAAAGGCGCGGGGGGGCGGCGGGGGGGGCGGGGCCTGCCTGCACTCAGGCAGGCCCTGCAGGCCTCTCCCAGGTCGCAGAGAAGGCGCGGGGGGGGGGGGGGGGCGCGGCAGCGGCGGTAAGTTCCCCCTCCCTCTATCCCTCCTCCCCCCTCCCCTCGCCTACCGTATTGACCAGCGTATAAGCCGAGTTGGCTTTTTTCAGCCCTTTTTTTGGGCTGAAAAACTCGGCTTATACGCGAGTATATACGGTAAGAGGGACAGTTTGTGATGTTTCTGTGTGCAACTTGGAAACATACAAGATAAGCTATCTGACCATTTACTATGGACTGCAAAATTATAGGACATAGTTAAGCTTTGTTAACCATGGCTTGGGATTAGGGTTTCCAACCTCCAGGTAGTAGCTGGAGATCTCCTGCTATTACAACAGGTTTCCAGCCGATAGAGATCAGTTCGCCTGGAGAAAATGGCCTCTTTGGCAATTGGACTCTATGGCATTGAAGTCCCTCCCCTCCCCAAACCCCGCCCTCCTCAGGACCTGGCAACCCTACTTGGGATAATGTCTGAACTGAACCTCCTCTGTATCTAATTCACCAAAGCTCTGCTACTGTAAAGCATGCAAAGAATTCCACAAAAGGGAAAGCCAAAGAATGAGCGTTGAATTTTATGAAGGAGAATGAGTGAAATGAGTGAAGGCATTAACTCTGCAAGCAACAAGTAAAAAGGTAAAAGTAGTCCCCATGGGGTGACGTCACATCACAACATTTACTAGGCAGGCTGTGTTTACCATTGGCTTCCCCAGTCATCTACACTTTACCCCCAGCAAGCTGGGTGCTCATTTTACCAACCTCAGAAGGATGGAAGGCTGAGTCAACCTTGAGCCGGCTACCTGAAACTGACTTCCATTAGGATCGAACTCAGGTCGTGAGCAGAGGTTTGATTGCAGTTTATTGCTCTGTGCTACGGGGCTCTTGGTAAGAAATAATTACTGGCAGCAAAAAGAAATGTGGAAAATGTTTCTTTTACCCAGAACTAAAAGTGTATTGGTTCAGTGTACTGTGAATCTCAATGATTTATGTAAGAGAGCAGCCATACAGGTTTACAAGTAAAATGATAGCACTTGGTATACAGTAAATGTTCCATTTTTGCTCTTTTAGCGACATAATGTGCTGCTAAATGTAGGCTTCTCAGAGGAACTGTTTTCTTCTTGACTTGCTTCATAAATGACTATGCCTTAGAGGTCTATGAGATGGTTAATCACCTGAGCAGGTGGTTTCTGTTTATTGGAGAGGGGTGGGAAGGGGGATGTTAATAGACAAAACCAGAGCTATGTGTGTCCTTGTTTCATTAAGCTGCAGTTTAAAGCACCTGCTGGATTTATATTCGGTTCTATGATTTGCATTTTAAAAAGTATGCAGGCTGCTCTAAAGAGGAAAATTCTCCATTTCCATGCTGAGACCTGTTAGGTAGCGTTATACAAATGGCTTAGGAGACAGATCTCGCAGTGGTCCAATAGAATAACCTTAAAATGTGTGATGTTATTTATTGTTTACATGCATGAGTTCTTTTATGCCAAAAGAAACTGTCATTTGAGGAATGAATGTAGCCAATTAACCATTAAGCCAGGAGCACTGATTGCTTATAGTGAAGCACTTAGTTGACATATTAGTCAGACCTGTTATAACACTCCGTTTGTGGATGCGGGTAATGTAATTAAATTGTTGCATTTTTAGCCAATAGCAGATCACTGCAAAAAATAGTATTGAATTTATACCACACATTGATCCTGGCTTTGATAATCCAGCCTGTACTGTATCACACTGCACTGATGCCTTTATAATATTAATTAATATGTTGCTTCCGCACTTTTCCAATCATCATCTCAACATGGTTATCCCTGTAAGATTAGTTGTCAACATTCAACAAAGACATTTACAGGATCTGGAATATTTTAAAATCTTTGTTCCATTTTTTTACACAATGCAAATTCATTATCTAAATTTTGCAGCAATAAATAATCTTGAGTCACTATTCCTTTAGATTCTCTTGTCATAACGATCTGTTCCCATGCTGTTCCCTTTCGATTCTTATATTTAAACATATTATTGATAATATGCCTTTCCTGGAAGTTTAGGAAGAATATAGGTCTATCTCCTTTCAGTCTCCAGATTATGTAGTCTGGTGAAAGTAGGGTTGCCAACCTCCAGGTATTAGCTGGAGATCTCCTGCTATTACAACTGATCTCTAGCCAATAGGGGTCAGCTCACCTGGAGAAAATGGTCACTTTGGCAATTGACTCTATGGCACTGAAGTCCCTCCTCTCCCCAAACCCCGCCCTCCTCAGGCTCCGCCCTGAAAACCTCCCACCGGTGGTGAAGAGGGACCTGGCAACCCTAGGTGAAAGTACATGATTCAGTAAGAGATTTTTCCATTAAAAAGGAGCTATATGTAGATAAACCAGTACCAAGTTTGTTCTTGAATTTCTGCTAAGGCACCAGGCTAGATTAGAAGATTATTCAACTTGAATTTTCTTTTCTGAAGTCAGATAAACTCTTTCAAACAGTGAGTTTTACACACTGTCTGTTTCAGCTGTCTGAAACATGTATGGCAGTGAGATATTAAATCATTTATCAATGTTGAAATATCTGACAGTGCTGTATCATTGTTTAATTGTATGCAAATTATTGTGTGTTTGAACCTTTGACTGTTCAAGTCTTTTGTATGTGCTCTGGCTGGTGGGACAAACTGGACAACTATTACCAGGAGGGTCTTAATAATAAACATATTAGAGGGTATCGGCATTGCTGGATATGAGCAAGCACTCTTCAAAATTAGGATAAATTGCCCCTATTGGTTTCACCCATGCCCAGTTTCTGTCAAGGAGCAGCTGTTTTTGCATGTGACACAATTGGCCCTGAGATTGCCTTGGTGGGCAGATTATGTGATGTGTGAAACTATCAGTTTATTGCTGGAAGAAAGTGTTCTTCATTGCAGTGTGCCAGCTGGTTTCCTCGACGGATTTCCATGGCATTTATTTTCTTTCATAAAAAACACACTGGGTTTTCTTTCTCCTTATCACACATTTCCTATGGTGCTGTGTATCAAAAGGTACAGTTTTGCCTGAGTTTTACAGTAGCCTTTTGAAACAACACTTTACTGTCTTTAAAATAAACTGGTCCATATAAAATAAAAATAGCTGATGGATATTTATTTTTTCCAATCTGATAAAGCTGTTAACAAAATGCCAGCTGATTTAGGAGGATGGTGATGAACGCATCTAACCAAGCAGTTGCCAGTCTGGGCAGTTATTCAGCAGCTATTGCAATACCTTGGGCACTTATACTGTGACATTACCATGTATCACTGGATGATATTACCATGCATCAATTGCTAGCCATTAATTTAGAAAAAAAAATACCACAACTGGGTGTGTGTTTTTTGCAGCCTTATTGGCTCTTGTCTCTCTGAACCCAGTTTCTTCTGAGAAATGCGTTAAGTTGCCTAACTTAGGCTATGGACATACTTTCTTTTTAGTCATCTGGCTTGATGGTAGCTATGTCTTGCCTCTTTTTCAGACTCATGCCTTAGCTCCCTTGTCAAATTGGGGAGAGAGGAGGGCAAGGTTAAGTGACAGTCTAAGGCCATTTATGCCTGGTAATTAGCAGCGCGTTCCAGGGTGAATTGCCCCGCATATTTTTTTTAGTTTTTCACACTGAACTGTCATTCAGGAAGTGACTGCAAGCGTCGGGACCATGAATAGGCATGTTAAAGGTCGCATTTAAAAAAAAGAACTTTGAGTGAGCATCAAAATTGACCCTGCATAAATGGTAGGGTTGCCAACCTCCAGGTACTACCTGAAGATCTCTTGCTGTTACAACTGATCTTCAGCCGATAGAGATCAGTTCACCTGGAGAAAATGGCCGCTTTGGCCAGTGGTCTCTATGGCATTGAAGTCCCTCCCTCTCCAAACCCCTCCCTCCTCAGGCTCCGCCCCAAAAACCTCCCACCAGTGGAGAAAAGGGACCTGGCAACCCTAATAAATGGCCTAAGCAAGGTATAGACACAAAGATGGTCCGTGGGGAACAGCAGAATCCCCCAGTTGTACAAATCACTGGGTAAATCTTACCTAGAAGCTTTTATAGAGATAGGGCAGTCCCACATGGCATGCTCTGGCCTACTGCTGTTAGAACAACAACAGGTTTCTCTTTAACCTCTAATTCTTTTAACTTTTAACCTTAACTATTTTGGCCAAAGGTGGTTGTTTGTGCACAGACAAAAATCCCTTCCTCATGTGATCACTGGATTGCCAGCTCTGGGTTGGCAAATTCCTGGAGATTTGGGGATGAAGCCTAGGGAGGACAAGGTTTGGGGATGGGACAGATCTCAGTAGGGTATAATGCCACCTCCAAAACAGTCATATTTTCTAGGGGATCGGTTGTAATTCTGGGAGATCTCCAGCCCCCACCTGGAGATCTCCCAGGTCTTGCTATTGGGGTCCAAGTCCTGCTATGATATCACATCCTGACACTTTCCCCCCTTTTCTGTGCCAGACTTGAAAACTCATTCTATCTAGGTATGGATCTTGCAAGTTATTTTCTGCTTTAGAACTACCAAAATGTTTTGTCAATGCTTGGTTTTTATTTTCTTTTGTCACTACCTGCTTGCCTGGGGATTTAAAAAAAAATTATTATGCAAGCTAGCATTGTTCCTGGGCAGCTTGCCATTTTTCATTCAAAACGTTTATTCAACGAAACATACAGGCAGAATGCACCTGTCCCCAAATGAGCATTAATTGAGAAGACAAGACCTTATAAAGGAATGTGTTAAAAAGAAGGCAGTATACTGTCAAAAGTGGACAATGGCTGATGTATTATTTGTTCCCAAGATAACACTTTATTAAAAGGGATGGAAATGTAAGGCACATTGTAGGACACATAATTTTATTCTTTTCCAAACAGAATGTAAATATTTATTAGTCAGGTGTATGGCTCATGAATTTGCACTGCAAATTTAGTTTGTATATCACTAAGGATTAAGACAAAATGTTCTGACCGCTTCTGTACAACTATCGTCATTTCAATATCATTTCTCCCTTGTGAGAAACTAAATTGGGAGTATTCTTGCACCAGTTTCTTACCTCATGCTGAACATCTTCCATTAAAATTAATACATTTTCCAACATTGTGTGTCCATCAGTTGTGAATGAATGATATATAAATTGCTTTAAAGACAAAAAAACTTAAAAATTAAAATGTGCTGAAGTGAAAGCAATGTCATTGTAGGAAATTTTGAAAGAGTACACAAACTGTAATAGTCGTATTGGCTGATCTCTAGATATCACTGAATGAGTGTATCCTATGGTTTTACCCAAGTATTTAAAGAGCAACAGTCAGGAGAACTGCAGTCATATCTCTTCATGATTCATCGGGTTTTATTGCCTCTGGATAGCAGTGAATCAGCATCTGAAAGATTTCCCTCCATGTCTTTGCTTCAAATAGATTGGTTTCAAAGTTATTTATAACAAGTGGGGTGCCCACAGGGACTTGGGGGCGATTTCATTTCGCTTTCCCCAGTATTTCCTCTTGTCAATCCCACTCAGGTTTTCCATTATACTTCACCTATACTGAAGGAAGCAAATTTTCACACACACATATTTTTTAAAGGAAGCAACAATTATTCTAGTGATAATTTAGGTCATTACTATTTGACAATATTTATATCATTGTTCTTTATTTTAGTGATTCCCCTTATACTAAGAATAATTAAAATAATATATAATTGTTAGGTTATTTTGATATTATGGGTGTCAAAAAGGTTGGCATGTCTTTATTATAAATACTGGATATTATCCAGCCAAAATTTATCTAAAATCTTCATGATTTAATCCAGGTTGATTTAAGTGAGTGTTAACTTTCCCAGTTCAATTAATGGGACTGAAACACATTTTGCTGAATTGTGTCCATTATTACAGTGACATAGATATATCACAGTTTTGTTGAAAGACTGTGCTGCAGCTTTACATTATTGGAAGACGTGTTACTGTATGTGTAGACAGCATTGTTGTATGTTGTGGGTTCTGTCTTATAGGTGTTGCATATTAATATGGCTGGTTGCTTATCAGGAAGCATTTGATAAAGGCCTCCAGAATACCTAAATCCTTTTAATTTGTATTATGTCCCCATGAATGTGAACATTGTTTTTGTTTGAATTATAAGTGCTACTCAGTGAGACATTTGCTGCTAAATATTGTCGAAGGCTTTCACGGTCAGAGTTTATATCTATATATTATTATTATTATAATATCCATCCAAACATTCAGTTTACCATGGAAAAGGAAATTGAGGGTAAACTCCCATTTCTTGATACCCTTGTCATCCGTAAAACAAACTTTCAGTTAGGTCACAAGGTCTACCGGAAACCAACTCACACAGATCACTACTTACACGAAAACTCCAACCACCACCCCCGACAGAAAAGAGGAATAATCAAAACATTAATGGACTGCAAGACGGATCTGTGAACCACAGTTTCTTAAGGAAGAAACGAACCATCTAAATCACACACTGCTGGCAAACAGCTATTCCAGAAATGAAATCAGAAGGGCCATTAAACCAAACAAAAATCAGAAAACTCAGGAAAAACAGTCTCCCATAGGAAACATATTCTTGCCATTTATTAAAGGAGTCACTGATAGGATGTAGAAACTTTTGAAAAAACATAATCTACAAACGGTGTTTAAACCCACCAAGAAAATACAACAGATGCTAAGATCAGCAAAAGACAAAAGAGACCCCCTCACCTCTGCAGGAGTATATTGTATACCTTGCGGTTGTGGACAAGTTTACATCGGGACCACAAAACGCAGCATACAAACAAGGATAAAAGAACATGCAGACTTGGTCAACCTGAGAAATCAGCAGTGGCTGAACATGGACTGACACAAACAGGACACAGGGTCTTATTCCAAGACACTGAAAGACTGGACAATTCTACCAACTATTTTGTCAGATTGCACAGAGAAGCCATTGAAATTCATAAACATCAGCACAACTTTAACAGAAAAGAAGAGAGTTTAAGAATGAATAAGGCTTGGCTTCCTGTCCTGAAAACCTCCAGACTAACAAAGACTACAGTCAACAATAGCCATGCAGATTAGCTTTGGATTTCACACATTAACAGATCACTTCAGGATACAATGGTTCCATATTAACATACCACACCCTCATTAGCACATTATCTTGATACTTACAGGACAATGATTAGCACATTACCTTTGATACTTTTTGCAGGACAATGATTCAGCTCAACACCCCCCCTTTCTGACTATATATTACTCTTCCTACACACTTGACACTGAGAGACACTGTCCTTCAGTGTTACTCCTCTGAAGATGCCTGCCACAGCTGCTGGCGAAACGTCAGGAAAGAAAATACCAAGACCACTGTCACACAGCCCAGATAACCTACAAGAACCAATTTGCTGCTAATGTTATAATTAGTAGCTTTAAGTGCAATCAAAAATTAATAGACTGCATTACTGAAAATGACACTGCACTTTATTCCTCAACTGAATTCCATTACATCTAGAGGAAATCAAGTTGACCTCTTATTTTATAAGTCTACTGCTCTTCCTCTATAAGCAAGAATAATTGTTGCTAATAATAAAGAAGATTTATTAAATATGTGAATGTTCTTGCTCAGTTATAAGTGCATTGCAGAATTGTTTGGCTTTATTTCTTCAAGGTTAAATATTGAAACCTCTCCTTCTCTAGAGGTTTTTAAGAAGAGGTTAGATGGCCATCTGTCAGCAATGCTGATTCTGTGACCCTAGGCAGATGATGAGAGGGAGGGCATCTTGGCCATCTTCTGGTCACTAGGGGTGTGGGGTGGGGAGGTAGTTGTGAATTTCCTGCATTGTGCAGGGGGTTGGACTTGATGACCCTGGTGGTCCCTTCCAACTATATGATTCTATGAAAGAATATATCTTGGTGCTAAAGATGGTGGATCTGGGGCAGTTGTTTGATTCTTGATCATTGTGTGGAGGGATACTATATATGTATTATAATATATGTATTATAAAGGGATATATAAAGGGATTATAAAGTAATGAGCACTTGGAGACCTAATAAAAGTAAATCACACATATATTACCCTAGTGAAACACAGTTCAGAATTACTAGTAATGGAAAATATCGACATACCAATAAATATTCATAGCTTAAACCATTGGTTCTCAGACAGTCAAAACCTTACAACCCCTATTTTGTTTTTCCCCCCTCAGACTCCCTAAGCCTATTAATGTTTATTTACATTTGCTGAAATGTTGTTTCAGTGCATTTTGTTGATGTGCGATTCTAATTCATGCGATAGTGCATACAGAAGCAAGAGATGGCAAGTATGCCAGGTAAATTCATGTGATGTACAAGGGTGCAACTTTGTTTATGAGGCACAAAAATGGTCAAAGGGACCACTTGTGCTAGAGACTGCTTTCCCCATATATGAGGAATCCCATATCACTCTGTATTGTTGAGTGGGCAGCCTTTACACACACCCTCAACCTTTTGATGAGAAGATGCTGCAAGATGCTGCAAATTTGTGGCTTTGGTTGCAAAATGCATGAGGCAACAACAACAAAGCCTTTATTGGCATAAAAAATAAAATGTACAAAAGCAAATACATAAAACCATACTGTACAAATCAAATTTGCAGATGACACCAAGTTAGGAGAGGTAGTTAATACCCCGGAGGGTAGGGTCAGAGTTCAGAATGACCTCAATAGACTGGAGAGCTGGGCCATAAGCAATAAAATGGATTTAAATAGGAAGAAGTGTAAGGTACTTGACCTAGGCAGAAACAACATAAGGCACAGGTACAGGATGGGAGAGAGTTGGCTTGACATCAGTACATGTGAAAGAGATCTGGGAGTCTTAGTGGACCACAAACTGAACATGAGTCAACAGAGTGATATGGCGGCTAAGAAGGCCAATGCAATTCTGGGCTGCATCAATAGGAGTATTGTGTCTAGATCAAGGGAAGTAATACTACCACTGTATTCTGCATTGGTCAGACCTCACTTGGAATACTGTGTCCAGTTTTGGGCTCCACAATTTAAGAAGGATGTTGACAAGTTGGAGTGTGTCCAGAGGAGGGCGATCAGAATGTTCAAAGGTCTGGATGAATCCATGCCCTATGAGAAGAGACTTAGGGAGTTGGGTTTGTTTAGTTTGGAGAAGAGAAGGTTGAGGGGAGACATGATAGCTATGTTTAAATATTTGAAGGGATGTCATGTTGATGAGGGAGCTAGCTTGTTCTCTGAGACTAGGACACAGAGTAATGGATTTAAACTAATAGAAAAGCAGCTGTTCGACGGTGGAATGTGCTGCCTCAGAGGGTGGTGGAGTACCTGCCTTTGGAGGTCTTTAAGCAGAGGCTAGATGGCCATCTGTCGGGAGTGCTTTGATTGTGGGATCCTGCATAGCGGGGAGAAGGTTGGGGTCACTGGGGATGTGAGGGGAGGTAGTTGTTTATTTCCTGCCTTGTGCAGGGGGTTGGACTAGATGACCCTGGTGGTCTCTTCCAACTCTATGATTCTGTGTACAAGATCTCCATCGTTTTTACAATAAAATCAATTTAAGTGAATTACATAATTTTACAGTACCAGGCCAGCCTTAATTGATACACAAGCGCTCACGTTCTTGGATTGCAAACTGTAGAAATCTTGCCACCGATTCAATTTTTATTGGGCCCTGAGTGGTCATAAGGAGAGACACCTTAATTTTGTCGGGTAACCATTCCCTATCCACAAATATAAATTGAGAACGGCCCCTAGAATAAAACGAACAATTAAGAAGGACATGAGGAACTGATTCTATTATGCCCTCCCCTCAAGGACAGGCCCTGTCCGTATATGAGACCTTATTGAATCTTCCATAGAGCAGGGCGGAAGGAAGGGCATTAAATCTAGCGAGCATATAAGCCCTTCTCTGTTGGGGGTCGGTTAAACATGTGAGGTAATATGCCAAGGACTGATTGTATGGCCAGGGCTCCCAATTTATAGGGGAGCATCTACTGCATGCAGCTCTTCTAAGCTCCTGCAGATCTATGTCCAACAGTCTGTTCTTAATCAGCTCAAAAGCTGATTTCTCTGTAAGACAGAGCAGAGAGTCCAAAGGGATTCCAATTGATCTAATTTTGCTTTTGATATAGTTTGTCCAACTAGCTCATTCAAATTCTGTTAGCATACGATGGGCAAAGCTGTTGAAGTGTGATTTGAAATGCCAGCGTAACCAGAATTTGGTTGTCATGATTCAGGCTCTGGCTTCCAAATGTATTTGGTTTGTTTCTAGACAGAGCGATGCGTAGGGGACACAGGATGGAAATCCTAGAATTTTCCTTAGGAATTTAGATTGTATTTTTTCAACATCCTGGTTTAGAGCATGGATCCAAATTGGAATTCCATATAAGAGCTGAGAAGTTGACTTAGTATTAAAGACCTTGAGAGCTGTTGGGACATACTGATGGCCCTTGGTATAATAAAACTGAGTGATTGCCGAGATGCTATTTAGAACTGCAGTTATTGCAAGTTTCCTGTGTGTCACCGAACTGGCTGTATAGTGAAAGTGTACCTAGTATACCTAGGTATTTAAACCATTTCACTTGTTCGATCTCATTTCCTCTTATCCTCCAATTAAGGGTGGTCCATGATTTAGCAAAGACCACGATTTTAGTTTTTTTCAAAATTCACTATTAATCTATTTTGATCGCAGTACTCTAGGAATCGTGATAACAACCATCTCAGGCCCACACTTGTAAGGGAAAGGACTACCGTGTCATCCGTGTATAAAGTGAGCTAGCCACAGTGCATCTTGGTCAGGCCAAGTAGGTGGCAAAAAGATGATCAGGCTTTTCCAGCCGTCTTCTTGTCCCCATGTTTATGCCTCATGCACACTAGCTCAACAGTACATCACTCACAGGCCCTTCCTTTAATAATGGATGCTCTGCTTTCCCATTCCTTCTCTCACCTTTATATACATACATGCTGCTCCTCCCACATATAAAGTACAGGAGAAGCATGGGAGGAATGGGGTCTGAGCAACCCAGGATGGGATGTGGTGGTAAGCTTGACTTCTCTGTGCCACATTAGGAGGCATCGATCTGCCTACTTGGACCTGGCCAGGGATCTGAGAGTGGTTCCACTGGATTTTGCCTTTCACCTTCCTCACTCCTTCAAAGCACATTTTGCCTCTCTGTAACAATGAATAGGTAGCATGGAGGAAAAGAATGGGACAGAGGGGAGGAGGGTCAGGCAGTGGCATATCTGGGCCAGAGGCCATTGTTTTGCTGCCTTGGGTAAGCCTGAGGTGGGATGAGGATCCAATGGCAGAAGGTCCCATGCAGCAAGAAATGGAGGCACCTGGAAATAAGGGACAGCCTGCTGCAAGCTGGAGACTGGCATTATCTGCGTTTGTCTATTACACAAGTGGTGGGCAGTATCCTAAAATTCAACAACAACAGTTACAGGTAAGTGCAACTCTGTTTGTACTCCTGGAGCACATTGCAGCTCTCGTTTGAGAACTGCTGGCTTAAACATTTGTGGTTAGTTTGCATATATTACTGGCTACACCTCAACTTTTGGGGGCTATGGTAGTCATTCCCCCCCTCCAGCTGCAGTTCAGAACATATGTCCTATTAGGATAAAGCACAGTTTTGTCCATACTAGGGTTGTGCATATTGATAAACCTGAACAGAAAATAAACCTGAAATTAGCTGTTTCGGTAAATTTCGGGCTTTGGGTTTACCGAACTCCAAAACCTGGGGATAAAGCCAAAGCTGAATAGCCAATTCCCGAAAAAGCCGAATAGATATTTGCTCAGTGGCATAGCTCTGTGCTTTCTTTCTTTCTTTCTTTCTTTCTTTCTTTCTTTCTTTCTTTCTTTCTTTCTTTCTTTCTTTCTTTCTTTCTCTTTCTTTCTTTCTTTCTTTCTTTCTTTCTTTCTTTCTTTCTTTCTTTCTTTCTTTCTTTCTTTCTTTCTTTCTGACTGGTTTTGTTTTGAGATGGGGATTGTGTAATCGGAGCCAACTTGGTCTGACCAACTTTCCAGGTATGTCACCCAACAGAAGACTAGTCTGCAAGCAGAAGAGTCATTAAAAGACAGGGCTCATCCGTTCCCATCTGGAGGGATATACCCTCCAAATAAAAAGAGCCAGCTTCAACAGCTGCTGACACCACCAGGCTTCCGAAGGAGATTTCTTCATCCAAGCTTATCATGTGATAAGAAGAGGTCACAGAGTTATGACGTAACCAGGGTCAGGGCCCAGACTGTAAGCAGAAGACCAAGATACACAAAAACAGAAAATGCAAGCTAGGTACCAGAAGATGAGTCACGGTGAGGAATAGTGTGAGCCAAGTGACTTTTTAAATGCTGGATCCCATGATATAAATCTTCCACAGTTGCCCCTTCTGCATTATCAGAGAAGCAAAAATTTAGGTTTAGTTTTTGTGTGTTTTAAAATTAAAAATTTCAGTCTCTTCTCCCCTCTCATCATCCAGATATCTTCTAATAGGCCCATTAATGTTATGGTTTTAATTATTAAATGGATGATTTGCTTATTTTTAAGTGAAATCCATGCATTTTACAACTATTGTTACTTTGGGTATAATGATAAAAAAGCAGGATACAAATTTGGCAAATAAACTAATATTTGTTTTAAATTCATCTTGAAACCACTCTGGTTGCCTCTAATTTTGTGAAGGAGCAATTGAGCCTTCTCTAGTTACTCAATTCTGATGGAATATTTGAAACAAATCCAGATATTATATCAGAAAATAAGCAACAACAACAAAAAGATTGTGCTATCCTTGATTTAAAAAAAAAAAAATTACATGCAAAAGCCACTTTTGCTTTTGTTGAAACTTTTTATTTTTTGAAAAAGTGCCCCAGCTGTCCTAATACTCCATAATTAATGTTTGTTCGGATATAACCCTGGCCATCTGTTTACATCTCACTTTTCTTCTGAAATGGAATAAACTGCAGCATAGCTTCTGCTTAAAGGATTTTCTGTAGAGAAAGGACATATGCCAAAAAGGAGTTTCTACAGTAGCATCCAAAAGGCATTAAAGGAAGTACAGCATTCTAAACTAGTGATCAAAGCCCACTTTTCAGATCTCATTTTTCTGAAGTTCAGGAAAAGCACCACTGGAATGAAAATCACTAACGACTTCTACTAAATCCTGTACAATTCACATTTTGAATGGAGAAAACTCAGTAATCTTCTGCAGGCTAAAGGCTTCACTTTTGAGCATTTGATCCCTATCTGGTAATTGGAACAAGATTTTTTATCTGAACAAGCTTGAGTGGATATAAAAATGTTTCATTTCATTGCCTTTACAAATGGAATGGTATTAGTCTCAGGAGACTTTTGTTCTAATGTTTTGTGAGGGAGTGCTGGTATTGCTTGTTAAAGTGTTTGAAAATATACTTTAAAACAGAGTTAGATTCTCTTATAATCCATAATAAGATGTATTTTAATACATCTGCAGCATCTAGTATGGAATATAACTAAAATGCCTTAAAATACTTTGGAAACAAGTTTAAGAAGAATAATTTTGTTGTTCTGTTCACTACTGTATCCTACACAACTGTTAATCTTATTTTGTATTCATACTTGTTCTGTCCTTTGGGATCAGAGTTGTTCACAGCATTTTCCAAGGCATGTTGTTTTCAACATATAAAATAACATGTTTGGAATGGTCCTAACCTTTACAACATATATAGTCATCTTCTCTGGATCCTCTCCATGGTATTTTTTAAAAAATGTTTTGTTCTCTTGTGCATAGAAAACATGTTAAATAGGGAGTTAAAATGGGTAGTGATACTGATTTTACCTTCACAGAAATGGCAACCAGTAACAGAAAACTATTATGCCACTGTTTTGAAACAAACTTTTGCAGGAAAACTAGGTTATTGCTAGTTCAAATTTAATAATTTACCACAAAATCTGATATCAAGGGTTCTTAATAGAAAATCTTGGTATGTAGCTCCAATGCATTACTTATATCTAAGCCTTCAGTGGTGTTTGATCTCTCCTTCATGCTTACCTTTTCTTTTTGGTAGATAGAATTGTTGCCTTTGAAAAGTGTTCCGTTTCTTAAAGCCACTGACGACATTTTATTCTCAGATTATTTCTGAATTCTTTGGTTTGAAGAGGGATTTTTCCCCTTTGTACTTCAGACTGTAGACCTATTCTCTGATTTTTATGTAATACTGGGGACGTGGTTTCTTGCCTCACTGATACTGGCATGTTATTTATAAGAGGCAAAAGCCTGCTTCCTTCTCCTGTATGTACTTTCCTGGAAGGGAAAGCCCGTGCTGGTGTGGGGAGCATTCCTAGGAGGGGCAGAGCTGCCTTTAGGCAGCCTCCTAACCCTCCCCCCCCCAGGAACACCCCCTTTTGCAGCAGCGTTGCTGTGCCAACATTTTTGGTGGCAAAGCCTTGTTGACTACAATGGGGGCATTTTTTAAAGAGCCAGCGTGGTGCGGTGGTTTGGAGAGGTGGAGTCTTATCTGTAGAACCGAGTTTGATTCCCCACTCCTCCACATGAGCGGTGAAGGCTAATCTGGTGAACTGGATTTGTTTCCCCACTCCTCCACACGAAGCCAGCTGGGTGACCTTGGGCTAGACACACACTCTCAGCCCCACCTACCCCCCAGGCCCCAGGGTGTCTGTTGTGGGGACGGGACGGGAAGGTGATTGTAAGCTGGTTTGATTCTCCCTTAAGTGGTGGAGAAAGTTGGCATATAAAAACCAACTCTTCTTCTCCTTCTCCTCCTTCTCCTTCTTCTCCTTCTCTGTTTTACATTTATTTTCGGTGGCTGGGAAGTCTCTGACACCAGAAGTGTCTTAGAATATGTTCAGAGGGTAACTGCAGTTTATAGGGCAATAGGTATTCCATAAGGCATTACAATAGCTGTTACCAGAAAAACGTCTTACGACCAAATAATAGGAAATTAGATGATGATGTTTAAATTGTCAATTGACAGAGTATGGGAAAATACACTGAAGAATAAAGCTTCCATTAAAAAAAAAAAACCTAACCCAGATTGGAATAAATCTTATATTTAAATGTGGAAATTCTCATTGTTTAGGCTCAAGCTCACAAATATTATCATGAATCCAGCAAATGGCATTGAGAAGGACGTGCTTCCCATTTCCTCTTGTAATTATGCTTCTACTTGAAGTGCACACTGTAATGGCTGGAGCTGACTATGCTGAATACATTTTGAAGACTGAAGCGTGATTGAAGGGAGTCTGTCTGTATAACTGCATAGAAAGCCTATCGGAATGGGGGACTTGACAAAGAGATTTGAGTTGCAAGCAGCCTAAATTTTTATCTGCCTCTCTATAGTAATTAGGAAGCTGCTTAGATGTGACTGGAATTGAGAGGTAGATAAAATTTCTCAGACTCACTCAGACATATTTCACACGGGCCATTTAAAGCATCTCTCTTGCTGTTGGTTTCCACTTGTGAAGGAAAGAAATGGAAACAGAACTCCAGGATACTGCAGCATTTCTGCCTTCCTGCCTATTGAGTTTGTACTAATGCAACACCAAGAATTCAGAAAAACATAATTGAGAAATCAGATCTTGGTGATACATGCCAGAATGGTCTTTTCATCCATGTTTCACCTGGTTTGTGTTTCTCTTTTTAAAAACAAAGGCGGGATATAAATAGAATTAACTATCTTAGAGATGGCCTTCTATACTAATCGTAGAATCATAGAGTTGGAAGGGACCACCAGGGTTATCTAGTCCAACCCCCTGCACAACGCAGGAAACTCACAACTACCTCCCCCAACACCCCCAGTGATCCTCAGTTGTTAGTTCCTTCCAGATGCCAAGGATTCTCCACATTGCTTTCATTCTCAGAGGCATGTGTGTTAGCACTGGCACTTCCACATATGGGAGTTTTCTGTGCTCTGTCCTGTCTTTTCCCCAACTTTTCCCTTCCATGTGTGCTCTGCAGCAACTTTGCACTATTTCTCAGGGTTATGGTCATCACTGCTGATGTTGTGACTTGCCAATCCTTTCGTTCTTTTCATTGTGCATGTGCTGTAGTGCTATAAGAGTTCTATTCAAATTTTAAATAGATACATGGCAAAAGATCACTATAGGGCAGTATTCTGTAGTGGAATATTGACATACAAATAGTATTCCTGCAGCCATCTTGCAGCTTTTGGAGCTCCACCTCTGCAGTCCTTTCTAGGCAATTGAGACAAAAGCTCCCTGCACCTTTCCCCTTATATCTCTGGAATAAAATGTTCAGAGGATTCATTTTAAAAAAAGATTCAGAGGAACTAAAATTTAAAACAGAGTTGTATCATTAGAGTAATTAAAACTTCTTTTTAAAATCCTGCAAAATCCCTGTGGAGGCACAGAAGGGGGAAAAATGGCAAAGGATGCAAAAATGGTATCTCAAGGGCCTGATGTCAGGACAGTGGCACTGATATGAGCGTGGCCTTTGCAGCAGGAAAATGTGCACCGTTATTCCATACAATATGACTGAAACATAAGGGACCATTGCACTATACCCGTGTTGGCGAACCTATGGCACGGGTGCCACTTCCGGCACGCGTAGCCCTTTCTGCCGGCACGCACAGTTCCTCCAAGCCACTGGTCTTTCCGGCTCTGCCCCACCCCGGATGGGGGAGGCTGTAGCCCAGGGGTGGGGACCCTCCGACATGATTGGCGGTGGCCCCCGGACTCTCCCACAGAAGCTGCCGCCATTGCCGCCGCTGGAGCGTGCACGGCCAGCCAGGCGGGTGGGAGAGCGGGGAACAGAAGCCGAGCGCTCACACTCGGCATGGCCGGCGGCTTCTCCGGCGCCCTCTGGGCCTGTGCGGGCGGAGGGGCATGGCTGGTCGGTGGGTGCGAAGGAGGCGCCCTCTGCCCCACCCTGCTCGCCTCTCACAAGCCTGCTGCCGCGCCCCACCGAGTGGCAAATCCAAGGCAAAACCTCCCATGCATAAATGGCCTCTTTCTTTTTCTGTCTCCCTCTGTCCTTTTCTTTCTCTCCCTTGCTCCATTTCTTTCTCCCTTTCTCTTTTTCTTTCTTTCTCTCCCTCCCTTCCTTCCCTTTCCCCCTCCCTTCCCTTCTTTCCTTCCTTCCTTCTTTCCCTCCAGCGGCTTCTCCGGCACCCTCTGGGTCTGTGCGGGCGGAGGGGCGTGCAGTCCTATTCCACCTTTGAAGTGCCCACAAGCTATCCTCCAAACACCTTTCCATTTGTCTTGATATGTAGAGAGAAAACACTAAGGAACTAGTTGCCAATCTCCAGGTACTAGCTGGAGATCTGCTATTACAGGTGATCTCCAACCAATAGAGATCAGTTCCCCTGGAAAAAATTGCCACTTTGGCAATTGGACTCTATGGCACTGAAGTCCTTCCCCAAACCCCGCCCTCCTCAGGCGCCACCCCAAAAACCTCCCACTCATGGCGAAGAGGAACTTGGCAACCCTAGCCTCTCCCTCTGGGCCCCCTCTGGGGGTGGTATTCAGGTTAAATTGCCGCATTGGCACTCGGCGATAAATAAGTGGGTTTTTGGTTGCAGTTTGGGCACTCGGTCTCTAAAAGGTTCGCCATCACTGCACTATACCATCTGGAACAATGTGTTAAGAGATTCTGTTAAGTCCCGCTTCTCTGCTTCAGTCTTTACACTCTTAAAGAATTTGTTCTACAGTAACTGGAACTGCAGATCTAGGTACTCTTTGAAAAAGATTCCTTAGCCCATTTAGACCTCCTTTGAGTGTCCTTATTCCAACAGAGGCCTGCCTTTCTAAGCTGGTTTGTAATAGCTGCTGTCATTTTGGCTTCTCTTTTGCAGACATCTGTTCGATATTCACTGGCATGTGTATTTAAAAGCTACCTAGAGACAATTCAGCTATGTAATGAAAGTAAAGGAAGAAAAGATTTGAAATGAAAGGAGAAGTGGAAGGAAGTATAAATTCATGCTCTACAAAAGCATTAGAACCAATTATTGTTGATAATACCCTGACCTGGATAGCCCAGGCTAGCCTGATCTCATCGGATCGCGGAAGCTAAGCAGGGTTGACCCTGGTCCATACCACCAAGGAATACCAGGGTTGCTACACAGAGGCAGGCCATGGCAAACCAACCACCTCTGAACATCTCTCGCCTCGAAAACCCTACAGGATTGCCATAAGGTGGTTATGACTTGATGGGGGGGAATGGTTGATTATGGTATACTAGGGTACTGAAACGTGGCTTTTGTTGTGAATAGTATATTGTTATATGATAGAGCCATGAGAACAAGAAGATATCCTCCTACCGAAACACTATTGATTATGTGTTGCTCTTAGGACAAACTCTGGTATAGATTTCTTGCATGGACTATGAAGGATAATGACTCTATGAACCTGTTTCTTAGGGCATTACATTCATCTCCATTAGTCTTTTATCTTGTAAAGCTGCTGTGGATGGCTTCAGGTAAAGCAGAGGTCCCCCGGGCGGGGGGCGAAGGGCAGTTTCACCCTTTCATTTCTAGCCATTTGTCTTCTCAAAATCACTGTCCATCTACCTTTTTCTCTGTGGAACGCCCTTCTCCTTAAGGTTTGCCCGGTGCCTGTTGTACTGTGTTCCAGGCAAAAGGCCCAAATATTTGTTTTTATCCAGGCTTTTAAATTAAAGAATTGAGACTTTAAATTGGTTTTACATAAGGTTGCCAGCTCTAGGTTGATAAATTCCTGGACATTTGGTGGTGGAGCCATGGGAGGGTGGGGTTTCCAGAGAGGAAGGGACTCAGCAGAGATGTGATGCCATACAGTCCACCCTCCAGAGCAGCCATTTTCTCGAGGGGAACTCAGCTATGTAGTCTGGAAGATCAGTCGTAATTCTGGGAGATTTCCAGGCCCCACCTGGAGATTGGCCTAGTTTTACGGTCTGTTTCTATCCTGAGAACTGTTCTAGGAGACTGATTTTAAGCTGCAAAAGGTTTTTTGTTTCTTTTCTGCTCATGCTGGGTTTTTAATAGTTAGTTTTTAATGCCTTTGATGCTGTTTTATATATTTTTTATCATGTTTTACTTTATAACTCGCCTTGAATAGGTCCTCTGGAGCGGTGGCATTGAGATTTTCCAAATAAGTATAGTTGGTTATTTTACAGAAGGTCAAAATGAGAATGGTGGTCTTTAGTCCAGTATCTCACATGAAAACACTTAGTAGTGGATGTGAATTGTTTATATTTCACTGTACAAGTCGGTTGGTTGTCAGAATTGACCTTTCTTGTGGTGATTAAATTCACTGGAACCTTTTGTAGATGGATCATGCTGAGCCGTGCACACTATCTGTCATTAACTTTGTTTCTTCCATCTTCCTTAAGTGCCAAATTCCTTCAACCCCTTTTCAGACTGTGGCAGACATTTTAGAAAGGATGGATGGCAAGTTCTGCAAATGCCTTAATCAGTTGGTATATAAATGATAGTGGTTATTAACATAAATGTACAAAGGCATTCTTGATACTATTTGAAAATAGTTTCTTTAGTCTTATGCTGCAAGTGCAAACATGCAGCTACAAAAATGCAGATTTGCAACTACAAAAGGCTTTTATAGGTTTTGATCTTGTTTGCTGTGGTTTTATGCATTGTGAATTGTGATAAATAGGGGTGAATTGGTCTGAGACCACTGGGGAGAGTCCTGTTGGGCTAGGGTTGCCAGGTCCCCCTTCCCAACTGGTGGGATGTTTTTGGGGTGGAGACTGAGGAGGGCAGGGTTTGGGGAGGGGAGGGACTTCAGTGCCATAGAGTCCAGTTGCCAAAGCGGCCATTTCCTCCAGGTGAACTGATCTCTATCGGCTGGAGATCAGTTGTTTTAGCAGGAGATCTCCAGCTAGTACTTAAGTGCCATGTTGTCTTATAGAGTCCAATGAAGACAACTAGGAGGAGGTTAAAAAGAGCAACAGTTCTTTATTTAGCTAAACACAGACCTGGGGGTGAAATAACCCACAAATAAGATGCAGAGTTACTCACCCGAGAAACAAAGGAAAGTCAGTATCATTTATGCATTCACATAGGGCAGGCCCATGGCTGCTGACAAGCAGATTGATACACAAAAGCACCAATGCACATTAAGTGTCTATTTCACTCTAATTAGCATAACCTATAGATATTGGCCGAAGGCTGTCTCTAAGCAAGTACTAGGTCTTGTGATCTTAGTAACTAGAAAACACATTCCTAAGGATGAAGGTAATTCAGAGCTCTCTACTGGTGAAAGGCCGTACCAAGCACAGAGAGCATGATTTGTCGGTTCATGGCTCCCGGATGCCAACTTCCCAAAGCTTCCATGTGTGTGCGTATGAATACATAGTGTTCTAAACCAGCCCTTATATCTGGGCATTACAGTACCTGGAGGTTGGCAACCCTATGTTGGGCCACGGTCGGCCCACACGAATTCTAACATTAGAATGTGACGGTCACATAATTTATCTTAAAAAAAATTGTGGTAATAATAATTAGCATGTATGTAGTGCTTCCAAGTTATATGATATTTATACGATCTTGTTAATCTTTACAACAATACTGTAAGGTAGGTGTGTTATCATAATTCCTACTTCTGATAAGGGTCTGAAACTAGGACAGAGTGGCTTGCTGAAGGGCAATCAGTGAGTTCACGACAGAAGAGATATTCAAACTGGAGACTTCTTGCTTTGCAGCTCTTAACCACTACACAAAATCAGTTCAGAGATAAATGACAAGTAAATTTATGAGGAAAAGATAAAGTTCATACCCATAATCTGCCCTGAATGCAATGTACTTTGTTTCAAATCCATCTTCAGCATCCTTTATGTCTATCTTCACCCTAGCTCTGAATTTTTTTTTTTGGAGCAAGAAGTAATTCAAACATTGATATATATATATTTTTTAACCTTGGTCCTTCATAAATTCGTACCCAAGGCCATGTGGGTTGTTTTTGGCTTTGGCTTTGACAAATAGGTTATGATTTGGGCTGTTCAGCTGAAAAGTAATGTTGGCACGGAACCTACTGAAAATGCTGTTGGCAGATGCCTTGAGATAGAATTCAAGCAAGAAAAATACTCAGTGGTGTTTTAAAATCCAGGTTTCTGCAAATGTTCACTCATCTTCCACAGCAGAGGGCCCCATAGAGTTGGCATTTGCAATTCATATGTAACTCCACACAGCTATATTTAGATACATCTGGTTTAACAGGAGCTTACTAGCATCCTGGGAGTTTATGAGGCAGAAGAAATTATCAGTTGCACTTTCTGCCATCATGTGGTTGTTTTTAAGTACTGCATATGTATGACCTTATCAAGTCTTACCTAAGCATACATTATATAAGCATTATCATGATGATGATAGTGTGCTTACTCCCTGTATATGACAAAAGGAGTAAAACATGCATGTTGCAGAAAGTCTTTCACCATATAAAGGTTAATAATTAAATAGGTTCTTTTGCAAACAATGGTTGGTAACTGGGTGTATAAGTCTGTGTTCCCTAATGACAGGTATGTTGTTCTTAACAGCTGATAAATGCAATACAAATAAGACAGTCTGTTCTATAGGTAGGGTTGCGAACCTCCAAGTGGTGGCAGGAGATCTCCTGCTATTACAACTGATCTCCAGCTGATAGTTCACATGGAGAAAATGGCCGCTTTGGCCATTGGATTCTATGGCATTGAAGTCCCTTCCTTCCCCAACCCCCGCCCTCATAAGAACATAAGAAAAGCCATGCTGGATCAGACCAAGGTCCACCAAATCTAGCAGTCTGTTCACACAGTGGCCAACCAGGTGCCTCTAGGTGCCCTCCTCAGGCTGCGCCCCAAAAACCTGCCGCTGGTGGCAGACCTGGCAACCCTATTTATAGGCGTAACCTCTGCTAGTACTAAGGTAACAGTTGATGAGGTCAAATCTATGCAGTATTTAAAAACAACTGTGAGATTACTTACCTTTCCATTTTGAATTAGTTTGAAGTTGCATATTTGAATGCAGGGAGGGGAAAGGTAAGTAAATCTCAGAGGGTTAAAAAGAGATCTTAGTTTTCTAATATGACTAGGGCTGTTGAAAAAAGAATTCGTTAAAATTCGGATTCGGAAAAATTCGGCCCGTTTTTATTCGGGAAAGGCTGAAGTCCGAACTCCCCCACTTCGGGTCCGTGCAATTTGGCATGAGGTCCGGAGTTCAGGGGAAAAAATCGGCCGAATAAAGCCATTAAAATCACAACCGCACCTTTCCGTGGCTCCAGGGGGGCATTTTTGGGGGTAGAGGTCCCAAACCTTCAGCGTAGCTTCAAAGGACCCTTCTTGCAATAACCCCCAAGTTTTGTAAAGATTGGATCAGCGGGGGCTGAGATATGGGCCCCGAAAGGGGTCCCCCCTCCTTAATGTGCATTTGCAATTAGCAGAGCTTGCCACCCACTGGAAGCTCCCAGCCCCGACAAACAGCTGAGCTTTGGGGAGCAAGGGCAGGGCAGGTGCGAAGAAATTTGCAAACCATGCAAAGCAACACAACCATGCAAACCATCACATTTGCAACCATGCAAAGCAACACCTGACGCCTGGGAGTTTGCAAACCATGGAGAGGGACAGAAGAAGTTTGCAAACCATGCAAAGCAACACAACCTTGAAAAGCAACACCTTTGCAACCATGCAAAGCAACACCTGACGCCTGGGAGTTTGCAAACCATGGAAAGGGACAGAGGCATGCTAGCTAGGCATCAGGAGCAGGAGGGGGTGGAATTTCCCCTTTTGCATCGGACTTGGGACCAGGCAAATGCATTCTTTAAGTCACAATTTGAAAACAATTTTTGAGCAAGCATCAAAATAGACCTAACCGATCTTATGAATGAGGGAAAACCTGAGGACACACAACTGAAGCCCCCCCCCCTCAAACCAGGGAGAGAGAGACTCGGCACCCCCCCAGACAGAACGGGCACCCCCCCAGACAGAGCGGGCATCCCCCCAGACAGAACGGGCGAAAGCCCTCTTTGGCTTCCCCCCCACCCACAGAAACTGCTCCCTCCCCACACACACACAGACTCTGCTTCCCTCCCCCACACAAACACAGGAGAAAAATTATAGATTAAAGCCCCAAAAGGGGTCATACTGTGGATGTCTTCTGTTCCATCAGGAGGGACTTGGAGGACTGGGTAATCCAATACGGTTCCATTTAAGCACGGGAGGTTTTGCCTTGGATTTGCCGCTGTCGAGATGCACATAGGATCGGCTGATCCCATTCATCCCAATAGGGAAAGGGGGGCATATCTCAGCCCCCCCGATCCAATCTTTATAAAACTTGGGGATTCTTTCAAGAAGGCTCCTCTGAAGCTACGCTGAAAGTTTGGGGCCCAAAAATGCGCCCCCTGCAGTCACGGAAAGGAGCTAATGTGCACAAGCACCCCCCACGGGGATTTCTCTCTCACACAAACAGATACTCTCTCTTTCTCTCCCCTGCCGGGCTGTGCAGCAGCTGGGCTCATGCACTCAATCGCGACTGATTGGCCAGAAGAAGACCCAGCTTGGCCACCGACTGGCCGGGGGAGAATGCTGCTTACTAACTGACGGTTATGCTGCTGCGCTGAATCCCGAATTTGCAGAATTTATTCACTGAACACCCCGAACTCGCTGAATTTGGCTCCCCGTTTTCCTGCCTTTTTTGAGTTCGGTTCCATCCGAACTAAAAACCGCCGAATCAAGGGAAATTCAGCTGTTTTTTGGTTCAGGACGAACTGAATCATCAGCCCTAAATATGACTCTGACATACTAAGTCAGATCACTAGTTCATCTAGTGTAGTTAATTTCTATGCTGATTGTCAGAAGAGGAAGGCAGAGGAGGCTCTCTCCCAAGATCTGCTACTTGAGATCCTATTTTTACCTGCAAATTGCAGAGGAGGGAGAGGAGATGAGGCCAAGATAGAGTGGCTTTCCTAAGATCACCCAGTGAGTTCGTGGCAGAGCCAAGATTAAAACTCAAGACGTCCTGATTCATAGCTAAGTCTTTTAAACACTGTGCTGCACAAACTTTGTGCTCCTTGGCTACACTGTAAAATGATGTTCCTGTGCCATAATTTTACTATATTCTTTAAAAGGCAAATAACAGCTTATCCTGTTCAGCTGAAGGATAGAAAAAGACTGAAAATACTTGGTTAAACATCAAGAAAAGTTTCCCATTATAAATATTAGAGAACATTAGCAATGAATCAGGCTGCATTGGAAGGTAAAAAACTCTTTTATTCTTGGGGAACAAAAGAAAAAAGCTCAAGAAAAGAGCTCAGAATTTGTTGAGTGATATTTAGTAGGCTAACTTAGTAGGCTATCAGTCTAGGAATTTGGACTTGATTTACACTGGGTGACGTTTAGCTCTAGGATTCTAGTACATACATCTGAGATGTAGGATGGTTTCAGATGCAAAGACTTGCAAGGGAAACAGGAAGCAAACCATAACTTAGGCTTCCTATCTGCCACACCAGTGATCCCCAGTATAGTGCCATTGGGTGGATGCCATGGTGCCTGCCATGATGTGTTTCCTACTGTCCATTTGCCTCTTTCCTTAAGCAACAAGCAAGTCTTGATTATCCATCACTTCAGTGGAGCAGAAAGTGCTTTAAAAAGGTGTTTTGTATCTTCAGGAAACATCCATTCATAAATATGCTATCACAGTAGAATGGAACCTCCAAACTTCTTGTGATAGTCATTTTGTGATCAATTTGGCTTTTTACTGCAGCAATTATAAACTCATGGCAGTGAGTGGAACAGAGGCAGCAATGGCAGTTGGAGGGTAGGCAAAAGAGAATGAGGTAAGGATGAGATATCAGGGAAGGGAGAGGCTTCCCTTACTGATGAGTCATAAGAATATAAGAAAGGGCATGCTGGATCAGACCAAGGCCCATCAAGTCCAGCAGTCTATTCACAAAGTGGCCCAACCAGGTGCCTCTAGGAAGCCCACAAACAAGACCGCAGCAGCATTGTCCTGCCTGTTTTCCACAGCACCTAATATAATGGGCATGCTCCTTTGATCCTGGAGAGAATAGGTCTGCATCATGACTAATATTCATTTTGACTAGTAGCCATGGGTAGCCCTATCCTCCATGAACATGTCTACTCCCCTCTTAAAGCCCTCCAAGTAAGCAGCCATGACCACATCCTGGGGCAGGGAGTTCCACAGTTTAAATGTGTGAAGAAATACTTCCTTTTATCTGTTTTGAATCTCTCATCCTCAGTCCTCCTCTGATTAGATATAGTGAAGCTGATGACAGAAACATTTTGCATAATTATAAGTATTTGTTCCACTTTGACAAAATATCTGACCAAGGGAGCTTTGAGTCTCAAAAGCTCATGCCCTGGAAATCTTGTTGGTCTTTAAGGTGCTACTGGACTTGAATCTGCTGTTGTCCCATTTTGACTCTTCATTATTGTCCTGCTAATTCTTATGTACATATGGAGTTCATTTGCAAGCATTGCCTTATCCATTCACTTATGTGCAAATGTCAAAGCGAATGGAGGAAACCTACTCAAAATTCTTCAGTGATAAGTTACTTTTTTGGATCAGCATAGGCAAAATCGTAATATGCCTGACTGAGCTGTTTAAAAAAAAATGCCTCCTCATGGCCTCTAAACCAGATCCAACAGTCATTTCTTACCCCGCACTTGCCTTGGGGTCAGTTCTGTGCTTGCGCAGACATATATACATGTTTTTACAGTTTTAGGTTTAGCCTGAATTAAGATTATGTAATTTAAAAAAATGTGCATCTCTTGATCAATGGCAGATAATAATATTCCTTTCTTGCTTATACCTAAATGCACACACCTTTGATCTGCAATATGCCCTTAGGAAGTATTTCAGCACTTGTGACCTTCCCTTGCTCCATTAGTAGTTGTTTCTATATAGACTGTGGTTATATGTTTCTTTTTTTGTAATGCTATGCATTGTACAGTAGAGGGAGTATTTTGTCAGGAATAGAAGGTATTTGTCATAGTATTACAGAACACATGGTGTTGCTCTTTATATACGTATTAAATTCTTAACTGTAATAATCAAGTCATACTGTAATATCAAATAAACATATGGAATGACTTTCTTAAGTAAAAGTTGTGTTCTGATTCTACCTAGTTGTTAGGTTTTCTGTGTATAATATAGTAATCTCCAAAGGGAGAAGGAAAAATGAACGTTTCTCTAATATGTGAACAGTTTAATTGTGTTGAGGGGATAGTTAATCAAGAACAATGAATGCTGTTATCTCTGTAGTGACTAAATTAAAATTGCATATGTAAGTTTTTGCAAAATAGGTCTGCATACTTGGAAAACAGGTCTCTGTGGAAAAATGGGAACAGAGTATTTGTGTCTTCATAAATATCCAGTTTGTGACTGCTTATCAAAATATTTGTCTACCTCTCTAAATTGTATGTGATGGGATGTCTCCATAGCTTTTGAGGATTCTCTTGAAATAAACTTGCTACTCAGTTACCAACTTCGGCCTTTTCTGCATGGGTTGTTCCTATCGCGGTCCACCCCCACCCCCCAACCACTTCGGGGCTTCATTTAAATTATGCATGTATTTTCCGATCTTCAGAAGTCGTCTTGCTTTCCTCTTGCGCTTTCCCCGCATTTTCAGGATGCTGTTTTATTCCGAGTTTAAAGTCTGCCTCAATCTCAAATCGAAAGCCAGTCCTGTGCATGCTTGTCACTTCAGGTTTTTCTCCCACCCTCATTCTCGCTTCTCCCTTCTACATGTCTGTCCCCCTCATCCAGCTCCTCCCCTCGAATCCATTATCGAGTGCACTAGCAGGAGAATAATGCTGGAATATCATGAGGCTGGTTATTTGGTCAGTTTCTCAGTGAGTGTGGGTCAGTTTCAGTTCTCAGTAGGATGGAACAGAGCCGGACTGATTTGCTGCCTTCCCCTTATACACATCGTCTTATAGGCATGAAAGCCCCCCCCCTCTTTTTTGCAACTGCAAGACTACCGATGGAACGATGAATATCACAAATGACCATGCAAGTGTTTTTATGTTATGGACTGGTTGGTCTTAAGGCCCCTTCCAACTTCTTAAAATTCGATGACTTTAAATACATTTAGACCTTCTGATAGGGTTGGCAAGTTCAGGTTGGGAAATTCCTGGAGATTGTAGCCTGGGGAGGGGAGGGCTTGAGGAGAGGAGGGACCTCAGCAGGGTATAATGCCCTAGAGAGGAGGGACCTCAGCAGGGTATAATGTCTCCAAAACAGACGTTTGCTCCAGGGGAGCTGATTTGTGTCATCTGGAGATTAGTTGTAATTCCAGGTCTCCAGGCTCCACCTAGGGGTTGACAACATTACTTTCTGATGCTGTATGATAGAAAGCACCTTGTGTTTCTGACCGTGGTGCTACATGAGGCATTATTCAGGATCACTCTCTTTCACCATAGTGAGATACATAAGATACATGTTGTGGTTCTGGTATGATTTCATACTGGGAACCTCCTCACATTCTAATAGCAACCATTGACATATTGACTAAACAAAATGGCATGTTGGGAAATGGGGCATGTGAAAGCTGTTTTCCAACTGCTTGTTTAATAGCTCCTAGAAGAAGAATTGGTTTTTATATGCCGACTTTCTCTACCACTTAAGGAAGAATCAAACCGGCTTACAATCACCTTCCCTTCCCCTCCTCGCAACAGATACCCTGTGAGGTAGGTGAGGCTGAGAGAGCTCTAAGAGAGCTGTGACTATAGCCCATGGTCACCCAGCTGGCTTCATGAGTAGGAGCGGGGAAACCAACCCGGTTCACCAGACTAGCATCTGCCGCTCATGTGGAGGAGTAAGGAATCAAACCAGGTTCTCCAGATTAGAATCCACCACTCCAAACCACCACTCTTAACCACAACACCACACTGGCTTTCCTACCATTTCTCAACATTGAACGGAAAAGTACAAAGGTTTTCCTAATGGAGTTCCTGAGTTCATTTATTGCTGAGTTCTGTGCTGTGTTTCTTACAGAAACTTTCCACTGCAAATATGGAGGAAATCATGTAAAATTATCTTCTACTCCATTCACATTTATGCACACTGTATTGAAATAGGAGCAAATGTAGATTCTTATTTCCTACAGTGAGCAGGCGTTTGCCATTTCAGTCTGATGATCGGTTTTGCAAGATGTTGACGTTAGCTCTCAAAACCACACAGCCAATTTGGTGCAGAATTGCGGATGTTCCTCATTTGTGGCTGACCCTTTCACCAAGCATGAATGTATAATTGGCTTGTTCCTGATTTGATCACACCTAAAATGTTTTTGAAGTAAAAATTGGGCTGGACTATTTTTTAAAGCAAGAGTATTTTGAGCTGAATTCATTGTTCTTATAAGTTGTGGCTGTAGGCCCTTTCATGTCCCACAAACCATATGCAGAATAAAACCATCAGTTTGACTATGTATTACTTAACTGTTCTACATCTATCTTAAATAAATGAAATTAGTTTGTCTATTATCCAGATGTCGAAACATGCCATTTTAGCAGAGATAGCAATTTCATTAGGAGTATCATTTTCCTGTTCTCTTGAACAAGTTAAGTTTTCACTGGTGGCCAATCTTTTGCATTACAGATGGGGATAATAGCAAGGTGAGTGAAACCACACTAAAATGGAAAAGCAGGACATTTCTTCCCTACATTCAGTCTAACACTAAAATATTGCTAGTAGTGGGAGAGTCCTCTGTGCAGATTTATTACATTTAGTACATTTTATCCTGCCCTTCCTCCAAGGAGCTCAAGGCAGTGTACACTGTTTTCTCCTTTTTCTCCCAATGACAATACTGTTTGGTATGTTGGGTTGAAAGAGAGTGACTGGCCGAAGGTCACCCAGCAAGCTTCATGGCAGAGTGGTGACTTGCAGCTGGGTCTTTCAGATTGTAGTCTGACACTAATTGCTATATAAACTACTATCATAAGAACATAAGAAAAGCCCTGCTGGATCAGCCCAAGGCCCATCAAGTCCAGCAGTCTGTTCACACAGTGGCCAACCAGGTGCCTCTAGGAAGTCCACAAACAAGACAGCTGCAGCAGCACCATCCTGCCTGTGTTGCACAGCACCTAAGATAATAGGCATGCTCCTCTGATCCTGGAGAGAATACACATGTATAATTGATATCCCTTTTGACTAGTAGCCATGGATAGCCCTTTCCTCCATGAACATGTCCACTCCCCTCTTAAAGCCTTCCAAGTTGGCAGCCATCACCACATCCTGGGGCAGGGAGTTCCGCAATTTAACTATGTGTTGTGTGAAGAAATACTTCCTTTTATCTGTTTTGAATCTCTCACCCTCCAGCTTCAGCAGATGATCCACATTCTAGTATTATGAGAGAGGGATAAAAGCTTCTCCCTGTCCACTCTCTCCAAACCATGCATAATTATATAGGCCTCTAACATGTCTCCTCTTAACTGCCTTCTTTCCAAGCTAAACAGCCCTAAGCGGTTTAACCGCTCCTCATAGCGTAGTTGCTGTTGATACTGTTACTATTTTTTGTTTTTGTTGGGTGGCAATTGTACTTCTCTTTGCTCTGCATTATTTTAAGTCTAATACTACCTGACCTCTTTAAAAGGTTTTGTTTTTAATCTGATATTTGTTGTCAATTACCTTGGGTACTATACATATAGTGTAAAGGTGGGGTATAAATACTATAACAAACAAAGCTTATGTATCAATAACTACCATGTATCTAACACTAATGTTAGAATTACTATCAAAAAGATAGAAGCTCCTTTTCCTGATTTGTTTCACCTGTAGTTGGTTAGCTGTAGATGCAGAAAGGATGAGTTTAAAGTTCAGGATACTTTAAAAGGCAAGTAAACTTGTGGGAAAGTGAAAATGAACGAAAATTGTGTCTTTTGACATGGAAAAAGTTCTTGAACTGTACAAGACAAGAATTAGGAAGTAGTGTATTGGAACATAGCAATATAAGCTAATGAGAAATTTAATTGTTAGCTGATGTGTCACAAAGAAGATGATAAAATGGTACAAAACATCATCTCAATCTACTCTTTGTGCCCTTCCCAGCATGCTTCACTGTTACAATGTCTCTGCAAATATATTAGCATCTGCCAATTGAAGAAGCTTACCTTTAACTAATATGGTTTTGTTTTGTTTTAAGATTGCATTATACAGCAATTTGCAACCCTCTGCAGGAGGTAAAAATTATATGCTGGCACCCTGCTATCCGAAACAGCAATTCACAAGTGTACAGCAGGCTCTCAAAATATGCAGATGGGACTCTAGTTATTTGCCAGATCCTGAAGGGTAGATTTTAAAGCATTCTATAGAGTTAAGAGATGATACCTTAAAACCTAATAATGATTTGTAGATCGCTTTCATCCAAAGATCTTTGTGTTACATGTAATGCCCAGACAGGAACTGGTCAGGCTCAGTCATGTTTAGTCTCAAAGATGAAGCTGCATTGGATGCTTTCAGACCATTATTGAATCCTATCAGACAGATATAGCAGAAGATGATGTGGCAAATGTTGTTATATATTCTTATTTCCTCTTTCTGTCCAACTTCTGATATAAAGTCTGATGCACCATTTTTTTTACATAATCACAATTTTAGTGGCTACTTTAAATGATACTGTACATTCACTAAAACAAAGTTTTCTTGCCCAGATAGTTTTGGGGAAAATACATTACTCAAATAACTTGAATGTGAATGTCCTTCAAGTATAGGAGCTTCCCCCTTAAGTGTCAAGGGCACATGTGTATGTGAGGAAATCATTGGGATCTTCTGCCAGGTGTAAACCAGGGTCCTGGATTTGGTATACCAAGGTCCTGGATGCCTCATAAGAAGAAGAGTTGATTTTTATATGCTGACTTTCTCTACCACTTAAGGAAGAATCAAACCGGTTTACAATCACCTTCCCTTCCCCTCCTTTTCTGTGTGTCAAATGCTATTTGCACTTGGACACAGGCAAGATCAAAGTAGAGGCTAGGGTATGTCTTGCTTCTATCTACCTCTGGCTTAAGTTAAACCTAAACCCTCAAGGCCTAGCCCCCTTGATTCTTTGAGATAACTACCAGTCCACACGGCTGAAGGCAGTTAGAGGCAAATTGGCTGAGTTGGATTTCCCCCCTCAATCGGCTGTGGAGATGGGGTATGACCAGGCAAGGCAAGTTATAAAGCAAAGGATATTGGATATGGAGCGCCAAAAAAATTTAGAGGAGGCACCGACTTTTCTATCTGCAGAACAGTCTAGGTATGTAGCCTCTCCTGCCGCCTATCTCTCTCAACTAGAGATTTTCAGATATAGGAAAACATTTACCATGGCTAGATGTCAAGCTCTTCCTTCGGCGATTCTAGATGGGAGATACAGAAAGGTTCCCCTGGCGGATAGGGTATGTCCCTGTGTTTTAAGGGAGATCAAAACAATGGCGCATGTTCTATTGCTCTGTCTACTATACCAAGAGGTTCGTTTTAGCAGGCATCCTGGCCATTCAGGCCCGGGGTACACTAAAATGTTGCTTACAGACGAAAACCCACAGGTTACAGTAGGAATGGCAACGTTTTGTGTGGCGGCTTGTAGAATCTGTCAAACGCTGGTATGCCAACAATTTAATGTGTAGTATAACTGGTTCACAATAACTGTGTAAATAACTAACTTATAACTTGTGTAAACCTGTGATCAGAGTGTATCACTGAGGGTTTGTGGTGAAAAATTGTGAAGCGCTGAGCTGGTCTATGACTATTTTTAATAAAGATTTTATTTGATTTGATTTGAACTGCTTATTCATAGATGAACAGTGTGATGAATGTTCGATGCCAATGAGAGCTACCTGTGAATAGGCTGCAAGCCAAACAGGTACACAATCGAGCATCCCTGGTGCATATTTACACTGACTTATGCTGCTTACATCACAGGACAGTAGAATTTTCCAGTAATTAACTGCTTTAACAGTTCACTAGCACAATCCTGAGCAGAGTTAACCCTTCCAAGTCCATTCAAGTCAATGCGTTTAGAAGAGTTTAGCTGTCCTTAGGATTGCATTGTAGGGGATCTGTCCTGTGATCGTTTTGCATCATCTTGCTATAACTAATCATTTATAAATGCTAAAATGCATTTTTAAAATAAAATTGTATTCTTGGACACCAACTGCACATTCCAAGGGGTTTGCTCAGGGGAGAGGAGGAGGGAGAAAAAGCCAATTATTCTGGGTTGTTCTTTATAAGCCCACTGTGTGCGTGTTTCATTGGTGCCATCTTGTTACTACTTTTGAGGGAAGCATAGAATCAACAGCTGTTCACTATTCACTTCTTCTGAACCTTTCAAGCTTTTCTGATCCATCTTTAGGTTGCCTCCTTTCTGAAGAGACCTAATATTTATGCCTTTTCTCCTGCGGAGGATACCGTGCAGCATACCCTCCATCATTTTCATTGCTATTCTTTGTACCTCTTCCAGTTCTGCTGTAGCATTCAATACCAATTTATTGTATCCTCAATGACACTGGTTCTTGGCAGGCTTTGCTATAACATACAATTAAATCGCGTTCTGTAAATGGTACATCAGATATGACAGGGGAGGCACGTCTTTCATCTTTTTGACGTATGATGACATTCAGGATGATCTTTAGTGCATAGTTGATAAACAGCTTGAAAAGTCAGGGGGGCCTACAGAGCTCCTTGTTTGATTTTAAATTTGTAAGGTGAGCACGTGATTTCCTTTTGAGCTGACTGCGTTCTGATACGATCTATGTAGCTAATGTCATTGACAGTATATGCTGAATATACAATTAATAAGTTTCAAATTGTCAATGTCGGGGGTTCTTTCAGAAAGGGGGTGATAATAACAAGAAGCAGAGCTGCTGTTTTGTAATAAGCATCTGTGCTGCTTTGAAGTTGAGAGGGAGGGGGACAAATCAATTCATTTCAGTGTATTCCTGTCTTCATTGCCAACGTAATTCAATAAATATGTTAATTAAGTATTCTGAGCAGGAAAAAGAACTGAGACTTTCATTTTAAGTTCCATTCATTTTGTCATTTTTTTGTATTCTCGTTTTTTTTCTGCTCAAGGAATTATCAGTTTTGTTTTACTTTAAAAGATAGCCTCAATTAAGTAGCAAAGAACTTGAAATAGTGGAGGCAACATTGCATTTTTTTTAAAGCAGCATTTCTCTTAACAAAATAATTTCCCCCGTATTAAATTCAGTGCACTCTGCTTGTAAGCGTGAACATTCTATGGGCAGGTGCTCCTTATATCAGATTGTGTGATTTATGGCTATGTCCGCATCAGCATCTACTGTTTACACTGTGATATTACATACAGCCATTTCAAACCCAGCATGGTATGAAATCCTAGGCATACAGTAAACAAGGACCTATAACCAATTTTGGCTTTTTGATTAGTGTACTGGTATGATGCACATGTTTCTCATATTTACACTTCACTTTTTTTAAGGTATACACTTTAAAAATCTTAGGTATATATATAAAAATATAATGCACAAGATAGTGTTAAGTGGTGCCGCTGTGTGGTGGAGATATGTGAAGAGCACAGTTGTAGGAAGGTCCCCAAATTTGTTGGCGATTGCCTACTAGAATGGGTCCATCTTCATATCTTAAAATACTGAAGGAATACACAGTTATATAAAAGCCAGTGTAATGTAGTAGTTAGAGTGTCAGACTAGGATCTGGAGGAGCCAGGTTTGATTCCTCACTCTGCCATGGAAACTTGCTAGATGACCTTGGGCCAGTCACACTCTCTCAGACTAGCCTGCCTCACAGAGTTGTTGTGAGGATAAAATGGGGAAGAGGAGAATGATGTAAGTTGCTTTGAGCCCTCGATGGGGAGAAAGGGGGGTATAAATGAAGTAAATAAATAAATACCTATTTGGATTTATTATGTCTGCAATTCTACCTAGGAAGAAGCCTTTGGAGATTGTTGTGGATTGGCCCATAACTGACGCCTCTATGTCAACACACATAGTAGTATTCTTACCTTGCATCCTCTTTCCTTCATTACACGATTGATGGATATAGATGGGTAAGGTTGTGCCCACTCTCCAGTAGGGTTGCCAGGTCCCTCTTCGCTACCAGTGGGAGGGTTTTGGGGCAGAGCCTGAGGAGGGCAGGGTTTGGGAGGGACGTCAATGCCACAGAGTCCAATTGTTAAAGCAGCAATTTTTTCCAGGTGAACTGATATCTGTCAGCTGGAGAGCTGTTGTAATATCAGGAGATCTCCAGCTAATACCTGGAGGTTGGCAACCCTACTCTCCAACAAAGGTGGAAGTTTATGCAAGTGGAGATCTTGTCTTACTGCATTAGCCCTTTTCACAAGTAGCTGAAACAACAAGGGCCAAACATTCTTGAACTGAAACCGTACATTCTTGGCTGAGGTGAACAGAAGAGTTAATTGTAAGAAAAGAAATATTTCATTATAGATCTTGGCCCTCCCGCCCCACCCTGTTCTCATTGTTAGCATAAATGTTCAAGCCTCTTCCTTAAGAAGTTTTGTTCTTCCTAAGGAAGAGGCTTGAACATTTATTTGAAGGCCCTAAAATCATGGATTTTTAGTATACCCTTCTTAATGCTTTGAAATTAATGGCATTTCTATTCAACTGAAGTAGAAAAACCTCAACTTTCTAGGAAGCGCATTAACAAATAATGGTCAAATTTTCATTTCAGAAGCCGTCTTTATCCCAGTTAAACTGAGGCTCCAAGGTTGGCTTGTTAATTTGGTATCCAGTTTCCATTTCTATAATGTTGTTCTGCAGCAAACTGGCATTTTTCCTGGAGCTGTCATCTTTTCCTCATAGGAGTTTTGCATGGAGCTGTGTTAATGCTTTCCTTGCAGACAAAATACCTCCCTTGTCACTATCCCAAGGGTATTCTTAAGAATTAAACTGCATTCTTTAAGCAATGCTGAGACTCACTTTACATCTTCATGTCTTTATCATTAATGCTTGCTCCCTGTCATTTACCCAAACAAGACATTGTTCTCGTTTAGCTGAAGAATGGGGCAGATCCATTGAGTGACTGCCTTGAGTGACAGAAAAATATATATATTTGCGCATGATTAGAATCTGCAAATTTGTGCCAGGCTTTAAAATGGGGAAAACATATTGGAAAATAATTAGAGCCTTGTTTCCTACAAAGAATTTTTTTTTTTGTCTAGGAAATAGCCTTTCATTAGGAGATTCGGGTTACAAAATTATTTGTTCAAAAGACTGGAGTTCTTGCATTATTGTCCCTCTCCTTTATTTAAAAGTGAGAAGTTGCATACTAAATGCTGATATACAAGGGATACTGCAAAAATTCAGGCCACAGAATGGAATATCATATAACAGTTTGTAGTACTACATGTTTCTATATAGATATTACTCTTTTGATACGGGAATAAAATAGAAGCATGAAATGAAGAATTCTGTGGTACTTTAAGGGTTAATTTATTTTTTTGTGGTATGAGATTTTATAGGGAAGAGCCTCCTTCTATATGTTTGAAGAGGATGGAAAAGATGGTAGGCATCCTGCATGTTCAGCTCCTGTGGTAGAAAAAACATGTTGACAAGGTGAGGCCTAAGGATAACTGAAGCACACATTCTGTTTGGATTGCAAACCTTAATTGGTTTAATCAGTAGACTGCTCAGCTAAAGCTTTAGATGATTAATTAGTTAGTACAAATTATAATTTGTTGAGATCAGATTCAAAATGCTTTTGAACTTGATCTGGTATGTTATATTAAATCTTGCCAAAACAGAAAATATTGGGGTTGGGTTTTCCTTTTATCAATGAGTGGTAGCTTTTGTCTATTAAATTGTAAGTTAGCTTGTTAGTTATTTTAAGTAAGGGGACTCTTTTTAAAGAAGGGAAGGTCTTCTTTTCCAGGTATGCTTGAGGGAAAAAAACATCATTTCCCAAGACGATTTATCTTTAAATAAGACCAGTGTTCCTGAAAAGCAGAAATACTTGCAAGCACATCTGAGGAGAAAGATCTACCCTTGTTTACAAAGAGCCTGCTTACTTAAGAAGACTAGACATTTAACTTCAAATACTACAAGATTCTGTGCTGCAGCAGACTAATTTTTCCACTTTTAACATATAGGTAGTTGCTGGGTAGGGTTGCCAATCCAGGTGGTGGCTGGAGATCTCCCGCTATTACAACTGCTCTCCAGCCAATAGAGATCAGTTCACCTGGAGAAAATGGCCACGTTGGCAATTGGACCCCCCTCCTCAGGCTCTGCCCCCCAAAATCTCCAGTATTTTCCAACCGGGAGCTGGCTACCCTATTGCTGGATCAAACCAGAAATCGTTCAGGTTTATTAGTCTATTACTGAACAGCATTATTACTGCCAGTTGGACAGCCCCAGTTTAAAACTACACTATGATGCCTTCTATCTCAGACAATGAATTCATCTGATTGAAAAATCATAATATTCTGACTGGTCTGATTTGGAGCAATACAAACAGAATAATTTATTACAGAGTCAGCAAGTATTATTTCCAAGCTCTTAAAAATGTAGGATAAATTAAGAACTTTTTTACAAAGTGAAACTTCTCAAGCGTAGAAATGGTAGGCAGAGCCACCGTGGTGTAGTGGTTAGGAGTGGTGGACTCTAATCTGAAGAACCGGGTTTGATTCCCCACTTCTCCACAAGAACAGTGGATTCTAATCTGGTGAACCAGGTTTGTTTCCTCATTCCTACTCATGCAGCCTGCTGGGTGACCTTGGGCTAGTCACAGTTCTCTCAGAACTCTTTCAGTCTCACCTACCTAACAAGGTGTCTGTTGTGGGTAGGGGAAGGGAAGGTGATTGTAAGCCGGTTTGAGACTCCTTAAGGTAGTGAAAATTGGGGTATAAAAACCAACTCCTACTCCTCCTTCTTGTCACCCTAACTTCTTTTGTCAATCATTTTGCCTTTGAGAAATGTAATGATCTATCAAATTTTCTGAGTCAGAAGCTAAAGTAGGTGATAGCTTAATTTAACATAGCTTGCAAGTAGTAGTAGTAGTACTACTACTAGTAGTAAAGTGTATTTGTGAACAACAGACCTTCAAGATACATTCATTAAAACAGAATTTCACAATTAATGGAATTTGATTAAGAGACTCAATTTGCTATTGGTGACCTTATTTCAAAGGCTACAACTAAAAATATTGCCACTTCTTCAATGGTGTATACATTCTCCCCAGTACATCATTAGAACATCTTCAGGGTATGTGGCAGAACAACATAGCTGTATTGTATCAATGTCCACAGATGCAAGACTTTAACACTTATTCTATTTCTGAGCAAATATCTAGAAAGTAACTTAGTTTGAACACCTTATTCAGTAACTCAATAAAACCTCGAGGGTTGGTATTCATACTTTATAAAATGTTTAGTGTTATATCCAACCAGCTTTTGCACTGGTGAAAAAGTGATGAGGAGGTATCCTTTGACCTCAAAAAAGTTTATGCTGGGGGGCATGGGATCTTCATGAACAAATGCCATGTGTGATGGGGGCTGTAGTAAGGAGGAAAATTGGGAGAGATTGAATGAAAAAGTTGTCTGGGTCCAATCCATAGCTATGTATAATCATAAGTATCCTAATGTCCTCAATGAACTAGGAATGAAACTCTCTCTCCAAGAATCCATGTACTATATTTATTTATTAAAACAATTATACCCCACCTTTCTTGTTGGTTCAAGGGGAAACAGTCTATCAGAACATGCATATGAGTACTGACTTACTAATGGTTATTAAAAGAGAGCTTGTGACCTTTTAAATAATGTCATTTACGGGCTACTAACAATTGTTCGATAAAGATACACTAATTGCATGTGGTAGACATGTCCACCAATAACCTTACGAGAAGTTTACACTAGTTAAATGTGGTGGACAGGTCCGCTCATTCAAGAATTTCCCCCCAAATTAAACATTTTCTAGAACATACACATTTTAGTGAGGTTTATCTAGATTTAATCCCCAAGACTGAGTTGCTAAACAGCATCCCAGATAGTGTTCAAGATATTCTTCATAAATATCTTAAACATGATTTGGGGCAGCAAGGACAGAAATAATGATGCACTAGAAAAGTACACCTCCCTACTTCCTCTTAAATTGGCAGAACATGACTGAAAAAATGGTCACGGTAAAGAAATACACTACTTGCCTCCAGCATTTTCAAGGCTAAACAGTTACCCTGTCCATATCTGCTGAAGGGTGCTCCCAGAAGTATGCTTCGGAGTTTGGTGGTCACATATTCTCATTCTCAGTTGATTTGAATGATATTGTGAAAAACCTTTGAGATAGCAAAGGGTATAAAACATTAGATTTCATTACATCACATCAGTAATCGTTCTTATTGGTAGAACAGCGGTCTACTGCTTAAAACACCTAAGATTCTTTATGTTTAAAAACAAGGACTCAAGCTCATCTGGTTTACGTTATGGATTACTCTTTGGTGCCACAACCTTTACAGCACTGTGGATGGCAGATAGCTGTGTGCAAGTTGATATATTTTAAACAAAACTACCATTTGGGTTCTTCAGAGAATTTCCTAGTTTTGTGCTCCCAGCTTCTCTGAATCTCTCCAAGGATGATGGGACTTTTGGACTACATGCGCGATCTGCTAGTTAAGTTACTGTATATTAAAAACTGTCAGGGAAAGAAAAGCAATTTCATAAGGTCCCTAAATTAATGAGAGTCTGGTTGCATGTTGGTTGCTTTTTTTCCACGCATCTGGGCCCTAGTTCAGTCTGCCATTCTTAATCATATTTTAATTTTCAAATAAATTGCTTTCATTATCCTTTCATTTACAATACCATGTGTGCATTACTGCTCATTAATGTTTGTCATCTAGTATTCTGAGACTAGGGTTTTAAATAACCATGGTTGCAACACAGTAATTAAAGATGATCCATGTTGGTTTTACAGAAATTATTCTGAAGCCTTTAAAAATGCCAGAAACCTAGTGCAGCTAGAATAAATTGAAATATATGGAAACTCGGCCCCCCCCCCCATACGCTGAAAGTGTTTTAGGTTGTTTATGAAGAGGAGAGTGGCTTAATAGTATTTAGCTAACCTAAAGACCCACATTATTCTGCATCCTGCTATTAAACTGTATTACTTTGTTATAATTGACAGACCTGCTAGTTCTCAGTTCTTGATTTATCATCATGGTACTGAGATTTGTACATTAGTCAATCTAGTTTATCCAAATGGTCTGGAAAACAACTGAAAACATTTAGATAATTAGGTGTTTGGTTAAGCAATGATGATGTTTAGATGGATTTGTCTTGACAGGGTGCTGCATGTGGATGTACAAGGAATGTAGATAATTGAGACGGATAATAGTTGTGTGGCTAACACAGCCATGTTATGTATATATAAAAGAAAATGTTTGTGTCCCTTGTGATCCCCCCTCTACACGCAAAATATTGCTAAAAGAATTTAGTGATCTCCCCTAAACTGTATGATGTCCGCTTGGATCTGTTTAATAATTTGAGCAGCACAGAATAATTTAGTATAGAGCTTCCACCATAAAGTTGCCGTAAACGTGGAGAAGTGCTGAAAGTATTCTGAAACTAGTTTGGCTCATGTTCTGCTCACCAGTTGTGAACAGAGAGCCAGTCATTTGGCAAGCTTTTTGGATGGGCCCAAGCAAATTCAGAGGTGCCTGATTCGTAACATTACCTGTTTTCTCGTTCGATTAGGTGACTTTCTTGCACCAGCCATCCTCTGCCACTCATCTGCCACTGCAATTTTAAAAATAGTAAAAAGAGAAAAAAAGAGAAACTCAAAAAAGTTTGAGGTTTTTTAAAATTGATATTTACTGCTTAGGTATCTTTTTGTGCCTTCAGTGTCTGCCCATGAACTCAGCTAACCTTGCAATTGCTTCTCAAACAAATGCCACTGAAGGACACAGGCACAAAAAACTGGCAGTGCAATCTAGCATAGGTTGATCTTTTTTGCCTATGCAGGTGTTTCAGTGTTTCGTTGGTCAACTTAATGTCAATGCATGATCGTAGAGGAATGGATATTGCCTCTTATCTGGTAAATGAAATTATATAGTTCATGAACTGGGCAAAACAGCTACAAGCTGCAGTGACCAAGCAGCTACTGTGTAAGTACAAAGCTGCTCAGCATGGTGCTATTCTTGAGACAAAGTTCACGGGGAATTTTGATGCAATCTGTGTAATTGAGGGAATTCAAATGAGGTAAGTTTTCCTGGTGATCATGTTCATGTTGAAGTTTGCAGCATGCCTACCTGAATTATCTCACAAATTAAGTAGGTTTACATTGTATTTAGAGAGAATCTGTGGTTTTATCTGAAATAGCATATGTTCAGGACTGGTCTTTATATATTGCTGTAAGGCAAGGTATTTTTAAAAATTAACTTTGTAGTCTGCCTTGAATCCCTTATGAGGAGGAAGGCCTGGATTAAAAAAAATGCCATTAATAAAATAGCTTTTAGTGAGGCCTTGCAGACAGACAAAGTTAGGTCCAAACTAGATGTTAAGTCTTGCGTGAGTTCTGTCCTGGCTCTAGGGTTGCCACCCTGCAGGTACTAGCTTGAGATCTCCCGCTATTACAGCTGATCTCCAGCGATAGAGATCAGTTCCCCTGGAGAAAATAGCCGCTTTGGCAATTGAACTCTATGGCACTGAAGTCACTCTCCTCCCCAAACCCTGCCCTCCTCAGGCTCCTTCCCAAAAACCTCCCGCCGGTGGCGAGGAGGGACATGGCAACCCTACCTGGCGCTGATCTTTGCAGAGCCAAATGTGATATCTAGAAACCAAAGTTCTCAAGTGTGCTGGGGCCCACTGTGGCTCAGGACCATGGTGCAGTGGAATGAGAGGCTTTAAGCCTTTAACATTTTCCTGAACTGGGACTGCCTTGGGAGTCTCTTTGCCCTGCTGTGGGACTCCACATGCACTGCATGCTCCACGTAGAGCCTCACAGTGGGGCAAACAGGTGCTGGGAGGGAAGACTAAAGCCCTGTGTCTTGGTGCTGTACTGCATTGGGTATTAGAGCACTTCCACCCCCAAATCTCCAGGAATTTACTAACCCAGAGTTGGCAACCCTCTTTGGCATGAATTACCTGTATTACAAGCACTGTGTAAAATGTATACCGATTCCAGTTCTTCTTCCCCCTCTCCCCAAACACTACTATTTGCCGATGTAACATGTAACTGAGAAATGGCTGTTTAGTATAAAGGGAGTTGGTGTTGTCAATGAACGAAGCATTCGTCAAAGGAGGCTACAGTAATCTTCTTTGTACTAATTCATATATTTTTCCTGTTTGTTTTCTTGGGGCATTAATCCGAGCCAAGCAGAAAATTAGTCTCTCTTTCTGAGCAATAGCCACTGACTGTCCAGATAAAAAGAGGATGGAAAGATTCCCCTTCTTCCTCCCACATAATGTGCCATTTTCATTTTGTGCTGCTTATAACCCTCAGTGTCACAGCTTTCTATTCTTGTATGAATAGTCAATGAAACATTAGGAAGCTGATAAGAGAAGCCCGGCCCGTTACTTGGCAACGGCTGTTGAGCAGAGCTGAGTGCTGTTGATTGAGGAGATTAGCTGCCATAGATAAACCTCCTCCTTTTTGCTGCCCTGCTGCTGGGTTATCTTTCCAACCTTAACAGGTAGTTCGAATATGACTGCAGCTGGGAAGAATAAACTTCACCACAGACCAAGTTTGCATGACAGGTTTAGAGGAGGTGCCTTAAAAACTCCTTCCTTCCATTAAATTGCATGTATTGTGGCTGAAATTCTTCTTCCTTGGCACCGGAGTGAACATTTTATTTTTTGGAAGGATGTTCATCCAGACTTCTCGATAAGACAGTGTATGCAGTACTGCCGTTTGTACAACCACAAACCTGAAATCTAAAACCATTACATTTCAAGGTAGTCCTATTGGTGCCTCTTCAGATAATAGATGTTAAGGTTCAGATAGAGCCGCAGAAGAAAATAATACAACGCTCGGCTCTGATTCATGTTGGCACAACACATGAAGGAAAGAAACAATGAACGTACGATGTTCAGGTCTGTCAGTTGTTAAAATATCTTAATAAAACAGCATGCCAAATGTTGCCGTTCTGGGATAAAATGACAACATAAAGATTGTTGTCCTTAGTTTATCCATCGTCACCCTGAAAACTATGGTACTCTCGAATAAGGCACCGGATTATAAACACTCAGCATTATTGGCTGCATCACCCTATTGCAAACAGTTTAATAATACCATCTTATAAGAACTTATTTCAGATGTGTGTGTATACATGCATACGTGCTATGTGGGTTGTGCGCGGTTCAAAAAGAATCACTCAGGAAAAATGGTATGTTCTTTGAGATCTGTAGTGGAGGTTCTCAAAGTATACTAAACCATACATACAGTAAAGAAAAAAAGTTGATCCCCCCCTCCCAAGTATAACAGTCTCCAACCTAGACACAAAATCACACAAGGTTGGAAGAGACCACAAGGGCCATCGAGACCAATTTACTGCCATGCAGGATCCCACAATCAAAGCGCTCCCGACAGATGGCCATCCAACCTCTGCTTAAAGACCTCCAAAGACGGGGACTCCACCACCCTCCGAGGCAGTGCATTCCACCATCGAACAGCCCTCACCCATAAGGAATCTGATGATTGCCTGGTGTGAGAAGTTTCTGAAGCTCCTAACAATAAATGAATAGAGGGATGCAAAATTATTATACAAATTATTACACTTGAGAGGATTTATTTGCAACATTGTCAGGAGAAAATAGGTAAAGCTAGAAATAGAATATAATAGGAATATAAGTATCAACTTTGTGGGAGAGACAACTGTTAAGAACTCTGGAATTTTCTTCTGGTGAAAGTAATGAGCTTCCTGTTGTCTAGAATGCTTACATTTAAGATGAGGAAAACATAAGTATGAGAAGTTAAAAAAATCTTGACTAAAGATAATGAAGAGAGTTCACAAGTTCACAAGGTTGGAAGAGACCACAAAGGCCATCCAGTCCAACCCCCTGCCATGCAGGATCCCACAATCAAAGCACTCCCGACAGATGGCCATCCAGCCTCTGCTTAAAGACCTCCAAAGACGGGGACTCCACTACCCTCCAAGGCAGTGCATTCCACCGTCGAACAGCCCTCATCGTCAGAAAGTTCTTCCTAATGTTTATGTGGAATCGCTTTTCTCTTAGTTTAAATCCATTACTCCGTGTCCTAGTCTTTGGAGCAACAGAGAACAAGCTAGTTCCCTCATCAACATGACATCCCTTCAAATATTTAAACATGGCTATCATGTCACCCCTTAACCTTCTCTCCACACTAAACAAACCCAGCTCCTTAAGTCTCTCCTCATAGGGCATGTATTCCAGACATTTGACCATTCTGGTCACCCTCCTCTGGACACGCTCCAACTTGTCAGCATCCTTCTTAAATTGTGGAGCCCAAAACTGGACACAGTATTCCAAATGAGGTCTGACCATTGCAGAATACAATGGTAGTATTACTTCCTTTGATCTAGACACAATACTCCTATTGATGCAGCCCAGAATTGCATTGGCCTTCTTAGCCGCCATATCACTCTGTTGACTCATGTTCAGTTTGTGGTCCACTAAGACTCCCAGATCTCTTTCACATGTACTGATGTCAAGCTAACTATCTCCCATCCTGTACCTGTGCCTTATGTTGTTTCTGCCTAGGTGAAGTACCTTACACTTCTCCCTATTGAAATCCATTTTATTGCTTATGGCCCAGCTCTCTAGTCTATCAAGGTCATTCTGAACTCTGACCCTGTCCTCTGGGGTATTAACTACCCCTCCCAACTTGGTGTCATCTGCAAATTTGATTAGCATATCCTCTATTCCATCATCCAAGTCATTTATAAAAATATTAAATAGTACAGGTCCCAGGACAGACCCCTGTGGCACCCCACTGGTCACTCCTCTCCAGGATGAAGTTGTGCCATTAATGAGCACCCTTTGGGTTCAGTTGGTCAACCCATTACCAATCCACCTAACAGTAGCAGTGTCCTGCCCACATTTTACTAGTTTTGTTTCAAGAAGATCCTGGGGGACTTTATCAGAGCCTTTACTGAAATCAAGGTACACTACATCTACAGCATTCCCTTCATCAACCATACTTGTCACTCTTTAAAAAAAAGATATGAGATTAGTTTGGCATGACCTGTTTTTGAGAAACTCGTGTTGACTGTCAGTTATCACGGCATTTCTTTCTAAGTGCTTATAGACCATCTGTTTAATTATTTGCTCTAGTATCTTTCCTGGTATAGATGTCAGGCCATAGTTGCTGGCCATAGACAAATAGAGAGAGCTTACAGGGCAAAGCTGGTTGAGCAGTTTAAGGGAATGAGTCATATTTATTGATGGCATACTGGATTGAAGTTGATTTGATCTCATGTTGGCCACATCTTAATGTGCTGTAAATGACCGATTTTGCTTCATTTTTAACAGGGAACACGTGTTGAGCTGAAAAATGGTAACCTGGGTTTTGCCCACCGCGGCAGAACCCAAGAATCTCCTCCAGCTTCAGCAGCCACAGAGGTTTTATGTAGCTCTTCTTTAGTTAACCTCAGCTGCTTCCCCTCCTCATGTAACCACATATAAGCTATCACCAAACATTGCAGTGTCATGGAAACAAACTGTGTAGTCAAGCCTAATGCATGCGGAGAGATAGAAGGAAACACACTGCTGCATTTCAAGCACTTCCAGCGTGGTGTAGTGGTTAAGAGCGGTAGTTTGGAGCGGTGGACTCTGATCTGGAGAACCGGGTTTGATTCCCCACTCCTCCACATGAGCAGTGGAGGCTAATCTGGTGAACTGAATTTGTTTCCCCATTCCTACACACAAAGCTAGCCGGTTGACCTTGGGCTAGTCACGCTCTCTCAGCCTCACCTACCTCACAGGGTGTCTGTTGTGGAGAGGGGAAGAGAAGGCGATTGTAAGCCAGTTTGATTTTTCCTTAAGTGGTAGAGAAAGTGGGCATATAAAAGCCAATTCTTCTCCTCCTCCTCCTCCTTCCCCCCCAAATGGTAACTGTCAAAATACGTAGCATTTATATACATGGGCCTGTATAAGAGCTTAGGCTGTGCCAAAACAGAAAGGTAACATGGAAGATGTCAGTAGTGTTCTCTTATGTAGAAATGGTGTTATCTTAAATGCAATTAGATTTCATCTCAGAAACGTTCTGTAGAATGGATCTTTTCTTATCAAGTATTCTATTATCCAGAGACCATGATGCTCTTTTTTTCTTAATTAAGGAGTGTTTTCAAATTCATTGGTATATACTTGCAATTATTCTCTTCCCACATATAAATTCAGGCTCTCCTCTTAATATTCATTTAATCTTTTTTCTTTTATTTAGCGGTGAGTGCTTTATGATGACCAAGGCACACTTGTTCAAGACAACCATCTCCACAGCAATATACTACTTTAAAATGCCTAATGTTATGACCAAATCTTGACAATTAGGTGTTGTTATTTTTGCTGTTGAAATGCAACCACCATATTGCTGATCACGGAGAACACAAAGCTAACCAGTAGGGTGTCTTTTAACGTCAGTATTCTCTGAGATCCAGCTTGCTCAGCAAAGTGTTTACCACCAAAGACAGGAAGATTGAATTATCCTTAAGAAAATTTATATTAGGCTCGTAAGCATTATTCACCTTGGATTTTTTTTTTTGGTCATATCATTGGGTCGAAGTATTTTTTTTCCAGGGTCCATGCTATAGAGATCTGCTGTTGATAGTTACCTCAGTTGTCGCTGGGCTAGTTCTCAAGAGTAAGAGGCACAAAACAGATAAAACCTTTTATCAGATCAGCTTTTGTTGCTGTAACTATGTAGAAGCTTATGTAAAGAAGAATGTACCAAGTCTGCCTTATTGTGCCCCTTAATAGGTATCAGACTCACTGCTCTTGTCAAGAGCAACTCTTCTAAAGATGTTTAATTGCTTTTGCTGCACACTTTAAGTTAGCCTGTATCCCGGGACTGATTCTTGCATACTCTTCAGATAGAAAGTAGGTTTTTCGTACGTATATGAATAATTTGAGTAAACTATTCCGTTTGTAGAAATCAGAGTAGCTGTTAGCAGAATATGGAGCTATTTGGAGGGGCTGTGGCTCAGTGGTAGAGCATCTGCTTGATATGCTGAAGGTCCCAGGTTCAATCCTCAGCATCTCCAGTTAAAGGGATCAGGCAAGTAGGTGATGTGAAAGACCTCTGCCTGAGACCCTGGAGAGCCACTGCCTGTCTGAGTAGACAATATGGACTTTGATGAACCAAGGGTCAGATTCAGTAGAAGGCAGTTTGATGTGTTCATGTGTTCATTCCTTCTCTGGTTCGGAAAGGCTGTGCTGTGTGAACTGAGCAAGGTTGAAGAGTTTGTTATAAGTCATGTTTTGTGGAGGGGCCATGGCTCATCTGCTTGGTGTGCAGAAGGTCCCAGGTTCAATCCATGGCATCTCTAGTTAAAGAGACTAGACAAGTACCGGTAGGTGATGTGAAAGACCTCTGCCTGGGACCCTGGAGAGCCGCTGCCGGTCTAAGTATACAAGACTGACTTTGATGGACCAAGGGTCTGATTCAGTATAAGGCAGCTTCATGTGTTCATGTGTGTACTGTTGCCTGTTATATTGTGGTGGTATTCTTGTCATTGTATTATTTCATAGAACATAGAAATAGGTAACTGCAAACAAAGAATATAGCTGCATGGCAAAATCTCAAATAAAACAAATGTCTTTCAGAATATATTTTACTTTTTGATTATAATCTTTAGTATGTGCTGTTGAATATTCAAGCAGTGGGTGAGAAGTTACACTTGAAAGTTGGTTGTTTTCTTAATTTTAAACAGATGAAAGTAAAAATATTGGTTAATATTATAGTTTATGATGAAAGAAACTGCATTTTGTCAAACCTATACCCTACCATACCACACAAATACTGAACAAATTTGGAGAGTGTCTGTTCTTCTCTGTATTCTTTCATCTCTTTGAAACCCCATAAATAGGTGCTTGTACATTAATTCTTAATGCTATGTTCTACTAGTCAAATTGCACTGTCCCTTTTGATTATAAATGCAATATCTGGAGCAATTACTGAATTAAAATGAGCAGTGCGAAGACTAGTATGCTAATTAAACTTGTTGCATTTGAATGGTTTCCTTTGGATCCTGTATACAGGAGAGAACTACAATAAATGCACCCCTCTTATTTATTTATTTTTTGAAACCTAGAGCTGCAGATGGTCAGAGGGTATTATAAGCACCTAGTTTCTGAATTAGTCTTTTGTATGGAAGGGAGACGGGCAATTTGAATGTTTGAACTCCCCCTCCCTTGTGTCTCTGTCTTCTTCCCACACAGGAAGCTTGCCTTGAAATGAACAATTCTCTAAATAAAGACTAATTAGGACCTAAATTAATTAGAAGGTGTGATATGAAAAGCGCTTGATGAGAAGAGTCTGTCATTTTAGACGAATGGAATGGAGCTAAATAAATTAGGTTCCATTAATATCTCATTGTTGCCCGAGCAGCGCTCTTTTATTGCATTCATTAGAGAGTGCTGCATTAAACTAGCCTTTGCTGCCCATTATCGATTGAATACCCATTTACCACTACATGGCTCCTGTATTAGAAGAAGAAAATTGGGGGAGGGGACCTTAAAACCTCTGCAAATGAATATTCATATATTTGGGCCCTCAGCTATTCATGAGGACTACTTATTTTATGTATTTGCTATTAACATTGCCTTTGATCAACAAGTGCAGGGAAGCTGTTTTACAAGAGTGGAAGGTGTGCAAAAGCTCTTCTTCTGTGCACACATGGACACATTTAATGTAATGGTTGTATAATGGGAGAGCCAGCGTTGTGTAGTGGTTAACAGTGGTGGTTTGGAGCGGTGGGCTCTGATCTGGAGAACTGGGTTTGATTCCCCACTCCTCCACATGAGCGACGGCCGCTAATCTGGTGAACTGGATTTGTTTCCCACTCCTACACATGAAACCAGCTGGGTGACCTTGGGCCAGTCACACTCTCTCAGCCTCACCTACTTCACATGGTGTCTGTTGTGGGGAGAGGAAGGGAAGGTGGTTGCAAGCTGGTTTGATTCTGCCTTAAGTGGTTGAGAAATTCGGCGTATAAAAACCAACTCTTCTTCTTCTAATGAGGACATATTGAAAATAGTAATACGCATCTTATCAGGCATTTTAGGTATTTCATAGAGTGCTGTGACTTTCCTTTTTCCCCCCTGTATTTTTTTTTTTTTTAAACCAATTTCTCCCTTTTTTCTCTGCAGATGGAGTGTTTGGGAGGTGTCAGCAGGTGCCGGTGATAGATGTATACAAATACGAAGTTTCACCAGCCATCTATCAACGCTTGAGAATTGTCTTAGAGAAACTGCTGCACAGAGGTATGGTACAGAATAGAATTGGTCCATAACACTTGGATGTACTGAGGGAGAATAAATGAAGTCAGTAGTATACCTAAGGACGGGGAACTTTGGAGAGGGCTCACACCGCCAACACACCCCCTTGACTTTTCCTCATTCTACACAATTTCTGCATGCATGAAAAAAACATGCGTAGGCTTGCCTATATTTGTATGCCCATAGAGATTGATCGGACAGTGAATCTGCAGAATTTGGAGGCAGAACACTCTATTGCAATCTTGCTACCTCCTGTGCTGTAGATACTGTATATATTCACTATATATACTTCAGCCATATGAAGAGGCTTGAAAAAATGTATGTTGTGATATAGCTGAAGATTCTGTAGAATGCTCATGAAATATTTCAGAGGAGTACCATATTTTTCATTCATGGGACTTTTTATTTCCAGCTTTTAGAACTCAGCTCTATTTTCTCATAAATATATACATCTGTAATATATATTTGGCCACAGATACATCACATACCTAGTATGGGATTCTGCTGCAAAGAGCCCAATTGAATTCTGTGTAATATTGGACTGAATTAAAAAAATTAACAAGCCTGAAGGTTTCAGTGATGCGTTTTTAATAATTTTCATTATTTAGGAGCAAATTTGTAGCTGTTGCAGTTTAGACTAATCAGGGGAGTTGCCTCTTGCTTTATGGTTCTTGTTTCTTTAAGACAATGTCTTCTCTTCTGCATGCTGGAGTTACTCCTGATTTTCTTGGGACTCAATCCACAAGCACTGGAATCGGTTTGGACAGGGTTCTTCCGTACATCTGCCCCCCCCCCCCCGTACATTTTTATAGTTGTGGAGGCAGTTTATTTTCTTCCACGTGTGGTTTAAATAATGAGGATTTTAAAGGGAGGGTGCTGCCACCATCAATGTCATTATCGGTTGGGTCAGAACAACCCCGCTTATTTTTTTAAAACAGCTCTAAAATATTGATATTCTGCTGTAGTGTTGCCATGATAGTTTAAGCAGGTTCTTTGAATTCCCAGGTTTCATTTTTTTAAAGTTAAGTCTCTAGCACCTTCCCTCATGGCGATATAAGGAAAAAGGCATACCTCTGTGAGGGCGGGGCCCACAGACTTTTAAAAAAATGAAAGCTGGGAATTCAGAGAACCCGCTTAAACTACCATGGCAACACTACAGAAATATATCAATATTTTAGGGCCTTTAAAAAAATGAAATCACTCATCTTCAAGAGGGAGAGGGAGTGGTTTAACAATGACAACCGTCCAATAATTGAAAAGTGGGCTGGTAATGGGAGGGTCTCCCATCCAAATACTAACCCTGCTTATCTTCTGAGATCTGACAAGATCAGGCTAGCCTGGGCCATCCAGGTCAGGGCAATAGAAACATTACGCACTAGGAAAAACTCAACTCAAAATCAGCTTGCAGGAAAAGATTAAGGTAAAAGTGGTCTTAAAAGAGCCAGAAAAACTGGGGAGGGGGTGGGGGACAAACAAAGCGAAGTGATAGCTAAAGGCAGAAAAATGCATATGGAAATCAGGAGATACACCAAAGTAGTATGGGGCCAGAACCGACAGGAAAAAAACATGGGAAAAAGAACAATATTATGTACGTTTTCCATGCTATGGTATCCAATGTTAAGCTTTAAGCTCCCAGGGCTTTGAAAGAGCAATAATGACACAATTTCCTACAGCTTTGTCTGTAGGGTTTCCAGGTCCCTCTTCGCCTCCTGCTGGAGATTTCTGGGGCGGAGCCTGAGGATCGTGGGGTTTGGGGAGGGACTTCAATGCCAATGCCAATTGCCAAAGCAGCCATTTTCTCCAGGTGAACTGACCTCCATCAGCTGGAGATCAGTTGTAATAGCAGGAGATCTCCAGCTACTACCTGGAGGTTGGCAACCCTGTGGTATTTTTATTCAGCCCTTCATCCAAGGAGCTCAAGGTGGCACTCATAGTTCTCCCCTCCCTTTGTTTAATCCTCTTTTAATCTTCGCAGCAGTCCTGTAAGCAATAGTCAGGCCAAGGTCACCCAGCGATCTTCAAGCTGAGAAGGCATTTGAGTCTGGATCTTCCAAGTCCTAGTCTAACATAAGGACATAAGAAAAGACCTGCTGGATCAGACCAAGGCCCATCAAACTCAGTGCATACTGACAAAAGGATAATTGCTTCAGATTGCCCACATAGGAATTACTTAGACATGAAAGGGAATGGGAAAAAAATGATGGATAGCCACTTAAAGATGCCCAAAGGCACATGCCAGGCAAGTCGAAAGAGAGAAACAGTGTGGAGGTGTTTCTATGCTAATGCTAGAAGCCTCCAAGCAAAAATGCTGGAATTAGAGTGCAAGGTTTTAAGAGAAAACATTGATATAGTGAGCATTACAGAAACCTGGTGAAGGGGAGAGAACCAGTAGGATACAGTCATCCCTGGTTACAAACTGTATAGAAATGACAGGGAAGGGTGTATTGGAGGGAATGTTGCTATGTATATCAAGGAAGGCATAGTGTCTAATAAGCTAGAGACCATAAAAAGGGCAGACTTGTCCACAGAATCCTTATGGGTGACAATTCTGGGCTCCAAAGGAGATTTAGTACTGGGGACGTTCTATCGGCCCCCTGACCAAATGGCTCAGGGTGATCTTGAGATGGAGAATGAAATTAGGGAAGCATGTAAAGGTAATGAAGTAGTAATAATGGGAGACTTCAACTTCCCTCATATTGATTGGATAAATGTATGCTCCAATCAAGCCAAAGAGATAAAAATTTTAAACATCCTAAATACTGTGCCCTTAAACAGTTGGTTATAGACCCAACCAGAGGGGAGGCGATCCTGGATTTAATACTCTGTGGTGCTGCCAGTGACTTAGTGCGGGATGTGGATGTAGTTGAGCCAGTTGGCAATAGTGATCACAATGACATCAAATTTAATTTATATGTAAGTGGGAAAGTGACTGGGAAATCTCACACAATTATCTTTGACTTTAAAAGAGGGAACTTCTCTAAAATGAGAAAACTGGTAAAGAGGAAGTTGAAAGGAACAGTTAGGAGGGCTAAATCTCTTGAAAAGGCTTGGGGGTTACTCAAGTCCACATTACTAGAGGCTCAGCTAGCTTGTATACCGCAGGTCAGGAAAGGTAGTAATAAGTCCAAGAGATCACTACCATGGCTAACGGGTAAGGTAAAGAAAGCAATTAGAGAGAAAAAGTCTTCCTTCAGAGACTGGAAGGTTTGCCCAAACGAGGCGAACAGAAGCAAACACAAATTTGCACAAAGGAAATGCAAGCAGATAATTAGAGATGCAAAAAAAGATTTTGAGGGGCATATTGCTAAACATATCAAAACAAACAATAAGAAATTCTTTAAGTATATTTGGAGTAGGAAACCAGCTAGGAAAGCGGTTGGACCATTGGATGACAATGTGAGTAAAGGAACTCTAAGGGAGGATAAAGCGATTGCTGAAAAACTAAATGAATTCTTCTCATCTGTCTTCACAGTTGAAGATACAGGGCAGATTCCTTCTCCTGAACAGAGATTTTGGAGAGGGGAAAATGAGGAACTGAAGCAAATAGTGGTAACAAGGCAGGAAGTCCTAGAACGTCTAGACAAATGGCAAACTAACAAGTCACAGGGACCAGATGGTATTCATCCTAGAGTTCTTCAAGAACTCAAATGGGAAATTGCTGAACTTCTCACAAAGATATGTAATATGTCCCTTCGATCAGCCTCTGTACCAGAGGACTGGAGAATGGCCAATGTAACACCCATTTATAAAAAAGGTTCTAGGGGGGACCCAGAAAATTACAGGCCAGTTAGCTTAACATCTGTTCCGGGTAAATTGGTGGAAAGCATGATTAAAGATAGAATTGTCAAGCATATAGAAGGGCAAGGTCTGCTGGGCAAAACCTAACATGGCTTCTGTAAGGGTAGGTCCTGTCCCACTAACCTATTAGAGTTTTTTGAAAGCGTTAATAAGCATGTGGACAGGAATGAGCCTGTGGATATTGTGTATTTGGATTTCCAAAAAGCTTTTGACAAAGTCCCCCACCAAAGACTGCTAAGCAAACTTCATAGTCATGGGATAAGAGGACAAGTCCTCTTATGGATTGAGAGCTGGCTGAAAAACAGGAAGCAGAGAGTAGGAATCAATGGTCAGTTCTCACAATGGCGGGATGTGAGCAGTGGGGTGCCTCAGGGATCTGTGTTGGGACTGATTCTTTTCAACCTGTTCATCAATGACCTGGAGTTGGGGTTAAACAGTGAATAGTCAAGTTTGCAATGACACCAAATTATTTAGGGTGGTTAAAACAAAATCGGACTGTGAAGAACTCCAGAAGGATCTCTGCATACTGGAAGAATGGGCATTAAAATGGTAAATGAGATTCAGTGTGAGTAAGTGTAAAGTGATGCAATTGGGGCAAAAAATCCCAACTTCACATATACACTGATGGGATCTGTGCTGGCAGCAACAGACCAAGAAAGGGATCTTGGGGTGGTAGTGGATAGCTCAATGAAGATGTCAACCCAGTGTGCTGCTTCTGTAAAAAAGGCAAAATCCATGCTGGCCATAATTAGACGAGGAATAGAGAATAAAACTGCTGATATCATACTGCCCTTGTACAAATCTATGGTGAGACCACACTTGGAATACTGTGTACAGTTCTGGTCACCACACCTAAAAAGATATTACAGAGCTTGAGAAGGTGCAGAAAAGAGCAACCAAAATGATTAGGGGACTAGAGCAACTGTCCTATGGGGAGCGGTTAAGATGCTTAGGGCTGTTTAGCTTGGAAAGAAGGCGGCTAAGGGGAGACATGATAGAGGTCTATAAAATTATGCATGGTTTGGAGAGACTGGACAGGGAGAGGTTTTTCTCCCTCTCCCATAATACTAGAACACGGGATCATCTGCTGATGCTGGAGGGTGAGAGATTCAAAACAGATAAAAGGAAGTATTTTTTCACACAACTCATAGTTAAATTGTGGAATTCCCTGCCCCAGGATGTGGTGATGGCTGCCAGCTTGGAGGGCTTTAAGAGGGGAGTGGACATATTCATGGAGGAAAGGGGTATTCATGGCTATTAGTTAGAATAGATACTAGTCATGCTGCATACCTATTCTCTCTAGTATCAGAGGAGCATGCCTATTATTTTGGGTGTGGTGGAACACAGGCAGGATGGTGCTGCTGCAGTCATCTTGTTTGTGGCTTCCTAGAGGCACCTGGTTGGCCACTGTGTGAACAGACTGCTGGACTTGATGGGCCTTGGTCTGATCCAGCAGGGCCTTTCTTATGTTCTTACGTTCTTAATTCCAGCAGTCATCTTCCCTTTACCCCCAGCAAGCTGGGTACTCATTTTACCAAACTTGGAAGGATGGAAGGCTGAGTCAACCTTGAGCCGGCTACCTGAAACCAACTTCTGTTGGGATCGAACTCAGGTCGTGAGCAAAACTTGGACTGCAGTACTGCAGCTTACCCCTCTGCACCACAGGGCTCACTTAGACTGTATATACAAGATGCTAAAAAAATATATCCATGGCATTCAGAGGTGCTTGCCCAGCTGGAGGTGACAAGTGCTGGAAATCTTCAAAAACGAGTCACCTTGCTATTGTGTGTCATACTCTGATGGTGGGAAAATGACCTGTTTTTTCTGAGGCTCCGTTGTTTGCAAAAACACTGAAATTTCATGGAGCTTGACCATAACCATTTATGGAACAGCTATTAGTTCCAAAAGACACAGCAGACCACAGTTACACTGCAAGGAAGGAAGGAAACTCCCAAATCATAGTCAGTCAGAACTGAAAGTGGAGAGCTCAACAGAATTCATTCACATTTTCATTCCAGAAGAAACAATCAGCAGATGAGGCATGCCAGAGTCATGTGGCAAGTTTGACCATGATATTTGTAACACTGCTACCCCCTCTGGATTTATAACTGTAAACAGATTTTTACCTGTTGTTGTTGGGTTATCCAGAAGCCATAATGATTTAGGAGAGTATGTCACTGTTCTGCCAGGTTGTGTACAATGATTGTGTTGTGTTGTTTAACTCTTGCTTACTTTAAAATTATGTCGGGAAATAATCATTACATGGTTTGCCCCACAAGGTGGCACTATTATAATTTGATGAAGTTTGAACTGTGCTTGGAATTTCTCCTTTTCGAGCATCTTGTTCCTTTAATACAAAGTACTGGACGGCCATTATTCCATTGTTTAAGCTTTCCATGGCTTAAAAAAGTCAGAGGATGAGTTTTGTAAAATTAATTTAAGTATAAATTATGTAAATATAAACTATATAAAGAAGCGTGGCTTCAGCAATGTATAATTTTACTGTGGCACTCTGGAAATGTTGATAGCCATACTTGTCTGACTGTACGCTAACCATGGCCATGATCAAGTGCAGCAGCACATCCTTCTGGCCACCCTAGATCAGGGCTTCTTAGACTTTTTCCACTCGCGACCCCTTTTCACCCAATACATTTTTACACAACCCCGGGTATACAGGTATATGAAATAGGTATACAAATCAAACATTTACTGATAATAAATCATAAAGAAATTTATACTGTTGACAAATTTTTTGTGACCCCCACATTTAGTTATGCGACCACATATGGGGTCGCAACCCACAGTTTAAGAAGCTTTGCCCAAGATAACAAAGAGCCCTAGCTCTTCAGCTAGGGTTGCCAACCTCCAGGTATTAGCTGGAGATCTCCTGCTATTACAACTGATCTCCAGCCGATAGAGATAAGTTCACCTGGAGAAAATGGCAATTGGACTCTATGGCATTGAAGTCCTTCCCCTCCCCAAACCCCACCCTCCTCAGGTTCGGCCCCAAAAACCTCCCGCCTGTGGCAAAGAGGGACCTGGCAACCCTATTTTCAGCCTCCCTGGCCCTAATTTCTGGCAACTTTCCCTCTTCGGCTTAGCCAATGAAATTGTGCCTTTGCTTTCCAAGCTTTCTGTCTCTGTGTATGCATATGGCCAGACAACCCAGGATCCCTTTCTGAGTTCATGTTGTTGTTGTTGATCTGTTTCGCACCCACACTTACTACCGTTTTGCTTTGTACATCTTTCTCTGTTCAGCCCCATGCCAACACTGCTAGGAGGGCAGCATGGGGGGGGCAGCTTGCACCTGGCAACAGGTTTGGGCTGCTTTTCTCAAGCTCAGGATGACAAAAAAAGTATTATAATGGAGCGACTAATAACAGTAAAATATAAAGGCAATGTAATAGAAATAACAATATAACATCCTACATTAAAGCAAGGCATTTAGACTAGGGTTGCCAGCTCCGGGTTGGGAAATACCTGGAGATTTTGGGGGTGGAGCCTGAGGAGGCCGGGGTTTGGGGAGGGACTTCAATGCCATAGAGTCCAATTGCCCAAGCTGCCATTTTCTCCAGGAGAACTTATATCTGTTGCCTGGAGGTCAGTTGTAATAGTTTGAGATCTCCAGGCACCACCTGGAGGTTGGCAACTCTAATTTAGGCCTTCAAAGCAAAATTCAACTGTGAGGGGTGTATTAGGGCCCCTGCAAAAAGCAAATAAAGAGAAGACATCAACTATTGGGGACACATAATCCAAATAATTGTGCGCCTCTCTTTCCTGCACTCCTTGCCATTGTCTTCCCATGCCTCAAGTATGGAGCAGCAGAAATATACCCCCAATTTATAAAGAAAAAAATAAACTTATTTTTCATTTTAAAGCCCACAAAATACACAGACCCACAAAAACCAAGCTAAACAATAAATGAAAACAAGGAACAACAAAGTATATTAAAAAAACCTATAGCTATGGGAGCAGAAAAAGCAACGTAATATCGAAACTTCAGTAAAACTGCTATAGAATAGTGAGTAGGGTTGCCAGGTCCCTCTTTGCCATCGGCAGGAGATTTTTGGGGTGGAGCCTGGGGAGGGGAGGGACTTCAATGCCATAGAGTTCAATTGCCAAAGCAGCCATTTTTCTCCAGGTGAACTGATCTCTATCGGCTGGAGTTCAGTTGAATTAGCAGGAGATCTGCTGCTACTACCTGGCAGTTGGCAACCCTAATAGTGAGGCATGGCTCAACCATTGTACAACCTGAAAAAGGAAAAGCTAAAAGCACTCTAAAGAAATTAATTCAGACATATCCTAAATCTGTCCGGAGGTAGACACGACTCTTTGCAACTGATGCTGGTCGCTGCAGCAACCCTCCCGTCCACTCAATATCCAACGGCTTCAGACAAGGCAGTTACTAGTGAGGCTAAGTAGAAAGTTTTTGGTTCCCGTTACTTAACTGGCAGCTAGAAGGGAGCTTTTTGCAGTTTTGCTGTGCTGTTGCATGTGGTAGCTTCAGTCCTGCCCTGTGAAAGTAAATCAGAAGAAGCGGTTTCACTGTGGGCCAAAGGGAAGGAGGAGGCGTTAATAAGGACCTTCTGACTTACATGGTGAACTGAAGCTATCAAGTACAATGGAAAGAAAGATGCTGGTGAGAGCTCTGTTAGGCAGCCAGCAGAAAACTCCATTGTAAGGTGTTAGATCATCAAATATTGTACAGCAATTGTCTATTTTTCTAGCAATTTCTTTCTTCATCCTATTTCATTTTCTGCCATTTGAACACTTTTCCCCTGTGATAACATATTCACTTCCATTGCTTTATTACTATTACAGTTTGCATCTGTGGTTTTTATTCTTTTATAAAGCCATTGATTACTTCCAAATTATACTTGTGATCAAAGCACAGATCAAAGAGGTGTTAGTTCAGTATCACTAAAATAAAGTAAAAATGGTACCACAACATAGCTATTAATTCAGAAGACCGAGGTAGGTTACATGAGGAGACTGCAGAGAATGAGTCTGGTACTGCCTGCTGTTGATATAAAGCTTTTTTTTTTTCCATCAAAGGATTTTCACCTTGTTGTATGAAATGTTTCATTTTCATCCAAACATTCAGTAGCCAATTGTTTCTCTGTATACATTATCTCTTTGTTCTCCTTCCCTTATCATAGTGCTGTGCCTGATGTATCCTGCAATATTTTCATCAGTGTGGAAATGCAAAAATTACTACATTTCCTCAACTCCCCTTTTTTTCTTTTATCCTTTCTGCATTCTATCACAATTCTCCTCTTGACTGGAACAGTCTCTCCCTTTCTGTATATCAAAACATCTTTCTCTATTAAAAACCATTAATTAAAATCAACTTCCATAAATGTTTTCTTGAGCCATTGGAAATTTACTTGTATGTTGTTCAGCAGTTAAAATAAGATCTTAGGGGCTTTTTAATATCTGGCTTTTTATAGATGCTATCATGGTTCGTTTTGGCCTGTCTACAATGGACTGGTCCATACCATATGCCGATCATATGGGGAACAGGAAAAGGGGAGAGCATGCCTTACTGCTCTACCCATCCTACATACCAGGACCACCTCTGATAATAGCAGGCATCAATTTATTGTCGTAATGTTGTATTTGATGCAGATAGGTTCCATGTGTGCAATTCAGTCCTATATTAAGTGTTTTTAATGATAGAGGGAAAACCTCTTAAGTTGGAGGAAGGCTCCTTAGCCTGGAGGAGAGCTTAAAACTTTGTTGACCAGAGTGGAAGGATATAGGCCAATATGTTTCTTCTTTAAGCACTAGATTTTGTGCGTATATATACCAGAGTTTCCCAAACATTTTGAGTTGAGGAGCACTTTTCAGGACAGAAATTCGTCATGGAGCACTAATTTTCACCTAGCACCTATATTCTAAACTGAATGACAGTAGTATTTTTCTTTCCAATCTCTTCATGGAGCACTAGGAGATGTTTTGCGGAGCACCAAGTGCTCTGAAGCACAGTTTGGGAACCTCCCAATATACATTTAATTTCAGCTTTTATTAGGAAGGAAGGTTTTCTGGTCAAATTTAATAGCCCCTTTCTACCATTTAGTGTTGCAAATATGTATTTATTGTATTCCCCCCTTTTTCTTACAAATAATTCAAGTACTTTCCCTATAGTTAAGGAACAAACAACATACCTCTGCTTCTCCCCCAAATAAACAAAGCTGGATATTTTCTCTGTAATTGTTTTACACACATTCAGTGAAAATGGAAGATTGGTAGAAGGTCTGAAAATCAAAGGTATGGGTCCCAGTACCACCTTAAGGACCATCTTTGTCTCTTCATGGTAGCACAGACAACCAACCCCTGGCTGAATTCCAGCCCAACAATAGCTAGCCACTGCTACACCATGCTTTCCCCTTTCCTTCCACAGCAAAGGTCTATTAGGGGAAGGGATTTATAGGACTCTGAATGATAGTAATGCTAAGGCAGATTTTTTTCCTGCCATGTACCCAATCATCCCACCACAATTCCAATCCGTTTACAGCTCTAGTTGTTTTAAATATTTTAGGATTAAGATTGAAAGGGACACAAGTTCCTCCAGATGTTCAAAACATGCAGTGAACACGTGTGTGTGTGTGTGTGTGTGTGTGGACAGATTAAAATGGCAAGCTCTGTCCCAAACCTGTGTATGTTCATTGGAATGTGTGTATAGAGCTCTCACTGCAGGAGCCCCTGAAAAACACCTTACCTAATTTTCTGTAGAAGCTGTTCCATGCAGGGAGTGAGGAAGGAAGGGAGGAATATAATCTGTAGAAAATCTTAGCATTTAATTTCTCCAGCACTGGTTTGTGTATGTGTGTTTGAGGTGGGGTCTCCATATTATATAGAGGAGCAGCACGGTAAATTCTGTATGCTTGGAGATGCCAACTTTGGGAAGTGACGCAATACAAATAAAATGCTTTGAACACTAGCAAGAACACGTACTGTTTATTTAATGTATTTGTATATTAAATATTAATATATTTGTATATTAAATGAGGGCAGCAGGAAAAGAAGAAGACCCAACAAGAGATGGATTGACTCAATAAAGGAAGCCACGGCCTTCAATTTGCAGGATCTGAGCAGGGCTGTCAAAGATAGGACATTTTGGAGGACTTAGGGTCGCCATGAGTCGGAAGCGACTTGATGGCACTTAACACACACAGATATCTCCCTTTACCTCCATAGACTCAAGGCAGCAAATAAATAGGGTTGCCAACCTCCAGGTACTAGCTGGAGATCTCCTGCTATTACAACTGATCCCCAGCCGATAGAGAGCAGTTCCCCTGCAGAAAATGGCCGTTTTGGCAATTAAACTCTATGGCATTAAAGTCCTTCCCCTCCCCAAGCCCTGCCCTCCTCAGGCTCTGCCCCATTTTTGCAGGTAGAGGACCCAAATTTTCAGGGTAGCAGGAAGGGACTCTCCTTGTAAGAACCCCCAAATTTGGTGAAGATTGGGTGAGGGATGCCGAAGTTATGGGGTCTGGAAGGGGTCGCCCCCCTTCTTCCATTGGAATGCATAGGAACCCTAATTTAGACCTAACTGTATAGTTCTCCAGCAGATCGAAGCTGAGGGTTGACAAGCTGCTTAGGCTCACGACCAGGTGGCTGTTATAGTCAGCAAAAGGTTCTTGGATCAGCTGGTTCTCTCTGCCATATAACAAACTCATCAGTTTTAGAAGCAGTTTGCCATGTGGCATTGAACAGGGTGGCAGTGGTGGTGGGAGAATAAGGATGCTTTTTGAAGTAAACATCTATACCTCCTTGGATTCACCAGAGTAGTTAGAAAGTTCTTTGGATCCTGACCAGAGGTTGCAGAAAATTCCATATATAGGTTTGCCAGCTCCAGGTTGGGAATTACTAGGAGATTTTGGGGGTGGAGCCTGAGGGGAGGGACTTCAATGCCATAGAGTCCAATGGCCAAAGTGGCCATTTTCTCCAGGGGAACTGATCTCTGTCAGCTGGAGATAAGTTGTAATAGCTGGAGATCTCTAGCCACCACCTGGAGGTTGGCAACCCTATCCATACATATCTTTCTCTGCAATGCCCAGTGTCTGCCTGTTTCTACTCTAACTTAGTTTTGTACAATAACTTTTAGCCCAAGACCTGGACCCAGAGTTAGTACTTAACATTTGCTTCCTGACTGCAAGAAGACTCTTATTCTTCCTGTTAAACTTTCTAATATCGAATTGCAAAACATTTTCTTCTTTTTGTGCAATCGACATCCAGTACACTGAATTACTGTGAGGTTTGGTTAACAAATGCTGGGTTCTTCATGTTTGCGCTGCATTTGATCAGAGTTCATCAGGAATCCATTTGAGTGAGTGAGCAGCCAATATATTCTATAAAATAGAAGATACTGAACTCAAATAGAAGACAGAGAGAAAGTAAGCAACAATCGATCTCAATAGCTGCCTCATTTTCATGCCTGCTGATGGATTTGTGCTCTGTTCATCTTGCTTTATCTATAGTTTTAAAGTCAAAGCCTTGTTATGTGACAGTTTACATTCTTCAGAATACTGGAAATGCTTATCGTGGTCATTAACTAATAATAGACATGTTGATCTTGATCTTCAAGTAAACAAGTGACTGCAATATAATAAATAAATCTTAAAAAATGCAGCCAGACTAATTAATCAAGAGCTTCTCAAAGAGAAGATGAAGAGTTGGATCAGATCCTATAAGCTGTAAATGGAGGGTGTTCATGAAATTAATCCTCCCACTTTGCCTTTTCTCCTGCCACCAACAATTCCCACAGTAAAGCTGCTTTTGAGAACTAAAGGTCCTTTAGGAACAGAATGACATATCCTTTTTTGGTGGGGTTGCATGCAGAAATCCCTCCTTTCTCTCTTGCAGACTGTTTTGCAACTAGGATTGCCAACCTCCAGGTACTAGCTGGAGATCTCCTGCTTTTACAACTGATCTCCAGCCAATAGAGATCAGTTCCCCTGGAGAAAATGGCCGCTTTGGCAACTGGACTCTGTGGCATTGAAGTCCCTCCCCTCCCCAAACCCCACCTTCCTCAGGCTCCGCCCCAAAAACCTCCCATCGATGGTGAAGAGGGATCTGGCAACCCTATTTGCAACTGGTGAACAAGCTGGTGTAAGTGTATGAATGAGGGTGTGCATTTCTGTCAATTTCCCCTTCTTGCTGCAGCTCCTCACTTTATTCCTGAAGGCCCCTTCCTCAACAGGAGTTCTGGGGGGCATACTGATGGGGGAAAGTTCTGCCCGATGAACATCTTGTTGTAGTTTATATTTCTTACTCAGTTTGAAGCTTCCTCTTGTTTGCCTGCCTCCCAGAAACCCTCATCTCATTGCCTTATCAACTGCGATCTCAGGTTGCTTGGGCCAAATTCTGTACCTGCACAAAACAGAATTGCATACTTACGTTAACCAAGGCAAAACCTTACAATAGGAGGTCTCATAACAGCTTCTTAGTACTACTGAAGAGAGGGCCATTGCTTCTGAATCAAAAGCTGGAATTGACATAGTTTAGGGGTACAATTGCTATATTTGAGTAAAATTGCTGTGCTTGTTATTACAAGAATCAATAGAAGAATAAAGAAGAGAGAGAGAAAGATAAGGTATATGTATGCCCTGTGCATTTGTTTGGAGGAGGGGGAGAAATTGCATTTGTTGAATATTTATTACTCCTTTTGTGCTGTTGCACAGTCCCAAAAGGTGGAGGCTGAGGATTGTATTGGCACTGGCGCTCCAGTTCTCCAGGGGCATTCTCCACATGATCTGCTCTCATTTTTTGCCTTTCCTTGGAACTTTTGGTGTGGTTGGTTATAAACCGTGCTCTATAATAACGAAAAATAACATAATCATAGAGTTATTAAGGTATTTCCAGACCATCACTCTTGTCTCTTATGCATAGAAACACAGAATGTACGCAACAGCCTACATGGCCAAAACGTTTTCTTAGGAGCCCCATGACTATAGTTGAAACCTTCCATTTTCCAAAATGAAATCTGCTATGTGAAGGTGCCTCTGCATTTCTGTTTTCTAACGATTTTCATCTTTATCCACAACCCATGTGGGCCTAAGGCCTTCTCTTGTGTTTTGTGCAAATGTGCAAATGTTGCTAAGAAATAATATGCGGAAGACTTAGATACACAGGCTAGCCAGTGTAGGCTTTAAATTTGCATTACAGGCGCTGAAAATAAAAAGTGACTTTATGTTATGTGTGGGTCACTCTATAAAGATCTGGACTATATATAGAGAGATTTCCCTGATTCACATGGTAGAGGGCCATCATTAGAGTTCTGGCAACAGCTGGAGCCATTTGGTTTCCCCCTTATCCTTGTTTCTTTGTTACTTCCTCCCTCTTTCTTTCTCACTCAAACCAAAATGTGCACAGTTGAAACTTTACCTCTTTTGTATAAAATGTCACATGATTCAAGGTATTTTAATAGCAGATCTTGGGAATTTTTTGGGAAATTAAAGAGGACAGTTAATGTACATTGAAATTGACATGAATTCCTTTTGGGACTGTTGTGAAAGCCACATTGTTACTCCAGGTTTGGGGGAGCATCTCAATTTTGACACATTCATCATTATTTCACAATTGGAGATAGATTGTAAGGAGATATTGCTCCTTGTACATCCTCCTTATCTAAAATACATTTTTAAATTTCTGAATATTTTGCTTTTATGAAATATTATTGTATTGAGAAAATATTCTTAATATAAGAAAAATATTTTGACTAAGGCTGCAGTTTTAAGAATCACCTAAATCATTACTTACAATCTGTACTTACAATACCAATACACTTCTTATGAGAATTCATTCTTTGAGTGATAGTGAATATTGTAGAGATAAAATACTGTGGCATGAAGAAAGACTATGGCCATTTATGCTTGGTAATTAGCAGCGCGTTCCAGGCTAAAGTGGCCCGCATTTTTTTTTTTATTTCTTCACTCTGAACCTTCATTCCAGCCGTCATTCTTAAGAGCCCCTTTAATGTGACCTTTTGTATTTGCTCTGCCCCCGCATCGAAGCATTTACTGAAGGAACCCTGAAAAATCACAGCTGCGGCTTAGCTATGCAAACAACCATTGCCAATGGCTATGCAAATGAAGGAATGAAGGAGCAGGCAAGTGTGAGGGGTGGCATTTGTTTGACTTTCTCCTCTTACATTGGGACCGTGAATAGTCATTTTACAGGGCGGATCTGAAAAAGTAGCTTTGAGCAAGCATCAAAATCAACCCTGCATAAATGGTCTATGTGATATGTTCAGATTTTCAGCCCCCACCCCAAACCCAAAATGTAATGCAGCTAAGATTTGGTCCAAGCTAACTCCAGTCTGCAAGTGAATATCATGTTAAGCAACGGCCCTGAATTTACTTGCAAATGCAGCCCGGGGCCGGGAGTATGGAGGGGGAGGCCGCCTTGCCTGATCTGCACTGATGGCATGAGTCAATTCAAAACCTTTATTGTCATAGCAGATGGCATAAGTCCTTGGGGGGGGGGGAGGGTCCCTGGAGGGCCAGGTCATCTTCTGGCTCTTCCAGGAGCTGGTGGGGGAAGAATGTCGGGTGGACCTGACATGAAGGATTGCTGCTCTGGTCCACCCCACTCTTATTTAGCTGGGCAGTTGTGTTGTCTCACCCTCTCGGAGCGCAAGTTCAGTCTGCAAGTTAATACCCTGTTAATGTGCCTTCTGCCTGTTGTCTAAGCCTGGAGGCAATGTAAACTCTATCTTCTATTAAGTTAGCCAGAAGGGCGTTTATGCTAGACAGAAGCCATACCTTACCCTCTGCTGTACTGGAAGGGAAATATAAGAAAACACCCTATGAAGGGAGACTGTGTGCTTGCCAACAAAGAGAGACTGAATCAACTGAGCACATATTGCGGAAGTGTGCTTTATACAACAAAATCTGCAGTGAAACTATTGGGCCATTGTTGGGAAGATTCCCAGGGAGATCTAATAAAATCAAAATAGAATATCTCCTATTGGATAAAAACCATCAAATGACACAAAGGGTTGCCAAAATTTGTGCCCGGGGCCAAAACCTCAAAAAACTAAGTGTTCTTAAAGAGTGGTACAGATTTTAAATCCTTGGGGTGATTTTATTTTTAGTATTCATTAAGGGGTGTTAATATGTTAAATACACTGTGGTTATCTGTATTTGTGGTTGATGTGTACCATGATTAATTGTTCCAATTTTTTGTATTTTTGCTGTATTTGATGGTCATGGACCATAATAAATACCTTTGATTGATTGATTGAGTTGTACTAATCATGGGAGATCTTATCATGAGACTCCTGGAACACTACATAGCCTATTCCTTGTATTTAGGTTTTCTACTGTATCTTGCAGTAGGTTATTCACTTTGCAAAACTTTCCATAAAAGTAAACAAACTGTGTAACTCTGAACATCTGGAAATTGCTGTATTCTAAAACGATTGAAAAGAATCCTAAATATTTTGGGGGAAATTAGCAAGCTTAATAGTACAGATCTACGCAGAAAGCTTTTTTTTCTTAAAAAAACAACAACCCACACCGAACATGAACCCTTTATTTATAACACTAAAGATGTCATAAGCCACATTTAATAAAGCCCATTTGATGGTGTTTAGTGAGAGAAAAGCGAATATATCAAAAATGTTTTCAACTGTCACTATACTGACAGTGCTTCATCTGCACTGCTGAAATGCCTTTGTGTAGGTTACAGTGCAACAGAAAAAAAAAACTCACAAAACAATGCTTGAGGCTGAGGTTGTAAAGAGGATGCTTTTGTCAGGTCACTGCAGCTTTAATTGGCTGGCCCTGGCTCACACCTCTCATCAGGAGCTGAACTTATCAAGCAGAATGATGGCTGGTGACACCAGAACATAGTTTGCAATTTGAATGATGATGAAATAAACCCTGCATCCAAAGAACTTAATGAACCTTACTTCAGTTAGTATTTAGTATGTAACTGGTTCTTAACCAGAAATGTTTTCAGCTGAATTAAGACACTGTTCAACGGGATTCTTTATTTAAAATGTATTGGTTTAAAAGGAACGGACGATATTTTCCCAGAAGGTTGAGAACTAAATTGTAAGGTAAAACCTTACCTTACAATTCGACCTTCGCTAAACCTACATGTTTTCCTCTGTATGAATCACAAAAGTTCTGCTTTCTCTCCCCATTTGCCCTTGAATGTATCTTTCATCTTTCCTGTGTTTATTTATGTTATCGTCTCATGAACTTTTTTCCTGCCATCGATCTGCCCAGCCCAACTTCACTCGTCTCCCCTTTTACAATTCCTTCTTTTGCAACATCTTCCTGTTCTGTGATGATACCCACCCTCAATATTGATCACATCTCCATTTCTCTTCTTTCACTCCCCAGCCCCCTGCACAGATTCGTATAGCTTAGATTCCACACTTGGATTTCTTCCCACCCTGACCTCCCTTTCTCTTGCTGCCTTGTACATGCCTCTGTGGCCACCCTTTTTCAAAACAGCCTTTCAAACTTACCCATTTCCTCTGAGCTCCCTCTCTTCCACATCACGTGGCTTTCCTGCCCTTTCTCTCCCTACCTTTATGTTTCTCCAGAGTTCATTCTGTACTTCTTGTTTCTGTTTCCCCTATCTACTTCCTTCTCCCTTGATCAAATTGGGCATGCTGTTATTTTCCTTCTGACTTTGATTCTAACATACCGTATTTTCCGGCGTATAAGACGACTTTTTAACCCAGGAAAATCTTCTCCAAACTGGGGGGTCGTCTTATACGCCTGGTATTGTCTTTCCTCCCCGGCCTCCGCTTCAGCTTCCGCCTTTATGGGCTTCCCTCCCCTCTAAACCCCCCTTTAGCCCCGCCCTCCGCGGGCCGTCGGCTCAGTTCTCCCCTCGCCTTTAGCCTCGCCCTTCTCGAGGGCCCTTACTCTCGCCCCCGTCCCCGTCTTCTTCCCTGCTCCCTTCTCCCCTCGCCTACTCCCCCCGAGAGCCACGTCCCGCCGCTTCGGGCTCCCGCCCTCCCGCCGGAGCCCGGGGCTGAGCCTCGGCTACAGCAGGCGTCTCTGGCTGCGGGGCTCCCGCTGCCCGGGGAGGCTCTCTCCCCGCCTCGCCTCCAGGGAGGGAGGGGAAAGAAGACGAGGCCTTGCTCGAGGGGCGGCAGCAGCAGCCGCCAAGTGCCCGGCCGGCGATGCCGCCCCAGCAGCAGCCCGCCCGGTGAGTGCGCGCCCCCGAGACCGGCAGAGGGGGCGCTAGAGGGGTCGCCCCTCGTTGGCTGCCGGGATGGGCAGCCGTGCGGCGGGGCGCCGCAAAGGGACGGGGCGGCAGGGGGACGCGCGGGCAGCCCTTGCCCCCCCTGCCCCCTCCGCTCAATTCCAGCCGGACTTTGGCAAGCGCACTCGGCAGGGCTCGCGCAGCTCCCGCAGGAAGAGTTGGGGTCTGCCCCCCCCGCCCCCAAGTTCTGGGCTCCGCTCCGGAGCGCCGTCCCAGCCCCGCGGAGTTCAGGCGCGCCCGCTGACTCCCGCGTAAGCGCGTGGGGCTTGCGTGAGTATTCCCTCCTCCCTTCCCGTCCTTCCCCTCCCCTCCCGTGTTTTATTTGGGGGGAGGGCTTTGCTTCCCCTCCCCTCGGGGTCCCCGACGCGCCTTCGGCTCTGGCTCGCCTGCCTCCCGAGGCGCGCCATCCCCGCGCTCCGGCTCTCCGCGCCCTCTCGCGCCGGCTCCTCCACCTGGGCTCTGCACCCCCCTCTCTCCCCGGCTGCCCCTTGCGCAACGAGTGCCCCCCGGCCCCACCACCCCTCCAAAGACCAGGAGCGGCGTGCGGCCGCCTCTTCGGGCACTCCCGCCACTTGCAAAGAGCCGAAATCCGGCCTGGGCGGAGGTGATGCCAAGAGAAGCCCCCCACCCCCTCTCCGGCCGGGGGGCTCCACGTGCTGGATCAGGACTTCTCTTTCTCCAGGCAGGGCAAGGGCCAGAGGGAAGGGGCCCTTTTCCCCATGATTTGCTGGGGGGCGGGGTGACACCTTCCTTGGGACATTCCCAAACTCTGTATTTTAATTCTAAAAATGGGGGGTCGTCTTATACGCCGGAAAATACGGTACTCCCTTTTCCTTTCCTTCCAGTCCCTGAAACCGTGCTTGAAATTTCTGTTCCTATGAATGATTACTTCACGCCCACTGAAACTTAACAGAAATTAATCGTACTTGTGCAGCATCAGTACCGAGTGGACAGTGCCTGGTCTCAAGTGGATCTATATCATGTAGGCAGAGCAGGAGGATTTTCTCTTATTTGTGAGCAATAGTATGTAGATGCAGTATGAGAAAGAGAATAGGTTCATTACAGTACTTACTATTCATGCCGCCTATGAATCGTATTATTTTACAGACAGAACATTGTTCTCTCGTGTATTAATTTTATAAAAACCACTTCATTTGACAAGCCATTAAAATCCAGCATTTAAATGTCATGCTGACCTGTAATTTGTTGTCATGAAAACAACTATGGATTTCTTCCCTGGCAAGACTCTCATGAAGTATTGAACTATACATCTAATATATAATATTATTTGTGCAAGATGTGCTACAATGATTGTTTAAAACTGTGGCAAGTGCTAGGAAATAAAATGCACAGTAGGGAAGATGGAATCGGTTTGTTTTGAATGGGTTGTGGTGGAAAGTTCAAGATGAAGACAAAAACCAGGTTAAGATTATAGCTGAGGAAAACTGGTGGAAACATGACTGTCTCCTGCATTTTCTGCACCTCAAGCAGTTTTCAAGGAGCATGTTTATAACCCAGATTCTATCCAGGTCACTGCAGGTACTTGGGGGATTCTTCCTGGCCAAGCTTTCCCAAGAATCAAACCAAACTTTGCTACCATGGGCAGTATTAATACCGACATACAGTATGCTCTGGTGAAATCACAAGTTCCCTTGTCAGAAGAATTTGTCTTGGTGAACCGTGCCTTAACAGTGGACACTGCAACCTACCATATCCTACCAAGTCCTATGAGGAAAGGTTGAAGGAGCTGGGTATGTTTAGCCTGAAGAGGAGAAGACTGAGAGGGGATATGATAACCATCTTCAAGTACTTGAAGGGCTGTCATATGGAGGATGGTGCCGAGTTGTTTTCTGTTGCCCCAGAAGGTCGGACCAGAACCAACAGGTTGAAATTAAATCAAAAGAGTGTCCGTCTAGACATTAGGAAAATTTTTCTAACAGTTAGAGCGGTTCCTCAGTGGAACAGACTTCCCCGAGATGTGGTAAGTGCTTGTTCCCTGAAGGTTTTTAAGCAGAGGCTAGATGGCCATCTGTCAGCAATGCTGATTCTATGACCTTAGGCAGTTCATGAGAGGGAGGGCATCTTGGCCACCTTCTGGGCATGGAGTAGGGGTCACTGGGTGTGTGTGTGGGGGGGAGGTAGTTGTGGGTTTCCTGCATTGTACGGGGGTTGGACTAGATGACCCTGGTGGTACCTTCCAACTCTGTGATTCTATGGTTCTATGTTCTATATCAGGCTCAGTTATTTGAGGGTATAATTTTATAGGACGCAGTGAGTTATGATTATCATTCCTTTTGCAGTTATTTACTAATGTGACCAATGATGCAATGTGACCATAAAGTCATAGAAAGTGATAACTTGTAAAAATATTGTCGAAGGCTTTCACGGTCAGAGTTCATTGGTTCTCGTAGGTTATCCGGGCTGTGTAACCGTGGTCTTGGTATTTTCTTTCCTGACGTTTCGCCAGCAGCTGTGGCCGGCATCTTCAGAGGTTACACAGCCCGGATAACCTACGAGAACCAATGATAACTTGTATTTTAACGTTTGGATAAACTGCGTTTTCCCCTGTCAGATTGTACCATGTATTTCCTTTCTTTCCCTTTCCCTTTGCTGCATAGTTGTGCATGTGCAGTAATAGTACGGTGAGTAGCTGTGGAGTCGAGTGACAGCTTTTCAATGTGCATTGGAGGGTCTTAAAAGATTTTCAGCAACAACATTCTCTTCCTGTCTGATTATATTCAGATATCCTGTCAAGTCCCTCAGCAAACCTTTTAGAAATCCTGCTGAAATAAGTGTATGCGTGATAACAGTCAGTGACCAGGATGAACCAGCGTTCAGAATAACCTGTCAGTGCTAAAGGAAGGTAGTCAATAGTTTTGTGAAGGGGGGGGAGTCATACTGGACATGATAAGGGCACTCTACATTTTGTACTTGCAACAAATCATGAAAAATGGGCACAAAATATCATTTTGCTATAAAATGTCAGTATCACAGGGACTGTATTCCTCAGTTTACAAGGAGAATTGAAATCTGCATTTTTAAAGCCGTCATAAGTTAAAACCAACTTCTATGAACCATGTAAGTGTGTGTGTAAACACATCCAGGTCAGACGTAATACCTGATCCTACATATCATTAACATTGAACATTAACACAGAAACATGTCAGACAGAGGGAACCAAATCTGTGCCTCTCAAATGGTTTGCTGAAATTAGCCGTTACAAGGAGACAAGTTACTAAAGTCTTTCCCAAAGCTGGGCTGATGTGGGTTGTCATTTGATATTGGGGAAAAAATATGGAAAACGTATGTCAGCTCTTGGGTGTTGATAATCATTGCAGTTAAAATAAGTGGACAGCCTGCTATTAAACATCGAGGGTTTTCCATGGAAAAACATCAAGTGATGCCACATTGTCCATTCATTTATGGTAGCTGTTCAGACTATTTCTCTTTTAGTCTGTTAGTAGTTTGTTACTCAGAAGCTTTCTAAAGAAGAAGACGAGAGTCGAAATCCGCACTGCTGACAACCATCTGGGTCTGCCGCCGCCGCGTCGCCGCCACCGCAACCACCGGTATCCTGGCTCCTACAGCCCGCTTCGGGTCTGTCGGCCCCCCCGCTCCCGGGCGAGCCGGCAGCCCAGGGCAACCGCACCACGTCGCGCCGCCCGTGTGGACCACCAGCTCTGTTCAGCAGCAGCCGAATTCAAACAGTAATTTCCCCCCCCCTTTCTTTTCGCTCCGGTCTATCAGTCGTCTTCGCTCTTACGCAGCCCCTCTCCACTTGTTTAAAAGCTGGCTTATTCAATCCAAGGCTTATGGTGACTTTCAGATTGTTTTTATGTGGTATTTAAAAAATTTCTTAAAAAACGGAAGTGGGGGGGAGGGAAAGTAGGGACGGAGAGCCGCCATGGTCTCGGTGAACTCACCCCCAGTTGCTTCCTTCGTCACCAGACGCTTACTCAGCGTTTTGCTGGCTGTTGGACCCCCGCATTAGGAACGGGGGGGCTTTATGGAGAGGATCTCCTATTTGCCCACTCCCCCCAGGCCTGGGGGGGGTCTCCACGGAGGCAGTTGGGAACCCGCGAAAGGAATCGCGTCTGGCAGGCTTGGTCTCCTGACCCATGGGGTGACATCACATCCCGACGTCTACTAGGCAGACTTTGTTTACAGGGTGGTTTGCCAGTGCCTTCCCCAGTCATCTTCTCTTTACCCCCAGCAAGCTGGGTACTCATTTGACCGACTTTGGAAGGATGGAAGGATGAGTCAACCTTGAGCTGGCTACCTGAAACCAACTTCTGTTGGGATCAAAATCAGATCGTGAGCAGAGCTTTTGACTGCAGTACTGCAGCTTACCACTCTGCACCACGGGGCTCCTTTCTACTCACACAGAAGCTTTCTACTCACACAGAATTCATAGGCCATTTATGCAGGGTCAGTTTTGAAGCTCGCTCAAAGCTCTTTTTTAAAATGCAACCTTTAAAATGACTATTCACGGTCCCAATGCAAAAGAAGAAATTCCACTCCCCCCACTCGCCTGCTTTTTTGTTCCTTCCATTAGCCAACCACCGTTTGCAATAGCTAACACGCGGCTGTCGTTTTGCATGGTTCCTTGAGGGGATTCTTCGATGTGGGGGCAGAGCAAACAGAAAAGGTTGCGTTAAAGGGGCTCTTAAGTAATGCAAAGCAGGTATGCGCAGGCTTTGCAGTCACTTCCTGAATGACGGTTCACTGTGAAAAACTCAAAAAGATATGCAGGGCAATTCAGCCTGGAATGCGCTGCTAATTACCAAGCATAAATGGCCATAGAGTAGGAGCTTCCTGCGTCCATAGCGGGCAGATGATAAGTATGTATTTTGGTAGATTAAGACATTTGACCTCTTGCAAAAAGTGAAAGTGGGAGGTGTGGTTTAAAAATGTAGAAGTATATCTCTCAGTCCTACCCTAGCAATTACTTCAGGAAAGTTGAATACATGGGACATGCGAATGCATATTTTCATGTGTAAAGTAGAAAGACAACTGAGGACAGCTGCCTATATCATCTTTACTGGCCTCCTCCCCTTCCCTCCCTTGAATGGGAATATTGTAGATTGAAGGGTTGCCACCTGTATGGCACCTTCAGTATACCTGAGATTTAGTGCGCCATCATGTTGGGGTTTTAGAGTTTTATTGTTTGGTTTTATTAATGACTATATATATTGAATGATTTTGTGTTTTAAATGATGTTACCTGCCCTGAGCCAGCTTGCTGAGGAAGGTGGGTTATAAGTCTAATAAATAAATAAAATAATAAATGAAAGATGTCTGTTTAGCCTGAGATCTGAAGACGTGAGCTGTGACTCACAAAAGCTCATACCCTGCCCGAAATTTTGTTAAAGGTGCTACTGGACTTTTGCTCTTTTCTACTGCTACAGACAGAAGAACACAGCTACTCATTGTGCTCTGTAGCCTGAAACAGGTACAACATGTATAAGGTACAAGCAGGAGACCTGCAAAGACCCGCAGAAGGCATCTCATTTCCCCCTCCACCGCTATTTCCTATTTCCCTTCCTTGAAAACCCCTATGTGGTTACATTGAGAATATTGATATGTAATGTTTCTCTCTTTCTGCCTTTCTCCATGTCAGTTTCAACATTTGCCCGTTAGTTTTGCCTCCTCAGTTCTTAGTTAATTTTGGGTAGTGGGTTACTTGGGAGTTTTAGTCTGTTCCTTTTAAATTGTAATGTTTTTAATTATGATTTGTAAGCTACTTTGAACCACAAGGAAAAGTGGGATATAAATATTTTAATCAATTTAATATTAATAGGAGCCCCGTGGCGCAGAGTGGTAAGCTGCAGTACTGCAGTCCAAGCTCTTCTCACGACCTGAGTTTGATCCCAACAGAAGTCGGTTTCAGGTAGCCGGCTCAAGGTTGACTCAGCCTTCCATCCTTCCGAGGTCGGTAAAAGGAGTACCCAGCTTGCTGGGGGTAAAGGGAAGATGACTGGGGAAGGCACTGGCAAACCACCCCGTAAACAAAGTCTGCCTAGTAAACATCGGGATGTGATGTCACCCCATGGGTCAGGAATGACCCAGTACTTGCACAGGGGACCTTTACCTTTTTAATATTAATAAAAACATGCCGGGCAATTTCCCCCTGAAAACTTTTATGCTGCCCACTATGTTTGCTTCTTGCATCTACTACTAATTTAGCCCAGGATCAGTGTTCCTCCTGTGCTGTGTCAGAATGACATTGTTCGGAACAACGTATGCAACACCTTTTACTGAGGATGATGCGGAAATGTGAGCTTAATTTCCTAGTTAAGATTTTTGAAATGTTTAGCATTGGAGAAAATAATGCTGATTTTTAAAATGTGAATTTTAAAAAGTTGTGACGTTGATCAATGCCCCTTCCCCCCCTCTTTGTGTCTATAAGCGAATAAAGTGTTATTAGTAGATAACTAATTCAACTATGCGCAACATTCACAGCAAAACTAAAGTGTGCATCGGGGAAAGGAATGATTAGCAATGCACTACCATTTACACTTTGCAGAATGTTTTGCATCCCAGTATACTACTTTCAGATCATTTACATGGCAGAGACTGATAGCTGCTGCTTTCTGAAAGCCATAAATGAGCTTTCTTCTTCACTAATAGTTTTTACTAGCCATAGATTATGCTCCCAAGGCCTAAAGCTGTTTGCTGCATCCATCATCAATACTACTTAATGAGAGTTCATATAATTTGCCTTGAGGGGACATTATTTGTAAGGCCCTCTTACACGCTCACATATAATGTGCTTAAATTATATATACAGAACATATATAAATGTACATATATTTAAAGTCACAGTGTCAGGATACTGAGCTACATGCTAGAAAGATTAGATTCATGTTCACTCCTGCCCAGATTTCTCCTCTGTCCTCTTGACAATGAATGAGGCTTTAACAATATTAAGAGCTCATTTAAAACTATTGTGTTGTAAACAACCTTTACATTCTTCCACTTTTACAAGAAATACTTTACAAAACAGATGGGAAAAGCAAGAGTATTAATATTTGTTTATTTTCCTGTATATATCCCACAGAACCTTAGGGAGGGCTTCCAGACAGCTAACAAACAATAAGAACATAAAACAAATATCAGTAATAGTAAAATTTAACTATGCATTTATTAAAACTATAAAGCAATAAATCCCACAGAGCAGAAAAATAAAAGTTATCACAGGAGAACAAAATACCATCTCTCTCACCTCCCCAGTGTCTGCTGATATTTAAAAAGAACTGTCAGCTGATATCTGGAATATGAGGAGAGAGCCAGCCTGTGGGTTTACAGAGGGATTTCCAGAAAGAAGAAAATGCAGTGCAGCTTTTCTTGTGTGGTGTAGTGGTTAAAAGTGGTGGTTTGGAGCAGTGGACTCTGATCTTGAAAACCGGGTTTGATTCCTCACTCCTCCACATGAGCGACAGAAGCTAATCTGGAGAACTGGATTTGTTTCCCCACTCCTACACATGAAGCCAGCTGGGTGACCTTGGGCTTGTCACACTCAGCCCCACCTGCCTCACAGGGTGTCTGTTGTGGGGAGGAGAAGGGAAGGTGATTGTAAGCCGGTTTGCTTTTCCCTTAAGTTTTAGAGAAAGTTGGCATAGAAAAACCAACTTTTCTTCTTCATCATCATCACTGTAATAGTCTCTTTTCAGCCCACTCACAAGGTTAAGCAGGTGGACACATTTTGCTGCCGTCAAAGGCTGATTCATTTGGAGCATGTCCCATTAATCTATCCAGTAGGCTACTAAAACACATATTCAACTTGTTCTTCTATAGAAGTGGAAAGATTTGGCAAACTACCCAAAGATGGTAAAAGGCCATGGCTGTTACCTGGGAATCTAAGGATAAGTCCAAGAGTAGTCCCAAAATACACAACAGATTATGTAAAGGAAGTGTAACCCCGTTCAAACCATCCACATCTACTGGAACCCCTACTATTATGATTTCCATATTGTCTGCCATTAACATCATCTTAATAAACTGTCTCCCAGCATCACCTACCTGACAAGTAGACTTCAAGATACTGCCTCGTACAACTAGACACATACTATTTATCTCATGGTGTTGGTTAATCAGTATGACCATCATAGCAATATAAGCAATCTTTTTGTGCAAAGGGCTGAAAAAATTGCAAGAACTGTGAAGCTGTAGGGGTGCACCTGGCCAAGCATGCTTGACCCAGCAGGTCGAGGATTTTCTTTCAGCTTGGCTGGTAGCTGTTCAGGTCTGGAAGGTAATGATGGGCATAAGTCATGCCTGTTGTCCCAGCAATGCTAGAAGAAAAAAGAGGGGAATGAAACCCAACCTAGAAAACAGAAGCTGGGTACCCAAGGTTGGGTGGGATAAACAAAATATATAGATAATGAAAATATAATTTATTTAAAGCGCTATGTCAAGATAAAAATTATTTTAAAAACATTAAAACAGCACAATGGCATTTCCTAAGGTTGATATATATAACCACAAGCCAGACTCGTTTCGGCCTGTTTGGCCTTCCTCAGTGGTCAACTGAAACCCATGTAAAACATGCACACATTTACAGATATATATCTATATATACATATACAGACTATATATATCAGACCAGGTATGTATATAGGTTGTATAATATATTACCAATTAGACAAACATCTGGTAAGATTTGTCGAAGGCTTTCACGGTCAGAGTTCATTGGTTCTTGTAGGTTATCCGGGCTGTGTAACCGTGGTCTTGGAATTTTCTTTCCTGACGTTTCGCCAGCAACAGACCCGGAGATTGGAAACACTTCGGAACAAGAAAGCACATCTACTTTGTTCTTTAACTTTTCTACTGCGATGCAGAGACACTGGAACCATTCCATCTTTTCTCACAAGTAAAAGAATCTTTAAAACTTCACGAGCTAACCGCATTTATGACCATCTAGAACGGGCTCTCTTACGAGAGAGAATTCACACTACCCACAGAGAACTTGCTGCCACAGACAAGGAGTTGTTTTCCTTACATATCAATACTAGCCACAAAATGAGAAGCCATGATTGGGACAAGATTGATAAAGGCTTGGCTTCCTGCCCTGAAAAACCTCCAGACAAAGACAACATTCAACAATAGCCATACAGATTAGTTTTGGATTACACACATTAACAGATCACTTCAGGATACAATGGTTCCATATTAACATACCATACCCTCATTAGCACATTATCGTGATACTTACAGGACAATACTTTTGCAGGACAATACTCAGCTCAAACCCAACCCCTTTCTGACTATATATTACTCTTCCTACACCCTTGACACTGAGAGACACTGTCCTTCAGTGTTACTACTCTGAAGATGCCTGCCACAGTTGCTGGCGAAACGTCAGGAAAGAAAATTCCAAGACCACGGTTACACAGCCCGGATAACCTACAAGAACCAATGAACTCTGACCGTGAAAGCCTTCGACAATATTTTGAACGCCTCTACGGGGAGGAAATATTTCAACAGACCCGGAGATTGGAAACACTTCGGAACAAGAAAGCACATCTACTTTGTTCTTTAACTTTTCTACTGCGATGCAGAGACACTGGAACCATTCCATCTTTTCTCACAAGTAAAAGAATCTTTAAAACTTCACGAGCTAACCGCATTTATGACCATCTAGAACGGGCTCTCTTACGAGAGAGAATTCACACTACCCGCAGAGAACTTGCTGCCACAGACAAGGAGTTGTTTTCCTTACATATCAATACTAGCCACAAAATGAGAAGCCATGATTGGGACAAGATTGATAAAGGCTTGGCTTCCTGCCCTGAAAAACCTCCAGACAAAGACAACATTCAACAATAGCCATACAGATTAGTTTTGGATTACACACATTAACAGATCACTTCAGGATACAATGGTTCCATATTAACATACCATACCCTCATTAGCACATTATCGTGATACTTACAGGACAATACTTTTGCAGGACAATACTCAGCTCAAACCCAACCCCTTTCTGACTATATATTACTCTTCCTACACCCTTGACACTGAGAGACACTGTCCTTCAGTGTTACTACTCTGAAGATGCCTGCCACAGTTGCTGGCGAAACGTCAGGAAAGAAAATTCCAAGACCACGGTTACACAGCCCGGATAACCTACAAGAACCAATGAACTCTGACCGTGAAAGCCTTCGACAATATTTTGAACGCCTCTACGGGGAGGAAATATTTCAACAGACCCGGAGATTGGAAACACTTCGGAACAAGAAAGCACATCTACTTTGTTCTTTAACTTTTCTACTGCGATGCAGAGACACTGGAACCATTCCATCTTTTCTCACAAGTAAAAGAATCTTTAAAACTTCACGAGCTAACCGCATTTATGACCATCTAGAACGGGCTCTCTTACGAGAGAGAATTCACACTACCCGCAGAGAACTTGCTGCCACAGACAAGGAGTTGTTTTCCTTACATATCAATACTAGCCACAAAATGAGAAGCCATGATTGGGACAAGATTGATAAAGGCTTGGCTTCCTGCCCTGAAAAACCTCCAGACAAAGACAACATTCAACAATAGCCATACAGATTAGTTTTGGATTACACACATTAACAGATCACTTCAGGATACAATGGTTCCATATTAACATACCATACCCTCATTAGCACATTATCGTGATACTTACAGGACAATACTTTTGCAGGACAATACTCAGCTCAAACCCAACCCCTTTCTGACTATATATTACTCTTCCTACACCCTTGACACTGAGAGACACTGTCCTTCAGTGTTACTACTCTGAAGATGCCTGCCACAGTTGCTGGCGAAACGTCAGGAAAGAAAATTCCAAGACCACGGTTACACAGCCCGGATAACCTACAAGAACCAATGAACTCTGACCGTGAAAGCCTTCGACAATATTTTGAACGCCTCTACGGGGAGGAAATATTTCAACAGACCCGGAGATTGGAAACACTTCGGAACAAGAAAGCACATCTACTTTGTTCTTTAACTTTTCTACTGCGATGCAGAGACACTGGAACCATTCCATCTTTTCTCACAAGTAAAAGAATCTTTAAAACTTCACGAGCTAACCGCATTTATGACCATCTAGAACGGGCTCTCTTACGAGAGAGAATTCACACTACCCACAGAGAACTTGCTGCCACAGACAAGGAGTTGTTTTCCTTACATATCAATACTAGCCACAAAATGAGAAGCCATGATTGGGACAAGATTGATAAAGGCTTGGCTTCCTGCCCTGAAAAACCTCCAGACAAAGACAACATTCAACAATAGCCATACAGATTAGTTTTGGATTACACACATTAACAGATCACTTCAGGATACAATGGTTCCATATTAACATACCATACCCTCATTAGCACATTATCGTGATACTTACAGGACAATACTTTTGCAGGACAATACTCAGCTCAAACCCAACCCCTTTCTGACTATATATTACTCTTCCTACACCCTTGACACTGAGAGACACTGTCCTTCAGTGTTACTACTCTGAAGATGCCTGCCACAGTTGCTGGCGAAACGTCAGGAAAGAAAATTCCAAGACCACGGTTACACAGCCCGGATAACCTACAAGAACCAATGAACTCTGACCGTGAAAGCCTTCGACAATATTTTGAACGCCTCTACGGGGAGGAAATATTTCAACAGACCCGGAGATTGGAAACACTTCGGAACAAGAAAGCACATCTACTTTGTTCTTTAACTTTTCTACTGCGATGCAGAGACACTGGAACCATTCCATCTTTTCTCACAAGTAAAAGAATCTTTAAAACTTCACGAGCTAACCGCATTTATGACCATCTAGAACGGGCTCTCTTACGAGAGAGAATTCACACTACCCGCAGAGAACTTGCTGCCACAGACAAGGAGTTGTTTTCCTTACATATCAATACTAGCCACAAAATGAGAAGCCATGATTGGGACAAGATTGATAAAGGCTTGGCTTCCTGCCCTGAAAAACCTCCAGACAAAGACAACATTCAACAATAGCCATACAGATTAGTTTTGGATTACACACATTAACAGATCACTTCAGGATACAATGGTTCCATATTAACATACCATACCCTCATTAGCACATTATCGTGATACTTACAGGACAATACTTTTGCAGGACAATACTCAGCTCAAACCCAACCCCTTTCTGACTATATATTACTCTTCCTACACCCTTGACACTGAGAGACACTGTCCTTCAGTGTTACTACTCTGAAGATGCCTGCCACAGTTGCTGGCGAAACGTCAGGAAAGAAAATTCCAAGACCACGGTTACACAGCCCGGATAACCTACAAGAACCAATCTGGTAAGATTGTCTCAAGTTGTTATACTGGGCTGTATATGTCTCCCATATAAAATGTGTGCAATTATCAACCTGGTAAAACAATGTCCCAGCAAATGCTGCCAGTGCCCCAGTCGCTTTGGTGTACAAAGCAAAATAGTCTGATGTGCTTCTGTGGGCACGTGTGCTGGCCAGCGCCTGCCCCTAGTTTAGATAATCAGTTTCATCCAAAAAGACGTTGAAGGTGTGTCATTACAGCTTATTCAACAGCCTAGCCCTGGTGAAGTAGATGAGAAATCGACTAGTAATTATTTAGACCAGATAATCTAAAGATTTTTTTTCAAAGAAGTTTTACAATTGCGTACTTCAAGGAGGGAGAAAATAACCCTTCCGAAAACAAGCATTGATCATACTCTTGACTAAATAAGTTACAGCCATCCATGAATGGTGTTACATGTCAAGTACTTCCAAGAACACATCCATATTTTTGTGTGAAATTAACAGAAACTCATCCAAGCAACTACCGTATATACTCGCGTATAAACCGAGTTTTTCAGCCCAAAAAAAGGGCTGAAAAAGCCGAACTCGGCTTATACGCAGGTCAATACGGTAGAGGGGGGAGGGAGGAGGGAGGGAGGAAGGAGGAGGGAGGGGGGAACTTACCGCCGCTGCCACTGCCGGGCCGCGCCGCCGCTTCCTGCCGCCTGGGGCGGCCTGCAGCTGCAGGAAGGCTGCCCCGGCCCCCACCGGCCCGCGCCGCCGCCCTGCCCGCGCCGCTTGCTGCCAGGAGCCCTGTCAGGTAAGCCTGCAGGGGGGGAGGGGTGGCAGGCAGGTCACCCGATGTCGAATCCTCCCCCATGCTTTGCCATTGCTTCTTCGGCTGCAGTCAATAAAAGCTGTGGCTTATTTCCCCCAAATCTGGTCTGAAATGGTTGTGTGTTCCCTTCCTCTCCCTCGCTCCTTCACTTACCCCAGTGGCCGCAATCTTCTTGCACTGATTCCGGCAGCTTTCCTTTGTTGGTGTTTTGCAATCAGGTCTCATGGGCGAAGTAGGAGAGACTTTGCTCTTGTGCTTTGATGCGTATGTGCAAGACTACAACTGAGTAACAACATATGACAAAGGTTAAAAAGTTTCTGATGTTGGCTTGATGTTCTCACCATATCTGCACTTATGTCTGGCGCTATCTATTGTTCTGGTTCATCTGTGGATGTAGGTCAAGTATCACTTCTTATCTACCATTTGTCCATTGTAACTACAGCTGGTGTGTGAGTTTAGATGGGGTGATTCTTCAGGCTACAGTTTCCCTTCTAGGGAGGGCACTTAGGGTTGCCAGGTCCCTCTTCTCCTCCGGCAGGAGGCTGTTTTTGGAAAGCGCACGGTTTAGAACCGGAAGTGCTGCCTCACAAAGAGCCTTTACCTCTTAGTTTGAGTGGTAAAGCGGCCCTTTACCACTCAAACTAAGAGGTATAAGGTCCCTCGCGAGACGGAACTTCCAGTTCTAAACCGGAAGTGATGCGTGCGGTATGCACGCGTGCGTGCACGTTTGCCTGCTGACCCTCAGGTGGTCGGCAGGCAGAGGGGTAAATTGCCAGGGGTTTGCCTGCCACCAGCGGGCACCTGGAAACCCTAAGGGCTCTAAACCCCAGTCCCAGCACCCATAAACAAAACTTGCTCTCCTATCCTTTCTCCTTCCAGCCTGACTTGCATAAGAGCATGAACTTCATATCAGCTCCTGTATAAGTGGATTTTCTTGTTCACTTAAATAAAAGAGGCCGCTCTGTATGTGCATCTTTTTACCCAAGAACCCTGTGTGTCCATTAGAGCATACATGGAGCTGTCTGGCTCAGGAGCTTCGCCTTTAGCATTTTGTATCATCTGGGATCCCATATACAGACTATGAGCAGGTAGGATTGCTTCTGTTCACTTACTGTCACTTTAGGGAATCAGGAAGTGGTCAGCAGCTTAAATGGCTGGAAAAATCAGATGGTTAGATTTAGAGGACATAAATGCATGTCAGCTTGGCATATTCATAGCTGTTCAGAATTCCAGTCTACATCATATACTTCTACTCCAAATTAGGAAAGACTAATTGCTTCATTACGGGGATAGCAAATATAACAGCAGTGGTAGTCGACTGGTGTGGTTGTTTGGGAATTGTCATTGCATCTGTTAGGAAAAAAACAGTCTGAAATGCCATAAAGGGTCCTTATAGCAAGGCCTTAGGCTTCGATACTCTAAACCTTGAATTTAAGACACTGCACCATATGTAGTCCTGTAATGATCAAAAGTCCACTGGGTATATGCAGAGACAGAAATATTGTATTGCTGAGCTTTCTAGTCTGCGGCTCATTTGAATTGTTCTTACCTTATGCTGTAAATAATTCGGTTAAATCATATTCTTAAAAGTGCCAACACTTTCCCTTAAAAAAAAAAAGCAATTTCCTTACAGTGTTGAGCTTTTGCAGAAAAAATAAATACCCAGACAACTTACACTCTCTTTTAGATTATATCTGAAAAGGGCAGCCTTTTATTTAGCCAAAGCTCTTTCTAGCAAAGCCAGGACCTTCATTTTCAGGAGGACAAAATGTATCAACATAGGAAGAAGCCCGAGCCCTGTTTAAGCCTGAAAGCTGACTGAATGGAACAACCCCTTCCCTACTTTTTAAAAGAGGAAGGGAAAGCCATTCATGAGCTGTATAAATGTAATTTTGATTGAAAGCTCACTAAAAGCTATATAGGTCATGAAGACAATCAGTCTTTTATTCTTTGAAATAATTCACATTACAGCCCTGTGTATTACCACCGTTATCAAAGAAAAGCCTTTAGATTTGTGTTGGCAGATAATTACAAATTGATTTTTTTTTTGATCTTTCATTTTGGGAACGGCTCAGAAAACCTTTACTTTTCCCCATCCCTCCCCTACCCAACTCTCTACCCCCATTAAAAGCCTCTTATGATTTTTTTCCCTCCTGCATCCTACTGAAGAACTACTATTATGGTGAGCTGTTCAGGTGTGCTGAGCCACAAGGCTACATAAAAGAAAGGCCCAGTACAAAGGCCAGAATTGAAATGAAATGTATAATGGCAAAGAAAAATGTTGTTGGCACTGAGCGTTTGAACACACAGTGTGCATTTGCCAACTGTGTAGTTCCAATACCAAAGTATGGTACAAAAGAGGTGTTGTTAATAAATGGACTTAAAATGTTTTAAAATAATCAATATGTGATAACAGTTTTCTGTGGCTGGAATCCAAAAATCTGTGAAAGTAGTTCTGGGGGATTTGAGTTTGTTTTTCCCCAAACAGCAACCCACTCATACCACATGGCAGATATTTTGTAAGGTGACATGGGAGTCAACTGTTGAAAGAAAGTGTTCCGTATACATACTGGACTGGCAAAAGCCCTTCAAATCAACTCAGGCAGCTGTTTGCATTCTTGGTCTTTTGAGCCACCATGTTGCAGAGACAGCATGCCTAGTCTACCTTAGGTGGGCGAAGTGGAATCTATGATCTCCATCCATAATCGTCTACCCAGGAGGTCTCAGAGAGCCAGCGTGGTGTAGTGGTTAAGAGCAGTGGACTCTAATCTGGAGAGCCGGGTTTGATTCCCCACTCCTCCCCATGAATGGCAGAGTCTAATCTGGTGAACTGGGTTGGTTTCCCCACTCCTACACATGCAGCCAGCTGGGTGACCTTGGACTAGTCGCAGTTCTCTTCAAGCTCTCTCAGCATCACCTACCTCACAAGGTGTCAGTTGTGGGGAGAGAAGAAGAAGAGTTGGTTTTTTATATGCCGACTTTCTTTACCACTTAAGGGAGACGCAAACCAGCTTGCAATCACCTTCCCTTCCCCTTCCCAAAACGGACACCCTGTGAAATAGATGGGGCTGAGAGAGCTCTAACAGAGCTATAACTTGCCCAAGGTCACCCAGCTGGCTTCGTGTGTAGGAGTAGGGAAACAAATCCAGTTCACCAGATTAGCCTCCGCCACTCACGTGGAGGAGTGGGGAATCAAACTTGTTATAAAAACCAATTCCATAAAGTGAGTAAGGGAGAACTTGCTGCCTGTGGATTGTTCAATGAATTCACTGTATGAAGTGCCTACTGGATATTTATTTCAGAGGTTTATCATGTGACAGCGAGGAATGGCATCAATCAAAGTTCTCTTGGTATAAAGTGTAACATCTGGGTTTAAAATTATACAAGGAGTAAAAAGCTTGATCATGGACCTCATAGAAATTATCAGTAAAAAAAAGAAGTGTGTTTGTTTTCCCACATCGTTCATGACTGTCTTCATTTTATTTTCTGCATTTCACATATCTTTCCCCACCCTGGTTTACGGCTTTCCCTGTTTTGGGTTGTTGGGGTTTGTGTGTGTGTGTGTGTGTGTTTGTAACCTGTTTTCAATTCTTATCTTTTCTCATTCATTTCAGATAATGAAAATTCTTAGAGCCCTGCTTACAAAGAAAAAAGGGGGAAAGCCCTTGATGGGTCCATTTATATACATAAAAGTAATATGAATGAAACTAAAATTGGGTTTGAAAATCTCATTTGAAAAGCATGGGAAGTGTGTGCAAGTTGATAGGCATATTTTGCTTTTGTTTTTAAATATCCCTATTCCTTTGTATCATTCTTTCTGTTAGTGATTTGTTGGATAAAATTCTTCACGCTATCCTGTTGCAAGCCGCATTTGTAATTATATGGAGAATGGTCCAGGAAAATATGTCTCCCCCCCCCCACCTGAAATAGCTCATACAGAATGATGATTGAACAAACTTCTGTTGCTTTGCATGCATGAAATGCAGAGAAACCTATCAGAACTACAGTCAATTTTTTCTCCTTAAATTTAATCCAAGAGCAGCTGTAAGTTATCAGACCAGTGGTCCTTCTAGAGCAGCATCCACTTTCATAATGTGGCCAACCAGATGCCTCTGAAAGTAGGATGCCCCTGAAAGTGAGAAATACCTGGAGATATTGGGAGTTGGGCCTGAAGAGGGCGGGGTTTGGAGAGGGAAGGGACTTCAATGCCATAGAGTCCTATTGCCAAAACAGCCATTTTCCAGGGGAACTGATTTCTATTGCTTGGAGATCAGTTGTAATAGGGGGAAATCTCCAGCCACTACCTGGAGGCTGGCAGCCCTACCTGAAAGGCCTACTAGCATGGCATGAAGGCCCAAGCCTGTCCCTGGCCCACCCAGCACTGGTATTTACAGCTTCTGAACATGGCAGCTCCATTTCATCATTGTAACACCCATTGATGGACCTATCCTCCATGGATTTGTCTAATCTGCCTTTTAAAGCAAATGATTGGCTGTAATAGGTAGGGTTGCCAACCTCAAGGTACTAGCTGGAGATCTGCTATTACAATTCATCTCTAGCCGATAGAGATCAGTTCACCTGGAGAAAATGGCTGCTTGGGCAATTGGACTCAATGTCACTGTGTGTGTGTGGAGGAGTCAGTTGTGAATTTCCTGCATTGTGCAGGGGGTTGGACTAGAAGATCCTGGTGGTCCCTTCCAACTCTATGATTCTACATTGAAGTCCTTCCCCTCCCCAAACCCCACCCTCCTCAGATTCTGCCCCCAAAAGCTCCAGGTATTTCTTAAACCAGACCTGGCAACCCTACTCATAAAACCTGTGTCAGTAAATTCCACAAGTTTATGACACTTTGAATTAAAAGTCTGTAGAATCTATTTAACTGGGTGTTGGTAAGTTCTGGTATTATGGTATAAAAAGCCATATTTATCCCTTTGTCTACCCCGTGCATAATTTTATAAACCTGTGTCTTGTCCCTCTTTAAGGATCTTTTCTCTAAAAAGCTTCAAACTCCTTAACATTTCCTAAAAGGGTGAGGTGCTTTAACTGTTGTTCGTTTTGGTTGTCCTTTTCTGAAGTTTTTCCTGTGCTACAATATTCTTTTTGAGACATGACAACTAGAATTGTACACGGTATTCCAAATGCAGCTGACCATAGGTCTATATATACGCATTTCAACAGCGGCCATTTTGTCAGCAAGTATAGACGTTGCCTTTTTCACTGATGCCGCACACTGTGCTGACATTTCCATTGAGCACGCTGCCTCAGTCCCAAGAGCTCTTTCCTAGTCAGGCAAAGCCAATTCAGATCCCATTGGGTGTATGTTTAAAGATAGGAATTTTTTGCTCCCAGTGACTTGGTAGTCTAGCTTCCTTGGTGGTCTCCCATTCAAATACTAACCAGGGCTGACCCTGCATAGCTTCCAAAATCTGTCAAGATTGGGCTATCCTGGGCTATCCAGGACATATCCATGTCTGGTCTGGTAATCTGATCACTATGCCTTAAATTACAGATTTAAATTAAGTAAATAATTTTTTTAGAAAATATGCAATTTTTAAAAGTTAATCTCGTTCAGTACTCCACTGTTGTACATCTCTCCTCTCCCAAGCTTTATTGTTCATTGCTAGCCCCTGATCTCTGTCCCTACTCTTAACCCCCGTCTATGCACATTTTTCTATATTCAATAGCACGTTGTTCACAGTTAATGGTTAGATTGCAGTAATCGTATTGAGCGGCGTCAGTAGTCTGCCCTGGTATGATAGGAGCTGCCTTGTGCTTGAGAGATACTAATTCGAGTGCTTTGTCAAGCTTTACTTTTTGCCCCCTGCCCCCATTTCCCTATATTTCTCACTCACCTCCGGTCCCATTTAATTGCTCACCACCACCTGTACCATGTGAAGTGTTGCATTTTGTCCACCTGCACATTTACAGAGATGGCAAGAGAGTCCTTGCTTTCCAAGGGGCTTTCCCCAGTTTTTCACTCCTTTCTGCAAGTCATCTCAGTATCCAAGTAAATGAACTGAAGTTAGGGTTGCCAACCTCCAGGTACTAACTGGCGATCTCCCGCTATTACAACTGATCTCCAGCCAATACAGCTCTGTTCATCTGAAGAAAATGGCCGCTTTGGCAATTGGACTGTATGGCATCGAAGTCCCTCCCCTCCCCAAATCCCACCCTCCTCAGGCTCCTCCCCATAAACCTCCCGCCAGTTGCGAAGAGGGACCTGGCAACCCTAACTGAAGTGTTGTGACCCCCATCGTGACAGTGTAAACAAGTCATGAGGGAAAAAGAGTTATCTGTTTTCTCCTCTGAAAGTTTCAAAGCTTGAATGCTACCCTTAACATTTGCAAAGGACCATTTTCTGTCTTGAGCCATGTTTCCCTGAAAGGCACTGTTGGTTTATTATTTTTTTATTTTGCAGAGCTTGTGGAAAACCCTACGAGTCTGTCCTCCAGGACTAGCTGTAAAGCAACAATGTAGTGTCTGAAAAATTGAGCTGAGGCGGCTTTGCTGTTTGAGAATCCCTCTTCAAGGCAAAATTAAAAAGATTGTTATGGAACACCAACCTTTATTCTTGCTGCAGCAGCTCTCATATCCAAACCATTTGTTAAATGGGAAGTAATTGAGGTTGAAAATGGCTTCAGTGAATAAAGATGGCTGGTGTTTGGGTGAGGGAGAGAGAAAGAGAACAAAGATGACAGGCTTTTCTTAAGAGATGTCATCAAATGAGAAGTAATGCAGCTCTTTAGTCAGGATTCTGGGATGGAACAAGAAAGGGGGGCAGGATGGTGTTCAAGAAGGATTCTACGCCGTAGAAAAGGGAAATGTGTATTTTCAGCGGCGTAGTTCCATCAACAATACTAAAACATAGTTCAGTGCGACTGGAACTAAAGGCCAAAACAAACAACATCCAAATAATATTGATGTAGTTCTATAGTTACATAAATAGTCGTATATTTGAAGAGGTTCCCAAGTTCCCTAGAACACAGTAACACTTTGCGGCTACAATATTAGGTGACACTGCAGACATAAAGTGTCACTATGGAATCTGCCACATACCACATACACAAAACCCACTGTAGCAATTGGTAATAGACACTAATTACATACTAATTAGCTCACTTAGCATGTAATGTATTTGCTTTGTGGCATTTATGGGTGTCTATTTAACTTACATCTCTTTTTTTGCATGTCTTTATGTCTTATAATTATAATGCATCACTTATGTAAAAATGTTAATTTTCAGTCATTTATACTGAATCATTAGCTTAAACCTAACTGAGTGTTGCTGAGTGACCTTTTGAGGTCTGCAGAAATGAATTGGTCCTTAGTAAATGTAGTATTACTGTGAGTCTATAGTACCTGTGAAGGAGTATAGGAAAAGTGGAATTTAAAGGTTTTCTAGTTTCTTTTCCATTGCTATTTATTTATTTATTTATTTATTTATTTACAGCACTTATACTCCACCTTTCTGCCCTCGTCAGGGCCTACAAGGTGGCTAACAAATTAAGAACATACATAATAAAACAAGTATTTTTATTTACTTCAAAAAATTATTTCAAACCACCACCACCCCGAATGGCTGGACATGCCTAAAGTATATGTTTAAGAGACACCATTAGACAGTTTGCTCCATCCTTTACTAAAGAGTTGTGGTGGTGTCCTATATATCGTTAATATATATATTTTTGCTGAAGAACTTGCAACTTAAGATCCATAGAGAAAACAGAAAAACTTTAACAGCCCATTCTTGAGCTGTCGGCAACCAGGGAGAGCAGGGAGGAGGCGCCACTGCGGCATCTCCTAACCCGTTTCCCAGCTGCTGAAAGCTCGAAACAAGCCTTTTAAAGGCTTTTTGTTTTTTAATGAGGCTTTTTGCCCCATTTAAAACAGTGTAGCTGCGCCTGCTAAACAGCATGCTGTTCGTCCCTGTAGTGTACCAGGACGAAAGGGGACAGGAGGCTGCCTACAGGCCCCGGGAATGCCCGCAGGATGCCGGCATGCCCACCGCACTGGGGCGGGCCTTTACACCGGTGGGATGCCAGCGGAAGACCCAGTCGGCGACCGGAGGTGGCCCTGCCATGGCAGTGCTAGGAGACCAGCATCCGGGCCTCCCTGCCGGTGTTGGGGCCACACAAAGGCGTAAGTAGCCCGGGCACCGGTGCAAGGGGCCCCAACGCCGGTGCAGCCCCTTTCTGGCCTCCTGAGGACTTTTGTCCTCAGAAGTCGTGAATGGGCTGTAAGACCATTTCCTTAAAGTTTTGGCAAAATATAGCAATCTAGCACCTTATTCCATTCATTCCTGAGACTTGGCATGTTGAATTTATTAATAAACATCAAATATTTATAAACAAATATTGTAGATTTCATTTTTTACATTGATTCAATTAGAGTTTCCAGTAGCAAAGGGGACTTTGAGACACTTAATGCTGTGGGGTTGTATTTAGATACCAATAGATGTTGCAATTGAAACATTGCCATTTAACAGACGTTGACAAAAGCATGTTGCTGATTCTCTAACCTTAGGCAGATCATGAGAGGGAGGGCACTTGGCCATCTTCTGGGCATGAAGTATGGGTCACTGGGGTGTAGGGGGGAGGTAGTTCAGAATTTCCTGTATTGTGCAGGGGGTTGGACTTGATGACCCTGGTGGTCCCTTCCAACTCTTATGATTCTATGAAAACATTGTCTTCATAACCATTCAAACTACACAAAAACACATCATTAAAACAATTATCTAAGCTAAAGTATCATACAAAAACAAAAATAAAAACATAGGGCAAGGAATGACAGATAAAACATACAAGTTTTACCTCTTGGCAGAAGCTATGGCCTTATACCATGAAATACTAAAAATAGGTGATGCCAATGGAGTACGGTAAAACCTTCATGCTGTAGATGGTTTGAGGGCCACCAAACGTTTGTGATATATTTATGTGGCAATTAACTTCTGTCTGACCCGAGGTTATGCTAGATAGTGCCTGCAACAGCTTCCATGGATTCTAACTTAACTATTGTAAATTGTGTCTAGTTACTGCTTAGAAATTAGGCTGAAACTTGTTTGATGTAAGCTCACATCAGCTCTTGCCCATCATTCCACACCCTAATGTTGGGAACTGACAGTAGATCCTTAATTTGACGTTCACCTGGTTTTTAACTGTGCTGTTCCTGAACTGATTATCAAGAACTTACTTGCCAACAGGAATTTATCCATCTACTATGACAAGGCCTTGTGTATTTTGACAAAAATATCTTCTGGGATTTATCCCAGAGTTGCTTCACTAGCCGTTCCAGCTCTATGACCAAGACCTCTTGGTAGAGATTGCTTAGCAGAACAGCATGTTCTGGATGCAATGACTACTACCCCCACCCTGAGTATGGGGTCATCCCAAATGCACCCAATACCGACTCTGTTTTTAATCATTGATATAATAAAGTGGGTAGGCATGTAGTGATGAATCATAATGGAAAGCATCTTTCTCAGGATGGTAATATCTCCATATCATTTTCCCTCTTTCTCACACATGGAGGGAGGGGGATTTTCTCTTTTACAAAAAGAGAAAGGTAGAATTTGTCTGTGGGATTTTTGGTCATTCAAACCCCTGGGGGCTGGACTTCAGTGTCATTTACATACTTGGTGCCAGTCCAGGAAAAGTTTGTTTTGAAGTTAATCCTTGTGGGTACTTGTACTGCTCTGTTATTTTATGCTGGCCAATGGCCGTAACAATAAATGTTATGTAAATGTTATGTTAATCCTTGTGATTAATGTGTTAATCACTAAAGGTTTATAGGGCAGAAAAGAATTAACTACCTATCTGAACAGAGATTTTTCCTTAAGGCCACATTGCTAGAAATGTATAAGTCTGGAAATGTGTTCAAAAAGAAAATGGGTTTGAGGCTGTTCCCAGATAATATCTGCTCTGTCCTAGTATGCTCTTATGTCAGTCTTGGGACCAGTTTTTAATGTACAGATGGATTGGAAGGTTATGCAGTCAAAATGAAACCATACCAATCTCTTGAAAGGTAGTATGTTTTTTGTTAGCAGTGAACTTTTAAAGCCATGTTTGGGTTTGGTTGTACAGTATTTTGTTGTAATATATACATGCATTTACATGTTGTGTTTCAACTTTCTGTAGAGTAAAAGCTTTTTAGAAGCTTAAAATACCATGTTACCTATCCTACTCTATGTAAAGATATTTACTCGTGTGACATCCTCCAGTGCTGTAAAGTTATTGCTGTTTAAAAACAATGAAGAATTTATGGGAACTCTAATAAGGTAGTGCCAGCATCCCTGCCCCAGTTTTTTTCCTTGTCTTGCACAAACATAAATATATTAACAACCAGTTCTTAAATTATTTATGATAAATACAAAATACAGTCATGGGTAAAAATCCAAACAAGTAATACTACAAAAGTGATTCCTTTCTCACAGTGGAGTGAGGGCTCATGCTCCCATCTGTCACCCCCTTCTCCATCCAGGGCATAGCAGCAACAATAGTAAAAATAATATTTTGCATCGTTATACCATATTTGGCACTTAAAATGCTTATACCATATCACTGTTGCAGGAAAACGGAGGTTCGTGGAGGAGAGAGACCCGAGAACGTTATTCGAGAAAACAGTTTTATTCCAGCTGTGGCCCAGCCGCCTTAACAAGCATAAAAGACTGAGCCCTGATTGTACTGGGGAATGAACTTTTATCCTAATTCCAGGCTAAGACATGACACGTCACCATTTGGTGCTTAGCTGATAGTTTCACATAGTCAGGCGCACAGGAGCACAGCGGTCCTATCCAGTTCCTTTTATCATTCACCATTACTTTCCCCCCACTGACTCAACACACAGAGCTGTCTTGTACTGCAGCAGACTTGTTCCCTTGCTGTCTCAATACATTCACAGAGAAGGAGAAAAGGCTATCAAAAACTATTAAATCAAAATACTTAAGTGGATCCTCCACATTCAGAGGAAGTCTACCTTGCTGTCTCATCACAGTAATTCTTACAACAGTCCTCTAAGACAGATAGCTAACGCTTCATCCTTTACTTCTTCTGCTTTGTAGATATGCCAGATGTTTGCAATGGCCTCTCTGACCTTCTATGCAGGGACGTTTCCCTGTGGTTACCCCAGCAGACTGCTTCGGGGCTTCCTTTTGATTATGCATGCCTTTCCTGCCCGTCAGAGGTCGCCTCACTCTCCCCACGCGTTTTGCCTGTGTTTTCCAGATGCTATTTTAGCCAGAATCTGGAAAACGCAGGCAAAACATGCGGGGAGAGTGAGGCGACCTCTGACAGGCAGAAAACGCATAATCAAAAGGAAGCCCCGAAGCAGTCGGCAGGAGTGACCACAGGTAACCATCCCTGCATAAAAGGCCACTATATACAGGTACAGATTCTACTGAGAGATAACTTCAGCTAGATTTCGGCAGATGCTAGTGGATGAATAACCTATGAAAATAACAGTAGTTAACTCTGTATGGCTAGAATTGAAAATTTACCACTTAATTCCAAGGATTAGGAAGTATGCCACAGGGATGGAAATTAGGGTTGCCTACCTCTATGTGGTGGCTGGAGATCTCCAGGTGATAGAGATCAGTTGACCAGGAGAAAATGGCCACTTTGGACTCTATGGCATTACACCCCTCTGAAGTCCCTCCTCTTCCAAACCCTACCCTCCTCAGGCTCCACCCCCAAATCTCCTTGTATTTCCTAACACAGAGCTGCCAACCCTAATGAAAATACATACATGGATACAAGGAGTGTGTTTAATGTCCAGGATTGCTTACTAGTGGCCTCAGGCAAAGAGGACCCCTTTGGACATTGCATCAGCTCTCAAGGGGGGAAAGCAGCAATTATTTTATAGGCCAACTCATTTATATAGATATTCAAATTAAAAACTGCACCATTTACTATTATCAGCAAAGAATAATTTTTTTTAAAGGAAAAAAAGATCACAGGCTAGGCCAGGTGGGAACCCGAAACTCCAAACTGTCCCTATTTTTGAACTTTGTTAGTGATTTATACTGCAGTTTTTAATTGTAAGCTGCCTGGAGCAGGACTTTGAAGAGGCGGCATAGAAATATTCTAAAGAAATAAATAAATTTACCAGGCGTTGAGGAGGGAGACTATTACTGTGGTGGTTCAGAATCTCTTACCAAGTATGTGCAAACGAGATTTGTCAAATTGTTCTGTTACGACCAAAATAGCAAAGCCAAAGTATGGTACAGTCCCCTTTATTTTTCAGAGTTATGAAAATTATAAATTGCTGTTTGTCCTCTACTCTTAAATAGGCCAAAATGCTGGGGGAAAGTGGGTCTGTTCTGTAGAGCGCAATATCTGAGAGCTGATACAATGTCAAACACAGAAGGGGCTAGTAAAGCTAATAACAGAAGGGATCTGAATATGAAAAGCATCCCTGTCACTGAACCTTTGTCTGGAAAGAGAAAGCGAGAAGATTTTATCATATACGAATTCCGGCTTCTCTTTTGTTGAAATGTGAATAAATATCCTGCCTAAATTCCCCAGAAATGAAATGGCATTCAGTTTATCTGAACAGATACACTTTATTCCCTTTTCAAATTAGTCATTTCCGCTATGCATGGCTTCGCCTGCTTTTTTTCTGTTGTAATTGAAACTTTTAATAATTGATGTCACCTTTTTACATATTTATTTCCTGTTAAAAATATTTTATACAACAGCGAGGGAATGATACAGTGGACAGAAATGCATTTTCAGATATAAACCTTTCTCTGTCTTCACCTTTGGCAGCCGCTATGATAAAAAGTTATTTCCTGTTAAACAGGGGAGAAAAGACCTGACATTTTATATACAAATAAGCATGATTTAAGAATAGCTAAATGATGCATTAATGCTGAATACCGTAGGTACTATAGGGCATGTGCTGTTTTGAAAATAAGACTTGGAGGGGTCGTTGAGAATCAAATTTTATCTCTGTAGTCTTATTATACTTATATATCCTCCAAAATGTTTGGGCGCTGAGGCACTCAACTTTTCTTTCAGAAATTTCAAGCAGAAGACTAAAATATAGGATTACCAGCCATAGCTTGGACCAGGGTGGGAGAATTTGGGGAGCAGGGACAAGTTCTTCGGCATTACACCAATGTGCAGTATCACTTCTGGTGTGAAAGTAGAAATGAAATTTCATGTTAGGGCAGTACTCCACAATTCACCAAAATTCTGTAGTTTAACCATAGAGTTTTGGATGAATCCTCAAGTATCACCCTGACATGATGACATCACTTTCGATTTCACACAGAAACATCAAAGGGCATCCCCCATTTCATTCTCCTTGGCCTGTCAAGTGGTGGTGGGGAATGGGGCCCCCAGAATGGAGGGTCTCCTGCTTTTGTGGGAGACCTAGCCTGTCTACCAAGATATCTTGATTGTTTGCCCATTGGGGAGGATAATGCTTTTTTCAAAGCCAATATAATTGTCTATTCATGTATGTAGCCATCCAGATAATGGAATCTCTCACTCAAGAATGGGCCTTAATGTAGGCATCCTCTCATTGAAGATGGTAGAATATGATTCATAATATGATACATTTCACATGAATCTTATCTGTAGGGTTAAATCATAGACAAATCCCTCTTCAGACAGTTGGTTTGAACATGGCAAGAAATAGGCAGTAGTGATATTTGAGGGAGTGTAGTCAGATGAGGGGCAGCATGACAGTGGAGCAATAGACTGTGATATCAGCATGATCTTGCCAAGATCAAACTTCCATGTGTTATTAGGAATCTGATATAAATAGGTCAAGGCAGACTAAAAGGCATTCTGGACAGGATAAGGCCTAATTACTAGTAGGTGGCAGGAGAATCTTACGGAAATTAGAAATAAGGTGCAACAAGTATAGGATTAATTTATGTGTAGGGTTAGGTCCCTCTTTGCTACCAGTGGGAGGTTTTTGGGGTGGAGCCTGAGGAGGGCGGGGTTTGGGGAGGGGAGGGACTTCAATGCCATAGAGTCCAATTGCCAAAGCGGCCTTTTTCTCAGGGTGAACTGATCTCTATCAGCTGGAGATCAGTTGTAATTGCAGAAGATCTCCAGCTAATACTTGGAGGTTGGCAACCTTAGTTATGTGGCACTTAATGTCAGCAAGTCTAAGAAGGCTGAGATGACTTGCAAGTGCGGACAGGTGCTGCTCAAATGCTACCCAAGGCACAGAGATCTAAAAGGGCAACTTGTGGGTAGAATGAACAAGACGAATTAGAGTGTGCTTCTCTCTGTGTGCTAGCAGGCCAAACAATTAGCCAACCAATTCTTGGGGGAAATAATTGAAATCATGTTGGGCCCGTAGCTCTTTCTGAAAGCTGTGCGAAGTAAGGCTCTGGACAGGTTCTGGGTTCAAGGCACCATGGCACTTGACAGAATTTAAGTGCTATATTGCTGTGGGCCCAGGTCTATAGGCCGGAGATTGTTATGCAAGAAAAGTACGAAAGAGGAAGGAGGGTGGTGCATGGGATTGTAGGACTAGACAAAAGGGGTAGAAAATAAGAGTAGGATTGGATTGCTTGTTTGATTTGCCAGTAAACTTCCTGAAGGGCCAGTCCATCTTTGCTGGAACTTGGTTTGCCCCTTGACTGGCAGAATGGCCTGGGAGAAGGCAACATGCAAGCCTATTCCTGTCAACATTGCTACTGGATGAGACCAAGGAGAAGGGGGCCAGGGTCAGAGGAGGAGGGCAGAAAGGGTTGCCAGCCTCCAGGTAGTTCCTGGAGATCTCCTGCTATTACAACTGATCTCCAGGTGACAGAGATCAGTTCCCCTGGAGAAAATGGCCTCTAGCAATTGAACTCTATGGCATTGAAGTTAGGGTTGCCAGGTCCGTCTTCGCTACCAGCAGAAGGTTTTGGGGGAGGAGCCTGAGTAGGACGGGGTTTGGGGAGGGGAGGGACTTCAAAAATATTTTATGCCAATAATGAAAGGAACTGCTTCCGGATTGTACTGCAATCCATTTCTTGAGAATTGATTCAGCCCAGAGAGGTACCTTCAGAGAGACAAGCCCTTTGTGGGCAAGTATGAGCTGATTGAGCCGAAGAATTGAGACGAAGAATTGCTGATGAAGCCCCTAGGGGCGAAAACGCGGAAGCACAATCCGGAAGCCGTTCCTTTCATTCTTTCTGGCGAAGAAGATTTTAATCTCAACGAACTGTTTTGTATATGATTAGCCTTATTGGCATAAAATATTTTTGCTTACTTGTTAATTCAAGATTGATGAAACACTATAAGCCATTGTGCGCAACAAAAATTCTTATTATTATATCTTGTCGTTCTAATTAGTCACATGGGTGGTAGTGAACACTATAGTATTAAGGGCTGTGTAACCGTGGTCTTGGAATTTTCTTTCCTGACGTTTCGCCAGCAACTGTGGCAGGCATCTTCAGAGTAGTAACACTGAAGGACAGTGTCTCTCAGTGTCAAGGGTGTAGGAAGAGTAATATATAGTCAGAAAGGGGTTGGGTTTGAGCTGAGTATTGTCCTGCAAAAGTATTGTCCTGTAAGTATCAAGATAATGTGCTAATGAGGGTATGGTATGTTAATATGGAACCATTGTATCCTGAAGTGATCTGTTAATGTGTGTAATCCAAAGCTAATCTGTATGGCTATTGTTGAATGTTGTCTTTGTCTGGAGGTTTTTCAGGGCAGGAAGCCAAGCCTTATTCATTATGAATAAGGCTTGGCTTCCTGCCCTGAAAAACCTCCAGACAAAGACAACATTCAACAATAGCCATACAGATTAGCTTTGGATTACACACATTAACAGATCACTTCAGGATACAATGGTTCCATATTAACATACCATACCCTCATTAGCACATTATCTTGATACTTACAGGACAATACTTTTGCAGGATAATACTCAGCTCAAACCCAACCCCTTTCTGACTATATATTACTCTTCCTACACCCTTGACACTGAGAGACACTGTCCTTCAGTGTTACTACTCTGAAGATGCCTGCCACAGTTGCTGGCGAAACGTCAGGAAAGAAAATTCCAAGACCACGGTTACACAGCCCGGATAACCTACAAGAACCAATGAACTCTGACCGTGAAAGCCTTCGACAATACTATAGTATTAAGTTTAGTAATTTGTAACTTAGTGTTTATATAAATTTGTATTTGCATACATTTATGAGCCTTGTACTATTTATTTTTATCAACTAATGTTATAGCATAGGTGTTTTTTTTCCTTCAGTACCTGGAGGTTGGCAACCCTAATTGAAATCATTGGTTCTTGTAGGCTATCCGGGCTGTGTAACTGTGGTCTTGGTATTTTCTTTCCTGACGTTTCGCCAGCAGCTGTGGCAGGCATCTTCAGAGGAGTAACACTGAAGGACAGTGTCTCTCAGTGTCAAGTGTGTAGGAAGGAGTAATATATAGTCAGAAAGGGGTTGGGTTGAGCTGAATCATTGTCCTGCAAAAAGTATCAAAAGTAATGTGCTAATCATTGTCCTGTAAGTATCAAGATAATGTGCTAATGAAAGTGTGGTATGTTAATATGGAACCATTGTATCCTGAAGTGATCTGTTAATGTGTGAAATCCAAAGCTAATCTGCATGGCTATTGTGGACTGTAGTCTTTGTTAGTCTGGAGGTTTTCAGGACAGGAAGCCAAGCCTTATTCATTCTTAAACTCTCTTCTTTTCTGTTAAAGTTGTGCTGATGTTTATGAATTTCAATGGCTTCTCTGTGCAATCTGACAAAATAGTTGGTAGAATTGTCCAGTCTTTCAGTGTCTTGGAATAAGACCCTGTGTCCTGTTTGTGTCAGTCCATGTTCAGCCACTGCTGATTTCTCAGGTTGGCCAAGTCTGCAGTATCTTTCATGTTCTTTTATCCTTGTTTGTATGCTGCGTTTTGTGGTCCCGATGTAAACTTGTCCACAGCTGCAAGGTATATGATATACTCCTGCAGAGGTGAGGGGGTCTCTTTTGTTTTTTGCTGATCGTAGCATCTGTTGTATTTTCTTGGTGGGTTTAAACACTGTTTGTAGGTTATGTTTTTTCAAAAGCCATCCTATCAGTGACTCCTTTAATAAATGGCAAGAATACCTTTCCTATGGGAGACTGTTTTTCCTGAGTTTTCTGATTTTTGTTTGGTTTAATGGCCCTTCTGATTTCATTTCTGGAATAGCCGTTTGCTAGAAGTGCATGATTTAGATGATTTGTTTCTTCCTTGAGAAACTGTGGTTCACAGATCCATCTTGCACGGTCCATTAATGTTTTGATTATTCCTATTTCCTGTTGGGGGTGGTGGTTGGTGTTTTTGTGTAAGTAGCGATCTGTGTGAGTTGGTTTCCGGTAGACCTTGTGACCTAACTGAAAGTTTGTTTTACGGATGACAAGGGTATCAAGAAATGGGAGTTTACCCTCAATTTCCTTTTCCATGGTAAACTGAATGTGCGGCTGCCGCTTCTCCTTTTTGAGAAGGCAGTCCAGGGGTAAGTGCAGCAGTGACCGCTGCTCCCTGGCCTTGAGACCCTCTTTGTGAGGAGATGGCAGCAGCGCCCACCACCTCCATGTCCCAGCAGCCAGTGCTTCAGGGCCTCCTCGCCTTACCATGTGTGGCATGGGCCAAAAGTGACACATCATCTGGTTTGTGCCAGTCAGGTGGCATGGTCTCCAGGGCTGTTTTGTCTTACCAATTCAGCCCTGATATCCTGTGAAATTTCTAGATCGGGAGTAAGGTTGCCAGCTCTGCGTTGGAAAATACCTGGAGATTTTGGTGGGTGGGGCCTGAGGAGGGCGGGTTTTGGGGAGGGGAGGGACTCCAATGAGGTATAATGCCATAGAGACCACCTTCCAAAGCACCTGTTTTCTCCAGGTGAACTGATCTCTGTTGCCTGGAGATCAGTTGTAATAGCGGGAGATCTCCACCTACCACTTGGAGGCTGGCTGCCCTAGTCAGGAAGCAATGAATATCCGGTAAATTTAGAAAAGGTTGCCGTTTTGTAACATGTGAGAATCATTTGGCAGTGGAATAAGCCCCTAAATCAGACATTGGCTCAGTGAGGTCAAGAGGAGAGAATATAAAAGAGTTTGAGTAGCCTGTTTATTGAACTTTACAGTGGTCACCTGTGTGAGGGGCTAGACTTCACACCAGCATTGGACACTACGAAACTGAATGCCCTAGCACGTGGGTCTAAAAATCAAAGCCTATTTTAACATTGGATTAAACAGTAATTAGATTAAACATTCTATACTAGGTAATCAAGTGGTCATATGCATGAGTGAATTGGTACACAGAAGATGAAGCATCATTAACTGTTGAAATATTCATCGTTGAAAGAGGAAAAGCAAGATAATTAATGAGAGCAGAAGCTATACGCGAGAGTTTTAATTAGTACCCTGCATCATCTCATACCATATATATATAACGAGACGATATAGAATGCAATTGTACTAATCTCTTGGGATTGTTTTAACCTTTAGCCTTCTTTTTTGTATTTGGTGTATGAATGCTCTGTTATTATGCTAATGGGATATACACTGATGGGAAGGGAGGGAGGTAGATGCAGTTTTGCAGCTAAAGCTAGGCTATTGCTTCCTTTTTCTCTCATCAAAAATTGGTCTTCTGATTCTTTTGGTGAAAACAAGAATAATTGCACATTTCCTCGATTCCATTTCCCCCCCAAATGGATCAGTCAGCGGCATATTCCTCACAGCATGATGACTGCCTCCGTGGACGTCGATATAATGAAGCAGCAGATATTCTCCAGTCAGGAATCCTTAACAAGGAATTAAAATGTTCCTTGAAATTCCACTCCCTCTGTATGATGGAGGGGAGAGCTGGGAGCGTGTTACCATCGCTATTTCTGAGCTATATTTTAGGTTCTGCCTGAACCGTCAAAGGTACCTGTGTGAGACATGACCTTTTCAGCTTGTATTTATTGTGTCTTCCCAAATACATGTCGTAAAGGTACAGCACCTGTCAACATTTCACCAGGCGCAATGGCCACTGTGACTAGGAGGACTGCCTCTAATTCTCTGCTCCTTCAGTACTGTGTTAAGAGCAGCCAGTTCTGGAAAGGGGGTAAAAAAAAAAGAATGACATGAAAACAGTGTGAGGCAGGGAAGAAAGAAAGGGGAGGGAGAGAATATAGTCAATTCTCTTTCAGTTTGTTTCCTTTCTCCATATTGTCCTGCTCTAAATTCTTCCTCTCTGCAACATAATCTCTCCCATTGCATGCTCTACTGGTTTTTCCTTACATAGAAAGTAGGGATGGTTTCCTCAGATAATTACTTTTCAACTTTGTAATTAGTTTCATTCTGTTTGGCAAGATAAATTCAGGATCTGTGAATTTAGGTGTTCATGCCTAATGAATTTGGGAATTACAGCTTTTAAAATATTAGTTTCTTCTTTCCAGTCTGGGGCTTGAAAATGTAACATTTGTAATGGCTCTTATATGCTATTTCTGAATCTGCCTTTCTTGTGAGGGTGAAGATGAACAATCTGAAATGGAATTCAGTCATGAAGACAGTGTTGTTAGGTGGGAAGTAGGGTTGCCAACCTCCAGGTACTAGCTGGAGATCTCCTGCTATTACAACTGATCTCCAGCCGACAGAAATCAGTTCAACTGGAGAACATGGCTGCTTTGGCAATTGGACTCTATGGCATTGAAGTCCTTCCTCTCCCCAAACCCCACCCTCCTCAGGCTCTACTCCAAAAACCTCCCACCGGTGGCAAAGAGGGACCTGGCAACCCTAGTAAGAAGGCAGATGTTCTTGAGGGGATTGATCTCTACATTGGCTCAGTGAGGTCAAGTTAACCAGATTAGGATCCTGGGAATGCTTCTGAATCTAGCATGCTCTTTGAGAAGGAGGCTGGTGTTGGTGCCAGAAGTGTTGGTGCCATCTGGTTTAAATGCCCCCTCCAATTCATGATCCTGCCTACCTTGTCATATCTATCCATGCTTCTATAATCTCCAATCTCTACCGCTACAACACATTTTGTGTAGGATTGCCTTTGCAGGTAACTTGGAAACTTCAGCTTGTGTAGAATGCAGAGGTCAGTGATGTCCACTCGGGCAAGCAGCAGTTCTTCCTTATCTCAAGCAGAAATATTAGTGATGCCAGATCGTGGAACCTTCTGTATGTAAAGCATGTGTTAGACCAGTGTTTCCCAAACTTTTCGGGCCACCGCCCCCCTTGGTTCCACAAGCTCAACCCCAGCGCTCCCCTATCCCATAAAAAGCATTATTCAAAATAGGGGCTTGCATAAAATTTCAAAACAGTAACAATTAATTGCTCATCTATTCAAAATCAAATTAAAACTTCCTAGTTGAAATTTATTCAACAAAACTGATCAACTTGATCCAGTGGTTGATCTTCAAAGTCTGGAAAGAAATTCTGATAGTTTTCACCTAATTTGCCAGCATGGTGCCATAGCTTGATCTATTGTTAATTAGTGATCAACACAGTTGAAGGGGCCCATCTCTAGCGCCCGCCCCCTGCCCCGCTGCCCTCTTTCCTCTTAGTGCCCCCCTAGGTAATCCCACCGCCCCCCAAGGGGTGGTAGTACTCACTTTAGGAACCACTGTTTTAGACTATTCATTAAATTAATTATTCATTTTTATTCAGAAGCATTCTTAGATTGAGTCACACCATTGGTTCACCTAGCCCATTATTTTCTGTTCTAAATGGTAGCAGGTTTCTAGGGATTCTCTACCCTGCTACCTGCTATATCCTTTTTTAACTGGAAGTGATATGGGTAGAACGTGTGACCTACATGTAAGCCATCTTCTCTATCACTGAACTTTCGCTCCTCCCTGTGATAAACATGCATTACGTTTGCCATTTGTCTGCCGGCAGTGGGCAATTCCCTGTCTCCCCCCCACCATCTCACAATCCATGATATGAGGATTGGGAGGAAAAAATTGCATTTACCATAGATATTGGTGAAATTCCTAGAGCATTACAGAGGATGTGATGTCACATTCCCTGAAACTGCTTCATCCCCAGGCACCACCCAAAAGATCTAACAGCGTTTGCCAGCACAGGGCCAGCAACCCTAACAATCAGACATTTGATATTTTTCAAAACTTCAGGCTGCATTAAATAATCAAGCATACTTCATAAGTAGAGAGGAAGTTCTATTTAATTCACTATGACTCAGTTCTGAGTTGACATGCTTAGGAACATAGCACTAAACATAGCCCGCAATCCAATGCAGATTTAAGTGTGTTTGAACCAATACGTTTCAATGGACTTCAAGTGCATTAAGGTCTTTGTTAGAAAGTGGCATGTGGGTTTTGAGGCTGGCTAGCTTGATCCACTTTTTATTTACATGTGTTATACACTTTTTTTCTGAGTGGTTAAATGGAGAAAACCCAAATCCTCTGCCTTCTAACTCTGCCGCGAATGCTGATAACGACCTTCTTTTAAATTAGTAAGCAAAACCTGAATTTTCTCTGAAAGCTTCTGCAGGTGTAGCCCTCGTTATAATGTATAAATCATTTTAAACATGGCTTGAAAGGAAACCTGGTGTTTATAGTGAAGCTTTCCTGCCCTTTATAAGCTCTGAAAGCTTGAAGTACCAGTGCATCTCAAATTCAAAGGCAAATGAGAGAGAGAGAGAGAGAGAGAGAGAGAGAGAGAGAGAGAGAGAGAGAGAGAGAGACTTGCAAAAGGGCGCTGCAGTTCAGTTGCATTCAGCAAGTTTAGAATATTAAGCAGATTTGGCCCATGCTGAGAAGAGTCCGAGGAACACATTCTCCAAGTCTCATTTATTCTGTCAGGAACCTGATTAACAAAGACTTTTAAATAATGTCACTGCACTCCATAATGATCTGATCCCATTTTCTCTTTTGTGTGGCCACTGAATGCATTTTCTCCCAACTTGGCATGTTTGACCTCCATTTCCTAATGGTGTTGAGCAACGATACTCCGAGTTATTTTTTCCTGAATCGAGTATGAATCCAGTCTTCAAAATTAGCAGAAGCTTTTGTCACTTTGGCTGATGAAAGCGCAATATTGCATTTACTTTAATAACTACCCCTTCTGTTGCTGTGCTGATGAGTTTCTCAGTATCTCCATTAGAGACCTTTGTCTTCATAGGCTGTCTTGGCTAAATAGAATAGTCTGCTTTTTAGAAAATGGTTGATGTGTTGGTTCCAAAGAATGAGAGGCACTGGAAAATAAAATCATTTCTTTATTGGCCAGTTGGTGGCAGTGAAAAAAACATATGCAAGTGATCGAGTTACACAGAATACTCATTCAAATGTAGTGAAAAGGCAGCTGATTTTAACTAGATGCATAACAAGGGGAGCTGCTAATGCAGGCTTCTACAGTAGTGACCTCTCAAGACCAAATCCAGCCGTCAGCCATGATCAGCCAAATCCAGCCATCAGCACAGGCAGGATGGTGCTGCTGCAGTTGTCTTGTTTGGGGGCTTCCTAGAGGCACCTGGTTGGCCACTGTGTGAACAGACTGCTGGACTTGATGGGCCTTGGTCAGATCCAGCATGGCTTTTATTATGTTCTTATGGTTGCCTACCAATGACTTGATAAACCTCTCCCAGCCAAGAGTACAAAAACAGGGACCTTGTTAAGCATATGGCAGACCACAAATATGGCTGATTTGCTTAGTTTGAGTTAATGAGTCACTAGGGTTGCCAGGTCCCTCTTCACCACCAGCGGGAGGTTTTTGGGGCGGAGCCTGAGGAGGGTGGGGTTTGGAGAGGGGATAGGGACTTCAATGCCATAGAGCCCAATTGCCAACGCAACCATTTTCTCCAGGCGAGATCTCCAGCCACCACCTGGAAGTTGGCAACCTTAAGGGAGGCCCGCTCACAGCATGCAGCAAGGCAGCTGAGAGGCAGCCGGCAGAGGCTGGCAGGGGGTGCACCAAAACCATAAAACTAAACATTGGTATTTGTTTTATGAAATCAAGATATTTGGAGCCAAAGTGTAATGCTCCCTTCTACTTTTGAATTTAGGTTTTTTGAAGCACATATGTTCAAAATGTACAACCTTTAAGAGGGAGAAGGAAATAAAAGTCGCATATATGAATAATTTCATGGGTCAGTGGCTTATCTAGGGTTGCCAACCTCCAGGAACTAGCTGGAGATCTCCTTCTGTTACAACTGATCTCCAGCCTATAGAGATCAGTTCCACTCTTCTACTTTTGCAAGGGTAATAGCAGATGTGGAAATCTTACGGTGGATCCAAGTCATTATCTACTATACTATTATTTAATTTAAATTATTTGATGTGCCTAAGCATTCAGTATAAGATTTCAGCTGAGAAAGAGAGGAGTTTTGTCAACAGGATGGGAGCAAGCCAAAGAAAAGAGTATGCTTACATGAGATAAAACTGCTCAATTTAGCTTCAATTAACCGTACTTTGTGCATCACCTTAAATTCACCTCAAACAATGTTCCTATAAAGACTATAGCTTTCAAAGAGACTGTGTTTCTTCTCTCCTGGCTTTTGAGGGACATTTGGATTTTGCTGGTCTTTATTTTTCGAGTGAGATAAATCTCCATTATTTACTACTTCTTCCCAGGATTCAAGTGTTTCAATCTGACACCAGCAGCAATTCAAAGCAACATGCCTGCTCAGCAACCCATAAAGAATATGAGCAAGACCAGGCCTAAAGATCATGACTAGAAAAATCTGCTCAACCCCATTAAAAATTGTTGTTCTATCATCTAGCCTTATGAAGAGTTCTGGTGAGCATTAAAGCTTATGCAATGTTTTGTGTCATGTTGGTTGGTCCTAATAAAAGGGAGGGGTTGTGGCTCAGTGGTAGAGCCTCTGCTTGGCATGCAGAATGTCCCAGGGTCAATCCCCGGCATCTCCAGTTAAAGGTACTAGGCAAGTAGGTGATGTGAAAGACCTCTGCCTTAGACCCTGAAGAGCCACTGCCGGTCTGAGTAGACAATACTGACTTTGATAGACCAAGGGTCTGATTCAGTATAAGGCAGCTTCATGTGTCCATGTGTCATGTGTCCATGTGTATTACGTGGATTTTTGTGTGGGGCAATGTTGTATTTTTCATGGACCAATACAGCTAGTTATATCCTTTTTAATTCTTTGTAGCCATAACTTTTAGGTTGGCATTGATCTTAAATATGTCAGGATTATACTCCAGTAATGAAACAGTGCAAAAATATTTATGGCACAGCAATAGAAAATTAATAGTAGGTCTTCGAAATGTTACTACCGCTGGCCATACTCATTCAATGAGATTTTGTAAACCAGACAAGTTATATTTTGTTCAGAGGCATAACTGATAGTCCATCAGATAGCACTGTGTGTGGAAATGGGGCAACAGAGGCTGATTACACAAAACTTCAATTGCTTTAAGCTGCCTCCCGTTTCACAGCAATAAGCAAAAACACCGGGAGTGCAATTTCCTGTCTTTTTCAAATTTGTTGATCAAATTTCACAATTTTCTCGGGGGCTTGCTGTTCTCGAACCCCCAGCTGTAAGGGCTCACTGAGCTCGCCAGGATCTATTCACAGCCTACATTTTGGCAGCTGGATTGTCAGATCCTTTGTTGGTGCATGGCTTAATAGTTCTGTAGTTTGATTTCATCACTGTATGGCCCATTTTCAAGGACTCCAACCCACCACCCTGTTCACCACCATTTGGGCCTCGAGGTCCTTGCAAGGGCAGCAAGGCCCTTTGGACCTTGTTGGATATTGCCCTATTGTTGCCGGTTGCGAAGGGCTCCCCATAACAGTTCAAGCTTCAGGGCGCCACTGGAACTGTGCCACCTCTTCTCTTCGCAAACTTAAATCCCAATGACGTGGTGATGGAGAAGGACAGGAGATCCCATTCCTAGTGTTTCTGTTTGAAGCAACTGAAAGCAGCACCTTATCGTATTGCCTTTTTGGTTTGTCCTTAAACATTTGTTTTTTTCTTCTTCTCCTTTTCTTGTCGCTAATCGTAGCTCAAACAGAATTGTGCAAATGCCCACAAAGAATAATGTATAAGGATCCAGGGAACCGTCTGCATGTTCAGAGAAGCTCCCAGTACTTGTCAACAAGTAGTCCGTCAGCTTGTTTGATCAGCTATTCCAGGAAAGCTCAATAACTCAATAACTAAGCAAACTAAAGTAGCAATAATAAAACCAATAATCAATGTTTTAAAATACCAGGCAGTAAAACTAGTGCGATATCAACCTAAAATCAGGGAAAGGGCAAAATTTAAAAAAGACCAGTTAAAACATTTTAACCTGGTGCCTAAAGACCAGTAATGTAGATGCCAGGCAAGACTTGAGGGGAAGGGCATTCCATAGAAGAAGAAGAGTTGGTTTTTATATGCCAACTCTCTGCCACTTAAGGGAGACTCAAACCAGCTTACAATCACCTTCCTTTCCCCTCCCCACAACAGACACCCTGCCGGGTAGGTGAGGCTGAGAGAGTGTGACTAACCCAAGGTCACCCAGCTGGCTTTGTGTGTAGGAGCAGGGAAACAAATCTAGTTCACCAGATTAGCCTCGCCACTCATGTGGAGGAGTGGGGAATCAAACCCGGTTCTCCAGATCAGAGGCCCCCGCTCCAAACCACCGCTCTTAACCACTACACCACGCTGGGTCACCACCACTAAGTAGGCCCCTGATCATAGGCTGGAGCACCAAGAGTAGTGCTAGAGATGGAGATCTTAACTGGCATGTGGGCAGTATGGGAAGAGGTGGTCATTTTCAGGTACCATGGCCCTTAAGACATTTTGAGTTTAAAGGTAAGAACCAGCGTTTGAATTGTGCCCAGTAATCTGTAGGCAGGCCAGTGCAGATCTTTGCAGATCCAAGACTCAAAAACTGTATGGGAATAGGTCAGTTGGTCCTAACATTAGTATTTGTTACCAAAACGTAGAAGGAAACAGAGTACACTAGTTCTAGTTAGTGCTAGTCTGATGACCTGGTGATCTTTTCAATTCACTTTCATAGTGTGGTGTTCCATATTGGATAATCCTAATTTCAGACTGCCCCCTTCTATTTACACTGTGTGGAACTTTAAAGAACACTCTATGAAATTTAATTCAGAGGGTTGATTTTTGTTTTTCAAGAAGAACTAGGTTTGAAATGCTTTTTCGTGGAACTTTATCTCCCCCCCATTACATTTTCATTTTTCATCTCCTTTCTACATAAATACAAAAACATAAAAAACCCTCATAATCATATCACAAGGACATTATGCCTGTACAGTTTAAATTGTTACCATTTTTCATTTCCTCCTATTATACTGAAATAGATTGCAATTCTAACACTAGGCTGAGCTAGCCATCGTATTATCTTTATTAAGTTTACAATAAAATCTTTAACATAATACTCACTAAGGACAGGTCTTGCAGAACTGTGGAAACCTCATTATTTTAAGCACCATTCTCAACATTCACTCTGTGTCTCCAGGTGGTTTTAACAGCTGTGCCAACCTGGTGCAATTTGCACTCCTGTTTGCTTGAACTTTAGGGGACCGGCATGTTTTAGATGCCCTGCAGACTCTCCAGATAAATGTTACAGGCAATGGCTTTAACAAAAAATGTACTCACTGAAAATGTTCAGCCACCCAGCTCTGTCTTATAGTGGCTGTACAGGACTGAGTAAGGTAATTCCTTTTGTCTGTTTACTATGAGTTCTGCCCTTTCAAAGGGTCTGCTGCTTCTATTTTTACTGGAGCTTTCTTGTTTTCTCTGTGTTCTGAGCCAGGTTGGCGAGAGATGTTTAGGGCTGATTCTGGAAGAAACTCTATTAGAATTCACATCCAAACTCCCAAGCTCCGCAAGGGCAAAGAAAACGTCACTTGTCACCAATTTTTGCTGAACGTTTAAGCAGAAGTGACATTTACTAGGGCTTGTTTGGAAGATTTATTAACACAATATATCCTTGGCAAGAATAGCTGCTTCACTAAATGTTATGCTCTAACACGTAACCATGGGCTTAAGTGCAGAAAGATTCACTAGCACTTAGTCATCTAAGGGAAAGCAGATATTCAGTAAACATTTTATTAGGGGTGTGCCTTCATTTCTGCTCAGTTCCATGGGCAAAAGGCTGACATCTGGTGTGTGGACAGAGTGAATCCATGATATATTATTTGCTGAGTTGCATGTTAAAACTTTCAGAGACAGGTAGCCTTTTATTCTCTACATCTGTTGAATCCGATAAATTCTGATATCAGACAGAGTTTAAGAACGCAATCAGAATAGACTTTAATTCTTCATATGTTGGAGGGTGTATTTGTTAACCTTAGATATAACATATTGCTGTCTATACTAAAATATATCCTCAATTCTTTCAGTTCTCTGTAAAAATAACACCTTGTGATTCATCTGACACTTAATTCTAGTAGCATTCAGGGCATCTCGTTTGCTCAAGTCAAAGAAGCATAAAACCCCCCACAAGCTGGCTATCCTATCCCATATAATAAACTATGTAACTCACATGTGCTTGTGGTCTGCGGTTAGGGTTGCCATTTCAGTAAAATACAGATGACATCCTTCAGTATGGCGTACAACAGGGATTCAACTCTCATAAGCCAGTTCTCCCATGGTGGGGTGGGCTGAGCGTTTGCCCTTTTGTCTGCCCCAGGCTTTGATTGCTCATGCCAGGATAGTTGGCATAGTAGGAGGGTTAGCGCAAGTGGCTTGCCGTGTACTGTGTGGCATGCAGAGCAATAAACGGTTACTGCGATGCTCCTAATGTAGTTCATTTCCCCGCTGTGGGCAAAGTTTGCAGGCTGCTTTAACAGTAACTTCATACTTGTGTCTTGCCGGGAAAGGGAGATCGAGACACTAAGGCAGCAACAAGGGAACACGAACCACACAATCACTGAAGGCATTTCTGTCATCACTCCCTGGAGAAAAGCACCCATGTCTCAAATGGGGTTAGAATCCCACCACAGGCGAGGCTGGCAAGAAAGAAAGGGAGGGTTGTTGAGTAATACACAGAGTAGGTACAGAAGAAGGTTATGAAGAAACAGTTGCATCAGTCATAGCTTGAGAGCCATTATGTCCCAGGCACTGCCCAGGGACAGTTTAAAAACCAGACTTCAAACTGCTGTTATGGGATTGTATATCATTTCCACCAAGGGTGAGAAAGCAGTTGAGAAGGACAGGGAGGTTTGGGGTTGGAAAATGACCATTCCCCTGACCACCACCCTGATTTGCATCCTGTTCAGGCTGATTTTAAAAATCCAAGGGAAGAAAATACAGAACTCCGTGTTATATGTAGCCAGAATCTCAACAGAAAATTAGAAATGCTAAATCAGTATGTGGATTTGTGGTTGGGAAGTCAAATGAGCACTTCCTCACTGATATTTTCAATCTATTGAAAAAAAAAACAAGCAAAAATCACCACACATTTTTTTGGGGGGGAAGCTCTTAAAGATGCCAGGTGAATTGTTCTTCAGTCGTAGCAGAACACAGCTGCTCAGCCAGAGCCCTTCAGGTATGGATGACCTTTCCAGGATGCTGGTGCACCTTTTAAGAACATCAGGGAGCTAACTGAGCTGGAGCTAACTTGGCCTGAATGAACCCAAACTCGCAATTATTTATCACTGACAAATAATGATGTTATATAGGCAGGAAAGATCCAGCTGACTTCCATGTCCTGGTTTGAGGTGCGATCTGAAAATAGCACAACAGTGGTGATGGATGCTTGTAGTTGGTTCTAAGCCTAGTCAACATCCAGTGAACTGAAGGTTGACTCCTGCTCCTGATGCTGATTTTTCTTTTCTTTTCTTTTGCCATCAACTCACAGCTGACTTATGGCAACCCCCTAGGGTTTTCAAGGCAGGAGATGTTTCGGAGGTGGTTTGCCATTGCCTGCCTGTGTGGCACAACCCTGGGATTCCTTGGAGGTTGCGCAAATGCTAGCCAGAGTCAAGGGCTGAGAGAGTGTGACTGGCCCAAGGGCACCCAGCAAGCTTCCATGGTGTGAGTGGGGTTTCCCAGGTCCTAGTCCAACACCTTAACCACTACACCTTGCTGGCCTTCAATCTTATTTAATAGGAAGATATAGCCCCAAGGTTTGCACTCTTCAAGTCAAGTGCTTCTGACCCTCTCAAATGGTCTGGATATGACTTATGGAAAGACAGGTTTGAAATCTGTAGAGCACCATCTCAAGGTTTTAAAGAAACATGAACACTTCTGCGGGATTTTCTTTTTAGCTAATTCACACAGTAAAGCTCTCTAAATACTTTTCCTTGGGTTCACTTGTTTTTCGCCTCCTGGTACTTAAATCATGCTGACATTTTGCGGAGTCCCTAAATGACTTATCATCACCAGTATGCCATTCTGATTTCATTTCTGGTTCTACTGAAGTTCAGTGCAAAAGATGTTTATGTCATCAGCAGCAGTATTCTACAGTGGTGCTTTACTTGTAGTGACATCTGGTGATGGTATATAGCATTGCATCATTTCTTCGCATAATAAAAACAAACCCAGATTACAATGTGCTCTGTTCATGCCCTTGTAAAATGTTAAGTAGAGACAGTCAGCAATATTTATGGTTAATACAAATGTCAATGTTCAGTAAGTTGTAGGACAAAACAAAAAATGCCATAACAAAAAATAGATGAGCAGGTACAAATTATTCCGTGACATAAACACCTTTAACATTTTTTGCCACGTTATTAAAAAAAATTCATACTAGCAGTGAAATCAGAATGACTACAAGTTATCTTTGTCTGACAAAGGATTTGAAGAAGCAAAAAAAAAAAGGAATATATTGAGAAGAAATACTTTATGGGCAGGCTTCGACACTGTATTATAGTGAATCAGTCTGTATTCCAACTAAATTTTCATGGGCCCAATCACTATGTGCTGCATGTTGAAAAAGTGCTTGTTTCATAATAGATGCTTTATAAACAGCAAAAGGCCAAAATAAAGCAGGAGATTATTTCAAAAGGCAATAAAAAACTTTTCTGTCACTAAACTATAAAGAACAAGGAGTGGACATCTCTCAAGTGGTAGGTGGTCTCTGCTATCTGCTTTACAGGGACAGCCCAACCCACCTGGGGGTTGGCCACCCATGCCATGGGTAGGTCCCTGGGGAGGGGGAAGCACAGTAATTACTTGGATGGTTACATGGTTTTATACGTTGGTGGTTGCCTGGGTTCTGTTGGGCTGGTCTTGTCAGTGGATGGGTCTCAGGTGGCACCCCCAGGGGCCATGGTTGGCAGCAGCCCCAGCTGGCCAAGTGCCATGCCACTGTCTGCCGCGGGGCTAGCCGCCCTGGTGCAGCTGTGGCCTTTGGAAGGGGGCCCGGTTTGTGGGAGGCGGGTCTTCTGAAGGGGGCTATGGAGTGGTGAACTTACCTTGCTTCATAGTGGGACGTCCATGGCATGACCACAGAGCGAGAGCACTGGTGCTGGGCTGTGTTCTGCTGCTTAGGGTTCTTCAGACTGGCATGCCTGTGGGAGAGAGCCAGATTACACCAGCGTGGTGTAGTGGTTAAGAGCAGTGGTTGGAGCGGTGGAGTCTGATCTGGAGAACTGGGTTTGATTCCCCACTCCTCTACATGAGTGGCGGAGGCTAATCTGGTGAACTGGACTTGTTTCCCCACTCCTACGCATGAAGCCAGCTGGATGACCTTGGGCTAGTCACACTCTCTCAGCCCCACCGACCTCACAGGGTGTTTGTTGTGGGGAGGGGGAGGGAAGGTGATTGTAAGCTGGTTTGATTCTTCCTTAAGTGGTAGAGAAAGTCGGCATATAAAAACCAATTCTTCTTCTTCTTCTTCTTCTTCTTCTTCTTCTTCTTCTTCTTCTTCTTCTTCGTAGCAGGCTATGTGTGCTCATATGTGGAGGGGTGCTTTTTCTAGAAGCCATGGCCACCTACTGGCAACACCACAGATGTTGCTGGCGTACCTTTCTTCCGGTTCCAAGGGAGCATTCCTGGGCTGGAGTGGCTTAGAGAGTCAAATAATTCCTGCAACATCTCTGGGCCCACCCCCTCTCCCACCAGCACAGAGGGTTGCACTGGTGCCAGTCCTTGAGGGGGGGAGCTGTTGTGGTGTCATGCCAGCACTCGGCACTAGCACCGCACTGGCCTATCTCCGAGTTACATTGGAGTATCTTGGAGATCTGCTGGTGTGACAGTCGGCTCCCTGAGTGCTTTCAACCCCACCCCCCTGGAATTGTGCTGTTAATGTGATACATTTTGCACAGCTGTTATATATTAATTTAAATTCATAAATTATTCCTATCTAACACTTAAGTAGACATTTCTGTGCAAGTATGTAAAGTGTTGGAATAGCTTTTGACCATGAATTAACTGTTTAAACTGGTTAAATCACAATTATACTCCCCCCTTCCTTATAATGCCATTAAAATTCAGGTAAGTAATGTTTTTGCTAAAACAGTCTGTATTTATGTCATTGTGAATGGGTGCAATAAAATAAGATTCAAGCTGTTCCAACACATCAGAAGTATGATAATACAATAGTACTTTATCTAGAAAGAGATCACCTTCCTTTGGTATTCAGTCCCTGTTCAAGAGCACTCTTCATCCGCACTGATGGAAAGGAGCATTGTAAGAGCTACTTTTGAAGCTATATCTGCAACGTTCATGTCTTTGGGAAAGGATAATTATTACTTTAGTATCCAACTTTCGCATTGTGGGCCATGACGTGGAACAGGTCAATCAACCACTCCAGCTTCCAAGGAAAGAGAGCAGTAATGTGTTTTTGTGGAGAGCCAGTGTGGTGTACTGGTTTGAATAGGTTGATACTTGCACACAACTTATGCGGGAGACATATACATCCCAGCATAAAAACCTAAGACAATACCACCAGATGTTGGTGTAACTGGTAATATATACAACCTACTACATGTTTGGTCTGTTGTATATTGCCTGTACATGTAAATATATTTGTAATATGTGTGCATGTTTTTATATGATTTAAATAGATCACTGAGGAAGGTCATATAGGCCGAAACGAGTTTGGCTTGTGGTGACAGACATCAACCTTAAGAAATGCCATTGTGCTATTTTAACGGTTTTAAAATAATTTTAATTCTTATATAGTGCTTCTAATAAATTATATAGTTTCATTATTTATATATATTTTTTCATCCCACCCAACCTTGGGTACCCAACTTCCAAGTACTGGTTAAGAGCAGCAGACTCTAATCTGGCGAACTGGGTTGGTTTCCCCACTCCTCCACATGAAGCCTGCTGGGTGACCTTGGGCCAGTCACAGTTCTCTCAGAACTCTCTCAGCCCTACGCACCTCACAAGGTGCCTGTTGTGGGGAGAGGAAGGGAGGGTGATTGTAGGCCACTTTAAGCTGCTAGTGTTTGGGGGGTTTGAGAGGGAAAGCAGCCCATCGTGATGCGCCGCTTCCGGGTGTGAACCGGAAGTGACATAATTGTGCAAGGATCTCTGCCCCAAAAACTTCCCATCGGAGGAGAGGGGGGACCTGGCAACCCTAATGGTAACATAACTGAATGTTGGTATATTCATGTTTAAACCTCGAATGTACCTCAAGAAAGTAATGAATGGTGACTTGTCCGTGGGAAGCCTCTGTACTTTTGTTTGACCTATACCATTTGTTTGTTTATATGAGTGTCTGATAATATGGGGGGGGGGCTGTTTTCAAACAGTTTTGACCCCATATAGGATTCTACACATCATTATGAGAGTGCTTCAATTTTTTTGGCACCCTTAAAATTAAAACTTAAGCCCTTGTAATAAAAGCCATACAGAATGAATGGCCTAATTATAGCATTTAAATGTGTGCGAACAAACTGGCTTTTAAATAAAAAAAAAACCCCAGCACTACTGGCAGAACACTAAATTTACTTCGCCCTCTGACAGGTAAATGCACCTTTAGAAAATTTGTTAGTGCACTCTATTTTCCCTGGCTGCGTCTGTAGAAACATAAATGCAGGAGGCTTTTTGCTGCATCCCATTTGTTTGCAGGTCCGGCACTCTGCGGCAGCGTGAATACAAGCACCTTTGCAGTGGAACAGATGGTTTCTTTCCCCCACTGCATTCTAGGACAACATTGTCTCTCATCAATAACGGGTATTTTTCCCAGGCTGCTAAATTCATGGGAATGGGTCCAAACAACTAGCAATTGCCTACTCCCTGGTTGGCAACTAATTTTAAGAGGGGGACACATTTTCCATTGAGTCAGGATTTAAGAGTTGGCAGTGTTGGCTCTGCCCACATTAGTGAAGACACAGGCAAGGGGCTTTTAAAATCCTCTCTTCCCCAGTGGGCACAAAGGTATTAACTCCACGACCATTGCTATCTTTGCTTGCACACAGGTGTCAGCAGCTGAGGTACATAATGAGGGGAGAGCTGTACATTCCTCTTACAGTTCACACCACAGGAGAAGGGATTAGAGCCCTTTGCCTTTGTCTTGGTTTCAGAGAAAGTAAATAATATACTTAATAATTTGTGTGGGGGTGGAGGCCCCTGTCTGATGGGATTGCCATGTTGAAGGCCTTGGGATCAGCCCTTTTACATTCAGTTGCTTATTTCTATCCTAGTTGGCACAGTAGTGTTTACGCGGTCAGAGTACCAATTGTTTGCATGGTAACTAATTTATGTACAATAGGGGATTTATTTTCTGCTGAGAAGCACTGAAATCTGCTATATGGTTGCCAACCTCCAGGTACTAGCTGGAGATCTCCTGCTATTACAACTGAGCCCAGCGTGTTATAGTAGTTAAGAGTGGTGGTTTGGAGTGGTGGACTCTGATCTGGAGAACCGGGTTTGATTCCCCACTCCACAGGAGCAGTGGAAGCTAATCTGGTGAACTGGATTTGTTTCCCCGCTCCTATACACGAAGCCAGCTGGGTGACCTTGGGCAAGTTACAGCTCTGTTAGAGCTCTCTCCGCCCCACCTACCTCACAGGGTGTCTGTTGTGGGGAGGGGAAGGGAAGGTGATTTTAAGCCAGTTTGAGTTTCCCTTGTGGTAGAGAAAGTCGGCATATAAAAACCAACTCTTCTTCTGATCTCTAACCGATAGAGATCAGTTCACCTGGAGAAAATGGCCGCAATTCAAATTGGACTCTATGGCATTGAAGTCCCTCCCCTTCCCAAACCCCATCCTCCTCAGGCTCCACCCCAAAAACCTCCCACCAGTGGCAAAGAGGGACCTGGCAACCCTACTGCTACATGAACTGGCATTCAATGTTATTATACAGATGCAAAGCTATTCTTGAAGGATCACATTGCCATGGTGCAGTAGACAAACACTCCCTCTAAACTAGGGATGTTACCAAGTTCTGAGACATCTTTGATACACTTTGAAAATACGATCATCTTTGATAGTTCCTCCACACTTGGGACAAAATTACATTTGTCCTTTACTCCCAACCACATTGACAAAATTTGATGGAAATATTGCCATTAAAAGTCAATATGCAGGATAAAAATAATGTTCCCAATTCTGCATGAAAATTAAAAGAAAGGAAAATATACATATTGTACATTCTTATACGAACATGACTGTGTGTTGAAAGTTTTTGTCAGTGATTCTTTCCGTTTCTGAAGATATCTGGCTGCTTCCAGGCCATATATTGTTTGTTAGTTTTGAGGCCTTTGCCAAATTTCTATTTTATTTTCATAAAGTGTTTGAAATTAGCCAGCGGCCTCAGTCCATTTTGTAGAAGACGTGCCCATTTCAAAGGCCACCACACCAACTGGTGCTAATTGGCATAACTGCTGACAATCTCAGCACACAGAAGGGGCATGAAGATTGAATTATACCTGCATCTGTCACGTACATTATGTGTATAGCTATAGTTTCTAGGACACGATAAGACAAATATATGGGAAAGAGCTGAAGAAAATAGAAACGGGACTATATTTAACCATAAGCCACATTTCCTAGTATTAAATTTCTCGTCGGTAGAGATGATTGAACTCTTGAACGTCTTTGTGATCAGGGAGTGCTGTAATAAGTCACAACGCTCGAGTTTCAGCATCAAGTTTATGATTTCATAACAACACACACTTGTTTCTTTATTTTTGAATGACAGGTTGAGCTATTTGAATGAGGCTGAGCAAACCTCGCAGGAGAGCAGTTCAGAGAGCTGGTGCATGTGGCTGGCCAGCTGTTGGTCAATTTGTTCATGCCAAACAAGTCGGAAAATGTTTTCACCACTAGCAAGGAGCTGTCATAGGGAACCAGCATAAACAGGGTACCAATATATGATAGGCCAGGGGTCGGCAAACTCATTAGTCAAAAGAGCGAAATATCAACAGTACAACGATTGAGATTTCTTTTGAGAGCCAAATTTCTTAAACTTAAACGATATAGGTAGGTACACTGTTTATTAACTTAATAAACTTTAATTAAAGTTTTAAGCCTTAATTAAACTATAGGCACACTGAATAAAACTTGATATCATACTTAATAGTGATCTTATTTATTGATAAAAATTTAATTGTAAGTCCCTGCCATTTCCCCCTCCCCATCCGGAGTCCTCGTCTGGAGGCCTGGCCTACCGCCATAAAAGCCTATTGGTAGACCTGACCTCTGGCTGAGTCCCATTGGGAGACCAGGTCTACCCATTGGCTTTCTTGGCAGTAGACCTGGCCTCTGGAGGCCCATAGAAGCCAATTGGTAGACCTGGCCTCTGAAGGGGGACTTTTTCCCCTCCTCGGAGTCCAGGTCTACTGCCAAGAAAGCCAGTGGGTAGACATGAGCTCCCAATTGGACTCAGCCAGAGGCCAGGTCTACCAAAGGAAGCCCGCCCCGCCCAACAGCTGATAGGCAGGGGGGGGGAGGAACCAACGAGCTGCCCACCCAGCAATCGCGGCGCTAGAGGGGAGGGGAGGCTTTAGCCTCCCAACAATTGAGGGCAAGGGAAAGGGGGACCCGGCTATTCTCCACTGTGTGGGGGGGGAAGACAGCACGCCCGCTCACCCGCTCTCTCTCTCTCTCAGGCATGCCGGCTCCGCAGCCCGGCTGCCGGTGCGAGCGGGCGCAAGATCAGGGGCTCCGAACCAAGTTCAGAGAGCCGCAGTCAACGGGCCAAAGAGCCGCATGCGGCTCTGGAGCCGCAGTTTTGAGACCCCTGTGCTAGACCTTGAATGTACCATCTCTGCCGTCCACACTGTCAGGGCTCAGTCTCACCTGTTGCCCCTTAGCTGGAGGGATTGTCATGGACGCCCGGTAGCATCCCCTCTGGCTTGTTTTCTATATATAACTAAGGATGCCAGAAGAGTAGGGTTGCCAACCTCCAGGTACTAGCTGGAGATCTCCTGCTATTTCAACTGATCTCCAGACAATCGAGATCAGTTCACCTGGAGAAAATGGCCACTTTGGCAATTGGACTTTATGGTGTTGAAGTCCCTTCCCTTCCCAAACCCCGCCCTCCTCAGGCTCTGCCACAAAAACCTCCCAGTGGTGGCAAAGAAGGACTTGGCAACCCTACAGAAGAGGCTGTTATGCTTTTATCAGTAGTTCCTGTTGCTCTGTTACAGTCTGTTTGCTGCTATCATTAACCTTGAACTTGAGCTCTTGCCTGGCTTTGTGGGCCTTCTGGCATCATGACCTGATCTGATGAGTTTGTCCCCTGGATTGCCTACAGTGAGTTCTCTTTGCTATGGTTTCCATGGGGACTATTCACATTTTGTTGTCTCCTATTCTCTCATTGGCTCTGACACTTAAATGAATACCCGTCCTTTTCAAAATATTCAGCTTGGTCACCAGGTTAAGATATATTATTCAAACCTCTTGCTTCTTAAATCTCCTGTGTGTAATTAAGGCAGGATGTATTCTTGTGTCCCTTTTATTTCAATGAGACTGGTACATTTAACTGTCCCTTAACTGTGGCCAGTCATCTAGAGCTAGGGATGCCAGGTTCCTCTTCGCCACTGGCGGGAGGTTTTCAGGGCGGATCCTGAGGAGGGCGGGGTTTGGGGAGGGGAGGGACTTCAATGCCATAGAGTCCAATTGCCAAAGCGGCCAATTTCTCCAGGTGAACTGATCTCTATTGGCTGGAGATCAGTTGTAATAGCAGGAGATCTCCAGCTATTACCTGGAAGTTGGCAACCCTATCTAGAGCCCATACTTATATGGCATTTCTAATGGTCAAGGCCTATGTAGGTTAAGCACAATTTGACCAATGGACAACAGCATAGAATTATGTGCTTCATAATTAATTTAAAGAGTTCACCTGGAGAAAATGGCTGCTTTGGGTATTGGACTCTATGGCATTGAAGTCCCTCCCCTCTCCAAACCCTGCTCCCCTCAGGCTCCACCCCCAAAACCTCCTGTTGGTGGTAAAGAGGGACCTGGCAATCCTAGCTGGCCTCCCTACCCACCCACCCCAATGCTACATGCTGTATCGATCTGAGGGGGTAGCCTGCTGTTTATCTCGGTCAATATGATTAAAATTTAAGCCCCATCTTGGGATTGGGGGGGTTGTTTGATTTTAATTGGGATTTTATTGTTTTAGGTTTAGGGCTTATTGTCAAATGTTACTGTTTTAATATCACTGATGTATTTTAAAATGCTGTTACCCGCCCAAAGCCTGGCTTTGGCCGAAGAGGGCAGGCTAGAAATCACAAAATAAATGAATAAAATAAATACAATAAATAATTTGGTCCAAAGGTTTATTAGAAACGCAGATATTTCTAGGTGTGCCCCCTTATAAACATAGCCCGAAGTGATGGGTCTTGCTGTCCACCGTATAATTTCCCAGAAGGAAGCCCCACTGAGTTCAGTGGACCTTAGTCGTAAGGAAATGATCACAGTACTGCAGCTAATATGCTCTAGTTCAGGTCAGCTTAACCCGGGACTGAAAGGGTACAGTGGGAAATTATTCTCTGAGCTGCTGTTGCATGAAGATAACAAAGGACCTCTTTAAACAGCCATAAAGCAACTGTCCAATTTTATTTTTAATACTCAGTTGGAATAGACAGTAGCTAGTTGAAAAACCAATATAGAAGTTAGAAATGAGGCAGCTACCTGGGGACGAGATGGAGTGTTCTCTTGACAAAGTATTAGTGCCACTCAATAAATCAACATCTTCAGAGTGGGCCAGAAGGGAGAGATTGCGCCTTACCTACCATGTGACCAGCTGCACTGAATTTAAAGAAAAGAAAATTGACATTAAAGAGGGTCTCAAATCAGTCGATGATTGGCGTAAGACAGCAGGATTTCCTCAGGAAAAAAAGCAGCATGCTTTGTGCTGTCTCGTACGATTGAATTTGCAATAATGTTTTTTAAAAATACTGCATCTTGCTACGTGCATGAGAGAGTGGAAACAAAAATCACTGAACATACTTTTTAAGGTGGATTCAGACAGCAGGTACTCACAGAGCAGCCACTAACTACTTACCATGTGGCCTCTTAAACGCATATGGATATGGTTGTCGTTCACACACATCCAGTGCTCTGACTCCTTTGGTTTTCTGCATTTTCAAACAACTGCAGAAAGACTGTAACACTGGATATAAACCACATGGTTGAAGTCTGCAGAAAGCTGAATTCACCTGCAGTAATGAGTCCCTGATATAGACTATGTTTAAGTAGCTACAACATGGGGCTGCTGGTTGTATGAACACAAATTTAGGTAGGAATCAGTAGGGTTGCCAAGTCCCTCTTTGCCACTGGCAGGAGGTTTTTGGGGCAGAGCCTGAGGAGGGCAGGGTTTGGGGAGGGTCTTCAATGCCATAGAGTCCAATGGCCAAAGCGGCCATTTTCTCCAGGGGAACTGATCTCAATTGGCTGGAGATCAGTTGTAATAGCAAGAGATCTCCTGCCACCACTTGGAGCTTAGCAATCCTAGGAATCAGTGTGTATATTTTGAGGTCAGAACAACTTGAAGTACTTTCTACAGATATGGGAAAGTACCGATATTTGTGCTAAAACACAAATATGTACACAGATACACAATGCATGCTCAGTTTCCTTCTTTGGTTGCAATTTAAAAACTTTTTAGAATGGCTCATTCTAAAAAGAGGAAGAGGCAGGGACTATAGTAGGGCAGACCATTCCTGAAGAGGGGGTGGATGTGCAGCAGTTGGGAGTGGTGCAGCTGTGTGCCTCCTGGCCGCTGTGAAGAAAAACAAAAACAATTTAAAATGTAAAATGGGGAAGATGCCCCCATAGAAAACAGCAAGGCTATGCCACCAAAAAAGGTGGTGTAGCAATGCTGCAACTCGAGGGGGTGTACCTGAGCGAAAGGGGTTAGAATGCTGCCTAAAAGCAGCTTCACCCCCTTGAACATTCCCCACATGCCGGCATGGGCTCCCACTTCCAGGATTTTGCTCTCGCTGTGGCTGCGCTGGCAGGTAAAGGTAGTCCCCTGTGCAAGCACTGAGTCATTCCTGACCCATGGGGTGACGTCACATCCCAACGTTTACTAGGCAGACTTCGTTTACGGGGTGGTTGGCCAGTGCCTTGCCCAGTTGTCTACGCTTTACCCCCAGAAAGATGGGTACTCATTTTGCTGACCTCGGAAGGACGGAAGGCTGAGTCAAACCTTGAGCCAGCTACCTGAAACCGACTTCTGTCAGGTTTGAACTCACGTCATGAGCAGAACTTGGACTGCAGTACTGCAGCTTACCACTCTGTGCCACGGGGCTCTATAACACCTTGAAGACTAACAAAATTTCTGACAGCTCACTTCTTCAGATACAGCTAGAATGTTTGGGCGTGTTTCATTTTGTTTTCCTATATGCTCCACTACAAATTTATCTCAGTCTGATGACTATTAAATACAATGACGATGATCACAGCTACGTAGGCTGTATGCATAAAGCTGGCCCTTGTGTGCAGTCTCCTATGACTTCCTTTACCTGGTTGTTGCATTAATGAGCTGCATTCAATGCCTCCAGCACAGCTCCCTCTTTTTAAATGAAGCAGATGCTAGCAGGCATTTGTAGACTGGTAGATTTGTCACCTTCGCCAGCATCTTCTAGTCCTTTAAGGCTTCTTCACATTCCCATATAATGTCAGGTAAGAGATCCATCAGTACTAAAATGCCACTTTATTAATGCCCACTTTATTAAAGAGGCACTAGTTCACCCCAACTAAACTGGTCACTGAATTTTATGGAAATTTGGACATTTTCTTTTTGGCCTTTTGAATCATCGCAATCGATCTAGAAGAGCTATGTTTTGATTTCCTGGCTGTGTTTACTTTTACGTTCTGTAAAAAAAGGGGAAAACCCCTGCCTTGCATCTAAGGATGCCGGGCAGAACCTGCTAACTACATGGTGTGGGTTTATTTGGAAACAAGAGCTCCGTGCCCCACAATAATTGTGTGGACTAGCTTCTCATTAAATATGGAGGCTCAAGCAAGGCACATACTTTTCTGTCTTTTCCAAATGAAGGCAAAGGCATGTTATGTAAAGGTCACTATTTCAAATTAGGATAATGCTATGCTAAGCCGTAACTCAAGAATGCTGACAAATTGTGCAGAAATTTTCTCCATTACCTATACAGTAACGCTAGCAGATGCTATGCCAAAGTGACAGGGGAATTTCAAAAAGATTGCGCATTGGACTATAAATGGGAAAGAACTCTTATCAGCCTACAGTGGAATTCCGTATTATTAGCAGCTTGGTTATTCAAAACATCTTGTTATCCAAATTCGTATTGTGTCCTGCATGTTAATCCTCTCTGTGTAAATAATATTCCTATGTATCTGAACTGTTGTCCTTTATAATGGAGAATGGTCAGCTTCTCCATACTTATTTCTGTGTCCTTTAGCCTGTGCTGAGGATTGGATGACAGACCTGGAAAATACTCAAAGGCCATTTATGCAGGGTCAATTTTGATGCTCGCTCAAAGCTCTTTTTTAAAATGCGACCTTTAAATTGCCTATTCACGGTCCCAATGCAAAAGGAGAAATTCCACACACACCCAGTCGCCTGCTCCTTCGCTCCTTCGTTTGCATAGCTATTGGCAATGGTCGTTTGCATAGCTAAGCCACGTGTGATTTTTCATGGTTCCTTCAGTAAGTGCTTCGGTGCGGGGCGGAGTAAATACAAAAGGTTGTGTTAAAGGGGCTCTTAAGAAATGCAAAGCAGGTATGCGCGGGCTTCACAGTCACTTCCTGAATGAAGGTTCAGTGTGAAAAACGCTCTGCTAGTTACCAAGCATAAATGGCCAAGGAATACAAACAAGGAGAATTTGGCCTGGAATTGTTAAAATTTAACACCATTTCTTCACGTGGGCTGAGAAATACCAAAGTCAGAAAAGAGCTGTATTTTTTGAGCCAGTCTCCCCCACATGTGACCGTCACTGGGTTTGTTGTTTTTAAAGTCTGAAACTGGAGATTGGAGACAAGAATGGCTGTTGCTTCTCTAGGGAATCTGGGAAGGCAGCCTGCAGAAAGTCACATCTATATGTTGACCTGTTTGTTGTGAAAATAGAAAAGAGAGCCAATCACATATAATTCTGCAGACATTTTGACAGCTAACAGAAGCATTAACAATTCGCAACACACACGGCATAGGGGTTGGAGCTCTCTAAGCTTCACAACAGAGGGTTTCCTGGATGAAATAAAATAGCAGGTGGAGAAAGGGGAAAGGGGAAAACTCTGGAGGGGAAAAAATCCTGTTCTGATGTGCTATCGCCAGGATGGAAAGGAAAACAGTAGCAAGAAAGTTAAAAAATTTAAGGCACAACTTCCCAAAAAAGAAATGAAATGGGGAGCACGAACAATTTTATTTTGGAGTCAAAAGGCTTCTGTGTTTTGGTGATCCGCAATGATGTGAGATGATTTTTTTTTACCACATGAACACCCTGCCCCCCTCCCCCTAATGATAACAAATTAAAAGTGACCGCGTTGTATGTATGAGATTTCAACTTTTGCATTCAGGCATTTTAGATCATATTTGGGATATTTTATATTGGTCTAAATTTGGAAGAACAAAATTATTGTTATTTAATGTGGAAATTACATTTTATGGATATAATTTCAGGTGGCAAATTCTTTGAGGAAAGAGATTTTCCTATTTTTCTCCACTTAAGCTGTAGGTCACTACTCAGAATCTCTTGGTAAAATTTGGAAAAGTCAAATTCACAGTTAAGCAAATGGAACCCCCCTTCAGTAACACATGCTCCTTTTCCTTCTATCTCATATGGACGTTTCCTCTTCATTTCAGTTTTGAAAGTAATCGTTTCGTGTTCCATGAGAACCAGCATTTTCACTCACCATAATTTGCAAACACCCTTCTAAGCATTTTGCGAAGTGTGATTTTGTGCTGACAACAGTAGGCAAAAGCACCATCACAGACCGAATGCTGACTATAGTTATGTCCAAAATGGAAAAGGATGATTGAGGAGAGGAGCAAGCTGGAAGCATGCTCCTCTCCATGGTGAGAAGATCAAGTAGTATCATTTTGAGAGTAACAGAAACCCATGGAAAAAGTATTAGGTTTTAAAGTCTGAAGTAGTCTGGCGGTTACTGGTGTTCTCTCCTCTCTGACAATATATCTTTATATTCTATGAAGAAACTTTATCTCCATATCCGTAATTCTCTCTATAGGTTACATTTGTATAATGTCGGGCCTGAATACTGCCAGTTTACTTTCCCCTTGCTTTAAAATAAATCTTTCTCTTCATGTGTTCAGTCTCTGTTCTGCCACTTGGTATTGGGGCGGAAAAGGTTATAACCTGGTTTTATCAAAGGAGGGGAGAAGGTACCTCAGAAATACCCTCACAGTTTACCTCAAGGGTGGCTAGCTAACAGTGCTAAGCACTGGCAGTCCAGTAAATAAATATTTATTTGGCCTTCACAGCGGTGCTTGGTGGGATGACAAGGAAGCGTGGCGTAGGCAGCAGCCTTCAATTAATTCTAGTGTCAATACATACTACCATTGTGAGGACAGTGGCATGGGGCTGAATGGGGGTTTTCCCGCCAAAAACATCTTAGTACCCACACCTGCTGCCCCAACTCGTCACAGCCCCCCCCCCCCCACAGATAGGCTGTTCTACATTAGCTACACAACTTAAATTTGATACACGAATGGGGGTATAGAATTTGCCCCAGAAGACAGGTCGGCATTCCTCCACGGAGCAAGCCGATACACATAGGTCATTTATGCATGGAAGGTTTTGCCTTGGATTTGCCCCTCTCTAGGTGTACATTTTCCCCATCTGAATTTTCAAAACTCTGCATGAGGGCTTATTTTGGAGTTTTTAGAATTTGGATGGGGGAAATGTGCATCTCGAGAGGGGCAAATCCAAGGCAAAGCCTCCCATGCATAAATAACCATAAAGGTAGAGTGCTGAGCGGTGCAAGTTATATTGCAGCACCGCACACTTGCTTAGGCTCGGATTTGACGGAGGATTTCCACGATCAATCAGCAACGTGTATCTATACTTGCAGAATACCGGCCTAATTTACTAGTACATGTGAGTGCACACATGTGACTTAGGGTTGCCAACCTCCAGGTATTAGCTGGAGATCTCCTGCTATTACGACTGATCTCCAGCCGATAGAGATCAGTTCCCCTGCAGAAAATGGCTGCTTTGGCCATTGGTCTCTATGACATTGAAGTCCCTCCCCTCCCCAAACCCCGCCCTCCTCAGGCTCCACCCCCAAAACCTCCCACCGGTAGGGAAGAGGGACCTGGCAACCCTAATGTGAATGTCTGAAGAAAGAAGCACTGTGTTTCCTTTGCAGAGGTTAGCATTCTTCTTTCCCTCCTTCAGTTTCTCAACTATGCAGTGTTTTGGTTTATACTTTTTTTGGTTACAATTAATAACTTGTCAGAACCATTGTCTTAACTAGATCCCACAGTTATGTGGTTTGGCATTGCTCATCTGTGGGAATTCCCAGTTGGGAAATGTGCAGTGCAGGCAGAACTCCTGCAGGGATAGTTAATTGGTAGTTGTGTGTCCCACAGTACAGTTCCACATTAGTGACATGGAAATAATATGTGTACAACAGCACCACTGTGATCTTGCTCAGCCATCGGAGTTAAATTGTTATAATTGAGTTCTGGGGCCAGGAGCAAGCCACAAGGAGTAGGAGCACAGACAAAGGGGACAGGAAATTGCCAAGCAGCATCATTTTGCTGGTTTCTCAGCCCCAATTTTGAGTGCAGTTGTCAACTTGGTATTAATGCTCTTGTGTGAGCTGCTTTATTGAGCTCTGTATGTGTGAGTCCCCCGCACTGAAACAATGAAAGGATGTAGCTGACATTCACAATAGCTTTTAGGCACTGCTGCAATCCTAGGAATACTTTCAGTGTAACTTATACTTCCAAGGTATATGTTGATGACTAGGGTTGCCAACCTCCAGGTAGTAGCTGCTATTACGACTGATCTCCAGCCGATAGAGATCAGTTCACCTGGAGGGAATGGCCGCTTTGGCAATTGGACTCTATGGCATTGCTGTCCCTCCTCTCCCAAAACCATGCCCTCCTCAGGCTCTGCCCCAAGAACCTCCTGCCGGTGGCAAAGAGGGACCTGGTGAAGAGGGACCTGGCGGCAAAGAGGGACCCAGTTGATGACTGGGCTGTAAAAGTAATGCTTACAGAAATATATTTATCACCCCAAAGAGGATTACTTGCATTGATTTATAAAGCTGCCAACCTCCAGGTACTAGCTGTGGATCTTCTGCTATTACAGCTGATCTCCAGCTGATAGAGATCAGTTCACCTGGAGAAAATGGCCATTTGGCAATTGGACTCTATGTAGGGTTACCAGGACCCTCTTCGCCACCGGCGGGAGATTTTGGGGCGGAGCCTGAAGAGGGCAGGGTTTGGGGAGGGACTTCAATGCCATAGAGTTCAATTGCCAAAGCGGCCATTTTTCTCCAGGTGATCTGATTTCTATTGGCTGGAGATCAGTTGAATTAGCAGGACATCTCCTGCTACTACCTGGCAGTTGGCAACCCTAACTCTATGGCATTGAAGTCCCTTCCCTCCCCAAACCCTGCCCTCCTCAGGCTCCACCCCAAAAACCTCATGCTGGTGGCGAAGAGAGACCTGGCAACCCTATTGATTTATAGTTTTGTATATTGTAATTAAAATCCACACGTTTTAAAAAAAGATTTAGCCAACCCTGCGTTTAAGTTATTTCCATGGCAATATTTTTTCTGGGTAGTTGTCTCCAGTAGATGTCATTGGTGGAAAAAGAAGAGAAGGTCACAGCGACAGGCAAGGCATTGGGGTAGAGTGACTAGACTTGGACTAAGATAGTTTATGTGCAAAGCCCTGCTCAGCCACAATGCTTACTGAGTGAATTTGGACCATTTGCAAACCTAATGGAGTTTTGTGATGGTAAAATGGGACGACTCCCTACCAGGGCTGTCTTAACAGCATTATGGGCCCCTGGGCAAACCAGTGTGCTGGGGCCCCTACGACAATCACAGGAATAAAAAGTAAATGGTCGATAATATTAAACATATATTTATTTTATTGACACTTCAAGAAAACTGGTGTTAAAACATTAAAATCATGCTGTACAGCAGCAACTAATCAACATGATAAACATTTGAACAATACACAAGGCTTGAAAAACACAATAATACTCAGTAAGCCACACAGTTTAGAGTATGAAATTACTACGAACTTCTTTTTATAACAAGCATTTGCGGCATTTCTTTTCAGAGAATTGCTTTATTATTGGCTTGAAGTCAATGGTCTTCAGGATGTCATTTTCCATGAACATGAGTGAAAGCCAGTTCAAACGATGCTGCCCCATTGTGCTACGATGCAGATTTTTTATAATTTTTAGTCTTGAAAAAGAACACTCTCCTGTACAGTTGGTCCCTGTCATGCACATGAACACCCTGAGTGCAATTTCAACATTCGGGAATACAAATTTCAAATTGTCCAAAATTATTTTTCTGTACAGTGCAGGGAGAGTCTCACAATTTTAAGAGCCATGTAGTGCTTGGGATGCTCACATTCATTCAAAAGGTCATCATAATTCAGGTCTTTGTGATACATATTAGCTAGATCAGGGGTCCTCAAACTATGGCCCCCGGGCCGGATCCGGCCCCTCAGGGTCCTGAAGTATTCGCCTGGGAAGCCGTAGTTCTTCTTAAGCCTGCCCCACCGTTCTTTCTCTTCTCTCATTGAGTGGGAAAGACGCCCATCACCGTCCCTCTCGGCAGCTGGCAACTACCAACCACCTTTCATCCTGTTTCCCTCCCTTTGCTTCATTCGTCCAAGTTAGCATTCTACCCCGCCTTCTCGTGGTGTTGCTGGCCAATCAAAACACCTGTTGATGTTAAAGGGCCTCAACACCCCCTCTTCTCTACCCAAGCAGTTACCTCGAATTGAATTTTTTTCTTGGTCGCCGCGCGCCACAGCCCCCTCCTCTCCCTTTGCAACAATGCCTTTTAGAGAGAAGAGGCGGGCCATGATCGCCACGCCCCCTTTCTCGGCGGTGCGCTGTTGCTGCTGCCTCAGATGGTCATGGTGGCTAGTTTGGAATCTGATGGATTGATTGCTTCTGTCGACAACAGAACCCGAACCCGAACCCTAATATGGCTGGTTGATAGGGGATCAAATACTTATTTCACTCATTATAATGCACATCAATCTCTGACTTTTGTCTTCTGGGTTTCTGGGGTTTTTCCTGTTGTTATTCTGTCTCTCACAGCTACAATAAACCTACCATTAAAATTATGGACTGGTCATTTCTTCGTCAGAGGGCAAACGGGCAAATTTAGCAGGGGATCAAATACTTTTCCCCCTCACTGTATATCTTAAATATTTAGTATTTAGTCCCACACTAGTCCGATGTAGGGTTATATTATATAAGTGTGCTTGCAACAAGACCTAAATATTTAAACATTCTGCTTTCATAATGAACGTGTCATTCCTTTAATTGTACGAACAGTCTTTATTCTTAATACAAACTCTCTACTGGGTGCTGATTCACAAAACTGCTGGACAAGACCTAGATCTAGCTTACTGGCATAGCTAGGGTGTCTGGCATTGATCTAGCCTCATCTATGTATAGGTCTACCAGACTATATGCAACAATTTTCTCAACTTGCACAATTAAAAAGCTTATCCATTCATATATTCACAAACTATCAATATGTGGTTATTAGTACTGCATCATAAATTCATAATCTTAAATAACGACTACACGATTACCGTACAAGTGTTCAATGTTGTGATTGAATCTCAGGTTCAATCACTAATAATCTATGCATAGCCCTATACCTGGGTTCATAAACAATGTATAAATATATCCAATAATGATGTCATTGCTATTAATAGTACTACAGTAGGTCTAATGTTAGTAATGTCAACTGAGTTTAAGTGACGTAACAAATATGCTAAATTATGTTATACAGCACGAGATCCATACACATAGGCCTACATGCAAGTTAGGTGGCACTGTGGCAGAGGTGACTGCAATGCTAACCCAGGGATACTAAATCAGAGACAAATCACAATTCCATTTGTAACACAATAACATTGCAGCAAATATCATTTTATAGTTTAGTATAGTCTAGACCAGGGGTCGGCAAACTCATTAGTCAAAAGAGCCAAATATCAACAGTACAACGATTGAGATTTCTTTTGAGAGCCAAATTTCTTAAACTTAAACTATATAGGTAAGTACACTGTTTATTAACTTAATAAACTTTAATTAAAGTTTTAAGTCTTAATTAAACTATAGGTACACTGAATAAAACTTGATATCATACTTAATAGTGATCTTATTTATTGACGAAATTTAAATTGTAAGTCCCTGCCATTTCCCCCTCCCCGTCCGGAGTCCTCGCCTGGAGGCCTGGTCTACAGCCATAAAAGCCTATTGGTAGACCTGGCCTCCGGCTGAGTCCCATTAGGAGGCCATGTCTACCCATTGGCTTTCTTGGCAGTAGACTTGGCCTCCGGAGGCCCATAGAAGCCAATTGGTAGACCTGGCCTCTGAAGGGGGACTTTTTCCCCCTCCTCGGAGTCCAGGTCTACCGCCAAGAAAGCCAGTGGGTAGACATGGCCTCTGAGGAGGGAAAAAAGTAAGTAAGGTATCCATAAAATTAAATCATGACAATGACTGACAAACACTTAATGTGAACAATGTGAGCAAATCTTTCTCTAGATTCACAGACGCAGTGAGAACATAAGAAAGGCTGTGCTGGATCAGACCAAGGCCCTTCAAGTCCAGCAGTCTGTTCCCACAGTGACCAACCAGGTGCTTCCAGGAAGCCCACAAATAAGACCACTGCAGCATCATTGTCCTGCCTGCGTTCCATAGCATCTGATATAATAGGCCTGCTCCTCTGATCCTGGAGAGAATAGGCATGCATCATGACTAGTATCCATTTTGATTAGTAGCCATGGATAGCCCTCTCCTCCATGAACAGGTCCACGCCCCTCTTAAAGCCCTCCAAGTTGGCAGCCATCACCACCTCCTGGGGCAGGGAGTCCCACCATTTAACCATGTGTTGTGTGAAGAATTGTTTCCTTTTATCAGTTTTGAATCTCCCACCTTCCAGCTTCAGCAGACGACCCCGAGTTGAACCATTACGTGTGTCCCGGGTCGGGGGCCCCACCCTGCGCCCCGGGGCTTTCCCGCCACCCTCCACTTACCAGACAAGCCCCTGCTGGCTCCAAAGTGTGCCTCTTCCCTACAGGGACCCGCAGGCCCAGAAGACGATGGGGGAATGGAGTCGGCGCCGCAGAAGACGGGGTGCCGCAGCTCAATGCCGCTGCCAGGGACGCACCTCCAAAGGAAGCCCGCCCCGCCCAACAGCTGATAGGCGGGTGGGCCAGGCCAGGAACCGCCGAGCCGCCCGCCCAGCAATCGTGTGGCTAGAGGGGAGGGGAGGCTTTAGCCTCCCAACCACTGAGGGCAAGGGAAAGGCGGACCCAGCCATTCTCCACGGCAGGGGGGGAGAGACACCACGTCCACTTGCCTGCTCTCTCGTGCTCTCTCTCTCTCTCTCTCTCTCTCTCTCTCTCTCTCTCTCTCTCTCTCTCTCTCTCAGGTGCACCGGCTCTGCAGCCCGGCGAGCGGGCACAAGAGCAGGGGCTCCGAACCAAGTTCGGAGAGCTGCACTCAACGGGCCAAAGAGCCGCATGCGGCTCGCGAGCCACGGTTTGCCGACCCCTGGTCTAGACTACTGTGTAGTAGTATTTATTTATGGCAAGTCACTTAACATACACAGATTAGCATAGGGCCCCTATGCTTGTGGGGGCCCCGGGCAAGTGCCCATCGGGCCCATGCATTAAGATGGCCCTGCTCCCTATCCCCTCACACTCCTCTGTCTCTTCTTGGTTCATGTACCACCTTACATGGGGACCCTGACTGACTTCTCGGCACTATAGAGGACCGTGTGCTCATAAACGAGCCCCATCTGTTGTTTTACCTCTGGTTTTATGGGGATAAATTGTTTTATCTGTGATTTTATTGTATTTTATTTATTGTATTTGATATGTTGTTAGCTGCCCGGAGCATGGTTCCTGCTGGGGATTGAGAGTAGGCTACCCAGAAAACAAACAAACAGATAAATAATCCTGAGCTTCACTTAGGAAAGGTCAAATTAAAAAATGAGAAGATAAAAAAATGGTAGCTGTCTGTTTAGCAATATTAATACTGGCAGCATTTTAGTATCAGTAGCAGTGTGATTTTCTGTTCTGACTGGGCCATGCTACTTTCTTCTGTTGTTTGCTACTGTTATTTAATTTGTGTTTGATTCTTGATGAACTTTTTGTTAGCCACTGAAAAGTAGGATATAAATACCATCATCAAAAAATCATCATCATGCAAATATGATCCAAACAACTCATCTAAAGAAAGTTATATTTTAAAAGTAATTGTATGCTTATGTATTATCACGTTAATTGGAACACATGTACTCGGAAGTCATCTGTATTGATTCCACTGTCTGAATTTACTGCCTGAATTATTGCACATGCATGTATAATGAAACAACGAAAGGATGTCGCTGATATTCATTATATTACTATGCACTGCTCACAGTAAGGGGGCACACTGAGATGGATGTTGCCATTGTTCAGTGCATGAGCCACAGTGTATAGAACTGTCTTTGGATCACCTGGAAATAAATCTCAATGGAATCAATGGGATGAATTTCCAGATAATCTCGGGTGCCTGTTCAGAACAATTTAACTGGAATGATAGCACTGCTGATGTGGTCATTCTTTATAAAGTGAAAATGCTTTCTAAAGATCAATAGACAAAAGAAAATTAACCCTAAAATAGCTATAGCAGTGAATAATAATTTACTGTGGGCAACAAAATGTAGAATGTCAATAATTGCAATTATGTGATGTAATATAGATAGATAGATAGATACTAAATAATTACAGATAATTCCAAGGCAGTAAGCCCATATAAACTAAAAGTATTAATCATAACATTTACAAATCTAACAATTATTCTTAGATCTATAGTGTTATTCTAAGTATAATTACTATGTGAGCAGTAGTGCATGTAATTAATGCGTAATTGCATGGAATTTGCTTTCACGACGACACCTTGCCCTTGTTTAAAGCTTTTTGTCATAACAGTTGAGTGTAAAGAAAACTCAAATTGGTCCCCAGACAGAACACGCTACAGCCCATTATAATTGTTTTCACTAGAACAATGCTTCCCATATGCAGTTATTAAAAGTACCCACCTTTTACTGAGCAAGCCACATAAGAGTGACAACATTTGAAATTTATATTATGTGGCTGATAATCTATCAGTCGCTTTGAAAATAACTTTTTGTTATCTATCACAGCTTCTTGCCTTTTATTTTCTGGCTCAGCTATTGTCAAATGGTTCTGTAACTAAACAAAACTGTAAAGGGGGTTTATAGATCCTGAGTGACTAAGCAACACGAACATTCCATTAAATATAATCTCCTTTTTAATCGTCATCACACACCCACTGTCTTCTTGGAAAAGAGCATTTTAAAAGCATCAGTATGTCAGTACAGTACTTAGAAAGGTCTGGTTAACACAATGGCTTGCAGCCGCTCTGTAGCTTTTCTTCGGAAAAGCAGAAAGTAAAAAATAATATTCTAACCATAAGAACTTGTATGCAGTATAGTTTCATATGTAGTATGACTGGGATTTTTAAAGTGCTTTTTATTTTGCCCAGGTATTAAGTTTCTAAAACAGTAGTTTATGCGGCTTTATTTTCCAGGTTTTAACTGGCAAGATGATTACACACAACACATTATTGCCCGTGAACTCTCAAATCTCCGTAAGATCCATGACTGGCACTCTGAGACATTCTCATCAGAGGAATCAGATTCACAAAGGTAATTTTTCAGTGTTTTTGTGTACCATTAGTATTTATATTTTGTGTTTATTTAAAAGAACATTTATCCTGTTTCTCTCCCTGATCAGGGATCCAAAGTGGCTTTTCATATCGTTCCCCCCCCCCACACACACACACACACTGAATCCTCCCAACAACCACCTACATTTGCTTGGCATGCAGAAGGTCCCAGGTTCAATCTCCGGCAACTCCAGTTAAAGGGACTAGGTGAGTAGGTGATGTGAAAGACCTCTGCCTGAGACCCTGGAGAGCTGCTGCCGGTCTGAGTAGACAATACTGACTTGGATAGACCAAGGGTCTGATTAGTATAAGGCAGCCTCATGTGTTTACCTTGTGATGGTAGGTTAGGTTATGAGATTGTGGTGGGCCCAAGCAGACTTCCACGGCGAAGCGGGGAATTCGAACCTGGTCCTCCAAGGTCCTAGTCCGATGCTCTAACCACTACACTATGCCAGCCCTTAAGATCTGTGCTATGATTATGACAATGGGAACTGGAAATGTTTCAAAACCCAAACACTGCCCCGGCCCTAACATGGTGAAGAACCAAAATGGCAAGTATGACTATCACAGACAAACTGAGTAGAAGATGGAGGTTCTTGTTTGGACATTCAGAAGTGCCTTTTAGGTGCAACATGTTTTCTTTCAGATTCAGATTTATTATTAATATAGCATAAGCCAGTAAAACACATGTGTCATTTATACAACATGTTTTCTTTCTGGCTTGTAGTGCTTTCTTGCCCAGGATATCATGGCATCTTGGAACGCATTCATTTTATTTGTCCAACAAGGTTTTAACAACTTTTTTTCTTCTAAATGAAAATGAAGACACTATATAAGTAACATTGCAGTGAAGCATTTAAATACCCAATAAATTCTCCATCAGTTAAGGTTGCCAACCTCCAGGTGGGGCCTGGAATTCTCCTGGAATTACAGGTGTTCTCCAAACTAAAGAGGATCAGTTCCCGTGGAGAAAATGGCAGCTTTGGAATACGGACTCTGTATGTGGCATCATATCCCTGCTGAGCTCCCTCACTCCCCCAAGTTTGCCCTCCCCAACCTCCATCCCCAAATCTTCAGGAATTTCCCAACACAGATCTGGCAATGCTACCATCAGCACAGATTCAAAACTCACCTGTTCAAAAGATCTGCAAATGCCTGTTGGGATTTTTAAAAGTCCTTACTTTTTCATCTAAAGATGGGCCATGAATAGGTTTGCCAACCACCAGGTGGGGCCTGGAGATCTCCCAGAATTACAACTGATTTCCAGACTACAGAGATAAGTTCACTTGGAGAAAATGGTTTCTTTGCTGGGAGGGCTTAGGGACGCCAGCCTCCAGGTGGGACCTGGTGATCCCCTGGAATTACAGCTCATCTCCAGGCTACCAAGATCAGTATCCCTGGAGAAAATGGGTGCTTTGGAGGATGGACTCTGTGGCATTGTACCCCACTGAGGTCCCTGTCCTCCCTATGCTCCATCCCCAAATCTCCAGGTTTTCCCAACCTGGAACTGGCACCCTTATCCCACCCAACCCCTATCAGTGGCCAGTGGGGACTTAGCAACCCTAGATGGACTCTGTGGCATTATAACCTGCTGCTGTTCCTCTCTTCCCCTTCCCCCGCCTTCCCAAGACTCCACCTCCAATATCACCAGGAATTTTGCAACCGGGAGTTGGTAACCTTAGCCATGACGGAATTTGGCGGAGTTCTTTTGTGGGGTAGGGGTAGACAGTCCCAAGAAGGCCCTGCTCCATCCTTCTAACTGAACCAAACGTTTGACACAGGGGCTCCTCATAGGATGTGTAGGAACTCAGGATTAATCTCTCTCTCTCTCTCTCTCTCTCACACACACACACACAATGTCACACACAGTCTCACATACACACACAATCTCTCTCACACACAGTCTCCCTCTCCCACAATCTCTCTCTCACACACACAGTCTCTCTCTCTCACACACAATCTCTCACATACACACACACAATCTCTCTCTCACACACACAGTGTCTCTCTCACACACACACAATCTCTCACATACACACACACAATCTCTCTCTCACACAATCTTTCGCTCTCTCACACAATCTTTCTCATACACACACAATCTTTCTCTCCACAGTTCTTTTCAACACACTTGTATATCCTTTTCTGTTCTGTGTCTTCTTTCAAAGAGAGAGAGTAGAGTAGCTTCAGGATAGGCATTTCTAGTAGGCATTTCTTCTTGATAGCATTTGAGGTTAAAAAAATATTCATAGTGGCAACTAAATCTCATCTGAAATTCTTGTGATAAATTAGGAGTTCAATCACATGAGGGACACCCTAAAGAAAAAGTAAATGTAACGTTTTATTGTCAAAACTTCCCTAGATGCTCCCAGCTTTGCTGCCTCAGTTCCTTTCACTTCAGCCTGCAGGGATGCTTTGCAAACCCATACCCTTTATAAGGATGTGTCTCTAAATTACAAGCATCACCATAATTCTTTTAAAGCAGAAATATCGTTCATTGTAGAGGGTCCTTCTTGCATTTAAGAAAACCTGTTATCTTCCCTTCAGTGTCAAAGCATACCCATCCAGGTTCCCCCCCCCCTTAAATTATCTGCTGCTGAATAATTGATAGATTTGATTGAGATACCTTTTAAACTAATAGAAAAGCGATTCCACCTAAACATTAGGAAGAACTTTCTGATGGTGAGGGCTGTTCGACGGTGGAATGTGCTGCCTCGGAGGGTGGTGGAGTCCCCGTCTTTGGAGGTCTTTAAGCAGAGGCTAGATGGCCATCTGTTGGGAGTGCTTTGATTGTGGGATCCTGCATGGCGGGGGAAGGGTTGGGGTCACTGGGGATGTGGGGGGAGGTAGTTGTTAACTTCCTGCATTGTGCAGGGGGTTGGACTAGATGACCCTGGTAGTCCCTTCCAACTCTATGATTCTATGAGATAGTTGGTATTGCTGAAATATAAAAATATTGGTGACAAACAGCCAGGGCCTATTGATTTTAAAGTGGTGATTATTTTAATTTATCACTGTAGGTAACATTTGTTTTCTTTTGATTTTGGTATGCAGGCCCTCAAAGCAGAGTGCGGATAGCAACAGGTGGAATTTGGGTTTGGAGAAAGATGTGAACTTTGTGAAGTCTCCTCAGCAATACCTTGCTTACCTGGATATTCTCTCTCAGTTTGGAACTCCAAATTTATATTCAAGGATAAAGGGTAACAAAGCCACTGTTAAGGTGAAATCTTCAAAGTGTTCTTTTAAAGGTTTTAAAATGCTTCGTTCTTCCCCCCCCCCCCCTTTCCATTTTTTTCTTTCTTCTTTCATTCTGCTGTTAGTTTTTGATACTGATGTAAAGCTGTAGGGAAAAAAATAAAATTACAACTACTGAAAAAGAAGAAGGCGATAATCAGGGCTGGAATATCACAGTAGTTAAGAGCATGAGTAGTGAAAGGAAAGTCTTTGGACGAAATCTGTACTCAACAAAAACTCTAGAGATAGCTCTGCAATCCTCAACATTCAATAAACTTGAATAAACCGCACAGAGGAAAAAAACACAGTTGTTGGTAGAATTATGGAATTATGGAGATTTTGGAGAAATATACAGTGCTCTAAGCACACAGGAAAAATGCTCTATAAATATTGTTAAAATTTGGTACCTTTGAAATCTTAGTTCTAAAGTCTACAGAGAAAAACTGGACAGTATGTCTAATAAAATCTCAATTACTCGAGTGATAAGATATTAGGACTATAGTGGCACACCATTTTAGCTCTGTTTCTCACCTCTCTTTCCCAGGATTGTTTGTTTCCCTGCCCTCAGCATCTACATGGTACATATTTTGTCCAAGTGAACTGATCTTTATCGACTGGAGATCAGTTGTAATAGCAGGAGATCAACAGCCAGTACCTGGAGATTGGCACCCTTAGTTTGGATCTAATTTATAAGAACAGGGCATATTCCTATTTATCATTTGTTATGGTATTATGATGTGCAAATATCCTTACAAACAGGTTAGGCATAAAAGCAGTTTTTGCTAAGCATAATAAATGCTCTAACAGCTTGTATAGAGTGCAACTTTTTGGAGCATGACAACAGGTGTGCTTAAAGAAACTTGAGAAATACTGGAAATCTTTTTTATTTTTTAGGAATTAATTAATGGTGCCATTTGCCTCCGGTGCTTTTTGCTTCGCTTTTTTTTGAAACACAGGTTTTTCAGTAGTGAGGCATTGACTGAGAATGTCATTCTTTTGAAGCAACTGGAAAGTGAGAATTTGTCCAAAAGGTATTTCAATGATGTTGGGGATGTCATATGAATTCATAAATAATCTATACGGCCGAGGTCTTTGGTGGGGAAGAGTCCCGCGATGGCACCTCTCACCAGCATTATTGTGTGTTGCCGTGGAGACAAGCTCCCAGAAGCATGAAGGCTTGAGAATAAAGAGCAAAAATCCTGGAATCAGCACACACAGAAGCAAACCGTGTGAGTGCGTGTCCCCCTCCCCCGTTGTTGAGCATTTAAAAACATATGGACAATGCGATGCCTAAAATGTTTGCTGTAGTAATAGTAGTAATAACCTAAATAAAAACAAAAGAGAAGAATATGTTAGAAATTAAAGCTACCTCTCATGCTTTGAATAAAGCTATGTGTTTGAGAACGGGGGTCATCCAGCTTTCCCCTCATCCCAATTTGAAAGATAAAAATATGTTCTAAACAGTGGATCCGTAAGGAATTTGCCAGGTTTTAACCCATAATGCCCCCCCCCAAATCATCTTTCTTTTTCAAGCCGATTTTTGGACTCTTGCTTTCTAAACTCTATTATGTGGATGTGAAAATAATTTAAAAAATAAAATCATTAAGAGTGGAATTAAAGCACAAAACAACATAAAGGATCAGCTCCTGCTTTCACCAGCCCTCTATAACTCTGGGGCTTTTCAATGAGTCAATGAAAGCAAAGGAAATCATTACTTAATTGGAGACTACGTTTAGGGTGAAGTTAAGAGAGAGAGAGAGAGAGAGAGAGAAGCTCACAGCATTACAGCAGTACCGTGAGCCATAGGATGAGCCTAACTACAACTGAAATGACAGATGTGCACATCTCTGAACCGAAGGCTGAGCTGCCAGTCTTGCCCCCCCCCCAGTGTTTCAAGGTGGCAGCCCCCCTTTTATATGTTTGTAAGGGAGGGGGTGCATTTAAGAATATTTGTATTTTTTCACACAACGCATGGTTAAATTGTGGAACTCCCTGCGGGATGTGGTGATGGCCGCCAGCTTGGAGGGCTTTAAGAGGGGAGTGGACATGTCAATGGAGGAAAGGGGTATTCATGGCTATTGGTTGGAATGGATGCTGGTCATGCTGCATACCTGTTCTCTCTAGTATCAGAGGAGCATGTCTATTATTTTGGGTGCGGTGGAACACGGGCAGGATGGTGCTGCTGCAGTCGTCTTGTTTGTGGCCTCCTAGAGGCACCTGGTGTGAGCAGACTGCTGGACTTGATGGGCCTTGGTCTGATCCAGCAGGGCCTTATGTTCTTATGTTTTAAGAAGCTGAGCCGGAACGAATACCCAGTGCAGAAAAGCCCACTGTGATGTAGAGAAAATGACAGGCCCAGGAGCTCCAAAGTTAGTGCCAAATTGAATCTGAATTTCTCAAGGCCTAATTTGACATTCTTAACTATTACGCCAAGCTGGTTCACACATTTGCCCTTACATTTGTCACCTTATTGATTAAAATATTGCTAACTTCCAACATTTTTGAAAGTCTAAAACTTTTAAAATGGGGAGGGAGGAGTGAGAGTTTTCTTGAAGATGTCAATGATTGTTCTGCAGAGCCAGCTTTTGTTGCAGAAACGCAGCGCTAATTTTCCCAGAGTCTAGCCTCGGGTAGGAATAGGTACATTTGGATTCAAGTCAGTATGGACACTTTCCTACATCAGCTCTGCCTTCCTGTACATGTTGCATCTGTTGTCTCCCTCAAGGCTCCAAATATATTGAATCAAGGTTTGACTTCAAAGGGAGGATGTGATAGAAGTCTAGCCTCTGAAACCAATTGATCCATGTAGCGGCAGGTCAGCCACTGTATGGTAACATAACCAAGCTCACCTGGGTTTGGCATCAGTAAACGCACACCATGAAAAGCTAAAAAGAGCTTTATTAGAAAAATTTAGAAAAAGGTATTAAACAAGGCATACGGTTCAGTGATGACAGGATGCATAGAAAAATCACAAAGCTGACTGACTACTTACTGAAGTCCTATACAGCATAATTGGTTCTCGAGGCATAACATTTCCAGAGCTTAATATGAGTGTTTTTCTGGCAGCAGGGAGGGAGAAGGGGGAAAGGGGGATTATAGAATCATAGAGTTGGACGGGACCACCAGGGTCATCTATTCCAACCCCCTTGCACAATGCAGGAAATTCACAACTACCTTCTCTCCCACATCCCCAGTGACCACTAATCCATGCCCCGAAGATGGCCAAGATGCCCTCCCTCTCATGTTTAAACTATGCTTCTCGTTAGCTACTCTTATGGAAAAAGCTAACCATAACCTGCTGACTTTCCACAACCAATCATAGGGCTGTCTTCACGGAACTTTCCAGGGAATGAGCGAATGACCCCCTCCCAACTGAGATTCTCAGCTGCAGAGCATGATCTAATTAAGACTGCCTGGGAACATGTCCTTGAGATAGACTGTTATGGGGGAGTGCACTCTACACCTGTGAAAGGCAAAAAAGCTAGCTCAGGATGGATACTCTCTTGGCAAACCGCTTCTGGGATAGAACCGGAACATTCCATACTCCAGCAAGTTCGGGACTCATTATAAAAATAGTATGTGGTACAGAACTGGGGTGCCCCATGGAAATGCCAGACTTTGCATTTATGATTATAATTATCTCCTGCATGGCATAATTGAGGATTTCTCTGACCCTATGCTTTGCTCATGTCTCTAGAGTCTATACAACCCCTCCCCCAAAACCTAACTGCACTAGGTTTGTTATTTTTTTTTAATTATTTTTCAGAACAGCATCTTATGGTTCTGCTGGATTGGGAAATACCTGGAGATTTTGGGGGTGGAGCTTGGAGAGGGCGGGGTTTGGGGAGGGAAGGGGCCTCCGCAGGGTATAATGCATAGAGTCCACCCTCCAAAGCAGCCATTTTCTCCAGGGGAACTGATCTTAGTCATCTGGTGATTAATTGTACTAGTGGAGATCTCTAGGTGACACCTGGAGGCTGGCAACCTTAGGTGAGCATGCTGAAGCATCAATTAAAAGGGTAGTTCCTCAGACCAGAAACTTGTCTTCATGGAACTGGAACAGGAACCCCTTGGGGGGGGTGCTATTACTCTTGGCCCAAAGACCTTGTGGCTATGGAGAAAGGACATGGTACTCCAGCAACAGATGAGAGGGAGAGGGAGGGCATCTTGGCCTTCTTCTGGACATGGAGTAGGGGGTCACTGGGGGTGGGGGGGAGGTAGTTGTGAATTTCCTGCATTGTGCAGGGGGTTGGACTAGATGACCCTGGTGGTCCCTTCCAACTCTATGATTCTATGATTCTAAAGGCTTGACAAGGAGGAACCTGGGCAGTTGACAGCTCAGGGCTTAGAGCCAGAGTGGCCTCCCCCGAAATACAGGGATACACAGCCAGAGGAGGCCTGTCTCTTCTGCTTCCTGTTGGTTGCCTATACTGTGATTAGGTGAGTTTTGACCTTTGACACTGTAGATCCTTATATTGCTGTAAAATATATAAAGTTGCCCCCGGATGATCCCAGCTATTGATGCTGGCTCCCCTTTTTCCATATCTGTCTGCAAACAGACCTTTATAGACTTACAGGAAGGAATTGTAGCATTTGCAGCAGGACCTCAATTGAAAACATTGTTGTATTGCCTCTGGCTGACCCTAAAGCAACCAAGGTTGTTTGGGGGCATTATGAACAGTGTAGTTATGGGAAACATGTGAAAGCATTGGTTGATATCTCAGGTCAGACTGAAGATGCTGCCATATTTTCAAAATAGGTATGAAAGCTTTACTCCTGCATGAAATTCGCTTCCCTTTGGAATCATGGTTAGGATATTTATTTTGCTGAGTTAAAAAAATCCAGGTCACGTTGGAAGATGTTAAAGCTATTTTTTATACTAAAGGAAAATTTTCATGCTGTTGTTTTGCTGTACACAACAACCATCCTGATGTGTTACTGTGGTACATTATGACTCGGCTAATGAGTCTCATTGCTGAAATTTTTTGGAAAGCCTTTGGGCAAAATTCCCCCCTAACATGGATGACTGGGAAGCTGCAGCTGGGACATAAAGGCTTTGGAAGAAAAAAGAAAAAAAAGACTCTCTTGAAAACAGCACTGTATAGTAGAAAATCAAACTGTTTCTGCTGTTACTTGTCCAGCTTTCGTGTGTTAATTTTTCTCTTTTCACATAACTTAATTTAGAGGTACAAAATGCTGTGAAAGTTCACAAAGTTTGAGATCTTACTAACACAGGGTTGCCAGCCTCCAGGTAGTAGCTGTAGATCTCCTGCTATTACAACTGATCACCAGCCGATAGAGATCAGTTCACCTGGAGAAAATGGCCGCTTTGGCAGTTGCACTCTATGGCATTGAAGTCCCTCCCCTCCCCTCCCCAAACCCCACCCTTCTCAGGCTTCGCCCCCAAACCTCCTGCTGGTGGTGAAGAGGGACCTGGCTACCCTACCAACACATTGCGGCCTTTCAGATCTCTTCCCTGGCAAGCCTTGCCATATTGCTGTTCTAAGATCCTGAGCAGATGTTTAACCCTTCCAGAGGTGCAGGCATGATTTCTCCTCCCCCTTTCCTCTGTTATTAATCCATGGTCTGATACTTAGGTTTGCCAACCTCCAGGTACTAACTGCTATTACAACTTATTTCTAGCCGACAGAGATCAATTCACCTGGAGAAAATGGCCGCTTTGGCAATTAGGCTCTATGGCATTGAAGTCCCTCCCTTCTCTAAACCCCGCCCTCCTCAGACTGTCCCCCGAAAATCTCCAGGTATTTCCCAAACCAGAGCTGGGGACCCTACGGGAATGGAAGTCTTGTTCTCCATAGCAGGCAGAAAAGTATGGGAGAAGAGACTACAAAACTGTAAAGTGTTGTATTTCTGGATCAGCAGATAAAGACTAACACAATTAGGAATGGCTTAGAACAACTTTAATACAAAGAGTGACTAAAACATCCGGTACAGTAACTGCTAACCCTTGTTCTAGAAGTAAAGTCATGAAAACTTAGAGAAATCTTAGAACAAGTCCACAAACTACCAGTTCCTTAACACTGTAAAATGTAAGGGGATGTCTCTAAATTGTGAATTCTATCACTACATGAACAATTTGTTGGAAAATGTAGTGGCACACAACTTGGCTTAATGCAGAGGTAACACATAAGTTTAGTACAATTTAAATGTCAAGCTGGGCTATTCTTGACCTCAGTAGTCATTACAGTAACATTAGCATTGTTCAATGTTTTAAAACATCTGCATACATCTGTAAACTACCACTACTAGGTGCTAATTTACCTTTATGCTAGTTTGAAATGCAATCTGAATGTATTTTTTAAAAGTGAGGTTTATCCTGATATGTTAATAAAAGGACCTACAGGGAATAAAAACTCTTGCTCATCTAAAATCCAGAACGTTAAGGTAAGGCAGCATTACTCTACTTGATCTAATACTGATCACAGAAACAAAACTGGCACCAAGTCTGGATTGTGTTGGAGGTTGATTGTCTCCTGGTAGCCAGAGGTTCTTATTTATCAACTACCGGTATATCTGCTTGCAGTTGCTTGGGGGTATTAATGAATGAAAACTCTGCATAAAATAAATATGGGAATGGTAAATATTATTGACCCAAATTGCAGAGGAGAATTTCCCCAAGGCTACAAAAATATCATATCTGCCACTTTGGCTTTTGCTTTGCAAAAAAGGTAAAGCTGGGCATTCTGCCTGGATATGATGGGAACGTTCTGTGTTAATCATCAGATCTGGCAAGCCGGAGCTGCACCTGAGGGTTTTTTCTCCCTTAATTGTGACAGAAAACCTTGGTGCTTGTCTTGCAGCTTCCTGACCTGTGGACTTGCTGCAGCATAAATACTTGCTTTGCACTTATAAGTGAAACAGTACATATGTCCTCTCACATGGAGACAGGCGTGCCAACCTCTCTAGGTACTAGCTGGAGATCTCCTGCGATTACAATTGATTTCCAGCCAATAGAGATCAGTTCACCTGGAGAAAATGGCCGCTTTGGCAATTGGATTCTATGGCATTGAAGTCCCTCCCCTCCCCAAACCCCGCCCTCCTCAGGCTCTGCCCCAAAAACCTCTCACCGGCTGTGAAGAGGGAATTGGCTACTCTACCTCACATGGAGATAGGGTTGCCAACCTCCAGGTAGTGGCTGGATATCTCCCGCTACTACAACTGATTTCCAGGTGACAGAGATCAGTTCCCCTGGAGAAAATGGCCACTTTGGCAATTTGACTCTATGGCATTCAAGTCCCTCCCCTCTCCAGACCCCAGCCTCCAAAAATCTCCAGGTATTTCCCAACCTGGAGTTGGCAACCCTACATGGAGATTATAATTTCAAGTGTCCATGGTGACAGGGACAAAAAAGGAGGGTTGGCACAAGAAAATACAGGCAGGAGGGTTTTTTTGACCATGGTTGGTGACTGCTTAGAAGTAGGCATCACTATTTTTTTATTATGTTCATTTATAGTCTGTCTTTCTCACTGGACTCTGAGGTGGTTTACAAGTAGGCTTGCCAGGTCCCTCTTTGCCACTGGTGGGTGGTTTTTGGGGCGGAGCCTGAGGGGCAGGGTTTGGAGAGGGGAGGGGCTTCAATGCCATAGAGTCCAATTGCCAAAGAGACCATTTTCTATCAGCTGGAGATCAGCTATAATAGCAGGAGATCTCCAGCTAGTACCTGGAGGTTGGCAACCCTATATATCATCCATCCACTATTGCAGTTTTCATTGTTTGAAAGCACAGAGATGTGAAAGCCAATCTGAGCTTTTGGATTGAGATGTTAACTAGATATTTGGTTCTGAGATGGTCTTTTTTATTAATTTAAACCATGGAGAAGACTTAGATTGGAGAATTAATGAGCTATCAATCAGAGCATCACCCTTATATACCCAATCATGCAACATAGAACTATTTGCTGAAGCGCCCAGCAGGCATTGGAGACAGAATAATAAAAAATAATATTATTAATAACACGAAGGCGAGTTGGATCCTTGCTTGAGAACTATTCATTGATTACTAGAGATCAGAACTGAACTGCACATCCCATTTATAAGTGGTTGACATAGTAAGATGCGAGATTTTCCATTCACAAAAGTGAGCTCTATTCAGGCAAGCATTAAAAGCTACAATTTTAATCCATGAGTGGTTTTGGTTTTAGTTTTGTAAGCTAAATTTTAGATTACTTCAAATGTTTTATGTTCAATATTTTTATAAGTTTCAGTGGTTTAGAGAAACTTTTTTCTCCTTTCTTCCTCCTTGAGTTTTAATCTGATACAAAAATGTAAATGTAAACATATATGTTGTCAAAGATTGTCATACAAATATATAGTGTTTTTTAGTCTACTTCTTGTAATGGCCTTTGTCCCGATGCAATGAACTTGAACCTTGAACTGATTACTGTGATCTGCAAATGAATAAATGCATTGTTTACCACATGGATGAACTTCTGTGTTTCATGTCCACATTGGCAACTAAGGCAGCCTTGTCAATCTTATATAACATGAAGTCATGGCTGCCTCATGCAAAGCCTCCATCTGAAGAACTGGACAAAACAGAGTATAAATTGCACGCTTCCATGTGTTTTATTTTTACTGAACTGCTGCTGTGATTCTGAGAACTGTACCTTACATAGTTCATCATAACTCTTATCTCATATTCAAGGGGACATACGAAAAGGCTGATTGCATGAACTAGCCTGGACAACATTTTAATTAAGAAGGTTCCTTATTATCTCTAATTGTTTCATGCAAACTTCAGGGAGTGGTATACCGTTAAACAATGAACGGCGATGGCAGCAGGGAGATCATTAATATACCATGAAATCACTAGCGGTTTAGGAGAGAAGGCAGATCATCATACTAAGAGAGAAGGCAGATCATCATGCTTACATAACCTTTCTCTATCTAAGATGTACTGGAGCTTTGAAATATTTTAAAATCTACTTCAGAGAAGCCTTCATGATGAAGGTTGTTAATTAACACCCTCTAGTTAAAAGTGTCGCAAAGCATATAGATGATCAAGCAAAAAATGGGTCTAAAGACTCCCTTTTGATCAAAACTAGTAATGGTTTTGCCTCTGAAGCCTGATTGTGCAATTGCTACATAATGGCATAGACTGGAGGCTGATTGCTCATCATTTGGTAATCCACTCTGCTATAAAATGCAGTTAATCTGAGATTCAACTGGGAACCACTTGTTCTATCATTTGTTCAGCAGAAGGGAAAGCACACAAAAACAGCTTGCTTTCTATAGTACTCTCTCTTTACTTTTGAACTGAAAAGCCAATATATCAAAATGGCTCTGCCTTCTATTCTTTTAGCATTCTGGAACATTTGTTGCAATCAGATTCTTCTGGTTGGTCAGGTATTCCCTGCAGGAAGCCTGGATTATTGCTACCCTCCCCCCTCCCCCACCACCATTTCCTACTGGGAAATATGTTTACTGCATGAAGGATTCGCCGTTTGTGTTCTCGAACCAGCACTAGATGGACAACTTATATAGGCCTGCTATAAAAATCACTAGAGAACTGGGAGGTGGTTTTTGTCCATTTCCAGTTACTCGGCCCTTACAGTTAGCCTCTCTACTTCTCCAAGTAACTTGCCAAATCTGCTATTCGCACATCATTGTGGGTGGATATGTATCAATGTTCGCCCCTCATCTTTAAGTGTAACATTGCCTCATCATTTGTGGATACAAATTAATCATTACAGACTAAGCTCTACAGATGATGGGCAGCTAAAAATGCACGTGTAACGATAGATTTTGTTTTGTATTTACCTACAAAGTTGTGGTAACTAGCAGTGTACTACCATCAAGCTTCCTTTCCATTAAAAGTGGACAAAAGCTGTTTGTCTTCCCTTCCCTATTCAGAACCTTCAGATAACACCCAGATTATGGTTGTTGCTGGGAAGGAATCGGAGAGAAGGGCTGCTGGCTAACTGCTCATTCCAGCTGTTTATCACTTCTTAGGATCCTACTCCTAATTGAGCTAGGTTTAGACACCTGGGTAGAGGATAAAAATTTTAAAGCAAGCCATTAACAGCTGAATATTATCTGAGGACTCACTGATCATTAATTAGATAGCACTTTTAATCAGTGCCCTAAGCTAATACTTAGCACTTATCATACTTAGCCTGTGCATAACACTCTGTCTTTAAAACATATTACAAACTGCACTTCACAAATTCCCTATGAGCCAAGGTATGTTATCACCTCTCCTTTGTGTCTACGTGAAGATTAACTTGTACTGTGTATCATTAGTGCCACTTAAGTCCCAGAAAATGAATTTTGGAAAAATGTATATTGAAAAAAGAAGCAGCAGATCCCACTCGGGGGATCCGGGTTTGCGGACCCGCGGGGGGGGGGGCGGAGGGAACAGGGCCGGTTTCCCACTTACCCGGGTGGCGGCCTATCCAGGCGGCGGGGCATCGGCATGGGTGGCCCGGGGGGCCCCGGCCGGCCCTCACGGAAGGAGGGGGCGGGCCCGGGTCCTACGTGGGGCGGCCGGGAGGGACAATGGTGGCTGCTGGCTCCCGTCCGCCCCCGTGGCCACCCCTGCCCCCTCTTGGTATTTTTGGCGGGCTCCGCCGGGGGTCACAGGACCCTCCCCCATCCAATGGGGTCCGCACCGGCTGGCATGCCAGGGGGGGATAAAACGAGGCCCCGCCCCTGGCCGTGGCCATTCTTCCCCCTCCACGCTGCTTGTCCCGCCCACCCTCCCCTTGTTTATGGGGTTTGGTAGGGTTATCTGTCACAACAATGGTTGGCTGTTTGGGCATGGGGCCAGATCCAGTTTGGGGGAAAGATGGCCTGCATGCCCCGTTTCCCATTTTGGGGACCCTAATAAGGGGTTTTGGGGGGAGGCCAGGAATGGTTAAGCCTGTCTCGGGGGCTGCGGTTTGGCCTCCTCCCAAGTGGCAGTGGACCACACTGTGGGCTGCCGCCCACGTGGGTCCCAGCATACTGCCATCTCAGGCTGCGCCCAGCAGGCGGGTTGGGCACAGGGTGTGATCAGCTGACAGATGGGTCAGCTGATCCCTGGATCCCGCCCTTCATGTTTGCCAATGCCTAACGCTGTAATCAATAAAGTTGTGGCCTGTTTATTCCAGCTACTGCGTACTAGTCATTCTTCGGTAAGATCACGCTTCCGGTTACCAGGGTATGGGTAGCCCCTGGGTGGCATGGCCCCCTTTCCCCCTTATTCCGTTTCCCCCCCCCAGGGCTGGGGCCACAATCAATGCTCAATCTGGACAGAGCACTTCTTCAGGCAGGGAAAAAAAAATCGTGACGCTTGAAAACTTGTACACAACCGTACCAGCAAATGTCAGCCCTATATTAGGCCAAGTCTTCTACATGCCTCTCAGAGTAGCTTTCCATGTCAAATGCCAGGATCACAACAGCCCCTTTATGCATATGCAGGGGCTTGAATATATCTGCCAGGACACCTCCCTTCTTCAACTCACCAACAGCGGCTCCTTGCATTGTGTTGGAGGACACTTTTAAGGCTGCCCCAAGTTCTGAGGGTGGCTTATGATTTATTTGAATAATTTCGGTTCTACCCTCTGCACAAAAGGTGCTTAAACGGGCAATTTAAATAATACAAAAATTAAAATACCTGCATAAAATAGTCACATACTAAAATAATATTTAAAAAACACACGAACATATGAAGCTGCCTTATACTGAATCGGACCCTTGGTCCATCAAAGTCAGAATTGTCCACTCAGACTGGCAGTGGCTCTCCAGGGTCTCAGGCAGAAGTCTTTCACATCACCTACTTGTCTAGTCCCTTTAACTGGAGATGCTGGGGATTGAACCTGGGACCTTCAGCATGACAAGCTCTGCTTCCTCCTGTGCTACTACCAGACAGGTCTGCTGCCACCAGCATCACGTGTGCAGGAGTTGATAGCTGGGAACAAGCTTAGCCCTGAATTTTTTATCATACTTGTAAATCGGGTTGCCAACCTCCAGGTACTAGCTGGAGATCTCCTGCTATTACAACTGATCTCCAGCCAATAGAGATCAGTTCACCTGGAGAAAACGGCCACTTTGGCAATTGGACTCTATGGCATTGACGTCCCTCCCTTCCCCAAACCCCGCCCTCCTCAGGACCCGCCCCAAAAACCTCCCACCAGTGGCAAAGAGGACCTGGAAACCCTAATAGGATGTCATAGTCAGCCTGACTTTAAGTTAATGCACAATAGTTTTGTTTGTTTGTCCTGTACGTTATTGAGATTATTCACGTCGTCCATTAAGGGCCAAACGAACCATTCTTTAGTATGGAAAAATTAAAACTTATCCTTAGTAAAGACAACGAAGAACTGAAAAGTAATAAATAGTTTAAAATTCTTAGGACGGTGGCACAATGTGAATAAACAGCAGCTCTTTCTTCAGAAGAATGTATTTTCCTTTAACAAGAACCTGCATGTTGTTTCTGTTCAGATGCCGTCACATATGGAGTGACTTCAGTGTCACTTGAAGGCCTAGAACTATTTTACTTTCCCCCCCTCTGTTGTCAGTTATCTTTGCTCTCCGGCTCTGAAATCAAAACTCTTTGATGCCTACTCACTGAGTGTATCTTTGCTTTTCCCCCCTCCCTCCCCCCAGTCTGTCTTTGCTTCCTTATCCCATAGGGTTAGCTATCCCCATTGTCATGCGACCAGAGTTGCCAGCAAAAGGAATTTTAAAATCCCTGTCCTCAATGGCAATTCAGAACTGGAAAGAAAGAAAAAAAACCAGCCTGCTGCAGGGTTATTCTGTGAAAAACCTTTAACTTTGAAATAAGGCAGAATAGTAGCGTCCTGAAGTATTCAACTCCCATAAAGCAACTACTGAAATGGCCCTAGCACAAAAAAGGCTGTGATCCTAAGTCTTTGATTAAAAAAAAAAACCTATGTTTGGAAGATGACTCTAGGTTCTATAAAAACGGTTCTTCGTCACTGTCTTCTTTGCCTGAAATTCCAAATTCTAATAAATGCTAATGAATGTTACGTATTGCATAACTGTTCTTAATGTTCTAAGGACACAGTACTCTAGTACTGCATCATTTACCTGTGTTGTGTTTTAACTGAGATTTCAGGTCGTACCTTTCTATTTTACATATTCTGTGGGTATTTTGTCCTTTTATCCTAGGGACTTCTTCTGCCCTGAAGAGTCTTGCTGTGAAACAAAGAGTGTTCTTATTTTAGATAAGTCAGAGTTGGCTAATTTTAGATGAGGTGACATGATCCAATTAAGGCCTTTTGGGACATTTTTTAATTCGATTGGAGTTCGACTTTTTTCCCCAAATTGAAATATTTAGAGCTGTCCTCAAGGAACAGAGCAAAGCCACTGTCTATCCATAGAGCATCATGGCTAATATTAGAAGTTCCAGTTGAATAATGACTCTAGATTGTTCCTACCTCTGTTGACTTTTTATTGGCTACCGGAAGTGACGATGCTTTCAAACTACAGTTAACTGATCTGGTTGCCATGTTTTTAATTGGGATTATTGGAAAGAACATCAGCTGTTACTTGTCAAGCTGCTGAGACTGCTGGTTCTCTCTTGATAGGGATCTGGGCTGCGATTGACACTTGCACCCAATTTGTGCAATGCGATCGTTTTGTTCTTCTTCTTGATGGACTTGTTTGTTTACTAGAGAGGCAGGGAAATCCCCAGTCCCCCCCATCTTAGAGTGCGTTCAGTCTTTTTTTTTTGCTTTAAACCCAACTTTGGCTAACTAGTATATATATTTTTGTACCTTCTCTTCTAAGGTATTGTCTCCACATGTTGGCTGTCTGAAGTTGTTGTACATTCAGAGTGTTAAGAGAGGATCCCTAAAGCCTTGTGGGTGGGTGAAAAGTACTTGCCAATCACATATGGAGAGTTAATAGAGGATCCCAATGGCCTTGTGAGTGGGAGAAAAGTACTTGCCAGCGTGGTGTAGTGGTTAAGAGCAGTGGTTTGGAGCAGTGGACTCTGATCTGGAGAACCGGGTTTGATTCCCCTCTCCTCCACATGAGCTGCGAAGGCTAATCTGGTGGACTTGTTTCTCCACTCTTACACATGAAGCCAGCTGGGTGACCTTGGGTTAGCCACAGCTCTCTCAGAGCTCTCTCAGGCCCACCTACCTCACAGGGTGTCTGCAGTGGGGAGGGGAAGGGAAGGTGATTGTAAGCCAGTTTGATTCTTCCTTAAGTGGTAGAGAAAGTTGGCATATAAAAACCAACTCTCTTCCTCCTCCTCCTCCTTTCCAGTGGCACTGAGTGCCCTTCTGGAAGCTTCCTTGACTTTCATAAGTAGCATTTAGAAAGGGTGGAGCTACAGTGGGGAGAGGCTTAGAGAGTCTCTGTTGTACAGATGGAACTCTGCATGCTGTCCCTTGGTTCCCTGTGTTAAACACCCTTACTTTTTACACTTCTAGAACTGTTTCCCAATGCATACAATTTTGGGATCTTCAGCTTGAAAGTGTTCCAGTGGTGTGTTTTCATTGCAATAGCCCCCCCCCCCTTTATAATGTACGATGCATACTGGATCTCACATTTAGTCTAGTTCTCCTTCGCCTTATCCAACTGTCAGATGAAAATAACATTTGAGAATAGAGATGAAAGAGATAAGAAAACACTTTGTACTCTTAAAATGCTGAGAAATTGTTTATCATTATAAATCATGCATTATTTATTACAGTAATAGCTATTGGGATGTTTTGCTTGAACTTGTGGCTTCTTGGCAAATTGCTGAAAATAATAAGGCAGTGATCATAGAGTTTAATGTAAGGATCCTTGCACTACTGGTGCATAGGGATTATATGTCCTTCACACTAGGACTCGGCCAGGATATTGATGCTTTCCTTCTTCTGATCTTGTATTTTATAGCTGTGTTGTGTTTTTCAGTTCAGTTCTATCACCATTGCAAAGCTTAACTTTCACTATTTCTAAATCAATTTGCTGGTCCACGTGGACGCCAAGGTAGGCTTGAAAATTTATGTAAAAAGCCTGGTGATATCTCAAATACCAAAGATATTGAATAAACTTTCTAGTGGCTAGAGAGCAGGGCAGATGTCCTTATAATTTCTTGCTCCTCCCTTTGTAGGAGAGAAGCAGGAAAAAAAATCTCTGTGATCCACTACAAAATAAGAAACTTTGTAAATTTGCATAATTGATAGGTTGCAGGATTCAGCTTTACTTTGCACAGACTTTGACGTAACTAGATATTGCCTAAATATGTAGTTAAAACAGGAACATCACTGATATATATTCTTATGGAGTTCCCATGTTGACTAATTAGAAATCGTTAGCATATGAAAAATTCAGCATACCTTTTTCTTTCTAGGTTGATGCCATCCCTCCTGACTCTATAATTAACTACATGGTACAGAATTCGAAAGGAAGAGCATCTGCTTTGACACATTCAACGGCAGCCCATTCGAAATACACTGAAGACCTCCCAATGAGAACCTTCAACCAACCTCAGAAAGATAAATTTCCAGTGAAGTCGGAAGAACAGATTGATAGAAAGGCTCTCTTGACAGCACTAAATGCCTACATCGCTCAAAAGGTGGCAGCTAACAATCTAGATGGACGTTTTTCTTTTAGCAGGACTAATGGAGTTTCCTCCTATAATAGTATGCTCAAGCCTCCTCAGATGGACCATCTTGATGGGACATTGCCAAAGGACAAAATGGGAGATTTTGAGATGAGACCATTGCTCCAACAAAGGCCTGGGTCTGGACTGGTAGTACCTGGCTCTGCTCAGGATGATCTGAGGGCCCCTCTAACTACAGTGGATGGTAAGGGTTCAAATTACTTCAGTTCTTTATTCATCTCTCATCTGCTGTCCTGGATCTCGGCCAGGGGTTTTCAAACTGTGTTCTAGGGAATGTTGTGATTTCTTGAAGGTGAAGATCGGTAGTAGACAACAGACATCCCCAAAAGACTGTTCTCCATCATGGTTCATCTTCCCTTTCAGTGCACAGTTGCACAGGAGGGACAGTGCATGGTTTTGAGTACACTGTCAGCACACATGGCCTCTTGTGAACTGAGTGTGCATCCTAGGATTCTTCCCAGAATCCTCTGCAACAAGGAGAGTATAAGAACATATAAGAGGTGTCCTGTTGAATCAGACCAGTGGTCCATCTAATCCAGCATCTTGTTTCACAAAGCAGCCAACCAGTTGCTCTAGATGGCCAACAAACAGATATTGAGCGGTTTACTGCCTGTGGATGTGAAGGTTCCCTTTAGTCATCCTGGCTAGTAACCATTAATGGATCTGTCTTCCATAAATCTATCTCTTAGAACATAAAAGGTGCCAGAAGGGTTATGTGGCAGATTCACAAATTTTCTTAGCAGATAAGAAGTGAATGATAAAAACAGAAAGTTTGAAAACTGCTGTTCCAAAAAGAGGAAAATTTGACTTAGTTACTAACAGTGCACCCTGACCTGGATGGCCCAGGCTAGCCTGATCTCTTCAGATCTCAGAAGCTAAGCAGGGTCAGCCCTGGTATTTGGATGGGAGACCACCAAGGAAGTCCAGGGTTGCTGTGCAGAGGAAGGCACAGGCAAACCACCTCTGTTAGTCTCGTGCCATGAAAATCCCAAAAGGGGTCGCCATAAGTCGGCTGCGACCTGACGGCACTTTACACACACACACTAACAGTGCAGCCCTAAACAAAGTTAAAAAGTAAAGGTCCCCTGTGCAAGCACCAGGTCCTTCCTGACTGATGGGGTGATGTCACATCCCGATGTTTACTAGGCAGACTTTGTTTATGGGGTGGTTTGCCATTGCCTTCCCCAGTCATCTACACTTTACCCCCAGCAAGCTGGGTACTCATTTTACTGACCTTGGAAGGATGGAAGGCTGAGTCAACCTTGAGCCGGCTACCTGAAACCAACTTCTGTTGGGATCGAACTCAGGTCGTGAGTTACACCCTTCTAAATCTACTGAAGTCCATGAATTTAGAATGGTGAAAGATTAAGATTGCACTGATAGATGCCTGAAAGTTCTTGATAGCCTCATAATTTGACACTAAAGTCTGTGATATCAAAAGGGGCTTGCTTTTGACAGCCTTCCTGGGACGTGTGTACAACATTATGCTGATGGACAGTGCTTTTGTATTAGGTCACATTTCTTCATTATGATTCCTTTGGCATAAAGCTAGGAGGATATTTGCATTGGGTAGCCTTGGGCAGATCGCTGCCTCTATGGGCCAAGGTAGATGTGACAATGGAAGATCCAGGAATAGAGCTGCTGTTATCTTTATAACGTTTAACTGCAGCTGAACAGAACTCCAATCCCAAGCAGGCCCATGGTGTGGGGAGAGAGGGGCTTACCTCTATGCTCCATTCTCATATATTCTGTCGTCACATTTTCTTTGGCTCTAAACCACAGGATTTATGGTAAAGATGAATGAATTAAGAATTCTAGAGCATCTTGTACACTGGGAAAGAACAATCAAAATTAAAATTAAAATCACAAGAACTACTTGGAGGGGCCGTGGCTCAGTGGTAGAGCATTTGCTTGGCATGGAGAAGGTCCCAGGTTCAATCCCTGGCATCTCCAGTTTAAAGGGACTAGGCAAGTAGGGGATGTGAAAGACCCCTGCCTGAGACACTGGAGAGCCACTGCCGGTCCGAGTAGACAGTACTGATTTTGATGGACCAAGGGTAGCTTCATGTGTGTTCAGTATGAGGTAGCTTCATGTGTGTTCATGTGTGTACTTCAGAAAGCTGCTCACTTGTGTTTTCTTCAGCTAGTGATGGCAACTTTAAGGGATCTTGCACTTGTGAAGCCACCCTCACAGACTATGCACAACACTGAGGCCATTTATGCATGGATGAATTTGCTGCTCGCTCAAAGCTCTTTTTTAAAATCCGCCTTTTAAAATGCTTATTCACGGTACTGAATCAGAGGAGAAAGTCCGATGTTGATTGGAGCCACGTGTTATGCAATGGTATCCCAACGCGCAGAACTTTGCTCAGAGAGGGCTGGGTTATCTGCAAGGTGATCCTATCACAGTTGTTCAGCCACCTTTGGAACGGGGCGGCAAAGTCTCTTTCCCCGCCCTCTGTCATCCCACACATGTGCACGTTGCTTCTCCCCCCCCCCCATCGCAAATAAATGTGTTTTTTTCCAGTGGAAAGATCGCAAAGGGCTATGACATTCTAGATTTTTTTTTTAATATCTCAGTCAAAAATAGCGATATATCGCTAAAGTGATAAAATGCCCCCAGCTGGTCCAGGTTGTTGGCTCAGCCCCACACTGGCTGCTGCGGTGGCTGCCCCTTGTCCTTGCCCTCTAGGTTGCCACTGCTGCTGTTAGACGCTCATGAGGAGACCGGGCTGGGCCGCTTGTATCCTCCCACTTCCCCGGGGCTCCTCGGGCATGGAGAAGCCATTGGGCACCAGGATGCCGTTGACCTGCCAGCCACCTCCTCTGTACTTGGCTTTCAGGCGCGGCAGTGGCCGCTCGGAGGATTTTCCCAAGAAAATCACAGAAATTCAACAACAAAGACAGGTTGCGAAATTGCAGAAGGCTCCCGCCCTATACGATGGGGGGGGGGTATGAAAGTGCGGGGAAAAGTTGCCAGGATTGGAGAAGGAAAATGCTTTGTTGCAGTGGTGAAATAGAAATATCGATAAAGGGAACAAAATAATTTTTAAAAATCACGAGTTGTTTGCATTCACGCCGCACTCAGCCTGATGATGTCTCGGGGCACATACGAAGGTGGGGGGTTGCAGCGAATGCACAAGGAAATGGCTTCCTCCTTTGATGGCAGGTTTGGAAAGGGGATGGGGTTGGGAAGATCGGGTAGGCGGTACAAAGACGGGGGAAGACCTGGGTGGGCGGAAGAGAGGCGGACAAGATCATTCGCGGCTTTAATTATTCATGCAAACCAGCGCGGATTCTTCGCAGTCATGGCGGGGTGGTCCAAAAAAGTCGTGTTAGAAGTGCTTTTCCAAAATGCGCCGTTTGTGAGCACTGGCTGAGCAGTGGCTTCTGATTCATCGATTCCCCGTTCAAAACTCAAAAAAAGCTGCGGGGCACTTCAGCATGGAAGGTGCAGCAAATTGCCATGCATAAACAGCCTAAGAATCTTTTGACTTCCTCTCAAAGTACTTTTCCATTCACATGCTCGCCGTTGAGTGATAGAGCAATGAGGAATCAAACAATGAAATTTCAAGTAGTGGGACATGTAGGTGAAAATAGGGAGCCTGGGCAGTTCTGGCTGTTGAAACTTCTCTTAGATCTAAACCATGGACTAATGCTGCTGTTCGGAATGTAGCAAAAACTGACTGATCAATGTTTGTAAATTGACATATACACTCATGTGGTTTGGTGACTTGATAGTGATGGTTTAATTCTCCATTACAGACTTTTCTTATACTTACCCCTCCTCTCAGCTCACACACATTTTTTTACAAACATAAAAACTACTGAAATGCTGCTGTGTAGAGAGCCCACTGTATATACCCCCAAAGTAACAATATTCATAGTTGGGTATCTGCCTAGTAATAAGTTTCAAAAACCAAATGTAAATGCAAATCTAGGTGGCCTTGCACATCTCGGGAACAAGACTGCTGTGAAAGCGAACCAGCCCATAATGCTTTCATTATTATACATTCTCCGGCTTCCCCTGTCTTAGCAGAAATCAACAGAGAATAGGTACTTGACACTCACCGAGAACAATGTATGCTGCAAAATATATTGTATTTTGCTAGTTTGGCTTCCACTGGTATAATGTATCCAGGAATAACTTTCCTTGTGTGGGAACAATACTGAATATATAGTTTGCATGCAAACTCATAAAACATCTGGAATTCTTTCATTCATATTGTACACATTTTCAATTTTACCCATTGGTTGCTATCTAACCCCTGTGAGTGCATATGTAGAGTTGCCAACCTCCAGATGGTGGCTGGAGTTCATCTGCTATTACAATTGATCTCCAGGTGATAGAAATCAGTCCCCCTGGAGAAAATGGCTTCTTTGGCAATTTGACTCTATGGCATTGAAGCCACTCCCCTCTCCAAACCCCACCCTCCTCAGTCTCCACCCACAAAATCTCCAGGTATTTCCCAACCTGGAGCTGGCAACCCTATGCATAAGCAACCAATATATTTACCTCCAGATAAATCACAGTATCTGAAGAAGTGAGCTGTGGCTCACGAAAGCTCATACCCTGCCAGAAAATATTTTTGTTAGTCTTTAAGGTCCTACTGGACTCTTGCTCTTTTCTACCTCCAGATAAAGGAGACATTTTCTCTAAGGCTAAGCAGTAGCTTAAAGGGCACTTACTCATTTTGAATAAATTCAAATCTACCAGAGGGGAACTGCAGATTACTTTTGTTGAAGAGCCAGCATGGTGTAGTGGTTAAGAGCAGTGGTTTGGGGCAGTGGACTTGTTACAGGCTTTGACATATTAGAACATATGAACTGTTGTATTAGTGTTGTAAAAAATGGTAACGGTCCCCTGTGCAAGCACCGGGTCATTCCTGACCCATGGGGTGACGTCACATCCTGACGTTTACTAGGCAGACTTTGTTTGTGGGGTGGTTTGCCAGTGCCTTCCCCAGTCTTCTCCCCTTTACCCCCAGCAAGCTGGGTACTCATTTTACCAACCTCGGAAGGATGGAAGGCTGAGTCAACCTTGAGCTGGCTACCTGAAACCGACATTGGTCGGGAGCGAACTCAGGTCTTGAGAAGAGCTTTTGACTGCAGCTTATCACTCCAGCTTACCCCCAGCTTACCACTCAGTGCCACGGTAGTGTTGTACATATGCAGAATTATTCAATGTAAAACCGTATTTTTTATGAAAAGCCATTTAGAGGTTTCATTCCCTTTAAACTGGACATGCCTAGACATGCATAGCCAAGAGACTCTTCTGCAAAAATTACGTTTTGGAAAAAATAATTATACTCTTGGATTTTTTACACTTCATATTTATCCAGTAGTATTTTTCCTAACTGTTACCTAACAATGACTAATGTTTCAGCAACAGCTGTCTGAAACATTACCTAATGGTGTTGTATAATTTTATATTGGGTTTTAAGGTTTAATATGAAAGAATTGTAGTAGAAAGTTGAAAATATATTCATTTGTATCGTGTTCTTCAGGATATGAGAACGCATGTAAAATTAGTCATTATAGAGACATAACAAGACTAAAAACTGACTGTCTAAGAAATAGCTATGATTAGCAAAATAACCTGCTGGAAGAGGAAAATCCTTATATGGTAGTCTGCAAGGAAGCTTGCAACTACAGAGCATGTTCAGGAAAAATAAATCCAGCAATAAAAATAAATCCCAAATCGGAAAACAAGTAATTTTTGTCAGTATAAATATAGGCAGGGAAAGGCTAGAAATTTAGATCTCTCTAAGTCTTTGGACTAAGAGAATCTCAGAAGAGATTGGCTTTGGGTATGTATGGATTTACTTATATACTATTCTAGATAGCGTGAATCAGATTCTTTTAACTAAATCAGACTTCTTTCACTATTATATTTTAAGTATTGGACTTTAAAACTAAATAGTATGTAGAACTTGCTTGCTTTATTGTATACATTGTTATTGCTTTTAAGACTTTGTAATACTTGCATATACACATATATACACATTTATTACATTGAAGCTATTCAATAAAAAAACTTACTTTTTGTGAGTAAATTAGTTTAGTCCTGCTTAGTAGGTGACTAACTGAATAAGATAACATACCATTTCTCAGGAAGGGGTCAATTCTAAGAGTATAGTCAACTGAAAGGCACTGACCTGGGTTTGATTCCCCACTTTTCCACATGAGCGACCGAGGCTAATCTGGTGAACTGAATTTGTTTCCCCACTCCTACACATGAAGCCAGCTGGTTGATCTTGGGCTAGTCACACTCTCTCAGCCCCACCTACCTCACAGGGTGTCTGTTGTGCGAAGGGGAAGGGAAGGTGATTGTAAGCCGATTTGATTCTCTCTTAAGTGGTAGAGAAAGTCGGCATGTAAAAAACAACTCTTCTTCTTCTTCCATTAAACTGGGGTCTGAAATTATGGTTTTGAATTGGCTTATTTGGCTTAATAACCATAGTTATTCGTAGCTATAGTTCTGCATGATGTATTAATATGGACATCTTGGTTTAATCCCAGCTTGTTGCCTAGTGCTGTACATGCCACAATATAGGCCGAGATACCAGTGGGGTATCTATGCAAGAGATACCAGTGGGGTGTCTTTGCATCTTTTGTCAAAGCAAACCAGGATCTGAAAGATCATCTGCGAGATGAGTTCTTGTTTCAGAGTTACCTAGCCATAGTTAAAATAAACAGTGGTGCTTATCTTTTAATCAGATTCCCCTAAGAATTGCCTGACAAATCATCTGCAGAAAATGCTACAAAAACATGGGATTTAAAATCCTTTGCACTTCAATGGTTTCTTTTCCTTTGAAAACTTTTCATAAATAGTTCCCCCCCCCCTTAGCTTGCTAAGAGTACCGTAGTCTGATCGAGTTTTTTCTAACCAGTTTTCTGACATACTTAATACACTACACTGTCCAGAACTGCTCCCAGTTGCATTTTTGGTTGCTCTTAGCCTTTCAGCAACAGTGGCTATCCAGTAAAGAACAATACTTACCGTGTATTCCTGAGATGCCGATGTGTGGGGACGGCGGGGAAGAGGCGCAGCCGCACTTACTCCTAACACGTTTCCCGCACGCTGCCAGGACGAAAAAAGCCTTTTAAAGGCTTTTTTCATTTTCAACGGGGCTAAAAGCCCCATTGAAAATGTGGGGCTGCACCTGCTAAAAAGCAGGCGCAGCAATGCCGTTTTGGCCGCCGGTGTCTGGGGCCGAAAGAACATAGGGAACTGCCTAATGGCAGCTTCGACCCCTGGCCCACCCCGGTAACGCCCCAGGAATGCCCCCACACCTGCGTTGCAAGTCTCTGCTGTGGCCTGCACCACAGGGAGACTTTGCCGGCGGAGGGGCGAGGCACCGATGGAACTGCCCTTGCTGCCAGCCTAAGTGCGTCTTGTCCCGTGATAAGACGCACTTATGCTGGCGGCAAGGTCACGCCGCCTCCTGAGAGGATTCACCCCCCTTCAGGAATGCACGGTTAGTGTTTTAGGTTTAAACATACAGAGTCTTGTGGTACCTTAAAAGATGTAGCTGAGCTAAATGGGCTCTAGTCCAGGAATCTTATGCTAGGAAATCAACATGTTTGTCTTTAAAGCGCCACCAGACTCCTATGTGTTGTTTCTGCAATAGACTCATGGCTACAACTCCAGTATTTTTAGCCCTAGTTTTCCTTAAGAGGCCAGTAACCTTTAACATGGTGTTGGAGGAAAGTGTTACGGATTCCGGTGACTGCCAAAAAAACAAATCAGTGGGTTATAGATCAAATCAAGCCTGAACTGACCCTAGAAGCTAAAATGACTAAACTGAGGCTGTCGTATTTTGGTCACGTCATGAGACGACAAGAGTCACTGGAAAAGACAGTCATGCTAGGAAAAGTTGAGGGCAGCAGGAAAAGAGGAAGACCCAACAAGAGATGGATTGACTCAATAAAGGAAGCCACAGCCTCCAATTTGCAAGATCTTAGCAAGGCTGTCAAAGATAGGACATTTTGGAGGACTTTCATTCATAGGGTCGCCATGAGTCGGAAGCGACTTGACGGCACTTAACACACACACAACCTTTAACAAGGAACTTATCTTCAGGAGGGTGTTTCTTTTACAGGCAGAGTCCTGGCGGCTGCCTAGAGTGGGGAAAAGCACACTTCGAAGCAGGCAGGCAGCTTCCCTATCTCCTTTTTATTTAATGAACTGGAAAGACCCTCCATGTGTCTTTTAGTAGACTCTGACGTTGGGCCGTTGGTGATTCATTTTCTCCCGTGTGATTTTCTTTCCTCTTATTTTCATTTTGCTCGAGATTGTGACTGCGCTTTGTTTTAGACTATGGAACCCGAGGAAGCAGACTGGAGAGATAAGCCTGATAGAAAGAAAGAATGGGAAATAAGTTGAAAATGAATGAAACTGAAATGGCCAGTTTGTACTAATAGCCTTTTCTCTGGCAATTCCACTTTTTGGTTTGATGATGCAACTTTGTTGAAACCTGCCAGTGGTGGGGGGGGGGAAGGGAAGCCCACTACTCAGTAATGTAAAAGCAAAAACAAAATAAGCGGTATCATTCTCTGTACTGAACATTGTAGACTCTTGGTCTTTGGTGTAAGGCAGTGGTTCCCAAACGTTTTGAGTTATGAAGAACTTTTCAGGAGAGAAATTAGTCATGGAGCACTAATTTTCGCCTAGCACCTATGTACTAAACCGAATGACAGTATTTTTCTTTCCAATCTCTTCACGGAGCACTAGGAGATGTTTCACGGAGCACAGTTTGGAAACCGCTGGTGTTACATATGTAAGGCATGATGGGTCTCAAGCTGGAGACTCTGGTGGCAGGACCCAGGTACCTTACTGGTTGAGACCACCCCAGAAGAAGCTGCTGGACTGCTGTCTGCTACATCTGGCCTGGGGGTGGTCTTGTTGCTACCTGTTTTGTGCGGTGTAGTAATTGGAGTGTCAGACAAGGCCTTGGGAGTCTCTGGTCCAAATTTCCACTCAGCCAAGAGGCATACTGGGTGACCTTGAGCAAATCATAAGTTTGTTTATATTGCTATTGTGAAGATAACCTGGAGGAATGTATTGCTGCCCTGAGCTATTTGAAGGAAGGGCAGGTGAAAGAGGTGTCAGATAAACAGAACTCAAGTGAGATAACACTGGGGGCCAACGCAGTTTCACCTGGGGCCTGGAGACCAAGCCCTATAAGGAAAGGCTGAGGGAGTTGGGAATGTTTAGTCTGGAGAAGAGGAGGTTGAGGGGGACATGACTGCTCTCTTTAAGATTTGAAGGGTGGTCACTTAGAGGAGGGCAGGGAGCTGTTTCTGTTGGCAGAAGAGGATAGGACTCGCAATAATGGGTTTAAATTGCAGGCAGAAAGGTACCAGCTGGATATCAGGAACAATTTTTTTTACAGTAAGAGTTGTTTGACAGTGGAATCAGCTACCTAGAAAGGTGGTGAGCTCCCCCTCACTGGCAGACTTTAAGCAGAGGTTGGACGAGCACTTGTGAGGGTTGCTCTAGGCTTATCCTGCATTAAGCAGGGGTTGAGCAAGATGACCTGTATAGCCCCTTCCAGCTCTATGATTCCGTGATTCTCTGGTCCTCCAGTGCTGACTGTGGCCTGGCTCAGTCCATTGCTCAAGTGCAGATTCAGCTGCTCATAGACTATCTATCCTTACTTAGCTGCTGGTTGCTTTGTTGGCCTTGACTGTGTTACTACTGACAGGATATAAAGGCCAAGTTCTACACTTACAATACATTCCTGAGTGGAATGCCTGAGCCGGGCTTAGGAGGCAACATGGCTGTGCCGCCTCCAAAGAATGTTTCGGCCCCGCCAAAACCTCCTCCCGGAGCTAAAAATCCTAAAAGGTGCAAAAAATCCTAAAAGGTGGCGAATCTTGGCTTTAAAAAAAAGAGGCATTCCTGGGCCGAAATGGCTTAGGAGGCCACCTAACGGTGGCCCCGCCCCAGCCCAGCACCGAAACACCCCGGGAACACCTCCTGGAACGCCACCACGACCTTTGCTGGTGTTCCAATGCTGCTGGAAGGCCCTGTCAGCGTCCCAGGGCGGTGTTGCCACGGCAGCAGCCAGCGACCGATGTCCAGGCCTTCCCACCAGTGTTGGCGATACAAACGCCAGCGTAAATTGCCCAGACACTGGTGCAGGGGGCCCGGACGCTAATGCAGGCCCTCCCCGGCCTCCAACGAGACTTTCATCCTGGCTGCCGGTGCAGGTCAGGAATGCGCTCTTAGCCTGATTTAAATACTTTAAATACTATGCAAGGCAATTGCTCTAAGTTAAAATGTGAGTAAGAATCAATAATATCCCCAGTCTGAAGGGGAAAATATTAAGATACTGAAGATGAAATATATGTTAAGTAAACCAAAGTAATTACAGGGATGGAACATTTTGGCACAGGAATCTTATTTAAGATTCCTGCAATTACTTTTGTTTACTTAACATATATTTCATCTTCAATATCTTAATATTTTCACCTTAGGACTTCTGTTAATAACATGTTCAGAAGTCTGTTGTTTGCTTTTCTAAGAAATCCAATCTATCTGCTATTTCTTATCCTGTCTCAGATGTCATCTTCTATTTATGTGCTTTGGAGTCATTGATAAACTCACTTCCCCCATTCCATCCATAGTTGACGTGTCAGAACAAAAGGTAGCTAAATTTCTCATTTGGAGAGTATTCTCTAGCAAGAGCCAAGTCAATCCAGAATTTTAAAAAAATATGTTCTAGGTTTACCAACCAACCCTGAAGGAACTCAGGGCACCTGTTTAAAATAACGTCTCTCTTTAGAATAACGACTCTGATACTTTATTTGTGGCAAGAAAATTATGGCTGTTACTGCACTAGATATTCCCAGAGATGTATTAAGAGTTTGAAAATGTTATAAAAAACATCCCTTTTTTGGATGCCACGGCTAAAAAATGGTTGGAAGACGTCTTCACAGCTAAAGGGGCCAAACAAAGTGCAAACAGTATTTTTTATAACAGTTTCAAACTCTTAATACATTGCTGGGAATACCTAGTGCGGTAACAGCCACTGTTTCATCGCCTTATACAAACAAAGAAAGGTAAGGCATTTGCATTAGTTCCGTGGTCCAGCTTCATTTCCCAGCCAGGCTGGAGATTGTGTGTTCCTAGCTGGATCTTGGAAGGACCGCCAAAGTAGCAAAACTGATTAGCAACTGGTCGTGATTGACTGGGATCAAGCGCCAAGGTGACGTGATGCAAAGCTGCTGAACTATGGATAGAACGGGTGAAGTGAGTTTTAGGGTGACACCAAAGAACATAAATGGAAGATTACATCTGAGAATTTAAAAAGCAGGTAGACTGCAAAGGGTAGCAGATTCCATAGTCTACAGGGAGGTCTTCAGTATCTGGGAGAGTGCTGTGTGAGAGCTCTATGGATAGCTCAAAAGTTGATCTAAATATATTCTGGGCAAGTCTGATGATGACCCCCAAGGAGGTAAAGCATGTCAGTCTCGAATGGCTTCTTGTTGTGCTGCTTGTCTCCATACCTGGCAACTTGGAGGGGATCTTTGGTGATTGTTTCACTGTTGTAGCATGGATTTTAGACTCCTTTTTTAGTTAATCTGATACAAAGAACTCTGGCCCATTTTTTCCCCCAGCAGCCATACTGTAGGTTGTTTGGACATCCTCCTTGTATGTAGTTGCTCTAATACATTCTCTACTTTTTAATCTCTCCCAGCAGTGTTGAAGTTGGTTGAGTGTTACTGTAATTGATTGCTGCAGTTCAGCTACTATTGTAAATCTTATGTGACAATGCTAAATGTAGCAGTTTTGTACCATCTAGATAAGACGTTCTGGCCAGTAACATTTTATATAAGGGCTGTTGTTTCACCACTAATTTATGCCAAATTCCAATGGCTATGGTTGGTCCAATGAGATAACTTACCCAATTACTTGTATAAGATTTATATAAGAAGATAAGTCCATGAATTAATAACATTCATATGCACTGAATAACTGAACACATTAAATGCATTTGAATAAGAAATAGAAAAAACATTAAAAATGTATTTCCAAGGAAACATTTATGAATAAACTGAATGTAGTCAAGAGGACCTTGTAGATAATCAGATTGGATTGAAGCGAACAAACTTTTCTTCTCTTTTTCCCTGTGCATACTTTTTATGAGTAATCAATTGTTCATGTTTCTCTGTTCCGTCCCCTCCCCTTTCCTAAGAAATATTTATACAAGACGTTCTGAGGGACTTGAAGAAACATCATGTGGATGTAGATAAATTGAACCCGACGGAGCTGGATCGGATGGCTGATGTAATCGCGGATGCCATTGAGGCTGTTGATGCAGATGAAGAAAAGAAAAATGCTGCTGGGAGTGTTGAAGGAGAGTCATTGGGAATGGGTGCAAATGAAGAAGGAAAAACGGACTATGAGGCAGGATTAATGGAAGAAGGTTATCAGATGCAAGGTACTAGATTCAACAGGGTAGATTTCCTCTATTTGCTTTTTTACAAAAATCAAGTTGTTCGACAATAATTAAAACAGTTTCAAACAAGGACAGCCTATCTGGTCGTCTTTCTCACTGCTTGCTTGTTGGCCCTCACCCCTGCTGTTTGCTGACCTCTCCTTTGCCTTCATGCCTGCCAGCGACTCCTGACTTTTGCTCCACTGTGTTCCCAGGGCAGGGTGCAACTCACTTGCTCTTGCCAACCTAACTAAGAAGCAAATACAAATTGCTTCTCTGGTCTAAAACTATGCCCCCCCTCTCGATATGGAAGATGCACAAGCTGAATTAAATGTTCATTCCTTCTCTCCTACACATTCTCATTTGCCCAATGTCACCCCCCCCCACACACACACACACAGAGCTATGAAGAATGTCTCAGAGGAAAGCTATCCTTGGGAGGGCATTTGGCAAGAATAATCAGCAGGTAGTGGAAGAGTTAAACAACTTCCCTCAACAGAACCTCTTCCCGTGCCTTTCTTATCATCACTATTCCATTTCAGGGGAATCTGGGTTCTTCCCTAAGTTAAAATGTTATTTCCAGAATGTAAATTTCTGTTTTGCTGTGTAGACAAATTCCAGTTGGCCTAAACATCTAATTGATAGTTTTAATTAGTATTAAAATGAGTTTTTCCAGCCAGATTTTCATACTTATACACTTGAGTCAGGAACTGTTTTCAGGATGAGCTGCTAAAATAATTAGGGAACTGTATGTATTAGTTACAGAGTATATCTTCCAAGTATCATATTATTTAAAATGATTTAATATTTATGAAATCATTTTAAATAATATGATTATTTTAAAACAATTTCATATTTATTTTAATTAGTTGCTCAGTTCATCTGTTAAAGATTGGGCTGATATTATTTGAGCTAACCTGTTTGAGAAATTTTGATATTCAAACAGCCCTCCCTCAAAAATAACCTCACCATCCGGCAATAGTAATCCATATCCCTGATTTCAGTCTCCCATCCCATTCTAAAATTATTTTGCAGCAAAGGAAGGTTTTTTTGACTGATCCCACCCTGAAATTGTATCGGAGAAGGGCCACAGCCCAACTTCTATATGGCGTAGAAATTTGGGGCTGGAATTATGTCATCAGCACCCTGGAGAACATTTGATTTTTTTTTTTAATCCTAGCTCAGCTGTCTTGTTGCTGGCTGAACTTGGCCTTCCTTCTGTAAGCACGTTGGTACATGTTGTTTTAATTAATTTTTGGTGTAACCAGATGAAAGCTCTAGCCTCCCATCTCTCAAGGCAATGTTATCCAGCGTGATAGCACCTGGGTCACTATATATAATAGCATTGTTAATCAATATTATTTTCTAGTTGACTCCTAGGGGGTTACCCGGGTTATCTCCAAACTACATGAATGGTAGGGTTGCCAACCTCCAGGTACTAGCTGGAGATCTTCTGCTATTACAATTGATATCCAGCTGATACTGATTAATTCCCCTGGAGAAAATGGCCACTTTGGCAATTGGACACTATGGCATTGAAGTCCCTCCCCTCCCCAAACCCCACCCTCCTCAGGCTCCACCCCAAAAACCTCCCACTGGCGGCGAAGAGGGACCTGGCAACCCTCATGAATGGGTATATAGCTTTGATGCCTTGATGGATACTATAATAGTCTCTAGACTCTCTCCTTGGTAGAAATGGCTCAAAGTGGATCACAACTGAGCCCATTCTTTGTCTAACATCAAGTTTTACAACCTAAGACCAGACTTTACAGCCATTCACTTTCAAACCATGCTTTCTGCCATGTTAGCAGGACGCTGCTCGTGCAAACAGGTTGCTCTGCAGTTTCTGTGGTATGGTAGAGGTTGAGGATCTTCCTCACTACCATGCTGCATCATCCTCTATATTGGGAACCCAGATATGAATTTCTGGCGGCCCTCTTAGCCAATCTGACTGCATGCACAGATAAGGAGAAAATAACATTCTTCCTTGTGGGTATAAACCCATACATTACATACATGGCATCTGTATATGTTCTGGCTGCCAAGAAAGTGTGTGCAAAAGTAGTGTCTGAAACTTCAAATCTGTAGTTTTATCTGTTTTAATCTTATCTTGATTATTGTTTTTATTCCTCCTGTGTTTTATCTACCGTATTTTCCGGCGTACAAGACGACTGGGCGTATAAGACGACCCCCCATTTTTACAGTTAAAATATAGAGTTTGGGATTGTCCCGAGTCCGCGGCCTAGGGCCGGCCCTTTGGGACTGCGCCCCCACCCCGCGGCCGCCCCCAGACCTCCTGGAGCGGCCCAACCCGAGTCCGCGGCCTGGGGCCGGCCCTTGGGACTGCGCCCCAACCCCGCGGCCACCCCCGGTCCTCCTGGGGCGGCTCAACCCCCGGGGAAACAACACCACTTACCAGGGTGGGAGAAAGAGGGGGCGGGGCGGCCGGACGAGCTGGCAGTGCGCCAGGAGGCGGGGCTGGCGGGAGAAACAGGAGGAGGCCGGGGGCCGACCTCCCGGCATGGAAGAGTGTGTGCTGACCCGGCCCAGCCGGAGCAAATCCTGGAGGCGAGGTGGGGAGGGAGCCTCCCCGGGCAGCGGGAGCCCCACAGCCAGAGACGCCGGCTGTAGCCAAGGCTCAGCCCCGGGCTCCGGCGGGAGGGTGGGAGCCCGAAGCGGCGGGACGTGGCGAGGGGAGAAGGGAGCGGGGAAGAAGAGGGGGACGGGGGCGAGAGTAAGGGCCCTCGAGAAGGGCGAGGCTAAAGGCGAGGGGAGGACTGAGCCGACAGCCCGCGGAGGACGGGGCTAAAGGAGGGTTTGGAGGGGAGGGAAGCCCATAAAGACAGAAGCTGAAGCAGAGGCCGGGGAGGAAAGGGGGCATGTTGGGTGTGCTAGGCGGCAGCCAAAACACCCTGTGCCGGGAGAAGAGAGTGGCCACCCCAGCCCCGGCCAGCCAGCCGCCTGCCTGCCTGCCTTGCGCTGCCGCTGGAGCGCAGCCGAGCACTTCCCTCTGTGCACCCCGGCGCGCCTGGCTCCGACTCCAAGCCGGGCAGTGAGCACCCTTGCCGGGCTCGCCTCCCCTCCCTCCTCCGGTGGACATGGACAGAGCGGAGGCAGCTCCCCAGGCAGATTCTCCAGTCCGGCTCGGAATTCAGCATCCAGCGTATAAGACGACACCCGGCGTATAAGACAACCCCCGACTTTTGAGAAGATTTTCCTGGGTTAAAAAGTAGTCTTATACGCCAGAAAATACAGTATATTTTATTTCGATCAACTGTGTAATGACCTTTGGCCACACACAATGAATATTGATTACTATTACTAATAAAATAATGAAATATATGATAGGTTTCAAAGAGGGTCATTGTTAGGTTATTCTGGAATCCATGGAAGTACCGTATATTGAAACCAGACAAAATCCACATTGATTACATGTAGCTATTGCAAAATGTTGCTGTTCTTGCCTTGAACTAGGCAATTCATGGTGCAATCCAACGCAGAGTTAAGCTATTCTAAACTCATTGAAATTAATGGGTTTAAATAGCAGTAACTATGCATAAGGTTGCACTGGCAGTGTCTCAGTATTTGTCAGTGTGTAATCCTTGTAGCCCAATCCTCGTTTTAAGTATTATCTTTTTAAAATAAAAGATGGTCAAAACACACACAATCCCATTTTTCTGCAAAGTGCCTTAGCTGCAAATCTGTTGCCAATCTGCATTTATTTGTGTAAACATTATTTCTTTGCTAGTGAAAAACATGGTATTGATCTTTTTTTTCTAAGGTGCTGGTAAACAGAGGTAAATTCGTCAGCCATGCTATTGAACTAATTAATATAATGCACTCTTACTGTCCAGCTTCCATTGATCTTCCATTAGCAAGCTGTCCAAATGGAGTCAAAGTGACAAACCTGATCTATGCTTTTACTTTCATCTTTTGGCTACAACTTCCTAATGTTTAATGTACAGTGAAAAAAAAGCATCAGGTATATAAAAAAAGCAAAATAGCCTTAGTGTCTGTATTAAACATAATGTTCTGTGCTTTAAAATAAATGCTTTTTCAATGTTCCCGCAGATGCCGGAATACAGAAAGACGATGTCAGGGATAAAAACAAGGTAATGTATGTGTTCACATTTCATCAAAACAAACATGTTGGTCTTGCGAACCTTGTGAGACCGTTTTATAAAAATTCAGTTGTAAGATGCATGGGAGCCTGATTCAAAGGGGAACCATGGTGCAGAATGGGCAGTGTTTTCCCAATCTAAAATGGTCCAGGGGAGCTTCTGTTAGCCCTGTTGGGAAGTCATAACTGTTGATATGAGAGCCCAGGCTTCCCTGGAGGTTTTTAAGCAGAGGCTAGATGACCATCTGTCAGCAATGCTGATTCTATGACCTTAGGCAGATCATGAGAGAGAGGGCATCTTGGCCATCCTCAGGGCATGGAGTAGGGGTCACTGGGTGTGTGTATGTGGGGGGGGGGAGGTAGTTGTGACTTTCCTGCATTGTGCAGGGGGTTGGACTAGATGACCCTGGTGGTCATCTGTGATTTCTATGATTCTATGATTTATCCTAATAGGGCAAATAGCAGCTCCTGAGAACTGCTTTAGATTGGGAAGATAGTACAGGGAAGGCTTTTCACCCTTTCTTTACTGACCCTTTCTTTTATGTTGTGTTCATTTGCTTCATTATATACCTTTGACCCCATTCCTGAGGGGGGGGGACCGCGACAGCCAGGGCGGCGCAGCTGAGAAGCCTCCTCAGATGCTTCCTGGCTGCTGTGGAGGGGGAAAAAAGCCTTTTTTTCAAAATAAAAACAGATAAAAAGACTATTTCCCTCATAGGAGAAAATGGACCTGCACCAGGACCACTGCCATCCCATTAGGCATTCACGGGGTGAAAGGGGTTTGGAAGCTGCCTAGAGGCAGCTTCACCCCCCCCCCCGAATGCCCTGTGAACACCTCCCGGGACACTGGCGCAAGGTTTTGCACTGGGAGAATGCTGGTGGAAGGTCCCGCCGGCGCCCAAGCCCCACACTGTGGCGTGGCACCCCAGGGCTGGCGGGGATGCCCTCCACAGTGGCATAGGTTCCTGTTATCCTGGGATAACCAGGCACTTATGCCCCCATGGGGTCCTGAGCCAACTCGCCCCCCCCTTCAGGAATGCACAAGAAAGGGATATAAGTCAAGATGACATTTGTTGTTGAAGGAGAATGTTTCTCTTGGACATCTCTGGGCAGAAGATTTCAATGAAAGATCCCCGTTTTGGGTGTAAATGAATATGGAGAAAGGGTTGCAGTCGCCTGATATAATAGGAAATGTTAACATGCCTTGGGATATCCAAGGCCTCTGAACAGGCTGTTGGGTGGTCAGTCTTTCCCTGCTATGTTTGGCAGCACCTTGGGGTTGTCTGGCTTCACCATTTTTCTCTGGGGTGGAGCTTCACACTACATTTTAACTGATGTTTGAATCATTTGTGAAACACGTAAGGGACGAAAAAATCAGAGTTTAGTCTTCGATATTTCCCCCCATGAGATAAGATTTGAGAGTTCCCTTCAGGACAGGGCTGAAAACCAAAACTCAGGGCAAGCTAGACTGAGAAGTCTAGGATTTGAACTCGGGGATGCCTGGGGCTCATACCACCAGCATGAGAAGGACTGGAACTAAATCAGGCAGGGAAGTCAGTGACTCCTGCATATATCTGTCCAAACAAGAACAGACAAAATTTAATATCCATGCCTTAGCAGATGTCCTTACTGTCTGTTCTAAAACTAGGGAAAATATAGATGACATAATTCTTATGGTGAACCTAACAGTTGTCACATCTGTAAATATGCACCCTTGTCTAAGAGTATATATTGCAGTAAAGGTAAAGGTAGTCCCCTGTGCAAGCACTGGGTCATTCCTGGCCCATGGGGTGACGTCACATCCCAACGTTTACTAGGCAGACTATGTTTACGGGGTGGTTTACCATTGCCTTCCCCAGTCATCTACACTTTACCCCCAGCAAGATGGGTACTCATTTTACTGACCTCGGAAGGATAGAAGGCTACCTGAAACTGACTCCTGTCGGGATCGAACTTAGGTTGTGAGCAGAGCTTTTGATTGCAGTACTGCAGCTTACCACTCTGCACCATATATATATTGCAGTAGTGTACTTTAAATAAATGTTCATATACTTAGCATGGCTCTAGGGTTCTATGAGATTTACAGGACCAATTCCATTAATTACACATAAGTATCACCCTGAATACATGTACAGGAAAACAAAATTTCACTCTGTTGTTTTAAATATAGGAGAACCATTTGGATGCAAAACTATTTAGTTTCCTGAAAAAGAATGTGGCGATGGAAAATCTGCCTAAGGAACCTTTGCCCACCGAGTCCTTGAAAACAGAAATCAAGAAGTCAGAGGATTTAGATTTCTCTTCCTCTGAAGAAGTGAAGGCTGGGGTTGAAAATGTAAAGAGTGAAACATTCTCAAGGGAACTGATAACTGAAAAGAAAGCTGAGTTGGAACCAGACTCTGAAGAGCTGAGGGAGCGTCATCATTGGATTAAGAATACTTTGATTCAAGATGAAAGTACTTATGAAGAAACGCAAAATAAGTTGGGAGAAGGCCTACAGCTAGATGCAGAGTCTTCTAAAGAAGAGGAATACGGCTACATTGTGACAGAAAAAGAGTAAGTATTGTAGTGAAGTTGAATTGAGCATGTTTCTGTGTAAAAGATAAAATGTTGATGTCTATAAAGATATTTATGTACTTTGTTTGGCAGATTGATGTGCTACTAATTTTAGCTCTAGTAGTTTGTCACGGCAGTTATCCTTTCCTTTTTTCCTTTTCCTTTCCTTTTATCCCTTAGAAGCTCCTTGATCAATTGATCTTGAGCAGCATATATCTAGTGTTGGAGGGATATAAAGACTGAAACAAATCTTGCCACTGACAATGTAGCCTTGGGGTCCCTATCACTTAGTAAAAAAGGCATTATGTCAGTCACAGAGGCATTGGATTTGTATATTAAAAGGGGGAAAATATAGTGCAATCGAAGTTCCTCGTAAAAGCGGCATTCCAAAAGGGCATGGGCTAATGAGTCAATAGAGCCAGAAGAGCAAGGGCAGATCCTGTCAGAGTATGGTATATTCAGAATTCTGCCCTGCATTACCATAGAAGGATTAGCATTCAATCTAGCCAAGCAAAAAGCTCTACAGAGACGAGGAGTTGTTAGATAATATGTATAGGCAGGCAGACCACGTGGAGGGGGTATTCCGAAGAACTGGGATGAACAGACACGACGAGCACGAAAAGTAGTGCTGTTATAATCAAGCTCTTTAATGCGCTTTTTAATTTTGGCAAAAGCTTCAGTTTTCCCAAGATCTGATAACATATCCTGCGAGAAGCCCAACAACGCCAGTTTCTCATCTAAGATTTTTTGCCATGAGGATTTAAAAGAGTCATGCTTCAGAGAAGCTAGGAACCCCTCAGTGCTAAAGCACAGTTTAAGGTGTAGTTTAAAGGCTGCCAACCACACCCTAGCTTCAAGTGACATTTGGCCAAACTTGGAACGAAGAGTAGCGCCAGCAACACATCGAGGGGCATTTAGGAGTTTTCGTAAGAACTGAAGCAGTGGACGATCTATAGATTCATTGATGACTGTAATCCAGATGGCAACACCAAAGAGGATAATTGGGGTAATTTTCAGGTTAAAAACCTGAATAGCCCCTGGAATATATTTGCCACCTTTGGTGTGAAAAAAATTGACAATAGCACCAACCCCAGGTTTAATTTTATTGGACACTGCTTTTTGATGGGCATTCCAATTTAGGTTATGGGAAAACAGAATGCCAAGGTAAAAAAACTCCTTGACTTGGTCAACCTCAAAGCCATCTAATACCCAGCGAAAAAGAGGCAATTTTCTCCTCTTAGTGAAGATCATAATCTTAGATTTATGATGGTTTATTTTAAGACCTTCCCTAGAGCAGTACTCAGAAAAAGTTTGCAAAGATCTTTTCAAACCAATTCTTGTGCGGGACAGGAGAACTGCATCGTCAGCATAGAGTAGAATCGGGGTGGGATGACTTGCAAGCTTTGGGGGGTGGCAAAACTCTGAGAAATTGGTTGCCATATCATTCAGGTATAGGTTAAACAAGAGAGGAGCAAGGAGGCAACCTTGTCTAACTCCCTTGACCAGTTCAAAGGGCTCGGTTAGTTCTCCTCGGTTGCCACAGCGAACCTGAGCTGTGAGGTCAGTATGAAATTGCTGAATAAGCCATAGTAACCTCCTATCCATAGCAGAATGTGATAGTTTCAACCATAGCCTCTCCCTCGGGATGGTATCAAAAGTTCCCTTAAGATCCATAAAACCTGCATAAAGGGTGCCAACACGGCAGTTATAGTAATATAAAAAAGTTAGAAACATCAACGTCACAATGAAAGCAGTAAAAGATCACAATACTAAAATTGCAGAAAAGGTTTAACAGCAACACTAAAGAGTACAATTAAAACAATTGCATGATTGTTTGTGTTTCCCTTGACTGTTTCACATTTTTGTGTAAGTAGACGAAATTAGGCCAATTTCCAGTTTCTCACAGACCTTTAATGGTCATGTGACCCAAATTGTGCATCTGGAAAAGTATTCATTGTTCTTTGGATGTTACTGTGATGGTTGTTGGAACCAGAAATCAGGCTGCCCTCTAATTCATACTGAAACTCCAATTTGTAGTGAAGAACATGGATGCAGCTCGTAATGCCTCCGTATTCCTTTTACGTATTCCTTCCCCCCGCCCCCATTCCTCCTTACATAGAGTTAGGGGTGCCAGCACCAGGCTGGGAAATGCATGGAGATTTTGGGAGTGGAGCCTGAGGAGGGCGGGGTTTGGAGAGGGGAGGGTCTTCAAAGTCGTAGAGTCCAATTAGCAAAGCGGCCATTTTCTCCAGGGAAACTGATCTCTATCGGCTGGAGATCAGTTGTAATATGAGGAGATCTCCAGCCACCACCTGGAGGTTGGCAACCCTACGCAGAGTGGAAAAACCTCCAATTGAAATCAAGCTCCATTTGCCCATGATATCTGCATGAAGCACTGTCCTAGGCAAACAGGAGGTTTTTTGCTCCATACAGGCTACTGTAGACAGGTCTTGGCTTAGAATCCCAGTTTCTGGGAGGCAAAAACCCTTTGGTTTCATACATTCAGACATCACATGCCATTGGAGTTGTTTTCAGTTGGAGTTCGCTTTGGGCTTGTGTGTGTTCTGGCAATGTGGCTCTTCCTCATACTGGAGGAAGACTTCTTGCAGGATGGTTGGATCTACCCCAGTAAACCACTAAATAAGCTCCACGTTTTCTGAATGCCTTTTTGTAAAGAACACATCTGTGATAGCAGCAATACTCTGTCCAGTTTCTGAGCAGAAAACTTATAAGGACCTAATGTAGATGAAACTTGTTCCAGCGATAGACTGTAAGAAAATGATTTGTTTTATTGTAAGGAGTATACTGCCCTGACCTGGATGGGCCAGGCTAGCCTGATCTTGTCAGATTTCAGACGCTAAGCAGGATTGGCCCTGGTTAGTACTTGGATGGGAGACCACCAAGAAAGTCCAAGACTGCTACGCAGAGGCAGACCATGGCCAAACCACCTCTGTTAGTCTCTTGCCTTGAAACCCCTATGAGGGGATGCTGTAAGCTGACTGCGACTTGATGGCACTTTACACACATAAAAGGATTTTACTGAATTCTCAATTTTTATTATCTAATATTTGCTTAGCAATAATATTTTATTATCTAATGTTTGCTTAGCAATAATATTGTGCATGTTCGATAGGGCACAAGTGATGTTACTTTGCAATTTTGCAATTTAAGGATTGCTTTAGGCATTATGGAATAGAGTGCACATTGGGTAAACCTGTGAGGAGGAGGAGGAGGAGAAGAGTTGGTTTTTATATGCCAACTTTCTCTTAAGGAAGAATCAAACCGGCTTACAATCACCTTCCCTTCCCCTCCCCACAACAGACACCCTGTGAGGTAGGTGAGGCTGAGAGAGCTCTAAGAGAACTGTGACTAACCCAAGGTCACCCAGCAGGCTTCCTGTGTAGGAGTGGGGAAACAAATCCAGTTCACCAGATTAGCGTCCACCACTCATGTGGAGAAGTGGGGAATCAAGCCCGGTTCTCCAGATCAGAGTCCACCGCTCCAAACCACCGCTCTTAACCACTACACCACACTGGCTCTTAGCCACTACACCACACTGATAAAGATGCAGATATTTCCCCCCTCCATTTTAGGGAACCATAATTGATTTCCCATCTCATATAAAATGATTAAGGAAGTTGTGCATCACCCTTTCCCCTTTCCCAGTACATTACACCACAGGTTGTGCTTGCTAAATCTGTAAAGTGTAAAACTGCTTGAAGTAATGTGGATAGAAAACAGAGGATACGGTTTGATTTAAAAGTAGCAAGAATGCAGATGAACTTACTGGTAGATTACAGGGGGAAACAAGCAAATATGATTCCCTTATTATCAGGTCCAAGTACAAAGTTAAAATCTAGCAGAATTTTAGTTTTTCAGAATTACGGAAATATAAACTATATTTTAAAATAGCAGTAGCACATGCATCAAATAGACACAAGTGTCTCTATTTTTAACACTGTTATTCCTGGGATCATCTCCTGTTGCCCTCCTGAAACTGTGCATTGTGGTTCTGCCTCTCAGGATTTTATTACAAAGCTGTTTTTAATAAAGAAACTAAACTCTTCCAGCAGAAACCGGACCTCTATTGGCAAAAGGGGTCTAACATATTCATGTACTGGGGTTAATAGCACGGAGTTCTTTTTACCTTATGATCTCAGAGGTGACTGAAAAATTGTGCTCAGTGGTATAGTTAAAAAGATGTCAAAGGTGATTCATTCACTGTTGGATCCTCGATCTTTTGTGTTGGCTCCAGAGTCGTGATTGAAGGAGATATTTAAGATTGCTTCACTGTATAGTAAAGACGAGAGATTTTAATTGTGTCACGGAACAGAGATATTTTCTGGTAGTTCTCAAAGAAAAGATTTGTGATAGTTAAAAGGCTTGTCGGTGGTGAGAACAATAGGTTATTCCTTCTGTTTGCTGAATGACCTTTCAGATCCTTAGAGCGGTGTGATCCATACAGATCCATACTAACCATCAGCTCTAATCTTAGGGATGAATTGACAGTTTTAGTGTAGCCAATTGTCTGGCAAATCCTCTCGGGTGCTGCCTCAGCACTTTATTATGGGTAAAACCCACTCAAAATGGGTAATTTCCTTTATTTGCTACTTCCTTCAGATGTCATTTTTTTCATTTTCATGGTATGGATTGTTCTCCCCCCCCCCCTTTCTGCTGTATGGTTACTCTATGTATTATGATGACTATGAAACTGAAAAGTAGTCTTTCAGAAAGTGATGCCTTATAGAGGCCACTTTCTTGTACTATGTTGTTGCCCTGATTCCCCCACCACCCCAAATTAAGAACTCAGTTGTATTTTTGTCAGCAATGACACCGTGAAAACGCAGAGAAGGGAGCAAAGGAGAGGTTTCTTTTGTTCAAACACAAGGCGTACTTTCCCTTCTGGGCATATGAAAAAGACAGACCCAACAATGCCATGCCAGGAAAGATGAGGTTCCCCCCCCCCGAGTTTTGGTAAAAACAAAATGAAAACACAAGTTGCTTGTGAATTGTATGGGGGTGGAGTAAGGTTGCCTGGTCCCTCTTTGCCACCAGCCAGAGGTTTTTGTGGCGGAGCCTGAGGAGGGCAGGGTTTGGGGAGGGGAGGGACTTCAATGCCATAGAGTCCAATTGCCAATTTTCTCCAGGGGAACTGATCTTTATCGGCTGGAGATCAGTTGTAATAGCAGGAGATCTCCAGCTATTACCTGGAGGTTGGAGATAAACAAACACCTCTGTGCTCATACCGAGTGGTTTGGAAATTAGCATAGAACCAAGATCATATAACAATGTGCAAATATATTGAGTGCTACAATATTACAAATATATACAAAAGGATAGAGTTTCTTGTTCCAAATATATACAAAAAATCCTGTATGATATATGTGAGTCCTTCAAGCTTTTTTCATATATATTAAATTCATTCAACAAGGTCCGATGTCGGTACCAAAAAGAGTACTCTTCTAATAATAGTTAAAACAGCACAAAAAATAGTTAAAACAGCACAATGGCATTTCCTAAGGTTAGGAAATGCCATTGTGCTGTTTTAACTATTTTTTGAAATAAGTTTTTATCTTGACATAGTGCCTTAAATAAATTATATTTTCACTATCAATTTATTTTATTCATCCCACCCAACCTTGGGTACCCAGCATCCCCTTTTAGTTCTCTAAGCATGCCAGCATTGTAGGTGGAGCTAGCATGTGTTTGAGGTGAGAATCCCAAGTACAGCCTGCCTTGGTGTGGTGTCACATTTCCATAATAGCTCACGAGAGCCGATCCCTCCTTCCCTCCTGCATTCACGTTCCCTTTTCCATGATATGTAATCTCCATTGACCTTCATACTCTGACCACTGAAATTGATTTTTTTCAAAGTGTCATCTGCTTTATAAATTGGTCTGGACTTGAATCTGTCTGAGTTAAAAGGTTTAAATTTCACACCTATTTGTGGCAGGAAAGGAGGAGAAGGAAGGTAGAAGCGTAAAATGTGGCAAGCAGCGATTTGCTGTCTTGTCAAAACAGAAGTAAGCTTATGAATGTTCAGTAGCTAATAAAGCCTTAGAGAGGACATGGCTGGGAAAAAATGGATTGGAGTCAACTGCAGCTAAATTGCAGAGTTCCTTAAAATCGTTACTATAGGCTTGTTTGAAATCTAGATAATAGAAGTCTACTGTGGCACAACTAAGTTATCAAATGTAAATCCTGATTAAATGTGATTGACTGCCTCCAATAATCCCTTTAACTCTTAATTTAAAATGTATCAAGATTTAACCAGAGTAGAAGACATGAGGTTGTATACAGATCAAACTAGCAATCACTTGCATTTTGTTTTTGTTACTGTGAGTTAAGATGATAGTTGTGGGGAGGTAGTTGTGAATTTCCTGCATTGTGTAGGGGGTTGGACTAGATGACCTGGTGGTCCCTTCCAATTCTGTGATTCTATGATTCTATGAGTTAGATGGCACATTAATTTTCCCATGAAGTTCAGCATGGATGTTTTGCGATAGGCTTCTTTTCAGCAGCCTTAACTGAAAGCTGTTGTCAGCGGACAATAAAAAAACTGCTTTCTTACAGGCACATCTACTTGGGAATGTCTTGCACTGGCAATTCAATGTGTTGCTGCTAAATCGGGAGTGTAGGGGAAAGTGTCTGCAAAACAAAGTTGGCCAGAATATAAAGAATTGAGTATGCAGCATAGTAAACATGCAGAACTAACTGAGCAGCATATAGCAGACTTCATGGAACTGAAATCGAGGTCCTTTCAAAAAGCTGCTGTTGCTATGGAAAGGATGGCAGCCAGCTGTTCAAACCAAATATTTCTATTGTATGCATTCAAGTTAGGGTTGCCAGGTTCCTCTTCGGCGCTGGTGGGAGGTTTTTGGGGCAGAGCCTGAGGAGGGCAGGGTTTGGGGAGGGGAGGGACTTCAATGCCATAGAGTCCAATTGCCAAAGCGGCCATTTTCTCCAGGTGAACTGATCTCTGATGGCTGGAGATCAGTTGTAATAGCAAGAGATCTCTAGCTAGTACCTGGAGGTTGGCAATCCTAATTCAATTGTTTGTAGTAATAGTGAATATAGGCACCAACACTGTGTCTCTGTCATTGTGAACAATGCTTTGTATGATGAGATCTAGCAATCATTTGTAGAGAGAGGGGCAACATAGCAGAGGCAAGATATCTGCACAAGCTGACAAGGTATCAGCACAAGCTGTGTGGCAGAGCTAGGGTTGCCAGGTCCCTCTTTGTCACCGGCGGGAGATTTTTTGGGTGGAGCCTGAGAAGGGCAGGGTTTGGAGAGGGGAGGGACTTCATTGCCATAGAGTCCAATTGCCAAAGCGGCCATTGTCTCCAGATAGACAATGTCTATCTGCTGGAGTTCAGTTGTAATAGCAGGAGATGTCCTGCTACTACCTGGTGGTCAACTCACCCAAAAAAACACACACTGCTTCACTTTTCCATCAAACACAGCGTGTATTCTATCAATGTGCAAAATAACTAGGACAAAGGAACAAACCTATCTAACTAAGAACATGCGAACAACCACATTACACATAAATCAGTGCTGAACAGGAAATGACCAAAAACATGCAATATATACAAAATATACAATAATTATTAGCTTGCATCAGGCAAGCTAAGTCTACGGACGGATATTTGATAAGCCCTGTGCCTAAGAGGCTTTCTTATACACTTATTTCTTGTTGGACTTGCATAGATGTTTTGTGGGACCATATATATGAACATTTGAAGAACTGAATTATTGTATATTTTGTATATATTGCATGTTTTTGGTCTTTTCCTGTTCAGCACTGATTTATGTGTTACGGGGTTGTTCGCATGTTCTTAGTTAGATAGGTTTGTTCCTTTGTCCTAGTTATTTTGCACATTGATGGATACACGCTGTGTTTGATAGAAAAGTGAAGCCGTGTGCTGTTTTTTGGTTGAGTTGCTCTCAGTACAGCACAGGTTAATTATTGTTTTGGTTTACTACCTGGTGGTTGGCAACCCTAGGCAGAGTGAACGTGCTCCCCGATGCTCCAGAATGCCAAGTAGAGCCACCGAAGTGGAGGTCCTTGAAGCTATCACATCTCCTACTGAAAACAGACTCCTTTATATATCAACCACCATCTAATTAACCCACTAAGCCCATATTTTATTGTATCACAAGCAGAATGAACCCACTCACTTTCTGAAAAATAAAATACTCATTCCAGCAGCCAGCTCTTGGCAGAGAGCCAGCGTAGTGTAGTGGTTAAGAGCAGTGGTTTGGAGTGGTGGAGTCTGATCTGGAAAACCGGGTTTGATTCCCCACTACTCCACATGAGCAGCGGAGGCTAATCTGGTGAACTGGATTTGTTTCCCCACTCCTACACATGAAGCCAGCTGGATGACCTTGGGCCCGTCATACTCTCTCAGCCTCACCTACCTCACAGGGTGTCTGTTGTGGGGAGGGGAAGGGAAGGTGATTGTAAGCCGGTTTGATTCTGCCTTAAGTGGTAGAGAACGTTGGCATATAAAAACCAACTCTTCTTCTTTTTAAAAATATTTTATTAACATTTTCAGAAGAAAGATAACAAACAAACATATATATATGTACACACTTCCATCCACACATTTTATGCTTACTTCAGGGATCAGTTTACATCTTAAGCATTACTCTGTTGTTATGATATTTACGTAAACATTACTAAACTTATCTATGTTTATACTCTAAATTTATCTTTATCTATAACTTATTCAAGGTTCATAGCTATTATTTTCTATCTCTGTTAAATTTTAGTCTACCCTTTCCAGTTAACATATTCAAAATAGCATTCCCATTTCTTCTGTGAATCTTCAATCATTGTTTCTTTCAGGATGCTGGTTAATCTGGCCATCAACGCAAATTCTTCTTCTGATATTGTCGAAGGCTTTCACAGTCAGAGTTCATTGGTTCTTGTAGATTATCCGGGCTGTGTGACCGTGGTCTTGGTATTTTGTTTCCTGACGTTTCGCCCGCAGCTGTGGCAGGCATCTTCAGAGGAGTAACACTGTGTTACTCCTCTGAAGATGTCTGCCACAGCTGCGGGCGAAACATCAGGAAACAAAATACCAAGACCACGGTCACACAGCCCGGATAATCTACAAGAACCAATCTTCTTCTGATGCTTAATGTTCTAGTGTGTGTGCCTTATGTACCGTCAAGCTGCCTCCAACTTATGGCAACCCTATGAATGAATGACCTCCAAAATGTCCTCTGTTGCCCAGGCCTTGCAAACGGTAGGCCATGGCTTCCTTTATTGAGTCAATCCATCTGATGCTGGGTCTTCCTCTTTTCCTGCTGCTTACCACTTTTCCTAGCATTGTTGTTTTTTCCACTGGGTCTTGTCTTCTCATGATATTAGCAAAGTACAACAGCCTGGATGGCCCAGACTAGCCTGATCTCGTCAGATCTCAGAAGCTAGGCAGGGTCAGCCCTGGTTAGTATTTGGATGGGAGACCACCAAGGAAGTCCAGGGTTGCTGTGCAGAGGAAGGCACTGGAAAACCACTTCTGCTGTCTCTTGCCATGAAAACCCCAAAAAGGGGTCGCCATAAGTCGGCTGTGACTTGATGGCACTTTACACACAATAGCCTCAGTTCAGTCATTTCAGCTTCTGGGGAGAATTCAGGCTTGATTTGATCTAGGACTCGCTTTTTTGGAGGGGTGGCGGTCCATAGTAAAACTCTCCTCCAACACCACATTTCAAATGAATTGGTTTTCTTCCTGTCAGCTTTCTTCACTGTCTTACTTTTGTATCCATTCCATACATAGTAATGGGCACCGTAGTATGAATTAACTTGATCTTGATCTGCAGCGGCACTTCCTTACACCTGAGGATATTTTCCAGTTTCTTCAAGAGTAACGTAGAAACCCCTGATTTAAGTGCAATCATAAGGTTTACTCCAGTCTAAGCTCATTCATTTCAATGGGCTTAGACTGGAGTAACTCTCAATCAATATCAATATCAAAACCTTTATTGGCATAAAGAGTAACTCTCCTTAGGATTGCGTTAGTGTTTGATGGGCACCAAATTCTAGAGCCCGCAGTGGATACGCTGAACTAGTTGTGCAACGTGAACGACTGAGGCTCCGGTATGTTATTTATTTATTTATTTATTTATTTATTCATTTATTCATTTATTTATTTCTATTTCTAGCCCATCCTCAATTCCTAGACAAGCCAGGCTCAGGGCAGGTAACAACAAGATAAAAACAATAAGATCATAGTATATCTACACTAAAATTATTAAAAACCATAACAACATTGTAAAATAAAACTAATATGCCAAATGGCACATTAAAATCATGGTCACCGCTGAAAGACCTGGCAGAGCAGTCAGTTCCCCCCACTTAATCAATTAAATAAAAGTGGAGGGGATTATAAATATATATATATCCAACTTTGTATTTAAACAAGCTTATGCACTTCTTTGCTCTCATAGCTCTTTTAGGTAGATTATTCCATGACATTACAAGAAACCTTCTTGTGATTTCTGGTCTAAATTTTAAAAATTAATATAATAAATTTAACTAATACCATCATTACAACTTAGCAGAACAAAGAGACAGATATAAAATATTATTTTTCAAATATTAAAACATAGATTACATTATAATATCATCATTACACAGTATTTCCAATCTGTGTTTGTTAGTGTAGGGTTTATAGTTGCTGTCCCTACAGTTCAGATCTTCTGAGTCTTTAACTTAAGTAATTTCCCGTATTTGTAATGTGACTTTTGTTAGGTATAGGAGGAACTGCCCTGATCTAAATAGGCAAAAACAGAATACAACATAGGTAAATTTCAAAGAACGCGCCACAATCAAATGTAGGTCAGGCTAGCCTGATCTCGTCAGATCTTTGCATTACGTTCTTTCTTCATTAAACTTGTATGACCACAACTGCACACGGCAATCCAAATGAATCTCTGCAGTGGCTTGTACAATGGTATTATCCGACAGCATCCACCTGAGCAGACTCCAACTATTTATAGTATGAATAGGGTTGCCAGGTCCCTCTTCACTGCCGGCAGGAGGTTTTGGGGGCAGAGCCTGAGGAGGGCAGGGACTTCAATGCCATAGAGTCCAATTGCCAAAGCGGCCATTTTCTCCAGGGGAACTGATCTCTATCGGCTGGAGATCAGTTGTAATAGCAGGAGATCTCCAGCTAGGACCTGGAGGTAGGCAACCCTAACTATAAATAAACTATAACTATTAGGGTTACTGAAGACTTGAGGTGCTGAGTTGTTTGTGGAATCCCAAGAGAATTTGATTGAGTGATTTATTCTTTTTCATGATTTCGTAGAACTGTTAGTCCAAACAGTGGGGGGAAATATATAAAATAAAACAACCAATAACGTAATGCTCTAGTACAGATTCATGGTCCACCTTCCTTTGGAATACTGTATGCAGGTCTGGTTTCTGGTTCTTAACAAGGAAATTGAGCTGGAGTGAGTGTGGAGGATGGCGGCCAAGATGATTTACCTTTCCTATGAGGAAGGGCTAGAAAGTCTGGGGCTTTTCAGTTTACAAAAATGATGATGATGGGAGGACACGATAGAAGTTTATAAATTATTTTCCATCTTCCTGTTCAACCCTCTAAAAGTTCTGACTTTTGCTGTTTTCTTATCAGAGGGGGTCAGCAAGGGAGCCGCTGGTAAGCACAGGGAAACAGCGTCCCTCCCCCCTGGAAAGATGCTGCACAACAGAGCCCAGCAGCACACAAGGATGATCTTGCCTAGGGGGTGGAACCAATTATGTATGAGACATAAGATAACATTTTTGCATACAGAGCTGACGCCAGGAAAACATATTGTTTTGCATATGGCAAACTACGTTGAAACATTATTGCCCTCCAGTTGCTCTTTGAAATGTTTCAGGTTTTCAAGTGCAAACAGGTGTTGTAGAATTCAGATGAAGACGAAAAAGGATAAAGCTCAAAGTCAATTCTACTTCTGTGTTTTGGTTTTATTTTTCACTTTTGCAGAGAATCAGTTATTTGAACTGACCTGACAGCTGTCTGGAGGTGCAATTCTCGGTTTCATTACTGAGACTTTGGGATCTGTGTATGGTTCAGGAAGGACAACAGAGAAATTCAAGTTAGGATGCTAGGGGGATATGGTTTTTTTTTAAACAGTGCACTGTGTGGCCTTTGGGGGAAGTCACTTGGCAATCACGAGGATGAAAAACAAATGAGAGCCCCTGGTTGTTAGTCTGCGAACGAAACCTTTCCTCGGAATTGCAAGTTGTTCTTGTTGGACCCGAGACAGGCCTGGCATACGCTAACAATCAAGCCATCTGTGTAACTGGATGAGAATTTCCCTTACCAAATGGATACATTCGTTGGACAGTTTTGACAAGTGTGTTGGGAAAATGCAGGAAGAATGCTATTCTTGGCATTGCTTTATACTTGCTTATATTTCCCCCCCTTTTTTGTCGTAATTCAGTAGCTGTTGAGAGCTGGGCAATGAAGCCTGCTGTCCTTGCTCTGGAATTCCTCTGGAGGCAGCCTTCCTTTTTCATATTTATGTTTTGTTCCCATTCTTGGGGGGAAATCTCATATATCTCGGTCTGAAAATTGGACCTTGAATTACATACCAGTAGTATTTAACACACACACACACACACACCAGACATGATATTCTTTGTTGGATGCACTTGACTATGTTTTACATACATATCATCCGGGATGCAAAGAGCCATGTGACTAGTTTCATGCGCCCAAGGATGCTGCTGATTGAGCAAATCAAGTCCATAGTTTTGCTGTGAAAAAAGGGAGGGGATTTGTATGTGCTTCTTACACTGTTTTAAGTTCAGGTTCTGTAATTTTGGAATGATTAGGGTTGCCAGGTCCCTCTGCGCCACCAGTGGGAGGTTTTTGAGGTGTAGCCTGAGGAGGGTGGGGTTTGGGGAGGGGAGGGACTTCAGTGCCATAGAGTCCAATTACCAACGTGGCCATTTTCTCCAGGTGAACTGATCTCCATCTCAGCATTTAGACTAGAGGCTTCAGTATCATGGAGTATTTCCACAGGCAAAGGGACATGCACTCATAGAACTTAACTTTGTCACCTCCTCGCTCCTGCAGCAACTTTAAATGCTCCCGAAATCCTGTTCCTGGAGGTCCCCTTTCTCCCAAGAATGAGATTTGAGGGGCATTTCATGCTGCTGCTGAACAGGGAAGGTGAAAAAGTTGCATTCTGTGAGCACATATCCCTCTGCATGGAATCTAAGCCTAAAATTTTATTTTAGCTCTTTCTTTTTTAATTTAACATATTTTATGTAAACCTGAGGTTTCCCCCAGGTTTTTAGAAGCAACTCCCCATGTATGTGTGTGTATTTTTTTAATTCACATTCTGGAGCCATGCTTAGAATTATGGATTGATGGATGAATAGGAAGGAAGGAGGGCCTGCAAAGACTTGTGAGGGTAGCATAGTAACTCCTACCATGGCCATCAGAGGCCATTCTTTTCTTAAAGGTCCAGGTACTGCTTCTCTTATTTTGAGGGTTTTAAAAAAATAATTTCTGCAAATCTGGGACATTCTCAGATGTATAGAAAGATCTGTATTGTCTATCCATGGCTCCAATCTCCAGATCTGAATATCCGCAGATTCTCAAAATTGAGAATTAGATATATTGAAAGATATATTGGTAGTTTGTTTGGGCTACGTTGTGTGTAGGAGGTCTGATCAAGATGGGTTCCCCTGAAAGTCTTAAATTTCAATATCGATATCTATTTTCCATAGATACGTATATATAAGTTTGCAGCTGCATAAAATAAAAAGTTGCCTTTACATGATATGAAAATAGAAGGCATACCAGATTTTATTCCAGCATAATATAATAGGGAAAAATACAGTAAGAACCCTTTTCTACTATCATGTTTACTTGGAAATATGATAAGGAACATACCCTGTGTCACCATTCCCCACCCCTTCTCTCCCTCATGTGATAGAAAATCTTTGTGTTTTCTTTACATCTTTTTCTTATTTTAAGTGGTTTAAATCAAACACATTTTTAAAAATTACAGAAGATAAAAGCTACTGCATACCCTGTTGTTGGTTCACTATAAATTATTTGCTAGTCTTCAGCCTTTCTAACTGGAAATATGTTTTGACTGTTGGTGACAGAGGGAATGTATCAGAGGATAATGGAGTGGTGCTAAGGAGTGTTGTTGCTTACACAATAATAACTGAGCTACACAATAATAACCCTGGGGCAGAAAGGAAAATGTATGTTAAGAAAATGAATGGTGACTTTAGAGATTCTTATTGAGCATGCTAAAGAGTGATCCTTTATATAGTGAGTGGTAAAGTTTCCAAGATAACACAAAATCAATATGTGAATATTATTTTCTTTCCCTTTATATATTTTCTCTTCCTCAGTCTTCTTATTCCTTGGGTGGGGGGAGAACTTAATATCAGTTGTGTAGGTATAGTTACTATACTATAGTAGGAACAGATCCCTCCCCAAACCCCGCCTTCCCCAGATTCCACCCCTGGAATCTCCAGGTATTTCCCAACCCAGAGCTGGCAACCCTAGAGAGCAGGCAAGCAAGCAGCTGTTGCTGATCCTAGCAGCAGATGGGTGAGTGAGAAGCAGTGGCAACTAAGAACAGCAGCCAGAATTTGCTTGCTACCCTCTCTTATTGTTGCCATCCTCCAGGTACTAGCTGGAGATCTGCTATTACAACTGATCTCCAGCCGATAGAGATCAGTTCACCTGGAGACAATGGCCGCTTTGGCAACGGACTCTATGGCATTGAAGTCCCTCCCCTCCCCAAACCCCGCCCTCCTCAGGCTCTGCCCCCAAAATCTCCAGGTATTTCCCAACCCAGAGCTGGCAACTCTATCCACCAGGGATGTTCCCCCTTTCCTGTGAAAACCAAAGATAATTGATGATAACAGTATAGTCCTAAGCAGGATGATACCCTTCTGTGGTTGACAGCAGTGGACTTAAAACACTACAATACCGTTTAGCATTGTAAGTAACTGAAACAATTTTGTCCATTCCTGATGGCCTAAACAAGGCCAAGATGAAAACGGATCCGCTTTTTCTGTCCATTTATATTAGCTGCCAATGCTAGGCCTTAGCTGAATGGCAGAAAGACAGAACAAGAATAAACTGCACTTTGGGCATCATAGGGCATATCCTGCACAGTTACTACTACCTCCAGTAGGCCTACGTCAAATTGCTCTGAAGAAATACTCTACCGGTCTCCTAATCTGTCTAGGCCAAACCTAAAAATGTATAACACTCAATTTCTGTCTGAGAGCACCTAATTACGTCCGCTAGAATTATACAATGTTAGTAATGGAAGTAACCCTACCCTCTATCTGTACCATAATCTCTTGGGAGAGGGCCTACTCGACAGCATCCTGGTGAGAGCCCTCCAAATAGGGTTGTCAGGTCCCTCTTCACCACCAGCGGGAGGTTTTTGGGGTGGAGCCTGAGGAGGGCGGGGTTTGGGGAGGGGAGGGACTTCAATGCCATGGAGTTCAGTTGCCAAAGCTGCCATTTTCTCCAGGGGAACTGATCTCTTATCGGCTGGAGATCAGTTGTAATAGCAGGAGATCGCCAGCTGCCGCCTGGAGATTGGCAACCCTAGCAGCCAGGCATTGTGATATATGTTCACAAACGGTATCACAGTACAATGAGGATTTTGATTGTAAATGTAACAGAAGAGTTTCCGAGGAATTGTTGCCCAGTGTTGAGGGACGGTAGTCTTCCACAGTTGTGATTTTTGTAGGGAATAACATGAGCACATATGCTTGGATGTCTCTTTAATTTGCACTCGCTCGTATTCCACCGGGGTGACCAGACACCACAGCTTCCAGTGTAGTGAGGTGGTCGTGCTGTAATCATTCCTCCTGCTTGTCTTCCTGAGGGTGTTTGAAACCCTGTGGATTTTAGCACCAAAATGCTCTGATCAGTTTTGCCACTATTGCTTTTGCAACTCGTTTTGACGTTCACTTTTGATTTTGTAGCCTGCAGAATTGTTTTAGTTATGAGCTTTATGGTGTACAAACGAGAACAAGGAAATGTCACTAACATGACTTCCTTGCACCTCTGGGTAAAAATACTATTATAGCGTTTTAACAAAAAACAAAACAAAAAAACCCCTCCAATTTTTGACACCTCTCATCTCCCACACATTTGAACCTCTTTCCTCAGGAGTGAAGGATCTAATTAACACACAAGCCCCTGAGTCACTTTGACAGCTTGCTTTCATGGCAAAGTGTGAAGAATCAGAGTTCGACCCACTGCTAACCCTTGGAATTCAAGGGTAACTTTTTAATGAATAACCCAGGTACTCCCTCCCTGCAAAACTACTCAGATTCCTTATTGAGACAAAATACACACAAGAACACCACTGTGTTATACAACCCGCCCATGCATACATTTAAAAGATGCCCGGAAGGGGAGAGCCACTTCTGCATATAAGACAGAATGTCCCTTGAGTATTGTAAGGTAGGGGGCTGTATGAGATTTGAAAGCAAGCAAGAATGTTGCTCTGCAAACTAGGATCCAAGTGAAAGATCGTGTTATATAAATAGACATATCCTCTGGCCACCATATTTGTTTATTTTAAAGAGCTTTAAACTACATGTTTAGAGCAACACGGTGCATCCTGGAAAGGAAATGCACACGATGCTACTGATATAACATGTGTTGCTTATGGGAATATACATTGGTGGTGTTGTGGGAGGTATTCACATTTCAATAATTTAAAAATGAGAACTTGAACATGCACAGGTAGGTGTTTTTTTGTTGTTTTGACCCCCAGCCCTTATGGGCAATTTGCTTAATAAATAAGAAAATGATATTTTTCTTTAAGGCCTTTTTCAATTTTCAGTAGTTATAAAAACTTGTCTCCAGAGCTGATTTTGCAGTAGGCGGAGATGATGTTTAGTGCTTTAGATAGCTCAAGTAGTTATAAAGGTTTTATTTCCTGGAGATGGCTTTGTGCTAATTTTGGAAGCATCCTATCATTCAAGTCGAAAGATGCCTGAAAAATATAACTTTCAGCACGCGCTTATATGCGTCCCCGCTTGTCAGACATATATAGGTGAGTGCCAACAATCTCATTTAGAAAAAATAAGAAGGGAGTCTTGTGACACCATAAAGATGAACAGATTTATTGTGGCATATATTCCACAATAAATCTGTTTGTCTTTAAAGTGCTACATGACTTCTTCTTTTGTTCTTGTTACAACAGAGCAACACAGCTCCTACTCTGGAATCTGATTTAGGTGTCTGTCAGCATTCACTGGTGTTATCTCTGAGTTTACGGACATTCACCAAACTTGTCTTGAGTTTGTTGGTTACGTGCCCAAATTTTATTTTGCGGCTAAACCTGTTTCTTAAGTGGTGATAGAATAGCGTTCCTTTTGTTTGATTACAATCTCATTTTTTAAAAAAATTGGCTAAAGAAAACGTGATATGGAAGCGGGCTAGAAGGATTCGGGGTAAACACTTGACAATGCCATACAGGCTCATAAACAAATTAACTCATCTTCTTCTGATCACCCTCCTCTGGAGAGTGTAGCTAGCTCTATTGTTTACTCTTGAATTTATAATGTTTTTCCCTCCTTTTATAAGGCAAGAATTCATTTTAGAAACTAATGAATTTGAAAAAACAAGGTTTCTTGTGTCCATTTGAGTCCGAGTCCTGCAATTTGACTTTCATTGTTTGTTTCCAACCTCATCTTGTTGTCTTCCTTCCTTAGCCTTTTTCTTCTTTTTTTATTTTTTTAAAACTGTATTACATTTTTTATTGAAGACCAAGATGAACTGGGTCCCTGCATCATTGGGCCCATTACACTTCCTAACAATTCCATTTACACCTTATTGTTTGTCTCATTGCTGGAAAATTCAGGTGATTCATCATGCCTGAGGAAGCACCTGATCCCATTTCCCTCGATATCACAATCGCTATGTGACAGGAATACAGTCAGCGCTAGTTTTCAAACTACCTAACAGGCCAAGGTGATAACTCTTTGGGGACTTTTAGCCTCTCAGGTATTGATGAGTTCCATTTTCGTAAAGCTGTGTATTCTTGCTCCCTTTCAACAGCCCTCTGAGTGAAGAAAAAGGTCTGGAGTTAATAAAGGAAGTTGCGGACCTTCTGAAGCTGCAGATGACTGCCTTTGCTGATGTCAAGTACGTATTACATACACGGACACCAGGCCTTCTGTTAATTTATAGTTTTCGTTTAACACGAGAAGCTGTTCTGAATGGGAGAGACGAAAAGCTCAGGTTGCAATTGTTCTGAACTGTTTTTATTTTGAAAGATATATGGAGAGAGAGATTTTTTTCTCCTTGGCAGTATGGTATAGTGGTTAAAGAGTCAGATTAGAATCTGTAAGACCCAGGTTCAAATTTCATCTGCTGTTAGGGTTGCCAGGTCCCTCTTCAGCATCGGTGGGAGATTTGGGGGGCAGAGCCTGAGGAGGGCGGGGTTTGGGGAGGGGAGAGAAACTTCAATGCCATAGAGTCCAATTGCCAAAACGGCCATTTTCTACAGGTAAACTGATCTCTATCAGCTGGAGATCAGTTGTAATAGCGGGAGATCTCCAGCTATTACCTGGAGGTTGGCAACCCTATCTGCTGTGGAAGCTTGCTGACTGGCCTTGGGCCCATCACACATTCTCAGACTAACCTACTGCACCGTGTTGCTGTGAAGGTAAAATGGAGGAGAGAAAAACTATGTTGGCTGCTTTGGGTCTTCATTGGGGAAAAAAAGGGGTATAAATGAAGCAAAGAAATATTCTTTTCATGATAGAAGGGAGGAACCCATGTAAACTCAATAGGGTTGCCAGGTCCCTCCTTGCAACCGGCAGGAGGTTTTTGGGTTGGAGCCTGAAGAGGGTGGAGTTTGGGGAGAGGCTTCAATGCCATAGAGTCCAATTGCCAAAGTGGCCATTTTCTCCAGGGGAACTGATCTCTATCAGCTGGAGATCAGTTGAATTGCAGGAGATCTCCGGCTAGTACCTGGAGGCTGGCAGCCCTATCACTCAATAAAGTTGATTGACAGCAGGCTCAGGTCAGGAAAGGAACTATATCTTCATACAACATACTGTGAGAGTGACTACCACAGGAGGACAGTGTATAAGCTATAATTAGGCAAGAATACAAGTGCACAGGGGAGCAGCAGAATCAGAACTGCTGGCCCTGCTCCCTCCTCTACACACATTTTGTATAACTCAGGGGTCGTGAAACTCATTAGTCAAAAGAGCCAAATATCAACAGTACAACGATTGAGATTTCTTTTGAGAGCCAAATTTCTTAAACTTAAACTATGTAGGTAGGTACACTGTTTATTAATTTAATAAACTTTAAATAAAGTTTTAAGTCTTAATTAAACTATAGGTACACTGAATAAAACTTGATATGATACTTAATAATGATCTTTTTTATTGATAAAAATTAAATTGTAAGTCCCTTCCATTTCCCCCTCCCCGTCCGGAGTCCTCGCCTGGAGGCCTGGTCTACAGCCATAAAAGCCTATTGGTAGACCTGGCCTCCGGCTGAGTCCCATTGGGAGGCCATGTCTACCCATTGGCTTTCTTGGCAGTAGACCTGGCCTCCGGAGGCCCATAGAAGCCAATTGGTAGACCTGGCCTCTGAAGGGGGACTTTTTCCCCTCCTCGGAGTCCAGGTCTATCGACAAGAAAGCCAGTGGGTAGACATGGCCTCTGAGGAGGGAAAAAAGTAAGGCATCCATAAAATTAAATCATGACAATGACTGACAAACACTGTACATTTTCCCCATCTGCATTCTCAAAACTCTGCAGGGGGGCTTATTGTTGAGTTGTGCATCTGAGTGGCAAATCCAAGGCAAAACCTCCCATTCATAAATGGCCAATAACCCCCCATGCAGAGTTTTGAGAATCTGGATGGGGAAAATGTGCATCTGAGTGACAAATCCAAGGCAAAACCTCCCATTCATAAATGGCCAATAACCCCCATGCAGAGTTTTGAGAATCTGGATGGGGAAAATGTGCATCTGAGTGGCAAATCCAATGCAAAACCTCCCATTCACAAATGGCCAATAACCCCCATGCAGAGTTTTGAGAATCTGGATGGGGAAAATGTGCATCTGAGTGGCAAATCCAATGCAAAACCTCCCATTCATAAATGGCCAATAACCCCCATGTAGAGTTTTGAGAATCTGGATGGGGAAAATGTGCATCTGAGTGGCAAATCCAAGACCTCCTCCTCCTCGCCGCTGCCTGGGCTCCTTCCTACCGTCCCTCAAGACCCGACCCAGGACTGCCCTGGGCGGAAACTGACGGGCCCCGCGCCCCACTTACCTCTGAGCCCGGGGAACAGGCGGCGCAGCGCGGCAGGAGTGCGGCGTGGACGGAACCAAGCTGCAATGCCGGGCCGAGCAGGGAGGGGCGAGCGACAGGCCCCCCGACAGCCATCCCCGATGGGAGGGTGGGCCGGAAAGGCATTCTCCCGGCAAGCATGCCGGGGCTGAGAGGCGAGGCCAGGAGCGACCTGGGGCAGGGCAACGCCCCAGCGGGCCGGCGCGCAGACGCCGACGGCTCCAGCACCAGGCGGCCCTTACAACAAGGGAGAGGGGAGCCAAAGCGGGGCGGCCTAGAGGAGGCCCCGGGGGGAGTAGCTCTTGGGCCGGCCGGCGGGAAGACGGGCCCAGATTGACACCAGTCGGCCCCCCGACCAGACCACCTGCCGGAGAGCAAAGGGGCGGGGCTGAAAACCGAGAGGGCTCTTGGAAGTTCGGGGAAGGTGGAAGGGGCGGGAAGCGCTTCAAACCCCCGCCGGCCAACTGGGTGGGACTGGAAAGAGGCGCACTCAAGGGCTCAAAGAGCCGCATGCGGCTAGGGAGCCACGCTTTTGCGACCCGTGGTATAACTTGTGAGCAAGAAGTTACACAAAAAGAAATGCATATTTGCGTCTGAGACCCTGCATTTGCCAGGGCTCTTGATCACGCAGAGTGTAAGCATATACAAATGCACACATTATAGGCTCTTGGTTCATGAGTTGTAGTGACTGTGCAAAGGGACAGGATAGATGAGGGTGATCCCCTTCCCCCCTATTCTCACCATGCTCCGAAACTTAGATGATTTTTAAAAGGCTGAGAAGAATTCAAGGTCAGTTGATCAGCAGCTATTAACCAGGCTAGCCTGATCTCGTCAGATGTCAGAAGCTACGCAGGGGCAACCCCGGCAAGTATTTGGATGGGAGACCTCTAAGCAATACCAGGGTTGTGACGTCTCTTGCCCTGAAAACCCCACCGTGGTCGCCGTAAGTCAGATGGGACTTGATGGCAAATGATAATAACAATTAATCATGGTAGGTAAAAATGGAAGCTTTGAGCTGAGAGGCAGTTCTCCTCTGATCCTCCATTGTGCTCTGTGAATGTCCATGCTGTTTCAGAGACAAAATGTCAGAGCAGGGGTCCTCAACATGGTGCCCATAGACTCCAATGTGCCGGCAGGCACCTTTCTTGGTGCCTACCATGTGTTTTTAGAAAGTGCCCAGGGATCTAGTGAGGCTTTTTTAGTTTTTATGTTTATAGTATATTGCTGGCAGTAGCTTTATATAAAGTACATTACCTGTGCAAACAGCAAAGTAACCTTCTAAAAACATAGTGGGACTAAACATGATAGGGCTGGGTAGCTAAAACGCTTAACACATCTGACTGCAACTTTTATTGTCATTGAAGTCATCAGATCTTCCCAATTTGAATGTATTTTTATAATTCAGGTGGCAGTTGATAATAACAGCTGAGAGTTAGTGTGGTGTAGTGGGTTAAGAGTGGTGGTTTGGAGTGGTGGACTCTAATCTGGAGAACCGGATTTTATTCCCCACTCCTCCACATGAGCGGTGGAGGCTAATCTGGTGAACTGGGTTACTTTCCCCAGTCCTACACACGAAGCCAGCTGGGTGACCTTGGGCTAGTCACAGCTCTCTTCAAGCTCTCTCAGCCTCACCTACCTCCCAGGGTGTCTGTTGTGGAGAGGGGAAGGGAAGGAGATTGTAAGCTGTTTTGATTCTCCCTTAAGTGGTAGAGAAAGTCGGCATATAAAAACCAACTCTTCTTCTATATCTAATTTTAGACACTTAAAAAAAAGTCATCTATCAAAATCTGGTCAGGATCTCTCTCTTACAACAGTACATATGCGCAAGGAGCTCTCACCAGCCCTTCAGCACCAACTGGCATTGTTACAAGTAATAGTACAGCTTAAAAATGGTTGGCCTCATGAGAGAAGGGCTCATGTAAAGGAGACAACTAGGAGAAACATATTTTTCCAGTTTCCTTTTGCATAAATGGGTTAGATGCCTGCAAATACAGACAGATGCTGCCAGATGAGGATTTCTTGGCAAGGATATCTTATATTCAAGTATACAATGGCACCAGCATGGAGTATAGCTTTTCCTGGATGGCTGAGGAGAGTTAGGCAGCAGATTATACAACTGAGATTAATTAAAAAAAAGATTGGGAGATGGAGCACAGTCAAGAATAAGAGAAGCAATAATTTAGGATGGTAAAGACAAACTTGTATGAAACAGAAGTTTGGTTTTTCTTTGAGGCAATAGGTGGGAGACAGCAGGGGAGGGGAAAAAGGTGAGATGGGGGTGAGAGGAAGCAATGAGAAACCTGGTACAGATTGATAAAGTTGTAAATAATCGACAGAACATTGATACCGAAGGCCGAGGTAATACAATATTGTAGTTCTGTGTGTTTGTGTTGCCCCCCTCCAACAATAATTTCAGAGGAATGAAAGGCTCAATCATTTTCTGGTTAGTTTCTGTACATGTAGTTGTTAACAGATAGGGTTCCTCCCTCCCTCCCTCCCTCCCTCCCTCCCTTTCTCTTTCTTTCTTTCTTTCTTTCTTTCTTTCTTTCTTTCTTTCTTTCTTTCTTTCTTTCTTTCTTTCTTTCTTTCTTTCTTTCTTTCTTTCTTTCTTTCTTTCTTTCTTTCTTTCCCATTTATTGTGGAGATAAGCTGGAGAAGTCTGTTGGTGATGAGCTCATATTTTTCTCCTCCTTCCTTCACACATAACATCTAAGTGATGGCTTGGGATCTTAGATGATGTCTCTAGCATGCGATTGCCCTCAGAGGTTATTCTCAGGTTTTCCATTGCATTTGTTTCTTTTGTCCTGTGGACAGATAATGTAGATATTTGAGGGATAAATAACCAGATAATTAAGATGGTGGAAAAAAGTTTCCAGCATTTTAGGTGACAGTTCTGGTGAAATTCTGGTTTTTTTTCTTCAAAAAAGAAAAAAGAACGTACTAGTTATGCTTAATCTGTTTTGTTAATGGTTGTACAGCTGTGGAAAAAATTCCAATATTTTGTGTTACATCATTAGGGACCATTAAAAGAATATTAACATGCTGATGTAATTATGTGAGCAGACATAAAGCGACAATCAGTTTGATTTTATAATCCAATTATGGGTGTCTGTGTCCTTTGGTGATTGATTGCTGGGCCAGTACAATATGGGATGAAGGTGGGTGGCAGAATTGGAGATGTTTTGTTAGTTCATGTGGTTAGTTCAGTAGTTTCTACCACAACTTGCAGTAAAACAATCTCCCTCTTCTCAGCATTTTTCAACTCCAGCCTTCATACTGTGAACTTATAAATATGTATCATGACATATAAATGTATGTAAAACATTGAATGGCGCAATATGGAGGATGAAAAATCAGGTTGTGTTCTTTCTGTTTCAGAGCTGGGCTTCCAGTTCTTACTATGATGGGATTCCTTTTAGGTTGCATTCTGTTCTGTGAAGGAGGAGTTGTGTGAATGTTCAAGCCAATCTCTGCCACCTGAAAATTCACAATAGGCTCATCAAGCTCTGTTAATATCAGTCTGGAATAGTGTTGGACCATCATTCTTCCCAAGCGCAGCTATTGCTTGCCTGATGAGCAGTCAACAACTGGATGAACCTGCTTTGAACTTTGTGTAATAAAAGTCCTCTGACAGGGTTTGATGCAGTCCCAAGGTATGATCGGGAGGCTCAGATCGCAGCAGCCTGACTTAAGGCTTAACAGGTCTGTGTCTGATCAGCGCCTGATCAGAGAACCTGTGCATCCCACCCAGAATCTCCCATGGTGGGTGGGATTTAAATGTAATAAATAACAATGGCACTGGGACAACATGGGGTGGAAAATTAACACGTAGAACCCATTCCTGAAGGGGGCGGAGCTCTTTAGGAGCTGGCGTGACTCCGTGCCAGCATAGGGACCACTTTATCACGAAATAAAGTGATACCTCCAACAGTGTGGGGGCAAACAAGACAGCGTCCAGGAGCTGTGGAGCTCCACCGACCGCCACTGCCAGTGCAGCCACTCTGGGAACTAAATCCTGGAAGAGAACACCAGCACCGGTGTGGAGGAAGCATTCCTGGGGCATGCCCAGGGCGGAACTGATGCTAGTTAGCCTCCTAACCCCTCTCACCCTGGGAACGCTCCCTTGCACAATGGCATTGCTACAACACCTTTTTTGTGTCATAGCTTCACTGTTCTCAATGGGATGTCTTTTCCTGTTTTCTATGTTTTTAAAAGCTTTTTTTTACCTCCACGGAAGCTGGCAAGCCTCTGAGGAGGTGGCGTGGGTGCGCTGCTCCCAGCCACTACGGAAATGCTCCCCCCTTTCAGGACTGGGCTGTGAGTGGGTCTGTTCTGCAGATGACTACAACCTGAAGTAGTCGTATGATTTTATCGTCGTGCATTGATCTTGAAACGCAGTCCTAAATCTTAGAATGTGGAATGAAATTATACTGGAGGAACTGACATCGTATTAAATTATCTAAGGGGTAGCAAAACATTTCTGACAAAAGTGGTTCATATGGATGGAATATGTGTGGTGAGGTGTTCAGGGAGTTCACCTGCCCACTAAATACTCTTTTGGCTTTAATAACATTGTCAGTATTGCTGACGACTGCATGTACATTTTTATTGACATGTGGAAATTTATGGGAAAAGCTGTTTACATCCCCCCCCCCTCCTTTCTGGCCACAGATTTTATGACTGCATTAAGCCAGGAAAGTGATTTTCACATGTTCTTTCTCGTATGCTTGTATTTAGTTTCTACTTGCTGATAAAAAATAATCAATAAACATTCATAGCACTATAAAAAAATCCTCAATCCAATGGTACTCCTTAGGAAGCTCTGCAGAAGTGTAATAAATATGCATTTAGTTTTCAGCTACATGCACTTGGCTGCTTCAGCATGTGGTCATCTTAATAACAGCAGCAGGAGGAATCATCATCATCCTACTTAGAATTTATGTTACACTAAGAGTGTTCAAAGCATTTCACATAATTCTCTCATAAATCTTTATAACAGTTTATATGGAGGTTATGATGATTGTCCCCATATTATAGATAGGGGGTTGAGGCTAGGATGTAGTGTCTTGCCTAAAGTCACCTAATGGGTTCATGTCGCTCCAGGCATGTTCACAACAGGTTTCCTTCACAGTCACTGAACAACATCCTCTTCCTAACGCTTGAAATGAAGGAGCCTGGTTTTCATAACATATGGCAGGGCTCTGCCCCCGACATCTCTCCTCTGATTTGGAGCAGCATTTTATTTATTTATTTATTATTTCAATTTCCGACTCGCCCTCCCTGGCTAAAGCTGGACTCAGGGCGAGTAACAACATTAAAGTCAATATACAAATTGTAATAATTCTAAAAAATTTAAAACTATAATTCTCCATTTAAAACATAACCAAAAACATCAGAATATGCTAAAATACCATACTCGCTGGTTTGGATTTGGCTCAGCCTGTTGGACAATAGAACAAAACATGTAATTGTATAATTCCTTGCTTATGCAAGTTCTTGAACTGGCAAATCAGCAACAGTGTCTTAAATGGAAGTGTAGAAGCCTTTGGTAGTTGTTGTTAGTTGTTTCCTCTTGTTATGTTGCTATCACTTGAAAAACCCAATCGGCCATTTAATCAAACCCACTCATCCAAAACCTAAACACTGCTGCAGTACTTGGTGTTTCCACTTCATCATGCTGAGAGGTTATGACATGAGGCACGTGTAGGTTGTAAAGGTGAACACTAAAGGAAATTATCAGTAGCTTGAGTGTAAAATGGTAAGAAACCAGTTTAAATGAGCATGCAAATTTGGAGGACCAGAGGTGGGAGTGTTTCTTATTCGATCTTTGCTGAATCCTGTACATTTTGGGTGTGCTCAAGTTAATTTTAGCATTGGTTTTGTGTTCAACACAGATTGATACAACGTCTTTGGGGGGTAAACTAATTTCTGCATATAAGAGCAGGTCTGCTGTGTTGCTTTCACAAATAGGGGTACTGACTGTGGAAAGTTATCTCTCTCCTGTCCCTAAATTCAGCACCTGGCTGTCTTATATTACAAACAAAAATTCAAATTAGAGAAGCTAAGATTATCCAAGACCCCTCAGGTCTGATAGAATTGCAACTGGCTTCTTATAAAAACAGGAAAAAGCCAGACCTATGGTAGGATTATTCTGTTTTGTACTTCTAATGAGGTTTCGTTTTGCTATAACTGTTTTGTTCTGCATCCTTCCAATGATCCACTTTAAACTTCTCTGAACTTGTATGGATGTGAAAATAAGACCTACTTTGATACATATTTTGTTTACATTTTATAGTATTTAATACCTGCTGTGATTTATTTCCATAATGATAAATGCATATCTAAATATGCAATCACATGCAGGTATGTTCCATGATGTATTTATTTATTTAAAAATCTATATGTTTCCACACCAGAAGACTGGCCAAGGTAGGTTACAACATAAAAAATAAAGCAAAACATTTAAAATGCATGACTTGCTTTTCCTGCCGCAGGGACTCCCTGGCTGCTGCCCCATGCTCCCTTATTCCCCAGTACCTGCACAACATCTGATCCTGGCTCCCCTGTTCACAGGGACGTGGATCCTCCTCCAGTGAGTGATGGGAAGGATCCAAGTGAAAAGACCCTTTATTTTTAATGGGCACAAACACAGCTTGTTCACTGTTTACTCCTTCCACAAGCAGATACAACATGCATGAACACCCGGAGCCACACCCACCCACCCCAGTCCGTGGTTGAACGGCCAAAGTCCACCGTCCAATAGGAGAAACAGACGACTGAGTCTGGAGCAGAGCCTCAAGCTCAAAACAGTTCAGCATAGCTGAGTTCAGCAGTTCAATAGTTCAGTATAGTCCTTGCACCAACTAAATACATTACACCCCCAAGCCTGCTTCTATTCAAACTTCAGGCCAAATCGGCCTGAACAGGCCTACAGGTTCTGCCTCTGCCTTGTTGGAAGTTATGTTCTGTCTCATGCTTTACTATTCTATTGTAATCTGCATTGGACAAAGAACTTTGGAAAAACTAAATGTAAATAATGTAATAAACCAAAATAGCACATAATTGTGAAAAGTACTCATCCTTCAGGAGCCTGGTTTATACTTGCCACTATCTTAAACCCTAATTGGAAGTAATGTGCAGACAGCCAAGGAAAAATTCTTTATGAAAATCTCCATAGAATAAAGCAAAGTCTTTAGCATATTAGATAATGCAGAATTATGGGGAATCACATTGCTAGAATGGTTTTCCCAGTCCCTGAAATTACACTGCCAACTAACTGAATACAAGATTTCAGCAGCACATCGCTTCATTTGAAGGATCCGTGTTTTTATTTTGCTTGGAAACGGAAAGCCAATAAAAACAGGCAGAGGAATATAGTTTATCTTACAGTTGATATGAAATAATTTGGAATATCCTTGTCACTGTTGGAAACATGGCAGCCAGGACCTCTTTTAAATTCCTCTGTTTAGATCCTATGACAGCTAGTCTGTATTTTCGATTAATGCTGCAGTTCTTTGCCACTGTTATTATCTCAACATTCTCCTAGTCTGGTTTTTTGATTTGGTCTAAGATAAAACCATAAGGGGGCTGCCCATTCCCTAACCGTATCCTTCTCTCTTCCTCCTGGGAATGCTGATCCCTTGCCAGGTTCCTTAGCATTTACCCTCCTTCCAGCTGGCACCCATGCCACATGCTTTATCGCTTTACTCTGCTCTGGTTAGACCTCACCTAGAGTACTGTGTTCAGTTTTGGGCACCACAATTTAAGAAAGATGTAGACAAGCTGGAAGGTGTCCAGAGGAGGGCAACAAAGATGGTGAGGGGTCTGGAGACCAAGTCCTATGAGGAAAAGTTGAAGGAGCAGGGTATGTTTAGCCTGAAGAGGAGAAGACTGAGAGGGGATATGATAACCATCTTCAAGTACTTGAAGGGCTATCATATAGAGGATGGTGCCGAGTTGTTTTCTGTTGCCCTAGAGGGTCGGACCAGAACCAATGGGTTGAAATTAAATCAAAAGAGTTTCCGTCTAGACATTAGGAAGAAATTTCTAACAGTTAGAGTAGTTCCTCAGTGGAACAGGCTTCCTCGGGAGTTGGTGACCTCTCCTTCCCTGGAGCTTTTTAAGAAGAGGTTAGATGGCCATCTGTCAGCAATGCAGATTCTGTGACCTTAGGCAGTTGATGAGAGGGAGGGCATCTTGACCATCTTCTGGTCACTGGGGGTGTGGGGGGGAGGTAGTTGTGAGTTTCCTGCATTGTGCAGAGGGTTGGACTAGATGACCCTGGTGGTCCCTTCTGTCTCTGTGATTCTATGATTCTATGCACATTCATTCAACAACAATATATTAAGCCCCCCCCCTTTAGGTAAATGTAAGCCACTTAAATTGTTCAAGCGCCATTGCTTTAAAGTTCTAGAGATCATAAATTATTTATCAAAGCCCATTCTTTCATGTTTTGTTCTTTAAGTTTTGTATGTTAGGGACCTAATTTTCATGACAGCAGTGTTGGAAGATTTCACACTTTCAGTGTGATGAAAATGTCAAGTTTTATGGCTTGTCAGAGATTAATAGAACAATCATTTGAAAACTCAGCAAATTATTTATGTGGCTTGAGTGATCATCAAAGAGATTACGTTCAGAGAAGAATAAAAATTAGACCAGAACTTCAGTTTATAAGCTGGTCATCGTTAATATTTTACTTTATTGAAATCGTAGGTGTTCTTGACCTGAGCCAGTGTGTTCTAATAGCGTTCATATCTTGATTGATTTTAATATACTTTTATATGTTGCAAACTCACATTAGAACATTTAACAGATATGTCATATGTAACTGTAAATGTATTAAATTAGATACATATGTACTCTGAATTACCTGTCCTTGAAGAAAATATTCATGAAATAATTTTATTTCAGGTATGATGCTTGGACAGGTCTTGAATTTTCTTAACTTCCTGTTTCTGACAGAGTTGATAAGAATACATAAACCTTTGTGAATCCCTTGATATTGCTATGGAGAAGTTTAAATAGAAGTTTAAATCTCCTGGCAGTGAATCAGATCAGGTCCACGGTGATTGCGGAACAGGGTGTTAAACCTTTTCTCATGCAATTTCCTAATCTGAAATAGCACGGTGTATCACTACATTAGGGTTGCCAGCTCTGGGTTGGGAAATACCTGGAGATTTGGGGGGGGGTGGAGCCTGAGGAGGGCAGGGTTTGGAGAGGGGAGGGACTTCGATGCCATAGAGTCCAGTTGCCAAAACATACGTTTTCTCCAGGGGAACTAATTTCTATCACCTGGAGATCAGCTGTAATAGCGGGAGACCTCCTGCCACCTCCTGGAGGCTGGCAACTCTATACTACTTACCTCATTGGGGAACCTTGTTTGTAACTACCAGTACATGTAAGTTTTTCCAGCTGGACAAATAATGGCTCTGCAAAGCCATTTTAGGCAAAGTGTGTGCAGGGGATTTAAGCACTGCAGTCCTGTTCCAAATTGAGCCCATGCCCTGGGGAGCTGAGTTCCAAGCGGGCCACTCCAGGTGCGGTCTGATCCAAAGTCCTTGTGGTGGCCAGGTATTGGCCATATGGACTTTTGTAAAATGTGGAATTAACTCTCAGTCGACTTATGATGGGACTTCAGTTTTATAAAACTGGCTTCATAGGTTGTTCAGAGTCAACTGTTATCCAAAATGTTCCCTTCCCAGTCAGAGTTCAATATGGTGTGGCTGAATATCTCTGCACTCTAGGTACATCAGGCAATAGAGTATCCTGGGGAACTACATCAAAACTAAAACTCAGAGTGTAGGGATCATGGCTGATGTCAATTTTTAAAAGCTAAAACGTTAACCTTTGGATTTGCTAAACTTACATTGGCCACTATCTCAACTTGTGCTGTATCCTTTCTGTAGCCTACTTCTTGCGAACAGATCAAACTGCCTTATACTGAGTTAGACCCTTGGTCTCTCTTATACAGTATGGTATATTCTGTTCTCCAGAGTATCAGACAGAGTTGTAGCGCTACTGACATGAGACTCTTTTAGAATGGAGATACCAGGGTCTGAGCGTGCATGCAAAGCATGTGCTGAACTACTGAGCTGTATATACTGCCCCACCATGTGCATTATTAGATTGCCACACAGAGTTGTCTTGTGTGGCATATAAACATACCTTAAAGCTTTCCCAAAAAACTTTGAAGCATTAATACACTTGCATTTCACTCTGCATGTGGTCTAGTCTGGGATCATTTGATGTTGTACCATTATTGAAGCTTAGTAGGTGTAGTGGCAGGAAGACCCAACAAGAGATGGATTGACTCAGTAAAGGAAGCCACACCCCTCAATTTGCAAGACCTGAGCAAGGCTGTCAAAGATAGGACATTTTGGAGGACATTGATTCATAGGGTCACCATGAGTCGGAAGCGACTTGACGGCACTTAACACACACACACACACAGTAGGTGTAGACATGCTCAAGGCTTGGATGACTGACCACTGAGAACCCCTTGTAAGTAGGGTTGCCAGGTCCCTCTTCGCCACTGGTGGGAGGTTTTTGGGGTGGAGCCTGAGGAGGGTGAAGTTTGGGGAGGGGAGGGACTTCAGTGCCATAGAGTCCAATGGCCAAAGCGGCCATTTTCTCCAGGTGAACTGATCTCTATCGCCTGGAGATCAGTTGTAACAGCAGGAGATCTCCAGCTAGTACCTGGAGGTTGGCAACGCTACTTGTAAGCTGCTGTGGGATGATGATGTATAAATGATATGCTGGACCATTTAATTTTAAAATGATCATGTGTCAGCTATACAACTCAGTTGTCTAAAAAAAAGTGCAAACAGTGGCAGCTAGGCTAATATTAATAGGTGAACTAGGAAAATATGGCAAGTGTTAATTGTCTCAGGTGGTTAATTACATCCACCATTATTTATTAATGGGCTGTTTTATAGGTCACTCTGAGGAACTCATTTGCAGAAAGTGCAGTAATATCAGACTCAAGGGATTACTGATCTGTTCAAATACTACAATGGCTTTACAAGGTGATTACTTCGATTGTGAAAAGGTGGGAGGAATTGAGAAGGCTGGTCCATCATAAAATGGAATCTCAGAGGCATGACTGAGTGGGAAATTGATACTGCGCGGACTTTCTTGAATCGTTGACCTTTCTAATTGTTTTACAGGGTTGTGAATTTATGCAATATAAATGAATCATGAGAGGTTTAGTCAGGCCATTTCCACATGGGCCCTGGGTTGATGCTGTTGGGAAGTGTCCCCCCCGGGGGGGGTTGTGGTCCATTTGTGCATCTCCTGGGATTTCCATGACTTTTCTTGGATATTTCCCAAACTGCTTTGTTGCAGTGCTTTGGGAAAGATGGCAGCAAAGCCTGGAAGGCCACTGTGTGGATGAGAAACTTTGAATTTCCTGGTCCTGCCCATATGGCAGCCATTTTCCGTGGCCCTGTGGCAGCCATTTTCCATCTACCACTGGGGGCCATTTGTACGGTATTTGTCAGCAAATGACTACTGTTATATTGATATAACATTATAACAATCTGTGTATCATTTTCAATGAATTCCCAGCTTTCATTTAAAAAATCTCTACCCCTTTCCCCTTATATCTCCTCAAGTAAAGGCGCTAGAGATTTGTTTGTTTTTACATGAAAGCTGGAATTCACAGAAAATGAGATGCAAATTGTAATACCATTATACTGATATAATTATATCAATTTGCCAATTTTTTTAAATGAAAAAGGCCTGAGCATGTGTGGGGGGGGCATTGGCTGCTCCAGGTGACTGGGACAGGAAACTATGGGGAAATCAGCTGTGTGGCAGCCTCTTAGCTTGTATGTTGTATCAGCAGCTGTGGGAGAAACAGGGAGACTACATAAACCTGCCCAGTATGGAAAGCACCTCATAATCAGTGGCAATTATACTCTATGGCATTGAAGTTCCTCCCCTCTCCAAACCCCGCCCTCCTCAGGCTCCTCAGGCTCTGCCCCCAAAACCTCCTGCCAGTGGCAACCCTAGACCAGGATGGCTCTAGGAAAATCTTCTGAGCAAGCCCCTTTGAAATGAATGGAGCAGGTGCAAGAGCACTGTGGTCATTGACAATTATTGATCATTGCAGTTAATAAAATTGCAGTTTATAAAAACTACGCTTCCCTGCAGTCGCATTCAGATGTCATGACAAAGGGTAGTTTGTCCATGGTTTGGGTATAAACGCAGCTTGTTCTCATGGCCCAGTACTCACCTTGCTTCTCCCTCACTCACAAAGAGCGTGCGAAGTCTTCCAAGTCTCGGAGGCCTTGACTCAGGCTGCAGCTCACCTTGATATCCCAATACAGGTGCCTGGGCAAGGTGGCCGCTCCCACGTACACCCGTACACACAAAGCAGGACTCTCATTTTTGTTTAATCTGTTTAGTTTGCCATCCAGGGGTGAGAACAAATGAAATCCCTTTTTTTTTTTAAGGCAGAGGAACTCTGTTTTCCTTTGTGTGTCGCCTCCCTGACTGAGGAGGAGCCTCAAATTTGTTTCCTTCTTGCATCTGCTCCATACCTTGGGATTTCAACAAATGTGACTAATTCTACTGTCTTGCTTCTCAAATCCTTCTACACTACTATAGCAGATAGTAACTGCATTTCAGTGTGAACACATGAAGCTGCCATATACTGAATCAGACCCTTGGTCCATCAAAGTCAGTATTATCTACTCAGACTGGCAGCGGCTCTCCAGGGTCTCAGGCGGAGGTCTTTCACATCACCTACTTACCTAGTCCCTTTAACTGGAGATACCGGGGATTGAACCTGGAACCTTCTGCTTGCCAAGCAGATGCTCTACCTCTGAGCCACAGCCCAATTTTCTTATAAATATTACTATAGTAATAGTAATAAGTAATATTTCTTGTAAATATAGTAATAAGTAAGGAATATCTACGAGAGGGGAAAGGGTGGTCATGTAAAGTTCAATCCATAATCTATAAGAATTTAGATGCCTTTGTGCATAATGGTAATTGTAGCCCTGCAAATGAAAGTGATGCAGACGTTGCCGTATTGATTATGTCAGAACTCCTTCTCTGGTCTTTCCCCCCAGTTTATTCATTTGTTCGTGAGACCTCATATACATCCATTCCATGTAAGAAATGTTGAAATAATAACAACAATATTCAACAGCCACCAATACCATTATATATTTTTATCCATATGTGTTTTGAAGGAAGAAACGGGGGAAGAAGCATAACATCCTTCATCTGGAGTTAAATAATTTCAGCACAAATGTCATCTCTTACAAATTGACTATAAACCACCAATGCATCAGAGTGACAATTTGCAATATGTTTCAAATGTTTTGTTTTTTTTAAAAAAGAAATAAAACGTGGCTGAAGGCAACATTACTGAAATTAAAAAAGCAGGAATTCCACCAACAGAGGGGGTAATTTGTCTGTGCGTGCCCAGCAATGCATTTAGCTAGTCATTGAAACAAACACAGCACCGTTGAATAGGAAAGGAGAGTTACTTCTGTATTCCCCTTGCAGTCAGATTGACGCTGTGCACGATAACCTCTTTGTAGGCAGGGAGTGCTTCAAAAAGGAATACCTTGCTCTTGTTAAATGGGTGTAAACTCATGAAATCCAAAAAAAAAATGTTTTATGGCGGATATGCATGAATGCGTCTGTCGCAGCAATCTAACTCTCAGATATAATTACGGCCCTTCAGTTGTCATTGCAAATACGCAGCAGTGCTGTTCTTCTTTGGGTGTTTCATTTGACCAGCTTGGCTCTGTGTGTTTTAAAAATTTACAGTCTGTTTTCATCTGCACAATTTGCTGGACTGTTACACTATACAGACTGCCACAAACAAGACAAAACAGTTTAATAATCAGTGGGATCATGGGTGATTTGTGGGGATGGGTTGTTTGCCATGAAATGCATCAGGTCATGTGTGGTAGTGTATGTTTAAGGGAGATTTACAGCGCATCCCTGACCTTTAAGGGTGAAAGCCCTTAGTAGTAGGGTTGCCAACTGCCAGGTAATAGCAGGAGATCTCCTGCTAATTCGACTGATCTCCAGCCGATACAGATCAGTTCACCTGGAGAAAAATGGCTGCTTTGGCAATTGAACTCTATGGCATTGAAGTCTCTCCCCTCCCCAAACCCTGCCCTGCTCAGGCTCCGCCCCAAAAATCTCCAGGTATTTCCCAACCCGGAGCTGGCAACCGTACTTAGGAGGCCAGGAAGGCGCTGCGCTGGCGTTGGGGCCCTCCACGCCAGCATCCAGGCTATTTACACCACCAGAAATGGCCCCGGCGGGGAGGGCTGGGCGCTGCCCGCACCAGCATCCCAGGGGGCGCCCTGGCATCCCGGGAGGCTTTCCTGGGGCGTTCGCCCCGGGTATGCTGGCAGCAAGAAGAGCGAGGCTTTGCCAGCTTTTTGCTGGCACAGCCTTGCTTTTCTCAATGGGGCGAAAAGGCCCCATTTGACAAAAAAAAAGCCTCTAAAAGGCTTTTTAAAAAATCTTTTTGTCTAAGCCATGGAACGGCTTAGGAGGCGGTACGGCGGCGCCTCCTCACCTCTGTCCCCGGCCGCCGCCTGCTCAGGAATGGGCTGTTAGTATTTAAGAGGTTAATATTAGCCTCGTTTCACAGTGGTATAGTAGCCCTAGTGATACAGCAGTATTTCACTTGCCACTATTGCCAATGTAAGTCCTGTTCAGGTAAATCGTTCCATCAATCTCTCTTCACAAATATTACCTCTTAAATGCTAGAAGTATCAGAATTGTCATGAGGCAGTCTAATGCGCTGGCTTTAACATGTGGAAGCTCAAGCTAGAATCTCCGTTCTGCTTTAAAGTGCACTGGATGGATGCGGGAGAACTGCATTCTTATGGTTTAAAAACTCACAGGCACATGGGAAGAGATGTCAGCACGTAGCTGGTGACATCATCACATCGCCCACCAAGGGCCCCTGCTACTGTTAAGTCCTCCCGCCAGTTTCCAGACCCTGCCTGCCAACCCTAGCTGAGAAAGTATGACTAGCCCAACATCACCTAGTGAGCTTCCATGGTGGGGTGGGGATTTGAACCTGGCTCTCCCAGATCCTAGTCTGATACTCTAATCACTACACCATACCGGCTCCCAATGAAAGATGTCAATGAAAGCCAGTAAATTCTTTGGACAACAATAAAAGGAGACCATCGTACTGACGGAATACTTTGGGACTGAGATTTAAAAATACAAAACTTTGTAGCAGGGAGCAACAAAGCAAAACATGAGAAGAAAACATCTGAGTCTATCCTGTATGCTGTGTTTCTTGGTTACCGACTTCTCCTTTCAAATCATTTTTGTTGTAGCATTCTGGGGCCTGCGGTGACCTTCAAAATATACTCGGATGGCCACAATACCACCACTGCTGATGTTGCCAAAGCAGCAGGTAAGAATCTTTATTGTCAAATAGATCCTTTTCTCCACCTACTATTGAATGAAGAGTGACAGGCCCAACAACAGGAAGACTTCTCCTCACCAGCAGATTGACATTTAATGAAGCAGGCGCTTGAAAGGGAGGTGGCCCAACAGGAAACATGTGTAACATCTCTGACTCAATTAAAACCGCCTGACACTTCCTTGTTTATAGAAGAAGGGAATTAAACAGAGCACAAGGCCTGGGATTTGTAGTGAAAGAGCTCACGGTGTTGTGTTTGAGAGAGAGAAAAAATTTAGTCTGAATGTTCCTAAAGTGAATATTTGACAACAGTTGACTGCCAGCTAGCTGTGTAGCACAAAAGGAGTATTGCTACAATTAAGCCTTTATCTCTGGACTTAGGAATAGGCTGTAAACCAGTTTGCACTATCAAGTCAATTCGACAATTCCCATGACCCATAGGCAGTAAGCACTATAAATTGACAGCGAAACTTGTGTTGGTTTAAAAAAAAAAAAAACAGCAATGATAAAGCACTGTAGATTTGATTATAGTCATTTTGGAGTCTAGCCTTGATTGTAAATTGTTGGGCCCACCAGAAATCGTGCTTGGAATTCTACTTGTCTAAGAATGGCCGCCCTGGCCTCACTCCACCCCCTGAGTCTTATCGTATGCTGAATAACATTAAAATATTGTATTAAATAATCAAAAGTTAATGTGGCTACTATGTTTATATTTTCCTTCTCAATGCCTGTCATAAGATGCTTCTGTGATCTTTTCCACGAGGGTTGGCAGCAGCTCTCTCTCTGCCCCAAAGACATTTTTTTTATTGTGCCAGCCCCCTCCCCCTAAGATTATGGCAAGCTAGACAACTGCCTTGTTGGCCTGTGTGGCTGGGTCGCCTCTGGTCCTAAGAATGTAGCCCTTTCTAAAGTATCCGAGGAGTACCTACTAAAGAACAAGTTATAATCAGTATGACCTTAATAAATGTGGGAATTTACCATGAAAAAAAATTATTAACATAAGGTTGCAATGCTGTATATACCTCTCTTTCGCAAGGCATGCATGCATAGAACTGGGGTGCTGGGCTTGCTCCCTTTCTAGCTCCGCCAAAAACTGAAAAAGTCTCACAAGACATGCAGCACTTCAGAAATTGGTATCAGTGTGACAAGTTGTGCCCTGCACAGATGATTTTTTTGGACTCTACAATGGCTGCCAAGCATTTGTGCCAGTTTGAACATAGTGTAGAAAGAAGAAGAAGAAGAAGAAGAAGAAGAAGAAGACGAAGAGCTGGCTTTTATATGCTGACTTTCTCTACCACTTAAGGAAGAATCAAACCAGCTTACAATCACCTTCCTTTCTCCTCCCCACAACAGACACCCTGTGAGGTAGGTGGGGCTGAGAGAGCTCTAAGAGACATGTGACTAGCCCAAGGTCACCCAGCTGCCTTCATGTGTAGGAGTGGGGAAACGAACCCACTTCACCAGATTAGTGTCCGCCTCTCATGTGGAGGAGTGGGGAATCAAACCCGGTTCTCCAGATTAGAATCCACTGCTCCAAACCACGGCTCTTAACCACTACACCACACTGGCTCTCTAAAGATTGTTTAAAGATAAACCATAAGGCAGTACAGATAGTGTACAGTGGTATTAAAGTAGCTTGATATGAGTCCTGCAGCACCTTAGAGACCAACAAGATTTTCAGGGTATGAACTTTCTTGAGTCAAAGCTCTCTGGCAAAGGGAACTTTGATTCTTGAAAGCTCATATCCTGAAAATCTTGTTCGTCTCTAAGGTGCTGCTGGACACATATTTAACTGGTTCTTGTAGGTTATCCAGGCTGTGTGACCGTGGTCTTGGAATTTTCTTTCCTGACGTTTCGCCAGCAGCTGTGGCGGGCATCTTTAGAGGAGTAACACTGAAGGACAGTGTCTCTCAGTGTCAAGTGTGTAGGAAGAGTAATATATAGTCAGAAAGGAGTTGGGTTTGAGCTGAGTCATTGTCCTGCAAAAAGTATCAAAGGTAATGTGCTTTGCAGGACAATGACTCAGCTCAAACCCAACCCCTTTCTGACTATATATTACTCTTCCTACACACTTGACACTGAGAGACACTGTCCTTCAGTGTTACTCCTCTGAAGATGCCCGCCACAGCTGCTGGCGAAACGTCAGGAAAGAAAATTCTAAGACCACAGTCACACAGCCCGGATAACCTACAAGAACCAATGAACTCTGACCGTGAAAGCCTTCGACATCATATTTAACTGTTCTACTGCAGACCAACACGGCTACCCTCTGAAAGTATATATTTGTGCACATGGAAACATAGCCAGACAATGAGATTATATGTTAATGCAGTTGCTTCAAATTGCTTTAGGCCCCAAACTGGGAGCTGGTATGCATAATTTGTTTCCCTATTGAATATGTGTGTATCTCATTAAAAAAAGCTCCTTTTACCTTTACAAGCTTATCTTCACAACAATGATGCTTAGAATTATGGCATACAAGGCAAAGAAAATTAGGTGCTCTTTCTTGTCATTGATAGGGTTGCCAGGTCCCTCTTTGCCACCTGTGGGAGGTTTTTGGGGCAGAGCCTGAGGAGGTGGGGTTTGGAGAGGGGAGGGACTTCAATGCCATAGAGTCTAATTGCCAAAGCGGCCATTTTCTCTAGGTGAACTGCTCTCTGTTAGCTGGAGATCAGTTGTAATAGTGGGAGATCTCCGGCTAGTACCCGGAGGTTAGAAAAAACTGCAGTAGAGTCTTCAAATACAAAAGTAGCAAAGTCTAATTGGTGCTTACACATGTATGACATTACAAAAACATAGTGAAAGACATAAACACGAACTATTGGAAATATATACAATATATACAGAGCTTAAGTTTTAGTGCAGTCTCTGTGCAACATAGCAATCAGATCTTCTAGATATATATTCTTCTTTTCTTCAATAAGTCCAATAATAGGTACAAAAGTCCCAAAAGAACCACTTTTTGGGAAGCGATGGGGGACGGCCGTTTCAAGGTATTTTCTTCGGGGAACTATGAACTGAGTGAAATATATAATAATTGAGTCCACTTTTGGAAACATAACTTTGATTGGGGCTGAAGAAAAGACCTTGAAACGGCCGTCCCCCATCGCTTCCCGAAAAAGTGGTTCTTTGGGGACTTTTGTACCTATTATTGGATTTATTGAAGAAAAGAGGAATATATACCTAGAAGATCTGATTGCTATGTTGCATAGAGACTGCACTAAAACTTAAGCTCTGTATATATTGTATATATTTCCAATAGTTCGTGTTTATGTCTTTCACTGTTTTTGTAATGTCACACATGTGTAAGCACCAATTAGACTTTGCTACTTTTGTATTTGAAGACTCTGCTGCAGTTTTTTTCTAACCAATTGGTATAAGCACGGAGGTGCCTTGTTATTTTGGATAGTACCTGGAGGTTGGCAACCCTAGTCATTGTTCTCAACTAGAGCCTTGAACTTCACTTTCCTGTTGAAGTCTGTGGGATCTAAATGTGCACATAATTATTTGTTTGTTTTTTAAACACAAGTGCTGGAGTTTGCCTTGGAAACCCTGTGGGGGTTGCCATAAGTGGCTGACCCTCCCAGTTATTTTATCTCACTGCCAAATGCAATCTTTGTAATATCATGTGTTTGCCTCCCATTGCTAAAATTCTTTTGTGCTGGCGTTCTGCACCTCTTGTACTTGTACCTTAGGCTTGCACAACTTGTGATCTATTATGCTGAGTTTAACCCACCAGCCCTTGCTTAACTTCCTGTTCCTGACTGCCAGGAACGCCAAGAACCAGTGGACTGTTAAGTAGTTAGCAGACCGTGTAGTATGTGGCTTCTGGGGGGTGTTTGGCATGGCACCTACCAGATCAGTTAAAAACGAATGAAGCTACAAAAACTGTACCAAGTTGGTCCCCCCCCCTTTACATTCAAGTCATCCCTCCCCTTTCCATGGTAGAATTTATTCTAGGAACTTGGTTCTGGATGTAAATACTGCTTAAGAAAAGTAGTCGTGATTTGCAGGAAGAAGAATTTTGACTCACAAGCCCGTGTAGCTTGTGAATATAACGTGTATGCATTTTCTTAATCTCTTCTCTGCCTAAAGGCCAAGCTTTGTAACCCTGGATAGCTGCTGCTTCTCAGTAAAGTTGATTACACTGAACTGTAAAGGCTACAGAGGAGAAAAGGGGCAGCATTTTTAAAGTGTACCAGGGAATATTTCATCTCCCAGACATATCAGATTTCATCTCTTGCCAACACTGAGCTGGATGCTTGAAAATCATTTGCATTATATTATGGGCAGATGTGGCCATAAAACAAAACAAAACACGCTATTCAACATATCTCAGGACCATGTGCAATAAATATTTTTAATACTAGATGGCAACCAACAGGAGAAAAATATAACAATATCTCCTTCAATCATCTTTAGAGCCTCATCAGCCCACCGTTTTAGCAAATGGCCCTGAAGATTAGTTGCTATGCAGGATTATGACTTTTTTCCAGGTACTTGTGAAGTAGGGTTGCCAGGTCCCTCTTCGCCACTGGCGGGAGGTTTTTGAGGATGGAGCCTGAGGAGGGCGGGGTTTGGGGAGGGGCGGGACTTCAATGCCATAGAGTCCAATTGCCAAAGTGGCCATTTTCTCCAGGTGAATTGCTCTCTGTCGGCTGGAGATCAGTTGTAATAGCGGGAGATCTCCAGCTAATACCTGGAGGTTGGCATCCCTACTGTGAAGAGCCATTCCCGCTGCTATGCTTTGTGGGGAAGGAAGAGAGCTTTTCTGGCTTGGGACTGGCTCCCATGAAAAATGCAAATCTTGGAAATCTTCCCCAGCCCTACCCCCTGAGATCTGATTGGCAACAGTATCACGAGTAGCTGCAATAATCAAATGAATAAATATAATTACACATTCTGATAATGCCTGTGGCTTTTATTTCCTTTTGTTCCACTTGATGGCTAGAATAATGTAACTTGATAGTTATTGTCAATAAGACAAAATTTCTCTCCGTTTGAGACAGCCCTACATATCCCACAGATGCATTATGTGTAATTATAACTTTCATAATTGTTCCATATATAGAAGTTACATTTGGGAATCCTATCCTTAAACAGTCTAACTATCTGCAAATTATATTGAATTGAAGTTTGTGTCACCTAGGGGTATGTTTTCTTCATACCACTTTGCAACTGCTTTCAAGGAGAGAATAAGCTTATTAAGATTGCCCTGGTACAGCCAGATAATTAAAGTGGTAGAGCATGTAGATAGTGATGGGGAAAAAAAGCCACTGCTATACATTTATATGTATATGTTTTAATATTTTTGTTCTGAGAGGCAGCGTGGTGTAGTGGTTAAGAGCGGTGGTTTGGAGCGGTGGACTCTAATCTGGAGAACAGGGTTTGATTCCCCACTCCTCCATATGAGCAACGGAGGCTAATCTGGTGAACTTGATTTGTTTCCCCACTCCTACACACGAAGCCAGCTGGGTGACCTTGGGCCAGTCACAGTTCTCTTAGAGCTCTCTTGGTCTCACCTACCTCACAGGGTGTGTTGTGGTGAGGGGAAGGGAAGGTGATTGTAAACCGGTTTGAGTCTCCCTTAAGTGGTAGAGAAAGTTAGCATATAAAAACCAACTCTTCTTCTTCTTCTTCTTGCCATCCCATACGGAACTATTTGTTGTAGGTGCTCCCAAAATATGCTGAGCGCAGTGTGTTGTTTTTATGACAGCATCTATCCTGCACTGACTGTCTGCTCCTTACATTAAACTGAACCTTAATCCTAACAAGATGGAAGTGCTACTGGTGGGCAGAAGGTCTGACCCAGGATTTAAGGTGTCACCCGATCTGGATGGGGTGGCACTCCCCTTGAAGGGACAGGTCCATAATCTGAGGTAGCTCTTGGACCCAAGTTTACTGCTCGGTAAGCAGGTGGCAGCTGTGACCATGATTGCCTTTTACCAGCTTTGACTGGTTTCCCATAGGGTTGCCATGTCCCTCTTCGCCACTGGCAGGAGGGTTTTGGGGCAGAGCCTGAGGAGGACAGGGTTTGGGGAGGGGAGGGACTTCAATGCCATAGAGTCCAATTGCTGAAGGGGCCATTTTCTACAGGGGAACTGATCTGTATTGGCTGGAGATCAGTTGTAATAGCAGGAGATCTCCAGATAGTACCTGGAGGTTGGCAACCCTAGTTAACCAGCTGTGGCCTTTCCTGGGCAGAAAAGATCTGGCCCCTGTGGTTCATGCCCTGGTTACATCTAGATTAGATTACTGCAGTGTGCTCTATGTGAGGCTGCTCTAGAAAAGCCTTTGGAAACTTCAATTGGTCCAGAACGCCTCAACCAGGATGTTGATTGTAGTGGTTCTTAGGGTCCACATAACTCCATTTTTGGCCCATCTACACTGGCTCCAAACTTGTTTCCAGGCACAATTCAAAGTGTTGGTCTTGACTTTCAAAGCCTTATGTGATTTGGGACCTACGTACCTGGACTGCCTAATCTGTTTTTTTTTAACTCTTTTTAATTATTTAATTGTTTTAATGATATGTAGTTTTGGAGGGGTTGATTTTGATGGTTTTTAATGTAATTTTATTACTTATGTTTTAAATTGTTAGCTGCTTTGGCAGCCCTTGTAAGGGCAGAAAGGCAGGATTCAAATTTTGTAAATAAATAAAATAATAAGTAAGGGTCTAAGTAGGGTCGCTAGGTCCCTCTTCACCACTGGCGGGAGGTTTTTGGGCAGAGCCTGAGGAGGCGGGGGTGGGGAGAGGAGGAGCTTCAATGCCATGAAGTCCAATTGCCAAAACTGCCATTTTCTCCAGGTGAACTGATTTCTATCAGCTGGAGATCAGTTGTAATAGCAGGAGATCTCCAGCTAGTACCTGGAGGTTGAGAACACACAGCACGAAGGCTCTATAATTATAACAAATGTAAAAAATCAATAATATATAAATTCTTAACTATACAAGCATTCTACTCATACCCAAAAAAATTATTATATAATTTCTAATTCATAGTTGCATTATACTCATGCCTGGGCATTATGTTCATACCCAACTCTCAACACTAATAAATATGTCTCTAATTACAATTGTATACAATATTAAATTAACTACCAAATGATACAAACAAAAATACTTAGCCTGTATAGGCTTTAACAAGGAAAGAACAGACCAACGTCCTGCTGTCTGGAGCAATGCAAATGTGCAATCTTGTGCATGAAAAAGTACATAAATTCAAATGTAATAAAGCACCAATTTATCTGTAGTAAGCTCAACAAAGGAGCAAGGCAAGAAGGCAAGAATGTGGGGTCGATCCAGTGCACGTTTTGATCCTATTACTTCAGCTTGCCGACGTTCTTGTTTCCAGAGGAATTGTCTCGAAATTGCCCCAGTGCTTTGTAATTCCAGTCTATGAACACCACTTCTCAGAAAGACTAGTGTAGGTAACCCTCTTAGCACCGGGCCTGCCTGATGAAGTCAGAATGGCTCGCCACCCTCCTGGCTTCCCACAAACGTTGCAATACCAAAGTATTCCAGAGGGCTTTTCTTCACAGGTTACCCTGTAACAAAATGGTTCTGAAAGATGCTTGGGTAAAGGTTTAAGGACTATGGACTGTGCGGGGTGGCCAAGAAAGTTGCTATTCACTGTGAAAATAATTCAGGGAGCAATCTTTAATGTAAACTTGGAAGTAAATTCCAGTTGAATCTGGTGAAAATATTTCCAAGTAAATATCGTGAGCATTGAAGTGGCAGTCTAATTTTGAATTGTCTAAAAGGATACATAGATAGTACACGCTTAAAATGGAATCAGGAACTTTCATCTGGCTTTTATCTGAAGAGATGCCCAGTGGTCGGTCGAGCTGTGGCATTTCACACCTGCTAGGTATTTGGAAGATTGCCTGTAAACATCTCCCTTTGAAGAATGCGTCCAAAACTTTTTGGATGAACAACAGCCACATTATAAAACTATTAATGATTGAAACATTGCTTTAAAGCATGCAAAGGCAACATCTGCTGAATCTTTGTGTGGCGATGCCTAATTTGGCCTCATTCCTTAAATGGCATGGCAGTACAATTTCCCCATGTTAGTTTCACTAACAACCGTTAGCTAAAGGACTTATTGCAGTCAAGCTGTTACTAGGACAGTTGGCACAAGAGTGATGAAACCAAGTGCGGAAATGAAACTTTATTTCTCATTATAATAATTTGATTGGACATGGTTCCTAGGAGCCTTTCATGGAAAACAGGGGAGGGTTGAGTTTGGAACAGTGGCTAAAATAATTAGAGTGGTGTGGCCAATGTATTCAGTGCCCCTTGCATGTGCCCCCAACCCTTTTGGTTTTCTGCAGGCTCCCTTTGCAAACCTGAGCATTTCAATTTTGAATTATTGCCTTACTTATAAATTTATTTCCTTGCTTTTCTATATACCGTATTTTTCGCTCTATAAGACGCACTTTTTTCCTCCTCAAAAGTGAGGGGAAATGTCTGTGCTTCTTATAGAGCGAATGTGCGCACAGAGCCGGCTGGGCGCGCTGGAACGACGCGAGCTGGCTCTGTGCACCCCGCCCACCTCCCAGCTGGCCGTCAGGGCGGGGAAAGCCGGCTCGTGTTGTTCCAGCGCGCCCAGCCGGCTTTCCCCGCCCCGACGACCAGCTGGGGGGGGGCGTCTTATGGTCCCGACACGCATGCGCCCAGCTGGCTCTGTGCGGCCCCACCCGCCTCCCACCTGGCCGTCGGGGCGGGGAACGCGCATGCGCCCAGCCGGCATTCACTCCATAAGACAAGTTTTTAGAGGAGGAAAACAAGATTTTTTCTTGTTTTCCTCCTCTCAAAACTAGGTGCGTCTTATGGAGCGGTGCGTCCTATGGAGCGGAAAATACGGTATATATCAAAGGTCGCTTACAATAAATCAATATCTAAATCATTAAAAATAATAAAAATCAAAATGCACAATAAAGATAAAGCTAATAAATATCTAGAGGAAAGGGATGAACGCTGACAGTCTCTCTAAGGAGATACCTCTACAGTCTTTTAACTAGGGTTGCCAACCTGCAGGTACTAGCTGGAGATCTCCTGCAATTCAACTGATCTCCAGCTGATAGAGATCAGCTCACCTGGAGAAAATGGCCGCTTTGGCAATTGGGTCCCTCCCCTCCCCAAACCCTGCCCTCTTCAGCCTCCATCCCAAAAACCTCCTGCTCATGGCGAAGAGGGACCTGGCAACTTTTAACAGAAATTTATTTATTAAACATATCCTGCTTTTGTATTTGGTCTTTCATCCAAGAAACAAGCCAGGTTTATAGGCTGCTAGCTTCAGCTGTACTACAGAATCAGGGACTCCCAAATTACTACCTGCACCACAGTCTTGGTCTTTGTACAAATACCAACGATATGTCCCACTACCAGCAGCTGGCAACACACAGGTTAAGTATTTATTGATTTATTTGGTTTATTTATTTACTTCATTTATAGTCCACCTTTCTCACTGAGACTCAAGGTGGATTACAAAATATAAAAATCAGTTCAAGCAAACAGCAAAATGGCAAAGACCTCCAATAAACAATGCAATAGGAGTGAGATTGCAGAACTGGGACACTGTACAAGGAAAAAACTGTCTAAGGCAATAAAAACTGTCTAAGGCATGACATACCATAGTGCAGAAAGTGGGTAACAAAGGTAGAAGGCAAGGGAGATGACAGAACAAAAGGGAGATGAAACGTTGCAATAGATTACAATCTTATTCCCTTATAGAAATGACCCCCTATTGTTCCATTATACCACAGTTGTAATTGCTTGATAAAAAAAATGCCTTCCTGATCATTCCTGTTTTGCACCTTCTGCAAAATGGCAGGTGTGTAGGCGCCTTCCTTGCCTCCTCAGGCGGGCTGTTCCAGAAGGTGGGAGCCCCCACGGAGAATGCGCATGTACAGACAGTTGCTGATCTCACCCATTTGCAGGGTAGCACCTTTCAGAAGGTGTTATTATGATGAGTGAAAGTGTTGCGGCAGAGCATAGCAGGAGAGGCAGTACTGCAGGTATATGGGCCCAACACATAATACTCATCATGCTTAGCAAGGTAAACTTGAAACATAAGATACATGCAGACAACAGTCTGAAATAAACATCAGTGGACCCTCAATATTCAAATCCTAGTTTTCTGAAATGTCTACTTACTGGACTTCCCTGGGTGCCTCTCCGGTTCAGCATAGCCATGTAGAAGTGCCCCATTTCTTAAAATGTCCATGTTAATTGTATGTTCTTGCAGAAGTTACTCCTAGGGTTGGCAGGTCCCTCTTTGCGCCACTAGTGGGAGGTTTTTGGGGTGGATCATAAGGAAAGCGGGGTTTGGGGAGGGGAGGGACTTCAATACCATAGAGTCCAATTGCCAAAGCGGCCATTTTCTCCAGGTGAACTGACCTCTATCAGATGGAGATCAATTGTAATAGCAGGAGATCTGTGGCTAGTCCCTGGAGGTTGGCAACCCTAGTCGCTCCATATCTTCAAGTTGTAGTACAATAATTTGCAAAACGGTCTTAATAAAACTATACAAGGGTGTCATAAGAGGAAGAAAAAAACAAATCTGTAAAATAGAGAGTCTTGGGTAGAAGTCTGTAGAGTGTAGAAGTGTAAGATATAATTACATGAATTGCTCCAGGCTCATTTCCTTGCCTGATTCAATTGTGCAGGAACATGATGACAGCAGTCACGGAACTATAAAGTCATTTGAGCTCGAAGGACCAGCGAGTAGGTCTTCCTATCCATCTCCCTTAGCAATGGCAGGTGTGATTGGCAGGAGATCATGCAGCTAATATATAATACCCCATTAAAACTGTAACAGACTGGCAACAAATTTTTGCATGCCAAATCCAAGAAGGTGCCTTTTGGCAAAGCTTTCTACTTACTTTAGATCAGTCAGAAGAAAAGGTGGGCAGAAGCACCTTCCCCATTACTCCTTCCTAAACATCCAGGTAATTACTTTTGACAAGTGTTTGCTGGAGAGAAGGTCATAACTGTCAGCATATAAGATCTATGTTAATCTGCTCAGCTGGAGAAGACTCAGGGAGGTAATGTTTTTGTAATTAGAAGTTGTGGGAACCAGTTTTCATTACACCTTTTCCTTGCAAAAAAAATAAAATAAAATAAAGCCACTAATATGGTGTTATTTTTATTTGCTACTGTTTACATGGCTGCTTCATTTGGGGGCAGAAAAGAGAATGGTATTAACAATATATTTTATGATTAGAGAAAAAGAGGAATTAAATGCTTAGGCCCAAGATAAAGTTTTTAGATTAATTTTCTGTGTGCATGATTTATTTATATTTATGGCCACTTGATGCAAAACATAGTTCTCTGTATGAAAACATGTGGGACCTGTATGTTAACATGTATGGTGACCTGACACTAAGGTTGGCCAACCTCCAGGTACTAGCTGGAGATCTCCTGCTGTTACACCTGGAGAAAATGGCTGCTTTGGCAATTGGACTCTATGGCATTGAAGCCCCTCCCCTCCCCAAACTCCACCCTCCTCAGGTTCTGCCCCAAACACCTTCCGCCGGTAGTGAAGAGGGACCTGGCCACCCTACCTGACACACGTGTGTTGTTCAACTGTCGAATAGGAGTTTTTGTCAGCTTTTCCTGCTCCTCCTTGCATTCCCCAACCCAGCCCACAAAAGAGGTCCTAATGAAAGCCCACATTCCTCTTTTTGATTTTTCTTTAAAGTTTTTTTTAGAACTCAGAATTGAAAAAGGAATAAAATGAAACCTGTGAAGCCTCCATCATTAGGGCTGCCAGGTCCCTCTTCGCCACCGGCGGGAGGTTTTGGGGGCAAAGCCTGAGGAGAGTGGAGTTTGGGGAGGGGAGGGACTTCGATGTGATAGAGTCCTATTGCCAAAGTGGCCATTTCTCCAGGTGAACTGATCTCTATCGGCTGGAGATCAGTTGTAATAGCAGGAGATCTCTAACTAGTACCTGGAGGTTGGCATCCCTCTCCATTATTAGGGGCAGTGCTACAGCATTTACAGCTCTGATTAGTATCCATTCACAGGGTTGCCAGCTCCGGTTGGGAAATACCTGGAGATTTTGGGGGTGGAGCCTGAGGAAGGCGTGGTTTGGGGAGGAAGGGACTTCCTTTCCTTAGGATAAATATGATCCAGCTCTTTCAACCTTTCCTCATGGGTCTTGGTTCCCAATATTTGCATTGTGAAATGGTACTCATGAAACAGTCAGGACAGAAGCGGCTAGAGCCCTCCCCACAACTATCTCCTTACCTGCCTGTCATTTATGAAATGGGCTGCCTGTCATTTATGAAAATGCTAAATAGGAAGGATTGCCTACGTCCAGATACCAGCTGGAGATCTCCTGCTATTACAACTGATCTCCAGCTGATAGAGATCAGTTCCCCTGGAGAAAATGGCCGCTTTGGCAATTGGACTCCATGGCGTCGAAGTCCCTCCCCTCCCCAAACCCATCCTCCTCAGGCTCTGCCTCAAAAACCTCCTGCCGGTAGCAAAGAGGGACCTGGCAACCCTATAAATAGGACAGAGCCTTGCGGCACTCCACGCAAAAGAACCCTCCCTTGTATAATTTGTTCTGTATTTTTCAGAGTGGACACAATTCCCCTTGTGGGAGAAAACCAAGAGGAACCCCCCCCCCAGGAATTTAATAGTCCGAGCTTGTCTCTGTTACCTGTTAAGATTTTACCATCTTCCCCAAGCAGAGGGTCTACTCCTTAAAAGGCGGCTACTGTTTTATGACATAAAAGCTGTGCATTCTAAGGCAGCGGAATAACAGGTCCCCCTAGCAGGAGCAGGTCTCTGGTTCTCAGTAAATATATTGTGCAGCATATGTTGTTAGGAAATTCTGCTGAATGGCATGCCAGTTCTCATGCGCCCATTAGAAATATAATATATTCAGTAATAAGCCAGCAAGGCATAGTAAGATGAATAAGAGAGCCCCAGGGTTGGCTGGGATCGCTGTGCGGGTAACATTAGCATGCGTATTCCTCTCTGCATCACACAGGCAGATCAATAAGAGGAATAGTGTGTAGTGACACTTTAACACTTATTAAAGGTAGATGGTGCCATTATTTCTTTTAAATTTAAATATGTTTTGCACTCAATCAACACCTGCCTCATTACAATTGTAAAGTACAAAAAGGTGAACATGGCATAAAATAACCCTCTGTACTCCTAATTAATGAATTTTCCTGAATAATGGGGGGTGGACCTGTAACAATAAGTGTGGCTGCTTAAAGAGCCTTGTGTTTTCATTATACAGAGGAGGTGTTGGTAACAGCAACGAAGGCTGAGATCTGTAATCGTTCTCAATGGAAAATGAGAAAATCCTTTGTAAGCTTTAAAACAGAAGTTAAACAGAAGCCTTTCAAGGCTGATATGACACTCGGAATGGGGCGTATCAGCCATTGTGCTAATACACATATAAACTACGTGATATAAATTGCCAGCTTTCGAATACAAAACTTCTTGCCTCATGGCAGAAACCACATTTCCGAGTGGATTCTAACTAGCTATGGGTGGAGGCTGGTGAAATATAGTGGACCATTGGTGGAGCCTAGCAGACCAGGGTCAGTGATATAATAAACTTTGGCTGTTTATGCTTGGTAATTAGTAGCATCTTCCAGGCTGAAGTTCCCCGCATATATTTTTTTTTAATTTCTTCACGCTGAACCGTCATTCCAGCCATCACTGTGAAGGTGGCGCATACCTGCTTTGCATTTCTTAAGAGCCCCTTTAATGAGACCTTTTGTATTTGCTCCACCCCCGCATCGAAGCATTTACTGAAGGAACCAAGGAAAATCACAGCTGCAGCTTAGCTATGCAAATGACCATTGCTAATAGCTATGCAAATGAAGGAACGAAGGAGCAGCCGAGTGTGGGAGTGGAATTTATTTGACTTTCTCCTCTTGCATCGGAACCATGAATAGTAATTTTAAAGGGCAGATTTTAAAAAGCAGCTTTGATCTACAACTGACCTATTTGTCTTTTTTGGTGGTCTCAGGTATCCATAAAACTGTCCCCCAGCTCCATATTTCAAATGAACCAACTTTCTTCCCGTCAGCTTTTCTCATTGTTCTACTTTCACACCCATACATAGTCATGGGGAATACTGTGTGTGAATTACTATTCATGATGGAAGTATCACCATTTGGCAGATGATAAAGAGAGTGGTGATACTCCCGTCATGACCTAGCTTTGTAATTAGCTCATCCTGCTTTTCTTTAGTGAACCAAACATTGACCACCTATTGCTTCAGGTTCTACTATGAAGAGCATCTTTGGAGCTTAGATGGTATGGGGAACCTTGTTGTGCATGAAAATAACTTTGCATATGCTCAAATTACACTTCTTGTATCATTTCAAGAGATTCAGGATTGCACTTTGTCTACTAAAACAGTTAAGGTTTATGTTCTGACTTAGTTGATAATTGATTACATTTTGCCAGTTTAGAGAGTCTATGGTATGAACTCTCTCAGTAGGATTGTGAAAATAATTATGCTGGATTTGTTGTTTCTTTTGCAAAAGAATGTATTCTAATCCAAAAGAAAACTTAATAGTGTAGAAGGACAGGAAATGTTGAGTGCTCATTTCCTAGATCAGGGGTCTGCAAACTGCGGCTCCTGAGCCGCATGCGGCTCTTTGGCCCGTTGAGTGCGACTCTCCGAACTAGGTTCGGAGCCCCTGCTCTTGCGCCCACTCGCACCGGCAGCCGGGCTGCGGAGCCGGCGCGCCTGAGAGAGAGAGAGAGAGAGAGAGAGAGAGAGAGAGAGAGAGAGAGAGAGAGAGAGAGAGCAGGCGAGCGGGCGCGCTGTCTCTCCCCCCCTCCCGCCGTGGAGAATGGCCGGGTCCCCCTTTCCCTTGCCCTCAATGGTTGGGAGGCTAAAGCCTTCCCTCCCCTCTAGCCGCGCAATTGCTGGGCGGGCGGCTCGGCGGTTCACCTGCCTATCAGCTGTTGGGCCCGGCGGGCTTCCTTTGGTAGACCTGGCCTCCTGCTGAGTCCCATTGGGAGGCCGTGTCTACCCACTGGCTTTCTTGGCGGTAGACCTGGACTCCGAGGAGGCCAGGTCTACCAATTGGCTTCTATGGGCCTCCGGAGGCCAGGTCTACTGCCAAGAAAGCCAATGGGTAGACCTGGCCTCCTAATGGGACTCAGCCGGAGGCCAGGTCTACCAATAGGCTTTTATGGCCGTAGACCAGGCCTCCAGACAAGGACTCCGGACGGGGAGGGGGAAATGGCAGGGACTTACAATTTAATTTTTATCAATAAATAAGATCACTATTAAGTATGATATCAAGTTTTATTCAGTGTACCTATAGTTTAATTAACACTTAAAACTTTAATTAAAGTTTATTAAGTTAATAAATAGTGTACCTACCTATATAGTTTAAGTTTAAGAAATTTGGCTCTCAAAAGAAATCTCAAATCGTTGTACTGTTGATATTTGGCTCTTTTGACTATTGAGTTTGCCAACCCCTGTCCTAGATGTTGGCTTAAATTTAAATTTGGCTTAAATTTTAAAAAAGAACTACTTGCTCAGTTCTGTAGGGCCTGTAATATGCATATGGTTGAGAACAGTGACAGCTAGATAGATCAGCTGGCCTCCCTCCCTTTCCCTTTCTCTTTTCTTTCCTTCACAGCATGGTGTAGTGGTTAAGTGTGGTGAACTCTAATCTGGAGAACCGAGTTTGATTCTCCACTCCTCCACGAGAGCAGCAGACTCTAATCTGATGAACCAGGTTGGTTTCCCCACTCCTACACATGAAGCCAGCTGGGTGACCTTGGGCCAGTCACAGTTCTGTCCAAACTCTATCAGCCCCACCTACCTCACAAGGTGTCTGTTGTGGGGAGAGGAAGGGAAGGAGATTGTAAGTTGGTTTGATTTTCCTTAAAAGGTAGAGAAAGTTGGCATGTAAAAATCAATTCTTCTTCTTCTTCTTCTTTCTTGATTTCACTCTTCTTCTTTCCCCTTTTTCCTTTTTTCCTGTCCGTTTTTCCTTTCCTTGGGTTTCCCCTTTACCTTTTTGGGCCTACAAGCTCTCTGTGGTTGGTTGCCACATTTACCTTACCTATGATGGGTTGTATTTTTTATGTTAAAAGACAACGTAATACAGGGCGCCATCTTATTATGTTAGACTGAGACTTGGGTTTAAATTGTGAAGTGTTGATTTTATATTGTTATGTTTTAACTGTTGGAAGCAGCCCTTAGCCTTGCCTGGTGGGGAAAGGTGTGGGGTAAAAGCTGAATAAAATAAATCATAAATAAACAACACGATTTCCCCACAAACCCTTTCAGAGGATCGGAATACTCTTAAGAATGATGTACACGCAGTGCAGTGTAAGATGAACACATGAACACACATGAAGCTGCCTTATACTGAATCAGACCCTTGGTCCATCAAAATCAGTATTGTCTACTCAGACTGGCAGTGGCTCTCCAGGGTCTCAGGCAGAGGTCTTTCACATTACCTACTTGCCTAGCCCCTTTAACTGGAGATGCCGGGGATTGAACCTGGGACCTTCTGCATGTCAAGCAGATGCTCCACCACTGAGCTACGGCCCTTCCATTGCAGCTGAGCAAGGTAATCAGTGGCGCCCCCCTCCCAACATGAGCAGAAGTGCCTTCCAATCACACAAAAGGCAATTTAGATCCAGGTCTGTATATATCAAGTTGCATTCCCAGCTTCTGTGTCTGCAGACTTACAAAATAGTTGTCTGCACAGCCAGCATGCCATAAAAAATAAGCAAACCGTTCATGAATAAATTTGGCAAACCCTTTCAGGAAGGAGAATATGACCAAACTAATTGACTCTTTTGAGGACAGGCATTGTCATTTCCCAAGCTCTGTTCCGTTACAAAAAAAAAAAAAATTAGGTCATGATTTCTCATGTTTTTAACAGAAGCCAGTTTCTTTTTTATCTGTAATTAAATCCACAAGTTGTTATTCTCTGAAGGTCCTTGTGAATTGTGACTTGATTTTACAGTGAAAAAAGAGTGACTTAGAGATGTACACAATTATCAGTTCAGTTTAAAAAAACTCATTTATTAGTCATTAATTTGGCTTTCATGGCAAAAACACTAATCATAGCAGACCCTTCAGTTAAGCAGAGGCATGCCCTGTACCTAAGCAAAGTTTCGCCGGATGCTTTCCTCTGGGCACTCTCCCGCCAATGTTAAACCCCACTGAGCTCAGTGAGAACAAGTGCTCGGTTAAGATGAAACAAAATTGCTTTGCTTTAGCTGGATTTTGACCTTTGTTTTTAACTTCTATCTACCCTTGGGGTAAATTAACTCCCCCTTTTGTAGTTGTTTGGTAGAATTTAGAGAAAAGTGGTTCTAGGACCCTTTCCTCTTAGGACATTGTCTCCTGTACAATAATAAACAATGTTCCCATACGATAGCCACTTATTACTTGCAGTTTACTATTTGTTTTTTTAAAAAGGACCTGTGATAGGTACCCCATGTACCTTGGGGTCATTTTTCTATCCCATGTAGGGTTGCCAGGTCCCTCTTCGCCACCGGCGGGAGGTTTTTGGAGCAGAGCCTGAAGAGGGCGGGGTTTGGGGAGGGGAGGGACTTCAATGCCAAAGTGGCCATTTTCTCCAGGTGAATTGATCTCTATCGGCTGGAGATCAGTTGTAATAGCAGGAGATCTCCAGCCACCACCTGGAGGTTGGCATCCCTAACCACATGGGTTTATTATGCAGGGAACAATTTTTAAGTGTTCTGTAAAAGGTACAGTCCTTCATGACAATCTGAAAACCTAACCTGACAACCTGGAGAACATTTACTTAACAACACAGAGAGATATTCATTGGGTAGAAAAACACCCATGGTACAAAAATGTTAGAAATTAAATTTTCCGTTTTTTCCTTTTAAAATTCATTTATGGTTATGTTAGTTGTCTAATATCTTAGGTTCAAAAACATTTTTTGTTTCAAATTAAAACACATTATAGCTGTGTAAACAAACTGCTATTAGCTGTTCAATATGCAACGGGATCAATCTACACAAAGAAATTTTGGTTCCATGTCAAAGTACATTTCAAGCTCTGGCTGTTTCAGTACTAGGAGATACCACAAAGGGAAAAATATAGTCGGACAAGGCGATATGAGTGTGTGTTGAAAATATTTGCATCCTGCTTTTCACCTGGTTAATGATTAATGATATACAAGAGATGTTGAAAGCAAAAACACAAGAAGAGGTAGCAAATTAATGCAGGAGTTGCATAATGTTTGAGGCTGTGCCACCCTCATTGCGCCTCCCGGCTCCCAATCTGCTATTTGGATCAGCAGGAGTCAGCAGGAGGGCTGACTCAACACAGGCAGGATGCTGCTGCAGTCATCTTGCTTGTGGGCTTCCTAGAGGCACCTGGTTGGCCGCCGTGTGAACAGACTGCTGGACTTGATGGGCCTTGGTCTGATCCAGCATGGCTTTTCGTACATTCTTCTGTTCTTAACTTTGCATGGCCCTTCAGGTGTAAGCTGCTAGGGTTGTCAATCCTGGGTTAAAAAATCCCTGGAGATGTGGGGGGAGGGGCTTGGGGACGGTGGAGTTTGAGGAGGGATAGGAGCTCAGCAGGGATGTGATGCCATAGAGGCTATCCTCTGAAGCTGTCATTTTCTGCAGTGGAACTGATCTCTGTAGTTTGGAGATCAGCTCCCCAAACCCTGTCCTCCTCAGGCTCCACTCCCCAAATCTCCAGGTATTTCCCAACCCGGAGCTGGCAACTTTAGATGATGAAGAAGAAGACTTTTTTTTATATGCCGACTTTCTCTACCACTTAAGGGAGACTCAAACCAGCTTACAATCACCTTCCCTTCCCCTCCCCACAGTAGGCACCCTGTGAGGTAGGTGGGGCTGAGATCTCTAAGAGAGCTGTGACTAGCCCAAGGTCACACAGCTGGCTTCATGTGTAGGAGTGGGGAAACAAATCCAGTTGACCAGATTAGCGCATCCCCCGCTCATGTGGAGGCGTGGGGAATCAAACCCGGTTCTCCAGATCAGAGTCCACCGCTCCAAACCACTACACCACGCTGGCTCTCTCTTTACATGGATCGTATTTTACTATCCCATTTACGTGAACAATATTAATAATTTTACAATTTTGTGATTCTTGAAATGGTTTGCTGAGCTGGGGCCAATATTTGATCTGTTGCCGTTCAGCCATTTTGAATACAAATACAGCCCCCCATCATTTATCATTGCTATTGTTATCACATTCATCAGTTTTCTGCCAGCAATTAGAACAGCAACAATAAACCAGTGTTGGTCCTGTCAGCTTTTAATTTTTTTTATTGTATATTGATTACAACGCATTGTTAGTGAGTAAGCTGTCCAGCCAAAACTGTTCCAGAACTGTTTTTTGTTTCATTTGCAGAGGAAATTAATTAAAGTACATTCAAAACTTTAAGACGGAATCTCACTGAGGACTATTCTTAATTGCTGATCATAGATAATGCAATATGGAGAAATCTCTTGTAATTTTAAAAATATAGTACATAAAGCAGTTTAATAATAACTGATTCATATCAATTACTTTAGATTAAACAAAGCTTATGTTTTATGTACTCACAACATGAAAAACCTCTTCAATACTCTGACATTTCCATTTATTCTTGATAGAGGACCCTGCATTCATTTTTGTGTGTACAATACCCCTTATTTGCCAGTATGCTACAAGGTATTGCCTGCCTTTACATAATTCAGCCTTGCATGCTGACATTTGCTATGAGAAAGCTGAAGCCGTCCTCCTAATCCAGAGCCTTGTTACGGGCCCATCAGAATCTCGCATATGATGGTTTTTCCAATCACTTCAGTGGAGGGAGCAGCTTTGTGTGTGCCTCGCTGCCTCTCTTTAAGCATTTCTTCCTGAGAAAGCTTTTTAGAACGGCCAGATTGTGAAATATTACAATGATGGCGGCTGTGCATTGAATGTAGGTGTTCAGTGTCTGGCCATTTGGCAATCTAGATTTTATTTTTCATTACTTTCCAACCTCAGTAGCATTGGAAACTACATCTTACTGACACGTATGCATGAAAACTGGGGTTGTACAAAGCCTTTGTTTTCACCTTTGGCTGGCTGACACCCCCCCCCCCCCAATGATATACTATACTTTGCATTTTTGGTGTTTCCCCCCCCTTGGTTTTTGAAGAAGGTCAAAAAGCACTGAGCAAATGTCACATAAGGTCACTTATGAGAAGTGGATGCTATGCATAATAACCATTAGGACATATTTAACAAAAAAAGTTCCTACAGTAGCAGTCATTCCCATATTAATTTAATCCTGCTGTCTAAGATAATACAATCTCTTTGAAACAGTCTCAATTCTTTAGCGCAAAGGGACCTTTTCTGGATCAGAGGCCAAATTTCCATTACCTGATGAGCTAATCTGACGTGACAGCTGCATATGCAGATGGGGGAATCTCTTGTCAATAGTTTTTCTTCAGAGACAAAGAGAGACAAATGTCTATATTCATTCTCTCACTTCATGCATGAGTAACATTACCTTTTCTGCCTCTCCTCTATCTTTATTCAGGTAGTCATTGAGAAGAATTTAAATTTAAGCTTTTATGCTCCTGAATTAGCTTATGCATGAAAATCTGTTTATTGAAGACTGATGCCTTGTCTGCTTGTTTATGGTACCATATGTATTTTTTTCAGGAGGTTTACAGGAGGCACCCTTAAGTTATGAGCATGATATATAATTTGGATTCTTCCACGAACTTCATTGTTTAGAAAAAGAGCGCTGGGGATGGGAGAGTAGGGAAATGAAGGGAATATACCAGCTGAGACACTTTATAATTGGTATTTTACATTCATTCAAATGCATAAATATAAAGAACTGCAGACTTTGAGAATGATGAGAAAGATGTGAACAAAAGAACTTTCATGCTTTACATAATGGCCACAATCCAACACTGAATTAATGATTTCAGAGGGCTTAAATGTGCTTAATTTAAGAGCTGGATAGTGGCCAGTGAGAAATCTCCTCCCCCAATTCCTAAATACGGCTACTTGATTTCTGATTATACTAAATAGGGTACAGTATAGGTAGTCACACAATTGAGGAATCTGTAGGTGGAAAATGTGGCCATCCTATTCCATGGGATGGACTTCACTAGAAGAAGTCACAGATGGTGCTGGCAGAGCAGATATTGGCCTGCCCTGCCCTTCACCAAGCCGCCTGTTGTTTGTCTCCAAACTCTTCTCTGAGGATCAAGACACCCTCACAAGCAAAATCCACCATAGGACTGGGCTCCAGTGACAGGGGGAATCAAGTAAAAACTCCTAATTTGTTATGTCTTCTACTGACTCTAGCTGTAAGTGGAAGAGATTATTTTACTTGATTCCTCCTCAACACTGCAGCCATCCTGTAGTACATTTTGCTTGTGAGACTTTCCCAATTCTCAGAGAAGAGTTTTGGGGCAAATGGTAGGGTGCTTTGGAGGGATGGGGAGTAAGAAAAGATCCGCTGTGCCAGCATCTTCTGCGAAATCTTCTGGTCGGTGAAGCCCCATGATTTTCATTCTTGATTATTCCCTAATCAAAAGGCTTTGAATGAACTGACTCCTGTCAGGTCAATTGTCCATTAAGGAATGGCACTTTAAAATGTGCCAGTTCAAACAATCTATATCTGATCCCCAGAATTACTGGCTACACCATGTCAGATGAATCAAGAAAGAAGCATCAGATTGGAATTGTTATTTCTTGTTATATCCAACCTAACTGTAGAACTGGAAGAAAGTAAAATATTTATTTCAACCAGTGTTTTAACGAAAGGCTGTATTCTGCACACCGAGCCAAGCTGTGCTGGAAACTTTAAAATGGTGTAACATATAATAGAAGCACAGGGACACTACAAGTCAGCTAGACCGGGTTTTATACCTTGCTGTGGGCGTGGTGGCTGCAGAGTTCATTGCAGAGTTAATGAGTCTGCCATGTGGCTGTACTTCGTATTTTTATAGTGTTTTCCCCCCCAATAAGGACAATTTTTGTGTCGTGTAGACGTGTACCAATATGACAGTCCTGTTTTTGTTAAAAGAGAAGACTTATTCTTAAATAGTCAGTGCAATCCAGCAAAAGTTAGTCATGCTGGATTTTCATTGCAAATCAATGGGATTTAAATATAACTAACTTTCTGCAAATGGTGTTTATCAGATTTCGGTTGGAAATCAGAAATTTTTATTTAGCGTTCTTTAAATAGGATTGAAGAGAAGCCATTTTTTGAGAAATGTTTTATATTAACATGGAATAATGTATACACATTTTTTAAGCACTATTTTGCCAAGGATTTTAATCCTCTAAATGCTTCCAGGTATTCTCCTGTTTGTGAATTTTCTATCATTCACATTAAAAACTAACCAACATCTTGTTACACTGGGCTATGTTAAATGGAACTTGGGGGTGGGGGTGGGGGGTCAGTTTGAAACCATAGCAACTAGAAGTGATGATTTGCATGTCTGAATAAAAATGTGATTATTTATTGCTAAAGATAACTCTCAGCAGTGAGTAGTAGGAAACACTGCTTGACTTTAAGGAGGTTTAGAAAGGAGCAATGGCTAGATGATAATAATAACTGCAACAAAGTTTTATGGAGCTTGTTTTTTGCTACAAAAGGTGGCATGGGAGGTGCAGAAATTCATCTCTCACGATGAAATCTTTATTCCTCCACTTTTCTTAGCGAGAAGGGAGGAGGAAATGTACCATGTATCGTGCTGTAGACTGCCTCCCTTAAAGGGGTGATGAGCAAATTAAAGAGTCAAATATTTTCACCCCTGTTTGCATACCCTCCAAGGAATACCAGGGTCGTGATGCAGAGGCAGGCAATGGCAAACCACCTCTGAACATCTCTTGCCTTGAAAACCTTACGGGGTTGCCATATGTCAGCTGTGACTTGACAGCAAAAAAAGGAGGAAAATGGACTCTGGATGATCTCTAAGTATGGCGATCTAGTCAGATCTTTTCAAATATTTTAATAAGTAATTACCCAAGCAACACACGGATTGTCTCCACAGGGATGCATTTGTGACAGCTACATTTAATTTAATTTAATTTATTTTTGCCTTATTTATATTGTCACTAGGTAAATTTAATTCATATCTGAGTTTTGTAAAATTGTTGCATGTCACTGTGAACAGCACGTTTGGTGAAAAGGTGATGAATACATGCTTAAAATAAATATAATAGAGTATGCGCTGCATAAGGAGGGGTCTGTTTCTTTAATGAAAACAATTTTTCACCGGAAGCAAATGGAGGAAGAGGCACAGGATGGATGGAGTGGGAATGAAGGGATGTATGAGCTTTCCCTCATTTCAACCATGTGAAGCTGGGGGAAGAAGGATTCGCTGTGGCAGCCAGAAATGTACTTGCAATAAAATCACGTCTGTGATAAAATTAACTTTCCTACACAACCATAGGTCTGCCTCATGCATAAAATGATATATAACCCTTTCTTCTCTTCAGTTTGAGACTGGATTTCTCATTAATGGTGGAACCAATAGATAATGGCCCCTTGGAAGAGGAAGCTTAGATTTTGCATCGTGTCCTCATGTATTATAAGTGAGAAACAAAGGCAGCAGAGAAACTTCAAAGCTTCCTGTGGCATTCAGAGCTTCCCAGCTTCAAAGGACCTCTCCCTTTTGTAGTTCTGCTCTGGTTTTAATTAATACATTTTAAATATTGTTACTGTAAACAGTGCCATCATCTTTGTTTTCCACACATTGCCGTTTCAGAGCAGTTTATGCTATGAAACTCTCTGCAAACTCGATTTAGTGCTTCTTAACCTTTTATTTCTTTAACAAATTAGTCATCACCTCCAGTTGAGATTAAATACCACTTGGAAGATACACACCCATGCAGCTGTCTGTAGGGGTCCAAGGGGGAAAAAATGACATGCTTGCCTTTTATCTAACTTCTTTAGAGTCAAAAGCAGGCATTACTCTCTCCATTCATGCATTAACAATATTTTAATATTTTAAGACAATAAAGGTAAATGTGGAACATATCTATTAGCTTTCCTTCGTCATACAAATAACACTTTTGTTGTGGAAAAATGTAACAGGAAACGTTTGCTTTATGACATTCTATTCAAAATTGGCATATTCTCAATCTGCCAACACACGTACACCCAAAGTTGATTGTAGCCTTATTTTTCCAGTTTATATGTCTTATGTTGCCCTACCAGTACAGCAAATGTGCGTAGGAGATACGTCTAGGCTGTTATTAGAGCTATAAGTGTGTGCGGTGAAAAACTGCATATATAGTTGAAGGATTGTTGAAAAAAACAAGATATTTTAAAAGGTGGCTTGCCTTACTGGCAGCACATATGGTCATAGTGGAATCTTCGGTTGCATCCTATTTATTTATTAATTAAAATATGTATAGCCCCGATTTCCCTTGTGATTTAAGATAACTTACATTTCCAGAATTAAAAACAGCCAAAATGTAGTATAGCCTCGTTAACCCCCCCCCATTAAAAGCCTTTGAAAATGAAATGATCTTATGGTGGTAGTAGAACATGCCATCGAGTCACAGCTGACTTATGGTGACCTTGTATGGTTTTCAAGGCAAGAGATGATTGAGGTGGTTTGCCATTACCTGCCTCTGTGTAGCAACCCTGGACTGCCTTGGTGGTCTCCCTGCTTAGGGCCAACCCTACTTAGTTTCTAAGATGTACTGAGACCAGGCTGACCTGGGCCATGCATGTCAGGGCAATGTAGCACCTCCTAAAAAACTTCTAAAGATGGCTTCCCCACATGTTCAGGAAGCCCATTCCCCAAGGTGGGAACCACTACAGAAAAGCAACAGGCTCTAGCAGATGCCACACAGGCTATTTTAAGCTGAAGAACAACTGGAAGACAAACACAAAATCATATTTGGTGCACAGAGAGATGGTACTTCAGATATGTAGGTTCTAGAATACACTCAGAAACAAATTGGCAGCTTTGCAGATCCAGGGGGTGCAGAATTACTTGGTCTTCCCTGCCTGCCTTCATGGTTCCAGCCAAGACCCCAAGGCTAGCAAAGGCCTCAGATGCAAAGAGGGGAGGGGGTTAACTGCACCTTATTTCTCCTTCTTTATTCCCAAGGAAAGCAAAAAATGTAAGTGCAGATACTCCAATGGCTGCTCAAGGACAAGGAGAATAAGCAGTTAGCACGTAGAGCTGTCCCAGCTAGGTGGTTTCGCAGACTGCCATCTAGGTTTGAAGTTCCTAAGCGCTCTAGGAAGAAAGTAGATTCCTTTGAAATATGGTGTTGGAGGAGAGTATTACAGATACCATAGACTGCCAAAAAACCCAAAACAAAAACAAATCAGTGGGTTCTAGATCAAATCAAGCCTGAACTGACCCTAGAAGCTAAAATGACTAAACTGAGGCTATCGTACTTTGGTCATATTATGAGAAGACAAGAGTCACTGGAAAAGACAATCATGCTAGGATAAGTTGAAGGCAGCAGGAAAAGAGGAAGACCCAACAAGAGATGAATTGACTCTATAAAGCACTGGTTCCCAACCAGGTGTCCATGGACCCCCAGGGGTCCGCGAGAACTAAATTAAGGTCCGCGAAACAAAGTTACAAACCCATAATAAATTAATATTTTCAATTAAAAGTTTTCTATTATTAAAAATACATTCAAATAGTATTCTAAGTTTAATGTTTAACTAACAGTTATGATTAAAGTTTATTTTAAAATTCTCGGAATTTTTATGTTGAACCTTGGGGTCCCTGCACCGAACAAAAAAGTCCTAGTGGTCCCTGGTCAAAAAAAGGTTGGGAACCACTGCTATAAAGGAAGCCAGGGCTGTTATAGGACGTTTTGGAAGACATTGATTCAGAGGGTTGCCATGAGTCGGAAGCGACTTGACAGCACTTCACACACACACACATAAGCTCTCTAGGAATGTTCAAATCAACACTGTGTGCAACTTAGCCAGATATTTCTATCCATAGGTAGGCAGGTTGTGATCAGGAAGATGGTCAGCAAGGCAGGAGGAAACTAACAGATCATACTGATGTTGATATAGCACATTTCCTGGACAAATTCAAGCTATGATTCCAGGGCAAGATTCAATACAGCACTCCAGGAATGCTGATGTGCTATCAAGTTATAGCCCAAACGGATTCTCCTGTCAGCAAGAACATGCAAAACTCTCCAGTCATGGCTGGAGCAAGACCACCTGGCAAAGGGATCCCATCAACATTCTGATAACGGCAGGTGCCTGCCTGTCCAGTCGGGGGCTCATCTCCAGAGCAGTACCACCCAGAGGACCTGCTGCCGGTCCAAAACCATCTGGAGCATCTGCAACAGGAAGCTCTACAGACCAGCAGATGAAAATGAAACTCCTTTAAAATTTTCAAAAACAGATGAATAGAGAAAAAAACTAATTAATTCTGTATTGATCAGTAGCAAAATGCCCACTTTTTTGTCAGCCTAGATGTGCATGAAAAGGACTGTATTTTGCTGTTTTTCTTTCTTTTGGGGGAGTTTCCTTCTCTTTTGCTGTCTTGTAGAAACTTACTGTTGTGGAACTTCATTTTCCCAGCAAATACAATTTGAACCCCAATTCCCTTTTTCTCTCCTCCATGTATCTACCAGGTTCTGCTCTTGTTGGTTTATTATTTTCAACGCAATTGTCCAGATTTTGTTTTGATTTTGTTTCACTAGGTTGGAAAGCATTATTCAATGTGGCACTAGGTTGGAAAGCATTATTCAAGAAAATGAAGCCAGTGTGCCATTCAAAACATATTTTCCTAGGAGCCACAGAAATAAGCAAGTTGCAGGACACCTTTCTCATTTTATATAGCTTTATTGCCTATAGACATACCATTTCTGTCATTTTTAAAAATCTATGTGGGCACTAACTTCAGATGAAACTATGAAAGCTAAATAATGCATAAGCATCAGAAAGCACACTGTGCCCTTTCTATCTTTGCCAATCCTCTGGTCTCTATCTAAATCAATACCAGTGTACTGCTGAGATGGCTCACAGCATGATATGCATTTGGCATACTGAAGTAGTTAAACTTGCTTTAAAGCTGCAGAGGATCTTTTGAAAGAAGCTTTCCCCTCAAAACGCTATTGACACCCGAAATGCCATATAAATTGTCAATAATGATCCCTCCCTCCCCGAACGAAAGACAATGGTGTAGCGAGGGAAGTGGTGAATAAAATGAAGCGGAAATTCTGTTCAGGATTTTAAATGACTGGTTGCATTTCATCGTTCCAGAAGGCCCGGCTGTGTAATTATTGCTTGACTCTATGGCTGCTGCTTAGCTCCTCACATTTTTTTCCCTGGGACCCTTATGATGATCATTACTTTTTAAAAGCCTTTTAAACAAACAACCTATTGTAAATACATAATGTAAGAAGCGAACCTAATTCTCAGCTGTTCATGCATCAAGACCGTATATTAGTGCAAATATCATTTCGGTACTTTGAGACCCGTTTCTCGTGCCTAGTACAAAGTTTAGTGACTCAGGTCTAAGGTTCCTGTGTGCTTTCATCTTAACCCTACTCTACCCAGGTACAAAATAACTTCTGCAATGCCAGAGTCATCATTTATTTGTATAATTAAAATATTTGCACCCCTCATTTCCCCATGGCTCAAGGTGACTCGCAAATCACATCTTCAATTTACAACCAACAAGATAAAGCCCCAAATAAGCCCCTCCCCCAACCGAAGTTTGTTGCCCATTAAAAGATCTTGCAAATTAAAAGGCCTTGCAGCACCTCTCAAAGATTTCTAAAGACAGCACCCTTCTTACCTCCTCAGGGAGCCTATTCTACAAAGTGGCTACCCCGTGTCTTTGAAGCAGTACAGTTTTGATGAATTTGGGTCGCTGTTGACCTGAAATCATTAAAAGAGCTGCCATGTACATGAACCATAAAAGGCTTATTGCAGGATATAGTCACTCGGATGGCTTCACCAACACCAGTTGAGTCTTGTTCACTGTAACATCAGTGAATGGTTAGGATAGTCATGGGGGCGTTGTATTGAGAAAGTGGCAACCACAGCAGAAAAAGAACAGGGAGTGGCTGGGGCCAGACAGGCTGCCTTATATGGGGGAACAGACAGTAGGCCGCAGCCTGAGGACAGTAGTTGGCACATGAAGAAGAAGAGGAAGAAGAAGAGTTGGTTTCTATATGCTGATTTTCTCTACCTTTTAAGGAGAATCAAACCTGCTTACAATCTCCTTCCCTTCCTCTCCTCACAACAGGCATCTTGTGAGGTTGGTGGGGCTGAGAGAGAACTGTGACTAGCCCAAGGTCACTCAGCAGGCTTCGTGTGGAGTAGGGGGGAAACCAACCCGGTTCACCAGATTAGAGTCCGCCTCTCATGTGGAGGAGTGGGGGAATCAAACTTGGTTCTCCAGATTACAGTCCATTGCTCTTAACCACTACACCACACTGGCTCTCATGGGGATATATGGGAGGAAATGGCCATTTAGATATGTAGCTCCTAGGCTGCGAAGGGCTTTAAAGGTCATAACCAGCACCTTGTATTGGACATGGAAGCAAACTAGCAGTCAATGTAGCTGTTTTAAGCTAGGCAAGATATGTTCCCATCAGCCAGCCCCTGTCAATAATTGGGCTGCCTCATTCTGAACCAGTTTTTCTGGGTTGTCTTTAAGGGGAACCCAACACAGAGAGCATTACAATAGTCCATCCACAGGGTTACACAAAAAAAATAAAAATAAAGAAGCACTATAACCCAATCAGCTGATTCTAGGAAAGGCAAGAGTTGGTGAACCACACCAACCTCCTTTTCAAATAGGAAGGCTTGGCTGTGAGCACCCCAAGCTCTTTACCCCAAGAGACAGTATGGTGTAGTGGTTAAGAACCGTGGTTTGGAGCAGTAGACTCTGATCTGGAGAACCAGGTTTGATTCCCCACTCCTCCGCATGAGAGGCAGAGGCTAATCTGGTGAACTGGTTTGGTTTCCCCATTCTTACACACGAAGCCAGCTGGATGATTTTGGGCATGTCACAGATCTCTCAGCCCCACCTACCTCACAGGGGGTCTATTGTGGGGAGAGGAAGGGATTGTAATCCGGTTTGAGTCTCCCTTAAGTGGTAGAGAAAGTCGGCATAATAAACCAACTCTTCTTCTTTATCTGCTCAGCATATGCCAAGTCCACTTTATCTACTACTAGTGGATCCAGTTCCTCTTGTCAGCCTTCCCAACCAACGTCACCTTTGTCTTATCTGGATTCAACTTCAGTTTCTTCCATATATTTGGATGAATCTTCTGTCCTGTATCAATTTGGATGAGACCCTGCAGGGTGTTGAACAAGAACTGAATGGGGGCGTGGGTGGAGCTGACTTGCACTGAGCGACAGAAATCAGGCAACCTTTTCCAGGAAGCTGGATCCAGGTAGCAGGAAGGCACTGAGGTCTACAAGACCTAAGCTGAGCTCCCAGTTAAGAGAGATGTTGCTTCAGTGGCAGTCCTGAGTTAAATGAGCATCAGACTAGCAGTGCTAAGGACAATCCAAATCAGGCCCATCAGCAATGCTAAGGCCTACCCTTAGCTGAATTTTACAGAAATTTGAAAGAGCAAAGTCTTTGCTTGCAGCTTTGTACCTAGCATCATAGGCCAACCTATGGGTAAGAACTATGGGTTCTGTGTTCTCCCTTGAGGACTAGTGGACTCCTGTTGACCCACATCTGGAAATACTTCCATGGGTTCAGTAGAAATGACTCATTTGGGGCTGGGGAGGGGCTGTGGCTTAGTTGTAGAGCATCTTCTTGGCATGCAGAAGGTCCCAGGTTCAATCCCCGGTATCTCCTGTTAAAGGGACCAGGCAGGTAGGTGACATGAAAGACCCCTGCCTGAGACCCTGGAGAGCTGCTGCCGGTCTGAGTAGACAATACTGACTTTGACGGACCCAGGATCTGATTCAGTATAAGGCAGCTTCATGTGTTCATGGTAGTGAGATGAATGGGGGCATAGATAAATTCTAGAAGACCCCAGGAACAGAGAGGGAGGCAGGGTGAGGGCCCATGCAAGCTCAGTGGTTGTTCCCTCTTAACGCAGGGCAGAATTCTGAATATACCATACTCAGACAGGATCTGCCCTTGCTCTTCTGGCTCTATTGACTCATTAGCCCATGCCCTTTTGGAATGCCGCTTTTACGAGGAACTTCGATCGCACTATATTTCCCCCCTTTTAATATACAAATCCAATGCCTCTGTGACTGACAGAATGCCTTTTTTACTAAGCGATAGGGACCCCAAGGCTACATTGTCAGTGGCAAGATTTGTTTCAGTCCTTATATCCCTCCAACACTAGATATATGCTGCTCAAGATCAATTGATCAAGGAGCTTCTAAGGGATAAAAGGAAAAGGAAAGGTTATTCCCTCTTTGCATCAAGTACCGAAATCAACATCTGACTAACCCCCCACCCCCCATGAAGAATTTTATATGTCTTTGAAGCAGTACAGTTTTGTTGAATTTGGGTCACTGTTGACCTGACATCATTAACAGTGCTACCATGTACATGAGCCATAAAAGGCTTATTGCAGGATACAGCCACTTGAATGGCTTGAGAGCCAGCGTGGTGTAGTGGTTAAGAGTGGTGGTTTGGAGCAGTGGACTCTATTCTGGAGAACCGGGTTTGATTTCCCCAGTCCTCCACATGAGTGGCGGACGCTAATCTGGTGAACTGGGTTGCTTTCCCCACTCCTACACACGAAGCCAGTTGGGTGACCATGGGCCAGTCACAGAGCTCTCTCAGCCTCACCTACCTCACTGGGTGTCTTTTGTGGGGAGGGGAAGGGAAGGTGATTGTAAGCCTGTTCTATTCTTCCTTAAGTGGTAGAGAAAGTCGGCATATAAAAACCAACTCTTCTTCTTCAACAACACCAGTTGAGTCTTGTTCACTGTAACATCAGTGAATGGTTAGGAAAGATATGGGGATGTTGCATTGAGAATGGCTCCAGGAGCTGCATGACCCCGATGCAGTGCGAAAGGGATGCTTGATTCATAAAATCAGAGTGTTCAAATTACACTGTCTGATACAGAAACCACTAATTGGCATATGTTTGATCTTTCCCCCCCTCCCCTCAATTGTGAATGGAGTCTTAAAATTCTCAAACACACTTTAAAGTATTATTGTATGTGCTCCAGGGCTGAATGTGGGAATTGAAAGTAGTTTCTCGGGCTTGAAATGAAGTCCGGGCACCACTGAATACTCAACAATGGATACTGAGTACACATGGACTGGATAGAAAAGTATTTCCCTATATAAGCAGAACACCTCCACAAGCTGAGAATGTTTTCCATAATAAAAAGCAGTGTGAAAACATGTAGAACTGACTGCTAACCTAGAGAAGCCCCAATTCCTTTTTACTTCTTTTAATGTTCTTGGAAAAGGTGTTATTTGTTTATTCTGTTTATTTCCATTTCTCTGTCTCCATGTAAGACACTCAAGCTGGTTTAAAGATAGCTTTAAAAATTTACAGAACAATTTTAAAAGGACCAGCATAAAATAATGTCAAGTTGAAATCGCTACAGTAAACAGACCGCTTACTAAGATAGCCATAATAACTGTGAATTTCTCAGCAGCCTCAGAACAACAGCAACAAAATTAAGTTAAAAAGAAAACAACAAAAACAACAGTAAGATGACAAATTGAAATTACCTAGCACTAGAATAATCAACAATATTTTATAACAGACAGACCAAACATTAAGAGACAGAGCATAAAGATGTAATAATATTAAAAATGTTAGCTGCTATGTTATCTAGGAGCACACATTCTTTCAAGAGAAGTTCCCTATGATGATTTGAGATCCACAGCACCATATTAAAATTAAAGAATTTATCAGGGCTCCAGGAATCAATATTTTTCATGCAGTTCAGAATACATCTAGTTCTGTTATACAGAGGCATTTTATTATAGAAGAGGAAATAGAACCATTCACACTAGTAATATATGATAGAAAATATAATGTGTAATGGAATGATATCTTCCTTTCTCTATGGGCAGAGCAATCCTGAAGGGGGGTGACAGGCTTTTGGAGGTGGTGTGATCCCAGCAGCAGCATAGAAACCATTTGCGGCATCAAAATGGGCTATGCCGGCGGCGGGCCACTTATGCAGGCGCCAGGGAGTGGCGCAGCAGTGCCATGTTTGGGCGCCACAGCAATCGGCGCAGCAGCGGCTTGCAGTGGCGCCAAAGGAGACATTCCCCGGGCGCGGGGCTGACTTTAGTCAGCTCCCAAAGCTCTTTCACCCCCTTTTGCAGGTGTGAACTTGCGTCTGCAAAAACAATGGCGCAGCCCCGTGTAACTCAATGGGGTAGTTACACAGGTTTTTTTTGGGGAAAATACATTTCCCTCTTCTGTGCCAGGCCACCAAGCCACTTAGGAGGTGGCTTGGCTGTGCCATCCTGAGTCCACCATAAGTACCCTTAGGATTGTGCTCTTTGTCATTGACTAGTCTCTGCGGCTTAGATGCCCAGTCCTATTAATGGGAAATGTTTACTATGATTTTGAGGAAGAGTTTGGATACCAAAATTAGTTTAATCTGAGGAAACTGGCAAATTAGGAACCCAGAGAGCTAAATGTGAAATGTTGTTATATTTGTGAACTTTTAACGACATCAGGGGATGCTGTGGATTTTTGAAAGGTGATTTCTTATAAGGCTTTGTAACATTTCCCTGTAGTGCCCATGATACATTTAGTATTTGTATCATAATACCTGATTGTTTGAGTGTGTGTTTCTCTTTCAAGGGGCAGAAAAGTACTGATGTGTTTTTGCTGCCATTTTGGATTGTCCAGTGTAATATTTTTTCTTGGTTTACATCTAAGTATATTATTAAAAAGCACATTCACAGTCTTCCCGTGTGGATTGCTCTAATCAGTAATGTAAGTCTTTGGGGGCTTTCTTTTAAAGAGCTGTGGCCCCCTTAACCCGTTCCAGGGTGTGCGCTGAGAGCTGAGTTTCAGATAAAAAAAGAGAGAAGAGCTTCAGGGGCTGTTTTTGCAATAGATTAGTGAACTCCAGAGCCGAGGCACTGTAGGTGGCAAAACTCAGTTATCATGTGTATGATTAGTTTCACCTTGTAGCCGTGCATCTCCAGAAATGCAATTAACGGTTTCATATTCCGCATAGCTGTTTTATTTTGTTGCATGGTGGGCAAGATTTGGATTGCAGGGGAGTGGGGTGGGGGCTAATTGGTAAACACAATCTTGCCAGATTTCTCTGCAACTCACCCAATTCTGCTAATGTTAATTGGCTCGGCTTCAGCGTATGCTGGATGGGTTTTCAAAGGCAGCCACAGATTAGAGAGCTGCAAGTACTTGTGTTTCACAGGACTGACTCCAAGGAGACGGGGGGGGGGGATTTAAATTAATGTTGAATGCAGGCGAGCTCTCTTGACCCACGGTTGCCATGGTTACCGTTTTGTCTGCTAATCTGACGGTGTGTATGTTTATTGGTACTCATTTCTAATGATCTTCGGGGACTAACTCAGCTGGATAGTACTATTGTGCCTCTGTGGTCAGAGGCAGCAGCTAAGTGATTACATCCTAGATTCTGTTATTGTAGCTTGAGATTTTTTTTTTAATTGCCATTCCCTGCTACAGAGAGTAAAAATGGCAATTTGTGACACCAAGATGTTTGTCTTCCCTAGGGTTTGGACATCACAGCTTCTGTATGTAAAGTTCAGAAGAAATTCTCAGTGTGCTCAGTTAAAGGATTTGCCTGTTCTCTGGGTTTGAATTTCATAGACCAACTTGTACTTTTAGTTAAAATAGTGTTGTTGTTGTTGTTGTTTTTACTTCAGGGAAGATCAAAACTGTTGTGTTTGGAGATGATAGAATCATACAATCATAAAGTTGGAAGGGACCACATGGGTCATCTAGTCCACCCCCCTGCACAATGCAGGAAATTCACAACTATTCCCACACACACCTCAGTGACCCCTACTCCATGTCCAGAAGATGGCCAAGGTGCCCTCCCTCTCATCATCTGCTTAAGGTCATAGAATCAGCACTGCTGACAGATGACCATCTAACATCTTCTTAAAATCCTCCAGGGAAGGAGAGCTCATCACCTCCCGAGGAAGCCTGTTCCATTGGGGAACCGCTCTAAGTGTTAGAAAAATTCTTCCTAATGTCTAGATTCTGAAAGAACAGGAGAAAGATCTAGCCATCTTAAATTTTTATCCCTTCCTCCAAGGATTTTGGAGTGGTCACATGGTTCCTCTTTTCTCCATTTTATCCTTGCAGGAGTCCTGTGAAGTAGGATAGGCTGCCAGGAAGTGACTGACACAAGGCCACTCAATGGATTTCAGAGCCCAAGAAGAATTTCAAACCCATGTTTTCCTAGTTCTAGTTCAACACTGAAACCACTATGCCACACTGGGTCCTCGTTGTTGGTTTGCTCATTTAGGGTGTACACAGACCAGAATGCTGCTTGTATTTCTTTGAATTTAATTGCTTATTAGGAAGGAGATCTGCATCTTTCCCTTCATCTTTATACTTCCTGGAATTGTAGACAGCAGCTTTAGAAACAGGGTTTCTTCCTTAATAAGTGGGGATTTTGTAAAGCTGTGCAAATGCCTCCACACATCTTCAATAAACCTAGAGTTCGACGGCTAACCTTGAGACAAGGATGTAAGTTCAGGGATAGTGCAGCATTCAGATTTAACAACCACAATTAGCAAGGTATCTGGATGAAATGAGTGCTCAGATGCACTAATGCAGTCTCACAGTTTTAAAAAATGGAGGGTGGTTAGCAGTACCAGCAACAGTTTCCTGTTTCTGGTTCTGGCTCTCTATTTTTATTGTCTAGATATATTGCTATTAAAATGGCTGCTTTTAATTCTCGTTTTGATCCACTTTGGGTCCCTTTGGAAGGAAAGTGGGCTACAAATGTATTCAATGAATTCAATACAATTCAGTATCATTCCCTGGGCAAGACTGGTGGAAGGGAAAGGAGCAAGTGAAGGGTGGGGTCTCCTAAAACAAGAGCTCTTGAAAGCTCAAAAGCCTTCACTATTCCAACATGAAGGAAACTTGGTAAAGGGTCCAAGAAGCCAATGTGGATGAACAGAGAACTCTATGATGAGCTAAGGGAGAAAAAAGACATGTTCAAGAAATGGAGACAAGGACTTACCTCTAAAGAAGAGTATCAGTGGGTTACTAGGCACTGTAAAAAAAATTGGCATGAATATAATGTCCTGTAATTATTATATAGCTATAAGATTGGTATGAATGAAATACCTAATCAGAAATATTTCTGTTTTTCTGTTGGGTAATCTGTTTGTATTATTATAGTAGTATAGTAGCAATTATTGATTGTATTAGTATAAATAGTAAACTATTTACAAATGACAGTTTGTCCTGGAAATTGACTATTGGAAATTTATCTTTGAATTTGAGCTTGCGTGCTGTTTATTCTTTTCCAGCTGTAACTGTTTTTCAGCATAGTTGTTTAGTTGTTTAGACGGTAGGCACTGTAGGTCAGCTATGGTTGCCAGGTCCCTCTTCACCACCAGCGGGAGGTTTGGGGGCAGAGGCCCGAGGAGAGCGGGGTTTGGGTAGGGGAGGGACTTCAATGCCATAGAGTCCAATTGCCAAAGCGGCCATTTTCTCCAGGTGAATTGATCTCTATCGGCTGGAGATCAGTTGTAATAGCAGGAAATCTCCAGCTAGTACCTGGAGGCTGGCAGCCCTAAGGTCAGACATCAGGGAGGCCAAAGCTCACAATGAGCTGATCCTGGCCAAGGAAGCTCGCTGCAACAAGAAAAGCTGTTTCAGATATGTGAGGAGCAAATGCAAGGGAAAAGAGGCCATAGGCCCACTGTTGGGAGAAAATGGAGTAACTCTGACAGAAAGCAGAGAGAAAGCAGAAAGACTCTATACCTATTTTGCCTCAGTTTCCCCCCTGAAAAAGACAACGGGCTCATCTAGTAATGACAGTAGGCAAGGCACTGCATCTGGACTGCTGGTTGACAAGAACAGAGAGGTAGTTGAGAAGCACCTGGCTGCATTGGGTGAGTACAAATCCCCCAGGCCAGACAGTATGCACCCGAGAGTGCTCAAAGAACTTTCTAGAGAGCTTGCAAAGCCTTTGTCCATCATCTTCTTGGCGGATGGGAGATGTGCCACAAGACTGGAGGAGGGCGAACGTTATCCCAATTTTCAAAAAAGGGAGGAGGGTTGACCCAGAAACTACAGGCGAGTCAGTTTGACCTGATTGGTCTCTTTAAGTATTTGAAGGGCTGTCACTTTGAGGAGGGCTGGGAGCTGTTCCTGTTGGTAGCAGAGGATAGGGCTTGCAGTAATGGGTTTAAATTGCAGGCAGAGAGGTACCGGCTGGATATTAGGAAAAGAAATGGGAATTAGGAAAAGAAATTTGCCACAACATCTGATCGTTTTGTTGCAAAACCTGTACTGTGGACAAGAGGCTACTGTTAGGACAGAATATGGAGAAAGAATGGTTTCCAATTGACAAAAGTGTCAGACAACTTTATCACCCTGTCTCTTCAATCTATATGCAGAACATATCATAAGGAAAGCCAGATTAGATTTAGATGAAGGGGGAGTGCAAATTGGTGGAAAGAACATTAACAATCTGAGATATGCAGATGATACCATATAACTGGCAAAAAAATAGTGAAGACTTGAAACAACTACCGATGAAGTTTAAAACAGAAAGCAGAATTACAGTTGATCATCAAGAAGGCAAAAGTGTTGTCTACTGAGGAACTGCACAACTGATGATGATGAAGAAATTGAAATTGGTCAAAATGTTCTGTCCCTTAGCTCAATTATCAACCAAAAGGGACACTGAAACCGAGAAAACATAAGGAGACTGAGTCAGGGAAGGGAAGCCATGAAGAAGCTAGAAAAGATTGTTAAGGTTTAGGATGTGTTGCTGGTGACCAAGATCAAGATAATTCTCCAGGTGCCACCAGGAGGATGGCAGCCCTATTTATTACTAATGTCCCAGCAAAGTGGTGGTGCTTCAGTCCACAGAGCTGCAGGCTATAAACATATAGAGAAAAGAGCATACATTGTAAATAACAACGTTCAGTCTTCAGACTTCATTCACTGATTTAAATGCTGTAGGGCTGCAGCGAAGAAATCTCTGAAAGTAAAATCACCTCCCTTGTGATGAATTCCTCAGTGACTGGCTCTTCTAGTGTAAGAATCATTGTTTCATTTGTAAATATTAATGGAATGCAGTGGTATTGTCCCTTTGTTTTCTGAAATGTGTTCTTAGGAGAACCCGAAGGAAGTTTCGCAGCCGGAACCCCACTTGTGATCTCACTTCTCTGTGTGCGTGTTATTAACCCATTCTTTTATCTTTCTTCATTCCTCTGAAAAAGCTTAGGAATATTGCTTGGTGACTCTTCTTTTTCTTTGGGGTGGAAGGGGGGAAATTAGCAAAAGAAAACAGCAATCATTTTCCTATATGCAGTGTCATAAATTGCTGACCTTAAAAAACCACAGAGGTCTGCTGTGTGAGGTCTACAACTTGACAACTGTCAACTCATGCCAAAGAGGAAAGGAAGAACATGTGTATATAGTATACAATGAGCATATTTGTGTGGCATTTCTTTACTTAGTTTTGGAAATGACCAACAACCTAAAGGGCCAGCATGGCACATGACATTTTTTTTAAACAAAGAAGCAATTTAAATAATTTATACAGAGATAGATAGATAGATAGATAGATAGATAGATAGATAGATAGATAGATAGATAGATAGATAGATAGATAGACAGACAGACAGACAGACAGACCTTGCTTTTCTCCCCAGCCTACAACAGCATTCTTCCTTTATCCGTTTTGTCATGCTCTTATAAAACTGTCATGTCAGTCTGTCTCCCTTATTGTTATCCCTTATTGTACAGATAACAAAAGTGGAGAGACACTAACTTCAGGAAGGCCACACAGTTAAATGGTCACAGAAGAGGTGAGACGTGAATTCATGATCAGTGTCCCAACTCCCCTTAATTATTTAATGGAAGGTTTCATTTTAATCCTAGCATTGCAATACCGGTAATAGAGCAACAAGACTGAGAATTCCAAAGGAGAGATCTGCTTTATTCTCGGAATTCTGAAGCAAGCAAAAACTATAGTCCTGAAACCAAATAGATGACTAGACAGATGCGAGTATCACTTTATTTTCCTTTCAACTAATAGGGATTAATACTTCTTCCTCTTCTTAGAACCTCTGACCTCTTCCATTAGCTTAGCTGCGTATGGTGTATGCTTTGTTTCAAGAATGCCCAAGGGTATGTAACCACAAAATCTTTCTTAACACTCCACTTACATATATATGCATATTTAAAATTAAGTCCATGTGCTCTTAATAAGAATATTTAATCTTTTGAATGTATATGCCCTGATTGTTCGTTTGGTTCAAAACTTTAATTGGAAAAATGCATCCTGCATTTTCATTCAAATAGAAATGAAGTAGAAAATGGGGAGGTTTTTTTAACCAATCTGAAATATTAGACTGTAGAAAAAACAAGAAGAAGAGTTGGTTTTTATATGCCGACTTTCTCTACCACTTAAGGAAGAATCAAACCTTGCCTTCCCCTCCCCACAACAGACACCCTGTGAGGTAGGGGGGGGGCTGAGAGAGCTCTAAGAGAGCTGTGACTAGCCCAAGGTCATCCAGCTGGCTTCATGTGGAGGAGTGGGGAATCAAACCTGGTTCTCCAGATTAGAGTCTGCTGCTCCAAACCACCGCTCTTAACCAATACACCATGCTGGCTCTCTAATAATCAAGAAGCTGGCTGGTAATCATCACCATTTTTTTTACTAAGGCCATAGGATCCACTGCAGAGCTTTATTTTCCTTTTGAGACTTTCCCCTGAACATCTTACCATTGACTGTATTATTTTATTATTTATTATCACTTGGACTCAAGACAGATTACACAGAGTGAGTCTTCTTCTTCTTCTTCTTCTTCTTCTTCTTCTTCTTCTTCTTCATGCCAATGCACATAATCTCTGTTCTATGGAACTCCTGTGTTTGCCACACCAAGATCCAAAGACTGACCATATAGGAGAGTCTAAAGGCCCTTGTTATAATGCCTCTCTTCCCATTTCTGCAGTCCTATAATAGTTCTCCTACTTATTACACTCTGTGTAGCATAGCTGGGTGGTTGTGGATGAGAAAGGAAGACATTTGCCCCACAGCCATTTTGGTGATATGTATTGAAAAAGGTCAGGATGTTCTATTTGCTCCCTCCGTATTTTGAGCTGGATATCTAAAAAGGTCATGTTTCACCACAGCCTGAGGTGTCTGTCCGAAGCCAGGGACTGTGGTAGCCAGTTTCTGTTCCCCGCCTGTTATAAAAAACAAAACGAATCACCAGTTGTATCTTTCGTAAAGTGAACATAAACCCTCCGTGTGGTTTTTCAGTCTGAGGACTTCAATGATTCTCTCTCCCTGTTGATTACACGAGACTGAAGTAGAAAATATTCTATCAAAAGTGGGGGGAAAGAAGTCATAAGAAGGCAATTTCTGTGTATCTGTGAAGCAACTCCGTTTCAAAAATTAAACCAAATCGGAACACTGCTGTGTAATCAGCTCCCACTTACTGGCATCTGTCTAAGAAGGCAATTGGACTGGAACTTTCCCCCTTCGGTCTGAAAAATCTTCCAGTTACCCGTTGACCTGCCTGAGCAGAGCACAGATCTTTTTTCATTAAGTGCATTTATTTTGATGGGTATAAATTTTTTGTTTCTTGAAGGCAAGTTTTGCTTGAAGCCAAACTGAATGCCCAGGAATGTTGGACAAGATATGGCACTTTTGGCTCAATTACAGGACACTAGAGAATCTTTGCTGTTAATGGTCACAATCTTTCGGAAGTTGCTACAGGTATGAGAGCAAGAGATCACGTACACTAGACCCTGACAGGGGAATAGTTATAGCTAGAATGATATTTCATCAGTGTTATTCCTGGCCCTCAGCAGTGGTTGACTTACTATAGTGGTGTCATATTATGCCCTGGAATGACTGTACTTCTGCCGGAAACTGTAGCGTAGTACAGAGACATTCATAATATGATGCCAAACAAATGTTTCTCCATGTACTGTAGAACTCTTAAAAATGCCCATTCCACCAGCATTGTTAGGGTTGTGAACCTCCAGGTACTAGTTGTTCTCCTGTTATTACAACTGAGCTCCAGCCAATAGAGATCGATTCACTTGGAGAAAATGGCCGCTTTGGCCATTGGACTCTATGGCATTGTAGCCCCTCCCCAAACCCTGCCCTCCTCAGTATCCACCCCAAAAGCCTCCAGGTATTTCCCAACCCAGAGCTGGCAACCCAGAGCTGGCAACCTTCTGAAATATGCTGGTTGGTTATGAGAGATGGCCCTGTGAGGCTTTCTGTTTGGTCTACTGGCTCTCCTGCCTCTGCTGTCCTGGATGGGTTTGGGCCAGCCTCTCTGCCAGGTTTTTATACCCGGCTTTTCTCAACTTTTAAGGAGTCTCAAAGCAGCTTATAACCGCCTCCCCTCCCCCTCCCCACAACAGACACCTTGTGAGGTAGGTGGGGCTGAGAGAGTTCTGAAAGAATGGCGACTGGCCCAAGGTCACCCAGCAGGCTTCATGTGGAGTAGTGGGGAAACCAATCCAGTTCACCAGATTAGAGTCCGCTGCTCATGTGGAGGAGTGGGGAATCAAACCCGGTTCTCCAGATTATAATCCACCGCTCTTAACCACTACACCATGCCTACTCTCGGGTATAATAGCAAGCTGTAGATCTTCTCCCTTGGCTTGATAGTACAGACTGGATATTTTTCTAAATCACGATTTCCTCCGAATGCCGTGCAGCACTGGTGGCTGCTGAGCACTCAAGCTTGAACTGAAGGAATCCCACCAAGCAATAGGGTTGCCAGGTCCCTCTTTGCCACCGGTGGGAGGTTTTTGGGGCAGAGCCTGAGGAGGGCAGGGTTTGGGGAGGGGCTTCAATGCCATAGAGTCCAATTGCCAAAGTGGCCATTTTCCCCAGGGGAACTGATCTCTATCGGCTGGAGATCAGCTGTAATAGCAGGAGATCTCCAGCTAGTACCTGAAGGTTGGCAACCCTACCAAGTGAGCATGTTTGGGGCAATCCTTCTGCAGTGTATGCTGCTGTTAAGTAATCAACAAGGCAAAGGAAGAAGAAGAGGGAAGGAGGCCAGGAGATTGAGGCTTGAGCAAAGTATTCAAATCGCAGAGTTCTTTAGTCTCCATGGAAAACTAGTTTAAATATAGGAAGAAGGTGTTAAAGCTTTGCTTTGCTTTAAATATAGGAAGAAAGTGTTAAAGCATGGTGTAGTGGCTTAGAGCAATGGTTTGGAGCGGTGGAGTCTGATCTGCAGAACCGGTTTTCATTACCTGCTCCTCCATGTGAGCAGCAGAGGCTAATCTTCTGAACTGGATTTGTTTCCCACTCCTACACATGAAGCCAGCTGGGCTAGTCACAGCTCTCTTAGAGCTCTCTCAGCCCCACCTACCTCACAGGGTATCTGTTGAGGGGAGGGGAAGGGAAGGTGATTGTAAGACGGTTTGATTCTTCCTTAAGTGGTAGAGAAAGTCGGCATATAAAAACCAACTCTTCATTCTTCTCTTCTTAATGGTTGGAGGAAAGAGGAACCATTATGACTTGGAGCCCCTAAAAACTGTAGGGAGTAGCATCTGCTTGTGTCTTTTTAAGGGCCTTTAAATCTCTTCCAGATTAGGAAACTGATCTCGGGAGGAGGCATTAAAATATGGCAGGGAGCGCCTCCAGCCCACTAAACAGGGGTGACACTGTCACTGCTTGCTGTGAATTTATTCTGATGACACACAGAGATCAGATTGTATCATAACCAAAACTGGGTTTAGTGCAATATGTTAACGGTTCCGATCTTGGCAGGCTGTTAGCTGAGCAGACTTTTATCAGGCTGTGCCCCAAATATTCTAATCCTTTGGGATACAGAGCAGAGACTAGCAAAACAATTTGCACATCACACACTGTGCTGAATATTAAATGGATGCCTTTCTCTCTTAACCTAATGGTAAAACCTGGGTTTTCTGAAGCCCTCTACTCGTAATTGAGAGCTGCTGAAGTCACACTGTAAGCAGACAAGGCCCGGGTTCAAATCCTGACAATCAAATCTCTTCTTAAGATAAAAGGAGGGCCAAACAGATGTAGGGCTAGGAGATCCATAATCAAACCTTCCTAGTGTTTTAGAAGCCTACTGTGCAAGGCCTCGATATTAATTTGGGCACTGTCACAGAAGCTTCAACAGTAGGGCTGCCAGGTCCCACTGCTCTCATGTGCTATAAGAGAATAATACCTACATTACAAGATAAAGTATTTTCGAGTATAGATGTTAATCACTCCGAACCTCTAAATACTTTTTAATAAATACTAAATAAATGCAGAGTATTATTATTTTGAATTTAAGACCATTTAAGCATGGGGGGTTTTGCCTTGAGTTTGCCTCTCTCTAAATGCACCTTTCCCCCATCCGAATTCTCAAAACTCTGCATGGGGGCTTATTGTTGAGTTCTGAGAATTGGGATGGGGAAAATGTGCATCCAGAGAGTGGCAAATCCAGGGCAAAACCTCCTATGCATAAATGGCCTAAGTGTATTATTTGCAAGATGTGGGTTTTGCAAGCCTGTGTTAGTATAGAAAGGTGGTTGTGGTTTAAAGAATGCCTGTAATTTTGGTATAGAGAATCTTTGTACTTACCGGTAGGACTTCTGTCTGTTTGTTTGTTTTGCTCTGTGAACATTACAGAAAACATGCCTGTCACAGTATGGCCATGCATTGTTCTACAGGGAAATAAAGTGGAAAAGGCCAGAGTCATAAGTGTTACCAGCTGAGACTATTTAACCTACCATCTGTTTCGGAACTGCAGTTCTATCCTCGGGAGTTACTGAGAGATCTGCAGCTCAGTTAACCTTACTGAACAGTATATTTATGGACTCAAACTAATACAGATGGAGCAGGAAGAAGCACACATCTGATTTCCCTAAGTCCCATGTGCTTCCTCTCTTCAACTATTGTAATCCCGTGGATTCTTGTGAAAGTACACCAAATCAGCAGTCCTTATGGAACCCCTTGAGAGAATGTGGAGTACCGAGTATAGAACAAATTGTGATATTTTGCATCTATCAGCACACAGAAACAAAGTGCATGCAAATGAAGGGCTGTGTAGGACTGGTAACACGATTCCACATAAAAGTCAGCATTAATAAACTCTGCAACTACTTCTCAAAGTCAATTCACTTGCATTTGTTTGGCTGTATAGCAGTTAGTGCATAAGGCATAAACTGCCTGCATTTTACTGAGCCTGGGGAGGGTGGGATATATAATTTTTTTAAATCTCCTAATAGACCCCCCCGAAGGACATTAAGATTGTCCGATGAGAATTTACTAGTGGTCCCTGGCCCTAAGAGCGTGCGGCTGTCCTCGACAAGAGCCAGGGCTTTTTTGGCCCTGGCTCCAGCCTGGTGGAATGCTCTGCCTGGTAACACTAGGGCCCCGCGGGATCTGAAAGTATTCCGCAGGGCCTGCAAGACAGAGCTCTTCCACCAGGCCTACAACTGAGGACAGCCGCTTATATCAGCTTATATCATCTTATACCATCTTTACTGGTCTCCCCACGCCTTCCCTCCCTTGAATGGGAATAATATAATTTGAAGGGTTTGGTCTACTGGCTCTCCTACAGTTTACTTAGAATGTGTGCGCCATTATGTTAGGGTTTTAGAGTTTTATTGTTTGGTTTTATTAAGGTTTATATATATTGATCTGACCATCATGTTAAGTGACATTAGTTGAACACCATTGGAGGAGGGGTATACTTTTTGATTCAGTGGCAGATTCATTGTCAACTTTATGTTGCAGTTTTGGTGATCAATATTCAGTTTCTCTGGGACAGCTGTTGCAAAAGAAGGTAAGAGGGCCTGATGTTAATAAAGGGAGATGAAGCAACATATCAGAGGCAGATGTGGGGATGGAGTTTGGCAAGTTGATAAGAAGGTGAGTGGGAAGAACAGGATTCATGTTGACCTGGAAAAGGGTGAACTGGAGCTCCTGAAGGGATAAATTGGTTTAGCTATAGAAATAGAAAAGTTGAAGTCAGTAGGAAAAAAGAAGACCCAGCATGAGATGGATTGACTCAAGTTTGCAAGACCTGAGCAAGGATGTTAATGATGGGATGTTTTGGAGGTCATTTATTCATAGGGTCACCGTAAGTCAGAAGCGACTTGACAGCACATAACACACAGAAATGAAATGAGTGAGTCAGAGAATAGGCTTAATCACAGACTAACAAGCCATAAAGACAGATGGGATGTGTAAAGTTTGCCTGGCATCACATCTTCTGGTCAGATATCTAGTGCTTCTTTAATAATTGCCTAGCATGTTCATTTTGAACAAAAATACATGTAGATGAAAAGGCTATTTGTATGTGTATTATTCCTAGTTTGGTTTTAAATCTTTAAGAAATACAAATAATAATTTCCCCTAATTATCAGGTTTAGTCCCTGGCATCTACAGTTAAAGGATCTAGGCAGGTAGGTGATGTGAAAGACCTCTGCCTGAGACCCTGGAGAGCCGCTGCCAGTCTGAGTAGACAATAATGACCAAGGGTCTGATTCAGTAGAAGGCAGCTTCATGTGTTCCTGTGTTCAAATGTGTTCATGAGACAAAGCATCTTGAGCTCCCCCCCTCCCCAATTTAATGTCTGAGATCTCTGGAATATCTGTCTGTCTGTCTGTCTGTCTGTCTGTCTGTCTGTCTGTCTGTCTGTCTGTCTGTCTATCTATCTATCTATCTATCTATCTATCTATCTATCTATCTATCTATCTATCTATCTATCTGCGTAAAGTGCCGTCAAGTCGCAGCCGACTTACGGCGACCCCTTTTGGGGTTTTCATGGCAAGAGACTAACAGAGGTGGTTTGCCAGTGCCTTCCTCTGCACAGCAACCCTGGTATTCCTTGGTGGTCTCCCATATAAATAGGCTTCTGAGGTCTGACGAGATCAGACTAGCCTGGGCCATCCAGGTCAGGGCTCTATCTATCTAAAGGTAAAGGTCCCCTGTGCAAGTACTGGATCATTCCTGACCCATGGGGTGACGTCACATCCCGACGTTTCCAAGGCAGACTGTGTTTGCGGGGTGGTTTGCCAGTGCCTTCCCCAGTCATCTTCCCTTTACCCCCAGCAAGCTGGGTACTCATTTGACTGACCTCGGAAGGATGGAAGGCTGAGTCAACCTTGAGCCGGCTGCCTGAAACCGACTTCTGTCGGGATCGAACTCAGGTCGTGAGCAGAGCTTTTGACTGTAGTACTGCAGCTTATCACTCTGCGCCACTGGGCTCCTATCTATCTACTATTTGTTTGTTTGTTTGTTTGTTTGTTTGTTTAAACCTTTATATCCTGCCTTTCCTGGTAGCTCAAGGCAGCTTACAATAATACTTAAAAACATTTTAAGTTAAAAACCAAAATAAAATAGCAAACCTGAAATTTCTCCCCCCTCCCTTCCTTAAAAGATGCCTGCTGTTCAGAGCTCCTCAAAATCTTTGGCAAATAAGCAGGCCTCGGAATAAAAACTAGCTCTGAAGATTATCCTGGCTTTTACTCGGGTTGCTTTTGTCATGTTTTACAGCTTTCGTGCTGTCCATTTTGTAACAACCTGTTGGGTTAAACAATATTTGATTACATTTGTTACCCTCATATCAGCTTGCTGTGTTGTATATCTCCCTCTTTTCTCATAAGTACCTCTTAGGTGGGAACACTGTGCTCTATTTAAAAATGGGGATTGTGTGCAAGAGAACTTCTGAGTGGATTGTGCCCAAAATAATTTAAACATCCAAAATTGAATGAACTATTGAAATATATTGACTCAGAACTGGAAAATGTTAAAATTTGGAGTACTGAAATGGAAAATGTCAGAGTGCTCATACATATTAATGTGAATTTGAGTAATTTGTACAAGTAATTGATGCTTCATAGGATTGTGGAGCGAACTGAGCAGTTGGAATGTGATATATTTGAAACACTGCTTAGAAATGTTTTTGCTGAAGAGAGCTTCTATACTTGGTTGGGTAGCCTGCCTCTTTCCAATATATGTTCATGGGTATTTCATAGGACTGCAACATTCTGAGCACAAATGTAGCACTCCCAATGGGCATCCCTGTATGGCTTAATCCTAGTGTTTTAAGATACACATATGTCATGTATCATTGGTATGCCTACAACTATCATGTTTGCTGTATAAAGAGTGGAATTCTTCTTATTAGAAACATAGTTGCTCACTTCAGGACACAATTTGGTGTTCCCACTGCTTTATTTACAAAAAAACAAACAAAACAAAAAGCCCCAACCTCAAAAACATCAAGAACCTGTAAAGGGAATGAGACATTCACTCTCCTTATTAAATGTTTGTTCCTGCTTGCTGTACAGAAAAGCTCTCATCTCTATTTTTAATGGGCCCAGTGTGTGAAATTCTGACATTTCAGCCCACTTGCCTCAGCTGGAATATGAGGCCTTAACTATAACCTTAGTTGAAGGGAATGTGTAACAGGAAAGAGACCCTGTGGGTGTGTGCCTTCTTGAACTGGCAACAATTCCACCAACTCATTGACATCAAGAGATTGTGGCATGCTGCTTGTTGCCTTGAAAGAATCCGAGCTTGTTAGCCTTTCGCACTCCTGTTAGGATGCTCCCGCTTTCAGTTTGGTGAGAAAATTTAGTAATTACACTTAAGGGATTTATCGGACTCTCCAAAGGTAGCAATTGGATGAATATTAGAAGCTGCACGCTGTGTAGCCGTAGGAGTGCTAGGAAGCTGGTATTTACTGAACAAAGTGAGACCTTCACCTGTACACAAACATTCACGCACAGCCCCTCCCCTTCCATTTTCAGGACTAAACTAGACTTTATGATCGACATAAGGCTTGGCCTTACATCATTAGCAGGGGGGGATGACAACACAGATTGTAATGACATGCCATCACGGTATGAGAAAGAGGGAGCAGAAAAGTATGAAATGGTAGCAGCTTTGTGTCTCCTGTAATGTATACTTAAGGAGCCCCATGGCGCAGAGTGGTAAGCTGCAGTACTGCAGTCCAAGCTCTGCTCACGACCTGAGTTCTATCCCAACGGAAGTTGGTTTCAGGTAGCTGGCTCAAGGTTGACTCAGCCTGCCATCCTTCTGAGGTCGGTAAAATGAGTACCCAGCTTGCTGGGGGTAAAGGGAAGATGACTGGGGAAGGCACTGGCAAACCACCCCGCAAACAAAGTCTGCCTAGAAAACATCGGGATGTGACGTCACCCCATGGGTCAGGAATGACCCGGTGCTTGCACAGGGGGGGAATGTATACTTAAGCCTCACATGAACACATGAAGCTGCCTTATACTGAAATCAGACCCTTGCAGTGCATTCCTGAGCTCTAAGGGCAAAAGTCTTTAGGAGGCCAGGAAGGCGCTGCGACGGTGTTCGGTCCCCTTGTGCCGGCCCCCAGGCAACTTATGCTGGTGTTAGTGGCCCGAACACCGGTGGCAAGGTTCGCATGCTGGTTGCAGGTTTGCTGCCACAGCAGTGCTGCCCCAGGACGCCAATGAGGCCTTCCGCCAGCATCCCAACACCGTCAAAACCCATGCCCGCATCCCGGGAGGCGTTCCCAGGGCGTCCCCCCCATCCCGGGAGGTGTTCCCGGGGCATTCCGGTGCTGGGCTGGGGGAGGAGCTGCCTTTAGGCAGCCTCCAAAGCCCTTTCGGGCTGGAAATGCTCCTTTTTTATTTTGGTGAGATACACCACCTTTTTAGGTAGCGAATCTCCCATGCAACCCTATAAGGGGTTATATGGATTTTTAATGCCGCGGATTTTTAATGTCGTGCTGCCTACAGTGACCAGCGCAGGCATTCCTCTCAGGAATGCACTGTTCGTCCATCAAAGTCAGTATTGTCTACTCAGACTGGCAGCGGGTCTTCAGGGTCTCAGGCAGAGGTCTTTCACATCACCTACTTGCCTAGTCCCTTTAACTGGAGATGCCGGGGATTGAACCTGGGACGTTCTGCATGCCAAGCAGATGCTCTACCACTGAGCCATGACCCCTGTCAGTGAGAGTGAATTTTCCCATCGTCCTTTTCATTATTGTTCCAGAAGTTCACATAACGTACTACTTCTTTTTAATTCCAGTTTAGCTTGGAGAAGTAGAACGTGATGTGAACTTCTGGAACAGTAAGGGAAAGGACGATGGGAAAATTCATTCTCCCCTGTAAAGTGATGGGGCATGCACTCTTTGCCACTGCTGTCAGCTCATTTATTACTTTTCTCCTCTACATTAGCAATGCATGTATGATGTCCTCACACTGGCAAAACATTCATTGTTTAAAATTTAGTAATGTGTGTTCGGATATTTCTGGTCCAAGTATATATCTGAAAAATTCCTGAGACAGAGATAGAGAGATAGAGGGGGGCAGTGGGGAGAGGGGGAGAGAGAGGTATCCGGAGCAGGGTTTTCAGAATGGCTTCCTCGACGGCCGCAGTCAAGGAGGCGTCTTTCCAGGCGATGAGCCGGCGGTGCATCTTCTCGCTTCTGAGGCCAAAAACGAAGCCGTCAAGCAGTATGCTTCAAGGTCCGGGAATTCGCAAAACTGGGCCGTCTGGCGGAGCGCAGCGAGGTACGCAGCAGCGGACTCGCCGTGTTCCTGATCCCGGAGGTGGAACGGCAGGCGGCGAGCGAGTTGCGTAGGCTTTGGTGTGAAGAAGTTCCCCAGAGCGGCCAAGATGTCCTGCAAAGGCATCTCGCCCAGCTTCGCAGGGGCCAGCAGGGACTGGGCGAGCTGGAAGGTCCTCAGGCCACACATGCTGAGGAACAGCGAGCTCTTCTTGCCAGGGTCCGTGATGTCGTTGGCGTCCATGAAGAACATCACACGGTCGGCGTAGTTTTCCCACTCGCTGGGGCTGGCGAAGTTGAAGTCTTCCATCGAGCTTCTGGTGGCCATTGTAGCGAGGTGTTGCGTCTCCGGTGTGTCGAGAGGATTTCAGTAAGGCGAGACGGTCTGCCTACTGGGCACTGAGGTCGCAGAAGTCGAAGGTGATTTCAGCGAGAGTGATCTCAGCAGGAGAGCCGGACTGCCTACCAGCCTTCGTCACCACTGTTAAGTCCGCGTGGGGAGGACACATGAGGTCGAGACGGAGTTCCAACAACAACGCTTTATTGTAGTGAAGAACAGAACTAAAGAATACAGTGCAACGGCCCTGCTTATATGCCCCCCTGGCCGCCCGCGGCCACTCCCCCCCAATCCATGATAGGGGAAAACAACCCCGGGTCGCCAATGGCGCGTGCCGGCTTAGGGCCAATGGCGCGTGCTGGGTTGGGCCAATGGCGCGTGCAGGGTTTAGGATCCTTCGTCCGGGACTCAAGCTCCTAAGTTTCTCCCTGCATATCGCCTAACTATGTACATACATAACATTCCCCCTCCATTTAATGGTTTTTCCCAGCAACGGGGGGGGGGGGAGGCCGCTCTCCCAGGCAATGAGATCACATGTTAGGGAGAGCACTAGAACTGTCTACCCAATCACAAGGATTTTTTCATAGCCTTCCATGGCTTTCTGAGCATAGGCAGAGGATAAAAAGGAGGCCTGGCTGCAATTTGTCTCCATTTCTGTGTGAGATTTTTTGAGAGGGGTGTGCCATTGCTGTTCTGGACTGTTTGTGCCTTGGATTAATTCTGCTGCCCAGGAAGACCTTGTTCTTGCTCTATGCCAGGACCGGTTTGTCCTTTATTTTAACATACTATTTAAAATATTATTTCACATTTTTCTATTTTTTGTTTTTTTTCAGATGGGTTGTAGTTCTGTGTGGGGAAGCCTTGTTTTCTTTCTGGTTCTTAAAAAAAATTCCCTTGGTTTTGTTTTGTATTGTTCTTAAAGGTGTTTACAAGGCCTGTGCTATTTTCTTGGATTCTCTTCTTATGGCTTGTTTGAGAATATTTAACTGTTTTGTATTTTCTCTAGTTCTAAAAGATCTTTAATATTTACAGGGTTTGTGCTTTTGAGGGGGATCCAAGTTGGATTTTCGGGGTTGACGTTGCCTTTGCTGGACCAGCAGCAGTGTCTCTTGTTTAAGTTAGTTTGGCTTGGATTCTCTGGTTTGCCATTGGTTGTGTTCGGCTGGCCTGTGTTCATCTGGGATTCTCTGGTTTGACATTGGTTGTGTTGGAGATGAGTAGGATGGTTGGGGGTGGGCACTTTGTTCCGGACCCATAGAATTGGACCCTTTGATCCAATTCACTTGACAATTGATGGGTTTTTTCCATTTTGATGGAAACAGCAAAGGCAAACCATTTTGTTTGAAAAACAGCTCCTCCAGCCCCTCCAGAAATACTCCCCCCATAGGGGATAACCCAAAAACGTTTGGAATTCCGGGGGGGGGGGGAATTCACATCAGAATGCCAAAATCTGGATCCAATAAATATCAATTTATCTGCAGTTGCACATCCCTATTAAAATTGTTTAGGTACATCCACAACAGGCTGTTGAGATTTGGTCATGCCAAGAAGTTGAAGATGGTATGATTACTAGTTTTTTTCAAAGTTGGATATTTTTACATCGCAGTTGTAAATCAAGATTTATTTACTGTAGTTATTTGTAGTTATTTACATTATTTATATCTGGCCTTTCACGACAAAGGGGCCCAAAGTAGTTCAGATTATTCTTCTCTCTTCCGTTTTATCCTCACAACAACCCGGTGTGGTAGGTTAGGCTGAGAGTGTGAGACTGGCCCAAGATCACCCAGCAAACTTACATGGCACAAGTGGGGATTTGAACCTGGATTTTCCAGATCCAATACTTTAACTACTATACTGCATTGGCTCTCTAAAGCACCTCTCGTAATTGATGCAAAGTACCATTCCGAGTCAGCATTCCTCCGCAGCAAGCTAAGCCACACATGAATAGCATGTATGCTTAGGGTAGTCTCATCTCCACACCCACTCATGTACTTGTACACAGCCTTCAGTGGGATGGTAATGACAGCCAGTAATGTTTCTATGTTTTAAACAAGCCAAAGATGTGACATAAGCCATTTATACATGGGTGTTTCCTCGCGGTAACCCCGCTGGTTACCTCGAGGTTTTACCTTAATTATGCATGCATTTTCCAACCATCAGAGGTCGTCTCACTCTCCCCTCAAGTTAAAGGGACTAGGCAAGTAGGTGATGTGAAAGACCTTTGCCTGAGACCCTGGAGAGCTGCTCCCGGTCTTAGACAATACTGACTTTGATGGACCCAGGATCTGATTCAGTATAAGGCAGCTTCATGTGTTTAGCCAGCATCCAGAAAACTTGGGCAAAACGTGTGGGGAGAGTGAGGCGACCTCTGACTGTTGGAAAATGCATGCATAATCAAGGCAAAGCTTCGAAGTAGTCGTTGGGGTGACCATAAGAAAACAGCCATGCATAAATGGCCATACAATATATATTAAATCACAGCTTTATGACTGTTGAAGAACTACCTTCACTCCCTAAGAATTGTGATGCCCCTGTGTGAGCTGGTAGGACCCAAGCATCTGTATCCAAATGCATCTGCATAGATAGCACAGAACTGGAATCGAAGAATGAAAGAGAATGTGACATGCAACAGCAGGGGGCCTGATTAAAAAACACATTCCAAGCCACAGATGTTGGTTCAGTGTAGTGCCACGCATATAGGAAGCAGCCGTAGTCTTTCCATGTGAACTGAAGCAGCAAAAAGCGTATGACAGATCTGCAGTTTTCATTTCAGCGGCAACAGCTTGGCAAGAAGCAGATCTGTTGGCTTTCTCCTTGACAGCAATAAATCGAGTTATCCTCCTGCAGGGGAGACAAGCTGAAGGATTGTACCGACTGGTCAAGTTGTAGCAGCTGAACACCTCCAGCAAATTAGAATGTAGAGTCATACCAGTTACTCCCTGCCATGCAGCCAGTCCTCATGGGAAGGGGCCTGGTACAAGACTGTCGAATGCCTAAAGGCATGATGTGAAAGAAAGATTAGGAGAAGGGACCAAGGAAGCATGAACAAAATGCAAGGCAAAATCCTCTTCTAAAGATGCTTCAGAATGTTACTCTTCCCTGCATCTCTTCTTCAAACACAATTAGTTTATATGGTAGGTTTTATTGTCAGGTGGAAAAACCAGTGATATATATACAAAGTTCTGGAAACATATAGAGCAGGTGTGTAAAGCATACAGCCCAAGGGCCGGATCCAACCCCTTGAGAGCTCTTATCTGGCAGCCACAGCAGCCACCCCTCCCCACACTCCAGATCTGGGCTGGCGAGCACAATAGCAAAACAAATGTTGACTTCAGCAGGTATGCCGGCAGAGAGAAGGAAAAGTTTGATTGGCACATCTGATTGGCACAGGAAGGAGGTCAAGATGGATTGGAGGCCTGTCACTCCTACAATCAGAGGAGAAGAAAAGGGAACGGAGACCTGACAGACACTTGAAGAAGAAGAAGAGTTGGTTTTTATATGCCGACTTTCTCTACCACTTAAGGAAGACTCAAACCAGCTTACAATCATCTTCCACTCCCCACAACAGACAACCTGTGTGGTAGGTGGGGCTGAGAGAGCTGTGACTAGCCCAAAGTCACCCAGCTGGCTTCATGTGGAGGAGTGGCGAAACCAACCCAGTTCACCAGATTAGCCTCCACCACTCATGTGGAGGAGTGGGGAATCAAACCTGGTTCTCCAGATCAGAGTCCGCCGCTCCAAACCACCGCTCTTAACCACTACACCACGCTGGCTCTCTTGAGTGGTCCATTTGATTGAGAGCTGGCTGAGATTAGTTTGACAGTCCTGTTTGAATGAGAGCTGGTGTGAAGAAATCCTTAGGATGAAGGGAATGAAGTCAGATGCTGCCTAGACTGTAGTCTTGATTACTTGATGATGTCTGAGTATACAAAGTATTATCCATGATGCATTGTTGTACTTGGCTGGGTCTGCTTCCCCAGACTCTTCTAATCTAAAGGTCCTCCATATCTGAACTCCTTCCTTGATGAGCCTTCCATTGTCTTAGGCCCCCCAGATTCAGTCATGCTGAGCAACTAGTCCTAGCCTTACATTACTTTTACCAGCTCATCTGCATTTTTGCTTTGGGATTCTGTAAAATGACAGACAATTCCAGATGTGGCTGAATCTGGAAGTGCAGTTCTAAGCACAGTTAAAAGTAAAGGTAGTCCCCTGGGCAAGGACCAGGTCATTACTGACCTGTGGGGTGATGTCACATCACAGTGTTTACTAGGCAGACTGTGTTTACGGGGTGGTTTGCCATTGCTTTCCCCTGCCACCCACACTTTACCCCCAGCAAGCTGGGTACTCATTTTACCAACCTCGGAAGGATGGAAAGCTGAGTCAGCCTTGAGCCGGTTACCTGAAACAGACTTGCATCAGGATTGAACTCAGGTTGTGAGCAGAGGTTTGACTGCAGTACTGCAGCTTACCACTCTGTACCATGAGTCTCCGCTCTCCTAAACCCACTGATTGCCCGATTGATACCTGAGAAGCCTGGAGTCTCTGTCTGATAGCTTTGTACTGGGCAAGGCTCCATTTATTGCTGAATCTGTTGTTTTCTCTTTGTGCTTCTGGGTTCTGAGCCCTAGAGATGAAAGCAGCAACAGCCTACTGAAAGCAGTATCCCTGTTGCTGAATCTCTGTGCTGCAAAGCTGCTGAAAGTCACTAAGAAATAACACTTAGCACTGTCCCAGGGCTGGTAATTCCTTTCTGTTGTGTCTGAACAGATAAGTCAGGGCTTCACTGCCTATTTTCTTTCACTCTGGTGCTCTTTTCCTTTGTGACGCTGCTTGACAACCAACTTGAGCTTATATACAGCTACTGGTTGGCCACTTCTGAACAGCTAGGCTCAAGAATTTCTCAGTGCCTTGTAAGATGTGCATCCTTTGGTAAGGGTTTTTTTTTTTTTAACAAAGGAGGACTTATTTTCTATCAAACACTTCCTATTAATATAGGATCAGTTTTACAATATCATAATAACCTGACCTATTGGGTCAGTATGCACGCAGGGTAGTGCAGAGATATATAGGGAAAAGAGATGGTAGTTTACCTCTATGCTTATGGGGGCTTTGCTTGGCTTTGTTACTTGGAAAGATAAACTATTGTGTGTGCAGTGGGGAAATGTAAGGAGTATGTAGAGTACATTATATCCTTCTGACAGGAGTAGGAATCCCCTGTACTTTATGAGATTGGCTAATGGCCATTGTGCATTCATTCACAGTATCTTGTGCTTGGGAACCAACTGGTGATTGGAAAATGGCCTGGCTACATGTTTCTCACCAAAGCTTTAGATGGGAAAGAACACTGAAATACTTATTTATTCATTCCTGAAGGTCGGGTGCCTCTTAGAATCATTATCCAGAAAGTGTGTGTGTGTGGGGTGGGGGGGCTGGTTTGGTCCAGTAAAATGTATGGTGACTTTGATACAGGAAGTTTAGAAACAGGTGCCCAGAATAAAATATATCTGCATTAGTCTGGGTTCACCTTTCTGTGGGGGTTGCGACAGATAGAAAAGGAATCCGAATGAAAATGACTATTTTGTAGCTTAGTAATTAATTACTGCCAGAAGAATGTTGCAAAGGGCTACCCAGTGGGAAGCTTGCATTTGTAGTGCTGTTGAGTTTATTTTCACATTGTTTCCAGCTGAAAAAAGAAAACAAATGAAACAAAACGCATCCACATGCCAACTGCGGTTGTTTGATTCTTACTTAGAAGTGCTTTCCTACAAGATGTATCCCTAAGCACTTCCATGCTCCTTTGCAGTTGAAGAAAAGCTGTCCCTATGGAGAAATCTGGCAGCTGTTTAACAATGCTTAGTATTGCACACAACACTTGAGTTAAAAACAAAAAAAGAACTTCATTCTTCTCTTTTTACATTCTGTGGAATGTGAAAGGAATGAAGCTGTGGGAAGGTCCTGATCCAGACAGAAAAGCAAGCAAACTAATGTGAAAACCTAGAGAACAGAAGATCATAAGAAAAGCCCTGCTGGATCAGACCAAGGCCCATCAAGTCCAGCAGTCTGTTCACAGAGCGGCCAACCAGGTGCCTCTAGGAATCCCACAAACAAGACCACTGCAGTAGCATCCTGCCTGTGTTCCACAGCACCTAATATAATAGGCATGGAGAGAATAAGTATGCATCATGACTAGTAGCCATGGATATCCCTATCCTTCACGAACATGTCCACTCTCCTCTTAAAGCCTTCTAAGTTGGCAGCCATCACCCCATTCTGGGGCAGAGAGTTCCACAATTTAACTATGCATTATGTGAAGAAATACTTCCTTTTACCTGTTCTGAATCTCTTGGCCTCTAGCTTCAGCAGATGACCCCGCATTGTGGTATTATCAGAGAGGGAGAAAAGCTTCTCCCTATCCACTTTCTCCATACCATACATAATTTTATAGACCTCTCCCATATCTCCCCTTAACCACCTTCTTTCTAGGCTAAACAGCCCTAAGGAGGGGCTGTGGCTCAGTGGTAGAGCATCTGCTTGGCGTGCAGAAGGTCCCAGGTTCAATCCCTGGCATCACCAGTTAAAGGGACTAGGCAAGTAGGTGATGTAAAATACCTCTAATTGAAACCCTGGAGAACTGCTGCCAGTCTGAGTAGAGAATACTGACTCTGATGGGCCAGGGATCTGATTCAGTATAAGGCAGCTTCATGTGACCATATGAACCGCTCCTCATAGGGCTCCTCATAGAAGAATGGAATGGAACTTGTCTGCACTGGAAATAGTATTAGAATCTAAAAAAAAAAGCACTTTATTTTGGTCAAAGAATATTGTGGTTTTTATTTTGGTTTGTGGTTTCAATTATTCCACACATTTCACAAAGCTCCTGGAAGCTCTCCTGAGTTTGGAAAAAAGAGAGCCCTTTATTGGGTAGTCTGGACATGATTCTTAGGATCCACCTGCCCAAGGACTGCCCCATATGAACCTGCTTTTTTTTTTTTTTGTAAGATGTGTTGGAAATACGTTTTGGAAAAGTTTTAGCAGTATTCAGGTGGGAGAATTTCCCCTGTGCATTTGAAGTTATTAAACTGCTCATGAGCTGGTGAATCGTAGCATTTTGAAATCAAATCTGTTCGACAATTTTCTACAGTGCTCTCTGAATGCTTTTTAGATACAGCAATATTGTGATAAAGAATCCATGAGGGTTACACAGGCCTGGACATGGCTAAATGTATTACTTTCATAAGAGGAATATTGCTCAGTTTCCTCACTTCACTTGTTCGTACATTTTTTCCAGCTGCTCATTTCCTGGCATGGAGCTACTCTACTCATCCATCACTTCAGTGTCCCCCAAACAGCGAAGATCTTCTGTCTTGTGAGGAAGCAAAATTACTTTTGAAAAGAATCCTACTACGGAGGGAATTATTAGTTGATAATGTTTCATCAGCTCTACCTAAACTGTATTTGACTGGCTTGTTAAAAACAATTTGAAAAACTGGACTTTACAGACCATCAGCACAATTCATAACCTATTTCAATATGCTTGAAATGAAAAATTGTGTTTACTGATTTATTTGAAATATTTATATGCCCGCCTTTCTCCTGAGCATCCCAGGACTCAAGGTGGGTAACAATAATGTAAAAACAATATTACAAAGCAAGCATTAAAAATAACAGATATGAAAACATTAAGACCTGTCTAAAATCACTTTATGCCACCCTCGTATAATATTTCATAGCTGCTAGGGACTCTCCTTATATGGACACTGAAGTTTGGTGAAGTTTGGGACAGTGGGTACAGGGACTTGATGGGCCTTAGTCTGATCCAAGGAAAAATCCTTACATTCCATATCCTGTCTCTTAACTGTGCTGTCCTTGCTACAAATATCTTCACTCTTGTAATCCAAACTAGTCCCTTTAACTGGAGATGCCGGGGATTTAACCTGGGACCTTCTGCATGCCAAGCAGAGGCTCTGCCACTGAGCCACAGCCCCTCCCCTAACATAATAGCCATGATGCCTTGGTTATTTTTGGTTGGGTCTGCTTCCCCCAGACTCTTCTAATCTAAAGGTCCTGTGTAGCGTATCTCCTTCCTTGATGAGCCTGCCATTGTCTCAGGGGACTCGGAGTCAATCAACCTGAGGGCTTTGCATTCCTTTTCCCAGACTACCTCCATTTTTGCCTAGAGATTCTGCCAAATCTGGCAGACCATTCTGGATCTGGCAAAGGCTGGCTAGCTAGCCTAAATGTTAGGAGGCAATATCAATAAATGGGAGGCTTGTCTCCTGGCAACACTATACAGAAGTTACAAGACAATGAATTTGGAATTGTATTTACCTTATCAATATGATAACCAAGGATTTAGGATCTGCTGTTGATGGAAAAATAAACACAGTACATACTTACAGGTGTATCCAAAGCTGGCATCTTTTATGCAAAAAGGTAACCATTCATTTCCATGTAAGTGACGTTTCCTGTACTCAGCATCCTTTTTTGAAGCTTAAGACTTTCTGGGCTCAATCTTATTGCTGTGTCAATTGCAGTTTTATGGATATATAAAGCAATCATGTGCACTACAGCTCATTCTACTGATATTATCTGTACTGTGGAACTCTATAATCTCTCTTGTTAGTTATTGTTAGTTTTTTTTTACATTTGGTAACTGCAAAAACTAATAAAATACAAATTTTAAACAATATGACAGTCCCTCAAATAACCATGACAAGCCAAGAAGTAACGACAGAGGTTTAAACTCTTACACTGAGACATCTTTGTCAGCTGTTGACTAGCAGAGGAGGAAGAGAGGATGCTTGAGATGAAGACAGATGTAACATTTTAAGAGTAATCGAAGTGATGTGATGTCTATTGTTACCATTAAAGCACAGTTTTCTGTCCTGGCATGAACTCTGAAAGAACACCCCCATATGTGCAGGATTTTGGTGGCTTAGAGCAGGGGTCCCCAACCTTTTTGAGTCTGCAAGCACATTTGGAATTCTGACATGGCACAGCAACAAAATGGCGGGCACCAAAAAAAGGTGTCTGTGGGCAGGGAACCATGGTGCCCATCATGGGCGCCATGGTGGGTACCCCCGGCTTAAAGTGAACCAGGGAAAACCCAGCTGTGGAGTTGATTATTGGTTGGTGCCTGTGAGACACCAGCACACCAGTTTTGCAATGTTTATAATATTTTTTGTACAGGATGAATGTGTGTTTGCAGAAAGGCATATGTGGCATTTAAAAAAATATCATAGATTCTCTGATAGAAGGGGTGGGGTGGGAGATGTAAAACTGACTGCTGTGCAGCCAGGTTTGTACCCCAGCTGAAGAACTTGCTGTTTCTGCTGCTTTTGACAAACAGATACCTCAAACACGTCCAGTATTTTGAAAAGCTTGTAGGAAATTATTTAGTGGGATTTTTATACCCCACTTTTCTCTACCTTGAGGAGTCTTAAAGCAGTTTACAATCACAATCCCTTCCTCTCCCCATAGCAGGCACCTTGTGAGGTAGGTGGGGCTGAGACAGTTCTGAGAGAACTGTGACTAGCCCAGGGTCACGCAGCAGGCTTCATGTGGAGGAGTAGAGAATCAAACCTGGTTCTCCAGAGTGGAATCTGCAACTTTTAACCACTACCCTTCACTTAGTTCAGATACTAGCTGGAGATCTCCTGCTATTACATCTGATCTCCAGCCGATAGAGATCAGTTCTCCTGGAGAAAATAGCTGCTTTGGCAATTGGACTCTATGGCATTGAAGTCCCTCCCCTCCCCAACCCCCACCCTCCTCAGGCTCCACCCCAAAAACCTCCCACCGGTGGCAAAAAGGGTCCTGGCAACCCTACTCTCACTGGCTGAATGTGTGTTCTACTCTCCACAGTGCATGGTACCCTGTGGGAAATGCCTGCCTTCCCACTCCATGCCCCGTGGCTACTTAGGGTTGCTGCTGTAGACTATTTGGTGCTCCAGTTCTGCGGCTGTGTTGATGCGAAATCTCTTGTGCCTCCTCTCTCCGATTAAGCAATCTTCTTGTTACTTAAAGGTCACTTGACGGCTTAGGATTTCCTCAAAATTTCCCTTTTCTCCCCCCATGTCATTGTTACTTCTAATATCTGCATTAATTTGTCATTGGTTTTGTATTTGTTCATATTTTAAGCCTCCTCAAAGGATTAGTTAGTGAAGACTGTCAGCGTGTTCAAAACTATGGGGAGGCCACCGTTACACAGCAGGTATATTGCCCAAGGCCAAATGCAGATATTCCAGTTTGCATCTACTCCCAAAAGCTTAGATTGCTGTAGCAAGACCTAGTGGTGAATAAACAAGCTTTGGGGAGGTCTGAACTAGCACTCACCTTGTATATATCAAATGAACAATTGTTTCCATTTTTATTGCTTGATGCACAATTTTGAACCTAGTAAAATTGTATTTAATTTTGAGATTTCAAAATCCTATGCATGAGGAAGTTTTTTTTTTTAAAAAATGGATCATCATTATCTTAATATGTAAAAACCACTAGGTTTTTACACCCCCTCCCCCCCCCGGGTTAAAGTCATCTCACTGAAGCTTTGCTCATTGTTAAACTGGGAACGTTGTCAGGAAATGCCAGACAACACCCCTGTCAAAAATCAGTAAACAAGAATAGTAACATAAAAACCTTCTACTGTTCTTGCATCATACTAGACCACACCAAACCCAATGGCACCACACTAGGGTTCCCAACCTCCAGGTGGTGGCTGGAGATCTCCTGCTATTACAACTGAGCTCCAGCCGATAGAGATCAGTTCACCAGGAGAAAATGGCCGGTTTGGCAACTGGACTCTATGGTATTGAAGTCCCTCCCCTCCCCAAATCCCTCCCTCCTCAGGTCCACCCCAAAAGCCTCCCACCGGTGGCAAAGAGGGACCTGGCAACCCTACACCACACACCCTGGGAAGCTACTTCATTACCCAACAAAATCATGAATTCTGCATAGTTATCTTTGGGAAACAATTTTAGGAACGTCATATGAACCATGAAAAGCACACAGTGTATTGTATGCACATAAAACTATCTCAAGCGTATTCTGCATGTCAAAATCTTACCCCAATCCTCAGATACTTAAAACACAGATTATCATAATGCTGTCAAAAAAAAACCAACCCCCAAAAGACTGTGTGATGGAACAGAGTGAGTATTCGCACAGGATTCGCACAGTAGTGCATGGATGCTACCGTTTTTTAAACGAAACCTCCAAAATCAATAATGGTAAAGTTCAGAACTCAGTTCAAAACCAATTCAATATATAGCTAAGTACTAGGGAAGCATCGTGGTAAGTTTTCTAAAGGGAAATTATGCCTGAACGACTTAGTAGAATTTTGAGAGCATCAGTGAGCCTGTGGGAAATGACATGGAAAAGGGTGCCGGGGAAAAGGTTCTAGCCCAGCTTTTCCCCTGACGTGCTTGTTTTGTATGTGTAAGCAGTTTTTTTTTTTTAATGTGAGGAAAGTAGTCATCCTGAAGAGATGCAGACCAGCAACAGATTTATTGTATATTGGTCTTCAGCTCAGTTTTCGCAGACTGATTGGAATTCATTTTGGGTTATTTAATTCTGATTGTACACTGGGTAGCTTCAAGCTGGAGGTTAAATAGATGAACGGCAGTTTTGAAATGCAGATATTTTTCTCAAAATGCATCTAAACATGGATGGAGAAGCAAAAAAAAGAGAGAGACAGAGAGAGAGAGAGAGAGAGACCTAATTTCATTGGCTACCATCACAACAAATAGTCAGTTAGGCTGTGGGATTCCCAGCAAGAGCTGAACAATGTCAGTTCTTGGGTTAGAGTTCTTGGCCCAGTTCCACAAGGCCTGTAAGACAGAGATCTTCCACCAGGTTTATGGTTGAGGACAGTGACGGAATCATATCTAAAGGCTTGGTTCCCTTCCCCTTCCCCTCTTGGCTCTTCCTTCCTTCCCTTTCTTTTTCTTCCCTGCCCTCCCCGTCTTTCCCTTTTTCCTTCTGGGTTTCTCTATCCTTGGATCCTTCTGTCACCATCCTTAAGAACATAAGAAAGGCCCTGCTGGATCAGACCAAGGCCCATCAAGTCCAGCAGTCTGTTCACACAGTGGCCAACCAGGTGCCTCCAGGAAGCCACAAACAAGACGACTGCAGCAGCATTGCCCTGCCTGTGTTCCAAAGCACCTAATATAATAGGCATGCGCCTGTGATACTAGAGAGAATAGGTATGCAGCATGACTAGTATCCATTCTAACTAATAGCCATGAGTACCCCTATCCTCCGTGAATATGTCTACTCCCCTCTTAAAGCCCTCCAAGCTGGCAGCCATCACCACATCCTGGGGCAGGGAGTTCCACAATTTAACTATGTGTTGTGTGAAGAAAGACTTCCTTTTATCGGTTTTGAATCTCTCACCCTCCAGCTTTAGCAGATGACCCCATGTTCTAGTATTATGGGAGAGGGAGAAAAACCTCTCCCTGTCCACTCTCTCCAAACCATGCATAATTTTATAGACCTCTATCATGTCTCCCCTCAGCCGCCTTCTTTCCAAGCTAAACAGCCCTAAGCGTCTTAATCGCTCCCCATAGGACAGTTACTCTAGTCCCCAAATCATTTTGATTGCTCTTTTCTGCACCTTCTCAAGCTCTATAATATCCTTTTTTAGGTGTGGTGACCAGAACTGTACACAGTATTCCAAGTGTGGTCTCACCATAGATTTGTACAAGGGCAGTATGATATCAGCAGTTTTATTCTCTATTCCTCGTCTAATTATGGCCAGCATGGAATTTGCCTTTTTTACAGCAGCAGCACACTGGGTTGACATCTTCATTGAGCTATCCACTACCACCCGAAGATCCCTTTCTTGATATTGTCGAAGGCTTTCACAGTCTGAGTTCATTGGTTCCTGTAGGTTATCCATGCTGTGTGACCGTCAAAATACCAAGACCACGGTCACACAGCCCGGATAACCTACAAGAACCATCCCTTTCTTGGTCTGTCGCTGCCAGCACAGATCCCATCAGTGTATATGTGAAGTTGGGATTTTTTGCCCCACTATGCATCACTTTACACTTGCTCACATTGAATCTCATTTGCCATTTTAATGCCCATTCTTCCAGTATGCAGAGATCCTTCTGGAGCTCATCACAGTCCGATTTTGTTTTAACCACCCTAAATAATTTGGTGTCATCTGCAAACTTGGCTACTTCACTGTTTAACCCCAACTCTAGGTCATTGATGAACAGGATGAAAAGCACCGGTCCCAACACAGATCCCTGAGGCACCCCACTGCTCACATCCTGCCATTGGGAGAACTGACCATTAATTCCTACTCTCTGCTTCCTATTTTTCAGCTAGCTCTCAATCCATAAGCCAGCTCTCAATCCTTCCTCTCCCCTGGGCTGTATGATATCGATGATGGTACATGGCCACCTTGTCATAACACTCTTCTTAAAGTGGAGTCCAAGCTCTGTTCACAACCTGAGTTTGATCCCGACAGAAGTCGGTTTCAGGTAGCCAGCTCGAGGTTAACTCGGCCTTCCATTTTTACGAGGTCAGTAAAATGAGTACCCAGCCTGCTGGGGGTAAAGTGTGGACGACTGGGGAAGGCAATGGCAAACCACCTCATAAACATAGTCTGCCTAGTAAATGGCGTGATGTGACATCACCCCATGTGTCAGTAATGACCCAGTGCTTGCACAGGGGACCACCTTTACCTTTTTAACCTAAAGTGAAGCAATTTTAGGTGCCATCTACATAGAACCTATTAGCCTAGTATGGTTTTTGATTGTATTTTAACTTTTGTACTATATTATATACCCCTATATGATGTTAGATGCCGTGAGCCCAGCTCGCCGGGAGAGGGAGGGGTATAAATAATTTGTTTTTATTGTTGTTGTCCTTCACACCAGTCTTCATTGTGTGATCTGCTGCTATCTGGATCATAAGGGTCTGAATCCAGCAGCTTCTCTGAACTGGCAAAATGATCCGTTTTGGCTGGCAGAAGCTTGAATATTTTGGCTCGGGGCACCCGTGGGTCTGCTGAGGTGACCTCCTTTCTACTCTGTGAATAGTTTGTATGGTGGCATTGCGCTTCCAGAAGCGAACCAGTAAAAGAGGGGACGCTGCCGCTCAGCGTCTACTTCTTTCCTTCTAAACACGAGAAGGAGAATGGTTCTAGGGCTGTTTGCTGTTTTGTCTTTCTGTGTTTTTAATTTATCACAGTGGTTCTCAACCTTTTTTGCTCCATTCCCCCCTTTCACCATTGTTCAGAATATAATTTCCCCCCTTCCCAAGATAGTCATAAACTTTATTGAATGACACAGATTAAATTAAAAACAAACTACAATTTTACAGATTGTACATAATCTACAGGATATCACACTTTAGTGGTCCCAATGCCCCCCACCCCGGAACCCTAAAATCCCCCCCTGGGAGGAATTCCCCCCCTTGTTGAGAACCTATGATTTATCCTATTTTAAATGGGTATTTTGTTGTTTGCAGTTTTGTGGTATGCGATATACTTTGGAACTGAATTTCTTAGTCATCTTGGGGTCTTTTCAGTGAAGGGCAAGACATAAATATTTCAAATAAGAAGCACTTTGTGTTGCTTCCCCAGGGGAAAGGACAGTGGGAAGTGGTGCTATACACAACATTCTATCATTCATTCCGTGCACGATCTTTCTTTCTTTCTTGGGAAGAAGTTTTCTTCCTCAAGGCACATTGTACTTCATTAGCTCAACTACAAGCACCTACAAAATTATGTTACCTGCCAGGCAGGCAGGGTTGGTTTGGGAGGCCGATAGCCCTTCCCTTTGTAATCCTTGTTGTTTCCTGCCTGTGGCCAAAACAAGGTCCTGTCCCAGATGCTGCACATTGGAAGAAAGTGCTTTTCCCTTGGGGAGGGGGGAAACAACTGGTGTAAGGTGGGGCAGGAAGATCCTAGGGATCGGGGTGATGGAACCATAAACCGAGATTCCTCTCCCACCGTGGGATTCTTAAAATAAAACAGTATTTTTCATCTCTAATCACTGGCACTATGTGTCAGTATCTCTTATTTCTTTCCTGATTTGACTGACATAGTGTGATATGTCTAATGACAACTGGAACAAATTTCAGTAATGAGGTCACCTTGGGTATGATATTACAGCTTTACTGCTGTTTTCCGTAGAAATTATTTGTGAAAGCAGACCACATGCCCGGCATAACATCCTCCGCTGTGCTCAAGAGTGACGCAAGGAAGATGTGTTAGAACTTGCAAGATGCAGATAACTTTCATTGATCTGTCCCTGATTTTGGAGTTGTAAATTGATATTTAATGAGATAGCTGCTGCTTCAGTTTCCAGGAAAGCGAGGAGGCGGAGGGGAAGAATGTAGAAAGAGATTAGAATTTTGGTTGAATCGTTTAATTTTTCTGTATAAAAATGAAAAACCATACAGATGCTGAGTAAAATATATGCCAGAAGAAAAGAATGATAAGAACGGGAAGGGTGAGAGCAAATTAAGAAACCACTTCTGGCTGCAGCTCATTTGGTGTTTCATAGAACGATGCGGGGAAGTTATGATCCCCTGAGGTCAAGATATTTTTTTTAAATGTGATTTCAGTAGAATTCCACTGGCTGATACAGTAGAATGTGAAAAACTTTTTAAAAAGCAGTATTTCTAATGTGGATATATTTTTCAAGTCAGAATGCCGGCTAAGCATTTATGCCAGGTTCTTCCTTCTGTACCCCAATGTAGGCTGGAAGACTTCCGATTTATATTAGTAGGTGAGTTTTGTTACTGTGCCTGTCAAAAAAAAACAAAAAACATGAGTGTGCTAGAAACATGTCTGTATGCATGAGGCCTACTTTCCGATCTGATCCAAATTCACTTAGGGGAAGCCCGTGTGGAAGGAATAGGGTTGTCAGGTCCCTCTTCGCCACCACCTGGAGGTTTTTGGGGCAGAGCCTGAGGAGGGTGGGGTTTGGGGAAGGGAGGGACTTCAATGCCTTAGAGTCCAATTGCCAAAGCAGCCATTTTCTCCAGGGGAACTAATCTGTGTCAGCTGGAGATCAAATAGCAGGAGATCTCCAGCTAGTACCTAAAGGCTGACAACCCCAGCAAGAAAGAAACCTGCCAGCTTAAGCTTTGTATCTGGCATGAGGGGCTGACGCATACAACTAGTGGCAAAATGATGAGGCTCCTGAGCAAACTTGGAGAGAGTACTGAGACCTGGAATATAGTGAAATCAGATATTGTTTCATTGAGGTGAATAGTAATGCGTTCATGCAGTCATGATAATATCAGGTATACACAATTACCACCTAATACTAGAATGCCCATGTTAAATTGCAAATATTGCAACCACCCACACATTTAGTGTGGTGTGTAAGGAAAGACAAGGGGTAGGGTTGCCAGGACCCTCTTCACCACCAGCGGGAGGTTTTTGGGGTGGAAGCTGAGGAGGGTCGGGTTTGGGGAGCGGAGGGACTTCAATGCCATAGAGTCCAATTGCCAAAGCGTCCATTTTCTCCAGGTGAACTGATCTCTATCAGCTGGAGATCAGTTGTAATAGCAGGAGATCTCCTGCTACTACCTGGAGGTTGGCAACCCTATCAAGGAGGTAGAACAAGACTGGAAAGTGGAGGCTTATTAGAGTTGCTCCTGAGTAGAGATCCAACTCATCACAAATACATGGGCAACAAATGATCCAAAAGAGGCCCTTCACAGGTATATAGATAGCATTGCCTGCTCCGGGTTGGGAAATACCTGGAATACGCTAAAAAAGGTCGTAGGTACAATAAGTCATAAGCCGTGTACGGACTAACAGTCTCCAAAGCACGGTGAATATCTTCAGTTTCACTTGTAGTACCGAGCAATCCCTTGGATTGAGTCTCTCATTACAGCACAGGGTGAGTCTTATTTTGCTTTATTAACTTTGATCAGGCAGTCGTAGATAGGGTTGCCAGCTCCAGGTTGGGATATACCTGGAGGTTTTGGGGGCGGAGCCTCAAGAGGGTGGGGTTTGGGGAGGGGAGGGACTTCAATGCCATAGAGTCCAATTGCCAAAGCGGCCATTTTCTCCAGAGGAACTGATCTCTATCGGCTTCAGATCAGTTGTAATAGCAGGAGATCTCCAGCTAGTAACTGGAGGTTGGCACCCTAATCATGGGGCCGACAAGCAACACTTTAGGGACCCCTACTGTAGCCCTTCTCAGGCTCCACCCCCCAAATCTCCTGGTATTTCCCAATCCGGAGCTGGCAATGCTAAACAGGAGCATTGGCAAAGGAGCCTTTCTGTATCTTCATCCTGGAGACCTGCAACCAAATGACAGTCTCGGGGGACAGCCTTAGCCTCTGAATGGTTTTCTCTTCTGGGGAAGGATCTGTTTGTGTAAGCCCCTAGATAACAAGTTCCCAAATTTAAAAGTCCTTAAACTTTTGAAAAGATAGGGTTGCCAGGTCCCTCTTTGACACCAGCGGGCCACCCTAGATAAAGTTGATAATTTAAAGCAACCGAGATCCAGTGAGGAACAAACAATAAATTATAACCGTTTTACACATAAATGATCAATGATGCTAATGGGAAATTAGACATTAAATATGTAGATATGTACTGTATGTGTTTGAACATGTACTCTTATCCCTAATCTTTGATTAGACTAGACTTTGTCCCTAGCCTGAGTGTCCAAATCCCCAATTATGTTTCCAAAGAAATTTACCCATGTCTAAAAGAAAACCCAAGTAAATGGACATACAACTTTCTTTTTGACTGTAAAAGTCGAATTTAGATTAAATGATTTTAACAACTGAGTAATTATTATCAGTTCCCATCAGCTCCTGCATGTAATCACTCATCAAAGGTACATTATCTCAGCAAACAGTGGTTATAGTATATTTTGTGTCAGTTTCCCCACTATTCAATAATCAGTGGTGAAAGTATAAGCTTCTTAGCACATTGAGCAGGAGTCAGGGGACTGCTCAAAATGCCGACATTTCATATCCTTCCACCCTAAAAAGGAACAGTCAGGCAGGTCTAATTATGAATGTGTCATTCAGTATTTACTTTCAGAGAAAAGCTGACTGAAGAACTCAATGTAGATGACAAGTGAACAAACCGGAATGAACCTCAAGCTGATATCAACCAGAGCAAATGTGGGACTGAAAGAGCTTAGGTCTTTCCCATTGTCTTTTTCAAATATGGTTACGAATAACAACCACATATAGCTTTACTCTAACCTTTGATACTATGGCCATTTATGCAGGGTCAATTTTGATCCTCGCTCAAAGCTCTTTTTTAAACTCAACCTTTAAAATGCCTATTCACGGTCCCAACACAAAAGGAGAAGAAACCCTAACCCTAACCCCCACCCCCATCCCCACTTGCCTGCTCCTTCATTCTTTCCATTACCCAACCTCCGTTTGCATAGCTAACGTGCGGCTGTCATTTTGCATGCTTCCTTGAGGGGATTCTTCGAGGCGGGGGCAGAGCAAACACAAAAGGTTGCGTTAAAGGGGCTCTTAAGAAATGCAAAGCAGGTATGTGCCGGCTTCTCAATCACTTCCTGAATGACGGTTCAGCGTGGAAAAACTCAAAAAAAATATGGGGGGGCACTTCAGCCTGGAACTCGCTGCTAATTATCAAGCATAAATGGTCTATGTTTCAGATTACAGAGCTGGTTAAATGTGGCCATTACATTTTTCCTTTATTTTTTTTTCTTTCGCTTTCCATAGATGTTGGGCCTGATGCAGTGGAAGTTAAGTACTTTTTAAGGACAGCTGTCATGTGATTCATAAATTTCTAGTTCCTTAAACATCTAACCAATTTCTTAACCAAAGAAATTTAAAGATTTCAGGAGAACAGTATCAAGAGGTGGAAAAGTCCAAGTTTGTTTGTTTTTTTAGAAATTTGGGAATGGCTGTAATGAGAAACAAAGTTTTAAAATATCATATACTATGTATTAAAAAGTTTTATAAAAGATTTAAAATAGTGTGGTGATGAACTCCTTTTTGCCAACCAAAGAAAACTCTGCATGTTACTGGTATTGTAGGTCATTTTTCTTTGCAGCAATACAAATATTTACTTGGCAGTTTGTGCTCCTTACGGAAAAGGTCCATTCATTGATTTTCCTAGCTGACAATTCATCCAATAAGTGAAAGCGATAGACAGACTCCATGAGGCTATATCATAGAGAGAGACATTTCCGCCGCTATAATTGTTGTTTGTGCAAGAGAGACTTTACAAATGTGTTTGAATCCAGAGCTTTGATTCTTTTGCTTCTATCTCATTTGGGGATGTGCTGCAAGCTGCAAAATGAGAGCAGGAAGGAGAGTGAGGGAGCACGCAAAATGCTGGTAGAAAAGCCGTTGCTTATTGTTACAGTGTGCTCTTGGGACACAGTGGACTCCTGCACTCAGTGGTATGAATGACAAGCAGATCCTCTGGACACAGGAGTCAATCTGTTTCTGCTGCTGCTAGATTTCTTTGCTAAAAAGCCAGATTCTTCTCTCTTACCTTTATCAATGTATTTTTCATAAAATGTATAAATCGTCCCAACCCTGAGAACATAACATAAGAAAGGCCATGCTGGATCAAACCAAGGCCCATCAAGTCCAGCAGTCAAGTCCAGCAGTCAAGTTCACACAGTGGCCAACCAGGTGCCTCTAGGAAGCCCACAAACAAGACGACAGCAGCATTATCCTAATAGAATAGGCATGCTCTTCTGATCCTGGAGAGGATAGGTATGCATCATGACTAGTATCCATTTTTACTAGTAGCCATGGATAGCCCTCTCCTCCATGAACATGTCCACTCTCCTCTTCAAGCCTTCCAAGTTGGCAGCCATCACCACATCCTGGGGCAGGGAGTTCCACAATTTAACTATGCATTGTGTGAAGAAATACTTCCTTTTATCTGTTTTGAATCTCTCACCCTCCAGCTTCAGCAGATGACCTCATGTTTTAGTATTATGAGAGAGGGAGAAAAGCTTCTCCCTGTCCACTCTCTCCATACCATGCATAATTTTATAGACCTCTATCATGTCTCCCCTCAACCACCTTCTTTCCAAGCTAAACAGCCCTAAGCGTTTTAACCGCTCCTCATAGGGCAGTTCCTCTAGTCCCCTGATCATTTTGATTCATCTTTTCTGCACCTTCTGAAACTCTGCAATATCCTTTTTTAGGCGCGCTGACCAGAACTGTGCACAGTATTCCCTAAGAGGTGCTTTGAACATTCTCTGGAAGCATCTAGTGAGAAAGCATAAGTGACCTCTGTGTCCTGGTCCTATTCAGTATAGAACCAATGTGCTAACTACTGACATCTCTAGTTAAAACATCACAGATGCTAATACCCTAATTTCTTGACAGGCCACAACCATAAAATACCTTAAAATGCTCAGTGATCAGACTAAGTAACCCACCAAGGAGAAGGCAGTCCATTGTTGGAAGCCTCAACAGAAATACCTACCTATATACCACATTTGTTATTTATCATTATCACTATTTTTCTCTCCCTTAATTTTTACCCAGATGGTTTCAACCTGGGTTCAAGTGTTTGTTTAAGCCCTGGATCTCCTCACAGGTGTAATAATCCCTAACGTATAATGCTACCCCTCCCCCCTTCCGATTTACTTTCCCCAGCCCAAGCACAAAACCCCTGGAGTTGCAAACATTCATTTGCGCGCACGCACGCACACACACACACAAACCTATGTGAGCTTAATTAAGTATGATAATTTATTGATACATATGAAAAAGTACTGCAAGGTAATTCCAAATAAATGACAAGACGTGCCTGGAGCAGCTAAATAGGAAAGGTAAATGAAATCTAATTAGTAGTAACAGGAAATCATAATTATTTGTTCCTTCAAGCCTCCTTCATCAGGAAATTAATATTATAGCCAAGATGGCCCCGAAACAACAAACAGCTCTGTTCTTTTTCTCCTTGCTTAAAAAATGTTATTGACACTGTGAGTGGAATATAGAACACAGAATTCACAAGGTGATATTTCTGTGGCTTTACTCTGGGGGGTCCCCAACATGATGTCCACAGGTGCCATGGAGATCTGAATTACAACCAACCTTTAGACGACAGAGATCTGTTCCCCTGGAGAAAAGGGCTGCATTGGAGGGTAAACTCTATGGCATCATACCCTACCGAAGTCCCTCCCCTACCCAAACCCCTCTGATGCTGGGAATTGTGAGACCCATGCAGACAAACAGAGTGGTTCCTCAGTGGAACAGGCTTCCTCGGGAAGCTCTCCTTCTCTGGAGGTTTTTTAGCAGAGGCTAGATGGCCCTGTAGGAGCCCCGTGGCGCAGAGTGTTAAGCTGCAGTACTGCAGTCAAAAGCTCTGCTCACGACCTGAGTTCGATCCCAACGGAAGTCAGTTTCAGGTATCCGGCTCAAGGTTGACTCAGCCTTCCATCCTTCCGAGGTCGGTGAAATGAATACCCAGCTTGCTGGGGGTAAAGGGAAGATGACTGGGGAAGGCACTGGCAAACCACCCTGCAAACAAAGTCTGACTTGGAAACGTCGGGATGTGACGTCACCCCATGGGTCAGGAATGACCAGGTGCTTGCACAGGGGACCTTTACCTTAGATGGCCCTGTGGCGCAGAGTGTTAAGCTGCAGTACTGCAGTCAAAAGCTCTGCTCACAACCTGAGTTCGATCCCGACTGAAGTCAGTTTCAGGTAGCCAGCTCAAAGTTGACTCAGCCTTCCATCCTTCCGAGGTCAATGAAATGACTACCCAGCTTGCTGGAGGTAAAGGGAAGATGACTGGGGAAGGCACTGGCAAACCACCCTGCAAACAAAGTCTGCCTTGGAAACGTCGGGATGTTACGTCACCCCACGTTCTTGCACAGGGGACCTTTACCTTTTTAGATGGCCATCTGTCAGCAATGTTGATTCTATGACCTTAAGCAAATCATGAGAGGGAGGGCATCTTGGGCATCTTCTGGGCATGGAGTAGGGGTCACTGGGTGTGTGTGTGTGTGTGGGGAAGTAATTGTGAATTTCCTGCATTGTGCAGGGGGTTGGGCTAGAGGAGTCAAAAAAGAGGGGGGGACACAAAACTTAACCCTATAAATTGAATTAAGTACCTAGAAGGTCCCTTCCAACTCTATGATTCTATGAAATGCTTACCGTATGTAGGATGGGAGATATGTAGGAGGGGAACTGGGTGATAGATCTATCGGAATAAGCTGGTAGAATCCAACCCGGCATCTCTAAGGGGAGAGGAGGAAATTCCTCTCATGGGCTGCAGCCTGTTCCCGATTCTTCTCCCTTTCTATCCATGTCCTTATTCAGATTTATTACTTTGTGGGTAGCTATGATAGCTTTGAATAATTTCAGTTTTCTATGGAAGTTCTGGAAGGTTAGTATCTAAAAGCTGGTAGAACCCTCTAACAATCAGCCACTTTTTTAATTGAATCAAATCAGGGTCAGGGAAATTGGTCCTTGGAAGAAAAAGATGGGTTCTCAGACAGAACCTTTTAAAGTATGGATGTGATTAGTTAATTTGGGATTTTCACAGCAAGGGCAGCTCCACAACCACCACCACCAGCAGTGGTTCAAATGTAGCCATGCTCTTGCTGTAGACTGAATTTGGCTGTGTTATTATTCACCTTTAAAATCATCTGCTGGCTTTGAGAATTGGGAATTAAATGAAAGCTCAGTATCTCATTACAAGTGACTCCATCCTCACATCAAGTTCTCACTGATTTTTTTGGGCTGAAGTGCTGACTTAAATATATATATTTACCCAAAGTTGGCAGCCCTAATGACTGTAGTGCAGTTTATCTTGGAGAAAAACCTGACATTTGATTTCTGTTATGAATTCAGTCTCCTTATTGCCAAAATATCTGGCAACCTTGGAGAGCAGGGAATACTAGGGTTGCCAATCTCCAGGTATTATCTGGAGATCTCCTGCTATTACAACTGATATCCAGCTGATAGAGATCAGTTCCCCTGGAGAAAATGTCTGTCTTGGCAATTGGACTGTATGGCATTGAAGTCCCTCCCCTCCTCAAACCCCGCCCTCCTCAGGCTCCACCCTAAAAACCTCCCGCAGGTGGCAAAAAGGGACCTGGCAACCCCAGGGAATACCAGCACATTGTAATTTGCCATCTCTTCACAAAACTAGGCGAACCGGTTGTGATTTACCGCTCTGTGTGTCACTTTCCTTTTGGATTAACTTCCATTGCCATCTCTTAAGTGTGTGGATGTTATATTGTGCACGCTGGATGAAGAAATCATCCGACGATTAAGGATTTTTATAGACCCCGTTGCCGACAGTCAATTTCCATGTGCTGCTTGGTCAACTGGACACGAGATTTGTGAAGGGGAGGCAGGCACTTCAAAGATTTCCAGAGCTGCAGAAATGAAACAGCATGATTAATCGGTGAGGTCAGTCAAGGCCCAGCGCCTCCGCACGCTCTTAAATCGATCCTAACCACCTGTAAGTAGATTTGCAAACCATTTCCTTTGAAGTCGGCCGCCATGGGGGAAAGGCCTATATAAAAACAGTGACTTTGGCATCTTCTCTCCCAGAGCCCTGCAAAAGAGATCTACGTGAGTGCTGAACTGAAAGGCTGAAAATTGGAATGGTATGGTTCACAGCCTTTCACATTAGCAGGCCTAAAAAGCCTTTTGCCACCTGTATAGTCTTCTAATTTCCTTCTGATGGAGCATCACTTGGCCTTTAGTTAACTGAATGCTTTTTAGGCTGCTGGAAATAAAATATCAAATGAAGTAGACATTGGGCGAAAACGCACGGTTGCTTTAGCCTCCTTTCTTCCCTGTTCAGCCAGGATTCAGCCAGGATCGAACGCACAAACGTGCATTCGATCCTGGCTAAATCCTGGCTGGAACAGGGAAGAAAGGAGGCTAAAGCGACCGTGCGTTTTCGCCCATAGTTAGCTTTTCATCCTGGCAGCAGAAGTTTCCTGTTTGTTGGAACCCCAGTTGACACTGTTTAAAAAAACCCAACAGAACGATAACAATACTTTTCACTGATTGGTCAGGGAAGAGGAACGAATGGAGAGCCATGGATTGGATAAATTAATTGTTTGTCCTGGGCATCAAAGATAGGGTTGCCAACTCCAGGTTGGGAAATTTGGGGGTGGAGTCTGAGGAGGGCAGGGTTTGGAGAGGAGAGGAACTTCAATGCCATAGAATCCGATTTGCCAAAGCGGCCATTTTCTCCAGGGGAACTGACCTGGAGGTTGGCAACCCTAATCAAGGAACTTACAGGGTGTTTTACTAGTCTAGGGAAGGATTTTGCCACTGTAGTACATGCTTTGGCACAGCGCTAGCTGTGGGGCTGCTTTTGAAGACAGCTCCCATATGGTTCAATGCAGCAACCAAACCGTTTCCAGATGTTAGTTGCTGGGAGTACATAAGTTCAGTGTTGCAAAAGCTCCATTGGTTATCATTTTGTTTCCCGGTCAAAGTCAGGACTCTGATTCTTATCCTGAAAGCCTTCTATGGGTTGGGGCTGTGATACCTGAGGGAGTGCCTTCTACCATATATATGACCCTAGTCATAGAGACATAGAAGGCAAGATCTTGCTGTGATGTGATGCAGGGGAGTTTAAGTCAAGGCACTTTGAACTGTATGTGTCAATTTTTGGGAAGTGCAAGGAAATGGGTACCAGAAACCACATATAATTTCCAGTGAATAAGTGAACCAGCCTTGAAAATCTGATATTGTGCAATATTTCTTAATGCCCTTAGATCTCAATTGTTGGTGAGAAACAACATGGACAGGTCTGTGCCCAGAATCCTCACTTATGAGTAGTAGGTAGAACATGAACTGGTGGATCCTCTACTCCCATATGAACCTACCCGACTACACTGTGGTCATCTTTGGTGGCCCTGCTCCCAGTGTGTCCACCATCTTAGCCTAGGTGGGTGGCAGGACAAGAAAGGGCCTTCTTGGTCATGGCACCAAAATTATGGAATTTGCTCTCCAAGGAGATCATTCTGTCACCTTATATCATTGTCTTCTACCAACAGGTAGGGTTGACAGCTCCAAGTTGGAAAATACCTGGAGATTTTGGGAGTGGAGCCTGAGAAGGGTGGGATTTGGGGAGGGGAGGGACTTCAATGGGGTGTAATGCCATAGAGTCCAATTGCCAAAGTGGCCATTTTCTCCAGGTGAACTGACCTCTGTCACCTGGACATCAGTTGTAATAGCAGGAGATCTCCAGCCACCACCTGGAGGCTGGCTAATCTCCTCTTAAGGAATGAATATCTCAACACGCAGCCACTTACAATTCTTTTGTTATTTTTATATTTTTCCAATGCCTTATGTGCCTTTAAATACCAGTTCACAAAACTTTCATAACATGATTCACAAACACTTTAACAACAAAGACAAGATTGATAAATTGTCCACAAGATCTCACTCTTCCAGTCCTCAAAGAGAAATTATACCGACGTCATGCTTCACAGTGTCGTATTGCAATGCATCTTCTGAAGGTCTGCTGATGATAGCTGACCTATAAGATTCCTCTTTGCACAGCCATTCCACAGTTCATACTATTTGTCCACCGTGGTGGATAAACACGGGCTGATGCAATAGTAGTTATGACAAGCAACCGGTTATGCTTTGTTTCGCTGGTTTCTGCTTCCTCAGAATATTACAATTCCATCTATAAATACAAATATACATATATAATACCCCTACCAGTGGGTAAAGGCTTTTCTATTTTGTCTGGTGTCCCTTTGCCAGTTCATATGTACTTTACACTGTTTTTTATATATTTATGTATGTTAATCTTTTCCGAAGAGCCCCGAGGCGCAGAGTGGTAAGCTGCAGTACTGCAGTCCAAGCTCTGCTCACGACCTGAGTTCGATCCCAACGGAAGTTGGTTTCAGGTAGCCGGCTCAAGGTTGACTCAGCCTTCCACCCTTCCGAGGTCAGTAAAATGAGTACCCAGCTTGCTGGGGGTAAAGGGAAGATGACTGGGGAAGGCACTGGCAAACCACCCCGTAAACAAAGTCTGACTTGGAAACTTCGGGATGTGACGTCACCCCATGGGTCAGGAATGACCCGGTGCTTGCACAGGGGACCTTTACCTTTTTAAAATCTTATTTTAATGTTTTTATTGTTTGCCACCTCGGGGGCTCTAAGTTGGGTGGAAAAGTGGCTTAATAATGTGTTACATAAAAAATGTTCAAGCATCGTGTTCTCCATTCATGAAGACCAATAATAAGTCACAGTAGGCTAGACTAGTTCTCTGTGTCAAATAAGTTCAAGTATTTTACACAACATTGTTTGGCAGATAAATTAATATGAAATATATTAATATGAAAGATAAATTAATATGAAAGATGGGGAGGGACTGTAGAGCATCTGCTTGGCATGCCAGGTTCAATCCCCAGCATCTCCAGTTAAAGGGACTAGGCAAGTAGGTCATGTGAAAGACCTCTGCCTGAGACCCTGGAGAGCCGCTGCCGGTCTGAGCAGACAATACTGACTTTGAAGCACCAAGGGATTCAGTATAAAGCAGCTTCATGTGTTCAGTGTTTCTTACCGCAGAAAATTTGAAAACCACTGATCCAGTGTGTTGGCTAGATCCATAGGAATCAGTTGGATTCATTGATTTTCTCCTAACTCTTCATGTTGGTCTTGATCTCACTTGTTACATTTCCCCGCTTGTTTGTGGTGCTGGGGCGTTACGAATTATTAGTTTCAACAACCAACACAGAATCAATGCCTATGGCAAATGGTTCCCAGTTCCCAGTAAAGGCCCCTTTGCAAATGCCTACTTTTCAAGAGAGCTAAATATTGGAAATCATTTCAAAAAGCCCACAGCTTGTTTCCTTGGGGCGCTTCATCCCGGCCCTTCTGTATTTCTGAGTTTAATGTGACAGTACCAACTGGACTGTGGGCAAACTCATAAGCAGAGATCAAAGCTGATCTGGCTGAGGCAGGAAGACAGTTTGGCCTGTCACAGCGATTTTTCTGGCTCCAGGGGGACTGATATCTGGAAGAGCATTTGAAGCCTGGAAAAAAGGCAGCTGAATATGTTGATTGAAAATGTTGGGAGGGGGGATTTTAACATTTGATATAATCAGTTTTGAAGCACACATCTGAGTTTCGTGACCAGATTAGAAGTCTGGGGAGGTTTAGATTTACACAGGTCAACCTATGCCAGTGTAAATCCTTTCAAACAGCCAAGACACTCCCTTTTCAGGTTAAATCTCATTCCAGGCACTGCCATTTCTTGTCCATGCGGCTTCGCCAGCCATCTTGTACCTAAACCACTTTCACAACAATAAGAATTTCAGGCTTCATTTTATATGCTCCCTGAAGCACTGTTTACACTTTGAAGCATCAGTCACTTCCACACTGTTGATCGGAATGTAAAGTGCTGATGAGCAAAAAAACAAAACTGAATTACCAAGCACCTCCGCTGCCCATCTGGCAAAGGAATCTGGTTCCATGTACAACTTACTGAACACCACTCACAGGTAAATTCCATTGTAATAAGCAGGTTGTACAAGGGGTACCCTTGCAAATTAATAGTACAGCAGGGTTATGCCTGGGTAGGTTCATATAAAACGATCAGGAAAGAAATGCTTTGTATCTGAAAACAAACATACAAAGCAAATAGGTTCCCAGGCCGGCTTCAGTTTCCTAGTTAACTGTTTGGGGTCCAGAATTGTTTGTGGCATTTCAAATCACAGTGCATTTACACGACCATTTTGTGTAAATGCTGCATAGATTTAGACTGTAGAAAATCCATATTATTGTAAGACCACGGGCCAGTGTGAATTCAGCAAGCTTTAAATTAAGGATGAAACTCCCTGTAACAGGTGACATGGGGCTGCTGCCAAAAATGGCACCTCCACAGCACATTCTCCTCTCTCTCTTTGTAATGGATGTCTTCACTTGCCCATTTTTTTCTTGTTATGTGCGTTTCCACCCACGCTCTACATCATTAACCGTGGCTTGGGGGTTGGGCAGAGACGAGGATGATGCGACTTGTCATGGGATGTGAAACTAGATGTTACTGAAATAATGGGGAGAATGTGACACAGGAATGCCGTTTTCAGCGGCAGCCCTGTGTCTTTGTTGACTTGTAGTTTCAACCTAAGATCTAAGAAGCCTTTGGAAATATTTTATGGACTAGGACGCCAGAAGCCACAAATACAATAGTTTTGTAAGGGCACTGTAATGTGTTTGATTGTAGCTTATTTTAAGTAAGCAACTTCTGCTGTTTCCAATGATATTCCCTATCATGGTGATTACTGAGTACATCTGCGTGGTGGTAGAAATGAGTACTCACGTGGACACTGCAAATGCCATAGTATAAGCAATAAGGAATCCAGGAAATGGGAAATTAATTGGCCAGGCAAACTCTGCCCTTGGGCAATAGTTGCGATGTTCCATTCACAGAGTTTCCATCCAGGCAGAAAAAAAGTTAAACGTGTGATGTGCTGCTTTTATTCCAGACAGCCTGATACCAACTCATGTTACCCACTGTTTTCAGCTGGGTGATAAGATGGATAACTTTGCATTGCCGCATTTTAAAAATGATGCCTAGGGTTTTTTTGTCTGGGAACTCTGAACAATAATGTCGTCCAGAGGATCAAGAATATAACTGTTCTGAGAAAACGAGCTTCAGGTCAACCCTCTCCTTGTGCAAGGGGGATGGGAACTACTGCCACCACAAGCTGGTGGCCCCTGCCTTAGGGTTGCCAATCTCCAAGTACTAGCTGGAGATCTCTTGTTATTACAACTGATTTCCAACTGATAGAGATCATTTCCCCTGGAGAAAATGGCCCCTTTGGCAACTAGACTCTATGGCATTGAAGTCCCTCCCCTCCCCAAAACCCTGCCCTCCTCAGGCTCCACACCAAAACCTCCCTCCGGTTGCGAAGAGGGACCTGACAACCCTAGTTCACCTGGAGAAAATGGCTGCGTTGGCAACTGGACTCTATGGCATTGAAGTCCCCAAACCCCATCCTCAGGCTCCACCCCAAAAACCTCCCACTGATGGTGAAGTGGGACCTGGTAAGCTGAACCCAAGACTGTTTCATGGTGCTGTAGCCAAGCTAGAGCAAGAGAACTGGTAATTGTACAGCTATCATGGGCAACCCAGAAGCTATGGGATTGGGGAGTGCAGAGGCAACCTCAGATGGGGAAGAGGCGATTGAGGCAGAACCAAGGGTGCAATTGCCAACAGGCACACCACCGGAGGAGGCAGGCCCTTCCAGCTCAGAAGGAAACCTCCAGCCCCAGGTGGAAGTACCACTGGTGGAGCCCTTGGGTTTGGAACCAGCAACTGAAGAAGGCAACAGGTAGCATCACCTCCACCTTCAGCAGACCCCGCAGAAAGCCGGAGAGGCTGGGTGCAGAGGGATGTACAGGCCAGACGCCAGAGTGCCCGGCTGGCAGCTCAACAACATGCAGTGCCAGATGAGTTGTAGCTGGATCCAGACTCGGGAATGAGTGGGCAATCCAGGTACTTGGATGTGCTATAATGGGTTGCACCTGGAACAAGATGACTCAGCAGAGGCTAGGTATACTATCGGGGATACCTATATGTAGCCACAGCAGAGTGTGCAGACTGCCGCATCAGTTCATGCTGTAGAGTGGGAGACCCAGCAGACCTCACCAGTGGCCCACATGTCACAAGAGCCCATCCTAGGACACATCCCAGAATCTTCGGCAGAGACTGGGATTCCTAGGGTTGCCAACCTCCAGGTACTAGCTGGAGATCTCCCGCTATTACAATTGATCTCCAGGCGATAGAGATCAGTTCACCTGGAGAAATCGGCCACTTTGGCAATTGGGCTCTATGGCATAGAAGTCCCTCCCCAGACTCCACCCCAAAAACCTCCCACCGGTGGCGAAGAGGGACCTGGCAACACTAGGGATTCCATATATGTTAACCCTCTTGCAGATGTGAACAGTACAAGTATAAAAAACAGTATTATAGTTGGGGGGGCAGGTATCTGTACTCAGGCAAGTAGTTTTTGTAGTTATAACAATATTTTAGTTAATTTGAAAACTTCCGCCACCTCTGTCCTTCTATCTTCAAATAATAGTTTCTCAGTAAGTCTGAAGTGTCAGCAACCTTGACAATGAATGTCTTATTCCAGTTATTTTTTCCTGCTTTTATATGTGTCTGAAAACAGATGCACATAGATGGTTTAATGCTGGTCTAACACTGAAGGCTCTTTTAAAAGGGATAGGTCTTGACTGGCTCTCATTAGCAAGTTTAATCTGAGACTAATAAACTAACCCATTAAACATGCCAAATACCAATTGATTGTGGTTTTTAGTATCTATTAACGAATACAGCACCATTTCTTTCTGCATTCTATCTTGCACGGTTATCTGCTGTTGTAGGGAGAGTCGGGAGCTTCCATAATTGTACTGGTTGACAGGCTGTCTCCAGAAACAAGCATTTGATTGTGATCACCCTTGACAGAGACATAGGGCACGAGCATCCTTTGGAAGCCTAATTTATGGATTTTCATCTTGTTTGGGAAAATGCGTATGGGATAAAAATGGCCAAATAGGAAATGCAAAACTTGAGAAAAAAAGACACGCTGTTTGAGAGGGAGAAATCTGAGAACAAAATACACAGATAGAATGACATTTTCAGGGATGCAAATAAATAAAAGACTGGCGTTCAAGAATGACCTTAGGCGTTCGTCTGTCCTGGGTTAACTATTAAAATGGCACCCTGCACTCCTTCAGCTTCCTGCCCTTGTCTTCTTCATGGATTCTTTCCACCTGTTCCTGCACTGGCATTAGAGAGGTCCTTCTCTACCATACTGTTTCCCACAGTGTTGCTACCGCCCTCCTGGAATTTCCCTCTTTCTGTCCATGATTCCCCAAATACCTAACTGCTGCCAGCTGTACAACTATAAACTTTTGATATGATAAACAGGCCTCCAAAATATTTTTTGAACAATGTAATTTTTTGTATTTAATTTAATTTCTTATTCTTATTTGGGGTTAATCCATATGGTTTTTTTTTTTTCTTATATCTGTTTGTGACTTAACAGTGGCCTATTTTAAATGCACAGACACTTTTGGCAGTGGTTTGTTTTTTCCTAATCTTTTTCCCGGAGTACTGTAGACGGTCTACAGCAGTAGCCATAATGTCCAGTGGGTTTTCTCCAACTGAAAAGCACAGAGTTTGGCTGATGCCATTAATGAATCTTCTAGAGAGAGTTTGTGTGCTACAGCAAGGGCTATGCTGGCAGTTAAAGCTAGGGGATGGGCAGCCCATTCCTGGGGGAGGGTGGTTGCACGGCGGCCAGGAGTGGTGCAGCCACGCCTCCCGGCCACTGCGGAAGAAAACCCCACTTTTAATTTTTTTTTAAAAAGGACAATAAAGCCCCATAGAGATCAGTTCACCTGGAGAAAATGGCTGCTTTGGCAATTGAACTCTATGGCATCGAAGTCCCTCCGCTCCCCAATTCCCGTCCTCCTCAAGTTCTGCTCCAAAAACCTCCCACCGGTGGCAAAGAGGGACCTGGCAACCCTAGCTGCAGCCCACTCTAAACTCGTATTTCCTTCAACAGCATCTTCTGAATTAATCTATCAGAGTACTCCTGATTTACTTGTTGAAGACTGGGTTAAGAATTCTACACAGAGAATATTCACATAAAACATTCAGCCCGTGAAGAACACTGTGACTTCTTTAAAGAAGTTTTTTCTAAATTATTTAAACTTCATGTTTTCTATTGATTATTATTTAACCATTTTTAAAATGGAACCAGATACCTAATTAGGGCAGCAAAGCCTTTAGTTGCTTTGAAGGTCTTTTGAAGGCCTGTAATACTTCATTGCAATTTGATAATAAAAAAAGAAAGAATAAAAATATAAGCTACTCTTAAAAAAAAATAATCCTAGAGAAGGATTAGAATTTTAACCATGGAGCGCAATGACAATAATAACCAGAAATAAAAACAGGTTATGGTATTTCTGAGAATGGGAATAAAAGCTAATACCAGCTATTCAGTGCGTTTTAACAAAATCCCTATTTTGAAACTAGACATTTGATTCTAGCCTTCTGTATATTTTTATAGAGCATGCTTAATATGTCTTTGGGGAATAAAGACACTCCAATCCAAGTGACCTCTGCGCTGCATAATATCCGCTCCTGAACCACTCTTCCACGCTTGGTGCTAACTTCTTAATAACAGTCCTCTTACAGATTACATTTTCTTAAAGACGGGGTGCCATCTTCTTTTTTTTTTAAAAAAGATAAATAAATCTTGCATTGAATCTGCAAAAGGTAAAAGGAGCCTTCAAAAATACGAAATCAGGACGTAAAATTTGTCCCATCAAAGCCTGTTTCCCCTTTGATGCTGCTCCCCTCTTCTGTCTGAAGCACTTGATGTTCCACACCAAAGATGAGGCTTCGCTTTGAACATCTCAAGTTCAAACCGTGCATTAAAAACATATTTAGAGAGTCACTCTTTTCAGATTTGCAATGCTTTATCAAAACGATCCTTTTGCTCAACTGTAACATTGCAGTTGCCCCCCCCCCCCAGTTTCTAAACGGGAGGAAAAAATTTTTTTTGCTAATAATGCGGGGGGGGGGGATCTTAAATACATTATTCTGTAATAATGTTCCAAGATAGATCTAAAGGTTTATCCTACACAAGGCACTCTCTCAATGCTGCAGATGCTTAGTACAGTGAGAGGAAAAAGTATTTGATCCCCTGCTGAATTTGCCCGTTTGCCCTCTGACGAAGAAATGACCAGTCCATAATTTTAATGGTAGGTCTAGTGTAGCTGTGATAGACAGAATAACAACAGGAAAACCCCAAAAAACCCAGAAGACAAAAGTCAGAGATTGATGTGCATTATAATGAGTGAAATAAGTATTTGATCCCTTTGCAAAAGGTGACTTAGTACTTGGTGGCAAAACCCTTGTTGGCAATTACAGAGGTCAGACGTTTCTTGTAGGTGGCCACCAGGTTTGCACACATCTCAGGAGGTATTTTGTCCCACTCCTCTTTGCAGATCCTCTCCAAGTCAGTAAGGTTTCAAGGCTGATGTGTAGCTATTCGAAGCTTCAGCTCCCTCCACAGATTTTCGATGGGATTAAGGTCTGGAGACTGGCTAGGCCACTCCAGGACCTTAATGTACTTCTTCTTGAGCCACTCCTTTGTTGCTTTGGCCGTGTGTTTTGGGTCATTGTCATGCTGGAATACCCATCCTCGACCCATTTTCAATACCCTGGCTGAGGGAAGGAGGTGCTCACCCAAGATTTGACGATGCATGGTCCTGTCCATCGTCCCTTCAATGCGGTGAAGGTGTCCTGTCCCCTTAGCAGAAAAACACCCCCAAAGCATAATATGTCCCCCTCCATGTTTGACGGTGGGGATGGTGTTCTTGGGGTCGTAGGTAGGGCTGTTGATTCGGTTCGGCCCGAACCGAAAAACAGCCGAATTTCTCTCAATTCGGTTCGGACAGATCTCCAGCTAGTACTTGGAGATTGGCAACCCTATGCATAAAAAGAGTATGCTGTTCTGCTTCTACTTTAACTTGAAGTGATGTACCCTATTTTATATTACCAGATTGGTTGCTGGTTTTTTCCCCTTAAGTGTGTGTTGAAATATGTGTAGGAAAGTGGACCAAAGGTTGTAGAAGCAACTCTTCTCCCTTGCATGCATCAAGATGGATAATGTTAATTCCCCAGTCCTGAAATGCATTCATATAATGGTGCAAAGTTAATTATGTAGGTACTGACCTCATTGCAAGTCTGAAAACCCAAATTCTGCATCTGGTTGTTCAAGCTAATTGCAGAAAAAGTGGGTGGTGCACACTGCCCTAATTGTTTGATCAAATCAGATTAACAGTGCAGTCCTAAGAGGGAGGCGGAAGGGCTTAGGAGGTGGCGTGACCCTGGGGTAAATTGCACCGGCCACTTGCACTGGCCCCTGAGAGCCTTTGGGATCCTGGAAGGGAGGTTCGGGGGATTTCCAAATTCCTCGCAGGCCCTCCGCTCGTGCATACTTCTTTCCCATTGATATGAAGAGAGTAGTATATCAACATATTTCTGTCTCTCCCAATATGTAATTTCCCGACATTATTTACCTAAAGAATCACTAGCGGCCTAGTTAAATTGTATTTAAATGGCATGGCTTTGTTGCGGTTTGAAAAGGCCAGCTCCTGCTTGAATGTCCAGCATAGCCCGCATGAGGCCTCTTTTCCGCTGCAGGGAGATGACATTGCTGCAGAAGGTTAGAGCAATAAAAAATTATTGAAGGCAATACAAAACAGGAGGGGGAGCTATTGCCACACCAGCTGGGAAACGGGGGCGGGTGGGGTGGGGAAGGAAAGAGGGCTCTCCAACTGCTTTCAGTAGCAGAATGAAGGGAATTGTCCTAAAAGTTGTATTCATCTGCCACTACCCCTCACTACCCTTCATTATTCCTTAGTAAAGCTACTTTGGTATAGAAGTGAATATGGAGAGAGTGTGGATGCGCTGGTTACATAACTTCACCCACCCTGCCCCACTACCTGCCTGTGGTCCTGCATGCATTCCCCTCGACTTAATTCAAAGCCTATAAAAAAGGGGTTGAAAAGAAGAAGGGGGCATTGGTGGCCTATACATCAAACGGCAGTCATGTGCGTGTGTGTTAGGGATGCCAACGTCTAGGTGGTTATACAAATCAAAAAAGGGGGGAAGCTGTAATACGAAGGCGTACTGAAATGAACAGCAGTTCAGGCTATCACACAAATAAATGCTGATAATTGTATTCACAGTAATAAATTAATATCAAAACACAAAAACAATACCAAACAAGATCTATAAATATAATTAGTCCTTATATAACTTCAGTCATAACTTGAAACCTCCGTTGATTCCGTAGAGCCCGTGGCCTATTGTTTTGTATATGCATAAATTGTCAAGTCCCTCCCCAAACCCCACCCTTCTCAGGCTCCGCCCCAAAAACCTCCCTCCGGTGGTTAAGAGGAACCTGGTAATCCTAGTGTGTGTGTCTCAGAGTAGTTTTATATTGAAATGCATATAGAATGTGATATTGCAGAACAAGGGCGCCGTGTGAGCATGTTTTTGAAAAGGCAAGACGTTTAACGCTGAAATTTTCATTACTTGTTGATTTGAACTAAATCTTTTTGACTGGGGCAAAATAGCCTTTTAAGTCTTTATTAAGGTGAGGCTCTGAGGAAAGGGGATAATATGCTCAGGTGTTTGGAGAAGCGGTGAGCATGTTACTGCAGCTCGTCTTCCATTTTCTACCCAAAAGCTTTTTTGGCAGATTTTGTTACCACTGGCATCATTGGTAATACATATTTTTGTTCTCTGTGTGAGGGTGCAGCAAATAGATTTTGCAAGTGGGTGACCTTGTGCATTAACTGGGTTATTTATGATTTAGTAAAGCAGTCACTTGAAATATTGCGAATGTGTTCCTAGCTCTGGCTGATTCTGGTGTTGCCAAGAGGATGGCAATAAATGTAAATGCAGATGACTGGCAAATATGGGGTTAGGGTGTTATTGAAACAGACCTGAAAATTTGGAACAGACAGGCTACAAAACAAAATAGAGAAACAAAATCGTTTGTTGTTGTCTGGTTTAAGGTGCAGATCTCACTTTCCCAGCACGTCCAGTACATTTTAAACTGAACCTAGGGTAGGGTTGCCAACCTCAAGGTACCAACTGGAGATTTCCTGCTATTACAACTGATCTCCAGCCGATAGAGATCAGTTCACCTGGAGAAAATGGCTGCTTTGGCAATTGGACTCTATGGCATTGAAGTCCCTCCCCTCCCCAAACCCGCCCTCCTTGAAGTCTCTCCCCTCCCCAAACCCCGCCCTCCTCAGGCCTCTGCCCCCAAACCTCTGGTGAAGAGGGACCTGGCAACCCTAACCTAGGGCTTAGAAATATAGTTGATCCCCCTGCCAAATTAGCAATATATACAGTTTTTTCCCCAAAAAATAAAAATCAAACAGTGCAATCTTATGCAGAATCAGTACAGTATAAGCATGTTGGAATCAGTGGTTTTAGACTGGAATAACTCTGCATCGGATTGCACTGAAAGAGATATAAGCCATTCTTATTGTTGAGGTGATGGTTAAACAGCCTTTGTACAGAATAATTTTACATCTGAAATACCATTGGCCGGGCATTCAGAATACACCAGAGCTGTTTTCTGAGACATGAAATTTGCAAACCTGAAGATATAAAAGAGGCTTAATCCATAAGAGTCTAAATGATGTTTTATATCTGTATGCTGATTTAGGTTTATTTATCTGTTTTTAATGGTGTATTAAAAAATGTGTGGGTTTTCTACCAGGTTTGTTTATTTAATTATTTATTTTGCTCCCAGGTACAGTATTGACTTATATAAACAGTTCCTGGAAGAAGAGAATATGTTAAACATAAAAATGCAGGCTAAGAGCAATTTGTTTCTGCAGGTAGAGAGTTCTGCAGAACTCTCATTTACGTTTTACTTTTTACCAGTCAAACTAAGAGGTAAAGGCCCCTTGCGAGGAGGCACTTCTGGTTCTAAACTGGAAGTGCCGCGCGTGCGTCGGTGCGCACACACGATTACAAAGAAAAGCCTCCCGCCGGAAGAGAGGAGGCACCTGGCAACCCTACTAACCCTCCACAGGCTGTAGTTAGGGTTGCCAACCTCCAGGTACTAGCTGGAGATCTCCTGCTATTACAACTGATCTCCAGCCGATAGAGATCAGTTCCCCTGGAGAAAATGGCTGCTTTGGCCATTGGACTCTATGGCATCAAAGTCCCTCCCCTCTCCAAGCCCCACCTTCCTCAGACTGTGCCCAAAAAACCTCCCGCTGGTGGCAAAGGGGGACCTGGCAACCCTAGCTATAGTGGCTGCTCTTCAGCATCTGGGGCCTGATCAGTACATATAGGTGTATTGGCTGAGTATTTATACCTGGAGATTTTAGGGGCAGAGTGTAAGCAGGGTGGGGTCTGGGGAGGGGAGGGACTTCAATGCCGTAGAGTCCAATTGCCAGAGCGGCCATTTTCTCCAGGTGAACTGATCTCTATTGGCTGGAGATCAGTTTTAATAGCAGAAGAGGTTCCTGGAGGTTGGAAACCCTAGCAGAAGGAGACCAGCCTCAGAATGCTTCCTGTGTAGACGATGAATGCACAAAGAAAGCCCTTGTCATAACAGGTTCTAGCATTTTTTTTTTTGACAATTGTATTTATGGTTATCAAGGTTGACTTCTAGCATAAAGGCTGAAATTCATCATTAGGCAGCTGCATACTTTGGACACTGTGAGTGTATTGGGGGTGTCACGTTATTAGTAAAATGGACAGCATTATATAGTTGCTTCCTCTTCTCCCACTGCCCACATTCCTGTCCAGCATACTTGTCACGTTTGCATTTTAAAAGGTTTCTTGGCGCATGTGCGATTTTCCTCTGGCAGATGTCCTAACTAGTTGGCAACCGTGCATGCTGGAGAGTTTCTAGGTGTGAGCATATGGAAGGAACGCTGAAAGGCATGAGAACTGTGGTGTGTTCTCAAGTTTTTATTGCAAACAGGGTGCATGGTGGTGGCAGTATTTATCTATAACTACCCTTGCATTTAAAAAAATCCCACTTTTTAGTCAAAAATTGGATTCTGAAGTGACTCACAAGAATTAAAATGCAATGTAAATGATAATAGAAATTCAATGGAAATGTTTCTTAGGTCGCTTATGTAGGGGAGTTTTACCTGAGGTTTGTTGCTCACTGAACCCACTTTCCTGTTGGGAGTCTATGCACTAGCAGTCTCCAAGCTCAAATCAGGAAGTATTTGAATACCCACCCCTTGAAATGCTGCTTTGTAATTGGCTGTAGTGAGAGAAAGGTTCCCTCCCCCCAAACCCAATTGCCTCATTAAAAAAGCATTTTAAGAATATGAAACAAAAAACTGAGCAATCTGAAAAGAAGGGGGGGAATTGAAGCCTTGGTTTTAAAAAGCCTTTCTTCTGCTCAGAAAGAGCTCTGAGGAAGCAGGAAGTATTTGAATCCCTGCCTCTGGACATGCTGCTTTGTAATTGGCTGTGAGCGAAACTAAGCTTGCCTGTCCCGCACTTTGCCTTATGCACAGGGATTTCACCCAGGCTGAGCTCAGGGGAGAGGGAAGAATCGGGTTAATAGAGGAACGGAAAGACCCGGACATTGCAAGGGCTGGCAGCGAGGTCATCTCTAATGGAGGGAAAACTCATGCGTAACTCCAAGGAACAACCGAGACAGATGGGGGTGGGGGGTGAACATGAGTGAAAGTACCCATGCATAAACGACCTTAGGGAGAAAATTCTCAGAGGGTGGCTTCCTACCCTCCTTCTGGTGGTCCCAGTGCTGGCAGTTAGGATCTAGAGGACGAGCACCCTCAGCAGTGGAGGGCAGTAACAGTGGACAATTTCGAGTTAGATTTTGGTCAGTAGGTTAGAAACTCAGTTAAAGCCCTTTTCATAGGTTAAAAAGGTGTTCCCAGTTAATTCCCCAGACTATTAATAATTTATCGTATTTGTATAAGAACTGTAAATGGCTGCCACCATCTTAGAAGACGATGCCTGTTGCAACATGTGTGCGCATCATCCAAAAGCAGAGAGAGCACGTTAATCAACTAATGTTTCCTTCATCAGATGACAATCGTAATTCTATCTGCTAAAAAATGCTGCCATTCACTCAGTATGGGTGAATTGAGGGTTGGGGGAGATCACTTATTATAAACTTCTGCTGTACTGTATCCTTCCTTTCAGGTCTCCCAAAGAGCTATTAGAAACCAAATTACAAGCTCCACTGAGATCAGCAAAAGAAAGCTTTATTCTGTTTTTCCTATGCCAGTTTTACTGGATATAGTAGGCTTTAGGGGAACAGTGCTTGGAAAGTACTGTAAATAAAAATCCCATTTTGAATCATTCAAGGCAGTCAGCAAAAAAAAAAAAAAAACTTTTCGACAGATTGAAAGCTGATACTTTGCTATGAAAAATTATATTAATGCAAGAGAGACTGAAACAATATCTAATTAAAATCACTTGAGAAATGACTTGAAAATTGGATTTGACATAACATTTACAAGGCTGTCACTGTTATTACTCTGCAGCTTAGCCTTTCTGTGCCACCGTTTTCATTGCAGGTTTGCCAGAGATCAGAATACAGACAAGCGGGAGAGAAAGGCCTCGCATATTTCCTCTGGCTTGAATGTAAAAGGAGGACTGCAGATAGCTTTCCTTTTGCAACCTCTTGGCCTCATCTTTGACAAATAATCCCTTTGGATATAGAAAAAGGGAGCATTGTGATGTCGGTCCTGACCATTTAAACCAGCCACATTGTCATCTCAGTGTTTGTAACACAGAGCTTTATGGAGCTTTTAAAATTATTAATCACTGTAATATGGCACTGAACTTGACAATAAAGCAAAGACCACATGTGCTAAATCCAGATCTTTACAGAGGAAAACAATGCAGCTCTGGGATAAAGCTAAGCACTTATAGATAGGGTTGCCAGGTCCCTCTTCACCACCTGCGGGAGGTTTTTGGGGTGGAGCCTGAAAAGGGCAAGGTTTGGGGAGGGGAGGGACTTCAGTGCCATAGAGTCCCATTGCCAAAGCGGCCATTTTCTCTTGGTGAACTGATCTCTTATCTGCTGGAGATCAGTTGTACTAGCAGGAGATCTCTGGCTAGTACTTGGAGGCTGGCAACCCTATTTATAGATGAATTTAGTAAATTACTAGAGAGTGGTGTGGGACAGCTGTGGGTTTAGGCACATGCTGGACCAGAACTGGCTGTTTGCCCCATTGCCGCCCCGCATACACACCTTCTCCTTTAATCTACACCTTCAACCTCTGTGCCACTGCCCCATAATCCCACATTCTGCTTCCCACTGGATAGAGTTTCTGCTTCTAAAGACCACAAGCTCTTTGTCTTTCCAACCACTGGGCTGTGTGGTTTTCTGGATCCTTAGTGTACTTAGGGGCTTTTGGAGCTTGGCTGCCTATGTTGGTACTTTCAGCGAAGCCTATCAAACTGAGACTGTTTTCATTTACCTGTTTCTATGTACTTAGTTTACCTGAAAGGAAGACCCTGAATGTAAGATGATCTCCCTTAGAAAAGGCATTACACAAGTTATTTTAATTTCCTGTACTTAACTTGTATACAAATTTAAGATGTGTGAAATGCCATCAAGTCACTGGTGACTTACGGCGACCCTCTAGGACTTTCAAGGCAAGAGACTAATGGAGGTGGTTTGCCATTGCCTTCATCTAAATTTAAGATGCCCCCTCTTTTTCTTGATGGCACGTTTTTTTGAGGGGAATCTATTTTTCCTTTTGAGTAAATAGGGTGCTTAATCCCCTAAATTTACCTGAACAGCCCCACTGATTTCTGTATTAGAAATTAGAAGCTTTGGTATGGCAAATTCATGTTACCCAAATTACATTTACCGCCAGATGTTGTGGGACTTGCATGCTTAGTTGATGTTTGTCAAGCAGTCTTAGATCCTCGTATGAAATGAACTATGCTATACAAATGTCAACTCTTTACTCCAAAGGAGCAAATATACCTAGCATTTCGGCTTCTCCTGCAAGGTAAATGCCCCAAGGGTGCTGAAATGTCAGTGACTTCTACTCCTCTTCGACCCTATTTTTCAGTTTTGCAATCAAGAGTGTGTATTTCATTCTAGTCTTACACAAAACAAGCCAGCAGGGCATAAATGGAATTGTTTTGACAGATTAAGCAGTATGGCAGGAAGCTCCTGTTTGGTATCACGACCCAGAGTGTTTAGTACCCAACAATCACTTGTTGACGCATAACTAAATGTGGTTCCCAGACATTAACACTTCTGTCGAGTTCATGGAATGATAGAAGTTGCATCTGGAAGGCATTCAGAGGTCTCCTTGCCCAGTCTAATGCACGGCTCTGCTCGGGTAGCAATGCAGAAATAAATGCTTTTTTTTTTTCAAAATGTAAATGGGGCCAGGTTGTTAATGGCATTTGCACTGGCCACCGCAGAGTAGTCCCACTGAAGTACTCTTATGGTGTAAAGCCGTTTAAAGATTGCAGCTGTTGTTGTGGAAAATGTCTCTCCCACCCAATAGAAATAAATTGTGCTGTGCAGAAAGTGCTTCTCAGATCTCTTTCAGGGGACCGAAGCCTTGAGCTGTGGCAACCTCTGCCGCTCTGAGCACTCAGTAACCCTCTAGTCGTGCTGTTTAATAGAGCAAAGCCATTAAGTTGTCCCCATTGTAATTTAGATCACAGAAGAGACTTCTACAGATTTTTTTTTCTCGGGTTAAAATAACTGGTATAGAGAGAGCGGGCGATATTATTCCACTATATCTACGTGCTTAATTATATGGAATGCTGCATAAATTGTCAAGTGCAAAGAATTATTCTGATGAATTAAAATACTAATTAAATAGGCTATTGCAGAATTTTCAGAACATTATAGGGTTCCACTTCTTCAGGTAATTTGCATATCCTTCATCTACTGAATTTAATTTTAATGGACTTCTTTTTGTATTTTCGGAAACTCTTTTTTTTGTCTCATGGGGAGATTGCAAAAGGCGACTTCGTGTGTTGTTCGTCTTAAAATAGCAGCTCACTGACGTGTGCTGCTGGTGCTGCCACCACCCCACTAAATTTTCAAGAGTTAAAGAAAGTGTTACACTGCAGCATTGGATTTTGTTTTTGTCGGGGTTTAACGCTGGATGATGTTTGGATAGTTTTTCTTCAGCAGCATCAAAAATGAGCATATGCTTAGGGATGAAGAGAAAGAGCAGGGGGCGCCACTGACATATGCAAGTCCGCTGTGGGGAAGGGTGGGGGGCTGCAGTTGGCTATTGAGGAGTGTCGACGTGATCCCCCCCCTATGCCTGCATGTCTTTGCATGGAGAAGGCTAAAAAGGGAACAGTTCTGCCGCCTATCTGCTTATGAACTGTCGGTGAAGTGCTCTGTCTCTTTCAAACTGCATCACTCTTCTCTGATGCCAGAAGTGGCCACGCCCTCCACCAAGGCTTTTGCATTTTTTAAAATGAGCTCTAAAATATCATTGAGAGCCCTGTGGCGCAGAGTGGTCAGCTGCAGTGCTGCAGTCAAAAGCTCGGCTCACGACCTGAGTTCAATCCCAACGGAAGTCAGTTTTGGGTAGGCTTGAATGGACTAATGTGCCCTCCTCTCTTTTTTCCCCTTTGACTGACTCTCAACTGTTGACCACATTCCATGTTTTTGGAACAAATTCACGCATCATCAGGCCAGTTGTGCAGCTTTGGGGGGAGGTAATTTACAAGATCATCTTTTCTGCATGCATCTGGTGTTCCGCACCCAGGAAACTGGGCGGGTGGCCTAGTTTTGTTGCATTTCTGAGTAGCAAGGGGTGCAACCACTTCATAACTAGATCTAGTGAGATGGCAATATTGAAGCTGTAGTGTTGCGCAGGCAATTGCCAGGGGAGGGGCTGTGGCTCAGTGGTAGAGCATCTGCTTGGCATTCAGAAGGTCCCAGGTTCAATCCCCGGCATCTCCAGTTAAAGGGACGAGGTGAGTAGGTGATGTGAAAGACCTCTACCTGAGACCCTGGAGAGCTGCTGCTGGTCTGAGTAGACAATACTGACATTGATGGACTAAGGGTCTGATTCAGTGTAAGGCAGCTTCATGTGTTTATGTGTTTTTGGAAGTAAATTGGCAAAAGTCAGATGCTTAGGAAGCATCTCTATATTTTGTGCTTTATCTGTTTATGAGCATCATATATGCCCTCAATTGTTTTCCGAAGCTGACTCCGAATGTTTATAAGATGTTTATATTAACCTGATATATCTCTCTGTACAACAAAATTAATTTTCAGTTAATTATTTTGTGTAATAGTAATGTCCGTGAAACAAAACATATTTAAGTAAAGATGCATTTAAACTATTTTACCCCTCTCTGTTTACCAATGTACTGGCAGCACTGTTCTCCTCCTTGTGCGCACGTTCTCAAGTTAGAAGCCTGACCCAGATTTCAAATTTCAAATCAATGGGATTTAAGTAGACCTTCCTCTCAGTTGTTCATCTGTTTGTAAAGATAGTACACCTATTGGTCATTGATTGATACAGATGGAAACGCATAGATGTTCTCTACAAGGAATACATGAAAGCATTCGCAGGCTTACTGTTTGAAAATCAGTCACTCAACAAGCCTTGTTTCCTAATCCCTGCTCCGGCATTGATTCCGAGCAGCCCGAGAATGCTGAGGCATGTCTCTGCCCCAGTTTGCCCTTCTCGATGAACCAACGGGTTTAATAATATTTACTTAGCTATCTCTCTGGGGAACTGTGAGGGTAAATAAATAAAATGATGTTAATTTAGCATTTGATTGCGTGAAACACTATATAAATAACTAAATAGCAATATTGAATTGGATTATCTATCAATCTACACTTCTAGGCTGTGGTCCAGAAAAGCTTTCAAGCTCGTTTGGAAGGGGAAAGGATGGGGGGAATTCCCCATGAAACTAAGGATGTGTATTTATTTCCATCGTAAGATTTGAATGGGAGAGGACTGCTCAAAGGGTTGTGGGGTCAAGAGGCATGATAAAGTTGGAGAAAAGCAAAGAGCTGGATTTCAGCGAGCAACGTATTCACGACAAAGCCGCACTTCCTTGGTTCTCAAGCCAAAAGTAGTCCATGGGTGAAATTAACATTATATTGTCGAAGGCTTTCACGGTCAGAGTTCATTGGTTCTCGTAGGTTATCCGGGCTGTGTAACCGTGGTCTTGGTATTTTCTTTCCTGACGTTTTGCCAGCAGCTGTGTCCGGCATCTTCAGAGGAGTAACACTGAAGGACAGTGTCTCTCAGTGTCAAGTGTGTAGGAAGAGTAATATATAGTCAGAAAGGGGTTGGGTTTGAGCTGAATCATTGTCCTGCAAAAAGTAACAAAGGTAATATACTAACCATTGTCCTGTAAGTATCAAGATAATGTGCTAATGAGGGTGTGGTATGTTAATATGGAACCAAAGCTAATCTGCATGGCTATTGTTAACTGTAGTCTTTGTTAGTCTGGAGGTTTTCAAGACAGGAAGCCGAGACTACAGTCAACAATAGCCATGCAGATTAGCTTTGGATTTCACACATTAACAGATCACTTCAGGATACAATGGTTCCATATTAACATACCACACCCTCATTAGCACATACTCCTCTGAAGATGCCGGCCACAGCTGCTGGCGAAACGTCAGGAAAGAAAATACCAAGACCACAAAATTAACATTGTTATTTGAATTATACCCAGTTCATACGCTCAATGAAACCCATCTCATCACTTGCCAAAGCTTGAAGGCTAACAGTGGACGTGACCTGTTGGAGATCACAAAGCCGTTCCAATAGTATGCGTGTGCTACCAGGGTCTGGTTTGGTGCCCAACAGAGACAAGTGGATACTTGGGTATCACACTGAAGGAAGCAGAAAGTCATTCTATTTAGAGGCTGATCCTCATCATGGCAGGAATGGAATGGATTGGCTAACCCTGCAGGGCAAATGAGGCTGAGCATCACTCTTGGATGCCAAGCATGAATGCCGCTTGCTGAGCTGAACTTTGATTCCTGCTGCTGCTTCCACAGTACTGTTCTAGCATGCATGCGCGCACACACACAAAGAGAGACATTAGAGGGCAGCAGGCTTAAATCCATGGGGACTTCAGAGAGGTGGCATAAAAATATCATAAACAAATATCCTACTGCCTTTGCAGTAGGTGTGATCCTTCTTTTATAGCACTTTGTGCAAAAGTATTGTGCTGAGAGCCAGCGTGGTGTAGTGGTTAAAAGTGATGGTTTGGAGCGGTGGAGCGGTGGACTGGGTTTGTATCCCCACTCCTCCATATGAAGCCAGCTGGGTGACCTTGGGCTAGTCACAGCTCTCTTAGAGCTCTCTCAGCCCCACCTACCTCACAGGGTGTCTGTGGTGGTGGAGGGAAGGAAATGATAAGCCGGTTTGATTCTTCCTTAAGTGGTAGAGAAAGATGGCATATAAAAAATCAACTCTTCTTCTTCTGTTGAATAATAATAATAATTATATTTTTAAAAAATTATGTATACCCCACCCTCCACTAGTGAAACCGGGCTCAGGGTGGCTAACATCATATATATACATAATAGTACAAAACTTAAAATACAATTTAACATCAAAACTAAATTAAATACAATAACATAGAGATGGTGCTATAAATAACCATGTTACCTTGGGGGGGGTGTTTCTACATGGCAGCCATAACCCAAAAACAATAGAAAGGCCAACAATCCAAGAGCTCTCAATAACAACTTGTCTGAATTTCAGTGTTTGTGGGATGCTCAAGGAGGACAGGGGTGAGAAAGCTGGCAAGAGCTCAATATTCGCATCCAACCACTTGGCCCTTCATTAAATAATCACTGTGATAAATGTCTATCATACTTTATGGCTGAAATCATAGGCACACTAACCTTGGAGTACATCTCACTGAACATAAGAATATAAGAAAAGCCATGCTGGATCAGACCAAGACCCATCCCGTCCAGCAGTCTGTTCACACAGTGGCCAACTAAGTGCCTCTAGGAAGCCCACAAACAAGACGGCTGAGGCAGCATTGTCCTGCCTGTGTTCCACAGCACCTCATATATTGGGCATGCTTCTGTGCTGGTCTTTGATGGTAACAATAACTATTATTATAACCTACCATGATTGTGTAAATCGTAACAGTCATATGTATAAGCCCAGCATATACATTTTGAGCTTTTTGCAATCCTTGCCAGATAAGATTCCCACCAGCAACCCCGTGTGCTCCGCTGGGTGATGACCTAAGGAGCACTGAGCAGATGAACAGCTTACCTCAGGTACTGTTGCCCAATCAGGCTCAGCTGGTCCCAGGCAAAACCTGAGGTTCAAATCCATGCTTGGCTATGAATTCAATAAACAGCTGCTCTTTCTCTGCATCAGTTGACCTTCCGTAAAAATGAAAGAGATATGAAACCCATCTCACAGGGCAAAAGAGGCAACGCAGTTTGCAGCTTCTGAATGTTGCAGCAGCGATGAAAGTGTATGATTGCAAATTCAGCCCACTCCTGGTGATCCTTTAACTGTGTCAATCTTAATTTTTCCTAACAGCTGAAAACAAAGAGAAGCTTGAAAAAGCAACAGGACTGAAAATTTTGCAGATTGGCATGGGGGAGGTAGGTGACTACAGTACATCTCATTATCTAAAAGCTTTGAATTGTCCTTTTGTGAAATCCTATTGTCATGGATGTTTGTAGGTGAACTATCTGCGTTAATCATCCTAAGGGCTTTTAAAAATTCTGATTATCAGACTGTTGCATCTGTCATAATACGATATCATAGTCCAGCAATCGTATGAGTAAAGCTTTGTGGCCTTTAAGAAATGCCTTCCAAGCTTTGAGGTATGTCAGGAACAAAACTGCCAAAGAAGAACAAAGCAATTGAAGTGTCTGATTATTCCCCTTGGTTTACTGAAACTTGGTTTCATCCCTAGACCCACAGAGACCTAAATCTGCGATGATGTGTTGAATGTAAGGATGAAAGAGTTGGCTATCCATTAGCTAATAATCACTTTGTTCTTTTATATTTGCTTAAAAGCATAGTATACATAAAATGCTCATTTAAATCATTATCATCATTCCACTAGGCAAATGCCCCATCTTGGCTGAGTGCCCACAGGGACAAGGCAAGTTCTTGCAGGGACCCAAAGAGGTGTGGTTGCTATTCACAAGGGGAGTCTGGCTTAGCGTCTGGCAAGTTGCAGAACCTTGGACAGCTCCTAGGCTGCCTTAAATATTGCAGCCGGCTCAGACAGAGGCCCACTGCCTCTTCCCCTCTCCTTGTAGTTTTCGCTACAAAAATTTCCAAATAGTTTTCTTTGCACATATCTGAAGAAGTGAGCTATGGCTCATGAAAGCTTATGTTGAAATAAGCGTAGTTAGACTTTAAGGTGCCACTGGGCTTGGGTTTTATTCAGCTAGATCTGGCCAGATCTCACAATTCCATGCCAAGGAGGTCTTCTTAAAAGGCCCATTCTCATGTCTGGAATGTCTGGAATGTAACAATCCTGTGGTACCCTGCCACCTTTGTGGATCCTCTGGCATCTCCAGCAAGTGGGACTTGGTGCTAGTGAACATGGGGTGGGGGGTTGAGGAGAGTTGGTCTTCTAGGGAGGACAAATGTCACTATTATTTATTATTTATTTATACTCTGCCCTTCTGCCCTCATAGGGGCCACCAGGGCAGCTAACAGATTAAAAACATACAAAATACAATCACATATTGAAAACCATTAAAATCAACAAAATCCCCACACATCATTGAAACAATTAAAACCAAAGCTAAAAGGCACATACAAAATCATAAAAACAACAATTACAACATGGGGCAGGCAGGAAGGATCACAGCAGGAACACCAAACAAAGCAACAAAAAGTCTTCACTCACTTGGCAACAGAAGGGGACAGATGAGTGTCCCTGGGGAGAGAGGTCCAGAGTTTTTGCACCATAACTGAGAAGGCCCTCTCCCAGGTTGCCATACATCAAATCTGAAAAGGCACATGTACCTAAAACAAGAGCCTGGGAGATTACCTCCATGGTTGGGTACATTCGTAAAGCATTGGGCAGTCCTTTAGGTATGTTGGTCCCAAGCCACATGGTATACAGGTTTTCAAGTCCTCCAGAACTCTTCATCAGGTTAGATGTTCAGACAAAATGCAGAAAATAGGGAGGAAAGGGAGAGATGAAAAGATGTTTCAGATCATAAATGAAAGATCTATCTACTGTCTTTAGGCTGGAATAGAGTTTGTGTCACAGACATAATTGGGCTACATGGGCATAACAGGTTTCAAGTTGCACCAAAGCCTTCAGGGATAAAGAAGGAAAATGGCAGTCTTCATCTGAGATTATAAAAGGTGGCAGTCAATCAACTGTCTAGCACCTGAACATATTTTCCATATAAGTGTGTATAGGACAGTAGACCAATAGGGGACTTTCCAAAGGAACATTAACAAAGCTCTTTCTTATTGTAATGTGGCAATTCTTGAAATGATTGTGGCTGTTAAAATCAAAGTCTGCAGAACTTCCTATAGCCAGGTGGATAAGAGATAGGGGAAACTTTGCAAGAAGGATAGGGACCTTGTACTCTTCCAAATTTTCCCTTGTTTCAGGGAAACAGAGTAGACATATGTATCTGCTGTTATTTGTTCTATGTAGCAGTTGTGGAGGGCATTGATTCAGAGGGTCGGCATGCCTCACAAGTGACTTGACAGCACTTAACATATAGAGAAGTTGTACTTTTTTTCTTTTTCTTTTCTTTTCTTTTTTGCTGTCAAGTCACAGCCAACTCAGGGCAACTCCGTAGGGTTTTCAAAGCAAGAAGCGTCCAGAGGTGGTTCGCCATTCCCTGCCTCTGCATTGTAACCCTGGACTTCCTTGGTGGTCTCTCGTGCAAATACTAACAAGGGCTGACCATGCTTAGCTTCTGAGATCTGATGAGATCAGGCTAGCCCGGGATATCCAGGTCAGGGCATTATCCATACATGCATTTAAATGCTTTTGATGTACAGAATACAGTAAATGAATTGAGGCTGATATTTGCCTTTCTTCCTATTTGTTTAAATAAGAGGCTCTCGGCATTAGGAAATCATCGTTCGTCGTGTGTGTGCAAGCACATAATTCTTAGTTTGCAATCCTAAGCAGTTTTGCTTGAAGGCAAATCCTACTGAAATCAATAGACCTTGCTTCCAGATAATGCGTTTAGGACTGGGGTGTTAGAGAGAGGAGCAATTAACCCTGAGGAATGTAAGTAGATTAGCAACTTTTCAGATGTATACTTAATTTTATAGGAGTCAATAGAAACGTTCCATATTCCTCTTCTGAATTGGCATCTGTGCTTAAAGGAGGTAGCAAGGAATTTTCAGAGACTGAGTGTATAGCTCCTGGAGACAGACGGTCAGATTATTAGCTGCACTGATATAATTAAACAAAGAAATCTAAAGCATAGCAAATTGTGAAAGCCCATCTTCGAGGTATAATGATACTCTGTGTCATAGCCCATAGAAAATTAGTATCATAGACAGTAAGAAGTCATAGTCATGTATCAGCACCTTATTATGTCAACCCCATGAGATTACAATTAAGCCCATCTTTACACTTTACAAACAGTGGCAATCTTTGTCAAGCTGACCCAGAGTGTTGTTAGTACTGTCCGCAGCTGTGAGACTGATTTTCATGGGTTTCAGGTAGCCAGCTCAAGGTTGACTCAGACTTCCATCCTTCCGAGGTCGGTAAAATGAGTATCCAGCTTGCTGGGGGTAAAGGGAAGATGACTGGGGAAGGCACTGGCAAACCACCCCATAAACACAGCCTGCCTATACAACGTCGGGATGTGACATCACCCCATGGGTCAGGAATGATCCGGTGCTTGCACAGGGGACTACCTTTACCTTTTACCTTTAGCATAGCATACCATAACCTTTGGATAGGACTGGGTCGATCTGGATTGCCACCACCATCATTTAGATGAGACATTTGGATTCTGGATATGACGGGTTATAGTTTTCATTAAACATTTTTAATGGATTTGTAGTATGACCATAAAAATAAAGCTTAATCTTCTTGTGGCTGTAAGATATTTTGGAGCAAATATTCTCCATGAAAATTTTCAGAAATGTAAATGTAAGTTAGATAAGTGTTGCGGTTTGGACATGAATTTTTGTTATTACTTACAAATGAAGTTAGCATATCTGTCATGATTAAAAGCTTCAGCAAAGAATATAAGTACCAGCCATAAAACAGAACTCAAATGAAGCTGGAAGAGGGGAAGGCCAGGAATAATTCGACAGGTTAGTGTGAATTTATTTAAACTTCCAGATTAAGGGGGGAAATTTGCGTTACTCAGTTTACAATGTGAATACTAATGTTTTCCATTTAGAAGTTTCATAGAATAGAAAGGTAGAATAGAAATACAAGAATAAATAAATAATATAACAAAGGAGGAGGGGCTAGCACAACAGCTGCCTGCTTTATACATTTGTTAAACTGAATTGTCTCAGGTAAAAAATTACTTTCATACGTGAACACATGAAACTGCTTTATACTGAATCACACCCTTGGCCCATAAGTCAGTATTGTCTACTCAGACTGGCAGTGGCTCTCCAGGGTCTCAGGCAGAGGTCTTTCACATCACCTGCTTGCCTGGTCCCTTTAACAGGAGATGCCAGGGATTGAACCTGGGACCTTCTGCATGCAAAGCAGATGCTCTGCCACTGAGCCACAGCCCTTAGTACCTCTGAGCCTCTCTTGGTCTACATGTGAATGGGATTAATACACCACAGCGAACAGAACAAAGCCAGTTTAAAATCAGATTTTTGTTTTAATTAATGTAAGTTTTTATGTTCGTATTGTAACCTCATTTAAGCCAAAAATGGGGTAACTGAGGGCTGCAGCGCTATCTGCACTTACCTCTGAGTAAGCCCAATTCAGTGAAGTGGGTCTGAGATCACATAGGATCAGCCTGTACAGCTCACATGTGCAAGTCCGTTTGTCTGAGTCATTAAATAGATGATAGGACCAGAGTGCTTTAAATTCAAGAGCTCTAGTTTAAATGGTTTGGAGGGATTACACAGATAATAACATATCAAAACAGGAACCCTGCAAATACTAAGGTTTCATCTCGATGCAAATGTGACAATGACTTCCAAGACAACTGTACTGTGATTAAAGCTACTCACGCACCCATCCCATGCAATGGCTTCTGTCACTTATCCAGGCGTTTATCCTTTTTGACTACTGCACAGATTACGTATATTGCATAAGATAAATGACAAAAGAACTGTGGTGATTAAAAAAAAGTTATCAATGAGACCTGAAATTTAGAGGCAGCGATCAGTTTATTCTGATAGATGTTGTGCTCTTGAAACATGGTAAAAAGCTCAATGGTGAGGTGTCATGTTGGCTCTTGAATTCTTCTGTACAGGAGAGGGGTGTGATTTTAAACTAGCAGACTTGCCAAGTGATTGAGCTGTTGCTATGGCAGCAGCAGTAATTCAATTTTTATTCAGTATCATGTAAAATGAACGAAGGCAGGTTTGCCTTGTGGCTGTAGGAATGCAGGCATCCTGTTTTGGTTTTGCTGGGTTTTTTGAAAAATTTAAATATATCAACACATGCAAGATATGTTGATGTAAACAACTGTTTGTCTTCAGGCTGTGCTGCGCTCTTGGTTTTATAGCTCTCAACTGAAAACAAGCAAAGAGTCGAAAAGAAAAGTGCATTAAAGCCTAGCACACAACGTGAGATGTGTGTTGGAGCATGAATGCAAGAATTAAAATCAAGAGACCTCTGCTTTTAAAAACCAAGATGGCATGCAGTATTGATGCTTAGCCTGTGATCCTGTCAAATTAGCTCTGCTGATGCATGGTTAGGGAGGATGTATTGCATATGTAGAGTTCTTCCCACTGAGGTCCAAGAATTCTGACCTGGTGTAGAGTCAGTGTGGTTCAGTGGTCAGAGTATTAGACTAGGAGGTCCAGATTCAAAATCCCACTTTGCCATAGAACTCACTGGGTGACCTTGGACCAGTTACTCTCTCAACCTAGGGCACTTTCACACATTCCAAATAATGCACTTTCAATCCACTTTAGTGATCGTCTGCAAGTGGATTTTGCCATTTCACACAGTAAAATCCAGCTTCAAAGTGCATTGAAATGTGAAAGTGCCCCTAGAGTCCCTTAAAGGGTGGTTGTAAGGGTACAATGAGGAATACATGTATGTTGCCCCGAGCTCATTGGAGGAAGGATATGTGATAGACAGACATTCCAACCTTCTTCTACAAGATGGTAGTTTTAGCACGGTGGTGAGGGAAGCCTAGAGGGATACTTGAGTCTCAAGATTCTGCAAACTTTATCCATTGGCACAAAGTTGTTTTGTGTATGTGGGGGGGTTAATACTGTGCCATATACATACAGATGGCCTCTCCAGGTATGATGACTTCTACTTTTTCATTTGCACAATGCTATGAAAATAACAGAAACTGTAAGTCTCTGCCCCAATGACCTTAGAATTGAACAGTGTCATCGTAATCATAGTTATATGAATCTAGGCCCATTGATGGCAGTAGACTTAGAAGAGTGAAGAAGAAAAAGAGTTGGTTTTTATATGCCGGCTTTCTCTCCCACTGAAGGAAGAATCAAACCGGCTTACAATTGCCTTCCCTTCCCCTCCCCACAACAGATACCCTGTGAGATAGGTGGAGAGAGCTCTAAGACAGCTGTGCCTAGCCCAAGGTCACCCAGCTGGCTTCATGTGGAGGAGTGGGGAAACCCGCCTGGTTCACCAGATCAGAGTCCGCTGCTCAGGTGGAGGAGTGGGGAATCAAACCTGGTTCTCCAGATCAGAGTCCACTGCTCCAAACCACCGCTCTTAACCACTACACCATGCACAAGAGTGTGTTTAAGATGGCACTGTAAATATCTAATTTAGAGGAGGAGATTCTGAAGAGGTGCATACTGAGTTGTGTTTTTGAAATTTCTAGTGAGACAGCAAAGATTTTGTTTTATTATAGGTGCCACTTTCCCTACCCCTTCTTCTCTATTTTTGAGAATCTTGGCCACATGTTAATATAGAAAAGATGTTGCAAAGGGGTTGGATGGCTGCCCTTCTTGCTCAGCCCCTCTGGCACTGTTGTACTTGATAATCCTATATCCTTTTCCCCCTTTTGGTCTTGTTATTTTGTGATTCTCTGATGCCTTTGCTTTACTCTGTCTTTAGAACATGCATGCTGCACTTATTAGCTTCAATAGGAACTATCTACAGCAATAAAAGAAGTAAGTGACCCCTTAAGGCAATATTATGCTTTGATCTCCACCATAAATCCCATTGTTATCAAAGTACTTTTCAAGAACATTCTGTATCATCTGATTGGGGAAGCATGTAGTTAGAGCAACTGTTTTTCTAAGGCATTTCTACGCAAGAGTCTGAGAGCTTTAGTTTGCAAGGGGGAGTTGGGGATTTTGAACAGATATTTTGTCAGTCCTTACACCAAACTACAATTCCCAGGATTCTGTGGGAGAAGCCATGAGGGTTGCCCTGTCTGTTACAGTAAGCAAAACTAATGCGTTTCTTGTACAGAGTGCAAGGAACTGTTCAGAGAGGTGCAAATGAAACTGGAGAATGAAGGCAGAAAGGAGATATGTAAGAATGAAAATGTGGAAATATGAAAGAAAAGTATTTCTGTTTTAAAACTTTATTTTGTAATCAAATTATGAAGTTTCATATACAAAAATAAGTAACCATAAAAAAATTACAAGTATACAATTCAAGAAATAATAACAATAATAATTACAAAACTAAAATTGACAAAATAAATATTTTACAGCCCAGTCCTAGACTTTGTGTGCCTGAACTGTTGTATCACTGACACTTTCAGACTAGCACCACTAGTATGTATCATAGGTTCACTCAACAGGGGGGAAATATGCACAAAAAAGACATAACACCATGATGCAGAGAGCACGGCAGTTGCATAATCCTCAGCCAGCCCACTCCAATTTACCATTCAGGGAAGATGCAAATACTAGATCAGCAAAGTGGAACTCCCAACCAGACATTCAGAGGAAGCATTTTGCCATCTCCCTAATCTCTCACTGGGGGAAAAACACATGTGGCATACGGGAGCCAAAGCTTTAAATCCCACCAAGTGGCAAGAAAGCAAAGCTCACCTTTTGGCCAGCCACAGGCCAGGAAAACAGAAGGCAACGTTACAGTGGGAAAATGAAAATGTAGTGAATGGATGCCAGATATGCATTGCGTAAGCAGCTTTGTCAGGGGATCTCTGAATATGCTTATTTCCATTGCTTTCCCCACAACTGCATACAAAATGTGTATTTAGTATCCACTCAATACGTTTTTGTTTTCCTATTGCACCGCTGGCATTTGGCCTTGCCTTCTTTCATCTGAGCAACAGGCTAAGCCTCAACAAAACAGAAAGAAGAGGCTGAACTAGAACCCATACTTCAGATCCTCGGGAGCAGACTTTTGACCACACACCCAACTGGGCATGTACAGCAAAGGACATTATGAATCATCTGTGATGGTTTAGATTTGTGACATCTAAATCAGCCATATATACCAGGCCAGGGAGAACTGTAGAGAGAGTCATATAGTGCAGTGGAAAGGCATATGTACAGTATAAGCATACTGAGGATCCCCAGTTCAAGCTCTGCAGGGGGCTGCCTGCTAGGCAACATGGCAATGTTCTTAGTTTTGCACTGTAAATTACATTTAGAAAATTAACACTTATTAAATATTTCTGAAAACACTGAAATTCTACTTAGCTATCAACAAGGACAAATGTGTGTGTTAAGTGCCATCAAGTCGCCTCTGACTCATGGCGACCCTGTGACTTAATGTCCCCCAAAATGTCCTATCCTTGACAGCCTTGCTCAGGTCTTGCAAACTGAGAGCCGTAGCTTCCTTTATAGAGTCAATCCGTCTCTTGTTGGGTCTTCCTCTTTTCCTGCTGCCTTCAACTTTTTCTAGCATTATTGTCTTTTCAAGTAACTGTTGTCTTCTCATAATGTGACCAAAGTATTTGATTTGATCTAGACCCTACTTATTTGTCTTTTTGGCGGTCCATGGTACCTGTAAAACACTCCTCCATCAGCACATTTCAAATGAATCAACTATCTTCCTGTCAGCTTTCTTCATTGTCCAACTTTCACACACATACATAGTAATGTACATGCCTGGAAATTTGACTCTGGCTGTGCATTAGGCTTTTGATACCGGTATGCTGTTCAGCTCTCAATAAGCAGAGTAAACCTTTCCCACACACTCTTTTATAGACCCACAGTCAACCTGTGCAAGAGACTAGTGAGGCTACGCCTTGATACAGGTTGGCTGCAAGACTTGTTGCACTATGGTGTGCCCATTTGTATTCATGCCCTACGATTCTTTAGTATTAAAAGTCCTACACACAACTTTATGAAAATCATATGCAATACGATTTGGCAGTTGCAAACTTGCATTCTCTCCCTAGTTGGAGTAGGGCAGACATTCTATGAATTCTTATGTGAAGCTCCATATTTTCAGTAAAAGTAACATATTTTAATGTATGTGATTTTATTGTAGCATATCTTTTTTACTTATCATCAGTCTGATTTCCCCAAGTGATCAGGACAGGTAATATTAGTCATAACTTCTCTCCATCTCTCTGTATCCCTGTCTGCCAAATGCTAATGAATAAAAACATCTTACTCTGCTTTTTGAATATTTTCAGACTTCGTCTTGGATGAATCTCCAGAGGGAGGGAATTTAGTCATCTAGTATCTCCGTGAGGCATGCCCATCATAGTTTGTCTATTATTATGTATTAAATTGAACTTAAATTCAGGCGTATCCTCTTCATTCTCGTGATTTTCCACCACACTGGCTCAAACTGCTAATGAAAGAGGGTTAATGCTGGCATGGGGAAACTTGCCAACTCTTCATAAAGGGGTGGTTCTCGTAACTGGCTTGTGACATGGAGCTGCATCAATGCAGTTACATTTTAAATGGCCACCACAGCTTGGATTGTTCAGTTGGGCATTACTGTCATTTTTTTCCCAGGCTTGGGGAAATAACTGTAGTGGAAGTTTTTGGGAGCCATTGCCTCCCAGATAAAACCATAAGAAAGTGTAATCCAGTATATACTTCAGAGAATGCATAGGAACTCCCTTCTACCTTGTTAAGCTTATCCCTGTTTTGTAGTATCTTAGAACAGAGTCCGTCCTGCCCCAACGCTTATCTCTTTCTGAGGAGCCTAGCAAGCCTGCCGCAGCATTCCAGGGCAGCCTCCTGCACAGGGTTGCCAGCCTCCAGGTGGTGGCTGGAGATCTGCCGCTATTTAGGGTTGCCAGGTCCGTCTTTGCTACCGGCGGGAGATTTTTGGGGTGGAGCCTGAGGAGGGCAGGGTTTGGGGAGGGACAGAGTCCAATTGCAAAGTGGCCATTTTCTCCAGGTGAACTGATCTCTATCGGCTGGAGATCAGTTGTAATAGTGGGAGATCTCCAGCTAGTACCTGGAGGTTGGCAACCCTACCACTATTACAACTGCTCTCCAGGTGATAGAAATCAGTTCCCCTGGAGAAAATGGCTGCTTTGGCAATTGGACTCTATGGCATTGAAGTCCTTCTCCTCCCCAAACCCTGCCCTCCTCAGGCTCCACACCCAAAATCTCCAGGTATTTCCCAACCCAAAGCTGGCAATCCTACTCCTGCAGCCTCTGCTGCTGGCTGGACCTGCCCGGGTGGTGGGAGCCTCAGACAATTGTCCTTGGCTGCCAGACAATGAGCAGGGGAGGGAAGATGAAGCGATGCCAGCAGGGGGCAACTGGGCGGTAATGGGAAACTGGGGAAAGGAAGAGTGACCTCTGGGGACTCCTTGGAGTAGGCAGATGGCCCAGCAGGCTAGAAACAGCCAGAGGAAATATGGGAGGGGCTAGGAGAAGCTTCTAAATGCTTGGAGGGGAAATGGCAGGCTGATGAGGGGGAGAGACAACAGCCCATTGGCCAGGAACCCAGTCACTAAAGGGGCTTGAGGTGCGTTGGTGGGAGCCCAGGGAAGTCCTGCCCCAGGTACTACTTTATAAGGCCCACCTGAGGAAGAAGTAGGCCCGGTCTTGTCTTCATAGCCAGAGAGCGGGCAGAGGTAGAGTTGCCAGGTCCCTCTTCCCCACCGGCAGGAGATTTTTGGGGTGGAGCCTGAGGAGGGCGGGGTTTGGGGAGGGGAGGGACTTCAATGCCATAGAGTTCAATTGCCAAAGCAGCCATTTTTCTCCAGGTGATCTGATCTCTTTCGGCTGGAGATCAGTTGAATTAGCAGGAGATCTCCTGCTACTACCTGGCAGTTGGCAACCCTAGGCAGAGGTGAAGGTAGGGTTGCCAGCTCCGGGTTGGGAAATACCTGGAGATTTTGGGGGTGGAGTCTAAGGAGGTGCGGTTTGGGGAGGAGCAGGGCATCAATGGAGTATAATGCCTTAGAGTCCACCTTCCAAAGAAGCCATTTTCTCCTGGTGAACTGATCTCTGTTGCCTGGAGATCAGTTGTAATCCCAGGAGATCTCCAGCCACCACCTGGACTTTGGCAACCCTAGGTGAAGGAGAGAGAGAGGGAACCAGCGTAAAGGACTATCGCCCTCCTCCTCATTGCTGAGGCATTGCTCACAGGCATGCAGGGAAAGAAGAAGCTGGAAGTCAAGTCTCCCCCCACCCCCCGCAGACTCTAGCCCCTGACCGGCTGAGTCTGACACATAATGAAGAAGACCAATTGCAGTGAGGAACAGGGTCTATTTTTATTTATTTATTTATTTTATGGCCCACCTTCACAGTGTCAAATTAGTTGCATGTGCTTCAAAAGTGACACTATTCCCATTCTTTGGGAAGCATTCTTTGGTTTTCTCTTCTCTTCTTAGTGAGATGCCATGCATCATGTGCATGTGTATATATGTGTGTATCTTGCATGCAGTGAGCAGGAAAGGTATTGAATTTATTTTATAAATGCCATTGATGTTTTTACGGTGCCACTTTTAGCAAGGACATAAAAGATACTGTGTTAAACTGCTAATTTACAGATTCCCCTAAAGAGAATGCAAAAAAAAAAAAAAATGCTGGCGCACAAAAGCTCTCCTTCCCTATACAATGTTCAGTTTTTAATTTCCATCTTAGATTATGGTGATGAAAAACAATACTTAATCCCTCGTTAACACATGAATAAGTGGAAACTGTCATTTTTCCACCAGACAATAATAGGATTATCTCGAGAACTGTCAGTTTATGTGAAAACATTATGTTGCCCAAATTTTCATAAAAATTAGTGGTGGATAATATTCAAGATCAGAGAAATGGAAAGAGCAAAAAAAAAATCTGCATTCATGGTAATAAATATTCATATTTGTCTGCTCAGGAGATAAAAATCTAATCAAGGGGCTATTGATGCACTGGCGCTCCCTCCCTCCCTCCCTCTTTTTTTAAACCAAGATGTTTCATCTAAATTGGGTTTGATATGGAAATTAGACCCACTCCAAGTCCTCCAGGCCACGAGCATGCTGGGAGAACACTAGAGGTGGCCAGTGGATCCGATGCTGCTGCTGGCGTCTGCTGCTACCGACAACGCTATTCTATATATTTGTATCTGTACATAATATGGGGTGTGTATACACACACAAACACTCAGACATGCATGAGCATGATTATGGGTTACATAGGAACCTCTCTGTCTCTCGTGTCTGTCTATTGAGAGAAAGCACTGACTTTTCAAGAATCTCCTTCTGGAAGCACAAAGTATTTAACGAAATACAGAACTGTGTGTAAATAATCTTTTCTTTTACTGTTGTGTAGGTAAACAGTTAATTTTTGTGTGTGAGAGACATTCTTTCCCCAACCTGCCTTTGTTGACAGTTACCATAAATCAGAAGACAACCTGCACAATGCTTAAAGAAATATGAATGATTTAAAAACGGAAGGATAACAACAATATTTTGCTTTGGGTGTTTTTCTGTTTTTTGTTTTGGTATCTCTGTGCAGATTTGCATGCCCATGTGCAGACATGGCGAGACTGTGAAAAATGTCATCCATTTCCCTAAGGCTCCTGGGTTTGTATTTATTTATTTATTTAAAATATTGATATGCCGCCTCTTCAAAGGCCTGCTTGAGGCAGCTCCCAAAATAAAACACAATAAAAATCATTAAAACATAAAACCATTAAAATTAGCAGCCTTTACAAACCATCTAATAAAGACCAATATAAAAAGGCATAAAAGCGCCAAAGCATAAAAGCACATAAAAACCCAGGGCATAAAATACTGTTAGGATCCTCCTAATAGTCCTTAGACTAGAAGCAGATTGTAAAAATGCTGCTAAAGATCAAACCTCCAGTTAAAAGCCTGTTTTTTTAAAAGCAATGTTTCAACTTTAGCGCATTGGCAGGACACCCACCTTCCATGAGGCTGCACATACATGGAGGATCTGTGACACTGTGGGAATCTTAGATTGATCCCCTGATATTTAGCCTCAAAAAGCAGTTATTGAGGGAGGGAGGATATAGATGTGCTACTGGAAAAGGATAATTTTAACTCTTCCCCACCTGCCCTATTTTTCCAATTAAAAATGGCCTCCAGGGTTACTTTAGTCCAGGTAGGATATAAATCCCACATACTGCCTTTTTTTGCCTTTCTGTGACTAAAAACATCCCCGAGGGCCCCCTGTTTCCTTGCACCTCAGCCTTCATCTGTATTGGGCCCTCCCATGGCTGCTTTTTGCAAGTCAATTATACCAGCCAGTGTGGTGTAGTAGTTAAGAGCAGTGGCCTCTGATCCGGAGAACCGGGTTTGATTCCCCACCCCTCCAAATGAGCAGTAGACGCTAATCTGGTGAACCGGGTTGGTTTCCCCACTCCTACACTTGAAGCCTGCTGGGTGACCTTGGGCCAGTCACAGTTCTCTCTGAACTCTCTCGGCCCCACCTACCTCACAAGGTGTGTGTTGTGGGGAGAGGAAGGGAAGGAGCTGGTAAGCTGGTTTGATTCTCCTTGAAAGGTAGAGAAAGTTGGCATATAAAAACCAACTCTTCTTCTTCTACATCCTACAGATGTCCAGGTTTATGTTTAGCTTTACAATGAACTGGATGCTCTGTGAGTCCATTTATAGTTTTCCATGGTCAAAGATTTCAGCACATCTCTGAAATTTGCTCAGAGCTGCCTCTTCTTCTTTTTCTTTTTCTTTTTCTTCTTCTTATTCTCCTCCTCCTCTTCCTCCTCCTCCTCCTCCTCCTCTTCCTCCTCCTCCTCCTCAGGGGACTTGATTCTAGATTCCCGATGCCATGTGCAGTTTGGCTCGCCATTCCTGATCTCTTGTGGTCTGAAGGCTTCAGACAGCAGGGCTTGGCAGCTGGTCAGTACAGAGCAGATAGGGCAGTGATCCAGTTGAATATATGGCAGCTCCTTCTACCTTGTATCTAACTCTCTGCTCTCTAGTCCATGCCAGTTTGTTGGTAGGGAAGGGTGGTGGTGGAAAGTGATGTCAAGTCGCAGCCAATTTATGGTGACCCTGGAGTGGTTTCAAGGCAAGAGATGAATAGAAGTTTGCCATTGCCTGCCTCAGCCTAGTAACCCTGGACTTCCTTGGTGGTCTCCCATCCAAGTACTAACTGGGGCTGACCCTGCTTAGCTTCCGAGATGTGACAAAGTCAGACTAGCCTGAGACGTGTCTGCCTGGATAAGCTTCAGCGAAGACAGCTGTTCCCTGTGTATCACAAATTCACAAGTTAGTACTGAGTTTCCTGAAAAATCTCACTGTGGTTGCTGGTGTTGCTTTTACTGTTGATTTTGCTGTTCGGTGGTGTTAGCGTATCATGTCTTGTGAAGTGACCTCTAGCCAGTGGAAGCTCATGCCACAATAAATTTTTAGCTCTTGAGGATGCAAGAGGCCACCCTTTCTCAGGCAAGCCAAAGAAAGAAAAATACTTCCCTCCATCCTCTGTGTAAAAGGATGAGCTGCTTAAGACAGACAGGACAAGGTCCATCAAGTCCAGCAGTTTGTTCACACAGTGGCCAACCAGGTGCCTCTAAGAAGTCCACAAGCCAGACAAGTGCAGCAGCATTATCCTGCCTGATAATGCTGCTGCAGTCGTCTTGCTTGTGGGCTTCTTAGAGGCACCTGGTTGGCCACTGTGTGAACAGACTGCTGGACTTGATGGACCTTGCTCTGATCCAGCAGGGCTTTTCTTATGTCCTTATGTTCCAAACAGAGTGAGAAAACAGGACTGCGTGCAGGGCCAAAGCCTGAGACAGGCCTATCAGTGAATTTCACCTGAAACATGGTTTTGCCCCACCTAATTATTTTGTTTTTTTAAAAAAACAGGCTTTCAATCTGTGCTACGCCATTTTAAAGTATGGGAACTTACGTTCACAAAAATGTGTTTCTTTTTTAACTCTGCTGTGCTCTAACTAGGACCATGCCATAGTGCTTCAAGAGAGCAAGGGTTAACCAAGCAGGGATGACCCACTTCTTGGACTGGGGGCTGAATCATCCCCCAACCAAGCGCCTTGGGAATTGGGTGATGTCATTGCTCTCTTCTCCCCTCTCTGAACTGTGGAGGGGGACAGGACTTCTGGCTCTACTTGGAGAAGCTGCAGCTCCACCTAGTGAGAAAAGCTAGCTACGGCCCTGGCCAAATTGAGGAGTAGCCAAGGATCAGGAGAAGGTACGCTTCCAGTAAGCACAGCAGAAAGAGAGATGTTTCAGTATCTGGAAAAGGCTTGTGGTTTTGTGGTGGGGTTTAAGGAGGGGGACGTGATGGAGAGAGATGACAAATATGAAGCAGGCTGCAAAGAGAGACATGCAGACCAGAGTGGGCAGGCAGGGAGACTTTAAAGAAAGTGCATAGAACTTGAAACTCACAGAAGTAATGGAAAGCGAGCACAGAGAGGTAGGGAAATGAAAATATTGCCAAACAACCTCCAGCCCCCAGTACAGCTTCCAGTGGTCAAAGGGAAGGACCTTTTTTTTGCCATGGTTAGTTCTTCAAGCCACACCATAACTTCACCCTGCCCGCCCAACTTTCCACATAACTCTTTTTATGCCCTTACCATGCGAGTTGTTGCCCAAATTCTCCGTCTTCCCTCTCTCCATCTACTCCACCCACCTGTCAAAACAATTTGTGTAAGTAAAGCACATTTAGGTAAAGTTGTACCAAATGTGGGGTTTGTGGAGGCAGAGAGCATAGTTTGATGTGTCCTTGGGCAGTTGTTATCTACGGGGGGACTATTTATCTGTTCTTGAAGCAATGCATTCTGGTGCAAAGTAATTTTGAGATGGTTCTCTTCAGCAGTGCAGTGAATAATGTATGTAGCAGCCTGTCTTTCTGGTCTCTGATTTTCAAGTCTTATATAAATCATATAACTTTAAAAAAAATACAGATCTGACTACAGACGACAATTTGAAACCACAAGATAGGAATGTGCTTCTATATGAGAAGCCTTGAACAGTTTACTATTGCTACCTGATACACTGCAATGACCTGAATTTGCAGAACCAAACAGCTAGGGACAGGCAACTATGAACATCCTGGTTCAGTCCTTGCTGAGTCCAATAATAATGAGCCATACAGGGTCAGGCTTAGTTAATGATTCCCAAATAAGCTTTTTACGAGCTAGGAGCTGGGCTTGCAGACTAATGTCATCAACAGTCAGCAATTTTTGCAGGAAAAGGGGGGAAGTGTTGGATTCTTATGGGGAGGCAAGTGCAAATGAGACTTCAAAAAATTTGAAGATCTGCTTGTTCTTCCTTCCTGTTGTGCCCCAGTTGTGTCCAGCATAACAGCAGTAATGGCTCTTCCAGGTTATCATGCAAATAGGTTATTGATAAGTAAGTAGATTCACCAGGAGAATGACAGGGAACGTCTATTGGCAAGCTTGGTGTCCTTTGCTGTACAATCTGTGCTGGCATTGCTGTCTAGCATCTTTTTTTCGGAGACTTTCCCTTTCTAATGATTTTCCTTGACAACCCAGCCTAAAAAAAAGTAATGAAATAAAAAGCATGTGATGTGTACAACAGATGGCTCAGCAGCCCCAGCATACAGGTGTCTGGCACGCAGGTGTTTAATTTTGTATTTGTTAGGCACACCGTCATAGCCAGATATTTTTTCAGTTCTCTAAAATTGTTGAGTCAAAGCAGTTGTCCACCCCAGTAAGGAGCAGCCAGTTCTTCCGCAGGAAGGCCCACTTAATCTTGGCCATCTGGTCCTCCTACTGCCATCAGTGCAGTGTCTTGTTTTCATGGCAAGTTTTACCCACTCAGTCAGTATTGGAAGGATTGAGATTTGCAAGCATATTGTTAGGTGAGATTTGGGAATATACCTCCGCCTTGCCATGGAGGACAAAACCAGGTCTACAGGCTACATATGGTCCTCCTTAAACATGATCTTACACGTATGCATGATAATCCAGAACAAATCTGTGAACATTTAACTATGTGGAATGTACACATAATTTACAACTCTTTCCTAAGCAGAGTTACATGCTTCTAAGCCTATTGACTTGAATGGATTTGGAGGGATGTAACTCTGCTTAGGATGGCACTGCTAATAACTGATTTATTTAGAATTGTGTTGTTGTTTTTAAATGGTGTACACTGGCAAACCACCCCGTAAACAAAGTCTGCCTAGGAAACATTGGGATGTGACGTCACCCCATGGGTCAGGAATGACCCGGTGCTTGCACAGGGGACCTTTACCTTTACTGCATTGAATGTATTACTTGGTACTCTTTATCTCAGTCATCATACCTAGTGTGAATGTAATATTGACAGATCCGTCCAAACCAGAGGAATCCTGAGTTTCTTTCCATGACATGAATCAATTTGTTTGTTTTAACCTTCTCCCTAACAGATTGTTTGGGCTTGGATTATGGTGCAGCAACCTGCTTCAAACAGTCTGGTTTTGATATCTCTTCAGATTCACAAAGATTTGGTTGTAAGTGATTATGACACCCCTTCTCCACTCACAACAGAGTACCTACCACCCTCTAAACCCCCCCCTCTCTCTCACATTCCAGGTTACAAGTAGGCCATGATGTCACACTTGCCACCCTTCTCATCTCTTGTAAAATATCTAGAGAGCCATGACCATTTTACACCTCAGGTCCTCTCTCTCTCTCTCTCTCTCTCACTCACAGAGGGTAGCCCACTCCCCTTTAATAATAGGCCCATGCTCACACAGAGTTATTGGGGTTGGGGCTCAAACACTGTTCCATTCTCAGGCTGCCACCATTTTTTCAGATCCCATTACAAACACACACACACACATACTGAGAGATTACATTGTGTATGTGTGTTTCTTTCTCTCAGACACGCAGCCCATAGGGTTAAAAAAAAACAAGAAGTCAACTTTTATTTGTGATATTAACGCAACACTGAAGAAAGTCGCTTTTAGGGAGAGACGGAACCTCATCTGTCCGTCACACTTATTTCTTGTTACGTGGAAGATTCTGCATTTTCTTCTTTTAATAGTTCTGATGCTCAGGAGGAAAAAATGCAGCCTGAAGACTGTCCCTGTTAACTAACTACAAACTCCTGTTTTCTGAGCAAAGGTTAGCAGATCGCTTCCTACATACAAAACGGCCTCTTTTTCATCTTCCATTCAGTACCAGCCGCACAAGGGCGACTCTGCTGACGGTGCGGTTTTCAGGAAGAAAACTGCCCCTACCGTGATTAAAGGGGGCTTTCTTCTTTTCCGTACTCGTTCACTTTGTGTTAAGGATCTGTGACTCTCCTGTGACTTTGCCTCCAAAATGAAATCTTACTTCATTTTTATTTGTATCATGTACAATGGCGATTCTCTTTGGTCCTCGGGGAACAAAAATGCCCTGCCTGGTGTGGACAGTTCAGATCACTTTGCTAGCACCGATTTAATTGAAATGAACAGGATGTGCTTGGGAAAAGTCAGTTCAGTACTGTCAACAGTTCAGACAATGTTTTAGTGTTTGCAGTTTGCAACAAGTACCCACAGAGATGAAGTTCTCATGGTCATTCCCCACAGACCCCTCCAGACTTCAGAAGTACCTTTTGCATACCAAACATGTCTTATTATTCACAACTTGCTTCTCCCTGCACTGCCAGCCTTCTTTAGAAAATGTGGATCCCAGACCTGACTTACCAAAATTCTAATATGCAGTCAGGCTCTAGGAGATTCCCACCAGCTATAAAATTATTCTAGCCAAATATACTGCCCATTATCAACCTCATAGTAAGGCATGGGGAAGATGCGTAGTTATTGTCCTGCAGGAGACTTTATCCTCATTCAGATAGGTAAAGGTAGTCCCCTGTGCAAGCACCGGGTCATTCCTGACCCATGGGGTGATGTCACATCCCGATGTTTACTAGGCAGACTGTGTTTATGGGGTGGTTTGCCAGTGCCTTCCCCAGTCATCTACACTTTCCCCCAGCAAGCTGGGTACTCATTTCACCGACCTCGGAAGGATGGAAGGCTGAGTCAACCTTGAGCCGGCTACCTGAAACCCACTTCCGTCGGGATCGAACTCAGGCCGTGAGCAGAGCTTTTGACTGGAGTACTGCAGCTTACCGCTCTGTGCCACAGGGCTCTCCCTTGTTCAGGTACCCAGTGCAGATTAGGGATTCTGATGTTTATCTATTTTCCCAGGAGGCCCCTTGGCTAAGCTGGTGGAGGTTAACTTGAGTTCACTGTTGGAGATCCCTAGATTAATATAAGGGTACTTCATTATCTATGCCAAGTCATCCTAGTCAGGTCAAGACTTCTTGACCACCTCTGCAACCATTGCATATGCTGGATTTCCTTTTCTGTATGGAGCAAGAGAGTGGTGACATTGCAAATATGACCTATTTTCAGGTGTTGTGATCAGGTTACCGTTCGCTCAAAGCTTGTCTGGATTTATCCGCCAGTCTTTACATTTTGTGGTGCTGTCAGAATTCCAAAGGTGTCTGCAGGTTCAAAAAAGTTTGGGGACCTCTCCATGAGGAATAGGGTTGCCAGACCCCCCCAGGCTACGGGGACCCCCAGATTTGGGCCCCCTCCCCCTGATGCCATCCAGTTGGCCAGCAGGGGTCTTACCGTGCTTTAAATGAGGCCCCGATGGTGCGATAATGTCACTTCTGGAAGTGATGTCATCATGTCGGTGACATCGAGGGAAGCGCTGTGCTATGTGGGGGAGACTCTATAGTAAAAACAGCCTCTACCATAAGAGATTTTGCCCAAATACCTGAGCATCTCCCTTGAGGTCGCCGCTGTGATGACATCACTTCCGGAAGTGATGTCAGCATGTCGGCGCCGGCTTTCTCCACAGCCGGTAAGTTCCGCCCTGCCCTACTCCACTCATCCCAGCTGTTTGCTGGGGGGGGGGGGCTGGCAACCCTTCTTATGATATATAGGAGAGAGGAAGCCCAGGCCAGGAAGCTCGTGCCATAAGCTTTTGAAGAGTTGAGAGAAACTATTTATGGCAGCCCCTACCCCCCCTTCCAAGAGGCTACTGAAAGACCTGAGGGGAAAACAAGAGTTACATAGGCCAGGGAATCCATACCATCAACACCTGAACAAATGGCCTGAGAGAATTTCTGCTGTTTGTTGTTTTGTGTTTTCGTACTTTGAATTGTGAACCACATTGGATGTCTTGAAAGAGAGGTAGTATGTAAATACATTAAATAAACAATCCCACCCAGCTGAGTTTTTCTGCATTGTCTGAGACTTAGCAAATCGATCCTGGCAGAATCAGAAGCAACTAAATGTCACGGAGGCTTGGATCATTTCAGTTTGCTCACTCTGGCTGATGCAGGGAGACGTGCCTTCCTGAAGGGCTTTCGAGAGTGAAGTCAGCGCTGAATCAAAAAGCACCTGGCATAGAACAGTCAGGCTGCAATCCTGGGGGGGGGATCTCTTCAGGAGCTGGCGTGACCTCACACCGGCATAGGTGCCACTTAAGTGCACCCACGCTGGCATGGGGGCAAGCAAGCCAGTGTCCAGTAGCCACGGAGCTCCACTGGCTACTGCTGCCAGTGCAGCCACTCCAGGAACTAAATCCCAGAAGAGAACGGCTGTGCCAGGGCAGGGGAGGCATTCCTGGGGTATTCCTGGGGGTGGAGCTGCCTTTAGGCAGTTTCCATAACCCTTTAGGTCCGGGAATGCCCCCTTGAGTGGCAGTTTTGGTAGCTCACCCTCGCTGTTTTCCATGTGGCCTATTGGCTTAGAGAACAGGAGGCTCCCCGTTCAAGCCCTGGCTGGTCTTCATATTATTGGAGCCTTAATTTTCATAGTGGGTTTGCAACAGGGTGCTTGTACACTGAAGTATTAATTTTGTGTAGCACTAGCTAAATCTGCCTGATTCTTGTGATCCCCTCCCTTAATCTCCAGACTGCAGAGATCAGTTGTCCTGAAGAAAATGGCCGCTTTGGCAATTGGACTCTATGGCATTGAAGCCCCGCCCCTCTCCAAACCCTGCCCTCCTCAGGCTCCGCCCCAAAAACCTCCCGCCGGTCGCAAAGAGGGACCTGGCAACCCTATTGAGACTCTGCTTACATATTATTAAATGCACATCTCCAAGAGAAAAACGAGCTGTGCCAAGAGAATGTGTTTTTATTAAGGTCTCTGAAGTTTTTTGTTTTGTTTTTCCCTTTTGGCCTAAAACAACGCGGTCAGCATTTAATGCCTAGTATAAAACCCGCCAGAACAGAAACTCCTGTGCAGTGAGCTTTACCACGGGCTGTTAGTAATAAAACTAATCACTCTTCTCTAATAGGGTTCACCCAGCCAACCTGTGCTTCTCACCAGGAATTACCTGACTTCTGTACAAGATAATTGTTAAAGTGGAGGGATTATTTAATAGTCTGCGGCGTCAGGGGTTATAGGTTTCACAATAATACTTAAAGAGACTTGGTGCTTGATTTCACCCCGGGAACAGTTCCTTATGCTGAACTCTTTATCCACACGTGTTCTGGCCACAAGCGTTGACCGATATTCTCTGGGGTCTGTGCACTTTCGTCAGTCAGTTTTACTAGATCTACGACGATCACTGCTAATTGAAAAGTGACGATTTATATAAATTTGGGGCACAACAGGCAGAATATTTCATTATCTCTTTGTTTTTGGTTTGTCGATGCATATGACTTGTATCAGCGGGGCTGAACTTTTCAAGGAGCTACATCTACAAAGAATTTCTCATCTGGAATCTGCCTTGTGTTTTCACAGTATTAATCTTGACCCCCAAAAAGTGTAACAACATGATCCGTCTCTAAAATGGTCCCTTTAGCTATCACGCGGGCTCTTATTGGTGGACCAAGGTTCACAGGTGGTTCATGTTTGCCATATCCATTGCTACCACTACTTATTTAGGTTCTGGGGTGTCCTCGCTACTGTCCACCAGTTATGCTGGAGCACCTTGCTTCATGTAGAGCGAACGTCATGTTAAGTGTGGGGAGGGGCTGTGGTAGAGCATCTGCTCGACATGTAGAAGGTCCCAGGTTCAATCCTGGTATCTCCAGTTCAAAACCATCAGGGAAGTAGATAGGGTTGCCAGTTCCGGGTTGGGAAATACCTGGAGATTTTGGGAGCAGAGCCTGAGGAGGACGGGGTTTGGGGAGGGGAGGAACTTCAATTCCAAAGCGGCCATTTTCTCCAGGTGAACTGATCTCTATCGGCTAGAGATCAGTGGTAATAGCGGGAGATCTCCAGCTACTACCTGGAGGTTGGCAACCCTACCAGTAAGTGTCCTAATACTGAGTTTACACCATAGTTGTTGGTGGTGGTTGTTTTAACTTTCAAAAAAATTAAGGAGGCGTCTCTTCCTTGCCGGTTCCTAGTTCCTGTGGTCATCGTCTACACAAGAAAGCCTGAGCACGTTTTTCAAGCTGCCTGGCTCTGAAAGTAATTTTAAAAATGTGGCAAAATGTAAATGTGGGAGCATCCTCCCAACGAAGCTCAGCCACAAGGGAGTGACGAGGAAATGTCACCACATTGTCAATCCTAGGCTACAACGTACAGCAGTTAACATTCTGCCAGATGTTTTCTAAGGCTTCCCTGTCATCTTTTTTTTAAAAAAATGAGGTGATCTGTATGGCAGTATCCTTATAGTTCAGCATAAGGGTTGTGTAAGTACATGCTTGGACAATTATGCATATGGCACTTACTTTTCTACCTGTTTATGATTTTTTTAAAAAAAACATCCCGCAGGCTGTATTTTGACAATATGCACTTCACGCTTTGAAAAACAGCCCATTCTGAAATGTTTACGCTGCTTAGAAAAATCCCTGCAACTGGAGAATTTCTGTGTGTCACGCGATGAAGTGACATTATTACCGAGCAACATTTACAGTTTACAGGAAAATAGCATTTATCGTACGCTGAAACAGGTAATGCTTTAAATGTGCTGTAATTATCTTTATAGCATATAGCGCATGGAACTGCTTAGTGTTGGGATCTGGTGCATGGAACAGAGCTGTAATTATTGTTTACCTCCGCCATCATGACTCGAAGCTGTGATCTCATTAGAAGGGTCAGGTCAGATTAATATGACAGTTGAACAACTTCAAAGAATCCTCGGGAATGCATTTTTTAAAAAAGTGGCAACAATGACCCCACACTGATACATTTTCCAATGAGCACAGAATTGTTCTTGGCCTCTATGATATTAAATAGAGGCCAAGCCGGTGTGGCGTAGTGGTTAAGAGCGGTGGTTTGGAGCGGTGGAGTCTGATCTGGAGAACTGGGTTTGATTCCCCACTCCTCCACATGAACAGTGGAGGCTAATCTGGTGAACTGGATTTGTTTTTCCACTCCTACACACGAAGCCAGCTGGGTGGCCTTGGGCCAGTCACAGCTCTCTCAGCCCCACCTATCTCACAGGGTGTCTGTTGGAGGGAGGGATAAGGAAGGTGATCGTAAGCCGGTTACATTCTCCCTTAAGTGATAGAGAAAGGAGCCCCGTGGCGCAGAGTGATAAGCTGCAGCACTGCAGTTGAAAGCTCTGCTCACGACCTGAGTTCGATCCCAACGGAAGTTGGTTTCAGGTAGCCGGCTCAAGGTTGACTCAGCCTTCCATCCTTCCGAGGTCAGTAAAAGGAGTACCCATCTTGCTGGGGGTAAAGGGAAGATGACTGGGGAAGGCACTGGCAAGCCACCCCGTAAACAAAGTCTGCCTAGTAAACTTCAGGATGTGATGTCGCAGCCAGATCCCCCTCACATTCGATGTGACGTCACCCCATGGGTCAGGAATGACCTGGTGCTTGCACAGGGGACCTTTACCTTTTTAAGTGGTAGAGAAAGTCGGCATATAAAAACCAACTCTTCTTCTTCTTCTAAATACAGCCTAAACTGCAACAGATGGGTTTCACCATTCCGGGTGTTCATGCATCACCGTGTAGCATACAGATTTCACTGTTTCATTTTGAGTTGTTTGGAGACTGATCAGGAGAGATTTCAAGCAGTTTAATTCTGTCATTTCACAGTGTAGCCAATCCCTCGGGGACCATACAAGTGGGTGCTGCTCTGCCTATAAACTTGTCATCCCCCCCCCCCCGGTTGATTGTATCTCTCTTCCACTCTCTTGATTGCTTGTGCTAATTGGATGCAGCATTGATCCACAATAACATGTTCAAAAGACAGAGGCCACCCGGTTGGTCCCAAAGGACTGGATATATGAAGTAGATAACAGAATATCTTTTAATGGATCAGCTGAGCTACCGTAGGAATATGACACTCTTGAGTGTACATTTACTTGATTAAGAGGTCTGTGATGCTTGCATGTTTATCGTCTCAAGCTCAGCTGAGCCAACAAAAATAATTCCTTTTACCTACTTTGTCTTCTCCAAATTCTACGCTTGACTTTTTCAAAGAAAAAGTTATCTCTTTCCTACAACTAGTTCTTGCTTCCTGTTCATCCATCCATATACAGAGATGCTTGTAAAGCTACTAATGGATGAGCTCAGACTATCTGCCAACTTTTTAAAAAAGCTTTTCAGAACACAAAATGCCATTTTTAAACTTCTGCATATTGGGCCAGGGATGGTTAATGCAGTTCAGATCTTGACAAATATGGGCAAAAGCCTGTTTGCAGCCTGGAGGTAGGTCTTAGGGTACATCAGAATATATATATATATATCTGTGTGTGTGTGTGAAGTGCCATCAAGTCACAGCCAACTTTAGTAGACCCCAACAAGGAATTTTCAAGGAAAGTGAGAAAGCATTGCTTTCCTCTGCAGAGTCTTCCTTGGTGGTCTCCCAAGTACTGACCCTGCTTGGCTTCCGAGATCTGACAATATCGGGCTATACCACACCATTCTGCCTTCCCTAGTATCATAAACTACACAGCATATTATTCTGCAAGCTTTGATCAATAGGTAAATCCTGTAGGAAGTTGTATTAAATTGTATTCACCTTCAAGTAGTTCCCCCCCCCCCATGCATTTGCATTCAAATGCATTATTTAGAAAACTTTAACACATGAAGCTGCCTTATACTGAATCAGACCCTTGGTCCATCAAAGTCAGTATTGTCTACTCAGACCTGCAGCGGCTCTCCAGGGTCTCAGGCAGAGGTCTTTCACATCACCTACTTGCCTAGTCCCTTTAACTGGAGATGCCGGGGTTGAACCTGGAACCTTCTGCATGCCAAGCAGAGGCTCTACCACTGAGCCACGACTCCTCCCCTTTATAATACATTGTTCTAAAATTGCAGGAGACAGTTGAAAGAGCAGGGGAGGGGGCTTCCTTTGTGCCCTGTCAGTGTGTTTCCCAGAGGCTACTGTTTGAAACAGAAAGCTGGATTAGATGGACCTTTGGTCTGATCCAGCATTTTTGTGTGAGCATTTCTACAATATTTTCCCTGTGACATATAGAGAGACCCTTTCAGTGTACAATAAACAACATTTTTAGAGCATATGGTGTACCTCTTCCCAGAATAATTAGCCGGCACTGCTTGCATCAGTTGCTATGTAACATGTTGCTATGTTGTTTATGTTGCCTTGGCCAGAACTCCCTTCCTCGTGTAGGGAGAGAACAAATGACTGTGTGTCTCACTCCTTCATTTTGGGTTTGTATGTACAGTAAGTTTATTGCTTAAAGCCAATTATATCATTCTCAAATATGAAATTGTTACAAGTTCAAGTACACAGCCAATAGTCATCATATTATAAGAATCAGATTTTTTAATCTACAAATTCATTGCTGTTTCTGAAAACAAATTTTGACAACTCAGAGTTGTCTTGAGTTGGGTTGCCAACTTCCAGGTGGTAACTGGAGATCTCCCGCTATTACAACTGGTCTCCCACAGATAGAAATCAGTTCCCCTGGAGAAAATGGCCGCTTTGGCAACTGGACTCTATGGCATTGAAGTCCCTCCCCTCTCCAAACCCCGCCCTCCTCAGACTCCACCCCCAAAATCTCCAGGTATTTCCCAACCCAGAGCTGGCAACTCTAGTCTTGAGCCAGGAAGGATGTTGTCCTTCTTGGCACATTGTCCTCCATTTCCCCTTTGTCTCAGCTCCTCGTGCAATGTACCAGTAGCAAAATGCCAGAAAGATTCTGCTTCACCTGTTGCCAGGACTCCATGTTGTGGTGGATCAAGAATTCCAAGCTAAGGGGTGCCAGTCAGAGATTCACCTTGTGCACCACCAACCAGCTCTGCTCATAGGCAGGAAATGTAGGGGGATCAGCCACACCAACAAGGACATTTCTTTACACTGATAGGTCACACTCCCTAACCCCCTATAAAACTCCAGTTGGGAATCTCCGCACCAGCAGTCTCCAAGCTCAAATCAAGTCCCCGCCCCTTTAAATGCTGCTTTGTAATAGGCTTACTTTGTAGTTCTTACTGTGAGAGAAAATCCCCCCCCAAACCCAATTGCTGCATAAAAAAGCATTTTAAGAACAACAACATAAAAAACGGAGCAATCTGAAAGGGGGGGCGGGAGAAATCTAAGCCTCTGTTTTAAAAAGCCTTTCTTCTGCTCAGAAAGAACTCTGAGGTTGCAGGAAGCATGAATCCCCACCTCTTTACACACTGCTTTGTAATTGGCTGTGAGAGAAACCAAGCTTACGTGTCCTGCTCTTTGTCTTATGCACAGGGATTTCACTCAGGTTGAGCTCAGGGGAGAGGGGAGAATCGGGTTAACAGAGGAATGGGAAGTCCTGGGATTTGTGAGGGCTGGCAATGAGGTTATCTCTAATGGACAGAAAACTCATGCTTAACTCCAAGGAACAACTGAGACAGACCAGGGGCAAATGTGAGTGAAAGTACCCATGCATAAACGACCCAGGTCAGGCTTTCTGACTCATCTGAACAATGATAAGATTCTGCCCTGGCTATTTCTACAGCCTGCCTCTGACTCACTACCCTTCTGCCTCTGACTGAACTCTTCAGAAGCTGGGTTTGTCAGCTGGTGTGAAATTCAGAAGAACATAACCAGGTTAGAACAGGTGTCCATGCAAGATCATTTAAGCTCTCTCACCTTGGCAAATTCTATTTGCAAGAGTGGCTGGAAACTCTCTCCTGAATTCTTCTCACCTGAAGGCACCTGACCTAGTTCCATGCCCGGCACCACTGGGGCCTGTTATTCTTTATTGCAAACTGAGAACTTGAGGAACAGGATGTTAAGAGACGCTCGCTCGAAGAAGATGACTGATTTCTATCATTGCAGTTCCTCATGGACCTCGTTTTTCTAAGCACTGTGTAATGCAAAAGAAAAAAAAAACTTCTTACAACCATACCAAAGAGGAATGGAAGACATAGACATATAAAGGAAAACTACACAGATAGATGTAAGCGTCAGGTTGAACCAGACCTGGGTGCTAATCCAGTGAATATCCAGTGAGTCACGCCTTCTCCAATTGGCACTGAATATGTATTGGGGCTTAACTTATAGTATTCATTACTGATATCCTAGTACAGTACAGCATCTAACATCATAGAATCAGAGTTGGAAGGGACCACCAGGGACATCTAGTCCAACCCCCTGCACAATGCAGGAAATTCACAATTACCTCTCCCCCACACCCCCAGTGACCAGAAGATGGCCAAGATGCCCTCCTTCGCATGATCTTCTTAGGGTCATAGTCAGCATTGCTGACAGATGGCCATCTAGCCTCTGCTTTAAAACCTCCAGGGAAGGAGAGCTTACCACCTTCTGAGGAAGCCTGTTCCACTGAGGAACCGCTCTAACTGTTAGAAAATTCTTCCTAATGTCTAGACGGAAACTCTTTTGATTTAATTTCAACCTGTTGGTTCTGGTCCGACCTTCTGAGGCAACAGAAAACAACTCAGCACCATCCTCTATATGACAGCCCTTCAAGATGGTTACCATATCACTTCTCAGCCTTCTCCTCTTCAGGCTAAACATACCTAATTCCTTCAACCTTTCCTCGTAGGAATTGGTCTCCAGTCCCCTCACCATCTTTGTTGCCCTCCTCTGGAACATGTTCCAGCTTGTCTACATCCTTCTTAAATTGCGGTGCCCAAAACTGAACACAATACTCTAGGCGAATAAAGATTACTTTTTTTTTTGTCTCAGCACTGTTTTATCAGCTGTATCAATGGCTCCTGCTCATGACAGTGTGTGTGGTAATTTACTTTTGGTTAAGAAACTCCAACTACCTAGAATCCGTTTCTCTCCCAGCATGGCTTCTCATCTGACCTTCTAGTTTCTTTCTGACCGCCCATGAAGTGATTTAGAGAGTGATGTGTCCCTGCCTTGGTGGCTGCCAGTCTGAATCCACGTCTGGGGGCTAAACTTACTGTAAATGTTTTGTTGCTAGGCTTGAGTCTGTGCTGCGCTCAATTTTGTGTTTTCCTCGTTATGTCTGTGCAAAGTAGTTGCAAAAGTTGAGCGTGTGAGGAGGGAAAGTCTTGCAGTTACATTGCCAGGGCAGGGGCACATCACAACTCTGAATATAATCTAATTTGCCAGCTAGTCACATATGGTCAAATTCATACGAGACTCGACCGGTTCAAACAGTATGATGCCTCTTGCCACCCCTTCTCGCCTGTCCTTAGTGCCTTAGATGCCCCAGGACACAGGTGAAATCAGAATGCCATCTTTGCTTATCCTCGTTGTCGTGAAGGCGGAAAGCAAATGGAACATTTAAAAGCAGGAATGGGCAACTGCAGCTCACGTCATGCTTAACGTGAATCGAGTCTCACCATGGCTTCGTTCTGGAATATTTCAGCCTGGCCTCTGGAGCATCTAAAGTAAAGAAATAGCACTGCATACAACAAAGCAGTCATGAAAGCGTATGCTTGAATAAGCATTTGTCGGTCTTTAAGACATTACAAGACACTTGTCTATTTTTTTTTCCTGCTAGAGGATAATATGGCTACACCTCTGAAAATTTGTAGAGTCCTTTTTCCCTAACCATGGAATAATCACAAGAACCTGCACACGTAGGATGGTGGGAAGGGCTCCCCACGTAGAAAGACTCAAACCTGCAGCCACATGTCCTGCAACTCTACCAGTTTGTTTTACTGTTCTGTTCACCTCGTTCTAGGTCCAGGATTACTCCAAGGTAGAGCTGGACCAGCTGTATCAAACATACATTTGCAAAAAATATTTACAGAAAACCATTACAGTAAAAATATAAAAATAATAAATATATTACACTAAATCAGCACTGAACCATGGCAGACTCTGGAAGCTGCACAGCGTCTAGCAACTCTATCCATGGTTCCAGGATCAAGGTCAGCTAGAAGAAGGGAGGGGAAGATCTTCTGATCTTCCAGGTTTTTTGGGGGGAGGGGGAGATAGGCATCTGAGATTGTCACAAAAGGGGCAGTTCAGCAAAACATTCCCAATCATTTCAGTTTCCTTGCTTGTTCAGAGGCATTTATGTTCATGGAACATACACAGTATCTTCCTGCTAAAAATGCAGATGGAAGAACATTGAAATGGGCCAGAGTGAAAGCATTTCTGCATTTGACAATTAATACATTAATAAAGAAGTCTCCAGCTGCCACCTGGAGGTTGGCAACTCTAGGAGAGAAGGAAGCAGGAAAAGGGGAGAGGCTATGAGGGCTTTCAGGAAAGGGAAAGAGGAAATAGTGGGGGAGGTGGAAATGAGATGTCTCCTGCAATTCTTTGCAGGTTCCCACTTGTATATTCTACTAGCCAAGCTGGCCAAATCTGAGGATAACCAAATATGGAAACTGGACCTGTGAATGGACAAGACAGATCTTTCTACAAACCTGAAAATCACTCCAGGTTTCCAGAAAAATCTGAATTTAAAAAAATTACATGGGGGGTGTTAAAAAACACAGCTTGATAAAAGCAGCACCTGTAGCTTTAAAATACGGATTCCCTCAGTGACTGTTGCTGGGCAACCACAACAGGCTTGGTTTCTGTCAGTAAAAGGCAGGGAGGGGCCTTTTAAAGGGATATTTTGGCCTTTGAGAGAGGATTCATTGGGGCCAGGGCCAGTGACAACTACCAGGCAATTTGCTACCGCCCAACTTGCATGACTGACCTCGACCTGGCTGCTTCCTGCTTTTCAACAGCAGCCCCCACACAAATACCAGTGTGGTGTATTGTGGTTATAATTTCAGACTAGGACCTCAAATTCCTATTCTGCTGTGGAAACTCACTTAGTAACCTTGTGCCAGTTCCACATTCTAAGCTTATTTTACCTCATGAGCAATGGCCATTGAGAGCACCTGAATGCCCCATGGTGAGCCAATGGACTCCCATCCACACTTGGGCCGGCCAGCCCTCTGACAGATGGACTGGGCCTGACCCACCCAAGCATCACACAAGGTGGGAGAAGCAGCACCCAGCCAGCGTGAGGCGAGAAACCGAGACAGAGGCCAGCCCACCAGGCCCCTTGTGAGAAGCAAGATGGGGGAGGTGGTGACACCTGGCTTAGCCCACTCGAGACAAACCAGACACCGACATCCAGCCATCCCCCCCATGGGAGGTGGGACAGTCGGCACCCAGCCAAGACCCACATGAGTCAAGGGAGACAACAGCACCAAGGCAAGGCAAGGCAGATACCAGTGCCTTCATGTGGTGAGGCCAATGCCACCTCCAAGCCAAGCTCCACACAAGCCTATGGAGACAGCACCCTGCATGAACTCACGAAGCTGCCTTATACTGAATCAGACCCTTGGTCCATCAAAGTCAGTATTGTCTACTCAGACAAACAGTGGCTCTCCAGAGTCTCAGGCAGGGGTCTTTCACATCACCTACTCCACCTACTCCCTTTAACTGGAGACGTCGGGGATTGAATCTGGGATCTTCTGCATGACAAGCAGATGCTCTACCACTGAGCCACGGCCCCTCCCCACAGCCCTCACGTGAGGCGAGGCAAACAGTGGTGCCTGGCATGGCTGAGCCCCACACAAGGGCCAGAGGATGCCAGAGGTAGGGAAGGCCAGAAGACAGAAGTTGGGAAGGAAATAAAGGTCCATGGGTGGGCAGATGCGAAGAAGAGAAGGAAGCAGGAAAGGGGGAGGGGTTTCAGGGGCTTTCAAGAAAGGGGAAGAGGAAATCATAGGGGAGAGGGAAATAAGATTCCCCCCGCAAGTCCTTGCAGGTTCCCACTTGCAGATTACTAAAACTGATGTGTGACCTTCCTATCAGAACTAGCTCCTAGCTCTTGCCCTAGTTCTCTGGTCCTTCAAGGGTGCACTCTCAACCCAGTTCTGTCAAACTGTTGGCTGTATAATCAGAATTTATTGGTTTACATGTCAGATTTCAATCTAGTAAAAAAGCATACACTGTTTGGAGTTATCTGATGTATTTTTTACACATCAACATGTGTAGACATGCCTTATCTAAGGGTGGGAATATCCAAGGATGCTGCACAATTGTTGCTGAAGCAAACAAACCTGTTTTTTGTGAGTGAGAGGAGATTTTAGAAAATGCACTAGAGATAAATGGACTTTGAGGAAGGATTGGAAGAATGAGAAGGAAATAATTACATGTGATTTCTGTGCTTTGGCATTTGTAAAGCATGAGTCTTCTGCTGATACTGTAGCAGCAACAGCCTGGATTCTTACCAGCTTTAACCCAAGTCCCCATCTAGAACACTGAGAAACTCAAAAAATATATACATTCATCTCCATTTGCAACAACCAGAACACAGCTTACATTCAAAGGACTGGTCATATCTTCTGGATAAAAGTAGAATAAGGGAAGCTTTGGCCAACCTTTGAGCTAACAATTGTTTATTGGATAAATCAGGAATGTGATGACAGTGTTCTCCAAAGCAGAAAGTTCCCATGGTGGACGGGTGGAGTAACTGTGGCTTATCTGTAGTAGAATGACTCGGGCCTGTTGCGGAGTCTGTGCTGTAGATGGATAATATAATACTATTAAGATAATACTGGAGCATTAGAATCCAACCTAGCAGCTCATGCAGGCGGGCCAGTCCAATCACAATCGCCGCTCATCTTGGCAGACTGGTGTACCTGCACGGGCTCTCCTTTAGGTGAAAGGGGCAGACAGTGTTCTATAGGCAGCAAGGAAGAGCGTTCCCAAAGTAGTGCGGGTTGATAGAAATCTCCCCAGCTCCTGTAGATGGCAGCATAGTCTCAGCTCTTCTTGTAGGCTGTGACCAGCCTTTCAGGATGGTGCCTTTGAAGATGCTTTTCTTCGACAAGAACAATGCAGGTAAGGCAGACAGCGAGAAAGCCTGTGCGTCTTGCAAAAACAAGGAGCTCAAAGTTCACACACAGCCCACAAAACTGGACTAACATCCCTAGGCAGAATACCAACATTCCTCTGCATGTATTTCTATTTGCAAAGACTTTTGTCCCCTACGTTGGTTGTTTTTCATTTTACTCCCTTCTTCAGTGGGGTGGCAGAATCCTTTCTTTTGGTTTCACCCTTGCATGCATAAATGTTCCTCTTCAAAAATTCTACCTGTGAACCTACAGAGACAGATTTCTGTATTTAGAATTGAGAATTTGAATGGAAAGGATTCACTAGAAATTCACTGCAACTTTAAAGGTACATCTTTTACATTCTGAGTTAGTTTTATTTTATTTATTTATTCAATGGACCTTTTAAAAAAAACACATGCTGTACTATTTTTATATCCTTTCATTCTTTCAAGCAATTCAAAGCAATGTTTTAACCCTGCAACAATCCTGCTAGGTGGCTAACAGCACAATCCTAAAGAGAGTTACTCCAGTCTAAGCCCATTGAAATTAATGGGCTTAGGCTGGGGTAACTCTCTTTAGGATTGCACTGTTAGGTTGAATGTGTGACTTGCCCAAGGTCACCCAGTGAGTTTACAGTGGAGTGTGTGGTTTTGCACCCCACTTCCAGCCCCCATCACAGGAGCTGTGAGTACTGTTCTCATCTTAAGTTCTCATCTTAGCTGTGGGACAGGGCTTCAGCTTTTCCCCCAGAGGTGTATGTTCTAGTGATAATTCTGGATTTTGTCACTTTGTCTTTCTCTCATGACCATACTCTAGTCTACATCTCTCTTATAACAGACTTCCTCCACCTCGTATGTAACCTTGACCCCCAAATAAGAAGCTGTCTAGCATTAGTTTATCCAGTTCTTACATTTATATCCTACTTATCCTTTGGGAAGTCTGATTGGAGGGAGGTGTCCAGTGGGATGACACAGGGCTTGGTTCTGGGCCTGGTACTTTTCAACATTTTAATAAATGATCTGGATGAGGGGGTGGAGGGACCACTCATTAAATTTGCAGATGACACCAAATTGGGAGGAGTAGCAAACACCCCAGAAGGTAGAGATAAAACTCAGCAAGATCTGAGCATACTGGGAAAGTGGGCAGATGTGAACAAAATGCAGTTCAAAAAGGATAAGTGCAGAGTTCTACATGTGGGTAAAAAAATGAGAAGCACGCATTCTGGATGGGGATACACTTCTCGGTAGTACTGTGTGTGAACAAGATCTAGGGGTACAAGTGGACTATGAACTGAATATGAGCAGTCAGTGTGATGCAGTGGCAAAAAAAGGCTACTGCAGTCTTGGGGTGTATCAGTAGGGTCATAACATCCAAATTGCAAGATGTCATAGTCCCGCTCTACACCACATTGGTCAGGCCGCACCTGGGGTAATGTGTGCAGTTCTGGAGGCCTCACTTCAAAAAGGATATGAACAGAATGGAGCGGGTGCAGAGGAGAGCGATGAGGATGATCAAAGGCCTGGAGACCAAGTCCTCCGAGGAAAGGCTGAGGGACTTGGGAATGTTCAGTCTAGAAAAGAGGAGGTTGAGGGGGGATATGATTGCTCTCTTTAAGTATTTGAAAGCTGTCACTTAGAGGGGGTCAGGGAGCTATTCTTGTTGGCAGCAGAGGATAGGACTCGCAATAATGGGTATAAATAAAAAAAATAAAAAAATAATGGGTATAAATTAGGGGCAGAAAGGTACCAGCTGGACCAGGAATTTTTTTTTTACAGTGAGAGTAGTTCAGCAGTGGAATCAGCTACCTAGGGATGTGGTGAGTTCCCCCTCACTGGTAGTCGTTAAGCAGAGGCTGGACAAACGCTTGTCAGAGTTTTTGGCTGGTCCTGCATCAGACTAGATGGCCTGTATGGACCCTTCCAACTCTATGATTCTAAGTTCAGAGTGGCTTATGCAGAGCTCCCAGGCAGGCACTCACCAGTAAAGCTGAACAGATTTAGGGCATCTGTATATCCCACTGTTCTCTTAAAATGTAATTATCAGGCTCATGGAGTCTGATCCAGAATGGGACCATGGGCAGGTAGATTTTAGGATCAGAGTCCTCTGTGCATGTGCAGTTCCAAAATGGGGCGAATAACTCCACCAAGGGCCATTTCAGCTCAGGAAATTGGCTCAGGGAAGAAGGCAGGAGCCCCTCTCCCCGGTTCTGCAGTCCCAAGCTAAATTGGCCCCCTGGGGTTCTTTAAAAAGCAGCTCCTCGCAGCTTCTGTGTGCCTGTGAGGTAAGTGAGCTGGGTCCAGGAAATCCAGGCCCAACTTGTTAAAAAAAAAGTAATGCGTACTTCGGCTCTAAGCCTTCCCCTGAACTGTTTTTGCAACCTGGAGTGGCCCCAGGGAGGTGGAGTTTGCCCCACTGGGGAAGCTGGCTCATAGGGTTACAGATAGCAATTCAGATAGCAACTCCTTGGGCCATTTTAAGACAAGAAAATGGCACAGGAAGATGGCTTAAACCCCTTCTCCCCATGCACTGTGGTTAGGGTTGCCAACCTCCAGGTACAAGCTGGATATCTGCTATTACAACTGATCTCCAGCCAATAGAGATCAGTTCATCTGGAGAAAATGGCCGCTTTGGCAATTGGACTCTATGGCATTGAAGTCCCTTCCCTCCCCAAACCCTGCCTTCCTCAGGCTCCGCCCTCAAAACCCCCCTCCGGTTGTGAAGAGGGACCTGGCAACCCTAACTGTGCTCCCAGTCTGGATCAGGTCCCTGGACACCTGATAATGAAGTCTAAAACACTAGATCTGCAGAAATGGGAATGTCTAGTTAGATCCGGAGACCTCCTTGGTTTTACCAAAGCAACAACTTCAGGCGCCTTTAGACCTTTCTCTGAGTCCTGATTAATAGATGCTTTTCTCAGCAGGTTTCCTCAACATAAGATTCATCTTGTAAGATACATCCTCTAGATAGCTTGAGCGGGATTTGGCATGTGGGGAGAATGTGTAATGTTTTCTCAGTTTCTTCTACACCTTTTTATATCAAGAAATTAATATCTTGCTCTATTAGATTATCAGTGAATTAATAATGAGTGTCATGTGCCCTAAAGGCATATTGTGAAACAAAATCTCTGTGTTTTTTAACAATGTACATTCTAACATTTATTAATTGAATGAACCATGAGGCTATGTATCATTTCTAAGATGCATGGTTTGGTGGTTTGTTTTTATTGTTTGGGGGTAGGGGTTGGAGTTAAGCTTCCTTTTCAGTACAGGTACTGCTTTTGTTCTCACTAGAGATGTGCACTTGAAAATAATTCAGTATTTTCTTGATTCAGATTTTGGGAACAGTTTCCATATCAGTATTCTGAATTATTCGGTTCCTCAATACTGTTGTGGGATTTGAATTCAGTTTTTTTTTTTTTGCAGAATTCAAAATTTTAGGGTCTTTTATTCCCAATAGGGGACTGTTTCGGGAGGGGGGGGCTGAAGTGGCTGATTTTCAAGCAAGTGACAGCGAATGACACCAAAACTGTCCACTGAAAACCCGCCAGGTTGCAAGTGAATTGGATCAAGGGAGCAAATTCTATGGGCCCCTGAACAACATGTCCCAGGCATCCTACTTGTCTTCATGGTTTCCTGTGGGGAGAAATCCATACTTTCTCTGGGACAAAGAAGCCGGTAGCCAAACACATAAGAGCAAGCAGCGGCCAAAAGCCTCCAAATGCAAACAGAACATACAAGCCCAACAGAACTGACATCAAATCAGAGAATCCCAACAGAACCAGGGGCCGGTGTGGCAAGCCTAACAAAACAAATGTCAAACCAGAGAATCCACACCAACAGCCCATTCCTGAGAGGAAGGGCTTTGCCAGTGACTAGAGACAGTGCTGCCTCCAAAGGAGATTTCACCCACACACACACACACTGAGGCCTAAACCTTCCCCATCCCTCAAAAACCCATGCAACTGCTCCATAGGGTTGCATGGGGATACGCCATGCTCAGAGAGCCATGGAGGACTGTGCAAAAATTATCAGGATTGGGCAAACAGTTGTGGTGCTCCCTCTAACGACTGATCACATTGGGTGCTTCTCTCCCTCCCCTCTCCCTTCCATTGTCTAGGAAACGTGTAAGATGGAAGAAAAACAGGCCTTAAAATGCTGGCCCCGGGTATTCCCAAATATTTCTGGAAATATTCAGGACCCAATTACTGGTATTCTGAGAAACCCAAATATCGATCCTGATACCCAAACATATCGAAAAAAATACCAATAAGGTATTTTTCAGATATATATTCGGTCTGGAAATACCCCAACGCACGCCGTTAGTTCTCACTTCCAAGGAGATGTCTGGAGAGGATGGACCAAACGAGGTTTGTTCCTTTCCAAAGAATGACAGGTCAAAGTCAGTGGTGCATCATAATAATAATTCATTAATATGGTCACTGACCAGCAAAAACAAACAACCAAAATAAACAAACAACAACAGCCACAATAGATAGTAAGAAAACCACCACAACAGCTACTACTGCTACTACAAATATTCTAAGCCTAAAAATTACATATTACGTGCATGAATAAAATTTATACACATTGTATTACTTGGTGTGACCCCCTTAATACTTTGAGTAATAAAGTATTTCTGTTACTCTTATCCTGTTAGGGTACGACGTATTTTAATAGCTGCAGCACAGGATTTCGCAGTCAAGAGTGTAAACTGTGATTTTTCATCAGTTAAGAGCTTCTTAGCCAGAAACTCATCTGGTTGGTCAGGGCAAGTGTTAAGCAAAGGGGAAAGAAACCTTGTGCGGACTTCTTGGTAGAATGAGCAGCGGATCAAGACATGTTCTGAAGTTTCTATATCCCCTGACCCACAAGGGCAAAGCCTTTCTGCTATAGGGACCTTCTTATATCTTCCCTCCGGTACCGCTGAAGGTAGGACCTGGCACCTAGTGAGGGTGAAAGCTTTCCTATGATTGACAAGTTCTAATTGGGAAAGCAATTGTGCAGTCTTTGCACAACTCTTCCTGCACAAGAGGAGTACATCCGAGCTCGACTATCAATCTCTCGCCTGTGGAGTTTGCCAGTTGCCTTTCGCCCAGTGACTGAAGAACATATTTTAAAAACCAAATTCCTCACATAGAATTGGAGCTGGGGAAAGGAGCAAAGAAATAGTTTTCACAGATGTAAAACTGTCTCTCCTTTTCCACATATACCCTTCCTTCCCTTCTTCCTCCCCTCCCCATACCAACATAATTGTTAATTCATTAATGCTAGAAGCCACCATGGCATTGTTTTCTGGTAATTATACACACCTCATATGCTGGCTTTTTAATACACTAATTGCATGATTAGTTTTATGATTTCTTCTGATTACCAATTAAGTTACCTTTTTTCTGTATTTCATACATACCATTAGACTTTATAGCACTCCCTTTTTTAATTTCTCACCTAGCAGGGGTTCTCACACATTTGAAGACTGCATTATCCACTCAATAAACAGAGAGAGTTTAATTTTCTGTGCAACGTATTGGTGTGGACTTGGAAAGATGATGTTTCCGATATTATGCTATCAAGAGTGACATTTAATTTTACAGGGGGAAAATCTTGTTTTTTCACTGTCATAACAATGTTCACAGAGCATGATTTTAAAGATGTGTAGAGACCAAATCAAGTGATTTCCCGTCTGTTAGCTTAGTTGAAGTTGTCACATCTCCGTAGCTCTTCTTGTACTGCCAGCCGCTCAGTTATTCTAGCTTAGTCGTTTTCTTTATAAAGTTATGTGTGCCTATGCGAATATATGAACCCATACCACCGTCACTTCACATCACATCATATCACATCATATCATATCACTATCACAGCATATCAATAGATATGCAAAATGTTCAAAGGAACTTGCAAAGGAGATTCTGATAGGAGGACAGTTGGCTCCACAGTTACTCTGGAGTAGCATCATTGACAATGATGGCCAACATAATGTCCTTTCAATGTGTGAATCACCACCTCCTTATGAATTGGAATTGGCTTCATGTGATTAAGGCTGCAGCCCTTGTGCCACTTCCTAGTCACATAACATGACAGCTGTGTTGATATAGTCATGACCAGCTAGCAGTGCATGAAAAGGTATGGCCTGGCAGGGTCACCCAGGCAGCTAAGAAGTTAATTGGGATACATGGAGGGCATCATCAAAAGACTGTTGGCTTGCACCATTTGCTTGTTGGCTTTGGCCAGATATATTGAAGTTAGGCGTCAATATTTGTAAAACATATTATTCCGGGGGTTGCAAATCTTCATCTCCAACAAGCCCCGGTTTCATAAGGATTTGTGCGTGCATTCCATTTCAAACAGACAATTAGAGGTCGTTATCCCCCCCCCCCGGTAAATCTGTTTTATACTCTTGTAACTTTTTGCATGTAACATTCTACGTTGTCCTCGAAAGAGTAGGCGTTTTATTAGTGCAAATAAAACATTTGCTAATGGAGGAGGAGGAATGCTTTGTGGCATTAAAACTGTATCTGTTACTGTATTTTTACTTTCCAAACCATTAGGCCATGTGTTTAGCTACAGGAAGCTAAACATGCCAATGTGGCAGGTGGAGTGTCTTGGGCAGCCAGGGAGATGGAATGCATAACAATTCAGGAAATAGCGGCTTCTATAGCTAAAGGAGGAGAACAGGATGATTTCATAGCTCTGAGCAGATTTCAGAGATGTGCTGAAATCTTTGACCATGGAAAACTATAAATAGACTCACAAATCATCCAGTTCATTGCCAAGCTCAACATAAACCTGGACATCTGTAAGATGTAGAAGAAGATGAAGAAGAGCTGCTTTTTATATGCCAACTTTCTCTACCACTTAAGGAAGAATCAAACCGGCTTACAATCACCTTCCTTTCCCACAGACACCCTGTGAGGTAGGTGGGGCTGAGAGAGCTCTAAGAGAGCTGTGGCTAGCCCAAGGTCACCCAGCTGGCTTCATGTGTAGAAGTGGGGAAACCAACCCTGTTCACCAGATTAGAGTCCGCCGCTCATGTGTAGGAATGGGGAATCAAACCCAGTTCTCCAGATTAGAGTCCACCACTCCAAACCACTGCTCTTAACCACAACACCACACTGACTGCAGACAACAATACAAACTCACCTTATGATAAGTTTCTTTATGTTAAAGAATGAAAGAATATGAATTTTCACAGATCAGTATTCAATCTGCAGCTGAAAAGAAACTGTTTTGTGTGGTTATCTTGGAATTGGGCAAATCATTAATGGCAAAGTTTTAACATACTGTTGTTCTAATAAAAGTCTGTGTGTGTCCTTGTGTAATATATACATTGGGGACACTAATTCCCAGAACTTCAAATAATAGAATTTGTGATTAATCAATTCTATAAATCTATTATATCGTTTTTTCCAAACTAGCATTGTTGAAAATCTGAGTCTCTTTCTTGAGTGAACACATGAACACATGAAGCTGCCTTCTACTGAACCAGACCCGTGGTCCATCAAAGTCAGTATTGTCTACTCAGACCGGCAGCAGCTCTCCAGGGTCTCAGGCAGAGGTCTTTCACATTTCCTACTTGCCTGGTCCCTTTAACTGGAGATGCCGGGGATTGAACCTGGGACTTTCTGCATGCCAAGCAGAGGCTCTAACCATTGAGCCACAGCCCCTCCCCAAAGTGATCCATCAAGAGAGTACAAAGATCCCTGGAATTCTAAAATGTCTTTCATTGACCCCTGACTAGAAACAAATTTCCAGTGTGATCCTTACAGTGTTTGCTCGCCAGAGTTAATATTGTAGATCACTGTTAGAGGCGGCGGCAAGGCCAAACTATGCCATATGCTGTTCTACTAGCACCCTGCAGACAGCAAGTCAGCATGGAGAAATGTGCAAAATTGAAGGTGTTCCTGTAATAACAAGTAAGAACATCTCCAGCTCTGTAAAAGGTGCAATTTTTTCCATAAATTGTAGGGAGAAAATGAGTAACCGTTACTTATCCATAGCGTTTCCCCCCCTTTAAAAAACCCTCTTACTTTTAAAAATCTGTTTCATTCATTATCCTACTTACAGTTGAATAATGCATGAGATAAAAGCAAAGTTTGTCAGACTGGGAAATAACCAAGACTCTTAGCTGGGATGCTGGTTTAAGTGGCCTGACATGATCACCAATATAATCAGAACTTTTTAAAACTTGCAAACTGCTTTTATGTTTGCATTAACTACCAATTGTGCGTATTCTACAAATCAAACAAATGTCTATGAGAATATAGACATCTGGAGGTGCTTAAATGCCTTACTAGTCTAATGTAACATTCTCTTTATGCCTGTATTGTAAAGGGTGTGAAATCATTTTCATTTACAGCTGAAATGGGGGTTGTCTATCTGTGCCATTTTCATCAGCTTTCTCCCTTCTGCCCAAATGTGAAAACAAGGTCTCCTTTTTTGCAATTATGCTGTCCCTTATTTCACATGAAAACATGAAGCTGCCTTATGCTGAATCAGACCCTTGGTCCATCAAAGTCAGTATTGTCTACTCAGGCTGGCAGCGGCTTTCCAGGGTCTCAGGCAGGGTCTTTCACATCACCTACTTGCCTGGTCCCTTTAACTGGAGATGGAGATTGAACCTGGGACCTTCTGCATGCCAATCAGAGGCTCTACCACTGAGCCATGGCCCCCTCTTCTCTTTCCTCTTTAACCAATCAAGAAAAGTTTTTCTTTGGAGCAAATAAAGAAGGAATATTTGAGCTAATATCAGAGCTACCTCATAATAAACCAAAGCAATGCACATTTTGTCATTTTCACGCTGTGGCCAAAGCTGTTTGGCTACTGTTGATTTGCAATATACTTGAAAGACGCACAACATTCACAACACGCAAACAGACAGACACACATCATCTTCATAACTGTCTAGTTTTCCTTTTGAGGTTTTCTTGGCAAGATGGCAACCCTTTGCTACACTTTATGAGTGATTCATTGTCACGAGGAAAGTACTCAATTTCTTTATTTAAATTCAGCATCTGCTCCCTCAAAGCAAATTCATTACCATTCATGCTCCAAAAATGCTTGGAACATGGGGGGAATGGGAGATCTTGCACTCAACCCAATGTTGCTTTTGCTCCCTCAATAAAAGAGATCCTGTTGTGGTCCTCATAACATAATATGCTGATTTTGGAGATTATAGACATCACCTAGAGTATTGTGTTTTGGGCACCACAATTTAAGAAGGATGTAGACAAGCTGGAACATGTCCAGAGGACAAAGATGGTGAGGGGTCTGGAGACCAAGTCCTATAGGAAAGGTTGAAGGAGCTGGGTATGTTTAGCCTGAAGAGGAGAAGGCTGAGAGGGGATATGATAACCATCTCCAAATACTTGAAGGGCTGTCATATAGAGGAGGTTGCTGAGTTGTTTTCTGTTGCCCCAGAAGGTCGGACAAGAACCAGTGGGTTGAAATTAAATCAAAAGAGTTTCCATCTAGACATTTGGAAGAATTTCCCAACAGAGCAGTTCCTCAGTGGAACAGGCTTCCTCAGTGGAACAGCTCCTTCTCTGGAGGTTTTTAAGAAGAGGTTAGATGGTCATCTGTCAGCAATGCTGATTCTTAGGCAGATGATGAGAGGGAGGGCATCTTGGCCATCTTCTGGACATGGAGTGGGTGTCACTGGGGGTATAGGGGGGAGGTAGTTGTGAGTTTCCTGCATTATGCAGGGGGTTGGACTAGATGACCTGGTGGTCCCTTCCAACTCTATGATTCTAACAGAAGTATGTTATTTTAAGCCTTTGATAAACACTTTTTTCCCAGTATTGCAAAATAGTACCACCGCCACCTAAGGTTGCCAACTTCCAGGTGGCACCTGGAGACCTCCCGGTATTACAACTGATCTCCAGGCGATCAAGATCAGTTCTCCTGGAGAAAATGGCTGCTTTAGAGGGTGGACTCTATGGCATTATACCCTGTTGAGGTCCCTTCCCTCCCTAAACCCCACCCACCCCAGGCTCCACCCCCCAAATCTCCAAGTATTTCCCAACCTGGAGCTGGCAACCCTATCCCCACTTCCCATAGTGTACGGACCAAATCAACAGGCTGAGAGTGGCAACATATACCACCATCAGCGTATGCCTCTAAAATATGCCTTTAACAGTGTGTAGGTCAGAACAGAAGGGAAAACAATGTTACGTCCCTTTTAAAATGTAGTTATAACTTCTTCTTTTTTTGCCTTATTGGTTATGTTTAAAGCCTTATTGGTTGTGTTAAATGCTTTTGCCCAACAAAAGAAGGGCAAAAGCTTTTAAGTATTCCCCCCTTCAGGACCAGCAGTATTTGGGAGATGCTGAAGCTCTGTGGTTGAGTATATACTTTGCATGCCGAGATCCCAGGAGCAATCTCTGGTCTCTCTAGCTAAAAGATCTCAGATAGTTGATCTTGGGAAAGTCCTTTCTCTGCGCAAAATCCTGGAAACCCAGCTAGTACCTGGAGGTTGGCAACCCTACTGCTTGGGGTGGCTGAATGGCTTGAAGTGGCCTGCAACGGGCCACCTGAAGTCTTGCTAGGTTTGTTACTCTTAGAAACGAGCCGACTATCTCTAGTATCAAATCCTTGATCAGCATTTGTTCCAACTACTCTGATGTCGTAGCCTGTGATACCTAAGAAAGCTCTGCAAGGCATGAGCCATGCCACCGGTATCACTGGGGCAATGGAAGACAATTTGTTCCCCACTCTGAGATCCATAGACAACTTTTGGCTTTTTGAGGGCTTTGACATGAGACCTTGTAGTTGTATATCAACAGAATGACTTTGGAGTGCTTTTCCAGAAAGGAAGAGGCTGTCCTAATTGGTTGAAATACAGTATAGGAGACTTTGAGAATATGCTGTGTTCTGTTTGCCTTCCTTTCCTGTCACGCACATTGTTTTGGCCCAGAGGCAAAGCTTTCTGCAGCAGCGTAGGCTTGTTCCCAGTGGTGTTGTGTCACTAAATCTTTAACGCAAGGTTCTTCATGAGTAAGAGTAAAACATCCGTAGATGACATAGCCCCTGTACCCTACCATCAATTCCTGGCTTGCCCAGCTCTGCTTTCTCTGGCAATCTGGTTATGTAGAAAGAAATGACTCTCAGTTCAGAGGCAGACTGATTAAGAGATGGAACCAACAAGCTTCAGGTTAGTGTGGGGATTTCAGTCTGGGTCTTGCAAGCCCCATTCATTCTAATTACAGACTGCAACACACTGGGTCTTGAAAAGCATTTGATCACTTGCCACCGAAATGATATGGGTACAGTTGCCAGGTCCCTCTTTGCCACCGGCGGGAGGTTTATAGGGTGGAGCCTGAGGAGGACGGGGTTTGTGGAGGGGAGGGACTTCAATGCCATAGAGTCCAATTGCCAAAGCAGCCGTTTTTTCCAGGTGAACTGATCTCTATCAGCTGGAGTTGTAATAGCAGGAGATCTCCAGCTATTACATGGAAGTTGGCAACCCTACTTATGGGCATTGTGTTCATGGATCAGGACACAGTTCAGGGATTATGCAGCCTAATGTGCCTGGATAACATGGCTTGTTAGAGTTGCCAACCTCCAGGTGGTGGCAGAAGATCTCCTGCTACTGCAACTGATCTCCAGCCGATAGAGATAGTTGACCTGGAGAAAATGGCCACTTTGGCAACTGGACACTATGGCATTGACGTCCCTCCTCTCCCCAAACCCTGTCCTCCTCAGGCTCTGCCCCAAAAATCTCAAGCTATTTCCCAACCCAGAGCTGGCAACCCTATGGCTTGTGATCCCCCCCATCAATTTTAGGACCTCCCTACTTTTAAACAGATTAGTTTTGATTGCTGGTGTAGCTAGCAATAGGGAGGGTATCCCCCTGTACAGCTGAAGCTGTGTCTGGTGAGGCATGGAGTGGGAGGCTGTAAGAAGCCCCCACTGCTAAACAGATGCCAAGATGGAGGAGCCCCCTTCCTTACCAGTAGGCATGATGACTAGCTGTCAGTGCTCGGGGTGGCCTACTGAGTGACAGCAGCAGCTCGAATGACCAGCAGCTTACCTGAATAATGATAATCCAGCTTCTCCTGTCTCCAAAGTAGGGTTGCCAGGTCCCTCTTCACCACCGGTGAGACGTTTTTGGGGCAGAGCCTGAGGAGGGTGGGGTTTGGGGAGGGGAGGGACTTCAATGCCATAGAGTCCAATGGCCAAAGCAGCCATTTTCTCCAGGTAGGGTAGCCAGGTCCCTCTTCATCACCACTGGGAAGTTTTTGGGGGAAGAGCCTGAGGAGGGTGGAGTTTGGGGAGGGATTCCAATGGCATATTGTCCAATTGCCAAAGCGGCCATTTTCTCCAGGTGAACTGATCCCAATCGGCTGTAGATCTGTGGTAATAGCGGGAGATCTCTAGAAAGTACCTTGAGGTTGGCGACCTACTCCAAAGCCACCTTTTGACACCTGCAAGTAAGAATGTGGGACTCCTCCTTCCATCTCAGCAGCTTCTTACAGCATTCCATCACACATATGTCCAGCCACAGCAGTAGCTATACGGGGGGGGGAGGATTCTGGCTCGCAATCCGGCAGCCCTGTGGCAGAGAGATAGAGAGGCTTGGAACGTCCCTAAAACAAATGTTGGAGGAGCCATAGTACCATGACAGCAGGATAGGTACAAAGCAGTGATGAGTGTGACAAGCTGTTTCCTGCCATCACATTCCAATTTGCGACATCACTTGAGGACTTCGGTGTTCTCACCGAAAAGGCCACTCCGCCACTGATAAACTTAATCTTCTGCTATGCACAAAATGTACCAAATTGGTGCATTTATGGGCCTTTTGTGTTTTGCCGGAAAGGTTCCACGCCAGGATTTGTTTGATATGGAAATGCTGCTTTTAAAGCAACCCACACAAATGCCAAGTTTATAAAATCATTGGTGAAACCTGTGAGGTTTTTTTTTCTTCAGGAGGCATCTTCTTCAGCAATTTAACATGAAAGTCTTGGGGTTTTGGCTTGTACTTTTAAATAGATCCTCCTTTAGATGCCAGACCGTAGAATACATTTCTAAGCAAACAAATGTTGTTCACCTTATTAAAATAGAGAGGGTGAAGTTGGTCGTATATTTTTTAAAAGTTGCTTGCAGTCATATCATTGTAGCTCCTGAGTTTTCTGCTGGCATCAATTATGCTTCTGTTTTTAAGAAGAAGTGTAGTTGCTTAGTGATGTTTCCATCCCTCAAGGAGAAAAAAAGAGTATCCTCTGGTGTATTAGGAAATGATGGTCCAGCATTATTTATTGCCTGTGTAGAAGAGAATGACGTACAGGTAAGATAGTTTCAGCAGGAGAGCTATGTTGGTCTGCAGTAGAAGAGCTAGATTGGACTCTAGTGGTACCTTAGAGACTAACAAGGTTTTTGGGGTATCGGCTTTTGAGAGCCAAAGTTTCCTTCACCAGATACAATTATACAATTAAAAGGCCGATATCCTGAAAATCTTGTTGGTCTTTAAAAGTACTAATGGACTCGAATCTAGCTCTGTATTCAAAATTCCTTCCAACTCCTAGGGGTATAGTGAGAAGCCACAGGATTGCTTCCCATCCCTTTCACTTCTGAGAAGTGTTGAGAGTCAGGGCATGAAGTCCAGCATACATATCACCAGCCCCAGCAGTGGCTCTAAAGGGGGATGGGGTGGGAATTCTGGCTTCCCTCCTCATTTAAGACGGGACTCTTGAGCAGGTTGTCAACTTGTTTGTAAAACATAAAAATGCTGCTTCATCCACACCTATGTTCCAATTAGCAACAAACATCTTTTTCATCTTTGATAACCAATGTTCTTCCGTCGCTATTTATCATCTCCAAGTAATTTCTTAGAGAGCTACACAAATTGAAAATAAAGAATGTAAATAAAAAAGGTTCATTGTGAAGGAGGCTGGTGTTTCCCCCTAATTGGCAGGTGGTATGTGAACTGAGCACAAAGGCTCCGTTTAGCCCTGACACAAAACTTTGGTTTGTTTTAACTACATCTAGTTTGGGGGTGCTTAGAACTTTGTAGCAAACATGTTAAACAGGCAAAGATATCATTTTCTAAAGTCACAACCACTCATGAGCCAAGCCTTGGTTCTTATCTCTCAGCTGTCCAATTCAAACAGCACACTGTACAACTTTGTGCAGTAGCTGTAACAGTTTCCTTGTCTTCTGCCTTGAGGCCCCCTTTTGCACCTGCACAATAGGTGAAATTGATCCCCCACACACACACACACACATACACAAACACACAGTGGTACTGAACAAGGATATATACAATTATATACAAAAATCCTGCACAAAGAACAGGAACAAGACTGTCCCACAGTACGCTAAAAAAGGTCGTAGGTACAATAAGTCATAAGCCGTGTACGGACTAACAGTCTCCAAAGCACGGTGAATATCTTCAGTTTCACTTGTAGTATCGAAGCCAGCAGCAATCCCTTGGATTGAGTCTCTTATTACAGCACAGAGTGAGTCTTATTTTGCTTTATTAACTTTGATCAGGCAGTCGTAGATAGGGTTGGCAGCTCCAGGTTGGGATATACCTGGAGGTTTTGGGTGCGGAGCCTCAGGAGGGTGGGGTTTGGGGAGGGGAGGGACTTCAATGCCATAGAGTCCAATTGCCAACACAGCTATTTTCTCCAAGTGAACTCATCTCTATCGGCTGGAGATTAGTTGTAATAGCAGGAGATCTCCACTAGTACCTGGAGGTTGACAACTCTAGTTGTAGATGAATGCCAAGCAGTTAAAACTTATTTTTAAAAAGGTAGTAATGGTAAAGGTAGGAAAGGTAATATGCACGGTATATGCATAGAAAGTAACCTGGAAAATAGGTTTGAGCTCCTTGTGAACCACCCAAACTGCCCACCAAGCACTTGGCTCCCTGCTCGAGACAAGCAAGCTGGACATAAGCCAAACCAGCAGGTTCTAGAGCATGCCTAGTTTGTGCAATTAGCATTCATTTCACAGATGATCGTTCAGGTCCTGGTTTGCATCAACAAATGCTGGTTTCCTCATTTCCTCTTTTTCCCAGGGAACCCAGTTTGTATTCCTGTCTGTACTGAAACAAGGGCACCACTGGGGATGAAGCCAAATTGGTTCCCATTTGTGCCTCATGTGAAACATTAGATAAAACTAGCTGTGGTTAGTGAACCAATTTCAAACTATAATTTCAAAGTTGGGATGGATCCTAACTAATCATAGGCTGTTACCGCACCAGGTATTCCCAGCGATGTATTAAGAGTTTGAAAATGTTATAAAAAATACTGTTCACACTTTCTATGTATTCCCACTTTTGTATTAAGAGTTTGAAACTGGTATAAAAAATTATGTTTGCACTTTGGCCCCTTTGGCTGTGAAGACGTCTTCCAACCATTTTTTAGCCGTGGCATCCAAAAACCAGGCTTCTTGACATGAAGAAAGGCAGAAAAGCCAGAAGACCACAGCCTCATGCCTTGCTTGCTCCCTGTCACTTCAGCACTTGCCTCTTCTTCCCTTAACCCCAGCATTGCTAGGACAGGGGAGGTAAGGATAAACTAGTCTAGGACTTGTCTGTGCAGCTCCTTCAGTCCAGTCACAGATTTCGTGAGTCTAAAATGTTCCTGTTCTAATAGCCCGTGCTCTGCAGATGACATTCGGGACAAGAAACAAAGACGCCTACCTCTGTACTGTGGAGACGCTGCACTAAGCCATGAACTATTGCTATGATTCATTCCCTTGATATTAGCTGTAAAATCCCAAACTGACATGTGAACACAATAGGTTTTTTTCCATATGCTTGTTTCTCTGCTGTAATAAAATAAACAATCCTCGATGCATTTCACCCCCTCCCATACCAGTTCAGCGTTGCTGGCCTGTCAATCCCTCTGCCATACCGCTTATCTAATCCCGGTGACAGAAAATGGTTGTTTCTTTTCAGCCTTGTGGCCACCACCATCCCTGCTGTTTGCAATTACCAGAATCCTATTTTTCAAGGCTGCCACTCCTTTATCTTGCATCTTTTATGGCTCCTGATTGCTTTTATTGCTATTTCAGCAACAACAGATTTACATCTCTGAGTTGTTGGCATGCACAAACAAACTACCCTCTACAGCAAACTACCCCATATGTTGCAGCACACAAATACACACTAGCACCTACGTCCATACTCCTCCAATGAAAGAGTGAGCGCCATCTTGTTCAATAATAATCCACGTGAATGAGAACCTAGTTTTATAGTAGCTGTACTTGCATTTTTACAAGTATAAATTCAAGGTTTATACCACCCAGTTTAGGCAAAAAGTAAGCGCAAATAAGGAATCATGCCTAAAGTACTCTGCCATTTTCAAGGTCCGGAAAGGAGTCGGATGTGCCCCTAAAGTAATTCATTCTCAAGGCATGGAATTTCTGTGGTTTTTTTTAAATGGAAGTGCCTACTGAATGCAAGATTATGGGGAACACCGTACAGGGTGCATTCAAGGAGATGATAGGAGGTTTTGTGTTATACAGTATTTACTCCAATGCAAGACTAGGTATTTTTCAGGTATTCCATCAAGGGGAGGGGGGAGTTGTCTTACATTTACAGTTACGTTCAGTAAAAAAAATTGGGGGTGTATAACTGTTTGGGGGTTGTCTTATATTCAGGACCACCTTCCTTTCAAATAAATGTGCTAGATACACCCTCTTCTTTCTGCTCAACTTCTATGTTGAGCTATTGGGTGAGATTGCACATAGGTTTGGGAAACTGTGATGCCAGCATGCTGATCGATGCAACTAAGTTCTCCTCTTAACCTGACCGCAGCCCTTTCTTCAGTGGAAAAGCAGATGGGAATTTATCTGGATGTAAAACATGATCTGTCTGAGCTTAGGTCAAAGAACAACCTTTAATGAAAACAAAACAACACAAAAATAATAATGGCAATGAAACAAAATACCTGTAAACATTTAAAAAGTAGCTGCAGAATATTCTAAAAGAAATTGGTCTATAAACCAATTGGCCCTTCCCCCCACCATTAGCTTCACCTAGAGGAGGAGGAAGAAGAAGAATTGGTTTTTATATGCTGACTTTCTCTGGCACTTAACGAAAATTCAAACCAGCTTACAATCACCTTCCCTTCCCATCCCCACAACAGACACCCTGTGAGGTAGGTGAGGCTGAGAGCTCTAAGAGAACTGTGACTAGCCCAAGGTCATCCAGCTGGCTTCATGTGTAGGAGTAGGGAAACAAATTCAGTCCACCAAATTAGCCTCCGCCGCTCGTGGAGGAGCAGGGAATCAAACCTGGTTCTTCAGATCAGAGTCAACACTCCAAATCACCACTTTTAACCAGTACACCACACTGACTGTCAATCTGGAATCGGGAAGAGAGGAAACTCCATACTAATGGTTCAACAGCAGATGAACGCTTGGGACCCCTCTCCATCTCCTGTTTCTGAAGAAAACCCCAGGGAGAGTGTGCCGTCTGGCTCCCTCCTGCCCCTAGGGGACCCTTGAAAACTATCAGTAAGTTCTCGTCCCTTGCAAGCATCAGCAGCAAGAAAGTGTTTAATCAGTGTATTCTTGTCTTCCAGTGGCCATTAGCGTCTACATTAGCCCCAGTCTCCTTGACTTGTCTTGCGATGGTTTTGTGCAAAAGCCCTGCTTGCTGGACCTTCTGCGAGGTGAAAGTTATCCTGTCTGACGCCGGCATAACCCGCTTATTGCCACTTGATGAGGTGTTACTTTGAGCCTTTTATACTCTTTTCCCATGGTTGCGCAACTACTGTCAGTAGCGGTTTCCGTGCCTGAGTGTACCTGAGCTGTGCATGGCTCCCAGGATCTGTTTATAGGCTGAAGATACCTGCCATGATAGATGGTATTTTAGCAGTAATTAGAGCAAACGGTGACGCGGAGCCTTAATACAAACAATTCTGTTGCAAAGACCTCACGCTGCCAGTAATGGAAATCTGACATTTACGCAGCCTATGCAGTCTTTGAAGCTGCAGTCCATTATAGCTGAACTACTGTGCGGCTCTGTTCAGCCATTCTGTTTCCCAGAGGTGTTTTGAGCACATAACGCAGTTTCTTCCCATCCTTTCTTTTGTTACTTCGCAATAAGACGAGGAAGTTATGTAGCCTTCCCTCAAGAAAATAAAAGCACCTTGAACCGTTACATTTATTCTTCCTTTCAGTGTATGGTTCATTTAGTAACACAGCCATTGTTCTACTGAACTAGCACACAGTGAAATCCAAAATGCTCTCTTTCGTAAGGATCAGAGACCTTGGATGCCTCCGCATAATCCAGTGTGGCTAGCATGCCTGGAGACTGCAAAGACAAAACTTTCACTTAGTTAAGACCAGAACTTTTGGGGGTTAAAAAAAAAAGCGCCCAGAACTCACCCGATTTCTATCAATTTCCAAAAGCGCTCGATTTTCATCAATTCCCCCCCTCCTTCATTGGATCCCCCCTAAACTGTTCCTGGGGGCCCACTCCCTCTTTCTGTGGCTGAATGGGGCAGGCCAGGACACAAGGGTCAGGACCTGGGAAAGCCCCCCCAAAAGGTGCCGGTACCCAGTACTAGTAAGTACCATCCCAAAAAGACAAATTGTTAGACAAATTGGTGAAGCATTGATCTGCCAGCTACCATGACAGCCACAGTAGCTAAGTGGATCCTCTGTTCAAAGGCACTATACCTCTGTTTGCTATATTCTGGAAACAAACCACAAAGGAAGACAGTCACCCTTTTGTCCTGTTTGCATTTTTCCTAGAGGAGACATCTACTTGACATCTACTTGACCAGTGTTGGAAGCAGAATGTAGGGCTTAATGGATCTTGGGTCTGATCTAGCCAAGCAAATATTATGCTCTTACATTCTTCAGAATTCTGGAAGTATTGCAGTGTATTGAGTGTAGCACATCCTAATATGAGATCGTACAGGCGCTAGGCACGTTCACCCAGACTATTACATCAAATTCTTTGAGCAGTTGCCTCTGCACAGCCTTGATATCCTCCAGAATCTGTGTACCGCTGTTTTCTGGCACACTAAAACCTTAGTTGTGTCATGTGAGGAAAAGATACTGTTTTTGCTTCTTTATACACCTACTGCCTGCTAAAGTTTTGGGTGGGTTGCAAACAAAAAAATTTTTTCTTTTTAAATCTCAGTTTGTCTGCTTCAAAGTCTTGCAGTTTTAGCAGACAAAACTCAGGGTTTTTTGTGCTGTTGATCAGTGGCAATGAAATCAAAAATGTAAACATCTCCTCAGCCATCACCTGAAGGAACTTGAAAGATACTTTATGCATCCACGAAAAACTAGACAACTGATGATGAACACATGAAGCTGCCTTATACTGAATCAGACCCTTGGTCCATCAAAGTCAGTAATGTCTATTCAGACTGGCAGCGGCTCTCCAGGGTCTCAGCTAGAGGTCTGCTGCCCCGGCGCCCGGCGTCTGGCCCTCCCCGCCGGTGTTGGGGCCACTTACAGCGGCATAAGTAGCCTGGACGCCAGCATCGAGGGCCCCAACGCCGGCGCAGCACCTTCCTGGCCTCCTAAAGACTTTTGCCCTTAAAGGTCAGGAATGCGCTGTTAGTCATGGAAGTCAGCGGGCAACACTGGGCCAGTCACAGTCTTCTAGAAAGTGTGTGGGGGGGGGATATTTATCACTCTGAGGTCCCTGCAGGAAGGGCCAGGAAAATTCAAATAAATATAAAGAAGGGAATTTGATGAACCACTTATTGTTTATTTAAGTAATTTTTACCCACCATTCTCCTATGGTGGACTTGAGGAGGTGCTGCCTACATTTTTTTCCATCCTTTCCTGTTTCCTCCTTTCCAGCCACATGGAGACTTTGAAGAACCTGCTGGCAGGGAGGTCAGCAGTGCAGTGGCTTAGAATCGCCAAATAGCCACTGATACAAATACCGATAAGAGGCTCACAGTCGTGTAAACCTTAGGTACGACACACTGCTATTATTGCCAGTTGTTGACCAGAGGTAGCAATAACTTCAGTATTAATATTGGATAGTATTAATCTTAGTCCAAGTTAATGGTTTGGTAGAATGTTTGAAAGAAGTGTGAAATAATGTTTTGAAAGAATGTTTGAAAGAAGAGTCAACGTGGTGTAGTGGTTAAGAGCGGTGGTTTGGAGCAGTGGAGTCTGATCTGGAGCACTGGGTTTGATTTCCCACTCCTCCACATGAGTGGTGGATGCTAATCTGGTGAACTGGATTTGTTTCCCCACTCCTATACATGAAGCCAGCTGGGTGACCTGGGGCTAGTCACACTCTCTCAGCCCCACCTACCTCACAAGGTGTCTGTTGTGGGGAGGGGAAAGGAAGATGATTGTAAGCCGGTTTGAGTCTTCCTTAAGTGGTAGAGAAAGTCAGCATATAAAAACCAACTTTTCTTCTTCTTCTCCTCCTCCTTCTCCTCCTCCTCCTCCTCTGAAGACATTAAGCAACCTTCCGGGCATCCCTCTAGCAGTCTTGACACATGCAGATCTAATACCAGAGCCTTTTGACACTTCAGGATTTACATTAACTTTCTTGCCTCCTATCAAACGTTTTGTGTTGCGGTGGTCATAGCTGATAGTAAGCCGGCACGTATTGATTGTTTGCTTCATCTTCAGTTCAGTTGTCATTCGTCTTTCGGGGAAGGTGTCATGTACACCGGTTGATAGCATTCAACGGATTTGTGAACTAGGTTATCTTGCTCTAGAGCCAGCTTGCATGACTGAGATCCTTTCTGTAATGTGTGAACAGAACTATTGACAGCAGGAAAAGATGCTTTTTAAAAAAATATTGAGATACAGAAAAAAGAAAAAGGGGGAGGAAAAAAATGAAATTCAGCAGATATATCAACATGTCTGCATCCAAGCTACAATACAATAATACATTTTTGCCCCCATCAGTAATGTTAAACTTATCTGAAGAGTCATTGGATGATATTTAATATTCAAGTCATTCAAATCATTAAATGCTAATTAATATATCTGTTGCTTCATTTATCTCTTGTACTTACTATTATAACAATCAAATCGTCAGAAAAAATATACATATACATACATACATATATATATATATATATATATATATATAAAATGTATTGGCTAATTAAACTAAAGCTACTGACTTCACATGTAAAATACTGTTAAACTTATTGCTTCTCTGCTTCTCTACTTGCTATAAAATAAAGAAACTTTAAACGCCTGTGTATTTATCATTAAATGGTTGCCAGTTCGACTTAAAAGATTCTTTAACAACTTGTGTTGAACCAGTACCAGTATTGCTAAAGAACATTGTTAGAAACTTGATCTTGCATTTTTTAAAAATATATAAAATACATTTTTAAATGATGTCCCTGCCCTACATTTTGATTATTGAAGATTCTAAAACAGGAAAAGCCAGTAATTAGCTGTCCATTTTCACCCGCAGAGTATGTTAGAAGCAAGAACTCCTGCAAATGAACTCTTGCAGTGCAAATTCTTGTTCTGGTTCTTCAGACTTTACTATGCAAACTGCTTGCAGATTTTCAAGCATTCTCCCTGGCCATAAGAATAGATACTCTTAATGAAAGATGATATTTTGAGACATGTGCATATGCCCCGTGAGTTAGATTGTTGGTCTGACTGCAGCAATCTGTCTTTTCGACACGAAGAGCACGCTACAGGATAAATAAATCAAATTCAGAAAGGGACTAACATTGTGGACCCTACTGATGCATATTCTGCATTTTTTTATTGTTTCATGATATTTGGGGAGACAGTGAGCTTTGGAGACAAATGATTCACAAACTCATGTGCATCAGTCTTTTGTGAACGTGCCTCATTTTATACTGGACCAGAATTGCTGGGTTAAAAAAAAAAAAAAAAAAAAGAATCAAAAGAGCATCACATGACTGTCAGAAGCCTAAATCGGACCATGTAAGACATACGGCCGGGGAGATGGATGCGCTGATCTGGGCAGCAGCTGAATGCATTATTTCAGAATTTCAGCATAACAAAGGAAGGCCATCATGGAGCCTCAGAGAGCAAACTTCAAAACAAAATTATTAATAGCCAAGAGAGCAAAAGCTTTAGTAAAAAATTCAGAACTCCAGTCTAAATAGAATTTCTGCTTCGAGAATGAATAATAGATGGAATCCAACTGTTCTGTAGCTGAGCACAAATTAACGATTCATTGATTGTAATCAAAAGCAGCTGCCTTTAATCAAAGAACAGGTTCTGATAGGTCATTATCAAATGGTACGGTAATGTTTTGTCTATAAAAAGAGAAGCCTGTCTTTAGGATGCAAAATGCATTATTTTCAGAAAAGTTTACCTAGACATTGCTTCTCTTTTATGTTTTCTCTTTTATTCTGATAGTATTTACCATCTTTCTTGTTATAATGAATCCAGCAGTATTACTGTCAAAGTTCCCCAAGGCCAACCGGCTTCAAGGATCACATAGCAAAGTGCAGTTCCTAGGAATAAAAAATATCACAATTCCCAGTGTGTTTAACTGAACAGCAATGCTCTTTAAAAAAAAAAAAAAAAAACTCATGCTAGCTAACATACAACTTCAGTATTTCATTAGTAGTAAAAATATCCCATTTACATTCCTTGAAACATAAGCCCTTGAGACTGGACTCCTTAGTAGGTCCAATATGGAGCAAGAACGTGTGGTGAAGATCTTCAGTTTCTGCCCCCTCCCAGTATCTAAATCAGCTTGGGTTAATTCCTTTTTTCATTAATTTTCAAGAGAGGCAATCACCATAGTTTAATGGGTATAGAAAAGCATGGAACAGTACTAACAATATACGATATAGAACAGAACAGAAGGGAGAAGCAAGGTTAAACAGATTTTGGATACCATCAGAGACTATGGGTTTCAGGCAATAGATTACCAGAAGCATATCCACAGTTGAGTGTCTTGCAAAGGTCACTGAGACCACTGGGAGGCCAGGCTGAGAGCCAGTGAGTATCTGGGGACTTTATATTAATATGTTGTGAAACATGTTGGGCTCTTTGCTCTCAAAGGCCTACAAGACTGGAATTCCAAGGGAATCTATACATCTAATTCTGAAGCTGGTCTCAGAATGCAAATCCAAAAATGCAGCCAGTGGGGCCAGGCACAGAAAGAGGAGGTTTCTTCAAATCTGGAAGGAACCCACTGTGGGGAGAGGAGGGGGCAGCTGCTTCCCACAGTGTGCCTTTCTGAGGTGCAGGGGGGCAAGGAGGGCAGGTAGTAGCTCTCAGGTCCCCCACTTGTAAAACATCTGTTCCAAACAAAAAGGTTATCCAGCTGCCCTCTAACACTGAACAATCAACTCTTTGGGGGGGGTGGTAGATCGAATCCATTACATCTGCCCACCACGAATTCATCTGGAAGGAATGGAGGAAGAGTTGCCTCAGGGTCCTTTTTTATGTTACCTTTAGTCATGTGGGGGCCAAAGCAGAGCTATCTTCTTCACCTTAGTGGATTGGATCCCACAGTCCTTCAGTAGAAAGTGCAGGTTGCCACAGATCTTCCTGGCTGCCCCCGCCAACAGCCATTTCTGAAAGTTTATTCCTGGGATTGCGAGACCCATGTGGAGTAATAACCATGTGGGTTGGAAGGATGCAGTGCAGAGGGGGAAAGAAGTGAAATACCTCCCTCCTGTCCCTTTCATGAGTAGAGCTCAGATGATGGAAGAGGCAGAAAGGAGTGATTCTGCCCCTTCCCAATGCAGTCTCTTGACCTGCATGGCTGTTACAGCATGGTGTAGTGGTTAAGAGCAGTGGTTTGGAGCGGTGGAGTCTAATCTGGAGAACCAGGTTTGATTCCCCCCCTCCTCCACATGAGTGGCAGAGGCTAATCTGGTGAACTGGGCTGGTTTCCCCACTCCTACGCTTGAAGCCAGATGGGTGACCTTCGGCTAGTCACACTCAATCAGCCTCGCCTACCTCATAGGGTTTCTGTTGTGGGGAGGGGAAGGGAAGGTGATTGTAAGCCACTTTGATTCTCCCTTAAATGGTAGAGAAAGTCAGCATATAAAAAGCTATTCTTCTTCTTCTTCATTTAGGTCTCACAGTTCTGGGAATGAGTTTTCCCAGGATTGGAAATGGTTGCAGGGGGAAGGAGAGAGGTGGGAAGATCAGGGATCCTTGTGTGGACCTTACAAGGTCCTTGCACAGGTTCCAACCCAGTGGTATCAAAAGTCTAGAGTCACATGAAGGAACCCATACTGTGTCCCCTTCCTACACCAGCATCACTACTGTCAGAAAGTACATCCGTGCTGGCTTGGGGAAGAGACATCCTTCCCCTGTGGTTGCAGAATTCTGATGTTATTGAGCGGCACAGGAAGGAGCCACGCTCCCATGTTGCTAAAGTAACTTCTCAGTCAGTCAAAAAGCAAACAAAATCTAGGCCAAGATCAGGGTCGAGGAGAAGCGTATGCAGCCTTCACCCTCCATTCTCAGTTAACTGACTAATTTCTCATGGAAGCATGACTCACACTTTGGAAGCCCTGGTCTTAAAATGATGCTTTCAGATTCCACAGTATTCTTAGATGCACGCTGTGCTGTTCTTCATAATGCAAAGAACATACTGGTGGTAATAGTGAGGAAGGACCGGGCTGGTGATGGAATCTAAGAGGAGATAACTACATTTCTTCTTTAATCTAGGCAGAAGGCAGCTTGAGACAGGAATATGGAAAGTATGGAACTTGAAGGCAATGTCCAGTCATGAATCACTTTGCTACCTCATTTCCATTGCTGCATAAAACATTAGCTATAGCTACAAGGAACAGCGTTACAGATTGCTCTGTGGCAGTCATTTTTAGAAGGTTAACAATGTGGACTAGTTTCTGACCCTTCTGATGCCAAGTTAACGATCAACACTATTCAAGAAAGCAGCATATCCTCATGACTCAATAACACTGTATTCTTATTTTCACCCATAACAAGAAGAAAAGATCCCCCCACCCCCCGGGGATTGTGAATTCACTTTGTAGATTTATTTTGAAGTCACTTGTATAATGCTCATATGGAAACTTCCATTTTAATGCTTGGCATAAAAATGTCTAAATATAAATACTTTGTACCTGAATAAATATTTAGCAGTCTTTCTCCCACATAAGGCTGTGATCCTTAACTCATTTTCCTCAATAGCAACGTTACTTCCGTGAGATTAAGAGGTTTGCCCAGTCATAAGAAGTTGCTACATACTGCTAGCTAGGGTTGCCAGGTCCCTCGTCGCCATTGGCGGGAGGTTTGGGGGGGCGGGGCCTGAGGATGGTGGGGTTTGGGGAGGGGAGGGACTTTAATGCCATAGAGTCCAATTGCCAAAGCAGCCATTTTCGTTAGGTGACTGTTGGCTGGAGATCAGTTGTAATAGCAGGAGATCTCCAGCTAGTACCTGAAGGTTGGCAGCCCTACTGCTAGCTTCTACTTTCTGTGTGATATGCTGCGTTTCCCCATGGAAAATGTATTTCACATGTTGAGTGTATCTACCAGTGAGCAGCGAGGTAAGGCAGCAGGGCTGATTGCTGCTTGCAGCTCAGGCCAGTCCAAACTATATGATGAAGGGATAAGTACAGAAGGATATCATGAGCCTGTTACTCAGAAGTTGTAAGTGAGGTTCTTGATCAAGGTGATGACATTGAGTTTTCTTGGAATCAGAGGCTAAATAGAAAGGGAAAATTACCTGAGTCTTGAGATGTACTTAGGGGAGCTTCTCCTGAATTACTGGTTCAGGTAATCAAGAAATGCAGTGACTTGCAATACACCCAAGATAATAAGGGGAAGTATGTGGCTGAAACATCCTATAATTCTTTGTTCTATAAAGACTAGGGGCTTCAAAGTTAAACTTTCAGTTACAGCTGTGGTCCCTCTGTCAAGATGTGCCACACTTTGCTTATAGACTACATAGCCTGCATTTTTCACATTGACACACAGCTGCGCATGAGAGACAGCATATGCTAAAAGCATAGTTCAGGAGAACGGAGGAAAATGTACTGCAGAGAACTGGCAAAGATTGTGGCCTCATTTCATTCCACTAATGATTCCAGAGCTTTCAGATATAGATCTATTAGATGACCTGGTACTACAATGTTACTGTTTTTTCTGACATACTTTTGTGTGTTGCCTTGTGTATTATCTATTTACTGGAAAGGCAGGATACAAGTGACATAAACCATTGTATGCATATTGCACTGGAGGGATGGGATAAGAATTTTAGGGACACTAGTCTTCTCAAAATCTTGCACCACCCTAGTTAGATAAATAATTCATCCGTGTATGAATGATCTTCATTGTATCACCATTATTGTGTTCAGTTTTTCCTTCGGGGAAAACTTTTAATCAGGAAATAAGCATGTCCTCATGCAGGATGTGGCTATTCATGGCTACTAGTAAAAATGGATACTAGTCATGATGCATACCTCTCCAGGATCAGAGGAGCATGCCTATTATCTTAGGTGCTGTGGAAGACAGGCAGGACAATGCTGCTGCAGTCGTCTTGTTTGTGGGCTTCCTAGAGGCACCTGGTTGGCCACTGTGTGAACAGACTGCTGGACTTGATGGGCCCTGGTCTGATCCAGCATGGCCTTTCTTACATTCTTATGTCATTTACCATGGATGAGAGCTCCATGTGTCTCCGCTGGTGAGAAGCCAACTGAAAATGGTAGCATCACAGCTGAGGTTCTTAAGTGTGGAAATCTTCACTTCTTTTTGTGAGTCCATAACGTCTTGCTGTTTGATCGAAGTATTTTATAAGGACAAAATACAGTGTGGAAGTTGCAAACTGCAAGACATACTGTGAAATCTTCTTTGATTCATGCAACGCATAGTTAAATTGTGGAACTCCCTGCCCCAGGATATGGTGATGGCTTCCAACTTGGAAGGCTTTAAGAGGGGAGTGGACTTGTTCATGGAGGAGAGGGGTATTCATGGCTACTAGTTAAAATGGATACTGATCATGATGCATACCTATTCTCTCCGGGATCAGAGGAGCATGCCTATTATATTAGGTGCATTGGAACACAGGCAGGACAATGCTGCTGCAGTCGTCTTGTTTGTGGGCTTCCTAGAGGCACCTGGTTGGCCACTGTGTGAACAGACTGCTGGACTTGATGGGCCTTGGTCTGATCCAGCATCGCTTTTCTTATGTTCTTATGTTGATTTCAGCACTGCAGGGAAAGCATTTGCCAAAAAGATTCTGGGGTGAGCATGCAACATCTTTTGCCCTCTCAAATCAGAAGGGGATCAGCTGTGGATATGCTATAGGAGAAAAGCACAGAGCAGGATGGGTCTTTCTCGTTTGCCTTTGTTGAGCTTGTCAAAGTATTTGACACGGTGAGCAGAGTGGGCTTCTGCAACATCTTGGGAAGATTGGTTGTCCCCTAGTTTCATCTTATCCCTCTGTGACAGTATGCAAAGTTCTGTACAGTTTGATGGATCCACATCTGAAAGCTTTGGAATCCAGGGTTGAGAAACATTAAGCTGTGTCTTTGTGCCGACGCTCTTTGGCGTAGTTTCCTCAGTACTTCTGAACTTTGTTTTCTGCGCTGCCACTGGGGGTTGGGTGACCAGCTGGGAGCCTGCCCGATTTCTGCGATACCAAAAGCCAAGAGCAAAGTATGGGCACATTTTGATCAAGGAACGACTGTTCACCAATTACAGGATGCTCATTGTCCATAGTTTAGGAGCATTCATGAGCCAGTGTGGTGTAGTGGTTAAGAGCAGTGGACTCTAATCTGGAGAACTGGGTTTGATTCCCCACTCCTCCACATGAGCGGTGGACTCTAATCTGGAGAACGGGGTTGGTTTCCTCACTCCTCCACATGAGCAGCGGAATCTGATCTGGAGAACTGGGTTTGATTCCCCTCTCTTCCACATGAGCGGCGGACTCTAATCTGGTGAACCGAGTTGGTTTCCCCACTCCTCCACATGAAGCCAGCTGGGTTACCTAATCTAGCCACAGTTCTCTCTGAACCTTCTCAGACCCACCCACCTCACAAGGTGTCTGTTGTGGGGAGGGGAAGGGGAAAAGATTGTAAACCGCTTTGATTCTCCTGAAAAGGTAGAGAAAGTTGGCATATAAAAACCAACTCTTCTTCATCATCTGTATGCTACATATTGTTTCCTACAAGTTCAGCACAGAAAGCAGCCTTCATGGAACGTGTTGGCCCACTTGAATCCCTGTGCTATCCCTGGCCTAGACAATGCTCCTCTCTAGAAATTCTGCTACCTAAGTGGCTCAGTGAGTGATAACTTGTCACTATCTAATTCCATATCCAGACGGGAAGAACAGCTCTATGCTTTTCGCCAATTATAACAGTGAAACAAGAATCTCTTCTAGATGTCAAGAGAGGAAACACAGCAACTTACTCTAGTGCCATTTGCATCATTTCCTTTGTACTTCCTGGCATGGTGAGATCATCAATGATTATGTCATTGTCTGAGTCTGTTTACCAAGGATTCTGGCTCTTCCCCAAGATAGTGCATCTGATGGGATGTACACAGAATGCAAAATAGATATATTCCAAAGAACCACATTTTATGAGAAGATGCCGATGCTAAGAAGCATAGGTCGCCTGAAGTTTTGTATGCACAAAAATTTGTAATCATGAGTCATTACACTTTGGCATCAGTGAATGGGAGTCTTTTGCAAATAACCAGAACATCTGGTGCCTCAAACTTCAGACTGACTTTAAAAAGATGAAAAGAAATGGCTTCTACAGCCATGGAATAAACATGAGCCTAAGAAGCAACGCTTCAGTCAAAACCTTTCCACCAAAAATTATGGCTTCTGCGGACCCAAAGTTGGCTTCTTCATCTACCAGAGGAAGCATGATTCAGATTATCGAAATTATCCAAAAGTTGTGCTTCAAGTCTGTCACCTTCCAAAGGTGGAGGGGTTACCATTTTTGATCCAAATTAAATGTATTGGAAGTGGGCTGGCATTCACAATTTGCATGTGATAATCCAGCTTCAAATATTTAGAGCAACATCAATTGCTTTCATTGTATTTGTGGCCAGTGTGTTTGTCGCCATGAACTCAATCATTGCACAGTGGGAGATGTGACTAAATGGTTTAGCGCATAACAAATAATGAAGATGAAAGGGTTGACACTGAACCCAGTGCAAAGGCTGTTCCACTTTTTTAAAATGCAAAATTAATTTCAAGATTAAGTTATTCTCTGTTGCTTCTGACGGGTGGACCCTCATATCAGGGTCGGTTTGTGTTTCTTTGTCTAGCATGTGGTATCTACAATGTGCTTGGTCTTGTGTCACAAAGAATCTTTATTTTAGATTGAAAATAACCTCTGTGCGTATCTTTCCCCCTTGAAACTTTGCAAAGAATTTTATGCAACTGATAGAGGTGGTGGTGGTGGTGGTGGTAATGGTAGCAGAGCTTTGCAGAAAAAAGATTCTGTTTATCCACAGTACAATTCCTGTGGATTTAGTTTTGCAGCTGATACCATTTATCTGAACATAACCTTGAGAGGGCATATTTTCCAGAGTCAAAAGGAAATTTTTTTCTGTATCAGTGTTGCCTTGTTTAAATTCTCCCTAAATATATAAAATACCATACTTAAGTTCTAGTTCTGATGCAGGCTTTAAAAACAGTACTTCATCCAGTAGAGATGGCAGTCACGTTAGAACTTTGAGAAAAGTTTGAAATATTCTATTTATTTAGACTCTATTTCCTAGGGATTTAGTTTGCTTTCCTCTGCTACTATACTTGTATAAGTTCATTTATTTAACTTAAATATTCTCGCTACCTTTCTCCTACCATGTGATCCAAAGCAGCATACAAACAATCAATTAAAAAATACAATAAACACCATCTTTAAAAAAAAACTTGAAATAGTATAACACAAACTGAAGAGCTGCTTAAAATCATGCCAGGAATGGTTTAGCAACCAAATTGCTACTGGATGGAAAGGAAGATGAAAAACCAGTTTACATCCCCAAAGCTAGGGTTGCCAACCTCCAGGTGGTAGCAGGGGATCGCCTGCTATTACAACTGTTGTCCAGCCGATAGAGGTCAGTTCACCTGGAGAAAATGGCCACTTTGGCAATTGGACTCTATGGCATTGAAGTCCCTCCCTCTCCTCAAACCCCTCCCTCCTCAAGCTCCACCCCAAAAACTGCCTGCTGGAGGCGAACAGGGACCTGGCAACCCTACCTGCACCTCTATTCCCCCCCATTTCTCCCTGGCTACTAACAGGTGTGCCAGGAGATCTCTCGCTATAGCAAGAGGCCTGGTGACCCTAGTGTAGAGACTCCTGACCTCGCTGTCTTTCTAGCTTTATTGCCCCCTTACAGCTCCAGTACCTGGCTCTGCAGCGTGGCTTGCTCCTTCTCAATTTGCAGCTCCAAAGACTGGCGATGGGCCTCCCGATCCTAGGACGCCTGCCAGAGGAATTCCTCAGGGGATGCATAAAGAAGCTTCCACTCCAGGCTCAGGCTGATGGACCTGCTGGGCTTCCCGGTTGGGTCTGTGAGCACAAAGTCTCTTGGGGGAGAGGAGAAAGAGAAGGTGGAAAAGGTCGGTATTTAGATATGGGCAGCGTCAGAATTCAGGGTGGGCCTAGGGTTGTCAACCTCCCAGTGTTCAACACTAAAGATAAAGATTAGCCTGCTGTAATACGGAGTATTATCAAAAAATACAGCACTAAGGCCAAAAATACCATACTATACAATCACAACTACATGCCAAAAACTTTAGTGTGGAAATACAATCATGGTGCAATAATACTTATACAAAAGTACTAAAATACAATCTCTAAAACAATCAAGGTTATACAATTAAATACAGTTATTCAAGCATGACATACATGAAAAACCCGAGGAGACGATAAACAATACACAACGGAACAAAGCGCAAAGAGCGTAAGGTGATGCACAAAAAAAGCAATGTTAACAGAAAAGTCCAAGCCGGGAAAGCAAGTCAAGGCTTCTCTGTACGCAAGAGCCGTAGCAAAATTTAAAGAGACATTGTCTTCTGTTGGAAATGTTGCAAATGGCTATTAGCGTATATATTTTAGCGTGGTCCACTTTACTACTGGAACATCTCAGAAAGCAAGATAGAACTGGATCCAAAATTGTCTATTTCGATATTACTTCTTCAGCTGCATTTCTCTTATTCAAAACGGACCATGATGACACAAAGTACATCCATGTTTAAAGGAACTCATTTTCCTGTTGCGTATAATTCCACGAATTGTGGTATCTTATGTAATCCGGAGGGATACACTGATCTACTTCCACTCAGGCTAGATGGCCATTCTTTTGTCAAAGGCGCTTGGACATTAAGGCTCTTTCCTGAATTTGCATATTTTTCAATTGATGCTGGTAATGTTCTGTGACATGTTGTTTCTGCCGGATGTTTTCCTGCTCTTTTTATGGTTTTAAACTGTTATATTTTTAATTATGGTGGTTGGCTACCCCAGGAGAGGCAGGTTATAAATTCTTTAATTCATAAATAAGTAACAGATAATAATGTTTTAAGCCCCTCTCTCTTTTGAGATTAGGTGGTATCACTATTTCCCCATGTCACTTTGTATGTGTGTATGCGCAAGAAGGATATAAGGTATGGCTTGACAATTTTTAGAGATCTGAGCTCAATTTCCACCTAAGTGTCTGTCTGTCTCCCCTTTCCCCTTTCTCTCACATACAATAAGCACAGAAGTAATTTCAGGTGCCTTCTTTATGGTTCAACTGTAGTAAATTTCAAGTGCAGAAGACAGATATTGAACCACGCCACCAATCAACGTGTTCAATCATATTTATTATGGCACTGTCTGTAGCCAACAAGTAATCCTTATGTTATGTATGCATGGGTGTGTGTGATTGAATCAAGGGAATAACAATCCTTGTAACTGCATCAGGGGAAACCCTGGGCAGCTTGGTGTTCCCCAAGGCTCCTGAACTGTATGTTCCCATTGGCTACTGGGGTTCCCCCCCCCCAATCATGGACTGGTGGGGAGTGGCCACAGGCGGCCAGGGGGGCATATAAGTAGGGGTCTGGTCACTGTTAGTTCTGTTCTCGTTGCTGTTGGAACTCCGTCTCTGACCTCGTGTGTTCCCCCACGCGGACATAACACCTTATGCTTGGTCTGCAGAGTTCACAGTCTGATTAGACATGACAGAAGGAAGATGCAGGGAAAGATGATGTGGTGGGTATAATCTTCATGGGATTTTGTGTCCACTGGGAGTTTGTCCTCCCTAAAGCTCCATCCAAAAGAATGCCTTAGCTGTGGCTTGATGTGGGTCTCATTCGTTTTGGTGAGGCTCACAAGCTCTTGAACAGGTTCCCTTCATATGTGTGCAGGGTGATCAGGAAACATTCCTGGTTGATGGTACCTACTGATGGGGTTTTTTTTGGGGGGGGGGTCTTAATTAGCTACTGACAAAGAACTGCCACCTTTTAGCTTTATTTTTATAGCATTTGCAGTTTTCTTCTAGAAATGCAGACTCATGTTATGTTTTGCAGCCCTTGTGTAGCCAGTATGCCTGTTGGAACCTTATGAAGTTGGCTTCATGCAACAAAACTGATCCTATGAACCAAGAGTGTGTGTTGGGCAGAGGAGGGAGACTTTGGGTTGTGTGATCTCCTCAGTGGGTGATACAATAATGCAGTAAAAATAGGGATTGAGCTGCCATCTCAGTGTTTGAGCTTTTTCTAGACTGAAGTTTCAAGCTCTGTTGCTAAGGTAGTTAAGGAGTAACAGTCCTGTGGCAGGACTTACAAGCATAGTAACAGCTGATGTGTCCAGGGACACCCAGAGCACAGGTGTCCTGGACTTCTCCTGTGTGAACAGACTGCTGGACTGTAGGTACCCTGGTCTGATCCAGCATGGCTTTTCTTGTGTTCTTATATTCTCATAGTGTTCTTATGTTCTTACAGTGGTCTGCATTAGAAGTTGCAGCAGCTACTGCTGGGGGTGTATGTGGCTTCTCTTATTGATTTTAACGATTTCTGGTTTGTTATTTGGTTTTAAATTGTAATGTGAACCACCACGGGGAGTGGATAGGGTCAAACGTTAGTCTAGAAATATACTAAATAAATAAATATGTGCAGGAACGGGGCTGGAATAAGAACTTAAACCAGGAAAGTGTCTGTGAAGAAGTAACCAAGAGTGTTTGATATATTAATGAATCCTTTCACTCTATGAATACGCATGAACAAAGTCTCAATTATAATAAACACTTTACATTGGATCGAATAATTAATGCCCGTGCACATTCCCATTGAGACGACAACTGATGAAGGTTAAAGCAGAAAGTGCCGAAGCAAGATTATAGCTGAGCACCAAGAAGACAAAAGTCATGACTACTGAATTACAGAACTTTAAGATTGACAATGAGAACATTGAAATGGTTAAAGATCTTCTATTCCTTGGCTCCATCGTCAACTAAAAGGGAGACTGCAACCAAGCAATCAGGAGATTGAGACTGGAAAGGGCAGCCATGAAGGAGCTAGAAAAGATCCTTAGCTGTAAAGATATGTCAATGGCAAGCGAGGTTAAGATAATTTATAGTATGGTATTCCCCATGACTATGTATGGGTGTGAAAGTTAGGCAATGAAGAAAGCTGATCGGAAGAAAGCTGATTCCTTTGAAATGTGGTGTTGGAGGAGAATTTTACAGATACCGTGGACCACCAAAAGGACAAATAAGTGGGTTGTAGATCAAGTCAAGCCTGAGCTCTCCCCAGAAGCTAAAATGACTAAACTAAGGCTACCGTACTTTGGGCATATTATGAGAAGACATTATGAAAAGACAGTAAGGCTAGGAAAAGTTGAAGGATGGCTGGAGATGGTTTGACTCAATCAAGAAAGCCATGGTCCTCAGTCTGCAAGACCTGAGCAAGGCTGTTTACAATAGGACATTTTCGAGGTCATTAAACCATAGGGTCTCTATAAGTCACAAGCAACTTGATAGCACTTAACATGCACACACACACATTCCCATTTTAGGGAATGTAGTTCTTTTTATTATTGCAGGGGGGATCGATGGCAGTAAAAGAAAGAAAACCAACATTGCACCAATCTGACTTCTGCAAATGCTGCAGGAACAGCCTGCTCGGCCTGCAGTTTTTCATGTTCGGTACTTCAAGTGAATTTTAAAACTGCAGTGAAGAATAGCTTCTGTGGAGAGGAAAATTCGTTTGAAGTAGCTTGTCATAGTCAAAGTAACTGGGGAAAGTTTGAAGATTAACACATTTTGGTTTTGTAAAAGCAAATGCCTATTTAAATGCAAGACAGTAGAAACGAGACTCTGCTTTCCTTGAAGTTAGGGTTGCCAGGTCCCTCTTCGCCACCGATGGGAGGTTTTGGGGGTAGAGCCTGAGGAGGGTGGGCTTTGGGGAGGGGAGGGACTTCAATGCCAGAGAGTCCAATTGCCAAAGCGGCCATTTTCTCCAGGGGAACTGATCTCTATCGGCCGGAGATCAATTGTAATAGAAAGAGATCTTCAGCTAGTACCTGGAGGTTGGCAACCCTACTTAACGACGATGCCTAGTTTTTAAAATGCGAGTTGGCGAGGCTCATGCATGCCACTGAATCATGCTGTTAGATGCAGAAATCCATCCTAGCACTGTAGGGCTGGTTGTGGCAGTTTCCCAGGGGTGAGGGAAAGGTACTTTGCACATGTTCTGAAACACTCCTCTCTTTATCTTTCACATTTTCATTGCTATTGGAGAGCTGTTTGGAGGCTCAGCATCAGGTGGTTTGCTCAGGCTGGGTGGCATCACCCACTTTTTAACTGCCAAGGACCAGGACCATGACAATTTTCTTGAAATGCGGAGACCTAAAATTAGGCACAGAAAAGCCGCTGGTATTAGGGCCCATGGAAATGCACATTTTGATCAACTATGCCTTTGTCATCTTGCATCACTCATTTGATGTGTCATGTTCACGTCTACCCTTTTCCCTTTTTCTCTCTAAATAAGGCCATTTGTTATAAATGATTTCACCTTTTATAACATCCTGGTTCTCCTTTTTTTAGAGCTCAGAAATGACATATCAGCAGGGCAGCAGATTGTTATTTTGCCTGCCTCCCCCAATCCATCAGGAGAGGGTTCAGAAAAGGACCCGTTATCTCATAGCAGACAAATTCCTTGTACATCATTGAGCTTTACACTGAGCATCTCTGTGTGCTGTCAGCTGCGGAGAAAGGAGATTATACTGCCTGTCTACAACATGAATATCCCATAAATAGCCCTTCGACGTAAGGCGAAAAGCATCTTTCTGGTCAGCTAAGAAATATGTAAAAGTGAATTAGTCTGGCCAGTTGTATTGATGAGGTTTGGGGATGCTGAAATGCACGGCTGTTTCCATGTAGCTGTAATTCTTCATCCAATTTAGAAAGCATGAATCACATCCCTTTAGTGGGGTTTACGTATAGATAATTTTGCAGAGGGTGGTAACACAAATGTGTTTATCAGCACGGCAACCGAAATCCAAAGTGTACGAATACATGAAACCAATTTTTAATACTACCTGGTATTCAGTTTGCAAGTTGGAACAGTTGTGTTTGGCACCATTTCATGTGAATTACTTCCTGCATAGGATGGATACAGGATGGACAATAGGAAATACTTCTTTATGCAGTGAGTGATTAAAATGTGGAATTCGCTGCCAGAGGACAAAGTGATGGCCACAGGCATAGATGGCTTTAAAAAGGGGATTAGACAGATTCATGAAGGAGAGGTCTATCAGAGGCTACTAGCCGTGGTGTCTGTGAGGAGCCTCCACGTTTGGAGGCAGTAAACCTCAATACCAGAGCCAGGAGGCAATATCAGAGGAAGCACCTGGCCTCTATGCCCTGTTGCTGGCCCTCTGGAATAGCTGGTTGGCCACTGTGTGAGACAGGATGCTGGAGAGCCAGTGTGGTATAGTGGTTAAGAGTGGTGGACTCTAATCTGGAAAACTGGGTTGGTTTCCCCACTCCTCCGCATGAAGCCAGCTGGGTGTTCTTGGGCTAGTCATAGTTCTCTCCGGATTCCTACCGCACAAGGTATCTGTTGTGGGGCAAGGAAGGGAAGGAGATTGTAAGCCGGTTTAATTCTCCTTTTTTTAAAAAAGGTAGAGAAAATCGGCATATAAAAACCAACTCTTCTTCTTTGATGGACCACTGGTCTAATCCACCAGGGCTTTTCTTATGTTCCTATGTTCTTAACGTGCCACTAAATTCAGGTGCGCTGTGCAATGTGGATTGGTCAGATGAGAATGAAAACAATAAAACATTTCTTACATATAGAAGGGACAGGCAGCCACAGCCCTGTGGATGTAGACTCAGAAATAAGTCACACTGTGTTTGATAGTGCTTATTGCCAAGAGAGAGTGCATAGGATTGGACCTAAGTGTTGCTCATTTGGTGCTTGCATGCATGTGGTATGGATCCAGACCTTGTATTGACACTGGGGGCTAGAAGTCATCAAGTCTTTTGGATATTCAGGAATTCAGACTGTTTTATCAGTTAGGAATTTCATTGCAATTTTCTACTGACAATGTGGTGTAGTGGTTAAGAGCAGTGGTTTGGAGCGGTGGATCAGTGGATCTGGAGAACCAGTCTGATCTGGAGAACCGGGTTTGATGCCCCACTCCTCCACATGAGTGGCGGATGCTAATCTGGTGAACTGGATTTGTTTCCCCTCTCCTACACATGAAGTCAGCAGGGGACCTTGTGCGAATCTCTCAGCCCCACCTACCTCACAGGGTGTCTGTTGTGGGGAGGAGAAGGGAAGGTGATTGTAAGCCGGTTTGAGTCTTCCTTAAATGGTAGAGAAAGTCAGCATATAAAAACCAATTTTTCTTCTTCTTCTTCCCCAGAAAAAATATTTCTCTGTGACCATATGGAAGAAGATTGAAGATAGTGGATTTTATAGATGCAGCATCTATCTGATCCACTCTCATTTGGACAACTAACAGCACATTCCTGAAATGCGCTAGCGGCCGTGGCAAACGGTCTTAGGAGGCTGAGGAAGGGCTCCGCCAGTGCAGGGCCCCACACCACTGGCGCCTGGACAACGCCGGCGTGAGTGGCCCCAGTGCAGGCCCGGATACCGGTCCCCAGCCACCGCCGTGGCAGAGCTGGCCCCGGCTGCCGCTGCAGCCTTGCAGCCTCCGGCCACCAGCACAGGTTGCAACAGTGAGCTGGAAGGCGTTCCAGTGCCCCTGGAGACGTTCCTGAGGTGTTCCGGCGCCGGCCAGGGGGCGGGGCCGACGTTAGTTGGCTTCCCAAGCCATTTCAGCCCTATGAGGGTTGCACAGGTTTTTGGCGCCCGGTGGAGGTTTCGACGGTGACAAAACCTCCTTAGGAGGCAACGCCGCTGGGTTGCCTCCTAAGCCCGGCGCAGGCATTCCTTTCAGGAATGTGCTGTAAATTTGCTGCCTTGAGTATCCTGAATTGGGTTGAAAGGTGATATAGAAATGTTTTAAATAAATAAATAAGAATTGGAAATTATGCAAAACATTTTCAAATATCCATCTTATGAGAGACACTGTCCTTCAGTGTTACTACTCTGAAGATGCCTGCCACAGTTGCTGGCGAAACGTCAGGAAAGAAAATTCCAAGACCACGGTTACACAGCCCGGATAACCTACAAGAACCAATGAACTCTGACCGTGAAAGCCTTCGACAATATCCATCTTATGAGTATGTGAAATAAGTTTTTTTAAAAAATGACAACGGAGACCAGTGTATATTTCTAGCGGCATAGATGTAGTTAAAGGGCTGTGTAGACCTTAACAAGTAATAATGCAGTGCGTTAAGTTACCAAGTAGGAAGACACAAACCTTGAAAATACCAAGAAGGACGTATGCCGTAAAGTGTCCATGCAGCTTGAGCTAAAAACTAGTCAAAGGAAAGCCAATTTAATCCAATTTAATCGATATGTGAAACCAATGAAAACCGGATATTGTGTTTCCATGTCAGTTTTTGAATTGGAAGTCCATTCCCCCTTTTGCTCTCCTTTTTCAACCTTTCTGCTGTCATTCTTTCCCCTTCTCCACTGTTCCTTTGGCACCATTTTTTCTTGTGTTTACTGAAACACAATTTTTTCTTGTCTTCAGTTAGTCACTCAGACACTCCCAGCCAATGACCATATAATGAATAGTGATCTCATATTACATAGCCAATCAGATTGGTTATATGTTGACATCACTGAGGACAAACAGCACCAATTTAGGAACCGTTCCTCTCATACTGAACCAGCACATGCATTCGTCCCTTTTTGATGTGATCATTTGATGAAAGGGGAAGATGTTTTTCAGTGCTGCCAAAAACATTTGCAGAAAACACCTGTCATATCAGCAATGTTGACTTAACAGCCCACTCTGAGAATAGCATGTTATTCCACCTTGTCCCAAAGTGGTTTGTAACCTTCGAGACAATTAACGTTGACCCCTCAAATCGCAGATTTTTTTCCTTCTTCGATGCTTCCATAAATATAAAACATATGCTAAAATCCTACCTGAATGCTTGAACGGCATGCATACCACAGGAGAAGCAGAAGGCCGATAGATCACATTGCCGATGCTGGCTGTCATGAAAGTTGCAACACCAGCCCTTCGTAGGACCGGGGAGCATCCATCACTATTACAGCAAATGAGCTATGTGTAGGATCCTTGTTTAACAGGCTCCCTCGCCTCCAACTTGCTTGCAAAACGTTCACTTAACTCTTCAGAGCATTTTGGTGAAGAGATGGGTTTAGTTTATTCCCATAATATTGCATTCTTCAATGTCCTGCCAGTTTAATTTAAAAATAATTAAATAAATAAAATAATGGGTGAGAAACCAGCAACGGAGCACTGATGAGTGATTTCTAGTAAACTCTCAGTTATCTAAAGAGGGGTGTTGGTTACAAAGTGAGATATTTAATTGATTTGTTTATTTACATTATTTATAGCCCGCCTTTTTCCCATGGCGGATTACACATGGTGAGTTTGTGGTCTGCAGTGAGAATGGGGAATCAGCAAAAATTGCCAATTTAGTCTGGATCAACCCTATACCCTCCTCTTCCTCCAACGGTGGCATAAATGATTCACACTTTGTCCATTTTATCCTTACAACAACTCTGTAGAGGAAGGCTAGGCTGTGATGGAGCACTAGGGCAAGTGAACATTGTGACTGATTAGGGATTTGCACTTGTGTTTTCCAAGTCTTAGCCCAGCATACTGTCCATCACCATGGGGTTTTACACCTGGTGACACTCTACTGCCCTGTATGCTCTACTGATACTCGGCTGATACTCGGCTGCCCTGTGAATTTTCCATTCTCACTGAGGAGTTCTATGTAACTCAAAAGGGTGTATGCTCCTAAAACCAACAGAATTCAGCCATCATTTGAAAAATCAGGTGTGGACATTTAAAATCACATGTACTCAGTCTCGGTGTGCAATTAGTTGGGCAGCAAAAGACTTGGTTAGCAAATTGTGTTTATAAGTGGTATGATGAGGTTGATCTGATGAAGATAATGATTAGAATGGTGAGGTGATAGGATAAAATTAAATGTTGTATATAAATGATCCAATTATATTTAAACTAATGCAGCAGTTTTCTTGCTCTTTCTGGTTCAGTGAACAGGAGGTATGAATGATTTCATTTTGTGCCAACCAATATATTCCTCTCTCAAAGCATAAACAAATGCAGACACATCAAACGGCAGGAACATATCAAGGACCGGTTTAACTCCTTGTGTGGCATTCACTTTCTGTTATTCTTGCCTATTAAAAATTTGATCCCTGTTTTAAATCCTTATTTTGTTCTCACCTCCCTCGCTGCATTTCATCATTTATTAATTTATAATGGGGGGGAAATGTTCTGAACTTTTATCCAGAAAAGGAGGATGTGGTGTGAGAAAGAACAATCACCTTTCATTCCTGAAGCCTGGCGGCATCTTTTCCCTTTCTTCTTTAATTCTGAACTGCAGCTATATGTATATTTCTCTCTTAATGAAACCGTGGTGAAAATGGGGGGGAGAGAAAGGACCCTTTTATTTTGTGGCACAAGATGTTCTGAAACAAAAAGCAGTGTGAAAATGAATAAAAGTCTCAAACCTTCCATTGCCCGTCACATTTTTATTTGAGGCTGTAACAAAGACTCTAGCAACCTAAGTACAAATTAAATGATAAACTGAAAGAAATGGTGAAACTTTGGTGTAAAAATATATCACAGTTTTGTTTGGGAAACTGGAATGGGTAGGGGAATCAAACTGGGTAATAATCTTCAAGTACTTGAAGGGCTGTCATACAGAGGAGGGTGCCGAGTTGTTTTCTGTTGCCCCAGAAGGTCGGACCAGAATCAATGGGTTGAAATTAAATCAAAAGAGTTTCCATCTAGACATTACGAAGAATTTTCTAACAGTTAGAGCGGTTCCTTAGTGGAACAGGCTTTCTCAGGAGGGGGTAAGCTCTCCCTTCCTGGAGGTTTTTAAGCAGAGGCTAGATGGCCATCTGTCAGCAATGCTTATTCTATGACCTTAGGCGGTTCATGAGAGGGAGGGCATCTTGGCCATCTTCTAGGCATGGAGTAGGGGTCACTGGGTGTGTGTAGGGGAGGTAGTTGTGAGTTTCATGCATTGTGCAGGGGTTGGACTAGATGGCCCTGGTGGTCCCTTCCAACTCGATGATTCTATGGGTGGGATCCTTGTGTGAGTGGACTTGCGCCTGCAGGATGAGATTTTCCCATCTCCCCTCCCCTCTGCAGCCCCCCCCACGCTCCCCCAAAAGGTGTTCAGAAATGAACCCTCCAGAATAGCATTAGATGCAGTGCAGGGGTTAGGAATCCAGGAAGAAATCAGCTGAAATTACACAAACAAAAGAACTCTCCACTCATGCTGGATCCAACCCAGGGCACCCACTAAACTGATGCTATTTGTTTTGTTTTAAGTGTTTTTCTTCCTCGTAGCTATTATGCTAAATAACATTTATTGGACCTATTCTCGGCTAATTAATTTTTAAAAGTTCATCTATGTGGCCCACCATCCCATCTTGCAAGGGCACATTCCATAAATTAGTTATGTGCGTTGCAAAAAACGAATCCTGAATCCGCTACTGCTAGTTAACTTTCTGCAGTGACCCAGATCGTAGTATTATGTAAAAGGGAGAAAGTTCTCTCTTTATCCATACGATACATAATTCATAAGCTTCTATCATATTCCTCCTTAGTCATATTATGAAGTACATAGATTTGTACCACCAATGGGTGGGGGGGGAGTCACCTGGTGAAACTGCAGAAGCAATGATCTTATTGTTTCCAATGCTCAGATCTCTTCTGGAGCTTCAGGGTTTTCTTTTCATCTCTTGAGGGAATAAAGCAGCTGCTGAACTATAGCTGTTCCCTGCATTTTCGACTCATTCCGAAAATATGCTGCTCTGGTTAGATGTACCTTCCCGTCTTATTCATCAATAATGCTGTAAAATGGCAAGTCACAGTCATTCTCTGGCTAGGGATAAAAGATGGTTTATGTGCTTTCCTGAAGATTATTTCTTCTTCTCTTTCCCATCACAACATTTGTTTTCTTGCCGGCTGCAGATGAGCCCCCTCAGCACACCTGGTCACCCACCATTTTCTCTGCACAGTAGGTGAAGTGCAGGGGATTTCTCCCTCTTCCCATACAGAGATGCACATTAAAATATCACGCACTACTGCTGTTCTACTGAGAGCGTAACGTCTTGCTGGAGTGAATTGATGATATGCATTTGTGAGCTAAGTAATGATAAACCAACAGCCATCGTTACTTTCTCCAAGCAGAGGATTAAAACGTGTTGATATAATAGATTTACTTTCTGTTGTGTCTGTTTAAAAGAAACTGGAGTGGAATCTTCCAGTGAAGGAGGAAAGGATAAATACGGCCTCACGTTGCTATGCTATTGCTTAGTTGCGAGTAATTCAGGCCCATTTAATAAAACCGGATGATGAGTAGAAAAACTCAGTAGCGGCTATATGTAAGAATGTGCATGCTAGTTAGCTATGTCCTCTGTAGACAAAAGTTTAAAAACTCTTTCATGAATGGGTTGAATATTTTATGTTTGAAAGCTAGAATAAAGGATACGGTAATCCACAGATATGCCAGAAGAAAGCATTGTTAGATGAATGCATAAGAATAAGGCATGTTGTGCTTTTGAAATGTATCATGGCCAGATAGGATGGCCATAACCCAGCAAATCACACAGACTTTTCAGGATTTGCATTTTTGGTGGGGAAATGAAATGGTGCCTCCATGCCCCGGACTTGGAGACCTCTTGTCGCTCTCCAGGCTCCATGCCTCTCTACTCTCATTGCCAGGAAAAACCAAAGAGACCATTCTGGCTGCTAATCTCTGTGCTAATTTCCACCCAGCCTTCTCCTCCCATGTCCAACCCAAGTAGCACATGTCCTTCCTGTTATCCATGTATGGCTGGGATATTTCTCTCAGTTAAAGTGGTTAAGAGCGGTGTTTTGGAGCGGTGGACTCTGATCTGGAGAACCGGGTTTGATTCCCCACTCCCCCACATGAGCGGCGGAGGCTAATCTGGTGAACACGGTTGGTTTCCTCATTCTTACACATGAAGCCAACTGGGTGACCTTGGGCTAGTCACAGTTCTCTTCGAGCTCTCTCAGCCCAACCTACCTCACAGGGTGTCTGTTGTGGGGAGGGGAAGGTGATTGTAAGCCGGTTTGATTCTTCCTTAAGTGGTAGAGAAAGTCGGCATGTAACAACCAACTCTTCTTCTTCCTCTTCCTTTTGAAATCAACATATTAAATACAAACTCAGCTTGTTCACTGTTTGCATTTCTGGATGCTATTCAGTGCCCTCCGTTAACACCTCAGTGTTCCTTTTCCCCATGCTCTTTGGGTCTTTTTCTTTGCCTTCACTGTATGTAGCTTTGTTTGCTCTCACCGCCCTTTAATATGATTGGCTGGTGGTACCCACATGATTTTGTTCATGTGTGATTCTGGCACATCACTTCCTATTGTGGCTTTGTCAACAAAAGCAAGTGGGTCACCCCAACCAATCCGCTTAAATGTCAGCGAGGACATATTGTGTCAACGATAGCAAGGAGAAAAGACGAGAAAGGTAAATGGTGTCAAAAAGAAGCGACAGCTGAGGAAATAAACGGGGAAGGAACATCATCAAAAATGTAGGGATTACCACAAGGACTATTCAAAAATCACTGAAAACACTAACTCTTTGCAGCAGAAGGTAGAGCCTGAAAGAGAAATTGTACCTGTTTAATGAACATTTTGAAATCATTTTGTGGACTCAAAGACTCACATACCTTTGGGTTAATTTGCCAAGTCCACATTGGGAAATTCCTGGGGATTTTTAGGTGAAACCTGGAGAGAGAACTCAGCAGGGTATAATGCCATCACGTTCACTGGCCAAAACAGCCATTTTCTCCAGAGGAATGAATCCCTAGAGCCTGGACGTCAACAGCAGCAGCAGAAGAAGCAGAAGAAGAAGAAGAGAAGAGGAGTTGGTTTTTATATGCCGACTTTCTGAACCACTTAATGCAGAATCAAACCAGCTTACAACCACCTTCCCTTCCCCTCCCCATAACAGACACCCTGTGCAGTAGGTGGGGCTGAGTGTGTGTGACTGGCCCAAGGTCACCCACCTGGCTTCGTGTGTGGGAGTGGGGAAACAAAACCAGTTCACCAGATTAGCCTCCGATGCTCATGTGGAGGCTTGAAGAATCAAACCCGGTTCTCCAGATCAGAGTCCACCACTCCACCGCTCTTAACCACTACACCATGCTGGCTCTCTAGGAGACCTCCCGGCCCCACCTGGAGGTTGGCTACCCTACTTTGGGTACCCCAAAAGTGCATGTTTTGGGGCGGGGTGTGTTGGTAAGCTGCATTGCAAATAGCAAGCATGGAGTTCATGGGTAGCAATTGTTCCAGATTAATATCACCAGAAAGGAAGGGTAGCATCTTGCTATACCCCCTTAGCACCTTGAAAAGACTGGCCCTGCTATGATAGGCAACCTTTAAAAAGAAACAGTTAGTATGATTTCTTGTAATTAGGCTATCACAGTGCACGAAGGCTCCTCCTAAACATGGGTTGCTCAGTTTTGTAATTTAAGCTACAGTGATTAAACAATTAGTACACAATTTACAAAATAGATGTATTATACAATAATATGTAATAATGTGCAACATTTTGTACTGTAACGTACAAAATATACGTATTAGCAGAAGTGCTTGAGGATGGCAGGCAGCATATATAAATTAGTTACTATAATAGTATTTTTAGTATCTACTTTGCTTAACACAATTCATAGTCGTTGGGTTGAATATGGTGTTGAGCAGAGGAGATACTAAAATATATATTTACGGAGTCCCTTATAATCTCATATGCTGCATATAAAGAATTCATAAATTCTTCAGCGGCAGCCATAAAATAGCTACTTCTTAGCAGAACTATGAATCAACAATGTTATTTTGTGCCCTATAAAAGTGAGTCTATGCAAGCATAATTTTTCGGTAAGAAATTATTTCATAAAATTCAGTCGTGAGTGTACTACTGCAGAAAAGTAACCATTTAGTGTTATGGGGATAACTGCTAAACCTTACAAATAAATAGCTGTGACTCCGATTATGAATTGATAGAGAGGATATGCTTCCCGAATTCTCTAAATAAAGCTATTTAGAGCCAGCGGGGTGTAGTGGTTAAGAACGGTGGTTTGGAGCGGTGGAGTCGGATCTGGAGAACGGGGTTTGATTCCCCAGTCCTCCACATGAGCGGCGGACGCTAATCTGGTGAACCGGGTTGGTTTCCCCACTCCTCCACATGAAGCCAGCTGAGTGACCTTGGGCTTGTCACAGCTCTCTCAACCCCACCTACCTCACAGGGTGTCTGTTGTGGGAGGGGAAGGGAAGGGGATTGTAAGCCGGTTTGATTCTCCCTTAAGTGGTAGTGGAAGTCGGCATATAAAAACCAACTCTCCTTCTTCTTCTATTATTAGGCCATTAATGGGGGAGGGGGGACTGTGTCAGTAAATGATCCAGCAAGTGAAAGACCAATGTCAAATCTCCCATTTGGGGGCAACAGGTGTAGACAGGCCATTTAACTTACTGGGAAAGTTTGTGGTGGGCCACTGCCTGGAAGGGCTGCTGGCAGCCAGAACCAAGCAGAGCCGAGTTCCCAGTATACAGTTTCCAGCTCTGGGTTGGGAAATAGCTGAGATTTTGGGGGTGGAGCCTGGAGAGAGTGGGGTTAGGGGAGGGGAGGGACCTCAGCAGGGTACGTTGCCATACAGTCCACCCACCAAAGCAGCCATTTAAGGGATCCTGATCTCTGTTATCTGGAGATCACCAGGCCCCACCAAGAGGTTGGCAACTCTGTGTGGGACATTTTTTGTAATCCCATAACAGCAGTGGTTCTCTAAGGCCTAAAAGAAAGGTTTGGGGGTTAACTGCACGTGATACACGAGTGTGGGTAACACAGCTGTGGCGCTATTTTTATTTTATTGCTTTTAAAGAAAAGTAGATGGGGGGCAAGAAAAGTGCGCAAGGGGGTAGAATTATTAGTATTCCCCACCACCACCCCCATAAACACCCCATTTCTCGTCTCTAATTGCTCCCTCTGTGGCTTCCCCCACTCCCAAAGAGATCAAAACACATGTTTCCCATGTTTGGAACCCCATCATAGAAAGGTGCACTTTGGAACAGAGAAAGTGTGGACAGAAGAAGAAGAAGAGTTGGTTTTTATATGCCGACTTTTTTCTCTACCTTTTAAGGAGAATCAAACTGGCTTACAATCACCTTTCCTACCCCTCCCCACAACAGACACCTTGTGAGGTAGGTGGGGCTGAGAGATTCACCAGATTAGAGTCCCCTGCTCATGTGGAGGAGTGGGGAATCAAACCCAGTTCTCCAGATTAGAGACCACTGCTCTTAATCGCTACATCACGCTGGGTGTCATATACGAACACAACATTTTTGTCAGCTGCCTTGGGTCCCTTTTCAGAGGGAATGGTGGGATACATTTATTTCATATCGATAAATAAATAAATGGTGTGATTAGCCACAGTAGTGGATGTCTTGCCTAAGATTCTTGGAGGGCACAGGTGTTTTGATCAGAATGGATCTCTACTCTTTAAACATCCTATTAGTACAAGCTCCGTGTTTGTTTGTCTGTCTCTCCAGCACGTAAGATCAAACTGGGTTGGTAATCAGTTTGACTGAAAACACTTTCAAAAACCATGACAAGGAGACGCTGACGTAGTGGAGACGATCGGTAGCCCAGTCAACACTTGTGATATAACTTTTCTTTTTATCTAAGTATGAAGCAAAACCCTTTAGAAAGCGTTCACATTTCCTGGGGATGATTAGTCTCCGGGAAATGTCCATTACCGAGAGTGCTGTGGTCCTCTATTACACCAGGGAGTCTGTCATTTTTAACTAATCAAGAAAATGACATTTTGGCAAGTTCACTTTAAAAGTTGATAAATACAGTGCGGTTCTTCTAGTTATGGGAGAAAAAGAGTTATTGCTATTTCTGAAGTGATGGACGAGCATGTTAGTAGGTGATGTTATTGGAGTCCATGTTCATAGAACCAATTGTTTGAACTTTTTTTAAAAAAAAACATACTACAAGACTTCAGAAGAAATTATGGTGTGTGCATTTTTCCTCCCGGAAACATGAAACGGAGATACTTTGCCTGAAGGAGTAAGAGCATGGCAATCTTTTAGTTAGTCTCTGAAATGTTCCTGTAGATCATGATTTGCCGGGTTTGGGCATAATTCCAAAATGGGACTCGAAGGGGGCGGGAATGCTCCTATGGAGTTGTTTGTTAATGTATTTGCTTATTTCATTTATACCCTGCTTTTCTCCCCCGCCCCCCATGGGGACCCTAGGCAACTTACCTCATTCTTCTCTCCTCCGTTTTATCTTCACAACAACCCTATGAGGTAGGTTTGGCTGAGAGGATGCGACTGGCCCTGGTCACCCAGCAAGTTTCCATAGCAGAGTGGGAATTTGAATCTGGGTCTCCTGATAGCTGGTGCTACTCTGTACTCAAAAAACAGGTAACATCTTTTATCATACTAACATTGGCTGACAGTATACAAGTAGGCAGACTTTTAGCAGATTATGGAGCCAATTCATTCTACTTTTGGCACTGCTTTTTGCTGCTGGCTTCTACTGAATTTCTACTTCTGCAACACCATCTGATATATATACGTACGAGCCCAAAGTCCTAACCTGAACAGCCAGCCTTTGGAGTCCTTCACTTTGGAGTCCCAAAACTCTTTACTGACCAAAGAATGCTCCAGCCTCTAGCTCACGGGGCTTATCACCACATAAGAAACTGTGGGCTCCAGGTTCTAGCCCCAGCAACTTAGTTAATGCCTCCTATCCTGTACAGATATGCTTCTCTCCCTACTTTATTTCATGATTCACATGGTCAGTTGGGGAGGAAACCGTTCAGATTCAGAAAACTGTTCTCCCCACTCTTAAAACCAAACCCATTGCACCAGGGATAGCCACAAAGAGGGAGCCAAGGAGAGCCACTGATTAATTTCTCTGCAATTATGATGGTGCTTTAGCTTACCTGTAATACCTCAAATGTCATTAGATGTCAGTTATCGCATTTTTGAAGAATATTTGAGCAGCTGGAGATTATCTGGAAAATATTTGGCGTCAACATTTTGAAAGGAGAACTGCAAAAAGGATGTTGGAGTGTAAATTTGTTTCAGTTGTAGGCGGTGGCGGAAATGAAACTCAACTGCAGCTGCAGTTGGGAGCCTGACACCAGTGATCTGTTGCTGCTTGTTGCAGCAGAGTGGCAAATTGCATCTCCGTTTTCATCTTATGTTCCTGGTGGGTATGAACAAGGGCAAGCAGGAAGCATATGGATAGAGCCAGCTAGAGGAGGAGGAGGAAGAAGAAGAGGGAGAAGAAGAGTTGGCTTTTATATGCTGACTTTCTCTACCTTTGAAAGAGAATCAAACCGGCTTACAATCACCTTCTTTTCCCCTCCCCACAACAGACACCTTGTGAGGTAGGTGGGGCTGAGAGAGCTCTAAGAGAACTGTGACTAGCCCAAGGTCACCCAGTTGGCTTCATGTGTAGGACTGGGGAAACCAACCTGGTCCACCAGATTAGCTCCTGCTGCTCACGTGGGGGAGAGGGGAATCAAACCCGGTTCTCCAGATTAGAGTCCACCGCTCTTAACCAATACACCACACTGGCTCTATTTGGTAGCGTAGCTAAGAACCTGACAAGAGGAGGGGGAAGAGGAGGAGGAGAAAAAGGAAAAGAAGGAGAATAAAAGTGGGTTTTTATATGTTGACGTACTTTTCCTTTGAAAGGGAATCAAACCAGTTTACAATCGCCTTCCCTTCCTCTCCCCACTACAGACACCTTGTGAGTTAGGTGGGGCTCAGAGAGTTCAGGGTGAACTATGGCTAGCTCAAGGTCACCCAGAAGACTTCATGTGAAGGAGTGGGGAAGCCACCTTTGTTCACCAGATTAGTGTCTGCTGCTCATGTGGAGGAGTGGGGAATTGAACCCTGTTCTCCAGATTAGAGTCCACCACTCTTAACCGGTACACCGCGCTGGCTCTCTGCCCTCAGCTTGGGTTGTTATCACACTCTTGGTAGAAACAGTACCACAATGAACATGACTGTGACCAGTATGGCAATTCACATGCCATGCTAAAAACAAATCCAGCTCCAAAGTCCCACACTTGCTTGCCATGTCTTGGTATGGAAAATGCAAACTTACTTATTTTTGCCAATAAAATGGGCTGCCAGCCAAGCATCTCCACAGTCCAAAAATTATGTGGACAGGGCTTTGGAAACAGTTCTCCTGCCAAGTCTGCATATGTTCTCTGCAGCAGGAGGTACAGCCAAACTCTAGGTGTGAGATGCAAGTGCCATAGCATGAAGTCGAGGGGTGGTAGCTGATGAGGTGCTAGAAAACAGAGGAGCGAGAAGGACACCGAAGAGTGAGAAGAGAAGGGGTTATTAGGCTGTAATGGGAATACAACTGGCAATTTTTCAGTATTAGTTTTCAGTAAACTGTGTCTTTAACCATCTTTGTATGCTTTGAAAATTGCTAGTTCAAAATTACTGGCATCAGCAGAAATGTGGTTAGTGACCAATTTGCTGAAAAATTTCCAGAGGGTAAATTTGATTACTACTAGTACCACTGTTATTACTATTGCCACAGTACTATTACTCTAAATAAAGGTACTATCCATGGGCAATGCAATACCAAAGCTGTGAGAGGATGAAGTAGAACATACATTCTCTTTCCCTTTGTATTTGAGCTGTTTTTCTGGTATGCATTTCTCACACTGGTCTGGCTGGAAACAAAGCTTTTCTGGTTGTGAAAAAGGAAGCTGAGGTCCCTTTTACCACCAACAAGGGCTATGCTGGGGATCATAGGACCTGTGTCAGCCTGCTGGGGCTTCCTCAAATGAGGAAGACCTTGAAACTGAAGGCTATGAAAGAGAGGAGCAGAAACAGGCTGAGCAGCCGCAGGCAGATGGGTCCTCCCTATGTCTGCAGCCACCCAGCACTGAAGACTCACCTGTGTAAGAGGTCCATCCACAGGCAGTGCCACCAGAGCCGCCCCCGCCCAAAGCTGCTCGAACAGAGGCGCAGGAGACTCAGAGCACAGATACATGAGAAAAGAAGAAGTACTAGATTGCAGGCCCAGCGAGGAACACTCCCTGCTGACAGTGTTAAAGATTAATGAGCTTGACCAGGCAGGGAGTGTTGAGATGGGATAACCAGCAACAGCTGGTTCCCCCCAGGCCTACATAAGTCATCAAGTAGGCTTGGCAGCTGTGCAAGCAACTTGCCACCAACCTCCTTGTGTATTGGCCTTGTCTCCCTGCTATACTGTGGATTCCTGGTATCCTGACTTCTTGGACTGACTCTGACTAACGCCTTGGGCTGCCCTTACCTATATCTCGGAATCTGCTTGAACTATGAATGACCTTGGACTGCTTCTCAGACTACTCTTCCAGCCCTCACTCCTTGCCTGCAACACGACAACTTGCATAGGAAAAAGTCATATAGGATATGGGCTGTAGTAAAAAGAGTCGTTGCTTGAGAAAAGAGTAACAATGCTGCTGGATCTAACCTATTGCTTAGATCTACTTCTGAATAAGATTTCTAGCCCCCCAATGGGGGCAAGGGATTTCCACCCCCAGTTCCCATTTCCCACTACTACTCAGATTAGTGGGAGGGGGAGGCCAATAGCATGATGTCACTTCCAGGGGAAACCCAGAAGTGATGTCATACATCTCTAGGAACCTCTGGAAGCTTCATTGTTTTACCCTAGAGTTTTTAGCAGTTCCTAGATAAGTATGACATCATACCGCTGCCAACAGCTGCCCCCATGTCCCTACTACCTCCCCCCAGCCTTCTGCTGGTGGCCAGGCTGTGCCTGGAAACCCTACATTTTAAGTATGGTTTTTTTTAAAGGCCATGTTTTAATGCCAGCTGTGTGCTAGGTGCTGTGGAGAACAATTAAATGGCATGTCCCTCTGCCAAAAGAATTCATAATCTAAGTCAAACAGTCAAAGCAAAGGGGGAAGGAGGAAATTAGAAAGGAAAATGGGGAGGTTTAACTGTTGGCAAACAGCGTCGAAAAGATTTTATCCTGCTGTGTCCGCACTGTGTTTCATTCCCCCCCCCAACTCCCGAGGCTGCTAGTCTCCTTTAAAACCCAGCACAAATGCACCTAAAGTCCACAGTATAAGCTTGAATTCAGTTGCAAATGGCTTTTTTTGTTTCTGAAATGCCTGTCCCCTTTGCTGAAAAAGCTGCTCTGTGTGAGCCTGCCCACTGTGTAATTACTTAGGGATCTATAGGTAAGACATTTTGGTGCTTAAATAAATAGTATATGAAGACTCCATGGTGAGGTCTTTCATAAATCAGAGCTGGCTTTGGTGCCATTGATTGGATGATGCCATTCACTCTGGGGGCCGTACGCGGTGGAGTTTAATGAAGAATACTGAAAAGGTTACAGTGCTTTCTCGAGCCTCTTTGGCTGTTTGTTTTGAAGCTGGTGTCAGAGCAACAGGGATTTAAAAGTTATTAAAATACACATTTTTCTTTAGAGTCCATCCAGTTCACCTGGGAATGCATACCGAGGGGGGTTCAGGGGGGATTATTATTTTCTTTCTCTGATGGTTCAGTTTCATCTGCTTTTCTTTAATCAGTGGTGTGTCAGCTAATGGGTTTTTCAAAACAACCTCTAATACAAAAACGCCACAGATTTTTGTATTGAATTTATCTACGAATGGCATCACCATCTTTATGTGTTTCTAAAGGATGGGTGCAAGGAAGACAGGGAGGGAAAATTAAATTTACAAATAGGCCAATTATCCAGCCAGTTATTAGCTTGGCATCGTATGGTTGGATAGCAAGATACACAGCTGAATGCCGACATTTCCTTTCCTTCTCCACCTCTGTACTGTTTGGGGCATAAGAATGTGATGCATTGCTGTTATCCTGCCAATCTGACTTTTCAGTCGCCCTGCACACGCCAATGCTATTGCAGGCTGGAGCCACTGGGGGCAGCTGGCAACTTCAAGGGCCATGGCTCAGGGGGAAGGTCCATGGCTCAGTGGCAGAGCATCTGCTTGGCATGCAGAAGGTCCCAGGTTCAATCCCCGGCATCTCTAGTTAAAGGGACTAGGCAAGCAGGTGATGTGACAGACCTCTGCCTGAGACCCTGGAGAGCCGCTGCCGGTCTGAGTAGACAATACTGACTTTGATGGACCATGGGTCTGATTCAGTATAAGGCAGCTTCATGTGTTCATGTGTTCAATGAAAGGTATACTAATCTGGCACAATGATGGGTGGAAAGGAAATAATTCTAAATCCCAATCCTAATTTCACCCATATGCAGCCAGCATTGTAGAAAACACAACTGCATGACTCTGTGCAATTCTCCATGAGGCAAACCACACAGGTAAAGCATGCCCCTATGAAGTTCCAATAATTTTCATGACACCTAAGCAGTTCCTTTACTCTTGCTCTTTATGATTGAGTAGCGACAAACACCAAAACTACTGAACAAATCTTAGCTGATGGGCAGATACACATACGAAAAATATCCTGGTCCCCAACTATAGCTAAAGACAGACATTCTGTGTGTAGCTAGATCATGATGGGTAGCCGTGTTAGCCTGTCTGTAGCAGTAGAAAGGAGCAAGAGTCCAGTAGCACTTTTAACACTAACACAATTTCTGGCAGGGTATGAGCTGTCGTGAGCCACAACTCACTTCTTCAGATTCAGCTAGAATGTGAGTCCATCTATCCTTAAGTAGAGGAGAGTGAATTAGGCACACAGTGGCAATGTAAATGTCAAAAGCAAGTAAATGACATTAACAGGCATGATTGTATTAGGTGTGATATGCAGTGGGGTAGTAGGTTTAGAGAAATTAGCATTGGTAATAAGACAGGAATCTCAGATCTTTATTCAGTCCTGGAGAATGCTTTGTCTTGAGCTTCATTTTAGTTGTAATTCAGCAGTCTCTCTTTCTAATCTCCCTTTGAAATTCCTTTGTAGGAGAACCACTACTCTTAAATCAGCTACTGAATGTCCTGGAAGGTTAAAATGTTCCCCCCACTGGTTTCTGGGTGTTGTGTTTTCTGATGCCAGACTTATGTCTATTCAGTCTTTGTTGCAGGGACTGGCCTGTTTGTCCAGTGTAGAGGGTGGAAGGGTATTGCTGGCATGTGATGGCATAAATCATGTTAGACGATGAACAGGAGTATGAACCTGAGATAGTATGGCTGACGTTGCAATGCCCAGTGATGGTGTTGCTAGGATCTATATGAGAGCAAAGTTGGCATCTTGATGGCACTATGTGTAGTGACTATGACTTCAACGCACGCTCTCTGCCCTAAAAACAAATCCTGGGATGGATTAACATGTTTTCAGACCAGTTCCACTACACTTTAGAACAGGGGTCCCCAACCTGTGCACACTTGCAAATTTTTAATTACAAGTAGTGGGCATTACTACTAAATTGCTGCCATGGGGGTGGAACCAATCATAAAATGGTTGCCACAGGGTCTTCTTATGATGTAACCAATGGAATTGATTTGAAACATTTCAGATTCCTATAAAGAAGAAAAGAAAGAGATTGTTGGGTTTCTGGGCGAAAGTGGGTAAAGAGGAAATAAGAGATTTCCTCTTCACAATGCTAGCAACGAAACACATGAATACATGAAGCTGCCTTATACTGAACCAGACCCATGGTCCATCAAAGTCAGTATTGTCTACTCAGACCGGCAGCGGCTCTCCAGGGTCTCAGGCAGGGGTCTTTCACATCACCTACTTGCCTAGTCCCTTTAACTGGAGATGCCGGGGATTGAACCTGGGACCTTCTGCATGCCAAGCAGAGACTCTACCACTGAGCCACAGTGGGCATATGGCGGCCATGGGTGTCTCGTTGGGGATCGCTGCTTTAGTATATCTGTCTGTCTGCAGTTCTGAACAGCTGCAGGAACTCACTTGAGGGGGCCCGAGACCTTGGTGTGTAAAAAGCTTTGTCGAGATTTCTGCTTGCTGTCTGAAAACGAAATTGAATTATTAGGGATGCAAGCAACAAGAGATGTGGAATGTAATAGAGGCATGATAAAAAATACCATTAGACGATCAGCTATTTGCTTTTCTGAAACACTGTGGGCTGCAGCTCACCTGAAAAGGGAGATTGTTGCTAGGGCTGTCAAAAAAAAAAAAATTCGGTACAGTTCGGATTCGGCCGAATTTGACCCTTGTGGGGTCGGTACGGTCTGAAGTCCGAACTCCCCCGCTTCGGATCCCCGGTAATTCGGGGGGATCCGGAGTTCGGGGGAAAATTCGGCCGAAGCGCGCCTTCAGGGATTCCCTGAAGGCGCGCGGGAGCCCTTTAAACTGATCTGAGCCTCCCAGCTGGGAGGCGCAGATGAGTTTAAAGGGCAGCCCGCCCCCCTTCGGCGGGCTCCGCTGGAGAGGCGCGGGCTGTCATTTAAACTCATCTGAGCCTCCCAGCTGGGAGGCTCAGATCAGTTTAAATGACAGCCGCGCCTCTCCAGCGGAGCCCGCTGGAGAGGCGCGGCTGCCCTTTAAACTCATCTGCGCCTCCCGGGCGGGAGGCTCAGATGACTTTAAATGACAGCCGCGCCTCTGCAGCGGAGCCCGCTGGAGAGGCGCGGCTGCCCTTTAAACTCATCTGCGCCTCCCGGCCGGGAGGCACAGATGAGTTTAAAGGACAGCCCGCCTCCCTTCAGCGGGCTCCCATGAAGGGGGGGGGTTGTCCTTTAAACTCATCTGTGCCTCCCGGCCGGGAGGCACAGATGAGTTTAAAGGACAGCCCGCCTCCCTTCAGCGGGCTGCCGTGAAGGGGGGGGGGGTTGTCCTTTAAACTCATCTGTGCCTCCCGGCCGGGAGGCACAGATGAGTTTAAAGGACAGCCCGCCTCCCTTCAGCGGGCTGCCGTGAAGGGGGGGGGTTGTCCTTTAAACTCATCTGTGCCTCCCGGCCGGGAGGCACAGATGAGTTTAAAGGACAGCCCGCCTCCCTTCAGCGGGCTGCCGTGAAGGGGGGGGGGTTGTCCTTTAAACTCATCTGTGCCTCCCGGCCGGGAGGCACAGATGAGTTTAAAGGACAGCCCGCCTCCCTTCAGGGGAGCCCGCTGAAGGGAGGCGGGCTGCCCTTTAAACTGATCTGAGCCTCCCAGCTGGGAGGCGCAGATCAGTTTAAAGGGCAGCCCGCGCCTTTCAGCGGGCTGCCCTGAAGGGGGGGCCGAATTGGCCGAATTTATTCGCGAACTCCCGAACTCGCTGAATTCGGCCCCCCCGGTTGCCCGCCAGATTTGAGTTCGGATCCGTCCGAACTGAAAATCACCGAATCAGGGGAAATTCGGTTGATTTTCAGTTCGGACCGAACCGAATTGACAGCCCTAATTGTTGCTGAAGAGCTGGTTCAGAAGAAGGTAACAGCAGCTACAGCAAAAGACATTATTTAGGATCTGGAGAAACTGTCGTAGTTGAGAGATCTGAAAGGCTGGAGATTGTTAACTCTGGGAAAAGAGACAAATAAGAGAAGACATGATAAATGTATAGAAAATGATTAATGGTTCTGAAGATGGGTTGAGAGATGCTCTCTTCTGTGTCTCAAAGAGCAAAAACAAGGGACATATAATTAAATTGAAAGATCGCAAATGTGCAGCGAAGAAAAAGGATTGCTGTTTCACCCTGGGGGCACTTACACTGTAGAACTTGATACCACACTTGCAAGATGACCTGGTTTCTGCCAAAAACCCAGTGCCGTAAGAAGCAAGAAGGGCCAGAGATTGTTGTCTGTATAGAGAGAGATCACACAGTGTTGTCTTTAAGGCCTTCAGAATGGAATGGAAGGGATCGGGTACGTTGAAGAGGGATGCCATGGCAATGATTAAGTTGCAGGAGATACACACCTCAGTTAGTCAGGCACCATATGAAGGAGTCTTATGCCAAGTCAGACCATTGGGTCTTCTAGCTTAGTACTGCCTACTCTGGACTGGCCGTTGGTCTGCAGAATCTCGGGAAGAGAAAAGCCATTCCTGGCACATGCTGCCTGAGAGCCAAACTACTAGTGAGGGCAGCCAGGGGTCCACAGGATCTCCAGGCCAAAGTACAAATGAGCCATAGATCCACAGGATCTCCGGGCCAAACTTAAAGTGAGGGCAGCCATGGGTTTACACTGTCTCCAGGCCAAAGTACAAGTGAGGGCAGCCATGGGTCCACAGGATCTCAGGACCAATCTACAAGTGATGGCGAGACCAGATTGGGGCCTTGCAACAATTTTTAAAGAACCACAAATGGTTTTAAAACGGTTTTAGCAGCCACGGGATGGACCTGGTGCAGCCATCACTTGTAGTCTGGCCCCGAAAACTACTGGAAATTAATTGGGAATGCCAGGGATTGATCATGGGACATATGCTGCACTGGGGATTTTCACACCTTCGTGTGGGGTGCAACTGGAAGAAAAAACTGGCAGCCTCATGCTTGTACAGAAATGCTTTAGGCATGTGCATGGGTCCTTACCATAGTCTATGCCATTTGCCCCCCAGGTTCCCATAGTCAGCTGTGATAAATGAAGTGTCATGTGTATTTTGCGTACTTTACCCCACGATTATCCTGATTTATGGACACTGGCAAAGGGCGGATTCATAGTCTGTAAATATTCTATTCTATTTTCTTTATTTTTCTAATAGAAAAGTGTATCTGTCGTATCAATTTAAATTGTGGCGCTGTGGGAACGCAGCTTGTTTTTACAGAATTCTCTTAAGTTATTCTGACATCTACCAGAGCATTTACTTAGATAATGCACAGCCTGTTATATGCAATGATGAAAACAGGGGAATTAAGTTTAAAGACTACTATTCAACCTCATTCCGTGGTAATGGGAGCTACAGAAAACTTTAAACAGCATCATAAGCCATTACTTTGTGTCATGTAAATATCTCTTGAGCAAGGAATATTAATCAGTGATTTCTTAGACGGTAATGTTCACATCAGCAGTAGCTTTAAAAAAGAAAAGAAAGAAAGAAAAATGGTTTAGGCTCCAAAATTCTAAAGTCGCTTTTGTTCTTGCAAAACATCTGAGCTTACTTTTCTACAGTCTTCACCATCATGTAGAAATTTTAAAATGATATTTACTTGCAATTCACTGCAGTTTATTAAACATCAGTAAGAAAATAAATGCTGCATGAAACGTGTAAGAAACTAAAAGTCCACAATATAATAGGATGCGAAGGATATAACAAGAGGCATGGAAGCCTCTGACAACTAGGCAAATGGTGGTGTATTCTCTCTGCAGCACCCCCTTTCAAAATTCTGCATTGTGAAATCCCCAGTTTGGCACACAGAACAGACACACAGAGCCAGCATTAAGAGCTCTGGTTTGGAACGGTGGTTTGGAGCGGTGGACTCTAATATGGAGAACCGGACTCTAATATCAGCCCCACCTACCTCACAAGGTGTCCGTTGTGGGGAGAGGAAGGGAAGGTGATTGTAAGCTGGTTTGATTCTTCCTTAAGTGGTAGCAAAAGTTGGCATATAGAATCATAGAGTTGGAAGGGACCACTAGGGTCATCTAGTCCAACCCCCTGCACAATGCAGGAAATTAACAACTACCTCCCCTCACATCCCCAGTGACCCCAACCCTCCCCCCCACAGCCATGCAGGATCCCACAATCAAAGCACTCCTGGCAGATGGCCATCTAGCCTCTGCTTAAAGACCTCCAAAGACGGGGACTCCACCACCCTCCGAGGCAGCACATTCCACCGTCGAACAGCCCTCACCATCAGAAAGTTCTTCCTAATGTTTAGGTGGAATCGCTTTTGTATTAGTTTAAATCCATTACTCCGGGTCCTGGTCTCTGGAGGAACAGAGAACAAGCTAGTTCCCTCATCAACATGACATCCCTTCAAATATTTAAACATGGCTGTCATGCCTCCCCTTAACCTTCTCTTCTCCAAACTAAACAAACCCAACTCCCTAGGTCTCTCCTCATAGGGCATGGATTCCATACCTTTGACCATTCTGGTCGCCCTCCTCTGGACACACTCCAACTTGTCAACATCCTTCTTAAATTGTGGAGCCCAAAACTAGACACAGTATTCCAAGTGAGGTCTGACCAGTGCAGAATACAGTGGTAGTATTACTTCCCTTGATCTAGACACAATACTCCTATTGATGCAGCCCAGAATTGCATTGGCCTTCTTAGCCACCATATCACACCGTTGACTCATGTTCAGTTTGTGGTCCACTAAGACTCCCAGATCTCTTTCACATGTACTGTTGTCAGGCCAACTCTCTCCCATCCTGTACCTGTGCCTTATGTTGTTTCTGCCTAGGTGAAGTACTTTACATTTCTCACTATTGAAATCCATTTTATTGCTTATGGCCTAGCTCTATCGAGGTCATTCTGAACTCTGACCCTCCGGGGTATTAACTATCCCTTCTAACTTGGTGTCATCTGCATATAAAAACCAACTCTTCTTCTTCTAAACTAAGTAAACTAATTTCTGCTACTCCCCTCATTCCCCATATTCTACTTTGGAGTCTGGGGTTTTTGATCTGAGGCCAAGGCTTGCATGAATTACCAACTGTCAGATTTTGTACTTGTCCCCAATATAAAATACAGAAGACTTGGGCAATGTCTGCCTGCAGTTCTTAAGCCATATTTGTACCTGACCATCCAGACAAAATGGATGTAAATGTGAACTTGAAAGATGTGGCTCAGAAAAGCCACAGGTAGCAAGTCAAAGAGACACATGTGGCTTCCAAGCGGCTGAGTGAATATCACTACATTAGAGGGTCAAAATAGTCCCAAGCAAACCTGAGTTCATAATCACTACTCAGCTATGGCGCTTACTGGGTGACCAGGAGTCAGTCTCTCTTGGCCTCCCCTGAGCTGAGGGATTGTTGTGAGGGTAAACTGGAGGAAGAGAAACTCCTGAGCTCCTTGGAGGATTTTTTTTTTAATGAAAGATTAAGAAATGGCAAAATATTAATTTGGCCATTGACATAATTTTGCAAGGTTTTCAAGCAAAGGGATCATTTTACAGCCCTTCTCAAGTGTCTTCAGGCAAAGAAATGTATAAGAGGGCTTGTTTTTTGTTTTTTTGCAGTATTTCAATAACATAGTATAATTCCTTAGATATCTAATTACCTGATCAACCTCTCCTCCATCTCTGCCCTTCCTTTATCCCTACCACAACCCATCCTGGATTCAGTCCCTTTTCTCCTCTTTTCCACCTTGTGTGTGTGTGTTAAATGCCATCAAGTCGCTTCCGACTCATGGCAACCCTATGAATGAAAGTGCTCCAAAACGTCCTATCTTTGACAGCCTTGTTCAGGTCTTGCAAATTGATCTTTTCCACTTTGCAGGTTTAAAATATGGGTGCTTGTTCAGCGATCGTCTGTTGCTAGATCTGAAGTAGGGCTGTTGGAAAAAATGTTTTGGTAAAATTCAGATTCGGCAAAATTCGGCCGGTTTTGATTTGGGAGATGCCGAAGTCCGAACTCCCCCGATTCGGATCCATGCAATTCGGCACTAAGTTCAGAGTTGGGGAAAAAAACTGCCCGAATAAAGCCATTAAAAACACATTCGCGCCTTTCCGCTGCTCCGGGGGGGGGGCATTTTTGGAGGTAGAGGTCCCAAAATTTCAGTGTACCTTCTTGCAAGAACCCCCAAGTTTTGTGAAGATTGGGTCAGGGGGTCCCGAGTCATGGGGCCCGGAAGGGGTCCCCCTCATGATCAGCCCATTGGAATGAATAGAAATAAATAGACCGTTAGGACTTGGAGTTTGCAAAACCATGCAAAACAACACATGACGCGACATTGGGAGTTTGCAAACCATGGAAAGGGACAGAGGCGCACTAGCTATGCATAAGGAGCAGGTGGGGGTGGAATTTCCCCTTTTGCATCAGACTCGGGAGTCGGGAGTCTCGGGACCTGGCAAATGCATTGTTTAAGTCACAATTTGAAAACCAGTTTTGAGCGAGCATCAAAATAGACCTAACCAATCTTATGAATGAGGGAAAACCTGAGGACACACAACTGAAGCCCCCCCTCAAACCAGGGAGAGAGAGACGCGAGCAGGCACCCCCCCCAGGCAGAAAAAAACCCCTCTCAAACCAGTACGGCTCGGCCCCAAACGGGAAAAAAACCAAGGAGGAGGAGGCGCGGCCCGGGTGCCGAGCGGAGAGAGATTCGCTAGCCGCTGCACAGACTCAACTTTACACTTTACAACTTTAAAAGCAGAACACACACTCCCGCAGAGGTGAGCGGGCACCCCCCCTCGGCAGAAAGGCCGAAAGCCCTCTTTGGCTCCCCCCCACCCACAGAAACTGCTCCCCCCCAAACACACACACAGACTCTGCTCCCCCCCCCACACACACACACAGGAGAAAAGGTATAGAGAAAAAACCCCAAAATCAAACTGTAATCCAGCAGGAGCACGGAGGACAAGTAAATCTTTAGGCACACACCCCTCGGCAGAACAGGCGAAAGCCCCCTTTGGCTCCCCCCCCCACACAGACTCTGCTTCCCCCCACACACACACACAGAGGAAAAAAATTATAGAGAAAATCCCCAAAATGGGTCTTACTGTGGATGTCTTCTGACTCTTCTGTTCCATCAGGAGCAGGTACTGGGAGTCAGGAGGACTCAGGAGTAATCCAATACGATTCCATTTATGCACAGGAGGTTTTGTCTTGGATTTGCCGCTCTCTAGATGCACAGGATCGCAGTGGGTGGATGGGGGGACCGCATAACTTGGGACCCCCTGCCCCAATCGTCACCAAACCTGGAGGTTCTTGCAAGAAGGGTCCCCTGAAGGTACACTGAAATTTTGGGACCTCTACCTCAAAAAATGTCCCTCCCGGAGCCGTGGAAAGGCGCAAATGTGTTCTTATTCGCTTTATTCAAATGGACAATTTGGGAAAGGGGACCCCTTCCGGGTCCCATAACGTCGGACCCTCTGACCCAATCTTCACAAAACTTGGAGGTTCTTGCAAGAAGACCGGCAGCGACTTTCCAGGGTCTCAAGCAGAGGTCTTTCACAGCACCTACTTTCCTGATCTCTTCAACTGGAGATGCCGGGGATTGAACCTGAGACCTTCTGCATGCCAAGCAGATGCTCTACCACTGAGCTACGGCCCTTCCCCATTGGACCTTGTTGAATCATAGTGGGTACCTTCGCCCTTCTTAAAACTGCCACAAACACAACTTCTGGTGATACTTGTACCTGTTGTTTCTTAATTGCTTTTGGCACAAATGCCGCCGAGCTGCAGCTGGTTAAATTGGCCTTACTAAACTACACAAAGAAGTCTTTAGAGTTTTCAGCAAGGCACTGCTTACTTTCACTTGCCTGTCTTGGAAGAAATCTGCCCAGCTATATAGAAGCTGCAGATTGGCCTCACGTGGTTACACCCAGCTGTAACCTGCTGGAGTGTTTTAAATATGCAATTATTTGAGCCCATTAACATTGCATTCCATTGGCTTTTTGCTCATGGTTGAGCTTCTGGAGAGGTGCCAACAAGTAAGAAGGAAGGGATGATTATCTCTATAAAGGGAATGGCTCCTGTAGAGAGTGTGGTAGTTATAGACCAAGAATATTTCTCTCTCTTCTAGAAGGTTGTTTCCTCCCCCTCCCCTCATATGTTCTACTTGCTTGGTTTCAGCCACTGTTAACAGCATGCTGTCATCATGAACAGTCAGAAGCTACTGCTAGGAGATCTCCGATGAATTCAAGACTCGCCTTCCCCTTTTTTATCTGCAATCCATCGGGGAGCAATTCAGCCCTTGTTTGGCAGCCTATGCGAGCCTTAAAGCAACACTTGACTGCATCAATAGGAATCCATTATGGAAGGGCCAAGAGTGCATGGGTGTCCTCAGCGCTCTCTTAGATGTAATAATTAATATTCAAATAGAGAGGTTTATGAGCCTGTTTTGGCTTAGAAGACACATAAAATTGAGAGATTCCATACTAGCATTGATCTTCTGTCACCAGCTAGGTTTTTGTTGTGCAATTGAGAGGATTCTTGTATGTCTTTCTATAAAGATTGCATTAATTGTTTGCAGGACAAACTTTGCTGACCTAACTTCAAGTAGGCATGTCACACTCTTGGCCTAAGGCTAATCATTGACCCTCCCTAAGAAACCTTTTTTCTAGACTTTTAAATATATATTTATTTTAAGATTGCATATACTGCCTTCCTTGAATTAAAGGTAGCTTAAAATATTAACACAGTAAATTAAAGCAGTATCAGTAAATCGCCTCCTAGTAGATTTGCCAGGTCCCTCTTCGCCACCGGTGAGAGGTTTTTGGGGCGGAGCCTGAGGAGGGTGGGGTTTGGGGAGGGGAGGGGAGGGACTTCAATGCCATAGAGTCCAATGGCCAAAGCGGCCATTTTCTCCAGGTTAACTGATCTCTATTGGCTGGAGATCAGGTGTAATAGCAGGAAATCTCCAGCTAGTACCTGGAGGTTGACAACCCTACCTTCTAGCATACTTAACTTGGTGGAAAGATGGACAGTCCCATCTGAAGATCTTGTTGGGTAGACTTTAATTCTACTCCTAAAATAGAAGTCCTCCCTATGCATTATCCACAGTTTTATACTATAGAATTTTGGGGTGCTTTATTTATTCATTCATTGGTTCAGTCATTCTCCTGTGGTCCCATATTTTTATCAAAAAATTTAAAAAGAGCTTTACAGTGATATGATGTGGTAACTTGCGCTTTCTATTTATGGCAAAGTATTCAAATGAATGTGGCACTGACATGGCTAAAAGATTGTGTGAATCATCCTGACCTTGAAATCTTGTGAAAATCTTGCTACCACAGCCGGCATTTCTCTGGGCTCAGATCAAACCTGTGGCAAGTGCGCACATACATATATACACAATTTATTTTAAAGGTATTTTAGAAAGATTTTGTCACCTCTTTCTGTTATAGTAGAAAAAAGCAAGAGTCCAGTAGCACCCTAAAGACTAACAAAATTTCTGGCAGGGTATGAGCTTTTGTGAGCCACAGCTCACTTAAAGTGAATTGTGTATATGTATGTATCCGAGGAGAATCATGTGCGACTAGGGTTGTCAGGTCTCTTCGCCACCGGCGGAAGGTTTTGGGGGCGGAGCCTGAGGTGGGAAGGGTTTGGGGAGGGGAGGGACTTCAAACTCCAATTGCCAAAGTGGCCATTTTCTCCAGGTGAACTGATCTCTATCGGCTGGAGATCAGTTGTAATAGCAGGAGATCTCCAGCTACTACCTGGAGGTTGGCAACCCTATCTGTGACCCAGAAATGATGTCACTTCCAGACAATGCTCTAGGAATGCTCTAGGAATTATACAGTCTGTATATTAAAAACCATCAAGATTGGGGGGATTCTTTATGTAACTTCCCAGTCAAATGCTGTTTTCCCCACTCCTTTTTCTCCTACCACAAACATCAGAGCAGGAAAGCACGGTGGCAGGAGATCCTTGCTAGAAGCGGGCAATGATAATCCTGTTTCAGGGTGTGTCATTAAGAGATAGCCAAATAAAGCTTTTGGACTGCAATCCTAAACCAAGTTGCACCCTACAAAGCCCATTGATGTTAATGGATTCAGAAGGACATAATTCTGTTCAGGATTGCACTGTAGATGGTTGTACTAGTTCACAAAAAAGTTTTTTTCATGATGAATATCTACTTGCCTGTTATGTTTTTTGTGTGTGTTTTGTTTTGGCTGTCGCAATCTGTTATCAAAGTTCAAGACACTGTGCTCTGAATTCAAATTTTTGACTAGCACACGGCTTGATAGGTTGACCACAAAGCGTCCCTTTTTCATATCAACCGAATGACTGGGTGAGTATTGTTCTGTTCCTGTGGTAGATTTTCAGCCTCATCTTCTGGAAATCTGATCTGTCATTGGGAGTGGTTTAGGTTTAGTGTAATTCTCTCTCTGAAATGAGCAGCAACAGCAACCCAGTGGTATTCCAGTATCCCCCACCCTAACCCTCCAGTTTCTCTTCCTCACCACTGGGGGTGCCATGAGTCCAGTCCTGGCTTTCTGATATTGCAGCCGTGAGTCTTTGAGCGGCAACAGCCTGGTTTGGTGGACTGCTCAATGCAGCTTCTGGCAATACATGCCGATAGTCTAACCAGAACTCTAGCACCAGTCTACCAACAGCTTGGTTGCAGAGGAGCAGAGATGACTACCAAAACAGTACAGTTTGTTATTCCATTCTGTATATGGTATTTCGATACAGACACCATTTTGAAACTCTGTTTTTACTGATATCTCATGGAAGAAGGAGAACAAAGGGGAGACTGGGTATAGCCGCAGGTCACCCAGCTGGCCTCATGTGTAGGAGTGGGGAAACCAACCCGATTCACCAGATTAGTGTCCGCCACTCACGTGGAGGAGTGGGGAATCAAACCTGGTTCTCCAGAATAGAGTTCACCACTCCTAACCACCGCTCTTAACCACTACACCATGCTGGCTCCACGAAGGCTGCTTCTGCCTCTAGGCAGGAAAGCAACTGCCAGCACCCGTACAGCAGCTCTTTTGGGAGGACAGGCAAGGGGAAGAAAATTAACTGGCAAATATCTCAGAGCTTCACTTTTTTGTTTAGGATTGCTATAGCCGGCACTTTCACTGTGCGATTACACAATTAAAACGAGGAATGTGGCACTATATTGGATGCCATGTGGAGCCACAGTTTTGATTCTGCTTCCAGTCGCAGAAGAGTGATGCCTTAAAAATGTGACCTAGTGCACAAAGAGCCACATTTTGAGACACTACCATTCGGCAGGCTGTCAAGCAAGAGTCTGTGAACAAGGGGAAGGGAGAAACAGCATCTATGGTGCCTGGACCAGCTCCAGCTTCCAATTGCCATCAAGGGACCATCCCAGGGCAGGCAGAAGGTGGCTAGCTGGGAATCCCTTGCCAGGGAACAAGTCTTAATTGAATTTTTGATTGTGATTTGTGGTTGTAGTTGGATTCCCGTGAGCTATTTTAAAACGACTTTTTGGCTGCAAAGCAGGATCAAAACGTGTAATCTATCAGCGAAAAGAAAATAAGCATGGTGAGCGCATGACACCCCTGGTCCTTCAAATACACACAACGCATTTTGAGCTTGTGGATACACCCATCACTCACTTCCAGCCAAGCTGCAAAAGAGACTTAGCAGCCAATGGCATTTCTGCCCTGAGTGGTCATATCAACAACGGTGCTTTTGTAAAAGCTCATTTGATGGTTCAGATGCTGGAGGAGCAAAAACGGGGGACAAAATAGGCTTTTGCAGGGTGAGTGTCTTATCTTGAGCCTTGCGGCAGGATAGAGAGCCGTTAACGTTTTGGGGTATTTCTTGCTCCGGCTGAGCCCTGCATTGTGTGTCACAGGCTTAGCTTTCGGCTAAGCTGTGTGTTTTCTGTCTGTGCAACCAAGCTTCGGTTTTTCATTTTCCCCCCATCACTCACAAATGTGTGTGCTGAACCAGCGGCGTAAAAGCAAAGAGATGGAACTAGGCTGGCATGGATTTCACTAACCAGCACTCCGTCTCAGCTCCAGCTGCATGTCTCCAAAACGAGATTATATATGAAACGGAAAAGAACAATAGAAAAATAAATGTGTGCCTCTCCGTTTGGAAATGTCAGTCGTTTTAAAAAATTATTTCACAGTCTATCAAAGGCTGTTTCAGTTGTATCCCACTGGTGTCTTTCCACGCTACTCTCTGCAATTGCTAGAATTATGTTAGGCCCTCTTTATTATTTTGGTTTGTAATTTTAAACAACGTTAAAGGCTCGGTCTGAGTTTCATCAGGAGTCAAGCTACTATGTACATAACTAGGGTTGCCAGCTCAAAGTTGGGAAATACCTGGAGATTTTGGGGGTGGAGCCTGAGGAGGGTGGGGAGAGGGGAGAGGGGAGAGGGGAGGGACTTCAATGGGATGCCATAGAGTCCACCTTCCAAAGTGTCCATTTTCTACAGGTGAACTGTTCTCTATCTCCTGGAGATCAGTTGTAATAGCAGGAGATCTCCAGCCACTACCTGGAGGTTGGGAACAAAATAAAGTACCAAACAACGACTGGAATGCAAACACAGATTTAGTGCAGATTTAGTGCAAGTGAGACATCAGTGCAGAAAGTGAAACAATGACAAACATCACAATACAATTTTAGAATACATTGCTCCCAACGGAGTCTTCAATGAGAACGTCTAAGACTCTTTGCAATGGTCCCAAGGACTTCATATAAGAAGCAAAAAGCAGAACAGGTCAGATCGTAGTCGAAACGCAGTCCGGATTAACTTGACGTTTTCACCACCGCAAAGGCGGCTTCATCAGCAATTCTGTTCGGTATCAGGAGACAAGGCTCCTAAATAAAACTCCCCATCTGATACTACAAGATGTTAAGGTTTTTTCATGAAAATTTTCAATCCGGCCTCAAAGGCCGAGGCCGGATTGAAAATTTTCATGAAAAAACCTTAACATCTTGTAGTATCAGATGGGGAGTTTTATTTAGGAGCCTTGTCTCCTGATACCGAACAGAATTGCTGATGAAGCCGCCTTTGCGGTGGTGAAAACGTCAAGTTAATCCGGACTGCGTTTCGACTACGATCTGACCTGTTCTGCTTTTTGCTTCTTATATGAAGTCCTTGGGACCATTGCAAAGAGTCTTAGACGTTCTCATTGAAGACTCCGTTGGGAGCAATGTATTCTAAAATTGTATTGTGATGTTTGTCATTGTTTCACTTTCTGCACTGATGTCTCACTTGCACTAAATCTGCACTAAATCTGTGTTTGCATTCCAGTCGTTGTTTGGTACTTTATTTTGTTCCCGATTCCCGTATAAGTACCTAGTGCCTCTTTTCTCCAACTACCTGGAGGTTGGCAACCCTGCCCATAACTAAGAATTCATTCTCTCACACACAACTTTCCCATTTTCCATGGTGATGACCTTTGTGAAGCAGGTTTACCCACTGGCAACCCACGTGGATCCAGCTGCAGTCCAGAGTCCAAATGCAATTGTTCCTATCTCTGTTCTGGGTCTAGTGTGTTATCCTATATAGATGAAGGTTCTGTAAAATGCAAGGGCTTTTGGGGAAAATAATTAAGTTACTAGCATGACTGTACCTTCACCAGACCTTCTGTAAGCAAGGTCAAGAAGTCTTGCAACCATATGCAAAAGCAGGGCTAGGGTTGCCAGGTCCCTCTTCACCATTGGTGGGGGATTTTTGGGGAAGAGCCTTAGGAGGGAGTGGTTTGGGGAGGGGAGGGACTTCAATGCTGTAGAGTCCAATTGCCAAAGTGGCCATTTTCTCCACGTGAACTGATCTCCATCGGCTGGAGATGAGTTGTAATAACAGGAGATCTCCAGCTACCACCTGGAGGTTGGCAACCCTAAGCAGGGCCCAAGAGAAAGTGTTTCCAGGAATTCCTAATCTCCGCCAATTTCTTTGCCAGTGATCTTCTCATTAGGTGTTTCGCCTGTTCCCTGAAAATGAGATCTAGCCCTCCTCCCCAATCAGTTGTCTAAAGAAATATTTGACTTCGACATAGAATGCTTCACTTTTCCAGTCACAAATGTCACCATGAAGATATAGATCCCAATATCTTGGCAACCCCCGGCCTCAGCAACGAGGTGGCCACCAGCCTCCGTTGAATTTAAACACTTTTGTTTTGTGAGGTTTCTTTCCATACATATAGGGTTGCCAGGTCCTTCTTTGCCACCTGCAGGAGGTTTTTGGGGCGGAATCTGAGGAGGGCAGGGTTTGGGGAGGGGAGGGACTTCAATGCCATAGAGTTCAATGGCCAAAGCGGCCATTTTCTCCAGGTGAACGGATCTCTATCGGCTGGAGATCAGTTGTAACAGCAGGAGATCTCCAGGTAGTACCTGGAGGTTGGCAACCCTACATACATATCAGGCATAGGCTTCTTTTCTAGTCCAGCAACAACATGGCATTCATTATATCCACCTTTTAAAAGATTTCTCTGTATTTTACTCTCTTTTGTGCAGCTTGCTGATGAGATAATATTCACTCTTCTCTCAGGGAGGCATTTTATGGGTAATTTCTTTAAGTGCCCCGTGCTCATTTTCTTCCACTCTCTTGTAAGAGCCTTCTGGGAGTGGATTACCAGATTATGTATTTAATCTGCTTTTTGGATGGTGTTCCTGTGCCATGCCAGTTCTGTTAAGGTTGGGAGGCTTCGAGCCACTGAGCTACGCCTTCCAGTATGTAAAAAAAGCAGAAGCAACGAGGCTAATGAGGGTAAATTTTCCGTTGTTCCATTGTAAATTGCACGGGCTCAATTAATGTACATCCATACTGTTAGCAAAGTTACTATTTGCATATCTAGATACATTAACTGTAGAGCAGATTAAAGTGGTTTTTAATAGCGGTTCCAGCCTATTTCACCAGACATGCTTTGGCAGTCTAGGAGAGAGGCCAGGTCTTCATAATGATACTTAATAGCCCATCAGTACATGACATACAGGTCTTATTTACACAGTTGGGGTTCCGGGGTTGTTATTCGGTTATAATAACTCTTATTGATATCAACAAGGATTTCAAGGTTATCTCCGCTTACTGGAGATAACCCTGGTGATGGTTAGATTATCAGTTCTCATGGAGGTGACTCAAAGCCTGTGATCCTGCCAAAGGTTATGGATACTTAGGGTTGCCAGGTCCCTCTTCGCTACCGGCGGGAGGTTTTGGGGTGGAGCCTGAGGAAGGCGAGATTTGTGGAGGGGAGGGACTTCAATGCCATAGAGCCCAATTACCAAAATGGCCATTTTTCTCCAGGTGAACTGATCTCTATCGGCTGGAGATCAGTGGTAATGGCAGGAGATCTACAGCTAGTACCTGGAGGTTGGCAACCCTATGGATACTTTCCCTCTGCACTTTGGCCTCTTGTTCATACCTTCAGCAGAGATTGAAAAGAGTGGCGGGATGGTTGTTGCACAGTAACTTGCAAAGCTGTCAGGCCTATAGGGTTTTGCTGGATATGATCCAGCTACCTTACTGAAGGTAGGCAGGTCTGTGTCCCGACAGTCCTAGCTAGAGTTTAACCAGCTCCTTAAAGAAACGGGTAGCTCTATCAGCTCCTGCTCGCCATCTAGGGTTGCCAACCACCTGCTGGCAGTTCTGACCATAGAATTTCTGGCAATTGCTAGAGCTACCCTTGTCACCTCCAGTTAGTTCTAAGAATCATCAGGAACTCTATGGCCAGAACTTCCTGTAAGTAGATGAAGCCTTAATTTTCTTAGTAATTTTTCTCCCCAGGATGACTGTGCCCCACTTTGGCCCCAGTTTCTGCCTGCTGATCAGCTGAGTATTGGCGGGAAAGGGCTAGTTGATTGGAGGTCTCCCACCATACGTGGGCAAATGGGAACTCTACCACTCCCATGAAGCTAAGGGCTATGGCAGAATAAGGTTGCCAGGTCCCTCATTGCCACCAGCAGGAGGTTTTGGGGGCAGAGCCTGAGGAGGGGAGGGTTTCGGGAGGGGAGGGACTTCAATGCCATAGAGTCCAATGGCATTGAAGTCCCTCCCCTCCAGGTGAACTGATCTCTAGTGAGATCAGTTGTAATAGCAGGAAATCTCCAACTACTACCTGGAGGATGGCAACCCTATGGCAGAATGATGCTAATAGTGGGTGGATCAGCCCCACCTATCTGTTTCATCATTCTAAGTCACCTGAGAAAATTGTTACCTTTTCTTTTTCTTTCTCTTCCTCCTCATCTTCCTGTCCCCCTGCAGTTATTTCTGCTTCACCTCAAGTAGAGGACACTCTTCCTCAAAACACAGCAGAATGAGCCAGGAAGAGATTTTTATTGCTCTAAGATGCCATGTCCAAGAAGCACATGAGTTTAACGTATTTATTTGGAAGTATATATTGTGCCCTTCCAATGTTCAGGGAAGCTTACAATATATCAAGATAAAACAATAAAACCTCAAGTACAAAATATATACAACAGCATGCCCAGCAAACCCTTTGATATTAAAAACGTTACAGTTTTTTCCTATTAATCTAGCCCTAGGAATGTGTGGGCAATGATCTTGCAAAGTATTACTATTAGAATGTACCCCAAATATTAGGAATATAAAGAAGGAACAACAGGCTTACGGTCAGAGGGTAGTGCAGAAATGGAATGGTAAAATTGTCTAAAAGACATGGCTTTTTAGAGTTATTTGCAAGCAGCCAAAGGTGAAGTAGCATGTAAAAATCAAGGTATAGAACAACAAAGTATGCAAAAACTTCATGAAAATTTATAAAACATTTAAGGATGTTAAGGATTGTTAAGGATTGTCTGGAATGTGTTTTTTTCTTCTCTCTCTCTCTCTCTCTCTCTCTCTCTCTCTCTCTCTCTCTCTCTCTCTCGTCTTTCCTGTGTGTTCGGAGGCATGAATGGTGGTTGGATATATAAAAGGCTCATTAAAAATCCATCGTTTTTAATTGGTAGGAATTTGTACAGAGTATTTGTAATTTGCATGGACTGTGTTAAAGGGAAAAGAGACATTAGGGAATTAAATGATGATGAAAGAAATGTACTTGGTAAGTTGTTTCAAATATTTTTTTTGGGTTGACACACATATATTGACATTAATCAAATGTCGATGTAAAAAAAATGCTCCGACAGAAGAGCTTCCCTACACTAACTATTTCCAAACTCGATACTTGTAAAATCAGAAATCCTGTCATTACTAGAAGGATTATATTAATTATTTTCCTAATTGTTATGGTGTAGCCCTTGGACAAAGTATTAACTTGAGCAGGTTATATGAAGAGGCAGCGTAGAAACTGTCCAAATAAATAAATGTTTCAGGATTTTTATAGCAGCTTGAAATAGAGTCTTCATGGAAGACTTTTCATATCATTGTTGGACATAGCAGTTGTTTCTAGTTTTCTCTGGCTAGTATAATTCAGTTGGAGCAGAGGAGTCTGATCTGGAGAGCTGGGTTTGATTCCCCACTCCTACACATGAGCAGTGGAGGCTAATCTGGTGAACTGGATATGTTTCCCCGCTCCTACACATGCAGCCAGCTGAGTGACCTTGGGCAAGTCACATTCTCTCAGCCTCACCTACCTCACAGGGTTTCTGTTGTGGGGAAGGGAAGGGAAGGTGATTGTAAGCCAGTTTGAGTCTACCTTAAGTGTTAGAGAAAGTCAGCATATAAAAAACAACTCTCCTTCTTCTTCCTTTGATCCGATGTGACTTACCAAGTGGGGCAGGTGAGCTCCACTTCCTGGCCTGGGGACTGTCTTCTGGCCATTGTATCTACTCCTTCCAGTAGCTGTACCCCCTCATCCCATCCACTATGTTTTCTTTCATACTGCATATGTGCTTAGATTCTTGTGCACATGCAGTACAATTAACTGGAGCACTGGAACATGAACTAGAGCACAGGGAGACAGCAGGAGCAATATTTATGAAGACAAGAAGAGGCATGTGCCAAAAGAGATGGCTCTTCTGGGCAGGCCTAACACAATCCACAGGCTTCCACTTATAGAAGAGATCCTTACGAGCCATCAGTTCTTCAATACTTTCTCCCTTCCAGGTGATCCTATGGTTGTCAACCATAGAATCATAGAGTTGAAATGCACCACCAGGGTCATCTAGTCCAACCTTCTGCACAATGCAGGAAATTCACCTCCATACCCCCAGTGACCCCTACTCCATGCCCAGAAGATGGCCAAGATGCCCTCCCTCTCATCATCTGCCTAAGGTCACAGAATCAGCATTGCTGACCAATGGCCATCTAGCCTCTGCTTGAAAACCTCCAGGAAAGGAGAGCTTACCACCTCCTGAGGAAGCCTGTTCCACTGAGGAACCGCGCTAACTGTTAGAAAATTCTTCCTACTGTCTAGACGGAAACTCTTTTGATTTATTTCCAACCCTGTTGGTTCTGGTCCAACCTTCTGGGGCAACAGAAAACAACTCAGCACCCTCCATACAATATGAACTTTACGGTCATGGCACCTAAGCCCAGTTGTTTACATGCCCAAGATGTTGTAGCATGGACAAGATACTCAAACTTTTAATATGTAGGAGGCTTCTGAAAGATGTTTGCCTTGCATGGGGAAATCTGCACTGGTTTTGTCGCCATGCCTACTGGAAGAATGAAGCTGGCACCTCTGGAAGTCATTTTTTCCTCATCTCCCTGTGACTGACTTTGCTCTTCCAGCAAAGGGTTATTGTGGTGATGAAATGAGCGAGGATTCCTCAGCATCGCAGGATTCGGAGGAGCAGGGCAATAACTCATTCTGCCAAAAAGGTGATTTAAAACCACTAGCATTATTTCGGCTGTTACACTGACTGTAGATATTACAGACTTGAAACATTTGATTCCTCCTCTCCATTGGTTGAAAAGTGGCCATTACTGCCAGGAAAACAAAAGGCTGTTCCTTCACAGCTGTTTTCTAATTACATTAGAATTAAATGCTGGGTTTTCCAATGCAGCTGCCGGTCCGTGTGAGAACCACTCCACTGTGCCACAGGCGTCTCTTCTTTCAGGCTGTTTTATTTCCGTACGGACAATTGGGAAGCGAAGCCATTGGTAATATCAACGTTTCCTGTGAAAAGCTGTGACATTTTCCTGCCCTCTCAGGAAAGAAGAATTCAGGAGGAGAAAGGTTTTGAAGAGAGCGGTTCTTGTGAAAACATTGAGTCATCTTACGTCATATTGGCACATAGAAAAAGAAGAGGAGGAGGAAGAAGAGGAAGAGGAAGAAGTGGAAGAAGAAGAAGAAGAGTTGGTTTTTATATGCCGACTTTCTCTACCACTTAAGGGAGAATCAAACGGGCTTACAATCAACTGCCCTTCCCCTCCCTACAACAGACACCTTGTGAGGTAGGTGGGGCTGAGAGAGCTCTAAGAGAACTGCGACTAACCCAAGGTCACTCAGCTGGACTTATTTGTAGGAGTGGGAAGACCAACTCGGTTCACCAGATTAGCATCTGCCACTCATGTGGAGGAGTGGGGAATCAAACCAAGTTCTCCAGATTAAAGTACACCACTCCAAACCACCTCTCTTAACCACTGCACCACGCAAAGCCCATTGGTCAGCAGAGAGTAGCATTAACCCTGCATAATGCAGAAATATAAAAATGTCTCTGGGGTAGGGGTTGTTTTTCTGAACATCTTAAGAAGCGAAGAGGACTTGCTTCTTGAAGGTGCTTAATTGCCTTTAAGTATAAATGGCTTTTCTACACAGGCATTTCAAAATCAATATAATAATCTTACTTCTCAAATGTTCTTACATATCATGATTCAGAGGTACTTTTGTTTATGCTTATTAATCATTTGCTTGTTAACCATATAAAGAAAGTAATCTTGGCTGAATTTTTAAAAATCATTTCTTCTGTGCTCTTAAATTCACCATCATTTATGATATTTTATTTACTTATGTAGATATTTATACCCTTCTTTTCTTTCAATGTAGATATTTGTACCCTTCTTTTCTTTTAACTAGTGACCCAATGTGGCTTAAAACATCCTACTCCCTTCTTTCTCTTTTTTATGCTCACAACAACCCTGTGAGTTAGGCTAGGCAGAGTGTGTGTGACTGGCCCAAGGTCACCCAGTGAGCCTGAATGGTAAAGTTGGGATTTGAACTTGGGCCTCCCGATCCTTCTGACACTCTAAGCACTACACCTTGCCTTACTGCAAAAGGGTGGGAAAAGGGATTTCCAGTGGCCGTTTTACAGCCCATTCCTGAGCCTAAAGGACGAAAGTCCTTTGGAGGCCAGGAAGGGGCTGCGCTGGCACCCGTGCCACTTACGCCACCCAGGGTGGCACAGACTCCGGTGGGGGGACCTGGACACCATCCTCCCCATGCTGTCATGGTATCACCACTCAGAAGGGTTGCCAACCTCCAGGTACTAGCTGGAGATCTTCTGCTATTACAACTGATCTCCAGCCGATAAGGATCAGTTCACCTGGAGAAAATGGCCGCTTTGGCAATTGGACTCTATGGCATTGAAGTCCCTTCCCTCCCCAAACCTTGCCCTCCTCAGGCTCTGCCCCAAAAATCTCCTGCCGGTGGCGAAGAGGGACCTGGCCACCCTACCACTCAGGGATGCCTGCACAGCCTTGCTTCGGCGTCTGGGCAACACACTTCCGTGTGCCATCCTCCTGGGGCCATTCCCGGGGTGTTCTGGCACAGGGCCAGGGGAGGGGCCCCCTTTAAGCAGCCTCCAAAGCCCTTTCAGCCCAGGAATGCCCCTTTTCCCTTTTCTTGAGATACACTACCTTTTTAGGTGGCGTATCCCCATGCAACCCTACGGAGCGGTGGCACGGGTTTTTGAGGGAAGGGGAAGGTTTCAGCCTCAGTGCGGGGTGCGAAACCTCCTTTGGAGGCAATGTTACTCTGCTGCCTCCAGTCACCAGCACAGCCCCTTCACCTCAGGAATGGGCTGCCCGACTTCTAGCTGAATTGGCTGTGTCTGTGCCCTTTCATCTATAAATTCTGGAGGAGGAATTTTCAGTCAGTTAATCTAACCAATTAATTAACTGGGCAGCAGCTTTCTTAAAAGGTGTAATTTATTTTACTGATTTTAAATGTCTTGCTTACAAAAATTGCAGGTGGAAGCTTCTATGTTGAAGAAGGTGTTCCCCCTTCTCTCTCCCAGAGAAATGAGTGCCTCTGCTAAGACGGCGCCTGTTGTAATACATATGTGCATCATATCAAAACAAAGTAAAACTTTTTCATCAGAAGAGTTATTTTTCCTTATACGCAAATTGAGGCAGATTTAAACTATCAGTTTACTCAGCTATAACATATACAATTAATTGACTATGATTTCTTTAATCAGATGGTCACCCTAGTAATTACTGATAAGTATGGAGCTGCTTCTGGGTAACAAACACTCTCCTGAAATCCTGGGCGCACTCTTTTCTAGCCACATCAAACCGAGTCCATAGCTACATCAGATAAGGTAAATATCTAGATACTTAGCATCTTAGCCCTCCAATTACCTTTTACCATATAAGGGATATCGGCTGAAGGATTTCAGCCATCCTCAGTGGTCTCCTGCTGGATGAAGACAACGAAGCCAGGACTCTGTTTTATTAAAAGGCAGATTGGGGTGAAAAGTTCCTTCTCTCTGCCCTACCAGATCATAGAATCGTGAACTTTCACTCCTAAACTGGTAATGTAACCAAACTAGTGTGGGTATAGCCCTCTTGAATATGATCAAGGGCAAGTAAATGTGTTTACAGATCATTTATCTTTTATATTCCATTATTTCATGATGCTGGTGGGCAAGGGTTGCCAACTTTGGCTTGAGAAATTCCTGGAGATTTAAGAGCAGTGCCAGGATAGGGTGGAGTCTGGGGACAGAAGGTTGCTTACCAGGGCTCACCAAGGCGTTTTGGTTTGTTAATCTAATCAAGAACAGTCCATATTTCCAAACTGGATGATGTAAAAATTTTTAAAAATGCTTCTATCAATGGCCTTTTCTTATTAGGCTTTAAATTAGTTTATTCTGTAAAGAAACTGTGCCATTCTTTCCATGTTCTCGAACTAGGGTTGCCAACTGCCAGGTACTAGCTGGAGATCTCCTGCTGTTACAACTGATCTCCAGCTGATAGAGATCTATTCAACTGGAGAAAATGGCCACTTTGGCAATTGGACTCTATGGCATTGAAGTCTCTTCCCTCCCCAAACCGCACCCTCCTCAGGCTTCACCCCAAAAACATCCCGCCGGTTGCAAAAAGGGACCTGGCAACCCTATCTCAAACTGGAATCTTCCTGAGATTTTTCAGTATCTGCATTTGTGTTTTTTCCCCCCAATGTACTAATCAGTCGAAATGCATGCAATTAATAAAAATAACAAAATCCGGCATTTGTTGGCAGGTCTATTAACAATCATATTTACAAATGGTTTGGTGTGCCAAAAACTGTAGGATATACCACAGATAAAAGAGCCAGCAACGCATTTGGTATTATTCCATCTAGATTTTCAGTGAAAGAACAGTGGCAAAACTAGATCTCCCATTGAAGCTTCCTAGCGGCCCCAATAAACTGACAGTTTGTTTAAGTTAATAGGCGATAACAAAACACCCTAACTGATCTAAGCCAATTGGACAAGTGGAAAAGGAAGGCTCGAAATGGCCTTCATGTAGATTTGTGTATAGTACCCTGTCCTCAGTCAAATGCACATTTTTTTTAAGATGCTGAATTCTGAGTCTACAAGGTCAGTCTTCTTATAAGGGGTCTAAATTTAAAAAACCCTAATCACTGCACATCACTGAGGCCTCTGCTTGAAATCCACGCCTCACCTATTTTGGCGAATTAAAGCAAACGATAGCCTGATATCTGGTGACCTGTAAAAATGAAAGCCAAGCCCTCGTGTGACTCCTGTTATTTTATGCAATGCCAATTGGTGGAGGATATCAATATTAGATGATATCCTTTTCTCTGCCTTTCAGGGATTGTATCATATCGGCCCGACTCGAATGGGCTTCTGGCTTCAGTGATTGCAATGAATGAAAATGTATTAGAATTCCCCTAATCATTCTAGCACTGCTAACCCAAGTTGAATTGAGAGTTCTCGGGTACAGTTATCCTTTAAGACCTTTTCTAACAGGAGAGGGAATTATCCGGAGTTGCAGAGATGAAATGTGACTCTGTTTTGTTCTCCCTTTTCTCCCCTCCCCCCCGCCGCATTGCTTGTTTGTTTGCCTGAAGGCCTTTTCTCCCCCCTCCCCACTTTCTCCTGGTATTGTTCTTTACTATGTTTGTCTCAAATCTAACCTCATCCTTCTTTGTCTTGTCTGTTTTCTCTGATTTCTTTATTTTGAGAGAGAGGCAGGGCTATTGCCATTTCACCCCTCTCCTGGAGAAAGAAACAACAGCAGTATTCCTTTAGAATAACAGAAGGCGGCAGCTTTATTATAGGTTAGAAATTGGACCAGTTCAAACAATTCAAGAAATACAGTTTCAATAACACCAGAGCTTGCCAGTGAGCAGAATATCATTTGAGAAATTACTACTTGAAAGATACCCGCTTGCCGGCTCCTCCGCGAGAGTGTGAGTTTGCTCCCTCTCTTCCAAATTTTAAAGCAATTCCCAGGAGCGCTCACATTTCAGCTGCTAGGCAGGCTGCTCTTTGACTCCTCCATGACTTCTCTCTGCTTCTGCTAAATCTTTCCCCGGTAGCTTTGTCAAAATGTTTTAATAAGAATATTTGCCCACTGAAGAAGTAATTTTTCTGAACTGGGGAAAAAAAGAAGTATTAAAAGGGGGAATTAAAGTTGCAAGTTTTCTAAACCAGCAACTAGGGATGCCAGCCTCCAGGTGGGACCTGGGGATCCCCCCCCCTTCAGAATTACTTCTCATCTCTAGACCACAGAGATCAGTTCCCTTGGAGAATATGAATGATTTGGAGGGTGGACTCTGTGGCAATGTACCCCACTGAGGTCCCTGTCCTCCATAGGCTCCATTCCCAAATCTCCAGGATCTAACCTAGATCTGGCAGCCCTATCCTCCACCATTCCCCACCGGTGGGCGGGGGGGCTGACAACCCTAGCAAGAACCAGAGGGGCAATTCATGGGTTGGCTTTGTCGGGCAATCTATCCTGTTCACAAAGCTCTTTTAGTACTCGCGCACCAAGATTTCCTTGGGCACATCCATGGGATGCCTTTCTGTATAACCAACTGGGCAGGGGTCAGGTTGGTTCATCTCTCAAGCCCAAGTCCCTGGTGCCATTTCCTTCAACTGTCTTAACAACAGGCCAAAGAAGGGAACTGAAGGCCAGACTGCATGCCATGGCTAGGCAGTTGGAAGCTGGATCCGTTGACTGAAGAAGTCATCCAATGGCCACTAATTTATCCCAATTTGTGCAGTAGGACATAGTCAATAAGGGTGTTACTGATAGGGTTGCCAACCTCCAGGTCCTATTCAATATAGTAAACTCAACTGTAATTATGAGTAGTAGTCAAAAAACACAGTTGTAGGCCAATATTAACACAGTCAGTCTCTGTATTATAACATCAGTTAGTATTTGTATTATAACATACTATATATAGTAACCCAATTATTATACACTGTTATGTTACACTATTTATATCATAATGCCGCAGGGCACAAGTGTATTATAGGTCAGTGAGTATGTCCAAATAAAGTCCATGAAAATAAAGTCAACTGAAAAATCTTTGTTTCCTTGTTTCTTGTTTACAATATTTCCTTTTTTCTTCATAAAATGATTGGTTATGTCCTTGTAATTTCTAGGGTAGAACAGGATGCCGGTAACTAGCCTGTTTCAAGGTTTTTGTCTTCTTCAGCCACCCCAAAGGGATATAGAGCCTGATTCAGCGTCTGGATATTATTATATATTCTCAGAACACTCAACTGTTGACATAAAATTGCAATTAGTAGCTATCAATAATTCCAAAATATACAATTCAATTACAGAAATTAATCATCATACTTCCATAGTTGTATGTATATTCAAACACAATAACAGTAACATGTGAGGTATGGACCTGACAAGGTTTTTTCTTGTTCTTAGTCAAATAAAACAAGTTAAACACCTTACTTAAATGCATAAGAGAAACAATCCCAGGTGTAATGAGCAAGTTACAGAAAGGAGAAACGATCCCAGGTGTAGTGGGAGTTACAGAAAGGAGGTGAGGTCGTTTGACATATTTAGCCCTTTGGGTGTAACACAATCAAAGAGTTGCACAAAACGTGCTTCCTGCTGACATAGCACCCTATCAGTATTCATCCTTTGATATTTTTTAGGTGTCATTTGCCAGACTGCAAAGAACTTTAAGTCATTTTCAGTATGTTTACATTTTACCCAATGTTCTACCATGGGTGCGTCCATCACGTGATTTTTAATTCTAGAGCAGTGTCGCCAATTCTTAACTTCAAAGGGCGTGACGTTTTGCCCACATAAATTAATTTGCATGGGCAAATAATTAGATAAATTACATTTGAAGAATTGCAATTAGTGAAATGACGCAGTTCAAAGTTAAAACCGGTGTCCTCCCGAGTGAAACTTTTTACAGGAAGGGAGAATCTACAGAATGCACATGAACCACAGCTGTGATGGCCACCACCCCTGCTGTGGGTGGAGTCGTTTGGAAATCCGTGTGTATTAACGAGTCTCTTAAAGAGGCCGTTCGTTTCAGTCCTATTAGGGGTAGCTCTAAGCATCCCGTAATGCCTTTAATTAGGTGCCAATGTTTAAAAATTATTTGTTTAATCTTACTGGCAAGTGGTGTATAGCTTAAAGAGGCTGTCAATTTATTTTTTGCACGTTCTTTTGGTACAAACAAATTAGATCTTACCACCATATCCGCCCGTTTACGTGCCTCATTAACATGTTGCAGGTAACCTCTTCGAGTCAAAATTCCACTTAGATCATTTGCCGCTTTCACATAATCATCAGTTTTGGTAGCTTCTTTTTAACCTTAAGAACTGTCCATAAGGTAAGTTATTCCTTAAGAAAAGCGGGTGGTGAGAATTATAATGCAACAGAGCCCCTTTATCAGTTGGCTTTTTATAGGGAGCGATCCATAGTTTACCCTGAGTATCCACATTAACAATAGTGTCTAAAAATGAAAGACTAGTATGGCTAGTTTTAAAATCAAATTGGACATGACTGTGAAACCAATTCAATCTATCAAGAAATACATTGCAGTTTTGTTCATTGTCAAACAACATAATCAAGTCATCTACAAAAACGCCGGAAGAATTTCACATGACGTTTAAATATCTCATCCTTGAATATAAACCTCTGCTCAAAAGAAATCATAAAATATTTGCCACCGATGGTGCAGCCGCTGACCCCATCGCAACTCCCTTGATTTGCTGATATATTTCATCATCATCTAAAATAGTTGTTTTCCAGGAGTAGGTCAAGTAAATCCATTAGGAAATGGGTTGGGGGATTTTGCTCTGCTCTACTCATGAGTAATTTTTCTATTTCAGTGCGAGTCTCCTCAAGGGGCACATTTGTATATAGTGCTCTCACATCCATGGTAGCTATTACTATTCCCCACCCTCCTCAGGCTCCACCCCAAAAACCTCCCGCTGATGGTGAAGAGGGACCTGGCAACTCTAGTTACTGAGGGGTTATTAGAAAAGAGCAAGAGTCCAGTAGCGCCTTAAAGACTAACAAAAATATTTTCTGGCAGGGTATGAGGGGTTATTGTGTGCTGTTTTTATCCTCTATACACACATACCCCACTTGTGGTGTTACCTTTTAACAGTGATTTTATTTTTATAACCTTCTCCCGTAACTGCCCTTGGCCGGCTGGCTTTATTTACAGAAAAACAATGCCATAAAGTATACTGAAACAACATTCAAAATCTATTTTAAAACTTCCTTTAAAAGGTGACTGGGAGAGGAATGAAAATGCACAACTAATAGCAGACCATCTAAAACAGGGGTGAGTCTGTGGGCATCCCCACAAAATGGCGGCCTGCGGTGCTGCTGGGTCCAATTGCAAAATGGTGGGAGACAGTGATGTAGGCAGCTTTTTCTGATGCCTCTTGCTCCAAGGGGGTGGAGCAAAGCTAGGGCTTTTGGTCCTCTTTAGGAAACAGATGTTTTGGGGAAGAAGCAGCCTAAAGAAATGGCAACCCCAGAGTTGATTGCCAAGTCCAGGTAGGGAAATTCCTGGAGATTTAGGGGTGGAATCTGGGAAGGGTGGGGTTTGGGGAGGAGAGGGACCTCAGCAGTGTATAATGCTATAGGATGCAAAGATCTGATGTTCATGGAAGAATCCCCTTATGTCAGCCCTTAGTTGTATCAGTCATATTTGGTTGCTTCTTGTTGGCAGTATTTCTCTTGATGTTCATCAACATCAAAATTATGCAATTAGGTCATAGTAGAATTCTGATAAGAAAAATACGTTCTGAATACTTCAAGTGTGTAAGATGATATTACAGAAATAGACAATGATGCATTTTGTTTACTCAAGCCCCCAAAGAAACAGATCCACAGAGCCTTTTCTCTTTATTCCTAAAAATTTAAAAAGATAGGGAAGTTCTAATTAATTCCACAAAGAGAGGTGGAAAAAAGAGAATGCCTTCAATAAAATAAGCACTTATTGAAAGATGGGTTTTTTCATCATAATACCAGTTCTGTTCAGGTATTTTAATTAGTAATTTCTGCAAGACTGTTGTGTCATTGGTTATCTCTGTCCCTTGTGCATTATGCAGAAATGATTGTTATTCCTGTTAATATTTAATTAAATTTGTTTAATAAACTCTCTGTTTTGGGCTGAACTTAGGGGAACTAATTTTATTTTTCTTATCAGCCAGAATTCTACTGTGACCCAATCATGTAATTTCGAGTTTGATGAATATCGAGAGAAATCCAAATAAATATGAAAAACTATGGTTCAACAGAGGTATATGTAATAGTCACTAAGAGACTAGCGATACAAATATGGGAAGATAAAATGAAACCAATAATTGAAAACGGGTATAAGGAAGTGGTATGTGCTGTCTCTGTGGAAGGAATCATCTACCATAGCAGACATTTAGTGGCAAAATCATTCTATTTGTCAAGTGTTAGGGTTGCTTTGCAGATTATTTATCAAAAGGCAACAGAAGCGTAGGCGTGAAAGCTCAGCCATCAAATATTATTTAGTTTATAAGTAGTTTAGATTCTAGTGTAGGTCTTTGTTGTTGTTTGGGGCTGTTAGAGGGAAGAGTAATACCACCTTAGTAATTTCATTATACATGCTTTGCTTTCCATGGTTGTGCCTTGGAAACCAAGGTTATAATGTAATTCAGGTCAACTCAGCACACCTCACCTGGCGCAAGGTTCCAGCTTAACTCCAAGTCTGCAACCCTAGCCACAATTAGTCGGAAATCAGTCCCATTGAACAAAATGAGCCTTATTTCTGAGTAAACATGCATAGGGTCAGGCTGTACTTTGGAAGATGGAATAGTTATTTAGTATAGTGTCAAAAGGCACTACACTGCAATGCCTTTTGGTGCCGTTATGAATTTTCTGAGAAAACCATTTTGCAGTCCAAGGAAAAAAAATAATTGTTTAATTCCAGAGAAAGAATACAAGAATCGCTCACAGTGCAGTGCCATGAAATACTGTTAAGTAGCTTAAACAAACTGTTCAGTCTTTTGCTTGTTTCATTCCTGAAAGTGAGGCACCCCAAACACCACTCGCCCGTAAGAGGAACCACTTTATGATCAGAACTGCAGCCGGTCTTCCACACCCGGTGGAGCTGCTAGACTTCCAGGTGGGCCTTCAAAGAAATGAATGGAAAATCATGGACTTCTTAACAACCAACAAGAACTTCTATAACACTGCTGGCCAGGCTAATTGTTTGCATATTAATTATTACTGTTCATTATTAAGGTCAGAGACACAGAAGCTAATTAAGAACAGTTAAATTCAGCTTTCTCGGCTTGTAATGAACAGCTTCCTTAAACAAATAACAGCTTATTTTACTTCTTACCCCATGGAGTGCACTATGGTGCTTAAATTCATGTGTGCAAAAGGAATGGTATAGGTGATAGTGCTCTTGGGGAAAAAACCCTGAGCTAATGGAGTTCAGAGAAGGATGCCCTGTATGTGCAAACCCAGCGTGGTGCAGTGAGCCAGCGCGATGTAGTGGTTAAGAGCGGTGGTTTGGAGCAGTGGACTCTGATCTGGAGAATTGGGTTTGATTCCCCACTCCTCCACATGAAGCCAGCTGGGTGACCTTGGGTTACTCACACACTCTCTGCCCCACCTGCCTCACAGGGTGTCTGTTGTGGGGACGGGAAGGGAAGGTGATTGTAAACCGGGTTTGATTCTTCCTTAAGTGATAAAGAAAGTCGGCATATAAAAACCAACTCTTCTTCTACTTCAAAGTGTATGGAGTTTGAAGCACTGTATCGTTGGAGGTGGGACCCACTATCCTTGATTTTCTTTTAAACTAGAAACTTTGGGGTTCTAGAAACAGCTTTTCATTATTAAGAGTGGAGAACCAGTGGTGTGTAGAGATTTGAGTGTCAAACTAGGTTCTGAGAGATCCAGGTTCAAATCCGCACTCTGCCAGCATGGAGTAGTGGTTAAGAGCAGTGGACTCTAATCTGGAGAACAGGGTTTGATTCCCCACTCCTCCACATGAATCCAGCTGGGTGACCTTGGGCCAGTCACAGTTCTCTCACAACTCTCTCGGCCCCACCTACCTCAAAAGGTGTCTGTTGTGGGGAGGGTACAGGAAGGCAAATGGAAGCCAGTTTGAGACTCCTTAAAGGTAGAGAAAATTGGCATATAAAAACCAACTCTTCTTCTTCTGCCATGGAAGCTTGCCCGATGACTTTGGGCCAGTTGTACACACTCAGCCTACTCTACCTCACAATATTGTTGTGAGGATAAAATGGAGGAAAGGAGAGCAAAGTAAATGGAGGAAAGGAGAGCAAAATGGACCCCCATTGAGGAGAAAGGCAAGGTATAAATGAAGTAAAATAAATGTATAAAATAAATGTGGATGTTGTCAGATCATAGAATCATAGAATCATAGAGCTGGAAGGTACCACCAGGGTCATCTAGTCCAACCCCCGGCACAATGCAGGAAAATCACAACTACCTCCCCCCGATACCCCCAGTGACCTTTACTCCATGCCCACAAGATGGCCAAGATGCCCTCCCTCTCATTATCTGCCTAAGGTGATAGAATCAGCATTGCTGACGGATGGTCATCTAGCCTCTGCTTAAAAACCTCCAGGGAAGGAGAGCTCACCACCTCCCGAGGAAGCCTGTTCCACTGAGGAACCGCTCTAACTACTTCAACAAATTCTTATACGGGATAAGCCAGTACTCCAAGCTGGGTGGCACAGCCATTGGCTACTGTACAGTTCCAGAAGCCTCAAACACATATCCCTGGGGACCAAGGCCCGCCGGCTTAGTACTTGCGCCAACGTATGGACAACTGCACCAGCCAGGCTGATCCCGGAGTGCTAGCCAGCAAGTGGCCACTCTCGGAAGTGCAGCCTAGGCTAGAGGCATATGACTGCGAGGCAGTCAGAGCAGAGCCAGTGCAATATAAGATGTGCTTTAGATTTAGTTCCTCAATCCTAGTAGCGTCTTCATGGTGGAAGGGCCCTCCCCTGTCTGTAGGGTTGCCAGGTCCCTCTTCACTACCGGCGGGAGGTTTTCGGGGTGGAGCCTGAGGAGGTCGGTGTTTACGGAGGGGAGGGACTTCAATGCCATAGAGTCCAATTTCCAAAGCAGCACTTTTCTCCAGGTGAACTGATCTCTATCGCCCGGGGATCAGCTGTAATAGCAGGAGATCTCCAGCTAATACCTGGAGGTTATTACAAAATTATCAGCACATATGACCAAAAACAAGTGCTTTTCAATGTAGTTATATTCTGTAAGCATATAACATACAAACTTGCAATCTACAATTGCTCATGCATTCTGTGATGCTAGTTGCTTGTGCACAATTATCAAACATACAATGTTTTGCATACATGAAGTACCTGGAGGTTGGCAACCCTACCTGTCCGTTACGCAGTTGTGACGGGGGCCTTGACCCCTCGCCGGTCTACAGCTATGCCTCCTGCCTCCAGACCTGCTGCCTGCTGTTTTAGACTCCACCCCCGTCTGCCTATGACCTTCTACCTCTTGTCCTACTGTCCACTGAGTTGGGCTTTGCCCTGCCTTCCTGTGCCTGCCCCTGCCTCCAGACCTCTGGGACTAGTGTGAACATAAGAAAAGCCATGCTGGATCAGACCAAGGCCCATCAAGTCCAGCAGTCTGTTCACACAGTGGCCAACCAGGGTATGGCTTGGTCAGACAACCTCTGGCCGTCCTGCTTGACTCTGGCCTGGCAGTTTCAGCTTCCTAAGTGGTGAGGCCAATTTCGTTGGCTCTAGTCCTGGCCAGTCTGGGCTTTGTTGTGATGGACCACATAGATGCCATACTTTGATAAAGTGCAAACTGTTTGAAGGCATTTGCATGTTTGATTTGAACTTCCATGGTCCAATTACTTTAGTGATAAGAAAGGCCCTTGTCTGGAGGAGGAGGAGGAAGAGGAAGAAGAGTTGGTTTTTTTATGCTGACTTTCTCCACCACTTAAGGAAAAATCTAACTAGCTTACAATCACCTTCCCTTCCCCTCCCCACAACAGACACCCTGTGAGGTAGGTGGGCTTGAGAGAGTGTGACTAGCCCAAGGTCATCCATCTGGCTTCGTGTGTAAGAGTGGGGAAACCAAACTGGTTCATCAGATTAGAGCCCACCATCCATGTGGAGGAGTAGGGAATCAAACCCGGTTCTCCGATTGAAACATGGGGAGCGGATGAGTAGACAGCATTGAGCTGAATGGACTCAGTGTAAAATAGCTTCATGTTGTTGTGACAACCTTTGTTTCATTTATGGTTTGTTGGTACAGACTGGTTGAACCCTCTTCATATAGACGATACCACAGCAGCACAAGTGTAGGCAGATGCCTTCTCCAAAGGTTGCCTTGCCTACTCCAATCTCTTTAGCAGGCAGAGATCCATGCCAGAGGATGATTCTCAACCATGCTATTTTTCTTGGCTGTGGGGCGGAACTTATGACTTGGGCAAATTGATATATCAACCAGTGATTCATTCTTTTGCTGATAAATTATGACACCTTCTGCCTCAGTTCCAGCCAGTCAAAGTATCTCCTTCCAAGTGCTGATGGGGTTCATGCAGAAGGTGTTTTCAGAAAGGGGCCAATCAAGTCCCAGAAATACTTCTTAGTATATTCTGCCTAGTAAGTGAAGAGGAAAGGGGAGGGGGAAGTGGGCCCACAGTCTCACTGCCGCCCAATTGTTTGCCTTCTCTCTTGACCCGATCTGCTTTTCTGTTCACTGGGCGAAAGCCAACGGATTAGTAAGAACTGCCCCCTTTCCTTGTCCCTGCCATTGCTTGCCCCCAAAAGGGCAGGCAGGCAGGCAGTAAAAGCAAAGAGGGGAAGAAGAAGAGCGCCCAGGCCTTGCCAGTCCCTACTGCTGGCCCTGGTTTGCAGCTTCAGTCTGAGCTGGTGGAGACATTCTGATCGACAAGGCCAGGGTCTAAACTCCTGCAAAAACCAGGCCGTGCTAGAATTAAAGGAATGTCAGGGCCATTGGTCTTTGCTTGTCCTTTACTGAAGTGTACATTTCAGAATGATTTTTTAAAAACATTCTCATGGGGTTTCACAATCTCCTGCTTTCCAGTAAATAGGGTTGCCAGGTCCCTTTTTGCCACCGGTGGGAGGTTTTTGGGGCGGAGCCTGAGGAGGGAGGGGTTTGGGGAGGGGAGTCCAATTGCCAATGCGGCCCTTGATCTCTGTCAGCTGGAGATCAGTTGTAATAGCGGGAGATCTTCAGCTACTACCTGGAGGTTGGCAACCCTGCCAGTAAGTGTTCTTTAGCTGTTGCAGAGACTCCAGCTAGATGGAAACCAGAGTCCAGTCTGGTGAAGTAGGTGGTGATTTGCGAAAGCTTATGCTGGAATAAAGGTAGTTAGTCTCTAAGGTGCCTCTGGACCCCTGTTTTATTTTGCTGCACAAACTTACAAGGCTACTCTTCCACACCTAGATTGTCACTTTTGGCCTCTGTTGATCTTGTATTTCCCGTTCAGTTTTTTAAAAAAGAAGATATTTTAAGGATGGTGTCAAAAAGTGGCCAGTTATTTTGTAGTGTCCAAACGGTCAGAGACGAAGTTCTCAAGATATGCAGAATGTCTCTTCCTTTGTGGCTGGCCGTCCTTTTCACCATTAAAGCAATTCGTGCCTGGCCGTTCCCTTAATGCTTCTCCATAAAGAAGCGGCGGAAGCGCATCGCTCTTCGAGAGCGGCCGTCCACACCGTTAGGCTCCGCGAGACAGAGGGTTGCGCGCGCGCCACGGAATATGGGCAGCATCTTGACAACAGCACAGACTGCTCTTCTTCAGCGACGCTGTGCCAAGGGAAGCCGTGATGCCAGAGGAAGTGTGCTCCGGCTTGAAATAATTTCATAGCACATTGTCTGCCAGACAGACTGCTTCCCTCCTCTCAGTATGCAGCAGGGTGGGGTTATGTCTTGCTTATTTCCAAGGGGCGGGAGGCAGGGGGAGGAAAAGAGAATGAAACAGGGCGAGCTTAGCCATTACTGCTTTGATTGCTACTGGCTCATTAGCATTGGCCACGCTCCCTCTCAGATTAGCAGTAATTAAACTGTGAAATCAGACCGATTGCCTTAAGCCGAGACACCATACCAGGCTGTCAAGAGAAATCACAGGGGATAAATCAAGGGCTCTCTGCAACGCGCATCACCCTTGGCATGGGTGAGCGTGCGAGAGGCGGAATAATGAGGACATTCAGGGGTTTTTTTTTTGTATTGGGTGGACTCTCGGCAGACAAGCTTTGGAAGCGTTGTCATGACGATGACAGGAGCAAGGATAAACTCTTAGTCCCACTAGCTCTGGTTAATGAAGATGATAATGAAAAATTATGCCAACATAACTGCAATTTTTTTTTTTCTTATTCCGACTGGCACTTGTAACCTTACGCCTAATGACACCGCACAATGGTGACAGTAATTGTGCATTGATAAATGGGGCAAAGATGCCGGAAAAATGGCTGGCTTCGGGATACACAAGTTTAGTTAGCTGAGTAATTTCTTGCAATGAGCGTTTGCTTTGTTCTTTGAACTCTCGCTAGGTGGCTTTGGCGGGTGCATGCTCCCCCCCAATCTCTAATCACTTTGCATTGTTTACCAAAGAAAGGCCGGCAATTAAAGCGAAAGCTTCCTGTGTTTTTTCTTCTTCTTCTTTTTCTTCTTGTAAGCAGAACAAACCCCATCAAGATAAGTAATAAAATAACAATACTTTTCTACATGCTGTGCTGGAGTAGCACTATAGAAGTCTGTGGAATTACTCCCAAGTAAATGTTGGATGCTCCTGGAGGTTGGCAACCGTATTCAACATGCTTGGAACCTTGGAACTGTAGGGCTGCATCATTAGGGTTGCCAGCCTCCAGGTAGTGGTTGGAGATCTCCTGCTATTACAACTGCTATTACGACTTCAAAGCCATAGAGTCCAATTGCCAAAGTGGCCATTTTCTCCAGATGAACTGATCTCTGTCGGCTGGAGATCAGTTGTAATAGCAGGAGATCTCCAGCTACTACCTGGAGTTTGGCAACCCTAACCGGGAACTTCATCCTGATTCTGTTTTCCTGTGAAAAGGAGGGTCCCGGATCATGCCTGTGTATGTTCAGGTGTACTCTGTGCAAATGTGATCGGCATTGAATGCAAGTCAAACTGGTATGACCCCAGTCAGCCTCTCCAAGCATTCAGATGGACACAAGAACCGGACTACTGTAACATCTGAAAGCATCGTTCATGCTGGCCTCATGCACCACTGTCCAACTGAGAACTCCTCTGTGGTCTGGGATCTCCCAACTCCACGTCCTGAACCCTTAATCCACCATTTTTCCTGATGATGAGATTATGATATGGTTTCAACCACTAAACTTATAATAATAAGAAAACCAAACTCTTTCATCTATGGAGCGGATTCCGGCTCTGCCAAAATCTAGCTTGAGCGCTTTGATGATACTGAGGCACACTGCTCTGCTCCAAAGAATAGCCTTATTGAGGGTGAGAGTGTGCTCTATTATAGTAGGCTCTTTCTGGATTAGATAAACAAATGCAAATGAATCTTTTGATGCAAATGAATGGTTTAAAGGAGCCAATGATGTTTTATTTACTGCAGAAACAAACTAAGAGAATAGCTCTTTTAATAGCTAGAGAATGGTGTTTTTTCTGCCTTGTAATCTTCTGCAGTCCCCAAATGCTTTCACCCTATCAAAGCTTTGGCACCTCCACGCTAAACACATATTTACTTGGAAGGAAGTCCCATTGATTTTAGTGGAAGGAACACCCAAGGAATATGCTTAGGAGCACACCTTGGCACAACATTCCTCTGATTCACCTTTAGAAGGAGAAGAAGAGTTGGTTTTTATATGCTGACTTTCTCTACCTTTTTAAGGAGAATCAAATCACTTTACAGTCTCCTTTCCTTCCCCTCCCCTCAACAGTCACCTTGTGAGGTAAGTGGAGCTGAAAGAGTTCAGAGAGAACTGTGACTAGTCCAAGGTCACCCAGTTTCATGTGTAGGAGTGGGGAAACCAACCCGGTTCATGAGATTAGTGTCTGCTGCTCGTGTGGAGGAGTGGGGAAACCAACCCAGTTCTCCAGATTAGAGTCCACCGCTCCAAACCACTGCTCTTAACCACTGAACCACACTGGCTCTCTTTAGTTGCAAGAGTGCAAACAGGGGTTTGTGCTGCTGTGCAAAAGTGGCATCTTGTGCCTAGAAAGCAGCACAGATGATGAAGCCTCATCTTTAAAAGTTGAGTCTTGGCCTAGGGTTGTGGTTATCAACTGGCCCCACCCAGCTCACGTGGTCATGTTCTTTCTTGCCATGTCTTTCTATGCCACACTGGGTGTGCAAGGCCCCAGGTGTTGGCTGGCCAAACCTTGTGGCGCACCTTCTCATTTCCTCACGGGAGGACTACATGATGCTAATTTTGTATTTTTAAAAATTCCTTCAGTGTCTGTTTGACTTCAAGGTTCATTACCATTAGGGTTACCAAGTGCCCGGTGGTGGTGGGTAAAATCCCACCAATCCACCAGGCTGCCTGCCGACCACCTTGCACCTTTACTTGGAAGTGACACGGACACTCTAGCAGCCTCAGCCTCTAGGGGAACCATAGAGGTTCGGCAGAGTATGATAGAGTGTCCACATCGCTTCCGGGTAAAACTGGAAGTGACGTAGGCGCGTTGCGCCGCATGCGCATGGTGCAAGGCACGTGGGCGCATTGCGGTCCAAAGAAAAGCTCCCGCCGGTGGATCTGCAAGACCTGGTAAGCCTAATTACCACGGGAAGCCCAACTACCCTGGGCCAGCAACTCAAAGAGGTGGCAAGAATGACATCATGTCCTGATGGGGAGACTGGTCCTGGGCAGTTTGACAGGGGAACAGTCAGCCTCCCTCTAAAGTAGCCATAGTCACCTCTGCTTTCATGGGCCTAGAAGTTTAGATCACACCACTATCCATAAGCTGTCTGATTAGGGTTACCAGGTCCCTCTTCACTACCGGCGGGACGTTTTTGGGGCAGGGCCTGAGGAGGGTGGGTTTTGGGGAGGGGAGGGACTTCAATGCCATAGAGTCCAATTGCCAAAGTGGCCATTTTCTCCAGGTGAACAGATCTCTATCAGCTGGAGATCAGTTGTAATAGCAGGAGAACTCCAGCTAATACCTGGAGGTTGGCAACCCTATGTCTGATCATAGTTCTGGTATTCCTTGGCTCACTGACAGCCACATTCACAATGACTGTCAACCCAAAGACCCTGGCATGAGGCCTATACCTCAGGTAGGTACAGGTAGGTACAAGTAGGCTCACAGCTTACCTGTTCCTCCATCAGCAGCTGATTAAAGGTGGAAACCACTTGCCAACTACAGGCCAATTACCACTAGGCTTGTCCACATTCCTGAATCATGGGACAAGTGCTTCATTGGGGAACACTACTCAGAAGAGCCACATATAGTATGTCAAAAAGCCACATGCGGCTCTTGAGCCACTGAGTGAGTATTACTGGAATCTAAAGATCTGTGTCATTTCCACACAAAACCAAGTACATAATTAGGTTTGCCAACCTTCAGGTACTAGCTGGAGGTCTCCTGCTATTACAACTGATCTCCAGCCGATAGAGATCAGTTCACCTGGAGAAAATGGCCGCTTTGGCAATTGGACTCTATGGCATTGAAGTCCCTTTCCTCCCCAAACCCTGCCCTCCTCAGGGGTCCACCCCCAAAACCTCCCTCCAGTGGTGAAGAGGGACCTGGCAACCCTATACTTAATGCCCTGATCTATTCCATTGTGTGGGTGGGTGGACACATGTGCACTGATCTCCGCAGGGTCGGCTCCATTGTCTGGGTGTGTTCTGCGCATGGAGCATTCTTCGGCAGTGGAGTGAATGGAAGCATCCCTGACTGCACAGAGAACAGCACACAACTCTTGCATGCGCACTGCAGCCACTCTAGAAGTGCAAATGTCTCATATGGATGTGTTGCTTTAAAAAAAAAAAAGGAAAAAGGTCCACGCATGGTGTATCTTGTTGCCAAGGGACTCATTGCGTCTTAGTGGTATTTGTCTTTTCTGTTCTTGAGAGACAGAATTAAGACACTGGAGCTTGTGATTCACGGCTGCAATTCCTCTTTTATTGCTCAAGTCCAGCAGTGAGCTGGAGCCACAGAAGGGCATACTGCCCATTACCCTATTCCGGCGTATACGTAGCTGAGGCTATTCTGCTCCCAAGAGTGGGCCTATTGGAAAAGAAGGGGGGAAAGTAGTTTGTATAAAAATGTGTAAAAGTTAAAGTTGCTTCTCCATCAAACTTGCTGCAGTCTGTTGTCTAACACTCTGCGGTAGAGATTTTATAGGCTCTTTGTAGGCTCTCTGTAGTTTTTATGTACTGCCTAATCGTTTTTGCAAGTGTGACTGGATGACAGCTATCTGAAATAATATTGCATCATATTCTGTTGGTAAGGATATATAAGCTATCCAGCTCCAAGGGACTCTTATCTTTGTGGGGTGGTTTGCCTTTGCCTTCCCCAGTCGTCTACACTTAACCCCCACTGTGGCTAAGAAAGGTTTGGTCAATTTCAGTTCAGATTTCGAAGGTCGGAACTGGGTTCCTCTCAATCCTGGGGTTTCCAACCTCCAGGTGGAGATCTCCCAGATTTACAGCTGATCTGCAGACTACATAAATCACTTATTGGTTTATTATGTATTTATTTAAAATATTTATTCCACTTCCCCTGGAGAAAAGGGCTGCTTCGGAAGGTGGACTTCATGGCATTATACCCTACCAAGGTCTCGCCTCTCCCTAAACCCCACCCCCTCAGGCTCCACCCTCAAATCTCCAGGTATTTCCGAACCCAGACTTGGCAACTCTAGGGCCTGATGAAAACGTGATTGGGCTTAGGCAAGTGGCAGCTCATGTGAACTGGGCTGCTGTGTAGTGGTTAAGAGCAGTGGACTCTAATCTGGAGAACCAGGTTGGTTTCCCCACTCGTACACATGAAGCCAACTGAGTGACCTTGGGCTAGTCACAGCTCTCTTAGAGCTCTCTCAGCCCCACCTACTTCACAGGTTGTCTGTTGTGAGGAGAGGAAGGGAAGAAGAAGAAGAGTTGGTTTTTTTCATGCCGACTTTCTCCACCACTTAAGGAAGAATCAAACTGGCTTACAATCACCTTCCCTTCCCCTCCCCACAAAAGACACCTTGTGAGCTAGGTGGGGCTGGGAGAGCTCAAAGAGAACTGTAACTTGCCCGAGGTCACCCAGCTGGCTTCGTTTGTAGAAGCGGGGAAACAAATCCAGTTCACCAGATTAGTCTCCGCCACTCAAGTGGAGAATCATGCCCGGTTCTCCAGATCAGAGTCCACCGCTCCAAACCACCACTCTTAACTACTACACCATGCTGGAGATTGTAAGCTACTTTGAGACTCCTTTAAAAAGGTAGAGAAAGTCAACATATGAAAACCAACTCTTCTTCTTCTTCACATCAGCTACACATCCTGTTGCAGCCCAGTGTAAACAGTATTCTAGGTGAGTTCAAAGGCTTGTGGGTAAGGGCTTTTGTTTAAATCAGCTTCAAGTTTAAATCAGACCTCAGAGTGCTCACCTGGTGTATTGAAGTTGAAATTGATTGAGCCACTGGAAAATCTTGGTCAAATTCGTCTTCAATACACTGGGCAAGCACTTCGTTTATTAGTTTGGAGGAACTGAGCTCCCAGCAGGATTTGAAATAACCTGAAGGCTTTCCTTGCTCACACAGACTCACAGAATTGCATATTGCTGCTTAGCTGCCGGCTTCCTTTATTTCTCTTTTTCCTTCTCAGTGATCAGTTGTTTCAAATGTTTTATGTTTGTTGATGCTTTGATCCCTATTCTACACTGTTAAAGAGCATTTTTCATTTACGTTGCTGTTTTGTCTTTATAGGCATCTTTTTAAAAAGACAGCATAAAAGCCAGTGTGGTGTAGTGGTTAAGAGTGTTGAACTAGTATCTGGGAGACGGGGGGTGGGTTGAATCCCCATTCGTGCCATGGAAGCTCACTGGGTGACCTTGAGCCAGTCATACTCTCTCAGCCTAACCTACCTCACAGGGTTGTTGTGAGGATAAAATGGAGGAAAGGAGAGCGATGTAAGCTGCTTTGAGTTCCCATTGGAGAGAAAGGTGGGATGTGAATGAATTTAATAAAGACATAAAGACATAAATAAAACGACAACATAAAAGCCAAAGAAAATACATCAAAACATAGTGCGGGGGTAGGGAAGAAAGGGACCAAGCTCTGGACATGTGAGAGAGAAAGAGTAAAAGGATTCAGAGAGAAAATGCTGGGGCAATGGATCAAAAGCCGGTCATCTTCAGAAAAAAAGGACAGTAAAAGTGCAGAAAGATATACCTTTTAGCAGGTCTAAGTACTGAGACACTGGAAAAAATATCACATGACAGATATTTAGGAGTGTGGACTCAGTTTACACATAAATGAAGAAATGCCCTAAGTATTTAAGGGAGGGGCTACCAGATGGGCTGAAGTCAGAGGGAAGAACTGATGGACTCTCACGAAGATCCTAAAGACCAAACTGGATGAGATCTGAATGTGATCAAATGGGCTTCTGAAGCATCTTTGTTATTCCACAGGGATGTGGAATTGGCCCAGCGTGGTGTTGTGGTTACGAGCAGTAGACTCTAATCTAGAGAACCGGGTTTGATTCCCCACTCCTCCACATGAGCAGCTGACTCTAATCTGGTGAACTGGGTTGGTTTCCCTACTCTTCCACATGAAGCCTGCTGGGTGACCTTGGGCTAGTCAAAGTTATCTCTGAACTCTCTCAGCCCCACCTGCCTCACAAGGTGTCTGTTGTGGGGAGAGGAAGGGAAGGAGACTGTAAGCTACTTTGAGATTCCTTAATGGTAGAGAAAAGCAGGGTGTAAATACCAAGTCCTCCTCCTCCTCTTCCTCCTCAGTTGGCCCAGGTTCCAAGTCACCAGACCACAATGAAGACCACCTCTCCATCCTTGTTCCACTACCTCCAAAAGCAAAATCAATCCTTTACCACTTTACACCACCAAAAGGACACAGAGATATGATAGTTTACCCCTTCTAGATAGTAAACAATTTCTTGGTGACTCTTTAAAAACTCTTCTTTAAATTAAGAAATCCATACTTTTCCTGGTGTTGTTCCTTATTCCTTGGCTGGTAAGGGCCACGTTTTGTCTTTTTAATGCAAGGTAGATGGACCAGCTGCTCTTTGTCCTGGAGGGGAAGCATGTAGGCATGATAAATTGCCTTTATTCTCCCACACACACACACTATGGGGCATAAATAAGACCAACTGAATTAGGAAAATAGCGGGGGGGGGGAATTGCCCCCACATACACATATCCTGGGCTCAAGGGAGGACAGCTGCTATATACCACTGAAAACCACCAACAGCTGTTCATGGATCTCCTTACACCTTGTATAGGTAATCCTTCAGGAATAAATGAAAGCAGAAAGTTTGTCGCAAAAATCTTTACCCCATGTGCCAGTTTGCATTGCTACTTTGCATTGCATTGAGAGCCAGCGTGGTGTTGTGGATAAGAGCGGAGGTTTGGAGCTGTGGAATATGATCTGGAGAACCGGGTTTGAGTCCCTACTCCTCCACGTGAGCGGCGGAGGCTAATCTGACGAACTGGATTTGTTTCCCCACTCCTACACACGAACCCAGCTGGGTGACCTTGGGCAAGTCACAGCTCTCTTAGAGCTCTCTCAGCTCCACCTACCTCACAGGGTGTCTGCTGTGGGAAGGGGAGGGACAGGGAAGGTGTTTGTAAGCCGGTTTGATTCTCCCTTGAGTGGCAGAGAAAGTCGGCATATAAAAACCAACTCTTCTTCTTCTACTTGGTGGTTCCAAAAGGTCAAAGAATGCTGACAGTGCAATCCTAAAGAGAGTTACTCCAGTCTAAACCCATTAATTTCAACAGGCTTAGGCTGGAGTAACTCTCTTTAGAATTGCACCGTGAGAGTACCTTTCTGTCACGTTTGCCCTGAAGGAATAGGGAACATGCACCCCTTTATATTGTCAAGAACTGTAGTTGCCCCTTGCCTCCCCACAAGTCCCTGGCACTGAGCTTGGATGAAAAAGCCTCCAGAGACCTTCTCCTGCCTTTCTCCCTCCTATCCCTGCATGAGTAACCTTCCTTGTAACTGATAAAAGTTGTTCCTGCTAACTTGGAATATTAGTGTAGTAGAAGAGACTTTGTGCAGCAAAAACGTCTGCAGCCTGGCTTATTTTCCCGATTAAAAAAAATTTTTTTTAGAGATTGTTCTCCTGAAGTAGACTGAGCACTCACTAGTGAAAATGAGTGATCTTTTTATAGCTCATTATTGGGTGGATGGCAATTAACCACTCAGGAGGGCTGCCAGTTCTTCCACGAACACAGTCAGCCACTTCATGTTTTAAAGTTAAATTATATTTGACATTTAATTTAAACTCATACTGCCATCATTCAAAATAAACCCTGCTGCATTAGTAGTAGAAAGGCATAAGGGATTATTGTCTGCCTCCTGTTCCTACTCTCTAAAATGTATCCTGATTTCCCAGGCTTAGTTTTTTTTCAAATTGATTATGTACGACTCTGATTGATTGCTGCCAAACTATTAAGCATTTGACTGGGAAAGAAATAAATGTTTCTTTTTTCAGGGGGGGAAAATTGTTTAATGCGTGGCATAAAACCTGGCATTTGTAGCACGTCAGTCACGGTATCCGATGCAGGGTGTCCTTAAACCTGCGGTGTAGTGGTTAAGAGCAGCAGACTCTAATCTGGTGAACCGGGTTGGTTTCCCCACTCCCCCACATGAAGCCAGCTGGGTGACCTTGGGATAGTCACAGCTCTCTCTGAACTCTCTCGGCCCCACCTACCTCACAAGATGTCTGTTGTGGGGAGAGGAAGGAGATTGTAAGCCAGTTTGATTCTCCTTAAAAGGTAGAGAAAATTGGCATACCGTATAAAAACTAACTCTTCTTCTTAATGCCTGCAGGAGCCTTTGTCCAATGTGTTTCAGGCTCAACCCACAAATGCCTGCTCCCATCCGCAGCATTTTTCCTCTTTAAAGAGGCAGTGGGGACCAAAAGATGCGCAAGCCTGTGCTCTGTAGGGGAGGAATTATGTGTGCATAATGTGCTGCAGGAACCAGAAGGATCATACTGCCGTGTGCTGCAGTCCCCACTTCTTGGAAACCATTTAGCCCTTATTTTAATGCATGCTTTATAAGGTGGAATGACTTCCACTGGCTCCCCCCCCGGCCCCCATCCTGCAACTGTGGAGGTGCCACCAGATCTACTCATTAGATCTACTCATTAGTAACAGACTCCAAAAGTTCCATTGTTAATACCTGACAGTGTCCATGACTAGAGAATGGAAAGAGCATAGGTGGGACATCTGATTGCTTTAGAAAACTCCGCCAAAGTGAAAGAGGTAATGCTGGGGAGACTCCAGGCCGCCGCCCAGTTTAATATGGAAAGGCACAGTGTATGCGCCTGTATTGTCTCCAGTACTGGGCAGCCACATCTCAAAGTTCTGTCTTCTTCTGGGGTTCTGAGAGATCTGCACCTATGTACTAGGGTTGCCAACCTCCAGGTACTAGCTGGAGATCTCCCACAATTACAACTGATCTCCAGTCCATAGAAATCAGTTCACCAGGAGAAAATGGCTGCTTTGGCAATTGGACTCTATGGCATTGAAGTCCCTCCCCTCCCCAAACCATGCCCTCCTCAGGCTCTGCCCCAAAATCTCCAGGTATTTCCCAACCTAGTGCTGGCAACCCTACCTACGTACCCAAAACAAACTCAGATGCCACGTTGAGCAAGCTCCCATTCTAAATTCAGGATAGATCGTCGCATAAGCATTGTCTTATTTATTGAATTATTTATACCCCTCCTTTCCGCCAGGGCTCAACACGGCTTGCAATTCCAAAACTTAAAAACATATGTGTGTGTGTGTAAAGTGCCGTCAAGTCGCAGCCGACTTATGGCGACCCTTTTTGGGGTTTTCATGGCAAGAGACTAACAGAGGTGGTTTGCCAGTGCCTTCCTCTAAAAAATACATAAATATAAAAGACAGTAAACCCCCGAATACCTCGCAAATAAAATGGCCTAAAAATGTCTAAAGGTGGTGCCTCCCCTCCTGAGGGAGCCCCTTCCATAAGGTCAGAGCCTCTATAGAAAGGGAATAGGCTTTAACAGATGCCAGGTGAGGGACAACAGGAAGATGGCAACCAGAGGAACACAGTTGGCATTACAGGGACATGTAGGGAAAGACAGTCCTTCAGAGATGTGGGTCCTAGGCCATTAAGGGCTTTACAGGTTATCACCAGCACCTTGAATGGAATTCAAACGGCCAATATAGCTGTTTCAAAACAGGCGAAATGGTTTCCGTCAACCAGCCCCTGGCACTAATCAGACTTCTGCATTCACCTGTTGTCGTTTCCAGGTTGTCTTCAAGGGCATCCCGAGGCAGACTTTGTTACAGTAGTAGTACATATATTTGCATGCATATGTTTATGCTCCGCATAATTTAATGTCCTGCATAATTTAGATTAATCTTAAAATGATTCTGCTTTTTGGGGAAGGACTAGGGTGAAAGAGGCCAAGAAGAGAGGGCAGGTGGAGTTCAAGCATTAGTGGATAATGAGGGGCCCTCTGTGTGTGTGTGTGTGTAATCATTAGACCATTATAATCATGGGGTAGACAAAGGGATCCATACTGATCAAGCCTCTCTTCTTAGTTCTGGAAGCTTAGCCTGACAGTGCAATCCTAAAGAGAAGTACTCTGGTCTAAGCCCATTCATATCAATGGGTTTAAACAGGAATAACTCTGCACAGGATTGCACTGTATTGTTTTTGTGCTTTCACCTTTCACCGGACCGGATGGGCCAAGGCAGGGTACTGGTGGTGCTAGAACTTGCTGTCAGGCTGTTCCAAGGACTGAGTCTGGGCCCTAGATTATAGCCCTTCCTCAAATTGACTTGCTTGCAAAACTAGTCACTGAACAGGAGCCTAGCACTCTGATGTGGAGAACCGAGTTTGATTCCCCACTCCTCCACATGAGCTGTGGGGGCTATATCTGGTGAACTGGATTTGTTGCCCCACTCCTACACATGAAGCCTGCTGGGTGACCTTGGGCTAGTCACAGTTCTCTTAGAGCTCTCTCAGCCCACCTACCTCACAGGGTGTCTGTTGTGGGGAGGGGAAGGGAAGGTGATTGTAAGCTGGTTTGATTCTTCCTTAAGTTGCAGAGAAAGTCAGCATATAAAAACCAACTCTTCTTCTTCTTCTATAGTAACTTGCTACTTCTTGGTTTATGGATTCACCCGCCTGCTTTCCTTGGGGGGGGGCGGGGGAGAAGAAGAAATGAAGTAAACATTCCAGGCCATAGCCTTCCCTTGATTTAATTCAAATTAACACTAATGGGATTATGCTTCAAAAGACTTGTAGAAGCCCATCTCCAAGAACTCAAATGACTGTCTATTATTATTTTAGACAATAAAGTAAATACAGGCTTAGTTAAGTTTTTTCACTGCTAAACACAAATTAGTTTTTTGTCTATATCATGCCACCAAAGCAAAAGAGAGCATCTACCCAAAAGGAAAACCTTTTAACATACTAATGAATTGTAATTAACAAATAATAATTAAAATTGGAGTGAAATGTTTGAAAAACCCTCTCGCTCCTTAGCAAATGTATGCAACCACCATTGCTAGAGGGGAAGGATAAATATTTAACATCAAATAAACTCTGTGGTTCATAAATTCTTGCTAATCAGGGTACATCTTGATCTATTGCTAATATGATCTTTTTTTAAAAAATCAGAATGTTGAAACTGGCATTCCTCATGTCTGCAAAATGTAATGTTTGCTTCTGTCCTTGGTGAACTTGATGAGTCCCAAGTTTATCAGTAGGGTAGTAAAATGAAGCCGCCCAATGACAAGGATGTGGTTTCCGTATACCTGGGAGATCCCCCAAGTATGCAGAAAAAATATTAGTCAATGTGTGTGTGTAAAGTATGCAGCCGACCCATGGCAACCCCTTATGGGGTTTTCAACGCAAGAGACATTCAGAGGTGGTTTGGCATGGTCTTGCAATGCCTAGCAACCCTGGTGTTCCTTGGTGGTCTCCCATCTAAATACTAACCAGGGCTGACCCTGCTTAGCTTCCGAGATCTGTCAAGATCAGGATAGCCAATAGTTTTGTTTTTTTTTAAACCACTAAATGTCCTGACAGGGTCTAAGTATGGTCATGGTCCTACAGGACTCACAGAACATCGAGAACACATGAAGCTGCCTTATAGTGAATCAGACCCTTGGTCCATCAAAGTCAGTATTGTCTACTCAGACCAGCAGCGGCTCTCCAGGGTCTCACGTAGAGATCTATTCACATCACCTACTTGCCTAGCCCCTTTAACTGGAGATGCCGGGAATTGAACCTGGGACCTTCTGCATGCCAAGCAGATGCTCTACTACTGAGCCACAGCCTACAGTATTCATTGTGGGGAAGAGGAACATGGGAAGGAGCAGTACCAGACTAGGATCTTGGAGACCTAAGTTGAGATGCACACTCTGCCAGGGAAGCTTGCTGGTTGACCTTGGGCCAGTCACAGTTCTCTCAGAGCTCTCTCAGCCCCACCTAACTCACAAGGTGCCTGTTATGGGGAGGGGGAGGGAAGGTGGTTGTAAGCTGCTTTGAGACTCCTTAAAGGTAGAGAAAAGTGGGGTATAAAGACCAACTCTTCTTCTTCAATTGCTGTTGTTGTGGAAATTTATGTCTATTGCTTTAGTACATTTCCCTCCTGCCCTTCTTCCAAAAAGGCAATGGGCTTAGAGGGTCATCCATCAGTTTAGGATTGCACTGCAAGTAAACGTCATTTCTGAGCAAGATCTGCTTGATCTCTGTCCAACTCCCTATCCCTTATGTCACACACCAGCTCTCGGGAAATATCAACCATTCCAAGTGGTGCTCTGACAGTAGGGTTGCCAGGAGGTTTTGGGGGCGGAGTCTGAAGAGGGCGGGGTTTGGGGAGGGGAGGGACTTCAATGCCAAAGAGTGCAATGACCAAAGGGACCATTTTCTCCAGGGGAACTGATCTCTATCGGCTGGAGATCAGTTGTAATAGCAGGAGATCTCCAGCTAGTACCTGGATCCTAGCAACCCTATCTGACAAGGAAAAACGTGGGCCCTTCAAGAGAGATCTTGGCATATTGAAAACTCAACATTCCCCAAGATCAGACCCAAGTGGGTTTGCTGGTCACTTCCGGTCACCCGTGACCCAATACTGGCCCGTATCCGAAGACAGAGGACGTGCCTCTTCAGTCGTAGGAGCAAACTGCCATGAAAAGATTTAAGAGGGGAGGGAAATACTGTATATCGTATGTGTTTAATTAGTCAGTGTTAAGCTGGTGGGGGGGGGGGTTAATGCTCTAGACAGGCTGTACTGGCTTATTGTCCAAGCTAATACTATTAAAAATTAATAGTGCTCCAGACCAGCTGTAAATGGGAACAGTCTAATGGATTGTATTAGCAGCGTAGCCATTCAGATGTAGCCCTGGCTGAAGGAACTGGAGCTTAATAACTTTCTAATTGCAACGGCTGTATAAGCTGGGTCACTTAGCAGTCAACTGACAGGTTTACATTTCCTTATAGACTAGCTACTGCTCTGTGTATTAGCCCAGCCGCGAGAATCGCAAACAGAAAATAATTAGCTCGCTTTTTAAGCCTTCCCAAATGGCTTAAATTAATGGCAGCCCGGATCAACACCAAGCCTCCGTGTGAGCGTTTTTAACCCCCATTGATTTCCTCCTTTGCCGGGCAGCATGGCATTGGCTCTGAAACCCTGCTGATTGGACAGCTGCAAAAGCTGACGAGTGAATGGAGCTTTAGGTGGTATTAGATGAGTTCCTTGGTATTCAAGAGCATGCACCATGTAGAAACAGAAGGTGCATATTCTCCAGAAGCCACCGGGCGTCTGTTAGCATCGCCTTGCAGAGGAGAGGTGGAAGGGCAAATCTGCCTCGGTTCCGTTCCTGTGGCTCTGAAAACGGGAGCCTTCATGAAAGGGACGCTGTCGCCATCTGAACTTTTCTGAGCGAGTATTAAGGATGGGAGATTTCTCCGGGGGGGGGAGCATTTGGCACAGGAGAGGAGTTTAATGCTCAGATTCACAAATAGAGAGCTTAATTTAGCACTAACGAGCCTTCCGTTCCCACTGCTGCCTTTGCGAGTGCACAGATGCGAGCACCCGTGCGCACTCTCAACTTGCCTGGTGTCAAGCCTGCAGTCATGAAAGGTTTCAAGACAGAAGTTGGAACCTTGCTCCTAGAGCAAGCACTCTCTCCCTCACACACGGGGCACTTCTGACACCCAGGTATCCTCCTTACCGTCTTAAGTTGCTCCGTCTCCTCGCTTTTGCATGGTTGGTCACTGCCCAGTCTTCCGCTTTCTCTCCCTGCATTGGTGTGCCAGGTTTTCCACAGATGAAACGCCATTTTTTCTACCATGTTTTGCTTAGGCTAATCGGGTGAACGGGATTTGTTTCCCCACTCCTACACATGAAGCCAGATGGGTGACCTTGGGCTAGTCATAGCTCTCTCAGTCCCACCTGCCTCACAGGGTGTCTGTTGTGGGGAGGGGAAGGGAAGGTGATTGTAAGACGGTTTGATTCTTCCTTAAGCGATAGAGAAAGTTGGCATACAAAAACCAACTCTTCTTCTTATACAGATGTCTGTAATCCTAGTCCTGGTTTATTGCTTATTATATGTCTCCTCATGATGATTGGATTGATTTACACTGTGTAATCTGCTTTGAGTCTCAGTGAGAAAGGCAGACTATAAATGTAGTCATTAAGTAAGTAAATAATAGGTCGTCCTGACCTGGATGGCCCAGGCTTGCCGGATCTCATCAGATCTCAAAAGCTAAGCAGGGTTGACTCAGGTTAGTGTTTGGATGGGAGGCTGTCAGGGAAGTCCACGGTTGCAGCACAGAGGCCGGAAACATAGGGTTACCAACCTCTAGGTACTAGCTGGAGATCTCCCGCTATTACAACTGATCTCCAGCCAATAGAGATCAGTTCACCTGGAGAAAAATGGCCGCTTTGCCAATTGGACTCTATGGCATTGAAGTCCCTCCCCTCCCCAAACCCCGCCCTCCTCAGGCTCCACCCCAAAAACCTCCCGCCAGTAGCGAAGAGGGACCTGGCAACCCTAAGGCAATGGCAAACCACGTTTTTGTTTCTTGCCTTGAAAACCCTGTGGAGTCACCAAAAACCAGCTGTGACCTGATGGCATTTTCCACCACCAAATAATAAAGCTGTTGTTGCCAGGCCCAGTTTCTCTCTGAGCTCTTTTCCTCCCTTTTCTGCTTGACTTCTCTGTGGTTCTCTAGGTCGTTGTCAATCCCAATCCCCAAAATATTGTAACTGAAACTGGTGATGGTGGGGGGTCAGCTTTAGTCCCCCAGACTAGGTCCCCCTCTGCATGTGCTCTAAGCCGGCGGTTGCCCAACAAAATGCACCTTTTGGGCTATGTTTCATGGATTCCCGAACGAGGCCTGACTTCTTGCCTTTGCTTCTGGGTTTTTTTCCCGTTACTCCTAAGCAACATCGAGCGCAGAAAAACAATAAACTTGCTTCCAGTTCTAGCTGCCCCAGGAGCCTTTCCCCCAACAACATCCTGAGGGGGAACAAATGCTGCGCTACATCTGAAGGTCACTAACAAGTAAATGTCCTTGAAGGCTTTCCGCTCACATCTGTCTGATACGGCTGCCGCTATTGAGCTGGGATTCCTCGCCCAGGCAGAGTTCTTACTACAGAACGTGGAATCTGCCGCAAGAGAGTCAACTCACTCCAGGGCAAAAAAGAGAAACCTGCCTGGCGGTTGATTAAGAAGACCTCACGCCTCTCTGCCCCTTAGATCGGGCTTTGTCATCTGACTGGGCTCACCGAGAGGCAGACAGGCCAGCGTGGTGTAGTGGTTAAGAGCAGTGGTTTGGAGCGGTGCACTCCGACCTGGAGAACCGGGTTTGATTCCCCAAAACTCCACATGAGTGGTGGACGCTAATCTGGTGAACTGGATTAGTTTCCTCACTCCTACACAGGAAGCCAGCTGGGTGTACTTGGGCCAGTCACACTCTCTCAGCCCCACTTACCTCACAGGTTGCCTGGGGAGTGGAAGGGAAGGTGTTGTTGTGGGGAGGGAAGGTGATTGTAAGCCTGTTTGATTCTTCCTTAAGTGGTAGAGAAAGCCGGCATATAAAAACCAACTCTGCTACTTCTTCTTCATCCTTCCTTCGCTCTCCTAATTCCATATAGGGTTGCCAGGTCCCTCTTTGTCACCGGCGGGAGATTTTTGGGATGGAACCTGAGGAGGGCGGGGTTTGGGGAGGGGAGGGACTTCAATGTCATAGATTCCAATTGCAAAAGCGGCCATTTTTCTCCAGGTGAACTGATCTCTATCGGCTGGAGATCAGTTATAATAGCAGGAGATCTCCAGCTATTACCTGGAGGTTAAGCAATCAAAGTTATGCACTTGCGAGGCTGGAACTACAAGCACAGACTGAAATGTAATGCAAAATGGTCTATTCAAAGGAATGTTTTTGATTACATATTGCCTGGAGGTTGGCAACCCTAATCCCACACCTAGGAATGATGCAAAAAGCAGAGCTGCCTCGCTTGCTAGGTCTCACCTTTCACGTGCCAGGAGTAGTCATGAGCACATCCCCGATTTCAGCCTCCTTTTGAAAGCTCTTTCACGAGTTACATATAGAATTGCCCCGATTTTGAGCATGTATTCCTGGGCAGCAGCCGTGTTTACAGCAGCAAGGGAAGGAAAAGCCGATGGCGCTTTAAAACCTAACCTTTATAATAGCCGGAGGTTTCATAAGTAAGATTCTCTTCCCTTAGGGCGGAATATACTTGCTAGGTGTGATTCTCTGATTATTTCCCCCAAGGTATTATTTTTTACAGATTGCAGCCATAGGGGCTGTGATTTATCAGGACAGACTGGTGTGGGTCTGGTTAACTCTTTCCCTATATGATTCTTCCCATGGAAAATGACCCACTCTCTGAGTTGCTTTTTACTTACAAGCACTGGAAATTTTTCCAAAGTTGAGGTAAAAGCTATGTGGAGGTAGCAATTTTCAGAAGGAAAAGGGTACAAGGGGGGAAATATAGAGCAAACCAGGGTGGTGTAGTGGTTAAGAGCCATGGTTAGGAGCAGTGGGCTCTAATCTGGTGAACCAGGTTGGTTTTCCCACTCCTCCACATGAAGCCAGCTGGGTGACCCTGGGCTAGTCACAGCTCTCTTAGAGCTCTCTCAGCCCCACCTACCTCACAGGGCGTTTGTTGTGGGGAGGGGAAGGGAAGGTGATTGTAAGCGGGTTTGAGTTTCCCTTAAGTGGTAAAGAAAGTCGGCATATAAAAACCAACTCTTCTTCTCCTCCTCCTCCTCCTCCTCCTACACGGCTCTGCCCCTTTAAATCACAGCCCCCTCTGTTAACAAACCGAAAACAACCTTGAAAAAATGATAAGGGAGCTATAGATTCTGAGGATTACCCTTCTTCGCAATTAACATTTTAACCATGGTTAACATCAGTGCTGGTTGATAGATCACAATGGGTGTTAGTCTGTCACTAGTAGAAGAAAAGAGCAAGAGTCCAGTAGCACCGTAAAGAATAACAAAAATTTCTGGCAGGGCATGAGCTGGTCATGACCTGAAAATTCTGCTTTTTTCCTTTTTTTATTTTGTGACATCTGGCTTTATGAAGAGTTCTGGTGAACTTAAAAGCTTGTACACGGTTGTATGTTATTTGGTTAATCCTAATAAAATGTGTGACATGAATTGTTTTCTTGGCTTTTTGGTCACCGATCAGAAGAAGAGGAGTTGGTTTTTATACCCGCTTTTCTCTACCTTTAAGGAGTCTCAAAGCGGCTTACAATCACTTCCCCTCCCCTCCCCACAACAGACACCTTGTGAGGTAGGTGGGTCTGAGAGAGTTCTGAGAGAACTGTGACTTGCCCAATTTCATCCAGCAGGCTTCATGTGGAGGAGTGGGGAATCAAACCTGGTTCTCCAGGTTAGAGTCCACCGCTCCTTAACCACTGCACCATGCTGGCTCCCGGTTTGAGCTGTGACACGGAGACCAGAGTCAGCCGTGCATTGTGCAGGCCGGTTTCCTGCACCACGATATGGATTTTCTTGGTATGGTTCCCTTGTTCGTGGTTGGATGCCACCGCTCCCACTTGGGTGTAGAGATATTAACACTTTGGGTATCATCTGCCATCCCTGCCTCATCTTTGCTATTTCCATGGCTCCTGTTTGCATGTAGTCAGGTCCCACGTTAAGGTCTGCGTCCTGGAATGACACAGGACAGGTAGAAGTTGGTCACGTTTCATGCCAGGGTCATCAACCCCGAAAGAAGAATGAACATTCTGTTGTGAGCAGTGGTTTTCTCTTCCGCCTTATCCTGCATCCAATGATAGAGGCAGAGAGGTAGTTGTGAATTTCCTGCATTTTGCAGGGGGTTGGACTTGATGACCCTGGTGGTCCCTTCCAATTCTATGAGAGGGAGGGCATCTTGGGCATCTTCTGGGCATGGAGTAGGAGTCATTGGGGGTGTGTGGGGGAGGTAGTTCGGAATTTCCTGCATTGTGCAGGGGGTTGGACTAGGTGATCCTGGTGGTCCCGTCCAACTCTGTGATTCTATAATTCTATGATTCTATGAAGGCTCTGAAAATTGAGTTAGAGGTCTTAATATACTGTAGACGGGTGCATTTTCCTCCCTTACATTCTCATTCTCCTGTATCCATGTTAGGAAACCCCTGCCAGTTTTAAATGCTTTATAAGTAATAAGCAGATACTTGCATGGAACTATTTCACTTGCTCATGTAGGTTATCCGGGCTGTGTAACCGTGGTCTTGGAATTTTCTTTCCTGACGTTTCGCCAGCAACTGTGGCAGGCATCTTCAGAGTAGTAACACTGAAGGACAGTCTCTCTCAGTTACTACTCTGAAGATGCCTGCCACAGTTGCTGGCGAAACGTCAGGAAAGAAAATTCCAAGACCACGGTTACACAGCCCGGATAACCTACAAGAACCAATGAACTCTGACCGTGAAAGCCTTCGACAATATTTCACTTGCATTTTTGAAAGGGCTGCCCTTTGGGTGAGAGAAGGTTTGTGGTTCATTGCCATATGCTAATTTACTTGCAAGTATGCATGTTGAAGCTTGCTTAATATTTTAAAAATATTCATAGCAGCTTTAAAAAAAAAGGTCTTATTGGGTTAAAAAAACAAACAAACAAAAAACCTACCACCACACTCTTCTGTCCCTTTAGTTCTTAGTAAAGTCATCCAAAGTAGAGTCCCACCCTTCTGAGCCCATTGCCTTAAATGGGATTAGAATGGTAGAACTCTGCTTAGGACGGCACAGTAAGTCTCCGCTGCTTCTTTACTGTGACAAAAAACGGCATTATTCAAAGAAGCACGGCATGTTGCAGACAGCACAATTGAACATGGATTTATTACTGTGTAGAGTTACTGAGATTTGTTTTTTTAACAATTGCCCCAAACGATGCTTTGATATTTCTTAAAGTATTGCTGGCGTTAGAGGAATTACAGGGCCGTCTTAATCACCATATCCATAGCAGTTAATTAATTGTCTGATGCTGTTGTATTAATTACACAATGTTTGGCACCAGTAGCCCAAGGCAGAGTAAACATAAACAGAGATGCTTTTTATTTGGGCAAAACAGAACAATTCTGGCATTTGGTTGACGCGGGCTTAATTCTCTTGCCGTAGAAAACCTATTACCTACTATGATAGACAGATCTGTTTATTAGTGGCTGTTCTTAGTGATATATCATGTATGTTTATTATTTTAAAAAAGAGTTCTGATCAAGAAGTTAACACGTTGACAGCACAAATATTATTATGACACTGTAATTCTTACCCTCTGGATGTATTTGCCCAATTACCTTACATTTCATAATAAGCCAACCTGATTAGGGTAGGGTCATCTTGGAAGTGAAGTGTAGCTTTCCTTCGGCATTTTTTTCTAACCCCAAACAGCTCAGGAGGTTGCAAATTTGTGCAGAAGTATTGGGGGGGGGACTGTTTAACCCTTTCCCTTCAAGCCAGTTTCCACTCAGCCCCCCCCCCCCCGCTGAATTCTTGCCAAAGAGCAAGCAGCCAGGGGGGAAACCTGAGCAGGGACATGGCCATAGGAAAAGGGTTAATTCTGTCCTTCCATTTATTATCCCTCCATTCTAATTTTTGGACTCCTGATTCTTTTTTTGGTTGAAACTTTTGTCAGGGGAAGGACGCACTGGAGTATAGCTAGCTTCTATCTGGGAGGCAGAAGGAGAAATGTGCGTACAGAAAGAAAGAAGAAGGATGTGTGTGCAAAAAAAGAGAAACTCAAAATAGTTAATCACGTCTGGGATGTTGCTAGGCAACAGTATCCTCCCTGCAGGATGCCTTAATGCAGAGCCAGTTTTCGTGTGATGTAATCCTTCCACTTCAGATGATGTAATTATGTTTTACTGGCTGGGGTGTATTGCTTCTTGGTAACGCAAGAGAGAGAGAAGGGAGAAAAGAGATACTTGATCAATAAACTGGGACTTAATTTAAGTTGAAGATCACCAGCATTTTGCCTCTGAATCTGATTTGTAATGCCGGTCAACAAAGTTGGTAGCCAAGTTGTGTAGAATAGTATTTAATTTTCGGAATTCTAAATAGAAATGGAAAGTTGTAGATGGGATTGATTGTTTACATTTATGCTGTAGACCAGTTTTTAACCATTTTACAGAGAGTAATATTTTGTATAGTGTTTTAACCAAAATGTATTGTTTTATACTGCCGGTTTGGGTAAGGCAAAGTAACTGCAAAAAATTTTATGGTTGGTCTAAGGGCCATATTAATAAATCTATACTTCTGTGCCAATCCTGGACTGCAGGAATACAAAAGACAATGCCACTGAGCATCAGCCACTAAACATATTAGGGAGATGAGAGGGATATTATTTCCATAATACATACCTCACCCATCTGGCGCAGGAGTCTGAGGCTTGGCTCCCACCGATCAGCTCTGCAAGCACTTCCAAGACATCTTGCATTGGGGGAAGGCTCCTTTTGCCATGTGGGGTAAAGGGCCAGCGTGGTGTAGTGGTTAAGAGTGGTGGTTTGGAGCGGTGGACTTTAATCTGGAGAACCTGGTTCGGTTCCTCACTACTCCGCATGAGCCCCAGACACTAATCTGGTGGACCGGGTTGGTTTCTCCACTCCTCCACACGAAGCCAGCTGGGCGACCTTGGGCTAGTCACCACTCTCGCAGCCTCACCTACCTCACAGGGTATCTGTTATGGGGAGGGAAGGCAATAGTAAGCCGGTTTGATGCTCCCTTAAGTGGTGGAGGAAGTCTGCATATAAAAACCAATTCTTCTTCTTCTTCCCCTAGCAGAACAGATCTGTGGGAGGCCACCCTAGGGGGAAAGGGGAAAGGCAGCCAGGCCAAGTGGTCTGACTTCTGAGAAGACTTGAGCCTTAGCGCCTCTCATCTTGGAAGCTGACAAAACCGACAACAGCTTCTGCACTGGTTTACATCATCAGGGAATCTGATTTTTTTTTTCATTCTGATTCCCTGCTTTGAATTAATCACTCAGTGCAATCTCCCCTTATTACGATAGCTCGGATGGACTCCTGGGCTCTTTTAAGGCCTTACATTGAACATCATCTCTGCAAAATAGACCCTCTTAGCATCCAGCTCAAAATTAATTAGAAATCACTCTGACAGTTGTTAAATATTCAGACATTGTTGGCCATGATAATAAGACAACAGGGATTCTTTGGGTTTTGTCTAAAGCCTACAGGATTCACCAGAGTGACTGGAGATCTACCTGTGGTCCACAGGATGCAACTCCAGCCCTGATTTGTGTAATTTATAATATATAAATAACACAAATAATATATAAATATATTATTTTTATAATATATAAATAACACAATAAAATAAATCACATAGTCCCAAAATTACACGAAGAACTATCAGTGAAATACATAGAAAGAAGTAGCTGACAGTGCAATGTTAAAGTTACACCATTCTAAGCCCAGTGGACTTCAGTGGACATAGAAAGGTGCGAGTTTGTTTAGGATGGTACTGTAACTAAACCAGTAGGTATCTATCAGTTTCTATTGTATTATAGACATACAAAACATTTTAATATTGGCAGTTGCCCTTTATTTGTAAGATTTGTTGTCATTGGTTGAACTGCTGTGATGGTGAATGTGCATAACCTTCTCGAAAAGCAGGAAAGGAATGATCAGCCATAGAACGTCCATAAATGGTGCAGATGATGTAAGAAAAGTGAAAGGTCAATTTGATCGGGAAAAATAAACTTCCTGTTGGGTTAAGGATAAGGAAAATCTATGTTAGGCTGGGGACTGGGCAGAAAGAGTGTGTTGAGGTTGAAGGATGGGAATTTGAAGGCCAGGGTAGGAAGAGAGGATGAGCTGAGAAAAAAGAAGACAGGTGAAGACAAATCACATACAGGACATACTGACTTAGAGAATGTTGGTGGTGGGATGGTATGCAGAAGGGAGAGATACTTTTCACACATTGGTTCAAAATTACTGGCCAAACATTTTCTGATTTTGTAGAAAGCACTTCTATAGTGCACTTTATTTACAATCTTGATCCATTTTAAACAGTCCTGTGAGGACATTTACTATCCTACCAAGAGGAATCTGAAGCTGAAAATAGTAAGTTGCTTAAGGCCAGCCAGTAAATCAGTGGGTGACACAGAGCCTACATTTTCCAGAATCCATGTCACACTATTGGACCTTAATAGCACTGGAGGTTCGTAATCATTTTTTTTAGAATTTATAACACAATTATGTTCTGTGCACACGCAGATTACAGCTTGATTCTATGATGTGCAGCGACTGCACATGTGCTTAAGGAGGGACTAGGACGTGACAAGAGGCGCACAATTTTTTGAAGTTTGCAGCTTCAAAAAATTCAATATTGCAGTATCATTACATTGACATGAGAGGCAGATCCACTGGAGTAAATACACAGGGTTACTTTATAGGTCACCCCATAAATCAATATATGATGTGGGTACCGAGTTTAGGATGGGACTGGATGTTTGCTTGTAAACATATATCAAGTAGGATATTCACCGGAGTAAATATAGAGAATATGAACTGGGATCAATGCAGGTGGCTGAAGTTGTAGGTCGGATTCTTTGGTTGGCTCTTTTGCTAGGCATGCGTGAAATCAGCGTAGATTCTTTGTTCTGCTATTGTTGTAAGAAAGTGGGATATTATCAGTGCTGAAATCAGGGTTGCTACTCGGTTCCTGGCAGGCTTCCTGTGCTTCTAAGAGCTACGGGGCAGGAGAAGATTTTGACTTCATGATTTGCATACTAGGCAAAAGCAACAACCTCTCAGACGGTTGTTAAAAACACAAGACTCCGGGCTAGAGGAAAGGCAGCCGACGAAGCGACAGCGGAGTTTTATGTGCATTCAAAATATAATGATCACTGTATTGGACTGTCACAACAGTAGAGTAGTACTTACAGTTTGGGAAACTGGCCCAGAACTCCAATTGGAAACAAGATGAGGGCTGCCAAGGAGCAACTGAGGATTTGCTAAGGGAAGTGTGTGTGTGTGTGTGTGCACGATTAACAAAGAGAAAATAGCCCTGGCTGCCTGTTCCTCCTAGCTACCCCCTTTCCTGACTGCTGTAGTGGTGGTGATAGAAAGTGCCGGCAAGTTGCAGCTGACTAGGTTGGGAGGGGCTGTGGCTCAGTGGTAGAGCATCTGTATGGCATGCAGAAGGTCCCAGGTTCAACCCCCGGCATCTCCAGTTAAAGGGACTAGGCAAAGAGGTGATGTGAAAGACCCCTGCCTGAGACCCTGGAGAGCCGCTGCCGGTCTGAGTAGACAATACTGACTTTGATGGATCATGGGTCTGATTCAGTATAAAGCTTCATGTGTTCATGTGACTAATGGTTACCCCATAGGGTTTTTAAGGCAAGAGACGAACAGAGGTGGTTTGCCATTGCCTGCCTCTGCATAGCAATCCTGGACTTCTTTTGTGGTCTCCAAGTACTAACCAGGGCCAACACTGCTTAGCTTCCGAGATCTGACAAGATTAGGCTAGCCTGGTCCAGCCAGGTCAGGGTCTGCTGTAGTGAGTATATTCTAAATATGTATTTTCTTCATTTATACCCCACCTTTTTCCCCAATAGGGACCCAAAGTGACTTATGCCATTCTTCTCTCCTCCATTTTATCTTCACAACAATCCTGCGAGGTAGGTTAAGCTATGAGTTTGACTGGCCCAAGGTCACCCAGCAAGCTTCCATGGCAGGGTGGGGATTTGAACCTGCATCTCCCTGATCCTAGTCTGATCCTCTAACCAGTGCACCGTACTAGATACATAGCAGGCAGAATGGATAGTAGCAAGGGTGGGCCTCCTGCATCCTCAGGAAACATCAAGGTATGTTGAGCCAGCATGGTGTAGTGGTTAAGAGCGGACGTTTAGAGCACTGGACTCTGATTTGGAGAACAGGGTTTCAATCTCCACTCCTCCACATGTGCGGCGGAGACTAATCTGGTGAACCAGGTTGGTTTCCCCACTCCTACACATAAGGCCAACTGGGTGACCTTGGGCTAGTCACAGCTCTCTTAGAACTCTCTCACCCCCACCTTCCTCACAGGGTGTCTGTTGTGGGGAGGGGAAGGGAAAGGTGATTGTAAGCCGGTTTGTTTCTTCCTTAAGTGGTAGAGAAAGTTGGCATATAAAAATCAACTCTTCTTCTTCATCTCTGCCTTACAGCCTGGCAACTCTAAACATGACGCTGCCTAAGAAAGCGCCACATGAACCCGAATGTCGCTTTTGCGCCATCATAATTCATTTTCCCACCTTCAGTCCCACCTGAGCCACCAAGTGCAGATACCATTGGGCAGATGCGTGCCAAAGTGCAGAATTATTAGCGATGCCGCTCATTAATGCTAGGCCATAGGGAACATCTGGTTAAAACACGCACACACAAGCCCCAAAGACGGCTTGACCAGTCTTTGCTCCTAGTGAAATAAGTAGGGCGTCCTCTTTTGGTTTTGGCATTACAAGATTCGAGATGTTCGAGACGGTGATTAATCTGTGGCGCTGAAAGAGTTACGATAGATTAGTCTCAAAAAGCCTCTGGATTCTTTCTCCCCTCCATGCCCCCTTCACTTTCATTAACCTGGGATGGCCAGCAGGTGAAAGCAATTTATGCAAATCCTTTTCTCAATACCATAAGGCGTTTTGCCTTTTGACAATAGGCAACCAAGCAGACAACAGGACCCCAGACATGCATGTTTGGAGGGCCCAATTTAAATAAAAATAAAATAAAATAAACCAACGACTTTTCTGAGGGGAAGATAAGAGTGTAATCCCCTCAGTTTGGTCCAAATGTTTTAAGACTTTGTGCTTCTAATATCCAATTTGAATTAGCCTTGAACTTTAAAGCTGCTTGGTCTACTGCTCCAGAAGACACCATTTGACGTGCATAACAGTACTGTACAATTTCTCTTTCTCTCTATCCCTTTGCCCACATTCTGTTTCCACCAAGTGAGACTCACAGCAGATGGATGAACACATGAAGCTGCCTTATACTGAATCAGACCCTTGGTCCATCAAAGTCAGTATTGTCTACTCAGACCAGCAGCAGCTCTCCAGGGTCTCAGGCAGAGGTCTTTCACATCACCTCCTCGCCTAGTCCCTTTAACTGGAGATGTCAGGGATTGAACCTGGGACCTTCTGCATGCTGAGCAGATGCTCTACCACTGAGCTACAGCCCTTCCTATGGATGGAGGACAGGCAAGGAGAGCAGGGAAGGAATGGCACCGGAGAACCTGTACTTTTATCCTCTTTTTTCTTTTCTTTTCTTTTCAATAATTTTTAAAATATTTTTAATACAAGACATGGGAAAAGGGAAACAGGGAAAGGGATATTCAGATTGTGTTCACTTACATATCTGTTACCGGCGCATGAACATTCTTATCATTATTTCTATCATGACCTTACTCTCTGTTCTATTACTATTATATCATTCATGTAATCATTCTCTAATGTTATTTTTGATATCTCTGATATTACCTTTTGAACTATTACAAAAAAACAATCGCTATTATTAAAACATTATCATCTAGAGTGTATACTTATGAACTATCGTATTTATCATAGAAGGATTGCCATTTCTGTTCATGCTCTTCATACATTTCTTGGTGTAGCAGGGTAGAAAGTTTTGACCTTATTGCGTATTCATGCATTTTTGTAATCCACATGCGTAAGTCTGGTACCTCTTTCTCTTTCCATTTTTGCGCCAGTAATAGTCTCGCCACTGATGTTCCTCAGGCTCCACCCCAAAAACCTCCCGTCGGAAGCGAAGCAGTACCTGGAAACCCTAACCATGAAACCACAGCAAAAACTGCCCCCCTCAATTTTCTATAAACAGAGCTGCCTGCTCTTTCCTCTTTAGGAGTCGGTTCATGCCATACAAAACTGTAAAACGGTCTTTACACATTTTAAACCTTTCATTTCTAAAAGGTGTTAACAGGAGGAAATAAGAGACAAACATTTATTTACTGTGTGCCAGGCTCTTATGATAATATTTTTTTTCCAAGGGCTTAAATCCCCGCTTTCCACTTTGAGCTACTAATAGTTCAGGAGGGGGAGGGGATACACAAAAGGGATGTCAGGCTCTAATATCACCCCAGCATGAATAAGAAAAGTAATTTAGCTTTGAGGAGATGGTGACATCTAATTTTAAAGTCAATCTCTCAATGGCATTTCTGAAATCGGCATCTTAGCGTGGTCTTTTTAGGCTGACGAATCCTTTCTTCCAAGATGACTGTGACATGTCTGGCCTCTCAGGAACAGTTTCCGTGGACCATTGGTTAAAAAAAAAAGTTTTGTAATGGGTAACTAGATGAATGATAGTAATGACTGCCATGAAATAGAAGTATCGATGTCATCCATCCATCTAATACTTTATGTCGGGAGAGGAAACACGTCTAGATCATGCTTCTGAGTACTGTGATAGATGGGTGCCAAGAAACTGATTGGTCTGGTATTTGAGACTCCTGCAGCAAAGGAAGGAAGGAAGGAAGGAAGGAAGGAAGGAAGGAAGGAAGGAAGGAAGGAAGGAAGGAAGGAAGGAAGGAAGGAAGGGTGTTAAGGCAGTATTTGATATTTTTTTAAAAAATAGGAAAACTGCAAGTTTTTACCCCACTGACAATGGAGCTAATAGGAAGTTTCAATCACACACCTGCCCAATAATGTCCAATAATTATTGGCTGTCCAATAATTTCACCCTTTTGTTAAGATATTGTTTGTGTGGGGAGTGAGACCCCTGTCACATCACAGTGTGCAGAGAGGTGACAGAAAGAGAAATAACATGAGAGTATCTCCAAAACGAATCTCTGGCAAATCTGGGATTTGTACCCCGGCTTCCAAGAGCTATATCGAAATCTGATCTCAAAGCAACAACCCTTTGTCAAGTATCAGATTCACAACCATACTGTTTGTGGTGGTTTTGTGGCACCTGGTGCAACCCGCCACTGTTTCTGATATGCAGACCTTCACAGCATTAAACCCATGACTGATCCTTGATCCAATTCAAGTCCTTCTCCTGGCATTAAAAATAAAATACATATTTTTTTAAAAAAAGCTGTATATCATGCTTGCCACAAAGGCCTATCATCAGTGCAAAAGTCCACCGGCCATAATGAAACATGGATCTGGGCTTTGCTAATTAATTTGACAGCCTGGTTAATAGGATGTGGCACATTGTGCCCTTGTACCATACGGCTCACACTATTATGCTATAACGGGTCACCATAGTAACATGAGTCAACCAGCTTTTGAACTGTCTGTGACCACCACAATAGGGAAACATAACCTCATTCAGCATCAGGTTCATATAAACTGATACAGTTTCTCTTTGCCATGCATACATTCTCTGTAGTCTCCGACCCTGTAATTTCACTATATATATCAGATTTTAAAACAGTTACTAGCTCTTTCCAAGATCAGAGGAGCATGCCTATTATATTAGGTGCTTTGGAACACAGTAAACACAATGCTGCTGCAGTCGCCTTGTTTGTGGGCTTCACAGAGGCACCTGGATGGCCACTGTGTGAACAGACTGCTGGACTTGATGGACCTTGGTCTGATCCAGCATGGCCTTTCTTGTGTTCTTATATTCTTATGTTCTGTTGCCAGTGTAGAAGCAAGGCAGGATTCATTAGTAGATGCATGGACCTCTAGTTATAAAGTATTTTGTGACTAACTGGGGCACCTTTTGATGACAGGAGAATTAATAGATTGCCTTGCTAAGTAATGACAGTAGGGTTGCCATCCTCCAGGTGGGGCCTGGAGATGTGCCAGAATTACAATTGAGCTCCCCTCTACAGAGATAAGTTCCCCTGCAGAATATGGCTGCTTTGGAGGGTGGACTCTACAGCATCCCACCTCCCGCTGAGCGCCCTCCCTTCCCTGAACTCTGCCCCCCAAATCTCTAGGAATTTCCCAACATGGACTTGGCAACCCTGAATGACAGAATGGGCAGCTAAGAGTCCAGACTTGTGCTCTTTGTTGGAATTGAGTTGCCAAAGCAGGCAAGTGTCCAGTTATCTGGACAATTTGTTTAAGTAAAATTACAAGACTAAAACCCAAGGTACCGCTTCATATTTTGCAGGGCTGGCCTAGATACAGGGATTCTTCTCCCTTCCCTAATTTTACTGCATTCCCTTAAGAATATAAGTAGAGCTAGCTGGATTAGACCAGTGGTCTGGCTAGTCCAGTATACTGCTTCACACAGTGGCCAACCAATTGCGCTGGAGGGCCAAACAAGTAGGGCATAGAGGCCAAGCCCCTCCCAAGCCAACCTATAGGTACTAGCTGGAGATCTCCATCTATTACAACTGATCTCCAGCTGATAGAGTTCAGTTCACCTGGAGAAAATGGCTGCTTTGGCCATTAGACTCTATGGCATTGAAGTCCCTCCCAAACCCCACCCTCCACAGGCTCCACCCCAAAAACCTCCTGCCAGTGGTGAAGAGGGACCTGGCAGCCCTATACTGCTGCCTCTAGCACTGGTGTTCAGAGGTTTTTTGCCTCTGTATATGGAGGTTCCCTTCATTTACCATGGTTAGTTGCCCTTGATGGACCTCTTCTTTCTTCCTATGCCCAAGCTACTTCTTACTTTCTGCTTCCTATTTGTTTTTCCTCTTCTTCACCTCCCATGATGCCTTCATCAACTTCCTCCTGGCTGTTGAGAGCCTTATGAAAGCCCTACATCAAATTCTGTCAATGAAAAACCTATAGGGTTGCCAACCTTCAGGTACTAGCTGGAGATCTCCTGCTATTATAACTGATCTCCAAGCTTAGGGTTGCCAACTCCAGGTTGGAAAATTCTTGGTGATTTGGGGTGTGTGTGGAGTCTTAGGAGGGTGGGGTTTAGGGAGGGGAGGGGCCTCAACAAGGAATAATGCCATAGAGTTCACCCTCCAAGGCAGCTATTTTCTCCAGGGAAAACAGGCGATCAGTTGTAATTTTGGGAGATCTCCAGGCCGCACCTGGTGGTTGCCAACCCTAACTAGGCTCTAGTTTCTTGGGAGCCCAGTCTCCCCATTTTCACCCATGACTCTTCATGGGTTGCAACTATTGTAAAATTCATATTGTACATGATACAATAAGAGAAACTAGAAAATCTTACACTCTTTGTTCAAAGTGGGCTGAATAAAGCTACTACATAGACGTGCCAGCCTCCAGATACTAGCTGGAGATCTCCTGCTATTAGAACTGATCTCCAGCCTATAGAGATCAGTTCACCTGGAGAAAATGGCCACTTTGGCAATTGGACTCTATGGCATTGAAGTCCCTCCCCTCCCCAAACCCCGCCCTCCTCAGGCTCTGCCTCAAATACCTCCCGCTGGTGGCGAAGAGGGACCTGGCAACCCTACTACTACAGCTATATTTAATTGTAGACAAAACTATACCTATTTCAAAGCGTTGTTTAGTAAACTTTTCAATTATGAACAAGGCAGCTCCTCCTTCTTCTAATGTGGTTTAGAAGTTAGATAACCGGTATGATCCTCTGGAAGATATTATATTACAAAGAATACTGAAAGTAAATAGCACCATCCAGCCAAAATTGGCACAATCCTATCTTGCTTTTTAAATTAAAAAAAAAGCCCATGGGTTGTGTGCTACTCTCTTTTATGAAACAGTCTCTCCTAATGAAAATTCAGTGCAAAACAAGCAAGTTTTGGGCAGGAGCCAATCAAAGTTAAGAACTTGTAAATTCAATCCCATGGAAATCAATGGGACTAAAAGTGGTTAACTTTGGCTGGCTGGTGGCCAGAATTTGCCCTTTTGCTCGGAAATTTTCATTAAGTGAGCCTATAAGTTATTTCATAAAAGAGGGACTAGCAGATACCCAATGGGCCTTTTTTAATTTGAAAAGCATGGTACCAATCTGGAGCGAGTGATGTGCACCCAAGTCCCATTGAAATCAATAGGAAATAATGCATGGCTCTCTTCATAAATCTCACTGATTGCGGTGGGTTTTAAGCCTACATTTCTCTGGATTGCACTTCGTGATGGGGGGGGGGAGGAGAACCATTCCTGTTTGTAAAAAAAAGGAAAATCTCTGAAGACTGGGAGCATTTGTATACCACTGACAATCTTCCCCAAGCTGTGCTTTATCAGATCGCTACTTTTCAAGGGACAATGTCAAGCTGCTTAAGGGCTGTTCTGGCCTTTTTCAGCCAGCTGGGTTTCAGCTTCATGTATGAGCAAGAAAACCCCCATGTAGTTAAGCATCTCTTGAAAACATTTTTAGACTGTGGCCATCTGTAGAGCCCTGCTAGATAATCAGTGGTGCTTATCCAAATAATGTGGAATTCTTGAAGGCTGAATAAAATGGAAACCGATGAGAGTGGACATGCTCGTGGAGGATAGGGTTATCCATGGCTACTAGTCAAAATGAATACTAGTCTTGTTGCATAACTATTCTCTCTAGTATCAGAGGAGCATGCCTATTATATTAGGTGCTGTGGAACACAGGCAGGATGCTGCTGCAGTCATCTTGTTCGTGGGCTTTCTAGAGGCACCTGGTTGGCCACTGTGTGAACAGACTGCTGGACTTGATGGGCCTTGGTCTGATCCAGAGTTAGGGTTGCCAGCTCCGAATTGGGAAATACCTGGAGGTTTTTGGGGCGGAGCCTGAGGAGGGCGGGGTTTGAGGAGGGGAGGGACTTCAATGCCATAGAGTCCAATTGCCAAAGTAGCCATTTTCTCCAGGTGAACTGATCTCTATCGGCTGGAGATCAGTCATAATAGCAGGAGATCTCCAGTTAGTACCTGGAGGATGGCAACCCTATCTTGTGTTCTTATGAGAGGTTTAGGCTATGATCAGATTAAATATCAGACCACAAGGGTGGGGTTCTGATGTCCAGGGCCTTGACCAGAAACTATTTTTTAAAAGGGGACACATCTTGGATTGAGGAAAGAGTTGAAAGGCCAGCAGGCCAGATCGAGCCCCCCTCCTTCACTTGTACACAACCTGAAGCACATTAAATCCTTCCCTCTTCTAAGCTGAAAAGCAACAGAGGCTTTGCAGAGGTCTCCCCTTACTCCATAACAGCTCAGCCCCATGTACTGGTGTCATGGCTCATGCATGGAAGTAAACACCAGCAGTACATAAGGGGAGAACTCTACCTAACAGCGTGTGGCTATCCATGGGGTGGGGATTTACAGAGCCCTGAGCCTGCGTCTTTGAAGAAAATTTCTGCAGTGCATAATAACAGGCCACAGATTTAGTCTCTCGAATGCCAACTGCCTTTCTCTACCCAGGAGGGTTTTGAGAAAGTTCAGACCCCGCCCTTGCACTCCAAAATGACCAAAGCCAAAATAAATTTGTTTGCTTTAAAAAAAACACCTAGATTTGCATCAGCCACCGAAACAAACAATGCTCTTTTTCTATTCGATAGGGACCTTCTTGTCTAAGCAGGCTTTGCCAAACTCTAGGCACCAAGAAGAAATGCTTCCCGCTTTCTTACAAAATCTGGGTTTCAGCTACCAGCAAACGTCCCTGCCTTTTCTTCAGGGACAGCATTGCCCGAGTTTACTATGGCTAGCCAGCACATGCAGCTGTTTCCACACCTGTCCTCTATACGGTGCTCTGCTGAGCAGCTATCTTTCCTGTCCCCAGTGATTTGCCAAGTTGCAACAGGTAGTTGAGTTTATCCACAGCTCTCCAGCTGCTATCCTTCCTTCTCCTCTTCCCTTGTAGGAGCCAGTTAGGGAACACTCAACCCTACAGTTAAGATCTCTCACAAGTTTTTTACAAGAATCTTTTTAGACCCGCTCTGTGGGTTGGATCCTAAGTCCAGCTTCAGCTAATGGCAGGCATTTCCATTGGCGGACAGAACTTCCTTGCCCCACTGCTACAAACGGCTGATCTCTCTGCTGGGAGACAGGAAACACAGGCACAATGGGAAGGGTGAATTGTAATGGATTTTGCACCATTGTTTCTGACTCTGAGACATGTCATAACAGGGTTGCCAGCTCTGGGTTGAGAAATTCCTGGAGATTTTGGGGGAAGAGCCTGAGGAGGGCGGGGTTTGGAGAGGGGAGGGACTTCAATGCCATAGAGTCCAGTTGCCAAAACGGCCATTTTCTCCAGGGGAACTGATCTCTATTGGCTGGAGATCAGTTGTAATAGCGGGAGATCTCCAGCCACCACCTGGAGGTTGGCGACTCTATGTCATAAAGGCATTTGCTTTCTTATGGAGCAACCTCACCAGACTTGTTGAGTCTGGGCCAGATGAAGGCCCAGACTACACAGAGTTCTTAATCCCCTCTGCAAGCTTGCAATCTAAGCAGGGGAAGAGTAATTAGAGGAAGGCTGCTGAACTTCCCCCCTCCATGTAGGGTTCCCAACCTCCAGGTGGTGGCTGGAGATGTCCCACTATTACAACTGATCTTCAGGTGATAGGGATCAGTTTTCCTGGAGAAAATGGCTGCTTTGGCCATTGGACTGTATGGCATTGAAGTCCCTCCCCTCTCCAAACCCTCCCCTCCTCAGGCTCCACCCCCAAAATCTCCAGGTAATTCCCAACCCAGAGCTGGCAACCCTAGCTCCATGGTAATCCCCAAGCAAGAAAAATGGATACGGTATGCCTGCCTTTTCCCTGCAGATGAAAATGCAGCCTGGGAAAAGAAGATTTTAGTCCTGAAATTACCAGCAGGGAACGAATTAAGCGACTTCGCCCCACCCACCTCACTTCCTTCTGCCTGCTGAGCCTGCTCTTGGTTAACAAAAATAAGGTGGAGGAAAATGACACCCGGAGCGGTATGTAATGTCTGGTTTGGCCCAAAGTGATCCGAGAATGACTGGATAACAGCTTTTCAGTTTAGAGTGGCATGACATGTCATTGGAAGGACATGGCAGCTTGTTCTGCAGAGGGACGAGGAAGTGGCAATCCGCCTCCCGCTCGAAAAAATATACTGCTTCAAAACAACGCCTCTCTCCTTCTCCTTCCTCTAAAGTAATTCTGGAGTCGAGCCTGTTTTGATGGGGGAGGGAAGACTGCTGGTTCACTGGCATGTGGGCTGGGGTGGGGTGGGGGTCTCGATGGCCTCTGCGTAAAGTGCAAAATGCGCATGAAATACAGACTGCTGATCAATATGTGGACCTATTTATACTTACTAAATAGGAAAAATAAAATATAAAACTGTCCAGTGTTAACTGATGTGAGATTCCAGCATTTTATGTTGGGGAGGTTGACCTAGGGTTGCCAACCTCCAGATAGACCAATACAAAACAGTATGAGCATTCGAAATAAGTGTGTGTTGCTTGATCTTATATAAGATATTTTGTAACATCAAGCAACACACACTTATTTCGAATGCTCAAACTGTTTTGTATTGGATTGCATTAGTGCATGTTACATTTTGCGATTTGCATGTAATATTTATTTGTCGTTTTGAATATAAGCATATAGATATAGTGGTCACCGTTGCTGTCTCTTTTTGCTCTAGTTCCATATCAGCACGTTATTTTTGTATTTTGCTTCTTACCTCCAGATAGTAGCTGGAAATCTCCTGCTATTACAACTGATCTCCAGCCGATAGAGATCAGTTCATCTGGAGACAATGGCCGCTTTGGCAATTGGACTCTATGGCATTGAAGTCCCTCCCCCCCAACCCCACCCTCCTCAGGCTCCTCCCCAGAAACCTCCCACTGGTAGTGAAAAGGGACCTGGCAACTCTAGGTGGACCACAGGGTTTCCAGCTCTGGGTTGGGAAATAGCTGGAGATTTGGGGGATGGAGCCTAAAAAGAGTGGGGTTTGGGGAGGGGAGGGACCTCAGCATGATACCATGCCCAAGAGTCCACCCTCTAGGGCTGCCAGATCCTCCCTCTCCTCCGGCAGGAGACTTTTGGGGCAGAGCAGAGTGGTAAAAGGCCCCTTGCAATGTGTTTACACCCGGAAGTGCCGCATCGCAAGCGGCCCTTAACTCCCCCTAAATGGGAGTTTGAGTGGTATAAGGCCCCTCACGAGGCGGCACTTCCGGTTGTAAACTGGAAGTGTCATGTCACGATGTGTATGGGCGCGTGCATATTTGCCTGCCGACCCTTAGCTGGTCAGTGAACAGAGGGGTGAATTGCAGGGGGTTTGCCCGCCGCCACCAGGCACCTGGCAACCCTACCACCCTCCCCACCAGCCATTTCACCAGGTGAATTGATTTCCACTGTTTGGAGATCAATTGTAATAGCAGGAGATCTCTAGGTGCCACCTTGAGGCTGGCAATCTTAGAGAAGATGGCATTACATGGCAAGAGGCTCTTGAAAAGTACAGTAAATTTAGAAGTGGGTCCCACTTTCCAAAGTTTGAGAACCGCTGGTGTTAGGAGGGTAGCGTTGCCAGGTCCCTCTTTGCCACTGGTGGGAGGTTTTTGGGGCACAGCCTGAGGAGGGCGGGATTTGGGGAGGGACTTCAATGCCATAGGGTCCCATTTCCAAAGTGGCCATTTTCTCCAGGTGAACTGATCACTATCAGCTGGAGGTCAGTTGTAATAGCAGGAGATCTCCAGCTAGCACCTGGAGGTTAGTGAATCCCTAAGGAAATGATCTCAGTACACAGCCACTAATTTTCTTTAACATATGCACTTTTACTAATATGTTACTGCAATATGCACACTGTATATGCTTAACACTATATAACTAAGTTCTAAACTACAAACAGCCTGAAATCAATGTCAATTAGGCTTGTATGCATTTACACAGTTTTTTTCTTTGTAATACAATTATTCCAAGTTATAATACCCCCAGGGGGAATATTTCTTACGACCAGCAGCAAGGTCCATAAAGTCCTTAAGATGTGTTATACTTCGCCACAAATCAGGCAATGCGAATTCAAAGTGTTCTCAATCGCGGTCAGCTGATCCCGCGTAGACCAATCCGATGATTCTATCGCCTTTACTGCTGGTTGAGCCGATTTTAAACGCTAGCTTCTATGGCTATGCGCTTTTGTTGTTATGATATATATGGCACGTAAAGACAAGTTCCCGGTTATATCTCCTTGTTTCGCATAAAAGTGCAATATGCTTCCTCAGACTGTGCAAGTCCCCACACCAGTGTCCCAGGAGGTGTTCCCGGGGCATTCTTGGGCGTTCTGGGGGACGGAGCTGCTGTTAGGCAGCCTCGTAACCCCATTTGCGCTGGGAACACCCCCTAACGCAACGGTGTTGCTGCACCACCATTTTTGTTTGCTATGGGGCTGTTTGCTATGGGGCCTTTTCCCCATTTTATGGTGTTTTTTGTTTTTGTTTTTAAACCCTTCTCCCCCTCTATGATGGCCAGGAAACCTCTGTGGAGGTGCCATGGGGGCACTACGCCGTCCCCAGCTGCTGCGGTTTTCAGGATTGGGATGAAATTCTAGATTTAACATGGATTTTTTTTTAAAAATAGGATTTTAATCCAGGCTTTCCCCTGTGGAACTGTAGGCAACCTGCTTGTTCCATACCCAGAATGCCTTGAAATAGTTTCTTCAAACACATTGTTTATATGAGTTTCTAAGTTGAGTGGAAACTGTTTCTTTTATTACGGTAAATCTCCTCAAAATAGCCCTTGGATCAAGGGACTTTAAATAATCATTATAAAATGACTAATGAACTAATTGATCATACAGCAGTAGACAAGCTAATCAACCAAGGTCTTTTACTGGCTGATAGCAGTACTATCCTGTAAAGTGACATATATTGACTGTGAAAATCACCCCAGCCTCAGTTTCCAGGGTTGACAGGTTGAGGTTGGTCTTGCAGGGTGAGAAAGATAACTCATATTCTCAAGGAGACTTTATTTTAATGTACTTTATTATATCAATAAATACAAATTAAATAAAAATGGCTTGACGGGGACTCACTTACCACATGATGATGTGAGCATTAGATTTTGAGCGTGAGGCTGTCAGCTAGGGTTGTTCAGGAATGGCGAAAGGCTGCTGCGTGTACATGAACTGGTGGTTCTATGGGGCGAGTGTTTTATGCCCAAAAATGTCCTTGGAGGAAGTTCAAAAGCAAGCATGCCTTTATGGATAGTTTCCACAATACACACACCCCCAGTTGCATGAGAGCCAACATGGTGTAGTGGTTAAGAGCTGTGGTTTGGAGCAGTGGACTCTGACCTGGAGAACCGGGTTTGATTCCCCCACTCCTCCACATGAGCGGCGGAGGCTAATTTGGTGAACTGGATTTGTTTCCTCACTAGGGTTGCCAACTGCCAGCTAGTCAAACAAGAGGCTACAAGTTCTAAGCAGGAGTGTGGAATTCAAATAAATAGCACAAGAAAATTGCAACCTAACAATAAGGCAATATGAGTATTAAATTGCTATTAGAAAAATATATTGAGGAGAACCTCACAAAAACAACCGCAGTTGTTTGATATACGGACTTTTATACTGTGAACGCACTGTGTTGCGTCCTGATTGTGATTACGCTCATGCGATTTTGTACTTTGCTTACACAAGACTTGCTGTCTGATTTGCCTGGCAACTGTGGTTGTTTTTGTGAGGTTCTCCTCAATATATTTTTCTAATAGCAATTTAATAGTCATATTGCCTTATTGTTAGGTTGCAATTTTCTTGTGCTAATTCTTTGAACTGACAGGTAGTGGCAGGAGATCTGCTAATACAACTGATCTCCAGCCGATAGAGATCAGATCACCTGGAGAAAAATGGCCGCTTTGGCAATTGAACTCTATGGTATTGAAGTCCCTCCCCAAACCTAGCCTTCGTCAGGCTCCGCCCCAAAAATCTCCCGCCGGTGGCGAAGTGGGACCTGGCAACCCTATTCCCCACTCCTACACATGAAGCCAGCTGGGTGACCTTGGGCTACTCACAGCTCTCTTGGAGCTCTCTCAGCCCCACCTACCTCACAGGATGTCTGTTGTGGGGAGGGGAAGGGAAGGAGATTGTAAATTGGTTTGAGTCTCCCTTAAGTGGTAGAGAAAGTCGGCATATAAAAACCAACTCTTCATCTTCTTTTCTTCTTCTTCTTCAGACATTTATGTTGGATTATCACTTTAATTGAGGATCCAAGATTCCATGGACAGATTCATCTTGAGAAACATGAGCCAAACCTTAAGTCAGTTTACAGGACTCAACAAGTGCCTTAGTTAAAGAAAGAGCTGTTTTGCATCTTCAGTTGCACATCAGTAAATTGAGGAATGGTGTTTTGCCAAAAGGTTACAATTGTAGAACGATGCACATCATCTCACCCCCCAAAACCCTAACCCAACTCCAGGGTAAAATTGTGTTGGCCAGCCCCTTTCTCCCTATGAAGTTTCCCATAACTGGTTAAGTTGCCTGACAGGGGAATGGCCTGTTATCCCACAACAGCCTACCCTTATAGAACAGACCTGGCTGGTTATTTGGGGCAAAGTAGAGAAGAAAGGACATTGATTCATAGGGTTGCCATGAGTTGAAAGCGACTTGATGGCACTTAACACACACACAGAGAGAAGAAAGGACGCCAGGGCCCTCAGTTTGCAAGACTTGAGCAAGGCTGTTAATGATAGGACGTTTTAGACGACATTAGTTCTTAGGGTCGACATGAGTCGGAGGCGGCTTGATGGCATTTAACACACACAGAAGAGATTACAGAATACTGGAGTGGGATTCCCACTTGGGGGAGGGGTGGAGGGACAGTTCAGGACTCACTCTGGACCATATAGGACTTGCTTTGGCGAGTCCTCCGGTGGCGTGGCGGCCCGACGGCCTTCCCCTGGGGGCCTACGAAGGGGAGAGGAGAGAGGGGTTGTTAGGGAAATGCTTGCTTTGCCCCGTCAGCCTGCCATCTCCAGCTGTCTTGCAAAAGGGAAAAACAATAGGCGGGGGGGGGGAGGCGAGAGGGGAATGGGGAGGGGGGTTTCAAGAGTGCCTGAGACTAAGGAGGCCTCCCAAAGACTTGTCATCTGCATCTGACAAGAGCTCCTTTCCCCGGTTCATTTCTTTTCTTCCTTTCTTCTCCTGTTTGCTGCAGCTGTGGGATTTTCAAAGGCACTCTGCAAACAGATGTTACCCTGCGGATCTGTCCCCCCTCCCGCCTTCACTCCTGCACCATTGGAGGTTGTAGAAGTGTTACACTTGAAGTGTGTGTGTGTGTGTAAATGTCGTACCTGGACATCACTAGGGGAAGCTGGCAGTTTAGTACAGACTAAACATCAAGCCCTATTTTTTAAAACACCAGCAACAAGCTTCTCACTTTCATGCCGGTGTAAGAACAGCAAAATAATACAGCAGACTAGTAGAGAGGAATGATTTATTCCAACATGATCTCATCAGAGCTCACCTCGTTCAGCTGATGAAGTGAGCTCTGACTTACTAAAACTTATGCTGGAATAAATTTAACCAGTCTTTAAGGTGCCACTGGACTCCTGTTTTATTTTCACTGCCACAGACCGCCATAGTTACTCATCTGGAATTACCATTGGGAAAAAACAAAAACTTGATGGTGGCTTTTACCACTAATTGTGGTCATGGGGAAAATCTTTGCTCCACTTGGGGTGGAAAAAGCCAAATATCCCGCTGTAAAAAGTTTGCTTGGTCCCTAAAACATGCTGATGTACAGGAGTGCTCTTTACTTGATAGATGGCACAATGAATGTGGATAATGCAGCAGCTGGGATCGCTAAGGCTTGGACAACTCATGCCCTGTGCAGAAGTGTGTTTTTTAAGAACAACTTTTATATATTCAGTTTCTCTCTGGGGGAAAACCCATACTTCTCATCCTGCTGGATTCTAAAACGAGGAGCAGAATCCCTTTAAATCTGAGGCTGATAACAACAACAAAAAAGGGTACGATGAAGAGCTTCAGACTTTCCACACTTGTTCAAAATATTTCCTTATGCAAAGATGGGAGTCTTGGAAAGAACTCGGGGTCCAGTCTGCAGGACCAGTGTGAGGAGCACAGCCGAGAAAGCCCCCCTCCCGCATTGCTGATTTGGCAAGCTCTGCAATGCTCTGCAGGAGGCATTAGACACAGTCGCAGAGCAATTCAGAAGCAGAGGAACACTTAGTGAGAATATGCAAGGGTAGTGTGGGACAGCTTTGAAAATTAGGTTCAGACAGAGGACACAGTCAGGGACTTTTGAGAAGTATGCAAAGGGGAATGAAGTAGTAACCTATCCTAAGTGGGCTTCTCTTTGAGGAAAAGGCCAGGCGAGTTACTTGCTCAAAATCATACCCGAGAATCCAGAGCTAAAATGGACCTTGAATGCAGGTGGATTCCAGGGATTTGTGCTATATGTGTAATCCCACACTTTGCTGGACATTAGTAGCTGCTAATAGGAGTCTGTGATCTCGTCAGATCTCAGAAACTAAGCAGGGTCAGCCCTGGTTAGTATTTGGATGGGAGACCACCAAGGAATACCAGGGTTGCTGTGCAGAGGAAGGCACTAGCAAACCACCTCTGTTAGTCTCTTGCCATGAAACCCCCCCAAAAAGGGGTCACCATAAGTCGGCTGCGACTTGACAGCACTTTACACACACAATAGGAGTATGTGGCTTTTGAACAGCTCAAAACTAGTGGTCAGAATATAAAATGCTCTACTCCACAGTGTGCATGCTTGCAGGGGAGGTCTTAGCCAATGGGCAACAGGGGACACTGCCCTGTGCCCCATGGTGGGGGGGGGGAGCTGACCACCCACAGCCCCACATCCTGAAGTGGGGGGGGGAGAGAAGAGCAGGTTCCTGTCGCCACTGTCTCCTGCCTCATCTGGAACTCGGGCAGCTGGTTTCTGCTGCCGTCACTTGCTCCAGCCCACTTCGCACTGGGCAAGGGTAATCTCTTGCTTGGCCGCATGCTGGACTTTTGCCCAGGCCCCCAAAACCACCTCGACTGCCCCTGTATGTAATATTTGGGAAGTTCACCCCTCCCCCCACTGACAACTAGCTGAGAGCCAGTGTGGTGTAGTAGTTAAGAGTGGTGGACTCTGATCTGATGAACCGGGTTTGATTCCCCACTCCTCCATATGCGTGGCGGACTCTAATCTGATGAACCAGGTTTGTTTCCCAGTTCCTCCTCATGAAGCCTGCTGGGTGACCTTGGGCTAGTCACAGCTCTCTCGGGACTCTCTCAGCCTCACCTACCTCACAAGGTGCCTATTGTGGGGAGAGGAAGGGAAGGAGACTGATTGTAAGCCGGTTTGATTCTTCCTTAAAAAGTAGAGAAAGGCTGTTACTGCACTAGGTATTCCCAGCGATGTATTAAGAGTTTGGAAATGTTATAAAAAATACTGTTCATACTTTCTATGTATTCCCACCGATGTGTTAAGAGTTTGAAACTGTTATAAAAAATACTGTTCGCACTTTGTTTGGCCCCTTTAGCTGTGAAGACGTCTTCCAACCATTTTTTAGCCGTGGCATCCAAAAACCCTTTTAAAGCGATGTTTTTTATAACATTTCCAAACTCTTGATACATCGCTGGGAATACCTAGTGTGGTAACAGCCAAAGTCGGCATATAAAAACCAACTCTTCTTCTTATTCTTGAGGGAATGAATGGAAGGGGCTGCAGATTGTTTCGGGGGGGCAACTGATAGTTAAAATTTGAGGATGAAGCCGAAGCTCCTTGCCCCCCATCCCAGATTCAACCTTTGGCATGGATCTCAGCTAGCAGAAGAGCTGCCGTCGGAGCAGAGTTGGGAGTCCTGGGCTCAAGGAGCATCACACGTTGAGACCAGAGAGGGGATGCCCACGGTGACCCACTTGGAGGGTTGAGAATATGACTCTCAGCGGAGGATATTTGCCAAATCCGTTATATAGTAGTGTTCCTTCACAACTGAACGGCTTTCCCAAGGCTAATGAAATTAATTTTGCCCTCTGGGATGATTTAACAGGCCCCAGCTCGGTAATAAAACTAGGTGGATTCCTTCTCGCTCAAAAACCGATTTAATAGTACGGAACAGTTTTCCCAAACAGGAGATCTTACTGCAGTGGCAGCAAAGCTTATTTCTGACAGCCTTAAAAAAAAAAAAATCATCTCCAGGAGATGAAGGGGTTTGATCCAAGCGAAGCCACGTCAGTACATGACGTGAAGCCGTTGGCTTGAACGCCTGCTTAATTCCTCCTCCCTCTTTTGAGGAAAACTCCTTGTTAGAAGAACAGGGGGACGCGGACATTTTTTTAATGCTATATTTTCATGCAAATAGAAAAGGGCAAGCACCTTAAAGACTAACAAAAATATTTTCTGGCAGGGTATGAGCTTTCTTACGAAAGGGGGACGCGGGCATTTTTTTAATGCTATATTTTCATGCAAATAGAAAAGGCTATATTTTCATGCTATATTTTCATGCAAATAGAAAAGGGCAAGAGTCCAGTAGCACCTTAAAGACTAACAAAAATATTTTCTGGCAGGGTATGAGCTGCAGCTTACGAAAGCTCACACCCTACCAGAAATTCGTAAGCTGTGGCTCACGAAAGCTCCTACCCTACCAGAAAATATTCTTGTTGGTCTTTAAGGTGCGACTGGACTCTGGCCCTTTTCTACTACCGCGGACAGACTAACACGGCGACCCACTGTGAATTATCTTCATGCAAATAGTGGGCTTTTAGGGGAAAAAACTGCATTAACCTTTTCTTTTTGTAAAGGGGGAGAGCCCAGCGCCCTTCCCCCATTGTTCCCCCTTCAGCACCCAAATGCTGGGGGGGGGGGGGGGCTGTGTGTATGTCAAGGCGGGCGGCGGCTGGCCGGAGAACCCGCTTTCTTCCCGCCCCCGCTCCCCTCCTGACTGACAGGGGCGCCGTCCATTCAGCGCCTCTCGCGCCTGCCGGCGGCTGGCGGCGGAGTCCCGGCCTCGGCAGCCAATGGCTGACGGCGCGACGTGTGGAGGGCGCCGTCGCCGTGGCAACGGCTGGCTGGGCCATGTGCTCCGCCGCCGCCACCGGCCGGGGCCTGCGCGCGGCCCCATATAAAGGCGGGCCCGAGCGGCGGCTCGACGAGGCCGGGGGGCGCGGCCGGAGGGGGCCGAGGCGGAGGAGACGACGGCGGGCGGAGGTCCCGGGGCGGCCAGCTTGGAGCGCTGCAGGCGGCGGCGGCGGCATGGCAGCAGGTAAGGGGGTGGGGGTGCAAGATGGGTGGGGGTGCAAGATGGGTGGGGGTGCAAGATGGGGGGGCCGCTCTGCACCGTGGCGCTCTGCACAGGCTCAGAGGCGCGGCGGCGGCCTTGGCTGGCCTCCTTTCGGGCACGCGCCCGGGGCCTTCTTCGCGGCGGCCCCCCCAGACTCAGCGCCCGGGGAATTCTGCCCCCCCCCCAGCTGGTTTGCTGGCTCCCCCCAGAGGCATCTTGCTGGACGGCGCGTTCCGCCCAGGGCCGGCTCTCGCTCTCCCCGGCCATACGCGCCCGGGTGGTTTGGCCTCGGGTTTGCCGCTGTCTAGATGCACGTGGCCCCCGTGCAAATTCTCCAAACCCAGCAATAAGCCCCCCCCCCATGCATAGTTGTGAGAATTGGGATGGGGGGAAACGTGCATTTAGAGAGCGGCAAATCCAAGGCAAAAACTCCCAGGCGTAAGTGTGCATGGCATTTGCTGGTCTCTTAAGTGCGCATTTTCCCCTTCCGGATCCTCAAAACTCAAAAAACAAGCTCCCGTTCAGAGTTTTTGAGGATTTGGATGGGGGGAAATGTGCATCTAGAGAGCGGCAAATCCAAGGCCAACCCCCCCAGGCATCAATGGCCCCTCTCTCGTGGGGGGCGGGAGGGGCGGGGGGTCGTGCTTGGGTTTTTTTGAAGGGGGGGGGCGCCTTGACTCTGCACGCCTCCTTCGGGGCTTGGGCGCTCGCCCTGCTCTGTGGGGCCGAGGCGTCGTCTGCAGCGGCTCCGACCCGTGTTCTGGGCGCTTGGGGGGGGAGGCAATTCCCCCCCGAGGCTGCCGCTTTTTCTCTCCGCCAGTGTGGACGCTCCTGCTTCGAGGGGGGGTTCGCTCTGCTCTTTGGCCCACCTCGGTGACATGAAATCGTTTGCAAGCGGATTTTGCCTGTTCACACGGTAAAAACCCTCCTTCAAAGTGCATCGAAAGCGCCTTGTTTAGGCTGTGGGAAAGGGGCCGTGGCTCAGTGGTAGAGCATCCGCTTGGCATGCAGAAGGTCCCAGGTATCTCTACAGTGGGTAGCCGTGTTAGTCTGTCTGCAGTAGTAGAAAAGGGCAAGAGTCCAGTCGCACCTTAAAGACTAACAAAAATATTTTCTGGCAGGGTGTGAGCTTTCGTGAGCCACGCTGTGGCTCACGAAAGCTCATACCCTGCCAGAAAATATTTTTGTTAGTCTTTAAGGTGCGACTGGACTCTTGCCCTTTTCTACTACTCCAGGTATCTAGTTAAAGGGACTAAGCAAGCAGGTGATGTGAAAGACCTTTCTCTGCCTGAGACCCTGGAGAGCTGCTGCCAGTCTGAGTAGGCAATACTGACTTGGATGGACCAAGGGTCTGATTCAGTAGAAGGCAGCTTCATGTGTTCTTCATGTGCCCTCGCTGGCAAGATGGCAAGCCAAGTTGGGCCATCCTCTCCTTCCTTTTATAGCCTCTTCCGTTTAGCCGCTGACGTATGGGGGGAGCCGAACGGGAGCTGCGAGCAAGGGCTCCTCTACACGGCCGTGGCTCCGTCTCCACGCTCGCCCACTCGCAGCCTTTCCTCTCGCGACGAGGCGCCTGCCGGGGCTGATTTGCATTCCGAGTCGTGCCGTCTTTACGCTGGCAATGTGTAATGCACAAATAATGGCAGACTATTTAGAGACGCCGGGGGTTTAAATAGGCAGCCGTGCCTTCTATCTTGTGCTTATAGCTTAAACGCACCCCCCCCCCCAAAAAAAAACCCACCCTCTTTCATCTGCTCGCTTCCTTTTATGGCAGGCTCACGAAATGTGAGATATTTTTAAACTGGGAAAAAAATTGCTTGTCAATAGAGATCTGAAGAGTGAGAGGCGTATTTAGGCAATTGCGGTATTGACAGGATGACAGAAAACAATGACAGTAGACGTCAGGAGTACCTTGTGTGTTAGTGTTAATCTGTACATGCAACATGTATACATATAATCATGAGAAGCATTACTGGGTGTATGCACACACACTTTCAAATCACATATATTATTAATAAGAGCACACACACAGCCTATACATATTGGGAAACACGTATGCATGTACATGCAGTGTGAGAGAGTGAACTCTCTTAATGTAGATTTCTAATTTTTTTTTAATTTTGAGAAATATTAAAGTGGCTCCATGCACTTAATAGTAAAATGTAGCAGTTGGTGTGTTGAAAGATGTCTCCTGTTCTGAGAAGCTACATGGAGCAGCTAGAGGACCAGATACCGGTGAAGAAGAAATGTGGGGGGTTTAACGGATCTGGACTTGTCGAAATGTACGAAACTTCACCTGAAATCAAAGGCTGAAATGCATCATGGAGTCGCTTGAGAGTTTGCCCACATGCATGTATGCCGGTCATTTTTATGCTCCCCCCCCCCGTTTTTCTCATCTTTTTTCCCCGAGGAGTATAACAGACTCCTCAGTTTCTTCTTGACACAGTACTGTTATGCACACGCCACTCTTCCGTTCTAACTTTCTCTTAAACCTCTGGGCAACTGTTAACATTTTAGCATCTCATTGTCTAACAAGATGCAGTTCCCTATCAAGACTAGCTTTGGTTTCCCGCTTCCCCTTTTCTCTTGTTAAACAATAGTATTTACCTTCAGGAACCGAGAGGAAAGCAGCTCCCATTGATCCCAGAATCTTTGAAACTTGGCTGAATCCTTGGGTTCGATTCCTTCATTGTTGGGGGATATTAATCCTTCTCAAAGATAGAGAAGCCCCCCCCCCAAGTGCTTTGTGGGGTTGAAGGTTGAGGAAGGATCATTGTGCCCCTCCAAATGAATAGGTCTGTGGCCCTCACCATGACCTTTCTCAGTGATTTGAATAAGCTAGAGTTCCCAGAAATCCATCTGCCTTTTGTGTGTGTCGATTTTGTCTAATCTTTCCAATCCTTGGATAGTCTCAAAAAGGGGGGGAAGGACCTTCCCATCCAGTTGCAGCCTGCCTCTTTCCCTCTCCAAGTAAAAGCGTTAAATTGACCTTGTTTCAGGTGGTGAACTGACATCTGCTAAAAGTAATTCTGAAGCAGTGTTGGAGGAATGGAAGGAGGGCAAAAGCTATAAGGATGCTCTCTCCCTCCCTACACCAGTGCTAAAGAATCGTCCCATCTGAAATGCATCGAAACAAAACAAAAAAAAACCCTTTCTTCCCGCGTTTGGGAATGTGGCAGCTAATAAACAAACAAGGATACCTTTGTATTTATCTGATGAATTATCCGTCTCAAATGAAGGGAGCTTTGGCTCTCAAAAGCATTTACCCTGGAAATCTTGTTTGTTGGTCTTTAAAGTTCTACTGGACTTGAATCTTGACCTGTATATTTAAGTAAGGTCCAAACTAGCCGGCCCTGCTCACTACCTGTCCTAAACACATCTGCTTGTCAGTCCAACTAGTTAGATGCTGTTCTTGGGAGTGAACGGGTTAAATTTCCTTCCAAATGAAAATGTGCATAGGAGATGCTGATGTACATCTAATGTAAAGAGCAGGAGCCCAAACAATTAACAGCTCAGTTTTCCTTGTATTTACTGTAAGGATGATTTTGCGTATCTTTCATAAGCTGTTAAAAAATGAAGTAGACGTATTTATCCTGCACTTCTTTCCATCCCAAGGAGAATGTTCTGTGTCTCAAACTAGTTGACCTTTTACATACTTTTCTAAAAGATTGTTGTTAATTTAAGGCATAGGCATTTATCTTCATTTAGCCCAATCTAAAATGTGATCTTAATAAGTAAGCCTCATTGTTTCTGGCAGAAACTCCCTGAACAGTGTGCTTAGATGTTAAATTATTGTTATTAATAATAATCCTATAGATAATGTCTAAGCTTCTGTTCTTTAATGTCAGTTTACTAAAAAAGATTTTTTTAAAAAAATCTGGCTGAGGCTGTATGTATATTAATATGAGTTTATAGTCAAGAATAATTATTTTCTTGTCATTCCTTTTCTTCTGCTTGGGACATTTTTTCCCCTTCTCTTTTTTGGGGGCCTCCTTGAATGGCAGATTTGCAAGTACAATTTCATCAGCACAGTGGAACAATAGCTTTCAGTTGCACAAAGGATTTCTCCCACCCTGAGTCGCAGCCACAATGCCTCTTGCTCTGATAATAGCTTCTGAAAAGATTTTGTAATGCAGCGAATTAATACATGATTATTTCTGCCTGACTTCTCCCATTTATTAGGTTCTGGAGTGTATTTTAAATTAAAAATACCATTAGGGTAGTTTTTTTTAAGAGCTGTCACATTTTAAGATAAATCATATTCTAAAGTTTTTATACCTCTGCTTACTGTGATTCCTAGTTCTCATTGTCATTTGTGTTCAAATCTATTGTAAAGAATAAATCAACAGAGAATTATCAAAAAATTGTGAAAACCCCTTCTGATGCAATACGTTCCGTTAAATTCTACTGCCAAGTAATTTTTGAGGGGGAAAATATGGAAATACTTTCTTGACAGAAGTAGAAAGGCAGCCTACGGTAACTGCCAACCAAGAGTGTCCTTATCTCAACCTGGCAATGGCTTTTGAAGTCTGAAGGCTGAAATTCTATCATCCTCCACCGAGCAGCATTTTCATTAATAAAGTTCGCTTGCTTAGAACAGCATTGTCTATTTTTTAGTTTTTAAATAGGAGGAGAAATGTTATTTAACCCTGATCCTTGTGAAAGGTGAAATCAACATCTTGTATCCATAATATAATCAATTTTTCCAGAGTTGTTCCAACTCTCTGTGTGTGGTGGGGGGGAGGCCTGTTCGATTTTATCCACCATTTGTTGCTTTGGCTTGCAAGGTGATGCTTGTGGGGACAGCGAGGACTGCAGTCATCCACACAGTTCCTCCTAAAGGAGACCTCTCTGAGGTCCCTTGGCTTTGCTCCCGAGGAAGTGGGAGGGGGAGAACAACCCAGGGGAGTACAGAGGAGGTGGATGAGAAGATCACACCTTGCTTTTTTAATATACGAGATCGGTAATTTTTTATTTGCTCCTGCAGACCTGCCCTTGTGGAAGTCAATCTTGGACACGGTTTTTGGAAGGGAGCAGTGAGGTGCTGGGGGAGGAGGGGGAATATCTCCAGGTGCTCAATCCCTCCCTTGTTGCCTGGCAGAAAATGATGCCATTAGAAGGGATTGTTTTTTGACTGAAACGTACACTGCAAGAAGTCCCGAGTTTCTGTCCTGGTATGCAGGGTAGGGATGTTGTGTTTGGACATTGTGTTGGCAGGAACCTACTACCATCTCCTAACCTGGACTTGTGGCGGGGGGGGGGGGAGGCGGAGAGCTGTAAAGTGCATGCATAGGTGCTTGAGGATCAGCATTGAGCAGCTGCCCAGATGGGCCGGGAGGCGAGTCCCCCTTGGCACCAGGATGACTTGACAAGCCCTGCCACAGATTTGTTAGGCCCGGAGGTTGAAAGGAGCGCCCCTGGGCCCCCTCCCCCTCGTAGTGCAACAGATTGTGGTCCCCCCCATCCTCCCAACCTGCGCCAGCCATGTGGGAAGGGGATGTTATGCTTTAAAGGACACACAGCTGCAAATGCCAAATGCATGCATATTGCAAGAGCCTCTGGCACCCCAAGTTCCAGGCAAGGGCGCCTCTGATTAACCCCGGGTTAGCGGGGAAGGCTTCTGCGAAGGAGGCACCGGGAGTCAAGGGCCCCTTCTCCCTCCCCCTGGGGTGGCAGGCTCTACTGGGGAGGCGGAGCTGTACTCAGAAGCCGGTGCATGGGGGGGGGGGCAATACAAATGCGCCCGGTGTTTGCGAGACGGGGTGCCCCAGCCGGAGGCCTTGCCAGGATTTGGCTTGGAAACCTTTTTTTTGGGGTGGGGGGGGAGGTGTCAGCCGTGCTGGAGGGGAAACTTGACCGCGCCCCACCGAGGCGTGGAGCCTTCCCTGGCAGGATGCGACCCGGATCGACGGGACCAGCCCCCCCCGCTGCTCAGAGCCCCCCTGCTTGGCCACTTGCTCCGTTAACCGCCCCGGTCCTGGGAAGCGCGGAGGGTTTGAGAGGCCGTGGGGAGGCTGGTGCTGGAGGCTCGCTTCTGGCCTTTGCGCGGCCCTTCCCGGAGTCGCCTTTCCGCGCGAAGTAGACCCGGGCGCCCGACCCCCCCCCCCCCCCGCCTGCCTGGGTCGTCCTAGCGTGGAAAAGCTGGACGGGACCCCCGGGCAGCCACACCTCCGGCTGCAAAGGAAGATGCACGGAGAGGCCGCTGCCCTGCGGCACCTCCCTAGGGCCCTTTTCGGTGTGCCCAAGCCCGACCTTTCCTCCCAGGAGCTCCTGTGTTTCTGCTCCGCCCCCTCTGTCCTCCCAACAACCCCGTAAGGTTGTTTAGGCTGAGCCAGAGGCCGTGACCTTTGGGGTGGTGGGTAGATTCGAACCCGACTCGCCCGAGCCGCAGTCCGGCGCTCTAACGAAGCCGAGGCTTTCGAGAGCGCCGCGCGTTTTCCATCTTCACGGTTGTGCGTGTGCGGTGCTTCCCCCCACCCCCCATTGCACCCAGGAGGGCTGGCGAGGATACGCCAAGAGTGAGCCCTGTCCTGTCGCGGTTTTTGTTTCATTAAAAAAAAAACCCTGTGCGTGGAAGAGCGAGAAGGTAGCTTTGCACGCAGGCAGAACTGGATTGCACGCACACACCAAAACTGCTCGGCGTGCTTGGCGATCCATTCGGCAGAGAATGGATTTCTCCCTCTTCCTTTCCGCTGTGGATTTCGCCCTCTTCAGGATGCGCAACTGGGATCCGTCCCCACTCCCTCCCTAGCCAGCTTCGGCCTCCAGCTCCTGCCGCATCAAGGGCTCAAGCAACGTTTCCTTGCCTAGCAGACTTTCCCAATCCTAAAGCAAACGTGGCTGAAGATGGTAACTCCTCCCCAGTCCCACTTCTGCCCCCCCCATGGTTAACTTTGGAAGATCCCCTTTCTTTTGGAAGCAGCTTCAGACTTCCAGCAGGCGATCCACAGTGGTGCGCTGGCAGCGGCGATTGGACGCCCTGCAGTGACTTATGATGGCCTCATTTTTCAACCTTGAACTGTTTATCCGGGTGGCAGTTTGAAACCCCCATCCGGACGGGCAGCCCGCTCTGGCGAGAGGGACAGTGCAATACAAATTAAAGCTGTTTACAAACAATACCGGCGCCAGCCCGCAGACCTCAGGAGGAGAAGAGTGATTTGCGATGGAAAAGACATGCATTCAGCTCCTGATCTAACTGTTTTCTGCTTTTTGTTTGGTGCCTTTGTGTCAGCGAGGGCACGTCTGGAGTAAAGTTGATGATCCCTGAGAGGCAACGGAGTCCTAGAATCTGACACTTTGACAGCACTTTATTCTACTGCCCTTCATGGCAATCTCTTCCAACTGTACATTTCCTCCTGGTTTTCTTTTTCCTAGCCCAAAGGGCGAAGTAGAACCCGTTTTGTTTTGTACATCGCTGAGGATCCTGCGAGGGCAGGGCCGTGGAAAGGGAGCGATCACTCTTGATCTCAGCGGGCTCCTTATAACGGGTGCTTTGCACAGCGACTTCATAAGAGCCCAAGAGATGATCCAGCGGATCACACCACCTCCCGACCTAGTCCTGCAACCCGTTCTGCAGTGGCCAACTGATAGTCCTGGAGCGTCAAGGAACAGGGCATGTAGAGGACAGGGATTCCCCCCCCCCATGCTGCCGCCTGGTATATGGTTTGGCTTCCTCTAGTACGGTTTGGCTGCCTCTTTCCTGTAGTCAGCCAGTAGCCATTGATAGATCTTCTGCTCCACCAATGGATCCAAGCTACCTTTGCTTTCCGCCCTTTTCATTCCTCACGTCCACCTGGTAATATTGGGCCCAGCAAGCAGATGGAGAACTGAGGCCCGGAGAAAGAGATTTGACTAATGCCATTAACAGCTTTCGCTGCTGGGTTGCCTGGGACAGGATTCTGCAACTGCCAGTTAATAACCCCGTCCTGCTTACATTAAGTCACTCACAGTGGTATGTTCGAGGCTGGGGGTAAGACCCATTGAATAAACTCGAGTAGGGTTCTGAGTAACCCTCCTTAGGATGCTACCGTTCGCTTTCTAGTTGCCGTCACTGAAAGTGTAGAGAAGGTCGGGAAGCTCGCTGGCCTCGGAGTTAAAAACAACCACCTCTTAGGATCCGGCTGCCCCTTTATTTTGTCTGAGACCCTGGAGAGCTGCTGCCGGTCTGAGTAGACAATACTGACTTCCATGGACCAAGGGTCTGATTCAGTAGAAGGCAGCCTTCATGTGTTCGTGTGTCTGCAGCCGAATACATCTTCTGTGCGCATTGACAAAGGTCACAGCGTTCAGCGGGCATCTCTTAAGCCAGTCCTTCGCTGTGTCAAGGGCTCGGAGCCCCCCCGCCCCGCGCAGCACCAAGGAATCAAGACCCGGCCAGGGTGGTTCGGAGGATGCTTGTGCGTGTGAGCGCAGAGCTTCTCTTGGGCAGGCGTGCGCGGGGGTCCCGAGCTGCTCGCGGAAGGTGTGTGTGTGTGTGTGTGTGTTTGGGCAGCAGCTGGCCTGCCTAGGCGAGCGTTGAGCGTCGAGGTTGGGTCGGGCGGGCTGGCAGCCGCTCCTTCTGTCCCGGGGGTGCGTCCAATGAAGAGCCCTCCAGCGCAGGGGCGGCTGGGCCGGGCGGCGGTCGAGGCCCGGTCTCCAGGCAGGGGTGAGATCATTTGTCAAGCGGCCCTATTGAGATGCAGATGGCGATCTTTCCCCCTCCAGAGGGCGGGAGAGGGGGGGACCCTGCGGGCCGAATGAGGGCGGAGGGTTACCTACTCGGTCGCCTTTCGGCGGGCAGGGGGGAATTCATGGAGCCTCACCCCCAGGAAGGGCGCGGGCGCTAGAGACGGGGGGCAGGCTCCTCTCCAGGCATGCGGGCAACCCACTGAAAAGGGGACCCACACACGAAGCTGCCTTCTGCTGAATCAGACCCTTGGTCCATCAAAGTCAGTATTAGCTTCTCAGACCAGCAGCAGCCCTCCAGGGTCTCCGGCAGAGGTCTTTCCCATCCCCGACTTGCCTGGTCCCTTGAACTGGAGATGCCGGGGACTGAACCCGGGACCTTCTGCAGGCCAAGCACTGAGCCGCAGCCCTTCCCCTGCACGTGGGAGAGCCAGGGCATGGCAGCCCCTGCGCTCCCCGCACTGCGTGGGTTCGTTCCCGGGTCGCCCTGCGGGGCGCTCCTTGGCCAGCGGCTCCTCCCGCGCGGCCCGGGAAACCGCGCCGGCTCGCGAGCGCTTCGCCCCTCGCCGGCGCCCAGCCCCCTCTCTCGGCCTTTCGCGCGGGAAAGCGGCGCTCCGGGGCTGGCTTCCGTGCCGGGGAAGGCGACGGCCACGCGCCTTCTGCCCAAGGGCTCGAGGGCGCAGCCGGTCTGGGGAGCCTTAGGGCCCGCCGAAGCCCCCGGGCCCTAGTCATAAAGGAAGGCGAAGGCCTCGCCTTAGGCACGCCTCCCCAGGCGCACCGGGGCCGAGCTGCGCGCGCGGGGGAGGCACACGAACACATGAAGCTGCCTTCTACTGAATCAGGCCCTTGGGCCATCCAAGTCAGTGCTGTCTACTCAGACCGGCAGCGGCTCTCCAGGGTCTCAGGCAGAGAAGGGTCTTTCCCATCACCTGCTTGCCTAGTCCCTTTCAAGTGGAGATGCCAGGTATTGAACCCGGGACCTTCTGCATGCCAGGCAGATGCTCTACCTCCCCTAAGATCTCCAGGGTCTCCGGCAGAGGTCTTTCCCATCACCTCTTTGCCTGGTCCCTTTAACTGGAGATGCCGGGGGTTGAACCTGGGACCCTCTGCAGGCCAAGCAGAGGCTCTGCCACTGAGCCACAGCCCCTCTCGCCCGGCAGCCTGCAGGGAAGCGAGGCGTCCCCTGGGGAGGGGGGGCGGAGCGGCCTCGAGGCCGGGCGGGGCAGGTGTTGGTGGGGCGAGGGCAGCTGCCGGAGGCTGAAGCGTGGCGGGGAGGGAGGGCAGGCAGGCAGGCAGGCAGGTGGCGATGGGGCGAAGGCTCCTCCTCCTCCTCCCGCCGGCTGGGGGCGGGGGGAGCTCCGCTTTCCCGGCTGGGGGGGGGGAGAGGTGGCCGCGGGAGCCGCGCGCTTTCCCGGGGAAAGCGGCAGCGGCGCGCGCGGCTGGCAGAAGGGAGGAGCCCCGCCCTGCGGAGAGGGGCCAGCCAGTGAGCAGGGCGCGCGCGCCTCGCCGGCAGTCGGGCCGGGCGGGCAGGCAGGCAGGCAGGCAGTCAGTCGCCGCCTGCTCTCCGGCGGGCGAGCCTCGCTCCTTTGCTCCCGCGCGCAACCGGGCCGAGCCATGCCGCGTGGCCGGAGGGCAGGCTCCCGGCGGGCTCGCCCTTTGCGCGGCCGGACGCGGCGGCGCGAAGGGCTTCGCGGGGCTAAGGGGGTCCTCCCCCCCCCCAGCCAGCCAGCCCCCCGAAACCAGACGAGAGGCTGAACCGGCCAGGAGGACTGGAGGCGGCGGAGAGCGCGCCACGGCTCCCGTGTCCGCGCGCCACGAGGACTTGGCTCATTGGCCCGGGCGTGCGTTGCCATGCATGGCCCGGGCAATTGGCAGGCGCGGGCCAAATGAGCGCGCCCGCCTGGCTGGGCCTTTCACGGCCAGGCTGCGGTTTTAATTGTTGCTAATACAGCTTCTAATGAAGCTAATGAGAGGAAATCACGGGACAACTTTTTTGGAGCGCGTGGAGACGAGTGGAAAGCCGCGCCAGGATTTCTTTGCCGTCGCTGCGCGCGCACCGAAATTAGGCACCTCTTTCAAACAAACAGACAAAAAAACGAGGAGGTTGGAAACGTTTTCATTCCCCCTCCTCCTTCTCTTCCCCCCTTTTCCATCAAGGATTTGAACTTGTGTTTTGCTTCCCCCCCCCCCCCCATCCACGGAGGCGGGGGAGCCTGCTGGATTCCCTCCTTCCCATTTGAAAACTCTGTCCCCTAATAATTGAAATAAAAACACAGTGGGAACAGAGAGCAGGAGTTCTTGAGGAGCCAGCTGGACAGAATTTTTAGGATGGCTGATTTTATCCAGGAAGAAGAAATTCATTTCTCACTTTTTACATAAAAAGTGTCGCGAAGAACTTTAGCTTTAATAGAGTACATCTATCTATCTGAAGCTGGTGATTTTTTTTATTGGAAGTTGTTTTTTCCCTCATACCAATTTCCAGCGACTTATTGGACAGTTTATGTAGCTTTTTAGAAATGAGGAAAGGTATGTGTTAATAAGGAACCTTTACACTGAATGGGGGAAAATCTGTTTATTCTTGGGTAGCTTTTCATTTGTTTTGCTCCAGTTATTTAGTGTTGCAGTGCTGAGTGTGCTTACTTGGGAGAAAGTGTCATTGAACTCTGTGGTCTTTATAAGCATCTGTGAGATTGGGCTGCCTGTTTGCATTCATCCAGTGCGATAAGTAGGAGGGCATATTTGGAAATAAACCTGTTTAGTATTAGCTTGCACGGGTGTTTCTGTTGCACCCCATTCCACAGAATTAGAATGAATTTTAACTAATGTAGAAAGCAGCAGCAAAACTACAAGACGGGGAAAGCTTGATTTGCAGTAACATGGTATGGTGGTGCTTTCTCCTAATATCATCTTAGGTGAGAAGAATTTTGCTGATGGGTTACAGGGACTGTATCTTATTTCTGCCTTAAAACAAATGCTTGAGCATTTCTCTTCTATTTTTTTTAAACACAGAAAAGCAAGCTGCAGTTTTTGCCCCAGCACGCCGGACAAGAAGAAGATGCCACCAAATTCATCATATTAACGCTCCTCTCCATCGCTTGTATTTTTGGGATCCTTGTGGCCTCCGGGGTCATCTACTGCCTCCGCCACAGCTCACACCACAAACTGAAGGAGAAGCTGACCAGCCTGGGTTCCAATTCGGGGTCGGAAGCGACCGCCGCTTATCAGGTAAGAGACTGGTTTCTCCACCCCATCCGTTTCTTCTTTTCCTTGGACACTTAAAAAGTGTTATTTATTGTCCTGCACATGCGAGGGAGTGCTGCTTTTATTTATTCATAACCAAGGTGGGTTTTCACCCCTTTCTGTTTAAACAATGCCTTACTTGGACTCCCTCCATTAATATTTCCCCAGATAGACTGTAACAGCTTTTTATTGCTAGTTATTAATCTTGTCTATTCTTGTAGCTCGCTGTAAATGTGCCTCTAATTAGAAATGTTAAAAGGAGTGGTTGGCAATTGCATTGCCTCTGGAAAACAAATAACATTAATATCTAGAACCTGTCACTACGTCGTAGATATTTTTTAAAAAATCTTTACAATTTATGAGGCGTGCAGTTATCTGAAGGTGTTCCGTGCTTTGAGTCATTGACTACTTGGAGGTCTGATATGAAAAGAACCTTTGACCTGAGCTGTTGTCAGTTTCTCCCATTATTCAGATAAAGTGGGATATAATGCTGATAAATTTGCAGGAGCTCGAGGAGTTAAAAGAAGGCCTGATTCTCTGAGAACAAAGGCAACAGACCTGTGCCAAGCAAATAATAGATAGAAATATTATAGACGGTTTACAATAAATTCAAAACCTTTTAAAGGTGAAGACCATGCTGTTTTCTGAAACATCGGCTAACCGCTAGAGACTTATGTCACTAACATCTTATGTCACCTTAAGATCTTGTGTTTGATCTTTGACAATGCTGTTTTTATGCTGTTTCTTATTGGTGATAGTGTTTTGGTTGGTTTAAATGTTATTTCTTGGTTTTAAATTGTTAATTGTATATGGGAAGCCATTTCCAGAGTCTCTTGCTGTTGTTGGAAAGCTATGGAATATAATTTTTTTTTAAAAACTATTTTGGTCAATTTTTGTTAGTGAATGGAAATATTATATATTAACGCATTAAATGTTATATGACTGGACATGTTTCATGACTCTTAGCATCCCTGTAGAATTTTCCTGAGTTTTGTCAGAACGCTCTGAAATGCTTAAGCATGCTCTTGGAGCAATGATCTATGTATTCAAATAATAAAACGTTTAGTGAATATTTGTAGCTAAAACTGCTCGTTTTTATTTTTGTTAGTGTATTCTCTGAATACCAAATGCACTTGCTTATGCATCCTCATGTACGCAAACTGGAGTTTATAAAACCTCAAAGAAATGAATCCACTGTTCTTCCTCTAATTTTTTTTTCACCCTTAAGTTACCTTTTTAAAAGTGATTTCCTCCCGTTGGGAGGGGTGTACAGTTGTGTGGGAAACTTTGCATGCCTGGCGAAATCTTCCACGAGAGTGATGAATTCAGATATGTGCCAAGTTATTAGCCTTTCAAAGGAAAAGCTTTTAATACTAGTTCTAAGGGAGGAGAATCCCATCTAAAGTAAAGGCATAATGTAGAGAGAACGCATTATCAAAGGTGAGAATAGGGTGACTTTTCACTGAAGGTAATTTTGGTGATAAAAAGCATGTAGCCACAATAACTAATTGGTGAACCGTTTTCCTTGTTAAATTTGACCTAAGACTTTATAATGTAAGGTGTTGTTATTTACAATTAACACAGGTTTTTTTTTTCCCCTGAATGTATACAAACTAATGATCTAGGGGGGAAATCATACTTTTAGTTGTGATAAGAGGATACTCTTTGCTATGACAGTTCTAATTAATAGTATCTGTAATTAAAATCATGCTCTTCCAGCAGGAAAATTGTTTGAATTTCTGGGAGTGACCTTTTTGCTATTTCTCTTGGGGCACTCTGGTTAAGTTGATATTGATTTTATAATGAGCTCTGGTTTGTTTAATAGGAATCTGTAATCCAGATGCTAAATGAAATTTAAGCTTCATTTCTTCCCGTCTTGTATATAATCTCTTTTAAATTGCTAAAATAAGATTTAAGAATGAATAAATGTGTGTCATTCTATTTTTTTTTCAAATTAGCATTTAAATCTAATTAATTTTGAACTAAGGTCAAAGAGTTTTCCCCAAATAGACCTTTTGGTTCTTGTTAAGCTAGTTGTGATGACTAAAGTTGAGTTGAAATAAAATGCAGGGTTCAAGTTTTCATTGTCTCCAAACCATTTAATGCCTTTTCTGCTTTCATCAGATAATAGTTCAGGAACATGTTCCAGAAAATCTCTCATGGGTATAGTTTAGTAGCAAAGTTTCCGTCCTGTTTCTTCAGTGAGTAAGCAGGCATTCTTATTCACTAATTTTATTTGACGTTGCTCTGACCCATGTTTAGTTTAAAGAAAATCTGGAGGGAATGAAGAGCCCCCACCCACCCCCATCATCAAAACAAGTACAGAACAACTTCATGTATTCAAATAGCCATGGGGAGATCCATTCAAAGTATTTGCATAATTGGAAGTTTGGATTAATGGGAGTGCTATTTATGTTGACCTGGGGCTACGTGAGTGACATGCAGTGAGCTAGGCTGTAAGGAGCATAGGGAAACCAGTGTTTGCGTAATGGGGTTTCGGTCCGGTTAAGGAAGCGCAGGCACAGGTAATCATTTTCTGATTTTGCCTTGGGTTGTTGAAAAAAAAATGAAGCGTGTTGTCATAGGGTGCAGCAAGGAAAATGCAAAGAGAATGATCTAGAAATCTAGGAACAGCATAAACTCAAAAATCCTTTTATGAGGCATTTTAAAATATTCTTCCACTTGTTTAGTCTCAACAGTGTAAATCTCAAACTGGGAATTGCATGGTCCCTGCTAATACAGCTGCAGAATACTTGAATATTGAGTTCACGTTTTCCGTATGATGTAAATAAGGTAGAAATTGGCAAGCAAAACGCTTGCATCATTATTGGCTAGAACACTTCTAGTGACTGACATTCATATACCTTCCAAAACATATTTACAGTGCAACCTTATGCAGAGTTACTCCTGTCTAAGCACATTTAAAGCACTGGGCTTAGATTGGAGTAACTCTGTATACAATTACTAGGTTCATTTATGTATGTGTGTAAATAAAACTGAGATACTTCTGTCAGTCTGTATACCCCTCCCTTAAAACTATTCATGTGGCTTCTTAACCCAACCACGGGGCTTCAGCTGAGAGGTTTTGCTCCACTTTTGTTCTCTTCTGTTCATAGTTTCCTTATCCTTGTTGGAGGTTTTGCTTCTAACTGATAGGGGGAGAGAGAAATATGACAAACCATAATGGGAGAACATTTGCATTGCTCCTCTTCCAACATCTACTAGTTTCATTGGGGACATGATCTCATCAAGTGTTTCTGTAGCCAGGAGATGCATGTAGACCATGATTGTTAAGGCATAATAAATGTTATGAAACATAAATCTACTATGTACTGATCAGTTGAATTTTCCCCTCTTGCAGGAATATTCTGCATATATACTATATGATTCAGCTGCTTTTAGCAAATGAGGTGTAAAGCATTTAAAATTTTATTAATAATAAATTAAACCAGCCAAATCTGCAAGCCATCAAAAATCCTTTCAAGTTGTTGTCTATTGCTGTTTAAAACTACAGGGTTATGTGACACTTTGAGTTTTTTGAATTGTAATCACAGAACAGAAGCTTGACAGATATATAGATCTGGAGTTTTGCTCTGTCTGTCTTGCTTGGGTTAAGTTCAGAGAAAGATGTGCATAACAGAAGGTTTTGTCTCTTTAGGGAAGAGTCAAGTAGCTTGATGTCACATGCGGGGTTGGATCCAGACAGCTTTTTCCTCCTCTTCAATCCTGCAAAATTCCTCTCCCTAACAATCCTGAATCTGACATGGCTTTTGTACATTCAGATCCCATGATTTCCAGCATAGCCTTTCTGAGTGGTCAAAGGGGACCGTTCCTTTCTTTTTCACCAGCAGAAAATTTGGCTGGATCCAACCTGTACTCTTTTCTGCAATCCACATGAAATACAATATATAGTGTGAATTATCATGCTTATGTTAAATGCTGCGCATGCATGGGCACACACCATCTACTTTTGTGTCCGTTTTAATACTTTCACATCTTTGCTTAATTGCACATGTAACAACTGATTTAAATCAGTGGATGAGCCCAGGCCACTAAAAGAGGTTCCTGTTTTCTTCCCACAGCATGCATACATTTCTTTTACATTCTTGCTTGTTGTCTTCTGTTGTCTTGCTTGTTAAAAGAGCCAGTTTAATATTCTGTGACCTCCATCTTCCTTCTGTGGTTTTGTTGTGAAAGCATCAAAGGAATCTTCAGCAGATACTCTTTATTTTACTACACTGAGCCGGCTTTACTTGCATGCCTTCCAGCCCTCGGTGCTTAAAGGGGGGAGATGGAGGGAAGAAAGGCATTCAGGCATTCAAGGAGCGCGAGGAGGGGAGCGTGTAAACACAGTCAGCAAGTGCATGTTTTCATTGTCTTTGTTATTAGTAAGCAGTTTATTAACAGCAGTGTGCCATTGGTGATGGCTGTTTTAGGGGTCCTCTGCTGGGCCTGCTCCAAGAAATGTGATTCCCGCTTCACTTTGGCTTTTGACCCCTACATGGGGGGAAGGGCCGTAGCTCAGTGGTAGAGCATCTGCTTGGCATGCAGAAGGTCCCAGGTTCAATCCCTGGCATCTCCAGTTAAAGGGACTAGGCAAGTAGGTGATGTGAAAGGCCTCTACCTAAGATCCTAGAGAGCCACTGCCGGTCTGAGTAGAAGATCCTAATTTGGGGGAAGGGGCCTTAGTCTCAGTGGTAGAGCATCTGCTTGGCATGCAGAAGGTCCCAGGTTTAATCACTGGCATCTCCAGTTAAAGGGACTGGGCAAGTAGGTGATGTGAAAGACCCCTGCCTGAGAGCCTGGAGACCTGCTGCTGGTCTGAGTAGACAATACTGACTTTGATGGACCCGGGGTCTGATTCAGTATATGGCAGCTTCATGTGTTCATGTGTGTTCATGTGTTGTGCTGGGCAGGAAGATGCCCAGTCATTTTCCTTGCATTATGATTTTGAATTGGAGAACTCTTATTAGTGAATATAATCTTTCAGACCACTAGTAATTATCAGTGAAACATTGTTCCAGTGAGAGATTAGTCTGGATGTTAAAATGGAATGATGCTGAACACACTAAGCTTTCCCCTTACCATTTTTATGCTGATACAGTTCTCTTAGGATTATTTGTATCCATTGGGCCTTGGCAAAGAGAAACTTATTTTCTCCTGTAAGAAAACAGCACGTGAAATAATTGGAGTTGGGAAATGTGCGCATCTTAGCATTGCTCAGAGTGGGACACATCGTTTTGTACTTCCAGAGGTCTGCTTTCAAGATTCTCGTTCCCGGCGGAGCTGATGAAACGAAGGCTGCTGTCATAGCCCCCCCCCATTGATGGCAATATCTATTTTTCTGTTGAGTTTTATTAGGATCATAGACTAGAAATTTTGAACTCCATCAGTTCGATGAGGTTTGGGCTTACCAAGTAATATGGAACCGTAAGCTCTTACCTGATCAGGGAAATAGTAAGGAAAGTGATCTCCAAATAACATTGCCTTTAAGTACAGTCGCGCTGTTCTCAGTGAAAACCAAAGGAAATTTCTTGTCAGATTTAATAGCCTGCCCCTCCTCAATGTTTTGTTCTAAGTTGTCACTTTTCAGATAATATGCAGCATGATTCATTCAAGGATAGTGTACCTTTTTTTGAGCTTTTTGTGTTTAACCTTCTCACCAGCCTTGATTTGTCAAATATGCTTATGGTACCTGTTATGTTAGATAACTCCATTTTTCTGCATGTAACCCACAGAAGGTGTTTTATAAGAGCAGAGCAAATTACATATCTTTTAGGCGGTAGAGTGTCAGCTTATCCAAAAACAGAAGTGAAACAACTTTGTAAAAACAGTGGAATCTAATAAGCTGTGTAAACTTAGGCAGAAAATAGGATTGTTTGGCAATTGTATCAAACCACCAGGCAAGTTCAAATAGCATTTTGCAAGAAACTAATGGCATTTGACAAGCTGGGATATTCAAAATGCCTAACGTAGTAACATGGGATGCATAGAACTGCTCTGTCTTTGGAGACCTGTAGAACTGCTCAGCCTTATAGATGGTGTTCAAGCAATCACATATGAATTCTACTGAATATGTGGGGAAACCTTACGAAGATATGTACTGAAGGAGGGTGAAAGTTGATAGTTTAGACTGGGGTGTGTACTATGTGGTTCTGCTCAGGACATTGCTATTAGGGTTGCATATTAATCTGGTGGGGTTTAAAAACATACTTTGCATTTTTATAAAGTTCTGCACGCTATTTAAAAGAGCAGCATAGGTTAAAATGATATGTTATGTGGATTGATCCTTTTCCCCAGAAGTTTTGGAACTCTGATTGGTTAGATTAGTTCTCCTGTGCGTTTTTAAAACTCCCAGTCTTTGCGTTTATAAAATAAATCCCATTAATGTATGAAAATATAACACTGGTCTACACTGTGTGATTATGTCATAGTCTACAGTCAACATATTTGTGTATATGGTGCTTATTGTATTTAAGAGGATGAAGTAAATTGTTAGACGCAGAGATTTAACTGGATAAAATTAAGGCTAATTGCCTGAAACCAAAAGTAGTGTTTTCATTGGATGGTTGGATATAAATATTTCATTAACATCAATTAAACAGTATGTGCCCGAGGCTTGTGTTGAGGTGCATCTAGTGGTGCTAACAGGTTATGTGGATCAGATCAAAGTAGATAAGTACTAAAACTAATGTAGCACTGTGGATTTTATGGCCCTCTTCATCTATGTTGCCTTGTAAAGCAACATGGCTTGAGAAATGGTTTGATTAATTCCTGAGGGATAACTGTTAGCCTACTGCAACCAAACCAACAAAGAGCCTTGTATCACCTTTAAAAAAGGTAAAGGTCCCCTGTGCAAGCACCAGGTCATTCCTGACCCATGGGGTGACTTCACATCCCGACGTTTACTAGGCAGACTTTGTTTATGGGGTGGTTTGCTAGTGCCTTCCCCAGTCATCTTCCCTTTACCCCCAATAGGCTGGGTACTCATTTTACCGACCTCGAAAGGATGGAAGGCTGAGTCAACCTTGAGCCAGCTACCTGAAACCAACTTCTGTTGGGATCGAACTCAGGTCGGGAGCAGAGCTTGGACTGCAGTACTGCAGCTTACCACTCTGCGCCACTGGGCTCTTAGTATATTACTATCACCTTTAGGACAAACAAATTATTGTGACATAAGCTTTTGGGAGCCAGAATCCACTTCCTCACACACATGACAGCATTCATCAGACAAAGTGAGCTGTGGCTCCAAACACTTATGGGTTAGACTTGAAGGTCTAGACCAATAGTTCCCAAAGTGGACAGTACCACCCCCTGGGGGGGGGCGGTGGGATTACCTAGGGGGCATTAAGAGGCAAGGGGGCAGCAGGGTGGCGCTAGAGGTAGGCCCTTTAACTGTGTTGTTGGATAGGGTAGGGGGTGCTGGGGTTGAGTTTGTGGAACCAAGGGGGCGGTGGCCCAAAAGGTTTGGGAATACAAACCGAATACAAAACCCCTCCGCCCACCAGTGCCCATTTTTGTGGTTTGTTTAAATTAGTTTTTGCTTTTAGGTTTGTCTGGTTTTGTTTTGTACTAAAAGACACAACCCCAAACCTTGTGTCAATAGGTTATTGTAGTTTGGAAAACCAGCAGTAATATGTCAAACATCTGTGTTGTTGTAGCATTTGAAATGATAGTGCTATATAATATTTGGCTGGTTAAGCATCAATATGTTATCCGGAGATAGCTGTATTTCAGGGTCATCCTGCCAAATATGTCCTATAGTATTTGGTCTTAACCTAGTGGTTCTTGCTTAGAGATTTCCCAACCTTCTGCTGAGCTGTTTATCCCTTTGTACAACCTTGTCCATATTGTCAAATATTAGTAACATGCTAGCCTTCTGCAGTAGGGTAGTCTTCTCCAGCCCAGTTAGGAAAAGGATACTGAACCCTGGTTGGAGAATGGCATTTGCCTGAGGTTGCTTTTCTGTCCTCTTGGCCCAGGCCTCTCAGACTCCGAAGTTGGAAAGCTGTAAAAGGAAACTGCTGGAAGCCTAACTGTTAGGACAGCAAGAGAACAGAAACAGAGGCGCCTCTTTCGGTCATGGTGCCTCTCTGTGCACAATGTGTTCTCAGTACAGTTCCTGCTTAGTATCCTTCTGGTAAAACAAAGGAATGCATGTAGGTGGGTAGGTTGGGGGGGGGGCAACCTCTCTCCAAGACCTTTCAAAGGCAAATTGACAGTATTCTTCAAAACAAGGAAAGTAGTAGCAATTGGCCTGAGTCAAATGAGGCAAATCTCAAGGAGATCGGTGCTTTACTGAAACGAAGCTTTTGCCCATTGCATTATTTATTATTGAAGTTTTTTTAAAAAACAACAACAGTTTTAACATAGATAGTGCTTCACATCCTCAGGGGGTGCCAGACCCTCACAGAACAAATAAATATTTATGTTGTATGAGAATGTAATGTCATAAGGACAACGAATGGGAGTAGAAATTGAATCGAATAACATTTAATTCTTGTTGGTATTCCCAGCATTCCAAAACACGGCTTGCAATCTTCTCTTAAATGTTTCCCCCCCCCCCTTTCTGGGCTTGTCTGTACATCTGGCATGTACAGCTTGTTGCTTGTCAGTCTTTGAATTTTTTTTCCCCTGTTCAAAAAGAATATTCCCTCATTCTGAGGTTCGTGTTTCTGAATTTGGCCTACTCTCGGTGACAGGAGGGGAAAGCAGCTGGTACTAGACGTGTTGGCATTCTTCTTTGTTCCTTCCTCCAGGCAGGCTGGAGTAGCCAACTTATAGCCTTGGCTGTGAATAGTGTGCCAGAAACCACTGGGACTTTGTTCTGCAATAGCTGTTGGTTTGATTTCTATGCCCGATGTGATGGTTGCTCCTTAGATGACAGATCTCTGCTCTAGCTCACTGCTCCGACGCACTTTCTGCAAGCCCCTAACCCTGTCTTTCTGACACAAATGGCTAATTGCCTATCTATCCGTGCTACTGTTTCAGCAGCTGCTATTAAGGAACAGCGCAGTGAGGATTTTGCTTACAGCTCAACAATTAGGGTGTGTGTGTGTGTGTATATACAGGGGTCATTCATAACATATGTCACATATCACATGGAAGGGAGTGAGTAGCAAAGTTGTGGCAATAGAAAGAGGGTGGCGGCGGCTGAAATGCAATTGCTTCTGCAGTGCATTTATGTAATGTGTTGTTGATTGGTGTTAATGGGTATATTTCTTTGCATCGCTCTGATTCCCCCCCTTCAAATGACCTCTTGTTTGACTTGAAGACAAGATACATGATAAATAAGCCCTATGTGATGTCTTCTGCTGCTCTGTATCAGTTCAGGCTGTAGAGAGGGGATTGAATGTTCAGATTCTGATATGCTGGGGAGAAAAAAACAATATTTCCTGTGGTTCAAATCTACGGTGTCACACAGAAGACTACCTCTACCGAGCTAGTTTTTATGTATGTTGGGTTATTTTTTTTTAAATTCAAACATTGATCATTCATCAGTTTGAAATAACATATTCTTCCAATAGACTGTTATGTGAGGCTTCAGACTGCACAGTACAGCCTTTGACTTGCCCTCTTTCTCTTTCCATGTGTTGTGGCTGTTTTCTGTGCCCCTTTTCTTTCTTCTGTTTTCCTGCCTCCAATCCTCTTCCTACCCCAGCATTTTTCTTGTCTTTGCATGATATGGAAATCCTGAAACACTTGTTCTCTGGCCTCAAACTGCAAAAGGTTTATTTAACTTGCTTGCTGCTTCTCCATGGGAACCCTCAAGGCTAGAGGATGTATGGGTTGTAACCTTTTTTTTCCCTACATGAGGTACAAAGCCTTTTTGCACTGCAGCCATATTGACGGGTAGAAAAAAATGTAAAGGCGTTCCTTGCAGAATCAGTCAAAGTGAACTTCTTTTGTTTCAAAAAGTGCATAAGGGGTGGTGCCTCAGATACTTATGGACCAGAAGTGAAAAGTAAAACAGCTTCTCAACCGGAGCTTATTTTTTTGTAGGACCCTAAGAGATAAAGATCAGAGATGGGGAAGAATCTGCTCCTTGAAGCAATTGCTTCATTTTATTTTGCCAGTCTTATTTTTCCAAAGTACTCAGGGTAGATAACTAAGATAACACTGGATTTTAAACATTGGGTTTTTAAGTATTTTTATTTTGTAAGCTGCCTCAGGCAGGTTCCTGGAGAGGCGGCATAAAAATGTTCCAAAATAAATAGATAAACCTACCCTTTCCCAACCAATTGCAAACTGATTTGAATAAAGATAACTCACAGCTCTTCCAGAGGTTACGGAAGTCTGAGCCACTAAGGTATATAGGCACTGTCCGCCTCCCGTGGTCACCCACACACAGAAGGGATAGCTCCTTTCTACTGTTTCCTGCCACGTGTGTTTAAAAGGTCTTAACCAATCTGGGTGCTGGGTTCTGGCAGTAATAGCCTGTTAGGACCTTCTCAGCCAGTAGGTGCTAGCATATCAAAGAGATATGCTCCTGGGTATAAAACTTTGCCTATCTGGCAGGGTGAAGTTTTTCCCAGCCTCGGTGCTCCCACAAACGCTGGTCAGTCTCCATAAACGCCCTTTCCGCTGTCATCCATGACAAGTCATGCTTGCGTACCTTACAGATATTTGTAAGACTCCAAAAGTGCAACCCTAAGTAGGGTTATATCTTTCTAAGCCTGCTGATTTAGAAGGGTATAACTCTGCTTAGGGCTGGATTATGGTATCTTTGACAGTGATGTTGTGTAGAGTAGGATTTCTACCCGCGTCTCACTCCTCCCCGTACCCGTATATCAATTGCAGTATTATTCATAAATCTAACAAACAGTATGGTAGGTCAGGCCAAAGGTCCATTAGTCTAGCGTTGCTTTCCTAACACTGCCTAGCCAGATCTGCAGATGATGTGAAAAAGGTGTGAGCAAACTGGAGCTGAGTTGCTGAGTTTCTCATACCAAGAGCCATTTTGGGAGGAACTAAATTTGGCATGGTGAGAATGTTGAGATCATACATTTCTGAATTGCAACAAATGAAGTAGAAAATAACCAAAGATGGCGGCTGTCACTGGTTTAACTGGTATACATTACCTTTTCTTTTCTTTTTTTGCTGTCAAGTCATATCTGATGTATGGCGACCCCTGGTGGGGTTTTCAAGGCACGAGACGTTCAGAGGTTTGCCATTGCCTGCCTCCATATCACGACCCTGGTATTCCTTGAATGTCTCCCATCCAAACACGTGCCAAGGTCGACCCTGCTTAGCTTCTGAGCTTCTGACCTGGGCTGTCCAGATCAGGGCATTTATATTACCTTAGGAACTTTTAACATTTGATTTTTTCATTGCTTCATCAGCAGTGTTCCTACTTTGGAAAAAGCAGCTTGTGTTCCAGTTGGTGGGGCTTGGCACCCAGTGTAAGAAGGGCAGGTTAAAAATGATGTTGGTTTCTAATGTGTCACTGTTGACTACTGCCAATAAGATAAAGAAACAATAGAACAGTATTTAAATTAAATGGACCATGAACATGAATTCAGAGATTTAGGGAGTTTGTTTCAGATTCTAGCATTAGAGGTTGGAAATGTCCCTATACAATGTTTGTTTATGTCCGTAACTGGTCTTGGATCCTCTGCACATGTTGAGCCTGATCTACAAATGCATGAGTATCCTTTTTCCACCACCACCACCCCAACAGACTATCAGCCAGAGGAAGGAAACGGGCACTGCAGTTAGTTCTTACCTCCCCAACTGGGGTGAACTCAAGACGAAGAGGAGTTGGTTTTTATATGTCGACTTTCTCTACCACTTAAGGAAGAATCAAACCGGCTTACAATCACCTGCCCTTCCCCTCTCCACAACAGACACCCTGTGAGGTAGGTGGGGCCGAGAGAGTGTGACTCGCCCAAGGTCACCCAGCTAGCTTCATGTGTAGGAGTGGGGAACCTTCAGCGTAGCAGGCTTCAAATGTACAACTGGATCCCTAGGATATATACAACATTGGATGAGAGGTTGGATGCAGGAGAAATTCTCCTTTCCTGTGCACCTTCTTGAGTTTCTATAGCTGTACAGCCATAGAAACTTGTGTATGGGTCATTCTTACTGAACTGGGGATAGCTTTCATTTTTGTAATGGACTGGGGAATCTGCAGACTAAAATGCAAATAACATAGATTTCCTTCCCTTGAGGGTGGATTGAAGGAAACATTTTCATCCTCTGTCATAATGCCAGAACTTGGTGCCTCCTCGGACTGATCCAGCAGGGCTTTATGTTTGTGATTGGCATTGGTGTGCAGACTGTGGAGGGGAATGAGATGTTGGTAAGAATCCTGCTCCCTGTGATGCCGCTGTTCAGTATTTTAGAGACACCAGCAAATCAGAGAAGGAAATATCATCCTATCTAGATACTCTGTACTTCAGTGGAATGAAATGTTAAGAAGCAAATACAATAATAGGTTCATTTCAAAAATTTATAGCCTTCCATACACGTATTCCATTTTACATCTTGTATGGGTGTTGTGCTAAAACATCCCAGACATGTTCGGTATAATGCTGTCTCCAGTGGCCAGGAAGCCTTTAGTTTTTGTATTTCATATTCAGTAGTGAAGTGTTGCTGCTTTTGAATTATCATCATTCAAACACAAGTACAATAGATTCAAGAAGACTAGGCAAAATAAATTGGGGAGCGGAAGCATTGTTAGCATTGGATTCGCTTTAAATAAGGTGCTAGTGTTCCGAGAAGGCCAGTATTTGTTTGTGCCGAAGGAAATTTATTTTAGTATAAATTACACCACCAAATTGGTGAATAAATCGGATTTTCTGTACACAGGCATTTCTGAATATAGTCATTTGCTAGCTGCTGTAGCTTGTGCTAGAGACAAATAAATGAGAATATATGGCATACATGTGACATTTCGTTTGCAAGGATTGTGTTACGGACCAGTGGATATTTCAGCCACCTTTTAAAAGTTCATTCTTCAGAGTGATAAAGCCTGAAACTGAATATGATAACATGTTATTTGTCCTGAGCATGAGGAGCACAAATAATAACACTAGTAACCAAATGAAATTCTGTGTCCTATGAAAACATTTCCCAACTGGCGGTGCTAGACTACGGCTGTGGTGTCGTTCCTTTGTGTCAAAATGGTGCTGTTGCCAGAGCCAGCCATCTTCATTTTGACATCCAGTGCAGTCAGGTTTGCTTCCCTTTCTCCATTGCCACCACATTGGGCAGTTGCGGCACTTAAGTAGGTGGGGCTTATATGACCACCAGGCTTCATGGCTGCCTTGGAGGCTCATAATGGGTTAACCATCTTTCTTTTCCTCCGGCTCTGTTGTGATCACACTGAGTACCTGTTAACCAGTGACTTAAAAAAACAACCCTGTTTGTCCAGAGCGACCAAGAAGGTTGAAGCTGTCCAAGTTCCAGAAATCTGTGCACTTTAGCCTGGCGAGTAGGCAGCAGGAACTGCTTTTCATATCTGGAGTGCAGAATTCCCCACCCATTACCTAGTTTTCCATAATCCTTGGAAAACTGGCGCTTTGTGTGTTTAGTGCAGGTTGTTTGTTTTAAGCCTGGTCCTAACAGTGTGCCCTTGGTAACATAATGCTTGCTTTCCTCAGGAAGAGCAGTACTTCATTGATGTAATAACATATTTACTTTTTTTCGCACTTGCTTCATCTGATGGAACCCTTGTAAGTGCGGTCCCATCTTTATTTACTTTGCAAGCTGAATATTGCTTGTGAACCCACATCAGAGAGGGAAGTGTCTTCCTGAACTCGATTTGCTTGTCCAGTGTGGAGTGTAAGCATTTTGCGCCAGTTGTTCAGCTGGGTTTCTGAGTTCGTTCCTGTATGGATTGGACATGCCCACCATAGAGACATGGGAGGAGAGAAGCCAGTAAGTAGAACAGGATATCCCATTACAGAAATTGTTGTTCTTTGGGGGAGAGATGCACTGTTTTGGGGTCAGAAGTTGTTCATAGAGAAGAATCAGCACTTGATATGAAATCAGGGACGGGGCTTGAGAAAGGAGGGCAGCGTGGGTTTCACTGGAGTATGACTCCACTGAAAGTGGGCTAGCCTGCCAAGGATAGACAGCCTAGTATATGTGGTGGGGGCTGGAAGATCGTGGTGGTAGGGTGACTTTGTAGGAGAACCAAAGCAAGGAATCCTGTGTCCTTCATATCAACCTTTTTTGCAGTGGGAAAGAACAGAGTTCAAAATCTTTTTTTTTTAATCTACAGGATATTTCATGCCTTGAAAGGCTTTTGATTCCCTGATGCAGTGTCTTCTGAACATGAAACAAAATTTTAAACTAAGTAAAACACAGTATGATGTATAGCAGGCAGTTGTGTTTTGTGTTTTGTTTTTTAGTTTGACTGACACCTTTTAGTACAAGGTCAGCTCTTGGCTCTTTGAAGCAATTTCTTACGTTCCTAATTGCATAGAGAACTGTTGAATTAGAGAAAGCTTGAGAATTTCAATTACAACCTGGGAGGTTTCCTTTATTTCCCCCCACCCCCATACACTCACATACTCCTGTTATTTCTGCATAGTCTCCATTGTGCGTAATAGCAGTGAGGAAGGCTGGGCCTTTTCAGCAATGATCTCTTTATTATACGGGTAGCAATTCTGAGCTTGTAGTCCAGTCTTCTTAAGAAAGCCGTTGGCTTTTTGTCTTTTAAATTTTTATTCTCCTTCTCTGCTCTGTATCTGTGCAGAGGGTGTCGCTAGCTCAAATTCGTTATTATCCTTTGTGATAGTCTGGGTTAAGTAGGTAGATTGGAAGAGGGCTTTCTAGTTCAACATTCTGCTATTGTCAGAAGTTGTGACTCTAGATTTCCATCTCTCTTCTGAGAACAATTCCGATTTTAGACTGCAGGACACCAAATTCAAGGTGAGTGAAAAAGGGCCTACAATGTCTTCGTTCTTGACCCTGTCATTGGTTTGAACCTTTGTCCAAGGAATGAAGTCCCATTTGTGTACCCCCCCCCCAAAGCAAAAACTTTTGGCAGCTTATTAATGGAGTTAATTGGGGAGGGGCCGTGGCTCAGTGGTAAAGAACATAAGAAAGGCCCTGCTGGATCAGACCAAGGCCCATCAAGTCCAGCAGTCTGTTCACACAGTGGCCAACCAGGTGCCTCTAGGAAGCCACAAACAAGATGACTGCAACAGCACCATCCTGCCTGTGTTCCACCGCACCCAAAATAATAGGCATGCTCCTCTGATACTAGAGAGAATAGGTATGCAGCATGACTAGTATCCATTCGAACTAATAGCTATGAATACCCCTCTCCTCCATGAAAATGTCCACTCCCCTCTTAAAGCCCTCAAAGCTGGCAGCCATCACCACATCCTGGGGCAGGGAGTTCCACAATTTAACTATGCGTTGTGTGAAAAAATACTTCCTTTTATCTGTTTTGAATCTCTCGCCCTCCAGCTTTAGCAGATGACCCCGTGTTCTAGTATTATGGGAGAGGGAGAAAAACTTCTCCCTGTCCACTCTCTCCAAACCATGCATAATTTTATAGACCTCTATCATGTCTCCCCTTAGCCGCCTTCTTTCCAAGCTAAACAGCCCTAAGCATCCTAACCTCTTCCCATAGGACAGTTGCTCTAGTCCCCTAATCATTTTGGTTGCTCTTTGTCCATCTGCTTGGCATGCAGAAGGTCCCAGGTTCAATCCCCGGCATCTCCAGTTAAAGGGGCTATGCAAGAAGGTGATGTGAAAGACCCCTGCCTGAGACCTGGGAGAGCTGCTGCCGGTCTGAGTAGACAATACAGACTTTGATGGACCAAGGGTCTGATTCAGTAGAAGGCAGTTTCATGTGTTCATATATGTGAGTTAAGACAAATGATATACTCTGAGGTAATGATGCTGTCAAAGATAGGACATTTTGGAGGACTTTCATTCATAGGGTCGCCATGAGTCGGAAGCGACTTGACGGCACTTAACACACACAATGATGCCTACATCTACTACTTTATTGATTTTCTATAAATGTGGCCAAACAGATTTTGTAAGCTTTTTTTGAAGTGCTACAAAAATGTGCCCAAAAAAGATGAAACAGGAGAGAAAAATAGTTTCCCCCTCCCCACCAGAATTAAAGGTTCTTGGACAGAGCCATCATTGTTCCTGGTATGCACATATATTCTCTCCCCCCCATCCTGTTATAATAGCTAATAAAGCATATTGTGATCGTGTTCCTTTGCTTGCTACACACATTTGTTATTCTCCATGCACAGTCCCATCTGAATTGGCTTTCCAAAGTCAAGACTATGGAACCATACCAAACATACCCAAGGGTTCCGCAAGAAATCGCTAGGAGTTCTGCAAGAAACAGTGGTGAATAGGCTAATCATATGTAAATCATATGTAGGGGTTCCTTGAGACATGAATATTATTTCGAGAGTGCCACAATGGTAGAAAGGTTGAGAAATGGTAGGTTGGAGTGTCGGACTGGGATTTGGGATCTCCCCACTCTGCCATAGCAGCTTGCTGGTTGACTTTGGGCCTGTCACACTTTTACTTATCTCACAAGGTTGTAGTGAGGATAAAATAGAGTAGGGGGAAACTGTTGTAAGCTACTCTGGGTCCCTACTGGGGTAGAAAATGAAGTAAATACACTTGTTCTAGAGGCTTTCTACTGAAATGAAACTAAAATGATGTGAATTAAGTGATGCAGGAATCTCTCTTCCAGCGGGGGAGGTGATGCAGGAATCTCTTCCAGCAACATGAGCCAGCTGTGCAGATGCTCACAAAAATGTACACTGGGAAAGGCCATATTAGAGACAGCCGTTTCACCAGCATCTGGAAGCAGCTTCCCAAGGAAAACCCTTCACTTGCTTTTGAAACCATGGATACAAATGTGTTTTTTATAATTAGTTACATTGCAAGAGAATTTATTCTGATGTGACAGTTCTCAGTTTATTCTTGTCTGTTCCCAGGCACACTTGATCAGATTCCAAGGAAGCCGACCTGCTTTGGGTATTGCTTTCCATCCGTAGCAGAAAAACACGACAAGGATAGGAATAAAGTTTCCAAAGTAGCTGTGTAAATTGGCCATTGAAAAAGCTGGCACAGTTTGAGAAGGGTTTCCTCGGGAGTTTGCTCTGGAGTCCGTTATGTGTAAAAGACTGCATGTGAAAAATGTAAAACTGTTATAAAGTCAGACAACTTCTCTGCTGACCTGACAAGGAAAGAGGAATGGGAAGCATAAGGACTTCTTGCTTTTGGACTTGTCCAGGTAAAGAGAAAGTGCGTTGTCCCAGAGCGTCTTCGATGGGAAGGGTTGTTTGTGAGAAGCACTGAACTCTTGGTCGTAGAGGAGGGGTAACTATGGATTTTTGTTGCTGAAGCATTATCAATGCATATACAGGTGTATGAGTTTAGAATATAATACCCGTATGTGGAGCTGAGTTGCTTTGTGGAACGTGCAGTGTGAAGAACTAGGGATGTAAGTGGGATCAATTAAGAATGCAGGAGACATTAGAGGTGGACTGTGGCATCTCCTGCTGGGTTTTGGCTTTCTTGTGACATGTTACTTCTGTAATTTGAATGAGTGACATAGCATTGGCATATAATAGTGATAGATAAGAGATAGATGATGACAGACAGAGAACATGGTAGGTAGGGGAATGCGGGTGGAGCGCCCACTTTGCATGTAGAAGGACCCAGATACAATCCCCGTAATCTCTAGTTAAAGCATATCTGGAGATATGTTCTGGGAAAGAACTTTCTCTCCCTTAGACCCTTGTGTTGAAGTGCTCTTGGAGGAAAGGTGGTGTAAAAATGTGCTAGATGGTTAAACTTCTCTGCTTCTAATGTAGTCTGCTGTTTTCTTTTATTTTGGTTTGGGACCCAATTTTAGATTGATCTGAAGCTGAACAAGAAATCCAGTGTAAGTGTGCAAAAATGGTTGCCTTCTAGAGGCATTCTTTCTCTCTTCTTGGTACCCCGGGAATGTGCTTGCTTATTAAGTTCCTGAATGGGTTGCCAGTGGCTGTTTCTCAAAGAACTGATTAGTGGCTGCCATTTTGCAAAATCATTTATGGAAAAATGCTAGATGGAAAAAACTTGTAGTATAGGGTGTTGCCACATTAAAACAACAAGTAAGTTTAAATACTTCTCAATAGTTGGTGGCACTGATGTTGCAGTAGGAGTTGAAAATAATTGTGTCCAGTAGAACTATCTGCCAGAGCAAATTACAAATGATGGGAAATTTTGGATTAAATGCAACATTTGAACTTTAAAAAAAGTCATCCAGGGTATTTAAACTTTTATCATGCTGCCCCCTAGTGATGCTATTTAGTAACCGTTCTCTAGTGGCTCAGCTAATGATGTTGACTTTGCGATACTAAATTAAGACGGAAAATGAGTTTTTCTTAGCTATATCCAGCTCTTTGTCTTCCAACACAACTGGCAGTCATACAATATAACTCTTAGATGCAAACCCAGCCTTTACACATTTTGGAGCTGTAATGTGAAAGTGAAAATATGCAAATTGGATAAGAATACAGGGGGGGTTTTGTAAGGGATTTACGTTTCTGTGTATGTGTGTGACAGGACTCCAAGGTCCATCTCCTGCCAAGCATGCATTTTTATCCTACTTTTTCCTCCCAGGAGCTGAGTTGTCATTCTTCGCTTCTCCATTGTGGCCTGATAGGTTGTGTTGAGAGAGAGTAGTGCCAGGTCATCTAATGAGCTGATGGAGGATTTAAGCCTTCTCATACAGCACTCTAATCACAATACCAAAATGGTTTCTGGTGCAAACTTTGTTGGTCCCAGACTATTTCTCATAGATGCTGGGGTTTTATTTTTTGTTCCCTCTTGCTTGGTCCACCTCTTGGTTTGAAGTATAAAACGGATTTGTGAGGTGCTTCGCCATAAAACTGTTTTCAAGCTTTTGGCCACTGAAGGTGTTTGCATCTTGAAGAGTTTGATTACACACAGGGTTCTGGAAGATTACGGAGGAAAGACTGTGGATACTTGTATTCAAGACTTCTTATTCTTCCAGTTCTTATGTGGACAGTTGAAAATGCAGGAGGAGTACCTTGGAGAACAAGATGATATGCGTCTTGTGATTATTTGTCTTGTGTGGACTGTGAAAACTCAAGCACAACCTCTTATTTGCCTCATCTGTTGTGTAATAGACAGGGCGGGCAATACATTGGTATTGTAGGGTTGCCAGGTCATTCTTCGCCACCGGCAGGAGGTTTTTGGGGTGGAGCCTGAGGAGGGCGGGGTTTGGGGAGGGGAGGGACTTCAATGCCATTGAGTCCAATTGCCAAAGCGGCCATTTTCTCCAGGGGAGCTGATCTCTATCGGCTGAAGATCAGTTGTAATAGCAGGAGAGCTCCAGCTAGTACCTGGAAGTTGGCAACCCTGTGGTACTGCAAGGTTTATGAGAGTCAGATGCACTGAATGGTGGGTGTACTTGAGGCCCCTGCTGTTCTCCAGAAACACCTTACATAGTTGTATAATTTGTGGCTGTCAAGTTTGGTAGAAGGTCTGTTGCTCTGAACTATTGAAGTTTTGTTCTCCTTATACTGCTTCAAGACCCTTTCCTTATACAGGTTCCTCTTATGTAGTCACTAGACTGTACCAGACCATGACATTTATTTGCATTGCAGTGCGTGTCCTACTTAGAATTTCTGATACTTTGCTATTTTTAAAAATCTGCTTTAATACACAAGCGATTGGAATGCAATATTTTATCCACTGTAATATGTTGACATAAAAACCCTGTTGGTAGGATTATATTCCCCACATTGTGAACTCTATGGCTCGATTCGGGGATCTTTTAATAGAGCCTGATACTGTTGGACAACAAAACAAACAAAGCTAAGAAAAATAAACCCTTCATTTGTATTTTTAGGCATAATTTTATTGCATGAGATTTATATTCAGTGTGGTTCTTGTAATGTATACAGATGATTAATCAACTATCTGGTATGCGGTTCCTTTAAATGAAAGAAGTATGATCCAGGTGGTCGGTGTCTGGAGAACTGACTCAGCTAAGTTCGGCCTAGTTGAAGAAGGCTGGGAACTGAAAGTGTAGATTTTTAGACAAAGTTCTGCTGTTAATTCTATTTTATTGGGATTCTTTACTTTTTCAAGTGGAGGACAATGCATGACATCAGAGTGGGATGAACAAAGCCTTCACACAGAGCAATACTCTGGATTTTGAAAGCAGAACACAGCAAAGAGCTGAGTAAGGTGGGAGAGGTTATTGCAGCTAGTAGCTACAGGACCAGAGGCAGATGAGTGGTCTGCATCCCAAAAGGCTGCCAGGGTTCTCATATGTATTGGGCAAAAGGGCAGGAATTTATAAAGCTTCTAGTGGCAACCTTGCAGAAATACTTGCTTCCAAAGACCAAGACAGACTGAACTTTTGAGGCCTTCCTTCTGCATACTAAGGAAAAATACCTCAATACAGAAGGAAAACATATGAGAGAAACTGGGGTCTAACAGCAACTGTTGAGTGGGTGACCAAGCTGCTGTTAATACTCAGACTGTGCTTTCAGAGAGAGGAAGACATGCTGCACAAAGTACATTCTTATGGGGTCAAACTCTAAAGAACTACAGGGAAAGCTGTTCAAGGAAGAACATTCAATTCTAGAAAAAGCCACAAGAATAACCAGAGTGCATGAGAGAGATCTAAAGCACAAAAGAAAATGCTTGCTGATAACAACCAGACTAAGAATACAAGGGTGCCAAGTGCAATATTTAATCTATAGCAACAGAAAAATCCATAACAATAGAATAGCTTCTGTAGTCCTGAAAAATATGTGTGCTGCAGCATGCAAAGGAAAATTTGCATCCCATTCTAGGAAAAATATGCATGAATTGTCACAACGAAAATCACTTTGCAAGAGTATTCCATTTAAATGGCCCAAAGGGGTGAAGGAACCCCAGATGGAGAATGCATGAAGAAGAATGCAGGAAGAATTACTCAACAATATTCTTAGATACTATTCCGGGGATGGGGGAGAGAAGGAGAATGATGAAGCATCTGCATTCATCTCAGTAGGCTTTTGAAGGCCATACTGACAGTCTGCATACCCAATATCGGAATAGAGTCAACTGCATCTTCACCTCAGAATACAGGAAACTTCTAGCTCATTATTTAGTGGCTGTATTCGGAGGGCATCAACTCAGGGTAGTGGGGAACTTCTCTACCAAAAGTACCTAAAAAGTTGCTCGTATTTGGCTTTCGTATGTGATAAAGCAGCAAAACTAGTAATGGGACAGAATGTCTTGCAATCCTTAAAGTTAATAAAAATCTGTTTAACTCTGGAATTTATAAGGGAGTCCTCTCATTTTAGAAGTTAAGATTTCCAGATGTGTTTGAAGACATGGGAGGGTTATTGCAGAATTAAATTACCTGTAGATGAAACAGAAGTGATTGATGCACCATATTGCTTCTTGCTGACACGGAGAGCCAGTGTGGTGTAGTGGTTAAGAGAATCAGACTAGTATCTGGGAGATTCAGGTTCAAATCCCCACTTGGTTCCCACAGGGGAGAAAGGCGGGTATAAATGAATTAAATAAATAAAATGGCAAAGGAACCTCCACTTGCAGCTAGAGATATTTGATTAGGGAAAACAGTGGTCTGATTGTTGGTTCTTGTAGGTTATCCGGGCTGTGTAACCGTGGTCTTGGTATTTTCTTTCCTGACGTTTCGCCAGCAGCTGTGGCAGGCATCTTCAGAGGAGTAACACTGAAGGACAGTGTCTCTCAGTGTCAAGTGTGTAGGAAGAGTAATATATAGTCAGAAAGGGGTTGGGTTGAGCTGAATCATTGTCCTGCAAAAAGTATCAAAGGTAATGTGCTAATCATTGTCCTGTAAGTATCAAATAGTATCAAAGGTAATGTGCTAATCATTGTCCTGTAAGTATCAAATAGTATCAAAGGTAATGTGCTAATCATTGTCCTGTAAGTATCAAATAGTATCAAAGGTAATGTGCTAATCATTGTCCTGTAAGTATCAAATAGTATCAAAGGTAATGTGCTAATCATTGTCCTGTAAGTATCAAATAGTATCAAAGGTAATGTGCTAATCATTGTCCTGTAAGTATCAAATAGTATCAAAGGTAATGTGCTAATCATTGTCCTGTAAGTATCAAATAGTATCAAAGGTAATGTGCTAATCATTGTCCTGTAAGTATCAAATAGTATCAAAGGTAATGTGCTAATCATTGTCCTGTAAGTATCAAATAGTATCAAAGGTAATGTGCTTATCATTGTCCTGTAAGTATCAAATACTTACAGGACAATAATTAGCATATTACCTTTGATACTTTTTGCAGGACAATGATTCAGCTCAACCCAACCCCTTTCTGACTATATATTACTCTTCCTACACACTTGACACTGAGAGACACTGTCCTTCAGTGTTACTCCTCTGAAGATGCCTGCCACAGCTGCTGGCGAAACATCAGGAAAGAAAATACCAAGACCACGGTTACACAGCCTGGATAACCTACAAGAACCAATGAACTCTGACCGTGAAAGCCTTCGACAATAGTGGTCTGATTGGTTCAGTTCTTCCTCCACATTTGAACAAAACAATCATGAGAACACACCATAGTCTCCCTATACTGGAAAATATAATTCACAAGTTATCTGCTGCCAGGTCTTCCAGCATTCTTGATGCCTGGTAGGGATACTGGCAAATCATACCAGATGAAGAAAGCCTCAGAAACCCATAAGACTCGAATGTAAAGGTATATGTGCGTACTTTATTGTAATAGTTAATATTTGATTATTAATTATTAAGTGCTTCCAGTTCTTTTGCTTTTAGTTTGTAGTCTAGAAAAATGATATGTTAAGGATTAAGATTAGAAACCAATAATTTAAATTGAAGCTTGGGCATAGATGTGTTTATATGTTTGTTTTCTCCCCCCATGCTTTTCTTTTTTCTGTATCCCTATATATAAAAATAAAAATTATTTAAAAAAAACTCATAAGACTCTATTTGAGATATGGTGCTTTAAGAAATTACCCTTTGGTATCTTATCAGCACAAGAGATATTCTACAAAAAACAACCACGAAGTAAAGGAGCTGAAGTTTAATTGCTGGCATTTTGGTACACTGAAGCACCAGAAAGCAACATGATGAAAACCAAATGGCATTTATTACTCAAAAGATGCAGAAAATGCAACTTAAAACTGAACCACATCGAAATGCAAATTGAGTCACCTTGTTGTAGTGTAAAGCTGTATAAAAGTGTTTTAAATAAAAAAAAATTAGAGAAGAAAAAGTGAGCTGTTTGGGGCATGGATATTGAGCATAAAATCACAGGACTTAAGATCTGATCCTGCAGCTGAAAACTCATAGAAGTAGCAAGTGGGGATGAAATGAAAACCAGCTTGAACATCCCTGTATAATAGGCGTGAGAAAACTGTATAGAAGGCCAGAGATGCAGGAACTGTTAGACAACTCTCTAGTGACACCAGTAACTATTAAAAATACTCACTTGAGGTATGGAAGAAGGTTCAGACTCAAAGAGTTGCATAATTCAGCAGGAACATGTAGGGATGTAATGTATCCACTATTAGCCAGCTATATGTTGTGTGGCCCTTTTCAGAGAGACATTTATGATCTAGGAAGCTGGCTTCTAGAAAGCCGACTCAGCTAAGCTCAGCCTAGCAAAAGAAGGCTGGAAAAACGGAAAGTTAGATGATGTTCAGTAGTTCAGTCTGTCTTGGTGTGAGTCTCCATTCTTTCGAGAAGAGGGCCATACAGTCTCTGAGCATTTGATTTAGTTGAGGAAGAACCAAGTTTAAGGATTTTCTTTTTAGAATGGCTTTTGTTTGGGTTATATCTATATCTAACATACTGGCGAATTGAATTGATTGCCACCAATAACTAGTCCTGTACCAGCACAGTTCAAGGGAATGAGGTGCATACACACACCTGGGCAATATTTATTGAGGAGCTCTTCTACAGAAGTTTCCAGTAGATTATGCATATTGTCCAGACCCCAACACTCGTGTCATATATAAGAGTAGTATATTTGTTGTTCATTCTTTGACCTTCTCTTGCTTTGTTTTGAACACAAGTATGCCATACACAAGAGATGCAGGTTAAGCCTTTTCTGCTCCTATCCTCTTAAAATCTTGTCTTCTGCCTAGTTGTGTCAAGGAACCATTTATTTTAGTGATTTGTTCTACTGATAACAAGTCAGACACACAAGGTATTGCTGCTGTTTTATGCAGCAGTTCCCAAATGGATTTATTAAAAGAGTGTTAAAGCAAAAAAGATTTGAGAACCTACGTTATTTTGTAGGCTGTGGCACAAACCATAGGACTGGCATACTGGGCAGTTGGCCCCATTCAAATCAGTAGGAATGAAACTCGCATGTTCTGGCTTAAATTGTTTATGTATGGGGTTGAGAGGTACCTGTGATGTACAACCCAGGCCTCAGATTTAAGGGTATCTTAAGAGGGAAAAAATAGTTTTTCAGCAATAATACCATCCTGTATTTTACAGTGGAGTGCATGTGATAAATCTTTTTTTAGTAAACCAAGTGGTTTTAACGGATTTGTTAGACATTTAAACTGTCTTCCCGTTTGCTACAGATTCTTTTCTATCTTTTCTTCTCATTTTCTCCACACTTTTTCTGTGATAACTTCCTGGCTGTCATGTGTTGTGAAAGCATGTGGCTGGGGAAAGCTGATTGCTGTCACGGAGCAGAGAAGTCCTGAAAGAGACGGCGTTTATGGCGTTCTGCGAGGGCTGGATATGACATAAATTTCACATGGTCGGACGGGGCCATGCCTCGCCAGCCCAGATTGAGAGTGGGACGGGGATGGCTGCCTCGGCCGGCTTGCAGGTCAGATAAGAGCTCTCAAGGGGATGGATCCAGCCCCCGGGCCTTATGTTTGACACCCCTGGCTTAGGCAGTGCTTGAGAGGTGGCAGCAGCAGCTTGGAACAGAGGAGCCACCTGACCAGCAACATACAGAGCATGTGCCCATTCTGGGTTAGAGATTAAAGGAGCTTTTGCTAATCCTGTATCTCTCTGGCAGCTTAAGAGAAGTCTGGTCTATCTTTTTGGGGAAAGAGAGTGTTTCAGAAGAGCCTGCTTACAGTAGCCTTGCCTGGTAATTTTCAGGCCCTTTTGGCAGTGAATGTCATGAACTTCTGTACTGATTAGTGCCCTGTTCATGGTCTATAAAGTAGCTAGTGCCAATGACTGTGTTGTTACATTGTTTAATTGCCCTTATCAAAGAAAAGGGAGCTTCTCATAGGTTAAGCATGGTTAAACAAGTTGGGCTACTAGTCTCAGAGCAAAAGTTGGCTATTTTTCACTTCAGCATTTTATTTTTTTAATTTAAGTTATTTATAGTCTGCCTTTCTCACAGACTCAAGGTGGGCCTCACATAATGTCAGTACAATCAAAAAAATGGGGCATTCAATAACTAATGCATTAGGATATTAGAAGTCTGGAACCACCAGAAAGAAACAGAAGCATGGCATAAGTATTAACATATCAAGTGGTACAGAAATTACACAATAAGATCCACAAGTCCCAATCATTTAGCCAAGTCTTGACGTTACTGTGGTGTGGATCCAGATGGCCAGGTCAGGTGGACCAAGATATGGGGCCATTTTATGGGCTAGGCTGAGTTGGGAAAAAGCTTTTTTTGCAGCTGCATTAACTTGCATCTCCAGTAATAATGTTGGAACCATTTTGACCTCAAGGCTTTTAACAGAGAAGGCAAGCATTAGTTGAACTCCATTTTGAACTCCACTTTCTTTCTGCCTAGCCATCAGTGTGGTGAAAAATGGGAATATTTCAGAGCTGTTTCCCTTCTAAAAAGACCAGTTTCCCTTGTAAAGAGATTGGTTACCAGTTACCTTTCTCTAAAATAAAGTTCCCTACAGTTGAATGGAGCCCTGACCTGGATAGCCCAGGCTAGCCTGATTACATCAGATCTCAAGCTAAGCAGAGTTGACCCTGGCAAATATTTAGATGGGAGACCTCCAAGGAATACCAGGGTCATGACACAGAGGCAGGCAATGGCAGATCACCTCTGAAGTCTCTTGCCTTGAAAACCCTACCAGGGGTTGCCATAAATCTGATGTGTCAGTTGAGTGGGACACCCTGCTCATTGACTGACGTTTCCAGAATATTTACTTTGATTGTGATAGTTTTTGCCACAAAGTTACATTAGTTCTTCATTTTATATATATATATGTCTAGTAAGTTTTGAAAGTAAATGTAGGGAAATTAAAAATAAGGGAAGTGTCTTGAAGTGTAATGGGAAATCAAAGTGTCAAACTTCAGCTTGCGTTTTAAATAATTTTTTATGTCCAGTCTTCCTTTGGCTAATGGCCCATATAATAGCCTATATATTATGATGGGATTTAATTCATAAATAATGTCTGTAAATGAACCGTGTGCGAGTAAGAGAATGTGTGAGATGGTAAGGCATAATTGTTATAGCAGGGTAAACCATAAACACAACCTCTTTTGCCTGAACAAAGGCTTTCTATGGGCAGCTCCATTTCCAAATAATCATGGTACTGTGACAAACTAGCATTTTTTGGGGGGTGAATTGCATGAATTCGGGCTGCTTGCTGTTTACAGAATGCCTAGTTCCTCACATGAACTAAGAATTCACTCTTTATTGTAGACCATTCAATGGAGAAGGGGTGCCCCTGCTATCCTAGGGCAACAAGAACGAGCTAAACCTTCGTACATGAAATTGTCTACCTGCATATATGTGGAGAACCAGAAAATGTAATATAAATGCATCAGATTCAGCTATAACAGAGTTTGGGGCCTGTCGCTTAACCAAATAGAGATCATGCTGAAATTCTGTTCGTTCTGTTCATAGATGGCCTTTGTGGGGAATTCTCAGCTCTTTCAAAACAGAAAGCTGAATTGGAGTGGAATTGGGATGCTAAAATGTGCCTATTGCTCTGCTTCACTTCACATCAAGTGGTACAAGGGTCATCATAATTGATTAGACCCAACTATCTCTACAACACAAGCAGCGGGGCTTTGGTTTTGGTTGTTGTAGAAACTGAGTTTTGATGCACAGCCATGACATATGACAAAGTGGAAAACTTTGTTGAGAGACAGTAAGGCTGCCAACATCTCTGATTCTGAAAACATAGTACCCTGTCAGGTTCAGAGTAGTGGGGCCAGTAGGAACTTTGGCAGGTCATGGATGAATCAAGGACAGGATCTGGCTGTTGATGATAGAGCCAGGGTGCAACCTTTGTATTATGTGCAGAGCCTGCTGGCAGATTGTGACCCCAATCTTGATTACCAGGCAGGGCACAATGATCAGGCCAGTAACATACTGAATGGGTGTAATCCCAATAGGAAACGCAGCTGTATTTTGCTTCGGCTGTATTGTTGCCCCCCCCCCCTTCAGATGGGTTATATTTCATGCATGTTTCAATCACATCCCTTTTCCCAGCCATGTTTCTTGGAGCTGTCAATGTGTACAACAAATGTGGTTGTTTTAGAAAAAGAAAATTTTGAGAAGTTACCTGTTTTAATGCTTGGTCACCCATTCAGGGTGACCATAATCTGCACCACAGAAACATGTTGTAAAAACCAGATGATTATTGCTTCAGGCAGGACATAAGTAGTAAAAACAGATAAAAATCTACACAGTCGCCCTTATTACTTAAGGGATTCGCACAAGTTAAGTGACTCTGCAGTTCTGTGCAAAGTTATTCCACTCTAATCCTATCCAAATCAGTGAGTTTAGACTGGACTAACTCTGGACTAATAGGATTGCACTGTGAATATTCTCAGTTTGATTATTAATATCTCAAATACTAGACTAATGTAATAAATATTCATTTGCAGTACTGAGTGTGATAAGTTTCACCTTGCTAAAATTTTCATTTGGTTTTTCACCCAGTACTTTGTCAATTTCATGAAAGTATGAAATGTCTAAATATGGGACAATTTTCCCTTACCAGAACATAAATGGAATCCTCTAAAATTTGCACTTCTTTCCAGACATTTACAATAGTCAGTAACTAGAGTGGTCAAATAATACTTTCAAGGATGCCTTCAAATGTCTATTCATCAAACAATGAATATGTGAAGGTGCCTTATAGTGAGTCACACACATTGGTCTGTCAAGGTCATTATTGTCTACTCTGACTGGCAGCAGATGGTCAGGTTCCCAGGTAGAGGTCTCTCATATCACCAAATCCTTTTACTTGGATAGGCTGGAGAATGCACCTGGTACTTCTGCATGCAAAGGTCTACCCACTTCTGCTTGTAAAGGTCTACCCATTGAGCCATGGTCCCTTCCCATATAGGAAAGAGAAAAGGTCCGCTGTCATATTCTAGAACCTATAGTATCTGAAAGACCATCTCTTCTCTTGTGAACCAGCATGCCAGCTATATTTTGCAGATCATTGCCTCTTAGTGACTGACATACCTGTACACAACCAGTTATTGTGCCTTCTTAGTTGCTGTCCTTCAGTTATGGAATAAAATTCCTTTGAAGGCCCAACAAGAGGTCTTGCTGGTTGTTAGGAGGGCATGAAAACCATTTCAGAGGGCTTTTATTTGCTATTTTTGTTGAGGAACAACTAATATTTGCACAGTTACTATTTTTATTTGATATAATTTAACTGTATATGGATGAATTATTTTTAGTCACCTTAGGCTTGTGTCATTAATGGTGGGTTTTAATATTTTAAAATAAATGGTCAAGTTCAGATTGCAATTAATTTCATGGTAAAATTTCCATTGAAGCCCATTTAAATCCAAGGAATTAACTTCTTCAAAGTAACATGAATTGAATGATGAGTTGTTAAAATGAAAGATTGAAAAATAAAACCACAGAGTCATATATTTGTCACGTGATGATCTTTGGAAAGCTCGGAACAAGTCCCAGGGTATCCTGCCCAGGAACTGATTGGATCCATCCATACCTTCTTGGCTTCAGCAGTGCCTAGAACATCAGATGCTCCCTGACCAATCACGGGACAAATAGTAAAATTAAACTCTTTAAAACTCATTGAAGAATGCTAAAATCATCCCTGAATTATAGTTCTTTGTTGCTGAATTTGTTGGCAGTATTAACTCTTCTTTAAATTTATTTTTGTTAGCTCAGGGCAAGTAACTTAGTACTTGTTAACATAATAGATTACAAATGTGCAACTGAGCCATATATATCGCTTTGAGTGCCCAAGTTTGGGCTGGTATGCCTTACATTGTGGCTTGAACACCATAGGATTTTTAAAAATAGATGTTATTAATGAATTTTGTGAAGATTTATTCCATGTTTCTATGTAAATCAGCCATTGTATATTGAGTACAGTTGGCTGTCCTTTAAGCCATTGAACTGGAAGTGGAGAAGTTATATTGTATAGGCTGGCTGGCTCCCCCCCCCCTTCTGCTAACAACTCTTATTGCATGAGAGGCCAATTTTCTGTTGAATGTTTATGCCACAATTATTTATTTTATTGCACTTTTACCCTGCCCTCCCCAGCTCTGCCAGCCATCGAGGTATAAGGCCATTGCTCCAACTAACAGAAGAAAAGTGTAATTGCCCATTGGCCACAGTCCATTATCAGAGAAGCTGTTTGTTTCCTTGTCTGCCGTTCTTACATATTCAAGCTAAGAGCTTGTTTTTGCTGTCTTTACAATGGTGTTAATTTTAGTAGTATCATAAAGTGTGGAGTTAAGTAAGGAGTAATATAAAAAGTTATTTGTCTTTCAGGATTTTCCTTCCCAGAAGTACTTGCATAAGGCTAAGTTAAAATGCTGGTTTGAAGTTGTTTTTTTTTTGCAAACGCAAGTTTTTTAAAATAAAAATCAATGTAAGCATAGATTTCAGGGGGAGTAACAGAAGTGCATTTATGTGTAGGATTGGAATCCATGTGTGTTCACTGCATATATTAGCAGATGTATTCCTTAAATGCTGGGCCTTAATCCTACGCTGTTCTCTCCTTGTCTCTCTCTCTCTCTCTGTCTCCTAGGAGCTGTGCCGTCAGCGTATGTCAGTAAAATCATCGGATCACTCCGAGCCTCTGCATAATTCTCGTATCAATAGCATATCTTCTCAGTTCAGTGATGGGCCCATCCCGAGTCCTTCTGCACGGAGCAGCACGTCATCCTGGTGTGAAGAACCGGTCCAGTCTAACATGGACATCTCCACTGGTCACATGATATTGGTAAGGCAGCTTTTCTTTACTGCACATTGATGAATTCAACTTACCTGCAGTTTCTCATCTGAAATGCGAGTGATACAGTGACAGCTCACGTTGCATTTTTCTAAAAAAAACCATGAAAATACTAATATGGAAAAATATTATTTTAAAAACCAGTACACGTATTTAACACTTTGTGTGGTGTCTCTTTTATAAAGTAACAAATTTACTGGTTTACTGTTCGGATTATAAGAACGTAAGAGCAGACCAGTGGTCCATCTAATCCATTATGCTATTGCATCCGGTGGCCAAACCAGTCACCCAGGAGGACCAACAAACAGGGCATAGAGGCCAAGACCTTCTCCTAATGTTGCCTTCTAACCTTGATATCCAGAGGTTTACTGCCTGTGAAATGTTTAGGCTACCTTTTAGTCAGCAAGGCTGGTACCTGTTGATGGACCTGTCCTTCACATACTTGTTTTTTATGATGCATATTGTAAGAACTGTATAAATGTAATAAAACATTGACATTTTAAAGCAGCTTCTTGTTGGAATAGATAGGAAGTGTCAGCTCTGTGGTCAAAACTTTCTTTAACTGCATCTGAACATTGGCATCTTGGCTCTAGCCATGTTTATTTGAAAGCTGCAAAATTTTCTTATGAGTAATCAAGTAGGCTTCCAAAATCAGTGGTTAATTTCTGAAAAGAGAAGCCTAATTGAAATTCCTTCTTCTCTGTCCAAGGAATGAATGTGTGGGGACTGGCTGTAGTTATTCATTGGTTGACAAAAGTCCCTCTGGATTTGCTCAGTCATCATTGGAGAGGAAAATAGGACCATGAATGAGATACTTTAACACCCAGTTACAAAGCTTTGGGTGCCAGCCCCATACAGGGATGTAAAAAAAAATATCAAGATTCTTAAAACACCAAAATCAAAACTGGTTACCTGGTTTTGTGTTATATGTGTTCAAGATTTGCCATAGGGAAGAAAAGGTACAGGTCTAAGTCCTGTTTGCTGCCTGACCCCATCTTTTTGTGTAGTTAAATGACTGCTGAGAACTTTCAGATGCTTTCCTGTGTCTGGGGTGTGGCTTATTCTAACATGCAGCTTAACACATTTTGTGCAGTGTGGAACAAGTTTTTGTGCAGATTGGCTGATGGGTTTTCTGAAAAAAATCTGGATAAAAAGGGATATAAAAAGATGACTACACTTTTAACAATCTTTGGTACCTTATGTTTTATGGATATACCATGGCACTGATTATTTGACTAGTGAAAGGCATTTTATTAACTTAAATTGAGCTCTATACTTCTCTGCTCAGCAAGGTTTGAAGACTTCCTCCACCAGAGGAACAGCCACTTCCCTCAGAGCATGTCTCCTTACAGTGCAATTTTAAGCAGCTGTTGCTTCTTCTTTCCTTTATTTTCTTTGCCTTCCTGTTTCTTTCTCTATTCATTTTCCCACCTTCCTGTTTCTTGTTTCAAAATGTTTTGGGCAGTGGGCAGGGGGGTAGAATAAACTTCATAAGAGAAAATTGCTGCTCTATAAATGGTATTTAGGAGCCCCGTGGCGCAGAGTGTTAAGCTGCAGTACTGCAGTCCAAAGCTCTGCTCACGACCTGAGTTTGATCCCAACGGAAGTTGGTTTCAGGTAGCCGGCTCAAGGTTGACTCAGCCTTCCATCCTTCCGAGGTCGGTAAAATGAGTACCCAGCTTGCTGGGGGTAAAGGGAAGATGACTGGGGAAGGCACTGGCAAACCACCCCGTAAACAAAGTCTGCCTTGGAAACGTCAGGATGTGACGTCACCCCATGGGTCAGGAATGACCCGGTGCTTGCACAGGGGACCTTTACCTTTATTTAAATGGTATTTTGTGTATGTTAAGAATTTAACTTAATCACAGTTTCAAGTTAGTGGTAAGCTAAGTTGCTGCCTGTGTCAATTTGACTATAAAAGTGATTTAAGCAAGGCTTAAATTGAATCCAAGTATTGCCGTTCTGGTTGGAAATAACTCCATAGTTTTGTGATTTATAGATAAAATACTGTACCTTTTGTTGCCTACAATTCTACTGAAGTCATCTCAGAACTAGAATTTTTTTTCTGAGTAGTCATTTACTTTCTTATCCACGCTATGAGAAGTAATTAGCTGTCTAATGTTTAAATCACAATGGCAAACAAAGAATATTAGTGAATAAAGAACAAATAAATTATAATATTAATGAATAAAGAATAAATGAAGAATATTAGCAATGCATAACACATACATTTGTTGTGCGTCACATAGTAAGGTTTCAAAGAAGGACTGATGAAATGATGCAGCATCTTGGGAATTAGAACTACAAGGGAAAATGTCTGTGTGTGGAGGTGGTAGAGTTAAAGCTATTGATTCCAGACAAAGCAAATATCCATAATTCAAGGACTTCTTAGTCTGTATCTCTTGATCTGTGTGAAAAAGGAAATAGCAGACAAAATACCTACTCTTATTACAAGCCAGTAATAACAACTTTTGAAAAGAGGTCAAAATCGAAAATGTTTCTGTAGCTTACCAAGAAGTATCGAAATGCACAGTTGAACAGATGGCGTTTTATCCAGTGGTAGAAATTTCCAGTATTCTTTGCAAGGCCATGTAAGAGGAGCTTTATTGTTTTGGATGGACGAGTCACGTTGTATTTAAAGGGGCAAGTGAGCATTCTCCAGAACGCATTTCGATATGCTGTATGTTTCATAGATGTTCAGGCATTAGCTCTTTGTCTTTTCCTCTCTCTTCTTCCTGTATGCCCATTCTCAGTTGGTCATGACATGCCCGTGTACTTTGCCACTTTCCAGTAGAAAACAATTACATAGAGCGAAGGCAGGTCTTCGTAGGGATGCTTCTGAATTTCTCCCTGGGTGTAGTCCTGTGAAGTGGAACCAGTTCAGCAGGAAATGCCCATTGTTCCATTTTTTTAATTTCCAGATGTATGCAGAGGGACCGGTTAGTTGCAGTTTGCCACAATTTTCCATGCCTTCAAATCGCACGTCTCTCCCCCGCATGAGTGCTTTGTTAATGCTCTGCAGAAAGCAGCTTTGATTTGATCATGTGTATAACTGGCGCAAGATGTTTTCAGTGTGATGCTTTACCAGTGTACCTGTGCACTCCTGTGCACTTGCAAAGCATCACACAAGAAGGATCTTGATTTAATTATACATTTGTTCACAGTGACATCAGTATTGCTTTTTTGCAGTGTTTTATCAGTGTGCATGTGCACTGGTGGATGAGTATAGAAGTTCTCTTTGTTGAATTGGAGTTCAAGAGGAGTGGAATGCAAGTCCCAAAGCGAAATGGCATGCAAAACATGGGTAGCAGGTTGCCTCTGTTCTCTCCAGCTCATCCTTATGAGTTGTTGCCTCTTCCTTGGAATGAGTTATCCTTCCTGGTCTGCAGACAGGCTTCAGTGGCATTCCTTCTGAAAATGTGGGTCCAGTCCAGCTTTCTTCTTTGATCCTATGGTTAGGCCCTTCCCACCAGATTGCCCATCTAGAGTTGGGCATTTGACCAATGGTAAAAGATCTGAGCATCTGCAGTACTTTTAAAACGTGAGTTTTATCGGAACAACAGAAGAGATGCTATCATCAGTAGCATGGCAATTGTAGCTGATTGCAAATTTTCAAATGATAATGGATGGGAGCCGTGCCATCGATGGCTGTTTTGTCTTCATTTGGACATGACTAATGATTGTTGGCCATTAGGAGAAGCCTTGCCTATGCTACTATATTTGCCCTAACAGCTTCTAGGGCAAACAGCTCTGATTCTTGCCCTTGCTAATCAGTGAAGCTAGAATGAAATAAGAGGTAAGTTGTCTGTTAATTCAATTATGCTCTGGGCTTCATGACAATATTTGACTATAGTCAAATGATAGACTGTCACTTGACCAGTCAATTAGCAGTACTGGACTGGTCTACCAACCAATGCGCCAGTTCTGTGTCCTTGGGAAATCACCCATATCATTGCCTGATGAACAGCATACCCTGTATTCTTTCACATCCATGGAGGTGCCCACCCAGGATCTCTGGAATGTTTGTTACTTACCAAAGATATTGAAATTTTATATGCAGCATCATTGTTCTCATAGCTGATATAAATTTGTATGAGGTCGTATTTGTGACACTTGTTCTATTTTTGAGGCCCTTCATTTTTGTAATATTTTGAGACTTAAAAGCACTTGTAAGCTTGAAACGGAACATTGAAAATATCAGGTCTTTGGTAATACAGGTTAAATAAAAGTATCGTATTCTAACTCTATACCCTGTTCAAATATGCTTGCAATTTGTAATATTCAAATATTCTTGCATCTTCTTTTTTTAATGGAAATTGTAGCAGGAAATCTTGAAAATGTGATGGTGTAGACCAGGGGTGGGGAACCTTTTTTCTGCCAAGGGCCATTTGGATATTTATAACATCATTCGCGGGCCATACAAAATTATCAACTTAAAAATTAGCCTGCTATATTTGGTCAAACATTTACCCAAGAGGCAAGACTGGAGACGGCTCCGAGTGTCTGCCACATACAGCGGCTCACGTTTGAGCTGGGCCCGTCCCCAGCTGGGCCAGAGAGATTCAGGCAGGGCAGCAAACACAAGACAGAGTGAGTGACAAGCCGCTCAAAGCTTGTAGGCGAAGGAGCCCAGTCCAGTAACGCCCTGATCCGGCACTTTCCTGCCCTACGCATCTTTTGCAGGACTTAAAGGGGGAAAGAACCAGAAGGGAGAGGGGGTACCAACCAAGCCCCAAGCAGGCAGCTGCCCAGATGACCTCCCCACGTGGGCAAGCAGGCAGGCATCCAACCGGTGGCGCACTCATCCACCTGGTGGTACAGGATGGTCTGTTGCACCCCCCGGGCGTTGCCGTCCAGCTGCACGTTGGAGTTGCTCCTGCTCTGCATGGTCGGAGCCGGATTCTACAGCCGGCTCCTGCTACCTCCACCTGCAGGGATGAAATGAGGACACACTGGCCAAGAACCCGCCCCCGCACATTCTGGACCTGCCCCCTTTAACCCCTCCGTTGTTACCTCTTCCACCCCCAACCCTCTTATAGTACAGAGGGAATACGTTTCTCCACAGCCCGGGTGGGAAAGGGTTAACACAGTTTCTTGGGCAGTCCTGGCAGCTCCATAGCTAATGACTTTTCTACAAGGTGGAAATAAATAGCCTTGAATAGAGGCTATTCCTGTTTGCAGGAGGGGGCGGATAGCCAGTCTTAGATCCTTCTGAGCTAGAGATCTGCCAGGACCCATGAAGGGCCAGACCAAATGGTTTCGCGGGCCTTATACAGCCCCCGGGCCTGACGTTCCCCACCCCTGGTGTAGACCAAGGGAAAAAAGGCTGTATAAAGTGAGCAGTAATTAAAACCTCGTTAGTATGTGTGTATGGGGGTGGGTGTTAGTCACTATAAATAGAAATATATAGTGAATCCAAACAAGGGCACTTTTTCTATGCATGCATTAGTCTGAAATTGTATTTTAATGTGGGTGCCTAGATAAGCCAAGCAGAAAGACCTGGAAATAAATTACACTTTGTTCTTATCTACCTGTCAGGGAAACTGACTTCTGCTATTATTTGGAAGTGGCAGCTTTGGCTGACAACTTGGAGGCTCAATAAATTGAACAACTACCATTTCCCTACTTGTTTTTAATTGTGGGAAGCAACTGTTTTTCTACATTTTTTGTGTGTGTGCTCAGAAGTGTGAATTCAAATTAAGGGCCAGAGGCTTATTGAGAATTGCTGTGAACAATTCCTTCTAAAGTAAACATTTCTGTTGATGGGCAAGGAGTGTGGCCAGTCATTATAAAATTAAGTAAGCCCATAATTAAGGGTATGCTGACATCTGGGTTCAGCCCCACGAAACATTGAAGGGGGTCCTTCATCTTCTGCTTCCCCAGTTTTTCAGAAGTGCACTGCAATTGGTTTCAGTTTTATATAATTGTTGCATTTCCTCATGAGTAAATGTGTTTTGGGCTACGTGTTAGATTCTTTTTCTTTGTTACTTTCTTTTGCAAATAGGAATAGATCCCAAGCAGTTTTTTACAGTGGGGGTTAATTATGTAATTTTCTCTATATATATTTGTTGGTTAAATCAGTGCACCACTTCAAATGATCATCTTGTTGCTCTTGTATTTTTATCCCACTTTTTACCCCAGTTGGTACCTAAACTGGTTTACAAAAATATTGATTCAATTTAAATATAGACAAAATTGTAAAAGATACAACAACAAAAAAACAAAAAGTGCACAAAATATTCTGGGCTGGATTGGTGCCTATCAGATTGGTCTATCTATGGGCTGAGAGCAAAGGGCCAAGATCCCTTTGCTTGTGCCCTTCAGTTCACACCGCTGGGCATTCCCCCCATCATCAGAACACTTCCCCTTCCAGGTTTGAGCTCCCTCTCATACTGGGAAGCTAGCATCTGTACATTTTTAAGTTCAATCAAAGTGGTCTCTTGAAGAATACCAATAGTGCACCAAATGTAAACATGGTTTATAGAGGAGCTTTAGTTGTAACCCAAATCTGAAATTTCTTTCCACTATATTTGAAAATTGTTTTCCTTTGGTCCCAAATGCCTACCCAAACAGAGAAATCTTTGAATGTCTCTGGAACATGCTCAGCCAGTGGCGAAAGTTGGGAGGATGGCAGTTCTAGGATTGTGGCAGTCACTGGAACTTCTTCTATCTGCACCCTTTTTTGAACTTTACATAGATAGTATTATGTGTCTCACCACCAATACCAGACTTAAGCGTATTGCCATTCTGTTTGCTGAGATCCAAAAACCTAATCAACCTGTGACCTAATCAACCTTTTTAAAGCCACTTACAGGGTGTAAAGAAGATTACTGAGCTAAGCAATAGTAGGTCATTGGATTTGGCTCTTGCCCCATCCATATAGTCTGGGTATAACCCAGCAGACGTTGAGCTCTTTAAGTCAAGTTGATTTCACTGGGCAAAAATTTAAACACATGGCTCAGTACAGAACCAAATACGGCTCTTTAAAAAAAAAAATCAAATCTTTAAATTAAGATACATTGGAGGGGTAGGTGGGATGCTAGTATAACTAGAATGTGAAGGGGATGTCAGGCAAAGATTTTTATGGGGCTAAAAGGCTTCTTAGAGATGCTTTACAGAAAGGGAAAGGATGGGTGTGAACAGCTGCCAATAATCCAAGTGCGAACATGTGCAGATTTCTGACAGTTCATTAAAAAAGGACTCGTCAACAACTAGTGTTTGGTTGCAGAAACTTTATGGATTATTAATCAACACATCAGTTATCAGAGAGAAAGTTAAATGCTGTTAAGTTAAACGCTGTTGAAGTGTTGGCTAAGGGGTTTTCTTTGAGAGAGAAATCCGCAGGTGTGCTACAGAAGGGTACTCCCTTGATAAAATTGCTCACCCCTTTCTTGAAAGCATTTCATTGTTAGCTGCTTGGAATGATGGACAAATAGAGTACTAGTCTTTTGAACCAAAGGCTACATTAATCATCCCCAAAGGTCAAAATACCTCATAGCTTTGGTTGCATCAAATTTTATCAGATTATGACTTAGAGAAGAAAATGGGTGTAAATGGGCTAAGATTCCTTCCCCGAATGGTTGTTGCAGCTATCAATTCCCCAGTCATAAGCTAAGCAGGACTGGTTCTCTGGCCAAGACACATAAGCAGCTGCTTTGGGCAGTACAATAAGAAGAAGAGTTGGTTTTTACATGCCAACTTTCTCTACCACGTAAGGAAGAATCAAACTGGCTTACAATCACCTTCTCCTCCCCACAACAGATACCCTGTGAGGTAGGTGGGGCTGAGAGAGCTCTAAGAAAGCTGTTACTAGCCCAAGGTCACCCAGCTGGCTTCATGTGTAGGAGTGGGGAAACAAATCCAGTTCACCAGATTAGCATCTGCCGCTCATGTGGAGGAATGGGGAACCAAACCCGGTTCTCCAGATCAGAGTTCACTGCTCTTAACCACGACACCATGCTGGAAGGTGCTGGTGCACAGTGGGGGCTCGTCTGGCTCCCAGCCATCAGTGGTATGGAAGGTGACCAGTATCACCTTTTGGACCCACACCACTACGAGCCAGCTAGGTCTGGCACGGGGTGCATTGGGGGGGGGGAATACTGTGAACCAGCCTGAGGCTAAGCATCACTCTAGAGCAGGGGTGTCGAACTCATTTGTTAGGGGGGCCAGATATGACATAAATGTTACTTGGTCGGGCTGGGCCATGCGCACATAAATAAATAAATAACGGAGGGAGGGGGAAAGAGAGAGAGAGAAGGCAAGAAAGAGGGAGGGGGAAAAAGAAAGAGGGAAGGAGCGGGAAAGAAAGAAGGGACAGAGGGACAGAAAAAGAGGAAGAAAAGAGAAAAGCCTTCCCCCCACACACCCGGACACGCTAGTGCCCCAGTGTGACCGCAAAAGTGCCTCCATCCCATCCCCGGGCGCGCCAGCAGCCTCACGGCCCTGCACAACTGCGGGAGGGCCTCCACCCCCGGGTGTGCCAATGGCCCTGCGGCCCAGTGCGACCACAGGAGGGCCTCCACCCCATTCCCGGGCGTGCCAGCGGGCCCATGGCCCAGTGCGATTGCGGGAAGGCCTCGGCATGACCTGGCAGAAGCCTTCCCCACTCCCTCCCCAGCCAGGCCCCAGGAAGCCCAGAAAAGGCTGGGGGAGGGGGGAAAGAGGGACTAGGTTCCTCTGCTCTGCGGGCCGGATAAAAGCCCTCTAGGGACCGGATCCAGCCCGTGGGCCGCACGTTTGACACCCCTGCTCTAGATATAATTCAGGACCCTCTAGTTGCTGACCCTGACCCGGAATTTTTAGTTAATTTTGGATCTAGGAATTTAGGTAAAATAAAATCAGTTGGAGGATTTTTTTTTTAAGGTTAAGGGGACACTTCCCTGTTTTATGTTTTGTTCTGTGCAGTACAAAACAATATGCTTTATCTTAAAATAACACTATTTTAAAATTGAAAGTACATTTAGTGTATCTTTTGAATTTTCTTAAATGAATCAATGGAGCTTCTCACTAGTCAAGTGCAAAGTATCTTCCCCTCCCCCTCTTCATTATTCCTGCATTAGGAAACAAACTTGAAAACCGTCGAATACTGCTGCCAGTAATATACACATTCCGTTCTGATCTTATTGTCACTCAGATTTTCAGGAAGAAAGAAATGCACAAAAGGAATTTGATAAAGGAAGGTATCCTGGGTGAATAAACTCCATACCGTATTCTTATTAACTCTGTAATTAATTATACATAACTAAGGAAAGCTATGGAAATTGCATTTTGAGATGTATCATATCTGACTTCATTTCAGGCTTCTATGCAATTTAGTATTAATGAAGCAGGGATGGAAGCCCCAAATCTATAATTATTACTTACCATTTGAATGACAAGCAAAAATGGTTATCAGCATAGTTTCAAACGAAAGAGGATTAATGGCTAATGTTGAAATTGTTAAATCTTTCTTATTAAAATAATTTTGATGAAAGCATTTTGCCTGAAAGAGGTTTCTGGAACATTGTTTGCCATTAGAATAACCATCTCCAATGTTCGGCATGCATTTGTCTAACTTTGACAGCAGGGTGCAAATATTTTTCGAATGAATTAATATTTTATGGGGGTTGAAGCTGTTCATGTGTGCGCCGTTGCAAAGCTCCTTGCTGGGTATGTATATACATTAGTATGTGTAGCAGGAGATAAGCACAATATGGAGTAAAGATTGTCTGGGATATAAGATCAACTAAAGGAAACAAAGGGCGGGGGGAGAAACTCAACCTGAAACTGAGGGGAAACCAAAGGGGTTGAGCTAAACACCATCTAGTGTGACAACAAATAAATATACTTTTATTGCATAGTGTGCACAATTATATTTAAAAACACAGGGCCTAAAATACAGGCTTCCTAAAAAGCACAAATAGCATTTTTATCCTCACGCTAGTTGATGTAACACACATCCTGATACACTAGACATTATACGCAAGGTGTGTGCCAAAAGCCATGTTATAAGACACATGGACTAACCATATTTTACACAAAAGCCACACAGAATAAAAGGCTTTTATTTTTTCTTACCTTGAACAATGTTTGTGTATATGTCAGGGTGTGTACTGTGAAATTGTGTATGTATGACCACTGAGGAAGGCCTCTAAAAGGGCAAAACGCGTCTGGTCAGATTTGGATCTTTTTATGTATTAGCATCAACTGTGTATGTGTTAGTAATATTTGTAACCATTTATTCTTTGTGCTTTTTAGGAAGCCTGTATTTTAGGCCCTGTGTTTTTAAATATAATTATGCACACTATAAAATAAAAGTATATTTATTTGTTGTTATAATGGGATGTAAGATCCCCATTTTGTTCTGGAGAAAATCAAAGAATTGCGGGTTTAATGTGATCCTAGATGCTGGTGATACTTGTGTCTTTATGTATATAGGGCCTAAAAGTGCAGATGAAAAGCAGTACTACTGCCATCTTTGTGGGGATTTGTCCGAATAATTGGCGTTCTTCCCAGCATTATAACTATAATTATAATTTGTGTAATTGCATACATCAATATTAATTGTCATTTTGAATTCAGTATTATATTTGGTTTAATGTAGAGCTGTTGCCAGTTCAGCTGGACAATAAGGGAAACAGAATGAGTCAAGTGGTGAAAGCACACACAAGCCTTCCAATTCCACCGGCCTCGTGGAATGCTCTGTCTGGTGACATCAGGGCCCTGGTGGGACCTTGAAGAGTTCCGCAGGGCCTGTAAGACAGAGCTATTCCACTAGGCCTATAGTTGGGGGCAGCAACGGATCTATCATCAGCTGGCCTCCCTATTCCTCCCCCTTCTGTATTATATGCTGGATTCCATCTGAGGGGGTGGCCTGCCTATCTACTTGGTCAAGTTGGTAGAATTGGAGCCATCTCAAGACTTGCCTGTGTTTTTAGCTAAAATGTTGTTGTTTTGTTGTTTTTAAATGTTTATGGCAGATATACATTTTAAATGATGTGTCCCGCCCTGAGCCTGGCCTCGGCCGGGGAGGGCGGGCAAATTTTTTTTTAAAAAAAGAATAAATAAAAATAAACAAGTTGCACAGAGCTCTTACTCTCTGATCTTCAGTACGGTTCTTGGAAACCCTGTTTACGTCAATGGAATTTATTTGCAAGAACTGTTCCCTTCAGATTGCAGCCTCAAGAGTGGGGGCGGGATTCACTTATCCATGCTGACATGCAGGATATTGGCTTTTCTGATGGGGGTGGGCAGTAGAATAATACAGGACAACAATCTGTCTGTTGCGGGGAGCTTCTCCCATTTGGAAGGGTTCTCTTGGCTGCCTCTGTGTGGGATCATAACATTTAAATCTGTCATGTCACCACATAAGCACATAGATTATAAACCCACTGTGTCTTAAATTTGAAAGTAACATATTATGTGGTTTAAGCAAAAGATTTGAGTTTGAGGGAGCTTCTCTTTCATGCCAGTCAACTTTTTTTCAGTTAAGTAATTGGAGTTAATTAAAAAAATGTATTTTCAGCAGCCAGTAAAACTGAAAGGAAGGGATTATTTGTACACTTAGCTCACACAATGCATTGTTTAGTTAATGTGTTAGCAGCTGCCTCCATAAAACATAGCCTTTCCTCTTATTTGTGGCTTTTTCATGCTAAAGAAATGGCTTTCTAATACAATTTTCATTGTGTTTAACATTGCTTTTCTTTTGTTTCCAAATGGAAAAGAGGTAAAAGAAAAATAATGAACTGGAAAAGGCCACAGGGATCTTGCGTGGAACCCCCTGCGGCAGAGCAGGCATGCCCATATGTGACTCCCTCGGGTGGGACAGGGGACCAATCCACACAGATCCCATTATACCGCACAACAACAACAAGAAGATTTGGTTTTTATATGCTGACTTTCTCTACTACTTAAGGGAGAATCAAACCAGCTTACAATCACCTTCCCTTCCCCTCCCCACAACAGACACCCTGTGAGGTGGGTGGGGCTGAGAGAGTGTGACTCGCCCAAGGTCACCCAGCTGGCTTCATGTGTAGGAGCGGGGAAACAAATCCAGTTCACCAGATTAGCCTCCACCGCTCCTGTGGAGGAGTGGGGAATCAAACCCGGTTCTCCAGATCAGAGACCACTGCTCCAAACCACCACTCTTAACCACTACATCACGCTGGCTCTCTGGAGAATAGATGTCCTAAGTAAAGTACCTGTGCTGTCAATTGTTCTCAAGCAGAACAGAGTTGATTTTTTAAAATATAATTTTTCTTTTCTCTAGATTTAACAGCCATTGGCTATCCATCAACCACTTCACACTTTAAAAAGGGGAAATGAAATTTAATTTTTCCTTGACGCTATAAAGAGAAAAGTTGCAATATCTCTCCCGCAGTGGACCGATCTATTTGACAGCAGATAACGCAATATCCCCTTCTCAGAAAGTGTCTTTAGCTGTTTTATCCAGGGAGTGATATATTTATATTTCGTGCAATATTTTGTGGACATGCTAGAACAGTGTGGGCTAGGGAGTCTATCTGATCCGGACAAAATTGGCATTTTCGTTCTTCTGCAATAATTTTTTTTGTATCGCCCTTGTGTCTCTGCTGAGTCTAGGGCATTGCATCTCGCCAATAAGAAAGCTCGTCTGAACTTATGAATTTCTAACCAGAGGAAATAATCTGGCAAGGAAAAGGTTCTGTTGAAGGGTATATGGAAGAAGCAAGGTGAACATTTACGATTTACGTCCTTAAATACTAAGGATCAAGCTGATTGTTTTTGCAGTGTTGCATTCCAGTGAAGAAAGAAATTTGAATTTGTGGTTTCAGTGCTTGGGCTGTGATTACTGTAGATGTTGGTAAGGAGGTGGGACCTCTTTCATTAATGCAACAGCCTGTTCATGAAGCATTGAGCAGTCCCTTGCTTTTGTTTCTTTCCTCACCCTATAACATGCTTAAACATGGTTCCTTCCGGGAACTAGAATGCTGGGCCCTATGATAGGGCCTGAGGACTCCTTTGCATCATATGTACGATAATTACTTGAGTGAGCTCTTCCAGCATTTGGGAGAATTGTTGGGAAAATGTATGCTAATAACGATTCTAGTGAGATGATTGCCTAAGCTCTGTTTTATGATACCTTTTTATACCTTTCACAATATATATGCGTATACCTAGGATAATAGTATTGTTTACAGGAAATATTTATCTGCTGCTTTTCTACCATACCATCCAAGCAAAGTACTTGGTGCCCAACTGCGCCCAACAGTGTGTTGGCGTTTGGAAGGGAGGACCAAATTCAACTCGCTGAATGGCTCGGAGCAAATCACTTGCCCCAAGCCATTCTGATGAACCGTAGGGACAGCCGTAGATTGTATGGATGCCATTGTACTTGCTGTGTGACAGTCTAGGCATGCAATGCCGGGCTCCCCGTAGCTGGCTTTTGCACACCTGGCACCTCATGTCCATATGTGTAAACTTTTCTGCACTCTGTTAGTTTTCTGTGTATCAGAGTGATTGTCAGCCAAACCTACCTTTAAGGATTGGTTTCAGAATAATGCAAAATAAGGTCATTTTGTTGCCATGTATGAACCTTTGGAGTGGGAGGAAGGGGAGGACAGGGAATGAGATCCAAGTGATTTACCTTTTATTTAGTGCCAGTGGGGGGACAGGAGAGCTCCTCTGGTGCTCAGTGCCTTTTGAATTAGTCAAATTTGCATCCATTCATTAATGGTTCCATTCTGTCTTGCCCACATCCTGTATGCATACCTTGTTACATGCACATGTATTTACATGTTATCAAAATGACTACGTAGAGCAAGCCAGCTTGTTCCATTTCAGCAACCATCTTGACAGTGTTTAAACTTCAACAGAAGATTCAGCACAAAGCATGGCTCTCTTACAAAGCTGCACTTTTGATACCTTTCCTTGAAATACATCGAGTATTAAAATGATTGTCCTGTATATGCTGTATTGAAAGGGATTGTGGCTCAGTGGTAGAGCATCTGCTTGGCATGCAGAAGGTCCCAGGTTCAATTCGTGGCATCTCCAGTTAAAGGATCTGGCAGTTGGTGATGTGAAAGACTCCTGCCTGAGACCCCGGAGAGCCACTGCCAGTCTGAGTAGACAATACTGATCTTGATGAACCAAAAGTCTAATTCAGTATAAGGCAGCTTCATGCGTTCATGTGTGTATTTTAATAATATCTGTATCTTGGCCTTCCTTCCAGAAGCTTAAAGCAGCATTAATAGGCATTTGACACAGCCTCAGATACAGGGATTTGGCAGAGATGGATCTGCTCAGCGTAAGAGATGGAACCATATCTGGCATTTTAAGGCCATTTTCTAGATTCCCAATCAACACCTCTTTGTTGCATTTTTAAAATTTTTGTCCTTCCTTCGAGGAGTTCAAGGTGGTACACAAGGGATTGTTTATTTACTTGCTACAGCCTCATGCAATAGTTCTGGCAAAGATAGTGACTTTCCCAAAGCCATCCAGATGGGTTTCTTAGCTAAGTGATGCTCTAAACATGAATCTTCTAAATATTGTCGAAGGCTCAGGTTCGTAGATGATACATTTACCATTTGGAGCCATGGTGAAGAAAAATTAATGGACTTTCTAAACCATCTTAATAATATCCATCCAAACATTCAGTTTACCATGGAAAAGGAAATTGAGGGTAAACTCCCATTTCTTGATACCCTTGTCATCCGTAAATCAAACCTTCAGTTAGGTCACAAGGTCTACCGGAAACCAACTCACACAGATCGCTACTTACACAAAAACTCCAACCACCACCCCCGACAGAAAAAAGGAATAATCAAAACATTAATGGACCGTGCAAGACGGATCTGTGAACCACAGTTTCTCAAGGAAGAAACTAACCATCTAAATCACGCACTGCTAGCAAACGGCTACTCCAAGAATGAAATCAGAAGGGCCATTGAACCAAACAAAAATCAGAAAACTCAAGAAAAACAGTCTCCCATAGGAAAGGTATTCTTGCCATTTATTAAAGGAGTCACTGATAGGATGGAGAAACTTTTGAAAAAACATAACCTACAAACAGTGTTTAAACCCACCAAGAAAATACAACAAATGCTACGATCAGCAAAAGACAAAAGAGACCCCCTCACCTCTGCAGGAGTATATCGTATACCTTGCAGCTGTGGAGAAGTTTACATCGGGACCACAAAACGCAGCATACAAACAAGGATAAAAGAACATGAAAGATACTGCAGACTTGGCCAACCTGAGAAATCAGCAGTGGCTGAACATGGACTGACACAAACAGGACACAGGGTCTTATTCCAAGACACTGAAAGACTGGACAATTCTACCAACTATTTTGTCAGATTGCACAGAGAAGCCATTGAAATTCATAAACATCAGCACAACTTTAACAGAAAAGAGGAGAGTTTAAGAATGAATAAGGCTTGGCTTCCTGCCCTGAAAAACCTCCAGACAAAGACAACATTCAACAATAGCCATACAGATTAGTTTTGGATTACACACATTAACAGATCACTTCAGGATACAATGGTTCCATATTAACATACCATACCCTCATTAGCACATTATCTTGATACTTACAGGACAATACTTTTGCAGGACAATACTCAGCTCAAACCCAACCCCTTTCTGACTATATATTACTCTTCCTACACCCTTGACACTGAGAGACACTGTCCTTCAGTGTTACTACTCTGAAGATGCCTGCCACAGTTGCTGGCGAAACGTCAGGAAAGAAAATTCCAAGACCACGGTTACACACCCCGGATAACCTACAAGAACCAATGAATCTTCTACCTCTCAACTAATAGACTAACTACTATGCCCACGTCTCTCTTGTCACATACTTTTTTGTATTTGGTTGCCATGTATCCATTTTTGTGTGTGCGTGTCACCACTCACATTGAAAGCAGTTGTGAAATTTGTATTCTGGAGAGGTGTCTGGTTTTTTTTCTCATGGGAAAATGTTTACATTAACGATACTGCTCATAAAGCCAGTTCGGCTCTGAACAGTGTCACACTAAGAGTAACACTAAAAGAAAGGAAAATATATTTATATGCATATCTCTGTATAAACAATATAGAATTAATTTTTAATCTTAATCAACTGGGGGAAAATCTTGGCAACTGCCAATGTAATATTAAAATCCACCCCTGCTAAAAGAAATCTCAAATTATCCAATTCACACCTTAGAGTCCTGGATAAAAGGTTTTATACATTTATCTCTTACCACACTGTGCAGGTCACAGCTGAATAGAGAATATTGGAGAGCATCTGTTTGACCAGAACACCGTTGATACACTCGCTCAGAACACGGCACCTTGTTTAAATGACGCAATAGCTCGCCTGATGGAATGGCATTCAATCTAGCCAACATAAATTATGGGAAGATCAAAATCTTGCATCAGAAACAGTGCATAGTTGTGCCACGAGCCATCCTCTAAGCTTGTGGCCCTCTGGATCCATAGCAGATGTCTGTTTCAGCCATTGCTATTTTTCAGTTGCAGCTTTTCAACCAGTTGCAAATTAATGTCAAATCTGACCCATGCTGAAGCACTTGCTCAGCAATGGCAGCATGGCTGTAAGTTTGTGTGTGCTGCAAAAAAAAAAAAAAAAACTCACAACTGCCATAAGTAAAACGGAGTGAGGTTTGGATGCAGGCTGAGAACCTTTTCAGCTAATTCCTGTAAAAACACTGGGGAGGAGCTGTGGCTCAGTGGTAGAGGATGTGTTTGGCTTGCAGGAGGTCCCAGGTTCAATCCCCAGCATCTCCAGTGAAAAGGATCAGGTGTGGGGAGGGGCTGTGGCTCAGTGGTAGAGCATCTGTTTGGCATACAGAAGATCCCAGGTACAATCCCCGGCATCTCCAGTTAAAGGGACCAGGCAAGTAGGTGATGTGAAAGACCCCTGCCTGAGACCCTGGAGAGCCACTGCCAGTCTGAGTAGACAATACTGACTTTGATGGACCAAGGGTCTGATTCAGTATAAGGCAGCTTCATGTGTTCATATGTTCAGAATGTGATATGAAGGACCTCTGCCAAAACTCTGTAGAGCAACTGCCAGCCTGAGTAGACAATGCTGATCTCGATAGACCAATGGTCTAATTCGGTATAAGGCAGTTTAGTGTGTTCACTGATTGTTGCTTCATATTTTGCACAATAGCATAGAAATCTCTTCTTTGCGGTGTTTTCCCCACACAACTGCAGCACCTTAGACACAGCCAGCGACATGGTCTTTTTCGGCTGAATATTTCCAGGCTGAGAGAGAAGGTGACATTCATGTGGAAAGGTGGCCATTGTTGTCCATGATTCGAAGATATAAGTGTTGCCAAAATGGTGGGGTAGAAGACACAAAGAAGACACAAAGATTATAAATAGTGGACTAGGCACGGGGTGGATGATTTTTAAAATAGATTTTATTTTTCAACACTTTTAAGTATCTCTTTAAAAAGACTCCTAATTTAGAAGGAAATTTAAATGTTAACACAAAGCCTACATTTTTAAGAGGCAGTAAATTAATCATTAGTATTGTATAGATCTGGATGGTAAAGGTTGCTTTTCAATGCCAAAAAGAGAACCAGAAGGGAAAATATCTGATTTCTAAGGTCAAGCATTATAAATAATGACACATTGTAATTACTATAATCTTCCTAATATAACTGAGTGAGTCATCACAGGCATGAGAATCTAGGAGAAACCATCCTGTATCTTGGCTGGATCATTTACTAAGCCCATGTGGGAGACTGTGTACTCTTATTTTATTTCCTCCTGCCACCTGAGCAAACTCTTCAGTGTGTTTGGTTCTTGAATTATGAATATTTATTGCTCTACTAAATAAGCAGCACGGGCAATTACTTTCCGTCTCACTGCAAAGCTCTCTCTTACCAGTAGTTACCTGCCCTCGCTCCTGGAAAATTCTGGATGCTTGCAGCTTGATCCTGTGCATGCATATTCAGGAATGAGACCTGTTTTGTTCAGTGTTTTCCTTCCACATAAGCATGCAGAGGATTGAGGTCTTAACTTTCAAGTAAGTTAGCTTGCTGATATTCTTTGCTGCACATGAGCTGGCTGAAACGTATCTCTTGTCTCTAAGCAGAAATAATTCCGCAGTGCAAAAAACTTAGGCTTCATGACCACAGGTTCTGAGTTACATCCCTAGAAAAGTCTACACTGAAACCAGTAAGTCTGAATTGCTGTAGGCACTGGTTAGTATGCATGCTTGTTCAGGGAAATATATAGATTCCAAAAGTAGAAACTTGATTTAAATGAGTCCACCCTGATTAGGCATCAGTGTTTAACTTGGAAATATATGGAGTAAGGTAATTGTTTAAAATGGAATTACACTCTTTATTAATCATCTGTTGAAATTAGGTTTTGGGCCATAGCTTACCTCCTGACTACCCAAGGATCCTGTGCCATTTGCTTTTATTTTATTGGTTCCTTGTTCCATAGACATAAGGAAAACACCTTGTTTTGTTCAAAGCGATGTTTTGTGTGCTTCTTCACTGTTGGATGAAAAGAACTGCAAAAAACAAAAAGTCAGTGAAAGAGTATTGTATTTCCCTTTTTGATAATTGTCCTCTCTTTTGTATGAAATTTATTTCAGGCCAAGTAATTGCAAGGATAAAACTTCATTGCATAATTTGGATTATTTAAGGTCTATGAGATACCAGGCATGATAAATTAGGGATTCTTTTTGTGCCAGTCTCATTCATTTTAAACATACTTTGTGTTAAGACATGCTTCTGGTGGATTGTGTGCATCAACAATAGCTATTAATCTGTAAAAGGATTATAACTTGCTTACCTGTTTAACAGTACTTATGTAGTGTAAGTGCTTTATAATTTTGCATTTTTTTAAGTATTAAATTTTGCAGTTGCCCCCTTTTCTTTCACCTCTTAAGAGAAAATCTACCCAATGTTGTCCCTTTGAACTGTTAACGATGGCTAGAATAAACGTAATGTTCAGGTGTTCAGAAGGACATGAGGAGGAGGGGGGAAACAAAGCCCTGCCTCGGCCCCTACCAGGTTCTATCAAGCCATTTCATTTGGATTTCGCTGAGCACCTTTGGCAGCTGGGAACTGTAAGAAAGGAGATTAGCAAGTGTTTGTCTGACACACACTGATCCCAGCACCTGCTGATTGGATTGAAATAATCCTTTTACACATTGCAAAACTCTATTATCAGAGCATTACGAAAAGCAGAGCCAGCAATAGCCACTGCATCACGAGTATATTAATTTAGGTAAATAGAACACAGATCGCCGTTTAGCGTAAATATTTCATTGTGTCGTTCAGTTCGGAATGTACTTTGAACTTCTGTCATCAGTACGAAAATGTGATTTCCCTAGGGGATGCAGCGATTACGCTTTTTAAACAAAGGCTGCACAGCAACATGGCACTTCCTAAATATACTTCTAACTTAATAGTCTTTGTATCTATAAATAGCTGATATTAGCACGCGGTAGTGTGCTTTATTCTGTACTGCCACATTTGAAAATTCAGCTGTTTGCTAAGTCAGTCTTCGCTATAACAGCCTTCTTGCTTTCCTTCTAATCTGAGAATAGCGAAGAAGAATGTTTCCTTCCTCCGTTACTTTGCTTTGTATTTTGTGTGCTTAAAGCAGGCTGCTTAGAAATTCTCGGGTGAGGGGGTTATCTTCACGAGTACAATGATTTGTCAAGTCAAAACTTTAGTAAGGCGTCCATATCACCATCCCTAATAGACATAGGATCATAATTGTGGTTTCTGATGCACCTATAACTCAGCACCCCACCCTAAACCTATTGTTTGCCTTGTTGAAAGCGATATATTTAATTATTTATGTTATTTATAGTCCTCCTTTCTCACTGGGACTCCAGGTGGATTACACAGAGTGAGTCCATATAATCAACAGGATGGGACATTCAATAAACAATGAAATAGGATTTGGGTTGTAGAACCAATCAGGTTGACAGCATGTTGCCCTATGTTTTAACAGCCCTGAGGGCTTGTATGAGATTGTGTAAAGGTTGTGGGTGGAAGAGTTAAGCCCTCTTTCCCCCTGATTCATCTACCACCACCACCCCTGCCACTGATCAACAATAAAAAATGTTTGGAAGAATCAACTGGCATCTAGTTTAATTTGGTCCCTAGTCAAATATTGGCTGGTTTGGCAAGTTTTGAGACGGAGCTTTTAAGTGTGGCCAGTACAATGCATCCTAGACAAAATGGAACTGAATTTTGGTATGGCCACTGCTTCTTCAGATAACAGTAGGAGGAATTAACAGTCGGTATCTGTGACGCTTTTTAGAGAATACAGGAAACAATGGGATGTCACACATAACATCTTCTGGTGTGACCTCTCTGGAAACATATTTTAATGCTTTTAATGTATTCTGCAAAAAGGGTCAGGAGGTCTTGTGGGGAAGGCAGAAATTGTGGAAAGAGGGAGGGTTTTTCTGTTTGCACAAAATGCCTGCATTATATGTTGAGAGGGAAATGACACTTTATGACAAAAAGTGCTAATTTACTGAATTTGCCTCTGGGGGAAATGAGTTCATCTGTGAGATGCAGAAGATGAGCTAATGGGTTTCAGTTTTAATCCCGTTTAATAGATTTCTTTTAGCCCAGCCCTTGCTCAGAAATGCATGAAGCCCCAATAAACATTGCCACCCCCTCTTGTCTTAATCAGAAAACTGAAATATTACATAGCAGCAAGAGAGGCTAGAAGCTTTAAATCCTGCAGCATCGGAGGAGCAGTTGGTTAGTCACTTGCTTTATCAATGGCTGGGTGCTCTGGGCAGGACTGTGGCAGTTTCACTTACCCTCAGCAGCATGAGGACCTAATGCCTTATGTGTCTTCATTGGAGGCAGAAGATCTTTTCTGTCCTATAATGGGCAAGCAAGTTCAACAACTTAAGATTTCATGAATTTCTCCCCAAAGAAACTGTCACTTGCAAAATTTAGGTCCGGAGTGTAATCTGCCAGCCCGAGCCACTAGTTAATGTCAATGCAGCTTGATTCAAGGTAGAAGAAGAAGAGTTGGTTTTTATATGCCAATTTTCTCTACCTTTCAAGAGTCTCAAACCAGCTTACAATCACCATCCCTTCCTCTCCCCACAGCAGACACCTTGTGAGGTAGGTGGAGGTGAAAGAGTTCATGAGAGAACTGTTACTAGCCCAAGGTCACCCAGCAGGCTTCATGTGTAGGAGTGGGGAGTCAAACCTGGTTCTCCAGATTAGAGTCCACTGCTCTTGACCACTACACCAGGCTGGCTCTCTACCGATTTGTCTTTTTTGGAAGTGACTCATGGAATGATTTGGGTAGATGCATATGCATGGAAATCTTTTTATTTTTACTGTATCAGCCATGCACCTTGTTGGGTGGGATTTTTCACTTTACCTTCCTGATGGGCAAATATGTAGGTTTGGGGCTGTCAGTGACCTTTTTTTTTTAACTGCTGGAGAAAGGAGTTTCTCTTCCTCTGATGGCCACTGTGCCCAGAGGCTGCAGGATCTCCATGCTCAACAGGAAGAGCAGCTCTTAAGCTTTGTGTAAATCTTCAGTTCCTAATCTACTTGGGCAGCAGCTTCCGTTGTTTAACAGGGAAGTAAGTTTCTAGGCTGGATAAACAAAGTACTGCAGATTTCAAGGAAGGTTGTGCTATGGCTACACAATCCAGAGATGAGATTCCTTCTTTCCACTCCTTTGATTGCAGGGACCCATCAAAGCATGTCTTACCACCTGTTCTGGTGTAGTGGTTAAGAATGGTGGTTGGAGTGGTGAACTCTGATCTGGAGAACCAGGTTTGATTCCCCACTCCTCCACATGAGTGGAGGTAATCTGGTGAACCGGGTTGGTTTCCCCACTCCTACACATGAAGCCAGCTGGGTGACCTTGGGCTAGTCACAGCTCTCTCCGTCTCACCTACCTCACAGGGTGTCTTGTGGGGAGGGGTAAGGGAAGCCAATTGTAAGCTGGTTTGATTCTTCCTTAAGTGATAGAGAAAGCTGGCATATTAAAAAACAACTTCTCTTCTTCTCTTCTTCTACACTGTCAGGAAATAAAAGGAATCTACTTTGCTGTCCCCAGAATTTTAAAACACACCAAACTGGGATGTGAACATACCACTTTCCTTATTAGAAGTATTATATAATGAACTAGCCTAAAGATAATCCTGAAATTGAGGTTGGATGCTTGGAGAGATCCAGTTCACAGGATTCTCTACCTAGAATCTGCGGCTAAGCCATAGCCTTTGCAAAAGATTCCAACCCTCATTCCTGTGTCACTATTCGCTGGGTTGGCCAATCTCTGAATAGGGATTAATCAGCCTGAGCTTGTCCCCTATTGGCTGAATGCCCAAACCTACTAGGAGAGTCTCCTGTTTGGCAAAAGTCCCAGAAACCAGCTGGATCTTGGTTAGGCCTTACCCAAGGCTGATAGCATGTACCGTGTCTGTGAAGGCGGAAAAAGTTATTAGAATCAAGTATCATGTTTTTGACATGGGCCCGGTACTCCCTCAGAGATGCTTTCCCTTAGTAAAGCTGCTGCTGGTGTCTGAAGGAAAATAGATAGGAGTGAACCATGACATCCACGCTCCCTTTATACACTTTTCTGCAAAGGTAAACTATTACATCAGCGTGCTGCTGTCTTGTGCAAATTATCATACGTGCTGATATGCAGTCACAGGTATAATCCAATGTGAGATGAACACATGAAGCTGCCATATACTGAATCAGACCGTTGGTCTATCAAAGTCAGTATTGACTACTCAGACTGGCAGCTGCTCTCCAGGCTCTCAGGTAGAGGTCTTTCACATCACCTATTTGCCTAGTCCCTTTAACTGGAGATGCCAGGGATTGAACCTGGAACCTTCTGCATTCCAAGCGGATGCTCTACCACTGAGCCACAGCCCCTCCCCAAATTATATTTTAAAAACCGAAGCACCCTTAATAATTTGCAATCACATGTTTCATCAGTTTTAAAAAATACCCCAAAACATTTATTATGGGGTGCATTTATTTTAATATGAATGGGACAGTAGAAACTGCAAAACATCATTTCAGAACTATGGTGGGATGTGCCAGAGCAACCCCAAAGATCTCTGGAAAGGTGAGCCGTCAGCTTTTCTGCCCCCTTTTGAAATTTATAGTAGTAATAGTCCTGCATGTTTAGTGACACATTGCCAGTAGTTTAGCATGTCTGGGGAGTTTGGAATCTAGTAAGTGAACAAGGACTGTAAACTGTGGTTTGCCTGTATGCCTGGAACCAGAGCCCATAGTTAGAAACTACAGATTCAATTACTTCATAGTTACTTTGCATCAAAATTCAAATGGCCATACCATAAAGCAGTGACTGTGAAAGGGTAGTTTCTTGTCTGATGCATCCTTAGCTTGTTCAGAACTGTTAGTTTGTGCTGCTGGACTGATAGTTGCAAGCTCAAGGGAGTTCTGAGGTCGGTAACGAATATGAGAAACCAATTTTGGAGATCGAAAGTAAGTGGCACTTTAGATAATAGCTTGCGTGTGGTAAAACAGTACTGTGAAATGTTTTTTTCTAATAAAATGCCAATTACAAAATTCCACCCCACTAAACATTTCTTGTAATTGGCATGCAAGAAAAAAAAAGCTCTGTGTCATGCCCCTGCCATGGTTCATAGGGAAGATTATGTTCTCTCAAGCACACTGGGCTCTTGTATAGGTTTACCACCTCTTTCCCAAAGCATACCAATAACAGCAGCAGAGAACTGGTATAATATGTTCCCTGAATCCAACCAACCCTCTAAGGTTGGCTGTATGCATTATAATTTCTGTCCAGTTTTTAAAGAGGCAGCACCATGTAATTCACTAATTTCATATTGCTGCAATGAGCACCGTGGCTCTTCTCAGACTCTTCTCATTATTTTCCCTGTCAACCTAGATGAATATTGGGAGGAAGAAATGCTCTACGCTGAGAGGCAGAGCCCTTGCTTCTCATTCACGTAGGACAGTGTGGTGGGCTGTCCAAATACAAGTTTGTTTGAGCGTTGTCCCCTTGGTACGGTCAGTATTGTCTCAAAGACAGACAAAGACTGTACTACTTTATTAGGGCATTTCCTGTGTTGCTTTCCCTCCCAAAGGGACCCACAGCAGTTTAAAGAAATTTCGAAAACAAACAATTTAAACAATATACTTTAAATAAATGAAACAAACACATTCTGGGCGAGTCACAATTCACTATGCTGTCTGTCTGATTCGTTTGGCCAGGCCACCAAGTCACAAGCAAAAAGCCCTTCAGCTCTCACCTAAGGGTTCATACCTCTGGCCACACCCAGGCTTTAAATACCTACAACAAAAGAGAGAAAAGGCCCAGATGCTACTCAGCTGCTGCTAGCAAGTTGGCAGGATCTAGTTGAGGTTTTAACACAACTCCTGTTTCAAGTTCTTATTAATAATGCTGCAGTTGCCCTTGTACAGGGACTCTGCTTCAACCAGAGGCAGCCATGGCAGTCCATGGCAGTGACTGTGTGGCAGTTTGGTACCAAGGACAGCTCCCCTGCTTAACACTACCAGACAGAATCGGCTCTTGTGGCTTGTGACAGCCCTGTTTGTACAGAAAACAGTTACTGTACTTTTTAACAACTGCTTCCTCAGCTATAGATACTACTAATGCATACTAGTCATGATGCATCCCTATTCTCTCCAGGGTCAGGGGAGCATGCTTATTATATTAGGTGCTGGGGAACACAGGCAGGATGCTGCAGTCGTCTTGTTGGTGGGCTTCCTAGAGGCACCTGGTTGCCCACTGTGTGAACAGACTGCTGGACTTGATGGACCTTGGTCTGATCCAGCATGGCCTTTCTTATGTTCTACAGTTGTGCCAAAACCATAAGGGAACTCAACAAAATGGTACTTACAAGTTTGGAAATGTTTGGCACTGTAGAACAGCACCTCCAGAGCCTCCAGTTTTGATCTTAGTCCACTGGAGTTGACGTGATCTACATGAAGGACTGGTGCAGTGCCCATGTGGCTTGCAAATGTCAGGTGTGCTGATTCAGTTCCTATCACCTGCAGACCTTTCGGTCTGGAAGCGCCCTAAGGATTCAGTTCTGAGGACAAGAAGCATGGCGCCACACTCCCATCTGTTTCCTGGGGTTACCATTATCAGATACATCTTGGCAATAGAAGTCAGAAAGTGTTGGCTATGGTGTAATAAGAGCACAACTTCACAGTATCTCCGTTTCAATAGAACGGAAATGAAGGAAGGCAAAATTCTCCTGAAACTAACCTTTATAGCTGGCACTGAACTCGAATGTGTAGCAAGAGTTCTACAGATCAACGGGCTGAGGAGCAATTTCCAAACAGGAACTTTAGGGAAACTTGTTTTGTTTGTCTGTGCAGGGGAGCCTTATAATAATAACCACCATTTTGTGAACTGCTCTGAGGAACAGGCTTGTGTCTTCTGATAAGCAGTTAATGAACTTGGAAAGATGGATGATGGCATTCTAATTAGTGAATGGATTTCAAGTTGATGTGTGGCTGGTAGGGTTTATAATACCAGGAGTTCCCGTAAGGATGGATAAAATTTCTGTCTACCAAAATTGGTTTAGGAGTTGATGCTTGGGGAGCCAGAGATTGATGTCTGTGATTTAGCTTCAAGAATGATTGTATAGGTTTGCTTCCTTTTAGTTTTCTGACTATCTGGAATTATTTTTTTTAAAGTTCTCTGCAAATTTATTTTAGCTTGAATGCATTTTAAGTGCTGGTCTTGGTAATCAGTTATCTTGAGAACATAATGGCTATGCAGTGCAATACATTTTTCCCTAATCCACTGAATGGACTTCATCCTTACAAAAAAACAAAGTTTCAAAGACAGATGTCTTGATTAAGGGGTTTCTATGTGGCAGCTTCTTGTGTTGCATGTTTCCAGAAATAAGGAATGTAGAAGAAAAGCAAGGAAAAGCAGGTACAGTTTTTCCCCATGCTGTAACAATGAACGCTGTGGACTATATGGGTGGGAGGAAGTAGGCAGGCATTGAAGTTGTGAATACATATGGAATGTGGAAACAAACCAGATTGAAAGTCGATACAGCCTCCTGTTGCCAGAAGGCATTTTTTTAGTTTCAGAGAGGCAACTTCTTTATAGCTCCTCCATTAAACCTATGCTAAAGGTGCTGCTAGAGAGCCAGCGTGGTATAGTAGTTAAGATCCTAGTAGACTAGGATCTGGCAAACCCACGTACAAATCCCCATGCTGCCATGGAAACTTGCTGGGTGACTATGGGTCAGTCTCACACTCTCAGCCTTGACTCTGGCATGTATTTGGATGGAAGTCCTCCAAGGAATACCAGTGTTGTGACGCAGAGGCAGGCAACGGCAAACCACCTCGGAATGTCTCTCGCTTTGATAACCTGATGGGGTCACCATGAGTCAGCTGTGACTTGACAGCAAAAAAAGAGGTGCTGCTAAAACAGGTGACTGTAATTGATTTTGTAATATTCCGTGGTTGCTGTTGCACCATCCCTAATTCTAACATAAGAAAGGCCCTGCTGGATCAGACCAAGGTCCATCAAGTCCAGCAGTCTGTTCACACAGTGGCCAACCAGCTGCCTCTAGGAAGCCCCCAAACAAGACGACTGCAGCAGCACCATCCTGCCTGTGTTCCAAAGCACCCAATATAATAGGTATGCTCCTCTGATCCTGAAGAGAATAGGTATGCATCATGACAAGCATCCATTTTCCTAGTAGCCATGAATAGTCCTCTCCTCCATGAATATGTCCACTCCCCTCTTAAAGCCTTCCAAGTTGGCAGACATCACCACATCCTGGGGCAGGGGGTTCCACAATTTAACTATGCATTGTGTGAAGAAATACTTGCTTTTATCTGTTTTGAATCTCTCACCCTCCAGCTTCAGCTGATGACCCTGCATTCTAGTATTATGAGAGAGGGAGAAAAGCTTTTCCCTGTCCACTTTCTCCATACCATGCATAATGTTATAGACCTCTATCATGTCTCCCCTTAACTGCCTTCTTTCCAAGCTAAACAGCCCTAAGAGTTTTAACCACTCCTCATAGGGCAGTTGCTCTAGTCCCCTGATCATTTTGGTTGCTCTTTTCTGCACCTTCTCAAGCTCTGCAATGTCCTTTTTTAGGTGTGGTGACCAGAACTGTTCACAGTATTCCAAGTGTGTTCTCGCCATTCTGTTACGTGTGTGTGACAATGTTCTAGCTGTCCCTCTGCAGAGGTTTGCTGGTGTTCCCATCTCATTTGTTTGGAGAAGTAGATGGTTTATTCTGTTCCTGGTGAGTTAAAAATAAATACGTGTGTGTGAAAATGTTCTAGCTGTACCTCTGCAGAGGTTTGCTGGTGTTCCCTACTCATTTGTTTGGAGAAGTAGATGGTTTATTCTGTTCCTGGTGTGTTAAAAATAAATACTGAGAATGATGGTGTTTTGCATTGGTTTCCAAATACTATGAGCAAACACAGAACCCTGCAGGACTCGCCCCTCTGCCAACTGCTAATTTCCCCACCCCTTCCTTCTGCTTTCCCTTTTTGGTCCAGCTCCCGTTCTTCCCGTTTGCTTCTGCTGGTTGCCACTTTTGCCTTCCTATTCCTTCCTGATTCTCTTTCCCCTCCCCTCAGAGCCCCTATAGCCTCTTCCCCTCTCCCTTCCCCAACTCTTGCTTCTGGCCTTCCGCTCCACCAAAAGGGATTAAATAAAACACAATAATGTAAAAGTGCTGAGATTTCACAGCGTATCTCTCATTAATTCTGGGTCACCTGGTCGATCCAAAATGGCAGCCGAGATCTTGCTGGTTACTTTTTTGAGATCTCGGAGTCCTTACGTTGGTTTGTGCTTGAATCCCCTCCTTAAATTTAAGATTTTAACAAAACCTGGGGATTCCCCAATATTTGCAGACGCCTCTGCCTTAGCTCTGTGTCATCTTACTGTGTCAATTTTTAAAAATCTGCTTGGTGGAGCCGTTCGTGGGTGTTAGGTTTATGAGTGGGCAGTGTCCAAAGACACTTTTGAGAAATATCTAGTTTTAAAAAAATCCTGTAACAGAATTATCTTAGTATCTATGGAGGAAAGATAGGGGATATTAAAACATATGCATAACTGGAATTAACCACATTATTGGGGGGTGTTGATTTTTTGCTCTTGGTTTTTTAAATATATTGTTAGCACATGTAAGAATTAACCCTGTAATGTGAAAAAATTATAAAAACAAGCTCCTATATATTAACTGTACATAATAAAAATAAGATTAGTGGCATATACATACACACCCCAAAAAGGCTACGCTCGCATGTTAAAATACTTCATGAACTCTGCCAGTATATACAATATTTACTGTGCATGGAGAACACTTGAATTCTGAAAGCCACAGAGAGAAAGCAGGGAAGGTGCAATCTGTTCTATACATCTATATAGATATATATAGATTATCTCTTTGACTGTCAACAACACCAACCACACTGTTCAACTGCATGAAATGTGTGGAAATGCCACAAATTTGAACATAATGTAGAATATGCGGCAGGAAAAGCTTATGCCGTATATGAATTACTACTGGCTTACTTCATGGCAGGATTTTCTACTATGTGGGTTGCTTGCTTACCTGTATTCACCTTTCAGAAGCTGTTACTTGCCCATATACAGTATGGAATAAGCTCAGTTTCTGTAATAGCTGCATTGAAGGGAGAATTGTACCTATTCCATTTTCTACCACCACTGTAGGGCTGGGCTTTCTTCTGTTCTCTTATGGAAGGCTTAGATGTGATGTCAAGTATTGCAAAGGCCGGTCTCAGCATTCCCACAAACTTTCATTGATAGCAATACAGGGTTCTAAACAGATGCAAAGCCTTTCTGGCCCAAGGATAGCCAGATGCAATTTAAGCTCTGAAGATATAATACTACTTTTTTGTTGTTTTCATAAAAGATTGATCAATAATCTCTGCAAATCTCTCTTAATACGTGTCTCTTTTTTATGTGTGCCAAAAGTCTTTTATTCTAATGGGATAATCCTTTCACATCAAAATAATGCTGCACCATGATACCTTTGAAACACCAAAGATGTACCTGTCACTGTGGTAACCAAGTATCAGCATTTTTTTCCTGCCTCCACTGTAATAAATCTTATAATCCAAAATATCTCAATGGCATTAAATGTCTGCTTCTATTGCATTTCCCTCAGTGCCACAAATGCCTCTGTTTTTAGCTTGACTGCCCTTGGCAGATATGATTTCCATAAACCGGCTCACAAATGCGCATGAATGTTTTACAGAAAATTAGGCTAATACATCAGACAGCATTTTCATACCAGCAAACACATGTTTTGATTTGCAAGAAATAAAACCACCTTGATTATTCTATAGTTAGAAGGATGAGATCACAGTTTTACTGAAGCAGCGGTGGCAGTGTGTGTATGTGTGTGTGTGAGAGAGAGAAATATAAAACATATCAGCTACTCCACTGGTGGTAAAGGTAGAATGACAGCAACATTGGCTGCAATTCTAGGTATGTTTAGCAGAAGGCAAGTTGCACTGCAATCAATAGTCCTTTGAAGTACATGTTTTTAGGACTGAAATCATTAAAAGCATAAGAATTGCCTGTTGGATCAAAACCAGTGGCCTAACGATGGCATTTTTAGGGCATGATTACTTAATTCAGGGGTCCTCAACATGATAGAGATTTGATTGGTTTTGCAGATTTTTAAAAAATGTTGCTTTGGCAGCAACCGCCAGCACAGCACAACGATCTGCACTGTGTTACTGAAGTTAAGCTGCAGCAATAGTTTTGTAGCTGGCTCCGCCTCCTACGGCAGCCATTTTGTTGCTGTGCCCACTGTGCTGTGTCAGAATTCGAAATGTGCCTGGCAGGCTCAAAAAGGACTTAATCCATCACTTGTTGCTAATCTCCAGCATCTGGTAATCAGAACAAATTTTTGGCTACTGTGATTAGTAGCAACCTGTTTCATGAGATCCTTACATGACGTCTTGGTGCAATTTTGAAAGCACCAGGTGCAACAACTTCAAAAGCTAAGAGGGTCTAGATCTGGTTAGTTCCTGGGATGGGGGAGGGGGGGTCTATATTGTTCCATAAATGAAGGGCAGGATATAAGTCTACTAAAAATATTAAAAAGATTACCAGATTACCAGATTAAATAGCTCTTCACAAGGAAGATAGCTTGCCCCAATAACCTTAAGCACTTTTTCTGTGCCCCCTCCTGATTCTTTGTATACCTTTGAAGACATAGCAAAGCTGGGTGTGGGGTTTTTTGGGGAAGTCATTTGAGTTCTGAAGTATTGGATGCTTTTGAGCATCCAATTGATTAGGATATGAAAGAGCAAAATAACCTCACTGTGAGTGAATTTATAGAAGAAGAACAGTTGGTTTTTATACCTCGATTTTCTCTGCTTTTAAGGAGCTTATAATCGCCTTCCCTTCCTCTCCCCACAACAGATACCTTGTGAGGTAGGTGGGGCTGAGAGAGTTCGGAGGGAACTGTGACTGGCCCAAGTTCACCTAGCAGGCTGCATGTGGAGGAGTGGGGAATCCAACCTAATTCTCCAGATGATTCCACCGTTCTTTAACCACTATACCACACTGTGAAAGAAGGACATAAGTCTCACACTGAAGTGTCTTTTTCCAACTCCCCACAGTAGAAGTTAATGAATCTATCGTGGAATTGTATAAACTTAGGTGTTAGATATTCAATAAATATTTTTTATACTTCTTGCACCTGTGAATTTTTATTCTTCATTCTTCTCCCTGACTTTAATTTTTGTGTTGGTTTTGGGTGGTGGTCATTTGGTATTTTTCATGCAGAAAGATGCGACCACTTAACAAAAACTTCAAGTTCTGCTGCTTCTCAAAATACAGGATCCCTCTCTAACATACCGGTAATAACATTTTATTTTTCCATATTTAACAGCTGTCTTCTGCATTCTTGAGCATGGTGTGGAAGTTCGCTTTCCCCCCTAACTTGAACACCTTAACTGAACATCTCTGTGTGCGTGCATACACACACAAATATACACTCACCACAACTTTATGGAAACTTATCTGATAGCTTTTTATGGATTAATTATTAGAATTGTAGATGCATTTGATTTCTCAGTGCTTTGACTGGTGCTGTGCCCTGAACCCTTGGTGTAAAGAAAAAGTTCCTGGAGATGGTTTGGTTGGCTAGGAGTAGGAATATAGTAGTATAGATGTTTCTTGTATTGCTGTGAACTACCAGGTCTGCATATTGCTTATGTTTAGATACGTGCCACATGGGGTTGCCCTCCTCTAGGTGGTGGCTGGAGATCTCAGTCCCAGTTCAAACATCGATCGTGAGGAGCATCTCTCTGGAGTAGGGTTGCCAACCTCCAGATGGTGGCTGGAGATTTCCTGGGATTACAGCTGATCTCCAGGCAATAAAGATCAGTTCTCACAGAGAAAATGGACTCTTTGGAAGGTGGACTCTGGCATTATACCCCATTGAAATCCCTCCCCAAACCCTGCCCTCCTTAGGATCCGCCCCCCAAATCTCCAGGTATTTCTCAACACGGAGCTACTGCCATATGATCTTTTTTCATTGTCTTCCGCTTTGCCTTATTAATGCCTTGTGTCTTCCCTAATTCCTCCTGTTGTGCCATGCTCTACTGAATGCTTGGCCTTCACGTCAAAAAGACTCACGGGACATGGAACTGGAGAAACTGGAAGAGCAAGTGGATCCAGTTTCTGCTTTCCTTGCTCCTACTGTTATGTTTGAAGTGGAGTTTCATGGAGTTTCCAGGATTCATGCCTGGAACTCTACAATATCCCCCCCCAGAGCTGGACCACTCCCACATCTATTTCAAAGCTGCACACACAAGCTTGGGTGCCCAGTGCGTACTTTAGATGCACCCAAGGGGTTGCATGTATATCCATGGAAATTTTGACTGTGAAGAACTCGTCTCCTTGCCGCATTACAAGCTGCTTTTGAAAGTCCTCTCAAGTTCAAAAGTGCTTTGCAACTTAGGGGCGTGTTTGATGCTGTTTGAGAAATTCAAGACCCAAAGCTCCCTTTGGTGTGCAAAGCTAGTCACGCAGTTCTTTGAAACCAGGCCAGGGTACTTTAGTCATCTCGAGCTCATTCATATATGTATTGGAGCACTAGTGTGTTAACACATAAAGAGCATTGCTTCTAATGAAACTTTCTCCTTTCAGTCATATATGGAAGATCACTTAAAGAACAAGAATCGTCTGGAGAAAGAGTGGGAAGCTCTTTGCGCTTATCAAGCTGAGCCCAATGCAACCACCATTGCCCAAAAGGAAGAAAATATCCAGAAGAACCGCTTGCGAGATGTAGTGGCATGTATGTATGGCTTAATATGGGTGCTTTGCATAGTTTTCCCCTTTGACCTACAGAGCATTTGATGAACAAGTGATGGACGAAGTGAGCATTCAAATGTTGGTCACTGTGTGCAAGGGAATTCTAGCAGCAAATGCTGTCTTAACATATTCTGTTGTCTCTCCATGTGCTTCACCTGTTTGGAAATTTATGTGGCTTCTTTGAACACATGAAGCTGCCTTATACTGAATCAGACCCTTGGTCCATCAAAGTCAGTATTGTCTACTCAGACCGGCAGCAGCTCTCCAGGGTCTCAGGCAGAGGTCTTTCACATCACCTACTTGCCTAGTCCCTTTAACTGGAGATTCCGGGGATTGAACCTGGGTCCTTCTGCATGCCAAGCAGATGCTCTTCCACTGAGCCACAGAGATCATGAGTGTGGTTTTGTGTAGCCTTGTGTAAGAGCATTCATTTCAGTTTTACGCATGCACTTCTAGCTCATGGTTGTGATATTGGTAACTCAGAAGAACTCTTAACTGGGCTGCTGGACGCAATCACATCCACCCAAAAGGTGAATAATATCAGCAGCTTGTAATTAGAACTGGCTCAAGCCACTCGTCTGATACTCAGCTGCACTGAATGAGCGCCTGTTGACTCCTGTAGATAAGCTTACAGAGAGGCTGTTCTGTGTATTGGGCTAAGGATGAAAATCAAAGCTGAGAATGGCCAAAGGAGCACATGTTTCTAGAAGGCTTTTTTCCCCTTTGGAGTAACACTAAGAGCTCATTCCTGAGCCTGAGAACCAGCGTGGTGTAGTGGTTAAGAGCAGTGGTTTGGAGCAGTGGACTCTGATCTGGAGAACCAGGTTAGATTCCCCACTCCTACACATGAGCAGCAGAGGCTAATCTGGTGAACTGGATTTGTTTCCCCACTCCTACACACGAAGCCAGCTGGCTGACCTTGGGCAAGTTACAGTTCTATTCAGAGCTCTCTCCGCCCCACCTACCTCACAGTTGTGGGGAAGGGAAGGTGACTGTAAGCCGGTTTGAGTCTCCCTTAAGTAGTAGAGAAAGTCAGCATATAAAAACCAACTCTTCCTCCTCCTCCAGCCGGGAACATCATAGCCAAGGCACTACAGCGCCTCCAAAGAGGTTCCCCGGCCACCACAAGGCTTAAAAAAGCCTTTTAAAAGTTTTTAAAAGAAAATGGGGTTCTCTCCCCCCCCCCCAGAAAACAGTGATGTTGCGCCAAGTTTTACCTGGTGCAGCAATGCTGTTGCTGGAGGCACTGTTCCAAGGCTGGAAGGGCTTTAGTAGCTGACTACTGTCAGCACTGCCCCCGGGAATACACCCCCCCTCCTGCTCCACGTATCTCTTCTGGGATTTAGGTCCCAGAGAGACTGCGGCATCAGAGGAGTGGCGTGCGGCTCTCTGGTGCCCAGCCGCCAACAGAACTGCCCCTGCTGCCAGCGTAAGTGCCTCTTATTCCGTGATAAGAGGCCACTTACACTAGTGGCGGGGTCACGCTGCCTCCAGAAAAATTTCAGGGCCCCCACCTCAGGAACGCACTGTAAGAGCTGCACATCTCTTGCATATACTTGATGAACGAGTTAGCTGTAAGAAACATTCTATACCACATGCCAGACTTCAGAATACATAGCAGTTTAGCCTGAGATGGACTTTGACTGCAGTAAATGTGAGCTTGGGGAGGAAATTCTTTTAATCTAAACTTCATTATTAACAACTGCCCTTTAAGCATTCTGTTGCTCGTAAACCAAAGTCGAGGGAAAGATTTGTAATACAATTTGACACTACTAATGTTCTTGTTAAGGAAAGGTGAATTTTTACTAATGAATACAAGGTTTCAAGTAACCTTGGTGGACCAGGTTAAATGCTTTGGGAGAAGCTCTGTGATGAAAACTTAGCCACCGAAAACTAACTTAGGCATTTGGAATACTCATCACAAATTTATGTTTAATTTCAAGAGTTATCTCTGGTAGCTGAAGCATGGGTTTTTTCTGAGCATCAGAAGATTGCCACAAGCCATACAGTATCTTTGATAAGTCTGCACTAGACCCTGGATTGGCCAGGCTAGCCTGGTCTCATCAGATCTCAGGAGCTAAGCAGGGTCAGCTCTGGTTAGTACTTGGATGGGAGACCACCAAGGAATACCAGGGTTGCCATGCAGAAGAAGGTGGATGGTGAACCACCTCTGTTAGACTCATGCCTTGAAAACCCTACAGGGTTGCCATAAATTGGCTAAGACTTGACAGCACTTTACACACAGACAGGCCCCATGTGGCACAGTAATGGTGCCAGCACGTGCCTATAGATTGCTCCATTCAGCAGAGCAGTGCTGGCCCATGGGTCAGCCATGTTAATGTTGTTCTTGCTATTTCTGAACCACTACACCAGCATTGTGTAGTGGTTAAGAGCAGTGGTTTGGAGCGGTGGACTCTGATCTGGAGAACCGGGTTTGATTCCCCACTCCTCCACATGAGCGGCAGAGGCTAAGCTAGTGAACTGGGTTGGTTTCCCCATTCCTACACATGAAGCCAGCTGAGTGACCTTGGGCTAGTCCCACTCTCTCAGCCCCACCTACCTCACAGGGCATCTGTTGGTAGGGAGGGGAAGGGAAGGTGCTTGTAAGCCGGTTTGATTCTCCCTTCAGTGGTAGAGAAAGTCGGCATATAAAAACCAACTCTTCTTCATACTCCTGATTCAGTGCTTGAGTAACAAAACAAGAATGGAGGATGCCATAGTATTTTTAAAAAACTTGGCTATCCAAAGCAGGTGGATTGGTTTAGTGAGAATTTTTAGTGGTGTTCATTATCTTAATTGTCTTTCACAGTCTTTTTTTAAGTTCAAAAATTCATTATGTTACACCTTTTATTAGAACGGACCAAAATCAACATGAAACAGTGTGCAAGCCTTCTACTTTATCAGACTGCTTCATCAGACTGGCTGTTAAAAAAAAATGGGAGGGGTGTGTCTGGTTCTCATCCTGATCTTGAAGGCTTTGTCTTGTAAGGACCTCATGTGAAATTCTGGGTAGGTATGCAGATTTAAAGTGGTGCACCCTTGGCTTTCAGGGAGGAAGAAGCAAAAAGTTATCGATCAGATGTCTCTATAGCACCAAATGGGACACACAAGTCCCTTAAAAGGCTGAGAACAGAAGGCTAAGTTTAAGGGCAAAGCATTTTGGTCTTTTTTCCTGTTGGAAAAATGAATGGAAAGATCTCCCTTCACAAGCACGCACATGCACATAATGTACTTCTTTTCTTTAACAGATGATCATTGCCGGATATGTTTGAAAGCTGAAAACAGCCATGACAATTCAGATTACATCAACGCAAGTCCAATTGTAAGTACAGAATCAAAATGACACTACTTTCCCTCCTGTGAAGTAAAAGGTTAATTCTGATGCAATCAGTCTTGCATGCATATGATATTATCAGTATTGGTAACCAGTAAGACACATTAAAAATAGTTCAACTGATCCTTCAAAACTGCTTTTGATTGCTACGGAGCTATGTTACTTAGGCATTAAGTGCTGATACTAAAATTACTGTGTGTTGCCACGGTGACATCCGTCATTTATTTTTCTTCCTATGACTTCTTTGACCTGTAGTCTGGCATTTAGTGGTATACCTACTTCTGATATGAAAGCTAGGGATAACAGGGATCCTTTTAAAACTCTTGAGAGTTCAATTATAGGCTAAGTATGACTGTTGTCACTAGGCTTCGCTTTTCCCATAGCTATGGGAAGAATCGCTTTCCCCAAAAACATTAGGGAAAATATAGCACCTCCTCCCCAGAAGCATTTGGTGAAAACATCAATCACTTATACCAAATGAGTAGCAATTGCATATTTATTCTGTGACAAATTAGTGATGTAGAAAGACAGATAGAAATCAAGTTGATGAAACCTGTGTTATTGCAAGGAGCAACTCCAGTCCTTTTGTTAGGCCATTTATGCATGGGAGGTTTTGCCCCTCTCTAGATGCACATTTTCCCATCCAAATTCTCCAAACTCAAAAATAAGCCCCCATGCAGAGTTCTGAGAATTCAGATGGAGAAAATGTACATCAAGAGAGGGGCAAATTCAAGGCAAAACCTCCCATGCATAAATGACCTTAGAAATGTGCATAGGGTTATTCAGATCCTCTATTACTGTCTCTCTTCTTTTGGTGCTCCTGGATAAAAATTCTTCAAGCCATTATAGTATCAAACAAATAATTTAACTGGTTATGCTTAAGCGGTCATTTCATCTTGATTTGAAATCTTACTGATCGATGGTGGTTCTCTCCCATTGCTTGGCAGTTGCTTTCAGTAGCGTAGCATACTTTAGGGGGAGTGAATAAGGATTCTGTACATCCAACCTTGAGTGTTCTTTCTGCATCTTGATGTGGGGGGAGGGGAGAGAGAATGAGCTCTTCAGTGCTAGGATTTTTGGCATGTTCTCAAGGACTTTCTTCTGAAAACATTTAATATTATCCAAAATGATACAATTTTGTAAACATGATGCAGTGACAGCTTCTAAGTCCACAATAGAAACCTTGCAGCTAAATGACTGACTGTCTATTAACTTTCAGATTAATGGGATAAAAACTTATTTTTCTGTTCATAGTTGGGCGGGAGGGGGGAATTGGCCAGCTAAACATAGCAGATGTGTGAATTCTTATAGGAGATTTGAAATACGCTGTATTTTTTTCCCTTTTTCACGCCTGCAGAAATCATACGAGCTACTCTTTAAAAATAAAGATGTTGCTGTTCGATTTAAGCTGCCTCTGGTAATTATCACACCAATAAAATGACATATTTGGTGGATCTGAGCCTTGCGGTGCTTGGATGTGAAGTGAAAATTGCCATGAATTTCAAGTGGAGAATTAATAATGCTAGAGCTATAAAGTATGAATTGGACTAGAAAGGTTTATTCCCCACCCCTCAGCATGTAGGTTTGCCTGATGAAGCCAGAGTGTAGTATAAAGCAATTACATTCTGGCCTCGAAAAGGGAGGCTTCCAGGGGTGCGCTTAGAGCTGAGTACTTCCAGCTTCAGGGTCAGTGGTCCAGCCTCCAGCTGAGGCTCACTCAACCTTAGCTTGAGTCTAAATGAGTAAAGCAATACATGCTAGGGGAAAAAGTCCTTTTTTTGCACTAGACAATGAGTTGGCCACCTGCCCACATATTCCTTTCTTTCTCAAAACTGCTTAACGCTCCCTTCCCCCACACACACATAACTCTCCCATCCCTCCCAGTACATTATGAGAATCCGGGGGTTAGCCTTTGTGTTCGGCAAAACAGCATGGAACAAAGTCCGCAAGGGGATCTGATCAAACGTACTGGCGATTTTTTAAAAAAAATTGTTCTGTTGCAGAACCGGGCAGAAGAAATGCTTAGAAATTCCTTGGGAATAAAAATTGAGCTGGAAGGTCTCCTTTCTCGTTCTCCAAAATAACATAAAACACTACGGTAATAACTCTGCTGCCAGCGGTTCAATGAAAAGCTTGCAATTACAGCACAAGGAGACCCTGACTGTGCAGAATAAAACTGTGATAATTACATCTGTCATATTTGTACTTAGTCCTCATTAAATTTCAGGGAAATCATCCAGTAGTAAATAATGTGCAATCTTTGCTTTTAAATCAGAGGTCATGAAAGTAAATGGGAATTCTGGTTTTTTCCTCTTAGGGTGTTGGAAAGGGAGGGGGGGATCCCATCAACTGCATTAAAAAAACAACAACCAACTACCCATCAGCCGTACTTATTACTGAAGCTGCCAGACTGAGGAATGTGATTAACGTGACAGTTTGCTCAAACACAGCATACAAATTTTATCACTGAGAGTAGAGACTGAAATTCATAATGACATTCAAAACTAGATTTCTTTCTTTCATTCCATTATAATTTTTTAAAAAGAGGGATTGAAAAATTTAGTACTTTCATTCAAGAGTAACGACAGGGGCCAATTATTGTTCTGTCTCTTGTGTCATTTTTGTTTTGAATGGACGGGTGAAAGTGATGACTAAGTAGTATTATACCTGCTGGGGAATGCTTTCTGTAACCACCTGCCCCTGCTCCCTATAAGGTGTACATCTTAAAACAATAAACACTGGAAACGTGGAAGCAAAAATCTCTTTGGGATTGCCAGTAATTCTAAACAAAACTAATTTGACAGAGATCAATAATCGTGTATATACTATACCTAATAAGTGTGTAAATATGTCTCTAAAGTATAAATATGCCCTCACAGGATAAATTTAGAAGCCAGCATGAATATCTAAGAATACACTTGGCCAGTCCTTAGCTATAAGTATTACAGGGCTGTGAAGGGGAGAACTATATTTAAAAAAATTTTAACCTAGCCTTTTTCTATACAATGACTGTGGCGGGGGGTGGGGGTGGAATCCTGGAAGTCATTTAAGTTGGATCACACAGAACAGATGTATTGTTCGCATATAATTTCCTCACAAGAATGATGGCATAATGTTTAACAACCTTCAGTCCCTTCTCCTATGATTAATCAGATATACGGTAATAACCAATCATCTTATTCCTATTGTAAGTAGATTTAAAAAAAATAAAGCTGACATTTTTCAGTGCAAAAGCACATTCATGAGATGTGTTTAAATGAAGAGGCAAAATAACAGTCCCTAAAAATAAAAAAACATGATTAGCATTAAGTTGGTGGGAACATAAAAATGCATAAAGTGACATATTTTTTGAAATTCAGATAGGACTGGTTATAGCCGTCTATTTGTATTCATTGTGGTGCTTTCCACTCTAAGAAATTGTCAATCAACTTTAATTAGTGGGGGGTGAAGGAAGCTTAGATGAGTTGCTATTAAAACATCTTGGATTTGGGGGTGGCTTGATCTGATCCCCTGCAGGAGTTCTCTTCTGATAAGCCGGAACGAGACAGATGGTTCTTTTGGTTTGTCCTTTCTCCTAATGCAGTAATAGTAAGTAAAATTTGAGCCGCTAATTGTGCTTTGGTTCTAGTGATCCCTGATCCCATTTATTACAATGTGGAACCACGGAATTAGTGCCTGGATGTTACCTTTGTCATTGTGGCGGCTGTGTTGCAGAATAAATTGAGAATTGTGTCATGGCAGAACATTCGTAATTACACTAATTTTTGTTTTGCGGTATAAATAGCCTGGTTTGGCCAGTTTTTTAAAATATGGCCTAAACATCCAGACTTAATTAGACCAGGAAAATGGTACTTGTTCTAGTGAGCCGATTCCTCAAGATCTTATACTCTAAAATGCCGTCCCATTTATCTCACTTTAGTGGTGTTTTCTTTACTGATTCTGCACTCAGACAAGGCCTTGGCAGCGGTTCAACAGTCCATTCATAAGCAATCAAAATACGTACACTCAAACTTCCATTGGCTGAGATTTCCACCATTGTTTAAGCCAAATATGAGCAAACTGGGGCTAGCAGCCTGAGGCGATTTGCTGTATTTTTAAAAAATTGGCTGAAAGATTCACTATATCAACAATGTGAGGGCCCAACCAACGCTGGGACCTAACCGTGGGTGGGGTGGTTCAGCTGCATTGGGCTTGCCCTCAGCCCCTGACTCTGAGCTTTCCCCTTAGTCCTTACGCACCAGTGAAGTACAGTTAAGACTCATGTTCCTGTCCAGGCCTCTTTAGGCTTCGTCTCGGTTGTCCTTTCTCCAAGGTCAGGACAGTGCGTATATTGCCGTGTGGTGAGATAGGTCCAATTCCAGTTCTTTATTTCAACATACTGGAGGCAGAAAGAGGCCAACGACAGGCTGGCTCAGAGGTCTTGGAGAAAGCCTCTGAGCTCTGCTTCCCTGAACACACTCATTTTTTTAATCCTTCTTGCCTTGTACCACTTGTGGACTTCTCTCCTGAGCACGCTGCTACTCCTGAATTATTTTCCTGCCTGCCTTGTTTGCCTGCTGCCTGCATGTCTTTCAGCGTGGTGTAGTGGTTAAGAGTGGTGGACTCTAATCTGGAGAACTGGGTTTGATTCCCCACTCCTCCACATTAGCAGCCGACGCTAATCTGGTGAACCAGGTTGGTTTCCCCACTCCTACACACGAAGCCTGCTGTGTAACCTTCAGCTAGTCACAGCTCTCTTAGAGCTCTCTCAGCCCCACCTACCTCACAAGGTATCTGTTGTGGGGAGGGGAAGGGAAGATGATTGTAAGCCATTTTGATTCTTCCTTAAGTGGCAGAGAAAGTCAGAATATAAAAACCAACTCTTCTTCTGCTTCGACATAATTGAGCTAGTTTGTGTAGGAAAGTCGCTGACACCCTGATGCAAATCTAGATTACTCTTGGGGCGAAAATACATGGTCGCTTTATCCTCCTTTAATCCCTGTTTTAGCCAGGATCGAACGCACATTAGGTGAAACGCATGCATTCGATCCAGGCTGAATCCTGGCTGAAACAGTGATTAAAGGAGGATAAAGTGACCATGCGTTTTCGTCCTTGGTGTGCTTCTGGCCAGAATGGATGTAGAAGAAAATGGGTAGAAGAAGAATAGTTGGAAATATTGTCGAAGGCTTTCACGGTCAGAGTTCATTGGTTCTTGTAGGTTATCCGGGCTGTGTAACTGTGGTCTTGGAATTTTCTTTCCTGACGTTTCGCCAGCAACTGTGGCAGGCATCTTCAGAGTAGTAACACTGAAGGACAGTGTCTCATAGTTGGCTTTTATATGCTGATTTTCTCTACCTTTTAAGGAGAATCACACAATCGCCTTCTCTTCCTCTCACCACAACAGACACCTTGTAAGGTAGGTGGGGCTGAGAGAGTTAGGAGAGAACTGTGACTAGCCCAAGGTCACCTAGCTGGCTTCATAAGTAGGAGTGGGGAAACCAACCTTATTAACCAGATTAGAGTCCGCCACTCATGTGAAGGAGTGGGAAATCAAACTCGGCTATCCAGATTAGAGTCCACCGCTCTTAGCCACTACACCATGCTGGCTGTACACAGCTTGGGACACTGAAGTGGGCCAGGTATCAAGGTTCACAAGTGCATGCTTGCCATAAAAAATAAATACCTTAGTACCAAATGGGATAAAGCTGAACAGATTTACCAAGTGTCTAGTAGCTGTAATTGTGCAAGTCACTGCTTGTGGTGAGGGATCAAAAAGAACTTAATAAGATTGGGATGCCCATCTGTTTAGATCCTTTCCACTGATCTGGGTTATGCCAATTGTTAAAGTTTACATCTCCAAATCCTCCCAAGTCTATTTAGACTTTGGAATTTTACAGTGTGGAAATTAATAAAGGCACCCATTAGTCTCCCCCCCCCCATTACTTTAATCTTGGCAGGAGTCTGCGAACTTGCTTATTAATACAAAAGGAAGCTTTCTGTTATCTTGGATTTCCTCTGAGAACAGACATGCACCAGGCGCCCGCCAGTTTTTAAGCAAGGCTCGATAACCTTTCCCCCTGTTTGTTTTGCTCAGCATCAGTAGTAGACAAAAGGCAATTTTTAAATCTGCATTCGTCGAGATGGCGTAATGCATACAAACTGAAAGTGACCCGGTTACTGCTTTGCGTGGTAGCAGTCCTAACCGGCACGCGCCCTCTCCATAGCAGCTCCCTGTTGCAACCGAATGTGCAGGGAACGTAATAATTGCAAACGTCTGAGTTATTGTTAACTTGATGACACGTTTGACCAGTCTTTCCTCATTATGATGTCTGCAGAGCTCCAAACAGCAGCTTTCTGACAGCAGCTGATTTATACTGTATGGCCAAGAGTAGCCTCTTCCTGATTTATCAAACGCTGGAGTGTTCAGAAGTATTTCTTCGCTGACAGCGCCACGTACCTCATTGCCGATTCTGTTTTGCCCGTTCTCTTCTATTGTACGCACACAGCTTGACTGGTTTTTCAATACCAAGTTGGGCTCTTTTGTTTCAGTTAATACTTCTGAAGTGTCAGCGTTTATCTAGGTTATTTGTAAAGAGCAGAGACGTGTAGATTGATAAGGAAACCCCAAAAGCTATATCATCCCAGTGTTTTGCCACAAGAGCAGTGCTTTCCACAAACCAGCTTGTGTACTCTAGCTTATTTATTTACTTCATTTAAAGTCTGCCTTTCTCACTGAGACTCAAGGCAGATTACAAAATATTTTCAAAAAAAATGTGGCAGCATAAGAAGAAGAGTTGGTTTTTATATGCTGACTTTCTCTACCACTTAAGGGAGACTCAAACCGGCTTACAGTCACCTTCCCCTCCCCACAACAGACACCCTGTGAGGTAGGTGGGGCTGAGAGAGCTCTAACAGAGCTGTGACTTGCCCAAGGTCACCCAGCTGTCTTTGTGTGTAGGAGTGGGGAAACAAATCCAGTTCACCAGATTAGCCTCTGCTGCTCATTCGGAGGAGTGGGGAATCAAACCCGGCTCTCCAGATCAGAGTCCACCACTCCAAACCACCACTTTTAACCACTACACCACGCTGGCATCCAGTAAACAATGCATTAGAACTGGGATTAAAGAAATTAGGAAACAATTCAAGGAGAAAACTGTCTAAGGCATAACATACAATAACCAATGCAGAGAGATATGGTTATGAAGTTAGAAGACAGTGCAGCAAGATGGTACAAAAAATGCTGCAGTAGACAGTCACCCTATCTAGCTAATTTCCTAGATTTATTTGTTTACCTCCTATGTATCACTTGCAGCCCAAAGTGGTGAATTGCAAGAACAGTTTTCAATATGATGAACTAAACTGAACTGTATCTAAACTGGAAATAAATGTTTTTTTAATGTTTTAATGGTGTATTGCTCTTATACTGTTAACTTATTATTTTAATTGTAAGCCCTGCCAAGGGGGACTGGGATGAGGAGACATAGAAATTTCCTAAATAAATAATGCTCCCTACAGTATCTCCAGGAGCCCCATTTCAGAGTGATAAACTGCAGTACTGCAATCAAAGCTCTGCTCATGACCTGAGTTCTATCCCAACTGAAGTTGGTTTCAGGTAGCCAGCTCAAGGTTGACTCAGCCTTCCATCCTTTCGTCGTCAGTAAAATAAGTGCCCATCTTGCTGGGGGTAAAATGTAGACAACTGGGGAAGGCAATGGCAAACCATCCCATAAAACAAAGTCTGTCTAGCAAACAGTATCACCAGCCTGGCCTTCCAATGCCAGCCAAGACTTCTCCATGGCCCACACCCTGTATGCTACCACTTCTGCCTCTGCATCAGTCACCTCCATTAACTTCAGTGTGTATTTGGAGAGAGTAATGGTACATGGGTTAGGGCCCTGACCTGGCTAGCCCAATCTTGGAAGCTAAGTAGGGTTGGCCCTGGTTAGTATTTGGATGGGAGACCACCAGGAAGTCCAGGGTCACTACACAGAGGCATGCAATGGCAAACCACCTCTGAAAGTCTCTTTCCTTGAAAACCCTTTGGGGTCAACATAAGTCAACTGTGACATGATGGCAAAAAAAAAAGGTTAGGAGGAGGTCTGATGGGGCAGATAAGGAATGGGATTATTCCGATATGCGTATGATAAAACTGGAGTTGAAACTGGAGTTGAATGTTTGCCCATAGAAAGCCCACAGCACACAATTAATTGCTCTCTTCTTTGTAATATTACTGAGGGCTGCTTCAGGGATTGGAGTTTTGTTTTTGTTTTTTGCTGATTCCTTAAACCAGTTGAAATAAGTAGTGGGCAGGATCCAAGGGCTCTCAGGCTTGTTTTTCCCCCAACACCACCAGCACTCGTACATGCACACTGTGCGCATACCTGTACATTGCACAGCAAGCTGCAGAGATTTTCATAAGATGTTTGTGATGCAGCATGAAGGTTTGAAGTTCAAAGAAATTTTTAAAAATCCCACTGGACATGCCCAAGGCATAAAACGACTCTCTGGATCTTGGCCAGTGTAATGAGTTCCAAGAGGTTTCTAGACCATAATCTCCAAATTTCTGAAATGAGCTCCAGGGTGAAGAATTGTATTGATGCTCTTGTGAATAAAGAGATGGTAAACGTTTAGATGGTAAGTTTCTAGCGCGGGGACCTGTCATCTTGTACCGCACTTGATGGTGATATATAAATAATAACAACAAAGAGAGTTTCCTACAGTAGGGAGTCACGCAGCCCTGAGATAAGGCCAAAGTAGACTTTATAGGAGATGTGTTTTGATTCCCTGATTATCCCCCTTAACTGAGGAAGACTTGCTTGCAATAGCACTGAAGGATCCGTTCTCCCCAACCCATTCGGCTTGTCAATCATTATCGCCATCAGCCTTCCTCCTTGAGCTGATGTTTGCCCATAGAAACATGGGGTCCTTCACCCCATGTATCCCATGGGGTCCATCACTACTGCCAGTTAATTGGCAGTCCATGTGGTTGCATTCCAGAGATTGAGTCAAATTTCTCATAAGAAAGGCCATGCTGGATCAGACCAAGGTCCATCAAGTCCAGCAGTCTGTTCACACAGTGGCCAATCAGGTGCCTCTAGGAAGCCCACAAACAAGACTGCAGCAGCATTATCCTGCCTGTGTTCCACAGCATCTAATATATTCGGCATATTCCTCTGATCCTGGAGAGAATAGATATGCATCATGACTAGTATCCATTTTGACTAGTAGCCATGGATACCCCTCTCCTCCATGAACAGGTCCACTCCCCCCTTAAAGCCTTCCAGGTTGGCATCCATCAACACATCTTGGGGCAGGGAGTTCCTGCTTGGCCTTTGAATGGTTTACTTGCATGGTTCTGACCACTCTGTATTGAGGTGCTGTTAATTATGCAGCCATCTACTATTGGAAGCTGACAGGAAGATTCCTTTGAAAGGTGGTGTTGGAGGAGAGTCTTACGGATGCTGCGGACAAAGAAGTAGGTTCTAGATCAAATCAAGCCTGAACTGTCCCTACAAGCTAAAATGACTAAACTGAAGCTATTGTACTTTGGTCCCATTATGAGAAGACAAGAGTAGCTGGAGAAGACAGTAATGCTAGGAAAAGTTGAAGGCAGCAGGAAAAGAGGAAGACCCAACATGAGATGGAAGGAAGCCACAGCACGGAGATTGCAAGACCTGAGCAAGGCTGTTAACAATAGGACGCTTTGGAGGACATTGATTCATAGGGTTGCCATGAGTCGGAAGCAACTTGATGGCACTGAACACCCCACAAACGCGTGCACACACACACACTATTGCTTAGCATTTCGGTAAAGCCAGAGTGCAGGTTTCTGTGTGGGTTGGGGGCGAGTGCAGAATTCAGCTGGTCAGGAGCACTTGTTGAAATAATTCAGATGTGTTCATGCAGGAGGCTGGCCTCATTCTCTTTGTTTTTCTTTTAAAATTCTAGTCTAAGCTATAAGGGTTGCAATCAATGGGGGTTTGTTGGTTGCTCTTGTTTTTAAATTCCCATCAGCAGATCTTGCCCTTATCAGGAGAATGGGGCCAAAGATTTAGGACCAGAGAACCCACCCATCAGTTTGAAAACATTCATTGTAACCACCTAATCCTATTTACTCTTCGTGGCTTTGTTTCTGAGGATCCCTTTTTTTCCTGCTCAGTCACTCTTTGAAATAGATGTAATAATTAAGGTCTTTAAACAGAACTTCCTCTATTGAGGGTTAGAAGCCTGCTTTTTAAACAAATGAACTAACCAGAAAAGGCCAGGATTGAGTTTGTTCTCCAGCTTTGGCTTGTTTTTAGATGCATGTGCCCTCAAGTGCTGTGGGTAGGAATGGAAGAGATACTTAAATGTGCCCGGCATTCCTAATGCCCTGTATTGAGGGAGGGAAATGTTTGAAGTGGCTTGTGCGTTGCTATGAGACCAAAATCTCTGACTAAATGCTTTTTGTTAGCAAATGCTCCTTAAGTGATCTCACATTACATGTTCGGAACATAGATCGTGGCTTGTCTGTTGTCTTAGTATTAGACTACTAGCTCTGTTTTGTTGGGAAAGGAATTCTTACTCAAGTGTTTCCTTTCCTAAGATATTTCAGGAGATGAGGGTGACTCCTTGCTGGTTGCTACAGGTCATTAATGCAGTGTTCGTTCCCTGCCCTGTTGCAAACTTCCTTGTCTGGCTGTCTTTGAGTGCTAGCTATAATTGTTTTGCCTCCCCCCCCCCTTTTTCAGATGGACCATGACCCTCGGAACCCTGCATACATTGCTGCTCAAGGCCCCCTGCCTTCTACAGTCACAGACTTCTGGCAGGTAAAATCCTTTATTATTTGTGTATCTCTATTTTGTGGTGAAGTTGTACAGAAATTGTAAGAGTGGTGTGTAAATGAAGGAAAATAATGGGCTGTACTTTATATATGTAAGATCTAACATCGTGTATTGATGTAATGTTACGTTTGTGTATGAACACACAGACTTGATTAAATCACATATTGAAAGTGTAAAAAGATGCCCTTAACAAGGCATGGAAGGACCTCTTAAAGACCAATATGTATTTTATTGTTTGTATTTAAAGAAGAAGAGTTGGTTTTTATATGGCAACTTCCTCTACCATTTAAGGAAGAATCAAACCAGCTTACAATCACCTTCCCTTCCCCTCCCCACAACAGACACCCTGTGAGGTAGGTGGGACTGTGAGAGCTCTAAGAGATCTGTGACTAGCCCAAGGTCACCCAGCTGGCTTCATGTGTAAGAACATAAGAAAAGCCATGCTGGATCAGACCAAGGCCCATCAACTCCAGCAGTCTGTTTGCACAGTGGCTGACCAGGTGCCTCTAGGAAGCCCACAAACAAGACAACTGCAGCAGCATTGTCCTGCCTGTGTTCCACAGCATCTAATATATTTGGCATGCTCCTCTGATCCTAGAGTGGATCCTGGAGTGTAGGAGTGGGGAAACCAACCCTGTTCACCTGATAAGTGTCCGCCACTCATGAGGAGTGGGGGATCAAACCCGGTTCTCCAAATTAGAGTCCACTGCTCCAAACCACTGCCGTTAACCACTACACTACATTGGCTGTCATGGTTATGTACGTTAATGTTGAATGTACCTAGTTTAAGCTACTGTGGAGGTTACAGTAGAAAATGAGTTGGGGGCAGAATCCAAACTGATAAGCTGGAGGTGGGACGAGAGAGAGAGAGAAAGATAGGGGAGGAAAATGGAAGATGGCTCTTTCCTAGGGTCTAGAGGGACTGCAGGCAGGATATGGGAGACATCAAGCACACAATGTGGAGAGCACCACGGCCTGAAGAGGATGTTCTCCTCTAGAAAGATCATAGAACACTTCTTGGCTTTGAGTTTGCTAACAGGTTTAATGGGTTCTTATGGAAGGCCTCCCTTGTAGCTCTGGGCAAGCACTTTCAACTTAGACAAGAGCAGCAGCAAACTGCTAATTGACAGCCTCACTAGACCCCCTGCAAAATACTCTGCAGTTGCTCATGGTTTTGTTTGTTTAGTCTGGCAAAGAACGTAATGAAGAGGCCAAGTTAAAGGAATACGTTCCATTCAGAAAATTCTTGCAAATTGGAGGCTAATATGATCAAATCTTATTGAATGGTCTATTCTTTCCTCCTGTGGTTAGATTGACATTGGTCTTATTTCCGTGTGTCTTAAAATCACTAAAATGCCTTATTTGGCAACTACAAAATTTGAATAGTGCCATTGTAATAAGTTATTCAAATTGGGTAAGCTGCTTTTCTTTATTTGCACAGTTTTTATGACGTGAATATTGCCAGTGGTGGAATTTCGTGTTCAGTTTTAATCCTATGAAATGTTGGCCTGTATCCAACCATGTGTTCACGGTACACTGATTTTTCCCATTTTCCTCTCTGTTCTTGCATTCTCTTCCAACCCCCAGGAGGATCATTTCTATGGTTGTGGGACCTAAACAGAGGAATAGCTCCAGAGGTTGAGGCTCTTCTGGGAGGAGAGGGAAGGGGGTAAAATTGTAAGCCCTGCTCTGCTGATGGAAAAAGGAGGAGGTGGTGGTTTCACTCCCCTCCCTTTCTTCTCTGCATCTCCCTGACCCACAGGGCTGTTCTTCCATGTGGATCTCGCAGCCCCACAAACTATCTTTCTGGGAGTCAATCAGAAGGAGCTGCAGGGCCAGAGTGGAGTGCAGAAAATCTCCACATGCCTTCTGTGCATGCATGGTTGGATACGGGCCTTTGTGTTTGGAGAGACTGATACCAGCACTGAGAGGCCGCATACCATGCTTGTACTGTATCTACATTCTGTGTTCTTAGCAAAATCTGGTAACTAGGGTTGCCAACCTCCAGGTACTTACAATAAGTAGACACTTCTGTACAATAAGAAGCTAAACCCAAAGCACACTGAAAATCACATAAGCATATCTCTATCAATACATTGCAATATATCTAACAGTGTCTTTTCTATTTACAGCTTGGACATATTGCTATGATTGCACTTACCTTACCTTGTTATGTACCTTGGAGTGATGTTATTTAACGCTGTAAACACAACCTCAATTTTTGATTAATATTGTATATTGTTATAGAAAAGGGCAAGAGTCCAGCAGCACCTTAAAGACTAAGAAGAATATTTTCTGGTAGGGTATGAGCTTTCGTGAGCCACAGCTCACTTCTTCAGATACCTGAAGAAGGTATCTGAAGAAGTGAGCTATGGCTCACGAAAGCTCATACCCTACCAGAAAATATTTCTGGTAGGGTATGAGCTGTGGCTCACGAAAGCTCATATCCTACCAGAAAATATTCTTGTTAGTCTTTAAGGTGCTACTGGACTCTTGCCTTTTTCTACTACTGCAGACAGACTAACACAGCTACCCACTGTGAATTGTATATTGTTAGTAATTCGCATGTTTATTTGATATTTGGTGTAATAGAGATTGATAGAGATATGCTTATGTGATTTTCTGTGTGCTTTGGGTTTAACCTCCAGGAACTAGCAGGAGATCTCCTGCTATTACAACTGATCTCCAGCCGATAGAGATCAGTTCAGCTGGAGAAAACGACCGCTTTGGCAATTGGACTCTATGGCATTGAAGTCCCTTCCCTCCCCAAACCCCACCCTCCTCAGGCTCTGCCCTAAAAACCTCCCACTAGTGGCGAAAAGGGACCTGGCTGGTAACATATTTTCAATTTCCACAATTCTACCAGCTACTAGCTTACTTTAAACAAAAATGGAGATTCCCCAGAATACCTATGCAATTATGAATTCTACATGAGAGTCAATATTTGGGTTCCATAGTACAATTACAATCACAGTCAGTTTGAAACTTGACAAATGTTGGATTGTGCATTATTTTCATCTTGCATTGTAACCGTCTTTACAAAACTTGGTGCTGCTCTTGGAATTACAGGGGAGGGTTATTGCACGGTTGTCCTCAGCATATGGTTCACAGTCCATCTTGCTTGGGAGTATGCAGCAATGTCAACCCAGTTCTTCTATAAGGTGGGAAAAGAAGGGGGTGGAAGCCAGGGCCAGGTATAGAGAGCATCTGTTCATGTATCATAGGAGAGGATGTAAACTGACTCAATAGCCTGTGAATTGAAAACTCTACAGTGTACTTTCCGTGGCCTTCCCCATGCCAAGAGTTCTTGATGTAGGATTTCTTTTCAAATGAATAATTCCCTACATGTGTTTCACATAGTGCAATCTGCCTGGATATTTAAATTGGCTCTAGAAGTCGTCCAGATGCTTAGGATCAGGCACAGCCCTACACCACCACCACCAGCAGCAGCAGCAAATGTGGAGAGTCAGTGGTGCATTGGTTTTACGAAAAGCGTTGACGTCCTGGACTGAATCAGACCCTTGGTCCATCAAGTCAGTATTGTCTAAGACCAGCAGCAGCTCTCCAGGGTCTCAGGCAGAGGTCTTTCACATCACCTACTTGCCTAGTCCCTTTAACTGGAGATGCCAGGGATTGAACCTGGGACCTTCTGCATGCGAAGCAGAGGCTCTACCACTGAGCCACAGCCCCTCCCCTTTTAAAAGTCTGATGCTCTACCAACTGAGCTACCCGGGCTCCTCATCTAAACTGTGGTCTCTGCACATCCCACAATTGGGAGCTTCTGCGATGTACAGAACCTCAATTGGTGTTTTGGTGCTGGCTCTGCCTGCCTGTGCAGCAGAGTTTGACTGCACATGCCCGGAGTGGGTAAAGCAGTACCCCCCCCCCCCAGTTCTTTATCAGTTGTTGTAGTGGGTGCTTTGTGAAGAACTTTCTCTCTCAAAGCAAACTTAATAATCTAACTATCCTTATTTTTGTGCAGAAAGGGTATTTTCCATTCTTCTCAGATCCTTTCATTTTGGTATTCTGCATGCCTGTGGAGCTGCAGACAACTTTTAAATGTTGTTCATCCTGTGTGGGTGGGAATTACCCACCATGAACTGTCATGATTTCTGCCTGCTATGTTTAGATGAAGAAACCTTGTTGAGACTTGCCAACATAATAAAAAAACCTCACTAAACAAACCCATCAGAATAGGCCCATCCTCTAGACGATGAACCTGGCTTTGGAAATGAGCATTTTCTTACAAAGCTGTGGTTCTCCCTTCTTATTCATCCCTGACACTGAAGTTGACTTACTTCCCTCCTTGGCTGTCAAAATCAACACAGTCTTGATTGTGATGACAGAAGACCTTACTGAACTGGAGTCCCAGCTTTCTGGTACTCACCATTAGTCCACATGGCAAACGCAGGATGCCCCTACTAAAATGGCAAAGGAACTTCTGGTATTAGTGAAGCTAATGGAACAACCATCGGCTCAACCTCCATCTACTGTAACAGGGAAACTCACCCCAATTTTCCACTGGGACGGGATGCAAGCTCCAATGTTCAGATCACAGCCTGTCCTACTACTCCTGATCATACTCACTGAGATTATTGTATCATCAGATTAGAGATATATCCTATACTCATCAAGCTGTCTTATACTGAATTAGACCTTTGGTCCATCAAAGTCAGTATTGTCTACTCAGACCGGCAGCGGCTCTCCAGGGTCTCAGGCTGAGGTCTTTCACATCACCTACCTGCCTAGACCCTTTAACTGGAGATGCCAGGGATTGAACCTGGGACCTTCTGCATGTCAAGCAGAAGCTCTACCACTGAGCCATAGCTGCTCCCCGGTGCTCAGTACTACTCAGACCTAGTACTGTCCTTTATACTGGTTAAAGACCGCAATAAATTTTATGAATATGAATATGACCCAGTACTGTCCACTGGATCACAAGAAAATGGGAACTGACAACACCGTTGGCTGCTGTATCTGAAAATCAGCCTCACCCACCTGTTTCACATATAGTTTGATCCAAACAACTGGCAAAAGACTACAGGACCTTCCCTTCAGTGGAAGTCTTCAATCAAGACTGTGTTGATTTTGACAGCCAAGGAAGGAAGTAATGACCTATTAGAGTGGGCGCAGAGGACATTTTCACTGGCTCCATTTAGGAAGGTGTGCAACAGCAGTTCTGTTCCAGAGGGCATTTGGAGGAGAAGGAACGGTTTCGGCAGAATTAGCTCTCTGTCTTTAAATCTGTGTCTGTTTTGTCTGTTAATGGACTCCCATGTCCTTGCAGCTTGTTGTTGCATTGTTAGCCACCTTGAGTCCAAGGAAGGCAGGCAGGATATAAATATTTTGGATACATAAATAAACTCACTCTTTCTATTTTGCCTTCACTAAGGAAGAAGGTAGTAAATGACCAATTCTACACATGTGGGGAACAAATGGGCTCATATTACCAAACAAGCACAGAATGATTTCCATGCCTATATTCCTACCCTTCTTATCCAGGGGAATATAGGTCACTTTAATAGTTCTCAAAGGCACATATTTTCTTATAGCTATCTGACCCCCAACGCTGGAGGTACCTTATCTTTGCAGTCGACAGAAGACATTTACACTACAGAGTGCTTCCCTTCAGCCTGCCCACGGCAGATAGTTCAGCGCTCGCATTGTTTTCGAATTCATTAATCATTCATCCTACTCCTGTTGCACCGCTCGCTGGTTGATATATGCTGACTGACTGCACTGTTTCATATTATGTAATCTGCCTTGAGTCTCAATGAGAAAGGCGGGGTATAAATAAAGTACATAAAATGCCCAGAGTATTTACAGAATACACAGCAGTGAGAATTGCATATATTTGCAGGCAGGACATTGTGGTTTTACCCCTATGTAAACTATTGATGGCAAAAGCCCTTAGGAGGCCCGGAAGGCGCTGCGCTGGTGTTGAAGCCCTCTATGCCAGGGCAGGGCAGGAGGCACTGGGGAAGAGTTTATGGAACCGTGGGGACGGTGGCCCGAAAAAGTTTGGGAACCACTGCCCTAGAAGGACTGTGATGTCTCCTGCTGCTTGGTGATCTTGTGGAGATGCGGTCTTTAGACCTGAGGGAAGTTCTGGGGAGGAACAGAATCAGTGCATGAGGATTAGAAATGTGAAAAAAAACTGGAATAAAATAGTGGGGAGCTGCTCCCCCTTTCTGACTTTTTTCAGTTTTTCTAGGAGGAGGAGCACTTTAAATTTGGAGGAGCACTTTAAAAGCTCCTGTAAAGCACTGTTGTTGTGTTTTTAAAGAGTGAAGTGCTTTTTAAAACAAGGTTTTATTCACCCAAAATATATAGCAAGAAACACAGTACCTAAGTCAGTCATTAGAGAACAATTCCTACGTACACTGTAAACATATATAAACATATCTTTGAAAAGACGTTGTTTAAATATGAATAATTTTGGCAACAGTTTATCATGCTATAATGTATTTGATACTAATATGTTGTTAAAGAGTTCAGTGTCCGCATATGCTAGCAGTCCTACATTCTGTAACATATGAAGGTTTCAGTCCAAATAATACACTTCCTTTTATTTATTACATAATTTGTTTTCTGATTTCAACCCCCCTCCCCCTTTCTTTCAGATCACAGCATATAAAATATATGTATCAAGGGAGCATAAGGTGCAGAAATTTGTAGCGCTCTGTCTCGCAATTATTGGAAACCTTTGCAGTTCTGCTTGTAGAAAACAACATCTAGAATTTATAGACTGTCCAGTGACACTTCAAGTTTTAAACGAAGTAAATTTGTAAATTCTCTCATGAAGTTTACTCTGAGGTGATTTAGTCCAGGAGGCATGAGGAAATTGCTTGTTTGAAAGAATCCCCCTCATCTGAGTTCTCCATTAATTGCTTGCTTTGCGCACAGAAAGATTTTGGTGTACTTTCGAATAAATGATCCTTCTAGAGGTAGTATACGCATGAACATACACGAAGCTGCTGTGTACTGAATCAGACCCTTGGTCCATCAAAGTCAGTATTGCCTGCTCAGATCGGCAGTGGCTCTCCAGGGTCTCAGGCAGAGGTCTTTCACATCACCTGCTTTCCTAGTCCTTTTAACTGGAGATTCCAGGGGTTGAACCTGGGATCTTCTGCATGCCAAGCAGATGCTCTACCACTGAGCTATGGCCCTTACCCAGTCATGTGGCAGATCATGCTAGCCAGCAATTTTGGACTTGCCCTAAAAAACAGCAGATTGAGGTGACTTGATAAGAAGAAGAGTTAGTTTTTATATGCCGACTTTCTCCACCACTTAAAGAAGAATCAAACCGGCTTACAATCACCTTCCCTTCCCCTCCCCACAACAGATACCCTGTGAGGTAGGTGGGGCTGAGAAACAGGTGACTAGCCCAAGGTCACCCAGCTGGCTTCATGTGTAGGAGTGGGGAAACCAACCCGGTTCACCAGATTGGCCTCCTCCGCTCATGTGGAGGAGTGGGGAATGAAGCCCATTTCTCCAGATCAGAGTCCACTGCTCTTAACCACTACACCACGCTGGAGAGGGGAAGGTTTTCTATCCATAGGGAATAGCGTGGCAGAAACTTGTGGGAGAAGGAAGCAAAGGAGGTTGAATGTAGTTGTTGAGTAGAATATAGTCTCTGTATTGTCTCCAGTTGCTACCATCTTTTCCTAATTTGCAATGGCTACTCTGCCTGGCTGGCGATAGCCCAATTTGTTCTCTGTTGTGATGAGCATACCCTCCTTTAGAAAATGGAGGCATTGAGAAAGACTGACCTTGCCATGAGCCAATGTGAAGTCGCTACTTTGAAGGAACACAATCCTCTGTGTGTATGCCTGCTTCATAGAATTTGCATTGTAAAATGCTCAGAGCATTGCCGTGAAGTGACTGATAAATTTAATAAACAAGATCTGGTTCATTAATAAGTGACTTCTTTAATTAATTTGTATCCTGCCTTACTACCCAGCGGAGGTTCAAAGCGGCTTACATCGTTCTCCTCTCCTTCATTTTATTCTCACAACAACCCTGTAAATTAGGTTAGGCTGAGAGAGGGTGGATGGCCCGAGGTGAACTTCCCTGGCACAAGTGGGGATTCGAACTCGGGTCTCCCAGATCCAACACCCTTGACTCTTTGTATTGAGCACTTTGTATTGCCAGAAAGAGCATCATGGTGCACAAACAAAATAACAGTGTGAGTGGGGAATAACAGTCTTGACAAAAAGAAAAAAAATGGTAGATATCAGTGTTAAATATGACTACAATATCCTAGAATTCCATTGTTGGAATTCAACTGTCTTGCTAGTTCGAGTGTCCCGCTCCTCATAAAACGACTTGGGGTGGGGGTGGGGGAATGGCACCCTAGAGTAACTTTAAAATTGTTTGTTTAAATTAACTTTCATTTGAATTTATGCTTAAAGGTAATTTTCAGAGATCCGAGATGGCTCCTCTGTAATGAAATGTTTCTGAAGCCAATGAAGAGGCTTTGCCAGACTGTAAGGATTTCTCGTCCTCCCTCCAAATGAGGGAGCTTTCATAATGTTACACTTGGGTGGCACAAGCAACTGCTCGATGATTAGTTTATGACCTAGATCATTGTGTTTTTATTACACTCATAAAAACCGTGTTTCTCCTCATTTTCGTAATGGCTTCATTTAGCTTCCGTGCCTTCTAAAGGCACATTAAACTGTTATATGATAGAGGCGCAACTACCAGGGACGATTTGTTAGAGGGGCTTGCGAAGTGCAGATACCTGAAAGTAAGAAACACAGTTTAAACTCTGTGAAGTGTGTGAATTAATGGCACTGGTAGTATCTTTTAATATAGTTGGGTTTGGGGGTGGGGAGCCGGGGATCACCGACAGAGGTCTCTGAACGAAGCAGGAAATTGATTTTTTGTAATAATAATAATAAAAAAAAAAACGTACAATTTTCTCTTCAGAATGGGTCTTCCCTCGGTGTTTTTAGAGGGACCAGCAAATCACTTGGGAGCACAAAGTAGTCCTGGGAGACCTTTACTGGGGCATCAAGAAATAAAGATCTTACTCTCCCCCTTCGTAAATGTTGGAAAATCTCAAGAGAGCACAGTATGTGAAATAAGTCTTGTCATTACAGCATGTGCACCTTTTTTTTCTTTGTCTAAATAAATTAAATGGTTTTTATGTGTGTGTGTGTGTATATATATATATATAAACAGAGAATTCATAGTCTTATAAATAAAGCAAATGAAATTACCCCCCCACGTACCACGAAGGGGGGGCAAGCCTTTAATTGAGTGCACCATCTCTGTGCTGCTTATACGAATGCTCCTTCCCCCCCCCCTGTTTACTCTATTTACATCTCAATGCAGTTGCTTATAAATATTTTTGTGAAATAAGCGTAACCCTTTTTTCAGAAAGATCAGTTTCCCTTTCATGGGGTAATTTTATATGCTAATAAAAAGACAAAGAAAGTTGCATTCAAATATAGCATCAATGTACACCATAATAATAAAGACTTTTAGTGATTATGCAGCCCCATATTAATTCAGAGGAGGGTTTTTGTTCCTCAACAGGCTGTGTTTGCAACACAGAGATGCCATCCTAGCTGATTTTGCAGCTTCTGTGAATAATATATAGCAGACCTTTAATTGAGGATGACTTTGATTCTTGCTTGCTTGCTCTGGGATCATGCTCAGTTATTAAATGGTAACACCGTTAAAGTTGTCATATTCTCCTATGTTCTGTATATTTTTGGTAAATGTAGTAGTCTTGATAGTACGTTATATTTATATCTGACACATATTTTAATTTTTCGAAAGTATATATCCATCATAACCTGAAACCAGTAGAGTAAATTTGCTCATAAGCAGCCCTACTGACCTGCTAGAATGTTCAGGTTGGGGTACAGGGTTATTTAAAACATAAAACATCCCAATTAAGCTCCTGGGTGTTTTGTTTTTTATCTGAATGTATGGCTATTCTGTTAAAATCGCAACTCAATTGCTTTTCTTCTAACATGACAAGGATCCAGAAGACACCAAACTAAGCATGCAAGCGGCATTTCTATTTGACTTAGTGTGACAGATTTTATTGGTATCTTGTTAATTACTCACTTCCATATTTGGATTGCGTACCAAAAATGATGCAGCAGATTGTTGTTGTTGTTTTAAAAATGCATTATCCATTGTTTCCTCTGTAAATTGGGAGCATGAAATTGGGGGGGGGAGCCGAAGATAATTCTAAAGAAAAGCATAGACGCTATTTAAGCAGTATTTGGAATGTATTCTTTGGAAATGCTTTAATATTTCATGTAACATGCAAAATATGATGTCAGTTTATTCAGAGCTTTGGAAAGCAGCTGCAGAGAAAAAAAATGTCTAATGAAAATGAAATACATTTCCTGTGAATGGAATAAATTTCGATTGTGTGTCTGAGTGCAGTAATTATACATGTCATGCCGTAATTAGGCAGTCACAGTGTGGCCACGGTGTCTTTCTTTGTCTGCAGATGGTCTGGGAAAACGGCTGCGTCGTTATTGTCATGCTGACACCCCTTGCTGAAAACGGAGTCAAACAGTGCTACCACTATTGGCCAGATGAAGGGTCAAACCTCTACCATATCTACGAGGTACTTAAACAAAATATCTGCTTGTAAACCTGACAGTAAGTGTGTGGATTGATTTCATACCGAGCAAAATATTGCTTAATGGGATTTGACCTGCAGACTGAGCTGAGGTCTACCATAAAATGCAATCTTGTGGCTCTTGAATCATTTCAGCTTCATTGAAAATTCTGTGCATATCTTGATGGCGTGGCTAGCTGCAGTTCTGTACAGATTCTAAATATATACATGGCCAGAGAGGTTTGCAAATTAGAATGTTTTTTCCCCCTAAGAGTTTCAAACACAAACATGGGTAGAATTAAAATTTATACATTATAAGAAAATATTGTGCCTATAAATATTTAACAGCAGCTGTGGCTTCTACTGCTTATTAAAAAAATCCTGCTTATCATTTTGGTAGTTAAAGTAATTGTTGTTTAGCTTTTTTTTCCAACCGAAACCTATAGGCTTATGTAGTTAAGATGCCCCAAGGAGACAAACCGCGGTCGCGTTCTCTGGGCAGCAAGCAAGTTGCTCTGCTGCTGGCCCAATGCAAGCCCAAAGCAGAAATAAACCAAACTGTACAGAGTCCATGCCCACTACGATTCCAGTAGTACATAGAAGAAGAGTTGGTTTTTATACTCCGACTTTTCTCTACCTTTTAAAGAGAATCAAACCAGCTTACAATCTCCATCCCTTCCTCTCCCCACTACCCTTGTGAGGTAGGTGGGACTGAGAGAGGTCAGAGGGAACTGTGACTAGCCCAAGGTCACCCAGCTGGCTTCATGTGTAGGAGTGGGGAAACCAGCCCGGTTCATCAGATTAGAGTCTGCCGCTCGTGTGGAGGAATGGGGAATCAAACCCGGTTCTCCAGATCAGAGTCCGCCACTCATGTGGAGGAATGGGGAATCAAACCCGATTCTCCAGATTAGAGTCCGCTGCTCATGTGGAGTGGAGAATCAAACCCGGTTCTCCAGTTTAGAGTCCGCCGCTCGTGTGGAAGTGGGGGATCAAACCTGGTTTTCCAGATTAGACACCACCACTCTTAATCACTACACCATACTAGTGTTGAAGAGTCCCCTGTCCCATCATCCCGTTCAGTCTCACCTTCCTACCAGCCATCTATTTTATATATTCAGGGAGGAATGCTCCACGTGGGTGGATTATAATACAATAAAAGCAACAATAAATAAAACACAGTAATTATTCTAAAACAAAAACTCCATAAACAAAGCACAAGACAGCATGCAAAATGCAAGCACAGAGGCCCAAGCAACTAGTCACTGGTCAACCTCTCAAAAGCTTGGAGGGACAAACATACAAATATCCCAAAAGCTGTAGAAAAGAGCAAGAGTCCAATAGCACCATAAAGACTAACATTTCTGGCAGGGTATGGGCTTTTCACTGAAGAAGTGAGCTGTGGCTCACGAAAGCCCATACCCTGCCAGAAATTTTGTTAGTCTTTAAGGTGCTACTGGACTCTTGCTCTTTTCTACTGCTATTGATAGGCTAACACGGCTACCCATCGTGATCTATCCCAATCCCAAAGCTGTTAGAGAGCTTGCCCTATGAGCTTTCCTGAGGAATGTGTTCCGTAATGTCCCTTCTGAGAAGGCACTGCTGGAACCAAAGACCAGATTCAGAGTAAGTCCTGTCCAGAATGATCAGTCTATAGATAGGTTCACATGGAAGAAGATGTTCCTGAAGGTAGCCTGGTCACTGGCCATTTCTTAGGCTGTAAATCAATGTACGCTTACCTGTGATTACGGTAAGTGAATGCAGTAGGGCTTACTTCTGAGCAGGCGAGCTTCAGATCAGGCTGCTAGTCTGCTGCTGCTAATGACAGTTGCTGTGTAATAGTAATGACTGTACAACTGGGTTGGAAATGGTGTCTTGGACTGGTTTGTTGTCAATTTGTAGCATTGCACTAGTTCCTGTCACTAGTCACTGCATCTCTGTTCAACCACTGATTTGCTGTAAGAGTGACTTACCTAGCGGTTCTGCTGAAAGCATCCATGAATCTCACCCACACTTGGGAGTTTGTTGCTGTGTCAAGTTTTGTCTGATTTTTATTTTGCAAGACACATCCAGCGAACTATGCCGCAATGCCCAGAATAACAGATAAATAATGACAGTGTTTCTTTGAAGCAGTTGGTATATTAGTTCTCTGTACATCCTGCTCACGTCAGCTGCCTTTCTCCATGTAGAGCAGGGGCATGCGTAGTCAAATAGCTAATCCACATATAACTCTCTGCTCCTCCCTCCCACAAACATACACAGTATAAGATCTGCTGTGTGCTGGAAGAAAAATTCTTAGGAATTCACAGAGAACTTCTCTGCATCAGGGGGGGAATGCCATATAGACTGGCGGTGCTGATTAGTGTCTGCATGCTAGAGGTCTTCAAAGAGCAGCGGTGGTCACAGTGACCATACACCATGGATACTATACATTCCCTATAGGTTTGTTATCTGAAGACTGTCTACATCTGTACCTCTAGAAGCACTTCTTTGCCCAGGCGTGAGAATCTGGATCAGGGCCATAATGTTCAATTTCAGTTTGTATTAAAAGTAAGCAGGCTGAATAGCAGAAATAACTTCCTCATAGTCTTATTACAGGAATCCCCAACCTTTTTGAGCAAGCGGGCACCCTTTGGCGTTGTGTTTTAACTGGGTGGTGATGAGTCAGATCTCCCACATGTCAAACTCCGTCGTTCTACCCAGTGTGCCAGACTTGCTTAAAACAACTGGAGTTATTTAATCGGTTTCTAGAACAGGCCGCGGAGCTGTTATCACTAAGTAAAGGCTGAAGATCAGCTTTCGCAAAGGCTTGCTGAATAGGGCTGGTCCCGATCCATCAAGTAATCCATTTTGATCAATAAGGAATATTGACTTGGATCCTGGCCCTTTCTTCCATGTTGGGAGGGAGTGTTCTATGGGTGCCCAGTGCTGCAAAATAACACTCTTGATAATTGGGCGCTGCCCCCCCCCACAATGCTGCCAGAACAAAGGAGCAGCATCCAAGCTATTGTTCTCCAAGCAGAGAAAATAAATCCAAACTACCATTCTTTTATAACTTGTAAATAATACATTCCACAGTGATATGCAATTTAGTCTAAAACAGGTCCTGTGACACAGTTTTCCACATAGAAATGAATGGTTTATACAGGAGATGTTCCCAGTGGGTTGTCCACCAACAGCATATCTGTTGCAACAGTGGCTAAATCTTGGCTCGCAAGCTGTATGCAGCGCTTTCATTTAAAATTGCAGTTTACAAGCCTTCACAACTGCAACTTCTTCAGGGGTGCTCCCTCCCCCTCAAAATGTTGAGAGACCAGGCAGTCTGCTCCTGACACAACCATTCCACCTCACACACTAGGAATCAGGGCAGAACTGGATTTATGGAATGGATGGATGGGAGCAAGAGGGCTTGGAGCAGAGAGGCCCACAAAAATGGGACTGGGACTCGAGGAGGCAGAAGATAAACAGAAAGGGCAGCTTCATGCACCTGGAAGGCTGGACCTGCTTTTAACCTGGGTAGCCAGCACTAATGATGCAGCGATCCTTTCAGCTTGGCCACCTCATAAGCTATGTTTAAAATCTGTTTTACTCAACCATTCACTGCAATAAAAGGATAAACGTGCTGAGAATCCAGTGGTGAAACCAGTGGTGAGAGTTTCCTACAAATAAAAAATGGCCACCACATTTGAGGGGGTCACTCAGGTAATCACTTGGAGGTGCTGGGTAATTGACCAAGCACTGATGTATTTGAGTGCTTATTTGAAATGTTTTAACCCCGTCTTTCCTATTTTAGCCCAAGGCAGCTACGCTGACTAATGCTGTCCTGTCAAACAGCGGCTGCCTTAGATTAGCTAAGCGCAGGCTGATTTAATTATAGCTATTCCAGAACCATCAGCAAAAGGAAAAATGTTTCACCCCTTCTGACTAGGCAGTCTTCAGTGACAGTCGGTCTTTACAGGTTGTGTATCTTGTACCTCTGCCCCTTCTGAAGATTACGGCATGCAGCTCTTCAGTAAATTTAGCCACACCTGATATATACAGTTCATACCGTATTCGCTCTGTGTTCCGTATTTCATTCCAGTTTGTACCTTTTGTGGAATGCTTAGGTAAACCTGGTCTCCGAGCACATCTGGTGTGAGGATTTCCTTGTGCGAAGCTTTTACTTGAAAAACCTGCAAACCAACGAGACTCGAACCGTGACCCAATTCCATTTCCTTACTTGGCATGACCAGAACGTTCCTGGTTCTACAAGGTCCCTCCTGGATTTTCGCAGGTACGGCACGAAGTCTTGATAGCGGAAATAATCTCCAAGGAGAGCAACCACATACCAGAGCAGGGTGTCACTTTTAAAACTGTTGAATTGTGTGTTGGCTGATGAGGCCGTTGTGTCTGGGACTGTTCCTCAAGACCAAACTCCTCGTAGATTCTCCTTTGGTCTATGACGGTATCATGTTATTGGGAGATGACGCCTGTCCCCACCAAATTCAGGTTGGATAGCTGCCTGCGCTGTCATGTTTTAAAACGCCATGCAGGATATAGCCCTGTATTATAACTCAGACCCAAGCAAATGAATCCTTTGAGAGCCGGGCTGCTGCTGCAGAGATGGTAACAGTGGAGCCACAGGCCATCAGGCCAACGTTCAGGGTTCTGTATATATGTACATGATGGCAAGCTGAATTTGTAACGCTGTCATTAATGGACACACCTGGAATCTAAATCAGTCGTTTTGTTTATGTACATGGTGATAAGTACTGACACTGCATAGTGACCAAAGCATATTAGATCTTGATTTGGAGCTACTGCAGGAATTCGCCTTCATATGTCGTGTGCGCACGGAGCCCTCCTCTAAGTCAGTGTAGCTGGAGTGAAGTCCAGCCGTGCGACAGAGAAGCTGTCGCAGGAGCTCCTTGCATGGGATGCATTTTGTGGTGTGTTTGTGTACTTACTAGGTACTCACCCATGGGCTGGGATGCCACATACCTTCATTTCCCCAGGATACAGGTAGACAAGAGTCGTAGTAGGGGTTGAGTTGACCCAGGGGCTGTGCTTATCTAAAGCTCAGGAGCGGCTTCCTGGCATCCTTCGTAAGGACAACTCTCGTTGTTTCCCCATGGTTCGCACTAACTCTGTTGTCCCGCTCTAAAGTCCCTTCACATCAAATAGTGCTTTAATAAACAGTTCAGGGTGATGGCCTAGTAGTCCTCTATATATTCTATCTACCTGTACCGTTGAGGTACATAGTTTTCTTATGTGAGGATATGCTAAACTGTTCTCTAACAGCTCATTGAAACAGTTCACATCAGTTGACTGGAATGTGCCGTCTGCAGTAATCATGCTAGAATTCTTCCAAGTGATTTCATTATTATTTAAAAATGCCTCGTAGAATGTTAAAACTAGCATTTTGTAAATACGTCCTTGATACTTATTTCTCATCAAGGCGCGCACGTTTCAATTAAGGGGACCTGTATATGGCTTGCAACTGAACCTCCAAAAAGTCTTTCAGTTTCTGTTTAAGGATATACCCTGTATAAGTATGCCGGGTTGGATACAAAAGTTCTGTTCCACCAACGGTGGAGGTACAAGAGGGCTTCTTCCACTGTTGGAACAGTGCTTTCTGAACTGTAGAAATCTTCCTCATGTCGGAGGAAGGCCTGGCAATTAGTAGAATGGGACATTAGGATCCTACCCACAGTCTTCGGGTTTATGCACAGGTTACATTTTTTGCGGCACCAGCAGTGAGGTGGTTGCCATCTTTTGCCATGTTCCATTGCCTATTCTCTTCCCTCTCCCCCTCCCAAGTACATCTTTGCTTGCTTCGACTGGGTTATCTTTAGCTGTTGCTTAGGTGCAGAATAAGTAGCGTTGCTACAGCCGCCAGTGGGTACATGCAGTGGTCTCGTTCAGAATTGAATATGTAGTGAAATACCATGGGGAGTAGAAGATCTCAGTGCTGGCATTACTAAAGGCTGGACAAAGTGGTTGGAATGCAGCTGATTCTAAAATTAAAATAAATTTCAGTGTAATCTACAAGTCATTCTATGGATGTGCTTCCTGCCTGAGGCAGACCACCAATGTGTTAGTTCAAGGACAGCTGGCATTTGGTCTTTTCATTCAAAAAGGTATTGACTGGGGTTATTGTTGTTTTTAAAGACACTCTATAAAATAATTTTACGTATCTAATCTCTTTGGGGGGATGGTTGGTGTACTATCCTTCCTATTTACGCAAGCTTTTAAAAGGGATGTTAGTTTTTTCGATTCTGTTAATTTTCGTATCTCCAGTAGTAGTACAGAAGCAACATATTTGGTCATTGGCAAAAGGAATAAATGCTCTGCCTTTGCCAATCCTGATGATTAATGCTTCACAGTTAAAAAAAATTAAACTATCAAAAGTCTGCATAATAAGCACAGAGGTAATTACACTATGCTATGCAGTATGACCCCCATCCTCTAAATGTCCATGTTTTTATGTGTATCCAACATGTTTTTAATATACAAATATATATATTTGTATATGTGTGTATATTTATATACTCACATGCATATAAAGCTGCAAATATACACAACCAACCCTCTATTATAACCAAGGGAAAAAAACCTGGATTCCCCAAATTACCTTGCCCCAGAGTCTGTTGATGGGAATGTTGCATTCTAACTTGAAGCTAAATTGGCAAGACTTAGAAAACTGCGAGCAGAACACTTCCTTTGTGCCTCTGTATCAGGCAGAGCTTCAGATGATATTGTGTTGAGTAGATGAATGGAGCCTAGGGCATTAAAAGCTTTTGTCGGTTCGAAATATTGTGCTCTCAGGTATCAGTTGGTGAATGAAGACAGACTTTTTCTTCTCTCCTTAAGCTTAAAAATAGCCATGCAAAATGCAGCGCTTGAAAGGTGAAACTGCTCCTCCTCCTCAAAACGCTGGTCAGTTTTTGTGGTTCTAGAGTTGCGATTTTATTTTTGAACAATAGACCGAGTCTCTTTAACTCTGGACTAGCTTGTTAGTCATGCACTGATAATGTGTAATTAAATATTTCTTGAGCCTAGAGGGAGCACATTTACACTTAAAAGAGACACCGCGAAGCTAAAAGATAATTAGCATCACATATGAGGGCTTTGCTTAAAATATATATTATGCTATCACTGCTTGCTGTGTGCAATGGCATTTACTAACACTGCTCACTTTAAAAACGGTCAAATTCTTATTTTGCCAGCTAATTAGCGGTTGCCAGTGTCATTTTTGTGATGTTGCAGCTAGTAATATAAGCCCAGTTGCATAGTCACAAAAGTGATCATTGGAAACTGTGACTCTGCTGCAGGGACAATGTGGGAAACCCCTTTTCTGAACCTCTAACGACCTCTGACCTATGCTTGCTGATGGTTTGCATGGTGATTTCTTTTTCGCTCAACGAGCGAAGGGTTGGTTTGTATTACTAATCATTCTTTCCTAGTTAATTCTTCCTCTGTGTGTGTATGTACTGTATGTATGCATTTTATTTGTATATTAAACAATTGGAAGCATTACTTATGATTTTTTTTTGCCCTCGGGCTAAACTTTGAATGAACTAGCACTGCTATGTATTTCTCAAGGTTCCAAAACGATTTCTCCGCGACAATCACTTGTGAAACCCTTTGTCGTTTTCTTGCACTTTCTGAAATATGTGGTGTTTGAGGTGTCTTAATGGGCATCAATAAAAACAGCAGTCAGGATAACATGGCAAACTGCTTGCCTTATAACTACCCCATGTCAGTTTTAGATAAATATATCGAAATATTAGAAATGCAAATATAACAAAAAAATGCCCTCCTCTCCCCAACTAGTCCCCTTAAGAAGCACAGCTGCCCAATTAACACTTTACATCTGCCTGCAGTTACACCAGTGTTCGACTGCTGTTTGTTGCTGTAAACATGTGAAGTGAGTTGGGGAGTCACAAATCCACCAACACGCACAGAGTGGGACAGATCCCAGTGTAGAGCGGCAGCTTGCTGCAGCTCCCTGTTGCGTATTTATTTGTCTTCAGAGTCACACTTTATGTGTTTAACACAGCACACATTGATGTAACTGTAGCGCCACGTGGAGTGTAAATTGGCTTCCACATTGGGTTGACAAGAGCAATTGTTAACAGGTTACCAACTGGAAAATGAGACCTCTTTATCCAGAGTCCTGTTTGTAAGACCAGGTGATGCTATTTAAGCGTAATGGTAACAAGGAAAATATTCGCAAGCAGCTTGGTGCAGGTTTAAAACTGCCCAGTCACAAGCCACAGTTTAGCAATTGGGAGTGCTCAGAGGTCTCATGCATACATCCACCTCTTTGTTCTCATTGACGTTCCCCCCTTGCTGCCAGTTTTAAGGTAGCCATGATTAGTGTTAGGTCTACATCCAATAGTTAAGTGCCAGACCACAGTTATGGTGGTCAGAAGTAAGATGGCTCACTTTGGTTTGGGTTAAATAAGGCAAATGAAAAAGTCATTGGAGTTACAATCCTAACCATATGTTCCCAACACCAAAAGGGAGGTGGGAACATCAGTGCAACAGGAGAGAAAAAGGCGGAGAAAGCATAGAATCATAGAGTTGGAAGGGACCACCAGGGTCATCTAGTCCAACCCCCTGCACAATGCAGGAAATTCACCCCCACACCCCCAGTGACCCCTACTCCATGCCCAGAAGATGGCCAAGATGCCCTCCCTCTCATGATCTGCCTAAGGTCATAGAATCAGCATTGCTGACAGATGGCCATCTAGCCTCAGCTTAAAAACCTCCAGGGAAGGAGAGCTCACCACCTCCCAAGGAAGCCTGTTCCACTGAGGAACCGTTCTAACTGTTAGAAATTTCTTCCTAATGTCTAGACAGAAACTCTTTTGATTTAATTTCAACCCGTTGGTTCTGGCCCAACCTTCTGGGGCAACAGAAAACAACTCGGCACCATCCTCTATGTGACAGCCCTTCAAGTACTTGAAGATGGTTATCATATCACCTCTCAGTCTTCTCCGCTGCAGGCTTAACATACCCAGCTCCTTCAATCTTTCCTCATAGGACTTGTGAGATCACAGCATGTGAGATCACAGGATACTCCTGATCCCCCAAGCCATAATTCAGTAATTGATCAGTGTTATGAGGCAGTATAGGGAAGCTGAGGTGTGTCCGGTGATGAGGGCATTAAAGTAGGCGTTGTCCTGAATCTTGGGCATAGACTGAATGTTCCTGCCTAAGTGCGATGGCTTTGAAAATGGAGGTTCACATCTAAATCCAAGGTATGTTTTGAAGATTATTTACAGTAAGCATTCATATGTTAATAATTATAATAAAGTGCCGTCAAGTCGCAACCGACTTATGGTGGCCCATTATGGGTTTTCATGGCAAGAGATAAGCTGAGTTGGTTTGCCGTTGCCTCCCTTTGCATGGCAACCCTGAATGCCCTTGGTGGTCCCCCATCAAAGCACTAACCATGGCTGACCCTGGTTAGCTTCCAAACTCTGATGAGCTCAGGCTAGTCTAGGCTATTCAGGCTGCTATTTTCACATGTTACAACACAGTAAATTCTTGAAATTCCAAGTGTTGCTTTTTAAAACTGCTGAACTTTGCCACACTTGGATTTAAGGAAAATTAGTGCTATCAATTTCATAAATGTATTTAAGCTTCTTTAAAATTATGGTATAACTGACCAGCAGAAATCACTTAAGAGATCTAGTGAAAACAATTTAGTCCTTGCTTCATATACACCTGGTATTCTTTTCCTCTTTTGAGATAGCTTTGTAGCAACAGGTTTTTTGTAGGGTTTTGTCTTTCCTGTTTAACATATGGTTTATACACTCAACATTTCTCGATGAGTAACTTAGTTCACATTTAAATCCCAACTCTTGAGCATTAACACTTCATTATTATTACTCATTAGATCATATTTTAATGTGCCTAGTAGTTAAGACGTTTACAGTATGATCCTATGCAGAGTTACTACAATCTAAGCCTGTTGATTTTGGTGGGCTTAGACCAGAGTAACTCTACACAGACAATAAACTAACAGTTTTAACGATGTATGTTTCCTCTTAGATGAACATAGCTTTTGTTGCTTGTTATGAAATACATTTACCGTATTTTCCGGCGTACAAGACGACTGGGCGTATAAGACGACCCCCCCATTTTTACAGTTAAAATTTAGAGTTTGGGATTGTCCCGAGTCCGTGGCCTAGGGTCGGCCCTCAGGACTGCGCCCCAACCCCGCGGCCGCCCCCAGACCTCCTGGAGTGGCCCAACCTGAGTCTGCGGCCTGGGGCCAGCCACCGGTCCTCCTGGGGCGGCTCAACCCCCGGGGACATGGACAGAGCGGAGGCGGCTCCCCAGGGAGATTCTCCAGTCCGGCTCGGAATTCAGCATCTGGCGTATAAGACGACCCCCGGCGTATAAGACGACCCCCGGCTTTTGAGAAGATTTTCCTGGGTTAAAAAGTAGTCTTATACGCCAGAAAATACAGTACTTGAAAATAAAAGGCATCAGCCTCAGTAAAAATGCGAAAGTATGCTTAGCAATACAGATGTGGCTGTGTTGGTGTCACAATAAATTTATTTTGTGGTGTACCCACCCCCAAAGTAATCGTAAAACTTTCATCCTTGTGGCATGATTAGCAAGAATTCAGGGGCTCGTGTTACTACTTAGCATTGCTATTTTAACACCCAAAATATCTTCTTAACAGTAGCTAGGCGTATTCATTCTGGGGGAAAAAACATGATGGGTGGGGGTTCACACTGAAGTATTTTTGAACCTCTTGTACACAATCTGTATACGTGCATGAAGTTCTTGAGGGACAGCAAGAAGTGCCCTGATCCAGCCCGGGGCTATATATGCATGGAAAGTAGCTTCCATAAAAACATAAGAAAGGCCATGCCGGATCAGACCAAGTTCCATCAAGTCCAGCAGTCTGTTCACACAGTGGCCAACCAGGGGCCTCTAGGAAGCCCACAAACAAGACAACTGCAGCAGCATCCTGCCCGTGTCCCATAGCACCTAATATAATAGGCATGCTGCTCTGATCCTGGAGAGAATAGGTATGCATCATTACTAGTAGCCATGAATAAATAGCCCTCTCCTCCATGAACATGTCCACTCCCCTCTTAAAGCCTTCCAAGTTGGCAGCCATCACCACATCCTGGGGCAGGCAGTTCCACAATTTAACTGTGTTGTGTGAAGAAATATTTCCTTTTAACTGTTTTGAATCTCTCACCCACATACCTGTCCCAAGCTGCATACAAAAAATGTGTGCCTCAGTTTCCCCTTCCCAAAGCGACAATTCGGAATGCTGCAAAGGTCCTTTTTAAAAAGCTAAATCCCACCCATCAACTGTTGAGGAGCAAATATGGACGCGGGGGAGGAGGTTTGGCTCCACACTCCCCTTTCCCTACTAATTGGTAGGATTGTAAATAAAAGGGGGAGGGAGGCTTCCTCCTGCAAAGTCCTGGCTCCTGTGCCCACGCTGTGTTGGGCAAGGGTCAGGGAGAACATGTTTTCTAGCCAGTGCAGGTTTTTTACAATCACTTGTGCTCCAGATGTGAGAAATGATAGAGGAGCTTTTATTGCCATGTATGGACAACACGAGTACCCCTGAGTATCAGCGTGGGTGTAGAAGTGTTGATATGCAAAGGCCTGCTTGGAATACCCCGGTATGTTGCCATGAACTTTTACAGGGTCTAATATGGTATAAGGGTGTCTGTATGGCTGAACGGAGTGTGGGCTTGTTGGAAATGGAACACGCCAATATTTTGCTAGGGCCACTGTTGTCAACGGCATACCCTAGCCTAGGGCAGAATTCACTAAGCACTGTGCCTTCAGCGAAATCTTTATTTATTCCAATGGATCTTGTGTAGGAGCAGTGTTTGGAGGATATTCACCCGCATTCCTGATGAATTAAGCTCGCCCAGGGTGGATTGTTCTAAAGACTAATAGCATGGGTTGGGTTTTCCAAACATGTCAAACCGTGTTTTTATGGGTGATTTTTAAATATATATTTATTTTTGCCTACTTACTCACCTTGTGAAGTAATGTGTTTCTTAATACCTGTATTTGTTTTATTACAGAAAAGTAAACAAGTGCTACAGGGGTCGTTCTTGTCCAGTAATAGTTCATTGCAGGCAAGTACCATTTTAAAGCTAGCCTCAAAGAGGCTAATAAGGAAACCGTATAACTTGAACCAAAGGTACAACTAATTTTATATATTTATTTGTAGGGTAAACTCCCTCCCCCCCTCCCAAATGTTCTTTGTTGTTCTGGCCAAGCATGCTGCCTTTGCTGCTTCTTAGTGCATGCAGAGATTTTTCACATTTCAGATAGGAAAACTTGATTTCTCCGTGAAGAGTTCTTTTTGTGGCATATGTTGTTCAGAATTGACTTTTTGGATCTCAGAGGTTCTTCAGGCAGATGCTTTCTAGGTAGCCCAAGATTCTCTGCAAAGAAAGAAAGAAAGAACCAACCATCCTTCCCTTCAGCTCTGTTAGGGCTAATTGACTTAAAGAGCCCTCAAACAATTTTTTTCATATCATATGGAACTTTTCCTAATTGACCATGCATTATTACTTGCAGATATTTTTTTTAACAATTCGTGCACACAAATCATTTTTTGCCCCATAAGAGAGTGATATGGTGTTAGAGGCTAAGGATGAGGGGAGTTTCTTTATTTTGTTTATGGGCTGGGGCAAAGCCACTTATGTAGCCCTATAGCTTGAACCAGAAATGATGTACATCTCCACCCCCCATTCCACCCCCCAGCATTCTGGCACTTGAACATGTCACAGATGTAAGCACTTCTATAGTGAATGAGTTGAGAAATTGCTTCTATTGGTGAAGCCTTAGGATTCTCTGGTTATGTCAGTTTCAAGACTCACTTGGGTTTGAGCAACATTTGGAGAATTATGCTGTTTCAAGACTGCAATAAAACTAATGATTGAATTTCCTCCCCTGTGACTCAGTTTATTTTACTGTAACTTGGGGAGAGAAGGATGGTCTCTTATGTAAATTATAATGTATACATCACATTTTTTGAAGAAGAAAAAACCTTCTGTTTTTCCCCCCCATTGACATTTATTCTCTTCAACCCACCCAGGGATTTGGTGGCATCATTAATTCTGTGGGTTTAAAATGTTATCTAGTAAGTTATTCCCCCCAAAAAAACAAATTTTAGTCAAAACTATTGTAGCACTATAATGGCTCCTTCCCCTGCCAGCTCATCAGTAACTTCTCTCGATGAAGGAAATTATCAAAAGAAAACGGCTTCAAGCTATCTCTTTTCCTTATTTGTGAATTGTTACAAATAGACCCCTTTAAAAACCAGAGGAAAGGGCAAGAAAAATTGATTGCTTAAAGTCTTACGTTTTTCTAGCGACGGACATCCAAAAAATCACATTGCCAACAATAAGCAGGTCTCTGACGGCAATGCAACCTGCGTTCAGACGAGAGGGATATTGGCTTCCTCAGGGTGCTCAGTCACGGATCCAAATTTCTTGCGTGTGCATGTTTATAAAAGTAGTGCCTTCAGAAGATTAAAAACATCTCTCGGATGCTGCATGAATTCCCCCCCTCATTGTAACAGTGTCTGTATTAAGGTGAAAACCGGAAAAAAAACCAGTTGGCAGTGTTTGGGGTTTTTTCCGGGCCCAAGTGGTTAGTATCCTTATGAAGTAATACAATCCTTAAATAACAAGAGATTTTTCGCAGCGTGAGGAGAGGCAGGTGATCGAAAGGTCAGCAGGCAAAGCCATGGCCGTTCCGGAGAGCTCAAACACAAGGAAAAGCAGCCATTTGGGAAAGATGCGGGGCTGGTTGATCACCACTTGAGCTTGATTAGAAAAAAAATTGGGCTTCAGAAATCTAGCATTTTTAATTTCATCACTGTTTAAAAATACTAGTTGGGGGATTTGTGTGCAAAATAAGCACACTGATGCCTTTAAAGAAGCAAATGTCTCTTGCAAAGCTGTACAGTTCATATACAAAAAATAACTGCTAATCTTGTACAGATAATGAAATATTTCTTTCCTTCTCCCCATGTGCAGCTATATATCTTTTTCTTCTGCTTCTCTCCACCTTACCTTAGTATCCCTCCTCCCCATGTTATGCTTCCAATATAACATCAACAGTAACTGCTTTTCTTCTGAATTATTGTGCACAGGCATTGATCAGGATTTTCTTCCCTCCCCTCCCTGTCTGTTTATAGCGACTGCGCAGGAAGAAGTGGAACCTACATCCTAATTGACATGGTTCTCAATAAAATGGCCAAAGGTGAGAATCAAAAGGGTTTGCTGCTTTTGAGTTTGGAGATGTGGCGGCGTTGTCATGGCAACGTAGGCGCTGTATTCACAGAAGGGTCTCAAATAGATTAGAGGCAAATTTTACCCTTGCCTGAATGTTCTTTAGATTTTTTTTTAAAAAATATCCACGGTGATTAAAAATGAAGGAAAATTGCAACTCCCCTAAAAGCTGTGCATGAATGGGTCTTACACAAGCATAGCTAGAAATTTACCATTTACAATAACTTTTATTGGCAGAAAGGTTCTGAAGTAAAGACCACAAATTTGTTGCCTAAATCGGAAGGTATTCAACTCTCCGTGTGTCGTGCAGCAGGTTGGCGTTCCCCTCATAATTGGCATACAGGCACTTCTCTGGCTTGAAGAGGGATAGAAATCAGAAATGAACAAGAAGAACTCCACATCTTGAGTCTCTGAAACGCTTTCACAGTACACTCTGGCCATATTTCTCCAGCTTCTTTCTACTTCGCCCCCTTCTCTATTTACATGAGGTGTTTGCTTGAGTGGTGACCCATCACAGTATTTGCTTGAAATAAGCACTAAACCCTATCAAATAGGTCGCAGGAGTTTCTTTCTCACAGCAAAACACTATGAGAGATACCACTCTTTCCCTGGCTTTACTCCTATGTGCTTTAAAAGTAGGTAAAAAAGGTAAAGGTAGTTCCCTGTGCAAGCACCGGGTCACTATTGACCCATGGGGTGACATCACATCCTGATACTTACTAGGCAGACTATGTTTGCAGGGTGGTTTGCCATTGCCTTCCCCGGTCATCTACACTTTACCCCTCATTTTACTGACCTTGGAAGGATGGAAGGCTGAGTCAACCTTGAGCGGGCTACCTGAAACTGTTTTGCGGATCCAGGCCAATAGGGGTCCCAGGGCCTGTCTGCGCTTACCTGATGAATGGGACCTCCGCCCCCCAGGGGGGGGACTGCACTACTTCTAACCCTTTCTGGAATAAGAAATATGACGCAACACTTGTATGGAATAAAACAGGCCACAACTTTTAATACATACATCAAAAACATACATCGTTAGGCATTGGCAAGCATGGAGGCAGAATCCTGACATCAGGTGACCCGCTGCCAGCTGATGTATCCTGTGCCCAGCCCATGCTGGGTACAGCCTGAGATGGCAGATCCAGGATCCACATGGACGGCAGCCACTGTGTGGTCCACTGCCACTTGGGAGGAGGCAGGCCGCCCTGACTGCCCCACTGGGCATGTCAACCCACAGGCCTCCCCCCAAAAAAAACCCTTATTGGGATCCCCAGCCCGGGAAAAGGGGGCTCGCAGGCCGGCTTTTCCCCAAACAGGATTCTGGCCCCATGCCCAAAACCGCCAACCCCCGACAGTTGTGACAGATAATCATGGTAAAGTAACCCTTAATAAAACAACCTTAAACCCCAACCAACGTAACAAAACACCCATCGAGAACAGCCCGTATGTCCCTGAAACCACAGTGAACAACAGTACACAACATGCCATCAAACTACTAAACACTACATACCACAGCAGCCTAGCCATAGCTAAGAAAAGGGGGAGGGTGGGCGGGACAAAGCAGGCTGGAAACAGGGCCGGCCACGAGCGGCTCCTCCCCTTAAATACCCGGCCAGCGGACCAGACTGAACACCTCTGGTCAGCTAGTGCTGGCCGTGACGGAGGGGCAGGAGAGCAGGGCCTAGATTGGCCCCTTAAAAAACACACACACACACAAAAAAAACAGGCAGGATGAGGGAAAGGCTCGCGGCGGCGGGACATGCGGTCGCCTCCATCCAGTTCCCCACCACCACCACCACGAGGTCCAAGAGCGGCACCGAGCCGCCCCCCTGCGCCTCTGACCGCCCGCCAGAAGGAGTTGCCCCCCCACCAGCCGTCGGGAGGGGAGCGCGGGCCACCCGTCACTCCCCACCCCACCCCCGCGGTTGAACGGCCAGCCGGGCCCTGCCACCCTGTGCGGCTCTGCAAACAACGGACCCCCCGAAAGTAGGGGTCCTCTGCTTCCGTCAGGTCGTGAGCAGAGCTTTTGACTTCAGTACTGCAGCTTACCACTGTGTGCCAGGGGGTTCCTCTCCTTCTAAGTAGACACTTAGAAATTATACATGTGAAACTATTTATGCATTTATAATATTTATAACCTGCCTTTCTACCCAGTCATGGCCACAAGGCAGCTAACAATTTGAGCAAACATAATAAAATACATCATCAACACAGTTAACGTCAGAGCTACAAACCATATATAAACCCCTAAATAGCAAATTAAAATACAAGGCAGGACAACGGGATCACCGAGGGAATGCCAGGCAGGGGGTGGGAAAAGTTGTCACCCAATGGGCAGAAGAAATCAGTAGGAGGGGACAGATAAATATCCCTGGGAGGGAATTCCATAATTTTGGTGCCACTTCTGAGAAGACCATTACTTGCGATGCCACTCAGAAAGCAGACGTAACCGAAGCAGGGCCTCAAGACTACAGTGTTTTTGTCATCACTTTACCTGTTTGCCAGGAAAAGCATTACCTTCTTAATTTTTGCTGGGTTACTCTTGGAACAAAAACAGCAATACCAGGCTAAAGAATGGAACAATATGTAATGAAATAGACAAGCAACATACATGAAATACTACAATGAATAGCAATCTATATAGTGTCTAAGCACATATGTAAACAAACATTACAGTCCAACCCCACATGGGGGTAAATAAGACCGAGAAATCCAACAAGACGTGAAGAATACTGGTGGTCAGTTAAGTGAGGATGCTGAACAATGATCCAAAAGAGATCAAAGAAGGAGACGGTCGTTCCGGATACAAATTAGTGGTCCGTTTCTGCCAAAGGCTTCATCAGTTTACATATGTGTATGTAAACTGACACTATATAGATTGCTATACATTGTAGTATTTCGTGTATGTTTCTTGTCTATTTCATTACATATTGTTCCATTCTTTAGCCTAGTGTTGTTGTTGTTGTTCAAACGTTGCTTTTTACAACACTATTTATCATTTTTGACGGGTTTCTGTTAGACACAGGAGCAGGGAGATCACGTATGAATATTCAGCAGCTGGGCTTGTGCATTAGAGACCATCGGTTTGCATTGCCCAACTAAATCAGGCCTCTGGGTGATATTGTCCAGCATGCCCAGTTGCCAAGCCAGGAGGCAGAAATAGGGATATGGATGGAGCAGCCTCTGGGTGGAGGGGTTTGACAGTGGATTGGGATTTGGTGGCAGGTGGGGCCCTTCACCCCACACCCCATCCCTTGCTGAGGTGGTCCTCCAGCAAGACTAGTTGCTGACCTGACCAGGGTTCTGCATTGTTTTAAAGGGGCTCTGAGTGAAAGCTGGACATGGAAGAAAGCTGATGGGAAGAAAGTAGATTCTTTTGAAATGTGGGGTTGGAGGAGAGTGTTAAGGATACCGGGGATGGCCAAAAGAACAAATCAGTGGGTTATAGATCAAATCAAGCCTGAACTGACCCTAGAAGCTAAAATGACTAAACTGAGGCTATTTTGATCACAATATGAGAAGACAAGAGTCACTGGAGAAGACAATCATGATAGGAAAAATTGAGGGCAGCATGAAAAGAGGAAGACCCAACAAGAGATGGATTGACTCTATAAAGGAAGCCACAGCCCTCAATTTGCAAGATCTGAGCAAGGCTGTCAAAGATAGAACATTTTGGAGGACATTGATTCATAGGGTCGCCATGAGTCAGAAGCGACTTGATAGCACACACACACAGAGTTTTAGATACTGTGCTTTTCTATACAAATTTAAATACGAGTCTAAATAAGGCAGAAAAAAACTTAAAATATGTTTGGGAGAAACGTCAAATAGTTGCTTAAGATGGTTATACTCTAGATTTTTCTGCCACTTTCAGAGGGTATTACCATGGCCTGAAGAAGTAAACCCACTCCTTACCATTTTATTTTGATGTCAGTCACAGTCCTCAGATATTTTCCCGGATTTTTCGGTATCAGAAGAACAGGCTTCCATGGAAACTGCACCATCATCCATGACTCCGTTCCATTCTAGGAAGATGTGGCCAGCATGGTGTAGCAGTTAAGAGTGGTGGTTTGGAGCAGTGGACTCTGATCTGGAGAACGGTTTGATTCCCCAATCCTCCACATGAGCGGCGGAGGCTAATCTGGTGAACTGGATTGTTTCCACACTCCTATACACGAAGCCAGCTGGGTGACCTTGAGCAAGTCACAGCTCTGTTAGAGTTCTCTCAGCCCCACCTACCTCACAGGGTGTCTGTTGTGGGGAGGGGAAGGGAACGTGATTGTAAGCCAGTTTGAGTCTCCTTTAACTGGTAGAGAAAGTCGGCATATAAAAACCAACTCTTCTTCTTCTACATTGCCTTCCTACTCTAGGATGGGCTTCACAAAAGAGTAGTTCTGCATATCCGAGGGTGTCTTTGGATTGAGTTTCTCAAAAAGCAGTTCTGTGTGCTATACAGCAAACTACTTTTGAAGCTGAGAGGACTTTCAGAAGCAGTTTGTGGTATGGAGCAGGTACTTAAGAACATAAGAAAAGCCATGCTGGATCAGACAGTGATCCAACCAGGTGATGCAACCAGATCACACAGTGAGCCAACCAGGTGCCGCTAGGAAGCCCACAAACAAGATGACTGTAGCAGCATTATCCTACCTGTGTTCCACAGCAACTTTGATGATCAAAGGGGTGGGGTGGGGAAACTTCCAATGGGCATTCTTGGGAATACCTAAAATAGTTCTTTGGATTGCAGCCCTAGCCAGGGAGATAGGTTACTTTAGCCACCTCTTTCAGTTATTGCTTTTGGAATTCTTAAGCATTCCATTGGCCTTAGAGTATTTAATATCATTGTCTATTACATATTTCTTGGTCATTCTCAGCTCAGGTAAGCCACTCATGTGAAAGAAGGGGATACCACAGCAAAGGATAACTCCAGGTATGCCACTTGAAAAAAACAGAAATAAAATTTCTTTCTGGATTGTACTGCTCTCAGGATAACGGATTCTTATAACGTTTGTACTGAATTTCAGTAGTATCAAAGCGTAAACACTGATGGATGAACCCAGTGCTTGCATGTTATCTATATAACGGTCATGGATTTTGAGAGGACTGCCATTTGCTTTCCTCCCAAGCATATGTAGGAATTAGCAGAACTGATTCTATTAAAAATTCAGTAGTGTGCTTTCACCTGTGGTCAGAATTGCAGCAAATATTAATATCACTGGTAGCTGCTCTAGTATATGTTGATATCAAGATACCTTACTTAAACTAATAAATATAAGCTGTTAACAAACTGGGGGCCCTAACAGGAATCGGGGAGGGGTAATAATCTGGAAATTTGAGGGTCAAGCAAAGAAACTAGCCAAACCATATTACTTTAAATGTAAATACAGCTTTCTTCCTTAACATTTCCTCTCCATAGCCTCAGTGCTAAATAGAAATTACTTTTTTTCCCGTTAGCCAGTCCTGTCTCCTTTTTTGCACATCCTTAACTCTAGGCATTGAGGGACAGAGAATGAGAGTGAATCAGTGTTTGGCTCTCATGGCCCTTTCTTGCATGGCTAGAGTAGTGCCGACTGCCACTTTGGAGTCAGGAAGCAATTTTCCTCCAGGCCAGATTGGCCAGGGATCCTGGAGGGTTTTTTGCCACCTTCTGGGCATGGAGTGGGGGTCACTGGGGATGTCTGGGGGGGAGGTAGTTGTGAATTTCCTGCATTGTTCAGGGGGTTGGACTAGATGATCCTGGTAGTCCCTTCCAACTCTTTGATTCTATGATTCCAAAGAGATTGGTCGGTTGTTATAGGGGAGGAAACCACTTGCTATGGAGTTCCAAACCAAGGTTGCAGGAATGAGAGATGAGAAAGGAGCTGTCTCTAAAGTTTGAGCTGGGTTTTGCAATAGCAGTTGATCATCAGTTCCCTGTCTCTCAGTACTGGTATCATTTGCCACACCCTCTTTCATTTGCCACACCCTCTTTCTTTTTCTGTTTATTCCCCCCCCCCTTTTGGAAGGCTGTATGTCAACACTGATTGATAAGGAGAGTGACAATAACCAGATTATTACTCTAACAAATTGAGGCAGGCTGAAGGGTCTCATCAGAGGAGCCATTCCATTCAGTAGGCCATCCAGCTAGCATTCAGCCTATTGTGAAGTCCGTAAGTCCCATTGATTTCCAAATAATTCTGATTGGGCAGTATGTAGTCTTCAAAATTTAGAACAAAACACAGTGTGGTACATTTTCCTGTCCCCCAGTTGCAGAGGCCATTCAGCTCTGTCAATTCTTTGTTTTCATGACAGCCAAGAGGGACTTTCTATTTGTCCCAGAGTCTGGCGCATTTGATATTTCAGCCATTGTTCTGCATTGAAACCTGTACAATTAACAGAAGAAGAAGAGTTGGTTTTTATACCCCACTTTTCTCTACCATAAGGAATCTAAGAGTGACTTATAATAGCCTTCCCCTCCCCACAACAGGCACCTTGTGAGTTAGGTGGGGCTGAGAGAGTTCTGAGAGAACTGTGACTAGCCCAAGGTCACCCAGCAGGCTGCATGTGGAGGAGTGGGGAATCAAACCTGCTCTTTTCACACAGTGGTAAGTGGAGGGTCTAAAGGACAGATGGGTCCTAAAAGAGAGCCTGAGCCAGTGTGGTGCTGTGGATGGACTGGGATCTGAAGGACCCTTGGTTAAATCCCCACTCGATTATGAAACTTGCTGGGGGCACATGGACCAGTCCTTTTTTCTCAGGCTAATCTCCATCACAGGTTTGTTGAGAGGATAAAACAGAGGAGGGGGGAATAATGCACATCGCTCAATACTACTCGAAGAAGGGCAGGATAAAAATGAACTAAATAAATCAATTACTTTTTAAAACGGCACCCCACTTGAGAACAGCATGTCTGTGAAGAACTGTGTTATAAACATTCTCCATTTAATTGCATGTTCTGCTTTGCATTTAAAATCCTGGGCTAAAATTTCCTCCTCTTGCTACGAGCCTTGTTCAATATGGTATACTTCGGGTGGGAGGGAATTGCTTAACAGTGAGGAGCTGGAACATTGCTGCTTACATCCTCTTTTGTTTGCCTGTGCGCTTAATATTTTTGAGTGGGACTGCCTTGATTCTGTCCAAATGGAATAGGGTAAAGTGATGGTTTGAATGGAGTAGAGATGTGAGCTACTCCAGATCAATCAATATGGCATACAAGGGAGTGGGTCGGTCTCTCTCTCTCTCTCTCTCTCTCTCTCTCTCTCTCTCTCTCTCTCTCTCTCTCTCTCTCTCTCTCTCTCTCTCTCTCTCTCTCTCTCTCTCTCTCTCTCTCTCTCTCTCTCTCTCTCTCTCTCCCCCCCCCCACACACACACACACACACACACTGTGTATAATATAGTGTGACAAGGGCCTATCGCATAAATTGACTCTTTGTTCTTGGATTCTCTGGAGTAAGTAGCTGCCACCACCACCTGTTCCATACTTTCTACTCACCATCTAGTTTCCAGTCTTTAACCACCATGATTCAAATTACATGGTACAAGCCTTACTGACTTGCCTTAGGCATTCTTTATTATGTAAACCTATGTAGTGACCAACCAGCTGGGAATGAAAACCTGGGGGACTTACTGCTTTTATTAATACGAGGGGAAGGGTTTTTCCAGCGTTCCACTGGTACAACCTATAGTATTATGCTCCCAATAAATGGTTTCTGTTCACAAATATAACTTCACCGCTATTATACATATCATTAACATGGTAAAAAAAAGTCTGATCCAGTGTTAGAAGTGCTCATGGAACAATTTGTCTCTCCTCTGCGCTCTCAAATCCACCCCAGCTAACTAATAACACATCTGTTTGAAATAGGGTAAGGTCTTCTCTAAATTTATTCAGCAGTAAGCTTTCTGTATTATGAAACCACTTGTGTTTCAGTGTTCACGATGGTAAAATCTCCTTGTGGAACCAACAGCCAAGTTGATTTTATTATTTATTTCTGAGTAATTAGGAAGGTTTTTTTCTCTTACAGCTCTTACAATCACACCATAAAGAGTTTTTTTAGGTGGAGCTATGTACTAGCTTCTGTTGCATGAAAGTGCCCCTCAGAATGTGCCTCATGTCATGAGAGATTCTACACAGTGCAAAATGGTGCATAGCTTGGCACCCAAAAGGTCGATGCAATAGTACACAGCATATGTATTGCAATCTTTAAAGTGCTTTTGTCTTTATTACCAGCAATACTACTGTTTGGGGGGGGCATGGCTCAGTGTGAGGGGAGAGCTCATGCTTTGCATACAGAAGGTCCCAGGTTCTGCTCTTGGCATCTCCAGTTGAAGGATCTCAGATAGCAGATGCTGGGAAGGACCTTTCTCAGTCTGAGACCTTGCAGAGCTGCTGCCAGTCAGGGTAGGCAATGCTGACCTAGATATTTAGAATTGGAAAGAATCTTACAGGCCATCTGGTCAGTGTAGAGATTCCAACTGTTCAGCCTGTGCTTGAAGATCTCTAGTGGGAGGAGAGCCCACCTGCCTCTTAGCTAATTGGTTCCTTACCAATTTCATTACCATTTCTCCATCGGTCTAACATGGTCTATGTCAGCTTCATGTGTTCATATATACTTGGTAGCTGGAATTCACTGTTCTATGAGATGATATTTATTCATTACAACATTTATATTCCACCTTTCCTTTTGGTTCAGGAATAGGAGGTGTAGTTTCACACCGGTTGTCTTCTCACAATCACTTGATGTGGTTACCACATAATAATAATAATAATACTTTTATTTATAGCCATTGGCCAGCATAGTTACCACATAATATTCCATCTCCTGTGTCAAATCCCATCAAAGTGGTTAATGGACAATATCTCCTTTCCCCCATGTTTTATGTACTCTGCATGTACGCTCTCAGATCTGACAAGGTCCACCCTTTGACCCACCAAGCCACAACCCTCGAATTACCCCAGGTACTCAAATATATTGGGTTTCTCTGTTTAGGTAAAGGGCGTGCTCCTGTTTGAGAACTGGAGGGGAAGTAGCATACAAGCAGCCCACAAAACATGGTAGTCACCGTAAAATAAGGTTTCTTGTCTGCCTGTATTCTCCGTGGACTATGTTTTAACTGTTTTTCTCATCTTTAAAGTTCATTGAGAGTCCTCTTGCATTCATTCAAAGGGCATTCCAGTGACTTTGAAAATGCAAATTTCAAGCGGCATTTTGATAGATCTAAATAAAAGATGTGGGTGGGGGCAAATACAGATATGCCACATTTGAGCTCATTTCAGTCTTCAGCAAGAAGAGGCTGCGATGAAAGCCAGTCTGGACGATACATACAATTTTCATGCACAGAGAAGTAAACACAGAGTATTTTCTAGCTTCATGCTTTCAGCCACTTAAGAGAAGGATTGACTTTGTTGCAAAAGAATGCCATTTATTGACTCCATTGTACCATGTAATGTCAAATTCCATTTTAAGTGTGGGCTTAGTGTTCCACAGTGCGAGGCAAGTCATGTGAAACAGGCCAAAGAAAAGAATTGCGGGGTTTTTTTTTAAAAGATTGGTCAGCCCCATTTTGTTCTTGACCTGCTCCCCTCTGCCGTTGGGGGGTTGGGGGTGCAATTTGAAATCTCTGACCTGGCGCTTAAACGGAAGGATCAAAGGGCAGAGCAGGCATCTCGGCCCTGCTGAGGTGGGCCTTTCCCAGGCTGTCACACTGTGAGGCAGCCAAAGGTTTTGTTCTGACAGGAATCTGGGCCCGGTCTGTGAGGCCTCGGCCCCCTTTGTCTGGCCTGAGAAGGTTGAGGCCCAGGTTGAGGATCCAGCGCTCATCAAGCGATCAAAGGCCTGCAGTACAGGACATGAAATCTTTCTTTCCATTTCCTTTTCTTAAAGAATGAATTGCGCCAAAGTACCAAAGAATGCCTTTGCCAGCGCTTTTCTGGGGGTGCCCGCGCTAACTTTAGAGTCCTTCAGTTCTAAGCATAAAAATGTAAGTGCACTTTTAATTCCCGGCCCAGCTGCAAGGACAGCATCTGCTGACATGTTTTATAAAAAGGCTTTTAAGGATTAAGGCGTTCGTTGTTGTTGTTTTTTAAAGGACTTTTAAGAATAAACTTAGAATAATTTGAGTTCTTGTCCCACTCTCTGGTTTATTAGAAAGCGGACAACAATGCATTTTTAAATCAAAGTAAATAGGGGACCACTTAGTTTTAGCAGTGAGAGAGTAGAATGTGATCAATACAATGCTTTGGCTGTGCAGGGTCACTTTAAATAGTACACGGTTAGGCGAAAGGACTCCTTTTTCACATAATGATGTACTTTTCTACATTTGAAATGCTTTCTCCGAGCTGGCTGCCATGGAAATAAGTATGGATGCCTTTTGTTTTTTGCAGAGTATGCCACCGTTCATGCCTTTCATTTGTTTCAAAAGAATGATGCAAGAATTTCACATTCAGTAGAATTTTTGGTGTTTTTTTTTTACAGTTACTACAATTAACGTTGCACATCCAATTATTCTGTTGAACAAATGGTTCAGTTTCATTTCTTTTTTGGTTTACATAGGGTCATATTTGTCTCTAATGTTAAGCATTGAGGGTATTTTGTGTTGTGTTTGAAAAAAGGCAACAGTACATTCATAGATCTCCGGATGGCCAGAGGAGTGTAGTGTTGAATACACATGCTCTCTCTAGACTCTTACTTTTCTTTGTCACTCAAAGCACTGCAGACTGTCTCTGTGGAGTGCTGGGGCTTCTAAATAACATCATGAAGAACTTCCTGCAGGCTCTGAATGTGTGAGAGTGACTTTGGGGATTCATTCGTATGGACAATAGTATTCTTTTTGTTTACAAACACTACAGCCCGTTCCTGGTGTTAAGTTGCATTTAGTTCAGAGCGCTGTTCTCAGCCACAGTAACTGCATCAGTGTTTTCTATATTGGACAAAATAAATGTCTTGCTACCAAATTTCCATTCTAGCTTCTTCCTTCTGTGGCTGAAAACAGCCATAGGGAGAGCACAATTCACATAGTTTGTGAAATCCCCATGGCAATGAACAGGGGTTGCATGAGCATAGATATAAGATTTGCATTAAATCTGGCCTGCAGCTAGAATACTGGAATGGACAGTGGAATGATGTGAGGCTTGTGCTTCCTACCTCCCAATGCTATCATCTTCTCCTTCCCAGGATACCTGTGTGGTGCGACTTCACTCTGTTCCTTTAAATCTCTCTTCAAAAGCTACCTTTTCCACAGAGCTTTTGATGCTAGACCTTAATCCTCATCCCCAGCTGAAAGGAAGCCAAAGTGTGTGCAAAGGCATTTGCACATATTTCTCCCTTGTTGTCTGCCACACTATTGATCCTCTGAGCAAAGGCTTGGACTTTTGCTTGTGTTGTGTGGTACGGTGCCGCATACACTGACAGCACTACATTAATACAAACATAATAGAGCTGAACTCCTGTGCCAAGAATGAAATTCTGTGCAACCATTTTTTTTACGGTGCACATTTGTTTTCTTAATCCATCCTGTTTAATCTTCGTTTTGAAAGAGCAGTACTGAAAAGCCAGATTCTCAGTTTCCTGATCCAGTTCTTCTTTGTGTGCATGCTGGTTTTGTCCCATGTGTGGTGGCCTGGGTTATGAATCAGTAATATTGATGCTGAAATTCTATTAATTTGCACAGTGGTTGAAACCTTGAATAACATTTGGGGCTTCTATTGATGTAACTTTGCTTTTTAAGACCCCGTTTCCTGCCTGAAGATAAACATCCATATAGACTTTGTCTTACTGCTGTACTTCACAGTGTAGTTTTAAGGGGGGAAATGTGCAGTGGTATTGATCTAATATTTCACAGGGATGGCACAGACATAATTACAGAAAAGTATGAGAGGAAGGGGGGAAATCTGGTGTGTTTAAGAAGTAGCTGTCTTGCCTTCTAGGTTTTGATTTTTATTGAATTCCTAAGACTTGATCTTTGTAGCTCATTAGTCCCAGTCGGTTATCCAGTGGAAAAATCTGAAATGAGTGCGAGCAGCATGCATTTAGCTTTCACATTTAGACATTTTTTATTCAAGTTGATTTTTAAAGCCTCTTGAGTAAAGGCATTTTAGATTTTCTGAAATATTAGATTTTTTTTTCATTTACACTGAAACAGATACATTTATGAGGTCATTTTGCCAATGAGCTGCATTTCATGTAATGTCAACTGGTGGCGAGTTAGCCAGCATGGTGTAGTGGTTAAGAATGACGGACTCTAATCTGGAGAACTGGGTTTGATTCCTCTCTCCTCCATATGAGTGGTGGACTCTGATCTGGAGAGGCAAGTTTGATTCCCCCCTCCTCCACATGAAGCCTGCTGGGTGACCTTGGGCTAGTCACAGTTCTCTCCGAAAGCTCTCAGCCCTACCTACCTCACAAGGTGTCTGTTGTGGGCGGGGGGAGGTAAGGTGATTGTAAGCTGCTTGGAGACTCAATGTAGAGAAAAATGGGGTATCAAAACCAACTCTTCTTCTTTAACACAATTGTGCAATTGAGTGTTCCAAGTTTTCCCACCAGATAACTGGCTACAGCAAAAATCGCATCTAAAGGCCTGATTTGGATACAAATAATGAAGTAACAAGCTGGTTTTAGACATAAATGATACATCCTGTAATGGCAGGGGCACGTTTTCCATTTAAAAGAAACGACTGTTTCAATAGTTTTAAAACATGCCTTTAGAAAATCCATTATGTGAGATCTTCACATGATAATGTGTCAGATGGACTACTGTATAGTATGAAGAAGAAGAAGAGTTGGTTTTAATATGCCGACTTTCTCTACCACTTAAGGAAGAATCAAACTAGCTTACAGTCCCCTTCCCCTCCCCACAACAGACACCCTGTGAGGTAGGTGGGGCTGAGAGAGCTCCAAGAGAGCTGTGGCTGGCCCAAGGTCATCCAGCTGGCTTCATGTGTAGGAGTGGGGAAACAAAACCAGTTCACCAGTTTAGCCTCCACCGCTCATGAGGAAAAGTGGGGAATCAAACCCGGTTCTCCAGATCAGAGTCCACCTCTCCAAACCATTGCTCTTAACCACTACACTACACTCTCTATTATTATATGTTAATAATAAACTGGCAAGATGCTCCCTAAAGTTAAGAATGGTAGATTCGAGTCCAGCAGCATCTTAAGAGGCCAATAAGATTTTTGGGATATGTGGTTTTGAAAGTCAAAACTCCCTTCGTCAGAGTGTCGAAAGTTCATGTCCCGAAAGTCTTGTCGGTCTCAAAGGTGTTGCTCTTCTGCTGTGGACCAGCGCAGCTATCCTCTGAAACAAAATCAGGATTGTTTCAGCTCTGCACCATGGCCTAGAGGGCTGTTGTTCATTCAGAATTTTCAGACATACAAATGGCAGGGAAAGGGAGACGATTGGCTTACTGGTTACTAATGTCGTAATGACCCGGTTTTTCTGTTCCAATAATGGTCGGGCATAGAAGGCGCCTTCCCAACTGAAAAGGTCCAGATTCCTCTTGCACAGCTCATTGCCATGTCATCCAACTCTGCTTTGACAGTCTCTCTCCTGCTGAGTGCGGTTGGTGATTTCAGAAGGCGGAGGTAGACAGGACACTCATGGGGTAGTGACTGAGATCTGGATTTAAATCTCCACTTTACTGTGGTACTCACTGGGTAACATTTGGTCAGCCACATACAGAGCCTAATCCACCTAACAGGATGGTTGTGAGGATAAGAACATAAGAAAAGGCCGTGCTGGATCAGACTAAAGCCCATCAAGTCCAGCAGTCTGTTCACACAGTCGCCAACCAGGTGCCTCTAGGAAGCCCACAAACAAGACACCTGCAGCACCATTCTCCTGCCTGTGTTCCACAGCGCCTAATATAGTAGGCATGCTCCTCTGATCCTAAGGAGAATAGGATAAAATGAACTTGGCGGAAGGGTGGGATAATAGTGTACAGAAAAGCAGGTAGATTTGCAGACGTGGGATTTAATTTCAAAGAGATTAAGCAAGAGGCGGTGTGGCATAGTAGTTAGAGAGTCAGACTAGTCTCTGAGAGACCCAGGTTTGAATCCAAACTCTGCCCTGGAAACTAACTGGGTAGCAGCATTCTCAGCATAACCTACCCTTACATGGTGGTTGTGAGGATAAAATGGAGGTAAGGATAACAACGTAATCTGCTTTGGGCCCCCATTGGAGAGAGACAAGGATATAAATTAGGCAGCTAGATCCTACTCTGGAAAGAGCTTGTATTTCATTGGACAGATTCTCCAAGGCAGCATTTGCCATAATGTGTTCAACGGCTGGAAGTGAAACCAAACTTTTTTTTTAATTGAATTTTTAAAAAATTGAAATTAGTACTGGCAGATTTTTCTTGTGGAAAATCAAGAGTTTTCTCAAAATCTAGTTTTGCTGGTGTTCGAGGAGGCATCAGCTTCAGGAAATTATAAGATATACCGAATTATCCAGGGATTGGGGGCCATGAATTGATTAGATGTAGGCTGTACCACTGGCTGTAAGGAAAAGGCCTGTGGAGGGGGTTCTCACACCGCTTTAGAAGGTTCTGAAAAGAATGAATTGCTGTCAGTAAGCTGCTTGAGATAGTAACTAATTTGAGAGCAAGAGGTCATGGACTCCAGCTACAGAAGAGACAGGCATGTAAAGGGTTTGGTCACCGTCTCTTTGTACAAAGGAGTGTTGGAATATGGGGCAAATTCATAAAGGCAGAGTAAAGAAACTAAGCGCTGTCAGTGGAAGACAGTTGAGCATAAGTTTGGGAAAGATGGCAAGATGGGAGTTTTCGTAATGTTGGGCTTCTGATCCATCAAGTGTCAAGGGAACATTGAATAGGTCTCAAGGTAGTTTAAGAACCAGCAAAGAGGATGTGTGCTTTGTGGTAATGACTTAATTAGGAAGTCTTTAATAGCAGGATAAGTTTTCATATTTTATGGTTCCTTTTAAAACAAGCAATTTGCCTAGAAATCCTGCATGTAATATTCTGTATAGTTTCTTGTTTCCCTGTTCTGAGGATTCTGCTACGAGCTAGTTGGTAGGGACTGCAAGAAAGAAAGGAGACAGCATAAATGTTTATAATTTTTGATGTATATGTTATTAAAGAATGATATTTCTGCCCTTGAGAACACACCCTTACGCCTGTACTCTCCGGGTTCCGTTTTGTGGTAGCTGAATGCACCAGCTTTGCTGCATAGCAAGACTTAGGAGGCCTGTTCAGTAGCTGCTAAAACAGAAGAGCTACATGTCAGGGTTAACGAAGAAATGCTGTTGCCAGTCATCACAACTGTAGTAAAATAAGCTGCATGCATATGTAACGTATTCCCAGAATCAAATCTTTCTCGAAGCACCTTTTCATTGTTGGAACAACAACTGGTTGCTGTTTCATTCAGCCATGAATTGGACCATTCTATGGTCATTACACAGAGGTTGCCCACACCAGGTACAAAAAGTTAAGCAAAAAACACAGCACCTATGAGCAAATGTAAATTAGTGACATACCATGAATGAGCAACAATAAACGTATCTTCTACATAGGATGTGTGTGAATATAAACAACTCCAAGGGGCGTCACTATTGTGTTCCACAATTTAATGTCGGCTGCATGACCTCATCTGTTTTCCAAAACCTTTTAATATAGGCTAAATACTGCAATATATTAAGCTGACATAGCTTATAAGGTTGGTAAATAGTAACAAGGTCCATGCAGTTGATTAGTTTGCCAGTATCCGGAATAACTTCCTGATGGCCAGTTGACAGCTTGCAGGTAGTGTTCAATTTATGTGACACTCCGTAGGAACAAAACTTCTACAGGACAAAGACGACCCATGCAGGTACCTGCCAGCCCTTAGTTCAGCTACGCACCGTATGAAATCTGAGTAAAGTGTCATTACTGGGCAAAAGAACCCCACAGGTTGGCTGCTTTCATAGAATGTCTGCTAGTATGCCGGTAAGGAATGCCAAACAACAGCAGGAACTGCTTTTCCAACCTACTGAATAGTTTTCTTTTGAATGATCCTAATCAAAGCACTCCCCAGTTCTGCAGCCAGAGTATCCATGTGCAGCAATGCAGAGAGACAATGAAAACTTGAAATTCTTGGGTGGAAACAAAAGTAACTTTCTCATTTTTATACCAGTTGAAAAATGCAAATCCTGAGGAATTTTGAGATTCTTTATCTAGGACTGTGGGTGGGGAAGGGAGGGGGGTTCAGGGAAAGTTACTTTTGAAGATACAGGGCAGATTCCTTCTGAACAGAGATTTTGGAGAGGGGAAAATGAGGAACTGAGGCAAATAGTGGTAACAAGGCAAGAAGTCCTAGAACGTTTAGACAAACTGCAAACTAAAAAGTCACAGGGACCAGACAGTATTCATCCTAGAGTTCTTCAAGAACTCAAATGGGAAATTGCTGAACTTCTAACAAAGATATGTAATATGTCCCTTCGATCAGCCTCTGTACCAGAGGACTGGAGAATGGCCAATGTAACACCCATTTATATATATAAAAAAGGTTCCTGGGGGGACCCAGGAAATTACAGACCAGTTAGCTTAACATCTGTTCCGGGTAAATTGGTGGAAAGCATTATTAAAGATAGAATTGTCAAGCATATAGAAGGGCAAGGTCTGCTGGGCAAAACCCAACATGGCTTCTGTAAGGGTAGGTCCTGTCAACAAGCATGTGGACAGGAATGAGCCTGTGGATATTGTGTATTTGGATTTCCAAAAAGCTTTTGACAAAGTCCCCCACCAAAGACTTCTAAACAAACTTCATAGTAATGGGATAAGAGGGCAAGTCCTCTTATGGATTGAGAGCTGGCTGAAAAATAGGAAGCAGAGAGTAGGAATCAATGGTCAGTTCTCACAATGGCAGGATGTGAGCAGTGGGGTGTCTCAGGGATCTGTGTTGGGATTGGTGCTTTTCAACCTGTTCATCAGTTACCTGGAGTTAGGGTTAAACAGTGTAGTAGCCAAGTTTGCAGATGACACCAAATTATTTAGGGTGGTTAAAACAAAATGGGACTGTGAAGAGCTCCAGAAGGATCTCTGCATACTGGAAGAATGGGCATTAAAATGGCAAATGAGATTCAATGTGAGTAAGTGTAAAGTGATGCATATTGGGGCAAAAAATCCCAACTTCACATATACACTGATGGGATCTGTGCTGGCAGTGACAGACCAAGAAAGGGATCTTGGGGTGGTAGTGGATAGCTCAATGAAGATGTCAACTCAGTGTGCAGCTGCTGTAAAAAGCAAATTCCATGCTAGCCATAATTAGACGAGGAAAAGAGAATAAAACTGCTGATATCATACTGCCCTTGTACAAATCTATGGTGAGACCACACTTGGAATACTGTGTACAATTCTGGTCACCACACCTAAAAAGGATATTACAGAGCTTGAGAAGGTGCAGAAAAGAGCAACCAAAATGATTAGGGGACTAGCGCAACTGTCCTATGGGGAGCGGTTAAGATGCTTAGGGCTGTTTAGCTTGGAAAGAAAGCGGCTGAGGGGAGACATGATAGAGGTCTATAAAATTATGCATGGTTTGGAGAGAGTGGACAAGGAGAGGTTTTTCTCCCTCTCCCATAGTACTAGAACACCGGGTTATCTGCTAAAGCTGGAGGGTGAGAGATTCAAAACATAAAAGGAAGTATTTTTTCACACAACTCATAGTTAAATTGTGGAACTCCCTGCCCCAGGATGTGGTGATGGCTGCCAGCTTGGAGGGCTTTAAGAGGGAAGTGGACATATTCATGGAGGGGTATTCATGGCTATTAGAATGGATACTAGTCATTCTGCATACCTATTCTCTCTAGTATCAGAGGAGCATGCCTATTATTTTGGGTGCTGTGGAACACAGGCAGGATGGTGCTGCTGCAGTCGTCTTGTTTGTGGCCTCCTAGAGGCATCTGGAGCCCCGTGGCGCAGAGTGTTAAGCTGCAGTACTGCAGTCAAAAGCTCTGCTCACGACCTGAGTTCGATCCTGATGGAAGTCGGTTTCAGGTAGCCGGCTCAAGGTTGACTCAGCTTTCCATCCTTCTGAGGTCGGTAAAATGAGTACCCAGCTTGCTGGGGGTAAAGGGAAGATGACTGGGGAAGGCACTGGCAAACTACCCCACAAACATAGTCTGCCTAGAAAATGTCAGGATGTGACATCTCCCCATGGGTCAGGAATGACCTGGTGCTTGCACAGGGGACCTTTACCTTGACCTTTAGAGGCACCTGGTTGGCCACTGTGTGAACAGACTGCTGGACTTGATGGGCCTTGGTCTGATCCAGCAGGGCCTTTCTTATGTTCTTATGAAAAGGACCTTGTGGGTGAACAAGAAGAGTATGTGGAACATGAGGGAGTTGTGCCTTCCGGCCACGTGGGCCTTTGTTTGTTTCTGAACTGATCGACATGTTTCCTGCTTTTCTACACCACGGGGGTGGCCCAGTTCCCTAAATGTTCTTGCTGCTGTGAGCTGCGTTGTGCCACTGCTGTCATGGCTTGTCCATTTGTGTTGCATCAGCCAGCCCCTCTTCACAGCTTCTCCTTTCCCAAGAGTCACCTCACAGCCCTATTCTCACAACTCTCCTTGCGCTGCATTTGCCTTCAAGCCACATTTCCCTATCCTGTGGTACAGTGGTAGGGCACAAGATGACTGTCCTGTCACAGTGGTAGGTCTTTAGGGCACTTCCTGTGAGCCCCTGTATAAGCATAACTGCTGATTGTATCTGGCGGTAAACATGCTTCCAGTTTGGTGTGTGTGTTAAGTGCTGTCAAGTCGCTTCCGACTCATGGCGACCCTATGAATCAACATTCTCCAAAACATCCTATCATTAACAGCCTTGCTCAGGTCTTGCAAACTGAGGGCCATGGCTTCCTTTATTGCGTCAGTCCATCTCATGTTGGTCTTCCTCTTTTCCTGCTGCCTTCAACTTTTCCTAGCTTTATTGTCTTTTCCAGTGTGTCTTGCCTTCTCATAATGTGACCAAAGTTTGGTCATTTTAGCTTCTATGGTCAGTTCAGGCTTGATTTGATCTAGAACCCCCTTATTTGTCTTTTTGGCGGTCCAATTATACTCAAATATAGGTGAGGCAGTACATCCAATTGATAATAATGTAGTGCAGATAGGCAACTGAATGTTTGTCTGACTTGTATTCAGTTTCCTGATCCAGCAAGTGATCCATGTGCAGAAACCGGCTTCTGTGTGCTCCCTTCCTTAGTTAGGTGCTTGTTTTTATTTCTCTCTTCCACTTACCTATTTGTGACTCATCCAGAGGCTTTGACAGCCCTGTAATTTCTCTTGTCTACTTGCCAATGTCAGCACCATCTCTTGCAAAATGCCTGTCATTATGAAGCAGTCATTATGAAGTGAAGTTCAGAAATTTCAGGTTGGGTGTACTGCAACACACCTTTGTGTACCTAAATTCATTTCCTCCCCCTTTGGTATCCCAGATGGTAAACACCTGGTGGGCATATTTTGTTCTGCACTGTAGCTTCGGCCCTGCATCCCATTTACTTTGGCCTTTTATGTATGGCTGTTTCCCTCACGGTCATCCCTCTGACGACTTGGGTCTTTGTTTTGATTATGTGTGCCGTTTCCGACTGTCAGAGGTCGCCTCGCTCTCCCCCTGCGTTTCCCCGCGTTTTGCCTGCGTTTTCAAACAGGTCCCTGAAATTGCGGGCGAAACGCGGGGAAACGCAGGGGGAGAGCAAGGCGACTTTTGATGGTTGGAAACAGCATGCATAATCAAAACAAAAACCCGAAGTCATTGGAGGGGTGACCATGAGGGAAACAGCCATGCATAAAAGGTCTTTGTCCTGCGGAGGTTAAGGGGAGCCACCTAGAAAGAAGTCAGTCTGTATCTGCATAGCTACATCCTGGTTTTAGTTTACTGTTGCAATGTTCAAATGTGATGATACACAGATCACAGCTAGGGCTTGTGGGTACCATCATAATACATCTAGTAATTTATAGTACCAATCTGTACTGTATACCATAGAGACTAAACCATCCACATGCCGCGTACTGGCAAAGTTCACTCCTTTTACATTTTAAAACAGCGATTGCTCGTCTCTAATGCATGTGTTTAAAAGACTATAATTCATTTCAATCTATTGTTTCTCGGGTTGAGAAAATGACTTTGGACTATTGCCCACCCCTCAGCATCCAAGTTGCTGGCTGAAAATCGGCAATAAGCTTTTTTTATTTATTAAAAGTATTTATATTCCTCAGGATCCTCCAGGCAGCTCACAAGATTTAGCAACTATAATCTAAAGAATTTTTAAAAATGAAGCACCAAAAGACAAAAATCAAAACAGACAGGCAAACTGACGAAAACACATGAGAAGTAGCAGAAAGACCGGGGTGAATAGTTTTCACCTGTTGCCTAGGCTTTAGTGCCTGGCAGATGCCTGAAGAAAGGGAGTCCCACAGGCAAGGTGCCACAATACTTGGTTGTATTGATTTGTTTAGAAAAAATACAAGCTGCCTCTCCAGAGGACTGTTCCTTGTATTTTCCAAACTGTCTCAGAGGCAGCCCATATAGAACACATTGTTTTATTTTCTTCATTTATGGGGACCAAAAAAGCTTACATCATTTTCTTTTCCATTTTATCCTCACAACAACCTGGCCCAGCAAGCTTCCATGTCTAAGTGGGGATACAAACCAGGTTAATTTATTGATTTATTTATTAAAACACATCCCACCATTCCTCTTGGATCAGGATCCTAGTGTAACATTCTAACCGCTACACCTAGGGTTGCCAGCTCCGGGTTGGGAAGTACTTGGAGATTTTTGGGGCAGAAGCTCAGGAGGGTAGGGTTTGGAGAGGGACACTAATGCCATAGAGTCCAATTTCCAAAGCAGCCATTTTCTCCAGGCAAACTGATCTCTATCAGCTGGAGATCAGTTGTAATAGCAGGAGATCTCCAGCTAGTACCTGGAGGTTGGCGACCCTAGCTACACCTCATGGATAACTTTGTCCAGGCGACACTTGCAAAGAAAGGATTATCGGTGGTGCATCAACCAATGTTGGTTAAAGGGCGCTACTACTAAAAATTTCTTCTGAAAAAGGGGGTCTTGGGTGTTTTTTGGGGGAACAAATAGGTAAGATAATATATGCAGTATTTATTAATTTAATTAGAAAAATCTGCAGTACTTTCCTATAAAACCACGTTTTTTCAGTGCTCCCCCAAATTTTCCAGAGCCCTCACACTTTTTCATGCTGTACATCTTGAGTGAGAAAACCCTTGTTTTAAGAAGCATTTCCTTCCTTGCCAAAGGGAAAACAGGTCACCAAAGTAGTAGGGTTTTTTTTCAGTACTCCCCCAGATTTCCCAACTACAATTTTTTAAAGCTCTTGGAAAAAACTGAGACTGAACTGCTAAGATAGTAGCATCCAGGTTGGACGGATGGAAGCAGCATTGTCTGTTAAAAGCTTTGCAAACATCATAGTGAACCTCTTAATTCATACTGTTACAATCTTGAAGAAGTAGCCTACCTCACAGTGCAGAAAAGCTCCACTGGATGGCTATCTGTAGACGTGGTGATGGTGGAGAGCCAAACATTTTGCCACATGGAGTAGTCACAGAAATGTACACTCACTCGTAGTAAGGCACATAATCATTCTAAATTTTCCTTCGCGCGTCCTTGAGCCATCGGCCGATTTGATCAGCATGGTGGTTGCTAGCTGGCTGTTCAGTCACAATTTTGGCTTACTTGTGCAAACCCAGGGTGGGGTGTTATCAGATTGGAGATTATCACATAGATGGGTAAGGCTAGCCAGAAACCTTTTTACCATTGTCCGCCTTAACAAAAATCACAACAGTTTTTTCTGGTGTTGAGAGTAGAGCTTGTTTGCTTGATAACACTTTGGACTGTTCTGCGGCTGCCTGAAATGCAGATTAAGCAACAGCCTAAGGGTAACATGGGAAAATCTGACTAAAGCTGGGAATTAATTAAAATCCAAGCCTTCTGAGTCCAGTGCCACATCTGCTAGGTCTATGAAGCCGCGTTTGAAAATTACTTTGTACGAGGAATACGCACCCTTAACATAACCCGAATAGTAAGCAACTCATGGGCCCTTTTTTTAAACTACCATTCACTTCAACACAAATCCTGATCCTTTTGTGAAAACAAAGTCAGAATAAAGGGCGATGACAGTGCTCTTACAGCAGTGGTATAGCATCTTCTTTGCCACCAGTCTTTAGCAGATCTCAGGTAACAGATAGCAGAACCCGTTGCTCGCACGATCATCACTGAGCTGGAATTGGGGTGGTGGGAAGAACCGTATGAAGCCCTACCTGTGTGGCACCAGGCCTTGGAATGAACCTCCAGAGGAGCAGGGTCCCTCCCCACTGCTGTAATGTTTAAGGGGCACCAATGTCACATTGAGGGGGGACATGATTGCTCTCTTTAAGTATCTGAAGGGCAGACTGTCACTTAGAGGAGGGCAGGGAGGTGTTCCTGTTGACAGCAGAGGATAGGATTCGCAGTGATGGGTTTAAATTGCGGGTGAAAAGGTACCAGATGGATATCGGGGGGGGGGATTACAGTAAGAGTTGTTCAACAGTGGAATCAGCTATCTAGGGAGGTGGTGAGCTCCCCCTCACTGGCAGTCTAAGCAGAGGCTGGACAAACACTTGTCAGGGATGCTCTAGGCTGATCCTGCATTGAGCAGGGGGTTGGACTAGATGGCCTGTATGCCCCTCCCAACTCTGTGATTCTATTATTCTTCTTGCATAGGCCTCTCATACTAAGAATCATTTCTGTCTTTGTCTATGTCTGTATATTGGTGATACTAAGAACTTAGAATCATAGAATTCTATGATTCCTTTCCTTATGAAGGTTTCTGAGGTGATGCTTCAATGAAGCTCAGGGTGGCATATGTGGCATTATTCCACTAACCTCAACACAACTGAGAAAATATCCACATTCCAGCTCCGACACTATCTTACCACATCAGCTCTGCAGATGTAATTTACTCATGTCAGTTAGTGGGTTTGCTAAAAACGACGTTAGACTTCGCTTGGAGCTTTCAGTGTTTTGTTCTGAAGGTACCACGTGGTTGCCTGGTGCACAACGCTAGCATCCCTCCTACTGGCCAGCTCAGTTAATTCTCCTGGGAACTGGCGAGCAGCAGTGCCAGCTGTTTGGTACACAGGGAGGAGAAGAAACTTGAGGAGAGCTTACTTGTGAAGCTGCTTCCCCCTTCATAAGAAAATAAAATTTGGTCAATGTTGATACCTTTATTTTTCCCAAGTGCTTTCCATTATGTTTTCACCAGCTCCTTCTAAATGATAGTTAGTGTGATTGTCTGAATACAATAATTATGGTTAGCTGTGTGTGTGCCGTCAAGTTGCTTCCAACTTATGGAGACTCTATGACTCAATTACCTCCAAAATGTCCTTTTGAAAACAGCCTTCCTCCAGTCTTGCAAACTGAAGGCCGTGGCTTCCTTTATTGAGTCAATCCATCTCACGTTGAGTCTGCCTTCAATTTTTCCTAGCATCATTTTCTTTTCTAGTGAATCTTCTCATGATGAGACCAACGTATGGTAGCCTCAGTTCAGTCACTTTAGCTTCTAGGGAGAATTCAAGCTTGATTTGATCTAGAACCTACTTATTTATCTTTTTGATTGTTCATGGTATCTACAAATGGTTAGTTGGGGTGTGTTAAACCAGGAACTGAAGCTGGTTTTATTAACCATAATTGGTCTTAACTGTGATCTTGCACAGTGTCTGAATGCAGACATCCTGGCTTCATCTTGGTTTAAACCTGCCATGTTTTCTGTTAGCCCTACCAGGCTGCAGAGAGGTGGCAATAAAGCCAGGGTTTATTGTGTGGAGCCCGTATGTGAGTGACTGTGAGCTGAATCCTGGCTTCACAAGCCATTCCTGGTTAAAATAAGCCATAGGTTTTGCAATCAACACAGTCATGCATCAGGTAGTATAATAATGAAATATTACACATTGATTTTTTAAAAGTGCGTTCTTAATTTGCAGTAAATATATTTTTAATGCTTCTGTGTAACTATAGAGACATCTAAGAATTCTCTCCTTTTTAAAATACACAACTAATGCTCATCAAAGCTCTACCCTTGGCTTTTCTCTTCTCTTCCCACCCTCCCCCATCTCCAAATGCCAATTTTGGAGCAGCCTGCCAAGTCTGCCGAGAGATGACTGTATAATTTTCAATTGGGCTGTTTGCCCAAAGGGAATCCAATAGTCGGAGATTGACAGATGCAGCCCACCATTATCAGCGCTTGGAACTCAACCCAATTGGCAGGGTTTTTTTAAAAAATTGTGTGTTGTTTTTTTTCCAGGTGCTAAAGAGATTGATATTGCTGCTACCCTGGAGCACTTGAGGGACCAGAGACCTGGCATGGTAGAGACAAAGGTACTGCAGTTTAATCCACATAGGTTTTGAATAATATAAACTCTTTTTTACCCCTTTTGGGAAGCTTGAAGAGACATAATTTAACGCAGGGTACTCTGTTTGGCACATGTTGTTCTCCCTTGTAACATCTCTTAATGTCAAGCTGGATTATCAAGTATAAAACACATCAATCCGCAGATGACAAAATGAAATACATGCTTTTAAATTTCAGGAAATAGATTGTTTCTTCCAAACACACGCAGGTTCACTGAGCATATATTGGGGTTTTTTTTTTGTAAGATGCTGAAATCCTAGGACAGAGTAGGTTATGCATGTATTAATTCACTGTTTATTAATACAGCACTTAACATTGCAAGTATTCCTTTTTGTCTCTTGCACCGGGGGACAACAGCCACGTAGTGGAATAGCTCTGCACAATTCAACCCACTGTCCTGTTGTCTAGAGAGGTTCCCAAACCTGCATGGGTATATTTTCATGAATATTTAGAGTCCATTTCACCATTTGTTCTTTTTAGCCTTTGCAAGCTCACATTGCAAGAATTTTATAAATCTTAGTTTAAAATGTGTAATTCTTATTTCTCAAAGGTTGTCAGACATTTTAAAATTTTACTACAACTAGGCCCTTCATTCATTTGGAAGTTAATGTCACTGTAAGATTGTATCCGATCATGAACAAAAATCTTTGTATCTAGATACTTTCTGTTTCTTCCAGATTCAAACGTTCTTGGGGCCAATCTCACTTATTATGAAAGTTTTGGTAGACTTGAATGTAATCGGTACTTAGCCCAAATTCATGAGAGATTTGTTTGTTTATTTATGTATTTGATTTGTGTGTGTGTAAAGTGCCGCCAAGTCACAGCCGACTTATGGCGACCCCTTTTTGGGGGTTTTCATGGCAAGAGACTAACAGAGGTGGTTTGCCAGTGCCTTCCTCTGCACAGTAACCCTGGTATTCCTTGGTGGTCTCCCATCAAAATACTAAAGCAGGGCTGACCCTGCTTAGCTTCTGCGATCTGACGAGATCAGGCTAGCCTGGGCCATCGCCCTTTCTAAAACATTTAAAATGATTTATGTTACATAAAACTTTATGATAAAACCAGGCACCTAATATGTCTATAAAACCTCAACATATAGCAGCCACAAAAATTAAAAACTAGTTGCAAGCACATAGCACAGGCAAATAAGGTTGGGGGAGGAGAGGCCAGCTAGATTGAATACCAATGGAATTCTGTTGCTGTCCTCAACCATATGCCTGGCGGAACAGCACAGTTTCACAGGCTCAGCGGAATCGCTTTAAGTCCCGCAAGGTGTGAATTTCACTGGGCGTCACGTTCCACCAGGCTGGGCTAGAGCCCTGGTTGAGGACAGCCAGATTTTTTTGGGCCAGGGATCACCAGAGGATGTTTTTCAACCAAGCAAAGTGCTCTTTGGGGGGTTTGCCCGGAGAGACGGGCCCAAGGGTACAATGGTCCCAGACCATTTAGGGCTTTGAAGGTCAATACCAAAATCTTCTCTCTTTTTAATGTTGTTTTGTTGTTAGAATTGTTCATGCTCAAGACTGTTGTCATAAGAGCAGAGAATAAATAGGAATTCCAAAACCTTAAACCTAATTCGGTGCTCAATCTGGATCCAGTGCAGCTGGCAGAGCCCTGGTTAGATGGTGCCAGTCCATGTAAGGAGATGCGCCACCCCAGCCTTCTGGACTAGTTGACGTTTCCAGATCAATTCTAAGGGAAACCTTGTGTAGAGCAAGTTACAGTAGTCTAGCCTGGAATTTAAAAGCCATTTCTCAAATATTTTGGATGTTTGCTTTTATTTAGTCATAATGCCACCCTTAGTCTTTTTTTAAAAAAACTGTCAAGTCACAGCTGACTTATGGCAATCCCATAGGATTTTCAAGGCAAGAAACATTCAGAGGTGGTTTAGCATTGCCTGCCTCTACATAGCAACCCTGGGCTTCCCATCCAAATTCTAACCAGGGCCAACCCTGCTTAGCTTCTGAGATCTGACAAGGTCACGCTAGGCTGGGCTATCCAAATATGCGACTATTAGCCAGAATGCGGATGTTACCATTTCTGTTTTTTAGTCTGCTCCTTTCTCAATCTCACTGGCAAAAATTGAAAAAGAAAGTTCAGTTTTAGTATAATCGCCATTTTCAGTGCAGACACCCACCTCCAAAAAGGGTAATTTTAGCTTCTGGTGGTTCATACTTTAGGCATGCTCAACATTTTTGAACCTGTGGCCACTTTAGGAATTATGGGAAAGAATAGTGGGCATGACCACAAAATGGCTGCCGTGGGAGGTGGAACAAATCACAGAAAAGCTTTCATGAGGGGCAGTGGCAAATGTTGGGAGGTTTCAAGCTAAACATCATTTTGATGATGGGGCACCTATTTTTCCATTGGTGCTCCCTGCAGACCCAAGGGTGATTTCTCCAATGGTCGTCTGAAGCCCCTGTTGTTCCAAAGAGTTGCCAGGATTGGCCCGTTGTTTCAAAGAGTAAGTGTTTGCGGGGAGACACAAGTGGGGGCCAGGAAACACATCTGAAGGCGTCATGGGGGGGGGGGATTGATGCATTAGATGCGGCTTGTTGAGTTGTATCTCAAGGACAGCACAGGTTCCAATAAGTAAAAAATCATAAAAAGAAATTAATTTGATACAGAGAAATTGCAATGGGTAAAAATCCCAGGTCATGGAAGTAATGTTGTTTCTGGCAGATGATTTTGCTGTATGTTATAGCAATCACTACCAGGGACCCAAGCCAGTGGAAAATGTAATAACAAACAACCTCAACAGCCCTAAGATTGACTTGGCAAACGTAAACCGAGGTCATGACAAAGACAGAGAATATCTAGATATGGTAAATAACAGTCAGTTAAATCCTGTGCAGAGTTACTCCAATCTAAGCCCATTGAAATCTGAGAGTTTAGACTGGAGTAACTCTGCCCAGGATTGCAGTGTGCATGCCTTGGGGCAGTTAGCCATAGAACCAGCAGTCCTTCCTAAAATATTCCAAATGCTGTAAAGGAGAATACTGAAAATAAGCAGCATGCAAATCCAGTGCTCAGCTTAGTCCTGACACACAGTCTGAATTTTCTAGTATATGGTTCAGGGTCAGCTCTGGACTATAGCTGTACTTGGAAGGACTTCATCAGCATGTTACGATCAGATAAAACGATTCAAAGTTTAGCTCACCTTGCTTGTCCGCTCTTGACTTCTCACTCCCTTGTTAAAACTGCCCAAACTACTTTTAATTGTGCCAAGGGCATTGCAAACTTTGAATATCTGGCAACGTGCCAACAGCGTGCAGCCTCCAGAGAATTTTGCACATGTGCTAGATTTAAACAAACCATGTTTTCTCCCAGCTGAATACAAATAAGGCATTGAGCCTCTTGGAGTAATTTAAAACAATGGATTAAAAATCAGGTTAGAAATGCCAATTAGTGTGTCTCTCTAGGCAAAATAAACAGCCGTGACATTGAATTTCCAGCAGACAGCAGTCCGTGTTTACAGAGTCCACTGGATGGTTGGGTCATTCAAAATATTTTTCTGCAATCGCAAGGATTTATAGGGCATAATCCAACCATTTTAAAGTCTCACTGATTTCAGTGAGAGAGTTAAGCACAATTTAACTATCTTGTTGATTAAGTTGACGCACATGTTTAGTCTACAAAATACTAATGAAATCATTGCTACTTCTCCAGTGCTGAAGCAACATTATTAAACAGTGTGGAGAAAGGCTTGTGTTCTTTCAAAGTTCTAGTAAGCCTTAGAAAATACTCAGTCTAATATTATACCTTTATAATAAGTGAGAGAGCCAGCATGGTGTAATGGTTAAGGTGTCAGACTAGGATCCGGGAAACCCTGGTTCGAATCCCCACTCTGCCATGGAAACTTGCGGGGTGACCTTGGGCCGGTCACACACTCTCAGCCTCGACCCCGGTTAACTATTTGGATGGGAGACCTCCAAGGAATACCGGGGTCATGACGCTGAGGCAGGCAATGGCAAACCACCTCCAAATGACTCTTGCCTTGAAAACCCTACGGGGTCGCCGTAAATGAGCTGTGACTTGATGGCAAAAAAACAACAACCCCAAACACAAAAGGGTGCTCTCTACGGCTAGATAAAGTCCTTCTTTCTCCACTTCCCTCCCATCATTGCAACCTTCCATGTAAAAGTTATGATATTACACATTAGGCTCAATTTTTGTTTGTTTCTAAGTTTGACTGGAACAGAAGTATATTGACATTTATACTTTAAGTAATGCTAACTTAAGAGCCTCATGGCACAAAGTGGTTAGCTGCAGTACTGCAGTCCAAGCTCTGCTCACGACCTGAGTTCGATCCCAATGGAAGTTGGTTTCATATAGCCAGCTCAAGGTTGACTCATCCTTCCATCCTTCCGAGGTTGGTAAAATGAGTACCCATCTTGCTGGGGGTAAAGGGAAATGACTGGGGAAGGCACTGGCAAACCACCCCGTAAACAAAGTCTGCCTAGTAAACGTCGAGATGTCACGTCACCCCATGGGTCAGGAATGACCCGGTGCTTGCACAGAGGACCTTTACATTTTTAATGCTAACTTGGCTCCCATGCAGATCAATAAACCCAGAGAGTTACCAGGTTCAGTTAGGTTGTTTTTTTCCTGCAAACCTGGGGTGGGGCTTGTGCAGACCACATATAGGAGCATCCCTGTCGGCCAGAACTGGGCAGAGGAGGAGGGAGTGGGAGCTACTGGCCAGGTGAGCAGGCAAGAGGGGAAGAGCCAAAGCTGTCGTCACCACTGACCCCCACCCTGTGCTGCTGTAGGCAGGTGAGAAGTGGGAGATGCCACTCCCTCATTGCCATGTGAGCCAGGTGGACAGAGGTGGCAGTGCTGCAGGAGAGTAGGGGAGTGGGAGCCACCACTACATGGGCACTGCAGGTATGCAGGTTGGCTGGCAAGTAGCCAGCCAAGCAAGGGGGGGGAGATGGGAATTTCCCCTCCCCTTTACCTTTCGTTGGTAATATATGTGCAATGAGATGCATTTGACATACATGACAAGGCTTGGGGGGGAATTTATGGAGATACTCGCTGTTACTGATATTCTCTGAGATGACTAATTTCAATAGGGGGAATGTATTCGTTGACAATTAAAACATTTTCATAAATGTTCTGACATACCTTCAAGGAGAGCCGGCATGGTGTAGTGGTTAATAGCAATGGTTTGGAGCAGTGGGCTCTGATCTGGAGAACCGGGTTTGATTCCCCACTCCTCCACATGAGCGGCGGATGCTAATCTGGTGAACCAGGTGGGTTTCCCCACTCCTACACATAAGGCCAGCTGGGTGACCTTGGGCTAGTCATACTCTCTCAGGCCCACCTACCTCACAGGGTGTCTGTTGTGCAGAGGGGAAGGGACGGTGAGTGTAAGCCGGTTTGATTCTTCCTTAAGTGGTAGAGAAAGTCGGCATATAAAAACCAACTCTTCTTCTTCTTCTTATAATTACTATCTGGAGATCTGTGTCTCATATAACTTGTCAAACATTTACTATTAAACCATTTCTCAATCTTACATTTCAAGTGGTTTAAAAAAATGACAGTCAGTGCTAACATTATCTTCAACCAAAAACAAACCAAGCGGCGGCAGTCCTTCACCGCAGATACAAAAGCAGCAGTTGAACGGAGGTTCTCCCTATCAAAATAATGTCTTTGACAGCTTCCTAAGAGAGGGAAACCAGGGGGCCAAAACACACCTCTTGACGGTCAACTTTGCACAATACCAAGGCAGCTAGTGCAAAGACTGAACTCCTTGTGAATGTCAACTCTGCACCCAACAAAAGATGGTACCCAGAGTGTGACTTCACTGTTGGATCTTAAAAGCTGTAGGAGTATACCCCTGATGTGTCTGCACATATCTGAGTTCTAGCCGTTAAGTGAAGCCTCCATTTAAATAAAGGCACACTTCTTCAAAGTGTGTTCTCATTATGCATTAAAAAGGTAAAGGTCCCCTGTGCAAGCACCGGGTCATTCCTGACCCATGGGGTGAAGTCACATCCCAACGTTTACCAGGCAGACTTTGTTTTACGGGGTGGTTTGCCAGTGCCTTCCCCAGCCATCTTCCTTTTACCCCCAGCAAGCTGGGTGCTCATTTGACCGACCTCGGAAAGATGGAAGGCGGAGTCAACCTTGAGCCGGCATTATGTATTACAGGGAGTTAAACAAAATGTATCTAAAACATGCCAGTCACTAAGATGGCTTCTAGGTATCTCATAGTAGTTAACGGTATTGAAATGCGTGGTGCTACTGCAGAATTGTTGGGTTGGGCAGGGTGCAGCTCATGTGATCAGTGACGGTGAGAGAGGCCCCACAAAATTGCTCCGAGCTTCTTCAGTGATGCAGAATAGAACAGTAAGCATATAATAAATAAATAAATACATTTTATTTGCAGCTAGTATGCCAGATAAAACAGGTAAAACAGAAACTGACCATACAGAGTAGATGTTTACAACCAAAGTCAACAAAATTAGGAATCACCCAATTTTACATTTTCACAGATTAAGGAAGTACATTAAGGTGACGTAGCTTCATGGCTACTGCACAGTATTTTGCGACCTGGGCAGTGATTGGTGAGCTGTCTCCCAGCAGAAACCTTTTGGTCCATTCACTCTCATCACCAGAGCCCATTTCCCTAATCAAAGGGTCAATAATATTGAAGCGGGCTGACTTGTAGAGGGGACATCTAAAAATACATGCTCAATGGTTTCCAGCTCCCCTGTGTTACACGAGCAAAGTCTCTCCACCCTGGGGATCTTCTTAAATCTCCCTTCTAATATGGTAGATGGTGGGGCTGCACATATATATGCATTAAAGATTTCAGAATGTGGAAATCAAGTCTCAGACCAGCTTCCCCTATACATATTGGAAGAAGCTCGATCTTGCTTACTGCTCACAGAACTAATGGATCTTAAGAACATAAGAAAAGCCAAGGCCCCTCAAGTCCAGCAGCCTGTTCACACAGCGGCCAACCAGGTACTTCTAGGAAGCCCACAAACAAGATGGCTGCAGCAGCAGCATCCTGCATGTGATCCACAGCACCTAATAGAATAGGCATATAATATAATAGACCTTCGATCTTATTTGCTGTTAATGATTCCTCTGAGCTTCTATACTTTGTTTTGTCCATTTATATCACAACCTTTTCTCTTTGGCCTCTTGCTCTGCAATTAGCTGTAGATATTTTTGCTAAATACTTCTCCAAGATTCCTGGAAATACTCTGAAGTGTTTATTTGTTCTGTCCACAGGAACAGTTTGAGTTTGCATTGACAGCTGTGGCTGAAGAAGTTAATGCGATACTGAAAGCACTTCCGCAGTGAGCAACTCGTCGTCCTTGGAGGTTCCCGGAGGGACCTCTCTGTTTCCTTATCCTCGGTCCCTGTGAATGTTGTTGGAAAACCGTGACCTGACCTTAGCTGTGTGTCTTCTATTGTAACCACATATCGATAGGGTCTTTGCAAACTTCTATTGCCAGTTTAAAGTTCAACAGTTAACACGTGTATTTTATTCTTGTCTTATGATATTCAAAAATAATAATACATTGAGGCCTTGGTTCAGTTGACGAGAACAATTCCCCTCCGTTCCTTTTACAGCCTTGAAGCCCTAAATTTCACCTTATCAAAAAGCACACGTACACCTTGTTCATAGGAAATATGCAGTGTTGTGGGTTAACAGTGCATTCAGTGTATCTTCGACAACGTAGTGTTCTCCTATGTTTTGTAACTTTTCAGGGCTGAATAAAAGGAGCAGGGGGCCCAATTAAAAAAGAACAACGAAGCCTTGAGATCATTCTGACAAAGGCCAGGCGAGCACGCAGAATGGTGCTGCGCGTGGTGGTAAACACAGGTCCAGCGTCTCGCATAAAGAGGCCGTGCCGCTTCATGCTGCGCCGTGGCAAGTAGACGTATTTCCTTAACTGTTGTTTACTTTTCAACTCTGTGCAATGAACAGAAGCAAATCTGAGTCCACATCACAACTTGGAGACAAAGGCAGTCACGTTAGCAGGGGCCCCAGGTTCCAAAGAGCACAGCAAACTTTTATTGTGTATCACTGCCATAATGGGGGTGGGGAGCTGAATAATGGAACATCTCAATGGGAGTTGAAAGCCCCCATTGGCAGCTTGTTCATTGCTGATCCCTTTTTTTTTGTAGAGTTAGAGGAGAAAATGCATTTATCCGTGTGTTTTATTTCTTACGGCTGATTTATCAAAATATATCCCATTTTTGAAGACCCGAAAAGGGATTCTTTTAATGGCTTTTGGGCATATCTGAATAAATCGCTTAGCGCAGGTCTTCAAAAGATAAAGTTGTTTGTCACATTTCAATTTGCACAATAATTCAGAGCTATCACACCTTGCTTCGGAATCCCATTATGAGTAGCCATATTAATGTGAACTATACTACTTGCCAGTGATTGCTTTCAAAATTGCTGCTTGTGACTATTAATTCCCTTTGAAACACAGAAAAGGAACAATGTCCAGACGCATCCCCTTGCACACACGGAGGAAGTTGCCTGTACCATTTGTTGATTCCAAGAGACTGGGATTTGCTTGAGCATTAAATTGAAGGGGGGAAAAAGATTATTTGAATCACAGGGCATTGATACGGTTGTTTGTTTTCAGAATCCTAATTAAATTCTGAGATCTCGCACTTTCTAAATGTCTTTTAAGAATTAACATTTTTGAAAATCTGTAATTTAGCTTAATTTGGCTAGAACAGGAAGATCAAAGTGCCTTGCAGAATGAAAAAAAAGGCTGTGATTCTTGAGCACAATCCACCTAGCTAAGCTGCAACGTACACCAATAACGTCAAAAGGGTTCTCTGCATGGCAGTTTCCAATCCCAGCTGCCGCATCTGGTCTCCACCACCCACGCAAGCCCCCTGGGATGAATAGAAAAATGTTTAGCCAGCAGCGTTTGCAGGGTTGGGCCCGTTGTCTTCACTGTTTTAATGTAAGCGTGAATAGAAGATATACCTTCTAGGAATTAAAAGGGTTGTTTCCCTCAAGCTCTCAACGTGTTCACTTTCCTGTGTATGCTTCTGCTCGCCGTTCTTGGCACGTGTTCAGTGCTTGGCTTGCACATTTCATCACTGGATTAGTATCGTAAAGCCGTTACGGCAGACTCTTCTCTCCCCGTTCCGTTTGCTCGCTGTACATTTAACCACATGTTTGTTCTGTGGCATCAGCATTTCAGAGCTGCTCCAGTAATAAGTAAAAGAAAGTAATGGGATATGAATAAGAAAATGGCCTCTTCATTAGGTAATTTAAGCTTAACAGGTTTCCTTTTATTACTTTTAGCAGCCACAGAACAGGAGTTTGGGGAAGGCGAAATTGGTTGATACAGTATCTGCCAGAGTTTGGAATGAGATTTACTGGAGATAAATGATAACGCAGCGGGCTTTTGCAAACTTGCGTAGCAACATCCAAATCGGAATGTACATTCTAAAGAGGCAAATGTGGCTCGTGGCTCTTTGTTAGGAAATGGAATGTTCTTGAGACATCTTGTTACTCATTAAGTAACAGCCATAAGTTTAGGGCATATTGAGGATTCACGCTTGTGGTTGCTGGTAAAGTGTTTGAGATCTTAACAGTCCAGTCCCCTTCTCATGGAGGCTAGGTCACCCTGGAGGGTAGCTTGTTAAGCTTAACCCTCAAGGACTCTTATAAGGCTCCCTGGCTCCCACATTTTAAACAGAAGCTATCACTTGTAAATTTGAAGGTGGAGGACCTTTACTCTTCTTCTGTAGATCAATGTAAAATACGTGGCCAAATTGAGTTACACTTATTTTGATGCTTGGAGGAAATGTTCTCCGCGCGACCTGGGCCTGTTACCTAAGGGTAGTCTTCCTTCCTATCTGGATTCTCTGATTAGTCCAAAATTAGAATCTTTATGCATTCAAGATTTAATTGCCCTTTTTCAATGGTTTTGCTGGGCTGTATGCTAAGGATCCCTTTTCCAGACCAGCTGTGTCCCTGCCCTCTTCAGTCAGTGGACTCCTTGGTATATATCATTTTGCATTGTCCTTACATGAAACCAACTTAGGCTAAAATGAATTATATCATGTTTTAACAAATGGCCCACATTTTCTCGAGCAACTTTTTTTTATTATCCTCCCACTAAATCTGTATTGCACCATAGCTTTAATTTTCTGTAAAATTATCGTATTATGTCTAACTTTAAATTTAAGCATCTGATTTCTTTAAGGGCTGGGGTCTCATTCTCTATTGCAATTAAGTGGCTAGATCTCTTTTCCTGTGAATCCCAGCTGGCATGATTTCTTCAGTACTGGATATTGCTTTCATAACATGGTCTAGCAAAACACAAGGGGCATAGCTAAAGCCATCCTGACATACTAGAAGGACAAAGATCTACAGTGGAGGATCATCCTTATTCAACCATTTATTTACATTCCCAGTTTCAAAATGACTTCACAGACAAAACTTTTCAAGGAAATAAAGCATAATACGTTTCCTGTGGCATAAAGATTGTTTTGAGATTGTCTCTGATATAATCCATTCTGTTGCAGATTAACTCTTCATCAGAACCGTCCTATACACAGTCGCATCCTTCTAATCCCATTGACTTTAATTGCATTAGAAGGGTGCATCTCTGCTTATGGTGACACTGTAAGCCTGCAGCTTTTTGTCTGCTTATTCAGTTAATCAATTAGTGCAATCCTAAACTGAATGACACCTTAACACCGATGGGTTAAGAACGGGGCGGGTAACTGTTTATTATTATTACTCCCAGTATAGCATCTCCAAGAATGTTTTACAAATACCAAACGTTCTGTTAGCCTTTTAGTCCCTGTACTTGTTCACTTTACCTCATCTCTGTGTCCATTTGCAGCATCTAAAACCATAGGTGCAAAAATTATCAGGCTGTGTGGTTCAATGAATACATATTGGGGAATAAGCTCAGTGGAAACTGGGACTGATTTCTGAGTAAATATGCATAGGAACAGACCGCAGACCGTGTTATCATTTAGAGAGCATTTCTTCAGTTTGTTTTAAAGCAATTTCATTGCACATTGTTAGTAACATTTGCAATTCGGTTTTATTTTACATTTTCTAATGTTAAACCAACCCAGAAGCTCTGATCCAGAGACACGGGGAACTGAAATGAGATACTTGCGGAGGGCTTCAGATGTGTCTCAGCACGAGGTAGATGTGATCAACACGGGCTTCACTGGGCTCCCCTTTGGGGGACGGTGGTGGCCTTCAGCCCCACCCTTCAGAATCTCCCTCTTGTTTGGTGTCATAGCACCTACCACTGTTCCATGTTGCATGGGAACAGTGTGCATTGCCCCATTGCGCTCAATGTGGGTATCTGGCCGGGGCACACATGCGTGTAGGTCCGGTTCAGGCAGGGGGCTCTGTGTATAGATGTCGTCTACTGAATCCAGGTGGAATTGTCTCAGTAAGAGCTAGTGCGGTGCACTGTCTAGATGGTTGGGTTTTGAGGTTGGAATCCCAAGGTCAAATCCTTGCTAAGAAGAGCGGCTTTTCATTGCTCATGGGGTGGTAGAATACTAAGCATGTCATTTTAAGGCAGGGTAGGAACACAACGAAGGATTGAATGTATTGAAAGTAGTTATTGTTCATTTCTCTGCTTTTTGCATCTGATATTGCTCCCACATTATTCAGCAAGCCTTACATTTTGTTTAATGATTTCTACTTCCATATTTTTCCAATGCCAAAATTGATTTTGTCAGATTTGTTGGGGGGGGGGTGGAGCATCCCACCCTCCCCAGCAAAAAGCCGGGCTCAGGGCAACTCTCAGCATGCTTAAAACACTAATACCATTGAATCACTGTAAGTCATATTAAAACTGTGATAAGTCCTATTAAAACAATGCTCATAAAGAAAAAACAGCCCCCTAAAACCACAAATATCAAAATATCAAGCATTTGGTGCACTTATTGCCCTCAGGCAAGATGTAAAAGCCTGCCACCTTCCCTAGTTGAGAAGATCAGACCTCTCTTAAACTTCTCTCGTCCTACCCAATCCCTTTTGGACATTGCCCATCCCAAAGCAATAATCCTTTCTCTCTGGTCTCTTTCACAGATGGTAATTGTGTTGATCTTGCCTCATCTTTTAACGTCTTTTCTAAACCTAGGATCACAGAGAATTGCATTCAAACAATTTTTATAATCTCTGTTTAGCAACCAAGTTTTTATAATCGCCAAATCTTTTTTCCCGTTTTGTACATCCACACTTATTATCTTTATTCCAACAACCTGTCATCTTGTTGCAAACCAGGTAATTATTGCAAAGATCATTCAAAGCTGATGGTCTGAAAAGCAGTGGTGTGGCAGCAGCTCAAGGAGGACAGGAGGCAGGATCCTAGTACCAGTAGAGACCCAGAGTGGTGTATTGGTTAAGAGCGGTAGTCTGGAGCTGTGGACTCTAATCTGGAGAACCAGGTTTGATTCCCCACTCTTCCAGGTGAGCAGCGGACGCTAATCTGGTGAACTGGGTTAGTTTCCCCACTCCTACACATGAAGCCAGCTGGGTGACCTTGAGCTAGTCACAATTCTCTCCGTACTCTCTCAGCCCCACCTACCTCACAGGGTGTCTGTTGTGGGGAGGGGAAGGGAAGGTGATTGTAAGACAGTTTGATACTTGATAAAGTCGGCATATGAAAACTAACTCCTCCTCTTCTTCTTCCTCTTCAGCAGAGGTTCTCTCTTTCACAAATAATGGGGTCTGAACCATAGTTCATCCCAAAGTAATCTGCCCCGGAGCTGCTTCCTCATCCATGCTTTCTGCTGGACTCAGCAGAGGGTTTGGGGAGGCTCTTGAACTGAAACCAGGGGATTCTGAGGTTCCCTTCCCACCAAACCATGGCTGCATGGACTCTGCATTTCTGGGATACCAGGGGTTGCGTGCGTGAAAGTCAAAACAATCTTACTGCAGCACAGCAGAGGGGTGTTTCCCAAGCAAGCAATATTTGGAGGGTCTGCTGCAGAGGACAGGCCCACATAATCATCCCTACGTGACCCCCTGGCACAAACCCATCATGGAACAGCAGCTTCTACCCAACTGCATGAAGACCACTTGAGTGGTTCTGCATCCCTTAAGCAGATGTACTGTTGCAGCCAGAGTTTTGCACCTTGCTATGAAAATATTTAAATATGGGTAAAGCCTTCTGTTACCCATTTGCTTGGATGACCAAAGAAGACCCTACCAGACTTGTTAGCAGGCCATCTAGATTCTCTCATAGGCACAGAGAGGAGCGAAAGACTCAAGCAGCTATGTACAATGTTCTGGTTGCAGGATGACGTTAATGTATCTGTGAAATGTACAAATTCCAAAATCCAGTCCGAAAGGGAAGAATATTTTAATGTTTCATTTTGGTGATTCCTTGGCCTAAGGCTGGTCCAGGGAGCTGCTGTTCCTTGACAGACGAGTGGAAGTTATGGACTTCCCATAATGAATATGCTCAGGAGGAGACACATCTGCCTTCAAGATTTCTAAATCTGATTTACAAAGTCCAAATACAGGTTTATTAGAATGGCTGTGAATCACCATTACCTACAGATTTTATTCAGGGACTGTTGCTGATTGTTTGCTCAGAATGGTTTTTTTGTCCCAAAGCCACAAACGCCAGTCAACAAGAAGTGAGTGAAGTTTAATTACCCCCTCCCCACCCCCAGCAGTTATTGAAACTCTGGGGAGAAAAGCTGTTTGCACATCTCTCCTAAACTGCATGCATAATACCAACCCAACACGTCCCACTGGGGAATGACAGCAATATTACCTGCAATTTGTGGTTTTGTGCTTTATTAATCAAGTAGAACATTAATATAAAACAAACCTACTTCATAATTACTGAAATAGACATTAATTTTTAAAAAGGAACAAAACCTGTTTATTGAAATAGAAAACATAAGTATTTGATGAGTTTTGCCACAGAACAATAGCTCTCTTTTTAATTTACATTCTCCCCCCTGCCCCATTTGATTAGTAAACACTCTCGGGGAAATGGCTGTGATCATTCACTTTTTCCAAGTGTAGAGTTTCTATGAGTTTGCTTTGCATACCCTGTGTAGATTAGATGGTTATGCTTTCCTGCTAAAAAAATCTCATTTGGCATTTGAAAATCTTTTCATAGTTTTAGGCTTCTGGAAAACCCAATATCCCAAGTGCAGAAAATAATAAAAACCCAAGACGCTTTCGTCTAATTAAAAGTATTGCACATTTTCCTTGAGTTGCTGCTTCCTAATGAAACACGACACCAGCAGGGGTTCAGCTGTCGATGGGTGTGATCCCCTAAGCATGGCTGATGGACCGCCTGGGTCCAGCCCCCGGTTCCTCCACAGCCTCCATTGCTATGATGTCACACAACACAGCAGCTGCCCCTTTGACGCATCGCCCCTGATGGGTCGTCTGCATGCTCTTTGTACTGTACCTGATCACATAACTTGTTCAGTTTATAGAAGACGATGGGTAGCCGTGTGAGTCATCAATAGCAGCAGAAAAGAGCAAGAGTCCAGTAGCACCTTATGTTTGCTTGTTTGGTTGTTTGTTTTTGCTGGTCAGTGACCGTATTAATAAATGATTACAGTAGCACCTTAAAGACTAACTAAATTTCTGGCAGGGTATAAGCTTCCATGAGCCACAGCTCCTGTCTTCAGTCAGCTAGAATGTGAGTCCATCTGTCCTTAAGTAGAGAAGTTAGATCGATGGAATCACATTCTAGCTGACTCTGAAGAAGTGAGCTGTGGCTCACGAAAGCTCATCCCCTGCCAGAAATTGTGTTAGTCTTCAAGGTGTTACCGGACTCTCACCCTTTTCTGCAGTTTATAAAAAAGTTTCTCTTGTTCATTTAAATATGTTAAGATTATTTATATGTATATAATTTCAAAAGTATATTATTATACAAAATATTTTGTTCTACCTCTGTAAAAATTCTCACGTGTGAATAAAGTATGCTGTCTGTGGCATTTAGTGAACACTGCAAAATGGAAGTCTGGTGTTTGTCTCTGAAGCCGGGAGGAGACCGAAGGCTCTCGAGCTGAATCTATGGATTTGCTATGATCCTAGTCCTTAATAGTCTCCACAAAACTGTCTGAAAAGCACCCTCCTGCCCCTTCCCAGGTAGCTTTCCCTTTCCAAGCACTGCTGTTCCAACTGCTGTTCGGGTCTCAGGGCTTTGTCCACCTTTCCTTATGATTCTGCAGACACGCATGCATGGCAATGTAAAAAACGGCTGCTTGAAGGCTGGTGGCCTTTTTTTTCTGTGCATGTGCAACAGCAGAAGAAAATGCACAGGACTAGACACCAGGAGCAGCGAGTGGAAGTGATAGGTGATGGCCCCATAGGTGAATTGCCTGCTAACAGGAACCAAAGAACACACTGAAGGAATCACACGCCAGTACTATGCCACTTCAGACAGGTGACAGGCGACTGTGTGTTTGGTCCTGCATGGGTACAGTGACTCATGTTTGCCCCTGGACTGACTCGGTTGTTCCTTCGAGTTACGCATGAGTTTTCCATCCCTCAGAGATGACCTCGCGCCCAGCCATTGCAAATTCTGGGTCTTCCCGATGCTGTTAAAACCCGATTCTCCCCTGAGATCAGCCTGGGTCAAATAGTCCTCACCTCCATGCATAACCCAAAATACAGGACAGGAGCGGTGTGTGTGTGTGTGTGTGACATTTTTCTCACAGTAAGCACTACGGCCAATTACAAAGCAGCATTTTCAAGGGGCAGGGACTCAGACGTTTCCAGATTTGAGCTGGCGATGATAACATGTTTAGCATTCGCAACAGAATTGCTGGTGCATAACATGTTTAGAATTCGCAACAGAAAAGTGTGGGTTGAGCGAGCATCGAACCCCAGGTAAAACACTCATAAAAGACCTTTGAGTCCTGCCCAATATTAAAAATGCTGCTCAAATAAGAAATTTGCACACCAGGAAAACACATAAGGTGAAGACAGTTTTACTTTTGCATGCTCATTTTCAATTTGCAGGCAATTTCTAATTGTGATTCCGCCCCCCCCCCCCCCGAAGGCACATTCCAGCAAGAGCTTCACATGTATCTCTGCTGGTCATGTACCTCAGCTCTTTGATGCGTAATATTGGTGATGTATACTGAACAAACTAATAATTGTGGTTTGGAACTAACCTGCACCCATTAGTTAATGGGCCTTGCAACAGTGATGGCGTGTCTTGGGTTTGAGTTTGACATAGGGAAGTTCTCATCATATCGTGCCCATCAGCAGCACTGCAAAGAGAAGACAGGTATGTATTGGGGTTGGAGGCAAAATTCTAGCACCCGTCTCTGAGTGACAATAATGGGTGACATTCCTGGCACAAGATGCTTTGCCTGGTGCTGCCTCATGCTGTTTGACACATTGTGCTGCTGAGTTAGCTGCTGCCATGTGCCCCAGTCCCGGTGATGATAGCGCAGGGCTTCACACGTTCAATTTACATAGTCATCTCTAACAAAGTTGGCCGTCTTTCCAATCAGATGTTCCAAGAATTTGCAAGCCGGTCTTCAGCCGCAGCCTAAAAAAAATTGCTTTTGTTCTTCCAGTGATCTGAAACTTTAGCTCTGAGATTTTTGAGCTCCTCAGTGTGGCAAACCAGGATCTATGGCCCTGTCAGGAGGCAAGACAATCTTAACGCAGATTGCCACACAGAGTTAAGATGTGCCCAAGCCCATTAAAAGGTATGGGCTGGCACGTGCCCAACACGCTTAATGGCAGCTGCCCCTTCACCAGTGTAGCTTTACTATCATCACTTACATATGCTCACTTAAAATATTCTTATTAATAACAGCTTTCTGGCGCATTAGCATCATGTTCCTCGGCAAGGCGTGCCCAGATGCAAAATATTCAGTAGCACCTAAATCCTGCCCTTCCCCAAAGGAGGAAGAAGAATAGTTGGTTTTTATATGCCAACTTTCTCTACCACTTAAGGAAGAATCAACCCAGCTTACAGTCACCTTCCCCTCCCTGCAACAGACACTCTGTGAGGGAGGTGGGGCTGAGAGAGCTGTGACTGGCCCAAGGTCACCCAGCTGGAGAAGTGAATTTTTCCCCCATCCAGACCAAGGCATGTTCAGCATCATACAGCAGGTATACAAGACTTGCAGGACCATCCTAAGAAGAGTTAACCCCTTCTAACCCCACTCAAATTAGGCAACTTCACTGGCAAGGTATCCTTAGCTCACCCTCTTCTTGCTGATCAGCAGATCCAATGCCCTCCTGCTTTTCCTCATCTGTGGAATGGAGATTAAGATACATGCCTGCACGAGTAACAACTACTGAGCTGCTTAGGAAGATACTGTATTTACTCGAAAGGAGGTTGACTCAGCCTTCCATCCTTCCGAGGTGGGTAAAATGAGTACCCAGCTTGCGGGGGATAAAGTGTAGATGACTGGGGAAGGCACTGGCAAGCCACCCCGTAAACACAGTCTGCCTAGTAAACGTTGGGATGTGACGTCACCCCATGGGTCAGGAATGACCCGGTGCTTGCACAGGGAACTACCTTTACCTTTAAGGCAGCTCTGAATGTAATACACGTGACCCGAGCTTTACAAATACCCCTAATTTTTTCCCCTGGCATGCAAGATAACCCCCCTCCTTTTTATAACATACCTGGCCCTAGTCTTGTATTCGTATAAATGCATGACCGCCACATGTCTTTGGGAGACACAATTTCTGTGTCCTACATGTTGCTAGAGGTGTTGGAAACCAGATACATGAGAGCATTTATGTACTGCTTGTCACTAAAGCTCACATGAAACTCCTATACCAGCAACATTGGGAAGAATGTCAAAAAAAAGATTTCCTTTTCTGGGATATTCCAGCACCCCTTGGGAAAGTATGCACCCTTTTCTACTCCATTCCAAGTGTCTTCAGTGACATCATGGGGTAGCCAAACTGAGTATCTGTATAATGTTACGCCATCTCATTTGTGATATGATTCTTGCCTGTTGTGTCCTTCTCTTCCTCAATAAGGCTTATCAACCAATTGGAGGATGTGTCAGTGACGCTGCGGCAGCCAATAGAAACAACGGTCACTGAACACGATTGACACCTATCTAGTTGCACAAAGGATATTTCTCCCCCCCCCCCTTAAACTCCAGTGAAATTGCTGGCTTCTACCTGCCGGTCAGCACTGGAAATTATATGGTGCTCACTCCCTGCTCTTCAGTAGTTCTGGTAATGTGTCAGGTAAAGTTGCAGGTATCTGGGAACAGCCTGCTAAAAACAAATAACACCCTCCTTGCTGGGGAGAGGGTTGCAGGGAAACAAAGCTGTCTGGCACATAGGGTTGCCAACCTCCAGGTACTAGATGGAGATCTGCTATTACAACTCATCTCCAGCCGATAAGAGATCAGTCCACCTGGAGAAAATGTCCACTTTGGCAATTGGACTCTATGGCACTGAAGTTCCTCCCCTCCTCAGGCTCTGCCCCAGGGGTTTTCTCACGCACATGTGCACGCATGCATGTACATTCTTTTGCGTGTCCATAAAAAGATGTACCATCGGCGGTGACAGGTGCAGCAGTAGTGGAAGGGACTAGAGGTCCTGGGCTAGAAGGCAGGTGCAAGCAGTAGTTAGCTCTGCCCAGTCTTTGCACGCATCAACACATCGCCAAACAGCCACAAGCTTAACATGCCACGCAGGTGGGCCTGTAGGGAAAGCCCAAAATAATTTTCAGGACTAACTCGGCTCCTGTTACCAGAAGATACACAGAACTGTTTACCCTGCAGTCTTTCATGCCATTCATTATGTCACTGCAACGTGATCGATGGGTTCTCATCTGCCTCCTTGCTACAGTCCTAATCTCTTTACTTCCCCACAGTGGGATGTATTTAACCACTTCTAATCATTCATCTTGCCTGTCTTCAAAACATTTGTTCACACTCTGTTTTAACCAGATTAAGACAGAGCAGGTTCAGTTCCTAGCCACCTTTCTATGACACCCAATCATCCTGCTGTAGTAGTGGGTGGTGACGTGATAAATGGGGTGCGGATTCCCTTGGCGCCTAGCAAGCGAGCTAAATAGATGTGTGGCTCCAAGAACTACAACAACAAACAATCTGACTGTCCTACACTACGTTTACTCCCCACCAAGGTAGACAAGGGCCCCAAACTCTCTTTCACAGTAGCTGTGAAGCTGAGATGTTGTGCGATGGTACAGCAATTCAGACCATAAGATGAGTCATAAGGACATGAGGAAAGCCCTGCTGGATCAGACCAAGGCCCACCAAGTCCAGCAGTCTGTTCACACAGTGGCCAACTGGGTGCCTCTAGGAAGCCCACAAGCAAGACGACTGCAGCAGCATCTATCCTACCTGTGTTCCAAATAGAGTTGCCAGGTCCTACCTCTCCTCCGGCGGGAGACTTTTAAGGCACAGCTTGGGATCATGCAGCAATGCGTGGACGCGCCGATGAATTGCATTAGTTTGAATGGCATAAGGCCCCTCGCGAGGCGGGACTTCCGGTTGTAAACTGGAAGTGACCTGCAGCAGCGTGTACGCGCGTGCACGTTTGCCCGCCTACCGTCAGCTGGTCAGCGGGCAAAGGGGCAAATTGCCGGGGTTTTGCCCGCCACCACCGGGCAACCCTAGTTCCAAAGCACCTAATATAATAGGCATGTTCCTCTGATACTTGGAGAGAATAGTCCCACTGGGGGAAGGGGGATGCAGGAAAGATGTATGATCCTTGTGGCTACTGATTGCTGGATCCAACCTTGTGTGTCTGGTCAAGTACAACCCTTGTATCCTCTCTCCTGTTTTGTTTGCCGGCATCCCAATGTCTTTACAGCTAGATGTTGTGGGGTTTCATAAGAACATAAGAAAGGCCCTGCTGGATCAGACCAAGGCCCACCAAGTCCAGCAGTCCATTCACAGAGTGTCCAACCAGGTGCCTCTAGGAAGCCCACAAGCAAGACGACTGCAGCAGCAACCCGCCTGCGCTTCACAGCACCCAATATAATAGGCCTGCTCCTCTGATACTTGGAGAGAATAGTCCTACTGGAACCGTCCCTCCCATCCAACCCATCCAACAGTGGGCAGCCACATGCCCCGGGGAATCTTTTAGTCAAGCAGGACAGTTAAGCTTCTCCACGGCTGTATGTGGATAGCTGCACTAGCAACCCAGGCAAGTTGTTGGAGACACAGGGTTTGGTCCTACAACTTCCTTCTGCTAAATTAGGTAAGAACATAAGAAGAGCCTTGCTGGATCAGACAAGTGGTCCTTCTAGTCCAGCAGCCTATCTCACGCAGTGGCCAACCACTTATTATTGAGGGCCAACAAACAGGGCATAGAGCACAAGGCCTTCCCCTGGTGTTGCCTCCTGGCATGGGGATTCAGAGGCTTACTGCCTCTAAATGTGGAGATTCCCTTCAGTCGCCATGGCTAGTAGCCACTGATAGACCTCTCCTCCATGAATCTGTCTAATCCCCTTTTAAAGCCATCTAGGCCTCTGGCCATCACCACATCTGCTAGCAGGGATCCTATGACACTCTTCTGCTATGCCTTCCTTCTAAGGAAGAAGACTTCCCACAATGGTGAATTACTTTTCTCTGGTGGAGAAAAGCTTCTGCTCAGGATGAGAAGTTTTCCTTTGTTGAAGGAAGTCTTTGTTGGAGGAAGACTTAGTGGAATGGGGTCATTGGATCCAGCTTGTGTGTATGTGTAAAGTGCTGTCAAGTCGCAGCCGACTTATGGAGGCCCCAGCAAGGGGTTTTCAAGGCAAGTGAGAAGCCGAGGTGGTTTGCAAAGTCTTCCTTGATGGTCTCCCATCCAAGTACTGATCCTGCTTAGCTCCTGAGATCTGACACGGTTGGGCTAGACCATGCTGTCTTCCCTTCCTATCCAGCTTAGTGGGAGGGAATAAATGCAGAATAGTTTTAAGAGGCTCCACTCTGTGTTCTATGAAGTACAACCCCCCGCCCCAGGGGAAGGGCTGTGGCTCAGTGGTAGAACGTCTGCTTGGCATGCAGAAGGTCCCAGGTTCAATCCCCAGCTTCTCCACTTAAAGGGACTAGGCAAGTCCGTGATGCAAAAGACCTCTGCCTGAGACCCTGGAGAGCCACTGCCAGTCTGAGTAGACAATACTGACTTTGATGGACCGAGGATCTGACTCAGTATAAGGCAGCTTCATGTGATCATATGATCTAGCGCACAGTTGCTGGATTCTGGGATTGTAGTTCTTGACTTGTGCTATGTACTGACTTTGAAGAGAAACCCACATAGCATGGCCCTGCTAATCAGCCAAAACCAACTGTCATAGGCATTGTACCAAAAAAGGTCCATGTTAAAAATGATCTTCTCAAAAGTCTTAAGTCAAAAACAAGACATAGGGACAGGTTACACACTGGTGTGTGTGTGTGGGGGGGAAATCACCCATGCAGTGTATCCTCATGGATGCCAGTGCATGAACCATGTGTATGTACAAGCAGGAAGTCTCAAAAGTGTGGCAGCACATTTTACTCCACTATCCTGGCTCAAGCAAAGCACCTGTACCTGTGGTCGCACTGGATCAGTTGGTCCTTCCACCACATGACTTCACAGGGAAACACTCATTTATCCAGTATCTGACCCATCCCCACCTACGCTAAAGAGTATGCTCCTAAATATTTTTTGAAAGTTTTTTTTTAAGAGATGCACATTTACAGAATCTTAAGGGGGCACCACAAAATGTAAGGAGGAGGAGGAAGAGGAAGAGGAAGAAGAGTTGGTTTCTATATGCCGACTTTCTCTACCACTTAAGGGAGATTCAAACTGGCTTACAATCACCTTCCCATCCCATCCCCACAACAGACACCCTGTGAGGCAGGTGGGGCTGAGAGAATGTGACTCTCTCAGTTCACCAGATTAGCGTCTGCTGCTCATGTGGAGGAGTGGGGAACCAAACCTGGTTCTTCAGATCAGAGTGAAATTTAAATTTAAAAACCAAGTCTAAAGTTAATGCTGCTGCCAAACTGTAGACAAGTTGACTTGCTGTCAGACACAAAGAGCCGGGGAAGAGCCCTTCTTCAAAGCATCAATGAACCTTAGTTCATGATGGATGAATAACTCTGTTTTCGGGCTTTTGCTCACAAGAAGAGCGTGTTGTTCAGGAGACTTGAACTCCAGGGCTAATTCTATGTTTGGGGGTCTCAGAAAGTGAAGGGCTTTCTGTCCTGTGCCTGCTACTGTGGGACCTTTTAAGCATGGAGCACACAAGTGGATACCCACTCAGACATTATAGGTAAACATGAATGGCTTCTTCCCTCCCCCAGGCCATATACACACTAGTGTCCATCCTCAAGATACAAACTGGATGCGGCTCAATTAAGAGTGCTGACCACTATATGAAAGCAGTATTGTTGGCATTGGGGGAAGGCAGGGTAGTGGTTAAGAGCGTTGGGCTAGTATCTGGGAGACCCAAGTTCAAATCCCCACTCCTACCATGGAAGCTCGCTGAGTGACTTTAGGCCAGTCACATGCTCCCAGCCTAACCGATCTCACAGGGTTGTTGTGAGGATAAAATGGAGGAAAGGAGACTCTTGTATGTGGCTTTGGGCCCCCACTGGGGAGAAAGACGGGGTATAAATGAATTAAATAAATAAACTGAATATAGGGGAAGCTTATGGGTGTCTGACCTGGCAATTCTAGCTGACGGGGCAAATGTGACAGTCGATCCAACACTGAAGTCGCATTTTTCTTTCAGGTTGTGTCTCAACATTTCCCAGTCCACAACACTATTTATAATGATAGAAAGTCCAGTTAACCTCGACAACAATGGTCCTTAGCTTTTATACAGCGCTTCTAGTATTGAAAGGACTTCACGGAGGGGAGGGCACAGGCTACAGTGCAGAATCCAATCCCCCCAGCAAAAGCCGAAAGGGAAACCCCACTGTGGGCAACGATATCACGAAGCAGAAGCCCCCCCCCCCCCATGGAAAGGGACCCTGGAAACCAGCCACAAGAGAACAGGAATCAGATAGAATGATTTAATAAGACAGCCTTCCTAAGCCCCCGCCTCCCTCTGTCCTAGGCAGGCCTCAGGTGCGGGAACAACAGGAAGCTGGCAGACAGATGATCACCTAGGAGCGAAGCCCACCCTGTCCCTCTGCAGGGGGGCTGCGGATGAAAACATCCCATCTGCGAGCGACAAGCTCTTTTAACCCGAGAGAGAGGGGTATTAATTCATTAGTCAAATGAGGAGGAGAGCCAGGAGCAATCAGTGGCTTAAAGCAGGGGAGAGAGAAAGCGCATTCCTTTTCGGAAAGACAAGCTGGAAATCCCAGAGACAAAAAGCTGCTGCTGAAAGTTGAGCAGATGACAGGAAGCAACATGATACATGAATCGTTGTGATTATGTTTGTTTGTTTTTTAACTTTATGAGCTGTTTTTCCATCCCAAACACAGAAAGTGCCAGGAATTCTCATGTAGGTTTCCAAAGCTTACATTCAATAGGGGAAAAGACGCACTCCATGGTATGTGGGGCCCAACATATATAATGTTTTGATTTTTACTTCATTTATACCCTGTCTTTCTTCCTGACAGGGACCCAGGCAGCTTATGCCATTTTCCTCTTCTCTATTTTATCCTCATAACAGCCCTCATAGAATCTCAGATCCTAGAGTTGGAAGGAACCACCAGGATCTAGTCCAACCCCCTGCACAATGCAGGAAATTCACCACTACCTCCCCCACCCACACCCAGTGACCCCTGTTCCATGCCCAGAAGATGCCCAAGATGTCCTCCCTCTCATGATCTGCCTAAGGTCACAGAATCAGCATTGCTGACAGATGGCCATCTAGCCTCTGCTTAAAACCCTTCAGGGAAGGAGAGCTCACCACCTCCCAAGGAAGCCCGTTCCACTGAGAGGCAGGTTAGGCTTAAGTGTATGTGACTGGCCCAAGGTCACCCAGAAAACTTCAGCAGCAGAGCAGAGATTCAAACCTGGGTCTCCCAGATCCTAGTCTGACATTCTAACCAGCCACTACATTATTATGTGATCGGGTACATTTAGGAGTTTGGTTTAATTCCTGGTGATTTCTGACAACAGACATACCTGCTCCTTAGAATTAGCTTTTACATAAACATAACAAAAGAAGAACCCCACTGGACTGGACCAGTGGTTCATTTAGTCCAGTATTCTGTCTCACACAGTGGTCAGCCAGGTACTATGGAGGCCCAACAACTGAACAGAGAGGTCGAGGCCTTCCCCGATGGTGCCTTCTGGCACTGGGATTGAGAGGTTCACTGCCTCTGAATTTGGAGCTTCCATTTAGCAATTACTGAACGGCCACTGGTGGACCTCTTCTCCACGAATCTGTCTATGCCCACAGCCATCAGTACGGGGACATAACCAGAACATGTCCTGATTATATGCTTTTCAGTCTGTTTCTTCTATCTAGAGGAGGAGGAGGAGAAGGAGAAGGAGAAGGAGAAGGAGAAGAGTTGGAAGGGGCCATACAGGCCATCTAGTCCAACCCCCTGACAAGTGCTTGTCCAGCCTCTGCTTAAAGACTGCCAGTGAGGGGGAGCTCACTACTTCCCCAGGTAGCTGATTCCACTGCTGAACAACTCTTACTGTAAAAAAAAATGTTCCTACTATCCAGCCTGTACCTTTCCGCCCTCAATTTAAACCCATTATTGCGAGTCCTATCCTCTGCTGCCAACAGGAACAGCTCCCTGCCCTCCTTTAAGTGATGGCACTTCAAATAGTTCAAGAGAGCAATCATGTCCCCGCTCAACCTCCTCTTCTCCAGACTAAACATTCCCAACTCCCTCAGTCTTTCCTCATAGGGCTTGGTCTCCAGGCCCCTGATCATCCTCGTCTTTCTCCTCTGCCCCCGCTCGATTTTGTCCACATCTTATATGGTCCTTCTATATGTATAAAGTGCCGTCAAGTCGCAGCGGACTTATGGTGACCCCTTAAGGGGTTTTCAAGGCAAGTGACTAACAGAGGTGGTTTGTCAGTGCCTTCCTCTGTATAACAACCCTGGACTTCCTTGGTGGTCTCCCATCCAAATACTAACCAGAGCTGACCCTGCTTAGCTTCTGAGATCTGACGAGATCAGGCTAGCCTGGGCCATCGAGGTCAGGGCATGGTCCTTCTAGTCTCATCAATTTGATCAGGCCTATTCCTGTCCCCCATTAAATACTACAAGACCTGCATAGGCAAAGCCCCCCCTCCCCAAAAAACACACAAAAACCAGTCCAGAGAACTCTTTGCTCACTATTCACCCGAAGGCTGTCTGAACTGGAAACGTCTGTCAGCATTGGCCTTTGCCGCAAAAACTTAGTTTCACAAATGTGTTTTCTTTTCCCATTTACAGGCAAGGACTCCAGTGTCGCTGATTATAAATTCTAAATATAACAGTACATTTTTCCTTAAAAAAAAGGACTGCAATGCCATATGCAACAGATGGTTAAGCGCACCTTGAAATGTATATCATGCACATAGAGTCGTCACAATGCTCCTACGGTGCTCCCTTCTTCAGGAGCTGTACAGCTGGCATTGCAATTTGGGAGCTACCATGGAGCCCTTGTTTCGCACGCAGGGGTTCAGCTTGTTCCAAAGCTCTGCGTGGCTGGTGTGGGTGGAAATATAAGAAGGACACATTCTAGTCTAACTTAAGCTTTGGTACACAACAGATGAGCCCAAACTTTGTTCCAACTATAGCTAGAAACTAGGGAGAAGATTCACAGTTTTGTAGTTGCTGGTCAGAAAGGATGAACTAAAACTGAGGACCACCCAAGGATGAACTGTCCACACCCACCCTGGGTGGTCCAGCTCCCAGTTGGAGAGTCATAGATCATGTTATACTTAGAGTCTCAACAGTAACTCAGCACCTAGAAGGTATGAACATGACGCTAAATTTGTATCTCCGGTCCATTACCTCACTCTGGTCTTTTTGCAGTAGAGAGGTCTCTGTCCAAAAAACATAGTTCTGGGAAAGTGTATTCTTTTAGAAGAAGAACAGTTGGTTTTTATATGCTGACTTTCTCCACCACTTAAGGAAGAATCAAACCGGCTTACAATCACCTTTCCTTTGCCTCCCCATAACAGACACCCTGTGAGGTAGGTGGGGCTGAGAGAGCTCTAACAGAGCTATAACTTGCCCAAGGTCACCCAGCTGGCTTCATGTGAAGGAGTGGGGAAACAAATCCAGTTCACCAGATTAGCCTCCACCGCTCATGTGGAGGACTGGGGAATCAAGCCTGGTTCTCCAGATCAGAGTTCACCTCTCCAAACCACCACTCTTAACCACTACACCACGCTGGCTCTCTCTTCTGAGATCACTATCATCCTATTAGGAACCATTTCATGCTATTATGAGATATATTGTCCCCAATGCAATGCAGAGCACATTGGTACTATTTAAGTGGTCTTCAGAAGAAGAACTGGTTTTTATAGGCTGACTTTCTCTACCGCTTAAGGGAGAATCAAACCGGCTTACAACCACCTTCCCTTCCCCACAACAGACACCCTGAGAGGTAGGTGGGGCTGAGAGAGTGTGACTAGCCCAAGGTCACCCAGCTGGCTTCATGTGTAGGAGTGGGGAAACAAATCCTGTTCACCAGATTAGCCTCTTGCCACTCATGTGGAGGAGTGGGGAATCAAACCCAGTTCTCCAGATCAGACTCCACCTCTCCAAACCACCTCTCTCAACCACTATAACACGCTGGCTCCCAGGGATTTAATTCTATGTTGGACACAACTTCTGATCGCCAAGAATTCCTTACAGCCTAATCTAAGGCATGCTTACTCAGAAGTAAGTCTCCCTGTGATCAAACAGAGCATCTTCTCACATATATGTGTGCAGAACTGCCACCTTAATTAATCTGCTAACTAATGTCTTAATAAGAGACAATGCTATATAGGAAAAGCAACGTTGGCGGCAACCAGTGCAACACACCGTAAAATATAATAAGCTCCTCACTGTTCTGAACTGTAATGAACTCCCAGGAGAACCAGAACTCTTTAAAATGTAGCTGGAAAGTTTAAAGCGTGGGAGGAAAAAGCACTTGTAGGAGGACTTTGGTTCACGCCAGAAGGCACATCCACTTGCCCAGATTAGGGGTGATGTTGACTTTCTCATCTCCAGTCTTTTGACCTGAAAAATCCCCACTTAAATTTTGCTTCTTCCTTGGCGAATCAAACCCATGATCCTGCATTTTTATGCCATTTCCTGTTTCTCCACCCCAAACTGTCCCCATAAAATGCATGTTATTTCAGATTGATGACATACCGGGTTGGGGAGGGGGGCCCTACAACATCTGAACACAACACAAACCCATCTACAAAACAATGCCCGGCAGAGAAGGAAAACAGCTGAGGAAACGGAAATGAATATTTTAAAATAGCTAACATAAATATGCAATGCCTGAAAATGCATTTTGAATCGGGAATCAGATGGTGCTCAAATGGCAGCCCAAAGGTAAAACCCTTGGAGAAAACGGCTCCTTCCGCTTCCCTCGCCCCTGTCCCTATGAGCACAGCAGGGCATCTACAAAGGGACAAACCCTAGAGGTTCAGCGGGGCAGTTTTGACATCTTCCAGCATTTGGGAGACGTGAACTTGGGCAAGTATAAACAGTTCCTAACTGTGACTTCCTGACCTGCAGCCGTTTTAGTCTACCCCAGCAAACAGAAAGTAGTGTGCTCTGACTCGAAGAGGAGGAGGAGGAGGAGGAGGAGGAGGAGGAGGAGGAAGAGTTGGTTTTTATATGCCAACTTTCTTTACCACTTAACGGAGAATCAAATCAGCTTACAATCACCTTCCCTCCCCCACCCTACAACAGACACCCAGGGAGGTAAGTGGGGCTGAGAGAGCTCTAAGAGAGCTGTGACTAGCCCAAGGTCACCCAGCTAGCTTCGTGTGTAGGAGTGGGGAAACAAATCCAGTTCACGAGATTAGCCTCTGCAGCTCATGTGGAGGAGTGGGGAATCAAACCCGGTTCTCCAGATGAGAGTCCACAGCTCCAAACCACTGCTCTTAACCACTACACCACTCTGGCTAACAGTATGATCCGGCCACAGAGATCAAAGCAAATGCTTAACTCTCTCTCCCTATGTGCTGAATTCTGGCTGGACTAAGCCCCAATATATGCCCTGTGGCAGGAGCCCGCTGGCAAAGGTTCAGCCAACAGAAAACTTGTTTCATCCCCAGGGCGCCACAAGACTCCATCTCTTGAATGAGAAGATGAAGAAGAAGTTTTTTATACCCCTATTTTCCCTACCTTTTAAGGAGTCTCAAACCGGCTTACAATCACCTTCCCTTCCTCTCCCCACACCAGACGCCTTGTGAGGTAGGTGGGGCTGAGTTCTGAGAGAACGGTGACTAGCCCACGGCCACCCAGCTGGCTTCATGTGGAGGAGTGGGGAAACCAACCCGGTTCTCCAGATTAGAGTCCATCGCTCTTAACCGTCACACCACGCTGAGGCTAGGAGGAGGCAGCAATCACAAAGTCAGTTGCGAGCTTAAAACACCATCGAGTTGATAAACATTATGATTATTGTTGCTGTGCCGCCGTTTCTTTTCCAATCTGCATATTATTGCACATTAATAACATCCGCCTGCCAGGGACATTCCGAGCACTGGGTTGTTTGTCTTTGCAAGAGACGGTGACAGGTCTAACTATAAACCGACGATTACTATGATTGTTATTATTATCACATTTTTTTGTATTTATTGTTGTTATTATGACATTTATTTTTACTATTGCCAGTTTAATTATTTTAAATACGCCGTGTACTTTCTTATTCTGTTTCCACGCCTTGGAATCCCAGGGCAGCAGGACTCTGTCGTTTCTTGGAGCGTGGACAATCCATAGGGTTGCCAGCAGGGCCGGTGCCCGTCATTTTTTACGCTCTAGGCAAGGCTAACTACTTGTGCCCTCCCCCCATTGCTAACCAATATTTAAAAACAGATGTCTTTTAGAAAAAAATAAAAGCACAAAACTTTTTATGAGATGTTATAATTCATTATATTCCATAGCACTGTTGTACTTATCTTAAAATAAAAAATTATAAATTACCAGTTGCATTTTCCCCAAGAAACGAAATCTGTTTAAAACTGCCCCTCAGGCCAGTTCTGCACCCCTCTGGGGTCTGTGCCCTAGGCGACCGCCTCGTTCGCCTAATGGTAGCACCAGCCCTGGTTGCCAGGTCTCTCTTTGCCACCGGTGGGAGGTTTTTGGGGTGGAGCCTGAGGAGGGCGGGGTTTGGGGAGGGGAGGGACTTCAATGCCATAGAGTCCAATAGCCAAAGTGGCCATTTTCTCCAGGGGAACTGATCTCTATCTGCTGGAGATCAGTTGTAATAGCAGGAGATCTCCAGCTAGTACCTGGAGGTTGGCAACCCTAACAATCCAGAAGCTGCCACCTGATGGTGGCCTGCCTTGCATGCAAAGGGTGTGAGGTGTCGATGCCAAAACACAAAATGGTGCCACTGTAATGTCCCCCACACCCTTCCTGGGTGCTTTGTCTCTAGTCTACTGAGCTGAAGAGGTGCCAGCAATTCAGCGCTGGAGAGACAAGCAAAAACGGAGGCCTACAACTTCAGCTAGGCCTACAGACTACCACCACCCCTTGCCAAGTGTTCCACAAGAAGACGAAGAAGAAGACGAAGAAGAAGAGGAAGAAGAGGAGTAGTAGTTGGATTTTATATGCCAACTTTCTCTGCCACTTAAGGGAGACTCAAACAGGCTTACAATCACTTTCCCTTCCCCTCCCCACAACAGACACCATGTGAGGTAGGTGGGGTTGAGAGAGCTCTAACCGAACTGTAACTTGCCCAAGGTCACCCAGCTGGCTTCGTGTGTCGGAGTGGGGAAACAAATCCAGTTCACCAGTTTAGCCTCCTCACGTAGAGGAGTGGGGAATCAAACCTGGTTCTCCAGATGTGGCTTCCTCTGCCTGTGCCACATCTGGCAGCCATGACATTGGGTGGTAGGGTTGCCAACCTCCAGGTACTGCAACTACAAAACCTCCAGGTACTACCTGCTATTGCAACTGATCTCTGACCGACAGAGATCAGTTCACCTGGAGAAAATGGCGGCTTTGGCAATTAGACTCTACGGCACTGAAGTCCCACCCCTCCCCAAACCCCAAAAACCTCCCACCGGTGGCAAAGCGGAACATGGAAACCCTAGTGGGTGGCCACCATAGGGTTGTCAAGTCCGGCTTGGGAAATTCCTGGAGATTTGGGGGCAGTGACTGGGGGAGCAGAGTTTCGGGATCGAAGGGAGCTCAGTGGGAACGGGATGCCGTAGCTACCTCCAGAGCTCCTATTTTCTCCAAGAGAACTGATCTCTGCAGTCTGGAGAACACCTGTTATTCTGGAAGAACTCCAGCCCCCACCTGGAGGTTGGTAAACCTAAGTCCATAACCCGTACATTTGCCAAGAGTTATGTCTGACGTATTTCCTCAGCCAGACTCGGCTGGATCCTTCATCGCACACAGTGATCCAAAGGACTCGGCTCCTATTTCCTCGCGGCCTCCCCTCTGCCCCCCACCCCCGTATCGAGCCCTCCACTGCTGCTGATTAGGTCAGTCCGTGTCGAACGCTTGAAGCATCCAGGCCAATTAACACTCTTTCTGGGTGACCAGGATCGCCGATCGATTAAGCTGCTCCCGCCTGCTGAGAGCCCTCGCTGTGGCAAAGGCGAGAGACACCACGTCAAACGAGAATTAACGAAAAGCTGGTTACGACTGACAGCTCAAAAGCTTTCGGCTCCTGGAAGCCACCCGAGAAGGCTTTGCTGGGTTCATCGCATCCTCGGAGTTCGGGGAAAGAAACAACATCTGTCACTAAAGTGTGAAGCTATCCCTTAAAAAAAGGAAAAGCTCATATATTCTGTGAAGTTAATACGCAGGAAGCAATTTAACAAAACAAAGCAACCAAAAAAAACCCCACAATTTTAAAGCTCAGTTCTAACGGCCTGCGCATTTTAGGAACGCTGTGGCTTCCTATGGCCCTTCTCCAGCTGTATATGGCAAAGGAAGCTGGATGGCAGCTTCTCTGCATTCCCAAAATGCTTCAGAGTGGCACAAAGGTAGGGTTGCCATCCTCCAGGTACTAGCTGGAGATCTCCTGCTATTACAATTGATCTCCAGCCGATAGAGATCAGTTCACCTGGAGAAAATGGTCGCTCTGGCAATTGGACTCTATGGCATTGACGTCCCTCCCCTCCCCAAACCCCACTCTCCTCAGGCTCCACCCCAAAAATCTCCAGGTATTTCCCAACCCGGAGCTGGCAACCCTAATCATGTGGTCCTCCTTCATCCTCCCCCCCCCCATCCTCAGAACACCAATTTCAAGGCCCACCTTTTGGCATTTTCTCAATCCCACCCAAAAACATCTTAACTTAGCCTGAAACATTGGCTAAAGTAATAACAGAGAACTGTTAAATTCTCAGTGAGCAGCTAGTTTTACCAGAAGACAAAAGAGGGATGCTAGCAAATTTCATGCCCACATCCAACATTACCCCTCATTTTTGGGATGGCTACTGGTAGGTGATAGGAAGAAAGTAGATTCCTTTGAAATGTGGTGTTGGAGGAGAGTGTTATGAATACCGTGGACTGCCCCCCAAAAAACAAACAAACCCAAATCAGTGGGTTATATAGATTAAATCAAGCATGAACTGACCCTAGAAGCTAAAATTACTAAACTGAGGCTATCATGCTTTGGTCACATTCTGAGAAGACAAGAGTCACTAGAAAAGACAATCATGCTAGGAAAAGTGGAAGGCAGCAGGAAAAGAGGAAGACCCAACAAAAGATGGATTGACTCTATAAAGGAAGCCACAGCCCTCAGTTTGCAAGATCTGAGCAAGGCTGTTAAAGATAGGACGTTTTGGATGACATTGATTCAAAGCATCGCCATGAGTCAGAAGCAACTTGACAGCACTTAACATACACACATACTGGTAGGAGAGATTTGGTCCAGTAGCTCCAAGCTGCTGATTCCTACAGTGAAATATTAGCTCCAATATCCACAGATCTGTAAACTGAATATTATAAACCAGCTTCTCCTTTACAACTTCAAGGTGTCGGGTACCCTTCCGTCTCATCCTCGGTATCTTCATGGCTCAGCTGACAATGAATCTAGCAATAAAATGACCATCTCTAGAGCCTGTAAATCTAATTGGACATTCTTGCTCCCAGCCACCCCTCACTTACACAGCTATCAAGAACACAACACTGCAAAACATAATTGTATTGTCCCATTACTCTGTCTTGCTTTACTGTCTCGCCCATTAATCTTTCAGGGTGCCGGGTTTCCTCTCTGACTACCAGTTGATCAACAAACAGCGGTTGAATTTTCGACAAGCCAGGAAGAAAAGGAAGAATACGTTCAGAAAGCACTAACTTTGAAACATGGCCTTGATTAACGTTCTATTGTGGCTAATCTGTTTTATCAAGCCCCTAATGTGGAGAATCAATGGTTACACACAGCAAAGCAAATGAGTTCCTCGCAAAGAATTGGGGCGGGGGACCCAGGATCTATAAAACCAGGACTTCAAGCATCGAAAGCTGCAAATGGGAAACATTTAAATCGTGGGGTTTTTTTAGTCCGTGGCAAAACAGAAGCAAAATCTACCGTGAAAAATGCCCCAATGAGTGCCACTAAACTTTTGTTCCAGGTGACAAGGTTACTGGGAATCACAACTATGCCATAACATATATAATGTTGAGGACTGTGAAGTAGGGTGCTTCTTGTTCCCCCTTTTTGAAACCCTCACAAATTTTTCCCTGTTACCAGTAATGGCTGAGAGAGATTTTAAATATTCTTTGAACCCCACAGTCTGTCACTCTTGTTTGTGTGAGGAGAACGCTTCCCTTACCTTCCCCCAGGTGAAATAGAGAGGCTTAGAGGCTGAAGCTGATTTTCTTCAAGAGAAGCCCAAAACTTAGATGGTTACAAGCAGTTCAAATCTTAGATGGTTACAGGCACAGTACTTGGTTCTTAGTTCAGTTTCTTCAGGTTACTAATAAACTCAGATGTTGTTCAGTATATTCACATACTCAATATACTCAGTGTGGACTTTAGACAACACTAGCACACAAAATACCAGAGAGTGGAGGTTCATCCCACCCAGCGTGCCTCATGTGGAGGAGCGAGGAAACCAACCTGGTTCTCCAGATTAGAGTCCGCCGCTCATGGGGAGGAGTGGGGAATCAAACCCGGTTCTCCAGGTTAGAGTCCACCACTCTTAACCACTACACCATGCTGGCTCACAAGCTGAGGAGCAGGCAAGGAACACAGCAGCCCAAGGATTTCCATTGCGTGAGTTTGGACTACTCAAACCACAGCTTGCTTGGTTCGTGCCTGATATCTCAGTGCAGCTACAACGAACTCTTGGACTCAGCTAGGCCACACACCTCAGTAACTATTTATGGGAAAGGGAGAGACTTCCTCCAAAGTTAATGAAGAACTGCATGAGCACAAAATGGGAGCTTGTCCCTGTACGCAATACACATTTAGAAGCACGTGTTCATTTCAAGCTCTTTCCCCATTAATGGCTGCTATCAGGCTCCGGCTTGATTAAAGCGAAACCTTTCATTCTCTCGTTATTTTCCCTCTCTAATATATACGATGAGCGTCTAGCAACCATGTTCTTTAATTAGCAGCTCCTTTGTATTCTGCTTCCTGTTCCTTCTCTCCCCTCTTTTTGCAGAAAGGCAGGCTTATTAATAGTGCCTGGCACCGATGCTTTGTGCCGGCGTCAAAAATGTCGAATGTTGGGTGCGGATCCCGATGGTCAAATGACGTGCCCGGAGGCGGGCTGCGCTTACACGCGAGCTAGCAAAGGTCACCCCCTGCTGGGCGCTGGACTGACCTTATTAGTCATTCTGTTTGCTTTGGTTTCCTTGCCAGGACTTCGTACCTTTGGCAGGTCCAGTGAGGGAGGGCCGTGTCCGTTAAGGTGCTATATGTTAAAAGCTGTCTCTGTGCAACCTTTAGATACAACCGGCAAGCCACTTAGCACCGCTGCTTCCAGGACTGCATGGGGGAACGGCTGCTTACCGGTACCCAGGATGGCTTTGACAGGCTCCACATAGCCAAGATGGGAGCCCCCATTCGTATGGACAGTTTCCATGTGGATTGCGTTTCTGAGACCAGTTTTGCAAGAAATGAAGTCAGTGGGCTTAGAAGGGTATAGTTCTGCTTAGGGCACCATGTCTAGGGATGCCAGGTCCCTCTTCTCAACCGGTGGGAGATTTTGGGGGTGGAGCCTGAAGAGGGTGGGGTTTGGGGAGGGAAGGGACTTCAATGCCATAGAGTTCAATTACCAAAGTGGCCATTTTTCTCTAGGTGATCTGATCTCCATCGGCTGGAGATCAGTTGAATTAGCAGGAAATCTCCTGCTACTACCTGGCAGTTGGCAACCCTAACCATGGTGTAGTGGTTAAGAGCGGTGGTTTGGAGTGGTGGACTCTGATCTGGAGAACCTGGTTTGATTCCCCACTTGTCCACGTGAGTGGCAGAGGCTAATCTGATGAACTGGATTTGTTTTCCCCACTCCTGCACACGAAGCCAGCTGGGTGACCTTGGGCTAGTCACACTCTCTCGGTCCCACCTACCTCACAGGGTGTCTGTTGTGGGGAGGGGAAGGTGATTGTAAGCTGGTTTGATTCTTCCTTAAATGGTAGGAAAAGTTGGCATGTAAAAGCCAACTCTTCTACTTTACTGTGAATCTAAATATTTCGATGTACCTCCAGAGACTTGATATCAGATCAGAATAGTGACACTGGGAAAGAAGAGGTATTGACCCCCCCCCTTTCCTGTGCACTCTTCCTGATCTAAATCACCCCCAGAAGCTGCTATTAGCCTGCATATGGGAGGTAGGGGAATACACGGATAGTGGGTACTTGTCTTTTTTTTTTTTTTGGCTTTGAGGCTAACAGCAAGGGTGATATAGATCAAGAAAATTATATGGGAGAAACAGTTAAAATATCCCTTCCTTTCCTACTGATACTCGTTCTGTCTAATTTGCTACCCCCTCGGCAATTATCTTTATGCACAAATCAAAGCACCATGAGATTCTATCACAGATCTCTCCCAGTTAATTTTTTTTTTTTATCTCTGTCTCATCCGAAGCGACACTTTCCCATTTCCCTCAATGGAAACAGCATCCCTGACCTGGGAGCTCAGATCTATTTAGGGTAAGAGAGAGAGCAAAACTGCACCAGATGGACACAGTGGGGAAAGTGGAGAGCTTAAACCTATGTGGTATAAGCACAGTGGTGCCTTTTTGTTTGATTTACTAGTACCTGGAGGTTGGCAACCCTATCTCACAGGGTTCTTGTTGTGAGGATAAAATGGAGGACGAAAGAATGAAGCAGTTTTCAGAGTCCTGTTTCATCTCAAATTTGAAAACGCGGGCAAGACGCAGAGAAACACAGGGGGAGAGCGAGACCTCTGACGGTCAGAAACGGCATGCATAATGAAAAGTCGTCAGAGGGGTGACCATGTGGGAAACAGCCATGCATAAAAGGTGACTGTATCACACACTCTTTGGATCAAACTATTGCCTGCCTATAGGAAGCAAATACAAATATTCCTGGAGACAGGGACTGCTTGGCTAATGAGGTGCAACCAATTCTTTCTCTTCTTGCTAAATCTCCTTGCATTAATCTGTGTACCAAGTTGCCATTAACAACCGGCAACGAACTTCAAAGACATATGCTTGGCTGTGCTCCCCACGGATATGATGTCACAGTAGATAAGTATGCTTTCATTCTTGCGTTCGCCACATTTTCTTTACGTAAATCTCTCTTCTGGTGCCCGCGGAAGCCACCTGTTTAACTATTTTTAACATCGTTCTGAATGTACTGAAGATGGTGCACATGCAAATATGACAAGTTCCACCTCGTTTTAAGCCACCAAGCCCAATGACCTCCCAGTGGGTTCAGAAGGACATAACTCTGTTTAGGATAGCCCTGTACATCTGGCGGCAATGAGGAAGCTCATCAGACCAAACCTAATTTATAAGCATTGTGAATCAGAACATCTCAAGGACCTTGCTCCTGTTTTACTTCATCCAGGTTCCTTCTTGATACCAAAAGAGCCCAATCTTCTCTCCACCGCTCTGCTTTTTTTTGTCCACATAAAAGTCCCAAGTGGGCAGGAAACAAGCAATCGCTTCCTTCCCCTTGGCCCAGGGAGAGAAGAGCGACGATACCACAAAGCGGAAGCCAGGACCGGGTGGGGGACTTCAGCGAGACACAACGTGGCAGGCTTCCCCCGCACGAGGTGACTAAGCAGGAAGCCAATCCTCCCCCCACCTCACTCGCGCAAAGTTGCAGTGCTGTCGTACATTAGGGCATGGATGAGCAAGCCCCCTCTCATTATCGCTTCCATCTCTCATGCTGGCTTTTGTGGTGTGATAAAGAATTAGGTTTCGCAAATTAGGTGAGGGAGAGGGAGTTTAGAAATGACACCCTTGGTGATTGATGATACTAATAAGTCGTATGCTAAGGAGATTCCCCTCGTCGTCTCTTCTAACCCTCCACCAACCTCTCCTCAGGTACAGGCACAAAGAGGTCCGACGTCAGCCACTTTCTATAAAATATATGCTGAAGCATCTGTGAAATGCCTGGAAAGTAAGGAGAGAGAGAAACCTCATAAGGTATTGGATTTTAAATCCACGGCCCTTCTTTTGCTTTATTTCCTGCCATCTTTTCAACCTGGTTTCCAGTTAAGAAATTATAGCAACGTTGATGCTGCAAACATGTCCCCGTTCTAGAATAGCTTCTATTGCACCCAAGGGATTCAGCACCATTTGGTTTATGCTCATTTCCTAACTTGTCTCTCAGTGCAGTCCTAAGCTGGTCGTCTCAGCATCCTACCGATGTCTATTCAATGGGCCTTTTACTCCCAAGGAAATGTTCTTCGCATCAGACTGTCAGCCATCTTCTTGGTGCAACTCTTCAGCTCCCTCTGCCTCGATTTCTGAGCCTCCAGCGTCCAAATTACAGCAATTGCACAGTGACCTGTGGGGTTTAGTTCATCATGCATTTTTCTCACTGATTACATGCATAATCGCAAAGAGCGAAGTGACCTTAAGGTTAATACCTGCTTGCACTCGTGTTAATATTCACACATACATTATTCCACAAACTTGGACGTCATGCTTGGAGAGAGAAGAAAAGTACACAGAAATGTTCAGAACAACAGTCTAGGCATTAAAATAGGGTGTGTTTTCAGCTTCTTGCTGTTTTTGAACATTTGGAGAGAGAGAGAGTCATTTCGGATGTTAACAGGAACACTGACAGACCAGGCCTCCTTTCCCACATCCCCTCACTACAGGGTTGCCAGGTGCCTGTTAATGGCGGGCAATTGCCTGCCAATTAGCAGGCCTGCCTGCCACCCCTCAGCTGGCTGGTGGGGGGAAACCATAGAGTTTCTGGAGGAATATGCTAGAACATCCCTGTCGCCTCCTGTTTTGACAGGGACGTTCTAGCACATTTCTCCAAAACCTCTATGGTTTCCATAGAGGTTTTTTTGAGATGCATGCTAGAGTGTCCCCATCACTTCCAGGTTTACCCTGGAAGGGACATTATTAGGTTGCCAACGTCCAGGTACTAGCTGGAGATCTCCTGCTATTACAACTGATTTCCAGCCGATAGAGATCAGTTCACCTGGAGAAAATGGCCACTTTGGCAATTGGACTCTATGGCATTGAAGTCCCTCCCCAACCCGCCCAAAAAACCTCCCACTGGCGAAGAGGGACCTGGGAACCGTCGACGTTATTGCATGCACACGCTGCACACTTGCAAATCGCCCCCCCCCCTCAAGATCTCACTGATGGCTAGGGTTGCCAACTGCCAGGTAGTAGCAGAACTCCTGCTAATTCAGCTGATCTCCAGCCGATAGAGATCAGATCACCTGGAGAAAATGGCCGCTTTGGCAACTGGACTCTATGGCATTGAGTCCCTCCCTTCCCCAAACCCCACCCTCTTCAGGCTCCACCCCCAAAATCTCCCGCCGGTTGAGAAGAGGGACCTGGCAACCCTACTGATGGCAAGGTGGGACCTGGCAACCCTACCCCACCAAGATATGCCAAGTTGTGCATCTTCCCCACAGTAAGGCAGAAAGACGCACTTGCAGTCAGATCATGTAGGTGAGGGGAGATGCATTAACCTCCCACTTCTAGTCACAGCACTTTTGTAGCAGCTCTGTGGGGACACTGGCTTGTAACTTTCCACTTTGCTCAGCAAAGTTTGAAGCCTGCCTAAGGAGAATGGAAGGGTCCTTAGACTGGTAGTAAGCTTCAGACTTCACTGAGCAGAGCGGAAGGATACAAGCCATCATGAACAGGTTTTTTAAAAATAGAAAATTCTATGGAACCTGGATAGAATTATAAGGACCAGGTATTGGGATGAGTGAATGGCAGGTATTTTGTGTAGAAAATGCACTCTGCACTTACTGACTGACCTCATGTTCCAGGACTGAGCAATGGCTTAACATTTATTGCTGTTTGTAGGGTTTTAGCAAAGAATGAGCTTATCGGATAGGTTATATGTGCGTTTGTTTTCAGTGCCAACAAAGCCAAACATTGTTTGGATAAGCCGGCTTTGTAGTGACTTTGCCAGGGTGACAACGGTTGCATCAAACCATTCACTCTAACAAAACAGAGGAAACAGCAAAAGAAAATGGTAGTTGTGTGTGTTGTAAAAAGCAAGCACCTTAGTAGCATCTTTTCTAGTTTAGAAGAGCCTTCCTGCACGTACTCTGAAACCACTCAGCCATCAGAGACCTTGGAAAAGAGAAAGAGATGCTGTTTACAGGGTTCCTTATAATAATAAGCATGGGTGTATCTGTTCTTTCATATACTGATGCACATGATGACAACCTAGGATTGCCAGCCTCCAGGTAGTAGCTGGAGATCTCCTGCTATTACAACTGATCTCCAGCCAACAGAGATCAGTTCACCTGGAGAAAATGCCAACGTTGGCAATTGGACCCTATAGCATTGAAGTCCCTCCCCTCCCCAAACCCTGCCCTCATCAGGCTCTGCCCCCAAAACCTCTCACCGGTGGCAAACCCTATGCCCAAAAAACCCTCCCTCCAGTGGCAAACCCTATGTAGGGCAACCCTATGACAACCTAATGCCAGGAAGTTGCCAATATCATGGCTGATCTGTGCAAACAGAAAAAACAAAAGAGAAAGGGGAAGGAAAAACAACCCAGAAAAACCAGAGATGACCAGGAAGGTTGACAAAAGGCCTAATAACAGAATGAATACTAGTTGGTTTGGGGTTGTTGTTTTTTTGCAGGCAATTCTCATCGGACTTATGGTGACCCCTGGGGGGGTTTTCAAGGTCAGAGGTGGTTTGCCACTGCCAGCCTCTGTGTCCCAACCCTGGTATTCCTTGGAGGTCTCCCATCCAAACATGTTCCAGGGTCAAGCCGGCTTCGCTTCTGAGATCTGACGAGATCAGGTTAGCCTGGGCTATCCAGGGCTGGGCTAGGTTACATGTGATAAATTATCCAAAACTTTAATACCTCACAAATAGTGGGGGGGTTCATTAAAACCAAATGTGTTTCAGCCACAAGGCCTTCCTCAGTGGTACAAATTGTTAACATACATAAAGTAAAATATTCAAAATACATCATTTCTGGCCAAAGCTTTAAATCACACAAAACAAGGAGAAGAGTTGGTTTTTATACCCTGATTTTCTCTACCTTTAAGGAGTCTCAAACTGGCTTACAATCACCTTCCCTTCGTCTCCCCACAGCAGACACCTTGTGAGGTAGGTGGGGCTAAGAGAGTTCAGAGAGAACTGTGACTAGCTCAAGGTCACCCAGCAGGCTTCATGTGTAGGAGTGGGGAAACCAACCCCGTGCACCAGATTAGAGTTCGCTGCTCTTAACCACTACCCCATGCCAGCTCTCGAGTAGGGGCAAGTTCATTAGCTAGATGATTTCCCCTTCATTATTGGAATCAATCAGGACCAGAGACTGGCAAATGCTGGAGGGAAAGAACAGGGGGTGCCTATGTCCATCTTGCGCCACTGGGGAGATTCCCAGTGGCATCTGGTTTGTCATTGCTGGTGATAGCCCTTGTTCCAACCGACACAGGTTATTTTTACAATACACTCCACTGGTATGGTTGCCAGCTCTGGGATGGGAAATACCTGGAGATTTTGGGGGCGGAGTCTGAGGAGAATGGGGTTTGGGGATGGAAGGGACTCCAATGCCATAGAGTCCAATTGCCAAAGCGGCCATTTTCTCCAGGTGAACTGACTCTATCGGCTGGAGATCCATTGTAATAGCAGGAGATCTCTAGCCACCACCTGGAGGTTGGCAACTCTAGCCACTGGCCATCCATGAGCCAAGTGTGCAACTGGTACCAGAGGACAATACTCTGATGTCCCACTGGCAGGACATTAATAACATGGCAGGACATTAATAACATGACATCCGGTGCAATTAGAGCACAGCATTTCTAATGGTGCCTTCTACGAAGAGGCGGGGGGATGCCTCCTCAAGGGGGGAGGTGGTCTGCAGAGGGCCTGGAGCCTCTCTCTCTCTCTGGCTTTCCTGGCATTGCTCACTTTCTCGGTCTTGGTGTCATTCGAAACAATATTCTTCATGGGTCTAACCTTCACCCACTCATTCTCTACCAGCTTCATGAATTCTGCCTAATTAAGAAGCTTTCCGATTCCCTGGTGGCCCAGATTTTTATCAAGCAGAACGTGGCCCTGAAAAGGAGAGAAGGCGGATAGAGAGAAATTGTTGCGAAGTTTTGTGTGTGTGCGTGCTTCAGGGTTAGGCTGGTGCTTTTCCAAACTGAGGGTATTTTTATATCGGGGTGAAACTCAAAAGACATTAATGGCACTAGTTAATTACCGCAGTGCTGTGGGATGCTTCTTAGTTGACATTTTGTGCTTGGGACAGATGCCAGAGTACAAAATGCATATGTTTTGCAAAGGCATCTATAAAATCTCTGCTCTGCTCTGGTTAGACCTCAGCTAGAGTACTGTGTTCAGTTTTGGGCACCACAATTTAAGAAAGATGTAGACAAGATGGAACTTGTCCAGAGAAGGGCAACAAAGATGGTGAGGGGTCTGGAGACCAAGTCCTATGAGGAAATATTGTCGAAGGCTTTCACGGTCAGAGTTCATTGGTTCTTGTGGGTTATCCGGGCTGTGTAACCGTGGTCTTGGTATTTTCTTTCCTGACGTTTCGCCAGCAGCTGTGGCAGGCATCTTCAGAGGATTAACACTGAAGGAGTGTCCTTCAGTGTTAATCCTCTGAAGATGCCTGCCACAGCTGCTGGCAAAACGTCAGGAAAGAAAATACCAAGACCACGGTTACACAGCCCGGATAACCCACAAGAACCTATGAGGAAAGGTTGAAGGAGCTGGGTATGTTTAGCCTGAAGAGGAGAAGACTGAGAGGGGATATGATAACCATGTTCAAGTACTTGAAGGGCTGTCATACAGAGGAGAGTGCCGAGTTGTTTTCTGTTGCTCAAGAAGGTCGGACCAGAACCAACGGGTTGAAATTAAATCAAAAGAGTTTCCGTCTAGACATTAGGAAGAATTTTCTAACAGTTAGAGCGGTTCCTCAGTGGAACAGGCTTCCTCGGGAGGTGGTAACCTCTCCTTCCCTGGAGGTTTTTAAGAAGAGGTTAGATGGCCATCTGTCAGCAATGCTGATTCTGTGACCTTAGGCAGATGATGAGAGGGAGGGCATCTTGGCCATCCTTTGGTCACTAGGGGTGTGGAGGGGGGAGGTAGTTGTGAATGTCCTGCATTGTGCAGGGGGTGGCACTTTAATCACTACACCCCATGCTGGCCTGACCCTGTATATATGTGAACATCAACACATAGGGTTGTACTGCAAGAAACCTTCTAACAGGAAAATCTCCTGTGCCTATTTCTGAAGCATCACATGCTCAAGAACCAAAAGGAAACTCTCTAGGGTTGCCAACCACCAGGTACTAGCTGGAGATCTCCTGCTATTACAACTGATCTCCAGCTAAAAGAGATCAGTTCCCCTGGAGAAAATGGCCGCTTTGGCAACTGGACTCTATGGCATTGGAGTCCCTCCCCTCCGCAAACCCCACCCTCCTGAGGCTCCGCCCCAAAAACCTCCCACCAGTGGCGAAGAGGGACCTGGCAATGCTAATACGATCCGTGAGTGATCATCACTACACAACGGTGTTTTCCAACAAGGTGGTCTCCTTCGGCTTTGTAAAATACCAACCATCTGAGCTGTTTGGCTTCTGTTTGGGGGAAAAATACATCTAGCCGTTTGGTTCTTAAAATCAGTTTTTACTGAAAAATACAGAAGTGATCTATTAAAGAAAAGGAGAGAGAGTTATGCTTTTACCTAACTCTGAAATCTAAATACCTTTTTGCGCGGATAGGCAAGGTTGGGAATGCTAAGAGGGAAAAAAAAAACACAATATGTGAGGATCCCATACATAATTGTGACCACAAGGACTTCTGTGGAAACAAATTAAACATGGATTGTTTCCTATAACTCTCTAACAATTATTAAATTCCCCATAGCTATATTGGCAGAAGGCAGAAGGAAATAAAACGCTTCAGAATGTAATATAGGGAATATTTGTCTCTCCTCCCTTTACTAGTGGGGGGGGGAGACACAATTTTCCCCTAACAGTTTTTAATAAATCTCGTTAAGATTATTTATTGATTTTGCTTCTAATGATGGATAATATCGTTCCACATATGTTTAACTGTTAACTATTGACTGTTTGGGTCACAATTCTCAGTTCCAGATATATAGCAGGCTCTGATCCATGTTGATCCTGAAAAACCAAAAGCTGGGTACCCAAGGTTGGGTGGAGAAAAGTAAAATGATGTATTAGAGAAATATCTTTATTTTAAGGCGTTTATATCAAGGTTAAAACATTAAAAATGATACAACAAAGCACAATTGCAACGGGTAAGGTTGATAAACATAAACCACACACCATACGCGTTTCGGCCAAGAGATAAAAACCTATATAATGCACACACCAACAATGTATCACAATATATATAAACAAAATGATAAAAGCCCAGGTATGTATGTAGGGTGTAGCGGGAGATCTCCAGCCAACCTGAAGGTTGGCAACCCTAATAATGGTACATCAGTATCTCCATTAGATATGTAAGTGGGGTCACTTCACAACTGACTTATGGTAACCCCACCCAGGGGCTTTCAAGGTTTGCCATTGCCTTTCCCTGCAGAGTCATCCTTGGTGGTCTCCCATCCAAGTACCAAACCTGCTTAGCTTCTAAGATATGACAAGATTGGCCTATACCATGCCGTATTCCTTCCCAGTATGTCCATTACCAGTTACCAGCGTGGTGTAGTGGTTAAGAGAGGTGGACTCTAATCTGGAGAACCGGGTTGGATTCCCCACTTCTCCACATGAAGCCTGCTAGGTGTCCTCGGGATAGTCACAGTTCTCTGTCAGCCCCACCTCACAAAGTGTCTGTTGTGGGGGGAGGAAGGGAATGTGATTGTAAACTGGTTTGGGACTCTTTAAGGTAGGGGGGAAAGGTAAAGGTGCAAGCATTACTGACCCATGGGAGGGGCTGTGGCTCAGTGGTAGAGCATTTTAACAGCTGCCCCACATGCAATATCAATCTTTTTTGTATTGGATTATGTGATTGCAGCCCTCTGTCTTGTATAACACAACTATAGGAACACATAAACTTTATTACTGTTACCAAGATGGCTGCCTAGAAAGAACTGTATTTTTCTTGGTAGAACATGCCCCAAACATGCAACTTTCCTAGCATGAGTTCTGAAGCTTCCAAGTGAGCAGATCACTTGCCCTGGTGGTGATCCACTGAGGATCTAACCTCAGGGAGGCCAGAGATCTTGAGGCCCCTTTTTGTGCATACAGGTTTATGAGTCTAGGCAACTTTAAAAATAGAATGCCATAAAAACATAAGAGAGCCCTACGGGATCAGACCAGTGGTCTATCTAGTCCAGCAATTTGATTCTCACAATGGCCAACTGGAGAAGTGAGCTCTGATTCACGAAAGCTCATCCCCTGCCAGAAATTTTGTTACTTTAAGGTGCTACTGGACTCTTGCTCTTTTCTACTGCTATGGACAGACTAACATGGCTACCCATCGTGAGCAGTGGCCAGCCAGTTACCTAACAAACAAATTAATCAAAATGCATTTCCTCCCACCTTCCATGTTCACATCCATAGTTTAGTGAGGATAGGGTGGTTAAAGACAAGAAAGGGCAAAATAAAAAGTTCAAAACAAGCACAGAAAGGAGGAGAGAATTGAAGAATATAAAAGAAAGGGGAACTTCAAACCTACATAAAACCACAGCTCATCAGGTCGACCTCCACACCAAAAATAATGGTGTTTTTTTTTAAAAAAAGAAGAAGTTAAAAAGGTTTTTAAAAGGTCATTATGCATTTAGCAGCAAAAGAGCAATATGAATTTCTAAGCAGCAACATCTGGAAGATCAAAAGAAATCATACTTCAATCAACATGAAAATATCTGCTCATTACACGCAATCATATTTAGTTATTAATAGACACTGGCTAGACACTGACATTTTACACATTTCATCCTATGATGCACCAGGGACACTTCTGGCATTTAGTTTATCATTTTCATCAGTGTCATGGAAAGAGTGACCGATCTGACCCCCAAAACCCTCAGACTGTCAGTCATCCTATGTGAATTTATCAACACATACAGAACGGGAATACACAGGAGAGTATTAACTGTTTGCATACAAAATCATTCCATTCTTCACGCTTCAAAAAGAGAGAGAGAGACGCAGCGCCCCTCACTTTTGCATAATAAATAATAAGGGGGCCAGCAGACAATTACATAGGTGGAAATTGTATGCAAAATGATTGGAATTCAAATTTGTTGTGTGAATGTAACTGGAGGTGGCTTAAGTAATCAGCTGCAACAGGCTGATTTTCTCCATTGTTAGAGGTTAATACAAAAGCTCTCCAGCTTATATTAGAGGCAGCCTTACTTCAACTGCAAATTGGCACACATCCCATTAGTATTTTCATTCTATGACATCTCTTCTGATGGACTTAGATGCACAGGCTGGCAAATATTAAAATTAATTGGGCTATTATATTTAATGCTGAAAACTGTACTAAAAAAAAAGGCACATCTTGGTGCAGGAGCTTACGGGCCACGAGTAGAACCAACCCTACTGTGCAAATGAAAAGGGGGAAATATTGCTAGACTGGCTATCTGCAGCGAATTTGGACACGGGTTTTTCCTCCCCTTAAGTCAAAACGGTTTGTGAAACTGGCATAAAACTGGCATATCTCACTGATTGTAGGGTTAAATGAATGCAGTTTTTTTTTTAAGGAACAGGAGCAAATCTCTTTATTTTGAGCTATGCTCATCCCAATTGAGGAAAAAGTGCTGAGATATAGCTTGAGCCGGGAATGTGATTTTGCTTCTAATGGCAATTATTTGGGGGATTGGATTGCAATTTTAGTTTTGCTAATTAGATCCGCTGCTGCATTTTCCTGCTCACTTTATAGCATCCTTTGATTATTTCTCCCCAGAATTAGATTTCTTATTTCAGCCACTTTGCATGCTACGCTGTAATAATTCTCAAGACAAATATGCAGGGGGACTTGATTATATTTTGTGACAGCAGTAATGTAAACCTTCGTCCACTTTTCACTTTCAGAAATCATCCTGATCACTGAACCAATGACTTTTGGAAAGAATGACAGTTTCAAAGAGATTGAGCCAGGACCAGATTAGAAGCGCGCTTTCCTACATATTAAATTGAAATTAATAGAATGTTTACCGAAAGCCTTAAATAAAACAAATGCTTTGGGTGGAAAATTGGACAGTGTAGCACACACGGAATGGTAAGTGCAATAATGGAACACCATTTAACATTTATCCCCTTTTCTTACAATAGCTGGTGTATTTACAATGAGTGGTATCAATATATTGCTTTGCCAAATTTATTAGAGATTTTACACTGGAATACAATCGCCCTGGATTGTTCTGATCTGAATTCTTCCTCAGGCAAAATGTTTTTTCTGCACCCACACCAGAGCGATATGCTTTTTTATTTTTTTCGCCGCCTCCACCTACTTCATAACATCTGTCTGCAGTGGTTAGATTTAATTTCCCCAAGGGATAGACATCCACGCTAGGCTACTTCTAATGTTTAAAACAGCATGCAGATATGACAACGGTTCGTTCTCCTCTCACCACAAAGAGGCGAGTGTGCACCCAATCCCTCATGCCCAGACTGCCACTTGGAGGTTTCTTGCTGCCAAAATGCGTGGAAAGATGCCAGCAGGGTTCCAGTTCCTGGAAGGGGTGATGCAGATTTCGGAAGGATCCTCAGTGCAAACTCTTCCCATGTGACTGTGAGCTTCCAAGCAGGGCAGTGGGATGCCATGGGTCAGCAGCGCCCCAAAATAAATGGGGTTGCATCCATTTTGCTAGTGCCAGAGCCCTTCCCTGGTGCAAAGAGCAAGCCCTTGGGAGCCAGCGTGGTGTAGTGGTTAGGAGCGGTGGCTTGGAGCGGTGGAGTCTGATCTGGAGAACCAGGTTTGATTCCCCACTCCTCCACATGAGCAGTGAAGGCTAGCCTAGTGAACTGGGTTGGTTTCCCCACTCCTACACATGTGCCAGCTGGGTGACCTTGGGCTAGTCACACTCTCTCAGCCCCACCCACCTCACAGGGTGTCTGTCATGGGGAGGGGAAGGGAAGGTGATTGTAAGCTGGTTTGATGCTTCCTTACGTGGTAGAGAAAGTCAGCATATAAAAACCAACTCTTCCTCTCTAGCAAGGTTTCAAGCACAAGGGGAAGTAGGCACAAGATATGTAAGAGGCAGCAGGTTCGGTGGTTAGAGTGTCAGGATAGGCTCTGGGAGACCCAGATCAAATCCACTCTCTACCAGGTAAGCTCGCTGGTTGACCTTGGGGATGGTCACTTTCTCTTACCCTAATCTGCCTCACAGGGTATACATATCTGTGTTTGTGTGTGTTTTGCCGTCAAGTCACAGCTGACTTATGGCGACCCCTTGTGCAGTTGTCAAGGCAAGAGACATTCAGAGATGGTTTGCCATTGCCTGCCTCTGCATCGCAGCCCAGGTATTCCTTGGAGGTCTCCCATCCAAATACTAGCCAGGGTCAAGGCTGAGGGTGTCTGACTGGCCCCAAGGTCACCCAGCAAGTTTCCGTGGCAGAGTGGGGATTCAAACCTGGGTTTTCCAGATCAGAGCTCAACATGGCTCTTATACATATCGAAATAAATATACAAGACTGTTCTGCTCTATCACATCCTGACGACATGCCTTGACTCACACGGATGTGTATGTGGTCTGTGTGCTGTTGAGTTGCAACTGACTCAAGGTGACCACGTGAAGTTCCACCTCATGGGATTTTCAAGGCAAGAGACAAGCAGAGGTGGTTTGCCATTGCCTTCTTCTTCATAGCGGCCCCTGTCTTCCTTAGCGGTCTCAAGGAGGAGGAGGAGGAGGAAGAGGAGGAGGAGAAGCCATCCAAGGTCACCCAGCTGGCTTCCTGTGGAGGAGTGGGAACTCAAATCCAGTTCTCCAGATTAGAGTACACTGCTCCAAATCACCGCTCTTAACCACTACACCATGCTGGCTCTCCCTGCTTAGCTTCCAAGCTCCAATGAGACTGGGCTAGTCTGGGCTATTAGAGTCAGGGTGGTGTAGTAATTAAGGGCATTGGACTAGTTTCTGGAAGAACAAGGTTCAAATCCCCACTCGTGCCATGGAAGCTCACTGGGTGAACGTGGGCCAGGTACACTCTCAGCCTAACTTAACTCATAGGGTTGTTGTATGGATAAAAAGGAGGAAAGGAGAATGATGAAAGCCGATTTGGATCCACATTGTGGGGAAAGGCAGTGTACTGTATACATGAATTAAATAAAGAAGACTGCTAATGTAGTTGAGGAACTTGGAAAAAAATAATCTAAGTTGCCAAGTTTGCTGCAAGCCCACCAATTGTACAAAACCCAGTTTCACTTCACAACAGTTGCTAGAGCCAACAAACGGAGCTCAACTATTGCAGGAAACCATCCATGGGTACTAACATAATACATAGGACAGGGGGTAAAATGTTCCACCTCCCCATAGCCCACCGCTTTATACTACTCGAAAACCCCAAGCAAAGAACAAAATTAATACTGTATAACAACAGCCGTAGTTATGGGCAATGTTTTAAAATACTTTCAGAGATCCCATTTTATGGTAACAATGCTTAATAATTAATTTTTTTAATCACAGGCTTAGACTTCGATTTCATTCAGGTCTGCTTCAAAGTGGCAACTCCTGTTATTTAAAGGAGCATTAGAGTGGGCTGAGGCACGAAACATTTTTAATTGAACGCTATAATTGAATGCACAAACTCAAATAACAGAATCCACAGGAAAAAGAAGGCGCGTTGCAATTACTGAAGCAATCATAAACATTGCTTGATGCAATTTTTTTTGCCAGTGGCATTCTGGCCCTTTAATTTACTAGGAAAGTTCCCAATGGGCTTCTGCCCTGGAGGACCATTAGTGGTCAGAAGCCAGCCTCTGTGCTGCTGCCAGAACCGCAGGGGCCCACGTGACATTGGCAATGGGTGTAGACTGACCCAATGCACTTGCCTTGGCATCCTCTGGGGCTAACATCCCAACCCATTCCTGTTTTCTATACCTACAAAGGGAACATGAGCAGCTAGAGGTGGTAGGTGAAATCTACCTTGCAGCTAAATCCATCTTGGAAGGGGAAAAACTACTAGGCCATTTATGCTTGGTAATTAGCAGAGCGTTCCAGGCTGAATAGCCCCACATATTTTTTGGAGTTTTTCACAGTGAACCATCATTCAGGAAGTGACTGGGAAGCGTGCTCATACCTGCTTTGCATTACTTAAGAGCCCCTTTAACGCGACCTTTTGTGTTTGCTCCACCCCCACACCGAAGAATCCCCTGAAGGAACCATGCAAAATGACAGCCGCTTGTTAGCTATGCAAACGACGGTTGACTAATGGAAGGAACAAAGGAGCAGGCAAGTGGGGGGTGGAATTTCTCCTTTTGCGTCGGGACCATGAATAAGCATTTTAAAGGTCGCATTTAATAAAAGAACTTTGAGCGAGCTTCAAAATTGAACCTGCATAAATGGCCCTGCATAATTGACAGTCATGCTAGGAAAAGTTGAGGGCAGCAGGAAAAGAGGAAGACCCAACAAGAGATGGACTGACTCAGTAAAGGAAGCCACAGACCTCAATTTGCAAGATCTGAGCAAGGCTGTCAAAGATAGGACATTTTGGAGGACTTTCATCATAGGGTCGCCATGAGTCGGAAGCGACTTGACGACACTTAAGAAACACACACACACACACAAACACAAATGGCCCTTGGGCAAAAACGCATAAATTCTGTAGCAAGTTGCTAATGAAAGGACCTTACCATATACTAGTAATTAGTTAAGCCACTAGGGGCGAAAACGCATGGTCGCTTTAGCCTCCTTTATTCCCTGCTTCAGCCAGGATTCAGCCAGGATCGAACGCATGCTTTTTCGCCGAACGTGCGTTCGATCCTGGCTGAATCCTGGCTGAAGCAGGGAATAAAGGAGGCTAAAGCGACCGTGCGTTTTCGCCCCTAGTGTCTTAACTAATTACTACTATATGGTAAGGTCCTTTCATTAGCAACTTGCTACAGAATTTATGCTCATAAAGACTACTGCAATAGCTACAAAGAGGTGGTTTGGAGCGGTGGAGTCTGATCTGGAGAACCGGGTTTGATTCCCCACTCCTCCACATGAGTGGCGGAGGCTAATCTGGTGAACTGGATTTGTTTCCCCACTCCTACACATGAAGCCAGCTGGGTGACCTTGGGTTAGTCACAGTTTAATCTTTACCACACTTGTCAATTCTCCTCTGCAATGTTTTTTTTTTACTCTTTTTATCCCAACCAGGCTTCAAGACTGGCTGCTTTTAAGGCAACTTTACATTCTATGGGATTGACCACAGATACCCGATCCAATGCCGAGTTCAGCCCTCAATGTGAGAGTATAAACAAAACTCTGGTGTGTTTTCTTTTGCACATGTGGCAATTTTTAGGGTGCAGAATCAAGAGATGCCTGCATGCAAGGTCAGAAAATGTAGCATCACAGTCTCTCGTTGAGGTTCTGTAAACATACATATTGAGACAATGGAAGGCATCCACTTATAACCTGAATGGCAATTACTAGCTAATTAGGGTAGCAATTAGACCCACTTTCCACCTCCTGTACCAGGCCCAAATTCTATTCTTGTTATATTTTGCAAGCTCTGGAAAGACAAAAATTTGCTTGAAGACGTTTTTACATGGCCAAAATTTAAAAAACAACAACACTGAATACAATCCTCTCCAAATATATAGGGTTGCCAGGCCCCTCTTCGCCACCGGCAGGAGGTTTTTGGGGTACAGCCTGAAGAGGGCGGGGTTTGGGGAGGGGCTTCAATGCCATAGAGTCCAATTGCCAAAGCGGCCTTTTTCTCCGGGTGAACTGATCTCTATCGGCTGGAGATCAGTCATAATAGCAGGAGATCTCCAGCTAGTACCTGGAGGTTGGCAACCCTACAAATGCAGAACCCTGCAAAGGAAACAGTACATAATGATTAAGCACAAACGGGGATGATGGGGTTCTATAGTCCAGTTATTTGCTCTTTCTGACTTGGGAGATTCTTTTCTTTTCCTTCCAAGTATAAACATAACAGAAATGGAAGAAAAATGCCCCCTCCAATTGGGCAGATGCACCATTAATCACTTAATTCGATTCAATTCATTTCAGTAGGATAAGAATGGAACCTGACAGTCTGGGGAGCTCCCAAAATTCCAAAACCCAGCAAGAAATGTGTGAAATCCAGTCTGGTTTGCTAAATCAGCCAGCCATAAAAACGCACATATTTGTGTTTAATGCGTTGTATCCTTTCACTCTCCTCAGCCAACTCTGAAAGTTCCCTCAAGCCAAGGAGCGCTTCCTCTGATGGAAGGAACTCAAGCCTCTTTCGTCAGAGGAAGGCTCCTTGGGCCACAGGAGGAATTCAAACTTGGCTGAGTGGAGTCGTAGGATAGAAGCCAGAATATTTTGAGTTTCCTCCCCAAGAGAACGGCCAGATTGCTTTCAATAACTAGAGCGGTGCTTCAGGATAAAAATAAAATCCCTGTGGTATCTGGCAAATATTAGCAAGTTTTATTGAAAGCACATGTACACACGCATTTGTGGAATAGCGCTCTGATTTGTGATGCAGCTCCATCACAAAGAGATGAGCTTATGATAACATTTTGCCGAATGAGATGGGGGGGGGGAATTGTGTCTTCTCCCAAATGTGTGCGATGCTCCAGAACCAAAGGGGTTTTAACACATGCCAAATCCGTTCCTTTTGAGCTCTCCCTCTTTCTCCCACATTCAAATTTAGCCGTAATTCCACAAATGTCACCTAAACTGTTAAGAGTACATCCTTATTGAAGGGCACAGACGTGATTTCACTGAATCTGATCAGTTACCCTTTTATACAACAACTAATAATTCTGTAATCAAATAATTAAAATCATTTAATGTCTAGAACAGGGGTGGGGAACCTTTTTTCCACCAAGGGCCATTTGGATATTTATAACATCATTCGCGGGCCATTCAAAATTATCAACTTAAAAATTAGCTGACCAAGCCCCAAGCAGGCAGCTGCCCCAGATGACACCCCCCTTGGTGCGGGCAAGCAGGCAGGCATCCAACCAGTGGCACACTCGCCCACCTGGTGGCACAGGATGGTCTGTTGCACCAGCCAGGCATAGCCATCCAGCTGCACGCTGGAGTTGCTCCTGCTCTACATGGTTGGGGCCAGATTCTACAGCAGGCTCCTGCTCCCTCCACCTGCAGGGGTGAAATGAGGACACACTGGCTAAGAACTCGCCCCCCCACCCCCACGTGCATTCTGGCCCTGCCTCCTTTAACCCCTCCACTGTCGCCACTTCCGCCCCCAGACCTCTTGTAGTAGAGGGAATACGTTTCTCCATGGCCTGGGTGGGAAAGGGTTAACACAGTTTCTTGGGCAGTCCTAGCAGCTCCATAGCTAACGACTCTTATGCAAGGGGGGTAAAGGTTCCTTTTCTCAGCAAAACAAACTCACATCTGCCTTGAATAGAGGCTGTTCCTATCCACGGGAGGGGCAAATCGCCAGTCTTAGATCCTTCTGAGCTAGAGATCTGCCAGGACCCACGAAGGGCCAGACCAAATGATTTTGCAGGCCTTAAACGGCCCCCGGGCCTGACGTTCCCCACCCCTAGTCTATAACCACTTTTACTGGGAAGGCGGCATGGTATAGCCTGATCTCGTCAGATTTCAGAAGCTAAGCAGGATCAATATTCGGAAGGGAGACCTCCAAGGAAAATTCTGTGGAGGAATGCCATGGAAAACCACCTCTACTTCTCACTTGCCTTGAAAGGGTTTTGTTTTTTCATTGTTCACTCAAAATTTGAGTTTTTCCATTTGAAAAAAAGTGTTTTTTTAGGGGGTGTTCCCCTTCCATGTCTCTAATCCATTGGAAAGGAGAGAGAAAAGTTCCATTATAATGCTATCTTGGATAGTGTTCGGATTCAGACAGCACAGAAAAGCCGCAGGACTTCTTATTTGGAAATTAAGCTCAAGCTCTCTGAGAAACTGATAAATATTTACACGGCAGAAATGGTTCCATTCCTGGGCAGCAATTAGTATACAAAGTGATACTTCCCAGCTACATCCACTTAACACATAACGTGAAATCTGTCAGCTGGATCTGATTTCCTGTATGACCTTGCAGCCTGTCTCCTAACCTTCACGTTCTCTGAGCTGTAAAACGTGAGCGACGTCTTGCACAATGCCTTAAAAATAGGATCACGCTCTCTAATAGCCATGGGCTAGCTTCCATGTGTACCGGCAAATCGGTGCACTGGGGACATCTATAGCTACTATTTAGGGTTCTATAGCTACTATTTAGGTGGAGCCATTCTAAGACAGAGCTGTCCTCATTCCACTGGAGTATCATAAGAAAAGGCCATGCTGGATCAGAATAAGGTCCATCAAGTCCAGCAGGCTGTTCACACAGTGGCCAACCAGGTGCCTCTAGGAAGCCCACAAACAGGACGACTGCAGCAGCACCGCCGGCCTATGTTCCACAGCACCTAATGTAATAGGCATGCTCTTCTGATCCTGGAGAGAATAGGTATGCATCATGAATAGTATCCAATTTGACTAGTAGCCATGGATAGCCCACTCCTCATGAACATGTCCACTCCCCTCTTAAAGCCTTCCAAGTTGGCAGCCATCGCCACATCCTGGGGCAGAGAGTTCCACAATTTAACTATGCATTGTGTGAAGAAGTACTTGCTTTTATCTGTTTTGAATCTCTCACCTTCCAGTTTCAGCAGATGACCCCACATTCTAGTATTATGAGAGGGAGAAAAGCTTCTCCTTGCCCACTCTCTCCATAAAATGCATAATTTTATAGATCTCTATCATGTCTCCCCTTAACCGCCTTCTTTCTAAGCTAAACAGCCCTAAACGGTTTAACCACTCCTCATGGGTCAGTTGCTCTAGTCCCCTGATCATTTTGGTAGAAGACTGATAAACACCTGGGCTTTCCTTAGTCAACGTGTGGTTCCATTCCCCTTTCAGGCTTTCCTTCTACACAGGAGGTAAGAGGAGGGAGGTATTCTGTTGGGTTCCACCTCCTGCAATAGCCATTTTGGGGTGGCGCTAACCACCCCCTGTCAAAATTGCAAATGTGCCCCATAGGGTCAACAAGGTTGGGGACCTCTGCCCTAGAGAACATGACTGCTTTGGAGGGTGGAGTCTATGGCATCATCATGGAGGTCCCTCCCCTCCCCAAACCCCACCCTCCACAATCCCCACCCCAAAATCTCCAGAAATTTCCCAACCTGGAGTTGGCAACCCTATCAGATGCAGACAGAGCTTGGGCAGCATTTTAGGTTGCCATAGCAACCAGATACGCTAAATGAAAATATGGGGGGCCAGTAAAAGGATGTGGGGAAGGGAAATGGTTGCTACTAGGAGAAAGAGGACTGTGGGGGTAGAGCTGGCAGGGGGAGGTAAGCTGGAGTGGGAATTAGGGGGTGGGGGAAAGTGGGATTTCCCTCCCACAAGTCCTCATGAGACCACCACCCCCTTGTAAAACCTTAAAGTACATACTGAGTGTTGTGTGATTTGTCTCGCAGTCTGCGGCTTGGCTCACTGACTTATCTGCTATGCGTGCCCTTTTATTAGCTCCTGATTTCTGCATGTGGAACAACTGCATCTGGAAGATGACTGCGATATTCTTTATTAATTTTTTGAGCTCTGCCAGGCAATTGGCTTTCACTGTTGATGTGGGAAGATAGATGATCTTCCAGGCAATATTTCACATCTGTGCTATTCAGAGGGAAGCCCTGGTATTTTTCCTCGAACGGCTTTAGCAATGTAGAGAGTTTTCCTGCATGTGTGTTTTCTTGATCTGATTTCTACACAGAAAATGATTTCAGGAGAAAAAACTGCAGAGTGTGAAATGCTCCTTTCACACAACTTGAGATAATGTCCCATATTTGGAATAGCCACCAACAAATGGCTCTCTTTCTGTGCAATCTTTTCCCTACAGAGCAGAATACCTATTTCAGTTATATGTGTTGTGGGGAAGGGATCCAAATTTAGACTTTGGTTGTCGTAACAAGGACATTAACTTACAAGCACAGTCCAAAGTACACTTTCCTGGGAGTGAGCCCCATTGAACAGTAAAGGGATAAAGACTGTGGTTTGTACTACAGTGTCTTGTCTATGTACTGTCTGTTGCTGTACGTATGCTCCTATTAGGTAACTCCCGCACCGTTTAATGTGTCATGTTAATGCTCATGCTTTGTTTCCGCCTGATTTCAGCTCTGTTACCATATTTCTTCTCGTTTTCAGATTTCTGCAATCCACTGGATATCCCATTCCTGTTGATTTAAATTATCTCGCGCTTTATAATCCACTTTGAGTCTCAGTGAGAAAGGTAAACTATAAATTACACAAATAAATACATAAATAAAAATCTCTAGAAAGGAGAACATGAGCAAAAGAGAGGGCTTATGCTGCAATTCAGAGAGGACCGCAGAACGCAGGACTCCGGTATCTCTGTACACAACATCCCCTGAGTGCTGTGCTGCTCAGGATTTACTATAAGCCAGGACTTGGCCCCAAGGACCTTTTCTCTGAACAAGGGCTTGGCCTCTGACCACTCCAAGTATTAACACAGAAGAGTGCTTCTAAGCTTGTGCAGAGTGCCTTTTCATATTGTTGCGAATTTGCTGACTGGTTACTGTGAATGAGCCCCACCAGAAATGTCCAGGCAATCTTTTCAGAGAGAAATAACATCCACGGAGGGAATAAGATTCTGTTAGCAAACTCCAGCTTAATGTTCACTGAAAGGTGCATTTCTTCCATACACAGAGAAGCATATGTATGCAGGACTAACAATCAGAAATCCATCGATTGCTAGGGTTGCCAGGTCCCTCTTCGCCACCAGTGGGAGGTTTTTGGGGCGGAGCCTGGGGAGGGTGGGGTTTGGGAGGGGAGGGACTTCAATGCCACAGAGTCCAATTGCCAAAGCGGCCATTTTCTCCAGGGGAATTCCTCTCTATCAGCCAATGATCAGTTGTAATAGCAGGAGATCTCCAGCCACCACCTGGAGGTTGGCAACCCTATTGATTGCATGGGGATGCACCTATGTAAATACGCGTCTATGCAGTGGACCTAAGCACACCTTTCAGTGCACTTGGCCCAGTGACAGAGTTTAATGCCAAGGTCCTGCTCTCCACCCCCCCTCCACTCACACCCCAATACATCCATTCTTTCCAAACACGCCATCTGAAAAAAACCCTAAAGTGCCTATAGTGAGGCCTGGAGTCCTGCCTTTGACAAAGAACTGCAGATGGTCCCCTGAACAGGCAATCTGCCTGCAAGAGCGGGGCCTGAGCTGAGAGCCTGGCAGATTGCTGCCTCTTACGCACACTTTTTGGCAGCTTGGAACCAGAGTGGGGGGACAGCGAGAGCTGAAGATGAAGCAAAGGCTCTCTCCAGGATCCGGCGCAAGGTAGCAGAGCTACCACCTTTGAGGAATGCCCGTTTGCCTCCACTTATGCTCTGCTTGTATATTTGCAAATAGACCAAACGTTACAGGCACCCTAAGTCTCCAGCACTCTTCCATCGAAAGGAACTAAACTCACTAGTGCTGCTCCTGGGGTTTTATTTAGTCACTGAATTTAGCTTTATACCCCCTCCCCTCATCTTTCCACTATTAGAATAGTACCGACTGCTTCTCACTGCTCGGGGAAGTAGGCAGCAGATTCAAAAAAATCAGGAGACATAGCCCACCTCTCTTCTGGCAGGACTCCCATGCTTGTACCAGCTGACTAGCAGACAGAAATTTAACAAATGACGCTTTCCCCATTACCCCTTCCTCACACTAGGAGAGCCAGTATGGTGTAGTGGTTAAGAGGGGTGGTTTGGCGCGGTGGACTCTGATCTGGAGAACCGGGTTTGATTCCTCACTCCTCCACATGAGTGGCGGAGGCTAATCTAGTGAACTGGATTTGTTTCCCCGCTCCTACACATAAAGCCACCTGGGTGACGCTGGGCTAGTCACAGCTCTCTTAGAGCTCTCTCAGCCCCACCTACCTCACAGGATGTCTGTTGTGGGGAGGGGAAGGTGATTGGAGGCCGGTTTGATTCTTCTATAAGTGGCAGAGAAAGTCGGCGTATAAAAACCAACTCTTCTTCTTCTAGGGAAAGCTCTGAGGAAGGAGTCGTAGCTCAGTTACAGAACACGTCGTTTGCATGCAGAAGACCCCCAGTTCAAATCCAGGCAACTGCAGATAAATGAACTAGAAGACATTGAGGGACACCTTTGTCTGAAACCCTAGAGAGCAGCTGGTAGTTAGAATAGACAATACTGAGCTTTTATTTGCTTACTTCAATTATATCCCGCTTTTCTCCCCAAAGGGACCCAAAGCAGTTCGCATCGGTCTCCTCTCTTCCACTTTATCCTCACAACAACCCTGGGAGGCAGGCCAGACTGCATGACTGGCCCAACATCACCTAGCAAGCTTCCATGGCAGAGTGTGGAATCAAATCTGGGTGTCCTAGATCTGAGATCCCTAGTCCAAAGCACTCTAACTATTACACCACACTCAAATGCACCAATAGGCATAATTAACTATGTAGACATTCTATATGGCCAACATCTTGCTCTATGCATGACTTGGCTAACTCGTGCTGTACTGGCACATCAGCAATTTGTACCCAGGCAATCTGTACCCAGGTAGTGCTGGACATGGAAGAAAGCAGATAGGAAGAAAGTAGATTCCTTTGAAATGTGATGTTGGAGGAGAGTGTTATGGATTCCGTAGACTGCCAAAAAAACAAATCAGTGGACTATATATAGATCAAATCAAGCCTGAACTGACCCTAGAAGCTAAAATGACTACACTGAAGCTATCATATTTTGGTCACATTATGAGAAGACAAGTGTCACTGGAAAAGATAGTCATGCTAGGAAAAGTTGAGGGCAGCAGGAAAAGAGGAAGACCCCACAAGAGATGGATTGACTCAAGCAAGGAAGCCACAGCCCTCAATTTGCAAGATCTGAGCAAGGCTGTCAAAGATAGGACATTTTGGAGGACATTTTGGAGGGTCGCCATGAGTCAGAAGCGACTTGACAGCACTTAACCCACAGTCTCACTAGTGTGAACACATGCTACACCACAACTCTGGGCCTAGTAGTTGCTCTGGGGCAAAGGACAGTATCTCCAGCTCCACTTAGGTTTCATCATACAGTCAAACACCTCCAATGCTTTCAGTGGAGCCTGGGGAGAGTGGAGTTTGAGGAGGGGAGAGACCTCATCAGGGTATAATCCCATAGAATCTACCCTCCAAAGCAGCCATTTTCTCTAGTGGAACTGATCTCTGTTGTCTGGAGAGCAGTTGTAATTCCAGGGGAATCTCCAGACCCCATCTGGAGGTTGGCAATGCTAGATCATGCTTCCCCCCCTCCTTATACCATTAGGATAACCAGCCCTTTAATCAATCATTTCCTTATTTCATTTCTTTTTCGCAGTTTCACTGAGGTGCATCATCAATGGAGTCCTTTAAGCATTTACTTTCTGATCTCAATTCCTCTTTGCAATCCCAGGTTGTTTAAAAATAATCAAGGGAAGGAACAATTTTGGGAGGCATATTAAAATGGCAGCAATCTCAAGAAATAGCCCAGCATTAATCAACCACATTAACGAACCATCCACTCTTCCCAACAGATGCATGAATAGCACTTTGCTACTCCACACGGGAGAGACTGATACTGCCATTCCACACAATGTCAAAAGTATCACCACAAACCAGGTCCAAAAAAAGATGGGAGTGCAACACAGAATACACCAGACTGCAACAATACGGTGACAGCATTTTCTGGATTCTTTGTAACAACTAGGGTTGCCAACGTTCAGGTACTAAGCAAAACAAACAACCTGTACTGAAATAGGTAACCTTAGGAAACTGGCAGCATGAAGGCTCCACAAAGAACACAGTGCAAAAATTACACAAGCACTGAATTATTTACAAGCATTCAACAATATTTACTACTGAAACCAAAAGAATAGCCAAAGTATTACATTCATAACAATGGAATATCAAATGGTCACAAAACAGGTAATAAAGTACCAGTGCAACTCAAGTCCATGGGCAAAAGCCTCAAAAAGTTGCAGCGGCGCCCAATGGCGGACCCACCCAGGTCAGCAGCAATACTGAAAAGCACGAAAATTCGTGTTGAACGGGGGCACCGAAGACCTCGGAGAATATCCAAAAGAGTAGGAAAGAAAGAGGTCGTGAGACCAGTCACATCACGTTTCACGGTGGCTTCGTCAGCTCATTTCAATATGTTTTATAAGCATTCCATGACATATTGTACTGTATGCTGCTAGTAAATTGCCTTGCGGCTGCAATAAACAAGAATAATATACAACATAGAATCTTTACATTTACAACTTTGCGAGCAAAGGAATCTGTCGGAAATTAAACCTGAACAAATGCAGATAGCAAATTAATGCTAAAGTCACCTAAATATGCGTCTTATGTTCCCCAGGGGATATGTATGAGCGCGTAGCCTCTCTCTCCAGCGGTAGTAACATACAACCGCTATGACGGGGCTAAAAAGTCATTACAGCCAATCAGAGATGGAAATGAGGAAAGCCCTCCTCAGGCTGGTGTATGGGCTAAGAGTTAGTTTTAAAGAGACAGCATCGAAAACTTAACCTAAATTAAACGAAGCAGGAAAGATCAAAATCATTATTCAATCCTGAGGGTGTTAGGGTCTGGAAGGCAAAGATGAAGCGCATTTCTTGCCGCATCAATATCTTTTTTATATCCTGTTGCTGAAAAGGTCGGGGTTTCTGCTAGAAATCTCAAGGCTCCGCTCCTACAACATTACATCTCTCAGGGTCATTCAGATACAGATCTCTTATTTTTTGCACTTTGGCAGTTTAAACCCCGACCTTTTCAGCAACAGGATATAAAAAAGATATTGATGCAGCAAGAAGTGGGTGGGGCTGAGAGAGCTCTGAGAGAACTGTGTCTAGCCCAATGTCACCCAGCAGGCTTCATGTGTACAAGTGGGGAAACAAACCTGGTTCACCAGATTAGAGTCCACCGCTAGGGTTGCCAACCTCCAGGTACTAGCTGGAGATCTCCTGCTATTACAACTGATGTCCAGCTGATAGAGATCAGTTCACCTGGAGAAAATGGCCGCTTTGGCAATTGGACTCTATGGCATTGAAGTCCCTCCCCAAACCCCACCCTCTTCAGGCACCGCCCCAAAACCTCCCGCTGGTGGCGAAAAGGGACCTGGCAACGCTATCCGCTGCTCATGTGGAGGAGTGGGGAAACAAACCCAGTTCACCAGATTAGAGTCTGCCACTCCCAGCCACTATACCACACTGGCTCCCAAACTTTACTGATGTCAATAGGGCATACTTTGGAGTAGGCTCGCTTAAGAATATAGCCAAGGAGTGAGTACGGTTAGTATTAGCAGTCCCAGGTTCAAATCCTTGCCATGAAAATCACAGTGTGACCTTGGGCAAGTCTTTCTCAGCTTATCCTTTCACACAAAGTTGTACAGATAAATAGTGGGGGAGGGGGACTGGTCCACCTGCCTGACCTTCTTCGAAGGAAGGGCAGGATAACAACCTACTAAATTATAATTAAGTAACCTAATATTAGATCCAAGCTCCCAAGCTGACATATCAGCTTGGGTCTGGTTTGCCATTTACTTTTTTCCCCTCTATACCTTGCAAAATGTCAAGGCGTTTTACAGCTCCAGCCAGGAATGCAGCCGAGAGATCTCTCTAAGGAGTAGCCCCAAGAGCTAGAAGCAATAAAGCCTGGAGGAATTGATTATCTCAGTGTTTATTCCTTTCTCATTCCTTTTATTCAGAGGTGATCTCTCTTCCTGTCATGTGACAGGCCCTCATCTATTCCCATGTACCCTCCCTCCCCCCCACTTCTGCTGCCTGCAAAGCTATTAAGCAAACTGGGTTGCTAAGGGCTAGGCCATTTTTATTTTCTCCAAACAGGTTTAAAAATAGTTTGCTAGAATCTTGGAAATCTCCCACAAGGATGTCATATGCTTTAAACAGAAAGCAGGATTCTTCCCCCCTGCCTCCCCGATCCAATCATTTTGGGATAAGGACTAAAGCCGTTTCCACTCTTAGTTTTCTCTCTCTGAAATCTCCAACACCTTTCTTATCAACAGCACAGGTTAATTTGCCAGCTCCGGCTTCCTAACCCACATCCCTTAAGGGGTCTTAACTCGTCTTTCTGCCTTACGGTTAAACTGTCTTGGAAAGACCATCGACCAAGGTCTTTCTGATCAACAACCAGCTGTCATGAAATGCTTTTTTTTGCCTGGCTTAGCTGCAATATATTTCACCAAAAATAAAGTAATCATAAAACTCTTCTTAGGTCATTTATGCACGGGCACTTTCACGTTCGCCCCGGGTCTGAATCAGTTGTTCCTTGGAGTTATGCATGAGTTTTCCATCCATTAGAGATGACCTTGCTGCAAGCCCTCGCTATGTCCGGGCCTTCCCATTCCTCTGTTAACCCGACTCTTCCATCTTCCCCAAGCAAAGCCCAGGTGAAATCCCCATGCTTAAGGCAAAGTGCGGGGCACACAAGCTTGGTTTAGCTCACAGCCAATTACAAAGCAGCATGTCCAGAGGCGGGGATTCAAATACTTCCTGCTTCCTCTGAGCTCTTTCTGAGCAGAGGAAAATCTTTTTAAAACCGAGGCTTAGATTTCTCACCACCCCCAGCCTTTCAGATTGCTCCAGATTTTTCTTGTTGTTCTTAAAACACTTTTTATGTGGCAATTGGATTGGGGGGGGGATTCTCTCCAATTACAAAGCCAATTACAAAGCAGCATTTAAAGGGGCAGGGACTTAATTTGAGCTTGGAGAATGCTGGTGCATAGATTCCCAACAGGAAAGTGTGGGTCCAGCCACCAACGAACCTCAGGTAAAACTCCCATGCATAAATGACCTTAAAGACTAAAAACCTACATTTTGTTTATTTCCTGTATACCCTTCCTTTCTCCCCAGTGGGGACCCAAAGCAGTTTATGTTTTCTCTTCTCCATTTTATCCTCACAACCAGCGGGTGAGGTAGGTTAGGCTGAGATAATATGACTCGCCCATGGTCACCCAGCAAACTTACATGGGACAGTAGGGATTCAAACTCGGGTCTCCCAGATCTAGGGTTGCCAGGTCCCTCTTTGCCACTGGCGGGAGGTTTTTGGGGTGGAGCCTGAGGAGGGCGGGGTTTAAAGAAGGGAGGGATTTCAATGCCATAGAGTCCAATTGCCAAAGTGACCATTTTCTCCAGGTGAACTGACCTCCATCGGCTGGAGTTCAGTTGTAATTGCAGGAGATCTCCAGCTACTACCTGGAGATTGGCAACCCTACCCAGATCCTTCACCTGAAACCCTGGGCAGCTGCCGTCAGTCTAGGTAGACAATACTGACCTACTGTATAAGGCAGCTCCCTGCGTTCATGTGTGTTCAACTGAGGTCTCGCTTAGACATTCACGACAAATGAGTCCTTAAAGCTGTTTAGCATTAGGACTTCTCTAGCCAGGACGCTGAAAGATTAATAAATTGATCTGCAGCGTTTTTTCCTCCAGCAGCCCCCCTAAACACACACACACACATGTGGATTGGGGGTAGAACAAGGAGGCATTACTTCTTGCTCTAACCTCAAACAGATCCCCAAATCTGTTTGACCCACTGAGAAAAATATACAGGTTGCCTATATAATCCCCCCAACATGGCAAATAACATCTCTGGTTGGGTGGGGGTGTCTGAACTTGAGAAAATAGTACAGGGAGGAAGAGTCACCCCCACTTTCCCATGCCATGACCGTCATCTGAATGCTCCCCCACTCCAGTAATCGCAATTTACCATGAATGCTGGAGTTTCAATCACGGATCTTCCAGCTCATCTGGCATGACCATAAGAGGAATATTTGTATCGGCACCAACACCACAGGAAGCAAGGAAGATAGCCTAAGTGTGGAAGGAAACAAGTATGTTAGTTTGTCCTGCATTCCCTACTCTTTATGAAAACCCTGCTGGAACAAACAGCCCTGGTTTCCTGCAGCCAAACCAGATGAGATGAATTCCATGATTGGAGCTCCCAACTTTTTTTAAAAATGTGATTATCAGACGTAATTACCAACAGGGATCCAAAGGACTGGGGAGGTGGGGTTAAGCCATGTCTCTAAGCTGTTTTCCCATTCTAAAACTACCACATTTCAGACAGAGAAATCTGCGGTGGGGAAAGGCTTCCCTCTCCCACAAGTGCTGGGAGTTGTCACCAGAATCAGCCCCACACTCACCTTATAATTGTTTTGTTGTTGTTCTTTTTTTAACTGGGAATTCTGCTCAAGAAATTCTCAACGCCTCATCCTGTTTGATCCGTATTTATGGCCTAGCCACCGTCCCCATATTATAATGATTCCTGCGACAATTAAACCTCACATCCATCTGTGCCAAAGTCAATTCTTATAGGGTTGCCAGCCTCCAGGTACGGCCTGGAGATCTCCTGGAATTACATGTGATCTCCAGGTGACACAGATCAGTTTCCCTGGAGAAAATGGAGGGTGGCATTATACCCCCACTAAGGTTTTCACTAAGGTGACCTAGATATCCCAGTGTAGCCCGATCTCATCAGATCTCGGCTGCTAAGCAGGGTTGTTCCTGGTTAGTATTTGGATGGGAGACCATCAAGGAATACCAGAGTCGCTACACAGAGGCAAGCAATGGCAAACCACCTCTGTTAGTCTCTTGCTTTGAAAATCCTATGGGGTCACCTTAAATTGGTTGTGACTTGACAGCAAAAAAAAAAAAAAAGTGTCCCAAACCCTGCCCTCCCCAAGCTCCACACCCAATTCTCCAGGAATTTCCCAACCCAGAGCTGGCAACCCTAACTTCTAATAATGAGCTGTGCCTTTGCAACAGATCATAATATTGGGCCATAAGTAGGGTTGCCAACTTCCAGATACTAGCTGGAGATCTCCTGCTGTTTCAACAGATCTCCAGCCGATAGAGAACAGTTCGCCTGGGGAAAATGGCAGCTTTGGCAATTGGACTCCATGGCATTGAAGTCCCCTCCCCAAACCCTGCCCTCCTCAGGCCCCGCTCCAAAAACCTCCCGCCAGTGGCGAAGAGGGACCTGGCAACCCTAGCCATAAGACTGCAGCATCGTTCTGTTTACACCTATTAGGAAACAGCACATCTATTCAATATAGTTGTTCCAAATGAATTAGACAGAGATTACTGCGATCAGCAGGCCTGCTGGCATCAGGTGGATTTGGAGTGCATTCGGTTAGAAATCTGGTAAGCTCGGGGGCCTCCGTGTGCCTGTTTGTGAACTATATTTAACTCTTACTCAGCATTCTGTTCACATTCCTGTAATGCTTTTTGCTCCCTGGTTTCCAGGGCCTGGTTGGATGGCTGAGAGCAGAGCTTCGGCTCCTATTTAATTAAGCGTCCCTCCAATCTTAAGCGTGTGCTCCCGCTGATTAGTGCTCTCTGGTAGCCTCTTTCCAAAGCATTTCGTGAAGGAGAAAAGAAGGTCACTTGCCAGTAAACAGAGTTCTCCATTTTCATAATCTCTCCTGAGATTTACGGCCCATCACTGTAAGATCTTAATAGTGCAGAGAAAGAGAAGAGCATATAAAGCTCAATGTACAGAGTCCGTCCACATTGCTCAATAGCATCTTCTCTGATTCACAAGTCTGGATCAGATGTTAACAGCAAACTATGGGTTTTGTTGTGAGAAAGAATCTGGATGGAGACTTGGGTAAGGTTGCCAACTTCCAGGTGGTGGCTGGAGAGCTCCTGCTATTACAACTGATCGCCAGCTGATAGAGATCAGTTCACCTGGAGAAAATGGCCGCTTTGGCAATCGGACTCTATGGGAATGTAGTCCCGCCCTCTCTAAACCCCGCCCTCCTCAGGCTCTGCCTTCAAAATCTCCAGGTATTTCCCAACCCGGAGCGGGCAGCCCTAAGTCTGGGGCTCCCAGGTCACTGGGTGTGTGTGGGGGGAGGTAGTTGCGAATTTCCTGCATTGTGCAGGGGGTTGGACTAGATGACCCTGGCGGTCCCTTCCAATTCTATGATTCTAGGTGCAAGCCCTGCTTTTCCCCTTGTCTCCTTAAATATACAGAAAGAAAGTTATTTCTAGGTTCGAAGCAAGTCACCGTTTGCCACTGTACCTAATCCAACAAACTACAGTTTGTGTTTGCCCCGAAAACCAGGATCCCAAACGGTGAACAAACTACAGTTTGGAATCCTGGTTTGTCAGTTCAAGACTGCTAGGCTGCTAAGTGAGAACACCTAATATGTGTGTTGTATGGAAACAAATCATATTCATGAGTAGGGTTGCCAACCTCCAGGTGAGGTCTGGAGATTTCCTACTAAACTGGTGTCCAGACAATAGAGATAGGGTTGCCAGGTCCCTCTTCGTCACCGGCGGGAGGTTTTTGGGGAGGAGTCTGAGGAGGGTGGGGTTTGGGGAGGGGAGGGACTTCAGTCCCATAGAGTCCAATTGCTGAAGCAGCCATTTTTCTCCAGGTGAACTGATCTCTATCGGCTGGAGATCAGTTGTAATAGCAAGAGATCGCCAGCTAATACCTGGAGGTTGGCAACCCTAAATAGCGATCAGTTCCCCTGGAGAAAATGGCTGCTTTGGTAGACTGTATGGCAACATATCCTGCTGAGGTCCCTCCCCTCCCCCAAACCCCGCCCTCCTCAGGCTCCACCCCCCAAATCTCCAGGTATTTCCCAACCCAGAGCTGGCAACCCTGTTCATGAGGCTAGCAAAATGCAAACAGCCAGACCGCGAAGAGCAATTTTATTTCCTTTCTAAAAGCAAACATGCAGAGGTTTCTTTGCAGGAGCTCAACTGGGGAATACCCCCCTCCCCTCGGCAACCTTTTTTATTCGGACAACAGAGACAGAAGCAAAAGGATTCTGGTGGGAGAACACAGTTGTGATGTGACAACCAGGGGCTGGGAAAAGGGACAATGCAAGGCCAAAACCGGAGTGCACAATAGAGTGGCCGACCATTTTTTAAAAACACAAACACACATGCACACCTCCAGCCGGGACAAGAGGCAGAGACAGAGAATAATTTCCACACGAAAAAGGGCTGGAAGGGGAAAAGCCTCCAAGATTATACTAAGGCTGACAAGGAAGGCTGCCCCGTCTCCTTTGTTGAGTTTTCTAATGCGCCATGAATGAGCCACTTTACAAAATGCTACTGCTGGAAAAGGGAGGGAAAAGCCAGCTGCGCCGCCAGCGATCAATAAGAGGGAAGAGAGAAAAGCAGCCATTTTGTACCGTCCTTTATTATCTATGGAGACGTTCTCAACATTGTATGCATGAAGGGAATAGCTGGGTCTCCAGTTATTCACTCCCTCTTTTTCTCTCTCTGGTGCCTAAAGGAAGTCCCTAAATGTCAGGCCAGAAAGAGGGGGGCGGGGAGTCCCCAAACAGCCTTAGTTTGAGAAACTTGCCATTCCTCCCACGGTATTAAACCTCTGCTGCAATGCATTTTGTTGACTGCTGCCTGCCAAAGAAAGAAAACGAAGCACGTCCTCTTAATAATTAATCCTAAGCGTCCTCGTTCATACAAAACATGCCTTTGCGCAGAGGCTGTTCCAGGGTGCAAACCCTTCTCGCACAATCCTTTTTTTTTTTTTTATCATTTCGGCTGAACCGCGTAGGCAGAGTCGTTGTCAGACGGTGGTGAAGCCGTCACAATGGAAGCGGGGAGGCTTGGATGAACAGTCGGAGCAGGGAGGGAAAAGGGGGGGGGGAGAGAAGATGCCCTAACATGACAAGCAAAAACAATAAGAACACACAACATTGCAATTTCATCAGGAGATGTCTGAACAGGATTTTATACATGGTCTTCCCATAAAGATGTAAGCAAGGTTTCACGCAAGGGTGTTTTTTTCTTTTTTTTTCTTTTTTTGTAATCTGCAGAGAGCCGTCAACGTTCACAAAATGTAACCACCCTGCCAGAAATCAAGATAACAATGGTTGCGTTTGCCATTTAACATTATGAAACAGCTAGTCCAAGGATGCGTATCTTGGACATCTCCCACTGGCGTAACCCCACAGCGTATCACTGAGGAAAAACAGACAAGACAGAAGCCAAAGGAGTGAGACACATGCGTGGGATCTGATTAGGAGCATACTGTTCGAAAGGACTGCAACGTATTTTCTTCCAAATTCGTGTTTTGCTACAACCCAAGCACATTTTCATGTTTAGAGACCATGATTTGTAAGTGGGGCTAAGAGCTCCTCCAAAACTTTCAATTGGGTCCTGACCACGCAGCCTGATTCTATCCGGTGGATGAACATATCTTGATTAATTGCCAAGTAATCCCTCTGTCTTATCACTAGGGTTGCCAGCCTCCAGGTGGTGGCTGGAGATCTCCCACTATTACAACTGATCTCCAGCCGATAGAGATCGGTTCAACCTGGAGAAAATGGCCACGTTGGCAATTGGACTCTATGGCATTGAAGTCCCTCCCCTCCCCAAATCCCACCCTCCACATTCTCCACCCCAAAAACCTCCTGCCGGTGGCAAAGAGGGACCTGGCAACCCTACTTCTCACTCCCACTATCTCACTCCCTAAATATGAATATTCCCAGACACTCAAAAAGTCCTATACTCACTGAGAAGAGCCATGGGATTAAGTACTCAAGTGAAACAGCTAGGGTTGGCAGGTCCCTGTTTGCCACCGGCAAGAGTTGTAATAGCAGGAGACCTCCAGCTAGTACCTGGAGGTTGGGAACCCTAGAAACAGCCCATATTAGACCTGACAGATACAAATGTACAGAGTAAAAATATTGTAACTAGTACCTCTGAAGGATACAGTGCCTTAGTTGGGGTTAAGAGCATTTGACGCACACATCTTGCCTCAGTGTCTCCCACACACACACACACCCTGGTACAAACAATGGAAAAGATAATTTACTTTAAACATTCATTCTGCTCCAAACTCAGCACTGCTGGTGTTCCTCTGGTCTTGTCTCTCAGCTTCCCTACAACAACCCTCATTAGAGATCAGTTGTAATAGCAGGAGATCTCCAGCTAGTTCCTGGAGGCTGGCAACCCTATTTGCAGTACACGTATCAAAGCATCTTGGTCATCCTTCTGTCGTTATGGCCATAGTTAAAGAAACAGTTTAAGCTGGTAAAAGGGACCCCTGGTAACAGCTGCTACCTGAGAATCCAGGAGCCGTGCCTGGTCCATCAGTATCCCTAAATTGCATATTTAATGGTAAAGCTGATCCTATCCAGGACAGGAAGACCTCAGTCCCCTCAGATCAATGGGGCCAACCTATCACATCACTTCCTTGTCTCAACTGAATGTTAATCACCTTCATACACTCCCTCTCTGCCTCAGGTTCCTATCAGGAGAAGTATGTCACATTACGGTAATCTTGAATCTTCTTAATGCTGGCAAACTGTGGCAGCCAGCAGATGGCAGAAACCAGCAATGCATTCCACTGAAGAATGGTTAAACATGAAATCTAGCTGAAAACAGCAAGGATCAGACTCAGCAAACTTTTTTTCTATTATCAAGAGAAATCCCGAATTCTTGCAGCACGTCCTATCACAAGGAATAAACTTCAGCCAACTGCATGATTGCCACAGCTTCTAAACCGTGGACCAGGGAACCAAAGGGTTCGAAGCTCATCAACATTCATTCAATGGGAAGACCCAGAATGTCACACAAGCTTCCTCAAAAGGCTGTGCCCATTCTATTAATCTTCAACTGCAATATACAAGGAAGAGTGTTGAGAGGAGGAGGAGGAGGAGAAGAAGAAGAAGAGTTGGTTTTTATATGCTGACTTCCTCTAACACTTAAGGAAGAATCAAACCGGCTTCCAATCACCTTCCCTTCCCGTCCCCACAACAGACACCCTGTGAGGTAGGTGGGGCTGAGAGAGTGTGACTAGCCAAAGGTCAACCAGCTGGCTTCATGTGTAGGAGTGGGGAAACAAATCTAGTTTACCAGATTAGCCTCCACTGCTCATGTATAGGAGTGGGGAAACAAATCTAGTTTACCAGATTAGCGTCTGCTGCTCATGTGGAGGAGTGGGGAATCAAACCCGGTTTTCCAGATCAGAGTCCACAGCTCCAAACCACTGCTCTTAATCACTACACCACGCTGGATCCCTTGGGGCCATGCTAATCTTCTCTGTATCATTCCAATTTTAGTATATGTGCTGCCAACTCAAGCACATATTCCAAAATGTACTCTCAGTTTACAGATGGTAACTGTGAGACCCAATAGGAATGGGCAATGCTTTGAATGAATGGACTATGAATTTGAGCCATGGGTGCGACCATGAGCCATAGGCACAAAATTCAAGGCACAAAGTCTTCTCATATTTCCTTCCACCTAGCAATCTCTTCTATCCCAGGAAAGCTGATTCCCAGGGTCTCAGGCCCCACATGGTCTAACAGCCACACATAGGTCAGGAACTAGATTTCAGAGGGGAAGAAGGTGAAATGTTCACCTCCTCTCTCTTCTGCAGGTACCAATTTGGCTGATGCAAGAAAGGGGGGGCATTTTGACCCCTCTGCCTTCTCAGTGCAAACTGCAATCCTCAGGTCTATCTGTCCCCATGGGTCTCTAGACCCTAGATATCAAATTTCTCAAGGTCGGAATGGAGTGTTGGAAGGAAGGGAATATGGGAAGAATCTGTGACTATCTGTGCCTTCTGCTGACAAATCACTAGACCCAAAACATGCCCCAGATTCTTCTACCCATGGACAGAGGTTTCTTGGTATCTGGTGCTTCTTCCTGCTTTTTCTGTTGTCCAAGGCAAATATCCCACCAACGATGCCAATGTGTTCCTTTAAAACAGCTATCATTAAAAATATCCCTTCTAATACCAACAACATGTTTACTTTGTAATCTCATCAACTGTGACACTGTAATTACAGATTGCTCAAAAGCTTCATCTTCCCACTCAGACTGGAAATGGGGAAAAAACAATGACAGAAATCAGAACCAAGGATCACAACTAGGGTAGTTCAAAAACTTTTTTGGTAAATTTTGTGTTTATTGGGCCCGATTTGTTTGGTATACCCGGAATAAGATGAATACCCATACCGGTAAAGGGGTATTTATCTTTATTTCTGGGTTTACAGAAAAGAATCCTTTATAGTCTAGGTTTTTTCCCCCAAAGCTCCTGTGGGGGTATTTTTGGAGGTAGAGTCACCAAATTTGCAGCATGGCTTCAAGGGACTCTCCTTAGACCAGGGATGGGGAGCCTCAGGCCCTGGGGCCGCATACGGCCCTCGAGAGCTCTGTGGCCCTGCTGCAGAGGCGCGGCGCAGTGTGGGCCCTCCCCAAGGGTGCTCCGGGGGCCGTGGCTTGCAGGGGCGCTGTGGTACCCTTTGGACCTCCTCTAGCCGACTGTTGGTCAGCGAGAGGAGGGGGAGGGACACTTCCCCAAAGGCTGCCCCCTACAGCCGCGGTGTCCAGGAATGCCAAGGCACACTTAACCCCTCTCGCCGCCTGGCAGCTGTTGAGCGGCGAGGGGGGAAGAGGCCCGCGGCTCCCGGCAGCAGAGCATGTGCGTGGGAGCCAATCGGGCTTTGGGGGGCCTTTTGTGAACTCTGGGGGGGAGGGCGGGGAGACTGGGGCTCAGTCACGCAGGGCTGCGTGCGCTGCCAGGTGTGGGCTGGGAGGCTGGGTCCTGGTTGCATGGGCCAGCGTGCGCGGGTGTGAATGTGTGAGGGGGGAGGCTTTTCTCTCTTTTCTTCCACTTTTTCTGTCACTCTCCTTTCTCTCTCTCTTTCTCCCTCTTTTCTATCTCTTTCTTTGTCTGTCTCCCTCCGTCCTTTTCTTTCTTTCCCTCTGTCCTTTTCTTTCTTTCTCCCCTCTGTCCTTTTCTTTCTCCCTTTCTCTCCCTTCCTCCCTTTTCCTCTTTCTCTGTTTTCCTCTCTTTCCTCCCTTCCTTCCTTGCCAATCGACCGAGGGCTGCGGGCTGTGCTCCCCGGCGCCTCATTTGCTTGGGCCCACCACTGGCTGCCCTCCTACCTGGGAGGGGAGAGGACCAGGGGGAGTGGGGGCGCCCTCCAGGCCTTCTCTGCGTGGCCTCCCCTGGGGTTGTCAACCTCCAGGTGGTGGCTGGAGACCTGGCAACCCTCCCCCCCCACACCGGGAGATCTACACTTGGTATGGCCCCCGAATGATGTTATAAATGTGCAAATGGCCCTTGGCAGGAAAAAGGTTCCCCACCCCTGCCTTAGATGGTCACCAAAGTTTGGTGAACGTTGGAACAGAGGGTCCAGTTTTATAGGCCAGCAAAGGGGTTGCCCCCATCTTCTAGGCATTTGCGAGACAAGCTGTCCATTGGTTTTCAAGTTCAGAATTTCAGCGTTGCCGAGGACTGACGGAAAGAGACATTTGGCAGGCTGGCACCTCAAAGTCTGGGGGTTCCCTTCTTATCTGGGGCGCATTGCATGATGTCCATGCAAATTAGCTTCCAAACTGAGGGAAACAGCTTAAATACAAGAAAAATAAGACACGGAAAACATTTCTTTTGGTTTTGAAATCTGATTTCTTTGAAATCTGATTTCAAGAGATTGTCGCAGTGCAGGGAAACGAAGCCTCTACTTGGGGCGACCTTCAGTTTGAGAGCAGTTTTTTTTTTGGGGGGGGGGTGATATCAGAGCCAGCCAAAGTCATGACTAAACAAGCAAACCAAAATCAACACCTCTGCACTAATATCAAGGATAAGGAAAGTAGTGCAGGAATCTTAGGCTATAATTACTACAATACAAATGAGTGAAACATCAAAGTGTAATCAATGCATACAATAGTGGAAAGGGACAAACGTACAACTATATACAATGGTATTTCAATAGTCCACAAAGGTATGTATAAATGTGTTTTTTTCAATAGTCCATAAGGGTACATAGATCCAAGAAGATTCCAATAGTTGGTCACAAGACCACAGCAGATGTGTAAAAGACTATTATGAAAGGAAGACGATCGTTTCATTCTTCATCAGTTCCATTCCTATGTCAAAAATCATTCTATTAAAATATTGCTACTATGCATAATGGATCAATAAATATCAATAAATATCAATAAATATCAAAATGTCCATGTACTTACAATTCATGCAGTTCAAAAGGTATACAAGGTTCAAAAATTCATTTCTTCCCCTTAGGGATAAATATTATAACTATATCCATTGGCAAATGTAATAGTCCATATGACTTAAAATCTATAGAGGATATAGTTGGAATAAACAGAAGTCATTGCAAATGTAACAGTTCCACAAGGGATACACAAAGTGAATGCTCAGCCGCTGGTTACAAAAGCTTAAATGAAGTACAGGTGGCACATGTACTATGCTGTTTCTTAAAGGGGCAGTATCAAATAAAGCAAGATAGGTCATTTTCAGCATTTAGTCCTTGGGGTTCTAGAGATTGAAATAAATCAATGAAATATGCCTCTTTCTGCCGTTCATTATTCCTTTTGTCAAAGAGTTTACCCTTGAGTCGCCAAACTACAAAAAAACGAAGTTCATTTTCATTGTGGCGAGCTTTAAGGAAGTGATCTACAATGGGCGCAGAACGAATTCCTGCCCTAATTCTGGATTTATGTTCCAAAATCCTGGGTTTTTTGGGCCGAATACTGGAACCAACATAAATCAATTGGCAAGGGCAAAGTAAACAATAAACACTTTCAAACCTAATTTTTCCGAGAAACGCCCTTACAATAGAAAAAAGAATGCCTAGTGGTTAACCTTTCGTCACGAGTTCTCACAGCCGATGAATTGTCAGTATTAAATCTTGGTTTGGGATTTGTATTTACACCAGCCTATTCCTCCTTCCAAACTGAAGTAGATGTATATAAAATGATGCGCATTATTAAACTAAAAGATCACTTTAAAACTCCATTTGTTGGAAGCAATCCTTTTCGTCCCAGGTCTAAATTTAATCCTTCCACAAACAACCCCATGATTATTGCGTTTCATGCAGCAGTTACTAGAGACATTAAAAAGGTAGAACTCAGCAAGATACCCAAGATTTATAATCTTTCAATAAAACAAAAAGCAGCCTTGGAAAGTTTAGCCAGTGACCCCTCCTTAATTATCAAGCCAACTGACAAGGGCGGAGCCACGGTCCTACAAGACCGTGAACATTACATACATGAAGCCATGCGGCAATTGAGTCAGACTGCTTATTATGAATTACTAACTCATGATCCCACCCAACGAGTTATGCAGGCTTTAGAAAAGATTGTTTCAGAAGCATCTGAAAAGAGCATAATTGACAAACCTACAGCAGAGTTTCTTGTGAATAGATTTCCACGCATGCCCATCTTATACCTACTCCCTAAAATTCACAAACCTGGACGCATTCCACCTGGTCGTCCCATTGTATCAGCATCCAGTAGCCTTTTAGAACCGGTAGCTAAATATTTGGATCATTTTCTCCGACAATTTTCAGTCGACACCCCATCCTATTTGCAGGATACCAGGGATTTTATCAGATACATTGAGAATTTGGAAATCAATCAAGATTGCAAGCTAGTGACTATAGATGTCACCTCACTATACACCAATGTGCCATTAAAAGAAACTTTCAATATAATTCATTCCCTACTCAACTCGAGACTTGAAAAAAACCCTCCCACAGATTTTCTTTTACAACTCATTGATTTGATTTTCTTTAATAATTCTTTAATAATTTTTTCAGGTTTGAAGACAACATTTACTTACAAAAATATGGGATTGCGATGGGATCTGCCGTCGCGCCAACTATAGCCAATATTTATATGGCTGAATTTGAAAGATCATATATATATCACAATAACCCATATTTTAATCAGATACTTGGGTACAGACGTTATATCGACGACATGATCTATTTTGTAACTTTAGATTTCAATGTAGAGGAGTTTATTGGGTGGTTAAATACACAAACCTCCTTGCGATTCACAGGTTCTTGAGATCCATTTCAACTACCTTTTTTAGACACCACAGTGTATCGTGACTCCTCTAACAAACTGAGAGTCAAATCGTACAATAAACCCTCTGATCGCAATGCTCTATTGCATTATAATTCATATCATCCCAAACATCTTCGAGACAACCTGCCGTACAGTCAATTCATTAGATTAAAAAGAAATAATACCACTGACAAGGATTATTCCATAGCAGCACAGGCACTGACATCATCTTTAAGGGACCGGGGCTATCCCATTCATACTGTACAACAAGCTAGAACTAGAGCCAATATGAAAAGTAGGGAAGAAGTCCTGTATTGTAATGAACAGAAAGAACATGCCACTAATAAACCACTCACCTTTGCCTTCCGTTTCAACCACCTTTCCAGTCATATTACTGTAATTATCCACAAACACTGGCACCTCCTCTCCAATGTCCCTGGCTGTCAACAAATCCCCAAAATCGGCTATAGCAGAACCATGTCTATTAGAGACAAATTGGTCCATGCTGACTTAATTTGTGATCATAATGAGGGTACTAATATTAAGGGCCACTTTCGCTGTAATAAATGACTTGCATGTAACCTGGCTTTAGAAGTCAAAGAATTTAAACGTGCTGACAGCAATTTTACTTTTATACTTAACAGCTTTTCTAATTGCAACACGAAATTCTGTGTTTATTGTTTACTTTGCCCTTGCCAATTGATTTATGTTGGTTCCAGTATTCGGCCCAAAAAACCCAGGATTTTGGAACATAAATCCAGAATTAGGGCAGGAATTCGTTCTGCGCCCATTGTAGATCACTTCCTTAAAGCTCGCCACAATGAAAATGAACTTCGTTTTTTTGTAGTTTGGCGACTCAAGGGTAAACTCTTTGACAAAAGGAATAATGGACGACTTTTAAGGCAGAAAGAGGCATATTTCATTAATTTATTTCAATCTCTAGAACCCCAAGGACTAAATGCTGAAAATGACCTATCTTGCTTTATTTGATACTTCCCCTTTAAGAAACAGCATAGTACATGTGCCACCTGTACTTCATTTAAGCTTTTGTAACCAGCGGCTGAGCATTCACTTTATGTATCCCTTGTGGAACTGTTACATTTGCAATGACTTCTGTTTATTCCAACTATATCCTCTATAGATTTTAAGTCATATGGACTATTACATTTGCCAATGGATATAGTTATAAAATTTATCCCTAAGGGGAAGAAATGAATTTTTGAACCTTGTATACCTTTTGAACTGCATGAATTGTAAGTACATGGACATTTTGATATTTATTGATATTTATTGATCCATTATGCATAGTAGCAATATTTTAATAAAATGATTTTTGACATAGGAATGGAACTGATGAAGAATGAAACGATCGTCTTCCTTTCATAATAGTCTTTTACAAATCTGCTGAGGTCTTGTGACCAACTATTGGAATCTTCTTGGATCTATGTACCCTTATGGACTATTGAAAAAAACACATTTATACATACCTTTGTGGACTATTGAAATACCATTGTATATAGTTGTATGTTTGTCCCTTTCCACTATTGTATGCATTGATTACACTTTGATGTTTCACTCATTTGTGTTGTAGTAATTATAGCCAAAGTCATGACTAAGGCAGCTCTTGTGAAGGAGATTGCTCATCTGCTGGGCTCTACGACATTGAAGTCCCTCTCCTCCTCAAACCCCGCCCTCATTCTCCACCACAAAAACCTCCCACCGGTGGCGAAGAGGGACCTGACAACCCTGTCAATTGACCAAATTAATCTTCCCAAGGTATGCCACCATTGCCCAATAGCATGGAAAATCCTCAAGGAAGAAAGAAGGCTTTTTGAAGTGCTCAAGAGAGACCACTTCCTGGCATCTGCCTCCTACGCTTCCTGAGTGACAGGAAATATTGATGTGATGTAACTTTGCTTCCAGCACACAAGATAATCTAAATTACCTGGCAACCCTACCCCCACTGGAGGGTCTCATGAGCTTTGGTTGAAGTCCCTTCCCCAGACCCTGCCCTCCTTAGGCTCTGCCCCAAAAATCTCCAGGTATTTCCCAACCCGGAGCTGGAAACCCTAGATTGGGCCAAGTCTGCACAAAAGCAAGCAATGGTTGTATTCTGGTGTTTCCCATCTGCCCCAGTTTTCCTGGCCTTCTGCAACCCAAAATATTATTGGAAAACGAAAAACCTGCAGTCTGATTGAAATTGCATCTCTTCTGTAAGCATCTACACATCTAAAGATTTGGAGATAGTGTCTTCTGTGTATTTAGGAAAACAGAATTGCACGTTTTCATGTACCGTATTTGGTGCTTATCAGTTTAGCTCTAAACAGAGCATTTTGTTTAATGTATCTGGAAATAAGATAAGTATGACATATGAATCATCTGCGTATGAATCATGTGTTTTATCTCCATTTCAGAGCGCTGGCTAGTCATCCACTCCCTCCTGCAGAAGAATCATGAACATATGAAGCTGTAAGTTCCACCAATGGGAACGCTTAAAGAAAAATAGAAAGCCCTTGTAAATATTATCTCTAAAGTCAAGGAAAACATCAAAAAATGATGAGTCACCAGCAGGAGAGCTCAGCCAATTAGAACTCGGTAACCCGCATACATTCTCCTGGGGGAACATATGAGGCAGAAAGAGCATCTCAAGACCAATTATGATGGATTCATTTAGATATTTATTCCCTGCTTTTCACTCCAGCGGGGACCCAAAGTGTCTTGCAACATTATTCTCTGTTCCTCCATCTTCTCAACAGTGACAGTGAGACAATGACTGGCCCAAGATCACCCGACAAACTTTCTTGACCGAGTGGGGTTTTGAACCCACGTCTCCCAGATCATAACGTCACACTCTAATCATTAAACCACGCTGGCTCTTTGATAGGAAGATCAATTGCCAGTGAACGTCACCACATCGAAACGTCTATGTTTCCTCCCCCACAAATCCATCTCTCCTCACCACTGAACTGACACATATACCTTTACCGTAGTTTTCAAGCAATGACTGTCTAACGGGTCAATCCTTTAGCTCATGAAGCTGAAGACCATCCCTATGCTGGAGAGTAATATGACGAATTTCTGAAACACAACAATACCATCTTACTGATTTTTAAGACCCATGGATGCCTGTTCTCTCCAGGAGCATGCCTATTATATTAGGTGCTTTGGAACACAGGCAGGACAATGCTGCTGCAGTTGTCTTGTTTGTGGGCTTCCTAGAGGTACCTGGTTGGGCTACTGTGTGAACAGACTGCTGGACTTGATCAACCTTGGTCTGATCCAGCATGGCCTTTCTTATGTTCTTATGACTGAGGGAGGAAATTCACCTTGTGATCATGCCCCCCCCCCCTTTAAAAGAAAAGCAAATAAGAAACCATCTTGAGAGTTGGGAGGCAAAAATTTTCCTGCAGTCACAAAGCAGTCTGCCTTGTTGGGGGATATATAGTCCAGTTGACATTCTGGATTAAAAATGGAAAATGCATTTCACTCATTGTTGACTAAGAATACAGAAATAGAGCTGGAAGCTTACAGCTGTATACTCAACAGCTTTAAATTGGTAGGAGCTAACAGACTGCTGGGTTGTCTTTTAAAAAAACATGTTACAGAGCTTTTGAATTTGACAGCTGGAAGGATTCCTCAAAGGGAATCTAGTCCAACTTCGTGCTGAGATCTAGACATGTACCATACTGAACATTCCCTAATGGATTAAATGAAGTTTCTACAGTTTATGGCCAAGTTAAATTTATATGTGCCACAAGCAGATTGGACACCAATGTCTAAAGCAATTGTTGAGAGGGAAACTAGTTATTTCTATCAATCTTGGCAGATCTTAATTACATTAAAGTTCAGGTTTCCAGTCGATGCAACCATTTTTATTTTAGTTCTGATTCGTACATTGGCATCAATTTGAATTTGTCTCATTTTCATGGCTGCTGGTGATTTGTGCACCATTTATCCACTTCATCTATATAAATGTCACAAAGACCCTTCACAATATGTGTTAATTTTTACAGGTAAAAAAAATCAGGATGTTTTTTAATTGGTCATGCTGATGTTTTGACACAGACTGTAAGTCACCCTGAATCACAAAGGGAAAGGCGGAATAAAAATATGGTAGTAAAGACTTGGTGAGTTCACTCTTGCAAGAGAGAAACAAGGATTAAATGGGACAAAGGAATCCAATAAGAGTGCTTTTGAAATTCAGTCTTATCCCCAGTTGGGTTGGCCAGGAGAATCCTTATTTATTTAGCACTACCCGCCACTGTTGGACTTAAAGAAGGCTGCCGCAAGGCAAAACATGCTTATGCTACCCATTTTCACACTTCTGTATAATGTCCACAGCTGGAACTCATGTACCTATCGGGGGATAAGTGCATTCTCTCTTGAAGAGCTGAAGACCTTAGATTGATAGGGAATCTTAGTTCAAATCCAATTCCTTACATCAGTTCAAACTGCTGAAAAACTAAATGAATTCTCATCTGTCTTCACTGTTGAAGATACAGGGCAGATTCCTTCTCCTGAACAGAGATTTTGAAGAGGGGAAAATGAGGAACTGAGGCAAATAGTGGTAACAAGGCAAGAAGTCCTAGAACGTCTAGATAAACTGCAAACTAACAAGTCACAGGGACCAGACGGTATTCATCCTAGAGTTCTTCAAGAACTCAAATGGGAAATTGCTGAACTTCTAACAAAGATATGTAATATGTCCCTTCGATCAGCCTCTGTACCAGAGGACTGGAGAATGGCCAATGTAACACCCATTTATAAAAAAGGTTCCAGGGGGGACCCAGGAAATTACAGGCCAGTTAGCTTAACGTCTGTTCCGGGTAAACTGGTGGAAAGCATTATTAAAGATAGAATTGTCAAGCATATAGAAGGGCAAGGTCTGCTGGGCAAAACCCAACATGGCTTCTGTAACGGTAGGTCCTGTCAACAAGCATGTGGACAGGAATGAGCCTGTGGATATTGTGTATTTGGATTTCCAAAAAGCTTTTGACAAAGTCCCCCACCAAAGACTGCTAAGCAAACTTCATAGTCACAGGATAAGAGGACAAGTCCTCTTATGGATTGAGAGCTGGCTGAAAAATAGGAAGCAGAGAGTAGGAATCAATGGTCAGTTCTCACAATGGCGGGATGTGAGCAGTGGGGTGCCTCAGGGATCTGTGTTGGGACCGGTGCTTTTCAACCTGTTCATCAATGACCTGGAGTTGGGGTTAAACAGTGAAGTAGCCAAGTTTGCAGATGACACCAAATTATTTAGGGTGGTTAAAACAAAATCTGACTGTGAAGAGCTCCAGAAGGATCTCTGCATACTGGAAGAATGGGCATTAAAATGGCAAATGAGATTCAATGTGAGTAAGTGTAAAGTGATGCATATTGGGACAAAAAATCCCAACTTCACATATACACTGATGGGATCTGTGCTGGCAGCGACAGACCAAGAAAGGGATCTTGGGGTGGTAGTGGATAGCTCAATGAAGATGTCAACCCAGTGTGCGGCTGCTGTAAAAAAGGCAAATTCCATGCTGGCTATAATTAGACGAGGAAAAGAGAATAAAACTGCTGATATCATACTGCCCTTGTACAAATCTATGGTGAGACCACACTTGGAATACTGCGTGCAGTTCTGGTCACCACACCTAAAAAAGGATATTACAGAGCTTGAGAAGGTGCAGAAAAGAGCAACCAAAATGATTAGGGGACTAGAGCAACTGTCCTATGGGGAGCGGTTAGGACGCTTAGGGCTGTTTAGCTTGGAAAGAAGGCAGCTGAGGGGAGACATGATAGAGGTCTATAAAATTATGCATGGTTTGTAGAGAGTGGACAGGGAGAAGTTTTTCTCCCTCTCCCATAATACTAGAACACGGGGTCATCTGCTAAAGCTGGAGGGTGAGAGATTCAAAACAGATAAAAGGAAGTATTTTTTTCACACAGCGCATAGTTAAATTGTGGAACTCCCTGCCCCAGGATGTGGTGATGGCTGCCAGCTTGGAGGGCTTTAAGAGGGGAGTGGACATATTCATGGAGGAGAGGGGTATTCATGGCTGTTAGAATGGATATTAGTCATGCCGCATACGTGTATTAAGTGCACACATAAACAACGAAAAGGACTAACACTACTATATACAAAACTATTTCAATATTCCAAAAGGTACACTTGTTCATAAATACTATTTCTATAGTCCATAAGGTACAAAAGTACAAAAGTACTGTGGAATAAGAGCAAAAGAGATTTCTTCATGTAGGAAGACGATCGTTTCTATTTTCTTCTTCAGTTCCATTCCTATACATGAAAAAATACTTAAATATGATTTCATTCTTATTTGCTAAAATAATCTTATGAAGGGTAAATGTTACTTACAATTGAGGTTTTCAATATATGCACATATGAACATCCAAAATTCATTTCAATCTCTCATGAGGATGAAAACACAACTATGTGGAGTTTGAGTAGTAGGGTTCCAATACAGGATACATCATTCCAAATCCATAGTTGTACAGACGATTCGACCAATTTGACTGTTCCCAATGGGATAATGCAAGTATCAATGCCATAGAGTCCAATGGCCAAAGCGGCCATTTTCTCCAGGGGAACTGATCTCTATTGGCTGGAGATCAGTTGTAATAGCAGGAGATCTCCAGCTAGTACCTGGAGGTTGGCAACCTGAACCATCCCCAAGTTTGTCCCAAGGACACCCCTCCATTTTGTAGAGTATGTTCCCTCTGGGGAATTCCTTTTCAACAGCACCACAGGGGCCCAATTCTGGTTGGGACCAAACAGCATCAGGGGGGAAACGAAGGAGCCTCTTCCATCTTTGCCTCAGTAGTCCTGACCAGAATTTGTTTCCTGCTGCACTGTTCAAAGGAGTTCCTCCACTGGTGACGAGAACCATGCTCAACTGGAAATAGAAATGTTGGTTCCAATTCTAACATGACAAATATTAAGTGCCATACACAGCAGGCAGCAACTGCTGATATCCTAGCTAGGACTTTAACTGGAAAAGGGGAGAAATTTCAGAGGAAGCGAATGTTCACTTGTTTATTTATTTGAAGTATTTACATCCCACTCTTCCAAAAAGCTCAGAGCAGTTAACAACATGCATTAAAAACACCAATTACACTTCAGTATAAAAATAGCACCAAGATTCACTCATGAAGGCATATTTAAAACACCATCTCCATAAAGACTTTTAAAATGTTACCACTCAAAAACATCTCAGATTCACCATACAAAAACTGTCAGCAGAAGACCCTGTAAAATAGCCATGGGTTTCTGAAGGCCAAAATGTTGGGGTTGGGCATAATTCCACCAGGGTAGCTACTGTCAAGACCCCTCTTTGGCCAGACTCAGATACTGGAACTAGGGTTGCCAACCTCCAGGTACTAGCTGGAGATCTCCTGCTATTGCAACTGATCTCCAGCCGCTTTGGCCACTTTGGCAATTGGACTCTATGGCATTGAAGTCCCTTCCTTCCCCAAACCCCGCCCTCCTCAGGTTCCACCCCAAAAACCTCCCACCAGTGGTGAAGAGGGACCTGGCAAACTTACCTGGAACAGACTCCTTGTCCAAGGATGAGCCCGGGACCACCTGGGGGAAGATCAGGGGGTTCAGGAAATATCTGGCACCACCATTCTCTCCCCCCCCCAGACCCAGTGCCAGGATCAAAGGGCCTGCCAATGAAGCCTCAGCTCTAGTTTTCAGATGATGCTGCCAACTGTCAGGAGCCCAGAGCAGTGAAGTCCCTCCCCAAAAACCTCCCGCTGGTGGCAAAGAGGGAGCTGACAACCCTATGTACTAGATGTCAAATTCTGAGAAATCAAAATCAAAATGGAACTGTGTATGATCCCAATAACGTATTTGGTTCAGATCGACAGTGCAGCCATGCGTGCAAGGATCAGAGGGACTCTGCAGAGAGCTAGAAGCCTTGAGCCAATAATGGCTGGAACACCTGAGAATACAGCTGCATCTCAAATTAGAGACAGATAAACCTCAGCCTTGTGACAGAACAAATGAAACCTGCCAGCCAATTTCCAAACCTCCTACAGCTCCAAGTGCCAGAAAAGGCTTTGGACACTCAAGGCTCAACTAGACTCATCTCAATCCATCTATAAAATGCAAACTGAAGATTCTTGTTGCCTCTATTTGCCTCAGGGTTGTGTAGAGGAAAAAGAGAAGGTTTTACCCATCAGCTAACAAAACCTGCTCCGTTGTTGACATTTTAAAGGGAAAAGAAGATGCATCCTTGCAAAACAAGTCTTAACTTCCTTGAAGAATTATTCCTGACAAAGTCAGGACCCTGTTTTGACTATCCAAAAAACTGAGTGGAGGTTGAAGGCTCTCCCTTTATTGCCTACATGAGGCAAATTGTGAACAGGGATGCAGGACATTCATCACTTCTGTTTCTGCCCTGCCTGCATATGAAAAAGCAGAGTGGTAAGAAAGCACATTAGGAAATAAGAATAATTCATAAATATAGTAAAGTGTGAACCAAATGGTGCCCGGAGTGGCTGGATGGAGGAATGCAGTTGCAGGGAATACCGGCAGAGAAATTAAACCTTGAGCCACCACCATTTTGAGATCAGTTGCACGGTGTTAAGTCCAACTTCCTTTTTTCATGCCCGGGGTTGCCAACTCTGGTTTGGGAAATTCCTGGAGATTTGGAGTGGTACCTGCGGAGAGCAGAGTTTAGGAATGGGAGGGAGTTCAGGGGGACGTGATTCATAAAGCTGCCCTCCCAAGCTGCCATTTCCCCCAGGGGAACTGACTTCTGTAGTATGGAGATCAGCTGTGATCCCTGGGAAACCCCAGGCTCCACTTGGTGGTGGTTGGCAACCTTAAGAACATAAGAACTTAAGAAAGGCCCTGCTGGATCAGACCAAGGCCCATCAAGTCCAGCAGTCTGTTCCCACAGTGGCCAACCAGGTGCCTCCAGGAAGCCACAAACAAGACGACTGCAGCAGCATCATCCTGCCTGTGCTCCACCGCACCCAAAATAATAGGCATGCTCCTCTGATACTAGAGAGAATAGGTATGCAGCATGACCAGTATCCATTCTAACTAATAGCCATGAATACCCCTCTCCTCCATGGCTATGTCCACTCCCCTCTTAAAGCCCTCCAAGCTGGCAGCCATCACCACATCCTGGGGCAGGGAGTTCCACAATTTAACTATGCGTTGTGTCAAAAAATACTTCCTTTTATCTGTTTTAAATCTCTCACCCTTCAGCTTTAGCAGATGACCCCGTGTTCTAGTATTATGGGAGAGGGAGAAAAACTTCTCCCTGTCCACTCTCTCCAAACCATGCATAATTTTATAGACCTTTATCATGTCTCCCCTCAGCCGCCTTATTTCCAAGCTAAACAGCCCTAAGCGTCCTAACCGCTCCCCATAGGACAGTTGCTCTAGTCCCCGCACCTTCTCAAGCTCTGTAATATCCTTTTTTAGGTGTGGTGACCAGAACTGTACACAGTATTCCAAGTGTGGTCTCACCATAGATTTGTACAAGGGCAGTATGATATCAGCAGTTTTATTCTCTTTTCCTCGTCTAATTATGGCCAGCATGGAATTTGCCTTTTTTACAGCAGCAGCAAACTGGGTTGACATCTTCATTGAGCTATCCACCACCACCCCAAGATCCCTTTCTTGGTCTGTCGCTGCCAGCACAGATCCCATCAGTGTATATGTGAAGTTGGGATTTTTTGCCCCAATATGCATCACTTTACACTTGTTTACCTTGTTTACTCCTGTCTCCTATGGCACCCTTTTATACAGTTTGGAGCAGCAAATACATATTATACTGTCCACACATCCAATGTGCTGGCATGACAGGCCCTCTGACCACAAGCCAATGCAGGTAGGTATGACAGAGAATAGTTGGGATCCAGCTATAGAGATGCCAGCCTCCAGGTGGAACCTGAATTACAGCTCATCTCCAGACGAAAGAGATCGGTTCTGCTGGAGAAAATGGCTGCTTTGGAGGGTGGACTCTATGGCTCTGTACCCCACGGAGGTCCCTGTCTTCCCCAAGCTCTATCCCCAAATCTCCAGGAATTTCCCAACCTGGATCTGGCAACCCTATCCTCCATCCCCCTTCAGTAGCCAGGGGAGACCTGGCAACCCTATCCAGCTCCCATAAAGCCCAGATACTTGAACAGTGGCCTTCTTGCTCCATTCTTGCTCCATTCACACATATTTGGTATGCATTTTCCAACCAGTGCACTGATACCAGTGGCTGTTGCACAGTCGGTAGCCTGGACCTATAAACAACAATTGCAGGAACATGGGGAAAGAGCATGAATAGAATAAAATGTGTTAATGGTTTGTACCCTTAGTGGGTCTCAAGATCAACAAAATGCTGCTAAGTGAAATTTTAAATTGCACCAAACATAACAAGGTACTAGGGCCAGTAAAAACAATCCTGGCTCCCTGAATCAATCTACACGTTCATCTTACAGCTGCAGCACATATGTGTTCCTGGAGGTAATGTCACATAGCAGCTGAATGTTGTGAGCTAAGAAACCTTTGGTTCCAATTTCATCATATCCATGAACTACTACTTGATCTTTGGCAAGTTTCTCTCAGCCTCTCATCTACAGTATGGCAATAATACTGTCCTGCTTTGCATGGCTGTTGGAAGGATAAAGTAAATGTAGCATATTATTGGATGAGGGAAAACGCTCATCATAATCGTTTTAATCAAAACATTAGTTGCTCCACTATCTAAGAGTCAACAGTTAGGATAATCAAAGCAAGCTTGCCGCTTCCTAGGGTTGCCAGCCTCCAGGTACTGCTGGAAAAGAATAAACAGCGTGCTGTGTATTCTTTTCCAGCTGTAACTGTTTTTCAGCATAGGTTTGTTGTTTAGTCGGTAGCCTCCAGGTACTAGCTGGAGATCTCCTGCTATTACAACTGATCTCCAGCCGATAGAGGTTAGTTCACCTGGAGAAAATGGCCACTTTGGCAATTGGACTCTATGGCACTGAAGTCCCTCCCCTCCCCTCCCGAAACCCCACCCTCCTCAGGCTCCACCTAAAAAACCTCCCGTCGGTGGCAAAGAGGGACCTGGCAACCCTATCACTTCCCAGATCTGAAGTGTCAAGTTTACATTGTGTACACCAGATAGAAGATCCCACTCCTCAACAATAGGCACTCTGTATGTTTAACACACCAGCTCAACGAGCACGTCTACCCCACGGCAAAGCTACGGATATTATTGATCAAAGCACACGCTGGGAACATCCTGGGTCACATTCGGGCAACCATTTTGTTGACTAAGGAGCAGAAGAAGTAGGGATTCTGTTAGTTAGGCTGCAACAACCAAGTCTAGTCTTGGAACCCCTGCTGAAAACAACATTGCAGTAGAAAGGATGCCGCTTTCTCTTTGACTGCTACACAATTCCACTTCTGACGCCTGCACCGTAGGTTGCATTCTGCAGCAGCAGCAGCAATACTAATAATAAAATAAAATTAAAAAAAAAATACCCAAATGATTTCAGAGTTCAGTGTAAATCCTATAAGATTTTCCTGAACAAATAACAGACAGTGACCTTTTGGCCTCCGCTTTGCATAAGAATTAACATCAGTATTCAGGAGTTACTACTGTGACGGGGGACTACGGCAAATGCCAGATTCTGATCTAAAACTCTGATATATATTTTTTTTGTAAGAACCCAGAAGAAAAGGGGGTCTTTGAAGCTCATCTGCATTACAGATCAGGCCTCTCTGAGAAAATCAACCATCCATAATTCATTACATGTTTCCTGCAGGGCTTGGAGACAGCACAGATCCTAGCAACAACAGAGTCATAGCAACAGCTGCACCGGCAGCCAATCCGGCGTCAAGCTTTCTGATGCCAGATAGCCAATCAGGCTCAGGGAAAACTGGACTGAAATGTTGTCAACCAACTGGTAATTCTGTTGTGAGCCGAGTTTTCGACTAATATGCGACTGGAATTTTCGCCGAAAGCTAGTATGCAGCTGGGAGCAGGTCGCCGTTACCTCTGCGCGCGCACACGTCTGAAGTTATTTTTTGCCGACACACTGAATGAAACGCAATGTAAACTTGAAATCTGCCAGCTCTTCCATTCATGGAAATTGCTAGCCCCATGCAACAATTATAGATATTTTAGACCTGCTCCTTGTACAATCACTACGGAACGCAACCCCACGAGTTCTGGAGAAAGCCGTTGCCGTTCTCGGTTGTATACTTTGAAGACGGGTATAAGCTTTAGTATCTGCTATCCGTCAGTGTTCGTAGAGTGCTCCAGGAATATTTTATAATGTGCTTATGCCGCGCCACAAAACCATGGAAATGTTCCTTTCTGAAGGAAGGGAAAGCGCCATTCGTTGCTGAAGAGTAAGCTTCATTGTGAATATGTCTTTCGTATTGTGCAGGCAAATCATAATGGCAAAATGGCAACACTTTTCTGATGTAAAATGTAACACTTTACAAATCAGAGCCCTACTTTCGAAAGGCTTGCTAATTTGCTTATATATATATATATATATATATATATATATATATATATATATATATATATATATATATATATATATATATATATATATAAGATGCTGCAGTAATTACAATTTGGCGGCATTCTCCTTGGGATGCTAATGGTTTATCAAGCATCCTGTGATGCAGCATTTGTACTGAAATGACATTGCTGAGAACAAAGAAAAGAAAATTGTGCAAAGATATATGGAAATAAGGTGAAATCGTAACTCGTCTCACCCTCAGCTGAGCAGAACTTGTAAGTTGAACACAGAAAAAGTTGGGGAAGGAAGGCAATGACAGCCTTCGTGAATGCATTTCTGCTTTGTTTTATTGACTGGTTAGGGACACTAGAAGGTGTTTACAAACAGAACCGTGTGATCTCTGCAGGGTTGCCAACCTCCAGGTGGTGGCTGGAGATCTCCTGGGATTACAACTGATCTCCAGGCGATAGAGATCAGTTCACCTGGAGAAAATGGCTACTTGGGAAGGTGGACTCAATGGCATTATAACCCATTGAAGTCCCTCCCCCAAAAAAACACCACCCCCAAAATCTCCAGGTACTTCCCAACTCGGAGCTGGGAACCCTAGATCTCTGCCATATTTGTTCTTTAGGTTCAAGTATTTAGGTGTGTTTTCAGAATATATTGCCACAAACCACCACTGACAATTAAAGACATTCAAGATTTATTCCATCAGAAATACTTTGCTTAGGAGAAAATAGAATTGTGCCACACAAAATATTTGTGCTTCAGATAAAAACATAGTATATACACACAGCATACTATGGGACTTGTAGGCATATAAAACCTGCTGTATAGCTTTATCTTCCATCACATCTCTTAGGGGGAGAAATGAAAAGTAATCATTCATCTTTCCCTGAACATTACCACTTGACGCTAAGATGCTGAGGGGTTATCTTACTGAATGTCTCGTTCCTTCGCCTAAAAGTCATTCCTAAATTCCACTTGACTGCCAGTGTTGCTTCACTAGTGAAGGTGAGATTAGAAGATCGGCTAAGGATGCTTCAAAACGGATTTGGGGACCAATTGCCCTATTTCGAACTTTTCAGGCGATAGACCAAAGCTGCAAAGACTGTCAAAAAGGATGTCTGGAATGTATTTTTCCATTCCCCTACATATTTTATACATTATGTGCTTTTTCCATGGAGTGACTTTTTCAATGCCACAGATGAAAGAGAGTGATTACCAAGTAGCTCTTAATGCTGCAAAAAAGAATGGAAAATTCTGGATGCAATCACTTCGGTCCCAAGTCGATCTAATGATTGTGTTTCTTATCTTTTTTAAAAAATGCTTGGAGAGGTCTGAGTTCAAACCCAAATCAAAATGTTTATGCCACCTTGTTATAAAAGAAAAGTTAGCAACAGCAACTCTGAAAGCATAATTACTACCTATAAACAGAAATTTGCATTTTATTTTGTTGTTAGGGCAGCTCTCTTTGGCTTGCGTATTTTAGTTGCAATTAGACACTAAGGAAATAGGGGATTTTGTACATCAGGCCCATGACTGTTCATTAAGCTAATCTAATGAATCCTTTGGTCTGCATAGTTAAAAATAAGAAATTGCCTAATAGGATGGTTAAGTGGTCCCATATCTTCATTCTTAACTTTGACAGCTTCAACACAGAGCTAGGAGGCATCCCTTCTCTGAAAAGCACAGGGCGCTCTAATGAGCTGGTAGAATCATATAACTTAAGCTAATGAATTTCTTATCTTCTTAGAATGATTAAAAAAATTCTGGAAGAAGTCAAAAGGATCTCAGCAATTTTTTCCCAGTAGGTTTGCACTTCCCATTCTGAAGAAGAAAGAATTTCAACATCAGCTAAAATCTGTGGCATCGTTCTGAATGAGAAATTGTGCAAACAATAACTTAACTAAACATCTTTAGTGGTAGGGGTTGCCCTTTTCTGTGATCCGACCATGCCAGAAGCACAATACATAACAACTAAAAGTACACAGTGGACACCCACCAAAGAACTGGAAAATGTAAGTTTATGAGGGTTTATGATATGAAGAAGAGAAGAAGAGTTGGTTTTTATATGCCAACTTTCTCTACCTTTTAAGGAGACTCAAACCGGTTTACAATCTCCTTTCCTTCTTCTTCCCACAACAGACACCTTGTGAGGTAGGTGGGGCAGAGAGAGTTTTTGGAGCAAACTGTGACTACCCCAAGGTCACCCAGCTGGCTTCATGTGGAGGAGTGGGGAAACCAACCTGGTTCACCAGATTAGCGTCCGCTGCTCATGTGGAGGAGTAGGGAATCAAACCCAGTTCTCCAGATTAGAGTCCACCGCTCTTAATCACTTAACCACTTCACCACACTGGCTTGGTGGATATGCCGCAGATCCTATCAATTTCATAATATTTTGTGTTCCCTGAGAAGTAAGGAGCTGGGTGCAGCCATTTACAAGGTGAGACTGAAGATGTTTTGTGAAGATTTTTTCCCCTATAACATCTGCTTATATGCAAGTTGAGAATAAGAAATAAGTAGGCATCCAGAGTTGAAATTTATTAGCAGATGTGACACTGTGGAAACTGCTCATTACAGAAAGGAATTCTCCCTCCTATTGATACTGGTATTCATAACCAATAGATTATGGTCAGGAGCAGGTCACACTCACATTTCTTGCTCTTATATTCAAGAGATGCTCAATTACTAGGCTTGCCAACCTCCAGGTACTAGCTTGATATCTCCTGCTATTAAAACTGATCTCCAGCTGATAGAGATCAGTTCACCTGGAGAAGATGGCTGCTCTGGCAATTGGACTCTATGGCACTGAAGTCTCTCCCCTCCCCAAACCATGTCCTCTTCAGGCTCCGCCCCCAAAATCTCCCACCAGTGGTGAAGAGGGACCTGGCAACCCTATCAATTACCCCTCAGTTTGGGTCGCAGTTTGTTGGCTAATTGAGAACAGTATGCTCGAATACTTGAACAATGTTCTTTATGTTCAAAATTGGATCACAAATACTCTCTGCACATGCATGTTCTCACGATACTTTCTCTGTCCCAACAGTTCATCGCTTTTGTTTCATGTTGAAAAATCTATAAAATTTAAAGAGAGATTTTGATCCTTTTGGGTGGGGGGGAAGCTGTATGGCTTGCCTCTGTATTGTTCTGAACTCCCAAAACTGGCACATATTCATGTGTGTTAACTGCATGGATGAGAACTTTGGGGCAAACGGTCACCAGCCAAAGTTACCTTGATAGAATACCTCATTTACACATGAGTAAAACCTCTTTGCCCAATCTCCTTCCTGTTACTGTTCAATATTAGACTCAAATTCTGTGTCGAGCAGCATGGCACCTGAACCCTCTGCCTTTCTTATAGGATCATGGCCAGGTCATACCTTGGTATATGAGCTATGTTTAGGGTTGCCAGGTCCCTCTTCACCACTGGTGGGAGGGTTTTGGGGGTGGGGCCTGAGGAGGGCAGGGTTTGGAGAGGGGAGGGACTTCAATGCCATAGAATCCAATTGCCAAAGCGGCCCTTTTCTCCAGGTGAACTGATCTCTGTCGGCTGGAGATCAGTTGTAATAGCAGAAGATCTCCAGCTGGTACCTGGAGGTTAGTTAGGAAAACTCTAGTACTGGGCTCACCAAACAAGATAAATAAATACACAAGCAAACTATGCAAACATATATTGTGAACGTTAACATCTACAAACAAGTGCAAACATCAAAGAGAATATATACAAGTGAATCCACAAGGGAGAATTGGAAAGTCTCTTTCAAGGTGGGTCTCTATCAGAATAAGTGAAAGTCTTATCTCAAGGTAGTTTCTTCAGATAGTAACCCCAAAATGGAACAAAAGGAGAGAAGGTCCACAGTAACGCCGTCCGGATGTTCACGAGCGTTTTCACTGCATAATTGCAGCTTCATCAGCTAATATCTTCTTAATATACATCATTTATCTTAGTAGATGCAATAATAGCAGTTTAATACAAGTATTCAGTCTAAATGCACCAAAATGCTGCTCAAAATGGCTATAGCTAGGGTTGCCAGCTCTGGGTTGGGAAATACCTGGACATTTGAGGGGTGGAACCTGGGAAGGGTGGAGTTTGGGGAAGGGAGGGGCCTCAGTAGGGTACAATGCCATAGAATCTCCAAAGCAACCATTTTCTCCAGGGGAACTAATCTTGGTTGTCTGGAGATGAATTGTAATAGCGGGAGATCTCCAAGTGACACATGGAGGTTGGCAATCCTAGCCATGGTGCCCGCCAATCCCTTTTCTGAAGCCTGCCAAGTGTTTTTAGGAATGGGGGGCAGGTTGGGCTTTTGCCCAGCAAGTCTTCCGATTGACTATTTGAGGTCTGATTTGCTGTGCTGATATTTTTAAATGTTGCTTTGGCAGCAGCTACCACTACAGCACAAGTTAAGGTGTGGCAGCCATTTTGTAGCAGCCATTTTGTTGCTGCCCCCACCATTTCGTGTCAGAATTTCAAATGTGCCCGCAGGCTCAGAAAGGTTGGGGACCTCTGAGCTAAATCTTCTTGATCACCACAGAAGGTAGAACATATCCCCTCGTCCCTTCTTGGCACCTGTGCAGTCAGAAGCATCCTTTACATAACTGACTTTGGTATCCATCAAATTTATCTCCATTGGAACAATTCAGCAGCCTTTGCTTTTTGTTGTCAATGGAGGCATTGCAAATGCAACGAGCCTAGAGAGGTATCACTTTTAGCCATGTAAAAGTTTTTAAAAGGAGTTTTTTTGAGGATGCAGGGTGGAGCTACACTTCTCATGAGAATGCCCTTGTGCAAATTGATCTGCACAGCTTGGCAGCCATTGATGGAAACCAAACTATGCTGCTGTAAAGAACACAACCTCAACTAAAAAAAAAAAAATTTACTTTTAAAAATTTCCCCCAATCATTGATAAACGTTCTGTATTTTTAATTAATATTATGGAGATAAACTATATTAAAAGGTGCCATCATTAGATGAATTTTTATATAAATTTTACAGTATTGTTTTATATTATATTTATATTGTCACTTTGTAAGGTTTTATATGCTATGAGCTGTCCTGAGCCCTGCCTGGGCAGGGAAAGGGTAGGATAAAATAGTAGTAGTAGTTGTAGCTGTTGTTATAGTAGCAGCAGCCTGTACTTGACAACCTTCAACAAGGGAGGCCATTACAGAGGCTATAACTTTGGATTATTCATTGTGCAGAAAATTGGACAAGATGGCCTATAAGACCCCCTTCAACTTGACGGTCAGCCTACTCAAGCCCTTACAATTTAGAGCATATTGGAGTGAATACTTTCCCTCTAAATAGCACATTCCCCTCCACTCAGTGCAAGAGAGGCTACTCTGACCACTTTGAGGGAAGATTAGTTCAGGACCAACTCTTCCCCCACTGGAGGGTCTCATGAGGTTTAGTTGAGTGTGCCTCACCACACCCAATCCAAAGCCCCTGCAAATGATTAACTATTAGACAAGCCTTTGAGTGTTGCCTTCACCCAGGGTTGTTGGTGGAATATAAATAGTTCAGCAAATAAATGAATACAATTTGATGGTAGAGGTTGGACAAGCTGGATAAAGGTCAGGTTAGAAAAATCCACTTACTCCTGGGAAGAATGGGGGGGGGGCAAGAACATGTGGGAAGGAGAGAGGTAGAAGAAGGAACATCCTTTTAGCCTGGGCCCATATGTCCCCCATTACAACCTTTCATAGGTCCCTGTTTATATAATACTATTTGCCACTTACCTGAGTATTTTGTTGCCTGCACAAGGCATAGGTATATCAGCAGCATGAAATGTGAGAAGGGATTTCAGCCGATACCACAACAGCAAATTCCAGCTCCCGAATCAATTTCTTGCTTCTATAAATTAAAATGATTTTTTCATTTATACGGTAGTTTTTCTTTTCTTTTTCTCAACACCCCCCTTCCCTGGTCTGCTTTTTAGGGTGTGCAAAACTGCACATGGAACATTGTCTTAGAATGTTCTATGAGACTCTTATCTATGAGACTCAGCTAAACTCACTCTGAGAAGTTCACGGGTTGCATGTTTTGAGTTTGAGGATTTCAAGTGAGTGTGAAAGCAACCACCCCACCCCAAACTGAAGTGTGCGAATAAAGTATAACTATATATCCACTGCTATAAGGAATGTCTCTTGGGGCTGATTCATTAAACTTGGTTTATTCCTATAAATGATTCCTCAGCCTTCATGTAGGGGTAATGGCTTTCTGTGAAGAGATAAAACTCAAGTTGCTCCCCAAGAACTCAGGAACTGCATGCCAGATTCTGGATATTACTCATTTACCCCAGACGTGTACAGATCTGTCTATCCATTCACGGAGTTATCCCTCCCTTTGCTTGATTACCAACTCTACCACACGGCAGACTTTCTTCTCACCTCAAGCTGTGAACAAGATAACATATCAAGCGGACCTTATTTTGAAGGACTGTTCCTTATTCCCAAATAGTCCTTTTCCATGCCACATCGTGCATGCTCCTTATTTATAGGGAACTCACAACCCACAGTATGTGGTGATAGCCGCTAGTTCAGATGGCTTTGAGAAAAGAACAGACTAATTCAAACAAAGGCCAGTCAAGAGATGTAGCCAAAACCGCTGAACAGGAAGCTCCAAGTTTCAGAAGACAGGCACCTTTGAGTACATCACCTTCCCGACTACCAGGCTGTACACTTCTAGTCCCTGAACTCTGAGGGTCTGATCCAACAGAGTTGGTGTAGTGGTTAGACTGTCAGATTGGGATCCGGGAGACTCAGGTTCGAATCCCCACTCTTCCATGGAAGCTTACTGGGTAACCTTTGACTAGTCACTCTCTCTCAGAGTAACTTACCTCACAGGGCTCTTGTGAGGTTAAAATAGAGGAGAGGAGAATTATGTAAGTCACCTCGGATCCCTACTGGGGAGAAGGTAACTGTACTGGATCTATATTCACTTGTTTTCTCCTGTTATAGATATTGTCCATATATCCTTTCATTCTACTATTTTATTGAGGTATTTTGCAATAAATAGAATTGTTTTACAATTTGAATGCATTGTACCACCACTTTCTATGGCAAGTTTATTAAGGTAATGTGGTTTTTAATAAATCACAAAATCTAACAATGTAGCCACAAAAGGTACAGTGCTGGCTACTTCAAAATGAAGAGGGGTAATTAAGGCATGTTTTATTGGGTTATTATGTCTATTATAATCCAATTTAGACTATAATTAAGAAAAGAAGAAATGAGGATAAGAAGTTAAGAAGAGAAATAAAGAAAGAAGACAAGATAACAATGTTGAAAACATTGGATATTATTTTTAGTGGCTAGTTTTCATTGTATTAGTGAGTTTATCGTAACATAATCTGGGTGCCAAGGAAGAAAGGAGAAAAGAGTGTATTGTATGTAATTCTTCATTACATTTTTTCTGATTTCCCCTCCACCCTTGTCACTTTAAAAAAAAATTTTTTTTTAAAAAAGAATGGGTAATTAAAAATACACGAGGAAAGAGGGGGGAGAGAAAATAAAACAAATACTGAGGGAATAAAACAAACACTGGGGGGAAACGGTATTTAAATCCACATAGCCAATCAAATCTTTAGTGGAAAATCAGAAGCTTTGTTGTACAAGAGCCCACCTGGCCCCCACCCACTTTCTAAAAACCCTCCGTGGGCACCAACAAAGGACCCAGCAGGTGCCGGGGTGTCTGTTTGGGGACCCCTGGTTTAAGGCTTCATGGGTCTGGGTCTGGAGACCAAGTCGGATGAAGAAAGGTTGAAGGACATTGACTGGTCTATTTAGCCTGGAGAGGCAACAACTAAGAGGTGATATCATGACCATCTTCAAGAGGATGGTGCGGAGTTGTTCCCTGTTGCCCCAGAAGGTCGGACCTGAACCAATGGGTTGAAATTAAATCATAGCTAAGCTTAGGATTGCCAGGTCACCCCTCTCCTCCGGCGGGAGGCTTCTGGAGCAGAGCTGATGGGATCGCGCGCGTGCGCACTTCCGGTTTACACCAGGAAGTGCCACATCACGAGGGGCCCTTTACCACTCAGACTCACAGTTTGAGTGGTTTAAGGCCCCTTGCGATGCAGCGCTTCCGGTTGTAAACCAGAAGTGCCGTGCTGCGGTGTGTAGGCACACGTGTGCCCGCTGACCATCAGCTGGTCAGTGGGCAGGGGGGTGAATTGGTAGGGGTTTGCCCGCAGCCACCGGGCACCTGGCAACCCTAGCTATGCTGCTCCTTTAAGTGCAAAATGTCTGTCTAGATCAGTGGTTCCCAAAGTGGGCAGTACCACCCGATGGGGGGGGTGGGATTACCTAGGGGGGCACTAAGAGGCAAGAGGGCAGCAGGGGGGGGCAATAGAGGTGGGCCCCTTCAACTGTGTTGTTCACTAATTTACAGCAGATCAAGCTATGGCACCATGCTGGCAAATTTGGTGGAAACTATCAGAATTCCCCCCCACCCAGACGTTGAAGAGCTGGTACCACTGGATCAAGTTCATCGGTTTTGTTGAATAAATTTCAACTAAAAGGTTTTATTTTGGTTTTGAATAGATGTGCAGTTAATTGTTACTGTTTTTAAATTTTATGGTGATTATCTTCTTCAGTGAGTCATGCAAACCCCTATTTTGAATAATGCTTTTTATAGGGTAGGGTCGGGGGCGCTGGGGTCGAGGTTGTGGAACCAAGGGGGCGGTGGCCCAAGAGGTTTGGGAACCACCGGTCTAGAGGGAATCCCATATCTCAAAAATAAGCAAGAACGTGGCTCTTGGACGGCAGCGCACCAGGCATTCCCACTGTTTCCAGCTCACCAGACTGTAGCTTCCCTCTCACTTCTAATGTATTTTGCCCCACAATCTTTCCCTAGTCGAAAGCACTCTGCCTTGGAAGCTTCTGTCAAAGGGACGAAAGCCTGCAGAAGGGACAAAGGAGCGCCCTATAGTCATTGTGTCCTTTCAAAAAGGGAGAAGGGGCCCCCTCAGGTAATTAATGCCCTGCAATTAGTTCCTCTGGCCACGAAGAGGGGAAAAACAGCAGAGGAAGGGGGGAACCGGTGTGTGTGTGTGTGTGTGTGTGTGTGTGTGTGTGTGTGTGTGTGTGTGTGTGTGTAAGGGATGGGGAAGACAAGGGACGGGTCAGGAACAATGAGCAGCTAGCCGGTCTGTCCCACTGCAGAGGGGGCCGTGGCACTGACGGAGCCTAACCCTTCCCTTTGACAGGAGAGGAGCAGAGGAAATAACCCTTGCTACCCTTCTTCTGCAAACGAACCCCGCCAGGCAAAGAATGGCTGTTCGACCTCCCCCCACCCCACCCCACTTTCCGAAACAAAAATGGCAAGTCTTGTTTCCTATGCTTCTTCCTTTTCACACCAGAGGAGGCTAAGGGGGAAATACTTTAAATTTAAACAAGGAAGGGTGCTGGGGGGGTGGGGAGAGTAGGGGAGGGAAGAAAAAGCTTTGCTGCTGCTTCCCTCATGGGAAAGAGTGTCTCCTCCACAGTAAGGCCCTTGATGCGAAGCAGGAGGAGACTGGGCATAGAAGGAAAGTCGCTGGTTTTTCTGTATGAAGGGAATCTCAAAGCAAATCCAGTCCTCGAGACATGGAAGAAAATATAAACCAAACTTTTTGTAGGCTGTAGCAAAGACCAAGTCATACCTCTTGAAGAAAAGAAGGAAGGGGGGGGGATAATATCTGGAACGTATCTTTGGGTGCTACAAAAGGAATACAGCTCCTCAAGCAGATGAGCATTCGCCAGCCTATATTTACTATGGTTAAAAATTGTATTCAACCCACTGGGTTCTTGCCACAAAGGGAAGGAGGCATATTTCATGCCTGTAGCTCCGATTTCCTGATCTTCTCTACACATCACTGAAGAGAACAGGCTCTTCTCTTTTTTTCTTTCTTTTTAGAAAGGAGGATTTTTTGTAAAAAAAGAAAAAAAAGAAGGGAAAAATACATCATCACATCCCATTCAGAGCGAGTTGAAGGAATGACCGTTGCTTCGCTGCTCCATAGGGAGTCTGAGAAAACGACCTCTAACCTTTAGCTCAATGGGAGCTCGGGAGAGGTCAGGAGGAATAAGTCTTGCTCCAATCTCTCTCGCCATGGGGGTCTGCGGCGGGGCGGGGGGGACACCCCAAGAGCTGAGGACTATGTGATCAGCAGAACTTTGAGCTACTTCTGGGGGGGGAAGGAGGGGGTGTTTACCTACGTTCCCTGGAGGGGAAAAAATAAGAAAAGAAATCATCTGTTCCCAAAAAACAAGTAAACCCATTTCGAGTAAGAACCTGCCTCAGCTCTTTAGCCTGCAAATCAAAGAAAATCGACAAAGCCGTTCAAAATCAGGCCTCTCCCTCTGAAGAGATGCAATCAAGCTGCGATACGTTTGCTTAAAGGAAGGAGCTCAGAATTAAGTGGAATGGTTGAGGTTTTAATCTTTTTCCTTGCCACTTACAAATGTCTCGGCTGAATGTAGCATCAAGTAAAGGGCGATTCTGTTTGCTGGAAAATTGTCATCAAGAGGATAGGAATTAAAAATTCCAGCCTCCATCTATGTTTCTCCCTTCATATCCCAAGGGCCCTTCTGGACAGCAACAGAACAATGCTGGCGACATACTTTTGAATGAGATTTTTTTTTAAAGACTATACAATAGACAGCACTCCACATCCCAGCCAACCAAGCTGCTGTCCTCATACAGATTTATTTTTACTGCTGCAGGCTCCACACAAGACCCATAGCTAGAATTCTGGTTTTATTTCCAGAAGCGCAGCATCCCCTTTGGGGTTTGAGTGTTAAATCAGCTGCAGCGATGCAGCGCTTCCGGAAGTAAAACTGGAAGTGACGTCATCACCCGTGCGCGCCCACGCGGCCACTGCTCCGGAGCAGCTGGGTGGATTGGCAGGCAATTGCCCACCAAAACCACCCACCTGGCAACCCTATCCATAGCCCTGTTCAATAGTCTTTAAAAAAAAAAAAACAGGAGCCATATCTGGACTTCTACAAGGGTTGAAATGAGATTGCTCAGGCCATTTTTCCTGCATAAACCTAGGCACAGGCAAAGAGCTCATGACCAGAGATTATTACAGAGTCACCCCACCCTTCTGGACTCATCTGCTCACTCCTATGCATAAATCAAATGACATGAAAATGCAACTGAGCTGTTGGTATATAAGGGAAGACTTTTTCCAATGCAACTCACACTGGGCCCTTTGCTCATCTTTCAGCTCATGCAGGAGAACGCCACTGAGCTGCTCAACGGGTGGAGGGTAGGGTTGCCAACCTCCAGGTACTAGCTGGAGATCTCCTGCTATTACAACTGATCTCCAGCCAATAGAGATCAGTTCACCTGGAGAAAATGGTCGCTTTGGTAATTGGACTCTATGGCATTGAAGTCCCTCCCCTCCCCAAACCCCACCCTCCTCAGGCTCTGCCCCAAAATCTCCCAACCTGGAGCTGGCAACCCTAATGGAGGATCAGGGCCTGTGTTGGAGGGCAGAGGTGAAGCCCTGGTGCGCACGCTGGGGGGTGTCATTTATTTTAAAAAATGTGTCCTGTCTTTGCCACAAACTGGTCCCCAAGGCAACTGATAACTGCTAATTTTAAAACAATATAAACAAATCAAATTGTGATAAGATAAAAACAGCAAAGGGGGAATAAAGCAAGTGAATCATAATTAAACCTTTCAAAATTAAATGCAAGTAAAAGGCATTGTGCCTGGAGGTCCCTTCCAACTCTATGTTGCTATGATTCTAGGTCAAAGCCATGACCAGTAGTGCAGAGTGGTAAGCTGCAGTACTGCAGTCAAAGCTCAGTCAGCACTTTGCATTGCCCCCAGAAGCAAACTCTCAGCCAATGTCAATCTGGGGAGGGGCTGTGCTCAGTGGTAGAGCATCTGCTTGGCATGCAGAAGGCCCCAGGTTCAATCCCTGGCATCTCCACTTAAAGGGAATAGGCAGGTAGGTGATGTGGAAGACCTCTGCCTGAGACCCTGGAGAGCTGCTGCCGGTCTGAGTAGACAATACTGACTTTGATGGACCCAAGGGTCTGATTCAGTAGAAAGCAGTTTCATATGTTCAATGTGATGATGAGATTGTAAGTCAACAGAGACGGGTGTCATCACCATGTCAATGACATTTCTCTCCAAATCCTGGAGGACTTTATTCCAGGGATTTCATGTAGATGCTAAATACGAAGGGGTCGAGATAGAACTCTGGTTATCTTATAGCAGAAGTGCTCTGAGGCTCCACTTCTTGCCATGTTGAAGCAGAAGCAGTAGGAAGGCAAAGAACCAGCCAAGAGCTGGCATGGGGGGAGGGGGAGGAAACTAGCCTTCTTTTAATCTTCTGTTAAGGAGGTGGATGTGATGAAGGGCCACTATTCTCCTAGCCAGCAAATAATTAAGCAAATTGCCTCTTTATAATTAACCAACTTCTTTATCCTAATTTTCTGTTTAAAAGAGGAGATACAATTGGAGAAGTTTGCTAATCAAGATTTTGCTTCTTTCCTTTTTGGATAAAAAAATCTAATTAATAATGATAATAATTAAAATATGTAAAAGCATCGGAGTAAGAAGACAAGGGAGGAATGCAAATGCACTGCTGTCAGTCAGAAAACAAGAGGAAGAGCGTATATCATTAGGGAGAGGCAAATGGCAGGTCAGGGGTTTCCATCTGGCCCAAAGTTCTGCCCTTGATCCCAAGGACCCCCTCCTTTTCGTACACAGCTCAGTCAGTTTCTCTAATGAAACCAGAGGAAATGGTAAAGGGCTCTTTAACCCTCTTCTTCCAGTATAAACAGGCTTTAAGAGAGGAGTAGACATGTTCATGGAGGAGAGGGCTATTCATGGCTATTAGTAAAAATGGATACTAGATGGATGCATACCTATTCTCTCCAGGATCAGAGGAGCATGCCTATTATATTAGGTGCTTTTGAACTCCTTTGAACACAGTCTGGATAATGCTGCTGCAGTCGTCTTGTTTGTGGGCTTCCGAGAGGCAGCTGTTGGCCGCTGTGTGAAAAGAAGAAGAAGAAGAAGAAGAAGAAGAAGAAGAAGAAGAAGAAGACTTTCTCTGCCACTTAAGGCAGAATCAAACCGGCTTACAATCACCTTCCCTTCCCCTCCCCACAACAGACACCCTGTGAGGTAGGTGAGGCTGAGAGAGAATGACTTGCCCAAGGTCACCCAGCTGGCTTCGTGTGTAGGAGTGGGGGAACAAATCCAGTTCGCCAGATTAGCCTCCACCGCTCATGTGGAGGAGTGGGCAGGGAATCAAACCCGGTTCTCCAGATCAGACTCCACCACTCCAAACCACCGTTCTTAACCACTACACCACTGCTGGAACTGATGAGCCTTGGTCTGATTCAGCATGGCCTTTCTTATGTTCCTAACAGAACCTTCAACATAGGTCCCTTCTCTTCCGCACCTCACATGTCCTATTCCCCCCTGTCTGCTTCAGGCATGGGAGTCAGCAGTTGAGGTACAGAAAGGGTATACTCTGCCAAATAGGGTTGCAAGGTCCTTTTCTGCCACCGGTGGGAGGTTTTGGGGACTAAGCCTGAGGAGGGTGGAGTTTGGGGAGGGACTTCAGTGCCATAGAGTCCAATTGCCAAAGCTGCCATTTTCTCCAGGTGAACTGATCTCTATCTGCTGGAGGTTAGTTGTAATAGCAGGGGATCTCCAGCTATTTCCTGGAGGTTGGCAACCCTACTGCCAAAGCCTCTGTTACCATTCGCGCAGGAAAGGAGGGGGTTAAAGAGCCCTTTGCTTGTGTTTCAATTCATGGAGAATGTGTTGGTAAGTGAAGCCAGAGCTACTGACCCATTTGCCCTGATGGTGGATAGAGCTGTCAAGTCTTAGCAGACTTATTGCAACCCAGTAGGGTTTTCAAGCAACCAACCAACAGAGGAGGTTTGCCATTGCCTGTCTCTGTGTAACAACCCTGGACTTCCTTGGTGGTCTCCCATCCAAGTACTAACCAGGGCTGATCCTGAGCAGTCTATATAAACCCTGGCTAACATAAAATACAGCCTCTGGGGAAAAACGTGTTGCAGGCCACTGTATATCTGCCAACATTTGGCAGAAGTATAATTGTTCCATGCAGAATAGAGCAGGGGTCCCCAATGTGGTGCCCACGGATGCTTTTCTGGCGCCTGCCAAGTGTTTTTAGAAAGTGGGTGGTGCCAAGTAGGGCATTTGCCCAACAAGGCTTCTGGGTTGATCACTGGAGATTTGATTAGCTGTGCAGATTTTTAAAAAATGTTGCTTTGGCGGTAAGTGCTACCGTGGCACAAGAATCTTCAATGTGTGACTGGAGGTAAACTGGGGGCAAGCATTGTGTAGCCGGCTCAACCTTCTGCTACAGCCATTTTATGGGAGCCGTTTTTTGGCTGCGCCCACAATGCTGCATCACAATTCCAAAGGTGCCTGCAGGCTAAAAAAGGTTGGGGCCCCTGGAAGCAGAGTATTAATAACAGCCACCCTTTCTTTGTAGTTGCATGCCCATCAGAAGAGTGCTAGTTAATGGTTCCTCATCCACTTGGAGAGGAGTGACTAGTGGAGTGCCTCAAGGATCTGTCCTGGGCCCTGTGTTGTTCAACATCTTTATAAATGATTTGGATGAAGGAATAGAGGGGATGCTTATTAAATTTGCAGATGATACTAAATTGGGAGGGGTAGCAATTATGGTAGAAGACAGAGCCAGGATACAGGATGATCTTGACATGCTGGAGAATTGGGCTAAAACCAATAAAATGCATTTCAACAGAGATAAATGTAAAGTTCTGTATTTAGGTAGGAAAAATTAAATGCATAATTATAGGACGGGGGAGACTTGTCTTAGCAGTAGTGTGTGCGAAAAGGATCTTGGGATCTTAGTAGACCAAACACTGAACATGAGTCAGCAGTGTGATGTGGTAGCTAAAAAGGCAAATGTGATCTTGGGCTGCATTAACCAAAGTATAGTGATGGCATCGCTTTACTGTGCTCTGGTTAGACTTCACCTAGAGTACTGTGTTCAGTTTTGGGCACCACAATTTAAGAAAGATGTAGATAAGCTGGAATGTGTCCAGAGGAGGGCAACATAGATGGTGAGGGGTCTGGAGACCAAGTCCTGTGAGGAAAGGTTGAAGGAGCTGGGTATGTTTGCTTGAAGAGGAGAAGGCTGAGAGGGGATATGAGAACCATCTTCAAGTACTTGAACGGCTGTCATATAGAGGAGGGTGCTAAGTTGTTTTCTGTTATCCCAGAAGGTCGGACCAGAACCAATGGGTTGAAATTAAATCAAAAGAGTTTCCATCTAGCCATTAGGAAGAATTTTATAACTGTTAGAGCGGTTCCTCAGTGGAACAGGCTTCCTCGGGAGGTGGTGAGCGCTCCTTCTCTGGAAGTTTTTAAGAAGAGGTTAGATAGCCATCTGTCAACAATGCTGATTCTGTGATCTTAGGCAGATGATGAGAGGGGGGGCATCTTGGCCATCTTCTGGACATGGAGTGGGGGTCGCTGGGGGTGTGGGGGGGAGATGGTTTTGGGTTTCCTGCATTGTGCAGGGGGTTGGACTAGATGACCCTGGTGATCCCTTCCAACGCTATGATTCTATGATTCCCCACAAAGTGAAAAAATAGTTATTACCCCATAACAGCTGGGTTTGGGGAAGAACTGCCGGCAACAGGCTTAGAAGGGTGCAACTCTGCTTAGGATCACTGTTGGAAAACACAGGTTTGCTTTCACATGAAGAAGAAGAAGCAGCAGCAGAAGAAGAAGAGTTGGTTTTTATATGCTGACTTTCTCTACCACTTAAGGGAGAATCAAACCAGCTTACAATCGCCTTCCCTTCCCCACCCCACAACAGACACCCTGTGAGGTAGATAGGGCTGAGAGAGCTCAAAGAGAACTGTGACCGGCCCAAGAGTCCACCGCTTCTAACCAGTACACCCCGCTGTAGAGAAAAATAGGTGGCCAAACCCAAATGTTTCATTTGCTGTAAACAACACTGAATGCAACCTTCCTCGAGAAAGTGTTGCTGTTTTGTTTTGTGGTCAAATTTTCAGCTCTCCCTCTGTTACAAAAAAAAATATCAGCCAGCGTTGAAAATATGATACAGGAAATGCACAAAAAGCCAGGTTGTTTGCTCTGTGATGTTCTGCACTGCAACTTTAATGATGCCTTCAGCAAATTTTTGCTGAACCTTTTCTAACACAGCCTGCCAGCAGCTTGGGCAACCCACGCCTGACGGAACGTCCTTTCAGAGCTATGAACAAACGAAGCTACCTTTCGCAAGATTGCTGGCCATGTACCCCATTGTTTGCCTTGGTCTGGCAGCCGCTCTCCGAGGTCTCGGGGGCCAAACGAGACATTGCAAGAGACACGGAGTCACTGATGCTTGGTCTCCCTTTCTCTGTCTTCCTGATAATGCCCTAGAATGGATGCCAGCTTCTTAACAATGGCCATTTGGAAACAAAAATTCTTCACTATTCTGTTTGTCTCTGTGCCTTGAGCTGCCCCACCCGTTATCAGGTTTCTTAACGCTTGAGCCCTTTTGCAAGGACAATAGTCATCAGTGCTACAGATCAAATCTCTCCCATGTTTTTATTTTAGACTGATGCAAAGTAGACCTTGGCTTGAGTATTGTCATCGGTTTTTCTTTGCCTAGAATTTTCTCTAAAAAGATTAACAAAGAAAGACAGACTTTATTTTAGATACTCAGAAATGATTGACGGTTGCATGGGGGGGGGGGAGAAACCAGCATCTCCTGTCTCTCTTCCCCATCCATTGTTCCTCTTTCCCTCCATCTTCCCCATCTGGATTTGTAATTAGCATCTGATTTCCACAATGTCCTGCAATCTTGCATGTTCTTTTATGAAACAGCATGTGTTCTATCTTCATGGGAAATCAAGGTGGCCCTAGGTTTATATTTCAGCAATGTGTGCCGCAGAAATTAATTTAGCTATTCGTACACAAAGGCACCTTTGAAACTTAGGGGAGGAGGGATTATGAAAAGGAAATGTCCAGCTGAGCGCTATCAACTTAGGGACGGACAAAGGAGAGTGGGGAGCCCGCCCGGCGAGCAAAAAAGAAAGGAAGGAAGCATAAAGTGGGGAAACCACAGCTTTGTATTGTGAAAGGCTTTGAGCTAGGGATGGGCAATCAGACATTTAATAATCAAAATCCAAACTAAACATACCCTTTTGTTTAACTACGGTTGTTACAGCTAATCCAAAATGGGAAAATTAAATAACTATTGGTGATAGAAAGCCCTGGCCTGGATAGCCCAAGCTAGCCTGATCTAGTCAGATCTCGTAAGCAAAGAAGGGTTGGCTAGTATTTGGATGGGAGACAACCAAGGAATACCAATAGGGTTGCCAAGTCCCTCTTCACTACCAGCAGGAGATTTTTGGGCCAGAGCCTGAGGAGGGCAGGGTTTGGGGAGGGGAGGGACGGCAATGCCACAGAGCAATTGCCAAAGCAGCCATTTTCTCCTGGCCATTTTCTCTATCGGTCATCTCAAAGTCATGCTATGAAAAAGAAAAGTTCAAGAAACTGAATACTGGGATGGCCCAGGAGTATAAGATCACCTTGAAAACTTGGTACTGTCATGTACTAGTAGGGCTGTCAACCTCCAGGTACTAGCTGGAGATCTCCCGCTATTACAACTGATCTCCAGCCAATAGAGATCAGTTCACCTGGAGAAACTGGCCACTTTGGCCATTGGACTCTATGGTATTGGAGTCCCTCCCCTCCTCAAACCCCACCCTCCTCGGGCTCCGCCCCAAAAACCTCCCGCCAGTGGCAAAGAGGGGCCTGGCAACCCTACTGGCAGGGGAGATGGGCTTTGATTGGATCCTGAGTAGGTCCAATAGGTCCCGAGTGCTAGTTATTTGGTGCTCTCTCCAGCACAGGAAGAGTTTTTGTTGTTACAGAGACAGGCATATAAGGAGGCAGTGCTGCAACCTGGAAGGCAGGCCAAATGCCACTTTTAACGTGAACACATGAAGCTGCCTTCTACTGAATTAGACCCTCGGTCCATCAAAGTCAGTACTGTCTACTCAGACCAGCAGCGGCTCTCCAGGGTCTCAGGCTGAGGTCTTTCCCATCACCTACTTGCCTAGTCCCTTTAACGGGAGATGCCGGGGATTGAACCTGGGACCTTCTGCATGCCAAACAGATGCTCTGCCACTGAGCCACAGTCCCTGCTGGCAATAATTCAGCCTCTCTCATGCTGCCAACCAAGGTGTGCGCGCTGCGATCAGTAGAAGAGTGAAACACAATCAGAAAGACTAGAGGCAAAGCAGAAGACATGAAAGAGCGAAGCGGCATCTCTTAATGACTTCTTCAATGGTTCTTGTAGGTTATCCGGGCTGTGTAACCGTGGTCTTGGAACGGTTACACAGCCCGGATAACCTACAAGAACCAATGAACTCTGACCGTGAAAGCCTTCGACAATATTTTGACTTCTTCAATATTTCTTATGAGCTGCCAAGAGGGGGCAATTGAGGGGGTGGGGGCTCAACCTCTCTCCCTGTGCCATTTCTGAATACAACCCCCCCCCCCAAAGATGATTTTCACCAGCAGGGGGAAAGGGTCACCTATAATTTTAAACAAAATGACATAATATGGACAACGGAAGTAAAAACCCTGCCCCGTCCCGAACATCACTTTGCTGAGTTCAGGTGTTTGAAGCATTTTTGTCTCAGCCTGGTTTACTTCCAAAATCAGAGCTGGGCTGAGAGATAAATACTTCATGTACTCGAGCACAGTTGAGGTAGGCCACAGGATGAAGCAGGGATTAGCTCCCCTTTCCTACGTGATCCGTTTTGATTGTAAAATACCACGGTTTATATGAAAATTCTCATGAGCGCCTTACAATTATTTGTGCCCGGTACCTGCTTTTCTTGGTTTGCCAAACTCTTTGGTTTCCTTGCTGTGCAAGTGAGAATCTGAATTGCCTACAGAATGTGGACTCGGTCCCCTACCTGGCTAAAATGCCATAGCGTGGTGTAGTGGTTAAGAGTGGTGGTTTGGAGTGGTGGAATCTGATCTGGAGAACCGGGTTTGATTCCCCACTCCTCCACATGAGCGGCGGAGGCTAATCTGGTGAACTGGGTTGGTTTCCCCACTCTTCCACATGAAGCCAGCTGGGTGACCTTGGGCTAGTCACAGTTCTCTTAGAGCTCTCTCAGCCTCACCTACCTCACAGGGTGTCTGTTGTGGAGAGGGGAAGGGAAGATAATCATTAAGCCAGTTTGATTCTTCCTTAAGTGGAAGAGAAAGTCGGCATATAAAAACCAACTCTTCTTCTTCTTCTAAAATTTAGTAAAGAAGATCTCTTGTGTGAGGGGTACCATTCCTGAGAATTTAATCCCAAATGGGCAGGCAGTATAGATGTTACCAGCATAAATAGATTAAACGAAGACCAAAGAGAAGAACAGATGTAATAATGACAATTTTTTTAAAGTTTTTAAAAATAAAAACAAAATGAAAAAAAATCTGCTTATGTCTACTTCTGACTTGATTTCTTATATGTCCAAAGACACCGATTAAGAATATGAGCTAGAAATCCTTGGTCCTACTCATTAAATCAACATGTGTCCTAAGCCATTGCCTGTCAACCACAACCCCTCCCTATTCTGCAAGATCAGTCATTGTTTCACACACGAAAAAAATTAGAGAGAGTGCTGAAATGTTTAAAAGTCTTGTGTTTCCTGAACCCCTGAAGGATCTGAAAAATGCCCCTGTCCTAGGTTTGCTAACTTCCAGGTGAGGTCTGGTGATTTCCCAAAATTACAACTGATCTGCAGACTGCAGAGATCAATTCCCCTGGAGAAAATGGCTGCTTTGGAGGGTGGAATCTGCGGCATCATACTTTGCGGAAGTCCGTCCCCTCCCCAAACCCTGCTCTCCTCAGGCTCCATCCCCAAAATCTCCTGGAATTTCTTAACCCAAAGTTGGCAACCCTATCACACAGTGGGCCTCACTACATCTGGCCTGCTGCCACAAAGACTGATATCGTTGACTTCTAGAAAAATAACTCTATAAATCCATCTTAGTTCTGATTGAAGACTGTTTAATCCTCCCTGGGAAAATTATTCTTTTTTATAAGCTATCGTTTGTTTCATAGGCAACATGCAAGATTATATATTTTTCTATTTCTGCTGCTTTGTCACCCTGGCTCGGGAACATAGTCAGAACTTGTTATATTGCTCCCTCCGCCCCAGTCCTCTTGATCACGAAGAGATATTGAATCTCTATCTATACCAAGGCAATTCTTGCCTAGCCGTTCCCACTTATACCCTGAAGTGTGATCCTTTCTCTCTGGTGGAGCTCTTGCAACACATCGGCAAATCGCAATTTGGGAAACTTGTCTTACACTTTTTGGAAAGTAAAGAGGAAGAATGTAGGGACTCCCTGTCAATTAAAGAGCCTGTGGCCTAATTAAAATCCCCCCAGATAATGACTACTCCTTAGAAGTTCAGCAGCAACTGAATAACAAGGGCATTAATATATTCCTGAGTGCTTTTGTTTGGTGCATATAAATTATAAAATTATAATAGTTGTATTGAGACTATGAACTGAACTCGAAAACAGAATATCTGCCGAGATCTTCTTCAGAAGCCGGGAAGATTTTTGTTATCAATATACTTAAACTCCTCCTCCATCAGAAAAAGCTAGGTCTCCACCCAGCCCCCACCCCACTCTGTACAGGGTGTTAAAGTTTCTTTAAAAATGTCTTATCTTTGAGGGTACACCCTTCAGAGAAAAATAACAAAGAAAAGATTTTAGAAATACTTGGATATCACTCAGAAGAAAGGACTAGATGTATAGATCCCCCCCACCTCCTCAATAAGCCTATGTGTGTTCTCATGCAGTTAACATGGAGTCATAATCCCACTTCGCTGAAATGGGATTTGAAGGGATTTTATATCATTTATGCCACAGGCACTAGGAGGAGGAGGAGGAGGAGGAGGAGGAGAAGAAGAAGAAGAAGAAGAAGAAGAAGAAGAAGAAGAGTTGTTTTTATATGCCAACTTTCTCTCCCACTTAAGGAAGACTCAAACCGGCTTCCAATCACCTTCCCTTCCCCTCCCCACAACAGACACCCTGGGATGCTTCCTCTGGAGTGATGAGTCTTCATGTTTGGGGGAACATAAATATCCATCTCTCCAAACAGTTTGAGCTGATTCTCTGGTTGGGATTTCCACTAGCAAAGTTTCAGCAAGTTAAGCAAGGCAGCAAAGTTGACATTTTACAAATGTTAAATAGTCACCTTGGGCCCCTGCTGAACGGGAGGGGAGAAATGCAGGACACAATTTTAAAAATAAACAAATAGCAAATAATTTTATTTTTACAGTTGGCCTCATCACCTTGCAGAACTGCAGTCTCATCCATTAAAAAATCAAGTTTGCTTTCCTCATATTGGGGTGCTTTTAAAATCTTACTTAACTAATATGTATTGTCACTGGCCTTTTATGCGTGGCTGTTTCACTCGCCATCACCCCTCCAACGACTTCGGGTCTATGTTTTGATTTTGCATGCCGTTTCCGACTGTCCGAGGTCGCCTCGCTCTCCCCCTGTGTTCACCTGCGTTTTGCCCGCATTTTCAGGGACCTGTTTTTTATCTCGAATGCACAATCGAAACAATGACCCGAAGTTGTCAGAGGGGTGACCGCAAGGGAAACAGCCACGCATAAAAGGCCATTGAGAGCTCACTCACCTCACTGTTTTCTGTGACATGTAGTACACTGTAAGGGACTGACATTTCGTTTCTCTTCTAATGTATTCTTTATTAAAAGTAAAGTTTTACAAATCTTACTTAACTAGAATTTAATTATTCTCTTGCAGTGGACTGGATTGTGAATTTGTGTGTGCTTTCAATCTCACTGTTTAGAGAAAATACTTGGACTGAAAAGTTTCTTGATCAGAGAGCATCAAGAGGCACAGTTTTGCCTTTAATGCCCTTCAGAAAGGACAATCAACCTCAGATTTTTGATCTCCTTTTCCTGTCTTCCAGATTTTCTGAGCTTGTCTTGAATTTTCTGTCTTTTTTAAAAGAGCATCACTGTGGATATAACATTAGGGGAAGATCTAAGGCAGTAGTTTTCCTGATAGCACACTGGTCATGGTTCAGCACAGAGTTTAAATAAACAAATTGATGGGTAACAACTTCACTTTTTGATGTACAAAAAGCTTATAAATGTAAAAGTTCACAGGAACAGCAATGCTAGCTAATGCTACTATCCTCAGTAATTAGGGCATATAAGTGAAGCACAAGAATCTCTTTAGCTTGCATAGCACAAACTCCAGTCTGCATAGTGGGAGAACCAGAAATAGTGTAGCGTGTCAGGCCAGGATCTGGGAGACCAAGGTTCAAATCCACACTCTATCATGAAAGCTTGGGCCAGTCATTCTCTCAGCCTAGCCTACTTCACAGGGTTGTTGTGAGGATTAAATGGGAGGGGGAACTGCTTTGGGAGCACATTGAGGAGATGAGTGGGGTTTAAATCTCCAAACCAATAAATATAAATAATGCAACTCTGAAAGTTTAACCCATAACCAGAATTACATTTCAAAACACCTCTTCCCAACACAATCATCATTCAAGCAAAGAAATTCGCACTAGGCACAAACGCTGGCATCTATATGGAATCTCAGATTTCTTTTTAAAGTTTCTAGTCCATCAGACTGCCAAATATTAACCGGCAGAAGATAGCAAAAGACACCAGTTGAGCAGGATTTCAAGCAGTTAGGTACTAAAGTTATATAGGAAGAACCAGTAGGCTTATGCCCAATAATTATGCTAATTTACTTCATTTGCATAGTTTACAAAAGCTGTAGAATTCAGCCTGGCACAGAGTTCACATTCTTTTATCAAACAACAACTACCACACACCAAAAACTCTACCCACAGCATTGTGCTGCTCAATCTAATCACGCCCCATTTTAGGGTTGCCTGAGATTATGAAGCTATCAATTATAATCACACTCTTCTTTATGTTGGTTAGCAAGTTATTTGCATCTTAGGGACAGATGAATGTTGAAGCCCATATAAAGCATTATGAAAATGCATATTTTAGAGACTTATATAGCAATGCAGAGTTAAAGGTACCTTCCTTGAGCCCATTATGGCTCGAGGAGATCGATTCATCTTTGGGGCGGCATTGCTTTCTAATTTCTGGAGACACATTTTATTTATCTGAAAGACCATATGGCTTATCGGGTAAGTGTGTATACAGTATAGCTATAACAAACCCACAAGGAAGATAATATTTACCTAATAGACCATAGCGGCACAGAATAACACAATATGGCCCCTTACATGAGCGCGCATTGTGGCACAAGAACGCGTTATCCAAACGCAAGCCGTTTGCAAAGCATGCTATCATCTCCATCAATCCATATTTAGGAAACCAATTCAAAGTGGATTTCCATCCACAGAGATTAGAGGAATCCCTGGGATTCGTGTAGTAATGTGGGAAATAGTTTGTACATCACTGATAATTGACTCCAAAGGAGCTGTTAGGCTTTTATCGGTTAAACACATCCTTTTGATATGTAGGGTAAATTTGAAAAGCAAAATATTTGCTGAATAATTTAATATGTTTAAACGGAGTGCAAGACATTATATCTGGGACTGCTGTAGTCTTTACCATACATATTGTGTATATTGCCAGTGGGGAGGAGAGACAGTCTGGGTGCGTAGGTAAGAAGCCAATCCCATTTGTTCAGCCCAAAAGAGACTCGACACATGGTTATGTGTTTCCATTACAATGATCATAGAATCATAGAGTTGGAAGGGACCACCAGGGTCATCTAGTCCAACCCCCTGCCCAATGCAGGAATTTCACAACTACCTCCCCCACACACACCCAGTAACCCCTACTCCATGCCCAGAAGATGGCCAAGATGCCCTTCCTCTCATGAACTGTCTGATGTAACTTCCCTAGCTTACCATTTGCCTGGTTTCACCCGGAAGTGACATCACAATACTCTAGGGATTCCCCAAAACTCTATGGTAATACCATAGGGGACTTTCCAGAGCATTGTGATGTCCACATTGCCATGCTGATAGATGCTTCCCCCTCCCTGTGCCCTAACCCTAAAACCTCCCAGCGGCTGAGGGCAAAGACCTGGCCAACCTCGCCCTTCCTAGAAAGGCAACACAAGATTAAAGCACCTGGACTAAGCTGCTCAGTAACCTTATGCAAGTCCATGTTAATGCATTGGCACCCTGGGCAATTGCCCGGGGCCCCGATAGGGCCCCCATTCTAAGCTATGTATGTTGCAACTTGCATATTTATCATGTGTTTTACTAAAGAAAATGAACAATGTTAATGTTAATTTGGGTTTGGATTAAGAAGTATAATGTAAGAAAGGACTTGTTTGTTATGGAAGCACCAACACATATATCTTTAATTTTATTGACCATTTACATTTTTATTCCTGTGAGTGGTTGGGTAGGTAGGGGACTTGGTGCACTGCTTTGCCCGGGGGGGTGTAATGCTGTTTATACAGCCCTGACCCTATGCTCGATACTAAAAAAATTTTCTCCAGAGACACCATCACACCTGGCTGGGATGCACCTTTGCTCCTTATCTGGACCACCCTCCTAAACGTTTGTAACAGACAGCACCGACTGCTGGAGAGAAGAAGCATTATGAGAAGGAGCCTCTTCCTTCCTCCTAGGCAGAGTTCCAGAACCACCAACACTAACCCTGGGGACTGATTTCTGCTCCCCAATCAGTCTTTCCCATTCTCCCTCCTCTTCAATAGTCATTTTGCGGGTCCTTCCAATGGAGGGTGGGACTGGTGGTGTATGGCATGGTGTGAATCTGTAAGGCTTTTATTATTTTCTATAGCAGAATTTACATCTATAAAATGTCACTTTATTTCAGTTGGCCTCTCATCCCCCACACTATTTAACTACTTAGATTGTGAGACCCCTGGGCACAGAAGCGTTTGCATTTGGGGGAAGAAACATTAGTTTCACTAGTCGGTTACAATGCAATCTGGTTAGAGAGTTCTGTGTGTGGTTTGTGTGCGTGAGAGAACTAGAGGCGTCGGGGGGAAACGTGAGCCCATTGTCCTATCGTCCCGTTGCACCGATGATCCCGTGCAGGCACACCAAAATGCGGAGGGGGGGGGAGGTGGAGGGGAACCCAAGCAACGTCACAATTACGTGTTGCTCCCTCCACGCCCCCCTCTCTCTTGCGTGCGCGCTATTTTATTGGAGGTGCGCTCTGAAAGCAGACGTTTCAGAGAAATTAGAATGGGCAGGAGTGCGGGGGGGGAATTGGAACTCGCATCCAGGACAAACGCTTTTAAGGTGTTTTCCACACGTTTCCTGGACTGGGTGCGATAAGCCTTCAGATCAGGCTAGCCTGATCCAGGTCAGGGCCATGGAGTGCATAGTCCCTTAGAAAAAAACATTGATCAACATACCAGAGAGTTGTGGTTTTTTTTTTTATGGGAATACCTCATATGATCAGAAAAGAAGTAAATGAAAGTCTCCTGGTTTTGTTTCCTTCTCTCTGGCCTCTGATTCCACCCTTTGAACAAGCAAGCCAAATCTGAAACGGAAGGGACGTTTGAGGGCTGCTGTCCGGGGATGCTAGAAGATCCGGAAAGGTGTACAATTGCCCAGCCTTTGTGGCAAGATGGTATTTCCCTGCCCTCGGAGGAAACGTGACCAGGCATAATTAGTTAAGGCTCATAGAGCACTTTGAAGATGAAAAGTACTTGTTGGTTTTTCAAATGTCTGAATTTCCTCACTTTGCTTTTAATTGGCTCAGCTCGTAACCTTCAATGTTCTCTCCCTCTATTTTTGCATGCGTCTTAGTTCTTTGTAGGCGAAATGAAAATGCATCATAAAGCCACATGAATAACAAAACCCAGCACTCCAGCCTAGCCGATGTTTAATTAAAGCCGCTTGCCCACTCCTGTTCTTGTGACGCTTCCAGTGGCTCCCACTCACAGCTGCAGCCGAGAGAGAAAGTTTAGAGGAGACTATTTGAATTGGGGAGGGGGGGATTGGTAATCCCGGATTTCCACTTTATCTCCACAGAGATGGTGATGGAATAAGAGACAAGCAGGCACATAAAATATATTCTGGGCCCTCACAACTCATTCGGCTTTCACCCTGCTAAGCTTGTGCAACTAATTTGAAGGAGAAGGAGGAGGAAGAGAAGGAGAAGAGGAGGAGGAGGAGGAGGAGGAGTTGGTTTTTATATGCCGACTTTCTCTAACACTTAAGGAAGTCACAGTCGACTCATGGCGACCACAGCAAAAGGTTTTCAAGGCAAGTGGTAGTTTATCATTGCCTTCCTCTGCAGAGTCTTTCTTGGAGGTCTCCCTTCCAAGTCCCTGACGCAGAGGAAGAGGAGAAGGAGAAGAAGAAGAGTTGGTTTTTATATGCAGACTGTCTCTACCACTTAAGGAAGAATCAAACCGGCTTACAATCACCTTCCCTCCCCTCCCCACAACAGACACCCTGTGAGGTAGGTGGGGCTGAGAGAGCTGTGACTAGCCCAGGGTCACCCAGCTGGCTTCATGTATAGGAGTGGGGAAACAAATCCAGTTCACCAGATTAGAGTCTGCCGCTCATGTGGAGGAGTGGGGAATCAAACCTGGCTCTCCAGATCAGAGTCCACTGTTCCAAACCACCGCTCTTAACCACTACGCCATGCTGGCTCTCTAGGTGGCAACCAAACCTGGCTTTCTTCTTCCTCATACCCAAAGATAACTGCCATATCAAGAACATACCAGCCCATCAGTAGGATTGCCAACCTCCAGGTACTAGCTGGAGATCTCCTGCTATTACATCTGGTCTCCAGCCAATAGAGATCAGTTCGCCTGGAGAAAAATGGCCACTTTGGCAATTGGACTCAATGGCATTGAAGTCCCTCCCCTCCCCAAACCCCACCCTCCTCAGGCTCTGCCCCAAAAACCTTCTGCCGGTGGCAAAGAGGGACCTGGACAACCCTACCCATCCGTCACAGGCAATTGACTAAGAACACACAGGACAGATCAGCTTCGGCATTCAGCATAAGGATTAAGGTCTTGAGCGCTTCTCCAAAGGTTGCCTCTCATGCTATACTGTCCTTATACAGGAAACGCTTCCATATAGGGGGGAAAATGTGTCAATAATCTTGCATTATGATCACACTCATGTATGGCTGTCTGTACATGTGGTGGAGAGCTGCAAGTTGCCCCTGCTTCCTAGCGTGTGTCACCTCCACATACACAGTGAAACAAATGTTCCAGGGCCATTTCTTAATAGAAAACAGCAGCTTAATGTTATGATGGAATTTAAAGATGGGGTTGCCAATCCCCAGGTGGGGCCTGGAGATCTCCCTTAATTACAACTGATCTCCCTTAACAACAGCTGTTCTCCAGGCTATAGAGAGCAGTTCCCCTGGAGGAAATGGCTGCTTTGTAAGGTGCATTCTATGTCATTATACCCCCTTGAGGATCCTCCCCAAACCCATCCTCCCCAGGCCTGGCAACCCTGCTTCACCCCCATATCTCCAGGAATTTCACAACTCTGTTTTCTTATTTCCCTTGAAATCATCTGAGTCATTCTGATATGAGGGAAATGAGGATTTGCCACAACACTTTCCTTGTTGCTGGCTCAGACTTTCCGGTTGCCTTCAAGTCCTTTCCCTTATTCTGCTTTGCAGCAAGTACACGGTAGGTTTAAAGTAACCCTTCCTCTCAAATCTGCCTCTTTCTCTTTTTTAAAAATGTGACCCGTGCAGAAGTAGAATCGTTTTTAGATTTCCAAGAGCCCTTATTGCCATTTTAATCAATTATTCTGCGACTAACAGGATCGAAAGAAAAGGACAAAAATGGGACATTTGGGTCCAGAGAGACAGCTCCCATTATTCAAGGGCACAGGCATGTGAAAAGTTAAAGAGGGTTTAAAGGGATGTTCTTTGGTTGTACTTAACATTGATAAATGACATACAAGTCAGGATAACAGGGCAGAGCTCCTGTCAGGGAGACAATGATTAACGAGAAGCCTGAGACGGAAAGGTCTACTGAGCAGAAATCTGTATATGACACCTTTCTCATTGATAGACTTGTCTGCACAGACGGGCTGCCCTCCAAAGACAAGCTTCTCTCTCCATCTGTGCACCTTGTTGGGTCCATCAAAGCTCGGTGACTCGTCTCCTGTTGGTTTTTTCCATTTACACATGGAAGGGCTGGTCAATTGACCTTAACAACTGGTGATGAAGCTTAAAGCAGAAAGTGCCAAGGCAAGATTACAGCAGCAGCAGCAGCAGCAGCAGAAGAAGAAGAGTTGGTTTTCATATGCCTACTTTCTCTACCAGTTAAGGAAGACTCAAACCGGTATACAATCACCTTCCCTTCCCCTCCCCACAACAGACATCCTGTGAGGTAGATGGGGCTGAGAGAGCTCTAAGAGAGCTGTGACTAGCCCAAGGTCACCCAGCTGGCTTCATCTGGAGGAGAGGGGAAACAAATCCAGTTCACCAGATTAGCCTCTGCTGCTCATGTGGAGGAGTGAGGAATCAAACCCGGTTCTCCAGATCAGAGTCCACCGCTCCAAACCACCGCTCTTAAGCACTACACCAACCAGGTGCCTCTAGGAAGGCCACAAACAAGATGACTGTAGCAGCATTATCCTGCCTGTGTTCCATAGCACCTAATAGAATAGGCATGCTCTTCTGATCCTGGAGAGAATAGGTATGCATCATGACCAGTAGCCATTTTTACTAGTAGCCATGGAAAGCCTTATCCTCCATGAATATGTCCACTCCCCTCTGAAAGCCTTCCAAGTTGGCAGCCATCACCACATCCTGGGACAGGAAGTTCCACAGTTTAACTATGTGATGTGTGAAGAAATACTTCCTTGTATCTGTTCCTTGAATCTCTCATCCTCCTGCTTCAGCAGCCTCCACACTGTAGTATAATGAGAGAGAAAAGCTTCTCCCATTCCACTCTCTCCATACCATGCATAATTTTGTGGACCTCTATCATGTCTCCCCTTAACCACCTTCTTTCCAAGCTAAACAGCCCTAAGCATTTTAATCGCTCCTCAGGGACCGTTGCAGGTTGGAAAAATGATACCCAGAGGGAGGTTGAAGCTCCTGCTCCGTGTGCATCATAGTTTTGGCTGATCTAAGGTCATTGACAAGGAGAATGATTGATTGATTGATTGATTGATTGATTGATTGATTGATTGATTGGTGTACCACAGTCATGATCCAAATCGGGCACCACACACACACACACAGGCATTGAGGAAAACCCACAACACATGTGTGACTGGACATCCTAGACCCAGCTTGGGTACTCTGTGATGTGTGAATCAGGGTAGAATGAAGGAATGGGAAGAATGAGAGAAGAAAAAGCCCTCCTCCTGCTGATATGACTGATCCCCATTTCAGGCAAGTAATCATAAAACGAAAATGAAGCCCAAAGCAAGAAAACCTTTCCGTTATTACCAAGGCCAGAACAGTCTCATTCCTCTTGAAAAATACTGTGCTGATACAAAAAACTCTGCCTCGCAGTGAGAGTAAGAAATTCCTTATTCTTTATGGCAAAGGCATCGCAGCTGTGATTCATGTACTAAAGCCACATGTCTCCTGCTCCTGAGCTCACCGTTGCCTCCATCTCATAGACATCTTTATCCCAGAGGAGGAGGAGGAATATGGGGGGGGGGAGAGATAAAAGGTGTTTCTGTCACCAATTTACAGCTGTCCAGAAAGAGAATCTCCAAGAATAATCACGTGTTACGTTCCCTTCTTAACCGATGACTATCTCCTGGTCTTTCAGGAACGGGTGTTTGTCATTGAGGGATAAATGTTATCAAGTAATGAGCATCAGGGAGGAACATAAAAGCAAAAACAAGTTGGCTTAGCTGAAGAACGCTGAAGGAAAGACACTCTAAGATGTCGAAGGGAACGTGTTTGATATAAAATTAAAGACCTGTCAGGTGGGAAGGAACTTCAAAGATCCCCTAGGCTGGGGATCTGCAAATGTTCTGCCTTCAAGAAGCCGTTTCTTCACTGACATCTGCCCGAAGCCTTTGTGCATTGCAGAAGATTCTGTGCCATATTTTAGGGGGACACATTTAGTCCATGCAGAGCGCTGGCCCAGGCCCGCTGGCCATTGGTGCTGCTTCATGTAAACTCTAGGCGTGTCCTAGAACACCCCTACAGCAGAAGTGGTACAGTCCAGGAGAAGCTGTAACTCCTGCTTATGCTGACTATATGAACTGCCCTTAAAGCTGCCATATATGTAGGGCGGCCAACGTCCAGGTGGTGGTTGGAGGTGTCCTGCTATTACAACTGATCTCCAGCCCATAGAGATCAGTTCACCTGGAGAAAATGGCCGCTTTGGCGATTGGACTCTATGGCACTGAAGTCCCTCCCCAAACCCCGCCATCCTCAGGCTCTGCCCCAAAAACCTCCTGCCGGTGGTGAAGAGGGACCTGGCAACCCTACATATACGTTGGGTTGTATCCGAAGGAACATAGCAGCGTGTGCTGATTTTCCCCCATGTCCCTCTTTCCCCTGCAGTTCCTTTTCACGTTTGGAAAGATTATGGGCGAAAAAGCACGGACGCTTTATCCTGCTTTAATCCCTGTTTCAGACAGGATTCAGCCAGGATCGAACACATGCGTTTCACTTAATGTGCATTCGCTCCTGGCTAAAACAGGGATTAAAGGAGGATAAAGCGACCATGCGTTTTCACCCTATGTTTGGTCAGGCATAGTCTCACACCTGAACTCTTACCCTGGCGTAGATCTCTGTTATTCTTCCCCCAACTGGGAAAATTTCATTGTATTTTCATTACACTTTCCCAAAATGACACATTTTCAGAGTTGTAATCCTATCGATGGCACAGAATCAGTCATTGGCTCTGGCAATTTGGACTGTCAAACTGGGAAGGTCTGAGTTCAAATTCTACGTCTGCCATTTTATTTATTTGATTTCATTGATATTCTTTCTTCCCAGTGAAGACCCAACGTGGCTTACATCAGTCTCTTCTCCTCCATTTTATCCTTACAACAACTCTGTGAGGTAGGTTAGGCTGAGAGCGTGTGACTAACCCAAGGTCACTCAGCAAAGTTTCAATTTGAACCTGGGTCTCCCAGATCCTAGTCTGACACTATATCACACTGGCCATGGACCTCAATGGGTGACTATGGACCAGGCACACACTCTTGGATTAGCCTACCTGGCAGGGGTGTTGTGTGGGCTATAAGAAAGGAGAACCATGTATGCTGCCCCTGAGATCACTGAAGGGTGAGTTTACAAGACAGTTTTCCACTTGGGTAACCAAGGATCTGAGCCTTACTCCAGGGACGCCTTATAGAAATTCTGCACATTTCACCAGGGCTATTTTAGAGTAAGTTGATTTGAACTTGAATTATCCATCTTGTCCACGTGCAATTTTCTGCTGCTACTTTGCAACTTTATCAAGCTTGCCAGACCTAGTGATTTTTATCACAAGTCGCAGGAATGGGGGAGGGGGGGCCAAAGCCTAGAAAGGCAAAATTTGAGATAAGCCATCAAATTCGCAGTTTTCATTTGATGCTTCAGCTATCTTGGCAATAAACAAACCTTGGGGGATATGATTGCAATGTGTCTTAAGAGCACAGAAACAAACGATAAAGAAAAAGAGCCCCCCGCCCTGCTAAAAAATTTAATGGTTACATTGCCAACATTCTTCTTTACCATTTGCAGTAGATACATTGGCTTGAAATTACCTAAATCGTCTTACTGGCCTGATAAATTGTCTGTAGAACTGTACAGTGAATTAATAGGAAACTGCCTTGTTTGTCATAGGAAGTATGTGTGTTTCTGCTCAGGCCCAAGCTTCATGCTCTGAATCTTGTGGACATTTTATCACTGCAGCAAGTGGGATCTCTTAGCTTGCCTTTAGAATACAAGGAGGGAAAGTATATCACGCTAGAAACTTTTTGCCAAAGAACTGGCTAGTTAGTTCCAATTCATTGCAATGTACAGCCCTCTCCACTCAGAGTTGGGAAACCCCTGGAGAGTTGGAGGGTGATGCCTGGGGAGGAAAGGTTTAGGAGGGAGAGGACCTCAACAGAGTAGAAGGCCATCGTGTCCATCCTCCAAAGGAGTTTCTCTCCAGAGGGACTAATATCTGGGGTCTGGAGATCAGTTCTAATTACAGGAGATCTCCAGGGTAGGGTTGCCAGCTCCATGTTGAGGAATACCTGGAGATTTGGGGCGTGGAGCCTGAGGAGGGCAGGGTTTGAGGAGTATAGTGCTGTAGAGTCCACTTTCCAAAGCAGCCATTTTCTCCTGGTGAACTAATCTCTGTCACTTGGAGATCAACTGTAATAGTGTGAGATCTCCAGCCATGACTTGGAGGTTGGCAATCCTATCTCCAGGGCACACCTAGAAGTTGATAACCCTACACCTTTATCCCACTGCCTAGGGTTGCTAGCTCCAGGTAGGAAAATACCTGGAGATTGTTGGGGTGGAGACTGAGGAGGGCAGGGTTTGGAGAGGGGCGGGACTTCAATACCCAAAGAGTCCAACTGCCAAAGCGGCCATTTTCTCCAGGTGAACTGATCTCTATAAGCTGGAGATCAGTTGTAATAGTGGGAAATCTCCAGCTACTACCTGGAGGTTGGCTATCCTACCACTGCCTCTTGGCCCCCTCTGTCCCCTTTGAATTGCCAGGTCTCCATGCTGCCAGGTAGAATTCTCTTTTCAGGGAACTTACACTTGAGGCCTGCACCTAACAACAGCAGACTGTTTTTTATTGCTGGATTTTCCGGCCAGTTGTATTAACCCGTATGCAACAATCCAGGTACAGAGCACAGATGTTTCCCGTTTTCCTCTCCTTTCCTGCATCTCCTTCCAACGCCTGGAAAAATTATTCCCAGGGTCATGGGACCCGAGTCTTTTCCGCTTTCTGTTCCCACAGGTTGCTTTTTCATATAACACTCAAACTTCTTCTCTAGCCCTTTAATTCAGCCTCCCCTAAGCACCCCCTGGCTCTCTTTGATTCCTTTCCTTGTAGAACTTCCTCCAAGCCAACTTCCCAGTGCCCCCCCCAAAAAAAAACTCCTTCCACAAGGCCTATGTGTTGTTTTAATTCCAAGCAAACTGACTACAATCCCTTGTAACAGCAGTTACAGTGTGAATATGTGATTACTGCCAACTTTGTGATTGAGGAATAGGGTTGCCAACCTCCAGGTAGTTGAGAAAACCAAGCAGCACCAAGCTCAATAAATATTCCAATTCACAGTTTTAACACGACTTCTAATTGAAACAAATCAACAGATACTGACCATGTAGACATGAGCATATATTACAATCACCATATATGCTGTAATAGTTACAGTCCAAAATCTCCAGTAAGATACTGAAAATATACAACAACTAATAAATGTATTACAAGTTACTTCACTATTCAACTGTAAAAAAAGTTCTCAGGGTTTGTTTCACCATATAGTTTCCCAAAGGGTTTCTTCAAAGTAATTAGTCATTACTTTGAAATGTCCCATTTTGAGATAATGCTCAGTGGGACATTCTGAGAATGACATTTTATTTTTTGCTCTGTGGCAATATAAACCTCGCTCCTATCATCAGGAGGATATTGCCAAGATTTTACATCAGCAAGAACTCAGACATATCTACCTATTTAAATCGCTCTCCCTCGCCGGCTTGAACAATGAGTTTGACCTGTCAAGCTTTCTTTAAAACTTCTACGGGGTCTTGATTCTACTCAGCTGCTCCGGTAGACCTAGGTCTCTTAATGGAGGCTTGTAATGAGGATTTTCACCAGCTATCAGAGATAGATAGAAACCCTATGGGACGCTGGTCAAATGATGGTAAGCTGTTTAATGATAATGAAGTTGTTAATTTATGAATTGTTTTATTTACATTAATAATGGTTAATTATGATCTTTGGTCTGTTAAAAAATTTTTTTTAGAGGTTTATTAACCTGACACGAAAATAAGCAGACGACAACTGATGAAGCAATCGCGAAACGAACACTAAACCCGGAAGTGTCGTTTTGGACTTCTTTGGACTTTTCCTTTGGATTTTCCTTAGTTTGAATTTCTCCTTACCTGTGTTTGGAACTGGAACTGATACTGTGGAGCAATCCTATGACTAATTACTTTGAAGAAACCCTTTTGGAAACTATATGGTGAAACAAACCCTGAGAACTTTTTTTACAGTTGAATAGTGAAGTAACTTGTAATACATTTATTAGTTGTTGTATATTTTCAGTATCTTACTGGAGATTTTGGACTGTAACTATTACAGCATATATGGTGATTGTAATATATGCTCATGTCTACATGGTCAGTATCTGTTGATTTGTTTCAATTAGAAGTCGTGTTAAAACTGTGAATTGGAATATTTATTGAGCTTGGTGCTGCTTGGTTTTCTCAACTAACGTTATTCAGCATACGTTTTTATTGTTCAACCTCCAGGTAGTAGCTGGAGATTTCCCACTATTGCAACTGATCTCCAGCTGATAGATTATCAGATTATGCTACTAAAGGTTTATGTATGTATGTGATAGAGATCAGTTCACCTGGAGAAAATGGCCGCTTTGGCAATTGGACTCTATGGCATTGAAGTCCCTCCCCAAACCTTGCCCTCCTCAGGCTCCGCCCCAAAAACCTCCCGCCGGTGGCGAAGAGGGACCTGGCAACCCTATTGAGGAACAAAGATGGAATGTTTGTGAGCCTATCATAACATCCTATCAACTCAGCCGTTCCGTGTTAGATGCTTCCAGGTTCCAAGCACAACAAAATATAGATGGCCCTGTCTGTCAATGTCACAAATTCATAAATTTATAGATATATATATTCTTTTTTCTTTACTTTTGAACCCCAGTCTAGTTCCAACCTGCATGTATGTTGGCAGGGCAGGCGAGGGATGTGCCACCAAAAAATGAATAGAAATAAAATGTAAATCAGAAAAGATATTTTAAAAAATATATTCATCAGTAATATACAATGTAAATTAAACATGCGTAGTCGTTCCTTAGAGAATGCGGTTAACATTCACGTTATATTAGAAACTTGGAGCTTTTCACTGGAACCGGGTACAACATCCCTAAAAGCAAGTATCAAGAAGAAATTAATATTTTACAGTCGCTGCAATTTGGTAAGTATTCAACAGGGAGGAGACCTGCTTGCTAAAGAGTACAATTTGCCTTTATACAATTTCATTTAATGGACTGGCATTTCTTAATCCAAGCTCAGCCTAAATCGGCTGCGGTGAATAGGACTTGTACAGAAAGGTTCGGAGATTTGCTTTGGAAAATAAGAGCCATCAAATGGGGGAAAGGAAAGGCAATCACCCAAGAAAATGAACAGAGCTAATCATCGACTGCAAATTCTAATCTGACATCCCAATCATAAACATTTGCACTGGCATATTTGCCAGGGCCAAAAATAATGCGGTGCTCAAGGACTAAGCAGCAGCATTGGAGTTGACGAAACCTGTTCATAGATATCATGGGCTGGGACAGCACAGAATGGGGTTGCTGGATGTCGTCAGATGGTAATGACGAAGTGCCAAACTTGATGTATTGATGGGAGATTAGATGTAGATCCCTGGGGATTGCTAAAAACAAGCTAAAAAGGTAACGGTAAAGGTCCCCTGTGCAAGCACCAGGTCATTCCTGACCCATGGGGTGACGTCACATCCCGATGTTTACCAGGCAGACTTTCTTTACGGGGTGGTTTGCCAGTGCCTTCCCCAGTCATCTTCCCTTTACCCCCAGCAAGCTGGGTACTCATTTTACCCACCTCGGAAGGATGGAAGGCTGAGTCAACCTTTAGCTGGCTACCTGAAACTGACTTCCGTCGGGATCGAACTCAGGTCGTGAGCAGAGCTTGGACTGCAGTACTGCAGCTTACCACTCTGCGCCACCGGGCTCTAAAAAAACAAGCTGGGGGCTTTAAAAGAATAGCAGTAAAGAGAAGAGTATGGAAATACACTGGCTTTTCAGGGTTCACTAAATTTTTGGGTGTTTGGGTAGCCTTTTGCCTCCCTTTTTTTCTTCCTTTTACCAAGGATGCTTGTGCATGGGAGTTTTACCTGAGGTTCGTTGTTCACTGGACCCACACTTTCCTGCTGCGAATCTATGCACCAGCAGTCTCCAAGCTCAAACCAGGAAGCATTTGAGTCCCCACCCCTTGAAGCAATGCTTTTTAATTGGCTGTAGTGCTTACTGTGAGAAAAAAGTCGTCCCTCCCCCCGCAGAAACCCAACTGCTGTGTAAAAAGCATTTTTTTAAAAAAAATGGAGCTCTCTAAAAGGAATGGCGGGGGGGGGGGGAGAAGAAACCTAAGCCTAGTTTCTAAAATCCTTGCTTCCGCTCAGAAAGAACTCAGAGGAAGCAGGAAGCATTTGACTCCCTGCCCCTTGACACTCTGCTTTGTAATTGGCTGCAATGCTGTCTGTGAGAGAAACGTCATTCCCCCAAGCTTCTGTGTCCCGCACTTTGCCTTATGCATGGGGATTTCACCTGAGCTGAGCTCAGGGAAGATGGAAGAATTGGGTTAATGGAGGAATGGGAAGTCCCGGGATTTGTGAGGGCTGGCAGCAAGGTCATCTCTAATGGATGGAAAACTCCTGCATAACTCCAAGGAAAAACTGAGACAGAATGGGGGCAAATGTGAGTGAAAGTACCCATGCATAAGCGACCCAAATCTCAACATTCCATGCCTCCTGGAACATGTCCAGTTCTCACTTTGGGGTTTCTTTTGCCTTTGGTTTCTTTTTCCTTTGTACCTGAAGAATCCCAATAATATGTAAAGACCTTCGCTACCTTTCATTTTAATTTAATTTAATTTATTCCATTTTGGATTTTTTTTTCCAATCTAGAACATTCACCCAGGATTGCAGAAAAATCTCCCATTGTTGTTCAAGGTTCTACTGTGCAGATTTTTTCCCCATTTGGAATACTGTATGACAAGTGGGAGAACTTGCAGGGGAAGGGAAATCATATTGCCTGGTATCCTGCTAATCTGTCACTGTGCTCTGAGTCCATGGGTCAAGTGATCACCCCCATTAACTGGCTGGCATAGCATTTGGGGGAGGCTTGGGGCAGGAGACGCTTTCAGTCCCAACCACTCCACCATCCAGGCAACTGGGAAGGTCGTAGCCTCACTGAAACCAGATTGGAATGGATTGGAACAATTCTCTTAAATCAGGAATCTCTGCAGTTGGACAGCCACCACTCATTCGATCACCTTGCTCAAGAATGGTACATTTCAGACTGGACAGCAGCTATTCAATATCTCCATATTGCCTCCTGTCCTGTCCTGTATGGCTCTATCACATAAAATTGCATGCAGAAATTATTTCGCAATGGGGGTGTTAATCCTCCCCATTTTATTTTTAAACTTCAGGGTGTGTGCTGTTGGTTTTTTTTTTTTGCAAACCCAAAGGCTTGTTTTCTGTGCATGGCCCCATTGTGCAGATTTTCTGATCTGCATTGTGGGTTCAAGCTCAGAATTAGATGTATATATAGGACAAATTGTTAACACACTCTTAATATAAATGTTTAATTTTAGTTTTGATTTTTAGATATTATGTCCCTGCTGAAAGATGGTATATAAATATAATTAATAAATAAAGAGAAACTGGAACTGCATATTTTTTAAAAAGTAAACTTATCTGCTTACTGTTGTTAGTTATTCAACACTATTGTTTAGTAACTGATTTTTATTTGACTTGCAGTCTTTTCTTCAAGTCAATTAAAATTAAAGAACGCAAAGGGGGAAATGTGTGAAAATGCATGCTATCAGCTTGTATTTTATAAATCTGGGCTGTTTTTACACCATGGGGAATGAAATTGAATAATGAGTGAACATTAATTAATTTGCATGCCATTAATAGAAGTATTAATTGAACGAAATTAGTGTAATCACAATAGCTTTCCAGTTATAATGAAATTAGCAAATATTGATTACTAAATATAGATGGTGATATTTGGCAGTATCAAGCTTTCTGTAGTAAAGAAAGACTGAGTTAATTTGGGCACTGGGACATTATGGGTTGGATCCAATGACTTCATTCTGTCAAGTGAAAAATCTTCCTTTGATGTAAAATGTCTTCCTCTAACCAGAATTCAAATGGAATGATTCCATAAAGGTAGTCATGTTAGTCTGTTGCAAGCAAAATAAACAGAAGCCTTGTGGCACCACAAAAGAGTTTTATTCCAGCTTAACCTTTTGCAAACTAGAGTTTACTCTTTCAGAGGCAATGAGTAGGGTTGCCAGCCTACAGGTGGTGGCTGGAGATCTCCTTCTATTACAACTGATCTCCAGCCAACAGAGATCAGTTCACCTGGAGAAAATGGCCGCTTTGGCCGTTGGACTCTATGGCATTGAGGTCCCTCCCCTCCTCAAACCCTGTCCTCCTCAGGCTCCACCCCCAAAATCTCCAGGTATTTCCCAACCCAGACCTGGCAACCCTAGCAATGAGGGGAATTTGTTCTTTGCCTCTGAAGAAGTGGGCTCTGCTCCATTAAAGCTTGTGCAGGAATAAAAATGTTTTACGTTTTATTATTATTGTTATTACTACTACTACTTATTTTTAAAATGTGTATCCCGCCTTTCTGCCCTCACAAAGGGTCACCAAGGCTGCAAACAATTTAAAACATACATGATATAATCACATTTTAGAACCGCTAAAATCAACCCCCCCCCCAAAAAAAACTCACACTATTAAAACAATTAAAAACAGAGTTAAAATAAACACAAAAGATAAAAACAGCAATTAAGACATTGGTTTGGAAGGAAGGATCCTTGAAGGAATGCCAATTGGAACAAAAAATAAGTCTGCAACTAATAGCAGAAGATGGCAACAGAAGGAAAATCGCCCTGGGGAGAGAGATGCAGAGCTTTGGTGCCCGTGACCAAAGGCCCTGAAAGACTATTGTTGATTTTTGCTGTAACAAGAAGACTCCCTGGGTTGAAGGAACCTCTCTCAGTTAGTGGAAGAGAGTCATTGTAGCTAACGCTATATGAATATAAATGAAATTTTGGACTTACCAGGCCCTCTTTTCTGCTACTGGTCCTCTTTTTGAGCTCTCACGGGTCCTTTTTTGTTAAAATAAACCACCACCCTGCAACTTTCCATCATATTTCGCTCACCCCTTACAAAGCGGCAGTTATCACTGATTACCCCCAAAACGTTGAGAATGGAACATATCTCCCTCAAAACAGAGGACCTGAAGAGCATCTCAAAATGGGTAAAGTACTTTGCATCTCCCGGGCAGCTGAAATTTGTTACACGTGTAGATTAGATTAAGATCTCCTCATTTTCAGAAGTCTGAAAATCAGACATTGTAGTATCCAATATGAAAAAATATTCAGGAATATTAAACTTTCCTCGCAATAGTGGGTAATGCATAACCAAGACCACAGATAGCATTTAATATTGAGATGTAGGTGCTCAGTTGCTCTTAAATAAGTATTCCCGGTGACCACTGGCTATCATATTTTAAACAGAACAGGACTGGAGTCCTTGTTGCAGCAGGTATCCTTGTTGCCAGTGGAAAGAAAATTACTTTTTGCCATGTAGGATTGATGAATGTGATTTGGTGAATAACTTCTGCTGTACGCGGGGGGGGGGGAGGGGGGACGACGACGACACAGCATTACCTGAATATATTTTGATATATCACTTCATTACTTATAGATAGGGTTGCCAACCTCCAGGTACTAGCGGGAGATCTCTGTCCTGCTATTACAACTGATCTCCAGCTGATAGAGATCTGTTCACCTGGAGAAAATGGCTGCTTTGGCCATTGGACTCTATGGCATTGAAGTCCCTCCCCTCCCCAAACTCTGCCCTCCTCAGGCTCTGCCACAAATACCCCCAGTGGTGAAGAGGGACCTGTTAACCGTACTTATAGAGGCAAAAGAGAACGCTAAATACTAGTACAATTCACTTCAGTAATAAAAGCTTAATAATATTCTTCAACTCTGGACTGCCGCCACTTCTATACAGGGCTTTATTTAAGTAAGGACTCATCCCTAAATTGTGTTTTCAATGGACAGGCACTTGGAACTGGAAGTTGCCAAGTTTCATTTACAAAAAGCAAATGCCTCTGAGCATATGCAGTGTTCCCATCTCCAAGGATTTTTCAAAGTGTCCCACGACATGTATAGAGAGTGCCTTTCCTTTGTAAAATAAATGCTTCCTCATTGGCTGCCAACTTAGAAGGCTTTAAGAGGGGAGTGGACATATTCATGGAGGAGAGAGCTACTCATGGCTACTAGTAAAAATAGATACTAGGCATGATGCATCCCTATTATCTCCAGGATCACAGGCACATGCCTATTATATTAGGTGCTTTGGAACACAGGCAGGACACAGGCAGTCGTCTTGCTTGTGGGCTTCCTAGAGGCACCTGGTTGGCCACTGTGTGAACAGACTGCTGGACTTGTTGGGTCTTGGTCTGATCCAGCATGGCTTTTCTTATGTTCTTGTCTATCCAGAGGTTGTACGGCATGCTGTGGAATCTGTTACTCTGCATCTTGGCAGCCATGGATGAAGCAGTTAACTGGCTTGTCAGACTCATGCACAGACACGGCATTTTCACAAACGGGCCTTAAAAATGGTGCCCCCAGCCAGGCAGTGATGGAGGAAGAAGCAACAACTAGAACAGCGGCCACCGTTGCGGGGCAAATGATGCTGTGGGGACCCCTCAGCCAAGGAAATCTTGCAGAATCCCACTGGCACTCTCTTAGCTGCCCTGTTTCTGTGGGTGATGTCTGGAAGGAAGAGGAAGTGTGAAAGATAAATATATGCAAAGCAAGAAAAGTATCAGATTGGGGTTTTCGACTTCAAATACTCAGTCGAGCCTCTGCTGGATTTAGGACCTTGCTTGAAATCTGGCCAACAACGGGATAGGGAGCATGAGCTCCCCCTACAGAACAAGAAAGAAAATTGCAGATCATATCTTATAAGGAGAAAAAGGGGGAAGGGACCAATATCTGCAGAAACATTTTGGGAAGGTGGATGCCTTTGACCTAAGTTAGGAATCTTGGAGCAGATTTGCTGAATACCTGATGTGGTTTTTTTTCCCTTCAAGGCCAGTTTCACTGATGATGAAATTAAGAACTCTGTCTTACTGTCAGAAGAAGAAGAAGAAGAAGAAGAAGAAGAAGAAGAAGAAGAAGAAGAAGAAGAAGAAGAAGAAGAAGAAGAAGAAGAAGAAGAAGAAGAAGAAGAAGAGGAGGAGGAGGAGGAGGAGGAGGAGGAGGAGGAGGAGGAGGAGTTGGTTTTTATATGCTGACTTTCTCTTACATTTAAGGAAGAATCAAACCGGCTTACAATCGCCTTCCCTTCCCCTCCCCACAACAGACACTTTGTGTGGTAGTTGGGTCCGAGAGAATGTGACTAGCCCAAGGTCACTCAGCTAGCTTCATGTGTAGGAGTGGGGAAACCAACCTGGTTCACCAGATTAGCGTCCACCACTCATGTGGAGGAGTGGGGAATCAAACCTAGTTCTCCAGATTAGAGTCCATCACTACAAACCATCGCTCTTAACCATTACACCATGCTGGCTCTCTCATCATGGGCATCTGATCCAGTTGAGGCCTACGATGGCTGTGGGAGAACCCACCTCACATTGACTGCTGAGATTGGGCAGCCTACTCCATATCTCTAGTTAGCTGTGTTCCTAATGCTTGTTCTAAGGTAGGGCCGGTTTACAACAGTCACCTGGCAAGCCTCCATGACAGAATGGGGATTCGAACCCGGTCCTTCCAGATCTTAGTCTGACACTCTAATCACCATGCTATACAAATGAGAGATTTGCATGTGTAAAAGTCTTTCTCCTTTCTATTGTCTGCCAAAACACATCTAGGATTCAAGGAACGTGGCTTCCGTAGAGAGGCTGAACACCTTTCACTGTAGTTTAATGTTTTCTTTATTTTAACCGATCCCTTTTTGTGTGCATGAGAGAGAGAACCGTGTACGCGACCATCTGCGTTCAAACCGGCGTTAAGAGCCCAGGAGATCACCCAAATCAATGTTGTTCTGTTAACATTACAAATATTATCACATGAAATGGAAAGTCTTAGCCATCATACTGAACCGGCAGCTGCTGCGCTATCCTTTGTTCTCGCCTCCTTATGTATATTCAGCTAATAACCAAGGTCATGTCACACCCACAGTTTTTAAACAGAGCTGATGAATTTACTCAGACTTCCATTCCCCCATTACGGTTTTCGAGTGCCGCCTGTTTCCTCCTCCTTTCCGTAGTAAACGTGGCCCTCCCGTGGCCTTTCAGAATACTGCATTGTAAAATGAAACATCTGGAACGTAGTCGTTGTGGAATTCTTCGGGAAAAACTGGACGTTTTTGTTCACGTTCGCTGGCTAGTGAGCACCAAAGAAGAGCGGGAAAGACTCTGGGAGCCACTGCGGTGCCGATCAGAGCAGACACGAGGATGATGCTTCAACTCCGCAGAAGACTGCTTCGTATTTCTCAGACTAGGACCAGTGAGACCCAGGTTCGAATCCCCGCTCTGCCATGGAAGCTTGCTGGGTGGCCTTGGGCCAGGCACACACGATCGGCGTAACTTACCTCACAGGGTTGTTGTGAGGATAAAATGGAGGAGAGGAGAATGATGTAAAACACCTTGGGTGCCCATTGGGGAGAAAGGCGAAGTATGAATGAAGTCAATAAAAAGAATAATGTAAGCTAGACTAATAAATAACAGGATCCCATTCGGGAAAGGTGGATGCTACTATTAAATGGAGATTCAGTCTTACCGATCAATTTTTGAGCTTCAGAGAGTAAGATCCTGTAGAGAGCCCTTTCCTCTGGTGGGAGGAGCCTTCCCCGACGCAACATGCTTGGAAGAGTGCCTTGCATGAAGGGAAGTCTTTTCTGCTGGAAGAAAGGGCTTCCTCTAGTCTAGTGGAATAAACTTATGGGACCCAATCCTTTGTTTCCTTCTTCTGGAAAAATAAGCTGCTTTTAATTATTAAGGAGGAGTATTTTGCATGAATGTTTAAGTCACTGTGTTGAAAACCTCTCTGAAACAGGGAGGGAGGGAGAAAAGGAAGCCAGGAAGAAAGTGAAAGCAAAAAACCCCCAAAATAAACAAGAGGTAGTGAACTACCAAAACATCATGACGTAAGGGAATTCCTGCCTTCCATGAGAATAATAAATCATTTATTTGTTGAAAGTATTTGTTGGCTGCTGTTTCCATAAAATGCTTGAGGTGGTTTCCAGCATAATAAATCTGCTTTATCCTTACTTCCAGGGGCTATACCAGCTTATGGCTTTTTAAAAATGGTGCTGTGCTTAAGGCCTCATAAGAGAGGATGATAGAGTTAATTACAATTTGACAAGTATTAAGGGTATAACTGGAACTCTTTAAGTAGCTGAATGGTTTCATGTTACTTACGAAAGATTTTGTTTCAGTTCATAATCAAGAGCGATTGCCGTGATTCTTCTCCCATTGACTTCTGTAGGAGTTAGCTTATGCTCCATATGAACCAATTAATGCCTACGTGTAATTGATAAAGAGCTCAAATCAAGCCAATTTGAGGAACCCTGGAGAGACCGAATCTCTTAAATACCCCCACAATGGATTTCGCATGCAAGTGAGATCATAAAGTCAGTTTAACCTTTCACAGTTTGGAGAATGCTGAATGTGAATCTGCCATCACAGATCTAACACCAGAGAGAACTTCAGTTTCAGGCAGAGTCTGTTCCCATGTAGTAGCCAGCGATAAAGTGCAGCCAGCGATACAGTGCAGAGGAATTAAGTAATCTACAAACTGAGCCTCTGGTTACTATTCTTCCAATGGATTCAGGACAGGATGTTTAGAAAAATTATTGTATGCCTTCTAGAGTCTCAAAGCAAGAGACGGTCATTCATTCACCATCCAAAACATTTATGGGTCCATTAGAAGGGGAAATCTAAACAGTAATTGTGTTAATTTACTGTATGTCCTAATTTCTACCAGTCGTGGCCTACAGGCAGAGTTGCCAACCTCCGGGAGTAGGCTAATAAACACACCAGTAGTAATGATGAGAATAATAGTATAATACAAATCCAACTATTCAAACATACAAAATATACAATCGTGTAACAACCAGGTATAAACCTATAAATCCACTATAGGGAAACAACATGAGTCCAACAGGATGCTATAGGATTTCAAAGCTTGTCCAGTGTTGTTCACAATCTTGCCAGGATACAATCAAGTTGTCAAATAGCAGGTGGTAGCATTTCCACTCATCAAAACATAGGCTGAGGATACAGGGATCCGGTATTCATCCTGTTTCGAAATGCCTCTTCATCAGGGTTCAACACTGACTGCATAATAGCTATTTCTGTGTTGAATGGAACAGCAACGTTCTCTCACCTGGAGATCTCCCGCTGCTACAATGGATCTCCAGACAACCAAGATCAGTTCCCCTGGAGAAAATGGCTGCTTTGGAAGGTGGATTATATGGCATTATAACTAACTGAAGCCCCTCCCCAATTCTGCCCACCCCTGAAATCTCCACGTATTTCCCAACCTAGAGCTGGCAACCCTATTTTCAAAGCAGTACACAAAGGATTCCCCACCCAGGAAGTCTTCTGCCCAGGCACTGACCAAACCCACGTCTAGTTGACTTTAGTAAGGCTGCTGTATCATGTAAGGAATGGTTCATAGTAGCTCAACACCTTTGCTAGAACTAACTGAAAGTAACAGCATAATGGGGGACTTTTTTCATATAACCCTTCCTCAACCTGGATATTAAATTTATTGAATTTGGAGGTGTGCACACACCACTGTCAGCTAGGGTTGCCAACCTCCAGGTACTAGCTGGAGATCTCCCGCTTATTACAATTGATCTCCAGCCAATAGAGATTGGTTCAACCTGGAGAAAATGGCTGCTTTGGCAATAGGACTCTATGGCATTGTAGTCCCTTCCCTCCCCAAACCGCACCGGTGGCGAAGAGGGACCTGGCAATCCTACTGTCAGCTCTCTTTCAACTCTTGGGGGCGGGGGGCACCAGCCATCTTCCTCCAGCTTTATTTGGGGTGAAAAAGACACCCCCAAGGGCAGCACTGATATGTGTCTCAGAATTACTACTACAATGATACCTTTACAGGCTGTGCATTTAGAGAGAAAGAATGCTACACCAGAGGCTGACAAACATCAGTGGTTGCAGGTTCAAAAAGTGGATCGTGGCCCCATCTGAAAGACCTTGCCGAAAGGGTTTATAAAATATGTATTCTTCTTCAGCCTTCCCCACAGCTGGAAATGAAAGGGGAGGGGGAAAGGCGGGCAAGTGACCGTTAACAAGGCAGCACACACGTGCCATTTGATAGGAGAGCGCCTAATCCACTTCTTGCCTGAATGGGTTCTCCAATTTCTGCCTTAGAACTGACAATTCCCTTTGGCTTTATGGAAGGAAGGTTCCTGTTCTTTTTCCATTTGCTGAATTTGTCTCCGGGGAAATCTCTGAGGATCAGCCTTTTGGTCTGAGAAATAACTTTCCCCCTTTACCTTTTTCTTTTTTTTTTTTTTGCTCATTTAGATAAGCAACAGAATGTCATTAAAAAGTTGCCTGTGCTCAAGTTCCTTCTTCCTGTTTTGGGCTTCAAAGCACTGGGGGGCTTCTTAACTGCACCGTTTCACAGAGTCGGTCGCAATTCCTCTAGGCCTTGACAAAGAAACCAAACAAAAATGTCTTCTCCAAGCTTCTTGAATGGGAATGTCTAAAGACTCAACTGAATCAAAGGGTTAGGAACAGCTCATAGATCCTAACTCTGGAGTATGCTTGAAGCAGCTTTGGACATGACATGGAAATAGGGTTGCCAGGTCCCTCTTCGTCACCGCCAGGAGATTTTTGGGGTGGAGCCTGAAAAGGGAAGGGTCTGGGGAGGGGAGGGACTTCAATGCCATAGAGTCCAATTGCCAAAGCAGCCAATCTCTATTGGCTGGAGATCAGTTGTAATAGCAGGAGATCTCCAGCTACTGCCTGGAGGTTGGCAACCCTATTCCTCAATCACAGACAAAGTTGGCAGCTAGTACCTGGAGGTTGGCAACCCTACATGGAAATGGAACCTGCGGGTGACTTCTGCATCTTGTTCCCCAACTTTCTCTGAACCATAGCCCCACCAGAGAGATGCAAAAGTTCTATTTTGGAAGGTAGAAAAGGGATAGGAAGCATAAAGAGTTTGAGATTCCCTGCTATTCCCTCCGCACTCCATAACACCAAAGTCTTTACAAGCAGATAGTACACCAGCCATGGGTTAGGCCCTGCCCAAAAAAACCTCCTGCTGGTGGCAAAGAGGGACCTGGCAACCCTACATCCAGTGGACCTTTGGCACTGCAAAACCTGACACTGGAGATGTATGTAAAGGGCCCTACCTGCCTGCCCTAGCACAATGGGACTTGTATCCTTCTAACCTGGCTAAGGTCTTGTCCTTAAAAGCCAGCATAGCAACAGCCTGATAATTTAGTGGGCCAATTACGGGCACACTCCTCTTTTCACATAGTCTGTAATATGCGACTTGACATCTGATTCCTCAATGATTCTTGCTTGTTTTGGTCAAACCCCTTGTTTGCCTGTCTGGCTCCTCTTTGTAGTTCATGTAGCTTATCATCTAGAAAGTAAATGTGATTTCAGAGAGCTGCAATCTTTATCTTACCATCAGGAGAATGCACTTTACAATATTGAGAGAGAGAGAGAGAGAGAGAGAGAGAGAGAGGGAGAGAGAGAGAGAGGAGGGAGGGAGGCACCATTTGGTACAGTAGAGAAATTGAACTTTTAATTATTCTGTTCAATTCCGATTTCAAGAGTTTAGTTTTTTATAGACCATGATTAAAAATTGTGCGGCTGTAATGAATGGCTCAAAACGTGAAAGAGCCAGATAAGATACTTGCAAGCTGAAATGATAAAACTTATCTATTGCCGGTCATTCTAAAAAATGTGCGTAACTCTTGCTCCACCTTTCTCCATAGCTGTAACATCACTTTAAGAACATAAGAACGTAAAAAAGGCCCTGCTGGATCAGACCAAGGCCCATCAAGTCCAGCAGTCTGTTCACACAGTGGCCAACCAGGGGCCTCTAGGAAGCCCACAAACAAGACCAGTAGCCACAGATAGCCCTCTCCTCCATGAACACGTCCACTCCCCTCTTACAGCCTTCCTTTATGTATAGCACTGACTGTGCATGGGAATTATGAGCCACAGGTTAAGTCTTTTATGATCCACCCGGACTTTAGCAGTTCACATATTCAGGTACAGGAAGAGGATGATGTGAAGAGCATGTGGTGGTTGCTAGGCACACCAGTGCTCCCCTGCTGTCTCTGGTCTGCAGGGGGCATCAGTAGTTGTCTAGCGATTGCCACATTTATTCTGCTTCTCTGGAAGACTCCTCACAAACCTGGCAAGAGGTGTGCCTGGCTTATGACTTTCCGGCCCTGGAGCCACCTTCCACCCATAAGTGGCAGCTTCAGTACCACTATGCTGCAAGCATGTGGCATCACAGTCTCATGACAGGAAAGGGAGGAGCGGGAATGATGGCCTCACCGGCGTCAAGGCCAGGGCAGTGGGGCGCAGACCCAGAGAGCGACAGACAGGAAACACAAGCCAAACACGAGGGGATAGACCATAGGGAGGAACGAATGAAGGTTACAGACGTGAAGGAAGGGAGCGGATCTAGCTGCCTCGAGCAGGTGTCTGGAGGGGCAACATGTAAATTTTCTAAATGAATAAATCCTCTCCATTGCTGAGTGAATACAGGAAGCTGCCTAGTACTGAATCAGGCCATTAGCCCATCAAGGTCAATATGGTCTTCTCATACTGGCACCAGCTCTCCAGAGTCTTTCAAATCACTGGAGAGCCAGCCAAATCAGTGGTTAAGAGCGGTGGACTCTAATCTGGGGGACGGGGTTTGATTCCCCACTCCTCCACATGAAGCCAGCTGGGTGACCTTGGGCTAGTCACAGTTCTCTTAGAGCTCTCTCAGCCCCACCTACCTCACAGGGTGTCTGTGGGGAGGGGAGGGGAGGGGAAGGAGATTGTAAGCAGGTTTGATTCTCCTTAAAAGGTAGGGAAAGTCAGCATATAAAAACCAACTCCTACTCCTCCTCCCAGTTCCTAGCTGCTGTCTCCTCCCCATTTACAAGTCGAAGACCATGTAAAATAAAAAGCTTCACAGATATCCCTCAAAAAAGACCAAAAATAGCCAGAGCAGCCCTTCCCTCCACTAAGCCAGGCTAGCCACTGCATATATCTACACTTTAATTAACATGCTCAAGTATTTGGGTGTAAACCTCTTAGTTTTGCGTTGCAGGAGGCAGCAGCAGCTGTGGTAGAAAACTTCTTTGGCAAACCGCTCTGTCCCCATCTGTACTTTCATACAGAATGCAAGAACCTGAGCCAGTTTTATCCCTTTGAGTTCTGCATACTTGGCCTGGTATCATTTTTTAAAGCCGGAGATCTGAGACCTGTATGAGGAATGTGCGGAGGTAGCATATGGCCTGAGATATTTGGAGGAGAACTTGCCACGGTCCAGCATTGTCTTCTCCAGCTCTGTTCCATTTTGTTTTATTTGCTGCTGATACAAACAGAATTGGGCGACTGCCACTCCTTCTCCTCTGCCAAGAAGCTGTCTCTTCCCAGAAAAGGGGGAGATAATATTCTGCGCTAACCAAATGCCAGAAGCCAGTCATATTCTGTCCTGGGCCCATTAACAAGGGAGCACTCAATACCACATGAAAACTATAAGTGCATGAGTTGGTCCTAGGGTTGCCAGGTTCCTCTTCGCTACCGATGGGAGGTTTTTGGGGTGGAGCCTGAGGAGGGCGGAGCTTGGGGAGGGGAGGGGAGTCCAATTGCCCAAACGGCCATTTTCTCCAGGGGAACTGATCTCTATTAGCTGGAGATCAGTTGTAATAGCAGGAGATCTCCAGCTAGTACCTGGATGTTGGCAACCCTAGGTAGTACCTTTCAGCTCCTTAGAAGCTGTTTAGGAGGAGGTACCTGATCGTGGAACTTTGCTTAGCAGCTTTTCATGGCCGTGGCCAGTCGGAAAGGATTCACTTACAATTTTCCCTTGTGGACTTTTCGTTTTGCGAGAGTGCCTTTTGCATTTATGTTGGGTTTATGTAATACAGTGGTTCCCAACCTTTTTTTGACCAGGGACCACTAGGACTTTTTTGTTCGGTGCAGGGACCCCAAGGTTCAAAATAAAAATTCTGAGAATTTGAAAATAAACTTTAATCATAACTGTTAGTTAAACATTAAACTTAGAATAATATTTGAATATATATATTTTATAATAGACAACTTTTAATTGAAAATATTAATTTATTATGGGTTTATAACTTTGTTTCGTGGACCTTAATTTAGTTCTCGCGGACCCCTGGGGGTTCATGGACCCCTGGTTGGGAACCAGTGATGTAATAGTTGAAATTATTACCTTTGTGTGAGGTCAACACAATTTGTATTTGTTTATTCATATCTGATGCATGTGTGACATTAACACAATTTGTTCTCATTTTTGATCACAATAATACAGTATACGATTCTATTGAATTTGTGAAATTTATTTCAATTTAGATATTTAGAAAGTGGAGCCTACTTGCTGTTTGTCATTGCTAACCTCCAGGTGGCAGCAAGAGAATGACCAGCGAATAGGCTCAATACAGGACAATGATTAGCACATTACCTTTGATACTTTTTGCAGGACAATGCTTCAGCTCAACCCAACCCCTTTCTGACTATATATTACTCTTCCTACACACTTGACACTGAGAGACACTGTCCTTCAGTGTTACTCCTCTGAAGATGCCTGCCACAGCTGCGGGTGAAACGTCAGGAAAGAAAATACCAAGACCACGGTTACACAGCCCGGATAACCTACAAGAACCAAAGGCTCAATAATATTGCTTTGTAAAGAAATGGGGTGGATTCCAGAGGTATAATAGTCCTGGTGAGCTAGGGTTGCCAACCTCCAGGTGGTGGGTAATCAAAAACTGGCTCCAAGTGCACAAGGAAGGCAAGGAATCAAAATAATGCACTTGTACAGCTAACAATAAAAGCACAGACTCAAACTGGAATGCAATTAGGTCTATTCAAAAGAACAACCTCAATGATAAGAATAAATACGTGCTCAAGGAGCAAAAGACAAAAACCAATCAATATTCACAGTTACAATATCCCAAAGGTAAATGTAAGTATAGAATTTCTCTAAAAGGTAAATAGAGGTATAATAAGCAAAAAGTCCAAACATCCAACTGGTAAGTATGCACTGGCAACGGAGTAGTTATAAACCGCAATGGGCTTCCGGTAAAGTCCCCATTTCATATTCTTTTTTCAAGCTTCAAATGTATCCGTGTGCCAATAACCCTTATGGGAAAAGAAGCTTATAAGCTTGCAATTAAATATGGACAGCTTTGGTAAAAGCTGTCCATATTTAATTGCAAGCTTATAAGCTTCTTTTCCCATAAGGGTTATTGGCACACGGATACATTTGAAGCTTGAAAAAAGAATATGAAATGGGGACTTTACCGGAAGCCCATTGCGGTTTATAACTACTCCGTTGCCAGTGCATACTTACCAGTTGGATGTTTGGACTTTTTGCTTATTATACCTCTATTTACCTTTTAGAGAAATTCTATACTTACATTTACCTTTGGGATATTGTAACTGTGAATATTGATTGGTTTTTGTCTTTTGCTCCTTGAGCACGTATTTATTCTTATCATTGAGGTTGTTCTTTTGAATAGACCTAATTGCATTCCAGTTTGAGTCTGTGCTTTTATTGTTAGCTGTACAAGTGCATTATTTTGATTCCTAACCTCCAGGTGGTGGCTGGAGATCTCCCCCTATTACCACTGATCTCCAGGTGACGGAGATCAGTTCACCTGGAGAAAATGGCCGCTTTGGAGCGTGGTCTCTATGGTATTGCATCCCATTGAAGTCCCTCCCCTCCCCAAGCCCCACCCTCTTCAGGCTCCACCCCCAAATCTTCAGGCTCCCCAGCCTGGAGCTGACAACCCTAGGGGATTCTATGCTCAAATGTGGATTGTACACATTTTTGAAGGCTTAGAAAAACCTCAGAACAATAGTGAAGCTCTCCAATCAGCTCCCTTTGTTAAATTATTCTGCCTCAAGATGCAAAATGTTAGCCAAATTATATTTAGGAGACACGGCATTTAATCTCATTCCACCCCTGCTTTGGCAAAAACCCAGCATTGTTGTTGTTTTTTTTATTCATGGTTGCGTGTGTGTGTGTGTGTGTGTGTGAAGTGCCGTCAAGTCGCTTCCGACTCATGGCAACCCTATGAATGAAAGTCCTCCAAAATGTCCTATCTTTGACAGCCTTGCTCAGATCTTGCAACTTGAAGGCTATGGCTTCCTTTATTGAGTCCATCCATCTCCTGTTGGGTCTTCCTCTTTTCCTGCTGCCCTCAACTTTTCCTAGCATGACTGTCTTTTCCAGGGACTCTTGTCGTCTCATGACGTGACCAAAATACGATAGCCTCAGTTGATTCATTTTAGCTTCTAGGGTCAGTTCAGGCTTGATTTGATCTATAACCCACTGATTTGTTTTTTTGGCAGTCCACGGAATCCGTAACACTCTCCTCCAACACCACATTTCAAAGGAATCTATTTTCTTCCTTTGCTTAACCCTCCTTTATTCTGTTTCAGCCAGGATCAAATTTTTCAGTATGCACGTTACCTCATTCCTTGGAAGCTCAAAGCTGCTTCAAAGCAAAATGAACCTGGCATTTCCCTTTCCTCTTCTTGCCCGAATTAAACCATGGACTCCTGGCTCATTCTGGAATCACTGAGCGACTGTACAACTTTCTCAGGTTGAGCTTCGCCCCACCCTTTTCCAAACCCCTCTTCAAGGCAGCGTGCAGATAGCCAAACAGGGGAAGCACAGAAGATTGGCTTCTCTCACAGCCAATCACGAAGCAGTGTGTAAAGAGGCAGGGATTCAAATGCTTGCCGCTTCCTGCTATCTCGGAGCTCTTTCTGAGCAAAAGAAAGGCTTTTTTAAAGCGAGGTTTGGATTTCTCCCCCCCACCACACACACACACCATTCTTTCAGATTGCTCCATTTTTTGTTTTTTGTTCTTAAAATGCTTTTTTATGCTGCAGTTGGGTCTGGGGGGAAGGAAAGCTTCTCTCATGAGGTAAGCCAATTACAGAGCAGCATTTTAAGGGGTGGGACTTGATTTGAACTTGGGAGACTGCTTTTCCGTATTCATGCCTCCACCAGCACACAGTTTCATCCCTGATCATTCCAGCCAATGCATACAGTTTTCCCCAACCCGGGTTACTTTGATCCTGGCTGAAACGGGGAATAAAGGAGGTTAAAGCGACCATGCATAAATGACCATGCTCACCAGTTTATCTCGGTACGGTCTGATTGAAATCCGTGCGTTCACCACATGGGGGCACACTTACACAAACTTTTAAATCTCGACTGGATTGCAGATGCTGCCAGACTATATTTTGGGGGTTGTCTCGAACTGCGGAATCGACGTGCATCTCAATTTGGCTAATGGTGGCTACAGGCGACGAGACGGCAGCCAACACATACACACAGCTGCAAGACACCCAAAATACTGTCCACAAAATAAGATGACATGTCAAGCTTTCTTCTCTTTGAAAGCCTTCCCAACAATCCCCGGGGGTGTGGAATCTCACAATATGTGAGCCTGTCCTTCCCCAGATAACTGCATTTCTGGAGTCGCCAGTGAGAAGGTGAGGCAGTAATTCACCTGTTACATGACACGTGATGTGCTTTCCCATGCCCAGGTAAGAGGAAAGAGCAGTTTGGTTCCAAACCTAATTTGCCAGGGAGCTGGGGGCGGGCGGACTGGGCTCCCCTGGCTGCCCATGGACTAATTGCTAGGGTTGCCAACCTCCAGGAGGGGCCTGGAGAACTCCTGCTGTCACAATTGCATTCCAGGCAATAGGGATCAGTTCACCTGGAGAAAACGGCTGCTTTGGAGGGTGGACTATGGCATTATACCCTGCTGAAGTTCTCCCCCTCCCCAAACCCTGCCCTCCCCAGGCTCAACCGCCCCCCAAATTTCCAGGTATTTTCCCACCCACAGCTGGCAACCGTACGAATTGCACAGTACTTTGGATACTGACCAGAATATTGGGGGGGGGGCAGTGTCAAGAGAAACCATCTCTATGTCACAACCCAGATAAGCCAAAAACAAATTCACCCAGGGAACATTGGGGTAAGTTTAGCATTGTAGCCGCCTTGAGGGGTGCCTTGGGGCCTATTTTCCCAGGCATATCCTAGGGTTGCCAACTCTGGACTGGGAAATACCTGGAGACTCGGGGGTGGAATGTGAAGAGGGTGCAGTTTGGGGTGGGGAGGGGTCTCAGCGGGGTATAATGCCCTAGAGTACCCATTCCAAAGCAGCAATCCAGGGGGATTGATCTCTGTAGTCTGGAGATGAGTTGTAATTCCGGGAGATCTCCAGGCTTCACCTGGAGGCTGGTAACCCTAGGCCATAGCCCCAGGTGGGGTGGAGAGGTGGGTTTGGAACTTCTGCACTTCCCAGGCATGCGTAGGTTTGATTCCGATGGGGCTGTGGTACATGGAGAGGTGGAGTTTAACCTTCCCTTTGGCTATTTTCTCAATGTGAAATAGCCCTGGAGTGGGAATCTGTTTGTCCCATTGGGGGCTGCACATATGTGTGTGTGTGTGTGTGTGTGTGTGTGTGTGTGCATGTGTAAAGTGCTGTCAAGTTGCAGTCAATTTATGGCAACTTAGTAGGGTTTTAAAGACAAGAGCCTAACAGAGGTGGCTTGACATAGTCTGCCTCTGCATAGTGACTGACTCTGGAGTTCCTTGGAGATCTCCCCTCCAAATGCTAACCAGGGCCGACCCTGCTTCGCTTCTGAGATCTGACGTGATCGGGGTAGCCTGGACCCGCCAGGTCAGGGTGCTACACAGGTACTGATGAACATGACATTACATTCACATAACAGGGCAAATAAGTGCCCCCATCAGATATTTCTGTCAGTGTTCTAATGTCGTAATTTCTTGTGCTGATCCATTTCTATTTTCATTTTCTTGTTTAAGAATTAAAAAAGGTAAAGGTCCCCTGTGCAAGCACCGGGTCATTCCTGACCCATGGGGTGGCATCACACCCTGACGTTTACTAGGCAGACTTTGTTTATGGGGTGGTTTGCCAGTGCCTTCCTCAGTCATCTTCCCTTTACCCCCAGCAAGCTGGGTTTAAGAATTAGAAAGCAATTTATTCAAAACCAACCGGCAACATCAGATCACCCTAAATCACTCATAAAACAGCAGCAACAACTGATATTAATTCAGCTCACTACCTAAAAAAATGTAATCTGCAGAGTTGGACAGAGAATCTAGCACACTGGTATCATACTAAGTTTTCCAAAATTATTACACAAATATACCAAGTTCCGTTCAGACTTGAATGCAGTAGATTTTTCTCCATACCATCAATTCATTATATAATGTTAATTTTGTTGGCTATGAAACAGATCAGACCCTTTGGGTAACGATGGTATCTCTGTGTTGTTCCAATAACAGGTTACAATATTATAGTGGATGTTAAGTATGTTGATTTGTTACTTATTCCTTTTAGATAGCTTAACATCCCTTTAGTATCAAATAACCTGTCAAATCTCTGATCAGGGAGGTGGGCTACAGGTTTGTGAAACAGAAAGGTAGCTTATGCTTACATGAATTATAAGAATCTCTGTGTTTAATGGTACTCAGACTTTCCCAGTCGGCTCATGGTGACCCCAGCGAAGGGCTTTCAAGGCATGTGATTAAGCAGAAGTGGTTTGCCGTTGCCTTCCTCTGCAGAGTCTTCCTTGGAGGTCTTCCTTCCAAGTCTCTGACCCTGAGAGGAGGAGGAGGAGCAGGAAGAAGAGGAAGAGGAGTAGTAGTTGGTTTATATACGCCAACTTTCTCTACCACTTAAGGAAGACTCAAACCGGCTTACAATCGCCTTCCCTTCCCCTCCCCACAACAGACACCCTGTGAGGTGGGTGGGGCTGAGAGAGTTCGGAGAGAGCTGTGACTAGCCTAAGGTCACCCAGCTGGCTTCATGTGGAGGAGTGGGGAAACAAATCCAGTTCACCAGATTAGCCTCCACCACTCATGTGGAGGAGTGGGGAATCAAACCCAGTTCTCCAGATCAGAGACCACCACTCCAAACCACCACTCTTAAGCACTACACCACGCTGGCTCTCTTAGCTTCCAAGATCTGATGAAATCAGACTATACCATGCTGCCTTCACATCACTTACTACCAGAATCTTTTAACTGGGGATGCCAGGGATTGAACCCAGGATCTTCTGCATGCCGAGCAGTTGCTCTGCCATTGAGCCATGGCCCCTCCCCAACACATCTGTCTCTATATCAGTTGTCTTCAAAAACAGGCAACCAGTTTCTCTCCATAAAGAAACATCTCCAACAAGTCAACTATAACTAATTGGTTGAACTTGTTAATGTGACTGTCTCCCTCATTTACTTTTGATTTTAGCTGCTCCAGTTATGATTGCTAGGGGAAGCACAATAAAAGCCTTTTCAGGAACTGAGCCTGTTCAGAATAACGCAATCCTGGAGTAACCAAGAAAAGAGGGTCAAGATATCCTTGGTGGAGACTCCCATATGATGCAGCGCTCTTAGGTGATTTTCCATTTTAATATCCTGCTAACCACAGGTAGGAAAGACACGCTCATTAAAATACGGCAGGAAATTTCCACTAATGTTAACCACAACGGGAGTTATTGTGTCGGTAAGGGCACACCCATTCTTTCCCCACTTTCTCAAGACATGATACCAGAGTAATTCACTACCTTGGTTCTTTCATGTTCCATTGCTTGTGTCAGCAATAACTGAACATAACAGATAAAACAGGGTTTTCAAAAATATTGCTCAATCGAGAACCCTTTTTCAGAAGATCAAGGTTCCCTCAAACTCTAGGAACACGCTTTCTTCTCATCTGACTCCAGATGGGAGAGTATTTAAGAACAGAAGAAGAGCCCTGCTGGAACAGAGCAATGGTCCATCTAGTCCAGCATCCTGTCTCACACAATGGCCAACCAGTTCCTCTGGAGGGCATAGTGGCTGAGACCTTCTTTTGATGTTGCCTCATGACACTGGTATTCAAAGGTTGACTGCCTCTGAACATGGAGGTTCTCTTTAGTGGCTAGTAGCCACTACTGGACCTATCCTCCATTTAGGGTGTGGCATATTAGGCTTTACATATTCATCAGGATCAACACTAGAGGACTAGAGACTACTGTTTTTGGACTGGAGCCAAAGATCCTACAAGTTGACTTCTGCTGATTGATTGGGGCATATCCGCTTCCTCATTCCTATGACCACCTCTGCACCTTCTGAAAAGCCACTCAGAGGACGGGGTGGGTGGGTGCTCATGAAAGTAAGATGCGGTGGGCAGGGGATCCACAGAAAACCAAGATACTCCTTTGAACAAGCAGATGTGCTGTCCATGTGTCAAAGAAGGCCTTCATATCAAAGACCTTAGCAATAGTTTGATGGTGTACTAGGTTTGCCAGTCCCCCTCCCTCACCTCATACACATGGTGCACATCTGCTCTTTCATGCTAAATCAGGGGTCAGCATTTGGATGGGGTGTTGGGATACTAGACATGATGCATACCTGTTCTCTCCAGGATCAGAGGAGAATGCCTATTATATTAGGTGCTGTGGAAGACAGGCAGGACAATGCTGCTGCAGTCATCTTGTTTGGGGGCTTCCTAGAGGCAGCTGGTTGGGCCACTGTGTGAACAGACTGCTGGACTTGGTGGGCCTTGGCCTGATCCAGCAGGGCCTTTCTTATGTTCTTTTGAAACCCCACATCTAGCTTTAAAGACATTGGGATGCCGGCAAACACAACAGGAGAGAGGATACAAGGGCTGTACTTGACCAAATACACCAGGTTGGATCCAGCAGTCTGTAGCCACAAGGCTCATACATCTTTCCTGAGTCCCCTTTCCCCCAGTTGTCCTTTCCATCCCTGCAAAAGGACATTTACAGGGTTGTGGGACCTACATAAATGCAGATTGGGAAGTTATGGCGGGGAGGGGGGAATTGTCTTCTCAGCTGATGTCCATCAGTGGAGCTGGGCTGGCAGAAAAGGCAGGATGGCCAGTCCCCAGCTCCCATGAGACTGGGAATAAACTTGGCCACAGAACATCAGAAAAGACTGCTGCAGGGAGCAGAACCAGTAAGATTTTCAACCACCAGTACTTCCAGCTGCTGGATTTCTGGCTCCAACTCGCTGGGCACAACTGAGCCCCATCAGCCTTTGGGCAGAGACCCAGTCCTCTGGGCCAAGCAAAACAGACTGGCATCTTACTGTTTGGCACATGTGCCATGGGTTGCCTCCCCTTGTGTTTGGCTCATCTGGATGGGCTTCACATCCTACTTCTTCCTGCACAAATGTATAGGAAATAACACACAAAACAGTGGATTAACACACGACCACAGCACAAGCGCCCAGTGGCAGACTCAGCGGGTACATATACGCCACATATGTAGGGTTGCCAGCTCTGGGTTGGGAAATACCTGGAGATTTTTGGGGCGGAGCCTGAGGAGGATGGGCTTTGGGGAGGGGAGAGACTTCAATGCCATAGAGTCCAATTGTCAAGGTGGCCATTTTCTCCAGAGGAACTGATCTCTGGCGCCTGAAGATCAGTTGTATTAGCAAGAGCTCTCCAGCTAATTCCTGGAGGTTGGCAACTCTACACATATGGGACCCCAGCATGTGTACACACAGCCTGCTCTACATGTGGTTTCATAATATAACCTAAACGGATGTGCATTCATGTGGGAAACTGGTCATGTGTGGACTTTCCCCAACACAAATGTCAGATGAGAAGAGATGATTTCCTGTAGATACTGTGAGTGGCCCAATGTCTTGCTTTGAAAATGTATCCCAAAGTTGGTTGGGATGTCCTTGGTAGTGTAGTGGTTAAGAGTGGTGGACTCTGATCTGGAGAACCGGGTTTGATTCCCCACTCCTCCACGAGCTGCGAAGGCTAATCTGGTGAACTGGATTTGTTTCTGCACTCCTACAAGGCAGGCAGCTGGGTGACCTTGGGCAAGTCATTCTCTCTCAGCCTCACCTACCTCACAGGGTGTCAGTTGTGGGGAGGGGAGGGTGATTGTAAACCGGTTTGAGTCTCCCTTAAGTGGTAGAGAAAGTCGGCATATAAAAACCAACTCTTCTTCTTGATGTACCACGTGCTGCACTTGCATTGTGCAACGGAAATGTTTAAGAGCGAGTCATACCTGTCACCCCCTGTACAAACAATCTTGGCAAAAGTGCTTTCTAGAATTTACTCCTTACCTTTGTCAGCAGGAAATGATCTAGCCAGTTTTGAATGTCCAGCCAGTTTTGCAGAAGTTTCCTGGAATATATTCTGCCCTGGGGGGGGGGGTCAAGTGGCACTCTGGCCACAGCTGACAGATAAAACACAGACCTTGAGAGAGACCTTCATCGTTGCATGAGTCAGCAGATTTCCTCTAGAATGATGTGTGTTCAGGCATTTTTCTAAACCCTGGGAAGATGGCTGATAGCAGACAGACCGGCACATAGATGCCTTTACAGTGCCCAGCAGCAGAATATAGCTATACCACTACAGGGAACAACTTATACAGCATAGTCTAGTGGTTAGGAGTGTGGATTCTAATCTGTAGAACCGGGTTTGATTCCCCACTCCTCCACGTGAGCGGTGGACTCTAATCTGGTGAACCGTGTTTGTTTCCCCACTCCTAAACATGAAGCCAGCTGGGTGACCTTGGGCTCTCCTAACTCTCTCAGCCCCACCTACCTCACAGGGTATCTGTTGTGGAGAGGAGAAAGGAAGATTGTAAGCCAGTTTGATTCATCCTTAAGTGGTAGAGAAAGTCGGAAAATATAAAAGCCAACTCTTCTAAATAATTAAATAAAGAGGCTGCACAAGCACAGTATGCTTGTTGGGGATGGAGATGGATCTCAAGGTTCCATCCCACTAACTGCGCTTCCCCCCACCCCCAACACAAGGAACCTTGCCCTGGTGCTTCAGTAAACTGAGCAAACTGTCTGGTTTTCCTGGGCGTGTTTGACTCACAGGATTTGATTTTTACTCAGCGTTTCCTCCGAGCTCAGAGCAACGTCCATAGCTCTCCCTCCTTCCTCTTACCTACAAGCCTGTGCAGTTGAGAGTGTGTGACCGGCCCAAAGACACCTGTAAGCTTCATGACAGGAGTGGGAAAAGTGGGAATCTGACCTGAGATCTCCTGGGTGAGGTCCAACACTTATTTGAACGCTGGCTCACGGTACGCGCTTTATGCTGAACATCTCAGCCAGTGATTCTTAAGGGAGTCATAGGCCCACCACATATCAAGACATAACCTCTCCAGGTTATCACTCGTAACCATGATTCTCTCCCGCTCCTTGGCCACATTTGACTTCCAACCATTTGCCACAAGTACAAGCCAAGAAGGTGCTCTGCCAGATGTGTCCAAAAGCAACAGTACCAGATAATTCAAGCAAGACCCACCCAACTTGAGTTTCCAAAGGAAGTAATATTGGCTTTCTAACTCATGCTTGGCATACCTGAAGTTCACATAACCAACTGTGTCAGTTCTACACTCACAACAAAGTTCTTTCCTGATTCCAATGAGTGAGAATTGAGTCATATTATGCTCCTCTACTGGTTTTGTCTTGTTTTTGTATCAGATACAAATAACTTGCTCGTGCTGGCAACTTGAGAACAGAGCAACAGCATCCAGTACTGGGGAACACCCAACATGTGCCTAATGGTTGATGGTAATTTCTGTTGTCACTACCTATGAGTGATGTCCTCATATGTTTCGTGTAGCATATGCGCTAACAACATGAGCACAACAGAAGATGAAGCACAATAAGCGGCATATACCGGTAATTAATTTTTCTAACTTTTCCTTGAAACCAATGAAGTTTTCTGCTGCTGTACCCAGTTCTGAAGGATACTCTGCTAAAATTAAGAATTCCCATCATTGCAACTCTTCTGATGTTTAACCCGAATTAATGGCCAATGTTAGCCATCTGCTCTCATACCAACTGTGGTCTTCAATGTTTTCTCGTGTCTCCTGCTTCCTCCCCAGAAGCAATTCCAGTTAATACTGATTTCTGCTAGGAATCCCAAAAGCCATCCATTATCTTGCTACCCAAAGGAAAAGAATATTCCGTTGCATGCAAAAGGTTCATTTGGCTTGGCGTTATTTTTTCTATGCCAGATGTTCTTTTAAATTAAAAAAAAAAGGCCAAGGAATACGGGAACAGACTTTATTTCTTTAAATATTAGTAACACTGCACGACACAATTCAGTGGTATTTACGTAACAAAAAAAAGGTACCGCACCTTTATTTCAGAATTTTAAATACCCCAACGAGTTCGCATATGATTACATTTTCATAATACAAGCATCGAAGCCAAATAAGTACCCCTAAATCCTCTTGTGCCACCATCTTCCTTACCTACGCTATGTTATTGGGGACTAATTAACAATTTCTCCAGGAAATGAGGGTTTCCAACAGTGCTGAGGAGAATAAGGGTCACATTATGGGCAAAGGGAGAGGGGAGTGAGAACCAACACTGGAAATCAAAGCAGCTGAGAACTTCAACTCAAGGATTAAACAGCAAGACGGCAGCTGACTTACAATAACCGTGCGTGGAAGGCAATGGAAGGATCTGACTTAGTACTCAGTTATGGGGTTAAGGGCGTTAAGTTGCATGCAAATTAAAACACGTACGTGGAGGAGTGAAGCTAAATTAAAACACTTAATTTTCCAGGCAAGCAGTTGCATGCTCTTACCCCCAATACAGCTCAAATTTGAATCAATGGACACACTTCATGTATAAAATAACTATGGGAGATCAGACCAAGCAATACGAGGCCTATAAGCTTCAGCTGGTGAGCCAAGGTTTCCCCAGCCCAGGCACCCCCCACCCCGGCCAAGTCAGCCTAAGGACAATGAGAGGATGTCGGGGCAGAGGAAGCACTATTAACCTTACATTTTTTTCTTCATGATATATTTGTGACTTTACTGGGATCTTCATGATTGCTGATGACTAGTCAACGGAGACATGGTTCTATTTGAAAGGACAGTTGGTTTACTGGATTTGATAGAAGTTTTAGGAATTATGATAAAGCCACATAGAACCATTTCACTCAGTGGCTCGCTGGGAACTTATTCTCTCAGATCACGTCTGCGTAATACAATGTACGTGTAATACAATGTACGTAAATAATGACACATAAAGCATTGTGGGAAATGAACGCAGAAAAACTGGTTGGCTCACTCAGCTGTTGTACTTAAATTTGGTTTTAAATTTAACCCTGCCGTTACCAGCAGGAAACTTAGATGAGAAACACATTATACTTAGTTTTTTTAAAGTACCTCCCGATCCAAGCGGCCATTTTAAAAATAATGGCATGGGGTTGGATCCCATTGATCTGTTCTAGAAAGGATCCTTCCGCTGAGCAAAAGGTCCTTTACACTGGAGGAAAGGATCACCATTCATGGAACAGAATTGGTTTGCAGGATCCAAGCCACTGCTAATACAAGCCCGAGAAGAAATGCACTCAGCCATGGTAGATTTAGCCCCGGGAAAGGAAGAGGTCAAAAGCATCCACAACATTACGTTTGCCAAACTTCAAATTACAACACATTTCTAACCAGGATCTGCTCGTGTTGAGGTGTCTGACATCCTGATTCTCAACATGCTACTTAGAAGCGAGACCTGCTGGTTTCAACGGGAGAGGCTTCGCAGCAGGGCCCTGATAACTGAGCGGCCTTACAGAAGCGAATGTGTGGCACCGAAGCAGAATAGTGCAACTTTAGCATACTTTGAAACGAGAGTCGTTGCCATCTCCCTCGCTAAGTGAATATAACTGTGAGAAAGGTATGCACCAGGAATCGGGGAGGGGAGTGTTAAATAGTAGGACAGCACAGGGGTCAGTGTTTTAGGGCGTCGCAGTCCATTTTAGTAAGGCGCCTTGGCCGACTTCTTCTTCTTCTGCTCCTCCCTCAGCTTCTGTTTCTTCCTCTTGCTGACTTCTTTGTGTCCTGAGGAGACATGGCTGGTAAAACAGTGTTCATACAGATTCCCCTTCATTAAGGCAGCAAACACCCCGATTTAAAACCCCTTTCTCTTAAAACACAACGTGCTCCCTTCCATAAGGAGGCACCTGCCTTTGCTCAAACATGCGCAAGCTTCTCCCTGGTCACTTGCTCACTCCCCATTGCCTTAACAGCTAGTCTGTAGGTTAGCATCTCCAAACAGAAAATATTGCCTCAAGACTTCTGGCATTGCAGAAATGGCCTCCTGACTCCACTGGGAGTTCTCATATTAGCACCAGCCTCCCTGACATAGAAGCATTCCAGACAGCTGGAAGAATCCACACGGCACGTTCAACTCAACATTATGGCTGAACCATGGAGATGCGGCCAACAGTAGGCTGCCCTAATGTGTCAAAGAAATACTTGGAGGCACGTGGGCTTTGGGGTTTCCAATACTGCCAGTATCGATATAGGTCTTTCTGTAGCCCTCTTAGAAACTATCTTTACATCCTGGACTCTTTGTTCCTTTTGTGATCTCCTTGCCCTCTCCTGGGGCAAAATTGTCTGCTGTAACTTGAGACTTTGAAAACTGTGGTATTGTCATATCTTGTCAATTTAGTTTTATTGTTAGCACCAGTTTTTTTTAAGTTACTTACATTTTTTTAAGGGCCTGCCTTTGAAGTTTAGAATGCTTTAACAGAACATTCAAAGGACCTTCAAAATGATTCAGTAGCAGCCTACCTTCTGATAATCCTTTCAGAAACCAAATGAGGTTTCTCTGTAGGCTTCATCCAGCCCACAGACCACTGGAGCTCTTTAGAGACTCATGTATCTTTTTTTTTTAAGCGCTCTCTCGTTTCTAGGAAGGTATTACTTGTTCAGGTGATAAACCTCTAATTTTTAGAACAGACACGGTCAGAGAAGAACCAGTGTTCACATTCTATGAAGCAATATGAACCACAAGACAGGAAAGACCTTGAAGGTCCTGGCCCTGAAGGACCTCCAGCAAGATTAAGATATTTGTAAATGGGTTGCCGTGTTGCCATTAAGGGACAACACTGACAATCCAATAGATACAAGGATAGAACCGATAGATGGATTTCAAAAGAGACAACCCCTCATTTTTACAGCTCTTAGGGAGCCCACTGGTGCCAATGATTATTGGACTTCTGGAGCAATGCTATGAAACTCGAAAAATCTGGTCCATAACTGTCCACTTTTCTGCTCTCGGTACCGGTAACTTTCTCAATCTGAGTTTGCCTCTGCCGTATGCAGTAGAGGAATACCTACCTGATAAAGCTAATTCGTTAAGGACACAAGAATCTAAATAAGCAAGTAGTACATTTTTTTGAATCTGGTTATTTTTACAGCCTATATATGTGTTAAGTGCTGTCATGTCGCTTCCGACTCATGGCGACCCTATGAATCAATGTCCTCCAAAACATCCTATCTTTAACAGCCTATAGCCACTCAAAACATGGAGCTTTTGACCAAATTATTTGGGGAGTTCCTTGATTTTAGAAAGTTTGCAAAGCTACATGTACACACTGGACTCCATATGTCTAAGGACGGACAGCGAAAGAACGATTCTTCCCAGAAACACAGTCTGTCGCCTGTTATTTCAATGCTTATGCTGCACTGCTCAAAGAGCTGCAGCATGATGTGGCAGACAGATGGGGGATTCCTTGGACAGGAACTGCTCGACTAGCTACCGAAAACACACGTGGCTTGAACATTATGTTGTTGGCTACAAACAACAGTGCAATAGCAACAAGGGTGCTGCAGATCCAGTAGTAGTATTTAGGGAAACTGCCATGATGAACTTTGTCTCTAGGAAGTGATTATTATTTCCAGCTGATCATCAGACTAAGGAAGACTAGGAGATGGCACCTGTTGATTCTTTCCAGGGGCAGACCACGCCGAGTCACCCCGCTTCGTGGACGGGTTGAATCCAGGAGACTTGGCTCAGCCAGCAGAAGTGCTTTCCTACAGCAGGAGACTTCTCCCCCTGATGCAATAGACTCTTCTACCAATGGAGCAGCCTCTCTGTCAGGGGAAGACTCCTTGTGCTGGAGAAAAACACCTCTCTTTGCAGGGCTATCTGCAGGTCTCAACCTGACAGATGCCACATCAGAATTAAACACTGGGGCCCTGGTGGTCATCACGAGGCACCAGAGAAGAGAGACTGTCAAAACGAAGGGTGGAGCAAAAGTTCAGGCACAACAGGGCCCTTGGATAAAAGGGCTGGAGGGGTCTGATCCTAAGCAAAAGCAGTTCCTGTTACTGTGGTTTCAAGTTTGCACAGGAAGACCTTCATAGGAAGGATGGTTGAACACATGAACACACACAGCTGCTTTATACTGAGTCAGACCCTTGGTCCATCAAAGTCAGTATTGTCTACTCAGCAGCTCTCCGGGGTCGCAGGCAGAGGTCTTTCACATCACCTACCTACCTAGTCCCTTTAACTGGAGATGCCGGGGATTGAGCCTGGGACCTTCTGCGTGCCAAGCAGATGCTCTGCCACTGAGCCACAGCTCCTCCCCGTTGCCCTCTCCTTGCCTCTATTCCCCCTGACCTGTAATGGCTGTATGAACCCACAAAGGTTAATCAGGCTCGGCTCCTGCACCGCCCCCTCCCACTGCCAGATCATGTTTCAATTCCCAGGTTGCAGCAAGCCGCATGGACAGACAATGAACAAGATGCACAAAACCAGAGGTGGCTGCAGCAAGGACACATGAACATATGAAGCTGCCTTATACTGAATCAGACCATCAAGGTCCATCAAAGTCAGTATTGTCTACTCAAGACTGGCAGCGGCTCTCCAGGGTCTCAGGCAGAGGTCCTTCACATCCCCTACTTGCCGGGTTCCTTTAACTGGAGATGCCGGGGATTGAAACTGGGACCTTCTGCATGCCAAGCAGATGCTCTACCACTGAGCCACAGCCCAGTGACGGGTGGCTCAAGCAACTGGGCCGAGAGGCCAAAACCACCCATTTCCCTTCCGGTGCTATGAAGAAGCAGAAAACAAGCCCTGCCTATAGACTCAGGGCAACCTGAGACAGTCGAGCCTGGCTCCTTGACGTTTGCTACACGAGCCTTGCATTCTCACAAGAAGTTTTTAAGCAGTTGCCTAAATTTTCAAAAACATTCCATCGCACTGTTCCCAGTTTAAACAAACCTTACTTGGGAACCTAACTAAAGAAATGATTTTGTCAGTTTAGAAAGAGGTGGTGCTTGCTTGAGCACATGAACACATGAAGCTGCCATATACTGAACCAGACCCTCGGTCCATCAAAGTCAGTATTGTCTACTCAGACCGGCAGCAGCTCCCCAGGGTCTCAGGCAGAGGTCTTTCACATCACCTACTTGCCTGGTTCCTTTAACTGGAGATGCTGGGGATTGAACTTGGGACCTTCTGCATACCAAGCAGATGCTCTACCACTGAGCCACGGCCCCTCCCCAAGGAATGGTGATGGGTTGCTTGAAACACGAGATGCTTCCCTGCCAAGATTCGAATCAAACCCCTGAAGCTACGCATCCACCCCTGGAGTTTTGGCATGCACCCCGAACAGGCTGGGTACAGCGATTTAAGATACTTTCCTCTTCCACGATGGCAGCCAACAAAAACAAATATGGTATGAACAATGGATTACTCGTGTTAAAGCACTTGTTAATATGCTGGGCACCAAATGAAACAGGAACCTTGTAGCATTAATTGGCAAATTAGACGTTTTAGATAAGGCACTGCTTGAAACAAAGGCTGGTTCAGAACGCCTGGAGTGGGCTACCCTGTCTGCCTTTTCTTCAGCAGAGTTGCCTGCTTACACAAGGAAATCAGAGGGGCGGGGTGGGCAGGCGTTTGTTGAGAAGACAACATCAGTTCCCAGCTAAAAAGTCTAGTTATTTAACAGTGCAAAAAGCTAAACCCCCCCCCAAATAATCCATTGCGGGTACGAGAAATTGGCAGGAAACTTGGATATGAAACAAGGTAGGGAAGCGACACAGGGGGCTCTATCCTAGGAAGTCTTCTTTCAGCTCAAGCAACACTTCCTTCAGCAGAAGAGCCACTTAAGTTGGAGGAAGACTCCTTAGGGCTGGAGGAAGTTATCCCAGCTTGAGGTAGGATGCCGCTCCGTGTCACTGTATCAACACAATACTGAAACTTGCAGTAAGTTTAAGGCGCTTGGTGTCTTAGTTGAACAACTTCTTGTTTAATGTTTTGGGTCCAGCTGAGCACAGCCCAGCCTACTCTGAAGCTAGTCTTAAGTGCAGGGAAGCCGGGCAGCCAAAATGCTGGCATTAAGTCAGTACACAGCAGCACGATCTCGCTCGGCACTTTGATTCTGGCTTTTGGCTAACCGGCGCCTCGTTTTTTACCGGCTCTTTGGTCACCCGTTTGTGCACACCTGAGGAATAAAAGGGAGACTCCCATCCGGTCATCACCAAGTCATCATCCTCATCGCTATTAATGTGAAAGACATGCTTGGGGTAGGCAGCCGGCTTGAGGGACTTTGGAGAGCGGACAGTGGTCGGCTGGAAAGGCAGAGCGTTTTGTCCTCGGCGTCGGCATTCCTCTGCCAGAGCCTCTTCGTTGGCTACACCTGAGAGGGGCGAAAAAGCAGACGATTCAAGAAAGAAAGGAGCGGGCCGGGTTGGACGGCTTCATTTTCAAGGGAAACAGAAAAATCCAGGAGCAACCAAATTTGTCGTTTGGCCTTTCAGGGCAACCTGAGGCTGAAACTAAATGGGTTCAACTCAACATTCGTGCCTAATCCAAAGGGGCCTGTTTTTTAATAACCAAAACGGAGCACATAGGCAAAGGGAAGTAAACTCTCCCCCCCTTCCCCTACCTTACCTTGCTCTGTCATGCTGCTTTAAGGATTTTTCTCCCAATCCAACTCTGACACCCAAGTGTGTCAGTCTGGGGGAAAAGCAATGCAGTGTAGCAAGATGGCGCATAGGAGGGGGCAGACTTCAGTTCCCCTTAACTATGCTCCGTTTTTATTTTTAAAAAGTTCTCCCCGCACACATCAGATGCAAACAAGTTATATGCGTCACAGTTATACACCTCAGTTTCTCCATCTGTAACAGGAACAGAATTTCTGTCTACCAATTAAATAGACATATCCTTAATTCCTTTTCCCCCATGGACCTGAAACTATGACTGGGCAAACTGTATTGCTGTATCTTATGAAACTGGTGTAAAAAAAGCCATATGACCCCCAAGTCAATCAGCCTGACAGCTTTCTACATGTATTCCACTCCAAAACACACAATGTGGCTGGGTGCTCCGTCCTTTCATTTAGCTTTTCCGAGCATGTTCAAAATAACAAAGACATAAGAAAAAGCAGAAATCCCCAGAAGACATCACTTTCCAGGTGGAAAAGTATGGTGTGGTGGTTAAGAGCGGCGAACTGTAATCCAGTGAACCTGGTTGGTTTCCCCACTCCTACACATGAAGCCAGCTGGGTGACCTTGGGCTAGTCACAACTCTCTTCGAGCTCTCTCAGCCTCCCCTACCTCACAAGGTGTCTGTTGTGAGGAGAGGAAGGAAAGGAGACTGAAAGCCGGTTGGATTCTCCTTAAAAGGTAGAGAAAATCGGCATATAAAAACCAACTTCTCTTCTTCTACTTCTAAACTTAATGTTGGATCCTATGGCTGTCTTCTGGTAAGTGTTCCTTCTAAGAAGAAATATTTCCTCCAATAGACTGACTTTGATAGAAGTTTTTCCTTGTTAAAGGAATGCTTGATGGAAGGCAGTCATAGGGTCCAACCCTTCGCGCCCAACTCCCATGTGTTGAAACAGAAGAAAATCATGTCTAGCCCACCTCCTGACTTTTTGACTAGGCCTACTTGGTTTCCCAGCCTTGTTATTTACATTGGCTGGGAAGGAGAGGACCTGTCCCTCCAACCCAGAAGACAAACAATGACTGCTGTCCCAGGTTAGAGGGCAGAAACTTCCAATAGTGGGTTTGCTGTGATCCTTGCTTTCTCCAAGGTGGCATTAGAAAGTGTAGCCCTCCATCATGGACATCAAGCGCTGGACAGATAATTAGGAAAAATACCCTCCCCGACATTAGCAGTGTGCTTGGATGAACATTAATGGAAATCCACAATTCAGACGGTGATAGGAAAAGATGGAATGGTGGTAGGAAGAATGTTCAATTTAAATAAAAGGAAAAGTTGTACATGCTGCTCACCAAATCCCTGTTCCGCTCAAAAGAATGAGGGTGTTGAAATCCCAAGTATCCACTGATTATGGTAAATATCAGGTCTCTGATGAACAGAACATGATACACCTGTAGATTGGCCAATAGATCTGACCCATTTTTGTAGAATCCAGCATAGTACAAGTGGTCCAATTTTGGTCCAACTCACTGTGTCTGCACATATAGGCCATAACCAGCCTTCACTTCATTCATTATGTGTCCTCACAAGTCATTCTCTCTTCCCAGATACTCAGTGCAGAAGACGGCTAGTCGTCTATGAGGTTCAGTAGTATAGAACCTCACGCTGGGCTCAAGGATTGGATGAGGAATCCATTTGGTTTACATCTAAGTAGCTGTCCAATTCATTCCCTATCTCTAATGACAAAGCTAGTTTCAGGAAGTCCCTAGATTTATAACTGAAAGGCTTTCACATCCATGCCAAGTAACCGTTGACTGGTGCAGCTCAGAATAACTACCATGATGATATCCCACCTGGATTTGCCCCCCTCTACATAGTTGATAGACAGGTCTGCCCTCAGAGTATCAGGGATCCAATTTATTCCCAGAATGCTCTGAAAGATTGCTTTGTTGGTTGAAGCAATAATTCTGTTGATACCCTTGCCATAGGGTGCAAAGGGTTGACCGGGGCTATTCACAAAATCACTTCCAGCAGCTTCTCCTGCTGCCTCATAGAACCCAACTCTTTGGTATACTGAAGAGTAGAGAAACCAAGTTAGTTGGGCAATGTCTGGAAGTGTGCTGGCAGAAAACGTGTGCCATTTCCAGCCACACACAGGATACGCCATTTCAGGCTTATAGGGGGGTGGTAGTAGCAGCAGAATCTCTCACCATTGCATCAGGGGATTCATGTCCACAAATCAACAGTCCAAGGATTAAGTCCTAAAGCTGAAGCACCCCAGAAGGAATAATCTGCTGTTTGTTGCATAGCTTTTGCTCAATCCGCTGAATAAAGTTGCCTGCAGTGGTCCAAGGTGGGAGTCCACTGGCAGTGACTGACAGACATTTGATGCAGGTGTTCAGATTATTTTAGATTGTTAAGGGTAGTGGAAACCTTCACAAGTAAACTGAATCTTCACCTGTTGTGACAGAATTTGGGAGGGTGGTGGTGACCAAGATTGCTAAATGAATCTCTGAGTGTAAACTCTTAAAGAGGCTGTGGCTGATCCTCTACTGAGGAAACTGTAATTAAGGATGACTGGGTCAGCTTTAGATCTGTATCAATCACATCCTTTGGGGGCAAGTGTATTAAGCATGAGGTAGCAGAGCAACTGCCTTGACCTGGATGGCCCAGGCTAGCCTGATCTCATCAGATCTCAGAAGTTAAGCAGGGTCAGCCCTGGTTAGTATTTGGATGGGAGACCACCAAGGAATACCAGGGTTGCTGTGCAGAGGAAGGCACTGGCAAACCACCTCTGTTAGTCTCTTGCCATGAAAACCCCAAAAGGGGTCGCCATAAGTCGGCTGCGACTTGACGGCACTTTACACACACACACACACAGCAGAGCAACTAAAGCGCTTCCAGAATGGTAGTTCTTTATTTGGCCCATATCAATCTAGCTTCAGACCTGGGTACAGGACAGACTTTTTTGAGGCCCTGATGTTCATCTTTGGATGGTAAAATGAATTACTCCATGGAGATCTCGTTGGCTCTCAGCGTGATCAACCATACTAAAAATCACCCAATCTGAAATATCTGACTGGAGGCTTCAGGGCAGCTCCTCGGTGTATCAGAATCCTCCCCACTGCCAAGGTGACGCAATGCGTTACCATTGGAGAGGGACTGATTTATGCAGCACCTCGGGGATCAGTGTTCACTCCAGCACAATTTATCATAGGTGTGAACTGCTGAGTAAGATTATCTGGGTGTCATCAATATGCTGACAACACTCCACTCCGTATTTCACTAACAAAGCATCCTAGCATACCTACCCCTGTCCTGAACCACTGCCTTGAGACCACAATTAAACCGAGACAGGATGAACAGACACATGAACACGTGAAGCTGCCTTCTACTGAATCAGACCCTTGGTCCATCAAAGTCAGTATTGTCTACTCAGACCAGCAGCAGCTCTCCAGGGTCTCAGGCGGAGGTCTTTCACATCACCTACTTGCCTAATCCCTTTAACTGGAGATGCCCGGGATTGAACCTGGGACCTTCATGCCATGCAGACGCTGTACCACTGAGCTACAGCTCCTCCCCATGATAATTTCCAGAGGATTCAGCTGTCCTAGAGAAAATGAATTTATTTGTGTGTGTAGGGGTACTTATTACCTTGTACCATCAAGTTAAAAGCTAGGAGAACTTCTACAGCTAGCCCTATTTTTTGCAAAATGAGAGTTGGGACCAGGGGTTCATTTTTCCACCTTCATCATGCACACAACACTTTCCTCTCTTTGGGATATTGCTTCACTGATCCATGCTTCACTATGGCAACTGGGCTGCCCCTAAAGACAATTCAGCAGTTTCAACTAATAGCAGGGTAGCACGGAGCGCATCTAATAAACCCTGGTCACTTTGAACATATTCACTGAGCTCTTGTGATTGGTCAGACTGGTTGCTTCAGGGTTCAATTCAGTGTGCTGATATTAACCTTTAAAGCCCAACAGGGCCTGGGACCCAAACACCTCAAGGGTTGCTTCTCTCCCTCTGAGCCCTAGCATCAATTAAGATCAGGAAATCACATTCTATTGATAAGAACCCTTCATCCACAGACAAGTAAAGCCAATGGCAGCCAGAAACAAGGTGCTCTCTCTACAACTGTACCTACCCTCTGGAATAGGACTAGACTTCTAGAAGAGGTGAGGAAGGCAACTTTTCATGTTGTTCCAGAGAAGGTGCAAAACTTCTGTCCCAATTAGTTTCTGGCTGCCAACTATCAGGTTGTCTCAATAGTATTTTCTGATCTGTACTAATGCTATTGTTTGACAGGATAGTTTAGGGTATTTTTATATTATTAACTATATATTACAGTCTTTGGCTGCCATTGCCTTGAATGGTAGCAAAAATGGCCTAAATATTTTTTAAATTTTAAAAAATAAAATAAAAGGCAAGATACCCTGGGTAAATACATAGCCAAGTTTCCTCAACATTTTGCAAGGATGTTGAAATATAACATTACAGTTCAGTCATTTGATTGTGGTACCAACTGGAGCTTCCTGAAGAACAAGATTGACTATCAGAAAATGACGGCCAAAGGCATAAAGGAAATTAAGAAAACCCATTACCGAGTTTCTGTAGATAGCTAGGCACCAGGCTGAAGCATACATGGACATAAATGAAGACCCTAGTAGTCTCAGTTAAGTTCTATCAGTAACAGGCAATGTGATGCCTAATCACCCCCAACAACTACAATACGGAGGCATTCCTGTTAGGAACAGGTTATTGGAGTCTGAGTAACACACAAGTCTGTAGACTTATTCACTTAACAGTAATATGGACTAGCCAAATTCTCACAATAGGGACTCTATGGCCCTTACTAATATACGGTAGAAGATTAATTTTATACAGGCTATAAAAGCATCTAATACATGCCCTGAGACCTTCAGAGCCTTGAGGATATGCTGGTAGCATCCTCATTCATGGACAACTCAGGCCTTCTCAGGCCCTCTCTGTGGTGGCTTCCCAAGTTTTGGAACTTTCTCTGGGTGTAACTCTTGGATGAGGTGTTTAGTTTCATATATCTTTGGGTTATGTCACCTCCCCACCCAAATCTCTTCAAAAAATTTTAAACTTCCTTTACATGATTAAAACATCCTCAAAACAAATATGTAAATTGGCAGCTTATTTGTATGAATTTCTGAAACTATAAGCTATACCAGGAGCCCCTGGGTAGGATGACTACCAGAGAGCGATTATTTTGTTCAAGGTAACACTGATGTTACTGTTAATGGGAATCAAGCCCTCAGGTATTAAGGTATGAATTTTAAATCTCAACTTAACCTCCCCAGGAAACCCCAATTTTAACATATGAATTTTTCCTTAGAAAGGAAAAGCCATTTGGAAGAAGGCAAAAAGGAAACTCCTAACGTAGAAAGATAATGAAAGGGGAAAAACTAGTGCTGGGATTTTTCAAACACCATTTAGTTCATACTGTCAATCACGTTGTGTAGGTACTCATTAAACATGGCGTCATCCAAGGTGGTGCCACATTACACGTTTTTTTTCCTGTGAAGTCATGCAACTTCTAGGAAGGAGAGCAAGAGAACTGGATGCAGGTAATGACTGGAAAGAGCGGTGATGCACTATGGAGACATTAAGGAATCAGAGCAACCGGGCCAAATTAAAGAGGACGGCAGCTCCTAACAAACAACCGCCTGCCTTGAATAATCCAGGATAGTTTTGGACTGCAGGACTGAAGAGTAATGGGTACACTACTGGCATGGTCAGAGACCCAACTTGGAAGGCTTTAAGAGGGGAGTGGACATGGTCATGGAAGAGAGGGCTATTCATGGCTACTAGTCAAAATGGATACTAGCCATGATGCATACCTATTCTCTCCAGGATCAGAGGAGCATGTCTATTATATTAGGTGCTGTGGAACACAGGCAGGATGGTGCTGCTGCAGTCGTCTTGTTTGTGGGCTTCCCAGGGGTACCTGGTTGACCACTGTGAGAACAGACTGCTGGACTTGATGGACACTGGTCTGATCCACCATGGCCTTTCTTATGTTATGTTCTTATGATCCCTTTTTCAAACAAGATTCACATGGGAAAGTGGCAAAGTCACCATGCTGGCTTGGGAGCAGAATTTTTCAGATATACTTCAGAGAAAACAGAGTAAGTGAACAACCAAACACGGATGACAGGGACTGTACAGTACTGAAGCAGGGGTGACGGAAATACTTGTACAACATACCAAAACAATGTTTAACCTGATCTTAAGATGTTTCAATGATGAGAACTCTGCAGAAGATCTTCCCTTTGATGTCGGGAAAAAATCAGAAAGCTATCCCACACTGGTCTCCTACACAGCAGCCACTGAGGATTACATCTCTTCCCCTAGTCCCCATGGAAGTAAATGGAACTGGTTAGTACTTACAGAGAAGTTCTCAGAAATAAATGGGGCTGGAGAAGCACCCACATCGATAACTCACTGACCCATTTCAGATGCATGTGAGAATAGTGTGGTTTATTTAGGACAACAATGAGCACTCCCCTTGTATCTTGTGGGTGACTCATAAATCCAAGAATAGTCTGAACCACCTTTGAAAAGTTTTGGGGAACGGTTATTGTCTCGAAAGTAAGGAACATCTATACTAAAGATAACTGTTGCATCTCTAGGCCATGGCAGTCAACTTTGGCCCTTATAAAAACAGTGTTGCTTACCTGTAACTGTTGTTCATCTAGTGGTCTTCTCTGCAGGCACACATGGGTACTGCGCAGGCCAGCCGTGGAGAATTTTATGCTGGAAAGCTCTAGAAAGGTCGAGCCGCTCGCACTCCTCCCCCGCCCAACGGCTCTTCCTGCCAAGCAGTCATGTGACAGGGGAGGGGCGAGCGGCCGTCCCTCCAGTTCTCCACTTCGTCGCCGCGGTACTGTCCTGTAAAGAGAGCAACCCACAGCGGGGACGGAGGGAGGGATGTGTGCCTGCACAGAAGACCACTAGATGAACATCATTTACAGGTAAGCAACACTGTTTTTCATCGGCGTGGCTTCTGTACAGTCCCACATGGGAGAATAGCACGCTAACAAAATACAGGAGGCGGGAGTGCAGTTGCAACTAACAACCTTTATTAATTCCCTACAGAACTGAGTTCAAAACTGCCTCACCCACCGCTGAGTCACAGCGGGCACCTATATCCATGGAGTAGTGGCGAACAAAGATAGCCGGACTGGACCAGGTCGCAGCCCTACAAATATCCACTAAACTGGCCGAACCTTGGAAAGCAGCTGAGGACGCCACTGCCCTGGTGGAGTGTGCCTTTACATTAAGTGGACACTCCTTGCCGGCTGACTGATAGGCAATGGAAATGGCCTTGGTTACCCACCGTGCGATGGTCTGTGCCGAAGCCTTGCAACCCTTCTTTGGGCCAAAAAAACATACAAACAAGTTATTATCTTTTCGATACTGTTTGGATCTATGCAGATAAAAGCGCTCGTCTCACATCCAAAGTGTGCAAGCATCTTTCTTTGGCCGACTGAGGGTTAGGAAAGAAGGTGGGCAGCACTATATCTTGAGAGGTGTGAAATTTAGAGACTACCTTAGGGAGGAAGTCGATGCTGGTGCGAAGGACCACTCTATCGTTATTCACCTTCAGGAATGGAGGGTTGTGACGCAGTGTGGATAAATCACTGACTCTCCTGGCCAATGTAATGGCCACCAAAAACGCCACCTTATAGCTGAGATAGTATAGCTCATAGGAGGAAAGTGGCTCAAAGGGCTTGGCCATCAATTGGGATAACACCCTGGTCAGATTCCACTGTGGCAACGGTGCCTTGACAGGAGGGAAAATATTATTAAAGTCCTTTAAAAACGATCGACGCCGAGATCCCGACTTCTCCTCCCGACAAGACTGTGACCTATCAGGAGACTTTTTGGATTTTGAAGATGACACCTTAGGATCGCCCGACTTCTTAGATCCAGTAGCTCAGATTTTTTCTTCTTTTTGGACGATGAGGGGGAAGGTTTTTTAGAAGAAATCCCCAGTACAGGAGCTAAGGACTGCTCGTATAAATAAGCCTTAAGCCTCAAAGCCCTATCCTGTCGGGAACGATGGGTAAGCGAACTGCAATGTCTGCAGGACGCTGATATATGCGCTTCCCCCAAACAATAAATACACTCGTCATGTTCATCTAACTGCGACATTTTGTAACCGCAAGAGGAACATTTCTTGAGGAGCGCCATCCTACTCTCCATAGGTAAGAAAACGAAGAGCTCACCAGAAAACGTTCTAACTCATGCGGCGGCGAAGAAAGAACTGGAGGGACGGCCGCTCGCCCCTCCCCTGTCACATGACCGTTTGGCGGGAAGAGCCGTTGGGCGGGGGAGGAGTGCAAGCGGTTCGAACTTTCTAGAGCTTTCCAGCATAAAATTCTCCGTGGCTGGCCTGCGCGTGTGCAGTACCCATGTGGGACTGCACAGAAGCCACGCCGATGAAACGGATGTGCTATGTAGCCACCTAGCTTTGCCAACTGAATGAGCCTTCTTTGGTATCATTCCATGCCTAGAATCAGGGCAAAATGCAAGGCAGGTAATTTTTAGGGATAAGGTTTTGCCCCGCACCCTGCTAGCCCCCAAGACGGCTGCTGTGACATTCCCTGAAAATTAACATTAAAATTCTAGCAGTTGAAAGCCCCCATTGCAATATTCTTTGTAATTAAAACATACAAATGCCAAACTATCAGTGATGAATAACTCTTTCTTACAGTAATTATGCTGAAAAACGTTTCCGATTTGTTTCTCCACAGCATACTGAAAGCAAACTAGGAATTCCCCTCCTACCCACATCTGGAACAATATTGGCTTTTATTCCCTCCTAAACCTTTTAAAATGCTCTTATGAAAGACTTCTCAGGCAGAACTGCCAGAATTCAAGTGCAACTGATAATCTGAATGTTGGAACTCCCAATTTTATCAGATTGTTACCATTGTATTTAATTGCAGTCACCAAGACTATTCCAACCATTCAGGTATGAGGAGGAAGAGGAGGAGGAGGAGAGTTGGTTTTTATATGCTGACTTTCTCTATCACTTAAGGGAGACTCAAACCGGCTTACAATCACCTTCCCCTCTCCTCCCCACAGCAGACACCATGTGAGGTAGGTGGGACTGGGTGAGCTCTAACAGAGCTGTAACTTGCCCAAGGTCTGTTCACACAGTGGCCAATCAGGTGCCTCTAGGAAGCCCACAAACAAGACGACTGCAACAGCATCCTGCCTATGTTCCCTAGCACCTAATATAGTAGGAATGCTCCTTTGCTACTGGCATTTTGACTAGTCGCCATGAATAACCCTCTCCTCCATGAACATGTCCACTCCCCTCTTAAAGCCTTCCAAGTTGGCAGCCATCACCACATCCTGGGGCAGGGAGTTCCACAATTTAATTTTCAAGCGAAAACAAGATGGCCAGGCAGTTTGAGACAGCTATTACTGACTGTTCAATATTTACAGATCTACCTTTAGACGGTTATTATTTGCGGTTTATGAAAAAGCTTAAATCAGTAGGAGCTGCACATTAACATTTCTTAAATGGAGTCAGAAGATTGCAGATCATAGTCACAGTGGAACAACTCCCCCACCCCCATGCCTTGTACGGCAATGCATTTGAACACACTTGCACTTATCTAGGTAAAGGTAGTCCCCTGTGCAACTGGGCAGACTTTGTTTACGGGCTGGTTTGCCAGTGCCTTCCTCAGTCACCTTCCCTTTACCCCCAGCAAGCTCATTTGACCGACCTCGGAAGGATGGAAGGCTGATCTAGAAGAGGGCATAAAAAAGCCAAACCTTATCAGCAGAGGGCAATATAGCACAGTCAAAAATCTACAGTGAAGTCATCTGTCAACACTTCAACAGGAATACCATCTCAACATCTGCTGCCTAATAAAAAAGGGTGCTGGCTAGACAGGATGTTTCTGGAGGGTGTCTGCTTCAAGTTTACCGACAACTCCCCACGGCCAGAAACAAAACTGTGCATGCAAAACTATTTGTCTCTGCAAAGCTGTTCAATAGGAAGAGGTAACTGGCAGCCTTCCTCATTCTAAATCAGGAACAGCCATTGCCCAATGAGCAATTGAAGCACAGCGCTGAGCCGAAGGCAGGAAAGCACCTATGGACAACAGCACTGAAGGAGCTACTGATGGTGGCTTTGCAAAAGGATCAGAAAATTCATAGAGGTCTAGCGCTGTCTTGTTAGTCAACGTAACAGCTAGATAAAACTCAGAGGCAAGACACCCTTCCAGTTCTCAGCTGCTTCAGGAAAACAGGGCATGGCTACTTCCAGTGTGGTATAGTGGTTAAGAGCGGTGGTTTGGAGCAGTGGACTCTGATCTTGAGAACCGGGTTTGATTCCCCACTCCTCCACATGAGTGGCGGAGGCTAATCTGGTGAACTGGATTTGTTTCCCCGCTCCTGCACATGAAGCCAGCTGGGTGACCTTAGGCTAGTCACTGCTCTCTCAGCCCCACCTACCTCACAGGGTGTCTGTTGTGGGGAAAGTAAGGTGATTGTAAGCCAGTTTGATTCTTCCTTAAGTGGAAGAGAAAGTCAGCATATAAAAACCAACTCTTCTTTTTCTTCTTCTTCCTTTTGACCATTTTTGTGGCCTTCTCAAGGGCACGTGATTAGCCAGTATCTGGCCCAAGAAGCATCCTGACCCAAGCAGTAGGCAGTCCTTAGCAAGTGCCACCACTGCTCAATAGACAGTACTGACATAGAATTAGTCTTTTCCATGGATGCGGCTGGAGCAAACATCTTCAGCTCAGCAGTACATCCATAGAATGACTTATTTTAACAGTTGGCCACAGTTTCCAGAATGATGGGCGTTTAGCTATTGCAGCAAACTCCAGTAGTAGACTTGGGGCACTGAAGAGAACAGATTTATTGTGACATAACCGTCAATAGGGCAGAGCCCACTTCATCACATACTTGGTGTATTCTCAGTTGGTAAATTATATATAGGCGATGGTATGGAAGAGAACAATTGTAAGCAAAAGGGTCAAAGGGAAAAGAAAAGCAAGGAGGACAGGCCCACATGCAACTCTCTTGAATTTCACTCTGCCTTCTGACTCCACTGTTTACAAATTTTATTCTAAACATGTGTATGTATACATGCACCTACCAAAAAAACACTTCATACATCTGATGAAGTAAGCCCTGATCCACAAAAGCTTATGTTAAAATTGAGGTTAGTCTTTAAGACACCAAACAATTATTTTCACACAACTGTTATATGCAACAATGAGCGTAAAGAATTTCACGTTTGAAGTGCTAGAGAAATAACTTTTTCCTAAAAGAAAAGAGGTGTCCTTACGCAGCATTAGTGGACATATATGTTGCAACATTAGATTTTAATATTCTGACCAGCTGAGTATGCTTACGTTAGACAGCAGCTTGGGGAAATCCCATGCATATATGGCACAAATTTAGCACGACCAGCATCCTAGAGGGTCACGCCTAATATCCATCTTGCAGGTGGGAAAGTTCTTGTTTGCACATGTATGAGGTGCGGTGAATTTATCATCAAGATGGCTTGGAAAGAAGATATTACCCTAATGACAAACTTAGTCTCCCTGGAGCAGTGGTAGGCAAACTCATTAGTCAACAGAGCCAAATATCAACAGTACAACGATTGAGATTTCTTTTGAGAGCCAAATTTCTTACACTTAAACTATATAGGTAAGTACACCTATATTAACTTAATAAACTTTAATTAAAGATTAAGTCTTAATTAAACTATAGGTACACTGAATAAAACTTGATATCATACTTAATAATGATCTTATTTATTGATAAAAATTAAATTGTAAGTAAGGTATCCATAAAATTAAATCATGACAATGACTGACAAACACTTAATGTGAACAATGGCCTTGCATCTCCCCGACCCCCACTGACCTCTCGGCGGCCGACCTGGCGCATTGCGGCCGCCTCGGCCTCCCGCGCTCGCCTCTCGGCCTCCTCTCCTCGCCACCGCCTGGGCTCTTTCCTTCCTTCCCTCCCTGGCCGGCCTGCTGTCCACCCGCCTGCCCGTCCACCCCTCCTCAGCGCCTCGGCCTCCGAGGAGGAGGAGGAAGAAGAGGAGGAGGAAGGCGGAGGGGTGTCCTCCCCCCCTTCCCTCTCGCTGGCGTTCTCCAGCGGTGGAAGGGAAGGGCAGGCCACGAGGGCGACGCGGTGGAGCTTGCAGGTGAGGAAGGCGGGGGAGGGTGTGTGTGCGCTGGATTGGGGCCTCCCTCCTTCTCCCCGGTGCTCAGGCCAGCACGTTGCAAAGATCTGCCCCCCCCCCAGGTGCGGCGGCAGCTCTGGGCTGGCAGAAAGGCAGATAACTTTTGCGGGACTTCCTCCGCGCCCGGGGAAGGTGGCTTCTCTCACGTGGGCGGCCTCGATCCTGCAGCCCAGAGCCGCACTCAAGGGGCCAAAGAGCCACATGTGGCTCTTGAGCCGCAGTTTGCCTACCCCTGCCCTGGAGAATATTTAGCATGGGAACTAAGTAACTTTGCAAAACACATTTACTATCAGCGCGCACTTTGGAGAGCTGCAGTTTTACATAGGTTGGTGGCAGAGATTATGAAGGCTGTACAAACTTCAGTTCTCACAGCACGGCCTCTAAGCTTTGGAATGTCCTCAATGAAGCAAGATTGAACATGAAAGTTCTCTGGTTAAGCAACAATACACTAGGCCAGTACAAGATGTGACGGAAGCAGGAAAACACCACAAATGGGGCAGAAAGGATGTTCTCTCAAGTTGTACTTGCTTCTCTCACGCCCTCTCCTGAGACAGAATCTCCTTGCAATATTTTATACTGTTGCCGTTTTTATCAAGTTGGATCCAAGGCATCTTTTGGCTTCTTGAGAAGTCTCTCAGCACTAGAGCAGGATTCCTCGCTTAGAGCACGGGAAGAAGAGTTGGTTTTTATATGCCAATTTTCTCTTCCACTTAAGGGAGAATCAAACTGGCTTAGTCACCTTCCCTTCCCCTCCCCACAACAGACACCCTGTGAGGTAGGTGGGTCCAAGAGAGCTCTAAGAGAACTGCGAATACCTCAAGGTCACCCAGCTAGCTTCATGTGTAGGAGTGGGGAAAGCAACCCAGTTCACCAGATTAGCCTCCGCCGCTCATGTGGAGGAGTGGGGAATCGAACCCAGTTCTCCAGATTAGAGTCCACCGCTCCAAACCACCACTCTAAACCACTACACCATGCTGGATCCCTACTGGGTTTTTTTGGTTGGTTTTATCCTTTTATTTGTTTTTGTAATTTTATTAATAATCACAAACCACCTCAAAGGTTTCAATGGAATCAGAGAATAAGTAATTTAAATAATTATATTGTGAAGGGGAAAAAAGGAGTGCTCACATACAGTGTGAGCATTCAAAACAAACCTTCGTAAAGCACCATAAAAGGGTGCATGGCTGGGGGATTAGAGAACTCATGAAATTCTCTTCTCAGCCAGATGTACAGGAGTAATTTCGCAATTAAACGATAGTATTGGATTCATGGTTGGCATGAACACATGAAGCTGCCTTATACTGAATCAGGCCCTTGTTCAATCCAAGTCAGTATTGTCTACTCAGACCGGCAGCGGCTCTCCAGGGTCTCAGGTAAAGAGGTCTTTCACATCACCTACTCGCCTAGTCCCTTTAACTGGAGATGCCGGGGATTGAACCTGGAACCTTCTGCATGCCAAGCAGATGCTCTACCACTGAACCACAGCCCTACCAATGAGCCATGGCCCTTCCCCAAATTGGTACCCCATGCTTCCGACAGTCTGGTCAACTGGGAGTACGTAGGAATAAAGCTGTCTTATACGGAGTCAGACCTACCAGACATCTTTACGTAGGAATAAAGCTGTCTTATACGGAGTCAGACCATCCAGACATCTTGGACAGATCTGGCCATTGTCTCCAAGGTCCTTGATGGTACTAATTTGCCATGCATTTTAAACATATCTAAAGATATAATGTAGGGTTGCCACTGATTCCCAGTGCCAGGAGGCAGCGTCAGGGGAAGGCCTCAGCCTCTCTGCCCTGTTGTTGGACCGCCAGAGGAAGAAGAAGAATTGGCTGGCACAAGGGGATACTGTTATAAATGACACATTAGGTAAGGGAGGGGCTGTGGTTCAGTGGTACAATGCTTGGTTTGTAAGCAAGAATCACAGTTTTAATCCTGGGTATCCCTAAACTAAGAATCAAGTAGTAGATAACTTGACAGACCAGAGACCCTGGAGAGCCGCTGCCAGGCAGAGCAGACTGACCTTGACAGACTTGGTATACATTAATATTCCATCAAAATTAACAAAACTGACCAAGTTGGCACTTTAAATATATATATACTTTGAAATGCTGGTAACTTCTGAACTTCAGAGAAACTAAACCCCCTCCCCGATTCATACCATCTACCACCAAGAGAATTCCCACACAGGAAGCTCCCACCAAGGTCCCAAGACTGCTTATGGCCTCCTACAAAGCTCACGGTCTAGCAATATTTCAACCAGAGATGCTGTGGCTTGCTGTTCAGCCTCAGCCACTATACAACAGCAGCTCTCACAGTGAAGCCTCTAATCAATAGCTAGATGACACACACACACTCACAATCTGCATGCCTCAGTACTGTTGCCATAGAAATAGGTATTTCACTGATGATTTGAAACGGAGGCTGTTCAGGAACTGCCAGCAGATTGAGGATGATCTGATAGAAAGGGACAGCACCAGCACCTTAGCTCACCGGAAGTTAACACAGGCCTAATCTCGGCCTCCAGTAACAGGAACAAGCCACGTGAAGAAACTTACTTCAGGCGCTCACTTCTTTGGTAACTGCTCAGCAGCCAATGCTTCCCCTTGCTTCAATAGCACTTACATTTCTAATACGACATGTAGGAAACAAATTTCCTGAAGCACATGAACATCCTAGACTGCAATCCCCTCCCTCCCCCCCAAAATATTACGTTACCACAGTGACTTGATCATGACAACACAAGTTGGGGATCCAGAGACAAGTACATGCGTCAAGAGGCTAAATAGCTGCATGACAACCATGTTCTGGTGCTCCTCTGCCACATGCTGCCATGAATACACTGTGGTCCTATTATCCAAAGAAAGGCAACCCACACTGATGGGTTTGTGCCAAGTCTCTACATTCTTCCCAAATTAATATTCTGAGTGCTCAAGGACAGCTCTCACTGTGCCGACCGAGAGCCCATCTGATGTTCTTCCTCTTGGCTGTTACTCTGTCTGCCGTTTTACATTTAAGTGCTGCACAACTAATGCTTGCCCATAAACAGCTTGGAGGCCAATGTCAAACAGCTTGGGGAAAATATCATACAAGATTGTGCTCAGTCTACACTATGCAAAAGGTAAACTTGTCACTATTTTTATTGCTACTGGTTCTGATCAATACAGATTAGCACAGCCAAGTGAAATACCACCATCTGCTGTTAGCTGGACCCCAACAAAGAGTTCAGGTACAAGAATCTACTTGCTTTCAGGTTCTTCTCCAAAATTATGTAGACCTTTTGAAGATAGTTCAGATTCTCAGGGTGACACTTGTTCAAATCAAAACTTCAGCAATGTGCATTCCTAGGTCATTATATACAATTCAATGTTCACATTCCTAGGTCATTATACACAATTCAGTGTTCACATATACCAAATCTGGTTGTGTGTGTGTGTTCAGGAACATGGTGAACTTAATTCAGCCAGGAGGGCTGGATAAGAAATTGCAACTGCAGTATAAAATGGAAGTCACCCTTCAAAGGCAGAACCTAGTTTTTAGCATTCAATTGGAATGCTCTATTGTATACCTCCTTCCTTCAATTCAGTAACAGTTTAGATGCTAAAAGTCTTTCCATATTTTCTAGTATTAAATACCATCCTTATATCCCTCAAACATTAGATCTGCTCAAGATTAATGGATCAAAGAGTTTCTAAGGGATAAAGTATTTAATAACCTGCTAGCATTGTTTGCGCAAATGTTTCTGTATATGAAGATTTTTCCCCATCTTTGGCTAGTGTTTAAAATTCCAAGAAAAACCAGAACACCTACAACAATTCCAAATAAGGCAAAGTTATAAAATCCAGTCACTTTTTTAAAAACAACCCTTTTTTCCTTTTTTGAATACAAGGAAATTTTTCTACATATGCTAGACTAACAGCTAAAACTTGAAAAACACTCTGGTATTTAATATTATATGGGATGGGAAATCATTGTTTTAGAATTTCCCGACCAAAAAAAAAAAAGTGCTTCTTAAACCGAAGACCGAAAACATACAGAAACCATCTATGGAATGCTAGAGCCACTGTGAAAGTCTGCTGTGCTTTAACTGGTGCTTAGGAGGCAGAGCTCACGGATTCGATTTCAGCAATCACACAGCAAAACATGAACAGACCAGTTCTCCACTACAAACTGTAGCTTTGGCTTGCTCATTGAGATAGCCATGGCTAAAAATGTAGGGTTTTCTATGACCTCCCTCCAGCATAGGGCTGGATTAAGCGGAGAAAGATCCTTTGTGGTGGAGGCCAAACCAGGTGAAAAGGCATCGGGGGTTAGTTCTCTGGTCTTTCAGATGCCGAAATCTGCTCTACTCTCTCATACTTTTAGTGATAATTGAGATCCCTCTACCTTTTTTTTAACCTACCTTGTATTCTATTGCTTTGACTTTCACACTTGTACAGATATTGATAGTAAACTATCTTCAAATACTTTTATATTCAGAGGCGAAATTTAAATCCCCAAAGCCATTAGATGTACTAGGGAATATTGTAATTTGTGTTCCATGATACATAAGAATTTGACAATCAGTCTACACTGTCCTTAAAGCCTACCTACTGCTCTACAAAGCATATTCTACCAACCATCCCCTGAGGCCCTGCATCAGGTACCCCTGATTTCTGAGGCTAAATGGGTGGCAGTGCAAGAGATGGCCTTCTTGGTTGTGGCACCAAGATTATGGAACTCCCTCCCAAGGAATATTAGCCTCTCCCAATTTTGTCACACTTCTCCCACTGCAGGTGAAGGTTTTTTTGGCGCTCCCTCAGGGATTCATTCTTCCTGCTACTTTTTATCCCCAAGGAACCCAGTGCAATAAAGAAGGCTTCTTTCCCACTTCCCATTTTGTTAATACAACCCAATCAGGTGGGAAGTTAGCAGTAATGGGTCCAAAGTCACCAAGTAAGCTTAAGGACAGAGCAGGGATTTGAACATGGGCTCCCCAATACTATCAACACAATATCCATTACATCAAATATGCTCTCACAGGCAGCTCCTATTAATTTGACCTACCCAAGGAATGTGTGGTATAGGAGTTAGTGCCAGAATTTCTCTGAAACCAGGACTTGGGAGACCTGGTTTCCAGTCCTCAGTCATCAAGGGATCTGTGTCCCCAGGTCACTCGCAAACTAAGCCTAACCTATTTCACAGGTCCACAGTGAGGACAAAAGGGGAGGGAGAGAATGTACGCTGCACCGAGATTCTTAGCAGAAGGGCAGAATAAAATTTTACAGATACTGGATATAGGATCAAGAAAGACTGAGAAGATGCCAGCCTACCCTTTCCACACACTGAGAATGGGGGCGGGGGGGATGGTCCAGGTCTGGTGGGGCGTGAAGTGCAAGGGGAATGCAAGAAAGTGACAGCAAGAGAGATGGGAGAACAGAAAAATGGGCACAATAGACAGCTGGGAAAGGGGTGTGGCATGGCAGATGAAGTAATGGAAGTAACGGTTGCATGGAAAAAAGCTACATGACTGATGCAGGTGAGGTGAATCCCTTTTGGCTTGAGAGACGCCAGTAAATGTGCTCCTTTGACAATGACTTCCAATCTATGCATGGAAATTCCGTGTAATCCTACAGCCTTGAGCAACTGTGGGCACAACTGGGAGATTCCCCTTCAGCGGCATCATTTGGCAAATATGGGTTAAAAGAGCTCTTCTGAAATTGCTTTCAAGTACAGAAGCAACTTTAATAATTATATATTTTTTAAATGGGGAAAACAGAAGGGGTTTATAGTCCTTAGCGTTACTCTGATACCCAACAGAGCTGGGTCCTTTTGATAAGATTTTGTAGCACTCCGTGCAAGAGGCACCTATTTTTGGAAGATTTGATCTGGCTAGCCGGGGCCTCAAACTATTTTGAAACACGGCTAACTCTAATGATTCAAGAATGCTGAACAGTTTGCCAAACAAAAGCTCAGTAGAACCCACATCGACACTGATACATAACGCGCCAAAAGCAGCCGCCCCAACACAAAGGGTTTCATTTCAGTGTTTCCTTCTCTCATGCTGAAGAGACGGAAGCACCACAAAGTCATAATTGTAGTAAGTCTTGGGCCTAATCCTGCCCGATGCAAAGGCCTGGCCAGCATGCAGACGGTGTAGCCTTGTGCTGAGGCCAAGGTGCTAGTCTGCTTTAAATGCCAGTGGGAAAAGGACAGGCAAGCCAACTATGCAAAAATCTGTAGGTGCAGCAGATCTGCAAACACCCTGAAATGAAGCTGCAGTGGGAAGAGATGGTGTATACTATGGAAAGGGCATGTGAGTGTGACCGGAAGTGAGATACCAGCCTATAATGGAGCAAGTTTCACTCAAGAAAAGTGTGAACTCTGTGTCCTGGTATGTTGCCCAGAGAACTCTTTGTTCATCATGTACCAATTTGCTGGTGGTCCCTGGCACAAAGAGTGTCCAGCTGGCCTCAGCCAGAGCCAGCGTGACGTAGTGCTTAAGAGCGGTGGACTCTTGATCTGCAGAACCGGGTTTAATTCCCCACTCCTCCACCTGAGTGGCGGAGGCTAATCTGGTGAACTGGATTGGTTTTCCTACTCCTTCACATGAAGCTGGCTGGGTGACCTTGGGCTAGTCACACTCACTCAGCCTCACCTACCTGACAGGGTGTCTGTTGTGGGGAAGGGAAGGGGATTGTAAGCTGGTTTGATTCGGCCTTAAGTGGTAGAAAAAGACGGCATATAAAAACCAAGTCTTCTTCTCGACCCTGGCACCTGCCTGCTAGAATAGTCTATCAAGTGAGACCAGGGCCCTGTGAGACCTTAAAGAGTTCCCCAGGGCCTGCAAGATTGAGCTATTCTGCCAGGCTTATGGTTGAGGTCAGCTACGGTTCTTTTCTCATAAATGCTGGCCTCCCTAACTTCCATTCTGACCCCTCCCCACTTTTTACTACCATTAGGGGGGCATATACACCTGCTCGCCCAACTGTTGCCACATGGTACACTTGGTGGCGCGCCACTGGACATTTTTGTCCTCCATTTTTCAATTTTTTAGGGCTTTTAAATTGATGTTTTTAAGAGGTTTTATTCTAACTTAATTTTCTTCTCATTGTGTAAGCCACCCTGAGCCTGGCCTTGGTTGGGGAGGGCGGGGCGAAAGATTAATTAAATAAACCACCCCAAAACTAAACACTCATACATCCTTGGCAACCCACCCAAATCCTCAACACACCAGCCCCTGTGCCAAGGCATGGGACAGGTACCTCGGACACAGGATGAGTCTCCCAACAGAGTCAATGGATTGTGGCTTCTTAGCTTATTCAACCAGAAGGAATAGCTACCCAGTCTGTAAACAAGGAATAAAAATAAAAGGACTGGATGCCAGTGGCTTGTGTGGAAACTGGCTAGCAGCAGCTTTAATTAAAGCATAGGATCACATTTAGCTTTGCAGTTCTGCTAATCTTTCCCAAAGGAATTGTGGTAGCTAAGAGCAGGAGCCATAAACAAATATTCAAATCTTACTGCACCATCAAATAAACTAAATAGACTTCCAGCCTCAGCTCCCTTTCTACAACAGTTGGGTAACCCTACTGACTATCTTATGTTAAAGTTGTAAAATCAACGAAGGTTGAGAAATGCTTTGAACATAGACTATTCTGTATAAATGGTATGTATCAATAGTAACCCTACTTTTATATAAACAATGAGGTGGGGGTTGCTTTATGACACTTTACTTGGCATGCAAATGAAGGACTTGCTGCCAAGGCAGTATGCCCGAACATGTTGTCTACAGTTTGCTCAGCTAACTGCAAAGTTTGCTAACAGGAATTAATAGCCCTAAAACTAATACAAGTTCCAGAATTACCTCTGTCTGGAGTCAAGAGCATAACTCCCATTGTAACACGGCAACAGGTCTTACACAAGAGAGCTTCCAAGCTCCTTTAGAAGAAACTTTGGCTTCCTCAAATTATTGAACAGGTGTCAGTTGACACAAGATACAACCCATTAGAAGAAGAGTTGGTTTTTATACCCTACTTTTCTCTACCTTTTAAGAAGTCTCAAACCAGCTTACAATCACCCTCCCTTCCTCTCCCCACAACAGACATCTTGTAAGGTAGGTGAGGCTGAGAGTGTTCAAAGAGAACTGTGACTATCCCAAGGTAACCCAGCTGGCTTCATGTGTAGAAGTGGGGAATCAAACCAGGTTCACCAGATAGAGTCCATCGCTCATGTGGAGGAGTGGGGAATCAAACCCGGTTCTCCAGATTGGAGGCAGCGTGGTATAGTGGTTAAGAAGGGCGGACTCTAATCTGGAGAACCGGGTTTGATTCCCTGCTCCTCCACATGAGCGGCGGACTCCAATAAGTCTTTGCTTCCTTCAGGAACACTGAGGGGATGAAATAGGGGGAGATGGATCGGAAAGGCACCGCACTGAGCTTGCTCATCACTGTGAAAAGCTTACTGTGTAAGAGAAAAATCCTTGGAGATACATGGGAATAGGACCCACCCCCCTTGATTTAGAGGTATCACCAAATGCCTAATGGCAGCAGGATTCAATGCAGCATGGAATGCTGGACAATCCATGTTTAAGTTAGTATGCCACTGTGGACTCAAACTCAATCAGAAGTCACCCCTGAATGATTACCAACTGGATGGAGCACAAGTGAAATCCTCCACCATGTTGCCTAGCCTCCACTAAAGGTAGCAGTTTGCGTTCAATAAACTTTCACCTCCAATTCCTTCATTTCTAAATATGTTTCATATTCACACATTCCATACATATTTCTCTTTTCAACGAGGCAAAAAAATGGGTATGGAGGGGAAGAGCTAAAATGGCCAACCATCATGGAGAATGACCAGCTTGCCCAACTGAAATAGCGTCTGTGTAAGAAAGTGCTTTTACTGAAATGCAGAAAAATCACAGAAATACTTGTCCTTGATATTTTAAACACTACTTCAGGTTTTCTGGTTGCACTACTTCAGGTTTTCTGGTAGTGTGTGATCTAGAGCAGATGACGCAAGCTAAAACTTGATGGCTTGTTAGCAAACTGAAGTTAAAATAGCTCTTTTTATGACTAGAAGACATCTACTGTTGGTCCTTCACACATAACCATGGTGTGTTGACCATCTCATACAGTGTGGGAAACAGTCACACTGACATGTTCCTATTCCGCCAAAGGAGGCCAAAACTGCAAAAGGTGCAGTTATTTTACAAAGAAACTGGAGCAGTCAAGTTTGACTTAGTTTTAAAACTTCATCCTGCTTGCATATTACATACCAGAACTGAGGTTCTGCACTTCTTTCCAGTTTAGTTCCTTGAAGGAGTGGAATATTTGCAAAAGTTTCAACAGGGTGCAGATTTCCTCATGATTAAAGTAAAAGAATAACAAAATGTACCCGCAAGATAAGTTTGCATCATATCACATATCATGCTGGTAATAAGGAAACTCTTCCCAATAGTTCTCTCAAAGCAATTTTCACCCTCCACAACAGACAATATGCAAAGTAGAAAAAGAAACCCATAGCAATGCAGGCATTGCAAATCTGTGGAAGTACCCAGACTAACCCTAACCCTGGAGAGGGGCTGTGGCAGAGCATCTGCTTGGCATGCAGAAGGTCCCAGGTTCATATCCCTGGCATCTCCAGTTAAAGGGACTAGGAAAGTAGGTGATGTGAAAGACCTCTACTTGAGACCCTGGAGAGCTGCTGTCAGTCTGAGAAGACAACACTGACTTTGATGGACCCAGGGTCTGATTCAGTATAAGGAAGCTTCATGTGTTCAACCCAGGGCAGCTTTGTACGGGTAAAAATGTTCTCCAAAAATTTATGCCTAAGGTGGGCACAAATATAGAAGCGTTAAGGGGACTTCTAGCACACTGATGAAATAATTCAAGATGCTCTCCTTGTCACTTTCCCTGTTTGGAGGTAAGCCAGGAGAGGTGGGACCATGCACAGATCCACCTCAAGGGCATTTCTTTGTACACAGCACAATGCTAACCATAGTAGCAACAAATGGATAATGGATCACGTATGGAACATTCAAAGAAACGTTATTAGGACACTGCAACACCCTTTTGTTAGAAATCCTCCCTCAGTCTTAACTATTGCTATTCGTTACTGACTAGTATCAATTATGATATCTGTTTGTAGGCTGGACATAGAGAAAACATCTTGCTCAAGGAGGACTGGCAAAGGAGCCACAATACATCATCTGGCCTATGAGAAAACTGGAAGAGAAAGAAATAGGACATCAAGAACTTATAAAAAAGCTCTGGGGCATTTATTAAAGATCTGTTTCAACTAGAAGAGCAAGTTCTGACTGGTCAGGCTTTATTTAACCAGGCAACTTTAAGAAAAAGCCCTCATGGAAATGCTTCTCCAAAAAAAAACCACTCAAGGAAAAGCAAATAACTAGGACTTCAGAGCAGCATTTTTGTAAAGCTCCTCCTACCTGGACGATCATCTTAACTGCCTCTGCATTCAGCATTATTGCCCTGAACAGACTCTATCTTGAATTGTGAATAATGATGCTTGCTACAGGTTCTCACCCAAGAAGCTATGTGTGTGGCGAAGACACACCATCTGGCTCTAGCACCTGCCCAAAAGCACTGCAGGAGAGGGAAGGGTTAGAAGAAGAGTTGGTTTTTTATATGCCAACTTTCTCTACCACTTAAGGCAAAATCAAACAATCACCTTCCCTTCCCCTCCCCACAACAGACACCCTGTGAGGTAGGTGGGGCTGAGAAAGTGTGACTAGCCCAAGGTCAAACTAGCTTCATGTGGAGGAGTGGAGAAACAAATTCACTTCACCAGATTAGCATCTGCCACTCATGTGGAGGAATGGGGAATCAAACCTGGCTCTCCAGATCAGAGTTCTCCGCTCTAAAGTTAAAGTTAGTTCAAATCCCTCCCTTTAGAAGAAGCATTCTTCAAGAAACTATCATAACTGACGAAAACAAAAGTATCAATACAGTGACAGTGAAGGCCTTGATCTGGCTGAAAAGTACCAACAGCAGATGTCTTCTAGTCATAAAAAGAGCTATTTTTATTTAAGTTTGCGAGCAAGCCATCAAGTTTTAGGTTGCATCATCTGCTCTAGATCATGTACTAACCCTCTGAAGCACCCTTAAACAACCTACAAACTCAGGAAAAACAGCAATAAGCATGGGACAGTGGTACCCGTAAACTGCAAGGCCCCAGAACATGATGTATGAAAGGCATTGAAAGTGATGTGCAAAGGCGTAAAACTGTGCCCCCTACATAAAGTTAACACTTATCTCAATACTTTTATCCCCTTTATTTAGGGTTCTTTTTAGCCATGCAATAAGAGCTAATGTAAAAAATTTAGGATAATATCCTACCACTCTGCTCAGCTAGAACAGAAGGACTACAGCAGTGCAACATCAAGTCTACCAGTGCAAGAAGCTGTTTGATCAGCGTAACAGCCTCTTGGCACTGGTGAAATCTTGCACCTGATGTGCCTTGGGTAGGCAAAATGGATCACTCTCAGTCAACTAGTAGCATGGAACAATGTACAAATAAGTAAAATTATATAGAAACTAAATGTATATAGAAAAAAATTAAATACTTCAAATTTCAGGGGCACAGGAAGAAAGGAGTTCAAGGGAGGTGACTCAGCTTGTCCTCCTCCATCTACTCATACATTGCTAAAGTCTCTACCCACAACTACTCTATCTGAACAGAGGAGAGTTGGTTTTTATACCCTGATTTTCTCTACCTTTACAGAGTCTCAAACTTGCTTACAATCACCTTCTCTTCCCACCACAGACATCTTGTGAGACAGGTGGGGCTGAGAGAGTTTGGAGAGAACTGTGACTAGCCCAAGGTCACCCAGCAGGCTTCATGTAGAGGAGTGGGGAATCAAATCTGATTCTCCAGATTAAAGTCCGCCACTCTTAACACTACACCACGCTGATCTACCACCTCCTCCCACAACTAGTTTCTGGAATACACTGGAAATGTACCCTGTCCCCTTTCTTAAAATTTGCTCCAAGGTTGGGGGGGGGCTGTGGCTTTATTGGCTTCTGCCCATCCCCAAATTGGTTTCCAGTGTATTAATTATACATTCAAGTAGTGTGATATTGGGAACGTTGAGAAGCATATACACAATCTTATCTGATAATACAAGCCAACTACCACCCTTGTTAGCAAATCTGTGATAACTTTCCTGTCACCATGATCATGTTGAATAAGGATATTGAACACACAAACAGCTTTTACATTTAACACAGGCCTTGTTCAACCACCAATTATAAGCAGATGCCTGTAGCACAAACCAATTTCAAGCTATAATTAGAAGGAATTGAGCAGGAACAGTACTCTGGATCTGAACGAGTGGGGAGCTACAAAAACCTATTCATTACATCAAAAAGTGAAACATGTCCTTTAAAAGATTCCACTGACGAGGACACACAAGACCAGTAACTCCTAAGGCAGATTCCAAACCAGAAGTTTCCAAGTAGGAACAAACATTCCTTTGTCCGTTGCTTCTGAACACAGAATTACATCTATACTACGACACACCAGAGAGTCAAACCCAAGGGGATTAGTTTGGCTGAGCTATCACAAGGAATTGAATCTTCATGCACTTGGAAATGAAAAGTGAAAATGAACAAAGTTAGGGATTTTGTCAATATGTGAATACCAATAGGTTGCCTTGTTCAACCCCATTTTAAGCTAGACTTCCTATACAGTGATCTGTTCATTAAAAACTGTTTCTAATTATGCCATAATTTTATTTAGGTAATTTACATACCACTTTAAGCTATAGAACGCCTTCAACAAGGTTTTACAAAGTTCGCACATAAAACACAATCATATAAAATATTTAGGCACACAGACTAACACAAAGTAAAACCTGAGGGTAACACAATGTACTCCTTGCTACCCTCAGACACCTGGTCATCCAGTGACACTAACAAATCCTTAAGCATTCCAGCATTGGGAACCCACTCTTTCAAGAGTACAAACTCACCTAGAACAGCCTGTACACCTATTCTGAAATTGGCTTCACACCCAAACTCACAGTATTTCCTTTTTATCTGGATTAAGCTGCAGTTTGTTCACCATCAACCAGCCTTTCATTATCTCCAGACACCGGTTCAGCACATTCACTGCCTCTGTGAAAATGGAGGATGGAGACCCGGCTGAATATTGTCAACATATTGCGAACACCAGTCCAAAAACCCAGTATCTCCAAACATTTTCATGTAGATGGTGAATGTCAAAGAGGGAAGGGAAAAACTTGAGAAATTCCACAGGTCAATGGCCAAGGAGAAGACCTGAAGGTCCTCAGCACCACAAAATAGTTGAATACAGGAGAAGCCTCACATCCCATTTACTTCAGCCAATCCAGTACACTAAGTCCATTAATCAATTAATATTGGAGAAGACAGTTTTATTATCCAGTCAAGATATCGGGTTGCATTCTAGACAGCTGTTGTATTAGATGAAGTTTTCCATCGTCCCTTTCCCTGTTCAAGCTTGCAGTGTTCCCCACCCCCGAATTCCAAATTGTGCTCTGAGAAGTCAGCAGACCCCACAAACAGTATGGGGATCTGTAGGAGGAGGGGAAATCCCCAGAAATTGCTCCACCATGCTGCTGGCCAAAGCGCCTTCCAGTTCCAAAAGTTAGCTACAAGAATTTGCCTTCTGATTTTATCTTATACAGCTGCCCTCGTGTTTTAAAAGTGCATAGTTTTGTAACTCAGAAAAAAGGGAGACACCCCAGTCAGAATTTTAATTAGTGGGGCACCAGCTCTTGGTTCTTTCCTCAAGCGAAAGATAGTTCAAAATGGATGTTCTCTGAATATAGAGAACTTGGAAGTCCACCAATGAACTGAGAAACAGCCTCAAAATCAAGTCCTCGCACCTAGATGAGCCATAAACATAGGCTGTGCCACCCAATCTTTCAGCAGTCTCCTTTCCTTTGCCTTGTCCTGTCACCTTCAGCAAGCAGAGCATGCAGCTGCAAGGAGTGTGTATATGGTACCAGGCCCCAGGCTGTGCTCTGGTTCACTGGGCTGTCTAGCTACCAAATACCAACCTGCATTGCCCTCTGAACATGCTATCATTTCAAAGTCTTATCATGGCCGCTTGTCACCAACAGGCCCAAACTTGATGCACAAGAGTCGGCTATTTAGGGAATTTTCACCACCACACCCAACAATGAATTTTGTTCTTTGTCCAGAGCCCAATTACGTGACAAACTCAGACTATTTGGTTTGTGTGTTCATGTTGGAAATCTAATGCAACACGGTACTTTCTAGAGACTCCCGTAAGAGAAGATACGTTGCTTGGGACGGGCTATTTGGGCACTCAACGGCAGTGATTTATGGGGGGGAAAATACTGTTGCCATGGATCCAATCTTATGTAAACTTTCCAGGAAGGACACACAAAGCAAAGCGTAGTCAACTGCCTGTTTAAGTAGGATAGGTATGAGTTAAGAGGCACATTAGCGTCCTTGTTTTGTCTTAAGGACAAGGTGACTTAAATGGATGAATCTCTACAACCAAATCAACATCTTTACCCCATGTCTTAAGTGACTGTCTAAGCAGCTTACTCAGCATTCTGCAAACATATTTGGCCAAAAGTCCATGTTCTTGCCGGAAACACAATTGTGAAAAATAACTCCTATGATAAGAAGAGCAGAAAGAAAATCGAATACAAGCAAGTCTCAAAATATGCTGTACTACAGCTTCTAAACCTGAGTCATTATTGTACATTGCCGAGAGGTCATATTGCTCAAAAAACCAGCTGTTTGGGCCATGCGAGTCCAAACTCAACTCTCTTCAGAATACACCATTGTCTGAAGGAGTAGGAAGAAAAAAATGTAGGCCAATTATAAGGCCAGCAGTGACCAGTCTGAGGGAAAGTGCAAGTTTTATTGGTTTGTGTCTCTTAATTATTTTGGCTTATAGCTATCATTTCTTGCAAGCGTTCCATTCAAGGTCTCTGGTGGTTTGTGTGTGTGTTAAGTGCCGTCAAGTCGCTTCTGACTTATGGCGACCCTATGAATCAGTGTCCTCCAAAATGTCCTATCTTTGACAGCCTTGCTCAGATCTTGCAAATTGAGGGCTGTGGCTTCCTTTATTTAGTCAACCTCTGGTGGTTTAGCACAAAAAAACACACAACAGAACTACCTTTTGAACAAATATACCACAAGCCTAATTTGAACTCCAAGATGGTGCCACCCTCTTGTTCACATTTAGTATACTATCCTTTTAGCAAGGTATCAAGAAAGCAGGCAGTAGTGTAAGCATGACTATAACCACAGCCAGTCTCATGGATTCATATGTTCCTACGGCCACAGTTAACATTCCAGCACACATCTTTGTGATCAATCCTGACTGACTAGCCTTTATGATCAAACATTCTTTGCAAATGCAAACTATCGTCCCAACTCAAGTTCAAAAGTGAGTATCTTAGAAGCTAGGAAATTGACAGCCTTCCCTCTAAAACCTTAAACCATATTTTGTATATAGAAGATGTTTCAGTAGTCCTTCCCTGATTCATTGCCGCTCAGAGGGCTAACCGAGCCATATTGGTCTTTTTACGCTCACCTGTTTCAAAAGATGGATTTGGAAGGCCAGAGCAAAATTCTAGTTCCATGGGCCTAAAGGATATTCATTGTGCGGTCCGAAGTGGAGTTACACCCTTGTAAGACCACTGAAGTCAATGGGTTTGAAAAGGGGCACCTCTGCTTAGGGTTGCATTGGCAAACTTGCTCCGGTGCCAGAATCTCAACTGAAGGAAGCTTTATAAGCGGTTCATGATTGTGATACAGGAGTCAGCTGTCCAAAGAAAAAGTCAGAAATCCCACTGAGCCAGCAGAAGCCCATTCCATGGGCCTAAACAACTCTACAAATCCTGGCCCATGTCTGAAACTGCCACATATCAAGAAATAATTAGATTACGCCTGGATAATCTTGTAATTGCTTAAGAGCAGTAGCAAGCAATGGAAAGAAAGATTACCTGTGAAGAGATCATCATCATGACATGTGGATTGTTAACAGGCAATCTGAACCCACTCAAACAAACACACTTCAAGAATCCAAAAATATGCTCACACAAGTTCTATTCCTGTACTTAAAGTAGTAGTATATGGAGTCATTTGTTCTATGCAACAACAGATTAAGCATAACATTTTGGTGTAAGGCTTACACCTAGGTATCTTGAGAATTGACTTGAGAATGGGTAAAAAATATCTGGTATAGAATTTTCACTAATTAGGGGCAGGGCTTTCAGTGTCCTTCATAATTTTGTCCTTACTACTTACAAAGATAAACTTACACAAAATATATAAACGCACTGAAGCTGGAATAAATTGCTCAAAAAAATACAGAATGACAAAATTTGTCTTTTCTTTCAATGCAGAGTACGCAAAGCCTTGTGTTCAAATCAGAAACGCTCTGACAGAGCAACCACCTCTAACTATCTGGCATTTACCTCCAATTTATATCACATCATAACAAGGCTACAAGCTGTGAACTACAGACTTTTAGCTCTCCAATTTTTTAAACAAATATATCAGCAAGTTCTCTCAAATGCTCATTGTTACAAGATACAGCATGCAATTCACAGATGAAGAAACTGAGGTTAAGTGACTCATTTAATTACAACTGAAACACAGATTTTGCATTTGATTTTAAGTTGGACTTAAACCTGTAAATACCATTAATGAAAAAGGAATACTGAAAATACGCTGTAACACAGTAATGCACGACACTTAGACAAATGCCACTTGCACACAAACCAATATGTTTAGCCAGGCAGACAGGCAACAGTGAAAGTTCAGACATGAGAATGACAAGTGCTAAACTTTCAAAATTAAAAAGTCTCAGAATTGTGACACAAAATGGTTGATGTACTCTTCCTTTACAAAGCATAACTTAGAAATAGGGACAGTTTTATCAATACCTTGTTGGAAATCAATCCCAAGGTACAATGACAGCATTCAATCTAGTGACTAGACAGAAGACAAGTTAATTCATTGCACTTAAGATAAAACTGCATTTTATTCATAACTTTAAGAAATCAGAGCTGAATGCGACAATAACTGAACCAGGTTTCAAGCCAATAAAATATAAAATAGTTCACATTCTAATCAAGGAGACAATTTCAGCCACTGCAACACCTATACTTGAATAAAATTCAGAACTAAATCATGCTGTTACTCTTACCATTATAAAAATCTTGGAGACTTACCAGAATGTGTGCAGAATTTTTTTTTCAACAGCACTATATAAAGTTATAAGACAAACCATTTTCCCACTAGATTTTGCCTGAGTGTCAGACACAGCAGCTGTTTATACCAGCCAGTTGCTACCAGAACACCCCACAAGTGACAAAATGCACAACCGCTCTAGAGGAAGAATAATAATGCATTAAGAAGTAGAACCTGCTAATTCAAAACTGACCCACGTCTGCCCTTCAAGAGTACATAACCAACCCTGCCAACTTATTTTGCTTGTACCGTTCAGTTATTTCCACCTGCAGCTCGTTTTTTATTTCCCTTACTCATGAATAAGCACTACCCAAGGTTTCTCCAATATATATAGCTAACAAGGATTTTTGATGTGCCCAAGACCTGAAGCAGGAAGTTAGGGCAGATGGAATAAAAGGTGTAGGAAACAAGAAACTAGAAGCAAGGGGGAAGGAGTAACAGATGGGAGCCACAGAAAGAAGCTGCACCATTGTTAAGAGGGCCACACTTACCTCCCCATTTGGACATTAGGGAATGGGGGGGGGGGAGAGCTGGTAAAAATGCTAGTTTCTATGACTGCCACCATTTGTTCAAATGGTCAAAGTCAAATTCCATTGGCTTACATAGAAAAAATTATAGGGTCTGAAACAAATATTATGCAGTTTGACTTTTGGTCCCAGTTTTAGAACTGCTGCTCTAGGCTCAAGTAACCTGAAGTTAGGTCAGTTTTCTGTATCGGTGCAATGGACCATAGTTCAGTCTCTCAATGACCATAGATGAGAGGGAAGTAGTTCATAAGCCAGCAGCCCAAACTAGCAACTCTGTTGAATGCAGCAAGCCAAAAAGGAACCAGACATATAAAACAGCTGGTGGGAAGCGAAGCCCATGAGGTTCATCGTAACTTTTTTGACATGGTTATGGCACTGGGACCATTCAGTATGTGGGGATTTTGAATGAATGATAAGACAGATTTCTGTAACATTAAAAAAAACAGGCTTTCCCCTTCACAGAGAGCAAGGCTCATTGTTGTATAACTAGTCCAGTTTCTCTAAGAACTGAGGTGTTGTTCACTCAGATCAAATCTCATAACTAGCATATACTCAAAATGTGTGTGGCTTTGCTTGCTTTACTCAAAGTTTGTAACTGAGGGTTATATTTCAGATCTAAATGACCAGAAGCCAATAAGTTAAGAAGTTCTTAGTAACAATTTAAATATTTCACAGTGCATTTGAAAGAGAAGACAGCCAAGATATACTACTTGGCTGGCAGTTCTATCTGTATTTTACAAGTCCATGATAACACTATACAAGCGAAAAAAATACTATTAGGCACAATAACCTCAGCTCTTAAGCAGGATAGAAAGTGCAAGAGCCATGGTCTTGCAGTGACCAAAAAAAGCTGTTTGCATTCAAATTATGGTTATTAACAAACATTTTGCAGGGACTCTCTCAGTTGGGTGATGAAGTCTCTTCAAAAGATTAGAAATTAAGTGGGGAGGTCAGTGCCCTGTTTAGCTTCTTGACCTTTCTTTATAATTAGCAGAAGCAGTATTAGGAAAAACAAGCAAACATATGCAAAACTGGATAAGCTGTATAGGATGCAAAATTTGGCTTTTCTTGGGACAATATTCTAACACAACAGAATATCCACATTTCTAGGTTTGCCAGCAAAAGGTATGCTAGCTAACTGGACCCAAATAACACTGAAGCATATAGGTACTTGTGCAGTATATGGGAACAAACTAAAAACCATATAGAAACTGGGAGTTAGTGTTTCCCACTTTGTTAAGTTTTGTTTAATATAGCGTTCTAGATTCTAGCTGCATATGAAAAAAGTATTCTATACCATTCTTTAGATGCTAATGCTAAGAAGCTGATTATTTTCAGAAAATAACCCATTTAAGCAAGATAGTAATATTTTCCTTTAGTAATTTGCATTGACCTAAACAAAGAATGGAAAATGCACAAGTCTAGTGGCCAATATCTCAGCAAAGTGCTTCAGCTATTAGCAAGAGTAATTATTTGCTTCTCACAACTTAGTGGCATTCACCCTCACTGTTCTAGGATGACCCTCTTGTAATATAACGAAAAAGAAATATGGACTTCAAAGCAGAGAATTTATTGATTTAGTTCCATGCTAGAAGATTTCATTTGATCTTTTTATGTCCTTTGACTGAAACACCTGTATTCTCAATAAGTTTAAATATTTAGAAAACTTTAATTATAAAAAAGACAATCATTGGGTAGGGTGGGGAGACTAGATAATATTCACAAGGAAAGAAACCATTGAGGAGGTTATGAAGGGCCTTAATAGCATTTGTCTGAATGGAGTAATGCTTTAAAACAAACATTTCTTAGGAAAGGTCTTGGGTCCAACACCTTGCTAGCTATTGGTGGAAGGGGGATTTTTGCTGACTCTCCTTTCATCACACTCCCCCACACCACATATAGCACCCAGTGGTTTTTTGTGGGGGAGGGGTATAGGGAAGAGGAGACAGGACGGTTCTGTGGCTTTTGCTGAGCTCCACTTGTGCTACTTTGGTGTACCAAGCAACATGTACACTTCTTAGAAACCAATACGCCAAGTGTGTATATATAAACATGCACACTTTTCTAAACGGAGACATGCTGCTTTAAAGGGCAGATTTTGCACACAGTGTTGTGATGTCTGTTGAAAATCTGACCCTATATTATTTAACATACCTTCTGTACATTATTATACAAGTTCAAGACAATTAAAAATGTTGGCAATGGCAGCCAGTTGCTCAGCTGCAATTCATGACAACCCTAGTGGCTTTAGAACTGTGCTCCCCAACTACAGCTTAGCTTCTCTCCCAATCCCCAATGCAATCTACTGCTTCAGAGCTCAGTTTGATGGGATCTTCTGGGTACTTTTTTCATGAGAAAAGCAACCTTTTTTTAAAAAATACACGTATTTTTTTTTAAATACACGCATTTTTAAGACATGCTCCTTATTTTGTTTTGTTTTTTGGCAGCAGTCTATTTCTTCAGGAAGAATAATATACAGAATTCCCATTAATGTTCAATACGACTGACCACTGGAAAGCTGTATTTGGGAAGCACTGGTCTACAACTTGCAGTTCAATAATTTTTGAACATTCACAGAATTTTAGAGTACGGATTTGTATTATTCTTGCATAATTCAAAAGAATTACATTTTGCTAGCTGGGAACATTGTGGCCAATATATTAGTGGCATCCAGTTTTATATAGAGGGGCATTTGAAAAGCGAGTCTGAAGGAAGAAGGTGTTGAAAGCAAAGAAAGGTTATCCAAGTTACATAGGCGCACAAAAAAGCTACAAATATTACCCATGAAAGAATGCACCACAAACATCAGAATTTATTCATTTTGAACGTTTTAGCAAAATGACAAAATACCCAAGCTTACTAGATTCAACTTGTTAGCCTAGGCTTAACATTATACATTTAAATGTCAAAACTTACTATAGCCAGCATTCATGCACAACTAGAAAACATCCTTAATTTGTTTAAACCAGAAATGCACCATCAGTAACATATTAACATTATTCACTACTAAATACCGAAAGCTTGAAATTAAATTTGCCTTGGAAATGTTAACTTCACAGTAGATGTAAACTACTAGTTGGCTCACATATCAAAACAAAAAAACAAAAAACAAAAAGAAGGATTCATGCTAGTGTTAGTTTACAATTCTGCCCTAGCACTAATGCAGATCACTGTTACCTAGAATCATGTTTAATAAAAAGCAAAGTGCACACAGAAATTTACAACAATTTTAAGGACAAAAAATGGTCCTATTCATGTGGTCCCAGCAATTAACGCAAAAGTCTGACAGTATCATGAGCTCCGATGAGCTACTTATAAATACTTTAGATTACGTACAGGTATAATGAAAGAGTTCGTCTGAAATCTTCAAAAAAATGTTCCTGTTAATCCTCAAAGGGTGCTTGTTACAGCTTAAAATTTCTGTTAAATGCGTGCGTTGAATTACTTGTTATCCAAGCGTAGCAGCTGCTCCTTACCATTTATTGTTAAAGACTTTAACTGGCCATCTTCTTCAACTTCTACTCTCTCTTGTCCATTCTCAACAATTCTGCAGGACAAAAATCCATTTAATAGTCTTTTTGAAATGTTCTGAATAGCAAATCAAGTGGAACAAGAATACCTTGTCCGCAAAGTGATTAGGAGCAGATAGGCACCAAACAGCAGCAGCTAAATTTAGAAGCTTCATCTTATGCAAAAGCTTGGAACAACTGATTGCGTTTATACTACCAAAGCCTTTGTTGAATCTTTTAGATAAACCCACATTTTAAGCACAGTCCCAATTTCAGACAGACCTTAAAAAGTGTATCAAAAGCCAACACAACCAATAATTATCACATTTCTAATCCATGAAGCACTTAAAAGCCCATGAATTCCGATTCCCCCCCCACCCCACCCCATCACCAGGCATGTTAGCAGGCATACTGACTGGCTGATGTGCCACTAATGTACACAGTACGTCACCATGCTTTCTAATAAAAACTTTCAGTGACTAATTTTTTAAATAGCTTTAACCATCTTTAATATAATTTAATGTGTTTACATTACTACTATACTGAAACATTTAAGTCACTGTACCTCTTCGTAGTAATTTTTCTGCCATTCACTATTTTAGTCGAAGTCGATACTGATTTGAAGTTACCCATGCCACTGCCACCAAATGATGTTGAGGAGAATGAAGTAAGGCCCCCATGTCCCAAAGAACCAAAAGAAGTAAAACCTGGTGAGGGAATACAAATGACAGAAATGTACTTGACCAAAACAACATTCTACAGAGGCACAATGCACCACATTCCTCTAGAAAAAAACAAAGCCGTGACCAATAGCTTCTCAGGTCAAGGATTGCAATGGATAATTCTGCAACCACGTCTACTAATGGTAGCTGTTTAACTTCTGGTTTAAATATCAGCAATACTGAATACCAGCCAGTTCCACTGGGTAAATTTGTAGTGGTTTTGTTTTTGAGGACTCAACTCAAGACAAAGCTGGGATCTTTAATGCTATCAGTTTTGTTTGTTTTGTTTAAGAGCATCAATATTTTACAAAACAGTTTTGCTCCTTTTCTTTCAAATGTGAAAATTAAGTCAAATTACTTATTAGTTTGGCAAGTATTATTCAAAAAGCTGAGTCATACCATACTGAACCCAATTTACCCCATACATTAGATGGGATCCAAAAAAATCATACTACATAGCAAGTTAATTCTGAGACTGTGAAGATTTTTAAAACAGTGCATAGCATATTAACGGAACTAGATATTTCAACTAGATATTGCCCTGACCTGGCTGGCCCAGGCTAGCCTGATCTCGTCAGATCTCAGAAGCTAAGCAGGGTCAGCCCTGGTTAGTATTTGGATGGGAGACCACCAAGGAATACCAGGGTTGCTGTGCAGAGGAAGGCACTGGCAAACCACCTCTGTTAGTCTCTTGCCATGAAAACCCCCCAAAAAGGGGTCGCCATAAATCAGTTGTGACTTGACGGCACTTTACACACACACACAGATATTTCAAAGGGGGAGTCCGAAATCCCACAGGGCATACCCAAGCCTTGGGTTAGGTCTAAAGTAATACTCTGGATCCAAGTCACTATTCCCTTACATTGCTTCATCATTCTAACCCCTTTCGGCCATTTTCATGTATACTGTGGTCTCTTCAAAAGCCAGCCCATAGTTTAAGCTATGCTGCACTGCACTTTACTGTAAAAGTATTTTAGAATTTATTCAATGAGGAATTAGGTCTACCTTTGCAACTACTACACTGAATTTGTTTAATGTGCAACCTACCTGTATCAAATGAAGAAAATCCACTCCCAAAGGCAGGGAATCCACCAAAGGCAGAGAAAAAGGATCCGCCACCTCGGTTTCTGTTTCCACGTGTCCCTCGTCTGTTACCGAAAAAGTCATCAAAAGGGTCTTCTGCAAATAAAAATGAAGGGATTGTAGAAATAACAAGCACGGGGATTTCAGCACTACATACATTGTAAAGATAACATAATTTTCAGAAACTTCCTACAGTCAGTGCTTATGCCAGATTTCCCATGTTTCTCACACTCCATAAAACAAAGGTTCTCTGCCAGGCAACAAATTAAGATTGGTCTTTTTTGTGAAGAATTCCTTGATGTAGGAACAGAAGCATCTGATCTTGTAGAAAGAATGTTAGCGCATTAAAAAGATCTATATGCATCATAGCACTTTTAGTATGAATCTCTTTGGTTAACGGATCCAATTCTTTAGTCTCTCAATTCCAAAGTTTGAGTTGGTAAAACTTAACATTCAACCAACACTTCTATAAACGCACTTGAGTATTCTAAATAAAAAATTGTTTCCCGTAATAAATTACTAAAAGCTTTAAACTAAAGTTAGAAAATAAAGCAGTTTTCTAGCAAAACAGAGTAACAACTTTAGTTAAGTAACTGAGTTTTTGAAAATCTATGTCATTAAGCTAACTTTCCCCTTAATTCAGATGCATATTAAAAGCAAAAGTATTTCTATTTAGCTATTTCTGTTCCTTGGAGATAATCCAAATGCTAAACAAAAGCCAAGTTATACTTCAAACAGTGCACCATAAAGAGTACAAATTGCTCAATATAAAGATTTTCCACTTATGTTGTCAGCAAACAGTCAAGACTGCAGACTGCAAGAGGAAGACTGCAAAATACGCACACGATTAGAAAGAAATCATCCGTCTTAAAAGTAACCCAATATCAACATTTGTACAGTTAAGTGTCTGAAACCAGAAATGTTCAATGTTTGCAGAGACATATCACCCCACAGCATTATTAGTTTCTTACAAAAGTGAATGTATATAAAGTCTGCATTACGACCAGCTTGGCCTATTTTACAAGGTGGTTGTATGGATTAACATACGCTGAGTGCTCTGAATACTTGAAAATGCCATAAAAGCATTAAGTAACGGCACTATCAATTCAATAGTTCCCTTACGGCATGAGAAAAAGAACCTGTATATATACAAAAAGCCATGAGGAACTCTTTCAGTATAAGAAACATTATTCTATTTGGTGTCGCCCACTTCAATTTTTGTGTCTGTTTCAGAAGCACTTATAGTTCAAGTCAAGAAAAGAATAACTGAGAAACACGCATGAAGTTAGATTTGCACACAAATAAGGGCAGCAATAATGGAAAGGTGCAGTAATTATTCAGACTTTGGCCATGATTATAATAGGGGTGTTCATATTATGCAAACCCAAGGATTCTTGTCAAAAAAGTAGGAGTACCTAATCTATTTTCTAGGTACACTCACCAATGAGAAGAGACACAATGATTCACACTCACCAAGCATTACAACAGATTTGCAAATGAGGCCTTAAAACCCACCTTCATCAAATGGAAGAGAGGAGCAACCTCTACATGAACATTTTATGACCATGCTTACATGTGGTAATTCGTTAAATGTATTTCTTCTACTTAACTGTATAGTCTAATATGAATTGCTTAATTGCTAAAATACAGATAAATACAAGTAAATGGGGTACCCTGCCTAGCACTAAACTCTAAAATGAATCAATCTGAAGGAATCCTACGGATAGGACCAGAACATACATTTTAACTCAGCAAATATATCTTGAGGATTTAGCATGAGTCATTCCAAGCATCACAAGAAAAACAAAAGGCTTGCAAGTTAGTCCAACAGATTTATCGTGTATAACATTTAATGTAAACTGCCCAGTTTATTTCTGCTAGTCAACAGAATGACTCACATACTATGAAGGTCACTCAGAAGCTATATTATATTACTAGCCACTATTATGCATCTATATATAGCCAGTTCTTTTAAAAAGTTACTTGATGTTTACATATTACAGAACTCAGTCAAATTGAATTGTACAATTAAAAGACTGTAAATGTAGTGTGAATGTAAAGCATAAAACAACGTGAAATCAGTCGTACTCTGGTTACATTATACTAGTACCGTTTACATGAAAGTCAAGGTCTCAACCCTGCAGGGACCCCACATTTCCTTCTGCTATCACCATAACAATGAGCCCTGGACATATTTGCCATTGTTTGTTTGTTTTTCTACCTCTTCCCATGCAATTCTAGCCCTTTCACATGGCCATTTAAGGGTGGTAGCCACAATGTTATGATAGATAGCTTACTAGCCTCCATTATCACTATCTGCTGCATTAAAATTTTGGCCTGTCTCCGTGCACAGCCCACAATGCACCCCAAATACTAAAAACGTCAAATCTAAAAAAACTGTACAGAAACTAGAAGAGAGGTAAATCTGCTATTCTAGAACTTGAGGAAGATCTTTAGTTGTGCACAGTTAATTTTATCTTAGTTTTGTGTTGTATTAAGAACTGGGGTGATCAGGTTACACAAGCCAGCTAGTCATTATGTCAGATGTCTCCAGTAAGCAACAACCATCTGAGCTCCTCTCCAATAAGCCACAGCCATCTGAGTTCTTGTTATCAGGGCAGCTACTGCCCTCCACATTGAAGATCTCTAATATTAACACAGAAGCTTTAAAAAAGCCACTGAAATTCTGCAATGCAGAATTGAGTGTAACCGGACAGGTGGCCACCAGGTTGTTCTGGGATTCTTCTATCTGCTCTCAAATTTTTCCTGTGCAAAATTTTTCCTGGGTGTCCAGCTGCCTACACCATGACAAGTACAGTGTGGAACAACACACGAAAGTTCCTATAGAATCTGGTGGGCAGTTATTTATCCATGTATGAGCCTTCAAGAGAAAAGAAACTGTGTAAGAACACAACAAATAGTGTCTCAAATTTCACAAGAAGACACTTGTGGTACAAACAGACTATTAGACTAATCTATTCCGTTTGGAGAATTTATATTCTGCCGTTCAGCATACACCTCTCAAGGTAGCTTACAGAAAACAAAAATATGAAACTGCAAGAGATGAAACAATTAAAAAGCAATAATATAAAATAGCTTTAAGCTCTAAAGTAGCGAGAACATAATCAATGGGGTAAAACAAGAAAAAGATCTTAAATACCACTACAAGCATGAGAATACAGGTCAGGTTTCGCCTAGAGGTCAACAAAGATTGCATCAGGCAAACATGTCTAAGGAAGAAGTTCCAAAACCAGTGCTTGGGTGTTTTCAATTTCCATCTGAAGGCAGCACCAATCTAAATCACAGGCAATATATGCCACATCATACAATGATAAGGTATGACAGTGGTTAGGGTAATGGGATGTTGGTAAAAATAACACTACCAAAGAACTCAGTCACTTCCAGAATGATGATTAACACTAGGTATTATTGTCGAAGGCTTTCACGGTCAGCGTTCATTGGTTCTCGTAGGTTATCCGGGCTGTGTAACCGTGGTCTTGGTATTTTCTTTCCTAAAAATACCAAGACCATGGTTACACAGCCCGGATAACCTACGAGAACACTAGGTATTGTTTACTATATTTTGTAACAAGTAAATAAGAGATAAATGATATCCATTTGCATTCTGTTTTATCATGCAATTTTTTGTTGTTGTGCTGCTGTGATGTCCAGTATAAGTTCATGTTTCTGTAGAATATTAGTCAGTTTTTTAAAAGAAAGAAAACTTATGCAAGGCTCAATACTGCTTTTAACCACCAAGAGTGAATAGCTGAACAAGCCCCAAACACTATCAAGAAACCCTTATACATCTTAAGTGGCTCAGAAAAGTAAGGCAATATGAGAAGTGGGTCACAAGAATATGTGCTTTTTGGTTCGGGGGAAAAACCAGAAATGGACTATGTGTACAGCAGGGCAACATAAGAAAACAAATACCTGCAATGCGTCCAAACAAAACCACCAGTTGCTTTACAATTTACACTACCTCATCCAACAGTCTGTAAGTGTATGGACATTCTGTATTTTGGGTTTTGAATTATAACAAATAAACTGTCTCATCTCGTATCTTCGGGACCGCCTCTCTTGGTACACCTGCCGAAGGACATTACGTTCTGCCAATAGTAACTTGTTGATGATCCCTGGCCCCAGGAGTGTGTGGCTGTCCTCAAAAAGAGCCAGGACCTTTTCGGCCCTGGCACCAGCCTGGATGCTCTGCCTGGTCACATCAGAGCTTTTCTACCAGGCCTATAATTGAGGGCAGTTCATCAATGCTGGCCTCCCTATCCTACCCCCCCCTTTTCTGTATAATTGGTCTTTATAGTGGGGGAGGCCTGCCTGCTTGGCTATGTCATCTCTTGCTAAAGCGGGCCCTGCAATAAGCTGTGTGCAATCTATTTTTAATAGTCTTGTTAATAACTGGGGAATTTGTATCTATTATTGGATGTTTTAACTAGTATTTTTAATTGATATTTATGTGTATGCTTTATTGTTGTTCTCCGCCCTAAGCCTGGTTTTGGCCAGGGAGGGCACACTAGAAATATAATAAAATAAATTAAAAAAATCTGTAACACCCATTCAACATTGAATCATGTTAATGAAATGGTAACAAACAAACAAAAAGTTTCAGCCAATATCCTGAAGGGGTAATATTAGATTGTAACTGCCTTGAAGAGTTATCAGTCATCTCCGCTCATTAATATTTATCTGTTTATTCTGGCAGATTAACATTTCAATAATTCAGTACATAGACTTCAGAATTCCTAGTATCTACCATGGATAAGTAGGAGGTAGATTTACAGTGCACAAATACAGAGAGATCAGTTCAGACTTCAGGGTGTTAGAAGTAGTTCTGTACTCCAGTTTTTAGAAGCATTTTGCTAATTAAGCCTCAGCTCTCTGCAATTTCACCTTCAATGGGGCATTTTAATTACTGCTTATGCAATGTCAATGTAAAACCAGCATTTGAGTTCTTTTAGTTAAGTCTGGTTATAAAAATATTCACATCACTTCTGAAGCTAGTAAGCCAGCAATACTGCAGAGTTTGCAGTAGCATTTAAAATAAGCTAGAGCTACAATTTCTTTATGCTACCTCAACTTAGTACCCTTCAGAGAAATAAAGAGACATCTTAGATTGCTTAAACAATTTTATTAAAGACTTCCACAGAAGTCTTCCAACTCTGATCCTATACTGATTTCTTCTTCCACATCCTCCAAGATTATATTGCTAGGTTCTTCTACCCACTCTTCCGACACTAAACTTGCTTCCTCCTCTAGAGCCTCTTCTACTACTCCTTCAGAGTTCTCTTCCTCCACTAGAAGTTCTTCCAGATCAACAGATCCTTCATCGTTATCTTCAAGCATCTCAACAAAATCTTCACCATATTCTTCTTCTAGCTCTTCCTCAAACTCCTCTACCATTTCTCCTATTGACTCACTACTATATACTTCCTCCAGCTCCTCTATGGAACCTTCTTCTGATCCTTCATAAGACTCCTCTGGCAGCCAACTGATAATCACTGAGTAGGCATCTAAGAAAAGTATCAATTGTACTTGTGTCAATTCATACGTAATCTGCTATTAAACAATACAAGCTACCTTGAGTTGCAAAATCCTCACTCATCTATCAATTAAATCCATCATGGACACTGAAAGCAAGTATTGCCAGCTTAAGAATTATTCAATATTAAGAGTTTTCTGTTTTGAAAAGGCAGTTTTTAATGAAATTACAGTGAATGGGTGGCACATTCCAGTTAAGATAGTGTTTTAAGTGTATATAATGATGCAAGATTTAAGCAGTGTGTCATAGTTGAGGTCTTTGCTCCAACTGCCTTCTGTTGCTTGCTAGTGAAGATGCTTGATCTATACTATTACACAGTTCTTAGTGTAAAGAATTCTGATGATCCAGTAAAATATGCCTTATTTACATAAAAGGAAATTTAACTCCAATCACTAGTCCCTCAAATGTAGGTTCAGAGAGGCAAATCAGCTACCAGAAGTGTCTACATTATTTGCCAATGGAATGGCTCTGCTAACCTCCCATACACACAAAGCCCTTCTATGAATAGAAGGAGAAAGGCTTAACAGAGCCTCTTCTCTATGGGGAAATGGATTTTAGATCATTAAATAATAATCAGTTCTCAGACATGTTCCTTTCCATGCTACTTAATTCAGAAAAACTGGGAAAGCATTCAAGTGGCTCTTCAAAGATCCAGAGCTGCAGAGGCAAAACTTTTCACATTATGCTTTTTTTCTCCTTAGATACACAGCTTGTGGATGATAAAGCCTGTTACCTGGTCCTTTAATCCCTCTTCACCTCTATGGTAGGGGCAAGGTAGATGTCATTCTCCTGTCTTCACAGGTAGCCAAGGAGAAAGGATTTCTACCCAACCACGTACAATTCAGGCTTCAAGATTAAAGGGATCAGGATGTGCTCCCTTCATATTAGACTGCAAAATGTGTCTGCATCACATCAGCAAGTTTGAACAACTTATAGCTCATATCTTATGGCTGATCATGATGGTGAAGTGTCAGAAGAAAAAATGGTTCAGAAGCACTTCATTTGTCCAGTTTTCCACACTTGCAAAGCTTCATGCATACTCTCCCGAAGCATGGGTACTAGGCAGACTGCATTAACTCAGCCTGCACATCTCAGCCAACTACTAATGTGTGTTCAAAGAAGCCAGCAATGCATGTATTAGTCATATGGAGTGCTTATATCATCTAAATGGAGACTATGCTAAACCAATATGATGTGAAGGTAGCAGACATGAGTCTTCCATTCAGGCAAAACAAATGGTGAATGAAAGGCGAAAGAGCAGAGAGGTTTTAAAAAGTATAAAAGACAGTGATACTTAGGAGCCCAATTATAGTATATCTGCAGCAAAATAAAGAATGCCAGGAAAAGACCAGCGTATTTTATCACCAACACAAATATCAAGATTTTCAATTCCAACATACCAACATCCATATGTCAAACACTCACCAAAGAAGTCAAATGAAAATGGGTCCCTTCCACCAAAAAACTCCCTGAAGACATCCTCTGGGTTTCGGAATGTAAAACCATATTCAAATGGACTGTCATAATGGCTTCCACCTGCAAAAGAGAGGATCTCATTGTCACACATCAGCTCCTCAAGTTACTAATGCATTGAAACTTTAACATTTGGTTTTTGCTTTCATTTATACAGGTCTCAAAGAAACCAATAATAAGTTCAGCTATCAATTTCCTTTGAATAGTGTTATTGTCTGTATTACACCTTAAGAACTTTAGATGAGATGCTAATCAGGAAAGCTAGGGCCATTTTTATTACCACCTTCTTTAGAATCTTTATTTTTACCTAAAACTCCCCCCCCAAAAAACCCTCTTAAAGCTAAACTATAAACAGAGCTCATTCCAGTGAAGTAGTTAATTTAGTTTGAACTCTTCCAAATTTCATAATCTACCAATGTCCCCCCTCACGCACAATAATTTAACTACTCAGTTTCCATAAATACAAAACTTAAATCTGAGAATAAGAGGACTAAGATGTTCTAACTATTTTAAGAAAGACAGCCATGCTAGTCTGGTGGTGGTGGTGGAAAGTGCCTTCAAGTTGCAGCCGACTTATGGCGACCCCGTAGGGTTTTCAAGACAAGAGACATTCAGAGGTGGTTTGCCATTGCCTGCCTTTACGTAGCGACCCTGGTATTTCCGTGGTATTCTTCCATCTGAATACTAACCATGGCTTACAAGATCTGATGAGATCAGGGTATCTTAGACCATTACAGCAAAACAAAGAGAGAATCTTGTGGTTACTTCTATGGCATAATTATTTGCAGTTTCACAGCACAAGACTTCTCTAGTAATTTTATTTGCTGTAAATGTAAGATTGAGAGCTTACTTTCCATACAATTAAACCATTATGTGAATAAGCAATATTTTAGTTCTACAATTAATGTCTGTTTGGAGAAAAATGTAGATGTATCTTTATAGCTAAAAGTCATTTATTTTTAATTTTTATTTTTTGTCATCAAGTCAGATTTAACTTATGGCTACCCCTGGTGGGATTTTCAAGGCAAGAGATGTTCAGAAGTGGTTTGCCATTGCCTGCCTCCACATCACAACCCTGGTCTTCCTTGGAGGTCTCCCATCCAACTATTTGCCAGGTTCGACCTTGTTTAGTTTATGATATCTGACAAGATCAGGCTAGGCTAGCCAGGCCAGACATCATTTATACTAATTTTTTAGTATAAAATAATTTTTAAAAAAGTAAAAAAAAAACAAATTCTTACATACCTCCTCCATTTAATCCTTCTTTTCCATATCTGTCATAGATGTCACGTTTTTTAGCTATAAAAAACAGGGAATAGTTAAGGCAAACTACTCGGGTATCAAACTATCTTCATATCATCATATTTGCTCCAAGCTTGAATTGTTGTTTGTTTGTTTTTTGCATAATTTAGGAGTACCACTCAAGCATATAAAAGTCCCAGCCATGTTATGTGGGTGGCCTGGTTTTCCTGCTTTTGTGAATGGCACAGGGGTCATGTCACTATTAGACATTTGTTAAATTAAAAAAAACCTGACAGATGCAGCCAAGACATAGAGACCAATTTATGACAGTGAAAGCAGATTTGTGCGGCACCTTAAGGACCAATGAAGACATTGTGGCATAAGATTTCAAGAACTGTATGCAACTTCATGGATCTGATAAAGTGGGCTCAAGATCGGGAAAGCTTATGCCACAATAAATGTGAGTCTTGGGACAACTTAAAACAGGCCTTAAGTTTTCTTTGGCTTTATGTGCTACCCAAAAATTTAAGAGCCAGACTTATTTTTCAGTCTTCAGGTTTTTATATTTTAACGAGTGGGGGACCCACAAGAACTTGTGGGGGGCATCCCATTTCCCCCCTCCCGCTATTTTCACTTGCCTGACAGCCCCCACAGCCTCTTCCCTTTTCCTGCTTCCTTCTCTTTCCCACCACAAACCAGACTACCTTTTTATCTGCCCCCCTTTAGCTATATTATTTATACCCCACCTTTCTCCACAATGGGGACGCAAACCAGCTTACATCATTCTCCACTCTTCCATTTTATCCTAACCACCCTATGAAGTAGGATAGGCTGGGAGTGTGTGTGATGGGCCCAAAGTCACCCACATGAACTTCCACAGCAGAATGGTGATTCCAACCTGGGTCTCCAAGATCCTAACCTGAAACTCTAACCATTCATTACACCACACTGGCTATTTTGGGGTAGCTGTGGTTGAAGAGTACTAAGCTGCTGGGCCTGGGTGAGTCATGCAAATCTCATGGTAGCACAAGTTGCCCAGTGGTTGCCTCTGAGCCTGGTCCCCATGAGTCCTCCCTCATAGGGCAGAACAGCCTGAAATGGCCCGGCGCTCCCCTGCCCCCGCCGCCTTTTACTGACAGAAACCAAGGCATGAAAGCTGGCAAGTGCTCCTTTTATTATTTTGGGGAGTTTTATCCCTAATTTTTTTTTAAATCAGATTTTTCTACCAATCTGGGACTTTCCTCTGGTTTGTAGAAAGATCCATCTTGTCTGTGCATGATCCCAGTCTCTGGATTTAAGTATATACAAATGGGGCCCATGTTGATAATTAGATATATGAATGACCATACTTTTTAATTATTGTTCCACAACACCGAAAGTTAAACTCTTCAGAATTTCTGGTAACTTTTTTAAAGCTATAACAAAAAGTGGTGTAGTGTGTAAATAAACATGGGGTAACCCTGACTGTCCTCACAACGAAAAGCTAACCTCTATCCCCCACCTAAATAAGCTTTGTACTTTTTACCAAGAAGCACTTAACAATAAATTACTGTTGAAAATACTAGGTGCCACAATGAAATTTCTGAGTGCCCTGGCACCTGGTATTTGTCAAATCTTGATTTAAAGACTTATTTTTTTCCTAAGGGAAGAATACTGAGCAGGGTGTTTTTCAATCTTGGCAAAGAATCAGCTTGATCAAGCTTGACAAGACTAAAGTAGAAATTCCATCATACACAGCTACGTTAAGGCATGAACAAGCTCTTCGGCTAGTAATCATTTTAAGAGATTCCTGTTGAGAACTATGAAGAAGACCTGTGCCTTTATGATTACAACTTATGAATTCTAAATCAGAACAAACCCCACTTCTGTAACAAGGTGAAAGTTTTCCAACAAGAAAAATTCATGCAAGCTATATCCTAGCTACAGAAGATAATTTGTCAGCTCAATCAGAAGTAGCAGTGGAAAAAAGTAATGACCACCAAATAGGGGAATCCTGTAACAAACATTTATGGGAAGAAATTCATAGACCATCACTATTCTTGGAGACTAATGGCAGTTCTAAAGCAAGATGAAGGTGGCCACAAGCTCCTAACTCCTATGTAATATTTCCTAATTTCAGATGTGGATCTTATTATTTGATATTCTGATGCCAAAATTCATAGCCAATATAGATTTTATAACACTAGAAACTAATTTAAGTCATGGAAGAGACAGGTCCCTGCTTTAGGGTTTCCCTCAAGAAAAACGGTCATTCACTACCCCTAAATACCCTCTTAATACTCACCATCTGACAGGACCTCATACGCCTCAGCTAGTTGTTTAAACTGCCTCTCTGCTTCTTCTTTGTTATCTGGATTTTTATCAGGGTGCCACTTCAATGCTAGTTTACGGTACCTGAAATGAAAGCGCCCAGTTATTGTTCAGTATGCTAGTTTTACATATGCTAGATCAGGGGTGGCAAACATAAGGCCCGGGGGCTGGATTCAGCCCCTTGAGAGCTCTTATCCAGCCCACAAGCCAGCCAAGGCAGCCATGCAAGCACACACACGCACCATTCTCAATCTGGGCCAGTGAGGCATGGCCCAGCCCAACCAAGTGACATTTAAGTCAAATCTGGCCCTCGTAACAATGGAGTTCGACACCCCTGTGATAGACAGTACATACAAAATGAGATAGAACTAAACTCTTGAACTTTAACAGCAAGCTAATAGACATGTGCCTCAAAACGTTGGAACCAAATGTAGACATTATTTTTATTATATTTATACCCTGCCCTTTCCCTGCCAGAGCAGGGCTCAGGGAGGCTTACATTCAACAATAGGCATCATAATACTCCAATAAATTGATATACAGTAACTAATTTAAAATCTAACCTAAAAATACATTATGTAACAATATAAAACTAATCAATTTAATCAAAATGGCTCTAAATATCTTCTGTATTAGTACCAATACTGTTGAAATTGCTCAGTGGAAGGCGGAAGTTAACCGCTAAAAGATAATATAAAATAGTATAAAGTATGCCTGGTGGAACAGCTCCATCTTACAGATAAATCCCGCAGGGCCCTGGTCTCATTTGACAGAGCATTCTACCAGGCCACGGCCGAAAAGGTTCTGGCCCTAGTCGAGGACAACCAGATATTTCTCGTGCCAGGGACCACTAACAGGTTGGTATTTAATGAGCAGAAAGCTCTTTGAGGGGCATACCAGGAGAGGCGGTCTCACAGATACAATGGTCCCAGATAGTTTATGGCTTTAAAGGTTAATACCAAAACCTTAAACCTGATCCAGTATTCAACTTGGAGCCAGTGCAGTTGGTGGAGCACCGGTTGGATATATGCTCCGTATGGGGTCGTAGTAAGGACCCTCACCACTGCATTCTGGACAACCTGAAGCTTCCAGAGTGGCCTTAAGGGCAGCCCTGTGTAGAGCGAGTTGCAGTAGTCTAGCCTAGAGGTGACCACTGCATGGATCGCAGTGGTCAGGGAGAGAGGCAAGTAGGGCACCAGCTGTTTAGCCTGGAAAAGATGAAAAAATGCAGTTTGGGCTACATTCGTGACCTGGGCCTCCGCTGATAAGGAGGCATCCAGTACCATACCCAGGCTCTTCACGGTAGGTGCAGGTGTTAGTTGCACCCCTTCAAGAGCAGGCAGCATCTGCCCACCTCTGCCCCTTCCCAGCCACAGGACCCGTCTTTGATGGATTTCATTTCAGCCAGCTTTGCTTCAACCATTTCACTACAGCCTCCAGGCTCCTAGTCAGATGTTCTGGGGCGGTATCCGGCCGGCCACCAACAGATATAGCTGGGTGTCATCTGCATATTGATGACAGCCTAGCCTGAAACTCCGCACCACCTGGGCAAGGGGACACATATAAATGTGAAACACTGGGGAGAGAATCACCCCCTGAGGGACCTCCACCCACCAATGGGTGTCATGGTGAAACTCTCTCCCCTAGCGCCGTCCTCTGTCCCCAATCTCGGAGAAATGAGAAACAATAAATGAACTGAAAATATTGTTTGTACAAACAAATATGGTTTGTTCAGGAATCATCATTTATGCAGTAGATGTTACATCAATTTTTTCATACTATACATACTGAATGAGGAACCTTGGAGCCTCCTGTTTTCTAATTGGACTCCATCTCACAGCAACCATTTTGCTGCAGGATGCACGAAAACTGTCAAAATTCAGGGGTACCCATGCCCACAGGTGTGCCTAAGCCCTAATTATTCTCTGATCTTCCTGTCTTATTAATGAACACCAGCCCAGGCCTTCAGGGACAGAGGGGAAGACCCTATACCTCTGTGAACCTAACAGCAAAAGTAAATGTTTTATGTATTTAAAGACAAATTCAGAAATACTATTGTTCTATAACTTCTGGCAGCTCACTTACAACTTATCAAACTCAAACATGTATGAAAACTGATATCTAATTAATAATACATAAAAATTGGTAGTACGGGGAGTATAGAAGCAGTAGCAGTTACATCAGTAAACACTGTTAACATAACATGGTCAGTGAGAAAAATATTTGCTACAAAGTTACACATGTACGTCTTATTTGTTTTAATTTCATTTCTTTATTAAGAAGAGGGTGCCTAGAAATCCACAAGTATATGCACCATAACTTGCTCTAAAGTTTTAAATACAATCACTTACGCTTTTTTGATGTCTTCTTGTGAAGCATGCCTATGCACTCCTAGAACTTCATAATAATCCACCATGTTTTATATTTCTTTGTTACCAAAGTTCTGAAAAAAGAAAACAAGGCCTTATTTTACTAACACTGCAAATTTCCATTGAAAAGGCATGTGGCTAAAAACACATGTCCTTTAACGGATTATTTTGTATTATCACAATAGCCGCTGATCAGTAAAATCTATAATAGGCACCAAGCTGCTTTTCAATACAGCTGAAAGATGTAAATTTGCTTCATTACACTTCTTCTAAAATATGTTCCAAACTTCTTTTCCTTTGTGGTTTGATCCATTCTAATTGGCCTTTTTTACTGCAGACTACTATGGAGAGGCCCTGTGATGGAACCAGTCTAAAAATATGTTAAATGCAGAGGCTGACAGCTTGAGAGAAAAACCGGTCCGCCTCCATCCACAGAAATCAGAAAGGGAGAGCTACTCAGCATAACTGCAACAGACTCTTCTGACTGCCGACTGCGCTTCCATGCTTGCTTTGCCCCAACATATCAGTCTGCAGTGTCTTGAGTGCAATTCTGTACAGTCACCCCCAGTCTAAGCCCACTGATTTCACCGAATGTAAGACTGGAACAACAGTGCATGGGACTGCGCTGTCAGAATAGCACTTAGACCCCCCCCCAAGCACTTTTGCATCCCATCTATCCAGTCTCTTGAGTTATAAGCCTCTTCTCAAATGGCTTAAAAACTGTCAGAGCTGTTATCCAATGCACAATGCTTGAGAAAGGCTATCCAGAAGAAATGCAAACAGGATTACAAACTGAAACTAGGGTGACGAGGCATATCTTCTTACAAATCTGAACACAGAGCACAAGAAATGCAGAAAGCAAACTCTTCAGGGTCACATCTCACGCCAACCACTCCTGATAAAGCCACAAACACTTATCACAGTCCCACAACCAATTCTGCCTTCTCAGAAAGGTGCCCTCCTGGAATTTGTCCAAAGTTCAAGTCATTCTAATTATCTTAACGATATACTGCAACACTAGTTAATGCTCCACTACAAAGTATGTGGCTTTGTTACGGGAAATAATTCCAGCATTAAGTCATGTGTGTGTAAAGTGCCGTCAAGTCTCAGCCAACTTATGGCATCCCCAGGGGTTTCAAGGCAAGAGGCTTAAACAGAGGTGGCTCACCATTGCTTTCTTCTGCATAGTGACCCATGTATTACCAAATCACAAAAATACGCAAGGTTGGAAGAGACCACAAGGGCCACCCAGTCCAACCCCCTGCCATGCAGGATCCCACATTCAAAGTGCTCCCGACAGATGGCTATCCAACCGCTGCTTAAAGACCTCCAAAGACAGGGACTCCCCCCACCCCCGAGGCAGGGCATTCCACCGTCAAACCGCCCTCACTGTCAGAAAGTTCTTCCTAATGTTTAGGTGGAATCGCTTTTCTCTTAGTTTAAATCCATTACTCCGTATCCTAGTCTCTGAAGTAATAGATGGGAGACCTTGGTAGTCTCCCATCCAAGTACTAACCAGGGCCTGCCCTGCTTAGCTTCTGAGATGTGATGAGATAAAGCTAGCCTGGGCCATCCAAGTAATGCAATATTGCAAAATCTTTCTCCACGAGTCATCCAGGAAGCATAACATGGAAAACCCTTAACCCAATTATTCAACAGCTACCTTTCCACACAGCTGTGCAAATCAGTCACAGTCTTCAAGAACAATCATCACATGAAAACAAAAATGCACTGGGGAGAACTTTAAGAGTTGGTGCAGAATGCTGCGCCTCAGCTATTATCAGGAGCTAGGTGGCACATGCATATTACTCCCATTCTACAGTCACTCCACCAGCTGCAGTCATTCCACCATCTGTTACTGGGCTCAATTTAAAGTATTGGTTATCACATACAAAGCCCTTCATGGCCTTGGACCCTCATATCTGCATGACTGTCTCTCCCCATATGGTCCACCATGTCATAACTTCACTCATCTGAGTAGGCAACAACTCCCCATACACGTGCCTTCTCCATTGTGTTAAAAAAAATATTTGAAATACAGCTTTAACATACACTGTGTAAAATAAACCTACTTACTCCAGCTGTAAAAAGAAATCTGTAATCATACAGATCTAGGTATTTTCTCTGGCCAGTTTACCCTGGTACAAAATGGTACCACCCACAAATTTCTCACTTGCCACGACTAGAAACTCCTGATCACATATATTGCTGCATAACAGCTCACCTGAATACCAGAAAAAGGACGGAGCTATATAAAGGAACGTTATTTAGAATTTAGAACGTTATTTAGAATTTAGAACGTTATTTAGAATTTAGAACGTTATTTAGAATTTAGAACGTTATTTAGAATTCTAAACGTTATTTAGAATTTAGAATAACGTTATTTAGAACGTTATTTAGCACCGCTCCAAATCACTACATCACATAGTTAAATCAATTACACAAACAAAAAAAAACACCACTTTTATACTGTGTTTCTTATGAGAACATCTAGCCACTAAATGCTCTATTTGATCAAGTGATCATATGGCCCCTCTCTGGGTGTCTAATTGTGATTGACTTTAATATTTAATAGTTACATTCTATCACTTCAAATTGTTAGGCAGAGTAGAAATATTTTAAATAAAATATTGCAGGCAATGGGCTTCACTACACTGAATAAGTTATCATAATCCTGCTTCTCATGCTCAACAGGTTTTTTTCTCCCCTAAGTAGGAGACATGAGCTCTCAAAAGGCAGTACTTTAAAACAACACATATCTTAACATGCACTCTTGCTATTTTAATCTAGGACTCTGCCAGCCCCCCTCCCCACCCAATAATCTGGGGGAATTTCAAGTCTTGCATACCTGAGGCCCAATTTAAATATGGCAAAGAACTCGACTGTGTGATTCTGCCTCTTGTGTAATTTCAGTATCTTGTCTGAACTGTGCTGCAACCTGTGCAAAGCAGCTACATGTGCTCGTATGACAATTTTACCAGCAGACGAACCAAGCACACATGGCTACTTTGAGCAATTTGCAGGACAGTTTAAGCAAGTAGAAGAGTTGGTTTTTATACCCCGCTTTTCTCTACCGAAAGGAGTCTCAAAGCGGTCTCTCTCAGTCTCGGTGTGTGGGTGTGTGCGTCTTTCTCTCCCTCTCTCACATACACACACAAAACAAGCACCTTGTGAGGTGGGTGGGACAGAGTTCTGAGAGAACGGTGACTGAGCATTGTCTCAGCAAAAGTGGGAAGAAAAATATTATTGTCCTCAAAGATGAGACCAAGCTCTGGGAAGGCCAGGTTTCAATTTATTTTCATTGAAAAATCAAATGCATGCATCCAAAGGCCCACAAATTGGGAATGACATGATTACCATTCCTAGTTTCATCTTCAGCCTCTGGTACTAACGGATATGAGGCCTCTCAACCCAAAGGTCCCATTTAGCAGCAGTGACTAGCAGCCTTGAGTGACCTACCTATTATGGACACAACTAATCCTTTTTTAAAGCCATCTAAGCTAGTGGCTGCCCATGTATCTCAGGGTTCCCTAAGTTCATTGTGCACTATATATAGACTTACTCCCTTTTGTCCTAAATCATTACCAATAAACTTTAATGGTGCCCAAAGTTCTACTGTGTTAGAAAAACCTCTCTATGATCCATGATTTTAAAACCATTATCATGTCCTCTACCTTAATAATTTTTTCCAACTACTGCAAGGTTCTGATCATTTTAGAATGCCGTCAAAGCACGCTTCTTTTCAAACTAAATGGGGACTGCTTCTTACTAAACATACAGTATCTGGCTACAATTTGCTTCCCCTTTAGGGTGTTATTTTTGAGACATGTACACACTATTCTCAAAAGATTTTCCCACAAATGCATATAAAGGCATTTATATTTTATATTCTTAATAACTCAAGACAAAATAAAAACACATGAAATGTGTTTTGTTATGCTAGGAAGTCAATTGAGAATAAATATATTGAAATAAATATATTCTGTATTCATTTATCAAATATGACTGAGATCTGGGTTAACACAAAGTTATCTGAACTAGTTATTAAGAATGTCTTTTAAAGCTAATGGGTGTAACAACTTTATTGCATGCAAGAAACCTTCATCCAGTAGAACATGCCTCTTTCATCAAAGGAAAGTGCCTTGCACTAGAGGAGGGCTCCACTGCTAGCATAACAGAAGCCTTAGGAACTAACCTTTAATTCTACCTGAACCAAACTGGAGGGTTAAGGACTAATGAACTTAAAAGTTTGTAAACGTTTGAGTCTCTAATGTTGATACAGTAGTTGCTGGGCTGAGGAATCCTTGCTCCTAGACTCAGCAGCACCTTCTGTTCCATTCCCCACTATTACATCTTTGCCAATACTTGAACTCGTTTCTTAGGTGTACCCATCTTGGTGTTGTAAAATTTAATTCTGGATATATGATGACTTCATCTCATTCTGATCTTGAATTATTCAGGACAAGACATAGTGTGAAAACCTTAGACATCTAGCCCACTATTCCTTGAACCTATCTAATCCCATTGAGCACTGAAGGTAGCGTTTGCTTTTTCTGGCCTAGCCCATCAATAAAGACTGATATAATTAATAGGATATGGTGATCTTCAGAAGAACATAGGCATCACGTATAAGTAGTCTACGGTCCAATGTTTTCATGTTAAACAGGACCTCAGCTAGCAGGGCTGGGAAAAGCCTAGAACAAATGCTTGTCAGGGTAGTTATACAGGTCTGGACCAAAAGCGCTGGTGTGATATTGCACAATATGGTACTTGGATTTTAGATTCACCATGTACAATTAGAAGCCATATATTCAGAAATGTGGAATAAAAGGATGAACTAAAAAAAGCAAGCCAGAACTTAGGGAGGACAATATGAAAAGATAAAACTGTGGCTGATGTAACATTCGTCTGTCTCCTTTGGCTTTTTAGTTTGCTCCCAACCTTTATCCCAACTAGATTAACACAATCACTACCTGTAGTATGTTAACTATGGTTAGGATAATTTTGACATAAATAAGAACAGCGTAACTGAAAACTAAAGGCAAAATGAATTCAGAGAAAACAGCTGTTTGATTTCAAAATTTAAGTTAAGCTACCTTGCAGTAACACACTGAAGCTTCAGTTAGTCATACCTGCACATGCAATTCCAAGGGCCTCAAGAAAGAGTCGCTCCATGTAACACCCTACACCTAGAAGGAGGCAAATTTATCTGTTTAAACAGAAACACACACATGAGTCTCATGCTTTGTCAAAGCATATGTGTCTCATGTGCCACATAGGGCAGCTCTATGCCACAGAAGAAATATGGGTACTTTTGGAATATATCCTTGAAGCTGTGACAATAAGACTGTCAGTACACTTTGCGCCCCTCACTTCCTCCTTCTGGGAGTACCATCTCTCCAAATGAACTCCCTGGTCCTTATTGGCTCCGCACCTATACTTGCAAGCTCCCCATCTCTGCTTGCCTGTGTTGGTATGTCTGTTTCTCTGAAGGCAGAATCCTAAGAAGTTTGGGTCAGAAGCCTTTACTGTATTCTGACTACCATCCAAAAGAATGTGTCAATTCTAGGCTTAAACTCAGCTCAAAGAAGTTTCTTCTTCCTACTCAGACATTTACCCCAATCATGGTATATACACAATGTATATAGGAATTTTCACTGTGAGGTCTTATGTCTAAATATTGCATGCTACTCCAAAGCATAAATTAGATGAAGCAAAAAGCCCCTCAGGCTGTTTAACCTCCTTCATTGCAAACTTGTGGATTTCTGAGAGGGCTGAAAAACATCTCAGACTACTAGGTGCTGACATTAAATTTTATGCATGACAGAATTGCTACTAGTGCACCCTTGATAATGACCCAGTTTAGCAAACATTCTTCTTAGAGAAAATCACCAGTCACCACTCAAGCCAATCTTGTTGGGAGGATGGGTGTATTTACATGCAAGCCTGGTTTATTCATTCTGCCTCAATTGCCACTTTGAAATCTGTGCAACGTAGTAGTTAAACTGCCAAGCTAGAATATGAAAGACCCATGTTCACATATCACCATTCTGCCATGGAAACTCACTAGGTAACCTTGGGCCAGTCATACACTCTCAGCATAAACTACTTCATAGGGTTGTTTTAAATAACAAACTGTGGAAAGCTCCACCCCATCCTCATTTTTATGGATGACAGGGATATTTGTGGCACAAAAAGGCACAATGTAACATTCATATTGCATTCATGCACCTCGAGTAATGAAGTGGTATCCATGAAAAGGTATATATTTTGAGAATGGATTCACTAAGATACTAACAGCTCCTTGGGTATATTTGCTAATCAACCCTTGGGTCCTACTACTACTACTTTTTGAAAAAAACAGTCCTGCAGGTCTCCAAAATAGGTGCTTTTGTATCTGGAGTAGCAGCTGTTTATTATGGTAATAACTGCCCTGTATTTACATACTACAACGTTGTCATAGTACTAACAGAATTACAAGAAACTGAAAAAGGTTAGCATTAGCTTTTGTAGTAATTATCACAATATTCAATCATCAATACACAAAAACAGAGGCTGAAAAAAGAATCTGGTTTCTCAATTCAATTTTTCGAGGCCTGTAGTCATACGAAATAATTTACCCATTACAACATTTAGATAAAAATAATTTGCAACATCTCCATTGAAATGTGATTGTTTTGAAGACTTTTAAAACCAAGGATGTCACTTCTTACTCTGCCTTTTGGTCCTCATAGCTCAGTGCCAGCACACAGTTCCATAAGTGAATGTGGAGAGTCTCGTGTGGAGCTGTGCGTGGAATCAACTACTATGTTGGCTGCAGTATTAAACACCACTAGCATTAAAGGAGGATTACAACATGACATTAACTCCCTCCTAAACCCACATACTACAAACTACAATTAGAATAACTATTTCTTCCTGTGCTCCCATCCTCCCAAATAAGTCTGGGGCAATTTGGAGGTGATGGGAGTTATTCTCACCAAGCAATGGTCTTCTGGAAAACGTCTGGCTGCAATGCTACCTGCACTATTTTTAAGGAGCCACTGGTTGTAGTCTCACGAATATCAGATGCACCATACAAGCCAATATAATCCCTAGAGACTCCCCTAAATCAGATACCAAAATATCTCTTGGTTTGGTCTTATTGCCTACTTTGGCTTGTCAGAATTTTCTCAATGGTCTCTTATTGCTCCACTTATAATAGTTTTAGCTGTAAATGCCATGCTAAAATTATTCTACACAATAATTAGACTTATGTGCTGGGTACTTGCTAAATTAAGATTTAAATAATTGATTTGCTTATTTCAAAGATTTGTAATATTGCTTCTACTGATTACATATTGCTGTTTCTATATGTCCTGTACCTTATATTATTTTGCAAACTATCTTAAGTAACTCATACAGAAAGGCAGTATAGTAATTTTCTCTGACATTCCAAAAACCAAGATTAGTGGGGGAGACATCCAGACCAATCTTCAGACAGCATTATATTTTATTACCCCTTGAAAAAAGACTCAAGACCTCACAAGACCCAAAATTTTCAGATATTTTTAGGCAACTAGGTTTATCAGTTTCCTGAACGGCAATATAGAAAGAGGGAATGTTGTTTCAAAATGGGTACCCAGTCATAAAAATATCTTAAAGCAAAGAAGAATCCATGTCAACTAATAAAACAAGCCACCCTTTCAAAATTTCTGAGAACACAGCACTTTGTGTCAGGCACCCTTTGTGTTGCCGCAATTAGATCATGAACATGAAGCATTTCCAGCACTTAAGAATAAACCTTTATAAACATGACGGCCTTGTCTTTTCCCCTTAAATTCTTAACCAAATTAAGTGGCAGCTCTGTGGACCCACATGCATTAATTCCCCTGAGCTCCCTGGCACTTACTTCTGAGAAAGACCCACACTGTCAGTCATAGTCATATCGTCCTTTACTGGCATAAAATCACTGTGCATACGGTAGCATGTAAAAATATAAATATCTGAGATATAACCTTACAAAATGGTTAAAAGACACTTGCACAAGATAGTTTTGTGAGCTAACATTTCCGCCTATGTAAATAATTTGCGGCGTTCTATAGCTATCTTTGACCCACACTGGTTCAGGAGATAGATGCTCGTTCATTCAGCCACTTCCCCCTTAAGAAACACCAGCTGACACCCTCCACTCACAGACTTTGTTCACCGCACTAGTTCAAACGGACAGACATTTTGGATTTTTTTTGTTGTTGTTGTTCTGTTCAGTTCCGTTTTTAAATCAGTTGAACCATTTCATTTTGGCCAGGCCACTGCGAAGCGCTCTGTGAAACGCACCATCTTCTGCAATCAGCCTGCAGCACTGGGGGGGGGGGGGAGAGAGAGAGAGAAGAGAACCTCCCCTCCCCCAAAGGAAGCCATCTTTCCCCCACGCTAACCCGTATCAGCCGGAAACAAAACCACCAAGCAACGAGCAACCGCCAGCCACGCTCCTCCTACCTTTCAGCAGCTTATCCCCCCACCCCGTTCCTAAAGGACATTATTATACCCCTCCTGGAGGGAGGGGGCCTGCCAAACTCCACAGCGCCCCTTCTGGTTGTTTTGCTGAGGTTAATGAGGGGACTGCGGGGCCGGCTGCCAGCTACCCACCGACCCACCCACCCGCTTGCCCACTCCTCCCTCCCTCGGGGTGAGGACCTGAAGGGAAGGCAGTGAGGATGCGCAGCCGAGTCCCGGCGCCGACTGTCTGGCCCGTGGAGAGAGGAAAAACCCTCCGCGGGGAGGCAAAGAAGGGCCCCCCAAAAGCAGCCAATAGGCGAGTGCCCCCCTCAGAGGGGCTAACCAATCGCGAGGCAGCGCGAGCCGTTAAGGGTGGGGGTGGGGAGACGTTCTCACACCGGCAACCGTTCCGAGGGCCCCGGCCTCGTTGCGGCCCCTCCCCCTCTCCGCCTGAGGGGGGGGCCCTCAACGGCCCTTCCCGCTCTCTCTGTCCGCTCACCAGCCGCGAATTCTCCTTCAGCGAGGCCGACCGCAGAGCTCTCTCTCTCTCTCTGTCTCTCTCGCCACAAACTCTCCTTTCTCACCCCCCTCCCCGAGCAGGTGCCTTCCCGCTTTCTAGTCGGGGACGGCAGCGACAGCCTCTCCGCCTTCCAGGCCGCAAACAGGAAGTACGTCACGCGCCGACAGCTGGCCCCTCCCCCGCGCGTCGGCTGTCACTTCCGCCCCAGGCCGCGGACGTTCCGGAAGCTTCTAGAATAGGGGCTTTTTTCTTGGGCCGACCCGCCTCCCTCGCTCGCCCCTATCGCCTCAACAGGAAGCGCGGGCGCCCCCGTGTGGTCATGGCAGGGCGCTGCGCTGTCCAGAGTGGCGGAAGGGGACTAGGACCATAAACTCATCCTAATGTAGGGACAGCTTTTTTGCGGCCTTCCCCATGTGTGATTCTTTTTCAAAAACCCGAAATCTATAGCCTTGATGGTTTGATCAACATGCACATTTAGTATTTGTTCAAACGGCTTTCCGTGAAGGAGCTATAAAAGATTCTGGAGTGTAAGGAGGTGTCACTGGGCCACCAAGATCCAGTTAATTCATGCCATCGTATTCCCTATTACTATATATGGGTGCGAAAGCTGGACAATGAAGAAAGCTGATAGGAAAGAAAGTGCTAAGCCTGTCTTGTTGTATCAATACCCAGTTACAATAAAGCCAGTAGGAGGTTGAAGATTCAAAGCAGTTTGTTTGATTGGCCAATACGCAAAACGCCTGGTGAAAATTGCAGGACAATTCACACAAACATCAAAGGAGTGCAAGCACGGATATAATCTTTGGTAATGGGAGGTTCAAAGACGTAATACACGCCGTCAATACATATAACCAATAATAGATATTTAAGGATTTGAATACCCTATTAGAGAATCGGAGGCGTTACATAGAAGTGGTGATCTCATTCTCACTAATGAGCAGTGAAGACCCTCATGGTCAGGTGCTTCTCTATTTGATCCTAAATTACTGCAGTTCTTCTTATCTTGGACCCTGGCAGCTGCCAAAACTAACTAAGGGATATTGTCGAAGGCTTTCACGGTCAAGAGTTCATTGGTTCTTGTAGGTTATCTGGGCTGTGTAACCGTGGTCTTGGTATTTTCTTTCCTGGCATTTCACCAGCAGCTGTGGCAGGCATCTTCAGAGGATTAACATTGAAGGACAGTGTCTCTCAGGACAGTTGGCTTCCTGTCCTGAAAACCTCCAGACTAACAAAGACTACAGTCCACAATAGCCATGCATATTAGCTTTGGATTTCACACATTAACAGATCACTTCAGGATACAATGGTTCCATATTAACATACCACACCCTCATTAGCACATTATCTTGATACTTACAGGACAATGATTAGCACATTACCTTTGATACTTTTTGCAGGACAATGATTCAGCTCAAACCCAACCCCTTTCTGACTATATATTACTCTTCCTACACACTTGACACTGAGAGACACTGTCCTTCAGTGTTACTCCTCTGAAGGTGCCTGCCACAGCTGCTGGCAAAACGTCAGGAAAGCAAATACCAAGACCATGGTTACACAGCCCGGATAACCTACAAGAACCAACTAACTAAGGGGATTTTTCCTAGCTGGCCCTTATGATGGGGAGCCAGCTTATGAAAGCATACTGGGGCCTTCTATGGATTCTCCAATTATCTTCTAACTAGTAAAGCTGGGCCTCTTATACTCAAGGCCTTTAACATATATGTGCTTGGTGTGACTTTAATCATAGATGCCAACTCTTATACACTGAGTATGGCATATTCATAAGTGCAGATTATACTTTATTGATTACAAAGAATATATTTCAAATCAAATAATACATTTCCCATAGCATATAATGATTTCAGGCATTTCAAAAGTATATTCCTTTGAAATGTGGAGTTGGAGGAGAGTGTTACGAATACTGTGGACTGCCAAAAAAACAAATCAGTGGGTTATAGAACACATCAAGCCTGAACTGACCAGCTAAACTGAGGCTGTCGTACTTCAGTCACATTTTGAGAAGACAAGAGTCACTGGAAAAGACAATCATGCTAGGAAAAGTTGAAGGCAGCAGGAAAAGAGGAAGACCCAACCAGAGATGAATTGACTCTGTAAAGGAAGTCACAACCTTCAATTTGCAAGATCTGAGCAAGGCTTTTAAGGATAGGACATTGATTCATAGGGAGGACATTGATTCATAGGGTCGCCATGAGTCAGAAGCGACTTAACAGCACTTAACATAAACAAATAATCTTGTTGGAATCCCAACAACAGCTCGCTCTGTGGTCCACCATAGAGGCAAGGAGAAACTGATTGTCACCTATAAAGACACTAAGGGCCAGAGGTCAATTGGGGACAGAGAGCAGCACAGTACAGCTGTTTGTTGGTATCTTCTGGCGGGTCTTCAGAGTGGATTTTTCTCCCTAACACAGAAATACCTGAAGAGGATTCTAAGGTTTTTAGGTTGCATGGAACATAACTGAACAGCCAGTTATATCAGCACAAATATATAAAATGATTATCATGATCTACAGAACACATGCCTACAAGTGATATAGGAGGCAAGAAACGAGGGAGTAATATCATGCAGACATTTAAATTTAGTTGGAATTTTGGTAGAAAGAAGTGACCTCACAGGAAGGGAAGGAGCAGGGGGCAGAGAGGGAGAAACTGACCTTATATCTAAATGCGATATTATATCTCCACTGAGTTCCTTCCTCTCCTTAAACTCTGCCCTCCCCAGACACTACCCCAAATCCCCAGAAATGTTCCAAGCCAGAGCTGACAACACTATTAGAAGGTGTTTCAGAAGACCCAGAGACATCACCTTTAAGTCTGTAGGAAACACCCATTCTATTGTAGGAGGATACATGATTTGGAACCTCCAAATATTTGTTGTGGCACCCACTACTCTTTCTCAAAACTGTCCACAGAGTTGCCAGCTTCCAGGTGGGGGACTGGAGATCTGGAATCTGATCTCCAGACAACAGCGATCTCTGTTTTCCCCAGTTCCCCTAGAGAAAATAGCTGCTTTAGAGGGTGAACTGTATGGCATTATACCCTGCTGAGGTCCCTCCCTTCCTCAAACTCCTACCTCCCTAGGCCCCACCCCAATTCTCCAGGAATTTCCCAACCCAGTTGGCAACCCTGGACAGGCTCAACAGCATTGGGGACCCCTGCTCTGTGCTATGCCAGTTCCTGTGTGGGTATCTATACACACACTTCTATGTGTGTGACCATATATGACCATCCACAAAGGATGGACACAGTATAGTATACCTGGGCCTTCGAGATAGATGTCTCTATACATCAAGACAGCCCACACAAATTTTCAACATATTGCATAACATCCCATGTCTGAGAGTCCATCCTGAACTGCTTGGCCAGCATGGGCAAGAGAGGTACTGTCCCAATGAGAGTGAGGGGAAAGTAAGACCGTTAGGGAATCCTATTCCCTCTCTGAAGAAGGGAGCTTTGACTCTTGAAAACTTATACCCTGAAAATCTTGTGGTCCCTAAGGGGCTACTGGACTCGAACTTAACTGTTCCCTCTCACTGAGTCCCAAGACATCCCTTCTCCCTGGAATCTGCGTTGATGGCTTTTACTACTTTCCCTCATTCTACCACCACTCTTGTATGCATCAGGAAATGCCTCTTCTAAAGGAAGGATGCCCCATCTAGAACTGATCACCCCCCAAGTATTACTTTATTTGTGTACAAAGATGTGTAGATTGACTAAGTTATTTTTTATTTATTCAAATTTATAACCTGCCCTCATCCCCAGCGAGTCAGGCTCAGGGCAGATAACAATGATTAAAAACAGATTATATCCAGAATACATCTAAAACATCCTTAAAACCATAATAATTTAAACCATTAAAAACCCTACTCAGATGGCAGTAACTACCCTAGGTGCCACAGTGACAAATATTAGCTGAACAGCCCCCAGATTTCAAAAAGGGGGCGGGATGGGGAGGCCAGTAAAGTATTTCCACCCAACTTCCCATTGCTGAGTGGGCATTCCTCTTGATGTCTCCAAGCCAGTATGTCAGCTCCCAATACCCTTAAGTTGCCTAAGACTGGAAGAAGGAGAATGACTGCATACTGAAACCTGTCACCCTACATCTTCCCCAATAGGGTGTTCCCGGAGGGAAGGTGTCTCATCACTTACAGTCATTTGGAAGACTTCTTCCCTGTTTACAGCATGGTGGCTTTGAATTGCCACTTAACCCTAGTGATTTTACCCCTGGCCCACATAAAAATGGATTCATATAAGCAATGCAGGCATCATCATACACAGGGTTGGAAGAGCTGGGCCATACCTGCAGCCTTAGACTTCAGAATGAATGAAGATGCTTCTTTGGTGTATACTGGGGGTCTGCAACTTACGCTCTAGAGCCAAATATGACTTTGAAAATGAAATCTTCAAGTTACGGCCTATTCAAGCAAATGGAATGGCAGGCAAAGAATTGTATGCGACTAAAGGGCTTTTAAGATTGCTTTACTGAAGGGATAATGATAGAGGTGAACAGTTGCAAATAATCCAGGTGCAAACCATGTGCAGATTTATGCCAGTGTGTTCAAAAAAAAAAAAAATCACAGGGTGCTCCTGGGTAATTTATTCCTTAGTCTAAGATCTCATGAGTAGCACTTCTTAATAAAAAGCATGCCAACAACCAGTGTTTGGGCTGCAAAAATTAACCCACATGACAATTATCAGAAATGTTAAATTGTGTCGTTACAGTTATGCAAATGGGCCTTCTTATACTGGCTCTTTGCTCAACAACCGTGGAAGGATTTCAAATAACATGGCAAGTCTCGCCAACTGATACAGGCAAGAATCCAACTAACCCTGCCAATAGTTCAAGGTGGCCAGGGGGTCTTCAGACTTGTTCTCATGGCTTGTGGCAAAACACTTTAGGATATTGCCTATAGTACGGCACAGGGGAGAGTGAGCTGCTCAAAACCCACGAAGCAGACACACCTGTAGACCCCTGTGTACAGGCTTTTGCAATCTCAGCTGTACCTTTGGTTTTACGCCACGTAGTATTTGGAGAGATACACAATAATAGGAGCCAATATAATGACCAATCATGCCGATAATGTGGCATCACCACCAAAATTCTGGAAGTGTATGATTCATTAGAAAAAGTTTAATTTACATTGTACAATTTACAAACAAGGCAGTTCCAATAAAACAAAATGAAGTCGATTGAAAAATAACTGTAATATATTTAATGCTTTGGGTTATATAAAATAAACAATGCTTCCTAAAGGAAATGTTCAGGTTTTGTTTTTAAGAGAAGGCAGCGGTAGTATTAGGGGCGAGTTTTTATAGTCCTTCTGTGTTCAACTCCATACTCCGTATTTTAAAAAACACACACAGAGAGACAGCCAACATTCAGGAAAAGAACAGGCAGCATATTGTAACAATTTCCATAAAGAAAACAGCTTAGAGAAAAACCAAAAAGAAAACAATTGCTTTATTTCTATACATTGGGACTACAAATAGTATTTTAACACTTCATTTATTTATCCAAATCATGAAATTATACATTTTGTACTAACACTAGTAAACATCTTAAAATCACTCAGAGCTCTTTTGCACATTTAAAATATATTGCTATTTACTGCTAATTAAATATGAAATTCAGGAGCTTCCTGCAGCAGTAAAATAGGGGTTTTTTTTAAGTCCAGGAGACCATGAATGGCGTAGTCCCTGTTGTAAAATTCTCGGGTCTTTTTAAATAAGATGCTAAAGGGTTAACTTGATTCTGCCTCTGTTGATGATTTAAGTTCCAATATTTATATATAATTTTTTTAAAGCAAGAATTGCACGTGAAAACAAGTGTTGACCCTGCGTCGGGACCATTTCTCAGCCGTCTCCTCTCACATGAAACAAACATTTCAAATGCGGACAAGTGTCAGATTTCCCCTTTCTCCATGTCCAAACAAACCCGTTGAGCTGTGCAAAGTGGGCTCCTAGTTGCTCAAGCCACAGAAAACAATGAGAGCAGCCCAATGTTGTGCACAACACACACACACACACACACAGAGTTATCCTGGGTGGACAAAGCAAATGAGATTATGTGAACGCTTGCAGGCTTTCAGATATAAAAGATAAAGCCTGGTTGCTGCAGTTCAAAATTATTTTAATAGCCGATACAAATATTTGCTTTTTTTTTCAAAGTCACAACTATCGTAATCTATACGCTGAAGAAGTTTGATACAATTTTTTTTTAAAAAAAGTCTCCAGGCACAGAGGAGAAAATGAAACAGCGGGGGGGGGGGGGTGAATCCACATGGATATAAGTTATGTCAGCCCGTAGCAACGTCCAACTGATCATGACAAAAAAATTTAGGTAGTAACTGAAGACCAAGCATGTTACCATCTGGATTTCAAAACACAGAAAGGACATAAAAGCTCTTTCTACCACTTACTACCAAGATAATAAAAACGAATTCTGCTCTCAGTTGTAACAAGCTGCAGTCGCAGAAAGATTTGTAAACAATTTCTGCCACTCGGAAAAAAAGACGCGGAACTACTTTCCCTAGTCATTTTTTAGCCTCTTGTTTCTGGGATACTTGAGAAAAAATGGTTTTGCTTCCCTCTCCAAGGGCATCACCCTGTTTCCATCCCAGTGGTTGCTTTGTACGTTGCTTTATTGCCAGCTTGTGAAGTTATTTGTATTTGAACAGCACAAACTCAAAGCTTCATCTTTGGTTATTTTCACTAAGATGGCCGCTGTGCTCAAACATGCTGTTCCCTTGGAAAACCCTACCAAAAATTGCACACAGTATTCATTAATTTAAATCAGAACAAGGTAGCGTCAGTGTAGTTAAATGCTAATGAACGACAGCAAGTTAACACCTTTCGCTAGAATTGAAGGCTACTGGAGAGTGTTTGATAGGGCAATGAGCCGCAGAAACCTACACGGAATTCCCTTCGCTGGCTCAGCACGAGCACTGCTTATGGAGTAGGCACTGATTTAGTTCTTCGACAGGGCGTCAGATTCCGCTTCAACTCAGCTCAAATCCAGCTGCGCATTCAATGGCATAAAGAAGTTTGCTCCGCATAAGGTTCTCGTCATAAAACTCTGGAAGCTTCAGTAAATTCATGCAGGTGCTGGCAGTGGGGAGCCTCTCTAGATCCAACCCTCCGTTGTGGACGCAAAAGGCAGGATACAATTCCTGGGGAGAAAAGAAGACACAAAGATGACATGAGGATTTTAACAAGCTTCTTCCCCTGCCCCCCAAAACCGAGAAGAAATTTCATCTGCATTACAGGGGATTTTCTTTGCGGCCCCAAAGGAACTCCTAAAAGCCAAACTGTGAAACTATATCCAGAAGGTATCATCTCAACTTCTATAAATGACTAAGAAACTAATACAAAACCTTGAAATATAGGATTAAAGATGAAAATACGTTTTGCTCTATCAGGTAATTTCTACACCTCAATTGCGCAACAATGCAGTGACAGTCCTAGTAACATGCTGCCCTCTTGAAACGGTGGCCATGATCCAAAATGGTTCTATGAGCACAAAGGACTTTGTGTGTGTGCCGTCAAGTCACAGCTGACTTATGGTGACCGTAGGATTTTCAAGGCAAGAGACGTTCAGAGGTGGTTTGCCATTGCCTGCCTCCGCAAGGGCTGAGAGAGTTCCAAGATAACTGTGACTGTCCCAAGGTCACCCAGCAAGCTTCATGTGGAGAAGTGGGGAATCGAACTCGGTTCTCAGACTCAGACTCTCTTAACCACTACACCATGCTGGCTCACATACGGCAAGCTGCTTTTGAATCCAAGGAAAGTTTTCAAAAGCAGTTTGAGACACAGTATGTGTGCGAGAGGGGGGGGGGCTGTCAACTGTTTAAAAATTCTACGGGACCAGCACAAACCTCTTTCAGAAGCCTAAACCACAATTTGGTTTCCAGCCTGTTAAAAAAAAACCAAATTACTATTGATTTCTATAAACTTGCCCAATGTCCTCAAAAAATTATTGGAATAACTATGCAAGTAGACATTCTATTTAATGCATTTGCATTAACTATTCCTCAGCAAAATGTACGCCTTATAAAGTCAGAAACACCTTCACTAACAGAAGTACATTTGCTAACAGGGTGAGTGAGTTTCCAAGCCATAAATTCAGGGTGTGGGGTGCTTGGCTCAGTGACAGAACACCTGCTTTGCATGCAGAAAGTCCCAGGATCAATCTCCAGCATCCCCGGTTAAATGGTTGCACATATTGGGAAAGAACCCTCTCTGTTTGAGACTCTACTGCTGCTAGTTAGGGAAGACTACAGAACTGAGCCAGACTGACAGGGGGCTGATCTGGCACAAGGCCCCTGGATATATTCAATCAAATTTGTAAGCTACAGCCAAACTGTCTGAGCACTCTGTGTTCATCCACAAAAAGAAGTTTAAAGAACTCACAAATCACTCCCCTCTCTCAAAGTTGTGTGTGTGTAAAGCGCCACTGGCAGCTGATTTATGGTGACCCCATAGGGATTTCAAGGGAAGAGACAAACAGAGGTGGTTTGCCATTGCCTGCCTCTGCGTTGTGACCTTGGACTTCCTTGGGGATCTCCCATCCAAAGACTAACCAGGGCCAATCCTGCTTAGCTTCTGAGACCTGAGGAGATCAGGCTAGCCTGGGCCATCCAGGTCAGGGCTTCAAAGCTGATAATTTACATTAAAATTTGTTGATCTTATATCTTTGACAGGAATTTAGGACTCAAGCCACTGAGGGGAGCACCATTGGTCAGCTCTCTGCTACAGAGAGTGACATGACCAAGGATAGTCTATATCTTCTGAACCCTTTAATAGTTATGGGCTTTACATTTTCAAATGTTTAAGGGTGGAACCTTACTTAACAAAGTTCTGGCTTTTAACTACCCGCTAGCTTGCTATTCTGATAGGATATTGCACTGCACACAGGAGTGCCTTAATGGAACCTGGTCCTTAAAAGCTTCTAAAGGATGAAAGTAAAAATAGTTACAACTGCAAAATGGTTTTGCTTAGCCCTTTCAGAACAACTTGCTATGTATTCAAGAAAGTCAAATCTCTCCCCCCAACTGGGGATACCCAGGACATTTGTGTGTCATGCCCAAAATTCTATTTTCATGGGGACGAGTGTATGAATTTCATCAGATACTCCAGTGAGTGAAAACAGATGGTCTGATTTTAGAAACTTGGGGAAAGCCTGACACTCTAAGCCAGGAGGTTAATGAGATTTTAAGTTAAATTATTGTTTAAATGGAGGCCTTCAAATGTACGCCGAGGCTAAAACGCTGTATTTTTAGTGTTCCTTTCAAAATGCTAATTGAATTTTCCTACTTTACGCTTTAAAAATGTTAAAAATTAAGTTCTATATGGAAGTGTCACGCCAAGGGCACCATTTGTTGCATAATTAAATGCCGGGCAACGGGAATCGGCAACAGAAGGGGAGCGCGAAGCATCATCAATTCATCCTGTGACCTGATTGGAACTTAACTGTTTCCAACTGCACTTTAATGATTTTTTTTTGTCTGTAACAATCTCATTTATTAAACTTATTAAACTTTAATTAGCTGTAGCATATGTTATGGTAAGCCCAAGCCACTGGCAGAGAAGACTCCCCCATTTTTCCTTAAAATGGAAGATGACCGTCAGAGCTATTTATAAAGCAAAGTACTTTAAGGCACTCGGCAGTCTTTTAAATCAGGCTGAACTAACTTTAGCAGAAGGTGAGCCTTCCCCAATGTAGTCGTGGACAAGAATTCAAAGCCAGGAGATAAGAAAGTTACGTTCTTAACAGCAACATTTAATTATTTCCTATTGCAATACTGATATATCCAATTAATTGCCGAATACATTTTGCACTAATTGCCGCCCTCAATATATTACTTTCGTTAAAAGAATCCACTTATTTCATGGCAAATACTAATTGCTACTTACAGTACATGGTGCTCTTCATCTTCAAAGTCCTGCCCAAGCATATATTACAATCCCGGAGTTAGACTACTTGCTCAAAATGGAGCCGCGCTGGCTGGGCTACAGAGGGCTCATCATGGCAATGCTGCATCTGTTTTAATTTGGGTGGCACACAAAACTGCCTGGCGTCCCCAACTGGAGAGGGGAGAGTCATTCATTAGCCCTCATTAGACTGTGGCAACAATCTCTGCCACTCCATGGAGAAACAGGGCTGTGAGCCCGGGAGGGGCTGTGGCTCAGTGGCAGAGCATCTGCTTGGCATGCAGCAGGTCCCAGGTTCAGACCCCAGCATCTCCAGTTAAAGGGACTAGGCAAGTAGTTGATGTGAATAGACCCCTGCCTGAGATCCTAGAGAGCCACTGCCAGTCTGAGTAGACAATACTGACTTTGATGGACCAACGGTTTGATTCAGTATAAGGCAGCTTCATGTGTACATGTGTAGAGAGGCGGCAGATAAATTTTCAAAATCATCAGTTGTTTTCTGCTTTGCTTCTCCATGCTGTACAACATTTATTTATTCACGTCATTTATACCCTGCCTTTCTCCCCAATGGGGACCCAAAGCATCTTCTCTTGTCCTTTCATTTTATCCTCACAACGAGCCTGTGAGGCAGGTTAAGGTCACCCAGTATGCTTCCATGGCAGAGCGGGGATTCGAACCTGGGTTTAGGCCAACACTGACTGCAATACGTGCTTAGGTTTGCAAAATTGCTCCTGATGGGCCCAGACTTTGAAAGGCAGCAGTCGACGATCGAGCTTATACGACTCCATAAGGCCTTTTGTTCTCCATAGAATAAAGGAAGGGGCAGTTTCTCTCCTGCAAGCCTGGCTTCAGCAGGAGGCACAAAGCAGCATCTCATTGGTACTGCCACCTCCTGCAAAAGCAGGACAGGGAGGCACAGAAGGGGGAGGAGAAGGAGCTCTCCTTCTCTGGAGGTTTTTAAGCAGAGGCTAGATGGCCATCTGTCAGCAACACTGATTCTATGACCTTAGGTAGATCATGGGAAGGAGGGCATCTTGGCCATCTTCTGGGCATGGAGTAGGGGTCACTGGGGGTGCGTTGGGGGGAGGTAGTTGTGAATTTCCTGCATTGTGCAGGGGGTTGGACTAGATGACCCCGGTGGTCCCTTTCCAACTCTATGATTCTAAGAGGTTTTTATATGCCAACAATGAGGTAGGTGGGGCTGAGAGAGCTGTAAGAGAACTGTGTCTAGCCCAAGGTCACCCAGTAGGTTTCATGTGTAGGAATGGCGAAACCAACCCGGTTAACCAGAATTAGAGTCCGCCGCTCATGTGGAGGAATGGGGAATCCATCCCAGTTCTCCAGATTAGAGTCCACCAATCCTAACCACCGCTCTTAACTACAACACGACTTTTGTACAGGGGGTACAAAAGTCCAGGTTGTCCTGGGAGCGGGGGGGGGAGAGGAGAGTGGGGTGTAGCTGCATACCCTGTTCTAATCAGGCATTTTTGTGTGTGTGTTCTACTGAATGTGAGGGAAGTCAAAATATTATTGGGGGAAGGGGGAGAATCTTTGTTTGGAGGCCTGGGGTGACTCCAACGCTGCCTGGTTTCTGGGCGACGGACAACTTGGTTCCAAAGCCCAGCACTGAGGAGAAAGACCAAGTAGAGGAAAAGAAGGGGGGTTCCTCCCTTGCCATTTGGGCTTCTGTTGAAAGGGGCCCTCCGAACTGCTGAGCAGGTGACTGAATCCACAGAGCCCAGTTTTATGTAAACACAGACAAATCCAGTGTCAGCAACAAGCTCGTTTAAAGCCCTGACTCTTCAGTTTTTCCCCTGCTTTAATTCTGTGGTCCTCTAGGTTGATGTTGCAAAATAGGGAACAAGGGTTTATTGATGCCATTATTCCATTTTTCTGCTCTTGGTTCTTAACTGTACACCACCTCAATCTACCGGAGAGTACGGTACATGAATTTATTAAGAATAAATAAATAACACCGCTAAATTGGCTGGCCCAATCTCATCAGATCTTGGAAGCTAAGCAGGGTTAGTCCTTGTTAGTACTTCAACAGGCAGCCCCCAAAGAAGACCAGGGTTCCTATGCAGAGGAAGGCAATGGCAAACCACCTCTGCTTGTCTCTTGCCTTTAAAACCCCATGAGGGGTTGCCAAAAGTCAGCTTTGACCTGATGGCAGAGGAGAAGGAGAAAGAGGCAGAGGAGTTGTTTTTTATATGCTGACTTTCTCTACCACTTAAGGAAGAATCAAACCGGCTTATAATCGCCTTCCCTTCCCCTCCCCACAACAGACACCATGTGAGGTAGGCGAGGCTGAGAGAGAGTGACTAGACCAAAGTCACCCAGCTGGCTTCCTGTGTAGGAGTGGGGAAACAAATCCAGTTCACAAGGCTAGCCTCCACTGCTCATGTGGAGGAGTGGGGAAGCCAACCTGGTTCTCCATATCAGAGACTATAGCTCCAGATCAACGCTCTTAACCACACCACCACGCCCCCTTTATTATATGTTTTCCTTAATTATTAGAGTGAAACATCATGTCTCCAGCAAACCAGACTGAATGACAATGAATAGTGAGCAAAGGACAGGAAAGTGGATACCTTAAACCCCAACAGAGGAGGGCGTGAGCAGCTTGTCACAAACTTCAGTAATTTACGTTTTTCTTCATCAGTGAAGCTTTCTACAACTCTCCAAAAAATCTTGATTACTGGATGATCTGCAGAATAACCACCTAGTTTTTCCAAAAGTAAATCAAGTTGCATTAAAGCTGAGAAGCATTGCTACTGTGAATCATGAGAAGACAACCAGAATCTCTATTTGAACATAATTAATAATTTAATTGAATAATTTAATTGAAATTGAATAATTTAAACAGTCGCAGGGATGTTCAGCTAAGATAGTGCCATGCACACTACTGACTGTTTGTCAGTTTTCACAGCATTTGCTGCAGGGTACCAGATAGGCAAGCTTCCCTACTTACATGTGCCATCAGAGAACTAGTCTGAGCCGAGCCATGCTCCTATCTGGAATATGGAGACTGAGAACAACAGAATGGCACACCTGATCCCAGAAACTTATGAGTGCTTTTTTTCAGGGATGCAATTAATTTGCAACATCTATGAGGTTCATCATCTTGCAAGCAGCCCAATGTTCTGAAAGCTAGTCAAATCATAGACTGGTTTGTAAAGGGGGATAACTGAAGAAAACAAAACCACGAGCAAAAGAAGGCACCTGAAGCTGTCCACCTCAGACTTTGGCCTGAACAATACTTGGAGGTTAGACTTCTCTGGTAACTTCAAGCACATTTGGTCTGGGCTTCATGAAGAAAAAGTACGAATCAAGTAACACACAATATTTAAGACCCTCGACCATTACCTGCCCCTTAATTATAACATCATAAAGATTATTTAAAACTTTTAAATGTCAATTTTAGGATACCCAGGTGGCAAATAATCAAAAAAGTTAAAACAAACTTAAAATATGTATATATTTATATAAACAAATTAAAACAATTACACAAAATACATAAAGAGGAAGATGGGTCAGCGAGAGAACACCAAACGGAAGTCTTCACTCACTGGCAGAAGGCAATGATAGAGGGGGACAGATGAATCTCCCCGGAGAGGGAATTTCACAATTTTGGGGCCATCACTTGTCAAGAAAACTAAGAAATATATTCAGCTTTAAATTCAGCCGAAGCACAACCCAACTGAATTTAAGGTAATTACGTTCTGTTATTCTCAACAGGGGAAAGTTAGCCTTACTTCATTCAAATCAACGAGACTTAACGGTGCTTATGTGACAGGGAGTAACAGTTGATGTACGTTTCATGTTGGATTGTTTATATGCCACTGCCCCTTTAAGACAGAACCATGTGGCGTTGTGGGAAAGTAGAGATGACAATAGACTTCAGTGCTGAAGTGATTTTGGTTTTGAAAGTGTTTTAGTTCATGCTTTGTGTGTTCTTAAGAAATAAAAGATCAACATTTCATACACAACCTGCCTTTTCCCCGAGTGGGCTATAATACTTAACTTTCGATTTCTTCCTCCTAAACACTTATTGTTTGACCACACTATACTTGCCTGAATAGTTGGTAAAAGTTTTAAGGTCATCCAGACTGATAGGAACCTGTGCACCAGAGATCAAAACCTAGAACCGACAGGAAAGAAAATTAGTATTTCAGGTGTGGGCATAAATTTAACTTTTTTTGTAATTTCATTATATTATAGTCATCAAACTATGGAATGCTACCTGAATTTCTTGCTGATCAAACATCCTAAGCCACTCCAGATTAACAACATTGGCAAGACCCTGTCGGAAAGCCAGGCAATGCTGCCGGATCTGTTTGTTTAACCTGTAGTCTGCCACAAGATGGATGTATGCAATACGGTTAGCGCTGGTGACGGGAATATCCTTTCCTCCTGGCTTCAGTTCAACCACCTGTACAAATAAAAATATTCCATGAAATAAAGGTCTCTCTCACACCAGTGAATTGGTTTGTTACTCCAACATTAATGTCACGTTTCGTGATAATTTTTCGTGATAATTTGCTGGTATACTACAGATGGTGTCTTCCTTAGAGGCTTTCCAAACTCAGTTAAAACCTTTTTTTTTTTTAATTTCAGAAGTTCTTAAGTTGATTGGTTCTTGCAGGTTATCCGGGCTGTGTGACCGTGGTCTTGGTATTTTCTTTCCTGACGTTTCGCCAGCAGCTGTGGCAGGCATCTTCAGAGGAGTAACACTGAAGGACAGTGTCTCTCAGCTGCTGGCGAAACGTCAGGAAAGAAAATACCAAGGCCACGGTCACACAGCCCGGATAACCTACAAGAATCAATGAACTCTGACCGTGAAAGCCTTCGACAATATTCTTAAGTTGAATTTTATCTGGTTCTTTTAAATGTTTCTAGTGGCTGCTGTTATTCGTTTTATACTGATTTTATGTGGCTTTTAAAATGTTTTAGCAGCTGCACTGAGCGCTTAAACAGAAAGGCGCAATATAAATATTCTTAATAAATAAAAATAATAAATTCCTCAGAGGCGCTTAGGATCAAGATTTCATCCCTGAGGAAGACTAACAGAGGGAATTAATGGGAAGGCAAGGGCGCGTGAGCACACTCTCCAGGCTCGCAGGTGGACGTCTTCCATATCACCTATTACCTGTGATCCTTTTTAACTGATGATGCTGGGAGATGAGCATGAGTCCACTTGTATGCAAAGCAGATGCAGTAACAGTGAGCCACAGCCTCTACCCAAAACAGAAAGCTTAAGGGCTCTGTAATTACCTTTAACTTTTCTCCACTGATTTACATACAATTTCCCATGCTCCCCAGAGCCACACAGCAGCTGCAGGGAACTGCTTGTAATTAATAAATTAATAAATAAAAAGGAACGAGATTTAACTTTATTTCACTATCAATCCTGGATGTTTCTCATGGATTTACCAGCACGTTTTTTAAACGGTTTAGAAGCAACCAGACAGAATTTCTGGTGACGGCCTAGTCTGCTGAATCTTTTGCCACTAGGTGGCATAAGACAACTAGAGAGTCTAAAATTATTCCTGAACTGGCATATTCCTATTTTTTAAAGGTTCATTTTCATTGAAACACATCCGAGTAAAATTACAAAAGCAACCATTATGACTACACAAATATTAACCATAGATGTTAATATCAAGTAGTTTGGTAGAAAAAGCTAGTGGGGCTACTAATGGATTAATGCCCAAAACTCTTCAGTCGATGCACCAATCTAGATTGAATTCCTTAAACATTCCAAATGTGTGCAAAGATCACATTCCAGACGGTTCTGGATGCATTCCAGGATATCTAGGGCAGACAGGGATGTCATCTTGCTTCATATGCACAAATATTTAGGGTGAATCAAGTTTTCAGGGATGTTCCTGATTCCAACACCAACCCCGATGCTGGACACCACTAGCAACCCAAGGTGGAAGATTAGTTCATCAGGGAAGCTCCTATCCTGTGCTAGCCTTACATGTATGTGTCATCCGGAGAAGATTCAGACGCCACCGGGCTGAACTCATAGACCTTGAAGGGCTGGAACTCATTAATAGGCCAGACTTGAAAACTAATATCCCACCCTGTCGAAAGTAATTGTTATGCACTTTGTACCAGAAGAGTCTCCACGGCTGGAATCCTTTTATAGAGACCGCCTGACAAAATGTAGCAATACTCACAGTAGCGTTTGAGATATTTACAGCCACTAATACTCTACTATGTTGCAATGATGGACCTGCGAATTTGTTCTGGTGGGCACCAGCGGACCCCCTGATGTAAATACTGCACTTTAAAACCTGCAGTGTTCTCCTTCAGTAGAGAACACTTCCCAGTCTAATTCGTGACCAGCTCTATCATGTGTGTTTTCTTTCTTTAAAAAAAAAAGCACACACAGAGGACACTAAAACAAAACAAAGAAGTCCCCCCCTCCAGCTTTAAACATGAAGGGCAAGACACACTGATAAAAATATGTGGATTCCCAACAACTATCTTGTCACATATAAAGAAATATTTCCTTCCTATCCCAAGATATAAATGCTTCCGTTTAAAGGACAAACTGTAAGGTCCATGGAAAATGTTACAGGTATTTGTATTTCTTTCAACAATGCCATTACGCAATACAGTTCTCACGTTCATTCTCACTGCGTGTTGTGGATTCATGAAATTAAAGACAGTGCCAGACCAAAAAGAGAAACAGTCGGAGTCCAGATGCTTTGGCGCTCGGTCACACAAGCAGCAGTTGTCATACACGGCGTGCCTTATCATCACGGCATCTGAATGCAAATGCTGCGGTTAAATTAATAGCTAACTAGCTGTACCAGGAATGGGGGAAAGAGCGACCAGGACGCTTACCTGCGCCTCCCCCAAGTCATTATTCACCACAGTAAAGTTCAGCCCAAGTTCTTCCACGTCCCCTTCGTAGCTCTTGAGGAAAAGCAAATTTTTGTACATTTCCGGATCCAGCGAAGCTAAGTGATGAATGTCAACGTCTGCGCTCGTCCCCAGCAGTTTGGAGAGGAAGAAACCAGCAAACGGAAGCTCAACAAGCATATTTTCATATAAAGCCTAGACAATGGAAAGAGTTGAAAGCTCACTCACTTGAACAGATAAAAGAATGAGTAATTAGCTTTTTCATATTTCAGAAATTTCTGTTTATCTAATGCCCTTCACCTATGGTTTGGTAATTTCTATACAGTTTTCTCCATTCTATGTAAGTGAAGTATTTGTTTACATCCTGCTTTTGTCCCCACTGGCTTAAAATATTCCCCCCTCTCCATTTTACCATCACGACAACCCTGTGAGGTAGGGTAGAGAGGGGATTCAAACCTGTTCCAGTTCCTAGTCCGACACTCTTACCTACTACACAACTCTGGCAGCCATCATACTAAGACAGGGCATAGTTGCTTTAATCATTTAACATTTCCCAGGTGGTCTGGGGGGAAATCCTAACTACTCTTGGTGCTGGAAAGTGCCGTCAGGTTGCAGCCAACTTATGGCAACCTAGGGTTTTCAAGGCAACATAAATTCAGAAGTGGTTTGGCATTGCCTGTCTCTGCCTAGCAACCATGGACTTCCTCGGTGGTCTCCCATCCAAGTACTAACTAGGTCTTGCCCAGCTTAGGCTTCCAGGATTTGACAAGATCAGGCAAGCCTGGGCTATCCAGGTCATGGCAGCTACTCTTAGCTAACAAACACACACAAAAAGTTCTTTATTCATCAGGTGGCAGTTCTCTTCTTTAGGTATTCAGAGTGAACCCTTCTTACTTTTCTGTTTATAATCTAAGCATACTTTGGCAGTACAGAACCTAGAAAGGCAGTAAATAGCACCAATCCTCATGGTCTACCAGTGGTGCACAGAAGCGTCATGACATTTTAGACGTATCACCCAGCAGGTATGAACAATGAGATCAAAGCCAAAGAGGGTTTGCACAACTGTAGAGTTTAGTAAAGGTGTGGAAGCTGAGACCTTCATTTGTGCAGCTGAATTCAAAAAGCAAACTTGAAGTGTAAATCATTAATTTGCAATCTGTAAGGTCACTGTTTGTGGCTCAGAATTAGTAACACCCCCCCCGCAAATTAATTTGTTAAATGTATCAAAGCTACCTGAATTTAAAGTGGAATTTCATCTGTGACTCACCAAGCACAAATACAAAAGAATATTTTTTTTCTTTTCTTTTTTACATAAATGCAAGTCAGGTTAAAGCATTTAATATACAAGCACTAATAAATGATGGCTCTAAACACTATGATCACATCAGCTAAATGGATTATAAATTAAATTTCCATAATGTATGCAACTGAAATACAAATGAAGGCATAAATCAAGGTAGTTTCTAAACACAGGTTAATTACACAGATTCAAGAACTGTCTATTTTTTATGCAAAATAATCCACTTACCATTTTTCATAGGGGTCTTAATTCTTAGCCACATGTAACATTGGCTCCTAGAAGCCTATCAATAACTTCTTGTCAAGAGAAAATAGCAATAGGTATATTGAAGGGAACCTACATGTTATTTTTCAAGTGTCTGTCTTTTATGAGTGTTTATTGCTGGAAATTGTGCCAAAATGATTTGAAATAAAAAGGATTAATTATAGTAGAAGCCTTTTAATATAAGTGAGTGCACTAGCAATGCAATTAATGCAAATTGTGGTGCTATCAGGAGAATAAATGTGAACAACATCACAGGCCATTTCTGTTTGCTGCCAAATAACTTTAGTAATTTACTACATTAAGAATCAATAAAAAAATAATGCTTTTCAAATGCATCACTATCAATCTTCAGGTACCTCCACCACAAACATTTAGAACTTAATCTAAAAACTATATAAAGAATTCTCAAGCCACCTTGATTGTGCAATCTTGATTATAATTTTAATTACCATGGTTCCCCATAGCCAAGTTCTTCCAAATATAAAAGGCAAAAGAAACATTCATAAATAAGGTAAGACGAATTGTTAATATTCCAATTAGAGTAAAAGCTAAGTTTTGTAGCAAACATTTCTCAAATGCACAATCACTCTCTGATAAGTTAATCACAGCTGAGCTCTGTTCTTTCCAGGTGGCGAAATACAATAAGCCATGCATTGCAGCGGACATGTACACACACCCCAAACTCCTGGGATTTCCTAAATCCTAGTCAAAACCAGTTAAGGCAAAGGAAAAGCAACCTCAGTTTACGTTTCTGCAATGGACCAAGAATAATTGCCACGACCCACGGGCCCATTTTGCTATTTCTTTCCAGTAGAAGCAGCAACCAGTTCATGTGCAACCACTGGGTCACATGGCCTCTACATAAGAAAAGCCATGCGGAATCAGACCAAGGCCCATCAAGTTTTATGAGAGGCTGCCCTTGAAAGCAATTCCGGTGCTACAGAATGGTACTGGTTCTGAAGATCATGTTTTGCCATGCTGAAACAGCTTTAATGGTTGTATTTCTAAGCTCAATTAGCTCAATTCAAAGTCCTGGTTACTACATTTAAAGACCAGGATAGTTAAGAGATCAGTGTCTCCCATATCAACTTCTTCCTGTCAGTTAAATTTTTTGGGACAGGCTCTCCTCCATATGTTCTCGCTTTCTCGAGTAAGGTGGCCAGTCACTAAGGAAAGGGTCTTCTTTGTGGTAGCACCTAGTTTGTATAGTTTTAGGGACCAGGTACATTCTTTTTAGTCATGACTTTGGGAGGGGGGTTCTCTTTATGAAGGAGTTTTTTTTTACCTACTTCTCTCTCTCCATGGGGACCCAAAGTGGTTTACAATGCAAAAAAATACAATAAAAGTGGCTTACAATGCAAAAAATACAATAATAGTGGCTTACAATGCAAAAAAATACAGTAAAAGAGGCTTAAGTAAAGATAAAGATCCCCTGTGCAAGCACCGGGTCATTCCTGACCCATGGGATGACATCACATCCCAACGTTTACTAGGCAGCTTACCACTCTGTGCCACGGGGATTCCTAAAAATGGCTTACAATGCAAAAAATACAATAAAAGTGGCTGGTGTAAAGGGAAGATGACTGGGGAAGGCACTGGGAAACAGTCCGTAAACAAAGTCTGCCTAGGAAACATCGGGATGTGACATCACCCCATGGGTTAGGAATGACCCGTGCTTGCACAGGGGACCTTTACCTTTACAATGCAAAAAATACTATAAAAGGAAGATACAGTAAAAAGAAACAGGGGGAAAGGCTTCAAAATCAAATCAGGCCTGCCTCTTTCTCCTCTCTGCTGGCATATCTTCCTCTAGGCTATGACCCTCAGGCTAAGAGCTGAAGGACATGATTATAAAGCTCTCCCATTGCTGCCCTCAGTTGCTGCTTGATCATATTTATTGCCAGATTGATTTTAAGTCAGACTCTATTTTATTCTAGGTCTAGTTTCCATACAGCATCCAATTGTGTTTTGTTGATTTTACTGATTTAATTCCTATCCTTTTGTGATGATCAGAGCCATTTCATGAACCCTTCAGGCAGATATGGCAGGACTCTGGACTGCAGGTCAACCCAATATGCTCCTCAGGCAGAATCCTAAAAATCACATTTTGCACTTTGTATACATGTATGACAAAAGGTCTAATAAACACCAACGTAATGTATTGGTCCATAGTGAAGGAGTAGATGATGATGATGAAGAAAGAAGAGTTGGTTTTTATATGCCGACTTTCTCTACCACTTAAGGGAGACTCAAACCAGCTTACAATCACCTTCCCTTCCCCTTCCCACAACAGACACCCTGTGAGGTAGGTGAGGCTGAAAGAGAATGACTTGCCCAAGGTCACCCAGCTGGCTTCGTGTGCAGGAGTGGTGAAACAAATCCAGTTCACCAGATTAGTCTCCACCGCTCATGTGGAGGAGTGGGGAATCAAACCCGGTTCTCCAGATCAGACTCCACCACTCCAAACCACTGCTCTTAACCACTACACCACGCTGGCTAATAGTAATTTTCAGAAGTATTCTCCTGCAGCAGGCAAACACAGAAACAAAAATGATCTCTTAAAAGAAAATTACCAGCACAAAGTTATTCTTACGTGAATAATTTTCAATCAAACTGTGCAAAAGTAACTATCACTAATGCAACCGGAGAGAACACGTATCAAGATGAATCAATAGCGTCAAATCAGCAAAGTATTCATTTTCAGTAAGAGTTCAAGCACAACAATTTATTTCAGTAAATATTCTGAACTTAATTGACTTAAATGGACCTAGGTGTTTCCAAAGGCAAAAAAGGATCAGGATGCCATTACCACATACTTTAACTGTTTATTTATTCCCTGTCTAGAAGCCTGATTTAAGGGCTATAAAATGCAATCAGTACACAAACCAGGGGCTGGAATCATCTGCTAATGGAACTTTTAATTGAGAAGTGACCACTGACATGAGGTAATTCTTTCCATGTAGAATTGCTTGCAGGGACCTTTGCATACTTTATCACAGTAAACAATCGCTAACATATGCATTAAAGAAAATTTAAATACATTATGACCCAATAAATATCACAATCAATCAATACAATCTTTCCCCCCTCAAAGATTTAGTGTTAAAATACCACATTTTTAGTGGTCTTTTAGTGCTTCCCACATATTTATAATGCAGTACTTGTCTAGTCATTTGTAATGAAAAGATAATTGGTAATGTGAAAGAACTAGTATGTAGACAACGACTACCAGTTTTGTTAACCATGATAAAAAAATAAGTTGGCATTATAAGATAGTTGAAGAATGATCTTCATGTCCACTCAATATCAAATCTTTAGATTTTGCCTTGTTGGCCAGTTTATTCTGCTTGGAAACATGAATATCTTAATCTATTAACAATAAGCAGGGACTTTAATCAACACTGCTAAGAGCAAATAAAGCAAATGATCAAAAACACTTCATATAGTGACATTAACCTCTTGATTTTTTAAAGAAATTACGAAGTTTGCAGGCAAGTCCAGGTAGCAGCAACAGAATTCAACTCCTAAAATCCAAAGCAGGATCAGAATTCTGCTCTGCCCCCAGTTTACTCTAACTTGTGTGTTGGCTTTCTAACAGTTCCATCCTGAACAGAGTTACAACCTTCTAGGACTGCACTGGAAGTGTATTCCAAGCTGCAGTCAGGACTGCAACCACCTGCTCCTAGTTGCATGACATAGACATTTCTCAAGGGTTGGCTTTGCCCAACGCAAACGGACTGGAGGAAACTTCCACAGCTGAATTCTTGCGTCTAATGACTCATGTAAGGATCCAAAGCAAGTGGTAGCCCCAAGTATGACATCGCCATCACACAAATAAAATGTAAGGCTGCATGTTAACTCTTTATCGCAAGATCCTGAGTGGGTATCAGGACCTGAATATACGATAAAATATCATAATGAAGGTCTTCGGCGAGGTGGTGGTAGTGTTACTACCTACTGGCAGGGAAAATGACAGTTTCTTCAAAGAAAGCCAGAAGAAAATAGGTTTTCTAGTGAAGATCTTCAACACTGAGCAAAGCGTACTTGGCCATCACCTCTGAAAGGCTATCTGAACCCATACAGAATGCATATAAATTATTCGATTTTAATGTATTTGTTTTCTGATAACACTGAACTTATAAACAGAGTTCTTAGCGGCAACACTCTTTGCATTTTGGTTTATACAAATAAGAAATTGCTGTGGATGCCAGACTGCTTCCTTCCCAGCATATGCAATCTGTTTACACAAAGGCTTTTATTAACATACTACTGCATTTCAGAAGTTATTTGCAAATGGGGAAAATGGAGGCATTTTTATAAATGGATGAATGAGTTTTCAATGAGGTCTTCAACTAAAACCGCAATCCTGGCAGGGACTGAATAGTAAGGCTGTGCCTTATCTTGCTGTTGAATTCATCAGCTTTCCAAACATGCCAGTTAAAGGGTGTTTCTGCACCTGGGTACAGCTAATTATTAAGTAACACAGTCATTTTTGTTTCTTGTGCAAACACAGAATACAAACAGCAATATTTCTCTGTTTTCAAAATGACAAGCCACCAATTTCCTTCGGATTTCAAAGTATAAGAACAGCAAAGTTATTCAGCTTTTCACAACAAAAAGGAAAGCTTTTCTTCTTATTTTGTACTTTAATGTTCAGGCACAGGGTAACAGCTCCTGTTCAGCTATCGCTGTGTTAAGTGCTAACAATTTCCCAGGTCTCAAGCAAGCACTCCCAAGGTGTCAGAGACAATGCCTAATTAAGCACCAAATAGTCACTAGCATTTTTGTGTGGGGCCTTGCACGGGAAAACCTGAAGGAGAAGCAAAGACTCAAACAGATAATTCAGGCATATTGGTCCAAGTGATAATTTATTGGACCAATATGCCTGAATCCTTCAAAACTAGTCTTCAGGGGCAAGAGATTCTTGATTTTATTTGCATAGCAAAATTCACCCCAAGTTCTGAACAGCAACCTTAGATGCACACCTTAAAAAGGTAACGTAAAAAGCAGCCTTAATGAACCTTTCACATTTGGTGGTACCTGAGTGGCTGTGTGGGTTCTGACTGACCAGGGCAGAGAATCCATGAACGAAACTATATCCGAGAATTCAGTATCAAGAAATCTCCAACCACCATTGGGGTTTTCCATCAGCCTGACAATTCAGGCAATATGAGTCTCCCCAATATAGAAATTTATCTATATTAACAGCAGTGAACTTCAGATCCTGTGGTCTACGACCTATTTAGACACACTTATTTTTCAGAAAATTCTACACAAAAGATTTGCACAACAATTTAAATGAGTGCTGAGCAAAAACAAAAAACAGAAGTGCTCTCCTGGACTAATATTTACATATTCTCATTTAAAACAAGGAACTTCAAAGTAACCACAGAAACTACATGCCTGCAAAGCAAAAACTGTGAGAACAATTTTACACAGCCAACCAGTCGTGACGTCATTCTCCTCAAAGGGGAACACAGCTTATACCAACCTGCTATGTTTCCCCTAGGTTTCCTCCATTTCGGAAAACACCTTGTAAAAATCTCCCATTTCTATTAGATCTACACATTTTAGTGTGTGTGTGTGTGTGTATATAAATATATATTTTTTAAATTACCTTTCCAAGCATTCTCCCAAGGAAATAGTAGTGCCTTGCATAAGAATCTCCAACTAGCATCTGTGCAGCAGGGTTAGGGTAAAGCAGTCCTTCATTAGTGGTCTTAAAAAAGCCCTGGTTGGGATTAAACCCTGATTTAAGCAGTTCATTCAGAAATTCTCTGAATATTCCTCCACCATCAATACCAGCTTCGTCTAGCCCATGGGCATTAAGTAAATGAACACGGATCCGTTTTTTCAAATCGGGTTCTGGAAAAACAAGTGGGGGGGGGGAAGGTTGTATAAGAATTTGCACACACACCCATACATATATAAACAAAGTTCCAAAGAGATCAGATCACAAATGGTTATGTCTCTAAAAGGTTAGTAAAACAGGTAACCTGGATTCCGGTTGCGCAACCTTATGAATGGAAACAGAAGACCCTGCTCTATAGTGGTGTAGTGGTTAAGAAAGGTGGACTGGAGAACCGGGGTTTGATTCCCCACTCCTCCACATGAGCGGCAGAGGCTAATCTGGTGAACCGGGTTGGTTTCCCCACTCCTCCACATGAAACCAGCTAGGTGACCTGGGGCCTGTCATGCTCTCTCAGCCCCGCCTACCTCGCAGGGTGTCTGTTGTGGGGAGGGGAAGGGAAGGTGATTGTAAGCCGGTTTGATTCTCCCTTAAGTGGTAGAGAAAGTCAGCATATAAAAACCAACTCTTCTTCTTCTATATACCTCCCCTGGCAGAAGTATAGCAGGGGCCAACACAAGGCAGTACCTTTTCAGTGGCTGCTCTAAGCTTATGGAAGGCCGTCTTGAGGGAGGCTAATCCATATTCTGCAAGGCTGGCAATCCAGGAGTGAAGTTAAAATTGCTTTAAACTAATGGGCTGTTGGTTCTTGTAGGTTATCCGGGCTGTGTAACCGTGGTCTTGGTATTTTCTTTCCTGACGTTTCGCCAGCAGCTGTGGCAGGCATCTTCAGAGGAGTAACACTGAAGGACAGTGTCTCTCAGTGTCAAGTGTGTAGGAAGAGTAATATATAGTCAGAAAGGGGTTGGGTTGAGCTGAATCATTGTCCTGCATAAAGTATCAAAGGTAAAGTGCTAATCATTGTCCTGTAAGTATCAAGATTAGCACATTACCTTTGATACTTTTTGCAGGACAATGATTCAGCTCAACCCAACCCCTTTCTGACTATATATTATTCTTTCTACACACTTGACACTCAGAGACACTGTCCTTCAGTATTACTCCTCTGAAGATGCCTGCCACAGCTGCTGGCGAAACGTCAGGAAAGAAAATACCTAGACCACGGTTACACAGCCCGGATAACCTACACGAACCAATGAACTCTGACTGTGAAAGCCTTCGACAATATAATGGGCTGTTCTTGCGGACAATGCTTTTTCACTCGTACCGAACGGCTGCTTGTTTTCTGTGGCTGGCTCCTGTTTAATTGTTGTTGCTCAGTTCTGCCGATCCATTGTAAGCCACATTACAGATTTGCCAGATATATATTTTACATAAATAAAAATAGATTCACACTGGCCCATTTTAGGGACCCAATAAACTGACAGAGCTATAATTCTGATATGTTATTTCTGGTTGGTTTCTGTTTATGAAAGTCGTCCACCACATAAAGAGTTCTGTTACCAAATCATGCAAAATTCCTGCATCAGATATACTTGCATCAGCACTTGCCGAGCAGAGATAGCTTTCATGCAGGGCAAATTTAATGCAGCCACTACATACATAAGATCAGTTTATGCATATCTGTTGTGTATAAACTACCATTCACTCTTTCTTTCAGAATTACAGGGCTTACCCACTTTCACTAATTAACTGCAAGTCACTCATTGAATATAGCTCCATTGTTTTTATCATTCCCTAGCCATTTTTTTAACTTGTCCAAATTTCTTTAGAGAAGGGAGACTAAAGTTTTGCCACTGACAAATTATCTTCCCCTCTCACCTAGAAAGACTGAGCAGTATGTCCATGTTTATCTAATCAAGAGCTCTTTCCCACAATAATAGACCTTTCGATTCCCACCAGCAGGTTGCTTCCTAGCACAAATGCTTAAAATCTCACTTGGAAATTCTTGGTGGCCTGTCACAATATGATTTATTTTTTAAATTCATTTATATTACTTTCTATCAAATAAATCCATACCTGGCACTTATATTGGAACCAGATTTCTCAGGTGAAGAACAGCTTACATTTAACTTCCTCACTACTTTTTTCAGAAATTTCAGACCATTTTAAAGCAATTTTTTCCCTGTCTGTCCACTGGATACTATTTTTTATTTTAAAGTCATGAGGGAAAGAACAGCACACATTTGGAGATCTTAAACCTGCAAGTGCTGAATCTACAGGCTTATAACAAGAGAACCACATAGTTACCATAGATTCTAAGTTTCTCCGAGTTATCAGAAGCACCAAAAGGAGGAAACAGAGGAAATCAACCAGTGGAAAACAAAAGCACCTGTAGCCAGCTGAAATAAAGGAGCTATTGCTATTTGAGTTAACCTTTAGAACTAACTGAAAGTTTTGCCATTCATGATCTTCATGAGAGCAGCGCTCATCATGGATCTGATGTGCTAAAGGCACTATGAAAAAGGCTTTGAAGAAACTTGTAGTACTACAACAACTAAAAGTCATATTTTTATATATTTGAGAACTCACGCAGTGCTACATCAACCCATTTCTCTTTTGGTCTTAAAAGTATTCATTTATTTATTTACATTTCTAGCCTGCCTTCCCCAGCCAAGACCAGGTATCCCTGAAACATAAGCTTGAAATGGCTCACTCTTCAGTTCATAGGGCCTGATTGGCCATCACCCAGTTCATTGTAAGATGCTCCAGATAACTGCACGACGCTGATCTTTCTCATGTACAGGTCAATTTTATTATTTATTATTTCATTTTCATTGTGCTCTGTTTTTTTATGCCAGTTTAAATAAATTTAGACTACAAACTCAGAACTAACTTTTGTTTTTCATTTCAGGAGTTTTCCAACTGCTATGCCCATGAACAAGGAAAGCTATCCTACCAAATCAATTGTGTAGGAAAAAAAGTAGTTAGCCCTAGTGGTATACTGATGAATGTTTAAAATGAGAGCCCGAGAGAGACCCCATGAGAATGGTTTTTCCTTTGGCATAAAAGGAACGTCAAGTAAATTAGCATGCAAATAGGCTTTAAAAACCATCAACAATTTTTAAAAAAATCTCCATATGGTTAATACTTTACCAGTACCAGGTAGTGAATGAAAAATTCTCTTTATAAGTTCGCAATTATGAATTAGAGCCCAAACTGCATAGCTCTTTAGGGGAATTTATCACATGAAGACCAAACTAGCTCACAATTTAAATGTAATGTCCCCATGCACAAACTGATTATTTTTAGCTTTACAACTCCCAGGAAAAGTGATGTAATTAGCATGAACTACTTATTTTTACAATACCATTTTCAGGGGACAGTTTGTCATATGCATCTTCATAAATGTAATTTCTTCGGATAGTGACGTTAATTCCATCCAGAAACGGACCTTCTCCTTGAACCTCTTGTTTGTCAGCGTAGATCAGCCTTTGAAAAATCTTGGAAAGTGGGCAGGCGGAGGGGGAGAAAAAGTAATTCCATTTAAGTATAGATTTTCAATACTTCACATTTCCACACTTGAACTTGCATTCAAAATTATGTTACACAAACAATAAGACACTGGAGAATTTCTGAAGATATGCAAATCTGTTAGTTAAAATATGAAAACACCTTTAAAGCGCCATTCCATAACCAGCACTGCGAAACTGACTTGTCATGAATTGGAGGCTAAAGTTATAATTCTGTACCACTTACAAGTCTCTCACCAAAGCTAAACAACATATTCTCCTATATTTATCATTATCCTTTTGGGAAACAGCAATTTATTTCCCCAAAGAAACTATGTTTCATCTCCTTGATGGTACTGGTACACAGTCATGGCAGCACAGTTCTGGGAATTCAGCTTGCTAATTAGCTGAAAGCTACAGAACCAACAAAAACCTTAGAAAGTGTTTCTTGTACGGAGAAAATGAACATCAACCCCCTTTAAACAACAAATACTCTATGGAACACTTCAAAAGGCAGTTGATTTTGAAGGTTAATGAGATGAGGAGAAAATGCCTCCTATTCTAAAAGGGCAAACAAGGATTTTGGACTAGTTTCTTAAATACAAATCCTTCCCATCCTAACCACAAAAAAATATTTTTTTTAAAGCAAACTGTAATCATATGGGGTACAATATAGCCAATTTCATTTTGAGATTAAGCACATGAATAGCAGTTTACAAAGATTATGAAAAAAACAGTGTGAAGTGAGAAAATGATGGTAAACTAATTCTGCCAATCTTGAATAGTTCTGTCAATAGAACCTGTTCTGCTGCAATGTTTCCTCTACAACGACATAAGATCGTGGTACATTCTCCCCTTATTGTCAGCCTTTCCTGGGTGATCAGAAGAAGCTAAAGTTTCCCTTCTTTTAGCAGACTCCTCTCGGGAGATAACCACTCAAGAAGCCAAATTTTGCCTCCGGTCTAGTGGGATTCATAAACAGCTGATTGAAAACCTTTCCCCATAGAAGATCTCTCCTCCTCTTCTTCAAATCATCCCTCCCAGAATCATCAACTTTTATTATTTTATTTTATTATTTTAACCTAACTGATTTTTATTCAGAGCTGATATTATATCAAAATAAAATTTGATGAATAGTTCTGCAATCACGGTAAATTTACTAATGCGGTTTATCTTTATATAAAGAGCTGGGCTTGCAAAAATTCCAAGCCTCCTTAGAGTTTAACCATTCTCCTCTGAATCAAAAAGAGGAGATGTACAAGCCACCAATCGGTTGGCCCATCTTCAGGCATGTGCGCAGGGATAGAAAATATCTACAGTAAAGTTCAAGTTTTTCTTTCTCCCCTTGTCTGCCTGACTCATAGATGAAATTTCCATCTTCAGCTTAGACTCAGGATCAGTTCCACCATTTAAAAAATCATATCCATAGTATTTGCCATAAGAATCACAATACAACAAATTCGCCTGAATTTAACTCATAATTTAACTTAATTGTTAATTAATGATGCTTCATTGTTAACAAGACGTCAGATACGGCCAGGGTACAAAGAACCTTGTATGTCTAAAGGAGGGCTTATTATGTTCCCCTCTTTCAACAGCAGACCACTGTCCCTGCGGACAAACCGCTTCAAAAATACAAGGAAATTTCAGGAGTAGCCCTCAGTGCAAACTAAAAAACTAATGGTCAGATTTTTTTAAAAAAAATGAAAAACCTGCCTGTATGCACACAGAGGGCCTCACATACATCTAAGGATCTCCTTGGATCCTGGGCCAAAGTCTTCAAAACGAAAAGACAATTAAGCACATTCTGAAAGCTCTCTCGTTAAAAAAAAAAAAAGAATCTGAAATCACAGTAATTACAATTTTAAACTGGGAAAGGGAATGACAAGACCAGAGAGGAACATATTGCTTATTTCTGAACTGCAACAAACACACCCATGCTTGTGCAGTTCTTTGTGCAGCAAAATATATTACTTTATGTTTACTGTCAAAATTACAAGAGTTGAAGTACCTTAACTCTTTCTTCAAAGGGAACCACGAAAGGCAGCTCGGTCAATATTGCAAGCTGTCGCTCCTCTGACACAGAAAGGGGAGCTGGTTCCAAGCCCACTTTTAATTAAAAAGAAGAACAGTTTTAATAAACAGTATGACACCCTATTTTTCCATTCTTCGTTCTTCTCTGATAGAAGGCACTACCCAAATATTTCTATTGAACCAAGTTTACTGATAGCACACCAAGCACCCAGCAGGAGTCAAAGTACCACATCAAGAGTTTCTGTGCATGAAGTTGCCCTTTGGCGACCTCCTTTCATACTGAAGGAGTTGGTTTTTATATGATGATTTTGTCTACCTTTTAAGGAGAATCAAACCGGCTTACAATCTCCTTCTCTTCCCCTCCCCACAACAGGTACCATGTGAGGTAGCTGAGTCTGAGAGAGCTCGAAGAGAACTGTGACTAGCCCAAGGTTACCCAGCTGGCTTCATGCGCAGGAATGGGGAAACCAACCCGGTTCACCAGATTAGAGTGTGCTGCTCATGTGGAGGAATGGGGAATCAAATCCGGTTCTCCAGATTAGAGTCCACCGTTCTTAACCACCGCTCTTAACCACTACACCACGCTGGTTCTACACCAACCTTACTTCATCTCAAACTGGCTGCTCCCAAAATTCAAGGATGTTGGGATCAGCCTTCAAGGTAAAATGAGGATCTGCAGTCAGGAAAGGAAACCAGGGGTGCCTAGAGAAAGTACAGATGCATATGTGTGCCCACAAGCCTTCTTGGTCACCTCTACAGCCACTGGGACCTGCCATCAGACAAAGCAGATATGTCCCAGATATGGGCTGGGTAGAAGTGTACTATTTAATATTTTACTATTTAATATTTTTATAAATGACTTGGATGATGGAATAGAGAGCATGGTAATCAAATTTGCAGATGACACCAAGTTAGGAGGGGTAGTTAATACCCCGGAGGGTAGGGTAAGAGTTCAGAATGACCTTGATAGACTGGAGAGCTGGGCCATAAGCAATAAAATGGATTTCAATAGGGAGAAGTGTGAAGTACTTCACCTAGGCAGAAACAACATAAGGCACAGGTACAGGATGGGAGAGAGTTGGCTTGAAAACAGTACATGTGAAAGAGATCTGGGAGTCTTAGTGGACCACAAACTGAACATGAGTCAACAGTGTGATATGGCAACTAAGGCCAACGCAATTCTGGGCTCCATCAATAGGAGTATTGTGTCTAGATCAAGGGAAGTAATACTACCACTGTATTCTGCATTGGTCAGACCTCACTTGGAATACTGTGTCCAGTTTTGGGCTCCACAATTTAAGAAGGATGTTGACAAGTTGGAGCGTGTCCAAAGGAGGGTGACCAGAATGGTCAAAGGTCTGGAATCCGTGCCCTATGAGGAGAGACTTAGGGAGTTGGGTTTGTTTCGTTTGGAGAAGAGAAGGTTGAGGGGAGACATGATAGCCATGTTTAAATATCTGAAGGGATGTCATGTTGATGAGGGAACTAGCTTGTTCTCTGTTGCTCCAAAGACTAGGACACGGAGTAATGGATTTAAACTAATAAAAAAGTGATTCCACCTAAACATTAGGAAGAACTTTCTGACGGTGAGGGCTGTTCGACAGTGGAATATGCTGCCTCGAGGGTGGTGGAGTCCCCGTCTTTGGAGGTCTTTAAGCTGAGGCTAGATGGCCATCTGTCGGAAGTGCTTTGATTGTGGGATCCTGCATGGCGGGGGGAGGGTTGGGTCACTGGGGGTGTGGGAGGAGGTAGTTGTTAATTTCTGCATTGTGCAGGGGGTAGTCTAGATGACCCTGGTGGTACCTTCCAACTCTATGATTCTATGTACTCCTCAAACATATCTGGAGATGGCCTATGAAAGGCCAACATGGTTCAACGTCCTGGTAAATGTGAAAGGCCAGTTCATAAGCAAACCCAGGCAGCATTGGCAGGCATGGTTAAAAAAAATTCTTGGAAGAGCCAGTACATGCAACTTGGGTACTAAAGCAGAAGCAATGCTCAACATGGCAATTCCTCGGCATCTGTTTGTGGGGCAGCAGCAGCTGGTTGGCCTTTGGCAGAAACCATCAACAGTAACAGATGCTATCTTTTTAAGCTCTCCAAGTTATTTTTAACTAGAGCTATTTAAAGTGCCTATTTAGAGCAACAAGAACATAACGGAGCTAAGAAAGTCTTGGCAAATAACCGCCATTGCAAGCCCCTGGGTTTTTTTTTTTAAGTACTTCATTTAGTTTACTTGCAGTAAACATTTTTAATTAAAGTCAATGTATGCTATCTATTAAGCTAAGGGTTAAAAGCATTTTAAACAGAAAGTGCATGTACAGCAAAGGTAAACCACTATCTAACTTCGACAGTTCAATTATTCCGGTCAATTAGTCAATTTTATCTACATTGCTCCATCAACGTTTCCATCTTTAAAGAGAAATATGGGACGAAGTCATCAATACACAGGACATTTAGAACTCAAGAGCTTGCTCTTTAAGTAAATGAAAAAGCACAAATAAACATGGCCATATGTGATTCAGTGACTCTTTCACACTAATTGGCTTTAGCCCATATGGAGTCAAGTGGGATTAAACAAATCATAGGCACGCTGTTATGTGCCTGTCTTCACACAATCATGTTGATCGCATCTTTTTTCATTTCAAGGACATTCACTGTCATCAAAAAAGACAGTGACAACCACTGGCGAATGAGGCCTTCCTCAAATCAGGAAATAGAAGGCGGTACTCAGTGGAAGCAGACCTGATCTTGAATGCAAAGGTTATCATCTGATGCTGGAAAGAGAGAATAGGTTCAACAACCAGTTCTTCCCAACAGTTTACAGGTATACACCGTAAACCCTTTGTGATGACTTAACATCTGCTGAAGCTCCCTGGTATTTCATATATTCTACGGCAATACCTGCTGAAATTTAAGACCCGCTGTCACAGTCTTGGCAGCAGCCAGAGCTGTGAGAGGGCAGGAAAAAGAGCCCAAACAGCTTCCACAGCCCCCATCCAAGCTCTCCTCTCCTGCGGCCTTTACCACCACCGCCACCACTTGAAGGTCGGTTTTTCTTTTGGTAGCCTCCACACAATAACTTCACAACCCAGACAGAATGGGGTGGCTTTAGATGCGGGGTGGGAAAAGATCAAGGTCACAACAAAGTCTGAAGAACATAAAAACATAAGAAAGGCCACGCTGGATCAGTCCATCAAGTCCAGCAGTCTGTTCACAAAGTGGCCAACCAGGTGCCTCTAGGAAGCCCCCAAACAAGACAACTGCATTAATTAACTGAGGTTGCTGGGAGAAGACTGTGATTGAGGGAGAGTGGGTGCTTGTAGCTTGATTGTTTTTGATTGGTCCTGGGTGGCGCTTGTGTGTGAGAGGCAGGGGCTGTATTTCAATTGCAAACGCTCCTCCTTTGGAGGAGCCTTTGGCGCAAACTGAGGGGCGAGGGCACAAGGGCTACTGTCCTGTGGTTCTCAGCCTAGGGATCATGCCTGGGGAACCTATAGGGTGGGGAAAGAATCCTGTTATCGGGACAGAGTAGATCTGTGTGCCCTGCAGGAGTGCCAAGCGAGTTAAGCATCGGTGTGAGTCAGCTTTTTAAAAAGCATCTTTTAAAAGTCAGCGTTTTAAAAGCATCAATAACCAACACTAAACAATTCCTCATGTGTAAGAGCATTCAAAGTAAGACAACAGCATGGGGAAAAAACCACAAGCAGGTCCCAGTCTTAGTATTTTGACCCAATGTGATGTAGTGGTTAATGCTAGAGAACCTGGGTCCAAACCTTCACTCAGGTATGAGGATTATGAGGAGGGAAGAATCATGTACACCACTCCGAACCCACTGAAGAAAGGGAAGATTTAAAACATGATTTTAAAAAATTAACTGCCCTGATGCACCGTAAGTGGGCCCTTTTATACATGTGACAACATGGGTCATTTTGTCTTATGTAAGAACGGGAAAGGAAGATCTCAATTTTTTCTCTCTCTGTCTCTCACACACAAATGACAATATTTCCACAAGAAACAGGATTCTGAATGGATCAGAAACAGCACCTGAATTTTACACTGACAGATTGGGAAACCCAAATCCCAGCAACATAATCTTAAATTTAATTTATCTTAATTTCTTTTAGAGCATTTACCATCTGCGCTTCTCAAAAAGAGTCGACATGAATTTTAAAACAAATGTGGCACCCTCAGGTTCCAAGAAAGAGTGAAAAATAAATTCAGTCTTACCATCCAAAGTAGACTGCAGTGGTCCTATTCTTCCCATTCTTCTCACTCTCCACACATGTCTGGCTGATGGCACATAAAGCTGTGTAACCTGGTAGTTTATCAAACATTAAATATATTCTATTAAAAGCGTAGCTTAAAACATCTCCTTATAATGAAATCAATGCTGGAATCACATTTTCAAATGCTGTTAACTATACATTAAGATGTCACCAAACTTTCCCAAAATAACCTGTTGATGAGACTTAATACTCTATCCAAACAAACCAAATCAAACATGAGTACTGAAAATGGAAGAGTTCAATGGCCAGACTTCTTCAATTTACCATTCTTATCCCAAGGCAAAGGGTATTCTTACATGAATGTTTTACATTACTGCCCCAATCCCAAACCCTAGATACCAGTTAACTGAATGTCTGGGCCGATACGTCAATAAGGGATCATATGGCTATGGGACAGTACAAAAATAGTACGGCTGAAATCCTACGGACATATCCTTAGGGGTGTCGCTCAACTCAGTGGGACTTTCTTCTGAGTAAATACATTGAATTTGACAGCAAGGATAGCCAACACCTTCATGAGACAAGGAACTAAAAACATGCGGCATGAAGGTCCATAAAGTGATGTGTCAAGGAGCCACACATTTTTCAAATAGTTTAACCGGGGGGGGGGGGAATCTTCAGATTAAAAAAAATTCAGCAGCCACCTCAATATTACCTTATCTGCTTTAATGTTTTCTTGTTCTGATAGCCAATGATTTTGTGGGCAGAAGTTTCTTCTTGCATCTCTTGATTTCAGCATTTTCACCAAGTTAGTGATTACCTGGATGGGCAGAATTAGTTCCGTTCAATAGAAAATGGTATTATGCATAAGACAGTTACTTACACTAAACTATAAAAGGAGACTATGGAGCAAGGCATTTATATATAAATTACAGGAACATGGCTACACTATTCTTTAGAGAGGTGATTAAGTAATTGAAAATTTGGCCTTAGTTCACTAGTTATTTAAAACTACTTCCTTGTGCAAACTACTGAAATCTCTCAACATATACATTAGCAGGAAAGTCACAGAATCTCAAAGTAACTGAATAATCGTTTCACCACATTAAGAAAGTCTATTGTATGAGGGTCTACATAGTATTTGCTCGTCATAAGATGCCTTGACATACACAGTTAAAAACCAGATAAAGAGCTTAGTAACTTTGAAAATAAACCTTAGAGCCTTTGAACTGTTGCCTCTTTCGCATTAAAAAAGCAGGTAATGTTGCATTTCAAGCCAAAGCGAAGCTGCCAATTTAAAGAGCATGTGTATCCACAATCCTCCAAGTGGAGGGGGATATGCCTTACTGACACTGGAGCTCAGGCGCATGTTGGAACACGCTTCCCTTCTCTAGGCCCCTCCATAATCCTCACCATGTGTGCACATGATGATCCAAAACTAAGATTGTGGCTGACGATAAAGAGACATTCAATGGTAGACTTCAGAACTCGACTTTAATGCGCACGCATAGAACTAAGCAGTTAAAACCAGTTTTCTGTCCACTAGATTAACATGAGAGTCAAGGATATGCAATGTTAATATACACATGTAATAAGAAAAATACTAACATCAATTCAAGATCAAAGCATGTATGACCAAAGAATATGATTGATAATATCATATGTGAGCAAACCTACACAAACATACTGGAAAATGCCTACCAAATGCACTAGACCGGGGTGGCAAATTAGCAGCATGAAAGCTATACTGACCCTAGAAGCTAAATTGACTAAACTGAGGCTATGGTACTTTGGCCACATTATTAGAAGACAAGAGTCACTGGAAAAGACAATAATGCCAGGAAAAGTTGAAGGCAGCAGGGAAAAAGGAAGACCTAACAAGAGATGGAGTGACTCTATAAAGGAAGCCACGGCCCTCAGTTTGCAAGACCAGAGCAAGGCTGTCAAAGACAGGACATTTTGGAGGACATTGATTCATAGGGTCACCATGAGAAGGAAGCAACCTGACCCTGGCGGCACTTAACACACACAAGCCATGCTATTCTACAATCTTGAGTTTTCCTGGTTTCTGCCCCTCTTCCAGCAGCACAGTGGGAGCACTTGACAGCCTTTCTTCTTACTTGGCAGGCGCTTGTGTGTGAATTTTCACTTCCTATAGAGGAGGGTTTGACAGAGACAACTGGTGAATACATCGTGAACACCTGAGGTAAGACGAAGACCAATGGTACAGCCCTGTACTGAAAGTGGTACTTTGTATGCCAGCCTCAGGACCCTTCAGTAGGGATTCTTTTTTATATATATTATTTTATTTTAAATAAAAGGGGCACAGAAAGGAAAAAATGGGAAGGAAAGGGGGAAAATAAAAGATACATGATCTTCTGAGCTTCCACACAGATTAGGTCCAAGAAATAAAAAGAGGAAATTACCAAAATATTACATCATTCAAAACGTTACTCCATCTCAAAATTATTTTATAGCTCTGTAATTTCTTTTATATTGCATTCAACCTTATTAAATAGTTTATTTGTCACCTAAGTAATAGTTATAGAAAGTCTGCCACTTCAACACAAATTCATCTGTTGATTTCATATTAACCAGTTGCGTTAGTTTAGCTCTTCAGTGGGGATTCTTGACTGGAATATGCAGATGGTGCTCAGGGATCTATGGACTAAATGTGCCGTATGGGCAAGGCCTCTCTGAAGTTAGGCTATTTGTAAGTTTCACTAGCAGAGAATGGCAGATACTCAGGTGAGCTCCCAAGGCTGCTTCAAAAAAAAAAAAATCCCTCAAGGCAAACTCTATGCATTTGTCATAAGGATCTCAAGGTAGGCCATCCATGCCACTTGGCATGACAGAAGAGCTTAATGCCACCATTTCAGCACCACTAGAAAACTTTTATATTTAGTCATCAGGTCCTACAGCAGGGTATAAATCTTGAGACTCGTCTATGAACACATGAAGCTGCCTTACACTGAACCAGACCTTTGGTCCATCAAAGTCAGCATTGTCTACTCAGGTCGGCAGCAGCTCTCCAGGGTCTCGGGTAGAGAGGTCTTTCACATCACCTACTTGCCTAGTCCCTTTACCTGGAGATGCTGGGGAGTCAACCTAGGACCTTCTGCATGCCAAGCAGATGCTCTGCCACTGAGCCACAGCCCCTCCCCTAAAGAAGTTATGGCCACCCACAGCATCAGGGAGTCACATGAACACATGAAGCTGCCTTATACTGAATCAGACCATCAAGGTCCATCAAATGCAGTATTGTCTACTCACACTGGCAGCTGCTCTCCAGGGTCACAGGCTGAGGTCTTTCACATCACCTACTTGCCTAGTCCCTTTAACTGGAGATGCTAGGGACTGAATCTGGGACCTTCTGCATGCCAAGCAGATGCTCTACCACTGAGCCACAGCCCCTATGAGTGGTCTTCCTATGAACTAGAGCTACAGCTTCAATGTTCTACCAACCAGGTCATGTAATGAAGCACAGAACGACACCTTGAGTGGATGAGATAAAACCCCAACAGAAAGGTGACACAGATCCCTTGGAATTACTCTTGCCTTTCTGGCTTCAATTGGCTTGGCTGTAAAGGAGGATGAGCCAGTCATGGTTTGGCAAGGAGGGCAGGCTGCTGCAGCCACAATCAAGGCTCTCTCTTGGCTTGAAGGTGGGGGAAAGAATGGCCAGGAGTAGGGAATCTTAAATGCCTCTTGCTTTTTCACACTGCTGGAGGGGGGCAGAGCATGAAGAAAAAACATCTATTAGGCAAGAAGATAGTGCACAATTCTTCCTTGTGCTTTGAAGTGGTGATGGGGAATTAACAGTTCAATCTAGCCCTAATTAAAGGGAAAAGAAGGTTTTAGCCTTAAATTACTACTATAGGTGCTTTGTAAAAATGGAACCATAAGCCCTGCTAACCAAACGAGGTGGGGGTCTGGGAGCTGTGAGGAAGCCCTTCTCCTCGTCGTTGCTCTGAGTGACAATCCTGTCTGCAACCAAAAGGGGGAGCCTTCCTGTCTTCTAAGACAGCCCCATCACTGGAGAATGTCTTTCCGTTTTGTAAATTGGCACCACCACCGGAGAATGATAAATAAATGCCGTGTTAAAACGTGTGCAGTACAGATATCCACTGTCTGGATGGAAGTAAGATGGCCAGTCTGATTAGGTTGCGTCCACTTGGTTTTTACCAGCCCCTCTCATTTACCCATGCAATTCCCCATTATGTTCTAGCAACTGATATGATAACCATCTTCAAGTACTTGAAGGGCTGTCATATAGAGTATGGTGCCGAGTTGTTTTCTGTTGCCCCAGAAGGTCGGACCAGCACCAACGGGTTAAAATTAAATCAAAAGAGTTTCCGTCTAGACATTAGGAACAATTTTCTAACAGTTAGAGCAGTTCCTCAGTGGAACAGGTTTCCTCGGGAGGTGGCGGGCTCTGCTTCCCTGGAGGTCTTTAAGAAGAGGCTAGATGGCCATTTGTCAGCAATGCTGATTCTATGACCGTAGGCAGATCAGGAGAGGGAGGGCATCTTCTGGGCATCTTCTGGGCATGGAGTAGGAGTCACTGGAGGTGTGGCTTGGAGGTAGTTGTGAATTTCCTGCATTGTGCAGGGGTTGGACTAGATGATCCTGGTGGGCCCTTCCAACTCTATGATTCTATTAACTGAATCCCAAAATTCTACTGTCTACTTGGCAAGCTCCCTACCAACTTCCTCAGCAACGAGTTCATAATGCAAGAGTCCACTTAGAGACCTGGATAAGGATGATGTGCCGTGTACTCTGCTTGAGAAGAACTAAAGTAAATCCCTACTTCCCTCCTGAAGTTGTATTAAATATGACAGTAATATAATAAAATGATGACACTATGCAGCACAAGACTATCCCAATGCATTTTTTCAAATAATTATTTTAGTGGTCTGTGAACTGGTGCATTAGTAGAGAGATGTCAAAAGTAGCAAAGAACCTAATGGACATTCAAGAGTTTTCCGAAGGAAAAAAAAATTATGACCTGGTTTGTTAAGTGAGGTTTTACATGCTGGGAGGGAGGAACTATTGGAAAAAAATACCATTAAGAGATCTGCTTTGATTACAAAGAAATTCTTTCAGCAGCTTGCCCTTTGTCAAATTCAGCACAGGTTAGTGAAGTCAGTCACTAAAGCAGAGGTTCCATTAGGCTCCAAGTGCAGACATCTCAAGGAGATACTGCACATGTACCTTTTCAAGTAATTTGAAAGATATTCCATGAAATCAAGCAGGAACTGAAATCACGCCTACATAAAGCAATAAAGATGAAGCCTCTACAAACTTGTTCACACAACGACTGAATCATCAGAGAGATCCTTGCATTGGGGTGCTGTGATGAGGAAGAAGGTGAAATCGCTCCTCCATTCTCTTTCTTTTTTTAGGGGAGGGGCCATGACTCAGAGGTAGAGCATCTGCTTGGCATGCAGAAGGTCCCAAGTTCAAACTCCTGCATCTCCAGTTAAAGGAACCAGGCAAGTAGGTGATGTGAAAGACCTCTACCTGAGACCCTGGAGAGCCGCTGCCGGTCTGAGCAGACAATACTGACTTTGATGGACCAAAGGTCTGATTCAGTAGAAGACAGCTTTATGTGTTTATGTTAGGGGCCTTACACTAAAATATTTCCCAGTTTTACTAACTGTATAAAACAGAATTTTGAAACATATGTCTTGTGTGTATTATAAACAAGAAGTTCTATTATGAATGCAATACAAAGAACCTTCCAGCAGCAGCACATGCCTCTTCTGCCAGTGGAAGGCTCCCTGCATTGATGGAAGAACCCAATGAGCAGAATCAAAAATCTGGATCCAGCCCAATCTGATTAGCTGAATTGATGTAATAATTAGACAGCACAAGACATGACATTTCCACAACATGCGAACAGATACACAGGACATCTTTCCACAATCTGCAAAATGAATAGTTTACTGAACAATGAAAAGATGTGCAATTAAATTAAAACTGTACAAACACATATTAGATCAATCTGCAAAATTAGAACTTTAGTGATGCATTAGTACAGTATTCAACACAATCAAAACATTATCAGTTACTCTCATTACTAGTAATGTCCATAATGTTCATGCTCATAAGTGAAATGTGTTGTAAAAATCGGACAAAATGGGTGGGATAGAGGCTATTGTAGACTTGTAGAATGAATAAGCATTCCTTAATTAGCCCATCAGGTTAAGTGCAAGCATTAATGGGCCTTTCCTAAAGTCTAGCATGACATCTTTCTCCAAACATGGCCAAGAAGAAAGTTCCATTAGCAATATTAATACAAGCTTAGTTGATCATTTTCATTCAATTAACTTCTTTCAATTAAATAGATAGCTTGACAAAAGCAGTGATAAAAGACCTGAAGGGACGGCTGATGACTCGAACTGAACATTAGCGTGCGAGAGGTCGCCGGTATTAAACCGACTGTAAATCTAGCATTCAATTTGGGAAATGCATTTCTGCTGCTTCCACTCCTTTAATGAGTAATTTTAGCTGACTATATGTGTTTGCTGCAGAAATTTCATGGCAAGTCAAGCACTTTCTGGAGCAACAGTTTTATTCTTGAATTCCCCCTACTCTGCACCAACATTTTTTTTAGTGTTCCTGAACCACGCGTCGTCAGAAGAAAATCAAAGTGGGTAGAATATTTGTGGCTATTCAGAAATTTATTAGAAAAAACACACACTCCTGAAGTCCTTAGTTGTGAAAAGCCTTCCTGAGATATTAGGGCAATTAACAGACAAGCAGCTCTTTAAGACTATGGTCAAGGCTGGCTGAATCCACAGAGGTTTCCTACATTTCCAGCTGTTCTCTGAAAGGTGTAACATACATGAAGTGACCAACGCTGAGTGTATGGCAGACAAGAGTCCCCAAGTACTGACGTGGCCAAGCAGAGGCTGAAGCTAGACTGTATCTTAAAGACTACGATCCTAAGCACACTTACTAGGAATTGCCCCATGGTAGCCAGTGGAATTTACTTCAGAACATTCATGCTTAAGATTACATTGTAAGTCTAGCAACCCAACGGAACTCATTAAATGTCTCTCTTAGTTTCAGTTTATCCCAATGGGTGAAAACATTCAAAGAAAGCAAGTCCTGATGATGTTCTCTCACACTGAATGGTTTGTAATTTTTTTTTAAAACAAAAGGGTCCAACTGATGTCACTCAATTCTGTAAGGAACCCATTTTCCCCTGTCCCATTTTGCTGTGTTGTTCCCAACTGCCAGTGCTAAGATCCAGAGGTGCTGCAGCTGTCACCCATAGAACAACTGTTGCCCCAGGGTATTTGTTCCAAAAAAATACACACTGTGTTTTAAGGTATGCAAGAATTTTTGGGAAACCAAAATACAAGTTGCTGAATCAGAATAAATTTTCTTCTACATCTTCTTTTGCATTTCTATGCTTCTCAAGAAAAGATCCAATTGCATTCCTCACAATACCAAGTTTCATTCTCAATTCAAAATCTGTATTAAAACTAGTGACAAAATCTCTTTTTTGGGGGGAGGGGTAATTATTTACAACCAAGAGAGAAAAATGTGTCAAGTCTCAAGTATTCGCTACCGCTTTATTGCTTTCATCAGATAATTAAATGCGTAGGCTTACTTCCATCTATACACAAAAGATACCATATTTACCTTAAACAGCTGGATCCATCGTTTCTGTTCTGTTTGTATACACTGTTGCATTTCTGTATTTGTGGTGACACCAACACTTCTAAACGCAGCAATATATTCTTCACGAACTTCTGGCTTGGTTTCCGGATATGCCAATTTAATAATTCCTAAGCAAGCATCTCGAAGGCAACGAGATAATATTACCAGTTCTTCTAACGTAAAAGGCATCATTGATGATTGTCTTTGACCTACAACTATACAAAAAAATTTTTATAAGACGTTAATTCTCGCTTTCAGCCAAAAAGTCAGTGTTTTTTTTTTAACCTACCACAATGAATGTGGTTATGAAAAGGGAAACACTAATGCAAATTGAGAAATATGGATTACTACATATAACTATAAGTTCCTACCTTCTATAGGATCACCGAAGAATTCATTATCATGTATAGAAATAAGTGAGTGACTAAACAAAGAGCTAAAAAGATAGAAGAGAGGGATGATCCGACTGGAGTCCTCTAAAGACATTGGCGAGCCTCGTGATATCACCTGCAGGAGTGGCACCATGGACCTTAAGAGATGGGGGGGAAATCAGAATTGTTGTCAATTTAGACATGTCACTAAAAACGAGGATAAGTCTTTTGAGGAGATTTTTTTTATGCCTAAAGATAAAACATTAAAAAATATTAAATAGCCTCTTTAACTATCAACTTTGAGCATTGACTAATAGTGAAAATATGGCCTCTAGAAATTTTTAATGAAGTAGTGCTGCCATTTTAGGTAACTATCGGTGATGGAAAAGTGCTGTTTTCAAGGCAAGGGTTTTCAAGGCAAGAGATGAACAGAGTTGGTTTGCCATTGCCTAACTGTGTAGCAACCCTGAACTTCCTTGGTAGTGTCCCATTCAAGTACTAACCAGGTCCAACCCTGCTTACGGTAGTTTCCAAGATCTGATAAGATCAAGGTAGCCCAGGCCATCCAGGTCAGGGCATACAATTATTAACTGTTAATGTGTATTATTCTTAGTACATAGTTGCACCCTACTATTTCCCATTGTACCTGAATGCAACATTTAATAATCAACTCAACATTAAAATCTGATAAGAACTATTTTATAAAATAGGCAACATGTAAAAATTAATCTTAAATTATGTGTTCCTACTGGGGGGAAAATGAGGTGTACTGAAGCTAAAGCACAAAAGTCAAAGAACAAAGAATTCTTAACCGGGTGCACAGCACTTATATTCATGGATGTAAATGGACTTGTCAGATCAAGGGCCAGCACTTATTAAGTCCCAAATACTGTTACGAGTTACAAAAATAATTTAATTTCAATTTATACAAGTCCAACAGGGCCAACATGATTAGTGGCTAGCACACTATGGAAATTTTATTAACTTAATTATTTCCATGATAACATTTAGCAAGATATTACTTTAGACTCATGTCATTTATTCTCGCTACATTCCTTCACTCTACATGCGGTTTCATTTAGATTTTCAATGCAAGTACTACCGGTACATACCCAGTAATCATTCGAGTTGTCATCGAGGAGATTAAATACCAAAGATGCCTTAGGAACCTGGCATTAAAAGCTAGGCTATACAGAAGTCTAAAAAACAAAAACAAAACCCACTGTTATTAAAATGCATCAAACAGGTCTTCTGTAAAAGATCTGTTAACTTTTCTGCCAATAGCTATGACAAAGAAAATTCTCAAATACATAATGTTTCCAGTATTAGTCAACTGACTATGTCACGTAACTATCCAGATGCCTTTCAAAGTAATGGTGATAGTGCCCATTTATCACACCAAAAGTAATCAAATGGAGAAGTGACCTGCTTAACGTTAACCTGCTCTTTCATTCTTCACTCATCATTAGAGAGCTGTTCTATAAGAGAGCACACTTATTCATTCAGATATGCAGCCCTAGAGTTGTTTTCAGAAAATATCAAAATTTAGCAAAAAAAAAAAAACCAAAAAAACCGAGTGCTAACTTAAGTAGGTGATGTGAAAGACCTCCGCCTGAGACCTGGAGAGCCGCTGCCGGTCTGAGTAGACAATACTGACTTTGATGGACCAAGGGTCCGATTCAGTGGAAGGCAGCTTCACGTGTTCAAGTATCATGGAAAGGTTTATTTAATTTCATTCGTATTCTCTCCCTCCCCTTCCTCCGTGGAGCTCGGAGTGGTGCACCGGCTTCTCCTCCTCCTACAGTCATCCTCACAACATCCTGTGAGATAGGTTAGGCTGAGAGAGAATGTCTGACCCAAAGTCACTCTATGAATTTTATAGTGAGCAGGAATATGAACCTGACTCTCTGCAAGACTAGCCAAGCTCTAACCTCTACCATGTGGGTTCTCACTTGAATAGAGCATTCTGTTCTTTTAGACTACAATGAAGCACAACTGTATAACAGACACTTCAACAATATCCAGGAAATCAACTCTTGAAAATAAAAAGGCAGCTCACTGTTTTATAAAATTGTATGCTTTGAATTCTTTCTTCCATACATTCCAGTAATGTTTATTGATACTTAGCATGCCTATTTTTCCCATTCGCTAACAAAATCCTAAGGAGATTCTGCATGATAAACCAAGACTTCAACTGCTATACAACCAAATAAAAACATACATTTCCTCAAAATTAGATGAATAAATAAATCCAGAATATTCACAATCTTTTCCTGTGAATCAAATCCAAAGGTGCACTTCCTCCTATTCCATAAGCATAAGGGCACCTTGCAACTTAAGATTTGTAACAGCATTATATTCATTTCCCATAAGGGCTTACCTGTGTGTGTAAAGTGCCGTCAAGTCGTAGCTGACTTATGGCGACCCCTTTTGGGGTTTTCATGGCAAGAGACTAACAGAGGTGGTTTGCCAGTGCCTTCCTCTGCACAGCAACCCTGGTATTCCTTGGTGGTCTCCCATCCAAATACTAACCAGGGCTGACCCTGCTTAGCTTCTGAGATCTGACGAGATCAGGCTAGCCTGGACCATCCATGTCAGGGCAAGGGCTTACTTAGGGCTTTTATATTTCTTATGAATTCATTCTTAAATCTGAATGATCCTGTTTTCCGTAACACAGATTATTTAGGGGCTTTGATCCAAGATGGTCCTCCCAGTACATTTATTATAGAACACTTTTTAAAAAATGGTTATTGAGACAGCTCACAACTCAAATAAGAACAGCAGCAAGTGAAAATATCACAAAAACAGAACAACAGCATGAGAGCCTATGTGAGCATTAAAACCGCAGAAACAACTTTCGGTGGCAGTCCAATTTTTTTAAAAATGTTAAGAGCCAGCAACAATAATGGGTGGTAAAAAGTGCTGTCAAGTTGCAGCCTACCCCGCAGGGTTTTTAAAGCAACAGATGAACCGAGGTGGTTTGCCATTGTCTGCCTCTGCATAGCAGCCCTGGACTTTCTTGGTGGTTTTCCATCCTAGTACTAACCAGGGCCAACCCTGCTCAGTTTCCAAGATCTATATTTAGATACCATTAAAAGCCTCAGGAAATAAAAATGCCTTCCCTCGGCATCTATTAGAACAAGCACCAGGTGAATGGATGCAGAGAGGAATTCTATAACCAAGGAGCCACATCAGAAAACCACCTCATTTCTGAAATTGGAAGCATACAGGTCTCTCACGATGATTTTAACAGCCAGGCGGGTTTGAGCTCAGAAACAAATGGAAGCCAGTGATACTTTCCTAATTTGCTTTTGCATTCTACTAAATTTAAACCATGCAGTCAATACTGAACACAGGACTGGTTAGGTTTCTGTTCATGCTGCTTTTGATAATAGAGCTGTAAATCACATCCTATCTAGCTTAAATAGGGGGGTAGCATCCACTGGCAACCTGAACAACAGTTAACTCCACAGCTTTTGTTACCTTTATAATTGTTAAGTTACAGGATCCACTAGGCCATTTTATGAGAACCCTGAAGCAGGCATCTGACTGTTCACAAAAGGTTACCAGATTTATGTGTATTTGGCATAAGGGTATTTTGAGCACAATTGGGTTTGGGGGAAAAATTAGGTGTCAGATTTTTTCTTCTCAATAGGAGAGATTAAATGACCCATTAAGCTTTATTTAGCCGAGGCACCCGCTATAAGTTAATTAGTCAAAGGCAACATTTTCAGTCTAGGTCATAAATTGGGCCCAGTTTCCCGCTGAGACCGTTTAAGTTAATGAAGAGACTACAATAGAATGAGACAAGCACATGCAGTCTGATAAAGGTCACACCAGCAGGGCAGCATATTTTGATACTTCCTTGAAACTGGAAGGTGCCACAGGTGGAAGATAACAGATGTGACCGCAATTAAATGAAATTAAATGAGCCATTCAACTTCACCAGCATACAATGCTAAATTAATGTTGCTTTTCTTCCGCTACTGCTTCTCTGTGATTTCCATCAATCAAGGCTGCGCCAATAACCAAAGCTTGTGCTAAATATTCAACACAACAGTTTGGCATTTTTAACCAAGAGGTTTGTTGTTGTTTTTTAAGTCAGAGGAGCAATTCCATGACACACTTCTTAAATGTTCTTCTCAAGGTGAAAAACTTTCTTATGAAATACAACTGCTCCATACAGAGATTGCACACGTGAAAGCAGACTCCTTAAAATATTCCATAATGTTGATTTTCCAAAGCCTTGTGTTGTGTTTTAGTAGCTGTGGTTTAATTAACTGCCACTGTTTAGAAATCTGTCCCATTAGGGAGACCGTAGTCTGTGTTGCTCAGAAGACTAGACCATTAGACTGTGAGGGGAGAATGACAGTGCATTGCTATGCAACATCCCTCGTGAGCAACCACGGCTTAAATGTCTACACCTGGTAAAGGTTTGCAGAAGCAGGATGAATAAAAATGTACTCAGTCACAAAAAAACATATTTATTTGAACGTCTGGAACGTGCAAGGAGCTCGTCTTGCCAGATCTCCAAAACCCAAGGGAAAGAGATGTACATGCGATCCCATGGACATAAAAGCTGACTAATCCTCTTGTATCAGCCTACGACTGTTCCACACATGGAGAGGAAAATCCCTGTTAGCATCCGGGACTTCAGTTATTGAACTAACTTGGGACTGAAATCACTCAGGCCTCGGAGCCGTCTTCTGACACCGAATGGAACAGATGATGAAGAAGAAGGGTTAGGATTTATATGCCGACTTTCTCTACCACTTAAGGAAGAATCAAACCGGCTTACAATCACCTTCCCCTCCCCACAACAGACACCCTGTGAGATAGGTGGGGCTGAGAGAGCTGTGACTAGCCCAAGGCTTCATGTGGAGTGGGGAAACAAACCCGGTTCTCCAGATCAGAGTCCACAGCTCCAAACCACTGCTCTTAACCACTACACCACGCTGAGCACAATATCAATCTCTAAATACACTGGGCCGTGGCAAATACTGGAAATCTGGCCTTCTCCTTGTGCCTGGTCAATACAGCAAATAAGTTCCAGGTCCAAGTGTGCATACGTCCTATGTTTTTCCATGCTCAAACAGTAGTATTATCAAATGGACAAGTTTTGCTTTAGGAAAAATTGAAAAATTAAATTAGTAAAAAAATCTAAAACATTTAGCCATGCTCGTACTAAATTTTGCAATGGCATGGCGTGCAGCTATACAGGCATAATGAGTAACAGCTGAAGCGTGAACTCCTACATCTTCATGAAACAAGGTAATCACTCACGGCTATATCTAATTAAGGAGAACAAAAGCAGTAATTCACACTTCACTTTGGGGTTAAACTTGCAGAAATATGAATTTTAGTCTAACCTGACTTTCTCTCCATTCTAAGAGTCACTAAATGAACATAGAACAGAATTAGAAGGCAGTCAAATGAAATTAATTTTACAGAATATGGAAAAGAACATTGGATGAAATGACGTGAACTGAATAAGTAACAAAGAGTAATTACTTGTCTATTACAGATATTTACTATTGTTGTTGATATTATGACAATGCAAATACCCATGACTAAAATAATAGTAGGGAGGCAGTTAAGCTAGCCTGTTGCAGCAAAAATAAACAGGAGTCTAGTGGCACCTTAAAGACCAACAAAACTTTCTTCCAGCATATGCTTTTGTGAAGTATACCCATTGCTTCAGATGCAACGAAGCAAGGCACTCTAATCTAGTCCATGAAACTTATACCAGAATAATTTTATTAATCTTTAAGGAGCCATTAGACTCCTACTGAATGGCACACTAGGAATAAAAAATGACAACTTGATAAGAAACCGCTGTTTCATTTATATACACCAGCCATCTATTAAAAATTCCTTCTCTCTTTATAACTAGGATGTAAGTCTGAAGACAAGACACGTTACTGTAAATTTTATGATTGGATCCTACCAGATTTTCTTTTGGTGTAAGACCCCCAAAATGGCTATGCCAGTGATCGCAGAACATTTGTAGACAAAAAGTCGTGTGGGATGGGACTGTAGTAAGGAGAATTGAGCGAGCTGACCCCTCCTACAGAGAGGTGTAGTGGTTAAGAGCAGTGGTTTGGAGTGGTGGACTCTGATCTGGAGAGCTGGGTTTGATTCCCCACTCCTCCACATGAGCGGCGGAGGCTAATCTGGTGAACTGGATTTGTTTCCCCACTCCTGCACATGAAGCCAGCTGGGTGACCTTGGGCAAGATACCGCTCTGTTAGAGCTCTCTCAGCCCCACCTACCTCACAGGGTGCCTGTTGTGGGGAGGGGAAGGTAAGGTGATTGTAACAGTATTTTTTATAACAGTTTCAAACTCTTAATACATCGGTGGGAATACATAGAAAGTGCGAACAGTATTTTTTATAACATTTTTCAATACATCGCTGGGAATACCTAGTGCAGTAACAGCCACTGTTTGGGGGCTGTTTTAGGATTTTTTAAGAAAGAGGGTTTTTTTAAAAGCAAGGACCAAAAAAAAAAAAAAAACCCAGAAAGAGAGGCAAGGTGACCACAGAGAAGGACAGATATCCTTCACTTTTAATCACAGCATAGAAAAGGGGCATTTTTGTAGATGACTCTTTGCATATCAAGCATTGCCTACTAAAATTTCCTCATTTCTATCTAGGATGCAGTGAAACAAATCCAAATCGGTCCCTTGTTGGAGCTTTGGGCAAAAGGTGCGTCCAAGGCTTGAAAGGGACTTAATTAAATTGGTCACTTCATAACTTGGAAGCAAAACCAAAACATAAAAGCCTGACATATTCACATCAAGAACGGCAGCATTTTAAAGCACTGCCCCTTGGAGGAAATAAGAGGCTGTAGTCATACAATTAAGGCTATAGAGGCTTCTCTCATTAAGCACCTTTTCTACACAGTTCACCAATAAACAGAAAGTCAGAGCAATGGTGCATTTAAATCCTGTAATTACTATCCAAGGCAATAAAAGCAAGCATACTAATTCAGCTTCTGCTATGATCTCTGGATCTCACATCCTGCCCTAACACAATTAGTTGACAAAAAACTAATTACCCTAATCAAGTGATCACAGTTTCACTGACATCTTACTTCCTTGAGCAGCTATAAACACCAGCAGGCTAAACGGATAGTGCCAATTAGTTTGCTATACCATTGTTTACAAAGCAGTAGGAATTAATTCTGTTTTACAGCATTCCAGAGATTCCAAGAACATTTATGGTGCTCTCGGTAATTTTATATTTTATCTGATGTACTCAACTCTTTAGTTTACCATTTCTGACGTGCTCAAGATCAGAGAGGCACCACTATCTCCGACTGCACTTCCAATACAAACTGCCATCCCACACCATTTTATTTTTGCAGTATCCAGCCTGTTTAAGAGTTCCGGGGAACACAAAAGCTTGCACACGGTTGGTCTTAATAAAGGGTATTGTGTGGGTCGTGCTTTTCAGAATTTTGCTTCTGGAACAACTTGGCTGTGAACAGCTTTCTACCTAATACAATCGCTTGCATTTATGCTGGCCCACTTCTTCAATTCTCCCTTCGGACACCTATCACTTCCCCCCAAAATATGAGGGGTCAGAATTCCAACAGCTCCCACAAGGCTGTAATGTTCAAATTTTTGTCTGCCAACAGCCAAACACTGTGCTACAATAACCTGGTTTTTTGGAACTCCTGGACAGTAAACCTTAATATCACGCAGCAAAGACAGAGGCAGAGTTGTCACAGAACTGATGCCGGAGGCACACAAGAGACTGTCAAAACACTTCCTGAATTCCTTTGCACTTGCCTGACTTTTGGCACCATCATCCGGTGCTGCACCATCAGAGTGTGGCAGATGGAGGCCATCAGTGTGAAGACCTCTTCACTAGCCGAGTCTCTCCAAACCATATTTAACAGAGTGTTCGTCTGCTGTTTTGTATCCAGTTTTGAAAGACACTCTTCCGTTATATATTGGACTGATATTCTCCCATCTCCCTGTAATTCAACAGAAGACTTTTAAATATTTTAAAGGCAGCTCATCAATACACAAGAAGCAAAATACTTACTACAAAGTACAATAAATTATTCGGCCATCACCAACGTATCTCCCCTTAGCCAGGGAGAACAGGGTAGAAATTTAATTAATTAATTAATTAATTAAATATATATCAGCTCAGATTGGTAAGACGACTCAGAAGTGTGCAAATACGTTTCTGAATCTTACAGTACAAATGTGAGGAGGGGGACTGGGATGATGCTGATCCCTGTTCTGGGCTTTCGGAAGCGACATCTAATTGTATTTTATATCTAGATAACCATAGAGATAGAGATATTAAATAGCCATGATAAATAAGTCTGTGATCATTTTTTGATTATATTACGTGATCAGCAATGCCTGAATATTTTTATATAATTTGGGTAATTATTTGATTATATGATTAGTAATGCCTGACTAACTTTCTTTTTCTTCTCAGAATTTGGGTAATTATTTGATTGTATAAGGGCTCTGAAAAGCATGGCAATCTGTTTGATATGTTTGCATATTTTTATTTTCTCAATTTTTTGTGGAAATCCTTACTCTTCCCCTTTTCCCCCTTTTGTACCCTCTCTTTTATAATATATATATTTCCAGATTAGTATCACAATTATATATATATATATTTCCAGATTAGTATCACAATACCAGTTCAACTGTTCAGACAGCTGCCATGCAGACAAGTCCTAAAATACTTTAATTCCACTTTGCAGACTATACTAAGGAATTGCAGAGCACAACAATAGTGTGGTCCCTCTGCGAGTCCTTCAATTAATTTAAATGGCTTTCAAGCAAGCACTCCGAGTTCATTTTACTTGTACAGATGTGGACATGTGCAATAAACGCCTTTAAGTATCTCTTTATCAAAATAGAGAGGATGGACTATGACTTTACATACATACACACACACACACACAGAGGTAAAGAAAGCACCATCATTCAAATGAAGATGACCCTTCACAGTTCATTATGGTTCTTGCTCTACAATGTCTCACCTAATCACTTTTGGTCAATTACTGAAAATTATTTCCTAGGTAAGCTAAACAATTAATTCTATTTCAACTCTCGGTGATCTATATTCACTTTCAGCTCTCTAATTTCATACACTTTGGGCATTTAAGATATAGTGCAAGGAGCTTCTTTAGGTTTTTAAGGCTCTACAACTGACAGAAGAGGTCTTAACCCACTAAAGGCTCAATTATATTTGAGCGCTTTGATAGTTTCTTAATGTTTTGGAAAACTTGCTTACAGTGAGATCCTATGCAGGGTTATTCCGGGGGAAATTAATGGACAACTTTGCACAGGATTGCATTGTTAATGAGCAATAGTTAATAACTCTCAATGGTTGCAACTGTTAAAACAGGTGCTGAAGTAGAGAAAAACCCATCCTCCTATAATTCCTATTTGTAAAGTCTGATGCTAGTGCTAGTAGCGTTAAGATTTCTTCACTAACTGAAGCAGACACATCAATGTCTATAAGTTAATCCATACAAAGAACTGTGAGGCTTTTATACACAACCTCGTGGCTGATTTGTGAACAGTCATTACATTCTATGTCCCTGTTAGGAGCTCCATTCCCCTCCATAATAAATCACGGTGCATTATGTAGCCACCTGTGTAATGTGCTACTGTGCTGCAATCAACATGCCTGGCCATATAAAAGCCATGGTAAGAAATCTGCAACGGCACACTTGGGAATAGGGAAAACGCAACAGACCGGAGCTATGGTTTTGTGTGTTTGAATAATCAATGTTAAACAAGATATTTCATGCTTTCTACAGAGTACCCAAAAAATCTATAAACTGGCTTTAGGAACAGGATCAAAGCAATACAGCATGACCAGAGGGAAACATTGAGGAGGGGGCAAAGAGAGCTGCAGTCGAAGCAGTTTGAGTGTTGATGTCATGGAATTTCTGAAAGACCACCTTCAATACTTACAGGCATGGAAGTCATCTTACTGATTTCCTCATCCTCATCTTCTGAGTCACTGGCTGAATCCTGACAGTTTGTACCTGATGAGGACACAGGTAACTGAGAAAGAAACATCTGGAGTACTCGTAAATACACAAGCAGCCCTTCTTCTGAAAGAGACCCTGCGTTAAGAAGAAGTTACCATTAAATGCATTATACAGAACACTCAAACTATGAGCAGAGAGCATTAATGTACATTCTCAGTCTTTCACAAAGAGACGGTCTTAAAAGCAATTATTTCAAATGACACACAAACAATATACGGTTTATACATAAGGTACACTAGAGTGAGAAAGCATTCTAATATATTTTGAAGTAGAAGGAGCAGGATTTATATTGTTCAAGGGCCACATGACATACTTGTCAAATGGGGGAGGGAAAGTTACAGCCCATTCCTAAGGGGAGGGGTAGATCTGCGGCAGCCGGAAACAGCGCCGCCTCCATAGAGGCTTCCCAGCCGCCAAAAGCACTTTAAAAAAAAAGAGGGGAAACGCCCCCATAGCAAACAGTGAGGTTACGCCACCAAAATAGGTGGCGTGCCGATGCCGTAGCTCGAGGGGGTGTTTCTGGTTCCAAAGGGGTTAGGAAGCTGCCTAAAGGCAGCTCTGCCCCCAGGAACGCTGCCCCCCCCCCCCCGGCCAGCCCTGCACAATCGCGTGGCTTCCTGGTGCCACCGTCAGTATAGGTGCCACTTTATTCCGTGATAAGGTGTCACCTACGCCTGTGCAGGGTCATGCCGGCTCCTAAGAAGCTTCAGCCCCCCCCTCCAGGATTGCAACCATAGTGTTAAAATGCAAAGTTGAAGTCAAACAACTAAAACAAACATGTCCGCTAGGCTCAATCCAAGAAGTTTTCAGTTCAAATCCCAGTTCAAGCATGAAGCTGCATGGGTGAGCTTATCATCTCTCATCCTAACCAACCTCACAGAGTTCTCATTTGGATAAAATGGAATAACCCCCAAGGTACACCACCCTGATCTCTATACAGGAACAGCTGCACACAAAATTTTTAACACTAATTGTTTCTAATTTTCAAGTGGCGAGTTACTAATTCTCAAGTGGTGAGAGCCAGCGTGGTGTAGTGGTTAAGAGCGGTGGTTTAGAGCAGTGGAGTCTGATCTGGAGAACCAGGTTTGATTCCCCACTCCTCCACACGAGCGGCAGAGGCTAATCTGATGAACTGTTTCCCCACTCCTACACAAGAAGCCAGCTGGGAGATCTAGGGCTAGTCACACTCTCTCAGCCCCACCTATCTCACAGGGTGTCTGTTGTGGGGAGGGGAGGGGAAGGTGATTGTAAGCTGGTTTGATTCTCCCTTAAGTGGTAGAGAAAGTCGGCATATAAAAACCAACTCTTCTTTTTCTTCTAGGCATGTGTGTGTGTGTGTGTAAAGTGCTGTCAAGTCGCAGCTGACTTATGGCGACCCCTTTTTGGGGTTTTTGGCAAGAGACTAACAGAGGTGGTTTGCCAGTGCCTTCCTCTGCACAGCAACCCTGGATTTCCTTGGTGGTCTCCCAGGGCTGACCCTGCTTAGCTTCTGAGATCTGACAAGATCAGACTAGCCTGGGCCATTCAGGTCACCGCATTCTTCCAGGCATAAGTAATGAAAATGTTATCACCCGCAAGCTATTTCAGACGCAGTATATATACACTACACAGTGGACATTCCAACAGATCAAATATGTTTTTCTTACCTAAATATGTTTCGCCAACTGTTAGAACAAAGTAAAAAAGCCACGGCGCTCTCTCGCTTTTTCTTGAACGCCGGCTTTCTGTTAACAATAGTGCATTCAGAAAGAGTTCATAGGGGAAACAGGTCTGCACATCTGCAAGCGCTGGAATGATGAAATGGAATATCTGGTCTGTAAAAGGTGCCGCCAAGAACTCTTCTGTAAAAGCAGCAAAGATCTGTTGCCTGCAGCAGGTAAAGAAACGTTTCTCTTTTATGAAAAATGTAAACATGACTTTGCACTACGGTCAAACGTGCAAGTCTGAACGCATATTTCACCCCCATCTAGTACACTGTAAAATTGGATTTCATTAATTCTGTGAGATTCCACTTGTCAGATTACTTTAAGTGAACTTCTGCCCCATTACTGTTTACCTAATTTCTTTAGCTGAATAAAACCACAGAAAAGCACCAAAAATTCTACAAATGGAATGAACTCACAGGTGTATGCCAGCTTCCCTATACAACCAAAAAGCTGTCCCCGAGGGTTAGAGGGACCTTAGAAACAAATGGGGCTGGGGGGGGGGCACTTGCAACAAGGAGCAGGGTTTGGCAGAAGTCATTTCCCCTGCACTCTTGCTTGAATGCTTGTTATATCTTCAAGTACTTGAAGGGCTGTGACATAGAGGATGGTTCTGAGTTGTTTTCTGTTGCTCCAGAAGGTAGGACCAGCACCAACGGGTTGAAATTAAATCAAAAGAGTTTCCGTCTAGACCAGTGATGGCGAACCTTTTAGAGACCGAGTGCCCAAACTGCAACCAAAAACCCACTTATTTATCGCCGAGTGCCAATGCGGCAATGTAACCTGAATACCACCCCCAGAGGGGGCCCAGAGGGAGAGGCTAGGGTTGCCAAGTTCCTCTTCGCCATGAGTGGGAGGTTTTTGGGGTGGTGCCTGAGGAGGGCGGGGTTTGGGGAAGGACTTCAGTGCCATAGAGTCCAATTGCCAAAGTGGCAATTTTTTCCAGGGGAACTGATCTCTATTGGTTGGAGATCACCTGTAATAGCAGATCTCCAGCTAGTACCTGGAGATTGGCAACTAGTTCCTTAGTGTTTTCTCTCTACATATCAAGACAAATGGAAAGGTGTTTGGAGGATAGCTTGTGGGCACTTCAAAGGTGGAATAGGACTGCACGCCCCTCCGCCCGCACAGACCCAGAAGGCGCAGGAGAAGCCGCTGGAGGGAAAGAAGGAAGGAAGGAAGGAAAGAAGGGAAGGGAGGGGGAAAGGGAAGGAAGGGAGGGAGAGAAAGAAAGAAAAAGAGAGAAAGGGAGAAAGAAATGGAGCAAGGGAGAGAAAGAAAAGGACAGAAGGAGACAGAAAAAGAAAGAGGCCATTTATGCATGGGAGGTTTTGCCTTGGATTTGCCACTCGGTGGGGCGCGGCGGCAGGCTTGTGAGAGGCGAGCAGGGTGGGGCAGAGGGCGCCTCCTTCGCACCCACTGACCAGCCATGCCCTCCGCCCGACAGGCCCAGAGGGCGCCGGAGAAGCCGCTGGCCATGCCGAGTGTGAGCGCTCGGCTTCTGTTCCCCGCTCTCCCACCCGCCTGGCTGGCAGCGCACGCTCCAGCGGCGGCAATGGCGGCAGCTTCTGTGGGAGAGTCCTGGGGCCACCGCCAATGATGTCGGAGGTTCCCTATCCCTGGGCTACAGCCTCCCCCATCCGGGGTGGGGCAGAGCCGGAAAGGCCAGCGGCTTGGAGGAACCGTGCGTGCCGGCAGAAAGGGCTATGCGTGCCGGAAGTGGCACCCGTGCCATAGGTTCGCCAACACGGGTCTAGACATTAGGAACAATTTTCTAATAGTTAGAGCAGTTCCTCAATGGAACAGGCTTTCTTGGGAGGTGGTAAGCTCTCCTTCCCTGGAGGTTTTTAAGAAGAGGCTAGAGGGCCATCTGTCAGCAATGCTGATTCTATGACCTTAAGCAGAGATGAAAGGGAGGGCATCTTGGCCATCTTCTGGGCATGGAGTAGGGGTCACTGGGCGTGTGTGGCTTGGATGTAGTTGTGAATTTGCTGCATTGTGCAGGGGGTTGGACTAGATGACCCTGGTGGTCCCTTCCAACTCTATGATTCTACATTGCTACTCGCTGCATCATTCCCCACACTGTTACCAAGTGGCATTTGACCCCCCAGGGCACCTTTCCAAGAATGCAGGCATGTGCAATAGGAAGGTGAAAGCAGCAGAGATCCATTCCATGTATGTGCTTTGTTCCCCAAAGGGCTGTATCCAGCCTATGCGTTCATTCTCTTTTAATTGGTACCACCAATTTGTACATTACTACAGAAAGCAGATTCCAACACTAAGCACACAGGCATAGAAGTGGAACTCAGTCCACAAGCACTGAAAAGGTGCCATGTGCTTACCTGGCATCTTCTGGACACGAGCTATAATTAAAGTGCAATGGCTTCAGAACATTCTCTAGCAATATTTTTGCGATAGGAACCCGAGAGACATCGGAATACTCGATACTCGATGGAAGCTTGTTATTTATTAGCAGATAAAGAGACCTGTAGTATCCTGAAAGAAAAATGAAGTTCCAACATGGATACCTATTATAAGTCAAAATTAATTTGTGGATGACAATAAGCACTTTGATGTATTACTGAGAGTAAGCAATGTAAGTCAGCTGAAGAATAACAACCGACTTGTGTGGCATCGTAAAGACCAACAAAAGTATTTAACGTCAGCGTGTAAAGGTCACTATGGGTACACTCAGGTGTCAGAAATAAGCAGGTTTGTTTGCAAAGGGCACAACCCTGGCTTGTTGTCATGCATACCCTCTACCATCTATTCCCACATAGGAAGAGTTGGATCAGAATCCTTGTTTGTGGGGAAGGAAAAAATCCAATTTGTCAGGTAACAGCACTCAGAGGTTAAAACAAATTGGACTTTGACTGAAAAATTCTGAATCGCAGAAGTCTTCAACTGCATTCTGTGAGCAACGAGAACAGGAGAAGCTCAAGCCAGGTTGGTGTCCAAACAAACAAATCTCTGTTTGTTCCTGATGTCTGAGCAGAGCGTAAAATTTAAAGAAGAATGAGAATAAACTTGAAAATCAGCAACAAAGAAAAACAAACTGACTTCTAATTTGACCAATCACATCCAGAATTATTTTGATTTACATATTTTAAAAATGGTGCTATTTAAAAGCATTCGCTCTTCGGAGCACCTATAAAGTTGAGACTTTGAGCCCCTGTAAGTCTGGGGATCTAGAATCTATCGAACATGTCATTTTCAGATGTAACTTCTATACTTCTATAAAATTTACTACCGTCCATCAAACTTGAACGGACATCCCATGATTTCATAACACCGAGGAAACTTACCACAAGGATTTCAATTGCTGCAACAGCAATATGTATAGACTAGATATGAAATACAAGCAGGCATGTGAACATTGTTTTAATGACATCCAAAATACAAGTCTACGGAATGTTAGCATATAACCTTTTATTATAACGCACATGTTTGGAGGCAGGGTATACTTTCCTTAAGATATTGTTTTACAGGCGAAACGTAGCTCAGAAACATCTGGCAACAGTTAGATATCTGAAGTTAGTACATATCCGAAAGCCAATACTTATACAAACCTTTTTGAATCACGTAGTGCAAGATTTGTTCAACGATGGATGCTACGTAGTGAGAATCTTGTAAAACAGGCAAATAGGTATTCTCAGAGGAAAATACTTCAAGCATCCGCATAGGAAGTGCAACATTCAGACTGTCGTCGTTGCAGTTTTGGAGCAACCTGCAGTGGAATAAAATGTTATCATTCAAATGGTACAGAAACCTTCCCTCTTACTGGAAAAGGAATACACTTCTAAGAAGAAATTGTAAAATGACCACTAAAGACAGAGGGTCGCAAAGTACAATCATAGAACCATAGAGTTGGAAGGGACCGCCAGGGTCATCTAGTCCAAGCCCCTGCACAATGCAGGAAATTTACAACCAGCTCCTGCACACACCCTCAGTGCCCAGAAGATGGCCAAGATGCCCTCCCTCTAATGAACTGCCTAAGGCAGTGATGGCGAACCTTTTAGAGACCGAGTGCCCAAACTGCAACCCCAAACCCACTTATTTATCGCCGAGTGCCAATGCGGCAATTTAACCTGAATACCACCCCCAGAGGGGGCCCAGAGGGAGAGGCTAGGGTTGCCAAGTTCCTCTTTGCCATGAGTGGGAGGTTTTTGGGGTGGCGCCTGAGGAGGGTGGGGTTTGGGGAAGGACTTCAGTGCCATAGAGTCCAATTGCCAAAGTGGCAATTTTTTCCAGGGGAACTGATTTCTATTGGTTGGAGATCACTTGTAATAGGAGATCTCCAGCTAGTACCTGGAGATTGGAAACTAGTTCCTTAGTGTTTTCTCTCTACATATCAAGACAAATGGAAAGGTGTTTGGAGGATAGCTTGTGGGCACTTCAAAGGTGGAATAGGACTGCACGCCCCTCCGCCCGCACAGACCCAGAGGGCGCTGAAGAAGCCGCTGGAGGGAAAGAAAGAAGGAAGGAAGGAAGGAAGGAAGGAAAGGGAGGGAGAAAGGGAAGGGAGGGGGAAAGGGGAGGGAGGGAGGGAGAGAGAGAAAGGAAGAAAGAAAGAAAGAAAGAAAGAGAGAAAGAAAGAAAGAGAGAAAGAAAGAGAGAAATCGAGAGAAAGGGAGAAAGAAATGGAGCGAGGGAGAGAAAGAAAAGTAGGGAAAGAAAAGGACAGAGGGAGACAGAGAAAGAAAGAGGCTATTTATGCATGGGAGGTTTTGCCTTGGATTTGTCACTCTCCAGATGCACATTTCCCCCATCTGGATTCTCAAAACTCTGCATGGGGACTTACTGATGAGTTTTGAGAATTTGGATGGGGGAAATGTGCATCTACAGAGCGGCAAATCCAAGGCAAAACCTCCCATGCTTGAGTGGCCAGAGACAGAAAAGCCTTCCTGCTTTCTCTCTCTCTCTCTCTCTCTCTCTCTCACACACACACACACACACACACACACACACACACGGCCCCCACCTCCTCCCTCAGCAGAGAAGTGGGGGGCGTGCACGCAGAACAGTCCGCAGCGCACGGGACGCCGGGAGACCCTTCCCGCGAAGGCTCGGTGTCCTACCCCGCACCTACACACCCATGGAGGGCTGGGGCAGGTCCTGGGTGAGGGAGAAGGAGCTGGGAGAGGAAGGGTGAAGGGGCAGGAGAGGCAGAGCAGCCCAAGGAAGGCCAACAATGCGGTGGTGTGGCTCAGGCCCACCAGCCAGCTGGGCGGTGCGCAGGAAGGCATGCAAGGGGAGAAGGGGGGAGAGGGGGGAATGGACAAGGGCCCAGAAGCCTTCCCCAATCAGGCACCAGCTGCGAAGGCGGAAGAAGGGAAGGGGGACAAGAAGGGGAAAAGAAAAAAGAAAAAAAATCCTGCCCCGCTGACAGCTGCCCCCACCCAGCCCGGCCTGCCAGCGGCTGCAATGACGGCGACTTCTGTGGGAGAGTCCGGGGGCCACCGCCAATGATGTCGGAGATTCCCCACCCCTGGGCTACAGCCTCCCCCATCCGGGGCAGGGCAGAGCCGGAAAGGCCAGCGGCTTGGAGGAACCACGTGTGCCAGCAGAGAGGGCTACGCGTGCCGGAAGTGGCACCCGTGCCATAGGTTCGCCAACACAGGCCTAAGGTCACAGAATCAGCATTGCTGACAGATGGCTGACAGATGGCCAGCGTGGTGTAGTGGTTAAGAGCGATGGTTTGGAGAGGTGGACTCTGATCTGGAGAACTGGATGATTCCCCACTCCTATACATGAGCGGCGGAAGCTAATTTGGTGAACCGGGTTGGTTTCCCCACTCCTACACACAAAGCCAGCTGGGTGACCTTGGGCTAATCACACTCTCAGCCCCACCCACCTCACAGGGTGTCTTTTGTGGGGAGGGGAAGGGAAGGTGATTGTAAGCCAGTTTGAGTCTCCCTTAAGTGGTAGAGAAAGTCGGCATATAAAAACCAACTCTTCTGCTTAAAAACCTCCAGGGAAGGAGCACTTAACACCTCCCAAGGAAGCCTGTTCCACTGAGTAACTGCTCTAACTGTTATCTAACAGACTGTCCTTCAGTGTTACTCCTCTGAAGATGCCTGCCACAGCTGCTGGCGAAACGTCAGGAAAGAAAATGCCAAGACCACGGTCACACAGCCCGGATAACCTACAAGAATCACTCTAGGATGCTCTGCAATTGCCTACATAGCTGAATGGGGTCAAGTACTCCAAGCTCGGTAGTTAACTTGTCTACAGATCTGCAGTTGTAAGTGTGGTGTGGTGCAGTGGTTAACAGCAGTGGTTTGGAGCGGTAGAGTCTCATCTGGAGAACAGGGTTTGATTCCCCACTCCTCCACATGAGTGGTGGAGGCTAATCTGGTTAACTGGATTTGTTTCCCCGCTCCTGCACACGAAGCCAGCTGGCTGACCTTGGGCAAGTTACAGCTCTGATAGAGCTCTCTCAGCCCCACCTACCTCACAGGGTGTCTGTTGTGGGGAGGAATAGGGAAGGTGATTGTAAGCCGCTTTGAGTCTCCCTTAAGTGGTAGAGAAAGTCGGCATATAAAAACCAACTCTTCTTCTAAGTGATCCAATCCAGTTAAAGGAAATGCTTTATTTTACTATCAGGTGTGTGTTTTGTTTTGTTTTTACCTGCAACAGAGCCCCAGCAACCGTTTGATCTGGAACAGGCATGTAAGTTTTTCCGGGCTGTCAAGCTGCTTGACAAACTGAGAATTCTGTTTAATCAAATTCTGACATATCCATATCTGAAAAAAGAAAATTCACAAAGATATACTTCAAAATGCTATACAAAAAGAGCAGTGGTGTAGTTTTGCATGTGATCCAGACAGTGATAGATTTAATGCTAAAGCTAATACAGTTAAAGGAGCCCTGTGGCGCAGAGTGTTAAGCTGCAGTACTGCAGTCAAAAGCTCTGCTCACGACCTGAGTTCGATCCCGACGGAAGTCTGTTTCAGGCAGCCGGCTCAAGGCTGACTCAGCCTTCCATCCTTCCGAGGTTGGTAAAATGAGTAAATTTTCCCAAAAAAGGGTGATAAAGTGTCTTACACACAAATCAAGAACCAATCCAATGACTTCAAGGAACATGGTACTGCATGTGCATAAACAAAGCATGAGCTACTAACGTGCAGCAAGAGACTAGATTTACTGCTAAGTAACACTCACTTTACTGTGTGTGTGTGTTAAGTGCCGTCAAGACGCCTCCAACTCATGGCGACCCTATGAATGAAAGTCCTCCAAAGCGTCCTATCCTTGACAGCCTTGCTCAGACCTTGCAAATTGAAGGCTGTGGCTTCCTTTATTGAGTCAATCCATCTTCTGTTGGGTCTTCCTCTTTTCCTGCTGCCCTCAACTTTTCCTAGCATGACTGTCTTTTCCAGTGACTCTTGTCGTCTCTCATGACGTGACCAAAATACGAGAGCCTCAGTTTAGTCATTTTAGCTTCTAGGGTCAGTTCAGGCTTGATTTGATCTATAGCCCATTGATTTGTTTTTTTGGCAGTCCACGGAATCCGTAATACTCTCCTCCAACACCACATTTCAAAGGAATCTATTTTCTTCCTATCAGCTTTCTTCACTGTCCAGCTTTCACACCCATACATAGTAATAGTCACTTTACTAGACTCCCTGAAAATCCACTGGAAGCTCATACTGCATGGCGAAATACATTTCCCAGCCCCAAACACCTGGTCAAATCCAACACAACACCCTTGCATGAGTGGAAAATGCTTTTATAGGGGAATAGAGATTGCCCCCCCCCCAATTGGGAAGCAGCCCCTTGTGCCTTCTGGGATGCTGCTCCAGAGGCCCCGATCCTCAGGGGAGCTTTTTAGGGGCTGTGGGCGGACAAAAGCTATTCTTTAGAAAGCAGAAACAACATCATGCAACATTGGACCCAACACCCTTCATTAAAGAAGGGGCAAAAAGTTAACCAGAAGTATATAACTAAAGCAGTTCAAAATTAAATCAGTTTAAAAATGCAAAAAAAAAAACAAAAAAAAAAACCTTAAAGCAATCTCCTTAACGAATATTCAGTACTTACCAAACGCTTGGAATCTTCATTATGTCTATAGAAAAACAGAAGTTGCCGAACTAAAAGGGTCAGATTTGCTCCGTTGGCAGTGGAGAAACTTCCTCCAGATTGTGCCAGATTAGCATAACGATCAAATTCACTCCTCTGAATGGAATACTTTAAAATTCAAGAATGATTTAAAGTTAATTAAACTTTTAAACAAATATTAGCATACACAACCAGGATTTCAGTATATTCGTTTTGAATTGCAACCTTAATTGACAAGCTGCACAATGAATACTTGTGTAAGACTCTGAATTTCAGCCTCTTAATGTTTCTTCAACATTGAGGTCACTGACCACTCTTTGTAACATCTACATATTTTGACCCATTTTTTTCCCTCTGAAGGACTCAAGGCAGTTACCAATGATAGTTATATGTAACTACAAACTCTCCAGTGTTAACGTATAGGTTGCATCACTGTGGACAAATGTTGCAATGAGATCAAATATATTAGCTGTACCATGTGCAAAAATTCAGTAATTCAGAGTTCCGGCCTGTCCAGTCATAAAAATAAAATGTTACCTAGAATTGCAATCACTAGGTACACATCAGCTCGCACTAGTCCAGAGGAAAGAGAGAATGCCCACATGCTAGAGTGCAGAATTACAACTCACTTTTAAAGACAGAATGAATTCAAGCTAAAATCAATGGACATAAAAGTACTTTTTGATGGATTTATATTTTACTGCATTACTTATTAAACTACCTTTGACTCATGAAAACTTATACCCTGGGAAATTCTACTGGTCTCAACGGAAGTGTTTGAGATAGCCAGCTCAAGGTTGACTCTGCCTTCCATCCTTCTGAGGTTGGTAAAATGAGTACCCAGTTGCTGGGGTAAAGTGTAGATGCCTGGGGAAGGCAATGGCAAACCATCCCATAGATGTTGTGATGTGACGTCATCCCATTGGTCAGTAATGACCTAGTGCTTGCACAGGGGACTACCTTTACCTTTTTTAGGGTGCCACTGGACTCAAAAAAATTTCTGCTAACCCAGCTGTCCACTTTACTCATTTTGCCCTGCTAACACAGCTTACTATATTAAAGCTGACAATGGACAAATTCCCTGCGATATTGCTAGCATTCATAAAAAGAAACATCATTTCCAATAAAAGCACTATGTTATTCTTTAGTTCTTGTATTCTTTGCTTAGGCCATCTGAAGGAGCATGTACAGAGATTCTGCATGTCCATTTAGGTTTCTACTGCTTTTATTAATGAATGAATGTATTTATTTGTTATGTATATCCCACTTTTCCTTGTGGCTCAAGGCAGCTTACAAGTCACACTTAAAACACTGCAATTTAAAACCAATAGAATAAAACCCTAGATAACCCCCCTTGCCCTCAAAAGGTGCCTGCGGCTTATACCCCATTAAAACCCTGGGTAAATAGAATGGCCTTGCAGTGCCTCCTGAAGATTTCGAAAGACAGCACTGCCCCCACCCCTCAGGGAGCCCATTACTTAAAGTAGCAACAACAATGGAAAAGGCATGGGCCCTGGGTGATGCCAGGTGGGACCCCCTAAGTTGGGGGCAGCCTGAAGATGGCAGTTGCTGCATGGGGACATATGGGAGAAGGTGACCCTTTAAATGTGCGGGTCCTAGGTTATGAAAGGGTTCGAAGTTAACATAAGAACATAAGAAAGGCCCTGCTGGATCAGACCAAGGCCCATCAAGTCCAGCAGTCTGTTCACACAGTGGCCAACCAGGTGCCTCTAGGAAGCCACAAATAAGACGACTGCAGCAGCACCATCCTGCCTGTGTTCCACAGCACCTAATATAATAGGCACGCTCCTCTGATACTAGAGAGAATAGGTATGCAGCATGACCAGTATCCATTTTAACTAATAGCCATGAATACCCCTTTCCTCCATGAATATGCCCACTCCCGTTAAAGCTTAAAACTCCCCTCTTAAAATTCATTACCAGCACCTCGCGTCGGACTCAGAAACAAACTGGCAGCCAATGTAGTTGTTCTAAGACATGTGAGGTATGTTCATGATGTGGCCCTTCTGTGCATCCCCAAAATCCCGCTCACAGCGGTCAGGCTCCAGAGTTTTCCTTGTAACACAAGGAGTTACAATCCAAACAGAAAATTAAGCAATTCCTACTTGAGCTTGGAAACATGCACAAGGCTCTTTACAGCGGATTATATTTTATATTTCAACTAGTGAGACCCAGCATGGTGCAGTTGTTAAGAGCGGCAGACTCTAATCTGGAGAACCGGATTTGATCCCCCACTCCTCCACATGCAACCTGGGCCAGTCACAGTTCTCTCAGAACTCTCTCAGCCCCACCTACCTCACAAGGTGTGTGTGTGTGGGGGAGGGAAGGTGATTGTAAGCTGCTTTGACACTCCTTAAAAGTAGAGAAAAGTGGGGTATAAAAATCAACTCTTAACTTATATTCTTCTTCTCATTATTTTGCTTTGCTGGTTATATGTACTGGGCTCTAAGCTAATACATGTCTGCACACACAGAGAAGTTGAAGATTTCAGTGTTTTTCCATTGGGTTGTGGTCTTTCAATTCCTTCTGAGGGGGAAAAATACAGGCATTTGTAAATTTTCCTCAACAGAGGTAAAAACGGAAGGCAGCATTTTTCAACAGGAAAATTAAAGAGGGCTTTCTTGTCTGCCCCTTCCCACTGTTCTTCCTCTCCAAAATAGCAAGCCCAACTACCACATTTCTAAAAGAAAAAAAATAATGATCACAGAACATAAAATGTAGTTTCACACTTAGAATAGTAAATCATGCAAAAATGCCTACTTGATGTTTTCTGTCCCGGTATCCCCGTACAAAGGATTGGATGATTATCGCATTTTTCAGCCTTCTCCTTTCTTCCTGAGAAGACAAGACAAAGGTCTAAATAAAACATGCTGCATTGCAGACAACAGGACAGGCCACGAATACGCTAACATCAAAAGCACCTTCATTAGAGCTCTAAATTAGTAACAGAGAGCAGAAGCGAGGTGGTGGGACTTCAGGCAGTCAATGGCTGAGTCTGCCTGACATAAACGCTTGCTGGCCTGTTAAGTCTGCCCCAGCTGTATGACCCCCATGCAGGAGCTTACGCAAAGCTGAGGTCAGGATGACTGTGTGATGACCTGTCTGCAAGACTTTCAAGTATGCTTCAGCCTTCATTCGCCAGGCACAACATTCTATTACTGTTCAAGCTGCTGAACACATGAAGCTGCCTTATACTGAGTCAGTTCCTGGGTCCATCAAAGTCAGTATTGTCAACTCCGATCGGCAGCAGCTCTCCAGGGTCTCAGGTAGAGATCTTTCACATCAACTACTTGCCTAGTCCCTTTAAATGGAGATGCCAGGGATTGAACCTGGGACCTTCTGCATGCCAAGCAGATGCTCTACCACTGAGCCACGACCCCTCCCTGTTAAAAGAAAGGTGCTTGTCACACCTCACATTGATACGGGTGCACTTTCTCTTGCAATCTCCAGGTCTCTCTCCATTCTATGCACAGCCACAAGTCCAACACCTGAGGTAATCAGATATCTATTGCAGAACTGGCCATACTAAGAATTTTTTTTCTCCCCCCCTGCCTTCAAAAATTCCTAACTTTACAATTAACACTCAAGTCAAACAGAAACCCGGGCAGGGCTTCTGCTGATCGGAAACCGGAAAAGTACTCGCTGACTCTCCCGCTAGCAAACAAGCTGATTCTCCTCCCCACATTCAATATTCACGTGTTAACTTCCTCCAGGACACCTTAAACCAGGGGTGTCACACTCAGTTGTTACAAGGGCCAGATATGATATGTCACTTGGTCTGGCCGGATCATGCCTTGCCAGCACAGATTGAGAGTGCGGGGGTGGGGTGGCTGCCTCGGCTGCCTCGTGAGCCGGATAAGAGCTCTCAAGGGGCTGGATCCGGCCCACGGGCCTTATATTTGACACCCCTGCTTTAAACCTTCCATGGCTGTTGCCCCAAATCATGATCAGAAACCACCAAATTATTTAATTTAGAGATTTGAATGTTGGTTCAGTACATCATTCCTAACCTCTATAATCTGCACAGCTGTCCTAAGAACAAAAATAAAATTTCTTGATGCAGAATGCAGATTTTTACATCCTGCTCTGGTTGTATCTTTGAGGAAGTCTGAAGGAGAGAAGCAAAGGAGTAAAAGAAGGAAACGGGGAACTGAACGAGGAGATTTGGCAGCCAATGAGAAAAGGTGGTGTGGTGACCGACCCCCCAAATGGAGTGTTGTTACAGGAAGCAAATTCAACCACAATCCCAGAAGCAGCTACCGATTTTCAATATTGCACAGCTGAGCAATGATAGTTATGTTCATCTAATCTGTAGGCATAGGTTTCATCCAAGAATACGTAATTATCAATTAGTGACCTATAATTGCAAGTGCTTGAAGCCTGAGGTCAATGCTGCAATTTCATGACATTCATTTTTAAAAGCCAGGTCTGATTGTATTCTCAACAGACTCAGTCGTATGTTTTCTCCAGTTTTATAAATTTTGCAATATGCTGAGGCATGGCACATGTTCCAAAGTGATCAATAAACCAATTGCCAGTACTGACAGTTGATAACACAAAACCCTTCCATCTTTATAGTTAATCCAAATAACATGAAATTCAGACATATCACTAAACTCTACTTATATCATACCTCTCGTTTCCGTCTCTCCTCTTGCGTACGATGTAGAAGAGATGCCTTTTCTTCCTGGAAAAGTACATGATGTATTGTGTAATCTTTGCACAAAAAATACAAAGTTGTTCTATTTAGTTCCCAGCAGCCAATTAGCAAGCCCACTACCTGTTTATTCCCATCCTCTGCTCCCTCTTTTTTTTTAATTAGTTATTAATCCATGAAAGGATATGTCCTTTTCTACTCTGAAGCCTAGGGTTGCCAGCTGCCTGGAGAAAAGCGTCCTGTCTGCTCAACAGATGGGATGCTATGTACCAAGTGATGTTATTTAGCTCCATGCCATCAAAGATTCAGCTGCCCATTCCCACACATTAAGTCAGAGAGGTGTAGTGGTTAAGAGCGGTGGTTTGGAGTGGTGGACTCTGATCTGGAGAACCGGGTTTGATTCCCCACTCCTCCACATGAGTGGTGGAGGCTAATCTGGTGAACTGGATTTGTTTCCCTGCTCCTACACATGAAGCCAGCTGGGCGACCTTGGGCTAGTCACACTCTCTCAGCCCCACCTACCTCACAGGGTGTCTGTTGTGGGAAGGGAAGGGTGATTGTAGGCCGGTTTGATTCTTCCTTAAGTGGTAGAGAAAGCCAGCATATAAAAACCAGCTCTTCTTCTACTACTGATGCATGGCCCTCTTATTATAACACCTTCCCTAAGGTGTAGTTCTAAGCGCCATCTGCATTGAATATATTAATCTAGTTATGATTTTAGATGGTTTTAACTTTTGTATTGTATTTATGTATACCTATTTGACGTTAGCTGCCCTGAGCATGGTTCGCCGGGGGGAGAGCGGGGTATAAATAAAATTATTGTTACTACTACTTCTACGACAGGCCCATGTTGGGCTGCCTGTAGTGCCTCTTCCCATGAGACTGGGGGAGGCAGGCACACGCATTCAACCACAGTCAAGGAGGCTTAACATTTCAGCTGCAAGTCTGTCTGATGCTGCAGAGGCTCCCCAGTTCCTAGAAGGGGTCAGTATACCGGGAAAGGAAATGAGCTAAGCAAATTTCATTGGCTTTTGTGAAGTCTATCAACAGTTGAAAGCAGCCCCGGTAATAACCAATCACAGAAGCAAATGAATCCCTCAGAGCTCTGTAACTCGATTATCTGTGCTGAGTCATGTTTGGTCTTGTATAGTGTGTCAATCTGCTTACTTGTGGATATTATATTAGGCTCTGAACTCTGCTTCACACTCTGCGTAGCAACGTCATCAGATATCGATGCACGAAGAAACAACTACACTATACGTGATAACTGCTAGACATGTGCTCCAATTGAATTGCTTTAATTTTTTTCAATGGACGCTTCCTCTAAGAAACATATTTAACCCAGTCAAACGTATCTACCATGCCCTTTTATCCTTGAGAAAAGCTCTGAATATATCTCCTTCACTGTGAGCCTGAACACATTTACTTGAAAGTAACTGCTGATTTCAGCATTGCATCCTTCAAATAACAAAGAATTGCTGTGCCAATCATGTTAAGACCATTCCCAACAAATCAGACCAAAGGCCCATCTGGTCTACCATTTTATTTCCCAGTGACCGGACACCCTTCTGGGAAGCTCACGGACAGAACCTAAAGGTTCCTGCCATCCCCTGATACTGCCTCTCAGTAACTGCATCCAACACCTGAACCCAGAGGTCCTCCTTAGCCGTCATGGCTAATAGCTATTGGTAGATCCATTCTCCACAAACTTGTCTAAGCCCTTTGAAAATTATATAAACAGTGGACTTCATACATCCAGTAGGAGTAAATAAAGTAAGTTAATTATGCATTGCGTGGAAACACTTTTCACTGTCAATCAATTTTATTGGCAGCGCCTAGGAAAAGAAGAAAAAGCTAATCGCTTTGACGGCCCCTGCGACTGAGAAGCAGAACACATTAAGAAATTAAATGCAAAGTGTGATCATCTACAAAACACTGAGTTAAAAGGGGCTTTTCTATCTAAAAACGATCCATGGTCCTAAAAACAAAACAAAAAAAACCCTGAGGCTAAACTTGATATATGATGGGAAATGGTATATATTCAGTGATCTACAAATTTGGACTAGGCTTTACTTGGCAGCCAATCTTTGTAATCACCCCCACCTCTACACCCCCTTTCAGGTGTTCTTGCAGTGGATGTCGGCAGGCGCCCCACTACCACTGGCCTGCAAAACTCCAGTGGGAAGAGGATGTTAGGCTTGGACACAAGGGATAGGGGTTCTTAAAGAGGAAAGGGAAGTCTGGCACTGGCAAAGCAGACTTATGGATCCCCTCATGTATTGTATTTATTACTGAACTACAGACCCAAGGATTAGCAAGAAGGTGGGAACTAGGAGATACCATCTCATCCACTTTATGGACACTTCTACTGGGTTCAATTCTCAAACTATAAGTATCTATGATTCCACCAACCAAAAGCCATCGATGTTTATTTTCCATCTCAAAGGAAAACACTGATGTACCAAGTAACTAACCGCCTCTGATTCTTGAAAATTACAGACACTTACAGTCTGATCCTGTAAATGTTTAAACTGCTTTCAATGGGGAGTACATAAGAAAAGCCATGCTGGATCAGGCCAAGGCTCATCAAGTCCAGAAGTCTGTTCACACAGTGGCCAACCAGGTGCCACTAGGAAGCCCACAAACAAGACGACTGCAGCAGCATCCTGCCTGTGTTCCACAGCACCTAATATAATACGCATGCTCTTCTGATCCTGGAATGAATAGGTATGCATCATGACTAGTATCCATTTTGACTAGTAGCCATGGATAGCCCTATCCTCCAAGAACATGTCAATTCCCCTCTTAAAGCCTTCCAAGTTGGCAGCCATCACCATATCCTGGGGCAGGGAGTTCTACTTCTAAAGAAGCGTCCACAGGGTGCTGCTTTAGCATATAAGTAACTTTACTTGGTATGCTTGCATGTGTACTGGACTGTTTCTTACCCAAGTAGATGTAATTCTTCAATGTATTGGGCAGAAGAAGAAGAATTGGTTTTTATATGCCAACTTTCTCTACCACTTCAGGGAGAATCAAACCGGCTTTCCTTCCCCTCCCCTCCACAGATACTCGATGGGGTAGGTGGGGCTGAGAGAGCTCTAACAGAGCTGTAACTTGCCCAAGGTCACTCAGCTGGCTTTGTGTGCAGGAGTGGAGAAACAAATCTAGTTCACCAGATTAGCCTCCGCCACTCATGTGGAGGAGTGGGGAATCAAACCCAGTTCTCCAGATCAGAGTCCACCTCTCCAAACCACCACTCTTAACCACTACATCATGCTGGCACCACACTGGCAGCTTGACCAATGATTTAAATCAGTATTTTCTGCTTAGTAATTTAAAACCAACCTATCCTGCACTAAGGCCTGTGTGAGCAGAGAGAGAAGAATTCACATCATATGTTATACCACGGCTATTGCATTTTCTTAAAATCGAACTTAAAGCATTACACTTTCTGACTGATAAGTTCACCTTCAAACACACCTAAGATGCAATCCTATACTTGGTACAGTCCTGTAACCCAACTATAGTACTAACCCTCTGATCTTTTCCTATTAAGATTTCAAATGGCAATAAGGCAAAAGTGAGAAGTCAGGATGGCCATTTCCATCCTGCTTCACTACAGCAGGATATGCACCATCTGAATAAGGGCTTTTATCTAAAGATATTAGTTTCAAAAATATTAATATGTCACACATTGCATTACTAAGTACTTTTCCCAATCCTTCATTGTTGTTTAAAACCCAGCAGTGGTTTCAACAGCAGGGCAGAATATATTATGCCATTCCTCCACCCACGCACACTTCTGGAGGAAGAAGCATGGCCTGTAAGTGCTACTATTAGCATCCATAATACGATGATCAAAGAGATAAAGCACCTAAAATACATTCCCAAAGAGCTGTTTTTACACGTGAAGATTTATTCTATCTCCAGTGCACAGACCAATGTGACACTGTGTATATGACCTGAATGGCTTTCAGGCCTAAGATTTATCAGGAAAATAGTTCCTCCGTAATTCAGAGGAACACAATCTTAATGTATTTATGATACAGAGGAGATTCCTGAAAATGTATCTTAAATAATATTACATAGCATAAAGGATGCTCTGTAAGTTATGACAGATGTTATTTAAAAGATCCATCTTACACATTCAATACCAAAGTCTCATGACAACAATTAACAAAAAATAGTATTATTTTGAGCATGCACAATCAGATTTCTTAAGGTTTCAGATTTGTGACTTTATAGCCTGACCAATTCTGGTTTGTTTATGCTCACCTAATTATTAAATAATGGACAAATTTAAATACATATGCAGTCATGGTTAACATAAGCAAAGGAGCAATGGCTGGCTTTTTATTGCTTTGTGGGGGAGAGAGCTTTCCAATCCCGTGAACAATCCCACTGCATAGACAGGAAACTGAAGGTGAGTAGATGCACAAGGCCTCCCACGTGAAAGAAAAGAAATTTAAAACCAGGCCTTCTACCATACTTAAAACAAATACCAAAGAGAAACTACACTGCGGGGAATTAAAAAGACACAGATGTGTTAGCCCTTCTCCTCTCGTCTCCAATTATTTTTGTTTTAACTTGGAGAAACTGGGACAGCCATCCTCTGAATGGATACTTTAGATGGGCCTCTATGTACTAAACAGACAGCTCTTTTTTTTAAACAGTGATGCTGCTGATAAGAAAGTTTAAAAAGAAAGAGGAACTTAAAAGTCACCTAAGGGGGAAGGATGCTTTCATTACCATACAATTCACTCCAGAAATTGAGCTTGGTCTTTCCATTAATTGTGAAGAACTAATATCTTGTCCCGGATCCTCTCCTTTCTTATCCAGGAACTGTTTATGCATAAGGACTACATTCCTGAACTCCTCTCTCCCAAACTGTAACTTTTCCCACTAGCCTCACACAGCAGAGAGGCCTACCAGCCTACACTTCATAATGCAACCTACAACCTACCTGCACTGCCCACAGCGGCTTACATTTTAACTTCTTGGGAGGTGAAAGCGGTGAGAGGGAACATTACCCAGACCCCCACACACACACCCAAAAAACCCAAACCTCACAAGGAAACATTTGCAAACACACTTGAAACTTTACAAGCCGGCAGGCTGACTTCTCTCCAGGGTAATTCACAGTGGGTAGCCGTGTTAGTCTGTCTGCAGTAGTAGAAAAGAGCAAGAGTCCAGTAGCACGAAAGCTCATACCCTGCCAGAAAATATTTTTGTTAGTCTTTAAGGTGCTACTGGACTCTTGCTCTTTTCTCTCCAGGGTGTTTTCAGGGGACGTTTCTGCACCTTGCTTGCTCCTTCCAAAACCCTCTGCTTTCATGCAAGCCCTACCAGTCATCCCCCCCCTCTCCAGACATCTATTTCCCCCCCCCCCCCGCACCCATGACCATCACAACAAAAACATCAGCTGCCTGGACACATCAGAAGCTTCCAAGGGCCTCTGCCTTGAAAGGGTGTTGAAGTTTGGGGTTGTTGTTTTTTCACTCCTTAAAGGGTTAAGACAGAAAGCAAACAAACACGAACACACTTTAAGGCACAGCCCCATGAAAACAAGGGGGCGAGGAAAGCCAGGCTTCCTTAGCCACGCCTGCTCCTGGGAGGGGGGGGGCAGCCGGCTCCCAAGTTAGACAGCCTGAGAGAATACATCTATACATACATATATATACACACACACATATATATACACACACATACATATACACACACACACACACACATATATATATATGTGTGTGTGTATATATATATATATATATATATATATATATATATATATATATATATATATATATATATATATATATATATATATATATATATATAATTCACAGTGGGTAGCCGTGTTAGTCTGTCTGCAGTAATAGAAAAGAGCAAGAGTCCTGTACCACCTTAAAGACTAACAAAAATATTTTCTGGCAGGGTGTGAGCTTTCGTGAGCCACAGCTCACTTCTTCAGATACAGCTAGAATGTGAATCCATCTGTCTTTAAGTAGAGGAGAGTGAACTTAAAGACAGATGGATTCACATTCTAGCTGTATCTGAAGAAGTGAGCCTGCGGCTCCCGGAAGCTCACACCCTGCCAGAAAATATTTTTGTTAGTCTTTAAGGTGCTACTGGACTCTGGCCTTTTCCTACTATATATATATATATATAATGTTATTTAATATCTACATTCTGCTTCTCCCAGGTCATCGGGGAGCCCGAGGGCGGCTCTTACCTTCCTGCTGGCTCCTCCGAGAGACACCTTGGGCCTGGTCTTGAACTCCCCTTCGAAGCTGAACATGGTCACCGCTTATCCTCCCATTTAGAGAGGAGGAGGAGGAGGAGGAGGAGGAGAAGCGGCCTCCCCTCCCCCCCTGCTGCCCGCCCCCTTCCTTCCTCCCTCCTCAGCCGGCCGGGCACGGAGGGGGGCCCGACCCCGGGGCGGAAGAGCCGGCCGGCCCGGCCTCGCAAGGGTGGCAGCCCCGGCGCCTCTGCCCCTGCTCCGCCCGCCCTGCCTGCCTGCCTCGGGGTCTCCCCCCGCTTCTCGCCACCGGGCTGCTCCGGGCGGGACTCAGCGGCCCGGAAGGCCGGCCTTGGGCCGCCTGGGGCTTGCAGTGAGCGGGAGAGAGAGAGAGAGAGAGAGGCCGGGCGAGGGGGGGGGGAGGCGCAGGGCAATCAGCCGGCTCCTGAAACAAGATGGCGGCCGCCTGCAGCTCCCTCGGCGCGCTCCCGCCTCGCCGCTCCGCGTTCCCGAGGCGGAGCGCGTCCCCGGGCGAGCGGAGAGGCGGGGCCGGAGGCGGTCCCGCCGCCTGCTCGGGGGCGCTTCCCTGCCCCTTGGTGACCCATGGCTTTTGAACGCATGGACACGTGAAGCTGCCTTCTACTTTATATATTTATTTATATTTATAAATATTTATATTTTATATATGTATATGTATGTATATACATAAATTTTTATTATTTTTATAATAAGAAAAAACAAAATTTATATATTTATTTACATAAATAAATTTATTTATTTATTTGTATTTATAAATATTTGTATAAATTTATTTATTTATTTATATTTATAAATATTTATATTATATATATATATATGTATATGTGTGTGTATATATAATTTTTTATTATTTTTATAATAAGAAAAAACAAAATTTATATATTTATTTATATAAATAAATTTATTTATTTATTTGTATTTATAAATATTTATATAAATTTATTTATTTATTTATATTTATAAATATTTATATTTATATTTTATATATGTATATGTATGTATATATATAAATTTTTATTATTTTTATAATAAGAAAAAACAAAATTTATATATTTATTTATATAAATTTATTTATTTATTTATTTATTTGTATTTATAAATATTTATATAAATTTATTTATTTATTTATATTTATAAATATTTATATTATATATATGTATATGTGTGTGTATATAAATTTTTATTATTTTTATAAGAAAAAACAAAATTTATATATTTATTTATATAAATAAATTTATTTATTTATTTGTATTTATAAATATTTATATAAATTTATTTATTTATTTATATTTATAAATATTTATATTATATATATATATGTATATGTGTGTGTATATATAAATTTTTATTATTTTTATAATAAAAAAAAACAAATTATAAAAAGCCAAGAAAACAATAACATGCAAAAATACAAAAAGAGCATTTATACATCATTCAAAATCACCCCATGCCATATGAATTATAAAATACACAGTGCTCTAATACCCACTGGAGCCCCGTGGCGCAGAGTGTTAAGCTGCAGTACTGCAGTCCAAGCTCTGCTCACGACCTGAGTTCGATCCTGACGGAAGTCGGTTTCAGGTAGCCGGCTCAAGGTTGACTCAGCCTTTCAGATGACTGGGGACAAAGTCTGCCTTGGAAACGTCGGGATGTGAGGTCACCCCATGGGTCAGGAATGACCCGGTGCTTGCACACAGGGGACCTTTACCTTTTACCTTACCTAATACCCACCACCCACCTTAACAGTGTGTCCCACCACCAATAGACTTCCGGAGAAATGTTTTGACAGTATTTAAAATTATCTTATACTATTATTACTATAAAAACATTACATTTTGTCTATAATTCATTAACTATACTTGTAAAATTCATTTTCGCCAGTTTATCCCAAAATGCGATAGCCTTTAGCCATGTTTTGTTTTTTTGTTTCTTTAACTGCCTTCTACTGAATCAGAATCCCCTGGGTCTGTCCAAGTCAGTGTTGTCTACTCAGGCCGGCAGCGGCTCTCCAGGGTCTCAGGCAGGAGTCTATTCGCATCACCTCCTTGCCTGGTTCCTTTAACTGGAGATGCCGGGGATTGAACCTGGGGCCTTCTGCATGCCAAGCAGAGGCTCTACCACTGAGCCACAGCCCCTGCCCTCTTCTTCAGGACAGTCTCCTTCCTGGGCAGAAATCTCTCTCTCACACACACATGTTTTATTTGAGGGTCATGTAAGAGCAGCAGTTCTCTTACCAAGGGATTTGAAAGGGAGAATTAGGGTGAAAACGTATGGTCGCTTTAGCCTCCTTTATTCCCTGATTCAGCCAGGATCGAATGCATGCGTTTCGCCAAACTTGCGTTGGATCCTGGCTGAATTCTGGCTGAAACAGGGAATAAAGGAGGCTAAGGCGACCGTGCATTTTCGCCCTTAGAAAGAGAGGCTGCTGAATTACAACTAATAATGAAGCTCAAGACAATGCTTTGGTTCTTGTAGGTTATCCGGGCTGTGTAACCGTGGTCTTGGAATTTTCTTTCCTGACGTTTCGCCAGCAACTGTGGCAGGCATCTTCAGAGTAGTAACACTGAAGGACAGTGTCTCTCAGTGTCAAGGGTGTAGGAAGAGTAATATATAGTCAGAAAGGGGTTGGGTTTGAGCTGAGTATTGTCCTGCAAAAGTATCAAGACAATGCGTTCTCCTGGCCTGAATAGAGATCTGAGATTCCTGTCTCATTACCAATGCTGATTTCTCCACGCCTGCTGTGTGTGTGTGTGTGTGTTTAAGTGCTGTTAAGTGGCTTCTGACAAAAGGATTTCAAAGAGAATTAGGAAGAGAGGCTGCTGAGTTACAACTAATCATGAAGCTCAAGATAATGAGTTCTCCTGGCCTGAACAGAGATCTGGGATTGCTGTCTCATTAGTACTCTCTGCCCAGGGCTCCTCAAAGCCTGGAACAGACCCTGGCCTCAGAAAACGCTCTTTCTTGCTGACCCAGATCTAATTTGACAGCAAGATGGGATTTTCAGTAACAATTGATTGGCTAAGTGGAGAAACCTCACTGGAGTATATCAGGTGAGATCAACCAAATAGGTTCCTCAGTGGAACAGGCTTCCTTGGGAAGTGGTGAGCTCTCCTTCCCTGGAGGTTTTTAAGCAGAGGCTAGATGGCCATCTGTCAGCAGTGCTGATTCTATGACCTTAGGCAGATCATGAGAGGGAGGGCAGGAAGGTTTGCACCAGTTTCTGGCTTTCGTGGCCCTTTCTTGCATGCCCAGGGTAGTGCCGATCGCCACTTTGGGATCAGGAGGCAATTTTCCTTCAGGACAGATTGGCCAGGGATCCTGGAGGGTTTTTTTGGGGGGGGGCATCTTCTGGGCGTGGAGCAGGAGATCACTGGGAGTGTGTGGGGGGAGGTAGTTGTGAATTTCCTGCATTGTGCAGAGGGTTGGACTAGATGACCCTGGTGACCCCTTTCAACTCTATGATTCTAAGATTCCATATGAGTCTGCACTTGCAGAATCATTGCACCTATCCTGAAATCTTTGCAATAGAAAAAGTCCCCCTGCACCTACATCCCATCCATTATGATAATGGGCATGTTGCTTATTAGAAATGATACTGGTATCTAGAATTGCCAACTCCAGGTTGGGAAATTCCTGGAGATTTAGGGGAGAGCCTGGGGGAGGAGGTGTTTGGAGAGAGACCTCAGAGGGGTATAATATCATATTGCCTACCCTCCAAAGCCGCCATTTTCCCCAGGGGAACTGATCTCTGTAGTCCGGAGATCAGTTGTCATTCTGGGATATCTGCAGGCCCCTGCCTGGAGGTTGGCAACCTTACTGGTATCAGAGGAGGTCTTAATATTTAGGCCTGCCTCTATTGTCCTGGTCTGTGAGCCAAATGGCATCAATGCCAGAGCAATAAGACAACTGGGGATTTTGTGGCAATGGAAACAAAGCCCCCTTTCCAGGGAAGAACATGAAATTAATAGGGCACCTAGCGGTAATTTATAGCTGTAATAGAACACTGAAGAAAGCTGATAGGAAGAAAATAGATTCCTTTGAAATGTGGTGTTGGAGGAGAGTGTTACGGATACCGTGGACTGCCAAAAAAAACAAATCAGTGGGTTATAGATCAAATCAAGCCTGAACTGACCCTGGAAGCTAAAATGACTAAACTGAGGCTATCGTATTTTGGTCACTGTTATGTATGCAGAGGAAAGCAGCATCTATACTGAGCTTGGAGTTTCCCCAGCAGACTAGCACGGTGGCTCTCCACGACGAGCAGGCGGAGGTCCCCAGTAAACCGCTTGTACTGGATGCGGACAGTCGCGAAGCCCCGCACCGGAACCTGACGCCTCTGGAAGTCGATCAGGACGATGTTGCAAGGCTGAAGCAGCGGCGTCCCGCCCTTCGACAACAGGCGCGTGAAGGTGTCCGCCGACACGGAGAATGCCGACCCAGAGTCGATCTCCATCTCACAAGGTGAGCCCTGGATGCAAACGGTCACCCGAACTTTCTCGACGGCGTGGAGTTTGGTGGGCTCCTCCCCCCGGGCGTGGCGCCGGGGCTGCTGTTGGCAACCATTGGTGTGGATGGCGGACAGCGAGTTGGTTGGACGAGCGGCGCCATTGTGCTTCGCGGGAAAATTCGAATTCCCCTCTCTCTGTGTTGAACAGCAAACTTTGGCGATGTGGCCAACTTTCCCACATCCCCTCCAGGTCGCGTCACGGAAACGGCAGGAATGTCTATCGGGTGGGTCTCCGCAGCTTGCACATGGCTTCCCAGTCGAGGACCTCAGTCGGGGCCCCCGGCGGACATCTTGTGAGCATTCTCCATCTCCTCCTCGCCATCGTCCTCATGGTGGACAGGAACAGCTGCACGGGGGGGGGGGGCGTAATGGCCACCGGGGCTGCATGGCGGGGTACCTTCTCGGTGGCCTCAGCTGCCATGGCTTCCTCCAAGGCCACTGCAAACGTGGGGGCCTTCTTTGCGAACAACCACTGCCTGGTCTTCTTGTCCCGGAGTCCAATAACCAGCTGGTCTCGGATTCTATCCTCAAGGTCTGGGAACTCGCACCCTCGGGCAGTCTGGCGGAGCGTCGACACGTACTCGGTTACCGACTCCGTGGGCCCTTGCTGGCACATCTGGAATGCATTGCGCTTGGCGAGTAGGGACGGTTGCGGGGCAAAGTGGGCTTTCAGCGCTGCCATGATGTTTTTGAACGTGGCCATGTCCAACTGCACGGGGCCAGGAGCCCCTGGGCGATCTCGAACATGGGCAGGCTGCAGCTGCTGAGGAGGGTCGCTCGCTTCTTTTCAGCATCCGTGACCGTGATGTCATTGGCCGCCATGAAGAATTTCAGGCTCATGGCGTAAGAGTCCCACTTCTCTGGAGCGGCGGGGTTGAACGCCTCGAACTTGCCTGGGGCAGCCATCACGTCTTGCTCCCCGACTCCCCCCGTGTATCATCTGATGAGCCAGGCTGCTTACCGGTCCCCGAGTGATTTCAGCTGGGATGGACTGTGTTGCCTACCAGCGCCTATATTCCATCCTCGTCGCCACTGTTATGTCACATGGGCGATACACGAGGCAGGAGGCAGAGCTAATACAACATTGCTTTATTGTGACTACAGCTAGCTAACTCAGTGCGCATCGTGCTTATATGCTCGCTCAGCCCCGCAGGCCACACACACCCCGGTACTCTATGGGGCGGCTACAGCCGTTGCAGCCAGTGAGAACACACAAGCCCTCAAGTCCGTGATTGGACAGTTACAGCCTTACAGCCAATATGAGCACGCAGCTCAGGAGCCTGGGGAAACTCCAAGCTCAGTATAGATGCTGCATTCCTCTGCATACATAACAGTCACATCATGAGACGACAAGAGTCACTGGAAAAGACAGTCATGCTAGGAAAAGTTGAGGGCCCCAGGAAAAGAGGAAGACCCAACAAGAGATGGGTGGACTCAATAAAGGAAGCCACAGCCCTCAATTTGCAAGATCTGAGCAAGGCTGTCAAAGATAGGACATTTTGGAGGACTTTCATTCATAGGGTCGCCATGAGTCGGAAGTGACTTGACAGCACTTCACACACACACACACACACACACACACACGAACACTTCCTGATAATAACATGATAACTTTATAATCATGCAGCTGTTGGTGACTTATTGTTACCTTAAACTATAGGCACGCAGCCCAACTCTGTTGGTGACGGGTTTAATTGTTTTAATAAATTTTCATTCAGCACATTTTAAAAAAAATCAAATAGCAAGAAATATAGCACACTAGTCATTTTACACCCTGATTAATTCAAATGATAAATTTTATGAGGACAATTTATTAGATCATCGGATGAACAGGGCTTGAAGCTTATCATAAAAATTCCTTCAGGCTAAACATAACGATAACAGTGCCGACATATCACCGTGCTCGAACAGCAGTCGTAACCAGTTGGGCAGAAGGGAGATTCTTGTGCACAGTTCACTTCTCAGTTCACTACTCAGTCTTCTTTTCACTACTGGGTTAGAATAACTCTGGATCGGGACCACTGTGGTTAGGACGGGCACACTATTCATCATCAAGAATCCACATCATGCCTTTCAAAGACAGGGCTTGTATCAAGGGTTGCCAACTCTGGGTTGGTGAATGCCTGAAGATTTGGGAATGAAGCCTGGGGAGGGACCCCATCAGGATATAATGCCATAGAGCCCTCCTTCCAAAGAGGCCTTGTTTCTTCTGGAGGACTGATCTCTGTAGTCTAGAGATCAGTTGTAATTCCTGGAGATCTCCAGGCCACACCTGGAGGTTGGCAACCCTATTTGTATCCTAGCAGGTCCATGAGCAGCAGGGAGTTCACAGAGTTTTTCCTGCCTCCCCTCCAGGTCCAGTCTACTGCAACCCCCACCATATTTGTTGCCGGGGCTATGGGACCCTTAGGGAGAAAGGGGGACTGTAGTGGGAGAGAGAATAGTGTAAATCACCCTTCTCTTCTGTCCCCTTATGTTGTTGGAAATAGACTGTAAGATACAGTGCAGCACCTATAGTTCTGACATACTGGCATGTTATGACAAATCCTATTTGTATGAAATTTTGACTTCTCTCCAGGGTTTGGGGCAAAACACCCTTCATTCAAAATGCCCCTAAAAATGCAATCCACAAATACAAAATGTAATATAACACCTCGTGAGATTTGTGGTTTTGCATTCTGTACTTGAAGGTGATGCCATCTCACTGATAAGTCCCAAAATCCATTTAGCCAAATGTCCCTTATTCATGATTAAGTGCATTCAGAAGTGAGCTTTTGAAGTTTCAAGGTAATTTGGGGCCTGCTATTGACGTGTCAGAGAAATTGATACAGATAATTACATTAAACAAGAATACAGGATGTGGTTACTACAAGGGGTTTTGATGACTGATTGCCATTAATGTTAATTAATTAAAGTTAACTAATGGGTCCTTTAAGGCCGTTTGCCATCTTTGCTCACAAAACCAAATGCTACAACCTCAGCAAAAAAAATGGAGGGGGACATTTCCTACTTAGGGCTGAGGCAAATCAAGTGACAAAATTCTTAACATATTCAACACAATTTCATTTTTCATCCTCAGCCCTCATATTTCTCCGTAGAACTAAAAAACGAAAAATCCTGTCTAGAACATTTTCCTCTAAAAGAACTTTTGTGCAAAATAACCTTTGGCGTAAATGTAAACATTTTATATTGAACCACAGCACACAGCAAAGGAATTCTGCTATCTTTATTGACAAGTTTTTATGGTCCATTTTTCTTCTCCCAAAATTGCCCAAAGGGATATTTAAAACTGTAAGACCATACAATAAAAACAAGAACAATATTTATCTCCCATTTTTCTAATTGCTCAAGGCAATTTACATAAAACACTTCCCAAACAATAGCCACAAAACCATAAAATTAACAGAGCCATTTAAAAGATTTAAAAACACATTTTTCAATGCCAGACATACAGGGTTGCTAACTCTGGGTTGGGAAATTCCTGGAGATTTTAGGGGGTGGAGCCTCATTTGGGGAGGGGAGGGGAGGAGAGGGACTCCAGCGGGGTACAATGCCATGAAGTCCACCCTCCAAAGTAGCCATTTTCTCCAGGGGAACTGATCTTTGGAGATCAGTTGTAATTCCAGGAGATCTCCAGGCCCCACCTGGAGGTTGGGTTGGCAACCTTATGAGACACAACCACCACTCCTATCTCTGTCCCTAAATATTAAGCTCTATCCAAAGCCCTTCCTGAAAGCCAACAGGGCAGGGGGCTTTCTAACCTGCCTCTGCAATAGCCAGTAAGAGATGCTGTGAACAGTGTTGTTGCATAGATTTGAAAAAGGACAGGACTTTTAAGGTCAGGCAGGCCTTCCTGGTGAGATAATTCCTCATAACTGGTGCCATCACTGAAGAGGCTCTCCCCCACAGCCTACAAGATCTAACAAAGATATGACACTGAGTTTCTCCAGATAACTAGCTCATACCCTACCAGAAAATATTTTTGTTAGTCTTTAAGGTGCTACTGGACTCTTGCCCTTTTTGACTACTGCAAACAGACTAACACGGCTACCCACTGTGAATTATCCAGATAACTAGATTCTTTATCAGAATGTGACTTCACTTCCTCATCTCTAACCCTGCTCCCTTTCCCCCTATAGTTAACTGTGAAATTTTAGGCAATTTGCATTGCTTTCATCCTTGTATAGATGAAGAAGAAGAGTTGGTTTTTATATGCTGACTTTCTCGGCCACTTAAGGCAGAATCAAACCGGCTTACAATCACCTTCCCTTCCCCTCCCCACAACACACACCCTGTGAGGTAGGTGGGGCTGACAGAGCTATGACTAGCCCAAGGTCCCCCAGCTGGCTTCGTGTGTAGGAGTGGGGAAACAAATCCAGTTCACCAGATTAGCGTCCACTGCTCATGTGGAAGAGTGGGGAATCAAACCCGGTTCTCCAGATCAGACTCCACTGAGCCAAACCACCGCTCTTAACCACTACACCATGCTGGCTCTCAAATAAAACTGTCTTTATTGCGTTGTTCCCCAGTTCAGCGATTCAGCTCTGTTTTCTTGTTCATATGTATCAGACTGGTATATTGTATGTATTAGACTGTTTTAGTGCACTGTTGTAGCCAGTTTTATTCACTGTTTGTATGTTTTTATACTATTCTTACTAGAATTGTCATATGCCTGTTAGGGGCAGGAGATCTCCCACCCTCAGTTCCCATTGCCTACCTGCAATCCAGTGGCCAACAGGAAGGGGAAAAAATTAGAAATCACAGTTTGGCAACAGCATTATGTCATTTGGGGGGGGGGAAGTGATGTCATGCTCTTCTAGGAATCACCAGAAACTCTGGTTTTGCCGTAGAGTTTCTAGTGACTCCTAGAGAAGCATGAAGTCACTTCTGGGTTTCCCCCCAAAAACTGACATAACACCATCACCTGATGGTACCTCCCCTTGTTCCTGCCCCCCTGGACTATTATTGCATTTTTATTGTGTAATCTGCCTTGAATCTCAGCAAGAAAGGAGGACTATAAAGAAAATAAATAAATTTATTCCTTCAATTCCTGGTAACCAGAGGCCCAGCATGAGAGGAATTTTTAAAAATCCCAGGAGTAAATTTTGCTATGGGTATGTGCTTGTTAATTGTAAGAAAGCATTTAAACCTACTTGCCATATTTATAGATGCACAGATTTATGTGGATCAATGATGCCCACACCAATCTTTGCTTCTCATAATTGCCACCGGGCCCGCAGAAAAAGGCCCTGCCCTTTGAACAGAGACTTGATGTATGGAAATGGGCAATTGAAGTTTTTCATGGCATGGAGTTAAATAATATCACCTAGTAAATTACCCTTCATTAATGGGGAAGAACATTAGGAGGGAAGGCGGCATGGTGTTGCCCGATCGTGTCAGATCTTGGAAGCTAAGCAGGGTCAGAACTTGGAAGGGCGACCACCAAGGAAGACCCTGCAGAGGAAGGCCATGGCAAATCACCTCTGCTTCTCACTTGCCTTGAAAGCCCCTTGCTGGGGGCAGCATAAGCCGGCTATGACTTGACGGTACTTTAGACACACACTATGGGAAAGAACGCTTTCATTTCTCCAGGCAGTTGGCAACCCCTCCCACCTCTTGGAAACTCATTTCTCACATTCCTTTCCGATGTGAAAAGCTACAAGAGAGGTTCTTCATGCTGCGTCGCCTCATCGGTTTTATTTTCAGGTCAGTTGCCTCCATCTGCTGAACCCCCCTCATCAAAAAACAGAGTCTGAACTTGAGAGTTATTAAATCCCACAGGTAGGAGCAAATATTGCCCCACACAACTTTTTAAAAAATAATTATGGCCCATTTTGCAGATCAATTTTTGTCAGACCATCGGAAACATTTTTCATATAGTTCCCAACTGTCTTCAGTAATAATGAACTAGTGACCTTTTATCGGTGTAGTTTTGGGCGCGCCTAATACGCCTCCGCTGGAGTTAAATAAATCAAGAACCTTAATTAACAAAGACTGGCAGGACTGCAAAAGCAATGAATTAGTTTGTGAACTACCTGAAGGATCACAAAAAATACAGTGGTTACAATTAATGGATTTAATTTTAAATGCCAGGGCCTCTGTCTGAGAAGTCCATTTTGGTATTCTTATTACTCTTTAATTATAATTGATGTACCTGCAGGAAAAAAAAAGTGTCAGGTGATGTACATTTTAACACAGGTGCCCGTCTCCCTTAAGAGCTCCCTGCTCTTGTTTTAAAACGCAACAAGAATGTGGTGAAATCCAAATTTATTAGGGTAGTTAAACATCATTATTAATTATTTGGCACAGTATGAAGCTACGAACGAACATTTCTTTAAAAAAAAAACCTGATAGGATACATTTAAGCTTTTTAAAAAAGGGCAATTTTAAATGCTTTCAGTACATGCTAGCCCATCCGTTTTTATTCATTCCCCAACAAGTTCTCACGATTTTGCTTCCCCCCATCATAATTCATAACTTTGATCTCCCTCACACTTTGTTTCTTCTTTTAAAAAAACAAACACCTACCTGCAGTCTCAATATTTTTCTTGCAGAACATACAATAATTTCTGCATAACTAAGAGGTTAATAACCCTGACCATGATGGCCCAGGCTAGCCTGATCTCATCATATCTCAAAAGCTAAGCAGGGTTGGCCCTGGTGAGAACTTGGATGGGAGAACACCAAGGAATAGTAGGGTTGCTACGCAGAGGCAGGCAATGGCAAACCACCTCTGTTACTCTCTTGCCTTGAAAACCCTACTGGGGTTGCCATAAGTCAGCAGTTTACACACACTCAAGATGTTAACAAGCTATAAGAAGGTTCCTCCAACCTGATCTAATGATTCATGATGCATTCGGCCACATTCTAATACGAACCTCATGGTCCAAAGATGGGGTTGACAATTCCATCTCAAGAAATTCCTGTATACTTGGGAATGAAGCTTGAGGAGGGGGCAGGAGCTCAGTAGGGATGAATTACCTTAGCACCCACCCTCAGAAGCTGCCTTTCCAGGAGAACTGATCTCTGTAGTTTGGAGATCAGTTGTAATTCCAGGAGAACTCCAGGCCCCACTTGAAGGTTGCCTACCTTAGCCTACGCCTAAACTAGGATTGTGTGTAGTTAGTCTAGGTTTACCGAATTCCTGCTGGGGCACGGGATTTCCTATCCTCATGGGCCATTCCCTTCATCACTCAGCTGGGCAGCAGGAGAAAAACGGGAAGGGATGGGAAGCAATCCATAGCTAAAGTGTTCCCAGTGATGTCATCATGTCACCAGCAATGTATGCCCCGGGTTAGGATTGCCAGCCTCCAGGTGCTGGCCAGAGATCTGCTATTATAATAGAAATCAGTTCCCCTGGAGAAAATGGCCACTTTGGGCACTGGACTATGTCATTGAAGTCCCTCCCCTCTCCAAGCCCCGCCCTCCTCAGACTCCACCCCCAAAATCTCCAGGTATTTCCCAACCTGGAGCTGGCAACCCTACCCCCCAGTGAGTCTCCCCAGTGGTTCCCAGCCTCATGGTGGTAACCCTAATTCAGAACCCAGAGTCCTCTTCAATAGGGTTGCCAACCTCCAGGTACTAGCTGGAAATCTCCCACTATTACAACTGATCTCCAGCCGATAGAGATCAATTCACCTGGTGAAAATGGCCGCTTTGCCAATTGGACTCTATGGCATTGAAGTCCTTTCCCTTCCCTCCCCGAACCCCACCCTCCTCAGGCTCCGCCCCAAAAATATCCTGCCAGTGGTGAAGAGGAACCTGGCAACCCTACTCTTCAAGCACAAAAGGGGACAGGGATGTGCAACATCACTTCCTTTGGCTGATTGACAGCTCTAAGCTGGGAAATTCCTGGAGATTTGGGAGAGGAGCCTGAGAAGGATGGGGTTGAAGAGGTGAGGGGCCTCAGTGGAGTATTATGCCATAGAGTCCACCCTCCAAAGCAGCCGTTTTCTCAAGGGGAACTGATCTCTGTCATCTGGAGATTGCTTGTAATTCCAGGAGATCTCCAGGCCCCACCAGGAAGTTGGCAACCCTAGGCTGTTGCCAAACTCCCCCACTTCACACCCCTCCCAGAGACCCCATGCTTTGTCGAGTTTTAAAGATCTAAAGTAAATATATTAATTAAACCAATTAAAGTAATGCTCTGGATTAATCACTTGCCAAATGCCACCCCGTCTGGGTCCCAGATTTATTATGTTGATCCTGCATCGGAGAAAGTCAAATAGCAAATGTCCCGTTGCCTTTTATGGCTTCCCAGCAACGTGAACGGCCTTTTTTCCCTCCGACTGCCTGTGTGACATTTCCCCAGAGATCCTTCCTCCCCCTCCGGCTGATAACTGTTATAGTTGCTCCGTTTATTGCTTAGCCTGCCCTCAAATTGGCACTGACATGTAGTAAACTGCCTGCAAAACAAAGTTCTTGAGTGCAGATGTTGCCTGCAGATTGAGAGAACCCAAGTGATGTGAATTCTGCATATGCGTGCACATTCATAGACACACTTAAATCAAAATTCTGCGCCAAGTCAACCCAAATCCCGCAACAAGAAAATAGTCCAGTTGTATAAATTATACACATTTATAGTTTTTTCTCCTGTTTGGCATCTTTTCTTTTCTTTTTTGCAATGCTCATGATTTTGCAGAATTTGTTCTGCTTTTCCCCTTTCATTCCTCCTTTCCAAGGAGGTATAAAGGGTAATGAAACATCCCCTTCTCTCCCTTTCTTCAGACTGGATGTTCAAAGCAAAAAAATACAAAGGGGGAGGGTGGTTTCAAGACATGATGGAAAAGCCCCAAATTTGTAGCAGTCTTAACATGGAGTATGGCAGATGTCACAGACTTAATTAGATTAGATGGTTCTTTGTGCCCAACCGATTTCAAATTGCACCAAAGGCCACTGGGACAGAGACTCAAGAAATGCCATTTGAAAATATAAAAGCCAGTAGGAACTGGGATCTATCTCCAGCAATGGGGGGCGGGGGGGGGGCTTGTCAGAGAATGAGGAGAAGTAAAACATGATAGTCCTCATGCTAATTATAATATTCCATTTTAAATTTGCTGCCAGCCACAGACTTTGGTTCTTTGCTCTGCTGACGTTGTATGCCTTAATGGAAGTAGCGAAGAGGAATTAGGTGGGGGAGATGGTTCTGGAGGTTTTATTCCATATACTAATTCAGGAGATGGAAACAGCACTACAACTTCCAGTTCCCCACTTGGAAGAGAATTCTGTGTGTGTGTTTAGTTTCCTTGTTTAGAATATTTATAACTGTACTTGAGGGTCCTTGTGTGTGTTAAGTGCCGTCAAATCGCTTCTGACTCATGGCGACCCAATGAATCAATGTCCTCCAAAATGCCCTATTCTTAACAGCCTTTTTTGAATTTTGAAAATTGAGGGCCATGGCTTCCTTTATAGAGTCAATCCATCTCTTGTTGGATCTTCCTCTTTTCCTGCTACCTTCAACTTTTCCTAGCATGATTGTCTTTTCCAGTGACTCTTGTCTTCTAATAATGAGACCAAAGTACGACAGCCTCAGTTTAGTCATTTTAGTTTCTAGGGTCAGTTCAGGCTTGATTTGATCTATAACCTGCTGATTTGTTTTTTTGGCAGTCCATGGTATCTGTAACACTCTCCTCCAACACTTACAATAGAAGAAAACAAAATAATAAACCAATAAAGCATCTCCCCCCTCAAACTACCAACAGATAAACAAAAGGGACTGCAAAACACATCAGATTAGAACAGAATATCTTCAATACCTTAAAAAGAGTATTAAGCATGCCTCTAAACCACAGACTAAAAGTAATACAACTAATGTCAGGATGGTGTAGCTAAAACCAATGGCAAGGAGTTTTAAGGGCTTGAGAGAGAGAGAAATGTCTTCTGTCTAAAACACTGGTTCCCAACCAGGGGTCCATGGACCCCCAGGGGTCCACGAGAACTAAATTAAGGTCCACGAAACAAAGTTATAAACCCATAATAAATTAATATTTTCAGTTAAAGGTTTTCTATTATAAAAATATATATTCAAATATTATTCTAAGTTTAATGTTTAACTGACAGTTATGATTAAAGTTTATTTTCAAATTCTCAGAATTTTTATTTTGAACCTTGGGGTCCCTGCACTGAACAAAAAAGTCCTAGTGGTCCCTGGTCAAAAAAAGGTTGGGAACCACTGGTCTAAAAGAATACCAATTTAGTTCCTGGAGAGCCTCTTTAGGGAATGACTTTCAAGGCCCAGGTGCCACCACTAAAAAGGCCCTGTCTACATGTAGCAGTAATAAAAGCCTACACTAGCTCAATCTCATCAGAGCACAGTAACTAACTCGAATGGGAGACCACAAAGGAAGACTGTGGCTGCTATGTAGAGGAAGGCAATAGCAAACCACCTGTGCTCACTTCTTACTTTGAAAACCCTATGAGGTAGAACTTCATAGGGTCGTCATGATGAGTCGGTTGCGACTTGATGCCACCCTTTACCTTTTATACATGAACACATGAAGCTGCCTTATATTGAATCAGACCCTTGGTCCATCAAAGTCAGTATTGTCTACTCAGACTGGCAGAGGCTCTCCAGGGTCTTAGGCTGAGGTCTTTCACATCACCTACTTGCCTGGTCCCTTTAACTGGAGATGCCGGGGATTGAACCTGGGACCTTCTGCATGCCAAGCAGATGCTCTACAAACTGAGCCACAGCCCCTCCCTTAAAGCATCCATTTGCATATGTAGCTTACCATTACTGAACACATGAAGCTGCCTTATACTGAATCAGACCCTTGGTCCATCAAAGTATTGTCTACTCAGACCAACAGTGGCTCTCCAGGATCTCAGGAAGAGGTCTTGTCACCTACTTGCCTGGTCCCTTTAACTGGAGATGTCAGGGATTGAACCTGGGACCTTCTGCATGCCAAGCAGATGCTCTACCACTGAGCCACAGCCCCTTCTTTATATGGATAGAGGACCACAGCAGGAGTAATTTACCCCAAATGCCAAGAAAGCAGAGGGCACTGCTTTAGTTAAAGCATCATGAGCAGCAGATTGAGCATGAATGACTGGCATTTCAGGCATCGAGCAGTGCTGATCATATCGCAGCCAGGTCTTCTGCAACAGTTTTTATGCTGTGCATGCGCCTCCGTGGGGGCTCCAGTAGAAGAATCATGTTGAGGTTGACATGCGTCGCTATGGCCCCCTTGAATTGCTTCTTAATTTCTAACTCTTTTGAGCAGAAATAGCTTTTGGGCATCCTCCCAAAGCATAATATATACTAGTAATGGATCGTTGCAAGTCATTAGCTACAAGTGTAATGTAGAAAACATATCCTGGGCAACAACTGCCCTTTACTCATTGTATTTGGTAGATTTCACTTTCGCTTCAATAAATTTCTGTAATAGATTCCAGTGCCAAATACTAATAACACCACTGGCTACAGAGTTGCGTGGTTTCCTATATCATCCTGGCTGGCGCAGGGGGGGGGAAATAATAATCATAGGAGAGTGGATGCACAGAAAGGATAATTATATTCAAGGAGCAGTTATTGCTGTACTTGCATTAACCTTGCGAGGTTCGCACCTCAAATGTCTATATAATGTATTTAACCTTGCATTTGATAATGAAATATGATGAACAGATCGGCACAGAGCTAGTGCTGCAGATGAAGAAGGATCCTCGCCACTTTCCAGGGTCGCTTTGTGTTGTATAATAGCTGAATAGTATGGTGTTCATTGAAGAAGAAGGAGGGGGGGATGGGAGGAGGAGGAGGAGAAGAGTTGGTTTTTATATGTCGACTTTCTCTACCACTTAAGGGAGACTCAAACCGGCTTACAATCACCTTCCCTTCCCCTCCCCACAACAGACACCCTGTGAGGTAGGTGGGGCTGAGAGATCTCTAACAGAGCTGTAACTTGCCCAAGGTCGCCCGGCTGGCTTCATGTGTAGGAGTGGGGAAACAAATCCAACTCGCCAGATTAGCCTCCGCCGCTCATGTGGAGGAGTGGGGAATCAAACCCGGTTCTCCAGATCAGACTCCACCGCTCCAAACCACTGCTCTTAACCACTACACCACGCTGGCTCTCTTAGGGGTAACTCAGGGGTAACTTAGACGGGTAACTCTGCTTAAGACTGCACTGGCAATCTTTTTAATGGGGCCCAAACCCATATTAAAGATGGATGGAATCCATCCATTCAAAATAGACACATCTTGATTCCTTCTTGCAGTAAACGACACCCCCCCCCGCAAATCGTAATGTTCACCTTGCTTCTTCCTAGTGCTCTTTAACAGAACTTTCCTCTTGCCAGACTATTTCACCTGGTTAGAAATCCATAAGTTTAGACGAGCTTTCTTATTGGCGAGATGTAATGCCTTAGACTCAGCCGAGACACAAGGGCGATACAATAAACGTATTGCAGAACGGGGATGCTCATTTTGTTCGGATCAAGTAGACTCCCTAGCCCACATAGTTTTAGCATGTCTACGAAATAATACTGCACAAAATAAATATATCACTTCCTGGATAAAGCAGCTAAAGACATTTTCTGAGGAGCGGATGCTGCATTATCTGCTGTCAAATAGATTAGTCAATTGTGTGAGAGACGTAGCAACTTTTTTCTTTATACTGTCAAGGAAAAATTCCATTTCCTTTCCCCTTTTTTAACACGTGAAATAGTAGATGAATAGCCAATGGCTGTTAAATCTAGGGAAAGGAATAAAATGTGTTCAAAAAGAGACATCTACCACCAGAGGGAGGGGGTCGCCATATTCCTTCTATCTGTAGCAGTATAAGTGTTTTCCCACGTGGACTTCTGACGGAGACCTAGAGAGCTTCTAAAACATTTCTATTTCCCATGCAGTATCTTCCACTGCCACCCCCTACATTTGTTATAAAAAATTTGTTATAAAAAAACAGTCTGTAATTGATTGTTATTAATAATTTTTGACAAAGAGTGGACCGTACAAAGTATTTTCACCATTTGAGCCTCGGAAAAGAAGCCAAAAGGCAAAGCTTCTCCCCCTGTCAAAATGACTGTCGTGCCGCTCTCTGCATTTGCCAAGTAAGTGATGAAGGCATTTGTCTCCAGGGGTTACTGCATTATGTATTCCCAGCGATGTATTAAGAGTTTGAAAATGTTATAAAAAATACTGTTCGCACTTTCTATGTATTCCCAGCGATGTATTAAGAGTGAAAATGTTATAAAAAATACTGTTCGCACTTTCTATGTATTCCCAGCGATGTATTAAGAGTTTGAAACTGTTATAAAAAATACTGTTCACATTTTGTTTGGCCCCTTTAGCTGTGAAGACGTCTTCCAACCATTTTTTAGCCGTGGCATCCAAAAACCCTTTTAAAGCGATGTTTTTTTATAACATTTTCAAACTCTTAATACATCGCTGGGAATACATAATGCGGTAACCCCATGTTAAGCTTCTCGCTTGGATTCCTGGGACTCAAAAGTTCCTTGCGATTTGGCACTACTAAAATCTTGAGAAACTGAATTCTTCATGTCCCCTTGAGGAAATTATGAACTTAAGTACATTTCCTCTGAAGACAGAAATCATCTCAAAAGTAAGTTGTGGTTTCATTTTCCTTAGAATTAATAACTGTGGTGGTTTCGATATTTATATATATGAACATTTAATGGAGCTCCTTACAATGATCCTGGGATGTAGTTAGGGAATGAAGCTGCCTCTACACCAAGTCAGACCCTTGGTCTGTCTAGCTCAGTATTGTCTGTTCTGCTCTCCCGGGTTCCCAATGTCTTCTACTAGCGACCATTTGGCTGACAATGACAGGAAATAAACCTGGAACCTTCTGCAAGCAGAGTGTGCTCTACCATTAGGGTTGCCAGCTCTTGGTAGGAAAATACCTGGAAATTTTGGGGGTGGAGCCTGAAGAGAGTAGGGTTTGGGGAGGGACTTCAATGGGGTATAATGCCATCGAGTCCTCTTTCCAAAGGAGCAATTTCCTCTAGTTGAACTGATCTCTGTCACCTGGAGATCATTTGTAATCCCAGGAGATCTCCAGCCACCACCTGCAGGTTGGCAACCCTATCTACCACTCAGCCACCAAATTGGATTTTCCTCCCTTGACTACCTGTAGAAAAATGATTAAAATGCTAGATTTTGGTGTTCACTAAATTTATCCTTGATCTGATATATTCAAATGGTGGAAGGAAGGATTGATCAAGTGTATTTTTCCCCTCAGGTTCAGCACATACATTCCCTCCTGGCTGGGTGTCAATTGTGTGTTTGGGATCTGTGCAACCAGCTTCCGCTGATGTCACTGAGTGATTTATATGTTATTTGAGCTAGGAGGGAACCTCTCATAGATTTGATGAGGTGAGGAAACTTTGACACATGGTTGGAATTGAGGTAGCGCCGCTGCTGGTCTGAGTAGACAATACAGATTTTGATGGACCAAGGGTCTGATTCAGTATAAGGCAGCTACATGTGTGTGTTCTTGCCTGCCAGCGTCATGCTAAAATTGGGCCTTGGGCAATAGGGTCCTTAGATAGTTTCTAAACTTCCCTTCATGTTAAAAAAGTCATTGCAAACAAAAAGCTGGTACAACAGGAAGGACTGTAGCCCTGCCTTCTCCCCACAGTACTAGTTTTCTACTTACGAGGGGGGTTGTTAATATGGGGGAGCATTCAAAAATTATATCCCCTCCATTTGCTCTCTCTGAAGTGGTACCACTTGCAGAGCACATCAGAATCCAGTGGCTTCTCACTTAGAGAGTTCTGTGATGAGGTGGCTTTGACATTTGGCTGAGGGTTGCCTGGAGATTTAAATGAAATGAATTTATTATTGGTTAGTGGTATTTACTTGATGTCGATGTCTGTTTCTGATGATTTTATTGTATATATTACTACATGTGACATTTGTCAACAGCCATGAATTTTTGAGAAAGACGGTATAAATAGGTATTTATGCATGTATGTTTCAGAAAAGGAAGAGGCACTAGAGATCATATTGCAAACATACGCTGGTTACTGGAGCATATGAGAGAATTTCAGAAGAAAATCAGCTTGTGTTTCATAGATTACAGCAAAGCTTTTGACTGTGTGGATCACGAAAAGCTATGGCTGGTTTTAAAGGAAATGGGTGTGCCTCTACATCTGATCGTTTTGATGTGCAATCTGTACTCTGGACAAGAGGCCACAGTTAGAACAGAATATGGAGAAATGGAATGGTTTCCAAATGGCATAGGAGTCAGACAAGGATGTATTTTTTCTCCCTATCTCTTCAATCTATATGCAGAACATATAATTAGGAAAGTAGTAGAAAAGAGCAAGAGTCTAGTAGCACCTTAAAGACTAACAAAAATATTTTCTGGCAGGGTGTGAGCTTTTGTGAGCCACAGCTCACTTCTTCAGATATAATTAGGAAAGCTGGATTAGATTTAGATGAAGGTGGAGTGAAAATTGGAGGGAGGAACATTAATAATTTGAGATATGCCGATGACACGACATTATTGGCAGAAAATAGTGAAGATTTGAAACGACTACTGCTGAAAGTTAAAAGAGAAAGTGCCAAAGCAGGATTACAGCTGAACATCAAGAAAACAAAAGCAATGACTACAGGAGAATTACACAACTTTAAGGTTGACAATGAGGAAATTGAAATTGTTCAAGACTTTCTATTCCTTGGCTCCACCATCAACCAAAAGGGAGACTGCAGCCAAGAAATCAGAAAGAGGTTGAGACTAGGAAGGGCAGCCATGAAGGAGCTAGAAAAGATTTTGAAGTGTATATTCCTTTGAAATGTGGTGTTGGAGGAGAGTGTTACGGATACCGTGGACTGCCAAAAAAACAAATCAGTGGGTTATAGATCAAATCAAGCCTGAACTGACCCTAGAAGCTAAAATGACTAAACTGAGGCTATCGTATTTTGGTCACATTATGAGAAGGCAAGAGTCATTGGAAAAGACCATCATGCTTGGAAAAGCTGAGGGCCGCAGGAAAAGAGGAAGACCCAACAAGAGATGGACTGACTCACTAAAGAAGCCACAGCCCTCAATTTGCAAGATCTGAGCAAGGCTGTCAAAGATATGACATTTTGGAGGACTTTCATTCATAGGGTCGCATGAGTCGGAAGCAACTTGACAGCACTTCACACACGCACACACACATTTTTATAAATGGTTTACTAGCACAATCTTTGCAATAATGGCCATTTGTTTGGGACTAATAATCTATGCAGCCAAGAACCACCACTAATGACAGGAAGAGAACTTGACATTTCAAGCTATAAACCAATCATAGGCTTTACATTTGTGTAGAGTTCCTGTCCCCTTTGTCTATGTGGGTGACAGCTTGTTGCAATGGTGGCTGAGTCCCTGGGGCAACTCACATTGCCTTGTGCCAAGGTGCTGGATTAGATGGGGTTTTGTCCCCCCTGTGATTTTATAGCAATGTGAATGGCTAGCTCAGTAGTAGGAGACAAGTAAGACTTATGTGGATCCACCTTGTATGACTTTTATTATGCTTTTTTCAATTGTTCCTGGATTGTTGGAAATTGATTTAATCTGCAATGTTAATAAAATTTAATTTAAAAAAAGAATCCAGTGGCTTCTTTCTGCTGCGTACCTAGATCCAGTGAGCCAAGCACTCTCGGTGCTGTCCCTAATTATCTATCAAGCAGCAAAGGTGAAGGATTATTGTCCTTTAGCTGGAGAAGGGCCAAGCATGTGAAGCAAGGAACCAGTGTGGGGGAAAGGTGCAGAAGAAATCAGAGCCACAGGTTAGGATTCCCATTCAGCTATGACAGCACTTGAATCCATCCCCGGTTTTGTGTCACTGTTACGATTATCAATTAGTCAGACATTTTAGGAGCTGCCGTGGAAATACAGCTTCATCAGTCATTTTGTAACAGCAACAGCGGCAATCGGAGGTGTTTTAGCGCTCCTCAGGTCAAGACTTTTTAAAAAGGATTATTTATTGCTTCTGATTTAGGGATTTGCATGGTGCCAATTAATCAATTTCCTCAGTAATCAGAATTGACAATTAATTGACATTTCTCTCACAGTCTGGCAAAGCTTTTGCAGAGCCTGGCTGACTTTTTTTTTTTAATTTTGGGAGAGGAAGCAAGGTATTACACAATTTCTTTAAAAAACTGGAAAGAAGCAATCTGAAAGGAAAGATACTGAGAAGATGTCAGTATCTTCCTCTGGCGCAAGGGCTCATGCCGGCGCATGGAGCAGTTTCATGGAGTTTAGGGGAAGTTCCCATTTTCAGCTTGCTGTGCTGGCCAGCAAATTGCTCGGGGGCGGCACAGCGGTGCCATCCCCAGGCCCACTGCAACCAACCCCCCCCCCAGGATTGCTCTGTAAATCAGCATAACTATAGCAAGAATAGTGAAGATCTATATTAAAATAATTTCTTTGAGAATACTTAAAGTTGGGATGACAACAGTCAGTGGGAACAGGGTTTTCTTCAATTATTTTTAATTGTTAGTATAAATCTGAATTATTGTTGCAGTCTAATAGTTCAGGCACTATCATACTGTAGAGCACATGAACACACACATGTAGCTGCCTTATACTGAATCAGACCCTTGGTCCATCAAAGTCAGTATTGTCTACTCTAGCTGGCAGCGGCTCTCCAGGGTCTCAGGCAGAGGTCTTTCATATGACCTACTCGCCTAGTCCCTTTACCTGGAGATTCCAGGGATTGAACCTGGGACCTTCTGCATGCCAAGCAGATGCTCTGCCACTGAGCCACAGCCCCTCCCCTATCTGAATCTGAGCATTTTAGTGATGGCATCTGGTGCCCTGTCATGGTCATATTTTTTTATTTCCTATTTCTATATGAGGAGCCTCATGGCGCGGAGTGGTAAGCTGCAGTACTGCAGTCAAAACCTCTGCTCACGACCTGAGTTCGATCCCGACAGAAGTCGGTTTCAGGTAGCCGGCTCAAGGTTGACGCAGCCTTCCATCCTTTTGAGGTCAGTAAAATGAGGACCCAGCTTGCTGGGGTAAAGGGAAGGTGACTGTGGAAGACACTGGCAAACCACCCCGTAAACAAAGTCTGCCTTGGAAACGTCGGGGTCTGAAGTCACCCCATGGATCAGGAATGACATGGTGCTTTACCTTTAATCCTATATACCTTGACCTGGATGGCCCAGGCTAGCCCTATCTCATCAGATTTTGAAAGCTAAGCAGGGCCAGCCCTGGTTAATACTTGGTTGGGAGACCCTCAAGGAAGTCCAGGGTTGCTATACAGAGGCAGGCAATGGCAAACCACCTCTGTTACTCTCTTCCCTTTAAAATCCTACAGGGTCACCATAAGTCAGCTGCAACTTGATGGCACTTTCCACCACCACTCCTATATGGCCAATTGAATGAGCCTCAGTGTTCCTCTGTAAGGGCAAAGGTGCACGTTTGGAGATAGAAGGATCTGGATTCAGTTTCTTGGCACTTAAAAGGCACCAGAGACCCTCTACTATGCAGAATAGACAGTGTTAGTCCAGAGGGACCAACAGTGTGGCTAACAGTGCAGTCCTAAGTAACCCTTCTAAGCCAGTGTAGTGTAGTGGTTAAGAGCAGTGGTTTGGAGTGGTGGACTCTGATCTGGAGAACCGGATTTATTTCCCCGCTCCTCCACATGAAGCCAGCTGGGTGACCTTGGGCAAGTTACAGTTCTATTAAGAGCTCTTAAAGCTCTCTCAGCCCCACCCACCTCACAGGGTGTCCGTTGTGGGGAGGGGAAGGGAAGGTGATTGTAAGTTGGTTTGAGTCTCCCTTAAGTGGTAGAGAAAGTCGGCATATAAAAACTAACTCTTCTTCTTCATTTGAATTAGTGGGTGTAATTTTTGCTAAGGATGGCACTGTACGGTGGTTAACATCACCTTTTCTTCTAGTCAATGTTATTTTTGTTCCTGACATGCTTGAGAAAGGGTGGGAGGGATCCATTCCATGATATATATTTTTAAATTCATCATTTCAAAACTTACAAAAATTGTATTAGTATAATGTCCAGAACATAATGTTTTAAAAAACACTTGGCATTTGATAATATCTACCAGAGGAAAAGGGAAGTGCAAATGGGAACATAAGCATTTAAGTAGATTGTTAAATGTCTAGAAACCAAAAAAGTCACAGGACAGCAATAAAGCCACTTTTCAAATGTGACAGGAAGGTGTCCATAAGGAGGATATAATGAAAAGAACAGCCCAAATGTGCAAGGAAAATATAGTTAATGTATTACTACTTTTATTATTTTATCATCTTTCATTAATTGCTGGCTTTGTTCCTACAGAGCTTGGTTCCATGAAAGGGGCTTTTAGTCAAATGTCCTCAATGAAACAACCACTTAGAACCCAAGAATAAGTTTAAATCATCTTTAAATCATCACACACACAAAAAAACCCCCCAAACTCAAACCCCTGCAACTGGGCACTGTGAAATGGATTAGATTTGTGTTGGCTTCTTGTTTACACTATTGGAGAATCAGGTGCAGAATCACACAGAGACATTTAGGGCAATGTATTCAGAACTGGGGTAATTTTTCACAACAGAGTTAAAGTAATAGTAAGACTATAACAAGCCATGTTTCAAAGGCAGGTGTTGTCCGAGTAGGTGGTCAAACTTCATTGAGGAAAAAAACGTCCTTACTGATCACTGGTCAACAGGTCCAAGAATGAGAATGGAAGAGGATTTGTCCTCATCGTTTCAGGGATGCTCCTGGAAAGACAATACAGAAGGAAGGCACATGCTACATGAATGTGAGTGGTGGTGGTAGAAAGTGCCATCAAGTCACAGCTGATTTATGGGGATCTTTTAGGGTTTTCAAGCCAAGAGATGTTCATAGGTGGTTTTTGCCATTGCCTGCCTCTACTTCATGACCGTGGTATTCCTTGGAGGTCTCCCATCCAAATACTAGCCAAGGCCAACCCTTCTTCGCTTCTGAGATCTGACAAGATCAGGTTAGCCTGGAGCTATCCAGGTCAGGGCATGAATTCGAGTACAGCAGAATAATGTAATGAATCCATATTTGTATTTTGAAGACAATGGAAGAGACATTTTTGAGTCTCTCACCTCTCCTAACCAAGGTCCCCTTCATGATAAGGGAGAGTCTCCAAAAAGAAGGGAGGGGTTCTATTTTTACTCTTCTTCTCTGCCTCTTCTGACAAGCTGTTAATGTTGTGGGGGACTCCTCTGTGACAATACCCACGTGCACCATCCCATGATGTACTTATGTCCCCCTTTCTTTGTCCCCCTATATAAAGTGTTTCCATCTAAACATGTTTGGCAGTCCTCCCACAGACCGAAACACGTAGAAGAAGAAGAGTTGGTTTTATATGCAGACTGTCTCTACCACTTAAGGAAGAATCAAACCGGCTTATAATCAGCTTCCCTTCCCCTCCCCACAATAGACACCCTGTGGGAGATAGGTGGGGCTGAGAGAGCTGTGACTAGCCCAAGGTCACTCAGCTGGCTTCATGTGTAGGAGTGGGGAAACAAATCCAGTTCACCAAATTAGTTTCTGCTGCTCATGTGGAGGAGGGGGAAATCAAACCCGATTCTCCACATCAGAGTCCACCACTCCAAACCACCGCTCTTAACCACTACACCATGCTGTGGGAATCCCCACCCAGGAGTTCTGCGATACCTGCCACGCATTGTGTCTTCTATCAGCCCCATCTCACTTCCTTATCATTACTTTCCGTCTCTCCTCCACATCTTATCACCGACACATTACTTACAGGTAAATCCTACTGGAATTAGTGGGACTTTATTACAGCTGAAAAGGCTCAGTTCAACACTTTGCACATACAGAAGCTTTCTTCTATGAAGCAAAGTCCTCTTTACACATTTGGATGGTCCACAGGGTTTATTTCATTTATTTTTGTTTTATTTTACTTTATTTATACCCCATCATCCTCCACAATGGGGACCCAAGGCAGCTTACACCATTAACCTCCATTTTATCTTCACAACAACCCTGTGAAGTAAGTTGAAGTGTGTAACTGGCACAAGGTCACCCAGCAAGCTTCCATGGCAGAAGGGGGACACAAACCTGGGTCTCCCTGACCTTAGTCTGACATTTTGACTTCCTGTGCACCAGGTCATCCAATAGAATCTATTGGAGCCACTGAATCATGGAAGTGTTCAAGATCTCGTTTCCAGACTGTTAGCATAAATAACTGAGGATCTGGTTTGCTACATTTATCAAAAGCAAACCATACAGCAGAAATCCCTCTTGATGTGCTGTGAAGATAAGCACATAATTGTCTGCGGAAGAGACATTAAATTCTAGAGGCTGTTTATTTTGCAGGGTTTTAGGATATTTCTCAAATGTGTACATTTGCATATTTGGAAGTTTTAGGCAGAATGGCTTGTCCTCCCCCCCGCCCCCCAGTAAAACTAGGACCCAACTATCCTTGCTGGTTAGGAATATGAAGCCCCCTGAATAGATCTCGAGAGGTTGAGGAGCTGTCCACGGTTCTGACTCCACAGCCGAACTGGAAGTGCCAAATCTGTTCCTCTTTAAGATGCCAGGTTACCCTGCGGTTAAGAGGAAGAAAGTAGCTTCAGTCTGCCACGTGCATCATTTCCTCTGCCTACTCAGAGGTGGAAAGAAAAAGAAGGAAGAGAGTTATTGTAACATCCTAAACAGCTAGTTAGAGAAGCAGCAGCACTTGGAATGGCCCATTTAGTTCTTGAACCCCTGTTGTAGGCTGCAGCTGAACAATCCCGACGACATCCGCCACAGATGGTATTTTTTATTCAGTTGGATGTTTCCCCTATATCAAAGCAGAATAAATTCAGGGCTGCCTTTCTGCAAAAAAAACTCACCAGGCTGTCTGCTTGAGGCAGAAGATTCTAGAAATAACATCCTTTCTCCACCTCCAAGTTTCGCCTGTGTCTCCAAAACAATTAGCACAAGCATGTCTAAGGCCAGCGCTAATGAGTCCAACACAGTCTTGGCAAACTGATTCAGTCAAGACATGTGGTGAACATGTCACCAGCCAGCATGGTGTAGTGGTTAAGAGTGGTGGTTTGGAGCGGTGGTTTGGAGCACTCCTCCACACGAGTGGAAGACGCTAATCTGGTTTCCCCACTCCTACACATAAAGCCTGCTGGGTGACCTTGGGCTAGTCACACACTCTCAGCCCCACCTACCTCACAGGGTGTCTGTTGTGGGGAGGGGAAGGGAAGCTGATTGCAAGCCGGTTTGATTCTTTCTTAAGTGGTAGAGAAAGTCGGCATATAAAGACCAACTCTTCTCCTCCTCCTCCTCCTCCACTCAGGCCATTTCCTGACCCTGTGTATACTTCCACTTCCTGTTCAGAGCATTACAATGCAATCTTAGGAGAGTTACTCCAGTCTAAGCCCACTGAAACCAACAGGACTACACTTAAGTATCTCTCCGTAGGATTTCGCTGTGACTCTGCAATGCAGCCCTTACTGTTTGGTGCTCACAGACCCAGTGCCTCATCCCACCACTGTCTGTTCCAGCATCACATCCTGCGTCTTCAAGCCTTTCCCTGCTTCCTTAGTCCTATCAGTCCCATTGCCAGCTTCCATCTCCATGTCTACATGGACTGAATTTTGAAAAAGGCTTACCTCTGTGATCCAGTCTCCCTTTGTTCAGATCCCCCAGTTTGCTGACCCTGCAAAGATCCAGCTCCCCTTCCCTGAGAAGCCCTGGCTCTGAAAGAGAGCCAGGGAAGGATCCCTCCGGTGCATCATAGTTACTAACAATGACCTGGTAATAAATGGACTTGGTTGGATACAACAGGGTAACTGCAAAGGTAGCTGCATCAGCTTCCTGAAATCAATGAAGCCACAAACACCTTCAAGCAGCACCTGCCGAAGCAACTCTAAATTCCACAGCAGTGCAAGCTGGAAGTTTTTATTAACTACATTTCGAAAATTTATTTCCTCTTTTTTCTACCTAAAGCTTGTTCGAAATTATAGTGCTCATAAATCTGGATCCCTGACAGAAGAGGGAACAGAAATTAGATCTGGCTTGGCAGAGTACAATCTTTCAATTGAACATATACCCAATTACTGATTGGGAGAAAATCCCAGGGACTTGTTCAGAGATATTGGCAGCTCGTTTTACCTGGAACTTGTATCCGAGGATTAGCTGCAAATTAAAGCATCTCTTGGAACAAGAACCCGTTTGGACCTTTCGGAGTCAATCTTTCTATTACAGCGTCATGTATTCTTTTTCAGTTGTATTCCATGGGTTGGAGTCCTCTTCCACTGATTCTTCAAAGGGTGCTTCTGCTGCGCAGAAATTATGCTGATTCCCCCTTTTCTCAGATAGAAAGAGATTTTCTTCAGTGATGTCAGAGTTCCAGAGCGGCAAGAGAACAATATAGACAAAGTAAATCCTTTAGGGGAGGGGCTGCGGCTCAGTTTGTAGAGCATCTGCTTGGCATGCAGAAGGTCCCAGGTTCAATCTTTTAAATCCCTTTACAATCCAGAGCATCAATGAACCTAGACACCAATTACCCACTACAGACCAAAGCCTGTTAAGAAGGCACTCTCTTAAGAGTGGCATAGACAGCCGTGCTGTTACAGATTTTTGTCCCAGTACCCATTTCTGGCAACCTGATTGCCTATTCACAAAACACTTAGGGTCCACTACTTGTTCCCACCAGCCATTTGGGAAACTTTGCCCTGAGATATATAAAAAAGGTATTATCACTGATCCATGGACTTCAAATAGCAATGATCTCCTATTAACCAAAGGGATTGTGTTGTATTACCAAAAGGGGGGAGGAGGAGGAGGAGGAGGAGGAGGAGGAGAAGGAGGAGGAGGAGGAGGAGGAGGAGGTGGTGGTGGTGGTGGAGGTTTTTACATGGCAACTTTCTCTACCACTTAAGGAAAAATCAAACCAGCTTACAATCATCTCCTGTTCCCCTCCCCACAACAGTCACCCTGTGAGGTAGATGAGGCTGAGAGAGTGTGACTAGCATAAGGTCACCCAGCTGGTTTCATGTGTAGGGGAAACTAATATAGTTCGCCAGATTAGCCTCTGCCGCTCATGTGGAGGAGTGGGGAATCAAACCTGGTTCTCTCCAGATCAGAGTCCACTGCTCCAAACCACTGCTCTTAACCACTACACCACGCTGGCTCTTAGAGCTGGCATATTAAATGCAGCTTTAGTCTGCCTCTACCAAAACACCAGTCTTCTTTGCTTCAGGACCCTCTTTAGTTATGGGTCATAAACTGTATTCCAATTCTTTGCTCTAACTTCAACATTTCAACCTGAGGTTCACTTCAGTTTTCCCTCTGAGCACATATAGCTTCATCCTCCCTCTAGTCCTTTTTATGTTCTCAGATTCTTCCGATATACTTTTTATTCACTTTTGTTTCTCCCTTTATGAAGAGTTCAGCTGCTGGAGTTTTGATGAAGTCCCACACTTTGTCTTGATGCCAGAAACACTTAAGAGGCAGCTGCGCTTCACTTAATGGGATATATGTGTGCCTGCTACATTAAATAGTGGACTCAAGAGGTCCAATGGGAGGCAAGACAAAATTGCCAATGTTTAACAGCCACCCATTTCCAGAATAGAAGAAGACTTATTTTTATACCCCACTTTTCTCTACCTTGAAGGAGTCTCAAAGTGGCTTACAATTGCTTTCCCTTCCCCTCCCCACAACAGACACCTTGTGAGATAGATGGGGCTGAAAGAGCTCTAAGAGAGCTGTGACTAGCCCAAGGTCACCCAGCTGGCTTCATGTGTAGGAGTAGGGAAACCAACCCACTTCACTAGATTAGCATCTGCCACTCATATGGAGGAGTGGGGAATCAAACCCAGTTCTCCAGATTAGAGTCCACCACTCCAAACCACCACTCTTAACCACTGCACCACACTGGAAGAAGGGAAAGGTGTGCTAATCAGGAGGCTAACAGACTGGAGGAGATGCCAATCGGCAGGAAGGCAGAAGAAAGAGGCAGAGCCACTGAGAGCTGTCTAAGGCACCATTCAGGTAGAGCTGATGCTGGGGCAAAGATCAAGACCTGACTCGGAAGCATTTATAGCTAAGTCAGGTCAGGAGGGAGCAATAGGCTGTTACCTTGCAGGGAAGAATCACTTGGGAGAATAACAGCAGTCCCATCTTTTTCCACTGTGCAAAACCGTGGATGGCAACCCAGTACAGAGACCAGAAGGCTCCTGGTTGGAGGCCATTTTGTTAATATTGGGGAGCTGGACAGTTCACATGACCTCGTAAACACAGCAATGTGTGTTCTGATAGTGTGGGAGTCGAGTATTATCGTGCAATGAACTACACATGTGAATCAGGCATGTGGAAAACCTGAAAGCGAATTCCCTTCTACCTACTCAGCCCTGTAGGTTTCTACAGAAAATCTGTCTTCCTAATAAAATTTCAGCTGGCTCTAACTGCATTGTAATTTTATTAGTATTGTTGATGGCTTATTCTAATTAAGGGAGATTTGCACATGGTTCATCTGCAGTCACACTTGATCAGGGGTTTTGTAGGTTTTCACTTGAATAAGCAATCTTGTGAATGCACGTTTCTATCACGAGAATGAAGATCGTTTGGCTGGTGATATTTATAACACTGCAAGAATACAAGTTGAGCCTGCTCTTGGAAGATTAGTGTGGGTGAGAAAGGGTTAATATATCATTGGCTTATACGATCCAGAGCAAAAGACTAAACTATGGTGAGCATTCAACTATCACAAGTGTGCACAGACTTTTAGGGCCCTTTCACACATGCCGAATAATGCACTTTCAATCCACTTTCAGTGCACTTCGCAACTGGATTTTACAGGGTGAAATGGCAAAATCCACTTGCAAACGATCATTAAAGTGCATTGAAAGTGGAATGAAAGTGCATTATTAGGCAGGTGTGAAAGCATTAGAGCCTGTTTCAGCCAGTATTGCCTGGCAATGCCATCAAGGTTAAGGAGGAGGAGGAGGAGGAGGAGGAGGAGGAGGAGGAGGAGGAGAAAAAGAAGAGGAGGAGTTGGTTTTTATATGCCGACTTTCTCTCCCATTTCAGGAAGAATCAAACCAGCTTACAATCACTTTCCCTTCCCCTCCCCACAACAGACACCCTGTGAGGTAGGAGGGGCTGAGAGAGCTCTAAGAGAGCTGTGACCAGCCCAAGGTCACCCAGCTGGCTTCATGTGGAGGAGTGGGGAAACCAACCCGGTTCACCAGATTAGCCTCCACTGCTCATGTGAAGGAGTGGGGAATCACATCCGGTTCTCCAGATCAGATCATAGTCCACCTCTCCAAACCACCACTCTTAACCACTACATCACACTGGCCAAATGTTGAGCTTCAGTGCCCATTGTTCTTCCCTTAATACGCCCTGTACTTCCAATCATAAAAAATATTTCCTCTGCTACAGTGAAGGAAGAGGTGGGCTTGCCTGGCCTCTATATTAATTGGTTCGATGGCTTTCCTTTCTATTCTCCTGCAAAATTGATTAAAGGTATCCTAATGGAACACCTCAAAACGATCACTGACACATATCGGTGTCTAAAACTGTTGTCACCTCACACAGCAAAGAAATTTAGGAAAAGTTAATTACCCCGACAAACTGAAAAATCTATGCTCATTTACAAATGGACATCAAATGAAGCCTCCATTATTGTAATGTATTTACGCTGTCAACTCAGCCTAAAAGGGTATTCAAAATTATTGCTCGAGGGTGGAACCTTCGAGCCCACCTCTACAAACTATTCATCACATTAGTCATCTTTACCCAACCGAGTAGGCCCATCAGGGTGGAGGGATTTACAGGGGGCAGGCTTTGGGTTTGCAAAAATTGTGTTAGCAATGCTCAGAACCAAAATGGCATTTGTTATTTTAAAAATGCACAATGTAAGTAATTTCTTGCTGGCCCAAGAGTCATGCAGATTTGGTTGGGATGCTCATTCCTGAGCATTTGTTTTTGGTGACACAGTAAACTCCATGGCAAATCTAAATAGACCTCTGTGTGTATTTATTGCTCCAGAGGGACGGTAGATGGATTTCACCTCACTTTGCCGTGCCACGAGCAAATTATGTTGAAATCCTTCCAAGAACTGAAATGATACGTTTATAAATCCTCCTTATTGAACTTCTGGCCTCTGGTAACTTTATTATAATAAAACATTTAGGTGGGTTTTTTCCTTTCATTTGTTCTGGAAATGCTTTCTGCTTACAGGGAAAGAAATGTCGCCCTTCGGTAATTTCACCTCCGTCCACTGACTTTTCCGCTGCAAAACAAGCATGCATCAAATAATAAAAATCACACCCCAGTGTATCTGATATGTAATGAATTTCTGCAAGTGCAATTTTATTCATTAGACTGATTTATGGACACTTTAAGTACACAGCCGCCTTGGACAACTTAAGGTTGATTGGTCTAGGGCTGCACTGTGATCCAAGATAACGCAGCCTGGATCTCTGCCATCCTGTTTGAACAATCACGGGGATGCCTCTGAGGATAAACAACCTTGGTTTAAAGGGGGGAGGGGGTTAGGTGATTCAAAAGAAGAAAAAGAAGAGTTGGTTTTTATAACCCCCTTTTTTCTACCTTTAAGAAGTCTCAAAGCATGTTACGATCACCTTCCTTTCCCGCTTCCCACAACAGACACCTTGTGAGGTAGGCGGGGCTGAGGGAGTTCTGAGAGAACTGTGACTGGCCCTAGGTCACCCAGCAGGCTTCATTTGGAGGAGTGGGGAATTGAACCCAGTTCTCCAGATTAGAGTCGGCCAATCCTAACCACTACAATGCTCAGCGTGGTGTAGTGGTTAAGAGTGGTGGTTTATAGTGGTGGACTCTGATCTGGAGAACCGGGTTTAATTTACCACTCCTCCACATGAGTGGTGGAGGCTAATCTGGTGAACTGGATTTGTTTCCCCACTCCTACACATGAAACGAGCTGGGTCACACTCTCTCAGCCCCACCTACCTCACAGGATGTCTGTTGTGGGGAGGGGAAGGGACGGTGATTGCAAGTAGGTTTGATTCTTCCTTAAGCGGTAGAGAAAGACGGCATATAAAAAACCAACTCTTCTTCTTCTCTTATTCCTAATGAATGCTCTGATACTTTCTGAACTATGCAAGACAACTGAATTTGAACCAAACTGACTTTCTACGAGTGTATTATTCAAACAAGCCCCCAGCTTAGCTACAGTTAGGGTTGCCAACCTCCAGATACTAGCTGGCGATCTCCTGCTATTACAACTGATCTCCAGATGATAGAGATCAGTTCACCTAAATAAAATGGCCGCTTTGGCAATCGGACTCTATGGCATTGAAGTTCCTCCCCTCCCCAAACACCGCCTGCCTCAGGCTCCACCCCAAAAATCTCCAGGTATTTCCGAACCTGGAGCTGGCAACCCTACCTATGTACCTCAAACACACCCAGAAGTTACAAAACTCTGTCACATGACAGTGCCTCCATGACCCCGCCTCCCTGGATTCCCAATGGTTGCCAGCCATTGGCTAAAACCCTACTCCATGCCCATGCTCTCCAAAATCAATCCAGGGAGAGCATAATTTCCCAGGTCACACACTTTCTCGGTCCAGTCATACACACACTCTAAGGCTAGAATCATAGAGTTGGAAGAGACCACCAGGGTCATCTAGTCCACCCCCCTGCACAATGCAGGAAATCACAACTACCTCCCACACACACACAGTGACCCCTACTCCATGCCCAGAAGATGGCCAAGTTGCCCTCCCTCTCATGATCTGCCTAAGGTCATAGAATCAGCATTGCTGACAGATGGCCATCTAACCTCTGCTTAACCTCCAGGGAAAGAGAGCTTACCACCTCCCAAGGAAGCCTGTTCCACTGAGGAACCGCTCTAACTGTTAGAAAGTTCTTCTTAATGTCTAGAAGGAAACTCTTTTGATTTAATCTCAACCTGTTGGTTCTGGTCCGACCTTCTGGGGCAACAGAAAACAACTCGGCACCCTCCTCTGACAGCCCTTCCAGTACTTGAATAGTTATCATATCCCCTCTCAGTCTTCTCCTCTGCAGGCTAAACATACCCAGCTCCTTCAACCTTTCCTCATAGGACTTGGTCTCCAGACCCCTCGCCATCTTTGTTGCCCTCCTCTGGACATGTTCCAGACACAGGGATGTTGCAAGGATGCAATCGAGGAAAAGAGAAGGATGCAGGGTATACATGATGGGTATAAAGGAAGGAAATAAATTAATAAGTACTACACCTGGATGCTGTCTGGGAAGTCTTAGATGGTGGTCAAGTCAGCATGGGCAACCTGTTATTCATGCTTGAGGAGGTCGGAGTCACACAGGCAGCACTTACGATTGTGAGCCTTTAGTTTTGTGGAAATCAAGATGGAGGAGCAAAACTCCCGAGTTCAAACCAAGAGTTGCTCTCAAGCAAGCGTCAGTCACCTCCGTGGCCTTATTTATTTTACAAATCTGAGGTCGCCTACAGCACGTTTGCCGTGTTTAACGCAACCCCCGTCAATGATCTCTGCCCCATTGTGTGGCATGATTGTTATTACACCGGTAAATTTGTCGCAGAAGCACTGAAGGTTCTCACCAGCAATTCCCACCCGTTACCCACCAGCAGAGAAACCCCACTTTTTCTCTGACACGCCACACCACACAGTGATTTTTCCTCCCCTCACAACCCATCAAGCGACGTTCTAAGGTTAAACCACCGGGCTTCTCTGTCTTTTTACACACACAACCTTCTGCGCACCAGAATGAACCCAAATAGAGCAGGACCTGTATTTATTGTAACAAAGAACATTTCTAGTTTGCAGATTCTATGGCATGATACATAATCTGCAAACTAGAAATGTCCAGGAAGGCATTTTTATTGAGTTGGATGGAAGTAGAATAGAACAATCAGGAGGACACTCTTATAAGGGAATACCACTGTAGCCTGTTTCAATTTTTTATTGCACAGATCATCTTTCTTTTACTGCATTATCTTTAATGCAGTAATTTACTTAAGTTATTTACTTAAGTGATTTACTTTCCGCGTTACAGGTTATCATGCCTTGGACAGTTTTCTGTTTGCATTGTTTTCTAATTCAGGTAGGCAGAACTCCATGTTCAGTGGCAGGCTATCCAAGTACAAGTTTTTGGGAAACAACAACAGGGGAGGGGAGGTTTGGGTCTTTTTGCCCTTTTTGGGGGGGGCTGTCCAGAAGTGTCTGGCTGGCAGTTTAGAAAAACTGGATACTAGACTAGATGCCCCTTTGATCTGCCTGGGTTCTTCTTCATCCTTTTAAATCTGTAATCTGCTACATGTTCCAGGCCGGTTTTATCCATGGTACCATAAACCTCACGAATTGACTACTCTAATACAGTCTATGTGGGGCTGCCCTTGAAGACAATCCAGAAGCTTCAGCTGGTACAGTATGTGGCAATCCCTTTGCAAACAGGATGAGCCAATCTGAGTGCGTATCACTAATTTTAAAACAGATACCCTGGCTTCCGATGTATTTCTGGCCTCAATTCAAGGTACTAGTTGTTACCTTTAAAGCCCTTCATGACCCGGGGCCCACTTAACAAAGGGATCACATCTCCTGATATAGACCCATGACAGCTGAACAATCTCTACTGACCATCCAGTTCTCTTGGTCAGCCTCTTTGGTTTCTAACAGAAACTGGGCTTTTTCTGTTGCCTTCTCCCTAATGTGAAACATTGTCCCTGGAGCTGTTTGCCAACTCTTTATCTTCCGGGTTTTCAGGGAAGTCGACAAAAGGTGGCTCTTTCAGAGGGCCTGATAGTTTTGAAGATGATGATTAATGGCAGCATCCTAAGCAAAGTTACACACCCTCCTAAATCTATTAGCCTTAGAAGGGTGTAACAAGAAGAAGGACAAGAAGAGGAAGAAGAAGAGTTGGTTTTTATATGCCGACTTTCTTCGCCACTTAAGAGAGACTCAAACTGGCTTACAATCACCTTCCCTTCCCCTCCCCACAACAGACACCCTGTGAGGTAGGTGGGGCTGAGAGAGCTTTTAATAGAACTGTGACTAGCCCAAGGTCACCCAGCTGGCTTCGTGTGTAGGAGTGGGGAAACCAACCCAGTTCCCCAGATTAGCCTCCGTCGCTCATGTGGAGGACTGGGGAATCTAACCCAGTTCTCCAGATCAGAGTCCACCACTCCAAACCACTGTTCTTAACCACTATACCATGCTGGCTCTTGGTTTCCCCACTCCTACACATGAGATTTGCTTATCAGTTACCAGGTTCTGTTCAAGGTAATGAACAAAACCTTTAAGGGCCTTGGGCCAACATACCTGCAGGGCGACCTCTTCTGCTATGCTTTGCTGTGCATCTTGCCCCTCTTGCTCATCTCAGCAAAGCCTTCTGAAGGTGCCAACCTGCAAATGGGTAAGATTGGCAACAGCCTGTTCACGTGTCACCAAATGCACAAGGAGTATCAGCACATTCAGCTCTGGATACCATGACAATCACACGTGTGCTTAGAATCGGGCTGCGGGAAAGCTAGAATCTCTCCCTGAATCACTCGCTAGCCAACCGATACTCATACAAACCCAGCCAGTCTATTCATTATAAAGCTTTAAGAAAGCACGCTATCAAACTGTTATTTTGTCAATAAAACGTCAACTCGTCAATATCGCTTCCAGGTGGCCAAATGTTTTTGCATCGTTAATTTTGCAGATGCATTAAGCAATGTTATACACAGCATTCATCACAAAGAATGGTCAATATTAAGATCATATATAAAAAACCACCACTTGTTGTTTCCAATGAACTCCCCCCCCCCATCAAGACTGACTCTCCAATCAACAATGATCTGTATTGAGGCGGTCAAGAGAATGCAATTGCAAAAGTGATGCCCTGATTAACTGGAGGTCCTTTGCAGGTGGTTAGTCAACAGTGCAACAAATGTGTAATTGCGTAGTGTATAACAGGGCAGCCAGTGTGTAAATGCTGTTCATTTGCTGTGTAAGAGACAGATATTTCTATTCACTTCCATTCTGAGGAAATCATAATTATCCTGGCATGGAAACCACGTTATAAAGTTATGATCATTTTTACACCTTTGTTTCCCCACCAGACTATCATGATAATTGGAAATCTTGCTCACTGCTACCTGATCAACGGAAAGAAAGAAAGAAAGAAAGAAAGAAAGAAAGAAAGAAAGAAAGAAAGAAAGAAAGAAAGAAAGAAAGAAAGAAAGAAAGAAAGAAAGAAAGAAAGAAAGAAAGAAAGAAAGAGGGAGGTATTACAAAATAGTATTATATTCAGTGCAGAAAGAAAGAGGTATTACACAACAGAAAGAAAGAAGTATTACAAAATAGTATTATATTCAGTACAGGGAAGCCTGTAACAACAGCTTTTATAGGGAGAATCACATGACGTATTTGCATAGGGAAGCTTCCTTGGCTGGTCTCCCTGTAGTTATCTCCTTTGAACAGAACGAAATGGTGACACCCAGGTCCCAACAACACTCAGATCAGTATTTAAAGATTCTATGACACCTACTTGAGAATCAGCGTGGTTAACAGCAGTGAACTCTAATCTGGAGAACCAGGTTCGATTCCCCACTCCTCCACATGAGCAGCAGACTCTGATCTGGTGAACTGGGTTGGTCTCCCCACTCCTACACATGAAGCCAGCTGGGTGACCTTGGGCTAGTCACAGGTCTCTCTGAACTCTCTCAGCCCCACCTACCTCACAAGGTGTCTGTTGTGGGGAGAGGACGGTGATTGCAAGCCAGTTTGATTCTCTTTTAAAAAGGTAGAGAAAGTCGGCATATCAAAACCAACTCTTCTTCTTCTTCTACACTACAGGGTTGTTAGGAGGAGGAGATGTCTGCATGTAACCCATGTGGGCATGACAATTGTTCCTCTTCCAATGAACTGTTCTTTACAATGCGTTCCTAAGGAGAGTTGTGTGTGTGTGTGAAGTGCCTTCAAGTCGCAACCGGCTTATGGCGACCCCTTTTGGGGTTTTCATGGCAAGAAACTAACAGAGGTGGTTTGCCAGTGGCTTCCTCTGCACAGCAACCCTGGTATTCCTTGGTGGTCTCCCATCCAAATACTAACCAGGGCTGACCCTGCTTAGCTTCTGAGATCTGACAAGATCAGGCTAGCCTGGGCCATCCAGGTCAGGGCTAAGGAGAGTTACTCCAGCGTTATTCACTCAGATATACTCATGGAAAAGAAGAGAACTGGAGAAAGCAGCTTTAATTGAATGCATCACAAGGACTGTATGTTCTGATATGGTACTGTTAATACTCTGATGTGTGTAAGACATATTTATAAGAATATAAATGTGTCCCCCTCCCCAAAGTTAATTAATATCCTGTTGTGCCAGGAATTGCAAATGACTGTGAACACAGGAAAGCCGCTCCCTCCATCCTCTTCATGCCCTTCTGAAAACTGCAGGCCCACCCCCTCCTAAGAAAACAGCAGGTTAATATAGGGTTTTGAGCTTCTGTCACAACCTACACGGAGATTTATTTTCCCTTGGATTATTTTTATTTCATCCAGCCTTAGCACTTTATGGAAACGTTTATTCAGCTGGAAAGCCAGCATGATGTAGTGGTTAAGAGGGGTGGTTTGGAGTGGTGGAGTCTGATCTGGAGAACTGGGTTTGATTCCCCACCCTTCCACACGAGCAGCGGAGGCTAATCTGGTGAACTGGATTTGTTTCCTCACTCCTCCACATGAAGCTAGTTGGGTGACCTTGGGGTAGTCACAGTTCTATTAAGAGCTCTCTCAGCCCCACCCTACCTCACAGAGTGCCTGTTGTGGGGAGGGGGAGGGAAGGTGATTGTAAGCCGGTTTGAGTCTCCCTTAAGTGGTAGAGAAAGCCGACATATAAAAACCAACTCTTCTTCTTCTTCCAAACCATAACAACAGACTTGCCAGATCAAAATGTGCTCAAACTGAATGGTTCAGGAAGGATAAAGGAAAAGGGATTGTGGGATGTATTTATCTGTTAGGATGTATTTATGTATAGGATGTATTTATCTGTTTGCTGTATATATTATCTGTCAATGCATTGTTTTCTATTGATACAATACCATTTCTCTATCTGCAGTCTGAACCATGTCTAATAGTTTACTCTTGTTTCAGATTTCTGAACTACGTTGCTCATTAGATGTTTCATCCTATTGATCGCATTGACTTATATGGCGTAATCTGCCTTGAGTCCCAGTGAGAAAGGGTGACTATAAACACAGTCAATAAACAAACCAAGGTCCATATGGTCTACCGTTCAGGGTTGGATCCAACCAGATTTTCTGCTGGTGAATAAGAAACGAAGGATCCCGTTTGACCTCCCAACAAAGACTATGCTGGGGGAATTTACATGTACGAGAGTGATGTGGGATGTAGTAGGGAAGGGAATTGGGTGAGATTGGATGGAAAAGCTGTCTAGATCTCACCCTGTTTCCAGGTGCAGATAACCAGATATAAGATCTCCCTGTATCTCCCTCCAGTTATTCTAACTGCTGTGACCTAACTGGAAACAGTCTGGCCATTTCTACCAGGTGCCTCTTGAAGTTCACAGAGGTCATAAAAGCTTTGGTGTTCCTCTGCTCTTGGCCTCCAGCATCTGACATGGGTAGAGCAGGGCAGCAAGTGGAAATAAATAAATAAATACATAAATACATGGAGACAGGGCAGCTGTCAGGGCCCAGAACACCTGGTGGGGCCCACTGTTGCTGACCCCCACCCAGAACTCCCATGCCACCTGTCTTTACCCATGCGCTCAACTTCCCAGTGTCATTAAGAAGAAGAAGAGTTGGTTTTTATATGCCGACTTCCTCTACCACTTAAGGGAGAATCAGACCAGCTTACAATCACCTTCCCTTCCCCTCCCCACAACAGACACCCTGTGAGGTAGGTGGGGCTGAGAGAGTGTGACTAGCCCAAGCTTACCCAGTTTTCTTCATGTGTAGGAGTGGGGAAACAAATCCAGTTCACCAGAGTAGCCTCTGCCACTCATGTGGAGGAGTAGGGAATCAAACCCAGTTCTCCAGATCAGAGTCCACTGCTCCAAACCACCGCTCTTAACCACTACACCACACAAGGGTATGGGGGTGCAGCACAGTGGTGGCACTCCTGGTGGCAACAGCAGCAGCACTCCCAGATGTATACACTGGCCAGGGCTGTCAGGGAAAAGGTGAGCAGGTGGTACGGGCAGGTGAGCATGGGCGGTGGAGCAGGCAGGTGTTGGGGTAAAAGGAGGGAGGGGTCCTGGGGTGGCAGATGGAGGCCCCTTGGGCACTGCCTGCCCAGGGCTCCCCAAATCCTAAGACTGGCCCTGCAGAGACAAGGGTCTGTTGCTCTGTGGTAGAGCATCTGCTTGGCATGCAGAAGGTCCCAGGTTCAATCACCAGCAGCTCCAGTTAAAGGGACCAGGCAAGTAGGTGATGTGAAAGACCTCTGCCTGAGACCCTGGAGAGCTGCTGCCAATCTGAGTAGACAATACTGACTTTGATGGACCAATGGTCTGATTCAGTATAAGGCAGCTTCATGTGTTCATGTGTCTGCCCAGGGTTCCCCAAAACCTCAGACTGGCCCTGTGGAAACTAAAATAACTGCATTTGAAAAGTATGCAATAGATAGATCAGAAAATTCTCTGGATTCACATGAACGGTAGAATCCATGTACTCAAGGAAACTGGCATGACGACTGGGATTTGCCCTTCAAAATGATGCCATTGATTTGGAAAGTAATAAAATGAACTTTAAATGATCTCCTGGCCCTTCCTCAACGAAGATCATGTCCTGCAAAACTTCATCAGAACGGCTATTAATTCTGTCGCTTCCTTCCAATTTCATTCCAAAGCAAGCCAACTCCATGGGCGGAAATTAATGCGACAAAATGCTACAACCCCCCCCCCCAAATTATAGATGCCACGACAACAAATTGCTGCCGTACACACAAATAAGCTTGTAGCACTGCGAAACCGCCAAGATTTATTTTATTTGTGTTTGATATTTTCAGTGTGTCTGCATTTTAAACGCGTTTTAATGTAAAGGTTAATGCAGTTTTAATCAAGGTCAGATGGCTACTCTAATGGCCCACTCTTTTAAAACCTCTTTAGCTGGCTAGACAGATATTATTAGCACGGAGAGCCATTAGGGCGGAAAAAGCGTGAGGATGAGTCAAATGAGTCTTATACGTTCAATTAATTTCCAGCCCAAAATTACATTCATTACAAGCATTTTCAAAAGTTAAAGAAAAATGGCATTATCAATATATTTCCCATCAGATGTTCCTGCGATCTCCTTCCCTATTATCTATAACCGTATTAACAGGCCAGCCGCTTCTCGACCTATTAAATATTGTTTCCTACCCTGTGGTGTCAACCTCCGGGTCTCGGCAGAACGATGTCTGAGCGGCAAAATTAGGACAATTAAACTGGCCCTTCCTCTGCCATTGATCACTTCTGAAGTGAGGGATGATCATCTGAGAGTTCACGCTGTAGCCCTGCCCAACAATAATGTGGCCTAAGCATTCTCATACCCAGGGCTCTGGACCGGTATCCAAGCTATGGAGAGCCAGTGTGGTGTGGTGGTTAAGAGCGGTGGACTCTAATCGGAAGAACCGGGTTCGATTCCCCACTCCTCCACATGGGTGGCAGACTCTGATCTGGCGAAAAGGGTTGGTTTCCCCACTCTTCCACATGAAGCTAGTTGGGTGACTTTGGGCTTAAACACAGTTCTCCCAGAAGTCTCTCAGCCCAACCTACCTCACAAAGTGTTTGTTGTGGGGAGAGGAAGGGAAGGAGATCATATGCCGGTTTGATTCTCCTTAGAAGGTTGAGAAAATTGGCCTATAAAAACCAACTCTTCTTCTTCTATGCTCTATGCCTCCATCACTGTGAATGGCACCTTACTTAATTTGGGGAACTCCCTGCTCCAGGATGTGGTGATGGTTACCAACTTGGAAGGCTTTACGAGTGGACGTGTTCATGGAGGATAGGGGTATTCATGGCTACTAGTAAAAATTGATGCTAGTCATGATGCATACCTATTCTCTCCAGGATCAGAGGAGCATGCCTATTATATTAGGTGCTGTGGAACCCAGGCAGGATAATGCTGCTGCAGCCGTCTTGTTTGTGGGCATCCTAGAGGCACCTGGTTGGCCACTGTGTGAACAGACTGCTGGACTTGATGGACCTTGGTCCGATCCAGCATGGCCTTTTCTTATGTTCTTATGTACAGCACACAGCAGGTCCCCCCACCAAGAAACTGACAAACTCAGTTTTACCATGAGGGAGGCAGATGGAGGGGAGGGTTAAACCAAGAGAAAATAGGCACTGATTCCCATTTTGGGTGCTTAGAGCCCTGAGTTCAGGGGCGGTCTGAGTGATTCTGTGGCTTTGGACAAAAGCCTGGAGTGGGGTCCCAGAATCACTGCAGCTACTGAGCCAGCTGCCAAGGGGGCAGGCACATGCAGCCTGCTCTCCCTGATCTTTCCCCCTCTGTTGGGGGGGGGTGGTGGTGGTGGGAGGGGCCATGGGCAGTTGGGGTGCTGCCCAGCTTGGGGCAGCTGCCTCAGATGCCCTGTGGTGCAGCTGCCTGAGCTGGTAGAATGGACCAGGTGGTGGATGGCAGCACTGAGCATTCCTTTGTATAAGAACTCCATGCAAGCAGAAAACTAGCAGAAAGGGCATCGCGCCTTTATCTTGCTGTGCTGGATTTCTGTTTACAGGGAGCTCTCCCGCCCCCCCACATAGGACAACATTACAACATAAGATTTGCCACCTGCCATCTGCTCAAACTCTTCCCCATTCTACCCCCTCATTCATTCATTATTTTATTCAATTCCCTGCTTTTCTTCCCAATGGGGAACCAAAGTGGCTTACATCTTTATCCTCTCCTCCATTTTATCCTCACAACAATCCTGTGAAGTAGGTTAGGCTGAGAGAGGGTGACTGGCCCAAGGTCACCCAGCAAGCTTCCATGGCATGAGTGGGGATTCGAACCTGGGTTTCCCAAAAACTAATTGGACACTTTTAACCACTACACCCCACTGGTTCTCTCCAAGTATTGGCTTGGTTTCATGGAGTGAGGGATGGCTATAATTTCTGTATGTTCCTTTTAAAATTAGAAATTCACTTCTCTTCTCCTGCTCCTAAATTCCATGAGCGTGGAAGTTTGTATGAAGAAATGCCCTCAATGCTCCCTCTTTCAGGGAGTAACTTTGTGTTAGGCCATTCTTTTATAAAGTCTGAACTGGACATGACGGCATTTATCAGCAGGTTTAATTCTATTCAGATTGGCCCACTTGGAATGGTGGGCTTCTTTTCAATTAAAAAAGGTTAAATTAACACAGTGGATTCATCAATGGTAACAGTTACAAATGGGTAATTTCGTTATTGTCTTGCATTTGCATAGACATTTCTTGTGGTTTCTCTGTTTAAAAAAATACATACTTTTCTCAGTATTAATGTGTAATGTGATATGCATTAGACACAGCCTGCTGAGAATATACCACGCCTCTCATAAAAAGTCCACAAAAGCTTATGCCACAATAAACCTGTTAGGCTTTTAGGCACCACAAGATTCAGATTTTATCAGTTTTGGGAAGAAGAGTTGGTTTTTATATGCCGACTTTCTGTACCACTTAAGGAAGAATCAAACCAGCTTACAATCACCTTCCCCTCCCCAAAACAGACACACTGTGAGGTAGGTGGGGCTGAGAGAGTGTGACTAGTCCAAGGTCACCCAGCTGGCTGCATGTGTAGGAGTGGGGAAACCAACCTGGTTCACCAGATCAGCCTCTGCCGCTCACATGGACAAGTGGGGAATCAAACCCGGTTCTCCAGATCAGAGTCCACTGCTCCAAACCACTGCTCTTAACCACTTCACCACGCTGGATCTCTAGGTGTCCTTTGGCCAGTCTCACTTGTGGGGCCTAAGTGAGGAGTAAAATACTGACACCCCTTTGAAAGGAGTCAGGTTTCTCCTTTCCATCCCAACTTACTACGGGGTGACAACCCAGAGCAGCTCTTACAGCGGGTTGGTCTCCCTCACTCTGTCCTCCGCCTACAACTATCACGATCTGGGCGATACATGGGGGTTCTACTGGCAGAAGTTGGTGCCAACCCCCAACATGACTCCTGTTGGCCCTGATCCGGCTCGATTTAGAATTAAATCTAGCTAAAATCGATGGGCTCCTGGGGTTGGGGCAGTGGATATAGTTCAGTTGGGATTTTCAAGATCCTTTCAAGAAACATGAAGGGAGCAATCCTAAACAGGTCTACTCAGAAACCAGCTCCATTTTAGTCAGTGAGGTTTATTCCCAAGAAAGTTGTTTTTTTATAAATCAGGGACGGGTGGGATTATTAACTAGGAAAGTGTACCTACAAATGTTGTCATCAATGTTTCAAGCTGTGATCCTAAGCAGCTTACACGTAAATAAAGGCTGCACTGAGATCAGAGGAATTTTAATGGGTTTAGAACAGATCCCAGGTTCACACGAATACACGTAAGGGTGTACATGTCAAGAGCTGTTTCTCCTGCCCACAGACAAACGCCTGCGCAGTTGAAACCCATGGTGGGGGTAGGTTCTCCTTTTTCTTGTGTGTACTTATTTTATATGCATTGTTTTATATCATATATGGTTACTTACCCAGAAATATGTGTTCAGCCCTGGATACCCACTTCTGTGTCTACTGACAAGCCAATGTAAAAATCTGCATGGAGAGGTCATGCATCGACCAGGACAGATATAAGGAGATAGAGATTTCGTCGGCCCCTGACAACGAGGCTAGGATCAATGATTTTCACCCCTTAAAACTAGCCTTTATAACTGGGAATCAATCTTTTCTTACGCAATCTATCCCACAGTTTATCCACGCATTTTCTTTTCTTGATGCCGAAGTTACCAGCTTCCTTTCTCTTCCATTCTCCTTTTCTCTTTCTTGCACAATGGGGTGGCTTCCCCCCCCCATTCCACCCCCCCCCACCAATAACGTATGCACTATTAACATCGCAAAATAACGAATCTGAAGAGGTGCTTTAGTCTTTCTTTCCTCTGGGGTTTCTCCTCGCCGCCTGCTTTCCTGCCGGCTCCCCCTCTCCGAAACGAAGGCTGCGAAGGCGTCCGACCAGCTCTCGAAGACGAATGAGGGAAGAGTAGTTAAAACCCACATTATATAATTCTGCCTCGTACCAAATTACGCGTGCTGACCCATATATTTTAAGATTGCAAACCGACTCCAGTCGTTTAAAATACTGCAACGTCGATAGGACTAATTAATTGGAAATAAGAAAACGAAAGAATACAATTAAACGAGCAGAGAATCATTTTCTAATTTAATAGAGGGACATTTATAAAGATCACAAGCTAAAAGGCATGGAATGATTCTATCGACGTTGTGTTAAATCAGAGAGACCTAACTTGGCGAGGGGGGTTAGATGGAGATTTCGCTGTCCCTCTCTGATAATGTTTATAGTTAACAGTATCCACCGTTATCCCACCCCCCCAATTATTTTTGACATCCGCGATACAGGTTTTGCAGGATGAAATTTAGCCCCCATTTTCACGCCCAACCACTGCAGGAACCTTCCACAGGCAAAATATGTATGGATCGAAGTCTGCTTGATGGGTTTTGCGCAGCGCAAAACGAAAGAAGAAAAACCCTTGTCAATTGCAACGCGAAATTGACAAAATTACAAGATTGCCCTGAGCATCCCCTTACCCTGCGCTTTCCACGGGGTCCCGCTTCAATGTTCGGCCGCTTTATTAGTCCCCCATTTCCTACCCATAATTTATGGCAATAAAACAGACACCCAGGGTCCTCTTAAATTGTCTTTTCATAATGAATAAATTTAAGCGGACTAATTAATATCTAAACTAGCCCAATTTGTCAAGTTGATTTGTATTTTAGTTAATTGTGAAAGTAATTACCACACGGGCAAATTAACAGCTTTCTGGAAATGACCGAGGCTGGGGTTTTATTTCCTTCCTGGGTGAAGAAAATTCATTTTTTCCCCCAGCTCTTGATGTGATGAATAAAAGTCATAAATCTGGATGATTGGTGCAGGCAAAGTCTAAATGGCTTCATATTTCATTTTAGCTTTAATAGAAATATTCATGCTTCGTTTTAATGAAATTAAATCGAAGGGGGGGATGGGAATATCCGGAGAGGATGGGCTTAAAGAGACAGGAGCGCGATTTCTATTGTCCACAGCTGTTGCTGGTGGAGTGGCTAAAATTCCGACGGATTTTTTTAAAATCGAAGGTCATCGATACAGATAACCTGAAAAGCAGCGCCCTATATTATTTATCTTTATATATTCCAAGGAACAAAGGCCGTCTCCTCCGTGGCAGACCCGCATTCTAGTGAAGGCGAAAGCAAGGTTGCCAACTTTGCAGCCGGGCCCTGCCCCTCTGCCTTTAACCCAGGTTTGATCTGCACCAGGACAGTTGACAAGCCTTCGACGAAAAGAGAATGCTTTACGTCTTAAGGACTGGAACCTCCTTTTCGATTCGGCCATTTCTTCGCAAAGGGATGGAAAATACAGGCCTGTCGATGGGGAAGTCTTCCCAGAACCTGAGCCTCAGGAATTCATCCCGATTTATCTGAAAGTGGTGCGAACATAAGAAAGGCCCTGCTGGATCAAGCCAAGGTCCATCAAGTCTAGCAGTCTGTTCACACGGTGGCCAACCAGGTGCCTCTAGGAAGCCCACGAACAAGACGACTGCAGCAGCATCCTGCCTGTGTTCCACAGCACCTAATATAATAGGCATGCTCTTCTGATCCTAAGGAGAATAGGGATGCATCATGAAATCTGGTTGCCATTTATGCCTTAGGGCGAAAACGCAGGGGAGGTTTTGCCTTGGATTTGCCGCTCTCTAGAGGCACATTTCCCCCATCTGAATTCTCAAAACTCTGCATGGGAGCCGATTGTTGGGTTTTGAGAATTTGGCTGGGGGAAATGTGCGTTTAAAGAGCGGCAAATCCAAGGCAAAACCTCCCGTGCGTTTTCGCCCTTAGATTTGCCGCTCTCTAGATGCACATTTTCCCCATCCAAATTCTCGAAACCCAACAATAAGCCCCCATGCAGAGTTTTGGAAATTCAGATGGGGAAAATGTGCATCTCGAGAGCGGCAGAACCTCCCAGGCGTAAAATCAGTATTTCCTGGATCAGGATCAGTAAGCGGGACACTCTGGAGCGCTGTTCTAAATTGGTGGAGCTTCGGCTATTCTGCCTGACTTTTATAAGGCCTTGTAAATGCCCGGAAGCTCACGGCTTGGCGACCCGACCTCCTACCTTCACCAGAGATTAAACAAACAACAACAAAAACAGAACTCTTTCTTCTTCCAGGCCTGGTCACCATATATATATATATATATATATATATATATATATATATATATATATATATATATATATATATATATATATATATATATATATAATCAGCCCAACTAGCTTTGAAATGTGCAGGAGCAAACAGAAGATTAGATGAGACTCTCTTCAATTAAAAAAAACCAAAACCTTAATATATAATATATATTTAAATGTACTGTGTATTATTCATTGCAGCCACCCTGTAAATTCATATAGGGGATCCCTGGCTTAAAGGGAGATGGTAAACGTCTCACACTCTAAGACGCTAAAGAATAAGAGCATCCCTTACAGGTGTGGACGGGTCACCGGGGCAGCAAGATAGGAATCAGGAAGTGGCTTTCAGCCTACGCGGATGCAGAATAGAGGAGATGCTGATCAAACCTGAGTTTAAGCATCACTTGTGAATAGGCCACTTGCAAAATCCTGTCGGCCAGGGACAGCGTCGCTTTGCTCGGGCGCCTCTGCCTAACCGAAGAAAAATAGTCACAGTCTCCCTGCTCATTGTCAGAGCAGTCAATATTAGTAAATACTGGTAAATATGGAATTCCGCATCGCTATGGGGAGGGGGCGTGGCTCAGCGGTAGAGCCTCCGCTTGGCATGCAGAAGGTCCCAGGTTCAATCCCCGGCATCTCCAGTTAAAGGGACTAGGCCAGTAGGTGATGGGAAAGACCTCTGCCTGAGAGTGAGACAATACTGACTTGGATGGACCGAGGGTCTGACTCAGTATAAGGCTGCTTCAGGAGTTCATGTGTTTGTCTGGTTTCGATAAACGATGGCTCAGTCTTGCTTCTTTTCATGCTCAGTGTGTTCTAAGGTATCTGGTTCTTCCAATGTATCTGTTTCTTTAGGGGATTTATATGCCGCCTCTTCAGAGCCCCGCGCCAGGAGGCTTGCGAGTAAAAACAATACCATAAAAGCATCCCTAGAAAAACAAAACACTCGATCATAAAACAGACAGGCGCACATCTCCTGAAGGAAGCCCAGCTCAATTCCACTGGAGTCAACATGTCTAACTTCTAATGAAATATATTTCGATTTTGGACGCGCGTGCACCCCATCCCAAGAAGATCCCCTTCCCCCAAAAAAGCGCTTCCCAAAAGGACTGGTTCCCGGTGGGTTAAGAGCTTCCCCGGGGATCATGCCTCTGCACAAGGCTTCTGTCGGGCGCAGCGGCTGGGGGGACTGGAAAAGGTGGCAACACTATGTTTTCAAATAAACGCAGGAAACGGTTTGCAAAACCCGGCTGTGAAGGAGGCCGGATCTCACAACGCCTATTTATTCGAGCCTTGCCAACTTCTTCAGGGGTGTCGGCCTTTAGAGCGGCTGCCCACCAACACGAACATGCTGTGCAAAAGGCCTCCCCGATTCATTCCTGTTGATCAGGCTGGTTGGAAAAGGTGGCCACCCTTCGCTCCAGAGGGGTTGGGTCGCCTTAGGCTATCCTAGCAGAAGAAAAAGGGAGCCGTGTTGGTCTTCAGGAGAACAGCCAGGTTCGAGTCCAGGAGCACCTTAGAGACCAACAAGATTCTGGGGGATATAAGCTTTCCAGAGTCAAAGCTCCCTTCATCAGATACCAGTAGGAATGGAGATCTCTGAGTCTTTATGTCCCAGTCAGAAGGTGGGAGGGGCGTTGAAAAGAAGGGACTCAGGACACAATGCATATTGTGGTGCCGCCCAAGACACAATGCATATTATAACCAGCATGGTTGGAGGAAAGAGGAAACGCTTAGGGGAATAAATCTGGCATCCGGTGTGGCACCTTTAACAAGAACCCCTTGCTATCCGGCCTGATTTGCGTTTCGGTCCGTCTCTTTCCCAGGCTCTGAAGGAGATGCCATCGCTGGGCATTTTTGCTGTTCGCTACGGCAGAGATAATGGAGATGCTTTCCCAGTATTTCCTAAACCCTTTACTGGATACTAGTCATGATGCATACCTCTTCTCTCCAGGATCAGAGGAACAGGCCTATTATATTTGGTGCGTTGGGACAGAGGCGGGATAATGCTGCCGCAGTCGTCTTTTTCGTGGGCTTCCTAGAGGCACCTGGTTGGCCACTGTGTGAGCAGACTGCTGGACTTGATGGGCCCTGGTCTGGTCCAGCAGGGCTTTTCTGATGTTCTTATGTTCTGAGAGGGGAACCTCGTTTCTCCTCTGCCCACAGACTAGATTGGCCCTCTTCGTTGTCGGTTTTTATTCCTGCGCCTGGAGCAGAAGCCAGATCGGCTGGAAATCTCCAGTCACGTTTCCCAGGGAGTCGAGCCTAACGTTATTCCTAAAGGCGAAATTACAGTGGACCAGTCGGCGACGCCTCCCCCCCCCCCCCGCCCCGGCCGTCTTGATTGAGTTCCAACCCGAGAATCTCCCTCGCAGGCTGCCTTCGGGGAGAGGCGCGCCGCTCAACCAGTTGATTTCCCCCGAGCGAGCCGGGTGATGGATGGTCCCCAAACTCATCAGCTTTATTGGGAAACCGGTTAAGGGCAGCCGGGTGTCGCTCATTCTCCGCCCGACCTTTCTCATCCATTGAGGGGGGAAGGCAGACCGGGACGCTTAACAGCCCGCCAGGTTTCCCCCGCCCCCGGCTGAAAAGAGCTAATTTCTCCCCGGCCCCCGGGGGCCCATTGAACCCCCGGGTTATTCGGCTCCCAGTGGGCAGCTTTGGGCGAAAAGGTCACCGGCCTTTAACAGATTGCGCTAGATCCAGATGTTGGGGGCCTGCGCGGTCCAGGGAATGGGGATTCTCGGCATCGGAAGCTTTTGAATGCTAAGGGGGGCCTTTGGGGTCAGCCAGTCCTCTATTATCGAGGCTGATCGGCCGAGATTCTCTCTAGCAGGGCACGTTCCCAGCTAGCCGCATGTTGGTCTCTCTAACTGTGCGTTTCGGGGCAGTTTCTCAGGCAGCCAGTAACCCAGCGAGAAGACTGGGCAGTTGTTTGGTACCCAGCCGCACAGGCAGTTGAAAAAGTTGGCAACCCTAAACCACTGATCACCTTTGATTGCAAGGAGACGCCGTAAGTGAACCTGCGTGCAAAGCAGAGAGTCTACCAAGGATATGAACCGGTGGAGCCGGTAGTTTAAAGACCTGTCAGTTATCTGGGGTTGCCAACTCTTCAAAAGAGAGAATTCACAGTGGGTAGCCGTGTTAGTCTGTCTGCAGTAGTAGAGATACCTGTATCTGAAGAAATTTAGTAGTACAGTAGTAGTACAGATACCTGTATCTGAAGAAGTGAGCTGTGGCTCACGAAAGCTCATACCCTGCCAGAAAATATTTTTGTTAGTCTTTAAGGTGCTACTGGACTCTTGCTCTTCAAAAGAGGTTTGGTCTGCAGCGAAAAGGGGATGAGAAACGCTTATATCCGCGCTAAGAAACACTCCACAAGCTACTTCCTGTCTTGTCAAGCCACTGGGGAAGGTCACTTGAAGAGCTGATGACCCCGAGTTTTAATTCTGGGGTGGGGGAAAGACGACTCTCTGAGTTGCCCGCCTTTTCAGTGGCCCTGCTGCTGTGTCAGTAAGAGCAGATGAGTATACAGCAATTCGCAGATGAAGCCCGTAGGAAGTACAAGTCAACAGTATACTGCCTCTGAACATGGAGGCTTTGCACACATATTACTGCAGCAGAACGAGGCGCTTTTAAAATTTGTATTTCTTTATTTGCTTTATTTATAGCCCACCTTTCTCAGTCAAATTCAAGGTTTACAAAATATGAAAAACAACTCAGTCCCACCGCAAAGCAATGCAGTCGGACGAAGATTACAGCGTTTGGAAGGCAGCGCAAACGAAAAACTGTCTGAGGCGAGGGAAACTGTCTGAGGCATGACACACCATCATGAAGAAGAGGGGTTATGAAAGCACAGGGCATCGCAGTAAAACTCCGGATTGCCCGATGAAATTTGAAAGTCTTTCCTCAAACTGAGCAGAATTAAGTCTTGGAACTGCCGGCCACAAATTGTAATGATGCCCCCCTTCCCCAGTGTAGGGTGTTTTTAGAAAATCTGGAAGAGTCGGTGGCAAAGAAGCCTGCCAAAGGCGATAGCTAAATGGAGCCTCCACGTACAGAGGCAGTCTACCTCTGGCTTGTACTTCTGGCAGACGCTCAGCAGGGGCCAGCTGTTGCCTCCATGCTGGGTTTATGAGCTTCCCGGAGCAGCGAAGGAGAGCCGTGGGAACCGCTCTGAATGGGAGGACCACCCAGGATGCAGGGAGCCGCCTCCAGAGGGATAAAAGAGCCCGCCCCGCCCCCCTGCCTTCCTTTGTTTCCAGCCAGGTCCAAAACAGGGTTGCCAACAGACCTGGAGAAGAATGCCCTGCCTTAACGGGCGGCTGCAGCTTTTCATCACCTGGCAAAGGTCTTCCGAAAATAGTCCCACCGGGAGAAAGGGGAAGGGCCTTCGCGGTTTGTGCGGCGCAGCTCCGGCCTGACCCCCGAAGAAGTGGAAATACTAACTGGCCATTTATGCCTGGGAGGTTTTGCTTTGGATTTGCCACTCTTGTGGCAAGTATTGTCTACTCAGTATTGTCTACTCAGACTGACAGCTGCTCTCCAGCGTCTCAGGCAGGGGTCTTTCACATCACCTACCTGCCTAGTCCCTTTAACTGGAGATGCCGGGGATTGAACCTGGGACCTTCTGCATGCCAGGCAGAGGCTCTGCCACTGAGCCACAGGGCAATCCTATATGCCTGTTTACTCAGTATTTTACCCCCAGGGGGCTTACACTCCCAGGTAAAAGTGCCTAGGGTTGCACTTTGATTCGCTTCTGCCTTACAAGCCCGGTTTCGGAAGACAGGAGAAACTGGGGGCCAATGCGACCAAAGCCGTTTTCAAGCGCCTGCGGTGGAGTTTCGCTGGAATCCACGGGATTACTTCCAACGTAAAGCTAGTGGGTTAAAGATCATCTGGGTAGAGACCACTCGGGTGGAGGGGAGAATTACCCAATAGCCCGCCCCCCTACGCGCCCGGATTCCTCCTCACCTTAACCTCCCACCTTCCAATGAAACTAGGGCCATTTATGCCTGGGAGGTTTTGCCCTGGATTTGCCTCTCTCTAGATGCACATTTCCCCCATCCCAATTCTCACAACTATGCATGGGGGCTTATTGTTGAGTTTTGAGAATTGGGATGGGGGAAATGTGTATCTAGAGCAGAAGAGTTGGTTTTATACCTTGATTTTCTCTGCCTTTTTAAGGAGGCTCAAACTGGCTTACAATCTCCTTCCCTTCCCCACAACAGGCCCCTTGTGAGGTAGGTGGAGCTGAGAGAGTTCGGAGAGAACTGTGACTAGCCCGAGGTCACCCAGCTGGTTTCATTTGGAGGTGCCCGGAATCGAACCCGCTTCTCCAGAGGAGAGGCCGCCTCGCCTAACCACAACCCCACGGCTGGCTCTAACCCACAGAGTGGCACAAAGAGGAAGGGTCGTCTCTTGACCTGCCCGCCTTCCAAGAAGGAATGAAAACCGGCCTCTGGCAACTGAAGACGCGGCTTTTCCCAACCCCGCAGTCTTTCAAGAGGCTCCACATGCTAAGAGAGGACACAGCAATGGGGGGAGGAGGACGGAGCAGCAACCTGTCATTTTGAGGAAGGGGGGGCGAGGGGAACCCTGTCTGGATTGCCCCTTAAAGACTCACCATACCTATTCCAACATGGATGTTCCTGATATGCCTGGGAAGTTTTGCCTTGGTATCCTATGCCATCGTATTCCCTATTACTATGCATGGGTGTGAAAACAGGATATTGAAGAAAGCTGATAGGCAGAAAGTAGATTCCTTTGAAATGTGGTGTTGGAGGAGGGTGTTACGGAACTGGTGCCCATCCAGCCCAGGAGCAGGCGCTGCGTAAAAGGTGGCAACCCTCTCTCTGGTGCCAGGGTCGGGACACGGAGGCAGGCAAGGGCAAACCACCTCTGAACGCCTCTTGCCTTGAAAACCTGACGGAAGCCAAGGCAGATTGGGGAAGTGCCGTGGCTCAGTCACTGGCATGCTTGGCATGCAGAAGGTCCCAGGTTCAATCTCTGTCATCTCCAGTTAAAGGGACTAGGCAAGCAGGTGATGCGAAAGACCTCTGCCTGAGACCCTGGAGAGCCGCTGCCGGTCAGAGTAGACAATACTGACTTGGATGGACCAAGGGTCTGATTCAGTGTAAGGCAGTGTGTGTTCATGTGTGCCCTCTGCAGTTCTGTCTCCGGAAAAAGGAGTTTATAATTTTTCTGTCTGGATTGCTTGAAACACGTTGGCACCTTATTTTATTGCTCCTATTTTCAGTGGGATTGACCGTGGAGAAAGAAGCAGGTTCGGCATCCACGTGGCCGGGTCGATTTGTTCCGTTCATTCTTTCGTTATTAATTTATTTTTTTATGGTTTGCCTTTCTCACTGGGACTCAAGGCGGGTTACACGACGCATGGATAAATTGTGGGACTCCCTGCCCCAGGATGTGGTGATGGCTGCCAACTTGGAAGGCTTGAAGAGAGAAGGGGACATGTTCATGGAGGAGAGGGCTGTCCATGGCTACTAGTCAAAATGGATAATAGTCATGATGCAGACCTATTCTTTCCAGGATCAGAGTACCATGCCTATTATATTAGGTGCTTTGGAACCCAGGCAGGATAATGCTGCTGCAGTCGCCTTGTTTGTGGGCTTCCTAGAGGCACCTGGTTGGCTACTGTGTGAACAGACTGCTGGACCTGGGTCTAAGAGGCATGATCCTGGGCTTTGCAGGGGTTTTCTCGGCCTCCGGCTCCGTCGTCTGGTCCTGAGTTGCAACAGACTAGCTTTCCAGCTGCAGAAGAGCTCCTTTTCGAACCAAAATGGGGAGGGGAGATAATCCCCGGATAAATTATGGCCTGGAGAAGGGGGCGGGCGGGCAGGCGAGGAGTGCATTATACAAATGAAGCGATGTGTTTTACAGGCCGGTAATTTATAGGTCCGGCTGGGGGTGGTGGTGGCGGGGAGGAGACCCCAGCAGACTCCCAGCAGGCGCTGGATGATTCGATCACAAACCCTGGAGACCCCCCCCCCCAATTGGCTGCCCATTCTTTTCCAGAAGATTTCCAGGAGAGGTTGCCTGTGGGGACCCCCCTTTATTCACCCCCAAGAGAGTTTAATTAGCAAATAGATAATTCAGCCTCGTTTGGAAGGACCTTGGGCTGACCGAAGGGGCGGGAGAGCCTCGGCGGGATTTCAATGGTTGGGATCTCTCTTGGGGGCCCTTGGAGTCGTTTGGGGGGGGGGTCCACGCGGGGTTCTTCGTCCAAGCGGCGTCATCTGGACATCGGGTTGTTATTAGGAGCCATAACCAGGGAACCAACCTCAGCAACAGCGCTTGAGATCAATTGGGTTTTTTTTTGGTGTGTGATTCAAAGTCTTGAATGTCACCAAGAAACAGAACTTTAAACCAGGCGACGATTGGCCCCGGCCCTATCGAAAAGGCGATTTTGGTCTGGTGGGCTGCCAACTTTTCATCCAGCTCTTGCCGCTGTACTTTTAGCAAGAGCCTGGGCTGCCGCGAATGGCCTACAACACCTTGCTCTGGCCTATTCCCCACTCCCAATTTCCCACGACGGCTGAAAAAAACTTGTAATACTCCGGCTAGGGCTTTTTTAAATGCTGAGTTTTAATTTCTAACCTGTAATATCGGCATTTCCTTACGTTATTTTGTAAGCCGTCTGGGGCCGGTTCCCAAGAAAGGCAGCATAAAAATCCCCTAAATAAATAGATCCAGGTTTAAATAAAGAATCCCTCCTGAGAGGAGAACTGGCTAGGGAGATCCAACCTGGTGTCCTGGTTAGAGTGTCGGATTAGAAACCAGAATACCCACTCCGGTCCTGGAAAGTGGCTGGCGACTCTGGGCCCTTCTCCGCCTAGCCTACCTCTCAGGGTTGTTGTGAGGCTAAAATGGAAGGGAGGAGGATGTAAGAAACCTCTTCGGGTCCCCACTAGAGAGAAAGGCAGGGGATAAATATCTAAACCAATAAATAAACAGTGCCCGTCTCCAGAAAGGTAAGAGGGATTCATTACAAATGGAAAGGCTGTTCTAAACTGATTCCGAAGGAGTGTGTGTGCGGGGGGAAACCGGCTAGAATTAATGTGTAAAACAGATTTTTAACATTATTGTTGTTTCAGACCCTCTGGGGGTCATTTGGTGCCCCCAGAGTAGCCGCCGCATCTCCTGTTGTGGGTCGCCGCAGGCCTCTTCAGCTCAGAGCTGGTCTTCGGGTCTTCACTTGCCCGGTGTGTGTGTGTTTTGCTGTCAAGTCATAGCTGACTTGGGTGGGGCTGTGGCTCAGAGGCACTGCAGAAGGCTCCAGGTTCAATCCCCGGCATCGCCAGTTAAAGGGACTAGGCAGGTAGGTGATGTGAATAGACCCCTGCCTGAGACCCTGGAGAGCCGCTGCCGGTCTGAGCAGACAATGCTGACTTTGACGGACCGAGGGTCTGATTCAGTAGAAAGCAGCTTCACGTGTTAATGTGTTATCATAGAATCATAGAGTTGGAAGGGACCACCAGGGTCATCTAGTCCACCCCCTGCACAATGCAGGAAATTCACAACTACCTCCCCCCCACACACACCCAGTGACCAGAAGATGGCCAAGGTGCCCTCCCTCTCATCTGCCTAAGGTCACAGGATCAGCATTGCTTGTAGGGTTTTCAAGGCAATCTTGTAGGGTTTTCTTGTAGGCCATCTTGTAGGGTTTTCAAGGCAAGAGACTTGGGGAGGTGGTTCGCCATTGCCTGCCTCCCCCTCTCGCCCCTGGTATTCTTCGGAGGTCTCCCATCCAAACACTTGGCAGGGTCATCTTTGGTAAAAGAGGGTCCGCTTTCCCCCTGGGATCTCGGGCATTCCTTAAGGTCTGGACCCCCTTCCCGACCCCTTCGCCTCCCGGGAACAACTTCCCCCAAGGTCACCCAGCTGGCTTCGTGTGAAGAAGTGGGGAAACCGACCCGGTTCGCCAGATTAGCCTCCGCCGCTCATGTGGAGGAGTGGGGAATCGAACCGGTTCTCCAAAGAAGAGTCCACGCTCCGAACCACCGCTCTTAACCACCACACCACGATTTTGTTCCTTACAAAATCTGCCTTAGAGCGGTTGGCCTGGCCCAAAGGCAGCCTTCCGACATTCACTTCAGAGTAAATCCTATTGCAATAAACAGGGTTGACTTCGGATTGAAGGCGGTTAGGGGCACCTTCGGTTTCTCGTTGTTACCCATTTATGCACAGGAAGTTTGGCCTTGGATTGGCCGCTCTCTAGATGCACAGCTCCTAATCCGAATTCTCAAAACTCTTCCGGGGGGCTTATTTTTGAATTTTGAGAATTTGGATGGGGGGAAATGAGCATCTAGAGAGCGGCAAATCCAAGGCCAAACCTCCCGGGCATAAATTTGGCACGATCTTTGTCTTCTATGGCCGTGCAAAAGGGGAGGGGGTAATTGAGGATCTACTCCTATTAAATTTAACGTGGTTTACACCCAAGTAAACCAGCAGGGGTGCGCCTGGGATGCGAGGAAAACCTCGCCCTCTGGGGAGAAAAATTTAAAGCAGCGCCCCGAGCCTGATCTGGGATTAAAGACCCCGACCGATCTGATCCAGTTTCTCTTCGACGGTGTCCCTGGCCCGGCCTCCTTTAGCAAGGGGGTTTGACAGGAGTCACTCCTGTTCAGAGAAAGCAGCGCCCAGGCTCGCTTTACTGACCGGCCGGACCTCGAGGTTTCTCCCCCAGGCCAAAACATGGCCAAATCCGCTTTGATGGGGAGTTTCCCCGCATCCGTTCTGTTTTAGAAGCCAGTCAGTGAACCCAGTCAGGCCTTTGCTCAAAATCCAGGGGGAAACCCAGGGATTTTCTATAATAAATAGATGGATCAACGTGCTTGAAAGAATGAATAAATAATGTTTGAATAAAGAAATAAATGCGTTCGAAGCTAAAGCGTTTCCATCTTCTCGCCCTCCTCGATTCCTAACCGTTCATGTCACTTAAGGGCTGACAGCGGGGAATCCACAGAATTCAGGCTTTTTTTTTTTTTTTACTGTTGCGGAATAAGATTTATGCCCGGGAGGTTTTGCCTTGGATTTGCCGTTCTCTAGATGCACATCTCCCCCATCCGAATACGCAAAACTCTGCACAAATGGCTTAGTTTTGAGTTCTGAGAATTTGGATAAGGAAAATGCGCACCTGGAGAGCGGCAAATCCAAGGCCAAACCTCCCGGGCATAAGTGGCCTTTCCTCTACCGCTTAGGGAAGAACCGGAGCAGCTTCCAATCCCCTTCCCTCCCACTCCCGACCACAGACGCCCTGGGAGGGGGGTGGGGCTGAGAGAGCTGTGACTAGCCCAAGGTCACCCAGCCGGCTTCGTGCGCAGGAGCGGGGAAAACAAATCCAGTTCACCAGATTAGCCTGCGCCGCTCAAGCGGAGGAGCGGGGAATCGAACCCGCGTCTCCGGATCAGAGTCCTCCGCTCCCAACCACCGCTCTGAACCGCGACACCAGGCCGACTCCCCGAGCGACCGTCCACTCCCTCCCCCTCCGTCCGTCCGTCCCTCCGCAGCCTTTGCCAACTCCAGGCGGGAGTCCGGGGGAGGAGGGAGGGAGGGAGGGGGCGGTGCGCCTGGACCGGAGCGCGCGGGGACCAATGGGCCTGGGGGGCGGGCCGATGGGGCGGCGCCTGGGGGGCGAGCCTTGAAGTGCGGGGCGGCGGCGGGGGGCGGCCAGCGAGGCGCCCTGGCCATGGAGAAGTCGCAGCGCTTCCGCATCGAGGCGCTGCTGGCCGCCGAGCCCCCCAAGGCGCAGGCCGCCCCCCTGGCCCTGGTCGCCTCCGCGGGGCCGGCCGGCCGCGGGACCCCCGCCTCCAGCCCCTCCGGCCTGGGGGGCAAGGCGGCCTTCCTGGGGGGCGGCGGCGGCGGCGGCGGCGGGCCCCAGCCCCCCTCGGCGCTGGGCCTCCACCCGGCCGGCCCGCCGCCCGCCGCCCTCTACGGCCACCCGGTGTACGGCTACCCGGCCGCCGCCGCCGCCCTGGCCTACCCCTACGCCCAGCCGCCCGCCGAGCCCCTCAAGCTGGGCGCCGCCGCCACCTTCCAGCTGGACCAGTGGCTGCGCGCCTCCACCGCCGGCATGATCCTGCCCAAGATGCCCGACTTCGGCGGTGAGTCGGGGGGACTGGGGGGTCGGGGGGTCTCTTGCCTGGGGGGGGTCTCTGGGGCCAGCCGCCCCCGCCGGAGCCGTTCGGGGAGGGCCGGGCTGTTGCAGGGGCCGTTTACGCGCGGAGGTTTCGCCTTGGGCTTGCCGCCCTCTTCGGCGCACGTTTCCCCCATCCAGGTTGCCCAAACTCAACCATGAGCCCCCATGCGGTGTTTTGAGAACGGAGCTGGAGATGCCGGGGATTGAACCTGGGACCTGCTGCACGCCAGGCACAGGCTCTGCCGCTGAGCCACGGGCCCTCCTTCGTCCCGATTGGTCTGAAAGTCGGGCGGCCTCGTTGCCATGTATGCCCGGGAGGTTTTTGACTGGGGTTTGCCGCTCTCTAGATGCGCGTTTTCCCCCTCCGGATTCTCAAAACTCTACATGGGGGCTTATGGTTGAGCTGTGAGAATTCAGATGGGGGTTTCTAGAGAGCGGCAAATCCAAGGCAAAACCAGCCAGGCATAAATGGCAAACAATAAACCCCCATGCAGAGTTTTGAGAAATCGGATTGGGGTTAAATGCGCATCTAGAGAGTGGAAAATCCAAGGCAAAGCCTCCCAGGCACGAATGGCCTTTCCTCTACCATTTAAGGAAGAATCAAACCGGCTTACAATCACCTTATTTTCCCCTCCCCACAACAGACACCCTGTGAGGTATGCGAGGTATATCCAAAGCAAAACCGGCCAGGCATACGTGTGCATTGGATTTGCCGCTCTCTAGATGCACATTTCCCCCATCCAAATTCTCAAAACCCTGCATGGGGGCTTATTTTTCCAGTTTTGAGAATTTCGGTGGGGGAAATGTGCATCTAGGGAGCGGCAAATCCAAGGCGAAACCTCCTAGGCATAAACGGCCAAAGCCTCCACCACCACCACCACCACCCGCGGTAGCTGTAGGAGAGTTCCGCATGGCCCCTTCCCACCTTCAAGCCACCATCGCGCTGCTCTGGAGCGCCCCAGAGGCTTGGGTCGGGTCCGGCTGCAGAGAGGTGCTTTTACCCGGGGCCCGGGAGATCGATCCAAGCCAAGCTCCGCGCCGGATCTCAAACGGGCCTGTGCTTGAACGGGCGCCGGGCTGTCCGTGGAGGGAGCCCGATTCGCCGCAGCCCCTTCCTGCCGAGCCAAGCGATGCCCATCAGCTTCCAACCCGCGACGCAGGAACCGGACGGTACAAAAGCAAACCAGCCTGCAGGTGTAAAACCAGAGCATCTCCCTCCGAAAGAGGGTCGCGCTCCATCGCCTGGGGCATCTGGCTTGTCAAGCTGTGTCTTGGGGGGGGGGGGGAGAGATTCTCCTCGCCCCCTCTGGGCTGGCGTTCAGGGGCCTGTCCGAGGGACCTGGTTATGCTGGGTGCAGTTTACAACTGGCGGTGAACTCAGAAAAGCCCTGCTGGATCAAGCCAAGGTCCATCAAGCCCAGCAGTCTGTTCACACGGTGGCCAACCAGGTGCCTCTGGGAAGCCCACGAACAAGACGACAGCAGCAGCATCCTGCCTGTGCTCCACAGCTCCTAATATAATAGGCCTGCTCCTCTGATCCTGGAGAGAATAGGGATGCATCATGACTAGTATCCATTTTTAGTAGTAGCCATGAATAGCCCTCTCCTCCATGAACATGTCCACTCCCCTCTTCAAGCCCGGCGGTGTGTCCGTGGGTTTTCCTGGCCCTACAGGCCCGCCGACCCCACCTTCGTGTTTCTTTTGTCTCCCTCCTCGCCTTTTTAAAAGTTAGACCGTGCCAGGCTTTTTTTTTTTTTTTTTTTAAAGACAGATTAGGGGAGCCGCCGGGGTTCCTGCCCCTGCAAACAGGAGAGCCTGGTGAATAAACAGCCGAAAGAAACACGGTTCAGGGAGCCTTGGAAAATCGCACCGGGGTGAGAAAACCCGCCCTTCTCGGAGGGCTTCTGGGCATGTGGAAAATGCTTGTTCGGTGTGTCTTTTAAGGCCATTCATGCCTGGGAGGTTTTGCCTTGGATTTGCTGCTCTCTAGATGCACATTTTCCCCACCTGGATTCCGAAACTAAAAAATAACACCCCGGTGCAGAGTTTTGAGAATTCGGATGGGGAAAATGTGCATCTAGAGAGCAGCAAATCCAAGGCAAAACCTCCCAGGCATGAATGGTTTTCTCTCTCTTTCCGCTGTTTTCAGGGGTTTGCTCCAGATAATGTCTCTGCCTTGCTTAAAACAAAATACAATGCGATATTTTGGGGGGGGGGCATAATGGTGGTTCTGCCGCTGGGCAAAGTGCGGTTAACCGACATTAGCAGTAGGTGCTGAATTTTCTTACTAAAATCAGCAAGCCCTTAATGGCCGTTGACTTTAGACTGGAGGGTACCTATTTTTGCCTTAACACCCCCATTTCGAGAAGGATGCTCACCTTGGACCCGATCCAGGAAGAATACTAAGGGGGGCGGGCTTGTTTTTTAGGCTAAGGCTGCAATCCAGTCCAGGTTTACTAATATTTTGGAGGATTTACTTCCGAGCAGAATTGGATTGCAGACGCACTGCCTTCGAGTAAGATCCCCTGGCGTAGGATCCCGCTATGGGAAGCCCACTCGATTGATCTTACATTTATCGCCAAGGGAATCTGCTTTGGGTCCTTTCCTGTCCAGTTTTCTTTTCAGTTCTTTACAGTCTCGCTTTGAACGACAGGAACCCCTTTCCCCCCAAAAGGGCGCAGAAGATCACAGGTTCACCCATAGCTCAATTCTGTTTTATTGCTGCGCGCCCGGCAGGACTGGATTCCCGAACGACCCACAACTGCCAGCCCCATGCTTACCGACGTGTAGAGCCCCTTTGATCTCGGGACAATGCGCCGTTCACCGAGCCTCTAAATGCATGCTTGTTACGGGGGCAGCGGTACTCCTTAATGCGATTTGAGTTCGGTTTTATATTTGTTGAATCGGCGGAAACCTTTAAGTTTTTGCATTTGAGTTCTTGCATTTGAAAACACCCAGGTATTTTGCCATCTATTTGCGTTGCAGACCCAATTGTTCCCAAGATCTCTGATCTCCCTGCACCAGATCCGTGTCCGGAGAGAAACGACTCCTGTTAGATTTTGCTGCCGCGGATTAAGGCGCGTCTCGTTTCCCTTGCCGTTTATGCCTGGGACGTTTTGCCTTGGATTTGCTGCGCTCTAGACCCGCTTTCCCCCCCACTCGAATTCTCAAAGCTCTGCATGGGGGCTTATTGTTCAGTTTTGAGAATTGGGATGGGGAGCAAATCCAAGGCAAAACCTCCCATGCATAAATGGCCGAATTTTGCACGGCGACGTTAACCTTCGACAGCGGACCAGAGGAGCTCGCAAAATCCCAGTTATTCCTGGAAAGGAAGCAGAAATCTTTCTCTTTCTTTCGCCCCAGCCTCCGCCCGGCACCCTTCGAGGGACATTTATGCCAAAGCCAAACCTCCCATGCGTTTGGTTGCCGCACAAACCGGATTTCCCTCTCTCCCGCTTCCAGAAATTCGGATTCCGAAGCCGGCTCTGGGGAACCCCCTTTAATTAACCTTTCGGGCCCGGGGTCAGCGTGGGCAGCAAGAGCCCCCCTGTTCGTTTCCAGGGGGGCGTCGAGGCCTGTCGACTTTACTCTGCGCCTCTCCCTCGAGGTCAGGATCTGGCCCGCCCCCTGCCCAAGGGTACAGCCCTTGGGGAAATCAAGGCATGGGGGGGGGGACAGCAGGGGAGACCCTCCCCACCCCCCCACCCCAGGACGGCTCCCGCCTCTCCCTTGGGTCGAGCCACGGGCGGCGCCAGCTCGTTCCAAGGGCCAGGCGGTTCCCACGGCTGGTCGTGGGGATTTAGGATCGGGGCGCGGCAGAGCCGCAAGTCCCTGGGGGACCGAATTGCGGGCGTTCCGGCACAGGGCCGGCTGTAGCCGGGGGCGGTTGGCATGCACGGGGAGGCGCGACCCACGGCACCCGCTCTGCAACACCCGGACCTCGAGAAAGAGATCTGGACAAGGCAGCGAGGAAGCCCTCGGATGGAAGCGGACACGAGCAATATTGCAAATTAAAAAAAATTAAATCCATCAAGGGGCTGTGGCTCAGTGGTAGGGCGTCTGCTGGGCATGCAGAGGGTCCCGGGTTCAATCCCTGGCACATCCAGTTAAAGGGACCAGGCAAGTGGGTGATGTGCAAGACTGAGACTCTGAAGAGCCGCTGCCGGTTTGAGCAGACAATACTGACTTTAATGGACCGAGGGTCTGATTCAGGAGAAGGCAGCTTCATGTGTTCAATGCAATAATTTGGGGAGGGGCTGTGGCTCAGTGGTAGAGCCTCTGCTTGGCATGCAGAAGGTCCCAGGTGCCAGCCCCCCCCCCGCGCATCTCCGGCTAAAGGGACTAGGCAAGGAGGTGATGTGAAAGACCGGTCTGAGCAGACAGTTCTGACTTCGATGGACCCCGGGGTCCGGCTCAGTGTCAGGCAGCTGCGTGTGTTCAAGGGCGGCCTCCTGGGCCGACGGGATGGCGCGGCATCCTCTCCCCTTCCTCTCGGCCCTCCCTTCGCCGCCGCTCGGCTCCTGCCTTCCCCGCGTGCCGGGGGAGAATCCGGCCGCTGCACCCCTCTTTCCCCCCTGCAGCCTTTTTGCAACTGGAAACCAGCCTGTCGTTTGTTGGGAAGTCCGAAGACGACCCTCGCGGGGTTGGAATGAATGGGAACCTGCTCTTGCAAGGGAGAAAGCAATTCACAGTGGGTAGCTGTCTTAGTCTGTCTGCAGTAGTAGAAAAGGGCAAGAGCCCAGTAGCACCTTAAAGACTAACAAGAATATTTTCTGGTAGGGTATGAGCTTTCGTGAGCCTCACGAAAGCTCCTACCCTACCAGAAAATATTCTTGTTAGTCTTTAAGGTGCTACTGGGCTCTTGCCCTTTTCTACTAAGGGAGAAAGCGTCCTTCTAGCGAATGCTTTGGGGAAAAAGGCTTCGTGTCCCTCCCAACCTCTTCTATTCATTCATTAGAACTTTTAATTAAACAAATTAATTTGCAATAACATTAAATGAAATGGGGGTTTTTTTGGTGGGTTTTTTTAGCTACCATTTGTATGCTTGAGGGAAGGGAACGGTCATGAAACGAGGGACGAGGCGGAGGGAGAAATTCTCCTATTATTTTGCTCGCTCCAAACGCCAATAGTCGCCTTTCTGCTGGGCGAGGAACCGTTTTCCAAATCCGACCCTGCCCCCCCCCCAAAAAAAGAACCCGGCTCAAGAGCTGGGTCCCCTCTTCCCCAAAGAAGCCGGCTCAAGAGCGCGGTCCCCTCTTCCCCAAAGAAGCCGGCTCAAGAGCGCGGTCCCCTCTTCCCCAAAGAAGCCGGCTCAAGAGCTGGGTCCCTCTTCCCCATCCAAGGGGACTGTGGCAGGGCTGAGCCAAAGGGCCCCTCGGGCGGCGACCCCCTACCTGTGGCCTTTGCTGCGTCCGTGGGTCCCTTTCCTTCCTCGCCCGCCCGGCTCGTCGAGGCTCGGGACGGGAACGAGAACCAGCCCGGTGCGCTCCGGGCCGGCATCGCCCGTGCAATAAGCAGGGCCCTCAAAGGGACGGCCCCATTCAAGAGCCAGCCTTTCGGGCGGGGAGTCTGCGACAGGAGCGGCGGGTTCGAGTCAGGCGCGGCCAAGGGAGCTGGGAATCCGGGGGGGGGGCTGAGACCCCGGGGGGGGGGCTGGAAGGGGCTGCCGGCCTCGGATCTCGCTCCCCTAAAGAGCAATGCGTTTTTAAAATTGTGAATTTATTTTTCTTTAAATTCCCAATGGGTGAATCATGAGCGAAAGTAACTAAAAGTGGCTCCCAAAAAAGGAGACCTTTTAAGTAGAGAAATTAACGGAGAAGTCTGAAGCCCAGAGATCTCCAACCAGCGCGTCCCAGAGGCAGCCGGTGGGGTGGGGAGCAGGGTCGTGTTAAGCCATTTAGAGGCCCTAAGCACTTAAAAGGTTTTGGTGCCTCCGTGTACCGGTATATGTAATTCAAAATATAAACAGTAATGAACCAACAAATAAAATGCTATTTTCCGAAATGAAACAAAACTTACAGTAAGATGGAAAATAGTGTTTATTTTTGGATACTTCCACTTTATCTATATTTGAAAAGTTTTCTCCTACCTTTTGTGGACGCTGGTTCAGCTGCACCGTTTGCAGTTTGGTCCATGGTAAATCCGGCCATGGAACATTTCTGGGGTGCCCCCCTTCCCTTGAAGCCCCAAGCACCTGCTTATTTTGCTTAATGGTTAATCCAACCCCGGGTGTGTGTGTGTGTGTGGAGAGAATGAAACGTCGGTTCGGTCCCTGCCCTTCCCTCCCCAAGGTCTGTGGCCCTTCCCAAGGTCTGTGGCTGTCCTCCTCGGAGGCAGGATCCTGGGGTTGGGCCGTCCCTCCCTGCCAGGTCTCTCTCCCTCTCTCCCCCTCCCTCCTCTCAGGGTCGGTCTCCTCCTCCTCCGCAGCCCAACCTGCCAGGCAAGTGCCCCCAATAATAGTTATGGGGGGAGTCAGGTACTAATGTGTGAAACCATATATCAACTGGTACCCAACCCATATGGAATTATTTTCAAAACTCACAATAATGTATTCATAAATGTATTTGTATATACATGATTATCAATTCAATAACATAGTTACAAATCAAAGGTACATTTTACATTTGTAATACAAGTCTTACAAATAAACACTTTTTAATACAAAATGAATGGAGATTCTATTGCCTTTTTATATATACGCAAAACTTCTTCATATATCTCGAGTGGCAAGTTTTGCCTCCTTCGTGTAATAGTTTAGTTTAAAAGCTCCTAGATTACACTCGTTTTTTAGAGATCAGCTTCCTCAGAACATTCTTAACTCCTTTCTAACAAAATCACAGGAAACAAATCAAATGTTTTTATGTCTCCAATTTTTTCCTCAAAACAATACATAAATCTAAATAACTCTTACAGTAAGCTAATATGTGATGTCAATCAACTAACATTAAGAAGAGAAGGCAAAGAAACACGTAATATAAGGCAAAAGTTCACAGTCTAAAATTGCTTAGAAACGTCACCTAAGGCGTTTAAATAAGTTTAACCAATATGTATTCTCATATAGACCTAAATAGCTTTTTGCGATGGCAGATATAATCTGTAAGGCACATCTGGTAATAATTATTATCATGTTTGGTAGGTGTTGTGTGTAATGTCGATGTTATGTTGCTCTTGCTATTTGTGAGTTTATAAAAACAAAATAAAAATATTTTAAAAACAAACAAATAAATAACAGGCCATTTATGCAGGGTTAATTTTGAAGCTCACTCAAAGCTCTTTTTTTAAATGTGACCTTTAAAATGCCTATTCACGATCCTGACGCAAAAGGAGAAATTCCATTAGGTCGCTAATGGAAATTCCCCACTCGCCTGCTCCTTTGTTCCTTCCATTAGCGACTTCCGTTTGTATAGCTAACGCGTAGCTGTGATTTTGCATGCTTCCTTGAGGGGATTCTTCTGTGTGGAGGCGGAGCAAACACAAAAGGTTGCGTTTAAGTGGCTCTTAAGAAATCTGAAGAAGGTATGCGCAGGCTTCGCAGTCACTTCCTGAATGACAGTTCAGTGGGAAAAACGTAAAAAAAATATGTGGGGCACTTCAGCCTGTAACGCGCAGCTAATTACCAAGCATAAATGGCCTTACAGTGTTGTGCCTGAACTGGATCTCAATGGGACATAAGAGCACATGTATTAAGTTTCCTCTGATCCGAACATAATGGTTCTGTCTCCGCAGCGCAAGCACAGTCCAACTTACTGGGCAAGTGCCGCCGTCCACGCACCGCCTTCACCAGCCAGCAGCTGCTGGAGCTGGAGCACCAGTTCAAGCTGAACAAGTACCTGTCACGGCCGAAGCGCTTTGAGGTGGCCACGTCGCTCATGCTCACCGAGACTCAGGTGGGTGAGGGGCGGGTGGAGGGCGGGGGCCAGGGGACCTCGACCAAGCCTGGAGCAGGGGCGCTGTTGCTCCCTCCGGGATGCCCTGGGTGGAGCACCCTGCTTGAAAGAACGCCCTCTTGGGCCCGGATGGGTGTCCTGCCGAGCTTGGTGAGCTTCTGCCCAGTGCTCTGGTTCCACTGTGGGGACCGTCAGCCAAGATGCCATGGGGCAGGGGCCCTTATTTATTTATTTATTTATTTATTTATTTATTTCTGTGCCAACAAGTCACACCTGCTTATGGCGACCCGATCGCTTTCCAAGGCAAGAGACCTTCAGAGGTGGTTTGCCATCGCCTGCCTCCTGGTATTCTTTGGAGGTCGCCCATCCAAATACTGATGAGGGCCAACCCTGCTTAGCTTCTGAGATCTGAAGAGAACAGGCTAGCCTGGGGCTATCCAGGTCAGGGGTTATATTTATTTACTTTTATTTATATCCTTCCTTCCACCCCATGGGGGCCCAGAGCAATTTGCATCGGTTCTCCTGTCCTCTATATTATCATCACAATTACCCTGAGACTGTGTGATTGGCCCAAGGTCAACGGGCAAGCTTATATGGCGTAGTCTAAAAAGTGTGATTAGTCTCATCAGATCTCAGAAGTTAAGCAGGGTCAGCCCTGGGTAGTATTTGGATGGGAAACCTCCAAGGAATATCAGGATCACTATACAGAGGCAGGCAATGGCTAACCAGCTCTGATGCACCTTTTGTATACACCTTGATACAGCTCTGATACACCTTGAAAACCCCAAGCTGGCTGCAACTTGACAGCAAACACACACACACATGTATTTGTACACACACACACACACGAACATATGAAGCTGCCTTATGCTAAATCACACCCTCGGTCCGTCAAAGTCAGTATTGTCTACTCAGACCGGCAGCAGCTCTCCAGGGTCTCAGGCAGAGGTCTTTCACATCACCTACTTGCCTGGTCCCTTTAACTGGAGATGCCAGAGATTGAACCTGGGACCGTCTGCATGCCAAGCAGATGCTCTACCACTGAGCCATGACCCCGCCCGATGGCTAGTCCTAGATAGCAAGGATGGCCTACCTTCCAGTGTTGTTGTTAGGATTGCTGGCACAATTTAAGTTACCGTAAGCTCTTGAAATTCCCAAAGCTGTGTATACTTGTTTATTTTGGGAAATTCCCATCCAGCCTCCCTTTTATTAAAATAAGATGCGAGAGTAAAACCAAATAAAACAAATTTATTGCGGTTTTTTATTTTATTTTCATTTCACTGAAAAAATCATTCAAAGCCGTTCATGAAACAGGATAAGCAGGAATCTCATGGCATCTTATTTTATTTTTATTTTAGCACCTTAAAGACTAACTTTTTATTTTAGCATGCATTTTTGCCAGAATAGAACTTGCTTAATCAGGCTGTTCCTTCAGAATTTTCAAAGAGTATTTTTGTTGTTGATCGGTTGCTTTTAAAAATGTGAGCATTGCCCAAGTTTGTACCTAGGGTTGCCAGATCTGGGTTGGGAAATACCTGGAGATTTGGGGGGCAGAGGCTGAGGAGGCCAAGGCTGGGGAGGGGAGGGACTTCGATGCCATAGAGTCCAATTGCCAAAGCGGCCATTTTCTCCAGGGGAACTGATCTCTGTCACCTGGAGATCAATTGTAATAGCGAGAGATCTCCAGCCACCACCTGGAGGTTGGCAACCCTAATTGCACTGCTCTAGAAGGTATCCTTTGACCCTGAAGCTATTTTCCCATAATCCCAGATATGTGGACTCTGATCTAAAGAACCGGGTTTGATTCCCCACTCCTCCACATGAGTGGCGGACACTAATCTGGTGAACCGGGTTGGTTTCCATACACATACACATGAAGCCAGATGGGTGACCTTGGGCTAGTCGCTGCTCTTAGAGCTCTCTCAGCCCCACCTATCTCACAGGGTGTCTGTTGTGGGGCGGGGAAGGGAAGGGAAGGTGATTGTAAGCTGGTTTGAGTCTCCCTTAAGTGCTAGAGAAAGTCAGCATATAAAAAACCAACTCTTCTTCTTTCCTTTTCTCTATCATGCCCTCCCCCTTAGTCGTCTCTTTTCTAAACTGCAAAATCCCAGACTCTTCAGCCTTTCTTCATAAGGACAAAACCTGCAGGGTCTTTCATAGCAGAATCCTGGGGAGGGGCTCCCTCTTTCACAAGTGTGCATCCCTTCTCCTCCCCCAGGTGAAAATCTGGTTCCAGAACCGGCGCATGAAGTGGAAACGGAGCAAGAAGGCCAAGGAGCAGGCGGCGCAGGAGGCGGAGAAGCAGAAAGGAGGTGGCGGACTGGGGGAGGACAAGGCAGGGGACGAGTTGCCCCCAGGCGGGGCAGAGAAGAGCACCGGAGGCCGCCGGTTGCGGGAGCTCAGGGACAGTGACCTGGAGGAGGAGGAGGACGACGATGAAGAGGAAGAGGACAGGCCTGGACACTGCTGCCCCTACGGCTCTCCGGATTGTTCCGATGGGGACGAGGACGGGAGGCAGCCCCGTAGCAGGCATGGGGGGCCACTGCCCCCAGCCCCAGCTCCCTAAGTCCCAGGATCCCAGGGCCAGTCACTCCCTTGACTCCGGTTTCCCAAAAGATTCTGTCCCCCAAATGTCTATGGGCTGCCCCCTGGCTAAAGTCAGGAGTCCTTTGGGTGCCACTTTTTGTTTTGCCATCAAGTCACAGCTGACTCACGGCGTCCCCTGGTGGGGTTTTCAAAGCAAGAGAGGTTCACAGGTGGTTTGCCATCGCCTGCCTCTGTGTCACGACCCTGGACTTCCTTGGTGTTCTCCCATCCAAATACTAACCAGGGCTGAACGTGCTTCACTTCCGAGATCTGACGAGATCCTGCTAGCCTGGGCTATCCAGGTCAGGTACCACTACTGACGCTTGTTTGGGGGCTTCCTAGAGGCACCTGGTTGGCCACTGTGTGAACAGACTGCTGGACTTGATGGGCCTGGGTCTGATCCAGCAGGGCCGTTCTTTGGTGTTCTTAACTACTCCCAGCCACCTACGGCAAGGGCCCCAGCTGGCCTGCCCCTGCTCTCCATCCCTTACCCACCTTGAACCACAAGGAAAGGCGATATATAAATAAATATTTTAATCACTAAATCCCCTTTCCCTCTATAGGGTGCAGCAGCCCCTCACCAGCTACTCTTGCCCCAAGTCTCTGCCTTCCTCACTACAAGATCTTCCCATCTCCCTCTTGGTTGCTCTCGGCGCTTTGATAGCCCCCCCCTCGCTTTCCTACAAGCCACACACAGCTGCCAGCCTGACCTGTGGTTGCCGAACCCCACTTCCTATCCCCACCCACAGGACATGTCCCTCTGCTCCTTCACTTCCATCCATTCCAGCGTGGTGTAGTGGTTAAGAGCGGTGGTTTGGAGCGGTGGACTCTGATCTGGAGAACCGGGTTTGATTTCCCACTCCTCCACGTGAGCAGAGGAGGCTAATCTGGTGAACTGGATTTGTTTCCCCACTCCTACACATGAAGCTAGCTGGGTGACCTTGGGCTAGTCACAGCTCTCTCAGCCTCACCTACCTCACAAGGTGTCTGTTGTGGGGAGGGGAAGAGAAGGTGATTGTAAGCCGGTTTGATTCTTCCTTAAGTGGCAGAGAAAGTCGGCATATAAAAACCAACCCTTCTTCTTCCTCCTCCTCCCTATTACATACACAGATTTCCCTCTTTGCTGACCCGGCTTTTAGACCCACAGCTGTCCCTACCCCACCCCAAAAGATCTCTCCCATCACCATTGGATCTCTCACAATGATTTGGTCACTAGGGTATCCCCAAAATTGCTCTAGCCGGTAGGGTGGGAGCCCTGCATCAGTTCAAGCAGGTAAAACCCACACAAATTTGCTTCATTTTCAGGTTTTCTGAAGTTTGCAGAATACAGGTTTTTTGGGGGGCGGGGTTTTACAAAAATTAGGATGCCTCCTGTTAGAGAACATCGACTTGGACCTACGGTCTGCTCACTGAACTTTGCTGCTGCATTTCAGCTCTCAACAATCACAAGCAGGATGGAAAAATCTCACAGGTAATGTCGAACGGCCAAGTATTTTTCTCCCCCTTTCTGTTAGGTGTTGATCCATCAGTATTCCGGTTCCACATGTGGAAGTGAAGAGAACCACTTTCCTGTCCTCCCATGTGTCGGTCACAATGTTAAAAGATGACACTAGAGACTTGACTTCTCCCTCTTGGACATGATGCTCTTTCACTGCACCCAGTATTGAGAGTTTTTGTGCTTATTCTATAAGAAGCAATCTGGAAAAAAATGTAGGCCATCAAGGGATGAACTGAAGCAATCTGGAAAAAATGTAGGCCATCAAGGGATGAACTGCTGGGAATCTCTGAACTGTATTGTCTTTATTTTTGTACATTGTATTTATAAAGAGAGAGAATACCTCTGCTTATGCATGCTAAGTTATTAATCAGCTTCTCCAACGTGCCAATGGTATGTAAAATAAATGGTTTTATACTTGAGAGCTGTGTAGACTTATTGAACGGCAGCCCACTTTGGTTATAAATGCATGGTGCTTCCTTCTAGGTCAGACTATTCATTCATTTAACTCAGTGTTGTCTTCTGTGATGGTCTCTTAATTAGGGGTCTCCAGTCATGCTATACAACAGGGGTATACAACAGGCCATCTTCTGGGCATGGAGTATGGGTCACTGGGGTGTGTGGGGGAGGTAGCTGTGAATTTCCTGCATTGTGCAGGGGGTTCGACTAGATGACCCTGGTGGTCCCTTCCAACTCTGTGATTCTATGATTCTAGGGGTCTCCAATGTGTGGTGCCCATGGGTGCCATGGCACCCACACCAACCCATTCCCTGGCCCCTGTCAAGTACTTACAAAGAGCGGGTGGGGCATTTGCCCAGCAAGGCTCTGATTGGTTGCTGGAAATTTGATTGGCTGTGCAATTTTTAAAACAGCAGTGGCCACCACAGCGCTGGTACGCTGCAGGAGCTATTGTATGTCTGGTTCCACCTCCTGCAGCCAATATTTTGTGCTTATCATTTTATGGCTGCACCCACCACGCCATTTCAGAATTCCTAAGGTGCCCACAGGTGCAAAGAGGTCGGAGACCCCTGCTATACAAGATCCTTTCTTGCTGGAGACATCCAGGACCAAACAGGAGACTGTCAGCATTCCTACCTCACAGGGTTGTTGTGTGGCTTCTACTTGAGCTATATAACCACTTACAAAGCAGAGAAAGCAGTGTCTTTTCCCCCTGCCCAATTCCAGAAGTAGGGTGACATGAATACAGTGGCAGACAGAGCTCTGGTCCCTTGAATAGCTCAGTAATTGATTGAAGAGGGGACTTGGGGAAATGTTGCTTCTGTAACCATGGTGAAGCTTTTCCTACCATGGAGATGAAATGATGGGGAAAGCCTGCTAAATACTGGGGTCTCCCATCAGGTTTCACAAGGTCAGGAACCCTGCTAGGGAAGAAGGTTAAAAAGGAGAAATAAAAGGGCCGCACCAGTTATAGAAGATACAAAATATGGCCAAGGCTGATGACGAAAAATAAAGTAAAAATATGTGAACTTTTTGGAAAATCACGGCAAGACAAACAGATTAACCTGAAGAAGCCTCTTGGGGAAACGGGAAGGGAATTTTGGGGATTTAAACTGAGTAAAAAAAAAAATATTTTTTACCTTGTTTTGCACCCAGCTCAGCTATGAGTTCATGGGGAGGCCTTGCTCCATCAGCCTAGACTCTTGAAAGCCGGGAAATCTTGTGGTCTTTAAGGTGCTATTGGACTCGAATCTTGCTCCATTAAAGAGCAACCTCGGCGGTCTGTTGTGTGGCTAAACCACTGATCTGTGCCCCTTGGAGGAAGGGCATAACAGTAATGGCCCCAATAGATCTGTTCAAAGCCAGGCTTAGACCTAGAATGTGTGGGAGAGACACCACGCTGGACAGTCTCCTCAGGCACATAGAAAGGGAAAGAACAATCCTAGTTTTGAGGGTGTGACTCAGTGTTTTGGACACTGTTTTAAAATAAAATATGTTGTGGGGAAATCTGTCTATGGTATATCTAAAGAGTATGTGCTCAGGCAAGAGCTACTAGGAAGTGAAACCGGGCTGTTAAGGAGAGCAAAGACTTCCTGCCAGGGTTGGTTGCTCAGGTCTAATTTCCTCGCTCGCTTTCCTTCCTTCCCCTCCGTTCTGGCTGCAGAAGGAGATGGAAACGCCCCTCTCGGGTCTGTGGAAATGAGCTCAGCTATCACGATCCCTCTTACGTGGGTTCTGGGGGGGAGAGAGCTTGCTTGCTTGTTTGCCAGAATGTTTATTTGGAGTTATAATTGTTTTCTTTCTTAGTCCTCTACTTATTTTACTTATTTTACCTCAGAAGAGAGGAGACACCAGAGGCTTTTTAAAGTTAACAAACAAATTAACAGAGATTTATTGAACACTGTACGAGGGACGGATTTGGCAGGAAAATGGTGGTTAGGAAAAGCATAGATCTTAGATGGCTTCATTGGTACAGTATTACGATTCTTAGATTCAGTTCACACATTCAGTTCAGTTCCCAGAACTTCTTATAGATGTTTCTGTTCAGACTCTACTGCCTAGCTATCAGGGAAGCTGGAGATCGTGCAATCTCTATTCCCCAGAGAAACACAGAAGTATGGAGATTTCTCCTCAAATCTCTCTTCCAGTTCTCGCTGTAGATCTACCCCACTTCTGTGGCAGTAGTCCCTTAACAAAAAAACCTGTGTCTGGAATATCTCTTTCCCAGAGCCTATTCCCTCTTAGTGACCTGAGAAAGGTCACTAAAGGTCCTACACCAGCTTAGGCAAGACTGAACCATCAGGTTCTCAGAGTCATAGGCCTTTTATGCAGGGACGTTTCCCCACGGTCACCCCGTTGACTGCTTTGGGGCTTCCTTTTGCTTATGCATGCCTTTCCCACCAGTCAGAGGTCGCCTCGCTCTCCCCGTGCATTTTGCCCATGTTTTCCAGATGCTGTTTTAGCCAGAATCTGGAAAATGCAGATAAAATGCGCGAGAAGTGTTTTAGAAAGTAGGTGAGGTGAATGGGGATTTTGAACACATGAAGCTGCCTTACACTGAATCAGGCCCTTGGTCCTTCAAAGTCAGTATTGTCTACTCAGACCAGCAGTGGCTCTCCAGGGTCTCAGGCAGAGGTCCTTCACGTCACCTACTTGCCTGGTCCCTTTAACTGGAGATGCCAGGGATTGAACCTGGGACCCTCTGCATGCCAAGCAGATGCTCTACCACTGAGCCACAGCCGCTCCCCAAATTTTGCCCAGCATGGCTTCTGACTGGCTGCACAGATCTTTGAAAATGTTGCTTCAGCAGCAACCGCCACCACACCACAAGGATCCTCACTATGTGTCTAAAGGTGAGCTGTATGTATGGCAAGATGCAATATTTTCATTTAAAAAGGCATCCTGTTATTCTACCTGATATGTTGAAGATGTACTATTAGGGTTACATGCATAACTTCTCTGCCTTATGTTTTGTGGATGCACCGGAAACCCTTTGTTAGAATTTCAAAGGTGCCTGCAGGTTTGAAAAAGGTTGGGGACCCCCTGGGCTAATTTATACTACCAGTAAAATTAAACGGCAAAGTTTTTTTTCTGGGCTTTACTACTGACTGGAGGGTGGAGACTGGGGACCTCATTGGTGGGAAAACACCACCCTGCACATAAAAAATTATATACTGGGGAAGTTCTTTTGGACTGAATCACTTCAAGGTGTTGGTGGTGTTGGTGTTGGTGGGGTGGCATCTTGGCCCGGTTTGAATGCTCTCTGGTGTTTAAAATAAATCACACACAACTTGCAAGACAACTCTCAAGAGAAAAGGTTAAAACACTGCCTTTTAATTGCTGCTATGACAATGATTTCTATTTCCAGCTTTTACCCCCCTTAATTTTCCCAACTAACAAAGGCGAAATTACTTTGATCACAGGCAGATGTGCAGTCAGCGGGGGGGGGGGGGGACCCAGAATGGCAAAAGTGTTGTACCTTTTATCAGGGTGCTGTTCCTAAAGTCGGGGTAATATTGCCATTATCAGCTTAATAAAAACCAAAGCATTTCTATATGTGATTTTCATAATTCCATCTACAAAACTGGATCTCTTTATGCACAAGACCGCTGGGACTTTGCACTGGGACAGTTTCTGGTTTAAACTGGGCCGCTATTTGTGCCCAAGCAGCAACGCCTGCTTAGCGTAGCAGCACAACATCTGCCTGGGCTGCCTGGCACACTAACAGAATGTATGGAAGTGGTTCACCTTGACTTGGATGGCCCAGGCTTGCCAGATCTTGGAAGCTAAGCAGGTTTGGCCCTGGTTAGTACTTGGATGGGAGACTATCAGGAAGTCCAGGGTTGCTACGCAGAGGCAGGCAATGGCAAACCACCTCTGTTCATCTCTTGTCTTGACCTGGATGGCCTAGGCGCTCCACTTATCTTGTCAGGTCTTGTGAAGCTAAGCAGGGTCAGCCCTGGTTAGTACTTGGATGGGAGACCATCAGGAAGTCCGGGGTTGCTATGCAGATGTAGGCAATGGCATAGCACCTCTGTTTGTCTCAATACATAGGCTTGATACATACACACACTTAAATTTCCCTGTTTATTAAAAAAAAGTGGTGGGGGAATCTCCACTGGCCCAACAGAGTCAACACTTCTGGACATTTTACACCTCTATTTCTGTTCACTTGTTAACTTTTTAAAACATCTGTATAGCTGAACCATATGTTGTGACTTGTCTAAGGACAGGTTGAAACCCTCAAACTGGACTAGTTTCTTAAAGAGATAGTCTCTCTGGAAGTCATGCCTTTTGTCTCTGGAAGATAAGAGATCGAATCTCAAATGTACGAATGTTACTAAGGATTAGCAGGGGAGTGGGGAGATGACATTCTGCGCATGTTCAGAGGCACAATCAACCTAATCCAGGCAGTTATAACATAGTCTGATGGTGGGAAAGTGTGTGAAGGCTTACCAGAGCCCCAGCTTGGGAGGAAAATGTTTCCATCTGTTCTGGAAGTGCTAATCTGAAATGTATTTAGCTAGCATGTGAGGGGAAATGCCCTCTGTATATGCTCAGGAGTACTTTAAATTCATTATTTAGTTATTTATTTTATTTATATCCCACCTTCTCCTCAATGGGGACCCAAAGTAGCTTACATTGGTAAAATAGAGGAGAGGAGAACAACAACCCTGTGAGGCAGGTTAGGCTGAGAGTGTAGCCCAAGGTCACCCAGCAAGCTATCATGGCAGAATGGGGATTCAAACCTGGTTTCCCTGGATCCCAATCCAACATTTTACCCATGCTGCCATGCCGGCTCTCTACATAATTCTTGTACAAACTGGAGGACTCAGCCCCCAGGATGGATGTGCATTCTGCATTTGGGGCTGTGCCCTATGAGATGGTTGGGTGCCCCTCAGAAGCCCCGCAGCGGCTTCTCAAGGGGTATTCTTGGGAGGAATCAGAAGCAAGGGAACCATTCCTGGGCAAGCAGAAGAACCAAGAGGCCTTTGAAAGGCTCACGGACAGGCTAGGCTTGAGCTTCTGGCAGACAAAAGTCAGCCTCATGGAACCAGAGGCCATGTTTGGTGACAACCCTAATCAAGCTACTTTCTCTTTGTTTGCCACCAAGAAACAGCTGACTTATGGCGTCCCTGTAGGGTTTTCAAGGCAAGAGACGTTCAGAGGTGGTTTGCCACTGCCTGCCTTCCTGAGTCACAACCCTGGTATTTGGGGTTGCCAATCTCCAGGTGGTGGCTGGAGATCTCCTGCTATTATAACTGATCTCCAGGAGACAGAGATCAGCTCACCGGGAGAAAACGGCCGCTTTGGAAGGTGGACTCTATGGCATTATACCCCATTGGAGTCCCTCCCCTTCCCAAACCCCACCCTCCTCACGCTCCACCCCCCAAAATCTCCAGGAATTTCCCAACCTGGAGCTGGCAACCCTAGCCCAGGGTAACACACAAGTTTTCATGGAACAGTGGGGATTCGAACCTGGGTTTCCCAGGGCTTAGTCTCTCTCTTGAACTACTATACCATGCTGGTTCTCACAGCTGCTCTCTAGTGAAAGGGACTGAAAGGGATCTGGTCTGAGTAGACAATACTGACTTTGATGGACCACGGGTCTGATTCAGTATAAGGCAGCTTCATGTGTTCAGGAAATCAGCAGGAACTTTGGGTCAAGGAAGCATGTTAGACGGATCAGGAGCCCTGATTTGGGTCCTACAGGATTCCAGGAAAGTGTGAACGGGAGTCCGGCGTCCACAACAGGCGATGAATGACCAACTCGGGTTCAGACGCCAAGACTGGGGGCTCAGCTTGTTTGGGGTATTGGGCTGCAAACTTCCCACCTGTCAGGTCGATCTGGGTGGTTGGAGAAAGGGGATTCTTCCACAGCCAACAGGCCATTTATTTTAATATAATATTTTAAAAATCTGACTCAGCACAAGCTTCACCGCTTCAGCCCCTTAATAGCGGGGGAATTTATCTGCCTAATAAATTTAATGATCAATTCATTGCTGTCAACGCGGCGCTTCCCCAAATCAATTATAGCAAATTTAAATATCATCACCAGCTCATCGCGGCTCGCTCGGGGCTGCCGCTCGCTATTCACTCCTGGAGCCATGAATTATGGTCAGGCAGCAATCCGGGATCAGTCCCAGGCTGTTCTTCACGGCTTGGTTTCCATAGGCCAAATGGAGGCTTCCGACTTAAGACTGTCGAAGTGACTCCGGATTGACTGCGAGGGGAAGAAAAAGGGAACGACTCCGGTCAAAGGGACTTCGAAGTCAGTCTCTCTCTTCCCCCCACCCCCTTCAGGGTTTGAAGTGGTACAGAAAGGGAGAAGGCTAGCAGCAGTGGCCTGCCTCACAAGGCTGTTGTAAGGCTAAAACAGCACTAAAGTTCTTAGTGAGGATGCAATTCATTGTTACTTAGAGGAGTAGGTGCAATGGAACTCGGGGGACTTACTCTGAGCAAAGAAGTATAAAATCAAGTTTTATGGCTTTGGAGGATTTCGATGGGGTATATGTATGAGTAAACATGGAGTAAAAAGAGATTAATCAGTCCTTTGCACCTGTCACTTTAACGTCAATAGGCTCTGAACACATCAGCGAATGATGAGCATCAGAGGAACCTGCTGCTATTAAAGGCACAGGAGCAGATGAGGCTGGGCTCTTTCCTGGTCAGTTGGCAACCTGAGGGCTGCCAGTCTGCACTGTGGGTCACTTAAATGTAACTGGAGAGCCAGCATGGTGTAGTGGTTAAGAGCAGAGGTTCGGAGTGTGGACTCTGATCTGGAGAACTGGATTCAATTCCCCACTCTTCCACATGAAGTTGCAGAGGCTAATCTGGTGAACTGGATTTGTTTCCCCACTCCTACACATGAAGCCAGCAGGGTGACCTTGGGCTAGTCACAGCTCTCTCAGCCCCACCTACCTCACAGGGTGTCTGTTGTGGGGAGGGGAGGGGAAGGGAAGGTGATTGTAAGCTGGTTTGATTCTCCCTTAAGTGGTAGAGAAAGTCAGCATATAAAAAAACAACCCTTCTTCTTCTAAAGAACACAATCTTCCTGTGTGCCTCAAAGGTGTGCATGTCTAGCGGTGAGTCAGAGCTGTAACTAAGATAGCTAGCAGGCCCCAGGCCCTTGTCCTGGGCTATTGTGCCTTTTTGAATAGCCCTGATCCCTTTAAAGCCCCTCGACGTGTCCCGTGAATGCTTTCGGTGTGCCAGACTACTAGGGTAAATATGGTTTTCAGATCCCACTTTTTATGGGTGGATTAAAGTTTATTTTCCATAATAGGGCACCTAATAAAAAGGCATAAAGGGCTGCCATTCTTAACAGCTGGTGGCCTCATTTAACACTTTCACTTCGTAAATCATGGCCAGCCCGGCCAGGTGCTTCCAGCAGTGGGAAGTAAACAAACGTCCCCAAATGCTGAACTGGGTCTAGAAAATGAGTTTATTTGGTTTAGGGGTGCATGAGCTACGGATGGGGTGAAGAGGAGAACGCCAGGTTGCCAACAGGCCTGGAGAAAAAGTTCCCTGCCACTTTTATAGAGGCTTAACATGTGGAAACGGGTGTCTGAAGCTTTTCATGTCATGGAGGAAATTACATCACTTGGTAATTTGGCCTCGATTAAAGGGAGAGGACTCCCCCCTCCCATCAGCCAGTTGGGGACCCTATCGGGGAGGGTACTGGGCAGACTGAAGGTGGTTTCTAGTGAAGATTTCCACTGGTGGAGCTCTTCAAGCAAGGAGAAGAAGAGATGGTTTTTATACCCCACTTTTCTTTAAGGAGTCTCAAATCGGCTTACAAATCGGCTTCCCTTCCTCTTCCCACAACAGACACCTTGTGAGGTAGGTGGGGCTGAGAGAGTTCAGAGAGAACTGTGACTAGCCCAAGGTCACCCGGCAGGCTTCGTTTGGAGGAGCGGGGAATCAAACCCAGTTCTCCAGATTAGAGTCTGCTGCTCCTAACCACTACCCCATGCCGTGAAACATTATTTCCAGCCCCAGGAAAAGGTAAAAGTGAATAACAGGGACCCTCTGTTGTGGGGAGGGGAAGGGAAGGTGATTGTAAGCCGGTTTGAGTCTTCCTTAAGTGGTAGAGAAAATTGGCATATAAAACCCAACCCTTCTTCTTCACAAAACAGAGTCCTATTCAATTATGACTTTGCGTTCTTATCTTTATTACTTAGCGTCGCAACGGCCTGCAGTTTGCGGCATGAGAAAAAGAATTGATCCCATTGCCTCTAATAAAAGGTTAATGCCTAACGCGCACCTTCTGGAGGCGGGGTGGTGGTGGTGGTCTCTCTCCCACCTGCATCCATTCAATCCCCTTTCACATTTGCTTAAGGTAAATGTAACTGCGGGGCAGGCAGCCTCTCGCCGCCCTGCAGCCAAACAAAAAGGGGTTTCCCCTCGCCGGTTGGGATTGTTCTGCAGCAGCCCCTCAACCAAAGACAGGGCCTTTGGATTATAAGACATTAGCACCAGGACACCATTTCTGTTGGTTTACCCAGCTGGAAGGGAACAAAGGTCCCTTATCTGGGCGCAGCCCCAGCTGAGGGACCGTGGGTTGCCTTCCTCAAGCCAAAGGGGCAGAGTCAACACCAGTGCAAACAAGGCCCCGGGGAAAGGGAAACCAGCTGGGTGGGGGAGAAGCCTAGTTCACAGGGGTCACCAGGGAGTTCACGTGCCCAGGGGGCCAGCCTGAGCAGAGGTCCCAATTAAATAAGGCAAGGAAGGTGCTTTGATGTAACTTTTCCGGGGGGGGGGGGATGTGGTGTGTGAGAGGGGGAGCTTGCCAGGGGCACAGAACCTTTCGCGAGGCACATGGGAATGCGGGGCTCTTATGAAGGCCTTAGATCCAAACTCTCAACCTGCTCACTAAAGAGTTTTTGTGACCCGGAAGGCGGCCCGTGCCAGAACCACTCCTAGTGCAATCAGTTTGCGCACCAAGTGCTGCTGAGGTTTTCAGGGCAGCAGTGGAGCAAGACACTTGGGGATTGTTAAGAAGAAGGAGAATAAGAATGCTGCCTTTCTCTATCGCTTAAGGGAGACTCAAACCGGCTTGCAATCCCCTCCCCTTCCCCTCCCCACAACAGACGCCCTGTGAGGTAGGTGGGGCTGAGAGAGCTGTGACTAGCCCAAGGTCACCCACTGGCTTTGTGTGAAGGAGTGGGGGGACAAAGCCAGTTCACCAGATTAGCCTCCGCCGCTCATGTGGAGGAATGGGGAACCAAACCCAGTTCTCCAGATCAGAGTCCAGTGCTCCAAACCACCGCTCTTAACCACTACACCACGCTGGCTCTCCAGGGGAACTGATCTCTATGTTTATGAGCATCACCACAATGAATGTCTTGTGTATAGCTTGATTCCTCCTCCCCCCGATGTAAACACACTGGTCCTTTAATTTGAAACTCTTAGGCAGTATTCGAAGTACGAAAATTAAAACCAAAGACTCGGTAGGTATGCGGGCTTTTAACGTTTTCATGGCTATGTTTGAGAAGTGGTAAGTAGGAAAAGGAGCCCGTTGTGTTCTTATTTTAAACCGTGCCACATGGAGGTCATTAACAAACAATTTTGTAAAGATTAAGGGCAGTAATGAAAGGCGTCCAAAATGGAGCCACGTGTTAAAAACTTCACCGATGATAGGGAATCATAAGCTAGATCCTTCTAGCGTGGAAACCATGTTAGCTGGAGGCTGTTAAGTAAAGGCATATTGATGGATTACAAAGTCTAATGTTTCATTATACTCCAAGCTTGCAAGAACTCAGCTTCCTTCAAGTGTACATTTACAAGAATACATTGTAGCCCACTTCCCTTTGGAGTTGCCAATAAAATCCCTGGATACCTTCTAAGTAGAGTTGCCAACCTCCAAGTACTACCTGGAGATCTCCTGCTATTACAACTGATCTCCAGCCAACAGAGATGAGTTCCCCTGGAGAAAATGGCCCCTTTGACAGTTGGATTCTATGGCATTGAAATCCCTCCCCTCCCCAAACCCCGCCCTCCTCAGGCTCTGCCCCAAAAATATCCAGATATCTCCCAATCCGGAGCTGGCAACCCTACTTTTACGGCAGCAAAGTTGACAGCCCAGTAAGCTTATCTTAGGCATGTTTACTCTGAAGTAAGTTCCCTTCTGCTTAACGGGGCTTCCTCCCAAGTAAATATGAACAGGATTGCAGCTGTATTCAGATTAATCTCTCCAAAACTCTTTGGATCTATTAAAAAAGGGTGTTTTTTTTTTTTTTTTTGCTTTCTAGTTACAGCTGACTTATGGCTACCCAGAAGTATTTTCAAGGCAAGAGAGGTTCAGAGCTGGTTTGCCGTTGCCCTGCCTTCGCATCATGACCCTGGTATTTCCGGGGGGCCTCCCATCTATATACTAGCCAGGGTCAAAAGATACCCCCGGATAAATAGATGGCAGATTTGTTTATATTAAAAAGTGTTTTGTAATACAGAGATCAGTGATGGCAATGATAGGCAGGAGAGGTGGCAGCTCTGCGTTGGTGCAGACAATGTTGTATGCTTGAGTGTGTATGCTTGACTCTACTTTATTCAGAGTCAGATACTTGGTCTAGCAAGGTCAGCAAGTATGGTGGTTAGGGTGTCAGACTAGGGTCTGGGAGACCCAGGTTCGAATCCCCACTCTGCCACGGAAGCTTGCTGGATGTAGGGTTGCCAGCCTCCAGGTGGAGATCTCCCACTATTACAACTGATCTCCAGGTGACAGAGATCAGTTCCCCTGGAGAAAATGTCCATTTTGGAGGGTGGACAGTATGGCATTATACCTTGCTGAGGTCCCTCCCCTCCACAAACCCCATCCTCCTCAGGCTCCACCCCCAAAATCTCCAGGTATTTCCCAACCTGGAGCTGGCAACCCTAGCTGGATGACGTGGGGCCAGTCCCACACTCAGCCTAAACTACCTCACAAGGATGTTGGGAGGATAAAATGAAGGGAATGTTGGAAGCCACTTTGGGTTCCTATTCAGGAGAAAAGTGGGATATAAATTAAATAATTAAATTATGTTAGAATAGTGGATCTCTGGGGTCCAGATGGTGGAGGTCTTTCTTTCACATGGCATACTGGCTAACCCTTTCAAGTGGAGATGCTGGGAGCTGAACCTAGGAACCTCTGCATGCAAAACAGACGTTCTACCACACTAAGCCATGGCCCCTCCTTGTTCATACATCCTGGAGTTCTAGGATGCATCCAACACTGTCTTGGAGGAACCTCCCTAACACCTCTGGTCTCCTGGGGACAATTTTAAAGGTAAAGCAGGCTGTCAAATAACAGCCATTCATGGTAACCCCCAGAAGTTCCAGCTCATGGGGGTTTCAAGGTAAAAGATTAGCAGAGGTGGTTTGCCGTTATCTGCCTCTGTGCAGCCACCCCAGTCTTCCTTGGTGGTCTCCCATCGTTGTAGTGACCATGGCCAATCCTATTTAGTGAGCTTCAATGAATTCAGGCTGGTCGGGGCTATTAGAGCTTCTAGGAAGAGTTTTAGGCAGAGGCAAATGTTGGACTTCTCTAACATCTCTTTAAACTGTGTCCCCATTATTAGCTGTGATGGGCCTCCACCCTGCTTCCTCACACAACCAGTTTTGTTTTGTACGGCTCTATGCCTTTCTCTCTTGGTCACTCCTCAGGCAGATCTCTCTGGACCCTCCCATATCTATCTTTTCCCCTTGTTTGCTTATGCAGAATTGCCGCACATCTGGTATCTCCTTTGACCAGCCTTCGAATTCCTTCAGGACTATAACAGAGCCAATATAAAGGATGAGATTTCACTCTTGACTTCCCCTGGCCTTTGGGCAGGCGTCGGGGGGCCCTACTTGTTCAAATGATTAGTAATGGGATAGGGAACTTTTCACCTGCGTGTTGACAGTTTGAAAGCTGTAACCGTTCCCTATGGCCATCTCAATAGGGTGGGATCAGATTCTACTCTCAGCATCTATTGAGCATGAGATACTCCAAAGGCAGCAGTTATGCAAACACGGTCAGTTTCAGGGTTTCCAAAGGCCTGCGGGAGATAATCCTGTCCCTTTAATAGAGCCGTAAGGTGTGGAAGTGGACAGCTAAACCTTTTTGCACTACTTGGTAAATAATATCCTATTAAGCCAGCATGGTGTAGTGGTTAAGAGCTGCGGGACTGTAATCTGGTGAACCGGGTTGAAGTCCCCACTCTTCCACATGAAGCCTGCTGGGTGATCTTGGGTGCCAGTATGGTGTAGTGGTTAAAAGTGGTGGTTTGGAGTGGTGGACTCTGATCTGGAGAACCGGGTTTGATTCCCCACTCCTCCACATGAGCGGCGGAGGCTAATCTGGTGAACTGGGTTGCTTTCCCCACTCCTCCACATGAAGCCTGCTGGGTGACCTTGGGCTAGTCATAGCTTTCTCAGCCCCACCTACCTCACAGGGTGTCTGTTGTGGGGAGGGGAAGGGAAGGTGATTGTAAGCCGGTTTGATTCTTCCTGAAGTGGCAGAGAAAGTCGGCATATAAAAACCAGCTCTTCTTCAGGCAGGCAATGGCGAACCACCTCCGAACATTCTCCTGCCTTGAAAACCCTACGGGGTCGCCATAAGTCAGCTGTCACTTGATGGCACATGCACACACACACACGCACGCCAGCCCCTATTAAAGGGTCAGGATATTATTTTCACCAGGCAGACAGCAACCCTACACAGGAGTATACTTCTCTTAGTTACACTTGATGAGTTACAGCTGGATTTTTAAGCAGGCTCACTGGATCTACATCGCGGTTGAAATAATTTTGGAGGACACGAAAGTCCTGCTTGCAGTGTTCGATCTATGACACCTCATTCTGACATGCAAATCACCATGTGGTTTTTCAGTCAATAAGGGAGAAACCTGTTTGTGTGAATCAGCCCAGAGACTCATCCAGTGTTGCATAACCAAGTGGGGGTACATCCATCACTGAGCTTGACCTCCAAATCATAGAACTGGAAGAGCCACCAAGACCAGAACCACCACTTAAGCAACACCTCCAAATACAGATCAGCTTATTCATTTTTAGTTAGATGTTTACAGCCCGGTAAGCCCGCTTTTCTGCCTAATGAGGACTCAGAGCAGCTTGCATCCTTTTCCTCATGCTTGGCATTCAGAAGGTCCCAGGTTCAATCCCTGGCATCTCCAGTTAAAGGGACCAGGCAAGTAGGTGATGTGAAAGACCTCAGCCTGAGACCCTGGAGAGCCGCTGCTGATCTGAGTAGACAATACTGACTTTGATGGACCAAGGGTCTGATTCAGAATAAGGCAGCTTCATGTGTTCATGTGTGTCCATTTTATCCTCACAACAACCCTATGAAGTAGGTTAGTCCGAAAGAGGATGGCTGGCCCAAGGTCACCCAGCAAGTTTTCATGGCAGAGTGGGGGATTAGAGTCCACCACTCTTAACCACTACTCCACGCTTCCTCTGGTGGTGGCTACTGCCAAAGCAACATTTTAAAAAATCTGCACAGCCAGTCAGAAGCCCTGCTTGGCAAAAGCCTCATCCACTTTCTAAAAACACTTGGTGGGTACCAGGAAAGGTACTGGCAGGCACCATGTTGTCCAGGGGCATCATGTTGGGGGCTCCTGAACTTGGATCAGGGAAACCCAGGTTTAAATCCCCACCCTGCCAGGGAAGCTTGCTGGGTGACCTTGGGCCATCACACACACTCTCAGCCTAACCTACCTCACAGAGTTGCTGTGAAAATAAACTACGAGAACAATATAAGCCATTTGAGACCCTGTTAGGGAGAACAGTGGGGTATAAACCTAATAACTAAATAAATATCCTCTGACAATTTCATAGCTAAGAGAATATGCTGTGATCTGGGCGGGTTACCTGTTCCAATCTCATCTCAGTCACAAGAAGAGTTGGTTTTTATATGCCAACTTTCTCTACCACTTAAGGGAGACTCAAACCAGCTTACAATCACCTCTCCCTCCCCACAACAGACACCCTGTGAAGCAGGTGGGGCTGAGAGAGCTCTAAGAGAGCTGTGACTGGCCCAAGGTTACCCAGCTGGCTTCTTGTGTAGGAGTGGGGAAACAAATCCATCTCTCCAGATCAGAGTCTACCACTCCAAACCACCGTTCTTAACCACTGCACCACGCTGGCTCCCACAAGTTCATTAGGCGGCCTTAGCCAAACCACTCTGCTTCAGCTGCAATTTCTTTTTCTCCATGAATTCTGGCCTACCTCGCAAGCTAGTTGTAGGATTTCTGTGAAAGGCTTTGAATACCAAACATGCTGTGCAAATGAAAATAATAATAATTTTTATTTGTTTGTCTGCTAGTTTGTAAGTGCTTACATTTCTTGCCCTCAGTTGCTTAATAATTTCTCAGTGGGATGCATAGCACAACCCTAGGTCCATTGACTCGGAAGTCCCGCTGAAGTCAGCAGAGTTTACTCCCAGAGAAGTATGCATGGGGCCACAACTTAGAAAATGCAAGTGGTTTGAGGGCCAGAGATAATAGATGGTGAGAGGCATGTAGATATATGTTAGAAGGAGTCCAGCTACTCACCTGGCTTTTAACTTAAGGAAGAATGCAGATTTTGACAGGTTTGGGTGGGTGGGGGCAACCGTTTTATAGAAGCAGGTGCGATTCATGGGGCCCTGGATCAGGAGGTAAATTAAGCTTTATTGGAGGGGAAGGATCTGTACCTTTAGGAGATCAGAAATCATGAATCGTGACAGATGGTAAAAAAGTCATCTATTGTATCTGGCTGCCGGGGCAAACGGTTGGTCGGTCACATTGATATTTTCTAGCTGCGCAAATCCTTACATTTTAGGATAGCCGTCATAATTACATTTTAGGATAACCATCACGATTTGATTTATGCAGTGCCTTTCCTGCTGCCAAATTTGTGCTTTATTTCAAAAAGTTGTACGTCATAAAACAATACCTTATAAGAGACATTCCAAACCTATCCTGTAAAAAGCAAGAATATGGAATTAAAAAGGGATAAGCACATCCGGAACTGGCTACAGGTTTTTCTATCCGCACCTGGGAAATAGAAAAGGTTTTAGGTGGTTTTTAAAGCCAAGGAGCCTCAGACTCTTGAACACACATGAACACATGAAGCTGCCTTATACTGAATCAGACCCTTGGTCCATCAAGTCAGTATTGTCTACTCAGACTGGCAGCGGCTCTCCAGGGTCTCAGGCGGAGGTCTTTCACATCACCTACTTGCCTAGTCCCTTTAACTGGAGATGCCGGGGATTGAACCTGGGCCTTCTGCACACCAAGCAGATGCTCTACCAGTGAGCCACGCCCCCTCCCCAAAACATAATGACTTAGAGCAAACTCTTCAACCTTGCTCAGTTCATGCAGCACAGACTTTCTGAACCAGAGAAGGCATGAACACATGAAGCTGCCTTCTACTGAATCAGACACTTGGTTCATCAAAGTCAGTATTGTCTACTCAGATCGGCGGCAGCTCTCCAGGGTCTCAGGCAGGGGTCTTGCCTTGAAAGAGGACTCCTGATGCCAGAGGAAGGTACTGTCTACTAAATGAGCTCTTGGGAAAAGTCCTGGATGGGTCCCCAGAATCACCCCCCCCCAACAGGACCAATCAAAGGTTGGCCCTCACTGCGAGGAGGGCAAGAGCCATCACTGCTGCTGAAAGTCGTGAGGAGCCTAATCTTCTTCCCCCCCGCTCCTTTGGGAGTGGTGCTCCATGGGTGTTTGCCCCCCCCCAGTGCAGGGCCCAGGGCAGTTGCCCCGAGGTAGATAACTAGTTCAATTTGTTGGAGCTATTTAATAGTGGAATGGGGGGACTACACCCAAATATGAGGGGACTACACCCACCTTGATGCCAGCATCAAGGTGGGATCTGGGATCCCCTGGAATTACAGCTCATCTCCAGACTACAGAGGTCATTTCCGCTGGAGAAAATGGATGCTTTGGAGGGTGGACTCTCTGGCATTGTACCCCACTGAGGTACCTGCCCTCCCCAGGCCCTATCCCCAAATCTCCAGGAGTTTCTCAACTTGAATCTGGCAATCCTACCCATATAATTTACAGATTACCAAATTGCATCTTAATGTTTATAGAGAACAAAAAGCCTTCCGCTTTCTGCTTTATTTCTAGATGCAAAGATGGTTTGTGGAAAAATCAGCTGAGACGCTGAATCACATTGGTAGAAAAAAGAACTGGAAGGCAGGATGGGGTTCAAAGACTGAGATTTTACCATTCGACTAGCAGTCGTTATTGTCTCAGAAGAAAAGTACCTGGCACGGCTCCCCCCCTCCCATCTGGATGCATATCAAATTCTCATGAACAATACAAATAGAGCTATTCCAGATGTTTTAAGGACAATATGAAGGTGCCAAAGCGAAGCCGGACAGCCACAGTTAAACGTTTGTGCTATAAGGGAGAAGGGGCAATATCAAACTCATCCTCCCCCTTTGGTGCAGCACAATGGGAAAAAAGCTATAATGCTGAAAAGATCTGCAGATGCTCAGAGCTTGGAAGTGCTGCAGTGTTAAAGCGCTGCCAAAGGGGATTGTGTGTGATTTATCCCCATCACACTTTTCTCCAAAGCTGAAAAACAGACTTCTTTGTGTAGTCCTGTAAACAGTGATCCAAAAACCAGAATAGAGGGTTTAAAATCTCATCGCCCAGCTTTTCAAAAAGCTAAAATCCATGATAATGGCTCTACACATATTATACAACTGAGCCTGAAGACTGCTAGAAGATGCACTGCAATATATCTTTAACAGTCATATTTACATGCTAGACCAGAGAGCCTGGCCAGCTGACAGCGGAATTAAAATGGAAGTATTCTTTATATCCTTAAGAGGAACCCAGCCCCTGGTTTTGTGCAAGACTCGCACAACTGTTGCAGATAAAGCCAGTTCCCCACATTTAGTTTGGACAGTGCTGATCATTTTTTAGGCAAGTGGGAAAGATTTTGTCCTCATCAGTCTTGGAGAACTTGCGCTTAATTGGAATCATCACACAGCTCTCCACTATAGGAAGCATCTACCACAGGAATGTCACTCAGTTTTTGAGGGCCAGATATGACATAAATGTCACTTGGTCGGGCCATGCCTCGCCGGCCCAGATCAAGAGGGGGAGGGCCCCCCCCACCTTGGCCAGCTTGGGTGCCGGATAACAGCTCTCAAGGGGCTGTATCTGGCCCTTTGGGTCTTATGTTTGACACCCCTGTTCTACCACATTTTCCTGGTAATTTATGGGAGGGTAACATCCCTGCTTATAATTAGTGAAAGCCTCACTCCGGCAGAGTTTTAAAAAACCACTTTTCTTGAAGATCTCTCATATTGTCCCTACCACAAGGCTGCCATCTTTTCATGTACTGCAGAATTGTTGAAGATGATGCTCCCTTGAATAGGATAAATCAACTCTGCTGTGTTTCGTCTACTAGGAGTGGATCTGGAGGTACCGATAGCTAGGGATTTTTAGCGGCGATTATAGAGTGGTCTGTTACACTATTTGTTTAGACTACTAAACTTTTTGTTGCTGTCCAACGGTATTAAACTTGCTCATTTCCTTTTGGCAAAGAGGATCACTACAGGCAGAGTGTGCTATGGTCTTGGAAGCATGAGCTGAGATTTAGGAATCAGACTACAAGATGCAAGAAAAAGTGAGCCAGCATGATGTAGTGGTTAGGAGGAGCAGCAGACTCTAATCTGGAGAACAGGTTTGATTCCCCTCTCCTCCACATGAATCCCGCTGGGTGACGACCCTGGGCCAGTCACAGTTCTCTCAGAACTCTTCTCAGCCCACACAGAGGCACGCAATGGCAAACCATCTCTGAACATCTCTTGCCTTGAAAACCCTACAGGTTGATGGTACTTTCCACCACCACTCCCTGCCTCCTGGGTAGGAGAGTACTCAATCATTTCAAAATATCCTTCTCTTCTCAAGCAAAAATATATTTCTGCAGAATGTAATAAAGTCAGAGGGACAGTAGTATTTTGGGATGTACAAAAATGTGATAGACTGCATAGAATGGGGCTCTGCCAAGAATACTTAGGCAGTATTTCCTATTGTATTTTATTAATGTATAATAGTTCTAGAGTAACAATGAATAATAAATTTGGAGAAAGTACAATTTGGGCAAAAGTATTAGACTAATGATCCTTGTGTCACTATCACAACTTTAGTACAACGAAGTGGTAAGAATAAAATATGAGAAAGGAAACTGAATGGGGTGAAGAATAAGGAATCTAAATTACTAAGGTATGCTGCTAATGTGGCAACTGTCATTAACTGATCAAGTAATACCTTTGAACGATAATACAGAAGTGTCAGAACTACAAACTAAACCAGTTTATTAAAAAAAGACGCACTTTACAAGTTACTTAGCTTTCACCAGTGATTTCATCTTGCACTTTCCTCCTTAAAACAGGTTAAAGAATTGCTGTGTTTTTTTCTGTATTCTGCCATCATCACCAGGATTCAAATATGGGTAGATATTTAAAATAAATACAAATGTGTTAGAATATCATACCAAATCTATCTTCTCGTGTGAAGGTGCAAACACCAACAAACCAACCATAAGCAGAATTACACCATTATAAATGCACTGAAGTCAATGGGTTTAGGAGAGGTGCAACCCTGGTTAGCACTACACTGGATGTCTTCTGTTTGTTACTGATGGTCAAATTCAATTAACGGGGCTTTCAATTAAGCCCCCTCCCCATTTTCCACACGACAGAATTGTCTCTGTTTGCAGCGCTATAACTTTAATCTTGATTCTTTTGCTTTCAAAGTCCTGTTTACTAGTTCAATTCGCTCTTTTAGCAGAGTGGCTTCTGAGGCACTTTTGTTAGCTTGAATATTCTTCAGCAAAAAGTGGGTGAGGAAAAGCTTCAAGCCTTCATGCAGCATTCCCAGCTTGGGGTTCTCAGCCAATCTGGAACGATATACACAGATATATTTTTACAACAAATATCCAGAACGTTATAATATCCCTTAGACATAAGATCAGCCATAACAGGAAAGAGCTTTATGGAAAATCATTCAGCATCTTATGTTCAGCAGCACCTTTTGGGTACCACTGATTCATCCAAGTATACCTTTTATTTTCATTAATAAAGCTTCTTTGACCCCTAAGTCCCCACGTTGCAAATGCTGCCCAGAACATCCTGGGAGGACTTACTTTCCAAAAATGTAGCAGAGCTCTTCCGGGTCTGTTTTTAGGAACAGTGTAGATAACGCTTGCCGTAAAAAGTGGACTTTTGGCTTGTCTAGTTCGCTGAACTCAATGACCTAGTGAAAAAGAAATGAAATGTAAAAATGAAAATCGTAAACTCTTATGATGCTGTGAAGCTATCAGGCAGTCTCTAAAATGCTGGCTGCCTTAGCATTATATCTGACTTTTCTTAATTCTTGTATCCTACCCCCAACCATGGGTGAAATGAGTACTTTGAAATTTCTACTAACTACAACAGGGGTGTCAAATATACGGCCAGATTCAGCCCCTTGAGAGCTCTTATCCGGCCTGTGAGCCAGCCAAGGCAGCCACCTCCCCCCCCAGTCCCGATCTGGGCTGGCGAGGCATGGCCCGGCCCAACTAAATGACATTTATGTCATATCCGGCCCTTGTAACAAATGAGTTCGACACCCCGATCTACAAGTTTAGTGAGTTTAGGATTCATTATGGTACTGACTTAACGACACCTATCAATTTCACCTACTTACCAACTGACACAGAAAGAGGGAAAAGTTTCCCAAGATGTGAATTGATCAAGCAGCAAAATATTCATATTTTTTCAGACCACCTAGTTGCTTCATCAATACTATAGAGAGTATGAACCCACCAACACTGTCAATGGGCATTCTCTTAACGATGCGGGGATTCTCTAAAATGCACCATATCAGGAAACTGAGAACCAATTGAAAAACAACCTCAGCCACTAAATGCAATATTTCTTTAAATCATCCTTGATCCCCTACACAGTTTCAGCAGTGCTCTCTCTCAAACTAGATTTGAAGCTGCCCAGCTCGTGTTTTTCCAGTTCTCCCTCAATGAAGTGAAAGGAACAATTGCTTGCCTAAACCTTAAAAGCCATTACATTTTCATAAAGTCCGATGGACACTGGCAAGAAAAGAAGGGGGACAAACCTATATTTTCCTGTAGATAATTAGTCATTACTTTGCCTTACTTACTATGCATATTTCACACCAAAGCACACATAAATACATGTAATTAACAAGAAGAAATGTAAAAATACAAATGTTTGGAAACAGAGTAAGACTGACCTTGAAAACAGCAAGGGAGACGGATTTAGTCTTTAACAGATGAGCCAAGAGATTAACTAAATTGGAGAAAGCGGTCCTGGTCAGGTTTTCCAGATCTCTGATTTTGTCCCACATACTGAACTGGAATGTCATCTAAGCACCAAAGTAATAAAAGGGGAGGGGGAGTTATTTATGAAATAGCATTTATTATACTTATTCAGAAAATGTTTATGCTGTCACTCCAGGACAGCCTGCCAGAGGCAGCTTACAAAATAAAACATAGTAAACATAAAACATTAAAAGATATTAATACCTAGAACTAAAAAAGTGACAGAATACTCCCAAGAACTAAGATCGGTGTCCTCATTAATCTAGTAATGAGTTCTTCAGAGCTCTTACAGAGGTGCAGTTCATTTCAATGTGTTCACAGATGCCAAGATGTAAATGGCCAGCAAGTCTCTGCCATCTTGCAACTCACTGGGCTGAGCCACTGCTGAAATGGAGGAGAGCAGGGCAGAGGGGAAGAGGTCTCCTCCATACACTAGCTTCTCTCTCCCTTTCTGAATGGCCTCCCCAGTGGGATGAAGGGGAAGACCAGACTGTCCTTTGCTGGGCAGAGGAGGAATCATCCCTCTCCTTTTTACCCGTCTGTCACAGTTTCCATACCTACCTAGATTCTCGTCAGGAAAATGCACAGGTAGAGATGGATTAGAGCAGGGGTGTCAAACATGGCCCGCGGGCTGGATCCAGCCCCTTGAGAGCTCTTATCTGGCTTGCAAGCCAGCTGAAGCAGCCATCACCCTAGTCCAGATCTGAGCTGGTGAGCCCGCTGTGCGCTCACCAGCTGAGGCAGCCACCCCCCACTCCCAATCTGGGCTGGCGAGGCATGGCCCGGCCCGACCAAGTGACATTTATGTCATATCTGGCCCTTGTAACAAATGAGTTTGACTCATTTAGAGTGTACCAGAGAGGAGGGAGCACTTCTCCCTTGCTCAGTACTGACTGGATTATTTTCTCTGTACCGCTGACAGCAATCTGACCTTGACCCAATGGAGAATGTGCACTGTACTAAAAACATAAAAAGAGAAACAGCCTCAATGCAAATACGGAACAGGCTGCTTTTGACTCAAGACCTCCAAAATGTTCAGCTCTTACTGTCCGTCATCCAGCATATGTTCCTCAAGATGTCAAAATAAAATGTTAGTTGCAATGATCAACATAATTTAGGATTACTATATTGACAATTATCTACCCACAGCTAGGGGTCGTGTGAACATTTGAAACAGTGATATACTAACTCAACACTACTGGCCCAGTGTCTTCTACTCAAAGCGGCAGACCGAAGCCTTCCCAAAATCCTTTCTACCTGACGGGGATTGAAATTGAGCCTTTTCTGCATCCAAAGCATGAGTTCCACTGTTTCACTCCGACTCCTTCCCTCACACGTTCCATTTTTATGTGTCATCATAGACAGGATGACTTAAATGTGTTTTTTTCTCTAGAAGCAGATTCTGTGCATACAGTTTTACAAAGTATATTATTTATTATTTAAAACATTTATTATCCACCTTTTTTCCTTATGGAGGTCAAAGTGGCTTACGATATAAATAAAATACATAAAACCAAAATTTGGTACATAAAACCAAAATTTTAAAATCACAGCTTAGAACTGCTTTAAATCAAATTCAATCCTAAATAAAACTGTCTTCAGCTGCCTCCTAAAAATTGAAAGTGGGGGAGCCAGGTTTTTCTGTAACAGGGGAGCTGCCACTGAAAAGGCCCCTCTCTCGTGAACCCACAAAAAGAGCTTCTTTGATTGCTGGGATGGTCAGGTCCCCTCTCCCTGTGATCTTAATTGCCAGGCAGGAACATATGGGAGAAGATGGTACTCCAGGTATCCCAGTCCCAAGCCATGCAGGGCTTTAAAGTGGTCAAAACCAATACCTTGAACTACCTTACTGTTTGACAATACTCCCTCTATTCCCTCTCTATTCAAATAGTATAGCCAGTAAAAAGAAGGCCCGGTTCTTCACTTACCTGGAATCTCCTATCATATTCACAGAACTTGGCAGACAAATACGCATAGAAGGGGTTGTAAGTCTTCTCCTGTAGGCAACAATCTACGAGGACGTGGACAATTTCTCTCTCCTGCTGATCTTTAAGACCAAGCCTAAAACATCAATTGCCATTATGTAAAAACCATTTCCTGAACTTTTAAACTGAGCTATTAAACAGTTTAAGAGTCACTGCCAGCCTAAAACCACCAAGAGGTAATTTCCTCTTGACTTGAGCTCAACCCATAAAGCTTCAAGCAACAAGCGCCAAAACGTCTGGGCCAAGGCGATGTCTTCATTGCAGCATGTTACTGGGTAAAACCAATAAAAACGCATGGGTGAAAGTTACAGCATTTCTTTCTGGAAAAGAAAGCATTCTGAAACATAAGCCTTGCATGGTGCAGAACTGTGGAAATACTGAATGTGTAGAAGTTGGAAGAGAGGATCATATCACAGTATAGGAGTCGCTTGTTTTTGACTGTGATGGCATTAAAGGGAAGAGAGGGGAAAAGGTCCTTTTGTGTGAAGGTAAGTAGCTTTCAACATCTAGATTGTGTGTGTGTAAAGCGCTGTCAAGTCGCAGCTGACTTGTGGCAATCCAGTAGGGTTTTCTCAGCAAGAGACTGACAGGTGGTTTGCCACTGCCTTCCTCTGCATAGTGACCCTAGTATTCCTTGGTGGTCTCCCATCCTAGTACTAACCTGGGCTGACCCTGCTTGGCTTCTGAGATCTGACAAGATCAGGGTAGCCTGGCCCATCCAGGTCAGGGCAACATCTAGATTACTAACAGTTTATTTATTTTTTAAAAAAATTAGCCCCCTTTTTACCTTAACACAAATCAAGGCAGCTTACAGTGTAAATAGAACATAAAAGGCCATAAATTAAAAACACAATTTAAAACAGCTGATCGGTAGAAAAACTAGTCTAATGGAATGCCATCCTAAATAAAACCGTCTTCAGCTGCCTCCTAAAAATTGCAATGGGGGGGGGGGACAGGCGCATCTCCCTGGGGAGACTGTTCAATCGTTTTGGGGCCACCGAAAAGGCCTCCTCTCGTATACGAATCAGACAAGTTTCTTTGGTAGGTGGAGTTCAAGAGTAATCCTGGTGATCTTAATTCCTGGGCAGGAACCTATGGGAGAAAGATGGTCCTTCAGATATCCTGGTCCCAAGCCATGTAGGGTTATCAATACTGAATCAGTAAGCCACTGACAACACATTGTGTCCAAAGAGAAACTACTCCTGAAGTTCTGGGGTACTAGGAATTTCAACCAACCTAATTACAAAAATATAATCAGCGTTAATGAGTTCTCAGTGGCTGTCTCAGCAGAAAATCTGGCAGGACTAAACTGTCGTCTTGCTCACACAGCTGGCCCAAATGGAAGGCGATTCAGATACTTTTGGCAAGGAAGGGCCTTAACTTATGCTGCACCTGTTCCGTCAAATAAGTCTGATTTGGCTTCCAGAACTGTCAAAAGCTTGGCAGCGTTGAAGCCAATTAAAATGACAAATGCTTAATATTATAATGCAGAGCGGGTCAACCACGACATTTGCATCATTTCACAATGAAGCCTTCATTTTTTGTAGTTTCTAAATCTGAGATAAACTGCCTGCGTACAATGTTCCAGTCCTGCTCAAATGCAGAATCGTGCTTAACTTTTTAGAGAAATTTCAATGAAGTCAAGGGAACATTGGCACGTAATTTGAAACAATTAATGCCAATAGCAGTCCCACAAAATGTTATTAGGGTCACACGCAACTCATTTCTGGGATTGAGATACTGGGAATGAATGGATGTATCAGAACTCTCGTTTCTCACGTAGCTCCTTAGCAGCATTCAGTACCGGAGAGTTAGCCTTTAGGTCCCACCTCTATGGAAGTCTGGAAAGAAGGAGGTTGAGGGGAGACATGCTTGCTCTCTTGTAAGTCACTCAGAGGAGGGCAGGGAACTGTTCTTGTTGGCAGCAGAGGATAGGACTCGCAATAATGGGTATAAATTATGCCCAGAAAGGTACCGGTTGGATATTAAGAATTTTTTTTTTTACAGTAAGAGTAGTTTAGCAGTGGAATCAGATTATAGCAGTTCTTTCCCCTTATTTTGTGTAGTACCAGCGGAGCTGACATACTCCTCTGTTGGTTACCAGACACACACACACCCCATCCCGAAAGGACATCCAAGACAAAAAGGGTGGCGAAACAGACTGGAAAGTCTGCAGGCTTCTGGATTATTCCTGTGTAACATGCTGCCTGGGGAGAAGACCAGAGGTATATCAGCTTCAGGGGAATGAACACACCAGCTAAGGTCTTCTTGGCCTACATATCAGTAAAGAAGTCAAAAGAAGTCATTCCTCACCGTGGGTTCAGCTGGCTCTTAGCAAGATGCTCAGCACAGTTTGCACTTTTCTTCAGATTCTTTCCCTAGAGTCTTTCCCATTCCTCCAGCTTTTCATTTCCATAATGGCTGGCAGCCCCTTAAACACATAAATCCTGCTGAATTCCAGCTACTGACTGTACTATTCCACTGCCCAAGCACATCAGCCATTCATACGAGTACTCTACAGTCTGGCTTTTAAGTGAGCCTTGAACCCTTATGGTTGCTGATCAAATGTGTCTCATTTCCTCTTGTGCAGCAACCCACACTATTCTTCAAGGATATACTAATTTCAGCTTGAAGAGCAGCTCCTTCCCATTTTAGCTGAATTTGCAGCAGCTTCCAATTTCTCCCAAAGGCAACAATATCTCACAATTGTAACATGTGCCAGGGCAAAGCTACAGAAGCTTGTTTTCTTTGGATGACAGCACTGGCAATTCATGATGTCTTTGCAATAGTTTGGTTCAGTTTTTTAGGGGGGGTTGCCCTCACATCACAGTTGACTTATGGCGACCCCATAGTTGTTTCAAGGCAAGAGATAAGCAGAGGTGGTTTGCCATTGCCTGCCTCTGTATAGCGGCCCTGGTATTCCTTGGTGGTCTCCCATGCAAATACTAACCAGGGCCAACCCTGCTTAGGCTCCAAAATCTGATGAGATCTGTCCGGAGACGGGGCTCCCACCCCGCTCCCCGGACTTCACAGCCGGCTCAGGGGGGTCGGCGCCTCCCCCCCGCCCCGGGGCCGCACCGCCGGCTCGGCAGAGTCGGCACAACCTCCTTGCCCCGGGGCCGCGCAGCCGGCTCAGAGGGGTCGGCGCATCCTCCCCACCCCCTGGGCCGCGCAGCCCGCTCGCCCGAGCGAGGGAGTCCTCCCCAGCCCCAGGCCACGCAGCCGGCTCCCCGACGTTGCCCCAACCCACGGGCTTACCCCTGGCCCGTCCCTCCTCTCTTCCAGGGCCGCGCCGAGGACGGGGTCGACGGAGGCGCGCCGGCTCTCCCACAGCCGCCGGGGCAAGCCGCAGATCTGGCCCCAGCAGCCCCAGGGCGGCAGAGAGCCCTCGGGCCGTGATGGCCACCCGAGCAGAGGGGGACCCGCCCACACGCCAGCTGATCCACGGGCGGGCCCGCATTCGGTCGAGCCGCGCCCCACGCCCAACCCTGCAGGGCCGGGCAGAAGCAGCAGACCATGGAGACCGGCTATTTGGGGTGACTTCCGGGTGGTGGGAAGGGGGCGGGGCCTAAGGTAGAGCTTCGCTGGCTGAGAGGATAAAGGGGGGAGAGAGACAGATGCCAGGGAGGATACGGAGGCCAGTAGTTGCAGGAGCTGTGGGCTCGTAGGCACACTGGCTGAATCGGGAGGAGAGACCAGCTCTGACTCTCCTTCCGACTGGTCTGAGTCGGAAGAAGTCGTCTCAAACCCCTCTTCCTCGCGGGCAGCGACCTCGGACCCCGGGGGAGGCAACCGCCCGCGTGACAAGATCGGGCTACCCTGGGCTATCCAGGCCAGGGGCTTGGTTCAGTTACAAATATACAAAGCTAACAGGAACTCTTTCCGCAGGCAGCAAACCCGCTGATGTCGCATTAGATTCCCAGAAAGCAAGTTACTGTAGAGCCCACTAGACTGCATCCCAGTACAGCTAGCTCCAGCTTAAATTCTCAGCTGTGTCTATTCTCAAAAACCAAAGCGCAAAACTGCTGCCCTTCTTTTCTTATGCATTTTACCCCTGCCACTAGCAGAACACTCATCTCTTAAGTCACCCCCCTGCAGGTAGATTGCCCATTCAGGACATCCACAGCCACTAAAGCTACATGTGTCAAAGCCCTGACTTCCATCAGGCAACAGTTTAGGCAAAAACTCTGTGACAGATCCGCTCGCAGCAATCAGGCAGCTGAACTAGCAACATTATTTTGATCTAAGCTATTTTTCTTTCCTATACAGCAAACTCGAGCTTTAATTAATGGCCTTGTTACTGATCAAGAAGCAACAATTGTATCAATGGGTAAAATGTCTATATTCAGGCTAATCAGATATCTCTCCTAAAACAGGATTATATCTTAGGAGCTTTGTTGTTTATATTTAAGTTGCACCGTTACAGCCTCTCTTACCCTGGAGAGTACTTACTTTAAAAGCTTTTCAAAGGCATCCAAAAAATCTTCACTAGTCATTATGATACAAAATATATTCCTCCTGATGTCTGTGTTCATTCTCTGCTTACGGGCAAGCTCAAGAATCTTTGAACTCACCTAAAAGGGGTGGGGGGAAGAGAGAAATATTTAAAGCTAGACGTTTGCTAGCTCTTTAGAAGTTATGATGATTCTTAAATATCTCTATATTTGATAAGTCTAAACACAAATGGCCAACTTTTCTGATGAGAATATGGGCAACGTCAAAAGCTGTATTTCAGATGTTTAGATGTCCCTTTTTGTTACTGCTCAAGGTTTAGCTTTCAAGAAGGAATTTTCTAACTGCTCAGGAAGGTCCAACTAGAAGGCGGGAAACTTGCATACTCAAAATGGTAGTTCAAGTACAATAATTAAGGTTGTATCCAGATATTAGCTTTACTGCTGACTCATGTCAAAATTGGAAGTTCAACAGCTACTAACATATGAAGTATTTTTATTTGGAGGGAAGGCAAAGAGATTATAGGAAAGGAATATGGTTGATAGTTCACACCTTCATTTCATTGGACAGAGTATGTGAATAGTTGCTTTAGCCTTTCCTGAACAAATTTAGTGTTCTTTACGGGTCAAATAGATCCCAGTACGGGCCAAACAGATCCCAGCCATAGAAATTAAAAACCATCAGGGCTACAGTGAGTATATCTCCTGCCAAGGGAAATATACATATTGCCCTTGGCCAGGAAAGGAATAGAACAGCAGCAGATATGCTATCAGTTCCACTTTATACGCTCATTCCCTTTTCCAATTTAAGGTAAGCAGAGTAAAGGAGCCCCCAACATTGTCAGAGTATACACTCCCCAATTTACAAATACTTGGGAGGGGGATCAAACACCATTGACCTCATCAAGGAATATATTCCTACACACACTGGCGTGTTTTTAAAATCAACAGTACTTAAAATACATTAAAATACTTCCCACAATTATCCTCATTCATACTGATAAGCATAGATCTCCCAAGTAAGGAGGCTTTTTTGGGGGGAGGATTGTTTCAGCCACAATGCTAGGGGGAAAAAAGAATTAATTACAATGATCCCGTTTACCTTTCCTGTGGGTAGTATATGTTGAGCTTTGTTACTGGAGCTGTCAACCATTGGGGCTCCACTCCAAGAGGATCCAACAATCCACCAACGGCCGATCTGATCAGCACTGAGGAGAGATTCCAATGACACACGAAGCTGAGCCTCTTTTCCAGAACCACTGTTATGAATCTTATGGGGGGGGAAAGTGTTTTCAGGTAAAAGAATTTCAGAACCTTAATACTGATTAATGTAATTAGAACCCCTGCTAAATGTAACTATTCTGTAATTAGAGCTATTCCGCCAGGCTTATGGTTGACGCCAGCTACGGCTAGCATGGTGCAGTGGTTAAGAGAGGTGGTTCGGAGAGGTAGGAGTCTGATCTGGAGAACCGGGTTTGATTCTTCACTTCTCCACATGAGCGGCGGAGGCTAATCTGGTGAACTGGATTTCTTTCCCCACTCCTCCACACAAAGCCTGCTGGGTGACCTTGGGCTAGTCACAGCTGTCTTAGAGCTCTCTCAGTCCCATCTACCTCACCAGGGTGTCGGTTGTGGGGAGGGGAAGGGAAGGTGATTGTAAGCCGGTTTGATTCTCCCTTAAGTGGTAGAGAGTCGGCATATAAAAACCAATTCTTCTTCTTCTATAAATGCTCGCCTCCCCAACTCTCCCACCCCTCACTACTGATTCCCCTTTTACCATCTATGGGAATCTATCCATCTGTCCGCCCCGCTGTAGCTCTACATTACAATGCGGGGGTGCCACTGGAATATTTTTATGCTATTTTAGGATTTTATAGGGCTGTTTTAACTGTTTTTAATATGCTTTAAGCTATTTAATATATGTTGGAATGTTGTGTGAGCTGCTCTGAGCCCGGCCTTTGGCTGGGGAGGGTGTGTGTGTAAATAAAATAAAATCAATAAAATAACTGGAGAAAAAGAGTATATTCTGGTTTATTTGAACCTAGGTGCTCTTGGGAACATTTTTTTGAGCTAGCATGGCAAGCCCAGGTGCCAATTCTCCGGTCTCCAAACCAATCCCCCTTTTTACCATTCCACATTAGCGGCTCTTAAAGTCCAGGAGATTTACAGCAATCTTAATCACAATGTTAAATGAAGGGGGTTACCACACTTTGTATTCCCAGCGATGTATTAAGAGTTTGAAAATGTTATTAAAAACACCGCTTTAAAAGGGTTTTTGGATACCACGGCTTATAAATGGTTGCAAGACGTCTTCACAGCTAAAGGGGCCAAACAAAGTGTGAACAGTATTTTTTATAACGTTTTCAAACTCTTAATACATCGCTGGGAATACAAGTGCGATAACCCCAGAAAGCTCAGACTCAGGATGAGGGACAGCAAGACCACTCCCCCCTTACCAGTGTTCTCTGCAACTTCCGTAGTTTCTCAACCGGCTCAGGATCATAACCAGGGATTTTCCTCATGTCATTATTTTTCAGTGCCAGCATGGTCTCCAGCATAAAGCAAACCTTTCAAGACAAATAAATCTGCATTATTGCTCTAGTAACTAAAAATGGCAAGGATTTCCAGTGTAAAAATGAAACTTGAACCACAGCCAAAGTGTTATTTGCTCTGATATTAAAATCTGCTAAACAAAATCAGCCTTTGACTGATTTATAAAGCATCTTGTTCCTTTTTTCAAACATATTAAAAAACAACCCTCTGTTCTACAGCATTTCCAGGGAATGCTTTTCAGGTGAAAACTAACATTAAGGAACATTTCCCCCTTTCATTTCATGAAGGAATACATAAAAGAGAAAACCAGATGCTTATATTGCTTCAGGGTAGACCTCAATTCACAGACTTGTTTACGTACAATATGCCTCTCTGCCAATGTGTCATGTGTGGCTGAAAGCACTATGAGCAAGAAATCCCATGCTCAAAGACTGCCTCTGAAATGAACTCTTTAGGAATCCTTACAGACCCCCCCTTCCTCAATACAAGAATGCTAGTTTTCTAGGATTACTGAATTAATACCATTATGTAAGAATCAATATCACATGGTATTATTTTGACCCAGGCATGGTGCCTACGCAGGGTCTGTATTATGGGAAAGGCCAGAAGCTGAAGCCACGTGTGGTTCCCACACTATCTCGGTCCTGGTTTAAACAGGAGCACCCTATTGCATTGCAGCCCACTTCGTCAGGAGCATATATATGTGAAGTGGAAAAAGAACTAGACAGCAGGGTCAAAGGGTCATGAAATGCAGGCAATACAAGGGCAAGAGATAATTATGTAAAACTCAAATGTGACCCAGACAAGTACAGAGACCATTCCTAATAGCAGTATTTGGCAATCATCATAATAATTGTCATAACCAACTCATGGCAACCTCAGGATCATGAGGTTTTCAAGCCAGAAGACAAACAGAGGTGGTTTGCCATTGCCTGCCCTCTGCCTAGCAACCCTGGGCTTCCTTGGTGGTCTCCCATCCTAGCACTAATCAAGGCCAACCTTGCTTAGCTTCCAAGCTCTGATGAGATCGAGATAGTCAAGGTTGTCTGGGCTGCTAATGCAAACATCATACATCAACGTAAAGGGAAATCACACAGATCTTCTGCTAAATTCGGCTTTGGATAAAAAAGTTGTCTGAAAAGGTTTCTTTAAAATGCACTCATACCCTTGATTGGTCCTCGAACTGCTTCCCTACAGCGTTCGCTTTTTTCTGGGTCTCAGTAATAAGCTCTTTCAGTGCCAGAGCATCATCCTTCCTCAAGGAAAACCCCACATTTTTCAGCAGCAGCAGAATTAGTTCAATATCCTGCTCAGAAAAAGTGCTAATGAGCTTCTTTAAGATGTCAAAGATCAGCAGTGAATGCACTACATAAAAATTATATAAATGAGCAATTAAGGTAAGCAGGTTTTCACATTCTTTCCCTTCAACCTTGCTTCTGTAGATGTCATCAAATTTCCTCACCACTGTTTCCAGAAAGTGAGCGCCAACCTGCAATGGTTAAACACACATACATGTGATCAATGAACAGCTGACCATTTAGCCCATTAAAAAAGGAATCCAATAACTCAGAACGAATGTTGTGGTCCTAATAATTGCTGACTGGCAATTTAAGTGTATAGAACACAGTAGATTGGCTGCTGGACTTGCATTATATCACTAAGCCTTTTGCTGTCATAGCACGGACACTCCTTCAGTCAACTGAGCATACTTGCCCTTAGCTCTGAATGCCTCACCTGCAAGCCCTCATAAGCAGTAGGTTCTTCTGTTCTTACACAATAAACATAGCTTTTAAAAAGCATTTTACTTGCATTTATACCACTGAACCATAATAACCCACATAAACATAAGAACATAAGAAAGGCCCTGCTGGATCAGACCAAGGCCCATCAAGTCCAGCAGTCTGTTCACACAGTAGCCAACCAGGTGCCTCCAGGAAGCCACAAACAAGACGACTGCAGCAGCACCATCCTGCCTGTGTTCCACAGCACCTAAGATAATAGGCATGCTCCTCTGATACTAGAGAGAATAGATATGCAGCATGACCAGTATCCATTTTAACTAACAGCCATGAATACCCCTTTCCTTCATGAATATGTCCATTCCCCTCTTAAAGCCTTCCAAGTTGGCAGCCACCACCACATCCTGGGGCAGGGAGTTCCACAATTTAACTATGCATTGTGTGAAAAAATACTTTCTTTTATCTGTTTTGAATCTGTCACCCTCCAGCTTCAACAGATGACCCCATGTTCTAGTATTATGGGAGAGGGAGAAACACTTAAGTGTTATTTGTGAAAACAGTGTTCTGTTGTCACTGATGGGGAAAGTCATGGAGCACGCAGCCCTTTAAAAATGGAGCCACAATTGTAGAAATCAACCACAGTAATCACATACAGGGCAAAAACAATCACATGCTATGTTCTCCACGAGGAAGCAGGAACACAAGGTATGCACAGGGAAGAGAGTAGGATGAAGTGGTTTTCCTCAGACAGTATGAAAAGATTCTTGGTATCTTCATCTCAAAGACCCAAAAGTTCCAATTTGTACATGTCATAAGAACATAAGAAAGGCCCTGCTGGATCAGACCAAGGTCCATCAAGTCCAGCAGTCTGTTCTCACAGTGGCCAACCAGGTGCGCCTAAGAAGCCCACAAACAAGACGACTGCAGCAGCACCGTCCTGCCTGTGTTCCACAGCACCTAATATAATAGGCATGTTCCTATGACTGGAGAGGTCTGCAACATGACTAGCATCCATTTTTACTAGTAGTCATGAATAACCCTCTCCTCCATGAACATGTCCACTCCCCTCTTCAAGCCTTCCAAGTTGGCAGCCATCACCACATCCTGGGGAAGGCAGTTCCAAAATTTAACTACGTCTTCTAAAATAATTATTTTGTTTACATCTTTTTATTCTGCCATTCAGCCAGACAGCACCCCCAAACGATGATAAATCTAAGACATGTCATCCATAAATAAACAGTTATTTGGCATTCCTGGCAATATGTACCCCAACTGGAATACAAAGCTGAGACCCAGGAAAGAAAGATTACCTCAATTCCCACTGTATTATGAAGGACGCTAACTAAAAGGACATGCTCCATCATCAGTCTGGACGGCATCACTGAGGCAGTAACACAAGCGCTCATAAGAATGTCGGTCAGGGTCTCATTCATGTCTTTTCTACTGTTTGCCATGTATAGTTCCTCCAGCTGCCCACTTATGGAGGCCAGGTTAGATTCACTCAACCTAATGAGAAGGAAATCATACAGAAATAAGACTTGGCATCTGGTTTATTCTTCCAATTCATCATTACCATTTTAAAATCACGTTAAACCATCCATTCTATTCCACACTGCATGTGAAACAGTTACAGGTGTTTAAAGGATTTTTTGTGTGTTTGGGAACACATCTGACTCTTGTTTTGATTTAAAAAAAAACACAGAAACATTTAACTCTGCTTGTAACACTTACAATGAACACCAAGATTTTAATTCCAAACTTTAAGATGGTTCCATTGATTTCAACAGGACCGTATCAGGAGAAGGTAAAAGCACACACTCAAGATTTCAGTCCTAGATGTAAAGTTACCTAAATATTTAGTTCAGAAGAAACAAGGCTAAGATAAAGGTAGTCGCTATTGACCCAAGGGATGATGTCACATCATGACTTTTACTAGGCAGACTATGTTTACAGGGTGGTTTGCCATTGCCTTCCCTAGCATTTGTTTAAATCTTCCTATTTATCATTATAGTTGAATCTGGCTTCTATGAACTATGTTTTATACAAGGCCTAGTATGTGATCACAACCTATATCCCCTAAAAAATAAAAACCAAACAAAAAACCCTCAGGAGACACAAAATACAATGCAGCAATCGAAATTGGAAGTCCAACTCATGTTTCTTTGGCAGAAGAATCTGCTCCCTGGAAGGACAGATTGCTGAACAGGTTATAAAATTACCTGTTAATGAGACCTTTTGATGTTTTCTTCAGTCTTTCTAATTCTTCTCTCTTTTTTGCATCCACTGTCTCTTCAGACCTTCGCATCTGAGGAGGAACATACTTTGTAGCACCATGGCAAAGTCTCTAAATAGAAAAGGAACAAGCCGAAATTTTATCAAATAACCTTAAGCTTTAGAATATTGTCAAGCATTCAGAGATGTACAATGTTCCCTTTTCAGTCATATTTTAGCACTAGCAGACATGTGATGTTTGTCCACAAATGAGCCAGTGTAGTGTAGTGGTTAGAGTGTTGGGCTAGGATCTGGGAGACCCACATCTGTTTCCCCATTCTGCCATGGAAACTTGCTGGGTGACCTTGGGCCAGTCATGCACTCTCAGCCTAGCCTACCTCACTGGGTTGTTGGGAGGATAAAACGGAGGAGAGGACAGTGATGTAAGATGCTTTGGGCCCCCACTGAAGAGAAAGGTGGGATACAAATGAAGTAAATAAATGAACATTGATTCCAAAAATGTTAAACTCTGGGTATCAAACATTAAGTAAAAATGTATATACCATAACTTACCACTGTAAAGCTCTGATCTCTTGTAAAGAATTTCAGACGTTACACATATTAAAACTAAGCTCAACCTAACAGGACTTCTCCATACACTTACACTTTTAAGCACATTCAAAAACACAAGAAAGGGAATGTGACCAGTACTATTTCCAAACATGTACATCAGGCAGGTGTGCTTATCAAGGAGCTGGGATTAGCTGTTGCTCCCTGAACAGTGGCAACCAGATCTTTGCTGCTACATAATAAATCAGTCCCCTGAACCCTTCAGCTCTGAGGGAAATCAGCTTTTCAAGGCTTCTTTTCCTACCCATGCTGACCGGAAATGCCAGATTGAACCAATATATGTTCTAACCAATGAATCCCCTACACAGCCTTTCATTGTTGGTAGCCAACGTTTGGCCCCTTAGAACGAATACATAACACACTGGTGTGTATCAAGCCATAAGTGGAGCAGGACTTTACTACTTCCTTCTCCTGCTGCAGACCACAGCCCCCCTCATTTTGTTCTTGGGGGAGGGGTCTACAGACCCTCAGGATCATCACAGAGTGGAAAAGTGGGCATCAGCAGTAGGAAGGACCAATAAATGGAAATCACTGCACTCTTCTGCGAGAAGAAATGCAATTTCATTGAAGGAACTGCACGGTTCAGTACATGCCAGCACATTTTATTAGAAACATGAATGCCCAAAGGTGCCTGACATCTCTGGTCTATCAAGAGCAGTACTCTCTACTCTGACAGGCAGCAGCTGTACAGGGAATAGGGCAGAGGGCTTTCACATTGCCTGCAACCAGCTCCTCCTCACTAGAAATACTGGGAATTGAACCTGGGCCCTTCTGCATGCCAAGCAGGTGCTCTACCCCTGATCCAGGCCCCTCTCCACCAATCACATTTTTTCCAGCAAGGACTTGGGAATATGTACAGCCTTTCAGCAGGCTGGAAGTACAGCCTTTCAGCTAAACTGGATAATGGGTGCTATCCTACCCTAGACTGGAGAAAGTTACTCCAACATAAGTAACCTTCCTCCGACTGAAGTGGCTCTTTTGTTGGAAGAAGTTATATAAGCCGAACTTTGCTTTGTAGAGTGATAGGGTTGTTCAGCTCCAGCATGGGAAGATTCCCAGAGATTTGAGAGTGGTACCTGGAAAGGGATTTCAGTTTCTCCTATGGCACTTTCACATGGCCCAAACAATGGACTTTCAATCCACTTTCAGTGCACCTTAATGATCGTTCGATCGTTTGCAAGTGGATTTTGCCAGTTTACACAGTAAAATCCACCTTCAAAGTGCATTATTTGGGCTGTGTGAAAGTACCCTCTAAGTCTCTTTGGTGTACCATAGAGTCCACATTCCCGAGTTGCTATTTTCTGCAGGGGAACTGACCTCTGCAATATGAAGATGAGTTGTAGCTCTGGTCAGTAACCCTATGAAATAGTAAGATAATAGGCCCTTCAGTTTAGCATGGAGTTCGCAATTATATAAAAAAGCACAGTTATTAATTACCCATTTGAGGATGGGGGCCTAATGAAAATTATTACACAAGTTATTGTCAAAGGCTTTCACGGTCAGAGTTCATTGGTTCTTGTAGGTTATCCGGGCTGTGTGACCGTGGTCTTGGTGTTTTCTTTCCTGACGTTTCGCCAGCAGCTGTGGCAGGCATCTTCAGAGGAGTAACACTGAAGGACAGTGTCTCTCAGTGTCAAGTGTGTAGGAAGAGTACTATATAGTCAGAAAGGGGTTGGGTTTGAGCTGAATCATTGTCCTGCAAAAAGTATCAAAGGCAATGTGCTAATCATTGTCCTGTAAGTATCAAGATAATGCGCTAATGAGGGTGTGGTATGTTAATATGGAACCATTGTATCCTGAATGGAACCACTGTATCACACATTAACAGATCACTTCAGGATACAATGGTTCCACATTAACATACCACACCCTCATTAGCACATTCCCTTTGATACTTTTTGCAGGACAATGATTCAGCTCAAACCCAACCCCTTTCTGACTATGTATTACTCTTCCTACACACTTGACACTGAGAGACACTGTCCTTCAGCGTCACTCCTCTGAAGATGCCGGCCACAGCTGCGGGCGAAACGTCAGGAAAGACAAGACCAAGACCACGTCACACAGCCCGGATAACCCACAAGAACCAATTACACAAGTTGCGTCTTCCAGCTGCCCTTGGTCCTCTTCCTACAGACCTCCTTTTCCCCTGGGGGAGACGCGGGACCCAGGGCTCCTGCCTCTGGGCTTCTGGAGCCGGGGGAATTGCAGTCTCCCTCCTCGGCTTCGCCTCCTTCTTCCACGCTGGACTCCTCTGAGCCCCCGGCCTCTTCTTCCTCCCTGGCCAAAACATCTTCCTCCTCCATCTCCTCTTCCTCGCCGCTCCGGCTTCCCTCCTCCGCCTTCCCTTCCACTTCCACCTCTTCCTCCCCCTCGCTGCTCTCGTACAGGCCGGAGAAGGCCGCCGCGGAGTCCAGGGCCCCCAGCACGTAGCCCAGCCCGTCCCGGGAGAAGCTGCGGGGCAGGCCTGCCTCCCCGGGCCCTGGGGCCTGCTTCTGGCGGCGCTTGCGGAGGCCCAGCTGCCTCTCCAGCCTGCGGATCTCCCGCTCCTCCGCCTCGTTGGCCGCCAGCAGGGCCCGCTTGCGGGCCAAAGACGCGGCCGGAGGGGCCGGGCCGGGCCGCTCCGGCCGGGGGAGGCGCTTCTCCGGGGCCGGCGGGGCCTGCTTTTTCCCGGGCTGCTCGTGGCCCGAGGCGGCCGCCGCAGCTGGGCGAGGCGGCCGCGGAGGTCGCTCCTGGGCTGCTTCCTGGCCGCGGAGGAGAAGCCGGCGGCGGCCTCGCTTCAGCTGGCGCTTCTCCCGCTTCAGCTCCCGCCGGTTCCTTCGGCCGCCCGGTTTCGGCCCGGGAGCGGCGCGGAGCCTGGGGCCGCCGGCCACACCGGGCCCCGCCGCAGCCGCCTCCACGAACTCCCGCACCGCCAGCCCTAGTTTCTGCAGCTGCCCGGCCTGCTGGTTCCCTCGGCTCTTCCTTCGGGCCGGGCCTTTGACGGGCGCTGAGGAGAGGGAGGCCGCTCGCCTCATGGCGCCCGCCCGCACCAGGCCTCTCCCCTCAGGCGCCGCGCTTCATGGCCGCCGCCATCTTGAGCAGGCCTCGGAGCGAGGATGCGGCCTAGTGAGACGGGGGGGGGAGGCAGTGCCATCTTCCGGCGAGTAAGCACATTACAGCCAAGACGGGGAAAGGGACAGTGTTGGGACTCGGCCTCTTTACAACGTACGCTAACTCGGTTTGAATAATCGAGGCGGTGCCGTTTCTCAAAGGATGCTGGGAAATGTAGTTCGTTGACGGACGGGGGGAGGGAGGGCCGCTTAGAGCTCTCCTGGTCCCAAAGCTCTGAGCCCCAGGATTCTTTAGTTCCCAAACTTTTTTTGGCCAGGGACCACTAGGACTTTTTTGTTCGGAGCAGGGACCCCAAGGTTCAAAATAAAAATTCCGAGAAGTTGAAATAAACTTTAATCATCACTGTTAGTTAAACATTAAACTTAGAATAATATTTGAATATACATTTTTATAATAGAGAACTTTTAATTGAAAATATTAATTTATTATGGGTTTATAACTTTGTTTCGCGGACCTTAATTTAGTTCTCTTAATTTAGTTAACTTCATTTAGTTTAGACCCCTGGGGGTCCGCTGACCCCTGGTTGGGAACCAGTGGAATAAGCCCTATTGAACTCAGTGGTAATTAGCAGACATGCTTATGTTTGCTCTGTAATATGCCTATTATATTAGGTGCTGGGGAACACAGGCAGGATAGCGCTGCTGCAGTTGTCTCATTTGTGGGCTTCCTAGAGACACCTGGTTGGTCACTGTGTGAACACGCTGCTGGACTTGATGGATCCAGCATGGCCTTTCTTATATTCTTATGGATGGACCCTTCGTTCAGAAATATAGCCAGGATGGGATCTCACACCTGAAAGCAGCTGAGTGAAATTCTGCAGGTGAAACTTTTCACACCAATTTATTTTTTTTATTTATCTTTAGTCTTGTATCCTGCCCTTCTCTCAGCCGAAGCCGGTCTCAGGGTGGCTCACAACAGATACAGCAAACAGCAACACATAAAATTATCTGAATTAAAACCCTCAGTCTCAAATTGAAAAAGCCTAATGCACTTGTAAGCAAAGAAAAACTTCTGAATTTTGTAGGTGATGCATTTAACTACACAAGTTGCGATTAAAAAGAAAAAGATTTCCAGATTTGTGGGGACTGGAGGTTTATCTGCATTACAAGCAGGTTGTATAATTCCATCTTCCCTGCCATGGTTGAAATGGGGAGGGGGCTTACAAAGGGAGGCTGGTTTAAAACCAGATATAATGAAAAGACTAATCCAGCATAAAATGGATAGCCATGTTAGTCTGCCTGTAGCAGTAGAAAAGAGCAAGAGTCCAGTAGCACCTTAAAGACTAATAAAATTTCTAGCAGGGTATGAGCTTTTGTGAGTCACAGCTCACTTCTTCTGATATTGGAAGAATAAGAAAGCTCATACCCTGCCAGAGATTTTGTTAGTCTTTAAGGTGCTACTGGACTCTTGCTCTTTTTTACCCCCTCAGAATAGGTGATGGCTACTCCCAACTGTTCTTAGATAGGCAAAGTAGGACTAACATAAAATGCAGTGCACTAATCTGAGGATACAATATCAAGTTGTGCAAGATATTATGCACCTATAAATGAGTGAGGTTCCTCACCCTTGTTTCCAGGTTCCAGGCTTCCCCCTACCAGTAGTTATGTACACACAATGCAAAATAGACAGAATGTGAATATTAAATTTTAAATGTGGCTGGGGAAGTGTGGGTATGAGGAGGAACCAGCTTCTCTCTTCTCTGTCTGCACATGAGTGGGAGAAACATCCCTAAACTGACCAGCCTGGTTACATTCCATTTGGTTGGCGGTCCTAATTGGAGCCTAATAATGTAACACAGTGGTAATCAAAGTAATAGGGCAATCCTAAAATGAGCCTTTCTAAGTCCATTTACTTCAGTGGATTTTGCTTTAGATTGAAGTCTAAAGTTTCCAAGACCTAGTTTTGAGTAATGTATCTGGTTAACATTGATCCAATACATTTTTACCCTGCCTCTCATTTAAGGCGTATGTTGCCTCCATTTAAAGCAATCTCTATAGAGCTGTATCATTCTTACCCCTTAGGAAGTGCATATGGTTCATTGAGAAGGTCCAATATGCCTTTTGAGAACCTGCTTCTAAGCTAGTGTGGTGTCGTGGTTAAGAGCGGCGGACTCTAATCTGGAGAACCGGGTTGGTTTCCCCTGTTCTATACATGAAGCCAGTTGGGTGACCCTTGGGCTAGTCACAGTTCTCTCAGAACTCTCTCAGCCCCACCTTCCTCACAAGGTGTCTGTTGTGGGGAGAGGAAGGGAAGGAGATTGTAAGCCGGTTTGATTCTCTTTAAAAGGTAGAGAAAGTCAGCATATAAAAGCCAACTCTTCTTAATTTGCTGCTTCCTGCTAAGGTTTTCCTAAGCCAAAGTAATCAATGAAAACACAGGTTATCAGAAGTGTATGAGAATACATCGATGGTAGGGAGCAATCAGTATTTCCCCTAAATGTGAATATATGATACTACTGAATACCGAGCCAGACCACTGGCCTATCAAGGTCAGGATAGTCTACTCTGACTGGCATCTGACCAAGTGCGCTTTGACTCATGAAAGCTGATACCCTGGAAAAACATGTTGGTCTTTAAGGTGCTACGGTTTTGTTCTGACTGGGAGTGGTTCTCCAGGATCTTGGGTGAGGTCTTCTGCATCACCTACTGCCTGACCCTTTTAACTGGAGATGCTGGGGGACGAACCTGGGATCTTGCATCTGCAAAGCTGATGCTCTCCCACTGAGCCACAGCCTCACCCCAACAGCGCTGGGCTTTGAATTCTACTTCCTTCCTGTATTCTTACATTCAAACACGAGGAAGTAAAAGTGAAAAGGTTCTTGAGCATCTGCGTCTAACCAACCTTCAGCCATGTGGTTGAGACTGCCAACGAGGAACCTGGCTGCCAGCTTTTTGCCTTATTTGCATCCGCTGCAACGCCACGCCTGGACTCTTTGTCCCTGGGCTCCTGTCCCACCGCTGTCATTCCTTGTCCTCCTAAGTACTGAACATTCGAATCCAGTTCTGGCTGGGAAACTTTAATAACTCATTAATTTTCGGAAAAGGGTTTGTTACCTTCTATGCATCGCTCCTTTTTTCAGCCATTACATCATGCATCCTAGGTGCCGCAAGCATCAGCACTACAGCCTTGCAGTTCCAAGAAAAAAACGTCTGTTATACATAATGAATATTTCCTCTTCTTTGGCATCAGAGGTCCTGCTGATCTGTCAAAGTGTTCAGGAGGAGAGGTTGTATTCCCAACTATGTTTTTTCTGAAAGGCTCCAAGGTCGAACTGTGGTTTACTGACACACAGGAAAACTCCCATAAGTTTATTATTAGCATTTTTAATGAGGGTATTTCATTAGCATCAAGGACCAGTGGGCTTTGGCTGGTCCGTTTTTTGAAAGGTCAGGTCTGCAGAAGTGTTTACCGGGTCATACTAAGTCAAGCCATCCTGGCAATAGACAAAGTTTTCAGTAGCACAAAGGAACTGCGGTACTAGAATTCAAAATAACAATAATAAGTATTCAGCATGGAAAGTTATCCACAAACATTATCACACTTATTATTGCACTGATCCTGAAAAGTCACCCAGTATTATTATCCTCATATTACAGATGGGGGAACTGAGGCTGAGAGAGATCTTGTCCAAAGACACCTAGTACATTTGTATTCACCAGCCTCCTTTATCTTTGAGCTACTATGCTGTGTTAACAAGCAAGCATGCTTACAATCAAGAGAGGTGTTTCTTTTATGACATGTTATTGTATGTATATAGGATTGCCAACCTCCAGGTGGGTGCTGGAGATCTCCCAAAATTACAACTGATTTCCAGATGATAGGGCTCAATTCCCCTGGAGAAAATGGCTGCTTTGGAAAGATGACTCTGTGGCATTATACCTCACTGAGGTCCCTCCTGTCCCCAAACCTTACAATCCCCAGGCTCCACTCCTAAATCTCCAGGAATTTCGCAACTTGGAGTTGGCAACCTTTTATGCATGTGTTGGAATTGGGGTGGTGGTGGCAGCGCTGTGGTACAAGTTTCTACCAGGCTAAGATAAATAAGAGGGAAGGCGGCATGGTATAGCCGATTTCGTCAGATCTCGGAAGCTAAACCAGGCCAGCCCTGGTTAGTGTTTGGATGGGAGACCACCAAGGAATATCTGGGCTGCTATGCAGAGGAAGGCATTAGCAAACTCCTCTGTTGGTCTCTTGCCTTGAAAACTCCATAAGGGGTCGCCATGAGTTGGCTGTGACTTGACGGCACTTTACACACACACACAAGATAACTTATTCTTGGGCCCTTTCTGCTGCATACATGTGTGAGGCCATTAAGACAGAGTAGAGAAGTGCAAGTCAGTCCAGAAATCAAGTTAAAAAGGATCAGGACCAGTGACTGGCACAAAGGATCATGGCAGGGAGCATGCCAGGATCCAACAGAGAAAGTCCAGGGCTAATCCAGAGCATTGTCAAGCAAGGCCAGAATCAGGAAGGAAGTCCAAGAAGAAAAGACATGAGAGGGCCAAAGGGTTCAGCAGAACTAACACACCATGAACTAGTGGCTCAGATTGAAGGGTCTAGCTTGGAGGCACCAGCGTTATATGAACACATGAAGCTGCCTTATACTGAACCAGACCCTTGGTCCATCAAAGTCAGTACTTAGACAGGCAGTGGTTCTCAGGCAGAGGTCTTTCACATCACCTACTTGCCTAGTCCCTTTAGCTGGAGATGCTGGGGACTGAACCTGGGACCTTCTGCCTGCCAAGCAGATGCTCTACCACGGAGCCACAGCCCCTCCAGGCTAGATCTTATTGGGCCCTTCAGTCAGCTGATCCCAGCAGCTCTCACAGGGTCCTTTTGAACAGGGTGTACTTCCTCAGCTGGCCATCTTGAGGAGGGCAGTGTGGAGCAGAGGGGATTAGGTCATCTGGTCTCTGTAGAGCAGGGGTCCCCTACGTGGTACCCAGGGGTGCCACAGCGCCTGCCAACACCTTTCCTGGTGCCCGCCAAGTGTTTTTAGAAAGTGGGTACCGACAGGTGGAGTCCTTCCCCGTAGGGTTTCCGATTACCCATTTGAGAGCTGATTGGCTGTGCAGATTAAAATAACATTTCAGCAACAGCTGCCACAGTGTTGGTTTATTTTCTCTCTGACTCCCCTTTCCCAGTGTATCTTTAAAATTTATTCCTCTTATTCCCTGCACTTGGGCTTGTGTGTGGTTGGTTCCTCCTCCCATGTGGCCACTTTGTGGTTGCACCCATTGCTAGGGTTGCCAGGTCCCTTTCCGCCACCGGCAGGAGGTTTTTTGGGCTGAGCCTGAGGAGGGCAGGGTTTGGGGAGGGGAGGGACTTCAATGCCATAGAGTCTAATTGCCAAAGTATCCATTTTCTCCAGGCAAACTGATATCTATCAGCTGGAGATTAGTTGTAATAGCAGGAGATCTCCAGCTATTACCTGGAGGTTGGCAACTCTACCCATTGCCCTGCGTCAGAATGCAGAAGTTTCCCACAGGGCCAAAAAGGTTGGGGACCCCTGCACAGCAGTTCAAATGGGTAGCAGAACAAAGCTCTGCGGATCCTGGCACCAGGCTCTGGGTATGGGACCCTATGATGCTGCCAAGAAGTCAGAGATGCTTTGGGAAAAGATGGAAGGGGGAGGGAGACATGCAGAGTAAAGAAGCCAGTGGGGGGATGGACGGACGAACACACACCTTTTATTTCTTTATAGCAGAGACTGCCAGTTTTAAAATTACACACAGGCATACTCAAAGGGCTGGATCCTGGCAATAAATTCAGCTAAGTCCTTGTGCTACAGGAAGCTTCACACTTAGCTGTATGGAGTGGTAAGATACAATGCACAGCGTTTAATAACCTCACTTTACAAACAAAGAGGACCAAACTAGAGGCTGTGTTAAAAACAAATCTGCCACTGAAAATGGAAGCTGTGTGTCCCACCCCACCCATAATATCTAGCAGAATTTATCCATAGCCTAACATCACAACATTCTACATTTCTCATCCCTTGCCATCTGCAACCAATGATATGAACTGGAAAGGGAAGGCAGGAAAATGCAGTGTATTCAGGTATAGTAAATTCTACAAGACATTGTGGAGGGGAGAGGGAAGAGCTTGACAAACAGCTGCTGTTTTTTGGCAGCAGTCATGAGTTTATTTATTTATATTTATTTTAAACATTTTAATGCTGCTTTTCCATGCAATTAGGGCCCACAAGGTGGCAAACATTTAGCATGACAACTATGGAGGAGGGGAGAATCAAGCATGCTTCCTAGGTCCCGTGGTGGGGGTGGGGGTTTAAGATGTAATAGATAGTTTGGTCTAGGCAAGCCTTCACCATCAAAAAATAAAACGGGGGGAAGGCTGATATGAAGACTAGTACTCTTTAAGCATATGAAAGGAATCAATGAAAGAATTCAACACAATGTATTAATCCACTGAAATTGTTATGATCTTGATAGAAGAAATGGTGAGGGGGGAAGAGGGAAGAGCTTGACACACAGCTGCTGTTTTTTGGCAGCAGTCATGAGTTTATTTATACTTATTTAAAACATTTTTATGCCGCCTTTCCGTGCAATTAGGGCCCAGAAGGTGACAAACATTAAAACATTTAGAATGACAACTATGGAGGAGGGGAGAATCAAGCATGCTTCCTGGGTGGGTTACTTAGTGTGGGGGGGTTAAAATGTAATAGATAGTTTGGTCCAGACAAACTTTACCATCAAAACTTTACCATCAAAAACTAGGGGGGGGGGCTGATATGAAGAGTGGTACTCTTTAAGCATATGAAAGGAATCAATGAAAGAATCCAACACAATTTGCTAATCCACTGCAACTTTTTATTACGGTATCTTGATGGGAAAAATGGTAGGTAAAAATATCAGAAATGAAGGTGAGATTGGTTGTAGAGGTGTTCATGGAATAATTTTCATGTTACCCATGGGAGAGCTGGAAGCATCATAAAGAATGCGACAGAAGCCTAGCTTTTAAATTAGCTGCTTGTTAAATATCACAGTTCAAAAACACACAACTATAAATCAGAAGGGAATCATTAATCACTGTCACACATTATAGGACTTTGCATTTCCTTTATGAAATTTATATAATTAATGTGTCCATGCCAAGAAATGTAATTCTTCCCACTATGGGAGACTTAACTTCACCCTGAAAGTTGACCTAACCTTGGGAATACTTACTTGTATTATATTGTCATTTATAGGGTGGTTTTCATCAGAGCTCAAGTGGTAAATATTTAACAAGGGACATTTCCTCTTCCCTTCTGTCCTTTCTTCATATTTATTACATTAATGGCTTTATTTTCCATGCAAAAATGCCACCCCCTCCAGATTTAGCCTTTGGTGTCACTGCTTATTTCCATTAACCCCCAGGAATGTCTATCATTTGGATGTAGCAATTGTTAGGGGTAATCACAAGGGGAAAAGAGAGAAAGTCAAAAAGGAAGAAACATAAAGAAACATAAAAAGCTACAACAACCTCTTTCATTTACGTTTTTTTAAATTCAAAATACAATCACTACCAGATGTAGATTTGATAGCTCATGTCTATAGAGTGGGAGTTGTTCAAAATGCACATGAAATTACTACCAATGCTACTCAAGTAATCCTAAACAGAGTTGCACCCTTCTAGGTTTGGATTGCCATCCCTTCACTGGCAACCAGTGGGAGATGTGGGGGGTGGGGGAGGCAGAGACTGTCAAAAACAATGTCATGTGATGCCACTACATCACTTCTGGGCAAGTATCCAGAAGTTATATCAATGCATCATGTGACACTCTAGGAATTTTCCTGACCTCAGTGGTAAAAATCATGTAGTAAAACCCAAATTGCCTTAGCAGGCAACCTGGCAAGTTTAGCATGTCAGTGGGCTTAGAACAGTATAACTATCCTTAGGAGTGCACTGTAAAACTCTTAATATTTATCTGGGATTCAAGGATCCACACAAGACTGACAGTTACCTGAAGCTACTGCATATTTTTGCTCTTATCAGTTGCTCTAAGAGACCTGGAGGGTGAAATACCATTTATTACAGATAAATATATTTGTTACAAAAGGAAACTCTTCCCTTCTGGGTTGGTTAAGAAGAGGACAACAGCACTGTTCAGTTCAAAGATGTCTAGTTCCATGTATTGCCTGAAGGATTGGTGAGAAGGCAGTAGTTCTCAAACTGTGAGGTGGGATCTCAACAAAAGAAGATGCCAGATCCCTGGGCAATAGATTCAGGACAAACAAAAGGAAATACTTCTTTACACGATGAATTATTAAAATGTGGAATTCACCACCAGAGACTGTAGTTATAGCCGTAAGCATAGACAGCTTTACAAGGGGATTGGACAGATTCATGGAGGAGAGGTCTATCAGTGGCTACTAGTCTTGGTGGCTAAAGGGACCTCCATACCGAGAGGCAGTAAATTTCTGAATACCAGTGCCAGTCTGACCCTAATCTGCTTGGAGGGTTGTTATGAGGATGACAACTTGTTTTAATGGCTGGTTTTATTTTGTTCTATATTGGTGATTGATTATAAGACTTTATGGTGTTTTTACCTGTGAGGTGCCTCGAGTTCTACGCTATTGTGTGTGTTAAGTGCTGTCAAGTCGCTTCCAACTCAAGGCGACCTTGTGAATCAACATACTCCAAAACGTCATTTTGGATTGTCTCATCGTAGGGTTTTCAAGGCAAGGGTTGGTCAGAAGTTACCGTCGCCGTCTTCTGCGCAGTACTAACCAGGGTTAGCTGTAGTGGCGCTGCCATTGCCTATGTGAGATCCTCCACCAGTGTCACCTTCCACTACTGCTGCTGTCCTGTAGCTAACCTTCAAGGATTCCTCTGCCCCCATCACCACTGGAACTGCCTGTTCTCTTCTGCAGGAGTGGCCAATGATCTCGAAGTGGGTGGATGCATCTTCAGCTGGTGTCTCAGCTGTGACCATTCCGTCTTGAGTGACTCTGCTAGGAGTTTAGTCTCTTGATACAGTCTAGACCCCTTATGGCATTGCTCCCAGTTTCATTGACACACACAACCCCCCTCACCATGTTAAGGTGTGCATCCAAAAGCTATTACCAATTAAAAAACAAAACAAAAATCCCTACACAGTGTCAGGGGGAAAAGGCAGTCACAGAGAGGGCCAAGGCAAGGAAGTCTAGGGAAAACTTCCATGCAGATGCTCTGCTGCCAACGCAAAGGCCTCTGCATTCGCAAGAGCTACGTGGAGGATTATCTCCATATGGAAGCAGCCACAGTCACAGCCACAGTCACTCATATGGGTCTGGAGTAGGGTTGCCAGGTCCCTCTTTGCCACTGGTGGGAGTTTTTGGGGTGGAGCCTGAGGATGGCAAGGTTTGGGGAGGGGAGGGACCTCAATGCCATAGAGTCCAATTGCCAAAGTGGCCATTTTCTCCAGGCCAACTGATCTGTATCGGTTGGAGATCAGTTGTAATAGCAGGAGATTCCCAGCTAGTACCTGGAGGTTAGCAATCCTGATCTGGAGCTCCAGCAATTAGAAAAATAGCTGTCATGGAGTTTCAGGAGAAAAGCAGTGGATGGGGACTGGGCATGTTTCCTCCCCTGCCTGATTTTTCTCTTTAGCAAATTACCCCCTCTTCTGCAGCAAGAGACCAGGCCTTGGGATTTTGTGCCTACCGCTGCAACACGCCAGGTAGTTCAGCCCTAAGAATCGAGTCAGAGAAGCATCTGAATTTGAATAAGTGATTTAATTGGAACAGCAGATTACGTATAACGGCGCTTATGCATATTTCCGGCAAAGTAGGTTAGTATTGTCGCAGAGAAATAATTAGAATAATGCTTCCATTAACTTGGCTTGCACATTTACATATAAATGCATTCCTCAATTTTAATGACCTTACCTGTGCTCATAATTCTTCCAGGCAGCAGTATAAATGTTTCCTGTGGGTTAAGTCGAGACTTTTCCTTTCTGGGGAGATGCCCAATTCCCTTCAAGCGTCTTTCTAAAGAGAAATATGGAAGCAGCAATAACATAATAGGCAGCAGGGTTAGACTCTCCCAATTAAATCTCATCTCTCAGTAAACACATGTAGATTAAACTGAGATCATGGAAAATATCGTTGTTCCCTACATGATGGATGCTATGCTGTGGACCCGCATCCAAAAGTTTTAGAAGGGCATGATGTTGACGGGCTGGTTGGTATATGTGATGGCCATTGCTAGGCATTATTGCTAGGGATTTATCAAGGAGAAGACATCTTGCCTTTTTGTTCCGCAGAGGCCTCGTGATAGAGGTAACATTCCCTTGGGTCACCGCAATGCCCAGGGAAGACCGAGCCATGTGGAAGTCCAACTACTTTCTTAAGATCATTCAACTCTTGGGTGATTATCCAAAATGCTTTATTGTGGGAGCAGACAATGTTGGCTCCAAACAAATGCAGCAAATCCGTATGTCTTTGCATGGGAAGGCCATTGTTCTGATGGGGAAGTACACCATGATGCACAAGGCTATCTGAGGACATCTGGAAAACAATCCTGCTCTGGAAAAGCTTCTCCCTCATATCTGTGGAACGTGGGCTTTGTGTTTACCAACCCCAAGTAGTTGGAGGATCTGACAGAAATTAGGGATGTGTTGCTGGCCAATAAGGTGCCAGCTGCTGCTTGTACTGGTGCCATAGCTCCTTGTGATGTTACAGTGCCAGCCCAGAACACTGGTTTAGGCCTTGAGAAGACCTCCTTTTTCCAAGCATTGGGCATCATCCCCAAGATCTCCTGGGGCTGAACAGGTTCTCTAACACCAGTTCTTCTAGGTTGGTTTTGACATCTGTGTTGAGGTTTTGATAGAGTACTGCCCTTTACTCTGAGACGTACAGTGAGGAAAAAAAGTATTTGATCCCCTGCTAAATTTGCCCGTTTGCCCTCTGACGAAGAAATGACCGGTCCATAATTTTAATGGTAGGTTTATTGTAGCTGTGAGAGACAGAATAACAACAGGAAAAAACCCCAGAAACCCAGAAGACAAAAGTCAGAGATTGATGTGCATTATAATGAGTGAAATAAGTATTTGATCCCCTATCAACCAGCCAGATTAGGGTTAGGGTTCTGCTGTCGACAGAAGCAATCAATCCATCAGATTCCAAACTAGCCACCATGACCAAGACAAAAGAGCTGTCCAAGGATGTCAGGGACAAGATTGTAGACCTGAACAAGGCTGGACTGGGCTACAAGACTATTGCCAAGCAGCTTGGTGAGAAGGTGACAACCCTAACACTAACCCTAACCCTAACTGTCAACCTCCCTCGGTCTGGGGCTCCATGCAAGATCTCATCTCGTGGAGTTGCAATGATCATGAGAATGGTGATGAAGCAGCCCAGAACTACACGGGGGGAACTTGTCAATGATCTCAGGGCAGCTGGGACCATAGTCACCATGAAAACAGTTGGTAACACACTACGCCATGAAGGACTGAGATCTTGCAGAGCCTGCAAGGTCCCCTTGCTCAAGACAGCACATGTACAGGCCCGTCTGCAGTTTGCCAATGCACATCTGAATGACCCAGAGGAGAACTGGGTGAAAGTGTTGTGGTCAGATGAGACCAAAATCGAGCTCTTTGGCATCAACTCAACTCGCCGTGTTTGGAGGAGGAGGAATGCTGCCTACGACCCCAAGAACACCATCCCCACCGTCAAACATGGAGGGGGACATATTATGCTTTGGGGGTGTTTTTCTGCTAAGGGGACAGGACACCTTAACCGCATTGAAGGGACGATGGACGGGACCATGTATCGTCAAATCTTGGGTGAGCACCTCCTTCCCTCAGCCAGGGCATTGAAATGGGTCGAGGATAGGTATTCCAGCATGACAATGACCCAAAACACACGGCCAAGGCAACAAAGGAGTGGCTCAAGAAGAAGCACATTAAGGTCCTGGAGTGGCCTAGCCAGTCTCCAGACCTTAATCCCATCAAAAATCTGTGGAGGGAGCTGAAGGTTCGAGTAACTACACATCAGCCTCGAAATCTTACTGACTTGGAGAGGATCTGCAAAGAGGAGTGGGACAAAATACCTCCTGAGATGTGTGCAAACCTGGTGGCCACCTACAAGAAACGTCCGACCTCTGTAATTGCCAGCAAGGGTTTTGCCACCAAGTACTAAGTCATCTTTTGCAAAGGGATCAAATACTTATTTCACTCATTATAATGCACATCAATCTCTGACTTTTGTCTTCTGGGGTTTTTCCTGTTGTTATTCTGTCTCTCACAGCTACAATAAACCTATCATTAAAATTATAGACTGGTCATTTCTTTGTCAGAGGGGATCAAATACTTTTCCCCCTCACTGTACCTTATCAACTGTGTTAAGCTACATTTAAAGCTTGAGACCTTGACTGGTGCCAATATAAGAATATATTGTTGTTCTTATATGTTGACTTATCCCACTATGTCTCATCTGACCAATTTGGATAATTTTCACCTGGAACACAGGAACTGGTCAAATATAACTGTAGGTTGTACTCCAAGTTATGTTGGAAGGGGCATAATTCAGCCATCATGGATATGGATATGCTCATTGCCTGGATAAGAGACCTCCCATGTGCACTGTCTTGAATGCTATGATGGAAGAAAGGTGGGATATAAATATATAATAAATAAATACATAAAAATGTTTCCCACAAATCAGCCATATCATTTAGTGGGGAAAAAACAGAATTGAAAAGGCTGACTATGCACCTAACAATGAAATAGCATCAAATAAGAATTGTCAAATACTTTGCACACCACAGAAATGCTAAAATAATATCTCCATGAAGATCTAAATATGTTTTTCCCCTCATGAGTGCTATTGAAGATTTCTTGCCTGCCTATTGAGCCATTTCTAGCAACTCTACAATTAAATTACAACTCTTTCTCCTTCAATCTCTCTTTGAGTGCTTTGAAATGACTCAGACTCTAATTCAGACCTACTTTTAGAGCGATCCGACGAGAGGCATACAAGCCTGTCCTTCGCCTTTGGCAAAGTCACACGGGCGTACTGACGGAAAGCTGTACCTTCCAGAAGAAGCTATAACGCAAGTGTGGAGAATGCAAATGCGTTTGCCGTCTTCACTGGCATTTAAAACATTTTGCGTAGTGGTAGGTACCTAGCTTGGGGGTCCACTGGCAACCGGGTCTGTCTAGTAGCGATATTCTGGAATGTAATGCCATCTTGCTTTACTGTAGAAGAAGAGTTGGTTTTCATATGCCGACTTTCTCTACCACTTAAGGGAGACTCAAACCGGCTTACAATCACCTTCCCTTCCCCTCCCCACAACAGACACGCTGTGAGGTAGGTGGGGCTGAGAGAGCTCTAACAGAGCTGTGACTAGCCCAAGGTCACCCAGCTGGCTTCATGTGTAGGAGTGGGGAAACAAATCCAGTTCAGCAGATTAACCTCCGCCACTCATGTGGAGGAGTGGGGAATTGAACCCACTTCTCCAGATCTGAGTCCACTGCTCCAGACCACCTCTCTTAACCACTACACCACACTGCAATATATGAAGTACGGAATTTTAAAGTATGTTTTAATGTATGTTTGAACTGATGTTTTATGATTGTGTTGTTACCCGCTCCGAGCCCAGCTTGCCGGGAATGAGGGTGGGATATAAACACATAAATAAATAAGTAAATAAATAGTAGGGATGCCAGCCTCCAGGTAGGATTTGGAGATCCCTTGGAATTACAGCTCATCTCCGGACTACAGAGATCAGTTCTCCCTGAGAAAATGGGTGCTTTGGATGGTGGACTCTATGACATTGTACCCCTCTGAGGTCCCTGTCCTCCAGATGCTCTGTCCCCAAATCTCCAGGAGTTTCCTGGGTCTAGCAACCCTACCCCCATCCCCCACCGGTGGCCAAGGAGGGCCTGGCAACCCTAGGTACTAGGCACAGAAAAACTCAAAACAATCTGTCTGCAAATCTCGAACTAACTGTCAGAGGATGTAGCGATTGCCACAAGACTAGCTGGCTTTAACAGGGGATTGGACACATTCATGGAGGATGGCCCATCAGCGGCTACTGGTCATGGTGACCAAAGGGCACTGCCACTTTCAGAGGCAGAAAACCTCTAGGAGGCATCATCTGAGGAAGGTCTTGGTCTCTAAGCACTCCATAGTAAATGGTTGGCCACTGTGTGAGACAGGATGCTAGATGGATAGATCACTGGTCTGATCCAGCAGGGCTCTTCTTAAGTTCTCAAGCATTTTAAACACTCTCATGCTATGAAGCAAAATGGAAACAACTTAAATTCCCATAGCTTGGCAGCAGATCACCTGCTTTGCATGCAGAAGATCCCAGGGTCAATCCCCCGGATATCTTGTAAAAATGATCTTGGATACTAGGGCTGGGAAATACCCTTGCTAAAGACTTCAGAGACCTGTCCCCAGTCAGAGTAACAGTGATCTAGACCAGGGGTGTTGAACTAGTTTGTTACAAGGGCTGAATATGACATAAACGCCACTTGGCCAGCCCAGATCAAGGGACCAGAACCAGCCCATGGGCCATATGTGTGACACCCCTGGTTGAGACAGACTGATGGCCTGACTCATTATAAGGCAGTTTCATATGTTCATACATCTTCAAAGATATGCTGGTTAATTTATTCATCCTCCATCTGAGGTTGCCATTTAGACAGGGGGGAAAGCCCTGTCCCTTTAATAGAGGTTTAATTAATGGAAATGTGCAGTTGAACTTTTTCCATGGCGTGGAATTGGATCACATCACCTCACAATTGCTTGCAGATCAAACAGATATTAAAGGATATATACTCCTTAAAGGATATATATTAAAAGATATATGCTCCTCTGTGACTGCTTGCTCATCTGACCAAAGCCTTCCGAGGATACCATTCTGCAAATGGCTTAGATTGGCAAATGCCCATTCACGTGCATTCTGTACAGCAGATCCTACCTTGTGGGTTGGCGTGCCTGTAGAGCTCAGGAAGGCTCCAGCACTTCTATCATTCCGCAGAATGTGCAAAACAGAAACATTCAGGAGGGCATTTTGATAAAGGTACAAGAATTGCAGTATAATGGAACAGTCAGGAGGACACGTTCATGAGGGAATAGGATTGTAGTCTATTACTACAATGAGAGCCAGTGTGGTGTAGTGGTTAAGAGTGGTGGTTTGGAGCGGTGGACTCTGATCTGGAGAACTGGGTTTGATTCCCCACTCCTCCACATGAGCGGCAGAGGCTAGTCTGGTGAACTGGATCTGTTTCCCCACTTCTACACATGAAGCCAGCTGGGTGACCTTGGGCTGGTCACAGTTCTTTCAGCCCCACCTACTTCACAGGGTGTCTGTTGTGGGGAGGAGAAGGGAAGTGGTAGAGAAAGTTGGCATATAAAAACCAACTCTTCCTCCTCTTCCTCTTTTTCCAATGTGTGTACCATCTTGTGCATACCATCGTGTTCTTAACTACACTGCATTATGGTATGTCATGCCATAAGCAGCTTTTTGTTTGCATTTTTTTCTAATACTGCACAGTTTAAATTACCAAAATTTAATTTACCAAATAAATATATATTCTAGTCCGCCTTGAGTCTCAGTGGGAATGGCAGGTAATAAATGAAGTCAATCAATAGAGGGGCCAGTTTAAAGTTAGTAACCCTTTCTCCATCTAGAGCAGTGGTTCCCAAACCTTTCAGGCCACCGCCCCCTTGGTTCCACAAACTCAACCCCAGCGCCTCCTACCCTATCCTATATAAAGCATTATTCAAAATAGGGGTTTGCATGATGCACTAAAGAAGATAATAAAATTTCAAAACAGTAACAATTAATTGCACATCTATTCAAAATCAAGTTAAAACTTTTTAGTTGAAATTTATTCAACAAAACTGATGAACTTGATCCAATGGTACCAGCTCTTCAAAGCCTGGAAATAAAATTCTGATAGTTTCCACCAAATTTGCCAGCATGGTGCCAATAGCTTGATCTATTGTAAATTAGTGAACAACACAGTTGAAGGGGCCCATCTCTAGTGCCCCCCCTGCTGCCCCCTTGCCTCTTAGTGCCCCCCTAGGTAATCCCACCGCACCCAGGGGGTGGTACCGCCCACTTTGGGAACCACCGATCTAGAGGTATTGCATAGATACTGTACCTGTTTTCTTCTCACCGCAATTCTTCTGAGCTCAAACAAGCCAGGGATACAGCAGGGCAACAGCACAGCATTTAAACAGGAAGATGCAGGTGATACAGGCAGGCAGGCAGGCGAGCACTCAAAACTAGCCAGCTGAGTGACTGCACTATTCCAGAAGTTTTTGGGGAGAACACTCAGCTGCATATGGTGTGATCCCAGCATTATGGTCCATAGGGTTGCCAGGTCCCTCTTTGCCACCAGCAGGAGGTTTTGGGGGCAGAGCTTGAGGAGGGCGGAGTTTGGAGAGGGGAGGGACTTCAATGCCATAGAGTCCAATTGCCAACGTGGCCAGTTTCTCCAGGTGAACTGATCTCTATCGGCTGGAGATCAGTTGTAATAGCAGGAGATCTTCAGCTAGTACCTGGAGGTTGGAAACCCTAATGGTCCAACATCCTCTGTGACATTGCAAGAGGGCTTAAGTACAGAACAGCTGCCTGGCACAACCAAGTCAGTGGTCATACCCTATTTCTTACAGTGGTCATACCCTATTTTCAACACCCTGCCAAGAAATTGAACATTTTGGAACAAATTCTGAAAATGACATCCATTTTTACTTTTGCATGATTTATAAATGAAATTTGGGTTTTCTGGCTGAGAGAGAGAGAGAGAGAGAGAGAGAGAGAGAGAGAGAGAGAGAGAGAGAGAGAGATTCAGAAATCGGTATCCTGTCCACACCTGTGACTATTCCATGGAGGACAGGAAGACTAATCCAATATCACTAAAATTTATTTGTCCTGTCCTTGAGCAACATTGAATTCTCAAGGTTTGCTCTGCCAGAAGAGCAAACCTATTCATTTTTGTTAATGAGACAGAAGAGGAAGATAAAGATTTTTAAAAATGCCAAGCATTGTGCTTTATAAGCCACCCAATCTAATTATTGACAGGGATCAAGGATGTTAAAGTCCAAAAAAAAGGATTACTGATTATCTGAACACTTTGGAGAGGTATTAAACTCATTTGAATTTAATTAGAAAAGAACATTCATGATTTAAGAATAAATCTTGCCTCTGTTAATTGTAAGAATTAAGGTGATTTATGACCCTTTAGGATTTCTAGCATTTGGGGGGAAATGCCTTTAATAAAAACTGCATGGCTTATTGTCAAAGAGAAAATGGCAAAAAGTTATTATGTTAAAAAGCCATTGGGGGAAAATGTTTTAGTTAAATGGTGTGTTTCTTTGCACAGTGTCACACAGTCGGTACTGAACAATTTACTTGCTTGAGCAGTATAATTTTGGGACTGAAACTGACTATGTGGGCCAAAGGTAAAGCTCTTACCTTCATACCAGGTTTGCTCTATCATGCTGTGGCTCAGTGGTAGAGCATCTGCTTGGCACGCAAAAGGTCCCAGGTTCAATCCCCGGCATCTCCAGTTAAAGGGACTAAGCAAGTAGGTGATGTGAAAGACCCATGCCTGTAACCCTGGAGAGCCGCTGCTGGTCTCAGTAGACAATACTGACTTTGATGGACCACGGGTCTGATTCAGTATAAGGTCGCTTCATGTGTTCATGTGTACTCTTACCATGTTTAATGCAATGTTGGCCCCTTTTCACATAGTGCTGCTACACCAGCAACTGGTGGCCCCCACAGGTGCCCTACGGGTATATTCATGCTATATGCAAATAGTATGTTCATGCTATGTGGTATCTTATAGCCAGAGTGGTGCAGTGGTTAAGAGTGGTGGTTTGGAGCGGTGCGCTCTGATCTGGAGAACAGGGTTTGATTCCCCACTCCTACACATGAGCAGGCCCTGATCTTGATGGCCCAGGCTAGCCTGATCTCGTCAGATCTCAGAAGCTAAGCAGGGTCGGCCCTGGTTAGTATTTGGATGGGAGACCACCAAGGAATACCAGGGTTGCTGTGCAGAGGAAGGCACTGGCAAACCACCTCTGTTAGTCTCTTGCCATGAAAACCCTAAAAGGGGTCGCCATAAATCGGCTGCGACTTGACGGCACTTTACACACACTCACACATGAGCGGTAGACGCTAATCTGCTGAACTGCATTTGTTTCCCCACTCCTACACACAAAGCCAGCTGGGTGACCTTGGGCAAGTTACAGCTCTGTTAGAGCTCTCTCAGCCTCACCTACCTCACAGGGTGTCTGTTGCAGGGAGGGGAAGGGAAGGTGATTGTAAGCCGGTTTGAGTCTCCCTTAAGTGGTAGAGAAAGTCGGCATATAAAAACCAACTCTTCTTCTAAATTTCAGAGAGAAGGAAGTGAGTTGAAATTCAGTTTGGGCACACAATGCAAACATGGCTGTGCTTTTTCAGTTGCATTTTACTGCATGGTAGGATTGCTAACAGGCCTAGAGAGAAATGTCCTGTCCCTTGAACAGAGGCTTAATATATGGGATGGGCAGCTGAAGCTTTTCATGGCATACAGGGAAAATGACATCACCTGGTATATTAGCCTCTCTTAAAGGGGCAGGACATTTTTCTGCAGGCAGTTGGCAACCCAACCGCACAGGTGCTCAGGTGTGTGCTATAGGGGTTATCCCTTAACACACTCGCTGCCATTTTGGCATGTTAATGCACATCTTCCTTTTAAACAAAAGCAGAAGCATGAATGACAGGCACTTTACTGATGGTTGCAAACATTCTTCTTGAACTGAAACCCAAGATTGATTAATCTGTCTTTCTCAACTTAAAATGCAATTACCACTACAGCAGCTGCCCACAAAAATATGAGACTTTGAAATTATCACCCTATAAATAATATTTAATGCACATAATTAGGCGAGTGGTGAATAACTCAATTATAATTTGATATAAATTTAAGATGTTTCCTATTTGGTCGTCTTTATGTATCATCAGGAGATAATTCTTCCTTAGAGGACTGAGGCAGTGAATAGTTCCATGTACTTAAAAAATAAATGTGCTTGTTGGGGATCTGCATACCACTTCAGGATTGTATGCTAGGGTTGCCAACCTCCTGGTGGTGGCTGGAGATCTCCCACTATTACAACTGATCTCCAGGTGACAGAGATCAGTTCACCTGGAGAAAATGGCCGCACTGGAAGGTGGATTCTATGGCCCTCCCCTCCCCACATCCCACCCTCAGTCTCCACCCCCAAAATCTCCTGGTATTTACCAACCCAGAGCTGGCACATGGCTTTCATAGGACTTTATATGGCTGTGGGGTATTTGAAAAGTCCACATTTTTGCTGTGGTGTGCCACACCAGTTTTCTTCTGTGAGAAGAAGAAGGAGAGTTGTTTTTTATGTGGCAACTTTCTCTACCACTTAAGGAAGAATCAAACCGGCTTACAATTACCTTCCCCTCCCCACAACAGGCACCCTGTGAGATAGGTGGGGCTGAGAGAGTTCTGAGAGAACTGTGACTAGCCCAAGGTCCTCCAGCTGGCTTCCTGTGTAGGAGTGGGGAAACCAACCCGGTTCAACAGATTAGCGTCCGCCGCTCATATGGCGGAATGGGGAATCAAACCCGGTTCTCCAGATTAGAGTCCACCACTCTTAACCACTACACCACAACTCATCTCCAGACGACAGAGATTGGTTCCCCTGGAGGAAATGGCAGCTTCAGAAGGTACCCTCTTTGGAATTATATCCCTGCTTGAGCTCCTTTTCCTCCCCAGGCTCCACACCCAAATTTCTAGGAATTTTCCAGCCTTCTCTATAAACTGCCCCTTCCACTTGCCCTCACGAATCTCCACTGTGGCAGAACTTTGGGCCTGATGCTTTACCATTTCAGCTCCAGTTTGTGTGAAGTGAGCCAAACAGCAATCCTAAGAATACTTTCCTGGGAGCAAGCGTTATTGTCTAGACCTGAGTAGGATTTTGAGTAGACCTGCTTAAGGTTGCTCTCTAAGTCCTTTTAAGATGCAAGCTTTGGAACACAGCTGTACCCAAAGAGACCCTCATGCAGGCAGGTGTTTTATATGAAAATATATGCAGATATAACAAGAAAGGGAGAAAAAGAAAGAAAGCTTGGACTGAGATTAAAGCACATCGATTAACTTGAAATAAAACCAGTATACAAATTCAGCCCTCCACGAACTTTAAAGTGTTAGATTCAATAACTAGGGAAGTAAAGTGAATCAAAATGAACACTTCCCAGAAATGCTCGTGCTGAAAAATCCATACTTCCACATTAAAAACATGTCAAGAAATACCCCAACCTCATAAATTATTTGGTCAAATGTTTTCCACAGATCTGCCCAGTAATTCACAGTGACTACACTTCCTAAAATCACTCTCCTTTGCACTTTCAAAAGGATGTCATAGTTAGATTTATATTATAATAGATTTCTGTTGCTAACATTATTGATGTAGAACAGAAGAAAGGCCATGAAACAGAAATCCAGAACAGCCCTGAAAATCACCACACCATTTTAGAAAACATGCTACAGACCTAGATGTTAGCTGGTACATCCTGTGCCCACCATGGTGACCACGAGTAATGGGAAATCAGGGAGACAAAATAATCACCTTGGCAGCCCTTGTAAGGGTAGAAAAGCGGGATACACATTTTGTACATAATATATAATAATGAATTTATCAAAAGGAAACGGAAAATGGTGGTGGAAAGGGCCATCAAGTCGCAGCTGACTTATGGCAACCCCTTAGGGTTTTTCAAGGCAAGAGATGAACAGAGGTGGTTTGCCATTGCCTGTCTCTGGGTTGCAACTGTGGACTTCTTGGTGGTCTCCTAGCTAAGTACTAACTAGGGCCAACCCTGCTTAGTGTCCAATATCTGACCGGATAGGGCTAGCCTGAGCCATCCAGATCAGGGAAAAGTGAAAACAGCTGGTATAATTTTATCTACTATTTATGAAAAATGATAGATGGAAGGGTCTTTTGTCCATTTATTCTATTATTTTGAGTTATAAAGAACAACTAGGTAATAATTTCAAACTGAAATGGGAAGAGATGTTGAAAATCCATGTTTTTAGAAGTCCAGCTTTATCAGCATGGAACAACTTTACAGTTTTTTTAAAAATGACTTTATTACTGGAATTTGGTATCCAAATACATTAATATCATACCAATGCATGTCTAAGATACTCTCAAGCTAAAGCATATTTTCATAATACTTATTAGGTATATGTTGGGACACTGAAATAGTGGGGGAAATTGTCTGTGTAACTGAAATTATAGTTAATTATAAACTTCAATTACATCTTATGAATATAATTCTCAATCCATTAAAAAGACCAATTCAATCTGTGTGCTATACCATGATTTGGAATCTTTTGACAGCTGCAAAAATTTTAATAGCTAAACATTGGTGTCATGCTAATTTGCCTGCCATTTCAGAATAGCAAATTAGATCTTAGAAATGGCCAAGCTTACTGAATTGGTTTATTCAAGAAATAACAGAAAACATAAAGAATAATTTTGGCAAGCACAGTGTCCATTTATTAATGTTATGAATGTTTGATACAATTATATTGATTATGTTATCTTTGTATTTGATGTAATTGATGTTAATTATATTGTACTGCATCTTTTGCCTACTTTAATAATAAAATCAAAGAAAAGAAGAAGAGTTGGTTTTTATATGCCAACTTTCTCTACCACTTAAGGGAGAATCAAATCTGCTTACAATCACCTTCTGTTCCCCTCCCCACAACAGACACCCTGTGAGGTAGGTGGGGCTGAGAGAGTGTGACTAATCCAAGGTCACCCAGCTGGCTTCATGTGTAGGAGTGGGGAAACAAACCCTGTTCACCAGATTAGCGTCCGCCGCTCATGTGGAGGAATGGGGAATCAAACCCAGTTCTCCAGATTCTCCAGAGTCCACCGCTCTTAACCACTGCACCACAACTCATCTCCAGACGACAGAGATCGGTTCCCCTGGAGGAAATGGCAGCTTCAGAAGGTACTCTCTTTGGAATTATATCCCTGCTTGAGCTCCAAACCACTGCTCTTAACCAATACACCATGCTGGCTCTCAAGGTTTTAGGACCAGATGGTTTTCCAGCTGGGTGGTATAAGAACTTTGGAGAGTTCTTCTACCTGTATTTGCATGCAATATCAGCAGCACCTAGACAAATGGCTGAATAGCCCTAATAATTTTATGCTGCCGCTTTGCTCCCCAGCATCAACGTTAGTGGCAGTTTAGTCAGTGCAAGTGGCTGGCGCAGGGGTCACGCTGGCTCCTATCCTCTTCCTCCCCCATGAGGATTGCTCTGCCCAAGTGAAAGTCAGAATCTTTTGACACCTGCTTGGCTTTCATAGACTTAGACTGAAGGTGTCCTAAATCAGGAAGTCTTCAGAGGCAGGGAAGGAAGGAGGAACTGCACAAACCAAAGGATTTGAGGCATGTTTTGGTCACTAACAAATTACTGCTTTCATGTCTGAATGCAACCCAGGATTTATTATACCAGCTAAAATGAATTTAACAGTTACTGCTCTGAATACAAACTTTTTGAGATTGTAGCATGAAGTTTTATTAACACATCCATGGAAACAGGGACAGTAACAAGTGAGCACATATGAACTGCTTGAAATAACTTTTAAAACAGCTTTTGGCAATGTCTATCACAGGGGTGGGGAACCTTTTTTCCGCCAGGGGCCATTTGGATATTTATAACATCATTCGCGGGCCATACAAAATTATCAGCTTAAAAATTAGCCAACCAAGCCCCAAGCAGACAGCTGCCCCAGATGACACCCCCCCCCCCCGCGTGGGCAAGCAGGCAGGCATCCAACCGGGAATACGTTTCTTCATGGCCTGGGTGGGAAAGGATTAACACAGTTTCTTGGGCGGTCCTAGCAGCTCCATAGCTAACGACTCTTCTGCAAGGGTGGGGGAAAGGTGCCTTTTCTCAGCAAAACGAACACACATCCGCCTTGAATAGAGGCTATTCCTGTCTGCGGGAGGGGACGGATCACCAGTCTTAGATCTGCCAGGACCCACGAAGGGCCAGACCAAATGGTTTCGTGGCCCTTAAACGCCTCCCCACCCGGGCCTGACGTTCCCCACCCCTGGTCTATCAGATCTATCAACATATCAGTGATGTGTAATAGAATGATATCAGCATTTATGGTATTTTAAAGTAAGTAATGATGTTACAACTGTTTAGCTAGGTACGAGTCACAGTCATCTATCTGCTAATTGTAAAGATGATCGCAGGGCAATGGAGAGATTCATTATGAATAGTTTGTGCTGGATCTAGTCCAACCCCCTACACAATGCAGAAAATTCACCCCCACACACCTAGTGACCCAAACTCCATGCCCAAAAGATGGCCAAGATGCCCTCCCTCTCATCATCTGCTTAATGTCATAGAATCAGCATTGCTGACAGATGGCCATCCTCCAGCCTCTGCTTAAAAACCTCCAGGGAAGGAGAGCCTACCACCTCTTGAGGAAGCCTGTTCCACTGAGGAACCACTCTAACTGTTAGAAAGTTCTTCCTGTCTAGACCAGTGGTTCTCAACCTTTTTTGCTCCATTCCCCCCTTTCACCATTGTTCAGAATATAATCCCCCCCTTCCCAAGATAGTCTAACTAAAAAAAACCAAAAAAAAAAACCCACGACAATTTTACAGATTGTACATAATCTACAGGACATCTCACTTTGCTGAATAGTCGTCCAAATCCCCCCCTTGTGTGTGTGTGTGTGTAAAGTGCCTTCAAGTTGCAGCCGACTTTTGGCGACCCCTTTTGGGGTTTTCATGGCAAGAGGCTAACAGAGGTGGTTTGCCAGTGCCTTCCTCTGCATATCAGCCCTGGACTTCCTTGGTGGTCTCCCATCCAAATACTAACCAGGGCTGACCCTGCTTAGCTTCTGAGTTCTGACGAGACCCAATCCCCCCCTTGGAACCCTAAAATTCCCACCTGGGGAGGAATCCCCCCCTTGTCGAGAACCCCAGGTCTAGTCAGAATCAAGTACAGTTCCGGGAGAACCCCAGGCGCCACCTGGAGAATTGGCAACCCCGTCACCCCCGCCCTCTGCGCTCCGCCCCAGCAGCCTTATTTTGCATTTTGCGGCCCCGCCTCTCTTAGAACCATTCTAAGACGCGCTCCTAACCACGCCTCCTTCCCTCCACAGCCCCGCCCTCCCAAGCTCAAGCCTCCCGTTCCATTGGCCCCGAACTGTCAAGAAGCCGAGAAGGGGATGGCCACGCCCCCTACTTTAATCCCGCCTCTGGGGCCCTGTGGTCTCGGAGCCCTCCTCTCCGCGGCGCGCTCAAACCCCGCCTTGTGCTGCCGGCTTCTGCGCAGGCGCCCCGTCCCCCCCTCCTTTTTCGCACGAAGGGCCTACCGAGAGGCCGGGCCTAGCGGGCCCGCCCCCTCCAACCGCAGGGCGGCGTGAGAGGGCGGGGTTTCAGGCGGTTGTTGTCGTTATTGTCGTTATTGTCGTTGTCTTGGCGGCCCCCTCCGCGCTCCCCACCCCGGGCCCTCGTCTCCTTTCCTGCCAGGGGGGGGGTCGCTGCCCCCCCGGGCCATGGTCCCCCGCCCGCCGTCTGGGAGGCAGGTGGGAGCGGAGCGGCCGCCATTGCCTGAGGGGGCTGCGAGGCGGCGGTGGCGGGAGGATGGACGCTGACGAGGTGACCATCCGCGAGCAGAACTTCCACAGCCAAGTGCGGGAGTACACGGTGCGTAGCCGCCTCCCTTCCGGCCCCCCTTGCCCACCCCCCCGCGGTGGGGGGGAGGTGTCGCCGCCGCCCCCTCGCCTCTCCTCCCCCGGCCGCCTCCACCACGTTAGTCCGCATTTGCTCCCCGAGCTCCGCCCTCAGGTGCAGACAGGCGGCCCGAGGAGCGCCAGGAGCGGTGGCCGTTGACGCCTGGGAGGTTTTGCCTCGGATTTGCCGCTCTCTAGATGCGTGAGGGAATTGAAATGGCTCAAGACTTTCTGTTCCTTGGCTCCACCATCAACCAAAAGGGAGGCTGCAGCCAAGAAATCAGAAGGAGATGGAGACTGGGAAGGGCAGCCATGAAGGAGCTAGAAAAGATTTTGAAGTGTAAGGATGTGTCCCTGGCCACCAAGACTAGATTAATTCATGCCATCGTATTCCCTATTACTATGTATGGGTGTGAAAGCTGGACAGGGAAGAAAGCGGATAGGAAGAAAATAGATTCCTTCGAAATGTGGTGTTAGAGGAGAGTGTTACGGATTCCGTGGACTGCCAAAAAAACAAAACAAATCAGCGGGTTATAGATCAAATCAAGCCTGAAATGACCCTAGAAGCTAAAATGACTAAACTGAGGCTGTCGTATTTTGGTCATGTCATGAGACGACTGGGAAAGACAGTCATGCTAGTAAAAGTTGAGGGCAGCAGGAAAAGAGGAAGACCCAACAAGAGATGGACTGACTCAATCAAGGAAGCCACAGCCTTCAATTTGCAAGGTCTGAGCAAGGCTGTCAAGGATAGGACATTTTAGAGGACTTTCATTCATAGGGTCGCCATGAGTCGGAAGCGACTTGACTGCACTTAACACACACACACATGCACACTCCTTGGCTCCATCACCAACCAAAAAATCACCAGCCAAGAAATCAGAAGGGGATGAAGGCGGGGTTACCGCACTTGTATTCCCAGCGATGTATTAGGAGTTTGAAAACATTATAAAAAATACTGTTCGCACTTTGTTTGGCCCCTTTCGCTGTGATGGTCTTCCAACCGTTTATAAGCCGTGGTATCCAAAAACCCTTTTAAAGCGATGTTTTTTATAACATTTTCAAACTCTTAATGCATCGCTGGGAATACAAAGTGCGGTAACCCCCTGGGAAGGGCAGCCATGAAGGAGCTAGAAAAGACTCTGAAGTGTAAGGATGTGTGTCACTGGCCACCAAGATCAAGTTAACTCATGCCATCGTATTCACTGTATGGGTGTGAAAGCTGGACATTGAAGAAAGCTGATAGGAAGAAAGTAGACTTCTTTGAAATGTGGGGTTGGAAGAGAGTGGTACGGATACCCTGGACTGCCAAAAAAAACCCCAAAACCAGTGGGTTATAGATCAAATCAAGCCTGAACTGACCCTAGAAGCTAATATGACTAAACTGAAGCTATCGCATTTTGATCACATTGTGAGAGTCACTGGAAAAGACAGTCATGCTAGGAAAAGTTGAGGGCAGCAGGAAAAGAGGAAGACCCAACAAGGAAGCCGCAGCCCTCAATTTGCAAGACCTGAGCAAGGCTGTTAAATATAGGACTTTTGGGAGGACACTGATTCATAGGGTCGCCATGAGTCAGAAGCGACTTGATGGCACTAGATTCACATCCCCCCCCATCTGAATCCTCAAAACTCTGCATGGGAGCTTGTTTTTTGAGTTTTGAGGATTCGGAAGGGGAAAATGTGCACTTAAGAGACCAGAAAATGCAATGCACACTTATGCCTGGGAGTTTTTGCCTTGGATTTGCCGCTCTCTAGATGCACATTTTCCCTATTAGAATTCTCAAAATTCTGCGTGGGGGCTTATTGTTGAGGAGAATTTGTATGAGAAAAATGTGCATCTAGAGAGGCAAAAACTCCAAGGTGAAACCTCCCATGAATAACTGGCCTCAGTGCGGGAAGTCGCACACTGCCCCAGGAAAAATGGGCATGGTGGCGCCCCGTATGCATGTTTACTTGCAAGGAAGACTTTGGGTGCTGCTTGGCCTGTGCCTAGCAGTGCTGCCTTGTGCGGTAAAAAGCAAGAAAAGCAGCCCAAACTGACAACCACGTTTGTAAAAACTATGTGCCAACTATTGTAGGGATCAGTGGCCAAGATGTTATCTCCAAGGATGCAGTCTTGTGCACAGGTAGTCTTGTGCACTGAGAGTGAACACCACAGAGCGTAGTAGGACTTCTGAATAGACATGCAGGGGGTTGTTCTGATAATAAGAGTAGATCAAGACTCTTCAGTGCTTCAGTTTTATTTTTCTCTTTTGTTTCTGTTCCCAGGTAAGACAAGAATTCAATAGGCTTTAGTGCCATTGAGCACCACAGAGCATAGTGGGACTTCTGAATAGACGTGCACGGGGTTGTTCTGTAAATAACAGTAGATCAAGACATATGAACACATGAAGCTGCCATATACTGAATCAGACCCTTGGTCCATCAAAGTCAGTATTGTCTACTCAGACTGGCAGCGGCTCTCCAGGGTCTCAGGCCGAGGTCTTTCACATCACCTACTTGCCTAGTCCCTTTAACTGGAGATGCTGGGGATTGAACCTGGGATCTTCTGCATGCCAAGCAGATGCTCTGCCACTGAGCCACGACCCCTCTCCCCTTCAGTGCCTGAGTTTTATTTTTCTATTTTATCTCTTTTCCCTGGTAAGACATGAATTTAATAGGATTTAGTGCCATTGAGCAGCACAGAGCATAGTGGGATGTCAGAATAGACATGTACGGGGTTCTGTAAATAAGAGACACTTCAGTGTCTGAGTTTTATTTTTCTCATTTATTTCTTTTCCCAGGAAAGACATTAATTTAGTAGGGTTTAGTGCCATTTAACTGTCAATGACCATTAGCCACCTATCTCCCCCTTACTGCAGGGCTAGCCTTGATCTCTTGCTATGAGAGCAGGTGTGATGCTGTAGACCAGGGGTGTCAAACTCAATTGTTACGAGGGCCGGATATGACAGAAATGCCACTTGGACAGGCCGGGGCATGCCTCGCCAGCCCAAATCAAGAGTAGGGGTGTGGGTTGCTCCCGGGCCAGATTTGGCCCGCGGACCTTATGTTTGACACCCCTATTGTAGACAGTGCCTTAGAATTGGACAAGGGGATACCCAGGCTTATCCATAAAACTTGCTGTGTGACCTTGAACCAGGCTCTTAAAATGGGGGAAACCATTTTTATGCTGCCCTGCACTGTTTAAAGAAGGAAAGTATACAAATGTCATCATCAAACTTTGTTGCCCATTGACTGAGTCTTAAGCATTTACATTGTATAGTAAAACAGTTTTACAGTGTACAAATGTAGTAAAACATTATTTGGGCAAAAATGCTTAGTATCCATATTTTCTGGCAACACTTGAGATTAAATGACATGCCTTTAAATGCAGTGTTCTTCAAAAGCTTTATGTGTGTACAGCGTGTCACTCCTTCAAAAAGAGAAAATATTTCATAGGGATTTTTTTCAGTACTTTCTAAAATTTTGAATTTTTCCATTGGAACAACTGGGGAAAAAAAAGACTTTGGAAAAAAAATTTTTCCCCCAATTTTTCCTTCCCCCCCCCCCCAGGCCTTCACATCTCTAACATTAGTTAATTCCTGGTGTACAGTAAGGGTGCTGTCTAACTTGTCTGTCATTCTAATGTCTACTCAAAAACAGTGTACTTACTGTCAGTATGACCCCTTTATAGATAATTGTGTACTATTCTCATGTGTCCACTCCCACAAAGGAGTACATGACATCATGGTGTACACCAGATCATGTTGCTTTGCACACCTTCCTATCTCATCTAGCGGGAAAAGGCACAGAGCTTATACTATTCACAATTCTTTTTTCTGACAGCGTAGTTGCCACTCTTAAAAGTAGGTAATATGCCTAGCTTATGTATATCCTCTATTGTAGTTGTATACACATATCAATGTGACGAGGGCTCTCTGTTCAGCCCCCCCATGGCACTTTATAGTACCAAGTACTTTTGCGCTGCTGCCCCATACCAGCCCTTGCCATTCTGCTTCTTCTGTTTTACATTCTTCACTATCACTCTAGTTGCTTTGTGCAGGACGATCAGATGCATAGAGTATTGTGTAACTATGTCCCTAAATTTAAAATCATATTATAATGTCCAAAAGGGAATGGGCACATTTTCCCAGAGACAGGTGCGTGCACACTCAACTGGAGTTCATGCGACTCCCCCATGATGTGCCAGTTTCCTCTTTCTACCATACTGTGTATACTGAAAAGTGGAAACATGAATTAATTATGCTTCTGCTCACCCCCCTATGTTGTATTTTGTATCTGAAGACCCACTGAACTCATATTCAATAATGAAAGTGCATATTTCATAATCTGTAGTCCCCTGTCCCCCTCAATACAGTCCTACACTTTTTGCCTCTTTTTGGTCAGTGGATGTATTATGTATACTGGGATACTTGCTATCACCTTGTAAATTCATTAGGTAAGTATGGCAGCTTGTTGTTTTTTTCTTCCTTAAATATATTTGATCCCCTGTCCAAACTAAGTGTGACCTGAATCAGAATGATGAAGTGTTTGGTTACCACCTTTCCCCCACAGTACTCCATAATCTCCATTTCACAGTATCTTGGGAGATCATAGCTCCTCTGCCAGAGTGGAATGCTCTTTTAATCAGAAATGGATTAGGTAACGTTTCACTCAGAATTTTGTGGTAGTTTTATTCCAACCAACATCCCCAACATTAGTCTCTCATTAATTTTACTCATGCAATATAATTAGCTGGGTAAAATGAGTGTTCTGGGAAGCTTTTGGTAACCTGGTATGCTTCATTGATTTGTTACATTGTTTTTGGAATCATGCTGGTTTCTATGGCATTGGACACCCTGTTCACTTATTTCATACACAATGGAAGAGAGGCGGACCAGATGATCTTATGGCTCTTTGGTTTTGTAATTGTTATAGCTTTTCTTGTTTTGCTTGTCTATCTGATATTTGTTTCATTATGCTAAGTTGTGAACAACTAGGGGTCTGTTCTCAACTTCCTTGTGCTGTAACTTTGCTCTTTTTGTTAAATGAAAGTTCATCTTGTGACTTTCTGATATACAGCCTTGCATAAGGCACAACTTCCATTAAAAAACCCCCCCTCAAAAAACCCCTTGGATAATAAGTGTCTGCAGTATGGTACTTTAATTTTTTCAAACCATTCTCTGCTCCACAGTTTATTTGTGTTCCATTGTCTCAGAGCCAAGAGCGAACATTAGTGTTTTGACTAGAGCACGCATGAAAGCACCCAGCAGCGCCATCAGGCAAACAAGATCTTTGCTGAAGCATAACGTTCAGTACTTGTAGCCATGTATAAATTGTGCTTGCTTCCCATCAACTAACACATTTTCTGTCCTGCTCAGCCAATACAAGGTGCTTCTGGGTGGAGTATAAGTTGCTGCTATGATCCAGGATCTTTCCAGGGATTTACTGCCTGATGGTTTCTGCCTGCTGAGTTCTTGTCTCCTGAAGGGATTTCTGTCTTGTCTATGGTAGTTTCTTGAAGCTGCAACGATCGTCTTAAGTACCAACAGGAAACAGTCTGTACATTTGAGTAACATATGTTAGGACTGTTGTGCTGTTCCATCTTGCATTGTAACCTATAGAACAAGCTGTGCCGGTTCGCAGGAATAGAACATTCAAAGGTGCTGTGGAATATAGATCTATTTTTAATGTTCATGTGTGCTTTTGAAGCTGCTGCTCTTGATCACTCCTTACATGAGACAACTTTTCTCCCTCTGCTTGCTTTCTAGCAGAGCTGAAGTACAAAAACACAGTTCTAACAAATACTGTAGTGCACCTGAGTAGGAGGATTTTTACTAAAGTGAAAGTGTGGTGGTTTTATAATATTGCTTGATTTTCTTCAGTGCAAAGTCTGTGTACTCCATTACTGAAATATTGGACTTGCATTTGGGAAATCCAAGTGAGTTAATGGCTCAGTCAGCAGGCGTCGGAATGCTTGATTTTCAGAACTCAGATGCCTGCTTAATTATGAACTTGATGCAGCATGATTGGTAATTAGCGCTTGGGGGCCCTTGGGGGGTGGGAAGGGAAAGACAATAAATAACTGGGAAATTCCATTTCATTGTACAATCTTGTGACACTATGGAGCTCTCTGGGGTGAGTCAGTTCCTGCTCATCTAATTATGAAATAAGGTTGTTTATGCATGGGAGTTTTACCTGAGGTTTGTTGCTCACTGGACCCACGCTTTCTTGTTGGGAATCTATGCCTCACAGTCTCCAAGCTCAAATCAGGAAGTATATGAGCCCTTTCCCCTTGAAAGGCTGCTTTGTAATTGGCTGTAGTGCTTACTATGAGAGAAAAGTCCCATCCCCCCTCCTGGAAACCCAATTGCCACATAAAAAGGCATTTTTTTTAAAGTGGAGCTCTCTAAAAGGAACGGGGGGGGGGGGACATCCAAGGCTCGTTTCTAAAGTCCTTTCTTCTGTTCAGGAAGAACTTTGAGGAAGCATTTTAATGCCTCCCTTGATACACTGCTTTGTAATTGGCTGTAGTGCTGTCTGTGAGAGAAATGTCACTCCCCCAAGCTTCTGTGTCCCGCACTTTGCCTTATGCATGGGGATTTCACCCAGGCTGGGTTCAGGGGAGATGGAACAATTGGGTTAATGGAGGAATGGGAAGTCCTGGGATTTGTGAGGGCTGGCAGCGAGGTCATCTCTAATGGATGGAAAACTCAGGCGTAACTCCAGGGAACAACCGAAACAGACCAGGGGCGAACATGAGTGAAAGTACCCTTTTTGAGTTCGGTTTGTCCGAACCGAAAAACCGCCGAATTATGGGAAATTCGGCTGTTTTTCGGTTCGGACCAAACCGAATCAACAGCCCTATGCTGAAGTTCAAGCCAAGATGAGCAGAAGCTATACCCATCCAGCCTTGAATTCGAGCTACACAGAAGTGAAGCAACTTTACTTATTCTTTCCTGATTAGTGGAGTACAGGGGGTGGGAACCGGGGTTGGGGAATGTGTGCCTCATGCCATGCATCCTAAATCCCTGATTTCCCTCCCCAGTCCGGGATGCTTTTTAGCATCTCTTTCTCCTTTGCACCTTAACGGCCTTGGTGAGAACAGCTGAAATGAATTAGAGCCGGAGGAAGTACACACTGACTCATTGTCCTGGATAACAACAGTAAAATGAATAGAGTACAATGTGTTTTTAGTGATGTCAGAATGTCGGGGGTATGTAGTCTGTATATGGTTATATTTAATCAAGAGGGAGTCTTTTAATTTTCCCATGAGCTTTAAGGTTGCCAGAATCTTTAATAATTTGTTCTGTACTGGGGAAGGGAGCAGCAAGGCAGTTTTCCCCTCCAACATAACATGATTCACAAGTGCTCAGAAGCACCAATTTCCCCTTCCTTCTATGTTAATTTCTTTGAAAAAACGTGACAAGGTTGAAACTGCCAGGTTTGCCTAATATTGATTGCAATGGAATCAATTTGTTAATTTTATGTAACACTGATGTAACTTCCAAATATTCTATGGAAGAAGAAAGCAATGGAAAGTTTTCTGCCCCTACCTTCTTCATTTCTGTGTTACTGTTTGTGATTAAGAGTGACGAGGATGAGCAGTTAGTATGCTGGAAATGTTGCTTGTCTCTTGCCCTTTCTCCAAGGAGCTTAGGGTGGCATAACTTGGTTATCACCCCCTCTGTTCTGTGCAGCGTGGTAAATTGTTCCAAGGTCACCTCCAAGATGAGCAGACATTTGTATGTGGAAACTCTTGTCCAACTCCCGCACTATAACTGCTACACAGATTCATTGTCTTGGAGAGTAAGAATCAAAAGAATAGACTAATGTATTTTAGTGGTGAAACCTGCTTTGGAGTAGGTATAGTCTACATGAGGTTATGTTTTGCAGATAAAATAATTATTTGAATTTAATCCCTCCCCCCCGTTTTATCAATTTCCCCCCTTATAGCTGCTAATAAGAAGCAGTGGCTGTGCTGGCTCCAACACATTTGCAGTGTCTAATAAAAATGTCACGCTAAAAGTACAAAAAATCAATGCATTGGGATAAATTTTGATGAGTTACAACGGTTGATCCTTATGCCAGCTGAGAGATGTATGGGTGCAGTTTTGTACTGGAGGCAAGTTTTATGAATAGCTTACTCTGTGAAGGGTTTAATTTGTTTGATGCTAACCTTCATTCAGATGTGGCCCTGTATGTTTAGATTTAGAAATATTTTTTTTCTTAGAGCATGGAAGTATAATTAAAATAAAGTACAAGGAGTAAAAAATTTAAGCACGTATTGCGTTCCCAGTCCTTGCAGTATAATTTGGGGAGCAATCATAGTGTTTCTCCTTTCTGTCCCTATTGTGATATTGAATTTGAACACATGAACACATGTGAAGCTGCCTTATACTGCCTTGGCCCATCAGAGTCAGTATTGTCTACTCAGACCGGCAGCGGCTGTCCAGGGTCTCAGGTGGAGGTCTTTCCCATCACCTACTTGCCTAGTTCCTTTAACTGGAGATGGCTGGGAACTGAACCTGGGACCTTCTGCCTGCCAAGCAGATGCTCTACCACTGAGCCACGGCCCCTCCCCAATTTTAATAGAGGCGTAAAGAATTATTTATAGATACCCCATGAAAGCTGTTATTCTGTAGTCTGGAGCAGTAATTGAGGTTGTAGCTTCTCTAAGATGCCTCCCCTGATGTTCCAGGCACAAATGGCAGAGAAGAGCAGCTTGTGGTGTCCCTGCTGGTTTCATATGTTGTCCTTAATAGAACTGCTCAGTTCTTGTTATGACAGGAAATTCGTGGCAGTGACATCACAATTGCAGATTACAGCTCTCTGCTGTAGAGTTGCATGTGCAGAGAATATAATTTAGAATGAGCGTGTCTGTATTTTATGGGGGAAAGAGCTTTTAGGAGGATATGCTTCTGCCTAGCAACAGGCACATGTGGAAAGAAATCTGTCTGAACGGAAGAACGAGAAATGCAAGGAAGAGGTAGAAAGAGTTATAAATGTGAAGAAAACATTTACAATGAATGCTTTACTTAAGCAGCTTTTTAAATAACAGCTTGACAACTCTCTTTAAAACTTAGTAGTGACTGGAAGGTGGAGATGAGGGGGCTTAGTTTATGAAGTCAGCAGTGCTATCGGCATGTGAAATGTAACACCTGTGATCTGCAGCTTTTAAACAAAAGACTGATAAGCACTGTGTAAAGGCAGAGCCAACCCCAGGGGTTTTGGTGCTCCAGGTGAACTGTGACTTTGGTTACCCCCCCTTCCCATTCACTATGAAGAACGCAGGTGGTGTTTTTGTGAAGCAACACTGTGACACATTTTAGCTGACACATTTTAGCTGAATTTGCATATACTGCCATGCTCCACATTGGAAAATAAATAATTATAACTCAACTGCTGAAATGATGTGCTGTTTTGCAAGCACAATATTCAATAGTTTGGCATGTAAGAGAGCATATTAATATATTTTTAAAATAATAATAAGAGTTGGTTTTTATATGCCAGCTTTCTCTATCACATAAGGAAGAATCAAACTGGCTTACAATCACCTTTCCTTCCCCTCCCCACAACAGACACCCTGTGAGGTAGGAGACGCTGAGAGAGCTCTAAGAGAGCTATGACTAGCCCAAGGTGTCCCAGCTGGCTTCATGTGGAGTAGTGGGGAAACAAATCTGGTTCGCCAGATTAGCCTCCGTCATACATGTGGAGGAGTCGGGAATCAAACCTGGTTCTCCAGATCAGAGTCCACTGCTCCGAACCACCGCTCTTAACCACTACACCACACTGGCACCACATTGGTTTGTTTGCCAGACTAGGATCTGGGAAACCAAGGCTCAAATCCTCACTCTGCCATGGAAGTTTACTGGGTTAACCTTGGTCCAGTCATACAATCTAACCTAACCTACCTCACAGAGTTGTTGTGAGCCTAAAATGGAAGAGAGAACTATGTAAGCTGCTTTTGGTCCTTGTTGAAGAGAATGGCGGGGTGTAAATGAAGTAAATAAACGTTCATCTAAGTTGGTGTCCCTTAAAGCCTGGCTTCCTCAGCCAGGCTTTTGACAAATTTTCTTTGTCTCTAGGAGCCAGCCCAAAAATTTAGGTGCCAGACTGATTTTTCAGCCTTCAAGTTTTGTATTTTAATGAACATATTTTCTAATTACTGTATTGATATCCACGTAAACGAATCGTAAACTCTTTTAGTAGTTTATTGTGATTTTATTGTTATTGGCTCGGTGGTATAGCATCTGCTTGGCATGCTTGGCATGCAGAAGGTCCCAGGTTCAATCCCCGGAATCTCCAGTTAAAGGGACTAGGCAGTGGCGGACCTACTTTTTTTGGACCCTGAAGCTTGAACTTTTGCGGGGGGTGGGGGGGCCTTTGCAACCAGCAACAATAGGGCAGGCCATATGAAATGGGTATTAGAGTATATTCTAAGGTCAATATTAAGTACTTCAACCCACTGGCTTATGATTCAATCACTAAAATAGCCACATTTTAATAACAAACACTTAAAAAAAACTCCATCAATTTTGTTGAAAAATTCACTCATTAAAAAAAAAGTTGCTTTGGGGCCCCTCTGGGATTAGGGGCCCTGAAGCTTAAGCTTCATTAGTTTCATAGTAGATCCGCCACTGGGACTAGGCAAGTATGTGATGTGAAAGACCCCTGCCTGAGACCCTGGAGAGCCACTGTTGGCCTGAGTAGACATACTGACTTTGAAGAATCAAGGGTCTGATTCAGTAGAAGGCAGCTTCAAGTGTTCATGTGTACAGGCTTTTGTAAAGTATTGTAGTATATATATTAATATGTGGATAATTTCGTTGTCACTACAACGAAATCCTAATCCTAACATATCGGCTCCCCAGTTTCTCATTATCTTCATTATTGTTTTTTAAAGTTTCATTTAATTGAATGTTGGAGCCAGTATAGAAAGCAGCTGGTTAAGAAATCACCTACCACCTTTGAATGGTATAAAGTTAACATAAGCAGTGACAAGAGCTTTACGCACATGAATTTTTTCATCACACAGTAAAACAATATATTAAGATATTAAATGATGAATAACTTTTATACTTCCACTGAGGATTGCTGAGAGACGCTCCAGTAAAATACCCGGTGCCACAATGGTATTTGCAGATGCCATGGGGCTGGGATTTGTCAAGCCCTGTCCTCAGCAACTGCCTACTTTCCCCATGTGTAAAGGCAGAAGCTGGGTAGCCAAGGTTGGGTGGGATAAATAAAATATATAGATAATGAAAATATAATTTATTTAAAGCGCTATGTCAAGATAAAAATTATTTAAAAATGTTAAAACAGCACAATGGCATTTCCTAAGGTTGATATCTATAACCACATGCCAGACGCGTATCGGCCTGTTTGGCCTTCCTCAGTGGTCAATTGAAACCCATGTAAAACAAATACACATTTACAGATATATATACATTTACAGACAATATATCAGACAAGGCATGTATATAGGTTGTATAAAATATTACCAATTGTACAAACATCTGGTAAGATTGTCTCAGGTTGTTATACTGGGCTGTATATGTCTCCCATATAAAATGTTTTATCAGGTTGATAACTGCACACATTTTACCCAGCTTCTGTTTTCTAGGTTGGGTTTCATTCCCCGCTTTTTTCTTCTGTTCCTGTGTAAAGGCAGTTCAGGTTTGGGAGGAGAGAGGCATTTCGTTTTCTAGTCTTTCCCCCCACTGCATTCCCTTTGTCTACTCCCCAAGCAGACAAACCGGACTGATGCACTGCAAAGCCCAGGTGAGATACCAAGGAGGTGAAGGATGAGTTTTCCCCCATTTATCCCTAGTTCTTCACCGAGGCCCTGGCTGGGACACAAGCTGTAGGACCTGGGTTGCTTTTCCAGACCCGGCTGTCTCTTCATTACACCATGTCCAGGCCCGAGAAGGAGGTAAAGGGTGCTTCCCCTCTCCCCCAAGGCCAGAAAATGTGTTCAGGATGGTGGGCAGAGGGAGGAGGTGGCTTTGCATTGTCTCTTTAAGAAAAGCCATGCTGTATCAAACCAAGGCCCATCAAGTCCAGCAGTCTGTTCACATCGTGGCCAACCAGGTGCCTCTAGGAAGCCCACAAACAAGATGACTGCAGCAGCATTGTCCTGCCTGTGTTCCACAGCATCTAATATAATAGGCATGCTCCTCTGATACTGGATAGAATAGGTATGCATCATGACTAGTATCCATTTTGACTAGTAGCCATGGATAGCCCTATCCTCTGTTGGACCCAGCTCAAAGAGATAATTTTGAGAACATATTTAGTGTTAAAAACTCTTCTTTTACATCACCCTAATCCTGACACTCCTGTAAAGTGGTCCGTTTCCCTCATTTTAGAGGTAGGTTGAGGCTGATCATGGGGTTGGTGTAGGGTTGCCAACCTCCAGGTAATAGGTGGAGATTTCCTGCTATTACAACTGATCCCCAGCCAATAGAGAGCAGTTCACTTGGAGAAAATGGCCGCTTTGGCAATTGGACTCTATGGCATTAAAGTCCCTTCCCTCCCCAAACCCCTCCCTCCTCAGGCTCCGCCCCAAAAACCTCCCGCCAGTAGCGAAGAGGGACCTGGCAACCCTAGGTTTGTCTAAGGCTAGCGAATCAGTTTATGGCTTAAGGTATTTTTTCACTGTGGGTTCCCAGCTTGGTCTTATGCTGGCTCTGTAATCTCCTGCAGTGTGTAAATTGCTAAACATTTTTCAGTTAGTTGGATGCATACCAACATCAAATATATTGTGTTTTTTTTTAAGACATCCTGTTACGGCCTTGAGAAAGGTGACTATTGTCATATGGAATAAATTGTTGAGGCTTCTTCTGTACCTCTTTAATTGTCATTAAAGCCATTCCGAAATGAAAATGGACCCCCAGTTCCTTTTTCTAGTGGTTGAGGCATCAATGAATGCAAATTAAAATTGAATTTTGATTTGGTGCTTGTTCTTTGCTGAAATCTTTGTGCCGCACATCTTTATTTATGATGCTTGAAATCTGTCTGCATGTAGCTATTAGTGTTTTGTTTAGTTGCCAAATGGCTTTGAAGGACACAAGCATTTCCTTTTGAGAACACTTGAGCACTAGAATAAGCCTATTGCCATCTGCTGTATAAAAGAAAGATGGCTAATTGCAATTATATTTATTGCTTTCAATTTGGGGAAATGAGAAAAATGGTTGCAAACCTTTTAATGTGTGTTGTACCGTTGTGAAGCAGGAGTGACTGTTTAAGCAAGGCATTGCTGCTGTGGTATATAATAAATTCCAAGTCCTAAAATATAGCCATTACATTTAAAAGTATATAAGCTTTAGTTTTCCACGGGCAAAATTGCAAATATACCCAATACTTACTGAGACAGCTGCAAACTACTGTATCCAATGTATCACAGCTTTTGCCATTTGGGAAGTAAAAAAAAATACAAAAGGAAAATGGAAAAAATACAAATGTCAGTAATCTAGAAAACTCAAGGGACAGTCTTCCCACCCCCCTGGAATAACCTAGGTGCTGAGAAGGGAGATTAAAACAGGCCTTCACAAATCTCCTTTGGCTCTAGGAGTCAGTCCAGAAATGTAGGAGCCAGACTCTTTTTTCAGCCTTCATTGTTTAATTAAAATGAATGTGTCCACCACCATTGAATGGTGATAAGTTATAAGTTTATAAATAATCAAGTAATGCCAACAGCTTCAGGTATATTTATTTTTATATCACGCAACAAAATATTCTGATGTGAAAATTATACACGAAGCTTTCTACTGAATCGGACCCTTGGTCCATCAAAGTCAGTATTGTCTACTCAGACCGGCAGCGGCTCTCCATGGTCTCAGGCAGAGGTCTTTCACATCACCTGCTTGCCTAGTCCCTTTAACTGGAGATGCCGGGGATTGAACCTGGGACCACTGAGCCACAGCCTCTCCCCTAAATTATTTGATAAATTAATTGGATATATTTGATAAATTATAAATTTATAAATTATAATTTGGATAAATTTGATAATTTTTTGATAAATTATTTGGATCCTTTACAATATAGTTTCAGGCCTGGTGATGGGACTGAAATGGCCCTTGACACTCTGGCTTGACTGGAGCATACATTTATCCAATCAATATGAGGGAAGTTGAAGTCTCCCATTATTACTATTTCATTACCTTTACATGCTTCCCTAATTTCATTCTCCATCTCAAAATCACCCTGAGCCATTTAGTCAGGGGGCCGATAGAATGTCCCCAGTACTAAATCTCCTTTGGGTCCCGAAATCGTCACCCATAAGGATTCTGTGGACGAGTGTGCCCTTTTTATGGTCTCTAGCTTATTAGACACTATGCCTTCCTTGATATACATAGCAACACCCCCTCCAATACGCCCTTCCCTGTCATTTCTATACAGTTTGTAACCAGGGATGACTGTATCTCACTGGTTCTCTCCCCTCCACCAGGTTTCTGTAATGCTCACTGTATCTGTTTTCTCTTAAAACCATGCACTCTAATTCCCCCATTTTTGCTTGGAGGCTTCTAGCATTAGCATAGAAACACCTCCACACTGTTTCTCTCTTTTGACTTTCCTGGCATGTGCCTTTGGGCATCTTTAAGTGGCTATCCATCATTTTTTTCTCATTCCCTTTCATGTCTAAGTAATCCCTATGTGGCCAATCTGAAGCAATTTTCCCTTTGTCCATATGCATTGAGTTTGCCCGAACCGGATGCTTCTCAGCTCCTGTCGGCTTTCCCCGCAGGTTCAGTTTAAATGCTGCTCTGCCACCTTTTTTATATTTCGCGCCAGCAGTCTGGTTCCATTCTTGTTCAATTGGAGCCTATCCCTTTTGTATAGGCCTGGCTTGTCCCAAAATGTTGCCCAGTTCCTTACAAATCTAAAGCCCTCTTCCCTGCACCACCGTCTCATCCACGGATTGAGACTCAAGGAATGTAGCGGAAACCAGGGTTCGTGGGGGGAGAGAGAGACCCAAAACCATTATCAAGAAAAACAGTTTTATTCGCAGCTGCGGCTCAGTTACTCTAGCAAGCAAAACACTGAGCCCCTATTCTACTGGGGAACAGACATTTATCCAAAATCCACACTCTGACGAGGCACATCAACATTCTGTGCTTATCTGGTTGTTTTACATAGTCTGGAGCCTAAGAGCTCCAGCAGTTCTATCCAGTTCCAGTTCTTGTTAACGTTCACCATGAGTTTCCATGACTTCCCCCTTACTACCTTAGCACACACATAAGAGTTATCCTGCCCAGCAACGAGCTATTCCCTTGCTGTCTTAATACATCTCAGTACATTTATAGAAAGGAAAAGAGGTTATCACAAACTATTAAATCAGACTACTTAAGTGGATCCTCCACATTCAGGGGAAATCTATCTTGCTGTCACATTCCCCCCTTGTGATACAAGTCCCTGCTAGGGGCTCGTAAATCACACCCGCGGCTTTAGGCCGTCACGACTATGCAAAGACATAAGTGCAGTCGCTGCTTTCCGTTCCACCATACTCTCAGAACGCCATATCTTGCTAATTAAAGGCAATATACATGGTAACAATACACATCCTAAGACTAAAAGAACTACTGTTATGACTAAAGTTTTCAATCCTCCAATACCAGCTACCTTGGCCTCGAGGAAGTGACCTCGCTTCCTGAGAGCCAGGAGCTCCCTGCACCGAGCACACATCCGCGACTTCTGTCCAGCAGGCAGATAATCATACATGTGACACTCCATGCAGCACACTGGATACCCCCCGACCCCTGCTGGCTTTCTACCTTCATAACTGTTATTTTATTAAGTAATTATTATATTATTCTTTGGTGTTGTAACCCTGCCCTTTACTCTCTTGCACTCTTCCTGTACCAAACAAGAACCGAGTGCCGAAGTTCCTTGCCCTGCAGCTATCTGCTGCTAATTCGCATAGATATTCAAGTTGCTCGGTACTCCAACCAGATGGAGAGAGTTACTCTGCCAAGATATTGAATCAAAATTCAATATTCATGCAAACATAGTTATCTCACTCCAGTGCAGTTGGGTAGGAGGCTGTAGGTCTTCAAATAATTCATAGTCTGAAGAAGTATAAGATTGCAAAGAACTTTCTTGATGGTTGTGTGTATGCCCTCATAACCCTGGCTCGCCACAATCACAGAATGCTATGAGTAATGTGGATTAGAACACAAGAAAAGCCCTGCTGGAACAGACCAAGGTCCATCAGATCCAGCAGTCTGTTCACACAGTGGCCAACCAGGTGCCTCTAGGAAGCCCACAAACAAGATGACTGCAGCAGCACCATCCTGCCTGTGTTCCACAGCACCTAAGATAATAGGCATGCTCCTCTGATCCTGGAGAGAATAGGTATGCATCATGACTAGTATCCATTTTAACTAGTAGCCATGAATACCCCTTTCCTTCATGAACACATCCATTCCCCTCTTAAAGCCATCCAAGTTGGCAGCCATCACCACATCCTGGGGCAGGGAGTTCCACAATTTAACTATGTGTTGTGTGAAAATACTTCCTTTTATCCAGTAGTCAAAAAGGGCAAGAGTCCAGTAGCACCTTAAAGACTAACAAAAATATTTTCTGGTAGGGTATGAGCTTTCGTGAGCTGTGAATTTCCTTTTATGTGAATTTCCTTTTATCTACTGTGAATTTCCTTTTATCCGTTTTGAGTCTCTCACCCTCCAGCTTCAGCAGATGACCCTGCGTTCTAGTATTATGGGAGAGGGAGAAAAACTTCTCCCTGTCCACTTTCCTATGGGAAGAGTTGGTGGGTATGGCATATGAGGACCAGTGTGGTGGTGGAAAGTGCCGTCAAGTCACAGCTGACTTGTGCCTACCCCGTAGGGTTTTCAAGGCAAGAGACGTTTGGAGGTGGTTTGCCGTTGCCCGCCTCTGCGTGGGCTGAGAGAGTTTGGAGAGAACTGTGACTGGCCCAAGGTCACTCAGCAGGCTATCATGTGGAGGAGTGGGGAATCGAACCCAATTCTCCAGATTAGAGTCTGCTGCTTTTAACCACTACATTAGGTGGGCTCTCATAAGGGCCAGTGGGATAGGCTAAATGGAGGAAGACAGGGCTTGTGGAATTCTATGGACCCCATATCTTCCCCATAATTTGTGCCCTGATCAGTTCTGTCCTAAAATGTAGTTTTAGAGATACCGTGATGAAGTTATGAACAGCTCCAGTTGGAAACCAAAATAGGATTCTGCATGTTCCTGCAAGGAGCTCAGTCTTCTCTGCGGGTAAGTGATGCACAGTTTATTCTGTCTTAAATCACACTGATTTAATTTAAAGCAGTTCATCTAACTGGGTTGAAATTACTATCAGAATTAAATATAACCCTGTTTCCAGTCAGACTGAACTTGGCAAAGCCATTTTTTAATCCCTAAGTGTTTTTGCATCAGGTTTTAATAAATGTTAGTCAATTAGTTGTAGGTAATGTATTTTAAAGTGGTATCTCTACAAATAGGCGTCAAGCTGGGTATTCATTATCTTCCCTCCAAAAAAACCCTCCTGAGAACAAGGGGTGTGTCCTTTTTGGGAGCACTTTGTGGTGTGTTAATTACTAGAGCTCAGTAAGATGAGCTGAACCATCTGCTGACAAGCGATGGTTTACAAAGTGCTGATGTGACCAGTTATTTGATCTAATCAGCCATTGGCATTTAGGAAGGGCTAATCCGAGTGAAAGCACCGTTAATAAAACCAGAGGCAAAAGAAACTGCAAATTTAATATGCTCTTGTGTGTGTAAAGTGCCGTCAAGTCGCCGCCGACTTATGGCGACCCCTTATGGGGTTTTCAAGGCAAGAAACTAACAGAGGTGGTTTGCCAGTGCCTTCCTCTGCACAGCAACCCTGGTATTCCTTGGTGGTCTCCCATCCAAATACTAACCAGGGCCGACCCTGCTTAGCTTCTGAGATCTGACGAGATCAGGCTATGGTCTTAGGGTAATCTTAATAACCTTTCTGAACGTGGACAAGCAGCTTTACTAATGAGGCACTTGGGAGAAACGGATCTCATGTTAAGATGCATTCGACTCCAGCTTAATGTAACGCTATGTTTTTTTTTTTTTAATTTTGAAACAACAACAGTGTATTCTTTGTAGAACAAAAGTAGGGTTGACTATGGGCCAGCTGCGCACACTCATCCTAACTTATCTCACGTGGTTTTTGTGAGGACAAAATGTGATTTCAGGGGACAGCTGTTAATTCTTCCCTGGGCTCCTTGGAGGAAGAGTGAGGTGAAAATGCATAGATTGTAATGTTAAATTTAAGTTCACACCATGGCTTTTGAAGTATGTGTTTGGGATTATTGAGTCCCTCTGTCTTGGAACTGTAGTGCATTTTCCTACCTTCTCACTTTGAAAAGGTTTAATTATTGAAACTGTAAAGTAATTAAAAAATATCAAGATGGGAGGGGATTCTGAAGCACCTAAAATGACTGATTTATTACAGATGAATATAATGTATTATAGGACTGTGAAGTCACAAGTTAGGGGGGACATGCCTTGCATGCTACTTATACCTCTTTGGGGTTAGTTGTGTCTTTATATACGAAGGAGCGTCTGTGTGGTATCAGTGTGAGACACTTAAGAACCTGCTTAGCTGTCTCAGAAAGCAAAGTGTTTTTCTTCCTCAGAGTCATTTGGTTTCACCCTAATTTTAGATATGCCAGTCAGCCTTACTAATTGTCTAGAACTGGGTCCCCAACATGGTGCCTGTGGGTGCCATGGCGCCTGCCGACACCTTTCCTGCTGTCCGCCGTGTTTTTAGAAAGTGGGTGGGGCCAAGGGGGGGTTTGCCCAGCAAGGCTTCTAAGATTGGCCATTGGGGATTTGACTGGCTGTGCAGATTTTAAAAAATATTGCAGTTGCCATCATAGCACAAGGATCTTCAATGTGTGACTGAAAGTGAGCTGCAGCAGCCGTTTTGTGGCTGGGTCCACCTCCTGCATTTTGTCTTGGCCATTTTGTGCTGTGCCAACCACATTGTCTCAGAATTCCAAATGTGCCCACAGGCTCAAAAAAGTTGGGGACCCCTGGTCTAGAATCGGTGTGCGCATGTGTTTGTGGTTAGGCTGGTCCAAAATGCACTTAATGGAGAGCCAGCGTGGTGTACTGGTTAAGAGTGGTGGTTTGGAGCGGTGGACTCTGATCTGGAGAATCGGGTTTGATTCTCCACTCCTCCACATGAGCGGTGGAGGCTAATCTGGTGAATGGGGTTGGTTTCCCCACTCCTATACATGAAGCCAGCTGGGTGACCTTGGGCTAGTCACAGCTCTCTTAGAGCTCTCTCAGCTCCACCTACCTCACAGGGTGTCTGTTGTGAGGAGGAGGAGGGAAGGTGATTTTAAGCTGGTTTGATTCTTCCTTAAGTGGTAGAGAAAGTCAGCATATAAAAACGAACTCCTCTTCTTCATCTTCTTAACAGCTTCTCAGCTGGACGGTGTTACTTAGGATCTGAAATAACTGACTCCACGTTTCACAAAATGCACAGGCTGTGTCTCCGGTTGAGAGTGGCACAGTTTTATACAGTGCGTACTTCTCATCCTGATCCTGTTTATTGCTTTAGTATTGCATTGCTAAATTCACCAAATGTTCATATCATAGCCCAACCTGAAGCGAAATATATTGGAAATACATGCCTTGAAAAATAATTCTTTATTTTGCGGTGTTTCCCTGTTTAAGGGGATAAACAGTCCTTGACAATTCTCCACTCATGGAATTACATCTGCATTTCCTCATCAGAAAAAAATATGCTTTTCGTTTTTCAGTTTTAGTCAAATATTGGATTAGAATATGAAGCATTCCTCTTATAGTTCCAAGAGTTAGAAGATTTTTTAAAAAATCACAAGGTCTATCAGTATTGGGGGGAAATGGTTGAAAAACTGAGTTCAGTTTATCACTCTCTTCTTTCAGTTGTCTGTCACTGAGGGAAGTTGTAGCAGCAGTCTGACACTGCAAACTCTCTGCTGCTAACTTTTGATGGAAACTGAATCTTTTTTCCTTAAATTGATCTGGGGAGGGGTGAAATAACATACTGCCCTGAGCCCTAGTTTTTTTTTTTTCTTTCTTCTAATTCCACAGTTTAATGGTATTGGCAGGGTGTGTGGGACTATCTAAATTTTATGTTGGAACATTAGTGAGTTCATTGATATTTGCTTCTTCAGAAAAACGAGCCATTGCATTATATGTGTGGCAGGTGGTATTGCTTCTATAGGAAGTGCAATGCATAAATGTTTCAGGATTGTTTTTCCTTCATTGCTTTTGTATTTTACTCCTAGAATATTTATTTTATTTTCTTGAATTGTGTTTTGCAACTGGAGCATTGCAGTTACCTCTAAACATTAATGCTTCAAAGAAACTGGGGAGGGGCTGTGGCTCAGTGGTAGAGCATCTGCTTTGCATGCAGAAGGTCCCAGGCTCAATCCCCGACATCTCCAGTTAAAAGGACCAGGCAGCAGGTGATGTGAAAGACCCTCTACCTGAGACCCTAGAGAGATGCTGCCAATCTGAGTAGACAAAACTGACCTTGATGGACTGGTGGTCGGACTGAGTATAAGGCAGCTTCATATGTGTTCGTAAACATTTTAATACCAAATAGAAAACCATTTTGATGCACAGATCATAGAATCATAGAGTTGGAAGGGACCACCAGGGTCATCTAGTCCAACCCCCTGCACAATGCAGGAAATTAACAACTACCTCCCCCCACATCCCCAGTGACCCCAACCCTCCCCCCGCCATGCAGGATCCCATAATCAAAGCACTCCCGACAGATGGCCATCTAGCCTCTGCTTAAAGACCTCCAAAGACAGGGACTCCACCACCCTCTGAGGCAGCACATTCCACCGTCGAACAGCCCTCACCGTCAGAAAGTTCTTCCTAATGTTTAGGTGGAATCGCTTTTCTCTTAGTTTAAATCCATTACTCCGTGTCCTAGTCTCTGGAGCAACAGAGAACAAGCTAGTTCCCTCATCAACATGACATCCCTTCAAGTATTTAAACATGGCTATAAGCTCTCCCCTCAACCTTCTCTTCTATAAACTAAACAAACCCAACTCCCTAAGTCTCTCCTCATAGGGCATGGATTCCAGACCCTTGACCATTCTGGTCGCCCTCCTCTGGACACGCTCCAAGATGTGACTTAGATTCCTTCACAGCTCTGTCTTGCAGTGTGGCACATCCATTGTGCCAACCCAGCTAATCTTCATGTGTTGCCTCCCCCTGTCGGTCTGGGATAGTTGTCGCATTCTTATGTCTGCATATATGACGTACGCGAGTAGACAAGAAGAGCTGAGAAGTGTGCTGGCATACTGAGAAAGATTGAAAGCCATCGTGCATACTGTGTGCTAATGTGCACTGGCTTCATAAATAATCCTTTCTTTAAAAATGACAGACTGATATCTTTGCAACCTGGTCCTGTTTAAGTTTAAGAGTATTCTTTAATGTATTTGCATCTTAAATATATTTATTATCACCGTACCTCCTCTCTGGGGCCCTTGCAACTGT